>NC_084471.1:3564534-6104534 GCF_027409185.1 Cynocephalus volans
GCATGATGACCACTCTTTTGTGAGGCCTTTATATCAGGCCCTTCACTAGGCGACTTTGAATGCAGGAGCTGATGTCATCTTAACCACAATGCGCTCTAGGGAGCGAGAGCCAACATTTATGGAGTGTTGGCGGGTGCCAGGCACTACGTGTACCATTGCATGCCTTGAAGCACGTTCGTTCTAGAAGAACAGGTTCCGCAATCCAGCTGGGCAGCCTTGGACAGAGGTGATAGTGACGATGATGATGATGAGCATGACATCGGCCTCTGGGCTCCGCTCCTGTGTTGTAAAACAATGAAGGTGTAAACTCCCACCTCACACTGCAAGAACAGCTGGTAAAACCCTTAGAAGAGGAGAGAGCACAGAGTAGGGACTCAGTAAGTGTTAGCTGTGGACGCTGTCTCTTAAAGATGAAGACTCTGGGTCCCAGAGAGGTTTGACGTGCACCAGAGCCCGTTCCCAACAAGCTGCAGAGCCAGGGCCTGAACTTGTTCCTGCACAGCTGGCTCGCCCCGTCCTCTGGCTGTAGACCCAGGTGATGGCGTTATGAAAGCATTTGTAAAGAATGTGTCGTGGCAGGCACTGGGGGATTTAAAATATAGTAATGTCTGAAGAATATAAATGGGAGAGGGGAGCAGTACATACTCATTTCCAAACATATGGTTTCTACCGCGGAAGGGGGGCATCTGTGCATATTTGCTGATGATGGTAGTGGGAGGGTGGACATGGAGTGGTGACCCCAGAAACTCTGAGCTCCAGTCCTGGCCCTGGCGTTGGCCAGTTTTAAAATCAAGAATCGAGTCCCTGATCCTCTATAGAAAGGAGACCTTTAAGATCTCCCTCCCCACATAACACTGTACAGAGTGGCCCCAAGGGCCCTGCTGCCAGCCAGGGAAGCAGGCCCTGCCTTTTGATAGAACAGGGCAGGACAGGACGGGGCAGGAAGTGGCCACATGCAAAGAGGCGTTTGTCAGCACCACCAGTCTTGTCCTCAAACCCACAACACCAGCAGGCCCTCTGCCTGCACCGAAACTACTAATTATGCCCTTCCCATTGCCAGCACCACAGCTCTCCTGTCAGCAGCAGGGGCTCACATGTGATGCTCACACCTGCTCCCTGATGGGTGGTGGGGACTCCCTCACTGGGGCTTTCCATTGTGGCCTGGCATGTGGCATTCTGAAGCCAGTGTCCTCTGGCCGGAAGAAGGGAACAAGCTCTTCTCTCCAATCCTCTCAGTTTCTCCACTTAAATAGAAAGATGATTGACAGATAGATAGTTACAGAAGATAAACAGATAGATAGACATAGATGATAGAAGCTGTGATAGAGACACATAATACATAGATATGAAAGGTAATAGGATAGATAGCTGAGATAGGTAGGTAGGCATGAAAGACAGGAGCTGTGATATAGCTAGAAAATAGATGTGAAAGACAGATACACAGATACATAGACAGACAGACGGGCCCATGCATCCCTATACCAGCGACAAGCCAGCCAGCTCTTGGTTCTCCTCCCTGTGCCTGCCCTGGCCTCCCAAACCCACTCCCCTCTCTCACCCGGCTCAAACTGGTCCCTGCTCCCAGGCTCCACTGAGGTCACGGTGGCTCCCATGGCCTCTGCGTTTCAAGTCCCAGGGCTCATTTCAAGTATTCACCACATGTGGCCTCCAAGTGGTGAGTCCACAGGGCCGGCATTCTCGCTGGCACGCTCACCTGGGGTGCAGGCAGCCCCGACCGCCTCCCCGGCTACCCCTTCTCATATCCGCAGCTCCCCTGCCAGGGCCTTCCCATTCAGTGTTGGACTGCTATGGGCACCCACTTAAAATGTCCAATATGTCTTTTCCTGATTTCTTACCGAAGGTCCTGGGAAGAGGTAAAAATGTGAAAACCTGTATCACCACTGGAAAATAAAATTGAAATTCTGGTGAGACAAGGACATTAGAGAAAGTCTCATACAAAAACCAGTATGGGATGTTTACAGAAACAGAACAAAACTGTCTACCCTTGATAGGGGACCTTGGCAGTGGCTGCTGCTGACCCATGCTGTGTGTACTGAACTAAGAACTTTATTTTTCCCAACAGCTCTCTCAATCAAGTACTGTTATTGTCTCCATTCTGTAGGCAGGAAGGCCAAGGCTCGGGGAGTTAAATAAGTTGCCTAAGATCACAGAGCAAGCAAGGGCAGGAACAGGGTTTGCTTTAGAGCCTGTCTCAACCTCCGCAGTACATGTCACTCCTCTGTGTCTTCGCCTGCAGGTACCCCTGACTCAGAAATGTGGCGTTTCTGCCGCCAGAATGCTACCCCCTTCTGCTGTGCTTACGAGCCACCTTCTGGTGCAGCCAGAATGTGGGTCACCTTCCCTTCGGCTCATGAGCACATTTCCTTCTACAGCCAGATCCAGTTTCCCAGACAGAGGTGGGGGAAGGCCAGGGCTCTCAGCACCCTGACAGACTCAGGACTCAGAAGCCAAGGCGTTGGCAGGGAAAGAAGCCAGAAATCCCCTCTCTGCTGGAGAAAACAGGGCTCCTTCCTTCCTTTCCTTCCTTTCTTTTCTTTTTCTAGGCTTTTCTAAAGTAAACATCTAGTAGATATCATGTTTAGATTTTGTCTATATTTTTATAATATTTATAAATATATTTATAATATAATATAAGTAAGTATGCACCTCCAAAACAAAGGTCTTTTAAAGCATGTCTACAATATCATCAAACATCCAATAAATGCTTAAGTTTTATCAACTATCTAAATTTTTTATTTTGTTAGTTCAAATACGAATCTAAATAAAACATTCTTTGAAACTGGTTGATGTCTCCAAAAACTTTTTTTTAGTGCAAAAGTATGGAGTACTTCACAGGGCCTGGTTTTCCAAAGCTTTGCCATTTCAAATATTGACCTTACAAAAAACCGGAAATTTTCCCCAGGCTATTGAGTCTCTGTGGTAAGATAAAGAGTTGTAACACAGCAAAGCTGCTGGTTCAAAGACAGACTAGTTACTCATTGATATGTAAAGATACTGGGAAATTGCTGTAAGAAGGAACGTTTGCTAAGATCAAGCTTTTGTGGGTAGATCGACTTAATTGCCTAATAGAATATCATCTGACTTGTTTTTACTGAATGTTACTAGCTTCTATTGTTAAACTTGTTAAAACTTTAAGCCCACCTATGTCTCCTCCTGCCTTATGGAATGTCATCTGGCTTGTTTCACTGAAGGTTACCAGCCTATATTGTTAAACTATAACCCCACCTATGTCTCTTGCTGTAACTTCCTGGGCTGGAGAATAAAGACAGAAAGGGAACCCCAATTCGGGGTTAATTTCCCAAATGGAAGGAATGCCTCCCTCTTGAGGGTTCCAGGGAAGTTAACCATTTCGGGGCTTCTCACTGCTCAGAAAAGATGGGCTTTTAGTAATCCTTTGCAGCTCCGTCACCTAGGGGAAGAGGGGTGACAAATCCATGAGGGGCAAAGCAACAAAATGGTGGAGGGAGTTCTCCACGGATCAGAGACTGACCTTCCAAGCATTGAAGAAGAAAAGGACGTCCGACTCATCCCAGCAAGGGAGTCCCTAATAAGGGAGACACATCCTGGTAAGGGAATCACAGGTGGCTTTCGATTAGTGATTACACGCCTACAGCAGGTCAAAGTTAGGTCTTTTCAACCCTGAAGGTATTTTTTCCTTCTTTTTACTTTTAAAATATCTATAATTTGTTAGCAAAAGGGGAGACTGAACATACATTACAACTCCAATGTCTCATTAAAGCAGCAGGCTATAAGTAACTGAATGGCAGCTTGTAAAACAGTTAGTGGATATTAAACAACCATGGCCTTGATACCTCAAGGAAGGGAGGCTTAACATAAAAATTTGGGAACAAATTGGTCACTGTTTAATTATGCAATGGGTCTCATTAAGACTTCCCACCTCACAACTAGGAGTCTATGTCAAGTCGCTCTGAAACCTATCCAAGATCTTACCAAAAAGCTAAGATATGTTTATGTCACCAAAAAAGGATAAAACTTAATCTTTGCCAGTGACTGAGAGAACTTTAAATTGGACAATCTAAAGTAAAAGAAGTTAATATTTCTTTACAGTGTTGGTGTTGTTTGAGAATGTTTTTCTTTCTTATCTGCACGACACTTCTCTCCTCTCTTAAAAGCAGTGGTTCTTTTCTTAACTGCATGTGCTACTCTTTTTCTCTGAAGACCCTGGAGTTTTATGAAGAAAAGCAGCCATGGTGCCAACCAGACCCCTTTTGGGTCTACTGCTCTTCTCTTAAAAACCTCAAGAGTCAAATGGTTTCATCTCTGACTGGTGGCTCAGCTCTTGAGCTCAGAAAGGGATTTGAGAAACAAAAACTAGACTAAGATCTACCCGTTTAACTACATGGTCTCAAATTTTCTGGCATCCACTTGGTTATCTTAAACAGACTTCTAAATTCTCTTCTAGTCTCATCTATGTATTTCTTCACAAAATCCTATGGTAGAATTCTATGCTAATTTCTTAAAAGGAAGAGAATCTTCTATGCATCTTCTTAAAAAAGGCTTGCATACTTTGCTTTACAATGTAAATTTGTTATCTTGCTTTCTTTAAAACAGGGTCACAATCTAAGCCTGACTGTCCTTTTTACTAGTGAGCTTTTCTATTACACTTTAAACAAAACCTATAAGATCCTTATTTGTTCTTGTTGTTTATGTCTGCATATATGCATATGTAAAATGTATGTTATGTCTACATGTTCATGTCTATATGTGTTTGTGTGCCTGCATGGTACCAAATTGGCTTATAATGTGTGCTCATTAAATAAATAAGTATACTTTTCAAGTTCACGTGACTTAAATTTTCTAAAGTTTGATAAATATATATTCAAAATTTGATTTAAATCTTTTACCTAAATTTGTCTCTAGGTCAATATGTCTCCTTGTTATCTCAGCTCTGCCTCCTGGCCATGCTGGGAGAGACAATATCTTTTAGACATAGATAGTGATTACTGCCCTCTGCCTCTCTGGATTCCACTTGGCTCTAAATGCCACAAGGAAACCTGGGACCCAAAATGGCTAGTAAAAGAAAACCTATGCCCAATATCACATAGGCCCTAGGAAACATTAACTGATAAGGGTATAGAGTTAATACACCAAGTTTTTTGACTGGGAAACCACAAATAAATATTCAGTAAAAACAGCTAAAACTCAAACTGGGCTTTGTGTAATCTGCTCTGACAAATGGATGCCTATTTACTAACCTGTATATATGTAAAAATGTTCTTATCTACACACATCGATGACTGGTTTACGAATCAAACAGGATTACTAAAAGGTCTTTTCACTTAACTGCTCTTGATACAAAGTTGTAAAAGATTTTTTTTTGTCCTTTAGATTACAGGTTCAAAAACTTATTCCATGATAAGTTCTTGTGCTCTCTGCTTTTAAAACCCTTTGTCACTTTGGTTTTATTTTTTGTAGTAATTTGTGATCTTATTCAACTAAATGTTTTAAGGCTTTTGTTATTTAACAAAACTTTCCAAAACCAAATTCTAAAGGCTCAACATTTTAACTTTAACTTTGAGGAATCCCAAGGGCCCTGAAACTTCTCAAAGGATATGTAAAAAATGTATCAAAACTAATTGGCTTATTTAATAAATTAGACTATATGGGAAAGCATTGTCAGTACTGAAGATGTTATGGATATGTGTTCCAAAATCTTTTAAGGTTCATAAATATCTGTGTCTTGATATAAATGCTACCAGTCATAATCTTGGCTCAATTATAATTTTAAAATTTTATGTCTTCAAATACTTCATGAAAAAACTCTGATAGGTACAGTTTCCTGACAAACTTTGAGTTCATACCTTTAAACTAAATTTCTTCCAAACTTCTAATAAAGAAACTGATGGGTTTGTAAAATTGTTCATACAGGTGAAAACAACAAAAGTTAATTAGTGAGCTAATTAAAAATAATTATGCATTTTTACAATTTTCTTATTTTGAAACACTGCTGGTTCCAAATGTAAGAAAACTCTCTCTCTCTCTCTCTCAAGCTATCTATAACTAACAATAGTTTGGTAAAATGTCATTTAAAACAGACGTAAAAGTATTTGTTTTCTCCCTATTTAATCCCCCCAAAAGATAATAACTTTAAGTATCACTATGATTATTATGACAATGTGGCTATTTTTATAAATTCAATGAAAATTAACTCTCTCTCTTTATAACAGGATATAATTTAAAACATTGGATGTAAAATAGCATGTCTCACTTCTAAGTTGCTGACCCCTCTTTTACCTTAATTTGGCCTAACTGCTGCTTCATCCTGCTGTTCATCTTTCCTCCCTGACGTGGGACAGATCATGTGGGGAAAAGGTCCTTCCCAGAGATGTGGGACTTATTAAAAAAAAAAAAGAGAGAGTGAGAAAAGTAAAACCTTTTCAATCAAGATATTGATCATCAATGCTTTTATGAGGTATGCCTTGATCATAAAGGGGGAAATAACATCTTCTCTACAAAAGCAGTTCTCTAAATTTTCCTGGCCTTAAAGAGGGTGTTAGTAACTTGGATGAGACATCCTGTTCTTAAACAAAAGACTTACAATTGATCAAAAAATTTACAAAAGACTAAACACTCTGAAAACAGTAATGTCCTGGACAGTTTAACATTAACAAACTCTCTGGACTCAGAATCAACTATTATACAGAGCAGAATCCCATTCCAGAGTTTCAACAATTGGTAATGACACCCAATTCACAGCACCTGGAATGATGCTGCTGCAGCTGCCCTGAGAGACAATGACATCATCAGTCCTCACCTGAAGTGAATTAAAAGGACTTGCCATGATAAATGACACTAACTTTGCTTTAACAAAATGCTTTTTGTCTTAACTGTAAAAACCTGATCTATAGCTTTTGTTTTTTCTTTTAAATGAATAAAATGGGAGAGATGAGGAGTATACTATAAAGCAAATGTACTTCACAGGGCCTGGTTTTCCAAAGCCTTGCAGTTTCAAATATTGACCTTGCAAAGGACAGGAAATTTTCCCCAGGCTATAGTCTCTGTTATAAGATGAAGAATTGTAACACAGCAAGGTTGCTGGTTCAAAGACAGACTAGTTACTCACTGATAGGTAAAGATACTGGGAAATTGCTGTAAGAAGGAACGTTTGCTAAGATCAAGCTTTTGTGGGTAGATCGACTTAATTGTCTAATAGAATGTCATCTGACTTGTTTTTACTGAATGTTACCAGCAGAAGCTGGTTATTGTTAAACTTGTTAAAACTTTAAGCCCACGTATGTCTCTCTCTTCCTGTCTTATGGAATGTCATCTGGCTTGTTTCACTGAAGGTTACCAGCCTATATTGTTAAACTATAACCCCACCTGTGTCTCTTGCTGTAACTTCCTGGGCTGGAGAATAAATACAAAAAGGGAACCCCAATTCGGGGTTAATTTCCCAAATGGAAGGAATGCCTCCCTCTTGAGAGCTCTGGGGAAGTTAACCATTTCGGGGCTTCTCACTGCTCAGAAAAGATGGGCTTTGAGTAATCCTTTGCAGCTCTGTCACCCAGGGGAAGAGGGGTGACAAATCCATGGGGGCAAAGCAACACAAAAGTCTTCTACTCCACTCTTTTTTCCCATTGTAGTGCGTTTAGGAATGAAATGTGGTTGTTTTTTCTGTGGAGCCCCCCGTAGTATGGATTTTGCATTTCACTGGCCCCACATTTCCTGTAAACCGGGGGTTAGATTTTGAGCTTGATCAGGCTTAGATTCTGGCTTTTGGCAATGTGACTGCACACGCTGTGCTGCACTCCCACCGGGAATGCGAGACGTCTGCTGCTGCTCTCCCATTTTTATTACGTCAGCAGTCCCTCATGATCACTGTAGTTCCATTAACACGTTAAGGGTGGAAAGTGGTAACATTATAATTCTAAGATTAATTCTTTATTTAGCAGTTGGAATATTTACCTTTCAAAAAAAACCCTCCCATTTCAATTATCTGTTTACTCAGAAGTTAAGTTTTTATATGCAAAGCAGGGGTAAATTCTTATTTCTTTCCCTTTATTTACCAGTTTTCAAATAATGAGTAGTTTTCTTGACCTCTTCCAATAGTGACCAGATTTTAACTTTTAATTTTAATATAAACTCAAGGATATAAACATATCCGGTGTGGTGGATCCATTGATGTTAATCAGCTTAATGATGCTAAAATTGCCTCATCTTTGGTTGTGAGAACCTCTTCACATTTGTGGAGTCCTTTTTTTCCCTCTCTCTTTTTTTCTCAGTTATTTTTAATTGAGGTAAAATACACATGACATAAAATTTACCACTGTGACCATTTTACAGAGCACAATTCAGTGCCATTAACCACATTCACAGTATCATGCAACCATCACCACTACCTAGTTCCAGAACATTTTCATCACCCCAAACAGTACCCTGTACACACCTGCTCATAGCAGCATTACTCGTAATAGCCACAAGTTGGAAATATCTCGTGTCCATCAACAGATGAATGGATAAACACAATGTAGCACATCTATACCATGAGATGCTGTTCATATTTTAAAAGAATGAAGTTCTGGCACATGCTACAACATGGATGAACCTTAAAAACATGCTAAGTGAGAGAAATCACACACAAAAGGCTACATGTTGGCTGAGTCCTTTTGACATGGCACCAGCAGCTACGCAGCTTCCTTGCTTTCTCGTACAAGATATTTGGGACTAATCTTATACATTTCCTACTGCAAACCCAAAACTAACCATTTTTTAAGAAGTCTGGTTTCTTTCCCAGGTATTTAGAGACCAGAGTCTTGGGACCAGGGGTGTTCATTGCTACTAAGTTGTCATTTGTTTCCGTGCCTTTGAAGAAAGGGTTTTTTCTTAACCTTTTTGTTGATGCATCTGTAATCCCTTATCCATCACACTAAATACCCCAGTTCCTATGACCCCACAACTACTCATTAACTCATCCCACAATACACACATAAATCTGCCTCAGAATAACAGCACCAAGAACACCAACAGCAATTTGATTACTGAAAACAGTTTGAAGTAACTCATGAACTTCATTTTGTCCTTCTGGTATACCCGCTGGGGTACACCATGCTGTTGATTTAACATACAGTTAAATCACCGTTTCCCTAAAGTCACTGGAAGAAATATCTTCCTGTGGAGCTTTGTCACCCAGTTGATACACAGTTAAGTTCATGTGTTGGTTTCATTTTGTCTTAGAACTAGAAATTGCCTTTTGCATTTTTTGTTGTTGTTTTAAATGAAGACATTTAAAGATTATTTTTATTTCTTTTTCATTGAATTATTCATTCATATCTTTTGCCCATTTTCCTCTTTTTCCTTTCAGATTGTTGTCTTTTTAGCCTATTTGTAGAAGATACATTTTAACATTTTATGTGGCCAGCATCCTCCTCCTGTTTTTTATTTATTTTTTTTTTCAGGGTTTAGCTGGTGATTCTTAGCTACTCTTGCCAATAACTTGATCTAGTATCATCAAGTTGTTTAGATCCAGGAAAAATTGTATTTTGGTTGAAATAGTTTTAAACTTATCAAATAACTTAAGTAGGCTTATCTTAAGACTTTTTAGGAAGATAGTTAAGACTTTTCCTTTGTTCAAATTTGTTTTACTGTCTTTAAAAGAGTTTTATAGTTTGCCTCATAAGGTTTGAACAATTCTTTTAAGATTTATTCCTAGAAGAAGTGAGTGTTGTGGGGTGAGTATGTGGAGTACGTGGTGTGTGTGTTGTGTGGGTGTGAGTGTGTGTGTTCGTGTGTGCAGTATGTGTGTGCATGGTGTGTATGAGTGTGTCTGAGCGTGAATGTATGCATGTGGTCTGAGTGTGTGTGAGTGTGTGGGGTGTGTTGTACGTGTGCCTGTGAGTGTGGTTTGAGTGTGTCTGGTGTGAGTATGTGGTGGGTGTGTGTTGTGTGGGTGTGAGTGTGTGTGTGCAGTATGCGTGTGCATGGTGTGTATGAGAGTGTGTCTGAGTGTGAATGTAGGCATGTGGTCTGAGTGTGTATGAGTGTGTGGAGTGTGTTGTACGTGTGCCTGTGAGTGTGGTTTGAGTGTGTCTGGTGTGAGTATGTGGTGGGTGTGTGTGTTGTGAGAGAGTGTGTGTGTGTGGTGTGTGTGAATGTGTGCGTTATGAGTGTGTGGTGTCTGAGTGAGGGTGGTGTGAGTGTGTGTGTGGCAACCTCCAAGCTAGCTACCGATGGCCCTGCCTCCCTGTATAGCCCCTTCTCTCGAACGTGGGTTGGACCCAGCAACTTGCTTCTAGTGAGTCCAGAACAGGAAGGGTTGACGGCCATCACTTCCAAGACGACGTACAGGGAGACTCTGCCCTCCATCTGGGCCTGCTCTCAGCCTCTCCCTTCAACTGCTCAGATGGAACCCAGCCGCCCTGTAGTAGGCTGCCCTGTGGAGAGACCTGCACAGCACGGAGTTGACATGCAACTTGCCAGCAGGCGGTGAGGACCTGAGGTCTGCCGATATCGTGGGAGTGAGCTCTGACGTGGATCCCACGTCCCTGCCAGCCTTGCAATGGCAGCCGGTGACAGCCCGGGAGCCGGGAGCCTGGCTCCACTGTGATCAGGTTCCCCACCCTTAAAACTGGGAGTAGATGAGGCTTTGTTGTTTTCACTTGGTAAGTTTCGGGGTGATGTGTTATATAATGACAGTCTAACAGGCTTGGGGTTATATCTGTGGTAATTATTGATTCTTTCCGTTTGTGTTTTTAACTAAACTTCTCATTCTGAGATAAATATAGATTCACATGAAGTTGTAGGAAATAGTACAGAATGAGGTTGTGTACCCATTACCAAGTCCTCCTCCATGGTAATATCTTACAAAAATAAACACACAACTCAATTTAAGAAGTCAGGATACTGAGAACAGTATATTCAAAATACAGAATATTTCCATCACTACAAAGATCTGTCTTTCATATTGTCTGGTATAGCAACGTCCAGTTCCCTTGATTTCCATGCCTTCCCTAACCACTGGCAACTACTATCTGTTCTTATTTTTTATAATTTCGTCAACTCAATAATGTTACATAAATGGAATCATACACTAGGTAACCTTTGGAGGTTGGCTTTTTGCACTTACTTAATTCTCTAGGGATTCCCCATTGTTGTACATATCAATGGTTGTTGCTTTTCAATGCTGAGTAGTATTCCCTGGTATGGATACAGATATACCACAGTTGTTTAGTGACTCACCCACCGAAGGCCATATGGGCTGTTTTCAGTTTGGAGCTGTTGTGAATTAAGGAGGTTAAACATTTATGCCCAGGTTTTCGTGGACTTCAATAAACGGGAGTGAAATTGCTGGGTCATATGGTAGTACATGTTTAGTTTTTTTAAGAAACTGATGAACTGTTTTCCAAGTGGGTGTACCATCGCGCATTCCCACCAGCAATGCATGACCGATCCCATTTCTCTGTGTCCTCACCAGCAGTGGCTGTTGTCACTGTTTTTAATTTTAGCCATTCTGTTGGGTGTGTAGTAATACGTCATTGTGGTTTTAATTTGCATTTCCCTCATGACAAAAGATGTTGAACATCTTTTCCTGTGTTTATTTTCCACTTATATATCCTCTTTCATGAAGTATCTCTCCTTAACTTTTGCCCATTTGGGATATTTTTAATGTTGATTTTTGGAAGTTCCTTATGTATTCTACATATCAGTTCTTTGTCAGATACTTGGCTTTTACAAATATTTTCTCCCGCTTTTTAGTTTTTCTTTCCACATTCTCTTCATAGGGTTTCATGAGACAAAATTTTTAAATTTTGATAAGGTCCAGTTTGTCAATTTTTTTTTTTTCTGTTACAGATTCTGCTTTTAGTGTCAAGTCTAAAAATTCTTTGCCTGGCCCAATACCTGGAGATTTTCTCCTACATTTTTTCTATATATTTTATGGTTTTGCATTTTATACTTAAATCCATGATTCAGGGCTGGCTCATGGCTCACTTGGGGGAGTGTGGTGCTGGTAACAACAAGGCCAAGGGTTTGGATCCTTATAAAGGGATGGCCAGTTAGCTCACTTGGGAGAGCGTGGTGCTAGCAACACCAAGTCAAGGGTTAAGACCCCCTGACCAGTTATCTTTTAAAAAAATAAATAAAAATAAATAAATACATACATAAATAAATCCATGATTCATTTTGAGTTGATTTTTATACAAAATGTTACAGTTAGATCAAAATCTTTTATCCTGTTATGTTTTTAGTTTAGCCAATGGATACACAATTGCTCTGGCACCATTTGTTGACAAGGATATCTTCTATTAAATTACTTTTTCACTTTTGTCAAAAATGAATGTTACATATTTTTTGTGGAACTATTTATAGATTATTGTTCTGTTCCATTGATCTAGGTCTCTGCCAATACCACATAGTCTTAATTGCAACAGCTATATAAAAATTCTTAAAATCAGGTACTATGTATCAAAGAACACAATCGACAGAGTGAAAGGAAATCCACAGAATGGGAGAAAAAATTTGCAAATCATGTATCTGATAAAGGGTTAATATCCAGGATATATAAACAAATCCTACAACTCAACAACAGAAAACAAACAACTTGATTTAAAAATGGAAAAGGGACGGGAGAGTGTGGTGCTGATAAAAATGGAAAAGGGACTTGAATAGGCAATTTTTCCAAAGATGATCTACAAATAGATAAAAACCACACAAAAGATACGCAGCATCACTAACCAGCAGGGAAATGCAAATCAAAACTACCGTGAGATGCTACCTCACGCTCATTAGGACAGCCACTACCAAAAACACAGAAAATAACAAGTGCTATGAAGATGAGAAGTCAGAAGACTTGTGCACTGTTGATGGCAGTGAACAATGCTACAGCTGCTGTGGAGAACAGTACGGTGTCTTTTCAAAAAATTGGAAGTAGAACTACCATATTATCCAGGGATTCTGACTGTATATCCAGTAGAATTGGAAAAGGGTCTCAAAGAAATATTTGCACAGCCATGTTCACAGTAGCACTACTACCGATAGCTAAAAAGCAGCCCAAATGTTCACTGTCAGAAGTATAGATAAATAAAATGTGGTGTAGACACACAATGGAATATTATTCAGCCTTAAAAAGAAAAGAAATTCTGGCATATGCTGCAACCTGGATGAACCTTGTGGACATTATGCTAAGTGAAATAAACCAGTCACAAAAGGACAAATACCATATGATTCCACTTACATGAGGCACCTAGAGCGGCCAAATTCATAGAAACAGAAAGTAGAATGGTGGGTGCCAGGGACTGGGGTGTGGGGGAGTGAGGAATGGTTTCAGGGGTGTAGGGTTTCAGTCCCATGGGATGAAACGAGTTCTGGAGATTGGTGGTCCACTTAAAAATGCTCAAGATGGTAGATTTTATGCTATGTGTCTTTTACCACAATTAAAAGTTACAAGAAAATTTGGAACATTTCCTACCAATTCATTCTTCTTTACAAAAATTTTTTAGTTATTTTAATGCCTTTCCCTTTCCATATAAACTTTAGAGTAATCTTGTGTGTATCTACAAAAAATCTTACTGGGATTGATGGGAATCACATTAAACCCATATTTCAATTTGGGTAAAATTGACATCTTTAGTTCATTCCAGTTTTTTAGATTTTGTCTTGTTATCTTTATTATTTCCTTCATTCTGCTTGCTATGGGTTTATTTCATTCTTCTATCTTAAAGTTCTTGAGGTGGGAGCTCAGATTGATCTGAGACCTTTCCTCTTTTCCAACATATGAATCTAGTGTTATAAATTTTCCTCTCATCATTGCTTTAGCTTTGTTCCATAAATTAGTATTTTTTTTATTTCCCTTGAGACTTGTTCTCTGACCCATGGATTATTTAGAAGTGTGTTGTGTTCCCAAGTGTTTGGAGCTCTTCCTGCTATTACTCTGTTATTCACCTCTAGTTTGATTCCACTGTGGTCAGAGAACACATATGACTTCAATTCTTTTTAAATTTGTCAAGATCTGTTTCATGACAAAGGATATGTTCTACCTTGTATATTTCCATGAACACTTGAAAAAAATGTGTATTCTGCTTTTGTGAGTCTTCTATAAATATCAACTTTATCCTATCAGTTGATGGAGTCATTAACGATCATCACTACATCTTATTTTCTGCCTCATTATTCTATCAATTGTCAAGAGAAGGGAGTTGAATTTTCCAACTCTAATTGTGAATTTATCTGTTTCTCTTTTCACTTCTATTGAGTTTTGCTTCGCATATTTTGTAGCTCTGTTGTTCTGTGCATACAAACTTAGGATTTTTATGTCTTCTTGGCACATTGACTTTCTTATCATCATATAATGTCCCTCTCTGTCTCTGTTAATTTTCTTTGGTTTTAAGTCACTTTATATCAATTTAGGCACTTCTACCTTCCTTTGATTAATGTTTGCATGATATATCAACTTGCTTATATCACTGTATTTGAAATGAGTTTCTTGTAGACAGCAGATATTTGGGTCATGCTTTTTAATTCATTTTACCACTCTCTGTATCTTAATTAGATTTAGATCATTCACATTAATGTAATTATTAGTATTTCAGGGCTTAAGTCTGCCATTTAAATCCTATTTTCTGTTTGTTCTCTCTCTCTTTCTGTTTGGGGGTGGAGGGTTTTACTTTTTTCTGCCTTCCTATGGGTTACTTGAACATTTTTTAGAATTCCATTTTGATTTATGTGTAGTGTTTTTAAGTATATCTCTCTATACAGCATTTTTAGTGGTTGCTCTAGGAATTATACAATATAAACATAACTTATTGCAGACTTAGTATCATCCTTTTGAGACAGGAAATGCTGTTTCCTGGAGTCTTGATCTCAGGCCACTCTTCTGAATCTCAAACCACTCCCCAGGGGCTCAGGCCCTTCCCCTGAGGCCTGAGCTATGAGAAAGTCACCACTGCATTTTGTACTTATTTTTGAGCACAACATGAGAAGATAGAGATGGCAGGGGGCAAGTCTGATAAATTTCAATGGTCCAGCATATGCAGTAAAAAGTTTGTCCTTGAATGACCCTCCACTGGAGGCACTAGAGAGCATCAAGTACATTTTAAGTATACTCAGTGTATATGCTGGAATTTGACTACTGTGCAGGCAGCAAAAGAAACAAACAGAACATGTGCAAGGCTGGAGTTACGTAACGAGGAACCACCCCTCTAGTTGAATATTCATAGATAGCATATACATATTCATATATATAGCTAGCCAACTATAGCCAACTATAAAGGTAGAATCCAGGACCAAAGCGAGGCTGCTGCTCACTTTCAAGCCAGCCCATACTTTTGCCTGTGAACTGTGTATTCCTTACTCTTTGCATTAAACTTACTTTTGATTTCTACTTAGACTCTGCTCTTGAATTTTTTCCTGTGACAGAGTCACAGTAGGGGTACAGTCTGGTAGGGGACAGAGTTGAGTTTCACTGGTTAGAGTGAAGTATAGGAACCTTACCTCTCTTCACAACCCTTAATCTCCCCAGTTTTTGATTGCCTTAAACGTTTGCTCTGCATATATTTAGATCATCTTCTAACAGTGTTGTAATTTTTGCTTAAACCATCAAACGTAATTTATAAGACTCAAAGGGGAAAAGAAAGCCTATTAGATTTAACCATATTTTTGTTTCCTATGTTTCTCTTAAGTTTCCTTCTTTCATCATTTCTTTCTGCTTAGTGAGCTCCCTTCAGCCATTCATCTAAGGTAGGTTTGCTGGTGACAAGTTCTTTAGTTTTCTTTCATATGAGAATGTCTTGATTTCCCCTTCATTCCTGAAGGACATTTTCATGATTATAGAATTTGGGGTTGATACTTCCTCTCTTTTAGTAGCTGAGTAATATTGTGTTGTTTCCTTCTGGCCTTCTGGTTTCTGATGACAAATTCACTGTCATTCAAATTGTTTTTCTCCTCTAGATCAGGTGTCCTTTTTTTCTGGCTCTTTTCAAAATGTTTTTCTTTGTTTTTGACCTTTCAGAAGTTTAATTATGATGTATGTTGGCATGGGTTTCTTTAGGTTTATCCTGTTAGTGATTCTTTCACCTTCTTGAATCTGCAGGTTTATATATTTTTCCAGTTTGGGTCATTTTCAGCCATTATTTCTTCAAGTAATTTTCAGCATCTCTCTCTTTCTCCTCGGCTTCAGGGGCAAAATGACACAAATTTTAGACCTCATTTGTAGTCCCACAAGTCCCTGAGGCTTGCTCTGTTTTTTTAGTTTACTTTCTCTGTCCTTCTGATGGGGTATGTCTCCTGCCCCGTCTTCCAGTTCACTGATTCTTTCCTCTGTTTTTTCCCTTTTTCATGTAAGTTGTATTTTTCAGTTCTCAAATATCTATTTGGTTTTTTTTCTTTATATCTCTACCGCTTTGCCAAGACTTTCTGTTTCTTTGCTGAGGCTTCCTATCCTTTTCATTTGTTTAAGTGTGTGCATAATCACTCGCTGAAGCATTTTCATCATGACTGCTTGAAAACCTTTGCCAGATAATTCTCACATCTCTGCCGTCTCCGTGTTGGTATCCACTCATTGTCTCATTCATCATGGGATCTTCCCAATTTGGGGCATGATGAGTGATTTTGTACTGAATATTGGACATGTCTGTATTGTGCTAGGAGACCCTGGGCCTTACTGAAGCCTTCTGTTTCAGCTGTAGGTCTGCTGGTGACAAATTATTTTAGTTTTTCTTTTGGCACTGCTCTGGGAGAGAAAGGGAGGGGACACCATCCTTCCCACTTTCTTCATTACCACCAAGTGACAAGAGAAGTCCAGGTGACCCCTTGATGTCCCTTGACACCCCAAGGGAGACGCTCCTTGTCACTGCTGGGTGGGGTTGAGGATTCTAGCTCCCATGTGGTCTCGACTGACACTGTGGTGGGTGGGCCCTGTCATGCCTGTGTGGTGTGAAGGTTCTTACTCTCCACTAGGCTTCCTCAGAAGCCAGCCCAGCAGGGAGCAGGAAGGGGACCTTGTTACTGCTCTGGGTGGTCTTTGCTGCTGTGACTAGGTACAGCCACAGCAGTTTCTGGAGCAGAGCAGGAGGCTAATGGCTTGTCTAAAGGCTTCTGTCTAGATGGGCTGCCCCTTTCCTTGTCCTTTGGCCAGAGAGGGCAGCTTTGGGGACATGTGCTTATTTGCACTGGCATTGCCAGGCTGCTGGCTTCCTCAGCTCCAATCTAGGAACCATGAGGCGAGAAGAAAACCCAGGAATTCACCTCCTGCTTCTTCCTGGGTGCTAAGCTCAGCCTGCCTTCTCCTCTCCACGTTTTAGACCCTTCCTACGTTTGTTCTGTGTGTAATGTCCAGAGGTGTAGTTGAGCTTAGTGGGAGGAGTGGGGAAAACGGGGCATCTTCCAGGAAGCATAAGGTCTCACTAATGTTGCTTTTATAAGATGCCGCTTTCCTGAATTCTCACTCTCTGCCTCTCTTTTTTGGGGGGATGATAGTTTTTCCTTTGATTTGGGGGGATTTTCAAGGTTTATAATTTTATCATATGTACACAGAGATGGTTTTATTTTTTCCTTTGCTCTTCCAGTGCCTGCGTCTCTGGTTGCTTTCTCTTGTCTAATCACATTGTCCAAAATTTTCAACGCATTCTAAACAGTGAGAGAGACGCAGGTATTCGTGTTTTCTTCCTGTCTTTAGCCAAAAGGACAGGATATTTGTGTCTGCCACTGAGTGGTCCACAAACTTCTGGATGCGTCAGGTGCTATTTTTACCCAGTGTTTTTAACATGAAGGTGTCGAATGACGTAAAATGCCTCTTCTGTTTTTGAAATGATCACATGATACTTCTGCTTAACCATATTCGTTTGATACATTACATTAATATATTTTCTAATATTGAGCCTCCCTCCTGTTCCTGATAAAACAACCTCTTGGTCATGATGCTTATTCTCTTACATGCTATTCGCTTCTGTTTAATCATGTGTTATCTAAGATTTTGGGGCTTCTATATCCATCAGTGAAATTGGCCAGTGCTTTTGTTTGTTAGTAAAAGTTCTGTCATGTTATGGGGGTTTTATGTGCTTCACAGAAAGGATCTGGAAGTTTTCCATCTTTCCCTAGACTCTGGAATTATTTAAGTAGCATTGCTATTAATTGATCTAATAAAATCTTGGTGTATATCCCCTGTGGAGATGGGTTTGGAAGGAGTCAGCATTCTTCAGCCACCTCCTCACCTCTTACTTCTTCCTGGTAACTGGTCTATTTACATTTTCTCTCTTCAGTGGGGTCAGTTTGGGACTTTGCATTTTTCTAGAAAATAACTTATTTCATCTTGGCATTTAACGTCATTTGTATATGATTTTACAAAGTAACCTTATGATTTAAAAATAAATTCTGAATTTGATGCCTGTTTCCTCTTTGTTGATTCTAATCTCGTGTATGTGTGCGTTCTTTTCCCAACCCCCACCCGGACTTATTTTCGGCTTGCCTTGCAGCCTGTCCATGAGCCGGATTTTGGGTGTATTTACTAGTTCCCCTGATTTTGTCCTGACTCATTAGAACTCAGGAGTGCTTTTGTTGCTCTATTCCTGCTTTCTTGGAGTTGACTGTGTTGTTCTTTTTCCAGCTTTTTGTGTTGGATGTTAATTCATTTATTTTTATATTTTCATTTTTAATGATATCTGTTTTTATTTAAGACTAACATTCTTTGATACCTACTTTAACTGTATTCTATAGGTTCTTATATTTTGGGTCTTTGTTATTATTTTCATAAAATTCTGTAATTTTATTCTTTATTTTGTTTTCGTTCCAAGAGTTTTTTCATAGCATGTCTGGTGGCCTAGACTTTTTGTTTTCTTAATGCTATAATTAGCTTCTAGTTTTATTGCTTGTGATAAGAGAACACTGGTTGCATTATTTCTATGCTTTGGACTTAGTGAGATTCTCTTTGTAGCGTAAGATATGGCCAAGTTGGGGTATGTTTCATGAACCTTTAAAAAAAAAAAGAGAGAGATTCTCAATACCCAGAGTTCAGAGTTCAATAAGTCTGTAGGTGCTGCCTCCTTGGTCAGGTCATTAAAGTCCTTGATCTCCTCACTAATAGCTTGTCTTGGACTGAGAGTATTGTGATGAATTCCCCTGTTATGAGTGTATTTTTTATCTATTTCTCCTTTTATCTCCTGCAGTTTTCACTCTGAAAGTTGCCTCTGTGTTACTGGGTATATATTTATTAATAACTGTGATATCTCCATTGTGAACCACCTCCTTTGAAACCTCTCAGTGCTGTGTGGTCTCACATCTACCTTTGCATGGCTCTTACACCTTTTTTTTTTTAATTTGCTTTTTTCCCAGAACATCTTTTTTTTATAACAGAAAAAAACAAATAAGTTTATTAACATGTGTTTCCTAGGATATCTTAATTTGTACTTTCTTTTTTATCTTTTTTTAATCTCTTTATTTTAGACAGGTCTCAAGTATACCACATAGTGCTGGATTTCACTTTGTTAGCCAATCTGAAAATTGTATGAGTATTTCTTTTATTTTCATTAAGTTCATTTCAGTGTATGATTTATTTTGTTCTGTTTTGTTCTAAATTTCAGTTTTGGTTTTCATTTTGTTTCATGCTTTGGTTTCTGCCTTGGCATCTCCAATTACACATATGTTGAATCTTCTTTTCCAGTCTTCTACATTGTTACTTTCAAATATTTTTAATGTCTTCCTAAGTTTCTTTCTTTTAAAAATATTTACTCCTTTGCATTTTCTATTTCTCTGATGACAGATTATAACAGTTTTTACTCTTATATTCCTTCTAATTTTATCTATTTTACCTAAAGTAATTTTTCTTTTATTTCTAACTATTTACTAGGTTTGGTTAGCTCCATTTATATTCTGCGTATCTAATCATCTTATTTATGGGTCACTTCAATTCAGATACATGCTGTTCTATTCTGTGGTTTGTAAAAAATAAATTAGATTGTTTTGAAATATTTACAGTTTTTCATTTTTGTGACCGCATCTTTCCATTGTGCCTTACTGTCTATAGAGATATCATTATGTTAATTGATGTCCTTTTTTTCTTATACGAACTTTGCATGTAATTGAACCACAACATTTTATTACTAGAAATATCTAAGTGAGATAATTTTTCAGCATTATCACAAGACAAGAGTGGGCCAGAATAACTTTTGTGCCTCTCAGCTCTAGGACTGCCTCTTCTGATGTTACATCTAATGTTGAAAAACATGGCTGTGTTCTTCTGGAGACTCACCTTCCCTTCTTCCTTCCCTCGTTTTTACCTGAATCTTATCTTTTTTCTTTCCCTAAAGTCTTGTCTTAGTTTATCCAGGCTGCTATAACAAGATGCCATAGACAGGGTGGCTTAAATAGCAGAAATTTATTTCTCATAGTTCTGGAGGCTGGGAGGTCTGAGATCAGGTGCCACCAGATCCAGTTTCTGGTGAAGGACCCTCTTCCTGGCTGGCAGATGCTGCCTTTTTGTATCTGCACGTGGTAGAGAGGGGAGGCTGGTCTTGTCATCCCCTTCTAAGGGCACTAATTTCATCATGGGACTCCACCCACATGAACCTCATCTAAATCTAATTACCTCCCAAAGGCCTCTCCAAATACTGTCACATTGGGAATTAGGGCTTCAGCATATGAATTTTGGGGAGACAGAAACATTCTGCTTATAGCAAGTCCCTTTCCTGCCCTGTTTAGATTCTCCTCTGTCTTAGTCAGCCCTGGATGCTATAACAGAACACCACAGACTGGGTGGCTTAAGCATCAGCCATTTGTTTATCGCAGCTCTGGAAGCTGGGAAGTCTGAGATCAAAGTGCCAGAAGAGTCAGTGTCTGGGGAGGTCCATTTCCTGGTCCATTCACGGCCGTCTTCTTGATGTGTCTTCACACAGTGAGAAAAGTGCTAGAGAGCTCGCTGGGGCCTCCTGTAGAAGGGCTCTAATCCCATTCATGGGGACTCCGTCCTCATGACCTAATCACCTCCCAAAGACCCCCACCTCCTAATACTATCATTTTGGGGTTAGGATTTCAACCCTCTGAGCAGTTTTGCCATACTAGAGCCATCCTGAGATCTGGGCAGGAGGGACTGGTGCTTCTGAGAAGTTCATCCTCCTTCAGTCCTCACTCTTCCCCAGAGCAGGAAGTCTCGAGGACCAGGGAGTGTGACACCCAGAGCCACTGCACCCCTCATGAGCCATCCTCAAGTATAGCTGGGACCCTCAATTCACTGCCCAAGTAGCCCTCAGTCCCTGCGCCCCCACCTGGAAACAGTCCTCAAATCTAGCTCACAGGGTTGTTGGGGGGATTAGACTGAATAATGACTTTGAAAAGTGCTTGATGTGAAGCATGCTGTTCTTCCCGGGCACCAATCACTGGTGCCAAAGCACGGCTGTGATTTGGATTTTGACTCTTGGTCCCTTTGTAAATTGAGTTCTGTCTTAGATCAACTGTGGGAGGCTTGCCACACAGGACAAACTGCAAGTGGAGGAAGAAACACACGGAGACAGCACGATGTGCAGGATACTGGCCCACTCACCCGTCCACACACACAGGTGCTCGGCAAGTGTCCTCTCAGCACTCGCCATACATCCACCTGAACCTAGCACCACGGTAGCTGAAAAGAGGGACAGCAAGTACAAAAGTGGGGCAGGGGCTTTCAACAGGTCAGGCAGATTCACGATGTGTACCCATCACCCTGAGCGCAGACATCATTATCCGGTGGGTCCTGAGCCCCACCCAGTGTGGCAGGTGAAGTTGCGTTCATCTCAGATGTGGAGAACAAGACCCAGAGAATTTAAATAACTGCACACGTGATTGAGCTGGGATTTGAACCCCAACCCGACTGATCCCCAAACTCACTCCCTGAAGCCCTTTGACTCCCTGAGCTACAGCTGGCTTTATCTCATAACAGTAATTCATTTATTTGCATCAATTTTGACAGAAATTGAACTGAGCATCTATTACATGCCAGGCACTAGGTCCTAGGAGCTGACATTTATCTCACAGAAATGCATAAAAGCAATTTAGCCAGTAAATACAGAGCACATTGGAGAGTGATAAGCACACTAAGGAAGCTTGAGGCAGGAGCTGGGGACAGGGACGCCTCCAGTGAGAGCTTCCTAAACAACTGAGAGGTAGATGTGAAGGGCATCGGGCAGAGGACACAGCAGAATTGCTTTGTGTTATTTTACTTTCTCTCCCTGGTCTCACGTCCTAAGGCCTTGAGTGATTTACATAAAATGTTATTCCTTCTAGCTATCTCATTACAAAAGTTTGAAATTGGAACCAGCAATTTTTTATCCATATTTGCAAATACAAGTGAGTTAGTGTGTTAATCCAAAACCATTACCTGGGGGAAGTGGTAAATTTAGTGCATGCATTCCAAATGCTGTGCGCCGAGTCATGCGCATTTGAGTTAGTCAGCATTCTCCAGAGAAATAGTGCCTATAGGATCAAGGCAGAGAGAGAGATTTATTTTTAGGAATTGGCTCATGCAGTTCTGGGGGCTGGCAACTTTGAAGGCTGCAGGGATGGCCAGCAGGTTGGAAATTCTGGCAGGGGCTGATGTTGCAGTCTTGAGTCCTAAGGCCATCTGGAGGTAGAATTCCCTCCTCCTCAAGGGATCATAGCTTTTTCTCATCAGGTCTTCAGCTGATTGGATGAGGCCCACCCACATTATGGAGGGTCACCTGCTTCACTCAAAGTCACCTGATATAAATGTCAATCACGTCTAAGAAATACCTTCACAGCGACATCTAGACTGGTGTTTAACCAAGCAGCCAGGCACCACGGCCCAGCCCAGTCGACACATAAAATGAATCACCACAACATTAGAAAGGGAATGCAGTCTGTGACCACAGTGACACCCTGAAATCAGATGAATATGAAGCAGGAGCAACTCCCCTGTTTAACATTTCAAAGGGTCATCTTTCCTCCCATCGCAGGGCAAGGTCATTTCTGTGGTGACAAAGCTGACATTTGAAGATGTCACTGATTTCATCTTTACCTGACTGTCCCTACTCCAGCAGGACCAAGCTGGACTGGCCATCGCCCAGGCTCTGCAGCAAGCACAGGGGGTCTATACTTAAGAGGCAGAAAACCAGGAGGAGCTGATCCTCATCTTAAATGTCCCAGTGATTTATAGACTATATTTCCTGGGAAAAGTACAAAGATTTATTTCCAGGAGACAGGCCGTTTGTAAACACACAGCTCCCAGGTGCAGCTTTGCGGGTGGTGAGCCCACAGGAGCCTCTGGCTTCCACCAGGGAGAGAAACACCAGCAGGCCCTGGAGGCCAGAGCAAGGGCTTGATGTTCTCAGAATAGCGGCCTGTTTTCTTTGTCTCCCCGGTGGAACTAGGATAAGATCGACTGGCACTACCTTATGCCACATAGATGCATGCAGAGTGAAAGAATGCTAAGCAGGTGAGCTGATGGATATGTTAGTTAGCTTGATTTAGTCTTTCTACAATGTTTCAAATGTATCAAAATATCCCATTGTACCCCATAAATATATACAATCATTATTTGTCAATTAAAAATACAAACTTTTTAAAGTCTTTAAAAAGTGAAAGGATGAAAAAAATAAGCATTCTACCAGAGAGGTATAAAAATTATCAATTTGTATGCTTCTAAGAATCTAGCTTTAAACTACATAAAGCCGTGACCACATAAAGCAAGAAGAGGCCGACAAATCTACAATGCACCAGGGACATGTTCATGCCTCTCTCCTGGTCAGTGACAGATGGACCGGAAATTACTCCCGTCAAGCCAGGACTCTGGAAGGGTTACAGGGAGGGAAACAGTGGGCCGGGGGAGGAACAAAGTCCCACAGAAGCAGAAGGCAGCAACAGTGTCTTTCTCACTCCTGGATGTGGTGGAAGGAGAAACTCTAAGGATTCAAGGCCCCTTCATGTCCTCAAATAGGCCCTTCCCCAGGGTCCTCCAGTAGAGATCCAACCAATATGAGGAGTTCATAACTAAGAATCACACAACCCTAGAAACAAGCCAGCCAGCCAGAGCAAAGCTCTGCAGAAACAGAAAACAAAACAAGGAGAAAGGAACGGAGTCAGACTTCAGCTATTTGGGCTGTCACGTATAGAAGGTAGAATAAAGCAAACGTAAAGGAAAATATATGAGGGAAACAAAGACGTAAGCGAGGATCACAAGACTTGCCTACAGCGAATGCGTAGATTTAAAAAAGAATGGAACGGGGCTTCAGGGGATTCAAAGTGTAACCAACGACCCTGCATGAGCCCTACTGATTTATCCGGAGATGTTTGGACACTTGCATCACCCATCACGTCGTCTACACAGAAAGTCACCAGAGGAACTCAGATCAACCAGGGTCCTCCTGCCTCTCCAGGATTTGGGGAGACTTTCCTCGAGCCCCCATTTTCCAGGTGGCCTCTCTGCACTCACGCTTGTGTGCCCTGCATGATGTCCATGCCAGCAGCTTTGTGCAAAAGGCGCAAGCCTCCACGGGCTCCCCTGCAGACCCAACACAGCCAGCAGGCCAGGACTTCAGCGACGAGCCCCTGCACCTCCAGCTCCAGCCTGCCCACATCTCCCCACAGCTCTGGAAAGACGGGAGCGTTTCTTTCCCATCATCTCCTACAATAATCGATGGAGCATTCTGCTCAGGCCTGGGCCCTTTGGATTTCCACATTCTGCCCCAAGCAGTCTTCTCTAGAAATATCTTCAGAGCAGGAACAGCATCACCCACCCCTCACCCCCAGTGAAAAGAAGTTGGGGGATTGTGCAGAAGAAAGAGCCTCTACCTCCTTTCAGCAAGATGGCCCAGCATGTCTCAGTGTCTTCCTGCTGTGGGACAGCCATGCCGCTGTGATTCCAGAGCTTGCTCATTGTCTCTCTGCAAGCGGGTCTTTCTCCCTGCAGGCTGTGGGCTCAGGAGGGCAGGTCTGTGCCATACTGGCAACCCGACCCACAGGGATAAACAGATGGGATAAGGTGAAGGGTGGGTGCCGGAGGTCAGCAGGTTCCTGCAGCAGCTGCAGGGTCTTGCCTCCTGCACACCCCAGTTCTGGATGAGGCAGAATCTTGGGTTCCTCAAGTCCCCCCACTGCTGCCAGCGTACCCTGCTGCCATGGAGCTCTGGTTACCAGCAAAGCTCTCCCTCGGCGCCATAAGGCTCCATGAACAGCTGATAATGTATATGTAAAGCAGTTGCTTTTTAAATCTTTTATGTGCCCATCATATTAAAAGCAATCCTTTGGAAATTACCAAGACGTGATGCACACCTGCCTGCAGTTTTTATAGCTTCTCTTTCCCCCCCAAGTGAAGAATGTAAAATACTCGAAACTGAGCTGGTCCCTTCCCTTCTACGCTATGGATTCCTCCCTTCTGATCTCTCCGGCTGGGCCCAATCCCTCCACCTCCACGACAACTTCCTGCTGCTTCCCTGGGCTCAGACTTCCCAGATGGTTTTCTGCCTCTGGTTTTGCCACTCATCCTAACCTATTCAATCTGTCACCAGCACTGCCACTGGAAATGTCTTTCTAAAGTTAAGCCATGCTGTGTGCTCCCTGGCTTAAAATCCCACAATGTCCTGGTGCTCTCCGAAGCTGGGCCCAGACTGCTGCTTGTACCTTCTCTTTAGGCCAACAAAGACCATTGCATCCTTCTCCTTCCAGGGTTCTGCCATCTGGCAGCACCGCGTGCTCAGTGACAACCAACCCATGGGTGTCCAGCTCCCCCCTGGCATTACTGGAAAAGCCTGACCTGTGACCACAGCTCCCACACCTCCAGACTGTGGCCATCACAGGAGGGTCCCTGGGCTCCGTCATCTCCCTCAGATACCCTCACATGCTCACGCTCACACTCACATACACAGCCCCACACACTCGCCTCGCTTCAGCCCAGACCGTGCCTCACCTTTCAGAGAGATGGCAGATGGCAGCAGCGGGAACCCTGTGGCAGTTGGTTTTGTGTGTCGACTTGACTGGGCCTCAGGGTGCCCAGATGGCTGGTTAAACGTTACTTCTGGGTGTGTGTGAGGGCTTCTGGGTGCAATTAACACTAGAATTGGTGGACTGAGTAAAGCCGGTGGCCCTCCCTGAGGTGGGTGGGCCTCATCCGACCCACTGAGGGTCTGAATAGAACGAAAGTGGGGGAAGGGGGAATTCTCCTGCCTCCTGCTCACGCTGGAGCGTCGGTCTCCTCCTGCCCTCAGCGCTCCTGGTTCTCAGACCGTCAGACTCGGACTGGAATCTATACCATCGGCTCTCTGGCCTTTGAACTCACACCCCCAGCTTTCCAGGGTCTCCACCTTGCAGACAGCAGATGGTGGGATTTCTCAGCCTCCATGACTGCGAGAGCAAATTCCTTATAATGAATAAGATAAATATGTACCCTATTGGTTCCATTTCTCTGGGAACCCTGACTAATGCAACCCCCTTATCTTACACCAGCACATGCACAAACCCACCCTGCACCTGGCCGTGGTCCCTCCTCCCCGTGGCCCCTCCATTCAGAAGCCACCACCCCCCCACCAAGGTGCCCTGCACCTACCCTCTCCAGCACTCTTGTTTTTGTTTTCTGAGTGTTCATCTTCCCCACCAGTGTCCAGGGCGCCCTCCACCACCTTTAAAACAGAACCTGCCAACCATTCCCACCCTCACAAGTTTTCCTGTGTGCACTGCGGCTCCACCGTCCCCTCTTGCCAGCCCAGCCCTGTGTCTGGGTCCTGGCCCCACACCCCACAGCGTCCTGCAACACGCAGCAGCATTTGGTGGCTCTTGGCTTCCTGCCGCCCCCTCCCAGGCTCCATCTCTCTCTGGCCTGCCCCATGCCAGCGTCTTAGCCTCCCAAGCTCTAAGTGGTCCTTTCCGCCTGAGGGACCCACTGCATGTATCCCAAGAACCTCCAACATAACAGGTCTGTATCAGGTGCGATCAGATCAGGTTGCAGTTCAGGGGCTTAAATTACAGAGAGGTTTATTATTGTTACTATTTTCTGTAGAAAAGTCTGGGGATCCACTGTCTGGCCACTCAGTGACCACCAGGTCCAGGCTGCATCTCTCTTTCTGCTCTGACATCTTCCACATGGTCCATCATTCATGTCATCTGTGGTCATGAGCTGTGGCTGACATGTTCCTGCTCCAGGCAGCAGGAGGAAGGAGGGACCAAGGGGTGGAAGACCCTGTTGGCTTCCTCAGCCCCTGATGGGCTTTCCCTGGAAGCCCCTACCCCTCCACTCATTTCTCTTTAGCCACCACCTCTGGAAGTGCCACGGGCAAAGGGGGTCACCAGGCCAACGTGTTGCTGTCTCTGTCGCTGAGGAGGAGGGGGACCAGGGTTTGGGGATACGCACCTGACGGTCTCTACGTAACGACCCCTCGCACCCACACTACTCTCCTCTGAGTCTTCTAACCTCCGTCCACGTAGCTGCTGAAGCCACAGCCCCAGAGCCTCCCCCACCCCTCTTCTCCCAAATCAGATCCTCCATCTTCCCATCCTGATCCTCCTCCTCTTCCTTGGTGCTGGGAGCAGCTGCCAGAGTGTTTTCCTGGCTCAGTGGGGACAGGCTCAGGGATCTGAGCTGCTGATGTCACCGTGGGCAGCTGGGAGAGTGGAGGCCCCAGTGGGGCTGGTAGGTGTTCCTGGAGCTTCCTTAGATAGTGGCCCACCCACAACAGCAGGAAGCTCCAGCCACCTTCTGGTCACAGCTGGGGGTGACACTGGCATGACTGGGGCTCTAGATTCTAGCAGAAAGCTCCAGGGAAATTTAGGACTTGCCTAAGATCATTCGGTGAGCTGGAGCAGGGGGAAGGAGAGACTTTGCCAGTTCAGGGTGGCAAAGTCCCTCCTGTCCCAGAGACTGTCGAGATTCATGTTCTCAAAAATAATGTGGCCTTCTTGAGGGTGTAAGAGCCAGGGCTGCCCCCAAGCCTGGCTGGACACTGCAGTGAACACCAAACTGAGTCACACGTGGAAGGGACAGGAAGCCCTGCTGACCCTCTCCTCCAGGAGAATATGGGCGGGCACAGGACAGTGGCCCTTGCCACCGAGGATTCCACTACATAGCAGAAGAGGAGAGACCCCTGACCAGAAGCCAGAGGCTGCTGGGCTTGTGGGGAAGGTTTCCTGGAGGAGGTGGCATTTCCCACAGGCTTGCAGGTTCTGCCAGGTCAGAGCAGAGAAGACCCAGGCTAGACACAGGAGGCGGTGGGAAGGGTCCGGCCACCCCTGGCAGCAGGGGGCAGGTTATGCAGTCTGACCAGGACACAGCTGTGAGTCGAGAAGGGGAGATGTGCCCCTGCCAGCCCTCCCCACGGTCCTGATATAGATGGGCGGAGGACAGGCCTGGGAACACCCAGGACAGAGGGTGGCCGTACCCCACAGGGCAGCCCCTCCCAGCACAATCCTCTCCTGTCTGGGCACAACTGGGACCCAGGCTGCTGTGCAGAAGCCCACCCACAGCACTCTGTGCACAGGAAGGTCGGCAAGGTCACACACTCATGCAAACACACATGTACACACACACACGGGCCGGAGCCCCTTGCAGGCACACACAGGCATCTACAGGCCAATGTGCACACACAAAAACACACAAGCACACACGACTGTGCGGAGTCACACAGGCTCACCCATGCTCACATCCCTGCTCACACACACTCCCTCACATTCGCACACTCACACACTAACACACCCCCTCACCCCCACGCTCCAGCACACGCACGCACACTTATCCACAGGCTCACACGCATGTGCCCGCACCGCCAGCGGGAAGGAGGGAGCGCCCGTCCCCAAGCGCCTGGCGGCCCGACGTGCACCAAGATTCAAGCCGACTTCCCCCAATTATGCTCTTCAAAGAACATTGTACTAAAGACAATTTGTCAGACCCATCTTGGTTTTTATAGGAATAACAAGCCCATCTTTATCTCCTCTCGAGCATTTTCTGACAGAGAAATATACGCCCTTGCTCCGACCCCAGAGCTAGGGGTCATCAGCACCTCCCCACCCCCACCCGAGCAGCCGGGATGTCATCCCTGTGACTTATGCATCGCACACGCTGGCACCGCACTCGCCTCAAAGTTGGGAAATACGATGACTCACCACATTTGGCAGCTTATACGTATATACATTTTTCAGAACATTCACGCTCATGCCCATTATAATTGGGGCTGTAAAATCAGTGAGCTCAGCTGCCAAAATCAAGTGCGCAGCTCACATCAGCCTCTCGGACCAGAAAAAGAGCCCTGGCTGCCATTGCTCTAGCCGTGGAAACACCGCAGCAGAAGGGGTCCTGGAGACAGACAGCCCCACTTCTGCAGCTGCGCTCCCTGAAGCTCGCACGGAGAGGCTGCTTCCCTACAGGTCAGCGGAGCCGAGGCAGGACCCAGAGTCCCCAGGTCAGCCCTGAGCAGAGGCAGACAGCCTGGTCCATCCTCACTGGCCATTTCCTGCAGCCATGGCTCTGCCAGGCAGGTGCTTCTGGAGGCACACAGAGGAGGTGACATTCCCTCCCCAGCCTGTAGTTCTGTAGTTTAGGTGGCATGTACTACCTGCCACTCGCACGGGTGCAGGTGATAACCAGCCGAGGCAGAAGGGAATGTGCTGACGCACAGAAGTGAAAAGTGCAAGTAGGGACAGGCTTCAGGTCCAGCTCAATGGACGCACACAGGTGTCTTTCCAGCTGTCAGCATGTGTGCTCTGGGTGGGCTCCACCCTTTACTGATGAAATGACAGGTAGCAGCTTGAGGACTTCCATCCTCCCAGAAATGAGTTCAGAGGGAAAGCCAAGGTCCCGTCCAACATCTCCATGTGTCCCTTCAGGGTCCCCAGTTCTCACATCCATCTCTCTGTGACTGAACAAGTGTGGTACCCTGAGCTGCTTACGTCTCCATCACCCAGGCCTCCCTCACTGGGAGAGGTGCTCCCCGCAACCTCGGGGCCCAGGAGTGGGAGATAGGAGGCTGCCCTGGGAAGACATGGTGTGTTTGCCAGGCAAAGTGCCCAGATGCTGAGCGGCAGGCAGGACCCACGGTCGCCACCAAAGGCGGGTGTCTATGGAACTGTGACATCGCCAACTGGGTACTCAAGACAGACTGTGAGCAGGGAGAGGGTGGAGTGTGGGGACCTCTCATGGCCTGGGGGAAGGCCAGAGCTAGGTCAATAGACAGGAGGAATGAGGGTCAGGGGAACTAAGACTGAGCAGGACGGGGGAGTGGGCTGGCAGGGGACTGGCCGGAGCAGACAGCAGCCTCCTCCCTTCCCAGGAGCCCAGCCTGCTTGCCTGCCCAGCAGGGGATGCAAGGACCCTGGAGACTCCAAGGGGGTGTGACAATGGTGTCGTGCATCCATGCTCAGGGCCTGCCTCCCCCATCGCTCTGGTTAGGTCGGGCACTGCAACCCGCATGGGCTCCCATGTGGTCCTGTGATGAGGTCATTTTTTCCAGTCATGACCTGGACAGCTTGGGACGCTCACGTCTGCTCCATGCTGCTTCCTGTGGAGTGTGTGGCACCAGCTGGCTTGAATTGTGCAGTGTTGAACTGACATGCCCTTGAGAGGGTGCCCGACCAAGGGGGTGGGGAGGGCACGAAGGAACAGGTAGAAATCAACAGCCAGGGAGGAGCCCCGGGTTCTCACCTGGTGACGGAGGGGAGGGATGTCAGGGCAGATCCCACATGAATGCAGGATGGAAAGCAGCTCAGGGGGCCAGAGGGAACGAGGCATGACCTCCAGGAGATGCACCCAGGGCAGGCTGGCGGGTGGGCGGCATGGACCTCCCCACACACTGAGGGCCAGCACACGGAGCCAGAGTGAAGATGGGCCCGAGAGCTAGCACGTGGTGGGTGGGAGGGGCGGGGGAGGGGGCCGGGCAGCCTGGGGCAGGCTCACCCCCACAGGGGCTGGTGGAACAGGAGACCTCAGCCAGGCGGGAGAAGTCAGAGAGGTGGCAGTTCTGCAGTGTGAGTGAAAGGCAGGAGAACGCTGCTCTGCCAACGTCAGCAGTGTCCGATTGATGGCTGGATTTCTCTGATTTCTCCGAGAGGAAATCTGGATCTGATTTCTCTCCAAAACCCAAAATTCAATTTCTTCAGGTCTCAGCCCAGTCCTGGTTTTGCCTGTTTTTATTTCCTGCCCAGAGCAAGCACAGAATTGGGGCTATCAACAGGTAGGAAATCATTGTGCCCCCAAAGCCTGTTTTTCACAGTAACGAGTCATTACTTCTGTGCCTGGAGTCATTTCTTGGGATCTTAATATATTCATTTATCAATCAATACTTAATTGATGTCTATAAAGCATGTTCAAAATCAGAGGTGAGAGCAGCTCGCCTACACCCACGTTGTGTGTCTGGAGCAGCCCTGTGAACAAGCAGCCCCTGGTGCGGGTGCCCTTACCCGTGTCCCCGGGGAGCCCTGAGGTCTGGCCACCTGCATCCTCACAGTCCTCCCCCACCACTGCAGATGGAAAGACTGACCCTGAGCCCCCCTGGGACTCTGGGGCCTACCTTGCCCCAGCAGCAGCAGGTACAGTGGCCAAAATGCACAGAGAGTTCTATTCTCAAGCCAGGTCCCCAGCCTGGCTCTGCCACCTGTTCATGACTGCCTAGCGCAGGCCATCCACTGCTCCGACCTCAGTTCTCCAGCCTCTGGGATGGGCTCTGTAAAGATTCCTCTCTGGAAAGAGGTGGGCGATGAACACAGACCACACGTAAAGTGCCCAGCAGGGGTGCCACTCCAGGACTTCCTGTTACATTGGTTGTTTGACTGCGAGCCCTGTACCACCACTGAAGTGGGAACTAGCCTGCATCCAATATCACGTGCCTTGAAGAGTTTGGCTGCTGGGCCCAAGAGGAAGGCCTGGGTCTGTCCACCTAACATAGGCATGACCTCAGGAAAGTGCCTCCGCCCCAGGGGCTGACTGCTCTTCTGGGAGTGGGGAGTGGGAGGACCCAGGCTCGCAGGCTTGCTGTGAGCACTGATGCAAAAAGCGTGTCACTCGTGGGCGCTCAAGGGGTGCAGGTCCCACTGCCCTCCGTACCCACCCTGCCTCCCCCAGCCAGCCCAGCAAGCGCCCCAGCAAAGCTCATGGCCTGAGTAGATGTGCCTGTCTCCTCTCTGATGATAACGGCATGTCCAGGCTGCCTAGACGGAGCCAAACAGCCCTTCCGCCAGCAGGAGAGCCCCCCAGGAAGCCTGGGCCAAGTGGCCAGAAGTGGCAGAGGAGGGCTGGGCTCTGGCCTACAGGCCTCACTCCCATGACTGCAGACTTCCTGGGTGTCATCTGTCTCCCTGACTTGCTGTTCCGCACCTGGCATTCTCAGGCACCTGGAGCAGGCCCAGGTCCTTCCGAAAGCCAGCCCATGGCTGTGCCGGTGACTGATTGGGGATGAGGCTGCTGTCCCTGCCTTCCTGGGAGCCAGAATGTTGATGGAATGGCCATTTCACTCTCTCCAACAAGCAAGTAACAGTGTAAACTGGGGTCTAATTTATCAAAAACAGTCGCTTGTATTCTGCACGGCCCATGTTCTCTGCTGAAATATGGCCCCTGCCCAGCTCCCGGCCCATGTGTGTGCGATTTTATGATATTTCAGTTTTATGGAGGACATCTCACTGATGAATGTCTCTTAGTGAATGATCATTCTGGAATCTATTTTGCCTTCAAAGAGGCTTCTCCTGCGATGGACTGGGAGGGTTGGGCACCGTGTGATATATAAATCCATGCCGGGAGCGCACACAGGGGAGGGCACGAGGCTGGCGGGAGACAGGAGTGAAGCGCGTGTGTCTGCGGCCAAGCCCATCCTTTCTGTCATTGTCCCAAAGGCTGCTGGGATGGGCAGGAAGGTGGGCTTTGGGCCCAGTGGCCTGGAAGGCCACCCCCAGCTCCACCCCCACCACTGCCCAGCCTCAGGCAGCTCACTCCCTCTGCAGCCTCAGTTTCTCGCAGGGCATCGTTATGTACAAATGGCTGCAGCTCTTTCTCTTACTCAACAGCTGTTACAACCCACACAGGTCTGGGATCCAAGGCTGAGCTGTGCCCCAGTTACAGGCGGCTGTGCCAGAGTTGCCAGGAGTCCCAGGGGACACCGAGAACCTTCCCTCACTCACAGCACACTTTCTGCCTGGTGTTTGACCAAGACATCCCAGGCTACAGGGCCCTTGGAACCCAGATTCCCGGTCCTCTCTCCTGGAGTACCTGGAGCCTCCTTCTCTTGTGCTTGTGGCCCCAACAAAGTCCCTGAAATCAAAGAATCCAGGCCCCAGTGCCACCTCTGGCCTTGCCTGTCCACAGGGCCCTGGATAAGCCACTCCCACCCTCAGGACTCGGGGCCCACATCTGTACCTGAGGCTGGAGGATGAGATGGTTCCAGCAATCCCTCTGGTAGCTAGGGGGACCACATGTCCTGGCCAGGGCCCTGCGGCAGCCAGCCCACAGGGAGTGTGCCACAGGCCCTGAGACCCCATCCCAGTCTTAGGGAGACAGCTGTCAGCCAGAGAGAGGATCCTAATCCCTCTCCTCTCCTGCAAAAGGGAGCAAGGCTTCTCCTCCCAAGCTACCTTACCGGTAGGGCAGGGGTTCTCAGAGCAGGGTCCCCAGGCCAGCAGCATCAGCGTCGCCTGGGAGTTGTTAGAAATGCAGATCCTCAGGCCCATCCCCAGACTGTGGAATCTGAAACTCAGGGGTGGGACCCAGCGGTCTGTTTTAACAAGCTGTATTCATCTCCTACGGCAGCTGAAACAAATTACACCAACGTAGTGACTGAAAACAACACACATTCGTCCCATTGCAGTTTTGTAGGCTGGAAGTCAGCATCTGGTGACTGGGCTGAAATCAAGGTGTCGGCAGGGCTGCATTCCTTTCTGGGTGCTGCAGGGGAGAATCCTTCTCCTTGTGCTTGCTGGCTTCGTTGGCTCGTGGCCCTTCAGCCATCCTCAAAGCCAGGGCTGCCTCTGCACATTTTCCGCGGTCACCTCTCCCTCCAACCCATTGAAGACCTGGTGATCAAGGTGGGCCCACCTGGATAATCTGCTCCTCTCTCAGTCCTTAACTGAATCACATCAGCACAGTCCCCTTTGCCACGTAAGGTCACATATTCACGGGTTCCAGAGGTTAGGAAGTGGGCGTCTTGGGAGGCCCACTATTCTACCAACCATGCCCGGCCATGCCTATCACATATGGAAATTTCATAAGCAAACTGTTCACTTGTGAATAAGTGGAGAACTCATGAGACGCCACCCCACCCTCACTCAGCTCAGGATGGGGACCAGGGACCCTGTGCGGGGCTGCCAGGTAAGGAAGGGGCAGGAGGTTAAATCTGAATTTCAGATAAACAACAGGAATCAGTATGTCTCTTGCCATGTTTGAGATACACTAAAAAATATTTGTTGCCTATCTGAAATGCAAGTTTAACTGACATCCTGTGTTTTTATTTGACCTGATCATGAACCTGGCCGTGGGCCAGGTGGGGGCACTGGGAATTCACTGCTCTCCCTGGGACGCCGTGTCTCAGTCCAGTTCTCTAGAACACGCCTTCTTCTCTTGTCCAAACTCACCTGTCTAATCTTCAGTGGTGGGGCCTCTGTCCCCTTCCTCTCCTCCGTTCATTGGTATTCTCTACCCTACCCCCTGGAATTTGGGAGAGCCCTCCCAGAAAGAAACAACCCAGAGGTGATCAGGGAGAGTCTAGATCTGGAAGCTTCTACTGACAGCCTGGCCTGGACATGGGTTGATAGCAGCCGGCTCTCACATGAATTTTGCACCCCCCTTCAGAAGCAAGGTGGGCACGGGCTTGTGTACCTGGGGGTAAAGCAGGGGCTTCAGAGAAGCTGTGGTTCCACAGCTGCGATTGGAGCTGCACAGAAGAGCCAGGAAGGAGAGCCCAGCTCCAGGTGCTCCATGCGCAGGACTCACGACTGCCCGCCCTGTTTCCAGCACATCCGGGAGGACTCGGAGTCCCCACTGCTCACAATGGCAGGATCCTGCACGTGCTCCATGCGCAGGACTCACGACGGCCCGCCCTGTTTCCACCACATCCGGGAGGACTCGGAGTCCCCACTGCTCACCGTGGCTGGGCCCTGTGTCGCCCACCCCTGTGTCCTTAACACTGAGCTCTGCAAGGCAGGAAGACATCCTCAAACATCTATGAACCAAAAAGAAAAGAAAAAGCAATCAGATGCTCTTATGGATTCTAGAAATTTGTGTGTACATATATAAATATATATGTAAAACCTCATGAAAATCCTTGATTTCATCTTTGGAGACATTACTGGAGGAGAAGTTACATAAAAGAGAATCCGCTTGAACACGTGATCCACTCAGAGGAAGGAAACGAAACCACGCGTGCGCACCCAGCGACCTAGAGTGTCCGGCCCCTTCCCTCCTCCTTTCCTGGGAGCCTCATTATCCTTTGATCTCCCTAATAATGTGCTTCTTTCCTGGTAATAGGTTTCCATCATCCTCACAGCCTATTGATTAGAACTCTTTTCCGGGCTTTTGAGATATTGGCTAAAATAAGGGACAAAATAATTCAGTCTCCAGGTGGTGCTTCAGGGAGGGAGTGCTGTAACGTCCCCTGTCAGCACGTGACGGGCTCGGGGAGGCCACGCGGGGACACCCCTGCTCGCTGCTGGCTTTGCTGCTCTCTCTTTTGTCTTCCACCATTTTGTTTTTGCCTTGGTAAACAGGGGGACCCCCGGCTGGAGCTGGGGGCCGGCTGGAGGGAGGAGGGGGCTGGCCAGGGGGTGGGTAGCAGTGCGCTCCTTGGCTGCGGCTGGGAGCTAGGTCTAGAGACTTCGACGCAGGAATTGTACGTTTAAGGGGAAGGGAATGATCCATCACGTGACATCTTATTCCTTCTGGACTACCATGACAAAATACCAGAGACCAGGCAGCGTATAAACAGCGGGCACTTGCTTCTCACAGTTCTGGAGGCTGGAAGTCCAAGATCAAGGTAGTGGTGAATTCAGCATCTGGTGACGCCAAACCAAAAGGACCCGCCTTTTCGTTCATGGACAGCACCTTCCCTGTGTCCTCGCGTGGCGGAAGGGGTGAACAAAATCCCCAGGGTCTCTTTATAAGGGACTCCCGTCCATAAGGCGCCACACTCACGACCTCATCGCCTCCCAAAGGCCCCACCTCCTAACACCATCACTTGGGTGTCAGGTGTTGACATATGAATTCAGGGGACACAAAGATTCTGTCCACAGCGCATGCTGAAGAAGTGACCACGGAGTATCGTGACTAGAGCCCGGGAGGGGTCTGGAGGGTTCTGGAAGGGCAGATAGGTCCAGTGGAGTGGAGGGAACCGATGGGAAGGCAGAGGGGCCGAATGGGCTGGGGTCAGGTTGGGAAGGCTGGGCTCTGGAGCCTTCCCTCGGGGGTCGCACGTGCGTGTCAGGATGTATCTGCTGGTAAAACAAGCAAATGCAACCAGCACCTCCACTGTGGACAGGGAGGCCACCGGGTTTGGACTCAACATGAGTCTGGGTTTCACTCGTCTCTGAAACAGAAACAGCCACATGGCTCTTCCCATCACACACAATAAGTGGTTACGTAGCTCACGGCCACCTGCGAAAAAAGGTCAAGTGAAGCTCCCCTCCGCGGAAGTCAACCAAACTCAGCCTCTAACCTTGCGGGACAGAAGATTCAGAACCCACATGTCAAGGGAAAACATTGCTTTGCATTTGACTCTTGAAGATACTCAGTGCGCGTTTTGTAAAAAAATCCTGTCTCAAGGTGTTTGGCAAGAAAACCAGCCCCTCTGAAGCGAACACAAGGACGCAGTTTTTCTCGAGGCTTCCTCGCTGCCGGGCCCCATCCATCACCTTCAGGGGCTCGATGAAACCGTTGCAAATACGATCAATCATCTTTTTATTGAATTAAGATGAATGGCTGGTTATTAATAAGCTAAGACTTAATGAAGAAAATGGATAACACCGCACAGTGAGACAGCAAAGAAATGTATGCACGGCTCCTGTGCTCTCCTTGGAAAGATCTGGAAGCACCTTCAAGAAGGAAAGTCCCTGGATGGATGACCCCTTGACTCATGCTAAGGACTCACAAGCCTGAGCTTAGGAATCAGAAATTCCTGGTTTGTCCTTTCTCAACCACCTCCCACCTCCCAGCTGCGTGATCTTCAGGTAGTGCCTTGACTTCTCTGAGCTTCCTCTTCTTTGAGGTCATGTGGAAGGTGCTCAGTGAACACAGGCTGAGAGAAGCAGAGCCCTGGCCTCTGACGTTTGAGTTCTGTAGGAGACAGAGAGGGCGGGCACCACCTGCAGTTCTGAGGGGAGCGGGGCCAGGTCAGACTCAGGAACAGGTCATCAGGACAGGAAGGCGTGCAAGGCAGAGCCAGATAGCAGGTGCATAGCTGGGCAAGGTCACCCTCTTCGTGCTGTTTCCAGAAATCCTTGGAAATGAGCTTAGGAGTGGCACACTATTGGAGTATGGTATAGACTTGGTTTGGGATGGCTGGTGTCTGTTTATGGCAGCACTTCTGGAGAAACAGATTGTGTTTATGTCAGAAAGAAAAAGACCATGTTTTGGGGCAATCACGGCAGCTTGTTAGGTCATATCAACGTCCCCAGCCCCATCTGGCTCAGCAGGGCGCCTCGGCCCCCCTGGGTGCCAGCAGCCTGGAGCCCCACCGGGGAGTGGCCGAGCTCCAGGGAGGGGATCCCTGCCATGGTGTGCAACGGCCGGCCAGCATCTTCCTACAAGCAAGCGCGGGGAGGCTGCAACGTACTTTCTGTCCATCACTCGTGCAGCCTTGACGCGCTCCTGCCTGCCTGGTCCCTTTGCTGGGTGGTTGGGACTCAGAGCAACAAGCTGTGTTTCTGACTCCCAGGAACACAGGGTCCAGAGAGAGAGACAGACATGCAAACCACCAGGTGTGGTGTGGGCAGGGGGCCGGGAAGACGTGCACGGAGCAGCCAGGGAGCACAGTGCAGGCAGCTGGAGCACAGGGGCCTCGGCCTGGCCTTGGGGAGGATGCTGGAGAGAAAAGTGAAGAGGACGTGATCAGGCAAGAGGGTGGAAAAGGAGGCTGTGTGAGGGCCCATCTGCTCCAGAAGCGTGTGCTTAGTGGTATTGAGGGTGTGGTGGAAGGTGGGGTCTCTGGGAACCAAGACCACGGGCCCCTGGGTGACCAACCTACCAGCCTCTTGAACCCATCTTTCCCTGCCCTGGTGGTGAGGTGGTCACTGTGGACCACACCCTCTGCCACGAGTCCCTCTTCCCTGAGCTTCTGCAGCTGCTCTCTCCTGGGCTTCCTCTCATTTCTGGCTGTTCCCTTTGGTCCCCTGTGACCTCTCCTCTTCCTCTACCCAGGCCACCTGGTGGTCCCCTGGGGCCCTGCACTCAGCCCCCTTCCTGCCGCCTTCTCAGCCTGGGGGCTCTGTCCATCCACCTACATCCTCCACACGTCATTTGTTTACATCGTTCTGGGTGCCTCTGCTCAGGTACAAGTCAGAAGTGGCCCCTGCTCTCAGGAGGCCACAGCATCATGAGGGGATATGGAGAGCCACCGTCCCCCAGGCATCAGCTGCCCTTACCTGTGTGGATCACCCGGATCTAGATCTCAAGCCCAGATCTGACAACTGCGGAAGGATCGCCCACCCCCCAATTTCAATGCATTCTGCACTCAGGAGCCTCTCCTCAGCACAGGCCTCTCCCCACCACACACCCCTTTAACTGCCAAAGAATCAGCAAAGTTTGACTTGTGGGTCCTCTGAGATCGTTAAGGATGCTTCCAACTGATGCATTGTGGTTTTCTGGGTGCAACTTTAACCCTGGATTTAATTCAGCCCATGCATGCACAGTTCCTAAACCAACTGGGAAACAGCTCCAAGGAGCCAGAGCTCACAGTGTAAGCAGCGATGTGGACCCCCGGCTTTTTTCTCTTGACCACAAGTAATGTCTGTTCCTAAAAGATGTGTGGGGGCTCATGGTCAAATGGCAACCATCTTCTCTTTCAATAGTGTGTACTTTCAGTTTTGCATTTATGTCTTGTTGGACCTTGCCCAAAACCAGATTTGCCAAGGCAGAGTTGGAAAGGCAGCCTCTCCAGCACCAGGGTCTTGATTGCACTGGCCAAGTAGGCCTGACCTTGTCCAGACACCTATCTGAAGGACAGTGCTCTGAAGAAGGGAAAAGCATTTGGGGAGAGAAACTGAGTCCACATTCTAGAAGGAGACACTGTGGACCCAAACAACTGGACAGCCCCAAAGAGTGGACACAGGTGTTTACATGTCAGGGAGACATGGTCATTTCTTAACCAGGTGATGGAGGCGTTGTCTGGGCATTGGCCCAGGTGATCCTGCCGCCCGCACTGCATGTCTGATAAGACGGAGACTGCTCAGCATGTCCTGCAGGCCTCCTGGGCATCTGTCCTGACTGTCTGCCTAGACTATGCCTCTCGGCACTTAGGATCCATGGGCAGCCATGCCTGTGACCATGTGCCTGCCTGGCCACATGCTGTAATGTGTCTTCCTAGGAAACACTGGCTTATTCCTTAGGTGTCGTCTCAACTGCTGTCATCCAAAGGAGGCACGTGCCATGCTGTGCCCGGCACTCTCCCTGCTCCTCCCTCGTGAGACAAGAAACAGCTTCTGTACATCCAGGGGCCACCAAGCATAGAGCCCTGCTCTGGCTGCAGCTGACTGACCGGGAGAGAAGATCCAACCGGACCCTTCTCCAGGGATTTTTGCACTGGAGGGAGAGGAGGGACATTTCCTCCCTAGTGACACAGCTGGGGCGTGAGGGCTGGGACCTGCTCGTCGTGCAGCCAGAAAACGCAGCTGACAAATGTTCAGCCATCAAAAAGGGTCAACTCAACGGTGCACACACCTGCACTCGAGAGGGCGTAACGCAGCCGCTAAGAAAGCTTGTGTTTGGCGAACACCTGATGACGCGGAGAAATTCTCACCACGTGGAAAAAGGGGGTGGGGGGGACGGAAGTATATGTAAAGGATTATCCAAATATTGTCCAAAAGTACTATGAATATTATCTGAGAGGGGTTATGGGTACCTATGCTTTTGTCCATCTTTGAAAAATATTCGAACAACATGCATCGGTTTTATGAGGAAAATGTATGTGATAAAACCTGCGGGAGGCTCTCATCCTTTCCACCACGGGTAGAACTGTGCCTCCCGCAAAAATGTCTGCTGGAGTCCTAACCTCCAAACCTCAGAATGTGACCTTATTTGGAAATAGTGTCCTTGCAGATATAATTAGTTAAGGTGAGGTCGTCCTGGAGTAGCACAGGCCCCTGATCCAAGATGCCTGGTATCTTTACAGGAAGAGTGACTGTGTGACATGTGACAGTGCAGGCAGAGACGGGAGTGGTGCAGACCCAAGCCAAGGAACACCCAGGATTGCCAGCAACAGCCAGGAAAGCTCCTCCCCGGCAGGTCCCAGAAGGGCACAGCCCTCCTGACACCCTGATCTTGGTCTCCAGGACTGTGAGACAGCAACTTCCTGTGGCTTGAAGCTACCAGTTTGTGGTACTTTGTTACGGTGGCCACAAAAACTCATGCGCCTTCCAAGGAGGAGCTCTTGGGTGACAACACACAGCACAGTCCACCAGAGAGGCGGAGGCTCCTCGCGACTGTCTTCCTAACTGGTTGCACGTTTGCCATTGAACCCAGAGCGGCCCCCGCGGGGAGAGTGCCGGGCCCGGCAGCAGAAAACGACGTGGCACCTGCCCTGCAGCCTCCACAGACCCCTGGGAAACAGCCTTTCTCAGGGCACATTGATGGTCACGGGAGGCCAAGAGCGGGATGAGCTCTTTGTGTCTCTGTGAAATGTTTTTCCGGAGGGAAGTCGTATTAAAGCAATACGTTTCCTCTAAACTATTAAATATTCTCCCGGAAATGCAGGCTGGCAGTGGGCAAGTCCACGTGTTAGCATCAGTGGGGACCGGGCCATATTCCCTCTGTGTCCCAGTCTGATTTATCAAGGCCTCCACCATAAAAGAAAGCTGATTTATGGCATTGTTTCCCTGTCCATATTGCATGCAAGTCCAAGCCCTTCCGAGAGGTCCGTAAACAAATGTAACGGAGCCATGGCTGCGCTCACCTGCCCCTGCCCTACTCTCCGCAGAAACGTGCGGCGTGACTGCAGGCTTCTCTCTCCCCGAGGCTACCAGCTCCAGACAGGCGGCGGCTGCCAGCTCCAGGCGAGCTATTTAAAAGCTCACTAACAAGGAGTCTTGGGCTGGATATAGAAACTAACAGAATGGTGCTCTGGTGGGCAACTTATTCATTTTAGTGCCACTCAGAGAGGTCTAAAAAGACCTGATAAATACTTAAAATCGGAATGATCCTGAGAGTGTTTTACAACACAACTGGTATTTAATTAGCCTCAATTCCGCGTTAGGAAGGCATGAGAAAGACACCATTGAACCATTTATATACCCAGACGTCCCTCCCTCCCCTCCAGCACACCTACCCAGTCTCGCTACCTTGTTTCTTAATGAGGAATAAAACAAATAATGGTGCAAAAGGCAATACAGTGGATTAGTGGCAGCCAAATAGGACCAGATCCGAGGGTGGCTGCCAGATGTCAAAAGGACACGGAGCTCATTCAGTCTCTCCGTGATGAGCCCCTGGACCTGTCTTTAGGAATTAGCTGCATGTGGGCCTGGTGAGGGAGGAGCTGGGTGACCCGAAGGGACCCTCATGCCCAGGCTGTCTCCAGGGAGAGACATTTGGAAGCATTCTCACCAGGCCAGCAATGCAGGACATTGACCCACTCACAGGGGATCACTCATGGGGCCAGGGGAGCTTGTTCTGTCCCCTACATTGGGAATCGCCAGTGCACAAGACAGCAGAAAATCTCCACGTCTTCCTGCTCTCCTCCCGCTCCTTCCTAGTACAGCACAGGACGCTCTGTCTTTCCTCCTAGGAAAGGAGGGCACTTAAGGGAAGCCCACTCCAGGTTGGCTGTGGGGCCTGGATTGTCATCCATGTAGACATGACTCCCATAAAAGTACCCTCAAGTTGTAACACAGGCCACGGCAGCCAACCTAACACCAGCGTCCAGGTCTCCCAATCCCTGCTCTGAGTTTTGTGCCTCTGCAGCAGGCTGCAAAGGAGCTACGGTATGACATTCTTCACCCAACAGGTATTTACTGAGGGTGTTGTGTGAGCCATGCAATGCTCTGGGTGCTGGGAATACAAGACAGACAGACCTCCATGCCCTCGTGGAGACCACATCCTAGTGGAGGGCGACAAAGAACCGAAATATACAAACGTAAGTTAAATAGTACGCGTGAGGGTTAAACGTGATGAAGCCAGTACTGAGGAGCTGCTTTTACAACAGGAGTTCAGGGAAGGTCACACACAGAAGGTGACACGCGGCAAGAACTTGAAGTTGGGATGAGCCACGTGGACATCTGTGGGGTGTGCCCTGGGCAGTAGGAACAGCCAGTGAAAGACCTCGGTGCAGACTACCCCAGGAATGCTCAGGGAACAGGCGGCTGGGCGAGTGGTGTGGGAAGGGTGAATGTGCCAGAGGCCAGGACGACCCCCCAAATGGGGGTCCAGACCCTGCGGGGCCTTGTGGACCTTGTGGATCTTTGACTTTCACCTTGACCAAGATGAAGAACCACAGGAGGGTCTGAGCAAGAGCTAGCGTGATATGATTTAGGATTTTACAAGGTCACTCTGGTAATTGGATTGAGATTAGATGATAGGTTACCAGCTGGGGAGACTAGTTAGGAAACTGCCATACTAGTCAAGAGGGGGCTGATAGGGGCTTAGGCCAGCCATGAAGGTGTGAGAAATGGCCAGGTCTTGGGCATTTTCAGACAGATTGGATGAGACATGTCAGAGAAAAAAGGGGTGTTCAGATGAGTCTCAGGCTGGGGCCCGAACAACTGGAAGATGGAAGAGACGTTGCCTGGATGGGTACGGCTCTGGGGAGAACCGACTCGGGGGCAGAAACTAAGCAGTTCCATTTGGGTCTAAGCTTGGGGGATCCACTAGGACAAACCCATCTGGAGACTGTGAGAGAGGTCTTGGCTGGACACATACAGTCGGGAGTTCCTAGTTCTTAGAGCCACAAGAACACGGAGGACACGAGGGGAGCTAGAGAAGAGCAGGAGCCAAAGGCAAGCTCCAAGACGCTGCAGCACTGAGAGTGGACGGAAGGTGGAGGCAGCGGCACTGCGGGGAGAAGAGGCCTCCACAGGGACAGACCGAACGTGTGGACTTCATGAGTAGATCTCGTAAGAGGAGGTCTGTAGAGTGGCCACTGGATCGAGCAACGTGGTGGTGGCTGGTGACCTTCACGGGAGCAGTTTCAGTGGAGTGGGTGGGCTTGGGGCTGAGAGTGAATGGGGTGGGAGGGACGGGACGTGCAGGTCAATGTGGACAACCTTACTGCCGAGAGCTGCTGTGAAGGAAAGCAGGGGGCAGGGGTGGGAACCGGAGGGAAGTCGGGACGATAGATGATTGCTTTACTAGAAGAGGGATTACAGCAAGTCTGTGCGCTAATGGACAAGCCGTAGAGAAGGGAAAACCACGCGGCTGGAAAGAGGAGAGGCCTGCTGGAGCTCCGCCTCGTGGAGGCTGGGCAGGGCCTCTGCAGGGGCAGGAGAAGGCGGTGATGTGGTCCCAGGGGCTGGTCGCAGATGTCAGGTGGAAGCCCGCGGGCAGGAGACTCAGTAATTGGGACAGTAACTAAGTGTGTCTCCTTTGTGCTGTCACTCACTAGCCACCCCAGCCTAGCTGTGGGCGTGTCTGCTGCTGCGGAGGGTGAGGACGTGACAACAGCAGTGGACTGCAGTGGCCAAGAAGGAGGAGGAGCTGGCGAGTTGGGGCCAGGTGGAGCTCCCTGCAGACTCCTCTGCCCCGCTCGCCCGCCCTCTCTCCCTCCCCCTCTCCCTCCCCACCCCTCCTTCCTTCCCTTCCTTCCTCTTTTCCTTCCTTCTACAATTTTTACTGAGCACCTAATGTGTGTCAGAGATGATCCCAGATCCTTGGGAGAAATCATTGGGTAAATCTCCCACCCCTGGTGGAACTCACACTCTCATGGGTAAGAGTAGCATTGAATTGAGTGCGGAAAACAAGTAAATGACGCAGAACCTGAAAGCAGTAAGTGCTCGGGAGTGAGAAAACACAGAGCGTGAAGAAGTCAGAGTGGCAGGCGACCAGCATGGGTATCATTCTCAAAGTCACATTTCAACAAGGACCCGAGCAACAGGAAGAGTTAAGCAGCTGCTTACCTGGGGAAGAGCATCTGGTGTCACAGAACAGCCCACCTGTATCCGTTCTCTATTGCTACCTTAACAAAGCGTCACAAACTCAGTTGCTTAAAGCGACACCCACTCACGAGTCCAGAGTGCTATGGGTGGGAGTCTGGCACATGGCTAGGTTCTCTGCTCAGAGACTCACGAGACTGAAATCAAGGTGTTGGCAGGCTTGGCTCTGACCTGGAGGCTCTGGGGAAGAATCTGGTTTTGAGCTCATTCAGGCCAATGCCTGAATTCTGGTGTTTGCAGGTGGAGGACTGGGGGTCCCTTTCCTTGACAGCTATCAGTGAGGGGCTGCTCCTGTATCTTAAAGGCCACAGCGTTCCTCACCATGAGGTCTGCTTCATGCCAAAGTCAGTAACAGCACATGAATCCCTCATCCTTTGAATCTCTGAAGTCCTTTTCTGGGACCAGCTGAGAGATGCTGCTTCTAATGGGCTACGTGGCTGGGTCAGACCCCCAGACAGCCTCAGCATCTAAGGCAACTGATGTGGGGCTTTTATTATATCTGCAAAACCCCTTCACAGCAGCAGCTAGGTTAGCATTTGTGAGGCAGTGACTGAAATCAAGGCCCAGCACCACGTGCTGCATGACATTTGGTGAAACCAGGAGGCCACGAATGGCCTAACTGCGAGCCCCCTCCCTACCCTCTTCCTACGAATAAGTTCCCCTCAACAAGCCACCCTCCTCTTCCTGGGGACCAGGTGCAGACTCTGCTTATTCCCAAGGGGCAGGTATCAGTTTCTCGCCAGCCCAAGGAATCATTTGCACAGGCCGAGCACATCCTCTGCAGGGATCAGGGCACCCCACCCTCTTATTCCTACAAAGCCTGCCTCTGACAGCCCCTGGCTGGTCACTGCTCCTGAGGGCAACCGAGTGGTACTGCAGACCCTACAATGTCCTCCCCGGGCCATGCATCTCTGTGGCTAATAAACTGCTGTCAATCTCATCCATCCAGTGCCACTGTCGTGTGTTCAGCTGTCCCCATCACCCCAGGACAGGACTCCCTCCCTCACCAACAGGGTGAACAGGAGGCCGTGACATCAGTGTTTCAATGACCTAGGCACAGGAAACCTGAGTGGCCCCCTTTAGAATTCTGCCTACCCCCCTTCCCTTACCACCCTCCTCCCCGTTTATCGTCCCCCCAGCAGCCAGATGAGCATTTCCAAGCAGAGATCAGACCATGGAGCTCCCTCTTTCACACTTAGACACACAGCCAGGCCTTCCTCTGCCCCACCCTGCCCTCCACAGTTCTACCTGTTGTCTCAGTGCTCGCCCACCCCTGCCTTCCTCACACCCCTCCCAAACACAGGCCTCTTAGCTGCTCCTGGAATAGGCTGCCAGCCCTGCCCCCACGTCTCTGCACTGCCACCACCCGGCTGCAGGACTTACCCCTAGCCCATGCACAGACCTCTCCTACCTCTCCAGGCCTCTGCTGCAATCGTGCTCTCTGTAAAGGGCAACCTCAATCCACCTGTACCCCCATCCCTGTCCCTGCCATCTTCTCCAGAGACTGATCACCAGCCTACACTGCATGTTTCTAGATGTTTACTTTTCCTCCTCCTGGTAGATTCTAGTTCCATCGTGTCAGGGACCCTGCTTTGATCCCCACTAAATTCCCCACATGTGGGCCAGTGCCTGGCACATGGTGAACACACAATACCCACATGTTGGCTGTTTGAAGGGGTGAAGGAGCTGGCAACTCCCATGCCCAGGCTCCCTCTTCTCCAGGATCGTCCTGCAGCCTTCTCCTGCTCACGGTCAGACCTGCGCTCACACATGACATGTTCAGAGAAGGCTCCCGGTCACCGCTCTCACCCATCCTCCTGTTTTATTTCTCTAGTGCCATCTGATAGAAGTGTAATGCAGACCACGCACGTGATCTTAAATCGTCGAATGGTCATATTCTTTAAAAATTAAAAAGACTAGAAGCAGATAATTAAATGTAATGAGGTGTCCTGGATGAGATCCTGGAACAGGAAAATTACCTCTTAAAAACTAAGGTCAAAAACTAAGAAAATCTGAATAAATTATGAATTTGAGTTAATAATAATGTATCAGTATTGATCCGTTCATCGTGGAAAACCAGCCACCCTAATGGAAGATGTTAACAACAGGGGAAACTGGGTGCGGGGTACAGGAGACTCCGTGACCTCCACAATTTTTCTATACATCTAAAAGTATTCTAACATTTAAAGGTTATTTAAAACAATAAAAAGAAATAGGTGAAATTAATTTTAGTGATACATTTTATTTAACTCAGCATGTCAAAAATATCATTTCAACGTGTAATGAATATAGAAAAATATTAATGAGATATTTTACTCTTTTTTTCATACAAGTCTTTAAGGTGCAGTGTGCAGTTTTCACTTACGATGCGTCTCAGTTCTCACTAGCCGGGTTTCAGGACCCAAGAGCCACATGTCAGGGGTGGCTCCCGCATTGGACCGTGTGGGCCTGGAGCACATTCCACCCTCTGAAACAGTCCCAGTGTGTGTGGGCGTACGTCCGTCTCCCCACTGGAATCTAAGCACCACGCCAAAAGGGACACTGTCCACCCCCGACCCTGTATCTTCAGGAGTTAGAATGGAGCCTAGCGCAAAGCAGTTTCTCAGTAAGTGAGATAAACCAGTAAACCTCCAGACCTGATCTCTGCCCATTCATTCCAGACTCGCACGCCCAACTGCCTGTGGCATCTCCCCATGTGAACACCGACATCAACCCTCTGCTGTGGTGTGACAGACCGCCCAAAGCTTCAGGGCCTCCCACAACAACCGTGTCACTGGAGCACAGTCACGTGGGCCAGCAGTTTGGGCTGGCGTGTCTGGGCCGCTCTTCTCTGGCCTCTGTATCATTGTCGGCCCACGGGGGCTGGATGGTCCGACGGCACCCACGTGTCCAGTGGCTGATGCTGGCCGTCAGTGGTGCCTCCTGTCCCCAGAGAGGCCGACTCTGCCACCTCACGGGGTAGTGGCACCTGAGCAGGGCGGGAGTGGGAGCAGCAAGGCCCCTGAGGTTTAGGTTCGGAACTCACGCAAAGTCACTCTGCCACATCCTCCTGGCCAAAGCGAGTGGCGAGCAGCCCAGGTCCACGGGTGTGGAGTAGACGCCCTTCATCAGAGGAGCGGCCACGGCTTTTCACCTGCCCCCATGCTGCTAGCCATCTCAAATGGGACATGGCCAGAGAATTGCTGGGTCTCTCCACCCGCCCTCAGGTCATTTCTGCCTCAGTACTGCCCTCACCGCGTGTGTCCTGACAACCGGGTGCCTGTCCTCTTTGGCAATCCACTTGGCTTCAGCTGCCAGCCCCTACAGGAAGGGATCTGACCCAGAGACTTTGCCTCCAGATGCCTGTCTAATTCCTCCCCTCCACCACCTCGACCCTCATCTGAGGCCTGGCATCTCTCGCCTGGACTCCTGCTGCCCCCCGTCCATTCCCCACGCTGCTGCCAGAGGGACCCACAGACCCCAGCCAGAGACGCTCCCCTACCCGGCTCCTCACGCTCCAGGCTCCGGACCCTCGGCTCCTCGAGTGGCCGCTCTGCCTCCCACGTCTGCCCTGACATCCGCTCCCACAACCAGGCCGAGCCCACTCCCGCCTGCTTCTGGAACAGTCCTTCCCCTTATCCTACAGGGCTGGCTGCTCCTTGTCAATCAGAACCACCCCGTCGCTCCCATGGCACCAGCTCGCCTTGACTGTTTGGATAATGTGTCCATCTCGTGCCGCTTTTCTGGTTTTGTGTGTCATTGTGTTTTCCTCCCCTGGGAGGGCAGAGGTCTCTTCTGCTTTGCCCTGTTCTTTTTTTAAGAACCTTTTCGTTGTATATATTTATGGTTTTTTAATATATGTATATACTGTGGAAGGGCTAAATCAAGCTGGTTAACATAGCCACCATCTTACATACTTATTCTTTGTGGTGAGAACATTTAAAATTCCCTCTCCTAACAATATAGTACCTTATTATTAACTATGGTCATTACATCATTAATTAACAAATGTAATACTAATAATAATCATTTCCTTGTTATTAGCAATGCTCACCATAGATCTCTAGAACATATTCCTCCTGCCTAACTAAAACTTTGTACCCATTGACCAACATCTCCACATTCCCCATCTGCCCCCTGCCCGGCCCCCGGTAACCACCGTTCTACTCTCTGCTTCTATGAGTTTGGCTTTTTTAGATTCCACGTGAGAGTGAGATCGCGTGGCATTTGTTTTTCTGAGCCTGTTTCACTTCACTTGCCCACTCCTGTGTCCCTGGGGCTCTTGGCAGTGCCTGGCATGATCCAGGAGCAGGAATGTGAGCTGGCTGCAGGCAGGGCATGTTTTGCTCCCTTCTCTATCTGCACCAGGACAGAGCTCAGGGAACTCACTGAGTGGGTGACCCAGCATCGCCCAGGACCACTCCCCACCATGCCGCCTGTGTCTTCTCCAGCCCTGTCTGCACCATCTCCCTGACCGGGCACACGGAGGGCACGACACTCTTATCCCAGGAGGGTGACCCTGCGCTCAAGGCCACTGCAGACCTCTGAGCCCCTTCCAAAGGCCTCGCCCACCTGGGAGGCCCCATCTGGCCATGCTTTGCTGCGGAGAGAAGCTCAGCAATGGCTTTTAACTGCAGGTTATTTCTGGCTCTAACTGGCTGGTGTGCATGCCCTCTGATAACGACCGATATCTCACCCCGGCCTGATTCAATCCATCACCGTCACAGCTGTGCTGGAGAAGACGGCCCTTGCCATCCTACGGGGCCGCTCCCAGCATCACCTCCCCCCAGGCTCCCAGAGAGCTGGTCCTGCCAGGCTGCTGGGGAGCAGTGGCTCTCAATTACCAAGTCCTCCATCCCTAGACCTCATGCTGAGCCAGACTGCACTGGGGCTGCCTGTCACAGCAGACAGAGACCCAGGAAATCGAAGCTGCAGACCACCAGGGGTCAGCTCCCCCCACCTTCTTAACAGATGGGAAAACTGATGTTTAGAGGGACACCTGAGGGCACTCAGCAAAGGAAAAAATCAGGTGTGAAAAACCCACAACCTGCTTGCACACCCGGAGGACATGCGGTTGCCTCCCATTGAGACGGCGAGTCTGTGCAGGAGCAAGAGCTGGAAACACGCTTGCCGCTTGCGCCGTAAGAGCGAGGGTATCACTGGTCTGGGGAGAACGGAAGGAATGTGGAAACACAGCGTGCGCTAATCCACAGGTACAGCAAAGCCCTTTTTTTTTCTTTTTTTTTTTTTTACCTCCCTAGCGTGAGGAACAGTGATTTCTATAAAAATCCAGGCCAGTCCCCTAACACCTGACTCCTTACAAGAAAATCTTATTACTTGAAAGTGCAATTTGTTTGGACTGTAACAGCATTGCCTATGAGGAAAATTCTATTACTCCGGTTTCTTAGCCAGTTGCAATAGAGGCAGAGATAATTTGCAGAGATGAGCTGTGTTCTCTTCGCTGTGGGGCCGGCCGTGCTCACGGCACCTGCCACGCGGGCCGAGCTGGGAGACAAGCGCCCGATCCAACATGAGCCGCGGCTGCTGACTGTGCATAGGTTTCACCTGCTGGCTGGGGGTCCCAACAAAACATTTTGACTCAATTTGGTGAATTTACAAGAAAAGAATCACAGTTGGTTATTTGGCTAAGTTGTTACCTTCTCTATCCCAAGGAGCGTTCACGAACAGATGCAGCGAGCTCTGCAGGGGCCGGCGCTGAACGCGGGCCAGGGGCTTAGGTGACCCCGCCCAGCTGGCTGACCACGGCGCAGTCCCTCTGCAGAGCTCAGGCTGGGCAGTACCTTCCCTGCCTCACTTCCCATTTCTTTCTCTTGTCAACATTTCGAGGATTTTCGACCCAGGCATGGAGGCATGAGGGCCAGTGGCTTTCTCCATTCTGCTGGAAGAGGCTTGTGGCCAGGATGGTTGGAAATCCCACTGCTCTGCCCCTCACACTTGTGCCAGGAGCTGCTGGTTCCTGCCAGTGGACATCACGCCACAGCGTCAGGACAGGGAGGGGTGCCCCGAATGTCCATGTCATCCTCCTGTCCAGCCGGTCCTCGCCAACTAGTCCCTCACCTCCTCCACATGGCCTCTGTCCCAGAGATCGGCAGCAGAGCCACTGCACAAAGCCCCCCCAGGAGCTCACAGACAGCAGCAATACCTGTGGTCTCCATGACACTCCCCTGGTCCTGCTGCATCTCTAAGGTGCTAGCAGGGCAGACGGGGCTCTGCTCCCATGTCCCCTAGAGAAGCCTTGCTTGGTCGCCTCACTTCAGCATCCATGTTTCCTCCTCAGAAGCATGGGTCTGACCTTGCCACGGGCTCACCTGATGGGAAGCCAGCACAGGTGACCCCCACCCAGGTTGCGTGTCCCACCCTGGAGGTGACAGGCATGGGCTCGAGATGGGCTCAGATGGGGACAACAGGTCAGCCTCTGCAGTGTGCAGAGAGACACATTTACTCACCTCCTGTGGGTACCACACTCCTAGACTCCGAAAACACCTAAGACAGGTAAGGTCCCGCCCACCTGACGTGCACGCTCTGGCATTCGGAGGCTGATGCAGATGAACCAGTGAGCAGGCTGAAGAGTAGTGTTTGGAGGTGGCGGATGTCACCAGGTCAGGGAGGCTGCTCGGGAGAGACCCTCCCATGGAGGCACACTTGAGCTGGGGTCTACTGAGCAGGCTTCCTGGGAAGGGGCAACACCACACACTGACACTCAAAGGGACTCTCCTGTGTCAAGCAGAAGTGGGGGCACCGGGGGCTGCCATCCTCTCTTGTGGGTTCCCCTGTGGGGCCCTGGTTTTATTCCGGGTCCCCCCACCTCAGGCATCCCTGATTCTCAGGGCAACTGGCCCCTCTCCCCGCTCTCCTGGGCACCCTCTACCCCCTTCCCCCAGCATCAGGCACTTGTCCCCAGAGTCCTCTTTGTGCTGGGGAGGGGGGAGCTGCCCAATCAGACACAGGGAAATTACCTTTGCTTCTTACCTGGGGAGGGGCTCTGTCCCCTGCACAGGAACAAGGATGCTGCACGGGGCCCTCAGGCTCTGGCAGCGTCTTGCCACCAGTGAGGACCAGCCATAAGATGAGAAAGCTGACCTGGAGGGGAGCAGAGCGAAGGGGCTGAAGGACCCCCGTCCCACTCCCCTTGCCTCCAGGGGCTCCCACCATCCATTCCCCTGGTGCCACCAGATGGAGTAGTGCCCCACCCCTGCTATAAGCCTGCTACGTTTAGGACAAAACACAAAGCCCCCAAGGTGGCAGGTGAGGCCACTGGGCCACCCTGGCCAGGTCTGCAGGCTCCTCTCTCACTGACACTTGAGCTCCAGTCCACTCTGTGCTCACCTGCGAGCCCGCACACCTGCCGTTCCCTGCACCTGGGAGGGTGGGACGCAGCTGTCCCTCCCCAGGCCTGTTGCCACTCTACCACCCGCTTCCTGTTTGTCTGAGCTTCCCAGCGAGGCCTCCCCTGACCTCTGCTTGGTTCAGATGCCCCCAGCAGAGAGGCTGCACAGCATTCCAGTCCCCTTGTGCCCTGGGCCATCACCCTCCACGGGGCGTCACTCTAAGCACCAGGAGGTCTGGTTTCTTCCAAGCTCCAGGTGTCTGGCGCAGTGCCAGGACCTGACTGGGTCTCAGTAAACCTTTGGGCAATAAGTCAATGAAAAGAAGTTCCATTTGTGAGAGAAGGTTCCGAGGCAAACCAGTGTATATCCCCTGTAGAAAAGCAGAGTTCTAACTTCCTGGAGCCAGTCTCTGTATTGCACAGCATAATTAAAGGTGCACTCACCAGTTCTGGTGGCCGTGCAGTCACGGTGCAAGGTATGCCTGCCTCCCGGTGCCCTTCCACCTGCTCAGACTGCTGTGGGTCCCCACGACGGCGAGCTCTGACTATGAAGACAGACTGTGTCATGCACAGGCCACAGTGTGGAGATTTATTCCTGCACCAGAGGCTGCGCTTGCGTTTCATTTCCTCACCAGCTTAATTTCGAGAGCGCACAGCTGGGGTCACTGAATTGGTCCACATGTAACTTGGAAGATGACCAATTTGGTTGAACCAGCTCATTTGTAATTTGAAATTTGGATTCTTCCTCACCCAGCCGGGTCATCTTCTCCTGTCTGTGGCTTTTGTCAGCAGGAGAGGCTGGGGCCTGTGCCGTGTGCTCAGACTGTCTCCATCCCATCTTCTGATTATTTCTCAAGGAAAAAGGTCTAGAAGAATGGCTCCATCAAAAGATAGGCCTTTAAGATAATATTTATCAATTTCTCCTGACCATATGATGCATGCTTATCTTGAAAGTCTATAGAACCATGAGAAATAGAATACAAACCTCGGAATTAATTACTGTTAGCATTTTAGTGTAGTTCCTTCTAATCTTTTTCTACATTCCTACCTCAAAACCAGCCCCACGTCCTGTTTCCGTAGTTCTTACACCTAGCATGGTATCTGTTTATGGAAGGTGCCCAGCAGAGACAGGACAGGTGACAGATACACATCCATTACCAGTCCCTCCGTCCATTGTCCCACTGACGGCTTGGAACACACGGGCTGCTCTCAGGATAAAGGGAACACTCTGCAGCGTGTCCCATGAGGCCCTGTGTGGTCTGCCTCTCCCAGCTGCTCACCTCCTCCTGCTCCCTTTCCGCACCTAGCACCTAGCGGCCCTTCTTGCCTAGGTGCCTGCTCCTGCCATCCTCTCAGCAGCCCTCCCTGACTGGGCACAGCTCCCCAGCATGGAGCTGGCACTTGCACACAGCTGGCATTTTGATTTCCCTGGGCGGCTGGCTCCGGGAGGACAACAGTCACTCCAGTTAACGCACCCCTGTCCCAACCCCCTGGCAGGACACCTGGCACACAGAAGAGGTGCTCGGTCATCGTCAGAAGGAGAAAGGAGGAAAGAGTGAAAACCGGACGGTGTGTGCTGGATGATGAGCACTGAGCCGAGAGGGTCACGGAGCAGAGAGACAGATGGACGCCTGATGCCCTGGAGGAGCGCTGAGAGGTGAGCCCCAGCCCCCTGGTGGCACGAGCAGCACTGAGATGCTCAGACATGAGGGATGGACCAGCAGACTACCTCTCCCATGCCCCCAACCTTGCCCAGTATGCTGCAATTCCCTGGCTATTTTTAAAACTCTGAGAGCGCTCATGTAGGAGGTTTCTAATGTATCCTTTTATTGGCAAGTGGGTGCTCTGAGTCTCATTCCTTTATGAGTCAGAGACGAGTCAGAAATCACCATGTCCTCCCTACGTGATGGCTGATGTCAGCACCTGGGACCCTCCCCCTCCCCTGCGCGGCCCCTGACCCAGGCCTGCCTCCCCATGTCTCTAGCACCTCCCACTCCTGCCAGAATCGAAGGTCTAGTGCCACAAGCTACCATCCTGCCTACCACCTCCACCTCGTCCACAAGGGGCTGACAGTCTCTCTGAGCTAAGCCCTGCTCAGGGCTGGTACCTCAAGATGGGTCAGCCCGGGCCGGCCTCAAAGAACACACCATTAGGGAGAGAAAGAGCCAAGCTGGCCAGGGAGTAGGATGTAGGGTCCCATGGCCAGTGGTAAGGTAGGGTGAGTGTCCCCACCCTGGGAGAGCATTAGGTAGGGGATATCTAGCCCATCTGGGGAACAGAGAAGCTTCCTGAAGCCTTGTTGCCACAGGATAAAGTCCAAACCCTTCCCAGTTGCTTCCATGGCTGCTTGCAGCTGGCAGTGATCTGCTTGCTGGATTCACCTGTGTCTCTGCGTCATGCACTATGGGTGTGTGCCTCTCCTAATCCCCAACCATACACACAGACACACATGCACACACACGTGTGCACACTCATAGAGGCACATGCTCACATGTATAGACATACATGCCCACACAGGTGCACACACACGCTTTGATTCCCCAGGGTCATGCAACAAAACCCAGGTTTCTCCCCACCTCTGCCCCCTGCTCCGGCCATTCTTTCCGGTGGGGAGTAGGAGCGGGATGGAGAGCCTCAGACTGCAACGCACCTGCGGGGGCAGGGGGACAGGAAGGAAGAGCCACAGGCTCAGGGCTGCTCTGCAGTAGTCTGGGCCAAGCCAGCAGGGGCCCAGGAAGCTGTGTCCTTCAGAGGGGCCCCTCCTGGCCAAGTTCAGCCCAGCTCTGGATTCCAAGTGTGCACAGCCACTGCCAGCAGCTGCAGGGAGCAAGCCCAGGTGCGAGCCACAGCGGGTGCTAAAGGCTCTGGAGCCCAGCGTCCTCCCGCAACAGCGCCCACCTCTGCAAGACCCGAGCCTTGCTGGCTGTGTTTTGTCATCTGCACGTCCTGAAAGCTGAGCACCACACCCAGATTCTGCCAGGTGCCCAGTGAGCAGGAGTCGAGTTAAATACTCTCCCTTTAACTAGTCTTCGCTTACCGTGTCAGTCTCCTGGGGCTGCCGCAATGACTGACCACAAACTAGGGGCTCAAAATGACAGCAGTGTGTTCCCTCAAGTTCCGATGCCAGAAGTCGAGACCAGGTGTGGCAGGACCGCACGCCTTGCAGAGGCTCTGGGAGAACCCTTCCTGCCTCTCCCAGCTGCCGGTGGCTCCTGGAGTCCCTTAGCATGTGGTCACACCTCTCTGTCTCTGCTTTCCCTGTCACCTCACTTGTCCTCTTTTCTTCTGTATCAATCCTCCTCTGCCTCCATCTTAGAAGGACACACATGATGCATTTAGGGCCCACCCGGGTAATCCAGCATCGTCACCCCTTCTCAAGATCCTTCGTCACAGTCCTTTTTGCCTCTTAAGGTAACACTCACAGGTGTCAGGGACAAGGAAGCTGCTATCTTTTGCGGGGAGCGGGCATTCTTCAGCCAACCACACTTCAGCGTCAGCTCAGGACCCTGCTCCGGGAAGCCTTGGGAAACCCCTTCCCACAGAGACACACCTCAGGTCCTGCAGCACCTGGAGCCCTTGGATGTCCTCTGCACAGCCCGGGAGCTGCGAAATGAATTCACCAGCCCTGCGGGCAAGGGTGGGGCCCTCCACACAGTGCCCTTTCCCTGTTCAGTCTGAGGAGCCTGGGTGGTAAACTGAGTTGACTCGCACAAACCCATCTGGCAGCACCAGCAAATAGGCAGGTGCCTCATGTCGGGTGGATGGTATACTGAAGCAGCCCTGTTCCCTGGTAGATAATTTGCTATTTGTACTTAATTTCTAAACAGGAGAGAGTTCTTCATTTACGTCTGCTCCCCTTATGACAGCCACAGACATTACCTTCCCAAGAAAAGTTTACAGAGAAATGCCTACGGTGGATTTCTCTCCTCCTATTAGAAACAAGAGTAGTGGGATTTAGTGGCAGGCATTAAAAGCCTCCCCTTCATGCGGCCAGGCCAGATGTGCTGCTAGACGAGCTGCGGTCTGGACGGAAGGAAAGTGTGAGTCTGCAGAAGCGGCCGTCGATGGATCTGGGCTCAAGCACTGTGAAGAGCGAGGCTGTTCCGAAGCAGAGCCTCCACCCAGTGCGATCCCCCCGCGGGGGACACCTTCAGCCTGCCCTGTGTCCACTCTGCCCTTACCTTCCTCAAACTTCCTTCCAGCTGAAGTTTTCTAGAAAATCCACCTTCGTCCCAAACCATTGGGCTGTTGCTTCGAGGGCAGACAGTCTGTTATTCCTGATCCTTCCCTCCGCCTCTCCACGAGAAAGCATCTGATTCAAGTACAGACACTGAGACTCCTGGGAATGCTTTCAAAATATTACACAGGGTTTGCTGGTGACCTTCAGACATGGAGTAATTCCAGTATTTCCCAAAATGTTAAATTGTCACCTTCTGGGATTTTGGGGACTGAGGAAAGTGGGAAGAGGAAGTAGCATAAAGGAATGTTTCCCTTTTTACTACGTTAAAGTATATTTAAATTTCCACAACATTAAGCATTAAAGCTTTGCCCAAGGACTGGACCACGAGCAGAGCCTCATTAAGATCTCCTTCGAAAACCAATGGACGCCCCTCGTGCATTAGTGTCCCCCCAAAATTCATATGTTGAAGCCTTAACCCCCAACATCGTGGTATTGGAAGGTGGGGCCTTTGGAGGTAATTAGGGTTAGTTAAGTCATGAGCGTGGGGCCCTCACAGTGGGATTAACACCCTCATAAAAAGAGACAGCAGAGAGCTGTCTGTCTCAGCCATGTGTGGAAACAGTGAGAAGGTCTGCAAGGCAGGAAGGGACCTCACCAGAAGCCGAACCCTGCCAGACCTTGATCTTGGACTTCCAGCCTCCAGAACAGTGAGAAATAAATTTGTTGTTCAAGCCCCCGTCTATGACGTTTTGTTATAGCAGCCCAAGTCAACTAAGACAAATGGTGAGGTGTTTTGGTCCAGTTATGAGTAACAACACAACCACAACAAAATGCAGTGACTTTTTCTCACCTGATGCGATGCTCTTGTGGGTGGTGGCTGGTACTGGTTTGGGCACTCAAAGTTATCAGGGCTTTTTCCTCTAGGCCTCAAGGTGGTGACTGTTGCTCCAGCCATTTCATCTACACTCCAATAGGAACAAAAGAGAAAAGTAAGAGGGCAAAGGGATTTCCTGGAATCTCCCTGTGACGTATCTTTACCTCTCATTGAACGGTTGTGTCACAAGGCCACCCCATTTGCAAAGGGAGTCAGGAGGTATAGGCACTCTGGCTGGCATTCTTCTTCCCCCAACACCAAAGTTCTTTTAGTGAGAGAGAACAGGAAAATGGATATTGGGTAAGCAATTAAGTAACTAGTGCAACATATTCAGTTAGAATCCAAACACAACTCATGGGTAGGAAAATAAATAAATAAATATATATATACACACACACACACACACATACATATTACACATATAGTTTACATTTTATATATTATATATACACACACACATGTATATGTGTGTGTGTATATATATAACGCTTCCCTCCTTGTTAGGATCAACTATATAGTCTTAAGGATCTGTTTCCAAATTATAAATTCTGCAGCTTTTGAGAACTTCTTAATGACAGGCTCCTTAAGAAAATAAATGCTGCATTTTCCTCCTAGGCCTCATATTGAACAGTATGATCAGGTGTACCTGTGCAGGATTTCTTTTTTCAGTGCATGAATAAATTGTTTATTGACAATGAGAAATACCCTTACCTTGTCTGGGTTATAAACTATCAGCTTTGCTCTAGAGTTTCAGAATTCTAAGTACTGATGTTCAATCACGTTTGTTTTTTAATAGACAAAAGTACAGAGTTAAGGGAAGGAAAGCAAAATTGGGAAATGCCCTTGAACATTATAACTACAAAAATCCCACTGGAACCGGTGGTCAAGGTTGTGATTGAGACGATTTAGTTGAAAACTTCTCTGCTGAAGAATTGTCTGTTGATAGAACCAGATTCTCAGAGTCGCTCAATGGCTGCTGTCATCCGACAGAGCCAGCGAGCGTGGGTCACGCCTGGGGAGGACAGGGCGTCTCCAGGAGCCGAGGCAGGGAAGTGTGGGTTCCAAAAGGGGCAGGTCGTGGAGGGCTGGGAACGCAGGGTTAGTGGGAAGGTTCGGTTTTGCTGGTTTGGGGTTCTTTGGGTGAGGCGAGCTGGGGGAGGAGGAAGGACGGTGAATAGTCTCAGTGGGTCCAAGGACAGTTCCAGAAGAGTGGCAGGTGAGGCTGGACCGTGAGCCGAGACGGTTCTGCACACCCTGGGGAGCTTGGGGACAGTTGTATCACCTCGGTCAGCCCGGCTGTGGTGGCACAGGGAGGAGGAGGGGGGCGAGCTACTGCAGCAGGGAGAACATTTAGGAGGAGATTGCAGTGGCCCCAATTAGAGGCCAGGAGACCCTCCATTAAGGCAGGCGATGGGGAGATTTGAGAGATAATTGAAGGAGGCACCAGCAAAAACGAATGTCCACTGGATGCTGTCTGTGAGGTTAATAGGGGCATCAAAGACGGTCTCCAAATGCTCCACCCTCAACAGCTTCTCAGAGGGTAAGGCCATTAATTAAAGCAGAAATGTACTGGAGAGCTAGCCAGCAGGCAGCTCGCTGCACGAGCGTGATGCCAAGCAGGAGGCTTGGGGCGAAGGCGTGGTCCGGAGTCTTCCAGGAACAGGGGGCCGCGGGGCCACCAGGGAGAGAGTGCAGAGCAGAGTGCCCGCGGGGGCTCAGCCAGACCCAGGAGGAGAGGCCGCAAGGGGACAGCTAAGGGACACCCAGAGGCAAAGGAGGAGAGGAGGAACAGACTCAAAGGACAAAGAAGAGACCAAAGGGGCAGGCAGCTAAGTGGGCGGGGGGCGCAGAGGATGACAGGGCCACCAGGCGGTCCATCATTGTGACGCGCTCCCTGTCTCTCTCTAGACTACCCTGCCTTGCCATCCCATTTCTTTTTTTATTATTACTATTTATCATGAGCATATTCATTGTTACAAAATGTGATTTTTCTTTATGCCCTTTACCCGATCTGTCCCTCCCCAAACCCCCGCCCCCATCTCTGGTATCCTTAGGCTTGTTCTCTCCTCCTGAAGGTCTCTCTCTCTCTCTCTCTCTCTGTCTCTCTCTGTCTCTCTCTCTCTCTCTCCTTCTTAGCACCCAGTTATAAGTGAGAACATGCGGTAAAATACAGAGGATAAGAAATGCTGGCGAGGATGTGGAGAAAGGGGAAGCCTCCTGCACTGTTGGTGGGACTGTAAATTAGCACAGACATTATGGAAAACCGCACACAGCTTCCTCACACAACTACAGACAGAACTGCCACATGATCCATCCACCCCACCGCTGGGTGTCTACCCGAAGGGATGGAAATCACCATGTCGAAGGGACACCTGCACTCCCATGTTCATCACCTCCCCCATTTCCTCTGACAGGAGATCTCCTTGTCGGCGCTGTCATTTGAAGAAACAATGTACAGTTCACATTAAAAAACACAAAATTTCACTATATCTAGTTTTAATTTTCATAAAAGTTCATTCTCCTGTTTCTCATGGAGGAAAAATGTATGACTTAAAATTGACAGACGTAACTTGAGATATTAAAAGCATGTACTCAATTAAAAGGAGACAGGAAATACTGACTGCACAGACGGTGCACCAAGAGATTCCACCCCGGACCTCCACGCACCTGCCTCAGGTCTGCAGCGAGCCCTTTCCTCTAGAGCCCACAAATGCAATGTCGAGAGCGAGACTGACCTCAGCTCCTCAGGGCAGAGACGTCGCCTGTCTTCATGGAGCGGGACCTCCCTGAGCCACCCCGTGTGTCTTCAGGGCTGGGCCACAGTCCTTGCGTCCCCCACCAAGGCAGCTCAGACCTAGAAAGAAAAGCTAATATTAAACGAGTAATTGTGAGCATGATGAGGATGAAGAAAGACAGGGAAACACACAGAGCTCGGAAGTGCGGAGCGAGGACTTTAGCCAGCCCAGAATACGGGGTAACTTCCCGGAGACGGATGATGAAGCTGACCTTGAAAATTGACCAGAAATGCACCATTCCCTAAAGCTGGCCCTAAACACTGAGATCTCCATGAAACTAGAAGAGGGGTCTTGGCCAATCAAACAGAAATCACAGTGGAGGCGGCCCCAGTCATCCTCCAAGGCTCAGCTTGGGCACTGCCCCTCCAGGAAGCCGGGCTGGGCTGCAGACCTGTACTCTGGCGCTCACACGTTCCTGCACAGACTCCTGGCTGCACCTCCCTCCATCAGGACAAAGCTTAACAAACTGTCGTGTCTTCTGTGGTAGAAATCGGTTACCAGCTGGCGAATTGCCATCCTCTGATGTGAAAGACAATTGGAGCACGACCACTAGCATGGCTGAAACTGTATGATTCCAACGATGTGACATTCCGGAAAAGGTAAAACTACGGAGACAGTAAAAAGATGAGTGGTTTCTAGGGATCGGAGGTGGGAGGAAGGATGAGTTGGGGAGCACAGAGGATTTTTAGGGCAGTGAAACTGCTCTGTACGGTACTGTAATGGTTGACCCATGTCATTACACATTTGTCAAAACCCACAGAACGCCCAACACCAAGAGTGAACGTAATGTAAGCTATGTGCTTTGCGTGATCGTGACGTGTCGACGTACACTCATCAGTTGTAACAAATGTCCCACCATGTGCGGGATGTTGATAGTGGGGACAGGGAGGCGGGGGACATCTCTGTACCTTCCAGACAGTTTTGCAGTGAACCTAAAACTGCTCCAAAAAACAAAGTCTTTAAAAGAAAAAAGAAAGTGAAGCATTTGGGAGGTAAGCGCGTGAGGCTGGTCTGTCTCCAGGTGAGAACGTTCTCAGCCTCCGGTGTCATTTCCCTTCGAGGCTGTGTCTGGTCCCGCCTCTCTCTGCACCTCTGAGCACTCAGGGTCTGGCCCGGTACCTCACACGCAGTCGTAGGTCAGGAGATGCTCGTCACACCCTCGGTGGTCGAATGCATGGATGATCGAGCGGGGGGCCTCGGCTCCTCTGATGTGACAGTGGCCGGGCCTCTCTGAGGGGTGGACAGAGGGGAGGACGACCACTGATGACAGCAGAGGCGAAGATGGCAGAACGCTACCGCAGAGAAGGGCCAGCAGCTGGAGGGACAAGGCGATCCTCCTGGAGCGGCCGGAGCGTGGGAGCGGGGCGGCCCTTCCCAGCCCTCGTGGTTTATCCGCCTCGAAGACATATGACCTTTCTGCTTCGAATGCCATCTCCAGAATGTGCTTTAGTGGCAATAAGTTAACATACACCCTGTTAAAGAAGAGGGAGTTTGGGAGGCATTTTACGCCCTGGGGCTACTGCCGCTGTACGTCTCCGAGTGTTTCATGCTTATATCAGTCAGTCAATCATAGAGTAACCATGGGAAGGAGGTGGGAAGCAAATCCAAGTGTTTCTGATAGAAACGAGTCTCATGGGAGAAGAGGAAAGGGGACCGCTGGTCTGTCTTCTACTGTGACACCAAGTTTACTTGGAGCCTTGACAATTAAATTGGGTAAATTTCCAGCAAAGTGAAATTTCACCTTCAAGGGCTCCAAGTATTAGTAATCCAAACCACACAGGGTTAGGAGTATTTTGCACCTAGTATGCTGCTTCCTGGGTGAGCAGAACACTCTGGTCTGTGGGCAGCTCCTGAGGTGGTTCCAGGTGCCTCCAAGGGGACCTCTGCCCCAAGCTGGGACAGAATTGAGGCTCCGCACACCCAGCAGTTGTCAGGTCCGCACAGAATCAGGCAATGAGGTCAGGGCCCCGGGCTCAGCATCTCCATGGGCCAGATCCTCTGCAGGCAGACCCTCGGGCAATGCTTGGGCTGCTCAGGCCAGGTCTGGGTCTCCTGCAGACCATCACACCACCAGCCCTGAGGCCCCAGGGGAGGTGAGGATGGGTGAGTGTCAAGCCTGGGACCAGCTCTCCTGTCTGTCACCTGGTGGCTCCTGACACATCAGAGAGGGGCCACTCTGCCCCTGTAACCTGCCTGCCAGGGTGTGGTCTCCAGCATTGAAACTCAGTGCACTTTGGACCCAGGACTGAAGACTTCCAATGACAAAGACCGGTGTCTCCATCTACCCCTGATTTTTAAAATAATGTTTTTCATCATAAAGATAGTACATTTTCAGTATGGAAGGAAAAAAAAAGAAATGCACCAAAATCTAAGCAAGAGCAGATGTCATCTGGCACCCAGCAGCAATCACTACCAACGCGCGGTCTGTATCAGGTATCCCTGGGTCAGTTCACTGGACTTTCTCTACCTCAGCCTTGTAGACACACAAAGCCAGTACTTGGTTGCAGGGTCGTCCTAGGCACTGTAGGATTCTGAGCGGCATCCCTGGTCCCACCGCCTAGAGCCAGTAGCCCCTCCCCAGGCGTGAACATCAGAAATGTCTCCAGACACTTCCAATGTTCCCTGGGGGTGAAATCACCCAGATCGAGAACCGCTGGACTAAGCAGGGATTCGATTTCTAAGAATCCCTACCTTTGTGCATGGAACAGGGAGGCATCTTGTGGGTAAATGCTGGAACCGTCTCAGAGGTTGAGATTTCAATGTATTCAGCCCTAACTGCCGGGTTTCAAGGATGGAAGTCACAAGGTCAGGATTACAGGGGGGACAGTGGCCTCCATGGAGGGAAAAAGAGCTTTCCAGGTGTGTAGGAGCTCCTGTCCAACCCAGACACCCTGAGACGGAGTCTACTGAAGGACGGGCACACAAAAGCGAAGGCTTCGAGAGCAGAAGAGAGGCATGTTCCATGGCCTGGAGCTGCCATGGGGCCCCAGCCTTCCAGATGAGCTGCAGCAGGGGCAGAAAAGGAACCAGGGATAGGTGATTGCTATGGTCTAAATGTTTGTGTCCCACCAAAATTCCTATGTTGAAACCTAATCACCCATGTGATGGCACTAGGAGATGGCGATGCTGGGAGGTGTTACAGGAGGCAGAGTCCTCAGGATGGGATCGGTGCCCTTATAAAAGATGCCAAGAAAGCATCTCACCCCTTGCACCATGTGAGGTCACAGAGATAAGGCGCCATCTATGAACCAGGAAGCCCTCACCAGACACTGGACCTCCAACACCTTGATCTTGGACTTCCAGCTGCCAGAACTGTGAGACATAAATGTTGTTTAAAACCCAGTTTATGGCATTTTGTTACAGCTGTCTGCACAGACTCAGACAGCAATAGTTAATTTTATGTGTCAACTTGACTGGACCACAGAGTGCCCAGAGGTTTAGTTAAACATCATTCTGGGTGTGTCTGTTTCTGAATGAGTTGAGCATCTGAATCACTAAGCTGGGTAAAGCGCATGTGTGGTGCCCAGTGTGGGTGGGACTCATCCCGTCCACTGGAGGCCTGCATAGACCAAAACGGAGGAGTGAGGGGGTCTTTGCACTCTCTGCCAAACCAGAGGGCGCTGCGGGGAACCCACCCAGCTCCCCACACCTCTACTGGCCCCGTAGCCACGAATGCTGTAGAGTGGGTAATTGGATGCCGGCACCTAAATGCTGGAAGTTGTTGAGTCAGCTTCAAGTAAATGAATATTCTAGGATTTGACAATGTCTGAAAAAGAAAAGGAGGAGAAAAACGTGCGAAGCAGAGGCTGCACTCAGAGGAGACTGGCAGCCCCCACTGATGGACCCCACCCTGTGTGGCACTCTGGGAGGTCAACTCTGGGTGGTCTGAGGGCCGATCAGACCTTGGCGGTTGTGTCGCTCAGGATCACGCTGGGTGGCGAAGGCTCAGCGTGCAGACAAACCCTGTCCCTGAGCACTCTGGGCCACACTCCAGAGGGCACAGCCTGGGGACAGTGTGCGGGGAGGTGCAGCTTTCCCCAGCTCTGGACACCAGCTCTCTCTGCCCCTCGGAGGGTGGCCCACACCAAACATTTCACAATGTGGCATCACGTCTGAGATCCAGGTGTCCACAAGGTTGCTTCCTCCCATGGCCTCCCTCCTTGGCGCACAGATGTCCATCTTCCCCTGTGTCCTCACATGGTCATCCCTCTGTGTCCTAATCTCTTTTTCTTAGGAGGACAGCAGTCCTATTGGATTAGGCCAACCTATATGACCTCATTTAACCTAATTACCTAACTATCTCCAAATATGGTCACATTTTTGAGGTGCTGAGGTTTAGAACTTCAACTTGTGATTTTGGGGGGACACAGTGCAGCCCATGACAGGTGGGTTCATGATTCCAAATTTACAGATGAGGAGACGGAGCCTGCAAGGACTTATGCTCCATGGCCACCCCTCTAGTCAGTGACCCCTCTCAATTGCAGCTTCCTTGGCTTTAAACGTCTTCCCTCCAACTAACACTATGCTTGTTGGGCCCCTTCGATGCTGCGGGCATGGGGGCCGTTTCTGACCCTATGAAGCTTGCATTCTCCTAGGGTGACAATGCTTCTCTCGAGGGATGACTGTGCTCCCGAGCACAGGGCTGTCTTTATAAATTCCCCGGGACACTGCCTGCTGAGACTGTTCCCTACCAGCCTTCCAGACACACACCTGGCCACAGCCTAACGCTTCCTCTCCACAGACTGAGGGGAGTTCCATGTGCTACAAACTTAGGGCTTAGGTACGGTATCAGAGGAGTGTCAGAGGTCCTCCTGGAACTTCAGAAGCTGAGAGCCACTCACTATCAGAACTAAAGAGGCAGGTCCTGCCCTGAGAGGCTCCAGGTCCCCTGCAGAGGCAGGTGCAGGAGCCATAGGTACCACAAGCATTTGTGGGCACAGAGTGGGTAGGGATGCATAGCGGGAATGGTCTGTTCTCTCCAGGAGGTGAGAAAAGGCTCTGGGAGGCCCCCACAGGCTCCCAAACCTGTCTTCATGGAGATGGTCCCAAGAGGCAGGGCTGGGCAGACGCACCTAAGATGCCCAGGCCACTACACAGAGCCACGCAACGTCTGAGCTCCAGAGGCAGTGGCCATCTCTGTATGCTCTGGAGGGTAGCAGAATCTGGAGGGCTACCCAAAATATGCCACTTTGGCACAAGGATTATTTTGAGCTGAAAGCAGTTGAGAAGAAGCGGAGACAAGAAGAGCTTTCTGCCTTCCCCCATTTTCCTAAAGCAGGAGATAAATTAGGAGCTTGTCCCTCCTCCCCTTTACCAGGGAGGACAAAGGTTGACCACTGGAAATGACTTGAGACCCTCATCAGCCTGGAGACGGCACTGGAGGAATCCGCAGGGCAAACGTTACTAACTGGGCTGTTATCTACGACACGTTTCCCATGTATATTGCTTCCTGCAGTTCACTGCTCGAGAGACTCAAGGTCCTTTTGCTTTGTCTTGTCACATCTCTAAATATGTGCTGTTCTTGTTAAAGATGCTGTATAAGCCAGAATTCTAGCCACTTCTTTGAGAATCACTCCTGTCCTGGGTGTCCCTCAGGTGTACACAAGATATGCATGTTGATAAACTCCTGTTTGGTTTTTCTTCTTAATCTGTCTTTTGCCACAGGGGTCCCAGCAGAGAACTCAGACAGGCACAGGGAGAATTACTTTTCCCCTCCGTGTACCTCATGCCTTTCTCACAGCTCACGCTCGGCCAGAGATGTTCAGTGAATGAGAGAAGGAACAAAACACAGAGGGGCATGGGTCCAGCCGTGGCTCACGGGGCCCTTTCCCCCACCATGGCCCATTTCTGAGACACCCCTTCTCAGGACACAACTAGCCAGGGATTCCAGCCTCCTGGACCTCGGGGCTCAACCAAGCATTTGTCTCCTGCAGGGGGGCGGCTCCTTCATCACCTCCATGGGTGCAGGGTCGCATGACCGCACGTTTGGTCTGACGGGCAACTAGCTGTGAGTGTTCCTAATCGCATCACTTCAGCTCTGATGCAAGTCGAGGCCCCGTGGCTCCTAGCAGTGGAGGCTTCTAAACTGCCTAAGCATGGCCTCTGCTCCCACTGGAAACCCAGTTGCTCATGTGCGTTTTCCTTTGGATTAATCCAGAATTTTAATTTCAACAAAGGGATCCATTGAAGGGCAATTTCTTTTTCTCCCCTGCTTTTTCCCCACTTTTTTTAAAAAATGATTGTACGTATCTTTGGAGTACAGCATTGAATATCAATTTCTTTGTGTAGTATGTGATGCTCAAATCAGGAAAATTAGTACACTCAGTGTTACACAATGTAATCATTTTTTGTGGTCCTTTACCAATTACTCACTCACCCCCCTTTCCATCCCTCTTTCGCACCTCTGTTGGGCTCAGTTCTATTCTCTCCTTTTAAAAGTTTAATGAGTTATTGTAATTATTGTGTCTTTTTTCTTTCTTTCTTATTTATATACTTATTTTTTTAGCTCCCACTTATGAGTAAGGATGTGAGGTATTTCTCTTTCTGCACCTGTCTTATTTCGCTTAACATAATTTTTTTAAGGTCATCCATGTTGCTGTCGATGGCAGAATTTCATTCTTTTATATGGCACAGGAGTATTCCATTACGTACATATACCACGTTTTCCTCATCCAGTCATCTGTCAATGGACATTTAGGTTAGTTCCAACTCTTGGCTGTTATAAACAGAGCTGTGATAAACATGGGAGTGCAGGTGTCCGCTCAACATGATGACTTCCATTCCTTTGGGTATGTACCCATAGGAGGATTGCTGGATCATGTGGTAGAACCGTCTGTAGTTGTCTGAGAAAACTCCATATTGTTTTCCATAATGATTGCACTAATTACAGTCCCATCAATAATCTAGGATGGATCCCCTTTCTCTGAATCCTCACCAGCATTTATCATTCTCTGTCTTTTTGACTCTGGCCAGTCTAACTGGGGTTACATGACATCTCAATGTGTTTTTGATTTGCATTTCCATGATACTTAAAGATGCTGAGCATTTTTTTCATGTATCTGTTGTCCATTTCTATATCATCCTTTGAGAAATGCCTGTTTAGCTCCTTTACCCATTTGGGTTACTTGTTTTTGTTTTGTTTTGTTTTGTTACTGTTAAGTTCTTTGAGTCCTTTGTATATTCTGGATATTAATCCCTTGTTGGAATCATAGTTTGCAAATATTTTCTCCCACTCTGTAGGTTGTCTTTTTGTTCTGTTAACTATTTCTTTTGCTGTGCAGAATCTTTTTAGTTTTTTTAAATAAACAAATTGCATTAGTTTATTTTTTTCTTTTGTTGCCTGTGCTTTTGGGATTTTCTTCATAAAGTCCTTGCCTAGTCCTACCTCCTGAAGTGTTTCCCCCACGTTTTCTTTTAGTAGTTTACAGTTTTGGGTATTATATTTAAGTTTAGGTTTTTTGGTTTTGGGGGGGTTTTTCCCCCTCAAGATTGCTTTGGTTATTCAGGCTCTTTTGTTGTCCCATGTAAATATTAGGGTTGTTTTTTCTATTTATGTGAAGAATGTCATTCGTATTTTGATGGTGATTGCATTGAATCTGCAGGTTGCTTTGGGTAGTATGGACATTTTCACAATGTTAATTCTTCCAATCCAAGAGCATGGAATGATTTTCCATCTTTTTATGTCCTCTTTAATTTCTTTCAGCAGTGATTTATAGTTCTCACTGTAGAGATCTTTCACCTACTTCATTAAATTGATTCCTAGTTATTTTATTTTTTTGGTGACTATCATAAATGGTCTTGCTTTCTTGGTTTCTTTCTCTACTAGTTCATTACTGGAGTATAAAAAACACTACTGATTTCTGCATTTTGATTGTGTATCCTGCAGCTTTACTGAAATTGGTTATCAGCTCTAAGAACTTTTGGTAGAGTCTTTAGGGTTTTCTATATCCTATGATCATGTCATCTGCAAACAGGGACAGTTTGACTTCATCTTTTCTGACTCGGATGCCCTTTATTCCTTTCTCTTCTCTGATTGCTCGGGCTACTATTTCAAATACTATGTTAAATAGGAGTGGTGAGAGTGGGCATCCTTGTCTTGTCCTTTCCTTAAAGGAAAAGCTGAAAGCTTTTAGGATCATTCAGGATGATATTCGTAATTGGTTTGTCAAATTCAGTTTTTATTGTGTTGAGATACTTTTCTTCTGTACCTAATTTGCTGAGAATCTTTATCACAAAAGGATGTTGAATTTTCTCCAATGCTTTTTCTACATCTATTGAGATGATCATATGGTTTCTGTCCTTGATTTTGTTGATGTGGTATATCACATTTATTGATTCACACGTGTTGAAACATCCTTACCTCCCTGGGATGAATCCCACTTGACCATGATGTATCATTTTTTTTTGATGTATTGCTCTATTCTGCAAATACATTGTTGATGATTTTGCATCTACGTTCATGGCCTGTAGTTTTCTTTTTTCATTTTATCTTTGTCTAGTTTTGGTATCAAGGTGACACTGGCCCCATAGAATGATTTTGAAAGGACTCTGTTTCAATTTTTTTTTAATAGTTTGAAGAGAATTGATATTAATTTATCTTTAAAGGTTTTGTAGAATTCAGAAGTAAAGCCATCTGGTCGTGGGCTTTTCATTGTTGGGAAACTGCAGATGACTGCTTCAATCTTGTTGCTTATTATTGGTCTGCTCAGGTTTTTTATTTCTTCTTGATTCAGTCTTGGTAGTTTGTATATGTACAGAAATTTATTCATTTCCTCTAGTTTTTCAAATCTGTTGGCATATGGTTGTTTATAATAATCTCTAATGATTCTTCATATTTCTGTAGTATCAGTTGTAAGGTCTCCTCTTTTTATTTCTGATTTTTGTTATTTGGGTCTTCTCTTTTCTTTTTTTTAGTTAGGCTAACTAATGGTTTGTCTATTTTGTTTATCTTCTCAAAAAAACAACTTTTTGTTTCATTGATCGATTGTATCATTTTTTGGTTCTCTATCTCATTTAGTTCTGCTCTGATCTTAATTATTTCTTTCTGTCTGCTAATTTGGGGATTGGATTGTTCTTGTTTTTCTAGTTCTTTGAGGTGTAGTGTTAGGTTGTTAATTTGAAGTCTTTCCATTCTTTTGGTAGAAGTTTTTGTTGCAATAAATTTCCCTCTTAGTAGGGCTTTTGCAGTGTCCCGCAGGTTTTAGTTTGATGCATCTTTCATTTCATTGGTTTCAAGAATTTTTTTTGATTTCCTGTTTAATTTCTTTTTGGACCCATAGGTTGCTCAAGAGCATGTTGTTTAATTTCTATGTATTTGTATAGTTTCCAGATTTTTGCTTGTTATTGATCTCTAGTTTTAATCTATTGTGGCCTGGAAAGATAGTTGAAATGATTTCAGTCTTTTAAAATTTGCTGAGTCTTGACTTGTGACCTAATAACATGTGATCTATTCTGGGGAATGTTTCATGTGCTGATGGGTATATTCTGTGGTTGTTGGATGATAAGTTCTGTAGATTTCTGCCAAGTCCAATTGGCCTAAATTGTAGTTTAAATCCTGCATTTCCTTGTTGATTTGTTGCCTGACAATCTGTCCAGTGCTGGAAGAGGGGTGTTCAAGTCTCCAACTATTATCATATCAGGTCTGTTTCTTTAGGTCTAACAGTGTTCACTTTATATATCTGGGTGCTCCTATGTCAAGTGCATATATATTTATGATTATTATATCTTCTTCTGCAGAGATGCTTTTATCATTCTATAATGGCTTTTTTTGTCTCTTTTCATCTTTTTTGGTTTAAAGTCTATTTTATCTGATATAAGAATAGCTGCTCCTGCTTGTTTTTGGTTTCCATTTGCATGGTATATCTTTTCCATCCCTTCACTACTAATCTGTGTGTGTCTTCACAGGTGAGGTGAGTCTCTTAAAGGCAGCATATAGTTGGGTCTAGCTTCTTAATCCAATCGGTCCATCTGTATCTTTTAAGTGGGGAGTTTAATCCATTTACATTTCGGGCACAATTATTGTGTGGTGGACAAACGAAAGATGTTTGGGGGGAAAATATCCATATGGATGATGTGTTCTCTTGACTACTTACCAAATGCACCAGACTGAGGACTTCCTAAAGGAAACCTGAATCTTCTCACCTGTACCCCAGCAGAGGTGCAGGCCCAGCTGCACAGAGCCCAGCAAATGAATTAAGGGGTTTTGTTCCTAACACATTCTTCAGGTTGGCGCACAGTGGAAATACAGAGGGCACTTCTCCCTGAATGTCTGTCCTTCTGTTGAACATGTGGGCAATGTTTGTCATTGATCTGGGATCCAGGGTGTGCCCCCCAGAGCAGGGCTGCATATGGGACCCAGGGCCATGGTGCCACTATGCCGTGGCTCTGCTCCTGTCCAATGTTGGCCTCGGATGGTCCAAGAGAGCCTGTGTCATGCCCTTCCTCCTGTGTGCCTGGGGTTCAGGAAGCACCTCCAGGAATCACCTACCCCCCAGCTCTCCAGGCCCCCATGACATGTTGTGTCTTCACCTCCCCAGCTGGATGGTGAGCTTCAGGTGAGTAGGAGAGCATCCTCTTCACCTTTCTAAACCCAGTGCTTGGAGCAGGTCTTAGCATTCAGCAGGGGCTCAATAGTTGTGCTGGAATGAATGAACCCATCCTTGTATTTCCTTGCTTTGGAATGGCATTAGTCTGCTCAGGCTGCCATAAGAAAATACCACAGACTGGGCAGCTTAAACAACATTTGTTCCTCATAGTTCTGGAGGCTGAAGTCCATTATGAAGGTGTCGGCAGAGCTGCTGTCTGGTGAGGGCTCTCTGCTGGCTCATAAACAACTGCCATCTCACTGTGTCCTCACCTGGAACAGAGACAGAGAGGGAGAGACAGAGAGCTGGTTCCTGTGTTTCTACCTTTTCTTATAAGGACACTAATACCATAGTGAGGGTCTCACCCTCATGACCTCATATAAACCTAATCACCTCTCAAAGGCCCTATCTCCAAGCACCATTACATTGGGTATTAGGGCTTCAGCATATGAATTTATGGGGGACATGACTCAGTCCACAGCAAGATACTAGCATGATGCTCCCCAAATGTCCACTTTGAGAAAGAAGGTAATCTGTGCCCTCAGATGCATAAGCCTGGGATTACCTACCAAAATAGCACTTTTCAAACCAGATCCCCTTGTTCTACCAGAGGCCAGCGAGGCACTTGTACAAGGTGTGGAAAGTGAGGAGCAGGAGAGGCTGCAGGCAGGGGTGTAGGCCTGGCAGGTGGCAGGGCGGGATTTTGCTCAGTGGCTGGGACTCAGTGGCTCCCCCGCCCATCTCCCACTTCCTGAATTCCTGAAATCAACCTTCCTGGTGTTTCTTCCCCAGCCTCTGGAGTTTGTGTTCACCTCTAACTCTGCACTAAAGCACCTTCTTCCTCTCCAAAGATCCAGAGTGGCTTTGATCTGTGGCTGGCCCCGCCAGCACCCCTCCCAGCATGACCTCCCCTCCTGGCTACCAGCGAGAGTGGCTGCCCGGCCATCTGCTCCTCTTCTCCCCCGTCCTGGTGAGCTGTGGCCATTGACACCTCTGCAACCTTCCCTCACAGTTTGCCAACCCCAGCTAGGAATTTCTCTCCCTCTTCCTCCAGATGCAGTTCAGTCATTCATTCAAAGAAAAGGTGTCGAGAGATCACATGTGCTGAACTCTGCTCTCAGTGCTGGGTGTCAGTGGTGAGGAAGAAGGAAAGCCTCTGCCTTTGTGGAGCTCAAATGCGAGAGGGGACACAACAGCAAGGTGGCCAAGAGGACAGACAAGGTAATCTCAGAGAGTGAAACAACCAGGCGGTGGTTGACCGTGGCCTGGATGCCAGGGCACTGAGGGTGCACCACTTCAGAGGAGACCTGAATGGTAAGAAGGAGCCAGCCCCCAGGGGACGCATGGGAGGGGGCATCAGCCTGAGAGGATGGTCGTGCAAAGGCCCTGAGGCCGACATTAGCCCAGCCTGTCTGAGGAAGGTTCAGAGGTCCAGGGAGAGGAACGAGAGAAGCATGAGACAGTATCCAAGAAACGGCGGGGACTGTGCACCCGGGCCCTGTGTCTGGAGTTTACTATGAGTCCCACAGGAACATTAGAAAGTTTTGAGTTGATCTTGTATTTTCCTCTAATTTGGTTTTGAGGTCTCTCTCTGGAGAGTGGCCATGAACTCTAGCTCCGCTGTGACGGGGCTCCAGGGGAGGTGGTCGTGGGTGTTTACAGTGCGCCTTTCACAGATACTTCTTTATCCTGGAGACAGACTAATACCTAAGTGTCTGACCTACGACCAGTTGTCCCTGTCACAGGAAGCTTATTTATACTGGCAGACATCCTGGTGGCTCTTGTCTGACCTATGTTCAGTTTATTCTTACCAAGATAGCCACTCTCTAGGAGCCTTGACCGGGACAGAGTTAGGCTCAGGTGGGCGGTCAAGTGGGACACAGAGGAGACAGCTCAGCAAAGCACATGAACTGACAGAGACAGTGTATCACCCACAGATGCATGAAGAAAGAGGGGTGCCCACGAGGGTGGAGGGGAGAGCAGGGTGCTCGACCTGCAAGTGGAGGGAGAGAGAGAGGGAGGGAAGACCTGTGGCCAGAGCCTTTATTGGGGTCTAGGGCATTACCCAAGCAGGTTTCCCAGGGATGTTTTAACTGGTAGGTTTAAACCAAACAGGCACAAGTTCCCCAGGGTCATGCTGTGACTCAGAGGTGCTCACTGTGGCTTATCTGCACAAACTGCAGCTGGCCTGATCAGATCGGCATTTCTGGAGAGCTGAGTGGACAGTGGCCTGCTGGGGCCATGGGAGGCTAGAGGCCTGGGGAGAGTGACCAGGCCAGGGTGGCGGCCCCAGGGCAATGGCCAGGGAAGGGCCAGGGTCTGTGCTGTGCTGTGGGGACAGTGCCATTGTTACATGCTGGCAGTTCAACGTGAGTGAGAATTGGGGAGGAAACAACCCACACTGGGTTGTGACTCAGTCACTGGGTGAGAAACTGAGAGGTGAGCAGCTTTTGTCTGGGGAGCGCGGTGGCCAAGCTACGCTCGCCCTCACCAGGAGAGGCTGGATCTGGAGCAAAAGTGGATGGCTCAGTATGTCAGTGCCCAACACAGGACATTTCTGCACCCCATGAAGTCCACCAGACTGGGCCACCTCCACCGTCTCATCCTCCAGAGACAAGGTCCCCAGGAGCCATGGAGGACCTAATGGCAGGGCAGGCGGGACTTGGATGCAGTGCATGGGCCTCGGCTGAGTGCTCTCTGTCTCCCTCCTGGACCTGCCTTGCCATCTGCAAACAGGCCCAGGGATGTGAACGCTGCCAGTCTGGAGCAGAGGGGAGGGCTGGAGGGATGACCTGGGAGTGTAAAGAAGGAAACCCGTGGACTGAGCCTGAGGAGGTGAGCAGGGACCAGCAAAAGCAGCTTAGGAGGACCCGCCGGGGAGGAAGGAAGGACAGACAGCTGGAGAGCGTGGAGCTGCGGGAGGCAGGAACGAAACCCACAGGCAGCCCCTGCCCAGAGAGCATCGCTCCACAACCTCAGGACCTCAACTGCGTCACAATACAAACTTGACCTCTCATGTCACCATCTTCAAGTGTGGGGGGTTAAAGCCTCCTTAACATGGGTCTTAACATCCTTGGGACCAAGGAGAGAGAAAAAAAGCCCCGGATTTGTGTGGCCAGGGGCCAGGCACCTCCTCTCCCCTCCTGTACTCACCTGTAGGGTGAGTCCTCTGGGGCTGCGTGCCAGGCTTGTGGTAAAATTCACCACCCAGCAGGTGGCAAAAGTCTTTTGCTAATGTAAAACCCTTTGCAAATATGAACTGTTATTATATTTCTCCCCCTGGTGCTGAGGAGAGCCCTGCAGAAATCATGTGAAATGCTAAATAAATTAGGTTTCCTCTGGCCTCGACATGGCAACAGAGTGTAATTGAATTTCCTGACTCTCACCTGGGCGGTTTTGAATGAAAGGAACAATAGGTTCCCTTTGAGGTCATTCATTATTTTAGAAACATCTGAACAATAATCCTTTAAGTTTATAGAGAGATCCCCCCAGGACAAAACATTCCCACGGGCATTATTTTGATTGCATGAGGTCAGCATCTCAGGAGGCCTGTGGGCTTGCCTGCTGAGGTCCAGTGGAGCGACCCATTTTCCCTGCTTCTCCCAGACCCTGAGATGCTCTAGATCCTGGTGAGGATGGTCAGGGGGGTGGTGTTAAGGCCAGGAGTGTTCTCTGCAATATTTGTGGCTTTGCCCAATGATCCACACAGCAGCAGCCTTGTGGGTAACCATCCTGGCGTGTCAGAGCTGGAGAGACCTTCAGAGTCTTCCAGGCCTAAGCTACAAGTCCTGTGTCAGGCGGGGGTTGAGTTTCCCCAGAGAGGGAAGAATGGGGCTCCAGGATAGGAGAGGGGAAAGCCACAGGGTGAATGTGCCTGTCCTGGCACCTGGGCCCACCTGCTTCACTGTGGGAATGGGGACTAAGCCCCACATCAGGGACCCCCACAGCCACATTTACAGTCTGTCCAAGAGAAAAGAAACAGCCAAGTTTGCGGGGCTCCAAGAGAGTGGTCCAGGTTCATTTCTGGTCCCACCGCTCAGTCTACAGGAAGCTCCAGCTTTCCCGTGTGCAAAACAGAAGTCCAAAGCCCTGCAGGGGGCTGGCACAGGGCAGGATTCCTTCTTCCCCGCCTCGTACCCCCGATTAGAACTTAAGCAGAACGACTCAGGGAAAAGCTCAAAGAGAATAGCAGACCCCAGATCTCCTGCAATGTCGCGATTTAAAGCGGTTTTGCCAAGCGAGCCAAACAATCAGAAACCCGAGATCAGAGCTAAGTGGGTGGTTGAGAAACTTTTAAAAAAAAAATTGCTTGGCAGATGGTTTGTGCCCTATCAACATGACATATTTTCAGTCCGATGTTTCCCCGTGGCCGTTCTTCATTCATGGACAGGAGGAGAGAGTTGGCAACAGCCCCGAGATCTCGCCAAGCATTTTCACTATTGATTTTTTGGAACTTGTTGACTAATAGAGCCATTTGGCACTGGGATTGTGGGGGATCGAAGGGAATCTCAGGTCTGCTGTTGATTCGGGAGTTGAAATATCTATGGCTGCGAGGGAGATGGGGAAGAAGTGTGCAAATATATGTCTTCTCTTTTGTGTGGGTGGCACTCAACTCAGGTAGGGTGCCTCGTCTTACAAGCAGTGCATAACTCAGAAGAGCGGTCTAGAAAGGCCTTGCTGCATATGTTAAAAAATATATTTAATCCCTGTCCCTGATTTCTGGCAGAAAGCTCCTAAAACCCTTGGAATTCCCTGAGGATAGGGGGGCCTTTTCTATCCATAACGAGCCTTTCAGCCACACCTGAGTTTATGCTAATGAGGTGCCTCAGGTTGGGCTGGTCACCAAAAGACCAAGACACTAGAGGGTGGAAACTTTCAGACCCCTTTCCCCAAACCCCAGCCTCCCCCTCACTCTCCACCTCCTGGCAGAAGAAGGAGGCTGGAGACTGAGCTCTGCAAAAATTCTTTAATTTTTTTTTCATTTTTTTTTAGTTAACAAAAAGTATATGTATTTATGGTACACAGCATGATGCTTTGAAATACGTATACATTAAATTAAGCCAACATCTGCATCATCTCACATACTTACCACTAAAACTAGATATTACCTCATACCTGTCAGGGTTGCTGTTACCACAAAAGAAGAAAGTGGGTGTTGGGGCGTGTGCGGAGGGAAGGGAGCCTTTGCACGCTGTTGGTGGGAATGTAAATTAGTACAGCCGTTACAGAAGTAACAGAATGGAGGTTCCTCAAAAAAATTATTATACAACTACCTCAGGATGCAACCCCACTTCTGGGTATTTATCCAAAAGAAATGCAGTCAGCATGTCACAGGGACACCTGCATTCCCATGTCCAGTGCAGCACCATTCACAGCATCCAGGTCACGGAAACAGCCTGTGTCCAGCCACAGACGACCAGATAAAGGAAGCGCAGTGCGGGCACACAGTGGAATACTACACGGCCCTAAACAAGGAAATACTGCCAATCGCAGCAACATGGATGAACTTGAAGTTATCCCGAAGATATGTTAAGTGGAATCTAAAACAGTCAAACTCATAGAAACACAGAGTAGAATGGTGGCCACCAGCACGGGGGAGACGGGGAGATGTTGGTCACAGGATACAAAGTCCCAGCGAGACAGGAGGAGGAAGTTCAGACGTCTGTTATAGTTCGTAACAACACACCACACACTCAAAACTCTTGAACAAGGAGACTGTACGTGTGGAAGGGTGGCACAGCCAGGGGGGCATGGAGCACTCGCTGTCCTGCCCGTGTCCTGCCCCATGCCTCTCTTCCATCTGGCGTCACCCGAGTCCTACCCTTTATAATGAACCGGTCACAGTAACTAAAGCGCTGTCCTGAGCTCTGTGAGTCATTCCAGCACATGATCAAACCTGAGGAGGGGTCGTGTGAACCCGTGTCATCTGGGCAGGGTTTGGGTAGCCTGGGCACCCACTTGCAGCTGGTGTGTGGAGAGGGGCTGGTCCTGTGGGACTGAGTCCTCAACCTCAGGGGGTCTGTACTAACTGAGAGTGGGTGCCAGACCTAGATTGAATCTGAAAACACACAGCCGGTGTCTGGAAAGTCGGAGAACTGTTCGGTGTCAGAACACACACACTTACAGCTGTGAAAATAAAAACGAGTGGTAGTGGCACAGTCTGACAACCCCGACAATGACGTGCCCCTGGCTGCTCACCCGGAAGGGCAGGACCGTCCTCTTTCTGCGCTGCTCAGAGCCTGGCTCTGTGTCCATCTGGGTGTCATGCGTGAAGATTGATATTGACACATTGGGAGCAGAAGGGCCTAAGAGCCACCAGCCCCTCAGGACAAGGGAGAAACAGGAGGGGTGGTGGCTCACCCCACATGGCTGGGCCTTGTAGGGTGACAGATCTCAAGTCAGCATGGGAGTCACAGCTGGAGCAGCCCCCACGTGAACTGAGCTGTCTGGAGAGAGGGTGAGCCCTTGTTCCTGGAAACGGCTTAGCAAACTCGGGAAAGATAAAAACAGCAACCGTCCTGGCATATCTGTGAAGTCTGAGTTGTGACCAGAATGAAGCTACTACCTTTTATTCAAGGATCTTGGCCATTTGTCCCACTCATCACTTTAAGGAACCTATTATCATTGCCTGGCCTTGGTAAAAGCTGCCCCTATGTCCTCTGGAGCCATCAGCTACAAGTTCTACATTTCCCCTTCCCGGGTGGTGAAGAGCAGTGAGGTGTCCCCACGTCACCCCACCCCCTGCCAACCACCCGCATTGTAGAGAGCAGCTTCGCAATGGATGCACTGACCCTGCCCTTTTCGTTTACACAGTTCCAGCTGTTCTTTGCAGGGGTAGTTCAGGTTTGGGGAACATTGCTGAGCCTGCAGGTCACACCTCCATGTTCACATGGAGCTTTGCAGCAGCCACCCCCGTTGGGGATTCAGATCAAACCACTGAGGCTCAGTCTTTGTCATTCATTCAGCACACACCTACCAGCCGCCCTGTGGCATCACCGGGGACAGAACTAATAACTGTAGATCCACGCAGCTGACTTGGAGCGCATGGGCCTTCATCCTGCCCTGCCCCCATACCATGAGAAACCCTTCCATGAAGAGGAAGCCTGGCTGGACAGGAGCACCCTCTTCCTGGGGACACCTCATGGCACAGCACAATCCCCACCCAGCCACTACAAACTCTCTGTGAGAAGATCTAGGACAAGCGCTTTCTCTGGGCGTTCTCAACTAACAGGGGACCTATTTGCAAGAGTCCCTTGTTGTAATCTTGGCAAGTGGGGTCTGCCAGGAGTCTGTAGGTTTCTCTGCTGTAAAGCATGGATGAGTGCTGAACTGTCTCTTCTCCCCACCTCAGACATCCTCATCACGCCACCCAGGACAGACAGACAGATGGACACACACACCACGGGCATGCACGCACACACACCACAGGCATGCACGCACACACACACATAGGCAACACATATGCTCACACCACACATGTGCACACACATATACACACACATCCAAAGCAAACACCTTCTCAGCTAAACAACAAATTGCCCAGTATGTTAGACGTACCCAAAATGTGGACCAAAAAAGTAGTGTACATGACACCTTTCTGTTTATCAGATTCAGAACTCTTTTCCCACCACCGGGGCACTGACACACCTCAGACAAGCTCGACTTTTAGTCCAAAGTTTCATTTCCAAACTCAGAATCAGGAAATTGAAGCTGGCCCAAAGTGTCTCATCCCTGCAGGAAATAGGCGAACTATTCTAAATGTAAAACATAAGCTGAGAACACACACAACGTAACACATTCTGGGAATTAAATAAGGACACGAACAAAAAAAGAGAGCCAGGAAATAAAAATATTCCACACACTTTATATTCACGTGCGATGTTGAGTGGGTCCACACAGGCGGAACGGAGAGCGGGTGGAAGGAGCACTTCCGATGGCAGCAGCAGGGCTGCAGGTCAGGACAGAGGGCTGCTGTGGGGACACTGAGGGAGCAGCCACGGGAAACGGGCAGTCCGATCTGTTTTAAAGGAAAGGAAAAATGTGGGCAGCATGCCTCCTAGAAAGACATTTCTGTACTTCATGATAAAGGAAATATTCCATAATTAATTATCTAAATTAATTACCTGAAATCCTTCGTATTCTGAAAATCGCCGCTGTTTTGGAAAGATAATTTATTATGGACCAGCCATTTTCAAATTTATAAAATATTTTTACACAACTTGTGTTAAGAGGCTGGAATCCAATGACTTTGCGTCCCCCAAGTCACCTGTCATGGAGCGTCTGAGGCATCGGGGAGCTCGGAATGACAGCCCTAAAAGAGATGATTGTCCCGCAAGGCGGCTTGTGCTGACCACTGTATGTGATGAGTGATGGTTCCCAAAGCATCGGAACTCCCTTGGGAAGAACGAAGCTTCGCAGATACTAACAAGACAGGCTCTACAGCGAGGCCTCAGGCTCGGATTCAGTCCAGTGCAAGAGTGCCCCGTGGTACACGCCATCCTTTGGCCTGGTCAAGGACGGGGTCTGAGACAATGTTCCACAGTAGGCTGACAACATACCACCTTTTCCAGAACTTTGCTTCTGAGATCCTGTTTTCGGATGGGATGCTTGTGAGACAGTTACCATCCCAAAGCACTTGAGAATGTTAGTCTCGGAAGTGAGGGAAATAAATTAATTCTCAGTTCATTAAAGATTTAATCAAACCATTTACATGATCAGAGGTTTCCAACATATGGGGATTTGGCGGCGCGCTCGCCGCACAGGCTGGCGTGAAGGTCTGGTGAGCAGTGTGCGTTGGCCGCACGCGGGCAAGGAGAGGAACATATTGCCGTCCATATAAACAACTATTTTCTCGTAAAACCATTAGGGAAATGAACTGGAGGCGGAAGAGTGAAATGGACTTTCCATCACATCCAATTATGTTCTGCTGGTGGTGACGGGAACAGCACGGAGGCTGCCTGAACTTGAACTAGATTGAAGCTGACAACTGGGCCCTTCTGAGGTGTCGAGTGGGCGGTGGCTGGTGTGGGGAGCAGGCTCGGGGCAAGCATGAGGGTGGGAGGGATGCGGGGCAAATGAATAAGGGGCTGCAGGTGCACCCCGTTCTGCCTCTGGCCATCCCTTCAGTGGCATGCTGAGGCCAGGCATAGGCGGACACACTGTGGGGCTCCAGGAAGGGGACCCCTTGCCTCCCCTGCCTCTCTGTAAGGAGCTAGTGGTGCTGGGGCTTTGTAAAGCATGACAGTGGCTTTGCTATGCAAATAAGCCCCTGCAGCTGAGCAGCCACTGTCCCCTGCAGCCCGGCTGCACCTGCAGATCTCCGGCAAGACTGGCAGTGCAGGTGGTCAGTCCCTATCACGGGGGAGGAGCAGCCTCTGGTTTCAGCTGGCTGGTATCCAAGCCGTGCAGAGCGTGCAGCGCCGTCCTATATCAGATCTCTCTCCTCATGGGCCAAGGGGAAGTCCCAGGTTCAAGTATTAAAGAAATGGAGGAAGCAGACTGGATCTGGGAATAGCAGGAAGAGAAGAGGCAGGCCCAGATTGTGACCAGAGGGTGGGAAGGTGTGGAGGCAAATTTGACAAGTAGATAGAGGACCCGCTCTGTGATGGGGACTCCCAGTTACTCCTGTCAACCTCGCTGTGAAGGTATATCTGTTACTCTGGACCTGTCACTTCACTTATGAAGATACGAGGTTCATAGCGGCTGGACAATTTCTTCTAGCCATGGAGCTGGCAGGCAGCAGAATCTAAGCGTGAACCCAAATCCTCTGGGTCTAAATTCAACATTCTTAGACCAACCTTGGCTCCCAGAGGGGAAGCTGAGATGCGTGTGCATTGAGGCCCACAGAGAGCAGGGGCTGGGAAGGGAAGCATGAGACAGTGAGAACGCAGCCTGGACTTCACACTCACAGACCCCAGAATGGGGCATGCCTGTCCCAAGGCAGAAGCTCTTTAACGTGTTTTCTGCTACATTGAGAGGAGCAGTTGAGTTCTCAGGACCCGTCCAGTCCAGCCCCTGAGGGTGGAAACAGATAACATATGTGGGAAGGATGAAGGTGGACAGACCTGGAAGGCAACAGAAGGTGCACGGGCAGTGGGGAGCCGTGGAGCCGTGACCAGTGGCAAAAAGGGCAGCCCCTGGGGCTTAGAGCCCACAGGTGAGTGCACTTCCTGCCTCAGCCCTGACCTGTACCTGCCCGGGCAGGTTATGAATTTCCCCTGAGCTTGTTTCCTCATCTGCAGAATGGGAGTGAACAGAAGGTCCCCAGGGGAGACAATTTCTGTGATAACCAAATATGAGTGTAAAAGTTTTAGTAACGAACAAAATGCCACACACATCACGTGGCCGGCCACTGGAGGTGGAGGATGCTTGTGAGGACAAGCACAGCCGCTGGGGAGCAAGCACCAGCGTGCAACAAGGGCACGGTGAAGGAAGCCCGCGGTCTGGGTTCCCACCTGGCCCAGATGCCTTGAGCACGGGCAGCAGCAGCAGGACCCGGATAGAAAGAGCAACCCCCGGAGGTGCAGCGCCAGGTGGGGAGCGTGCACCTGCATCAGCAGCTCAGCCTGAGAGCAAGAAGTGGCAGGACCAGCATGGGACGCTTGGAAGACACGGAGCCAGAATGAGGACGCACCAGCCCCAGCCACCAGCGGACCACCAGCGAGTCCCACCCCACCACAACAGGGTCAGTGTTTCCTTTGTGGCCCATATGGCAGGGCCAGCTGTGACACACCCACTGTCCCTGTTCGTTCATGTAAAGGCCAGTCACAAAGCTCACTACCTCCCTCCTGTGGCTCCAGGCACTGGAGTGACCATGGTGGCCACACCTACAGTCACAGAGCAGCAGAAGTGAAGACAAAATAAGGCAGGAGGAGGATGTTTGCTGGGACATGGCCAACCCCAGAGGGCAGGAGGCACCAGAGAGGGAGTTGTCTCCACCCCAGCACAGGGGGCATGTGAGAGTGTCCTCGCAGGCGAGACCGCGGATCTCAGCAGGAGAGACGACGCCCGCCTCGGCCAGGACCCTGGGTGTTCCAGACCTGCAGCTGCAACCCAGGCTGCAGGCATGAGGACGCTGCTGGATGGGACTTCTGGAACTGAAGGGACTAGGGGGCGAATGGGGGCTCGGACTCTCGCTGGGGACCTGGGCTCCATCGTAGAGCTAAGTGGGGAGAGGAGGTAAACACTCACATTTTGGGTGGGGAGGATTCTTTTCCTGGCTACAGTAGATGGGGGAGGAGTTGGGGGGAAGGAAGCATTGGTAGGAAAACATCACCTTGTCTGAGAAGGAGGTGGGGGGTCGCAGATGGCAACAGGGCCCACCTAGGAGCAGGGTCTCAGCTTGGGGGGTATAGTCCAGGCCATTCGGACCACTGTGCTTTTCGTGGCACTGACAAAGAACAGCATTGCCAACCCAGCACCTGGGTTGTGCTGAGCCTTCAGCCTGGGCTTTCCAGAATGTTCTCCTGGGTGCCAGCCTCCCATCTTGCATGCATGACTTTTGTTTCTCACACAGCCGTCTGTCGATGGCCGTGTGGTGTCAGACAGCTGCTGTATGTGCACCCCGAGGCAAATGGCACTTCCTGGTGAGAGAAGTAATTTCTTGATGTGGCTTCTGTCACATTATTTATTTTTATGATGTGCTTTTGATGGAAGGCATCATCCCCATAGATGTTATTGATGGCTTGTGTGAATTTGCATTAAAAATAGCTATGATCTGGAAAATGTAATTTGTGTTGGCCCAAGCCTGCCAGGTCTCTGCCACAGCCCGCTCCTCGTGAGTGGATTCAGAGCAGCAGAAAATGACATTCAGCCCCACCATGTGCCAGACCCCGTGAGGGCACTGAGAGGCCCCCACAGGTGAATAAGACACACACTGAGCTCAAGGAACCCACAGTCCTGGGAAAGGAGAATATGTGGGTCACTCTGGTCAGGGCTTGGGGATGGGTTTGCAGAGGACAGAAGCCTGAGTTGGGCCTAAAGGATGAATCCTTTGAGCTTCCCTGAGCCCTGCCCAAGGACTGGGAGCACTGGGCAAGGAGACAGTCTGGGGTGCCCGGAGAGGGGGGATGGAAGCTGCACGGCTTGGTAAGACCATGTGGGAAGGAGCCCAAGGTGTGGCTAAGCACTGTGGACTGAATTCAGAAGAAAACCATAGGCAGGCCCCTGAGCTACATCGGCCTGGGGGTGGTCACATGTGAGAAAAGAGCCAAGCCTAAGATGCCCACGATCTCTGGGGCCCAGTAGGAAGTCCCCGAAGATGGTTCCAATGGAGTTCAGCTGGAGCTCCTTCTCAGAGTGTCTGATCCTTTGAAAAGGTGAAGGTAAGTTATAGTCCTTTTTCTCAAAGGGTTTGTACTCTTTAAGGGGCCGGGAGCCAATAGGGAGTGCAATCATTCTAGACCAAATTCCAGGGCCCTGGGCTGAGCATGGTGGCCCCACTGGTGGGCCTTGGGCTCCTGGAAAGAGGTTCAACATCCACAAAGTAATGCCCCTTGAGTGACCTGTGAGTCTGCTCAACCTTGCTCCTGAGAGCTAGCAGGGGCACCCAGCAGGGGCCACCCAAAGCCTCCCAGAGCCCCGGTCACCCTGCTCAGCTCAAATCACCCATTGCAATTTGACTGCCACCCCTGGAGGCAGTACAGCCTCCAACGTCAGAGGAAGCCTGGGCCCTCTTCCCTTGCAATGACACCTCCACCCCCACACTCCCCAGCTACCTTCCCTCCCCCGGTTCAGTGACCGTCCTCCATTCTCATTCTCACCCTTTCTAAGGGTCTTTTTCCCCAAAACTTCCGCCAGCCAGCTCACACCCACAGCTCGCCCTCTGAGAGGTAGCGTGGTGGTGAGAGCCTGAACTTGGGTACAGTGCAGACAGGACTCACAACTCTCCCACTAGCACGCTGTGTGGCCTGGGGCAAATTAACAAACCTCACAGTGCCTCGGGTTTCTTGCCTGAAGATAAAGGTGACAGTGGCAATCGTAATATTGACGTTCTAGGGCTGTCGTGGGATTAATGAGTTAATGTCTGTGGAGGGCTCAGAGCAGGTAGCAAGTGTGTCTTGTCCTCTCTGCTGTCTATGTGCCACACCCTCCTTCCTTTACCAGATGCACTTCCATGCCTGGCTCCTCTCATCCACCCTGAGCCACTGAGTGTGGCCTCTGCCCCCACCTCCCATAGACACACTGACCAGAGGGACACACCATGGTCCTCATGCTCCTGGACCCTCGGGTGCATTCATGGCTGTCGACCCATCATGCCTCCCGGAAACTCCTACCACCTTGGCTTGGTGGACATCCCTTGCTGTTGTCTGCCCTGGAGGCCTGACATTATTCTCTCCTCTCATAACACCACCCTGACCTCCCTTCCTGGGACCCCTCTCAGTTCCGTGTTCTTTGGTTCATGTGGGGCTGATGTCCCTCCCCAGTGCAGGGCAGCCATGTGCCTGAGGCTCAGCCAATCAGCATCCACCTTCCTCTAGCTACAGGGATTGGTTCAGTGTGGACACCTGACCCAGGACGAGCCAGTCAAAGGCAGCCCTGGGACTCTGGCTGGATCTGAGAAGAGAAGGTGACCCTTGCAGGCTGGGGCTGGGAGACTGATAGTTTGTAAGTCTTAGGGGAGGGTGTGGTCTATGGAGACACCACTTGGGGGACAATTGCCTAAGAACGAGCTATTTTTTTTAAAAAAGTCAAAAGCAAGAGATGAGAATAGATGACTGATGACATTTTTAATACACATTTTATTTTGGAACAAATGTAGATTTACAGAAAAGTTGCAAAGAAACTACGAAAGAAGAGATCTGGTATACCCTTCACCCAGCTTCCCCATTGTTAACTTCTCACATTCCCAAGATATATTTTACACTAATGTATCAACATTGGCACATTCCTACTGGATTTCACCTGTTTTTCCACTAACATCCTCTTTCTGCTCCAGGATCCAATCCAGAGCACCACACTTCACTGAGTTGTCGTGTCTCCTTAGTCTCCTCTGTCCCTCTCTGTGACAGTCTGTCAGTTTTTCCCAGTGTTTTATGGCCTTGAAAGTCTTAAGTAGTGCTGGCCAGGTATCCTGCAGAATGCCTGCCATGTGCATTTAAATGGGTCTGATATTTTCCTCATTATTAGGCAGGGTTATGGTTTTTGGAAAGAAGACCACAGAGGTGAGAAACTCTTATCATTACACCCTACCTGGGGGTGCCAGACTCCCAGACACCATCGTGGGTGACGTGAACCTTCACCCCTTGGCTAGAGTGGTGTCTGCCAGGTTTCTCCACTGCAAAGTTACTCTTCCTCCTGTCCACACTCTGCTCTTTGGAAGCAGGTCTCTAAGTCCAACTTACCATCCAAAGAGGTAGGAGGAAAAGACGCTTCACCTCCTGGAGGGGCGAGTGTCTATGTACACTATTGGGAATCAATGACATTAATTGAAGACCCAGATTTAGCCCAGCCAGAAGGAAATTCTACCCTTGGACTTTTGAGTTACATGAATGAACGTTTCCTTTATATTCAAAAAAATTAAGCAAGTTCGAATGCATTATTATCACTTGTAACTATGTCATTATAAGCACACTTGGATGTGGTGACACACTGTGTCTAGGTTCTTGTATTTGTTAGGATAATTATTGGCCGTTACACCCTAAAGACCCAAATATAAGTGCCTTACACAAGACAAACATTTCATCTATTTTTCACACAGAAGCCTGGATTGGTGGTTCAGGGCTGACATGATGAACACACAGTCATCAGGTCCCTTGCTCCTCCCATTTACGTGAGTGAGAGGCCACCCTCAACCTGTGGCCCCTGGCTCAAGATACAAGACGGCTGCCTCAGCTGCTGCAAATGAACCTGCATTCCAGTCGTCAGGACTCAGAATATGGGAAATGGAGAGCACTGTTTGAAAGTTGTACACAAACTTCTCCGTACATCCCATTTTCCAAAACTTGATCTAGTGTATCACTTCACTGCAAAAAAAAAAAAAAAAATCCTGTCATTGGGAGGCCATGTCCTTAACGACAAATGTCATGACTGGTGAGAAGGGCATGCCTCTCTGGATTTTCCAGCTCTTGCTTTCCTTAAGCACGTATGTTCCTGGTGGTGTCATCATTAACCCACCGTTTGGCTTGCTCCATCATCATTTCAGGGATGAAATGATGCTTGCTTGTTACATCATTTCGGGGAAGTCAAACCCTTGCCCATGGTCTGAACACCCCCTTTCTGTGGACGGTGTCCAGATCTCATCTCCATCTTGAAATCTCCCCAAAGCTTAAAGCACATCTAGTTAATCACGGAAGGATTTACTTGAATGTCCCAACAGCATTTCAAACTCCACGTGTCCCAAACTAAGTTCTGTCTTCCCACGAACCTGCCCTTTCCTCTGTCCTCATCTCCGGGAGTGAGATTGGTCATGCTGAGCGCCCCTCCTCATCCACAATGGGAACCTGACACCCGTCCTCGCTACCCAGTCACCCTCTGCCTGCTCCAAACACGAAGTCAATCACCAAACGCTGCCGACTCAGCCTCTCGGCCCTTCTTGACCCCTCCCTGCTGTCCCTGCAATCAGGGCCCTGCTCCCGGCTCCTTGCTCTTGCCTGAGTTAAAGTCTTCAGTCACAGCGCCTTTCAGTCACTCTCACGCTGAAATCAGAGTGATCTTTCTAAAATATCCAGGGCAATGGCTCACATCAAGTGCAGACTTCCTGGATCTACCCCTTACAAGCCGTGTGTCCTGGGCAAGTCCTCTAACCTCTTTGAACCTCGGTTTCCCCATCTGTAAAATGGAGACTAATAACAGTACCTCTCTCATGGGCATTCTGAGGATTAAGTTAGTTAACACATGCAAAACTACTTAGAACAGTAACTGCATGGGAAGTAACCAATGAACATTAGGTTTAATAATAACTGTTAGTGTTAATAATTGTTGGTATTATAAAGCCCGCATTCTTCTGATGGTTTGGTTTCTCTATAAATCTCTAAACCTGTCTCATGCTCCCTTTGGACTTTATTTTCCATCATTATCTAAGTGGTAACGCATCCCTGGGCACAGAATGCTGTCTGCTAACTCTTATCTACTGTTTAATATTCCGGTCACAGCGGGTTATGAATCTATTCTACAGAAAAGCCACACATGTGCGCCAACACGTACAAACCCCCACGCATGTTGCTCACGTATAGCCAAACCCCTGGAAGCAACTGAAATGCCCATTAAGAGAGGAATGGATAATGGAGCTCTGCACTGTGGTGTAGTGAATACTCCACAGCCATCCAAAAGGAGGAGATCAGCCCCGGGGCTGCTGGTGAGTGTTTAACTGGCTCTCCTGAGAGGGCAGGGGGATGACTGGTAGTGCTGGATGCTTTCTGTTGTGTAAATACTTCCATCAGGACAGACCTCAGGCTACCAACATGATGCAAGTCAGCTCACAAAATTCCTGAAAATTGATCCATCACCTCTCACCAGCCAGTACAAGTTTGCTCCAGTGGACTACCAGATTGACCTAATGACAAGGAAACATCTTGAAGGCACAGTGTTAGGTGCAAAAAGCAAGTTGTGGAGCTATTCACCCGGTATGATCTCATAAAGACTCCTGAAGTCTGCGGGAGCGCTTGCTCAGTGGCTGAGAGGAAACAGACTGTTTTCAATTGGGTATTTGACAAATATGACTAAGTATTCAATAGGTTATCTTTCAAATTATCCTGTCAAAATAATTGTGACATGGGATAATGACAACAAAGTTCTTGGAAGGCAGGATGGGTGTCTGCGTGAAACAGCTGCACCTGGCCTCTGAGGGTGTATATGATCCCACTTGGGTGGAAAGAGACCAGGTGAAGCTTCCGAGTAAGTGAGCACGTTTTCCTTTATCACAAGTACACCCGGCAACTAATCAGGACAGCTCAATACCCCTGCTCAGGAAGCATTCTGGGCTCTGATGCAGAACTCCCTGTGCCATAAACTGCCTCTGTCTTTCTTCCCAAGGGCCTGTAGACTCTTAACGACAAGCAAGGGGTGGGGGCGGGTTGTGTTTTGTTGAATTTCCAGAGCCTACCCCAGGGCATGGCTCCCAGGAGGCCTCCAACACAATGCTGATGAGCCTAGCAGCACTAAATTCACTCACCAACCACCCAGCCATGACACTGGAAAACCAGCGTCAACCCACCCAGTATCAACCCAGAGACAAGACCCCTCTCTGTGCACTTGCTTGGCCACACCCTGCCTCCCCTACCTCTGTCTTCCGGAGAACTCCCCATAGGGAAACCATCCATACTTGCCTCCTTTGACAGCCAGCAGGTGACCTGTCCTGCTGCTCACACTGACCACAGCCCAGCCAACGACAGAACCCAGAAGCCCACACACCAGAAGGTGCAGAACCGAGTCTCAAAAATCTCTTTCTGGGGGTGAGCAATCCTCAGAGACCTGGCTTCTTTCCCCCTCTCTGGCTGCATTCTAAGGGGGCACTGGGTGGACAGGGACAACGGAGGGTATTTGAGGGAGAGGAGGATCTGCCGATCAGAAACATCACCTCTGCAGCTCACGCGCTTGATACTCCTAGTTTGTTACATCATTTTTGAACATCAAATCTAACCAGCTGTCCTGTCTTCTAAGATGAGGATTTGGAATTGGTTCACAAAAACACAGCAGAGGAAAGGAACCAAACCCTAGAACAGAGCATTCCTCCCCTATGGCCATAGACCAGGAACGACCACAGCAGGGCTTCCCTCCCTTGCTCACTGGCAAATAGACCAGAGTAAGGGGCTGGTGACACACTCCCCACTTCACAGATTAGGAAGTGAACGTCACCTCTTCAGGGTGGCACGGCATGATGCAGAATGGAAGATGTCAGCAGCTCTCCGACTTCCAATTTCATGCTCATTATAACCATGTCTGTTGCCTTCTTACATTTCCCAACACAGCAATGGGTGGACAGTCAGCTTTAAAATGCCGGTAGATTTGAATTGAACTGGAGGCCACAGGCTGAGGCCACCCCTCTGCTGTCCTGACCACCCTTCCACAAAGCATTCTGCACTATTCGTGGCTGCCATGATTCCAGACTTGGACAGGGTGTGTTGTGTCTTAACCGCAGGCAAGCAGCGTGCCCAGCGTGTCCTGTTTCCTGGTGCAGAGGACAGACTGCAGACGGGTGGCGCGTGTCTGCACGTGCGTGTGATCACCCACGACAGGATTCACCTTCTCCCCGCTCCAGCCATCACCTCTCAATCAGCAGCACCCCAGAGGCCAGGTGCAGCTGTTTCACGCAGACACCCATCCTTCCTTCCAAGAACTGTGTTGTCATTATCCCATGTCACAATTATTTTGACAGGATAATTTGAAAGATAACTTATTGAATACTTAGTCATATTTGTCAAGTACACAATTGAAAACAGTCTGTTTCCTCTCAGCCACCGAGCAAGCGCTCCCACAGACTTCAGCCTTCGTCGCAGACGGGCGGATTCGTGGGCTTCCCCCGCTGCAAGCACCGGGGGTGAGGACAGGGATTGGAGCAGGCCTCAGGCAAAATTCTGAGAAAGAGAATCTTGTCTTCCAAATATGTCGTCCACCATTCTGGAGCCCCTTTTCCTGGAGAAATTTAGCACTTCTGGGAAGTTTGAGCATTTACCCGTTCGTTACCTTCATTATGACGTCCAGCCCCCAGAGGCTTGTTTTCCCACGTGATCAGTGGCATGCTGGCTGCGGTCACTCCCTGCCTGTGCAGAGACGCACGCGCCCACCCTCGGCACCCCTCTGCCTCACCTGCCCTCCACGGCAGGAGCCCGGACCCGTCCTGTGATCCGCCTGGCTACATCATCGTTCCTGGCCGCCTGCCGCAGGCACCCACTGGGCATCTGCCAGGGGCCAACTGCAGGACCAGATACTGGGGATTCAAGGAGGAAACAGGCCAGACCTAGACCAGCTCTGCAGCCTGCTAGAGGGAAGCAAGGCCACTCTCCTCTGAGGACAACACAGGGCTCCGCGTGCACTGTGTGCTTTGGGGGACACAGGTGAAGTAGACCTGGGCAGCCGGGGAGGAGCTCAAAAGGGTCTTCACCTGGGGGCCCAGGTGTGGCTGAGTGCTGTGGGTAGTGCAGATTGAGCTGGATGCAGGGATGGAAATGCCCTACCTGGGCAGCAGAAACGGCACATGTGCTGTCCACACCTGCTCCTCTCAAACCCTCTCCCATCAGGCCTTTGTCCCCAACACTGCCTCATTCCCCACCACAAGCAGCTCTTCTCAAGGGGCTCATGACCTCCGTGTCACTAATCCATGGCCGGTTCTCACCGTACTTCATCTCTCAGCAGTCTTTAAAGTGGATCCTACCATTGACCTTGCCGAAGTCCTTGCATGGCCCAGGACTCCGCTCTCTCCTGGCTCTGTCTATTCTGGTGCTTTTCCTCGTCCCCCGCCCCCGTTCAGGCATTGCATCTCCCCCCACGCGCCTGGCCTCTTCTCCATCCAGACATGCTCCCTCCACAGCCTCACCAGCCATGTGGCTGTGCGTGCCACAACTATTGACAACGTCCAGTTGTCCCTCCTCTGGACTTGAAACTCATGCACCCAGCTCCCTACTCCACCCTGTGGGGCTGTCCCACAGGCATCTGCAAGCACATGCCCCAAACCTGACTCTGGGTCTCTACCCATTGAACCCGAGTCCCCGCACTCTTTCCTGTCTCAGGAAATGTCAACCCCATCACACCCGGCCTTCAGACCCAAGTCCTTGATATGCAATCCATCAGCAGACTGTGGCCTCTGTCTCCAAAACAGGTAGAGACTCTGAGCCCACGGTCTCTGCCCAGTCACCGCAAAGCTTCTGACTGGCTCCCCAGCTGGCTCCCCCAGCTGGCTCAGTCCTTACCCCTCCTGCAGCCCATTCCCCCATTAAAGCAAAGCATCCCTTTAATCCCAGGCCAGGTTGTGCCTCTCCTGTGCTGAGACTCCCCAGTGCCTCCGTTGCACATGGGGACAGCCGTGCCGCATGCTGGCCCACGGCCTTGCAGCCTGTCCCTCCCACCACCCTGACCAGACAGCTGGCCTGTCGCTGGTCTCCTCAGCTGCTCTGGTCCAGAAACTCTGGTCTCCTCCGTGCTTCTCAAATGCTCTGGACGTACTCTCTGCCTTTGTGGTTGCTGTTCGCCAAGCACGAAGCTCTGTCCCCCAGATGTCCCCATGCTCCCTCCCTTCCCTCACCTCCTTCAAGCCCATGCTCACTGCCAAGCCCTCCACGAGGTCTTCCCTGACCTCTCTCTTCAACACTGACCCCCACACCTGGAACCCCACCCCGTATGCTTCTCTTTTCTCCATAGAGTTCACCACCCAGTAAAACACCTTACAACCCCCTTATCCTGCCTGAATCACCTGCCTCTGTCCCCACCAGAAGATACACAAAGGCAAGATTACTTTTCCTCGTTCACATCTGCGTCCCGGTGCCTGCAACGTGTCCTGGCACACGGTTGACACTCCACACACGGTTGTTGAATGGACAGATAAGTGCCCAGCACCAGAAGCAAGGTGACACATTCAAGAAGCCCAGTGTCCCAGGTAGCAGCAGTGAGAGGCACTTTGAGGAGAGGTGACAGGTATGACCACAGGGAGCTGGTGACAATGGGCTTGTGCCCTGGTGCTCCTTAGATTCCTGGGGAACCACTGGCACCTCCAAACCAAAGGAAGGACATGGTCACACTTGTGCTTTTGGCCCTGCTGTGCACAGCGTGGGGCCTCAATGACCCCTGGGTCATCCACTACAGAGAAATGGAGAGAGGAAGGGGCAGCTGGCCAGAGGGGAGGGGAAGCCTGGCCCACCACTTAAGTGAGACATCAACTCCCACCGTGCCTTTGGTCTGCCCATCTCCCTGTCCTCCTCCTGGACTGGCTCCCTCTGCCGTCCTCCACACCAGCCGTGACTGCCAGCCTCGGCTCATCCTGCCCTGCGGACTGAGAAGAGCGCTGGAGGGCTGAGTCTTTACACCTCTGCTCTCTGCCGAGACTCATGATCCATTTCTCCTCCCAGCAAGTCAAGATGCAGCTGAGCTCATTTTTTTGATGCTTCCTCCTTTGGGTTCCCAAAACACTTTGGACCAGCCTTTGCTACAGCACTTAGGCTGAACTGCAATTGATTTGTTTTCCCCTTCCCCTGGCCAGTTGCTCACCAGAGACAGACTGTGTCCCATTCATCTCTGTATGCTCAGGGCCTCTCAAGACCCTGGCACTTAGTAGGAGCTCATTGAATAAATGCACAATGGATGGGCGGGTGGGTGGGTGGACAGATGGACAGATGGACAGATGGATGGATTGCTTTGTCATTACTTTTTAATTTGGGTAAGTTTTATGTGTCTGCCATTCCTGAACAACCAGTCAGACCAAAAACAATAGATGGCTAGCCTTTCCTCGCTACATGGAGAAGACATTTAAGTCTGTAATGATATATTTCACAGGAAAGGGGAATATGGATTACCCTGAAAATTAATGAAACATGTACAAAAAATTAATGATAAGAAAAATGGCTTATGAAAGCAGCAAATAGCTTCTATTGCCCCTGTGCTCTGTGATCCTCTGCCTACTAAATCATCATAAGCCACTGCTGGAAGCGTAGCATGCCTGCGGCAGCACCGGATCTGCAGCTTGCTCGCTGCCTGCCCTCTGCCCTGAGGCCGCCTCCAGCCAGGGCCCCGCTGCCCACTGTGAGCTCAGCTTCCTCACCCCAGGAAGCAGGCTCTGGCCACCCTTGGCCCGTCTCAAAGGTCTTTTTGAAGATGGAATGAGTAGTACCTTTCATAAGGTATATGGCTGTAGAGATGTAAATTACAATATTTAGACTACCAATTCAATATTTACTTTAATTTAGAGATAGACCTAAAACTCACTCAGCCTATGTTTGACAAAGCTGACTCTGAAGCCTGCAGTGTGAACATGACCGTGGGCACCCTCCTTAATCCAGGTACCAGAAAGACATAAATAAAATTGATATCAAATCTTTAAAAGCAATCATTTAAATGTAATGGGCTAATTACAGATGATCCTTACCTAATTAGACCTTTTTATGCTGCTACTTTGTTAGAGAACAGTTGGATAGCAATACCGTGCCTAATTGTAACGAAGTCCTTATTTTAATTTATTTATTTATTTATTTATTTTTTAAATTTTATTTTGTCGATATACATTGTGGCTGATTAATGCTCCCCATCACCAAAACCTCCCTCCCTTCTCCCTCCCCCCTCCCCCCCAACAATGTCCTTTCTGTTTGTTTGTTGTATCAACTTCAAATAATTGTGGTTGTTATATCTTCTTCCTCCCCGCCCCCCGGTTTGTGTATGTATGTGTGTATGTGTGTGTGTGAATTTATATATTAATTTTTAGCTCCCTCCAATAAGTGAGAACATGTGGTATTTCTCTTTCTGTGCCTGACTTGTTTCACTTAATATAATTCTCTCAAGGTCCATCCATGTTGTTGCAAATGGCAGTATTTCATTCGTTTGTATAGCTGAGTAGTATTCCATTGTGTAGATGTACCACATTTTCCGTATCCACTCATCTGATGATGGGCATTTGGGCTGGTTCCAACTCTTGGCTATTGTAAAGAGTGCTGCGATGAACATTGGGGAACAGGTATACCTTCGACTTGATGATTTCCATTCCTCTGGGTATATTCCCAACAGTGGGATGGCTGGGTCGTATGGTAGATCTATTTGCAATTGTTTAAGGAACCTCCATACCATTTTCCATAGAGGCTGCACCATTTTGCAGTCCCACCAACAATGTATGAGAGTTCCTTTTTCTCCGCAGCCTCGCCAGCATTTATCGTTCATAGTCTTTTGGATTTTAGCCATCCTAACTGGGGTTAGATGGTATCTCAATGTGGTTTTGATTTGCATTTCCCGGATGCTGAGTGATGTTGAGCATTTTTTCATATGTCTGTTGGCCATTTGTATATCTTCCTTAGAGAAATGCCTACTTAGCTCTTTTGCCCATTTTTTAATTGGGTTGCTTGTTTTCTTCTTGTAAAGTTGTTTGAGTTCCTTATATATTCTGGATATTAATCCTTTGTCAGATGTATATTTTGCAAATATTTTCTCCCACTCTGTTGGTTGTCTTTTAACTCTTTTAATTGTTTCTTTTGCTGTGCAGAAGCTTTTTAGTTTGATATAATCCCATTTGTTTATTTTTCCTTTGGTTGCCTGTGCTTTTGGGGTCGTATTCATGAAGTCTGTGCCCAGTCCTATTTCCTGAAGTGTTTCCCCTATGTTTTCTTTAAGAAGTTTTATTGTCTCAGGGTGTATATTTAAATCCTTAATCCATTTTGAGTTGATTTTAGTATACGGTGAGAGGTATGGATCTAGTTTCATTCTCCTGCATATCGATATCCAGTTATCCCAGCACCACTTGCTGAAGAGGCAGTCCCTTCCCCAGTGAATAGGTTTGGTGCCTTTGTCAAAGATCAGATGGCAGTAAGTGTGTGGGTTGATTTCTGGATTCTCTATTCTATTCCATTGGTCAGTGTGTCTGTTTTTATGCCAGTACCATACTGTTTTGGTTATTATAGCTTTGTAGTATAGCTTAAAGTCAGGTAGTGTTATGCCTCCAGCTTTACTCTCACCACTCCTATTCAACATAGTGTTGGAAGTACTAGCCAGAGCAATCAGAGAAGAGAAGGAAATAAAGGGCATCCAGATTGGAAAAGATGAAGTCAAACTGTCCCTGTTTGCAGATGACATGATCCTATATATCGAACAGCCTAAAACCTCTACAAACAAACTCTTGGAATTGATAAATGATTTCAGCACAGTAGCAGGATACAAAATCAACACACAAAAATCAGTAGCATTTTTTTTCTCCAATAGTGAACATGCAGAAGGAGAAATCAAGAAAGCCTGCCCATTTACAATAGCCACCAAAAAAATAAAATACTTAGGAATTGAGTTAACCAAGGAGGTGAAAAATCTTTATAATGAGAACTACAAACCACTGCTGAGAGAAATTAGAGAGGATACAAGAAGATGGAAAGATATTCCATGCTCTTGGATTGGAAGAATCAACATAGTGAAAATGTCCATACTACCCAAAGTGATATACAAATTCAATGCAATCCCCATCAAAATTCCAAAGACATTTTTCTCAGAAATGGAAAAAACTATTCAGACATTTATATGGAACAATAAAAGACCACGAATAGCCAAAGCAATGCTCAGCCAAAAAAAACGAAGTCCTTATTTTAAAAAGTGACAATTTAGACTTATCTTGGATCTTCAGCGCCCCCTCCCCATGCCCCCACATTAATTCACAGTCTGCCTAATCTGGGCGGTCCAGTGCTGCTGGGAAGTCCCTGAGATCCGAGTGACACGCCTCTGTCAGCATCTGGCCTGCAGCCCCAGCTAAACCCTGGGCTCCCAGGACAAGCTTCCAGTGCGCTGCTTCCTCGCCCTGCACACAGCCCCCCAGCACAAATCAGAAGTCGGGGAGGGACACAGAGCAAAGGGAGATGACAAAAAACACTCAGTGTCACAGTTGTCCTTCCATTTATTGAGCCACAGGTAAGGACCCTGTGCGAGGTTGGTGCCTCCCTCTCCGGTGGGCGGCATGGACTCTCCAGGCTGAACAGGATCTGCCTCCTGGGTCTTCCCAGACAACGAGGAAGCCACAACGTGGGCGATGCCACTTGGACGCCCTCACTCTCAGCCTAGGCGGTACCTGATCCTCTCCACCTCTGCTCATGGGGCGGGGGCCTTGGAACCAACACTTGGGCTGTCCTCGCCCCAACCTGAGATCGCATTCACGGATGGTAATCCTTTTCTTATACCCAGGGACCCCAGAGCTGTTACAACCCTCATGGCCCAACGCAGCCATGGCCACCACCTCTGCAGGGAAGCAAAGACGCTGGACCCACGGCACGCGCCTGAAGCCTCCAGCTTTCAGTGCTGTGCAGCTGCAGGGGCTGTGTTAACAGAGACCCCTGCCCGCTCCTCCTCGGCTGACTTCAGACCTGCGGCCTCCTCAGGACTGCGCATGTGGACGCCCCAGGCACACAGCAGGCAGCGCCTCCCTATTCCGCTGGGATACCCCGCGGGAGGAAGCAGACGCAGAAGAGACCCCCTGCAGCCGTGCTGCTCCCCTCCAGGGCCCCACTCTGCCCTCCCACCCCCAGCTGCCACCCAGGCCCAGCTTCCTTGGATTTCCCTGCACTTCCCGAGACACCCCCCTTCCTACCCGTCCTCAAACATGCATCCTTGACACTCTCTTCTCCTCCCAGAACATGCCCTTCTCCAGCCCCACAGCTTTGCTCCAGGCTCAGGGAGAGGGCCACCCTGCCACCCCAGGAGTCACATCCTCTCCCTTGCCCCTCAGGACCCTGCTGTACCCCTTGACCCCTCTCTCTCAGCCTCAGAAATCTTCAGCTTCTCTCCTCTTCTACAGTCCACCCTCCCGTAACCCTCCATGACTTTCTATTTGAGACCAAGTTTCTGGGGATAGTGGTCAACACCCATTGTCCTTTACTCCAGTACACAGAACCCACTCTCATGAAAGTCACCAGAGTCTCCCTGATGTTCCTAATGTCACTGATGGAAACCTGTGCACAGAGCAGCTGCTGGGCAGTCAGATAATCACACACGTCTGGATGAGGTGCAGCTGTAGGTGTTACGGGCTGAACTGTGTCCCCCAAAATTTATAAACTGAAGTCCTAACTCGCAGCACCTCAGATGGGACTGTATTTGGAGATGGGTCTTTAAAGAGGTGATTAAGTTAAATGAGGTCATTGGGAGAGCCCTAATCCCACATGCTGGTGTCTTTATAAGAAGAAATTAGGACACAGACATAACACAGAATGATGGCCATGTGAGGACACAGGGTGAGGGCGGCCGTCTGCACGTCAAGGAGAGAGGCCCCAGAAGAAAAACCCTTCCGGACCTGGATCTTGGACTTCCAGCCTTCAGAACTGTGAGAGACAAATTTCTGTTGTTTAAGCTGCACACTTTGTTATGCAGCCCTGCCAGACTAACACAGTAAGGCACTTTTTTCCGACCTTTTAAACACTTCCTTTAAACCCATGTTTTTTTTAGATAACCATAGAAAGAGCACATCACCCTCCTTCCAACCGAGCCTCTGATGGGCTCCGTACCTTCCCCGACTCTGGCTGAGACCCTCACATCCAGGCTGACTTGGTCAGGCTCTGAGCCCCTGGCTGGCATAGCTGCACTGGCCAGGTTTTTCTGCCTGCCCAGACCCCACACTGTGGATGACCATGCCTCCCCACCCACGTGGCTACAGCTGTGTTGCAAAATGTGTCACTGATTGGTTCAGGAGTGGTCACCTCGTCCACGCTGGGCCAGTCAGGACTTCTCTCTGATTTTTTTATTTGGGACCCGGAGAGAATTGGGGCTGTTTCTCTCTGGGTAAAAGGGAACTCAGGGGCTGCGGATGGTCTTATTTTGCTGCCTGGAGGACCAATGAAGAAGCAATGCAGGGGATGTGCTATGACATTCAGACAGGGGACACCAAGAAAGAGAGCCCTGGGGGTCTCTTCATGTTTGTTAAAATGGGGCATTTCCTCCAAAGGGTCATTTGTGATCTTTGTCCTTGTAGAGAATCATACTGTGGCATGATGTCCAAAGACACTTAATACTCGGCTAATCTTTCTGCCCCAAAGCAGAGCTCTATCCTGTTTTCCACACCAGGTGAATGATACCACAATCATCCACACCCCAAGACAGAAATCTGGGAGCGGTCCCACCTACTTCTTTACTTCTCTCTGTCCCAGTGCCCACTGAATCCATCTCCAGGTCTGAGGACTGGATGCTCGTCTCATGTTGACTTCAAACTCACTCTCTCTCTCTCTTTCCCAGCCACTCCTGGTCTTGTGTAGACCCTCTCTATCTCTCACTGGGTAATTCCAACAGCCTTCTGTGTAGCTTCTCACCACCACCACCATCATCACCATCACCACCATCATCACCATCACCACCATCATCACCATCACCACCATCATCACCATCACCACCACCACCATCACCATCACCATCACCACCATCACCATCACCACCATCACCACCACCATCACTACCATCACCACCACCACCATCATCACCATCACCACCATCACCATCATCACCACCATAACCATCACCATCACTACCATAACCATCAAGACCACCAACACCAACCCAACCACCATCACCACAATCACCACCATCATCACCATCTCCACTACCACCACCACCATCACCACCACCATCACCATCACCATCACCACCACCATCACCACCATCACCATCATCACCATCACCACCATCACCACCATCACCACCATCATCATCATCACCACCATCACCACCATCACCATCACCATCACCACCATCACCACCATCACCACCATCATCATCACCACCATCACCACCATCATCATCACCACCATCACCACCATCACCATCACCACCATCACCATCACCACCATCACCACCATCACCACCATCATCATCATCACCACCATCACCACCATCACCACCACCATCACCATCACCACCATCACCACCATCATCATCACCACCATCACCACCATCACCACCATCAACATCACCACCATCACCATCAACATCACCACCATTACCATCATCACCACCATCACCACCACCATCATCATCATCACCATCACCACCATCACCACCATCACCACCACCATCACTATCACTACCATTACCATCACAACCATCACCACTACCACCAATCCAACCACGATCATCACCACCACCAGCGCCACCAGCACTACCATAATCAACATTACCAAACCAAATGGAAAAAGCTCAAGATGCTTAGCTCAACATTTGACTCTGCCTGTGCAGACCCCTTCCCACCTTGCCAGCTGCTCTAGCCTCATATGGCACCACTCCCCTTCCCCCTTAAACACCAGCAAATCCAATCATTTGGAGCTCTCCATAAAATCTATCATGGAAGTACCTCTGACGTCTTCATACTGTTCCCTCTCCCCATAAATGCTCTTTTCTACTTCATTTACTAGGCTAATTTCAGTACAATTCTGAAATATCTTGTTCAAATATCACTTCATTCAGGAAGACTTTCTTATGTTTCAACAATAATTTTGTTCTCATAAATGCTTATGTTCATAGTGTACAGGCACATTCATTGCATCATTGTTTAATGCACAAAATAAAACTGGAGACAGTGAAAGTGCCTATCATCTGTTGACTGATTTGAAAAAAAAAGTTGTGATGAATACATATAGTAGAGTAGCATGCAGCCATTGTAAAGAAAGCAGAATATTTTACATACTTATAAAACCAACTAAAGCTAAATTAAAAAGCAATCACCCCAAATCAAAGTCATAATGGAACAAAGAATGTAGCAGGTACAAATTGGTGCTTAACCACAGAGAAATTATTTCATGTTTCAAATTATTTAAAACATAGTGTTTCTTTCTCTCTCTGTCTCGAAAAGATACAGTACTCTTATTATACCTGAAACATTTAATAATATTTTTTAAGATGATCAAATAACCAGTGTTTAAATCTCCCTGATTATATTATTATTTTATATGATACAATATAATTAGATATATACTAAAGACAAAATGGTAAAACAAATCTTCTTTTAATTGATTATGAATATTCATGAGATACAAAGCTGATTGTCACCCCTTGTGCCCATGATATGGGGGCCAGATTCATACTGGCTGTATATACATTACCACAGATTGCATTTGTACCCCATGTCCCCCACCCAATTATCCCCAACTTCCCTCCCCACTTACCCCAATCCATTTTGTAGTCCATAGAATGTTCCCTCCATTTGCAAGTCCAATGCACTACTGTGGTCTTTCTTTCCTTCCTTCTTTCTCTCTTAGCTCCCACATTTGAGTGAGTACATGTGGTATTTATCCCTCTGTGCTTTGCTTATTTCACTCAACATAAGTTTCTCCAGGCTCATCCATGTTGTTGCAAATGGGAGTATTTCATTCTTTTTTATGGCAGAGTAGTATTCCATGGTGTACGTATACCACAGTTTCCTTATCCAGTCATCCATTGATGGACATTTAGGTTGGTTCCATGTCTTGGATATTGTAAACAGAGCTGTGATGAACATGGGAGTGCAGGTATCCCTTCGACATGATGATTTCCATTCCTCTGGGTATATACCCAGGAGCGAGATTGCTGGATCATATGTAAGATCTATCTGTAGTTGTTTGAGAAACTTTCATACTTTTTTCCATAGTGGTTATACTAATTTACAGTCCAACCAATAGTGTAAGTGTTCCCTTCTCCCCACACCCTCTCCAGCATTTGTCATTCACTATGTTTTGGTTATAGCCAGTCTAATTGGGTATATGGTATCTCGATGTAGTTTTAATTTGTATTTCCCTGATGACTAGTGATGTTGAGCATTTTATCATACACCTGTTGGCCATTTGCCTGTGTTCATTGAAAAATATCTATTCAGCTCTTCTGTGAATTTTTTAATTGGGTTATTTGTTTCTTTACTATAGTTTTTTGAGTTCCTCACATATTATGGATATTAATGCCTTGTCAGATGCATAGTTAGCAAAAATTTTCTCCTTCTCTGTAGGTTGTCATTTTGCTCTGTTGATTGTTTCCTTTGCTGTGCAGAAGCTTTTTAGTTTGATATAGTCCCATTTGTTTATTTTTTCTTTTGCTGCTTGTGCTTTCAGGCTCCTGTTAATAAAGTCTGTGCTCAGACCTAGTTGCTGGAGTGTTTCACCTATATTTTCCCTTAGTAATTTTACAGTTTTTGGGTCTTATAATTAAGTCTTTAATGCATTTTGAGTTGATTTTAGTGTACAGCAAGAGATGCATATCTAGCTTCATTCTTCTGCCTATGGATATCCAGTTTTTCCAGCACCACTTGTTGAAGAGGCAGTCTTTTCCCCAATGTAGATTTTTGTTGCCTTTGTCCAAAATCAGATGGATATAAGCCTGATGGGTGATTTCCACGTTCTCAATTATACTCCACTAGTCTGAATGTCTATTTTTATACCAGTACCATGCTGTTTTGGTTACAATAGCTTTGTAGTATAATTTGAACTCAGGTCATGCTATGTCTCCAGCTTTATCTTTTGGCTTTATTTTATTTATTTATTTATCTATCTATCTATCTATCTATCTATCTATCTATCTATCTATTTGCTCGGGATTGCTTTGGCTATTCAGGGTCTTTTGTTGTTCCATGTGAAAGGTAAGATTGTTTTTTCCATTTCTGTGAAGAATGTCATTGGGATTTTGATAGGGATTGCATTGAATCTGTAGATTGCTTGGGGTAGTATAGACATTTTCACAATGTTAATCCTTCCAATCCAGGAGCATGGAATATCTTTCCATCTTTTTGAGTCTTCTTCAATTTCTTTCAGCAACACATTAAAAAAATTATTCTCTATGATCAAGTAGGATTCATCCCAGTGATGCAAGGATGGTTCAACATATGAAAGTTAATAAATGTGATACATCACAGCAACAAACTCAAGGACAAAGACCACATGATTATCTCAATAGATGCTGAAAAAGCATTTGACAAAATTCAACATCCCTTCATGATAAAGACTCTCAACAAATTAGGTGTGGAAGGAAAATATCTCAACACAATAAAGGCCGTTTATGACAAGCTCACCACCAGTATCATCCTGAATGGGGAAAAACTGAGGGCCTTTCCCTTAAGAACAGGAACAAGACAAGGATGCCCACTTTCTCCACTACTATTTAACAGAGTACTGGAGGTACTAGCCAGAGCAATCAGGCAAGAGAAAGAAATAAAGGGAATCCAGATTGGAAAAGATGAAGTCAAACTTCCTCTATTTGCAGATGACATGATATTATATAGAGAAAAACATAAAGACTCTGTCAAAAAACTCCTAGATCTGGTTAACAACTTCAGTAGTGTTTCAGGATACAAAATAAATGCCCCCAAATCAGTTGCATTTATATACTCAAATCATGATCTAACAGAAAGAAAAATAAAGAAAGTAAGCCCATTTACAATTGTCACACACAAAAAGTAAAAAAGCTAGGGATCAATTAACCAAGGAGGTGAAAGACCTAGTCTACAATGAGAACTACAAAGCAAAACAAATCTTAACTATTGCAGAAATCATATTGTTAATAACAATGCTATGGTTATTTTGAAATAGTTATGATATGTAAGATAAAGCAAAAAAGTAATTGTGTTAATATCATTAGAAACCAAGAACTTCGACATAAGAGAAAAGAGATACAAAAGCAAAGATGTTTAATAAAAACTTATAAACCTAAATTTGAATTGGAAATATCAATATAAATGCATGACATGATATTTCCTCTCAGAAAAACACATTTCCTGTCCTTTTTGTTTGTTTGTTTCTGAAAAGCTCTAGAATCAATGATCAACACATCAGCAAGGAGCGCCCTAGCATCTAAAGGGACGTCTCAGAATATGACGTTTCACTCAAAGGAAGCAGGGAGGCTTGGATAGAGGGCTAGGGCAGGGTAGTGTGAGATGAGCCTAGAATGACGTTTAAGGACAAGGTCCAGGAACGGTAGAGAGATGTCCAAAGGACACAGGTCACAGTTAAAGTGCTCCCATTGGCCGAACATGGAATGATTTGAGCATAAATCTAATAATAGTAAAGGATTAAGGGATTATAACTCACCAAGGAAAGCAGGAATCCGAATCCATACTAATATGAATGAGTGGGTGGGTGGGTGGGTAGACAGATGATACACACGTAAATGAGAAGGCTCCTTACAGTAGAAAGCCAACTAATAAATGCAGAAGAGATGTTTATGGAACTAGAAAATTCCCTCTCAGTAACCATTACAGTCATAACTGATTCAGACAAGAGCCATCAAAGAAGTTGAAACTAATGGGTGAAAGTTGGAGGAAAAACAGGACATTTACATAAACTCAAACCATCTCTTCCTGTGATACTTGCTCATTGTAAAGGGGGGAACTGTATCTTTACAGTGAAGAATGCTGGCACACCGTAACTTCACCACGGGACGGGTCAGCGCTGAGAGCCTCCTCATATGACACACTTGAGGAACACAGCAGCGCTTTTGTGTATTTCTGCCAGAATCATGTAACCTGGACTGAGTCTTGAGGAAGAATTAGACAATTTTTTTAAAAAAAGGCATTCTACAAAATCATAATTCAGAAGTGCAGTGTCATGAAAGGTAAAGGTGGACTGAGGTACTTTTCCAGGTTAGAGAAAACCATAGAAGGCAGCACAGGGGCTGTGGTTTTATTTTGCTATAAAGGACCTCATTGGGAGATTTGGAGGAATCTGAATAATGTCCGCAAAATGGTCATAATGTTGTTTCATTGCTAACTTTCTAACATTTATACCTGTAGTTATGAAACAGAATGTTGTCATTTTTAGGAGACATGCACTGAATTATTTGAAGGTAAAGGGACATTAATCTACAAGTTACTCTCAACTGTTTCAGAAATGGCACAATGTGTCCAAAGACCATGCTAAAGTAGGAGAGATATCAGCAAAATCCTGAATGCTTAGGAAAATCTCCAGGACAAGAAATAGATAAGCATGTAAAGGAAAAAAGAGGGAGGGAAAATATATAGATTAAAATAAACAATACTGAAGATGGGGGGAGGGAGGGAGCGGGGTTGGGAAGTGATAGGTCAGGCAAAGGGCATAAAGAAATATCACAATTTGTAAGAATGAATATGCTAACAATAAATAAAAGTTTTTTTAAAAAAAGAAATTGAAACATCTCAACAAATGCAGTGTGTAAGTCTGATTTGTTTCATGAATCAAAGAAAGAGTGAAATAATAACAATAATAATAACACAATCAGAGATGCTTGAACTCTGATTATTTTATCATCTTAAATACTTGTCGATAAATGTTTCAGGTATAATAAGAGTATTGCATCTTTGCAAGACAGACGCCACCGTGTTCGTGGATGAAACCCTGCGGTGTCTGGAATTTGCTTCATCACGGTCCTCTCAGGTTTGCAGGCAACACGAGCTGTGATAACTGGATGATGGGATCACGGAGGTGCATTACACCACACTTTCCACTTTTGTGTGTGCTTGGAAATCTTCAGAATATAAAACTTTAAAAAAATGAAGAGATCTACATGCACTGATATGGAGAGACGATAAGGCACGTAAAGCAAAATAAACAGAATATAAGAATGATATATGCAAAAGGACTCCCTTCCTTTAGACAAACAGATATAGACCTGTACTATAGCTCGTGAATGTCTTGAGTTACACAGATATAAGTAATATGTAGACATATGTATGATTGTGCCTGCATGAAACTTTCTAGAAAGGCACCATAAGCAGTTCTTACTTCTGAAGACGGCAGTGAGGGGGAAGGTGATTTTTTTCACACCCTTCTGCACTATCGGTATTATTTCCATGACAGGTAGTAATTTTATGATTTTAAACCAATTTACATTTCAAAATAATGATAATATTTTAAAAACTGGACAAGCATAACTATCCCACGACAGGAGACTGATTGAGTATGTTAGGGTGAAAGCAGACAGCTGAATGCTCTGACTTCGGCTGCTCAAAGGGTGACGTGGAACTGGTTTAATTGTCATTAAAAGATGAGAAATGAACAAGAAGACATCCTGCAAAATGACGTGTTCACCTGGGTCCCGACGTGCACACACATCTGGACCTGCGTCCACAGAATAATCTCTTTTCATTTTACTTACTTGTATTTTCAAAATTGTCCTCAAAGATCATAAATAATTATGAAATTTGAAATAAATAAACAAAGCTCAGCACGATCTGCCGATGTGCCTTTTCCTCCACTTCCTGAGAATAACAGTCACCTCCAAACCCCCAGCCCCTCGCACCGCGCAGGGCACAATCGGGGCTTGGCAAGCATTTGCCAATCTGAGTAGAAGTGGTTTGCCCCAAGGACTGAAGGTTGTTTTTGTTGTTGTTGTGTTTGTCTGTTTGCTTGTTTGTTATTGATTATATATATTTGTGGGGTACAGAATTGAATATCAATATATGTGTACAATATGTGGTGATCAAATCAGGATAATTACTACACTCATGTTTACAAAATATAATCATTCTTTGTGACCCTTGACTAGTTTCTCGCCAACCCCCTCCCCCTCTCCCTTTCCCACCTCTAATAACCACAGTTCTGTTTTCTGATTTTTTATTTTTTTGAAAGTTTAGTGTATCATTGTGATTGTTTCTCTTTTTTTCTTTCTTTTCTTTCTTTATTTTAACTCCCACTTTTGAGTGAGAACATGCAGTATTTCTCTTTCTGTGCCTGGCTTATTTCACTTATAATTTTCTCTAAGTTCATCCATGCTGCTGTGAATGGCAGAATTTCATTCTTTTTTATGGCTGAGTAGTATTCCATTGTGCGTATATACCATATTTTCTTTATCCAGTTATCTGTCAGTGGACATTTAGGTTGCTTCTCTTAGCTATTGTAAATAGAGCTGCAGTAAACATGGGAGTGCAGGTATCCCTTCAACATGATGATTTCCGTTCCTCTGGGTACATACCCAGCAACGGTATTGCTGCACATTTACACCATCTGATACACAAGCAGAACATTGCTAATGACCTAAGCCCATCTGCTCCTTCAGAACAGCCTCGTGGATCCACCCAACCATCCAACATTGAAAGTCTGTAGAGAGAGAGGCCCTCTAGAAGCTGAAGTAAAGCGTGGGGCATGCACAATAAAAATAAATGCTGCACCATGTGGAAACATGCAGAGCAGGAGGTGAGTGTCCTATAGGAGCCCAAGGAGCCAGTGCCACTTGGGAAGACCGGCGAAGGCTTCTGTGCTGATCTGGGGTGCTGTTCCACCAACCAAGGCTCACTTCATATGGAAAGGTACATGGTCAGTAGCTTGCAAAATCGACATTAATGATATGTATAAGCAACATATGAAGTGTACCAGCTTCCTAGGGCTGCTGTAACAAATGACCACAAACCTGATGGCTTAAACACGGAAATTTATTCTCTCAGAGTCTAGGGGCCAGAAGTGTGAAACTAAGGTGTCTGTGGGTCCACACTCTCTCTGAAGCCTCCCAGGGAAAATCCATTCCTTGCCTCTTCCAGCTTCTGGTGGCTCCAGGCATTCATTGGCTTGTGACCATCTGCCATTTGTAAGGACAGTCCCATTGGATTTAGGACTCATCCTAACCTAGTATGATCTCATCTAGATCCTTGCCTTAATTATGCTTACAAGCACCCTATTTCCAAATAACATTGCATTTCAGCTTTTGGGTGGACACAAAATTTAGGGGACACTCTTCAACCCACTATCATCAAGGTGCCATGACATGGCACAATCTGTTCATTGCCAAGATGAGTTGGTAATTGGGCTGGCACAGTTGTCCAAGTAAGCAAACAGTTGCACTGAAAAACAACACAGAGTAGGTAGCGATGCTGGTCTGCGTGGGGGAGTCTGTTTGGAGAATGCCGAATATTGGTCTTTTGAGGACCATCAGGAGCCCCAGAGTGACTTGCCTCCAGGAAGCATCTGGGCTCTGTCCCTTTGTAATGGTGCAACCATGGGCAAAGCAGTCAACTCTCTGGGACTCCATTTCCTCAATTATAAAATAAAGACGAGCTAATCTTACAAGACTTAGAAGGCTTTTGGGAGAATGGAATAATGCAACTTCGGAAAGTTTGTAACATACACCACTAACCAAATATGAGGCTTCATCATAATTATTAATCTGTATTCTTGTCCATGTCTTGGGTTGAACGTTTGTCTATCTTTCCATGTCTTTGACAGGCAGTAAGCTGATTTAAAATTATAACCAGTCGATGTGGCTTTTGAAAGTCTCTTTATCTCCTTACAGTGAGAAGCATAAATCCACGTGCTTTTACCAAACACTCGGGCTGAATGTGAACTGTTCTTCCTCTGTGTTGGAGGAGCAGCCAGGCTCCACTGGATGTTCTAGGAAGGCAGGAGGTGATGGGAGAGCGGCCCCAGCAGTGAGAGCTGGACGCCCCAGGAGGAGGGGCTGGGACCTTGACCATAGCAGCGAGTCCTTGCCCGGGTCCTGCTCCACTCTCCTCCTAGCCTCAGCTGAGGACTTCACCCACGGATCTTCAAAGCTATTTTTCTTGTGATATTTATGAACAAGTTTGATTGGCAGGTTCACATCAACATCGCCTATTGGCTGCTGTGTATTTCGGCAATCACAAGGTGTTACTGATTGGCAAATTCAAACGCATATTGTCCTTAATTTGAGGTTAATTATATATAAGATTTCAAAGGAGGTAATCTCATTAATTTTGATTTGCTTCTAATGGTATTAAAGCACGCAGCAGAAGACTGACTCGACTGAAATGGAGCACATGGGGAAATCGGGCTCCTCCAACGTCATTACCTGTGTTTTATTTGCTGTGGGGAGCCGAGGAGGTTGTGGTAGAACTCCCCCCAAATCAGCAGCGTGCTTAGCTGAGCTCCCCGACAACTGGGCCCACCGCTCACCGTGCTTGTTCCCAGGTCCACGCCTGATCCATACCAGACGTGTCAAAGACAGATGAATGAATAACGGAATGAGAGATTCCTGTGGGATCGTCCAGGCAGTATATAAAAGGGAGCTATGATGACCCGCATTACTCCTTTATGCCCTGATTCAAGCAAAATAAAAGCAGGGGGCACATTTATGTCATATAATAGTGTGTAAGTGACATGAAGGAAAAGAACCAGGAGCTATGAGATTGAAAAAAACAGAGGGGCCTCGCTTGGCTTGGGGGCCAGGGGGTCTTTTCTGAGGGGGTATGAGTCCCCCAGGTGGGGCAGTCAGGGGATGGAGGGAGAGAGGGGAGGGCATACAAAATTAAATTAAAAGGTTGATTTTTATTTCTACAAATGACAGACTTCAGGAAGAAAGTCAGAGCCCACATGGACGTGGAATTACGATGTCAATAGATTTGTTAATCACAAAATTACATTCATTCTGGGTCTTAAAACCTACTACAAAGACACAATAATTAAAAGATCACGGTATTAACATTAGAATAGAAAAGAAAAAGAGAACGAAAGAGACAGGAGGGGAGGTTACGAAGAGATGATGTTTCAAATCAAAGGAAAAAGAAGGGATTCTTTCACTTGGTACAATCAGCCACCTGAGGAAGTGCTGAAACTTACACCCAAATAGATCCCAGAACAGCAGAAGACTGAAAATATGTTTAAAAGCTTAATCTGTAAGGCAATATTTACTTCTATAACCTGGGAAGTAATCCTATTTTTATAATCACTAGGTGAGGGGAGCTTTCCTGCTCTTGTGTGCACTAGAAAATCTATAAAGTAACATATCAGAAGTTTGATTATACAACAACAAAAACTATAAAGAGAATAAAGTTAAAAGGAAGCGAAGCTGGCAGACAAAGGGTTTGTTTTCTTAATACATGAGGAGATTTTACAAATCATTTATAGCAAAAGAAACCCCAACAGAAAAAAAATGGGCCGCAGGATGGAATACAGATGGTCCCCAACTCACGGTGGTTTGACTTTTCAACTTTACGATGGTGCAAAAATGATAGGCATTCAGTAAAAAACACACAACTACACAACCACTCTGTTTCTCACTTTCGTACAGCATTCAATAAATCACACAAGATATTCCACACTTGATTATAAAACAGGCTTTGTGTTGGCTGATTTTGCCCAACTGTAGTCTGATGTAAGTGTTCTGAGCACATTAAAGGTAGGCTAGGCTAGGCTAGGCTATGATGTTCAGTAGGTTGGGTGTATTAAATGCATGTTCAATGTTAGATATTTCCAGCTTAGGATGGGTTTATTGAGATGTAACCCCGTTGTAAGTTGAAGAGCATCTGTATATGAAAATATGGTCAGACTCACTAGAAGTCAAGTACTTACAGGATAAAACAAAACAAGACACATTGTGTCCACTGAATTGGCCAAGATTTTAAAATACTATAATCTCCATATTTGTGTAGGTGTGGGTGCAGGTGCAGTCGCACACCTGGGAGGATCACAGATTGGCACAAACTTTCTCAGAGTGCTGTGGCAGCAGGAACCAGAGTCATTGAAGATGGGACCCACCTTTGACTCACCAGTGCCTTCTCTGGGGATTCATCCTGAGTAAATAAGCCGGTAATGTACAAAAGTATGCACAAGAATGCTCATCAAAGCATCTCTCACAATAATGAGTTTAAAATAATCTAAATACATGATTTGACAAATTTATTTTGTATGAATCCTCCATGCAAGACAATACTATGCACACACTAAAAACAATCATCTGAGAGATGTTTATAATACATTATAAAGGGTTTTCAAATCTCCCTACAAAACAAAAAGGTTTTCTTAAAAAAAGTCCCACCTTATCTACCTTATTTCATTTTATCTAAATAGTAACAGATGCCTGGAAAAAAATCTAATAGGAGATACCACAACCAAGTCTCAGAGTTTGCAGAGTTGCGGCAGATCCTTGTTTTGTTCTTTAGACCTTTCTATATTTTATGTATTTTAATGGCAAATATACAATACTCTGAGAATCAGGAAAAAATTAAGTTATTTTCAAAAAAGAGGCAAAAAGTAGTAGGTTAGTTAACAGCATACAAAGAATGATTCCAGTTTTTAATGCTCTCTGCATGGAGACATGATCAGAAGGAAGTCACTAACATGTCCCCAGGGCCACAAAGCCTGGTGTTGTCCGTGCAGTGTGCCTCTTTTGTCAGCTCGTGTGCTGCTGCTTGTCCAAAAACAAGCAGAAAATAGAAATCAGGGTGTGAAGAACAGCTAGTCAGGTAAGACAGTTGACAGTGCCGCGTCCCAGAGAAGACGGCGTCCTGTTTCCCTCACCTGCTGCCCCCGAGGAGTGGCCATTCCTGGAGTTCCTCAGAGCTCTGTGAATTCAGGGAGGGAGGTCTCCACGTGGTCCCAGAGCATCACTTCTGCTTGGTGTCCTTTGGCAGGAACCTAGTAGCATGACCACCTTGTTTCAAATGACCCTGGGAAATGCAGTCCAGTTGGGTGTCCACAAGCTCACTGCTACCCGTCCCTTAGGGAGAAGGGGAGAAGGGTTTTGCTGCACAGTTGGCAGTCCCAGGCGCAAGGGCAGGTGGGGGGCCCCGTTGCTCCCCAGCTCCGGGAAAGGGCTTCAACAGGTGCAGCACTCTCGGTGTGTCCCCCTGCCCTTGCTGGAAGTGGCTGAGCCAGTGGAGACTTGAATAAAGTAGCTAGGAGACCCGCTCAGCCCTGGGTGAGCCTTGCAGGATCTGGAAACTGCAGGATCTGGAAATTGAATATCCTACCACAAGCCCCATCTCATTCTTCCCCTCACGTCTGAGAAATTCTTCTGACCACTGTTATCCCCAATCCCCATTTTGTCCCCTATGTCAAAAGAAGCCACTAATAGGATCCCCAGCCACTAGCCCCACTTCCAGACCACCACAAGGGCCGCCCTCTGCCCCACGAGCTAGTCCTGGCTCCCAGGCTGACCCTGTTCCCTGTCCTGACGTGCTGCCTTATCCAGCAGCCGTGCTTGGCCGCACCCCATCCAGCCCATCTGTCCCTGGGCTCTGCCTATGAGCTGTGGCCAGGCCATGCATGACCTCTGCCGTCCACATTTAAGGAGGGGTAAGGCAGTGCCTGAGTCCTGGGAGTGAGGCCCAGGCCAGGTTCTGAATGGATGCAACTGACCGCATGCTTTGAAAGGAAGTGGCTGCACCCAACTCCACAGCAGCCTCGTTCACGACAGTTGAAGGTGGCATCCAACCCAGCGCCCCTCTCTGGTGAGTGGATGAACACAGTAGGGTGTGTGCGTACAGTAGAATACTATCCAGCCTTAGAAAGGAAGGACATTCCGACACCCGTGCAGCCTGGATGAACCTTGAGGACGGACAATATGCTAAGTGAAAGAGGCCAGACAAATACTGCATGATTCCACCTACCTGAGGCACCTAAAGTCGCCGCGTTCATAGAGACAGAAAGTAGAACGGTGGGTGCCGGGGCTGGGGGCGGGACAATGGGGAGTTAGTGTTTAATGAGCATGAGGCTTCGGTTTTACACAGTCAACAGAGTCACCGAGATGGACGGTGGTGACAGTTTTACAACAATCGGAACACAGTTAATGCGGCCGAACCAGGCACTTAGAAATGGTTGAGATGGTAGATGTTGTCACATGAACTTTAGCACAATAAAAATAAGTGGGCAGGACTTGGAAATAAGGAGGGTCTCTCCAGCAAGGAGAGGGGACAGGCCCTGGGACAGCTTAGCAGGTGGGTGAGCTCCTCACCTGTGGCTCCTCTGATTGTGAGCCATCTGTCACCAACGACACCGGCAACAGTGATCAGTCATCAGGGGTCATTCCCGCACGTGCTGCTCGGTAACATCCCCAAACATAAGTGTATTTTGGCAAAAGTTTTGCTGTTCTTAGTTCCAAAAGTTAAATACCTACCAGGCTATCATCGCTAAAAAAAAAATGCAAAGATGAAACATTATCTATGAAAATTCATCTGAAGACAAGGGGGGAAAGTGCTAATTAAAATGTATTTCTTCTGTAGTTTAGTCTACATGTGTTTTAATTATTTGACCAGAATCCAGGAAGAGATATTTCTTTGTGGATTTTTAACAGATCCATTTTTATCATAAAAAGTATAACTATGTCTAAAAAAAACCTTTTTTTAATTTTAAAAAGGAGGCAAAGAGCCAGGCTGGCTGAAAGGAGGGGCGTGCACACATGGGGGACATGGGGGGACATTGGAATGGGCTCTGCAGGGAGACGCAGCAGGTCCTCGCACCGGCCACCGACTGCTGCCTCCATCCCACAGCCCCAGCCCAGACATCTTGAGCAGCTGCCCCGGTTTACAGGAAGCTCTGAACCCTCGGCCTAGATTCGCAGGTCCCTCGGTCCCAGTTCGAGCCCTCAAAGCCAATCACATGGCCTCGGTGGTCATGGTCCCCACGCATGGCACCCCGATCCCCACCCCTCACCACACCCCATGTCTACAGGTGCTGCTTCCTATCCCTCCCCATGTCTCCAACCTGCAGGAAGCCACAGCCTGGCAAGGACCCCGAAGACATTCGTATCCATGTCATCTCTTGGACAGCTGCTAGTGCCCAAAAAGGCCACTGTCAGCATGGCCCTGGGAGGAGACATATGGTGAGAGCACCTCTGCGTCCCCAGAGGTAGAGCTGAGGCCTTGAGCATGGCACCTCCAGCCATGCCCTCGTCCTGGGAAGGACTCTGCACAGGTGTCTCCTACCTGTGATGCTTATGACAAGGGTTTTGTCTCCCCAAAATTCATATGTTGAAGTTGTAAACCCCAGTACCTCAAAATGTGACCTTACTTGGAAATGACATTGTTGCAGATATAATTAAGGTTTAGATGAGGTGTTAGTGGAGAAGGGTGGACCCTTAATTCAATATGCTAGTCTCTTTCCACAAAGGGGAACTCTGGACACAGAGAACCAGGGAGAACGCCGACTGAAGATGGAGGCAGAGATCAGGTGATGCATCTAAAGGCCGAGGAATGCCATAGAGCAGCAACAGCCCAGCAGGAGCCAGGAGACAGCCTAGAAGGAACCAACCCTGCTGACACCCTGATCTTGGGCATCTGGCCTCCAGACTGTGAGACAGTGTATTTCTGTTGTTTAAGCCCCTCGGTTTGTAGTGTTTTGTTATGCAGCCAGGAAACTGGTAGAATGGAAAACCTTGTCTCATAGGCACAGAGAAGCTCAGAGCCAAGAACCCAGGTCGGTTTCCCCAGGAAGGTTGTAAGGAGACGTTCCCCTTCACAGACATGAAAAGGGCCCCGGCCGTCCCGCTGGCTTTGCAGGCTCCCGGCAGCCTGAGACCGGGTGCCTCCTCCTGTCCATGAGCTTCCTTACAGGAAGGGTCTCCGGGAGGAGAGGCCAGACTGTCAGTACCTCACGCTCATGGCAGGGACCCTGGAGAGCAGCCTCCTGGGCCCCAGGTGTTAATGTGGCTTGTACCAAACAGGCCGCCCAGGCCCATGGAAAGCTGCCCCTGATCTCTCCCACGAAGGAAAACCAAGCCAGGCGGTGATTCACATCTGATGTTTCCAACCACATCTGCAGCTGGCAGGGCTCTGCAGGCCTAACAAGAGCACCTGACCGCTTCCAAAGTTCTGGAGCTCATAGGCTGCTTCTGTTCAGCTGTCCTGTCAACTCTCTTACTCCACCTGCCTCCAACGACACAAGAACCCCCCACACAGCAAACAGCCTCTCCTGAATTATTTCCTTTCCTTCCCTGTCCACCTCCACCCCTCCTCCTGCAGCCCCACGAGATGTCCCGTAGGAGAAATAATGAGGCGAGGACATCTCCACCTGTGTCGGGAGGTGCTGTCTGGGGACCTCATTAGAACATGCTGCTTTTAGAGAGGATGAAGGAACAGTTTAGAAGGCACCAACTCCCAGGAACTCACCAGATGCTCGTGCGCAGAAAGGTGAGTGACAGTCCCTCCTCTCCTTGCCAGCTCTAAGTGGTGAATTCAATGCAGCCTCCCCTGTCCATATAATTGCCAAATGCTAAAAGTAGCCTGGTTAGAATACATGGGGCCCCAGGGGGAAATCGCCTCCAAGGGAGTCCCTGTCAGCTCTGGCAGGGCTGATGACAGGTGCCTGGAACAAGCTCAGACAAAGGAAGAGAGATGGGTAACATCCTCCACCATGAGGACAGCTCACGGTAGGAGCTCAGTGCAACTCAGCCTCCTCCCCAGGCACCGCACTTGAAGGCATTTAGGTGTGTCCATGTCCTTCACCCGACTTGGTCCCCACAGCTAGTGCTAGTGCAATCTCCTTGTCCCATGAAATGCCACCTCCGTAATAAAAATGAAAGTCCAGTCCCTCCAAGTTTGGCACCAAACAGAGTCTCCAGGTGTGCACAGGTGGGTCGCCCTGTGGCCCAGATGCTCCTCCCAGACTCATCCCCTTACAGACTCTCTCTCTTGATCCACTGCTGCCATAGAATGGCCTCGAGGGAATGCTGAACCCTGGGGGCCAAGTGCAAGCCCAGACCCACCCGCAGCCCAGTGCAGGAAGGCTGTGCATAGAAATACGTCTCCCAAGGTTCAGGAGGGATGGTGCGGAGAACAGAGCATGCACAATGAGTCCAGCTCAGCTTCTTCCAGGGCCTCCTCCTACAGCTGTGGCTTTAAAATTTACCTTGACATCCCAGTTGTGTAAGATGACACACATGTGTTTACGTGCATTGTGCTTACTGGGAGACACGGGATTATCTCCGCCCCCCTATTTTGTTTTGTTTTGGCCGTCATATTTATTTGCTTCTCTTATCTCCTTTCCTACTTTCTCTTAATTCGTGGAAAGTTTCTTTTTTCTCTGTTGCTTTAGACACTATACATGACATTCTTTAAAAGATGTGCCATAATTTTAATATACATAATTAAGTATATTATTTTTCTAGCAACGCTTGACGATACCCTGTGGGGTGGGGTTTAGCTCATCTTACCTGTTGCACACCTCCCCGACCACTGTGAACCCTATTCTGTTATTGCAGGCTAGTGTTCTACTCTCGTCTTTCTTTATCACAAAAATATTATAGTGATTTTACTGCCCCTAGTAAAATGCATCGACATATTTTCACCCTTTTATTTTGTTGTTATTTTTGTACACTGGACCTCAGGTGCACAGAATTGGATTAATCTCTGTCCTTTGTTCCCAGCTGTGGCAGGTTTCATTTTCCAAAGATGGCCACGTCCATCAATGTTCAGCCCGTGCCAGGGGCTCTTCCATCCACAGGTGGGGTCTGTGTTCCCTCCCTTGCACCTGAGCACATCTTGTGACTGCCTTCCCCGGTGGGTCAAGGCAGAAGTGACCAAATGTCTTCTGAGGCTGCAGCTTCAAAGGCAGCGCAGCCCCTTCCTGTCCTGCTTGTGCACTCTCAGCACTCATGTAGGATGCTGGCTGCCCTGCAGATGCCACACTGGAGATCCCACCAGGAAAGGCAACATCGAGGCTGTCTGACGAGTCCCCAGTTGTCTTCCAGATGAGGCCCCAGACAGTGAGGAATAGGGACAAATCACCCCCACTGTGTCCTATCTGAATTCCTGACCCACAGAATCCATGAGCATCACAACTCTAGGGCCTGACAGATAATGACGTCTGTGTGGTCCATTAACCCCCGCCACTCCCTGTGTGGGGAGGGGACCGTGCCTCTGAATCCTGTCCATCCTGCCTTGTTCTGCTTTTTATAAGGTTGTACTGCATAGATAGTTATTCATAAGAGGTGTATGTTTTCCTTTCAGTTGTGTTTAAACTTATGAAAAGGTAGTAGGCTATGTGAAATATTTTAGGATTTTTTTCATTTAATATTATGACATTAAGATTCATCCATACCGCAGTGTTATAGTTTATTTTTATTGGCTATGGTATGATATTTAATGTCTGATTAGATTACAATTTATTGTAATCTATTATTCTTGTGGATGGGAATTTGAGTAGTTTCCAGTTTTTCCTTTCATGAACATATGAGAACTCTTGAGCATTTCTCCTATTACATCATAATAAAATTTATTTTGCATAATACCTCAATATTAAATTTCTGGTTTGTATGGTATACAAATATTCATTCTATGTGTATACTTTATATGCATACACTTGATACTAATCTTTTATAAGTTTTATGTATCTGAAATATCTCCCAATGTGTAAACTGCCTTTTCACTTTTTAAATGGGTCTTTTGATGGGCAAAGTCCATAATCTTAATATAGTCAAATTTGTCAATCTTCTTTTCTATAATCAAAGGTTTTTGAATTGTATGAGAAATCATTCTCTATCCCAAGTTCTAAAAAGCATTCACTTACACTTTATACTAAGAGTCTTAAGGATTTATTTTTGACATTTAAGTACTTAATCCTTCTAGATTTGACTTCTGCATAATGTGTATTACAGGGATATAATTCTGCCTTTTTCCATATGGATCACCATGTTTAAATAAAACTATTTATTTAGCAGTTCCTTTTGGACCCGCTGATCTTACGTGCCGTCTGTCTTCTGCGGCTAAATTGCATGCAGGTGCGGGTCTGCGTCTACGCTCTCTGTTCTGTTCCCTGGTAAGTTGGTTTATCCTTTCCCCAGAGCGCGATGGCTGAGTCCTACTGCTTCACCACAGTACCCGACTTCTCTGATAGGGCAAGTCCTCCCAGTCCTCTTTCTGGAATGGCCTAGTGATTTGTGGCCATTTACTCTGCCACATAAAGTTTAGAATCATCTTTAAAATATCATTAAAAATACCCATGGGAATATAATTGGAATTGCACTGAATCTTTAGATCAGCCTGGGAAGAGTTTCTGTCTTCATCGTATTAAGCTTTCCTGTTCATGCACACATTATCCATTTATTTACTTCTCTTTAACATCTCTTAATAAAGTCTTACAACTTTCCCTGTGAAGTCTTTCAACATCCTCTGCTGCGTTTATTCGGAATACCTGTTATTTGGATACTCTTGCAGATGGTGTCCTCTCTTCATGTTGTACAGTTTTTGTGTAATCTTATAGTAAACCGTTTTGCTAAACACTCATTATTTCTGATTATTAGTGCATGGATTCTTTCGGAATCTCAATCTAAATAATTATGTCATCTACAGATGATGTCAGCTCTATTTCCTCTTTCTAGTCCTTTGCCTCATGCCTTTTTCTCATGTTAGTGCATCAGCTAAGACCTTTAATACAGTGTTAATGAAATGCGGCAATAGTGATATTTCTCTCTTTACTGATTTTTCAGAATGTTTTCAACATTTCCCACATCAGGGTGATGTTTACTCCTGGTTGTTATACACTTGCATAGTTTAAGAAAATTCTCTATTTCTAATTTGCGAGGAGTCTTTCAAATAAACTGTGGTTGAATTTTATCAAATGCCTTTTCTGTATCTATTGAGAAGACGTGTTTTATTTAATCTGTTAATTTAATAAGCTAAATTTATAAATTTCCCTTATTAGACATCATTGCACACTTGGCTAAACCCAACTTGGTTGCGGTATATTATCTTCGTCGTACACTAGTAGATTTGGTTTTCTAGTATTTTATTTAGGATCTTTGAAATATATTCACGAATGAGACTGACCTGCTCATTTCACTTTGTAGTTGGTTTAGTATGAGTTATGTTGACGTGGTAAAACAAGTGAGGGCACATTCCTCCCTTTTTCTTAACTTTAAAATCACTTAGGCTTATTTATTTCTTTCAATTTGGTTTTGTAGGAAGTTTTCAAGTGCTTCAATTTCTTTCGTAGTTATAGGACTGTTTAAGATTTTTATTTATTATTGAGTCAGTTCTGGTAAGTTAAGTTTTTCTAAGAATTTGTTCATTTCTTCAAAGTTATAAAAGCTATTGGCTCATAGGTATTAAGAGTATTCTCATTTTATCTTTTTGATCTCAATTTATCTCTGCTCATGTCTCCATTTTCATTACATGTTTATATGTGACTTCTCTCCTGGTAAATCACACAAGAATGTTCACTGGTTTGTTATCATTTTTCCTTAAGTGGCTGTAGTATGTGGATTTTCTCCATTTTATGTTTTTTATCTTATTTTATTGATTTACGCTCTTACTTTCATCTCTTTCTACTTTCTTTGCATTTATTCTGTTATTTTTCTTACCTTTTAATATGGATATACAGTTCACTATTTTAGAGGCTTTCCTCTTCTCTAGTATTAGTAAGGCTATAAAGTTCACTGAAAGAACCATGTAATGTTTTGTTATCATTTGATTGTAAATCTGTTTAATTCTATTGTGATTTCTTCTTTTATCTATGAGTTATTTAGCAGTATATGTGGCTTTTTAAATTTAATTATAACACCTGTATCGAAAAGTGTATAAACTAAGTGGTTTACAGCTCAACTAATTATTATGAAGTGAACATAGCCGGTCACCACTGCACAGGAAGAGATGCAGAGCAGTAAATGTGCCCTGAAGTTTCCTCACCCTCTGTCACAGGTGCTTACACGGCACTTGGAAGGTGACAGTCACCTGACTCTTAAACTCATAAATTAGTTGTGACCATTTTTGACCTTTATAGAAATGGAGTCGTGTACCACATGTCTTTGGGGAGCTGGGTTTTTTGCTGGTCATGACATATGTGAGATTCACCTCTGTGGATGAATGTGAGAGTAGTTTATATAGTTTCACGGCTGTATTACTTTCCATTGTGTGTACACACGACAATACTTTTCCATTCTACAGTCAATTACGGTTTGGATTATTTACATATATTTTGCTACATATATGTATTTCTGTAGACCATATATCTAAGAGCAGAACTCTTGAGGCATAGTGTAATTTCTACCAAAGAGTTGTCCGAAACAAATTGTTCCACGTACACTCCACAGGCAATGCATGAGAGTTCCAGTTCCACCAAACCCTTGCCAGTACTTCATATTTTTCATGTTTTAAAACTTTAACCATTGTGGTGGGTCTGGAATGTTATCTTATTGTAGTTTTCATATGTATTTTCTTGCTAAATAATTGAAAGCAATTTTTAACATGAAGTGTTTTCTCAAGGCTTTTGTCCATCCGTCCATTGGGTTATTCATTTTCTCATTTATCTGAGATGGTTCTTTATATAATATGGATGTGAGCACTTTGCTGGGCACAGGTACTATAAATGTTTTCTTGCTGTGTGGCTTGTCCTTTCACCCTTTGTGTTATATCTTCTGATGGCTAGAGCTTTCTAACTTTAATGTAAGACAGTTAATCAGTCTTTTCCTTTTGTGATTAGCACTTTTTGTGATAGCACTTTTTGACCTATACCAAGGTCATGATGATGTTCTACAAAAATTATTGTTATACGACTCAAATTCGTATTTACAATGGACTTGTATGGTGCGCAGGGCATGGTTAATTCTTTTCCACCTGGGTGTTTAAAGACCACCACGATCCTACAGTGTTGTACATCGGGTATAAACAAACACCTAGGCCTGTTTCTGGACTCTCTTCTGCTCCGTTCATCTATTTACCTATCTTAGTACTAACACCCCATTATCTTAATTCCTATTGCTTTATAACAAACTTTAATAATCAGTTGTTTGTCTTTTGACACTGTTCTTATTTAATATTGCCTTGGTTTGACTTGGCCCTTTGGATTTCCTTACAAATATTTTAAGCTGTCTATAAATGGCCTCAGAAAATTTGCTGAAATATTTATAGAGATTGCATTGGAGCAGCATACGAAAGTGGATATCTTTACAACACTTAACACTTCAATCCATGAACACAACAGAGCCATTGATGTGCAGGTGAAGGGTGAACTATATTTTCCCCGAAGGAAAATATATATCTTGAAGCACTTGCCAGTTTCTGTGGTATAATAAGTACTACCACCATGGCCAATTTCAAGCGACTGATGTGGACATTATTGGACACAGACTTGGGAGCAAATATATTTAACCGGCTCTTGTGAGAAATTATGAACACACCCGTGGATATAGCCCTGCATTTATTTAGGTCTTTTCCAATCTCTCTCAATAATGTTTCATCCTTTTTTATATAAAGAGATACATGCTTATCCTAGTTTTCAGATGCTCTTGGAAATGTTATTTTAAGTGGCATTTTTAAATTTTATTTTCTAATTTGTGTGACATATATATATCAAGCCACTAAGTACGGAAAGATAGGCAAATACATCATTAATGATTCATTGATATTATATTACAATATAGGGAAAAACAAATGGTCCAGGTTTCCAGACTTTGGGGCCATCTTAAAGAAATATAATTGATTTTTATTCAAGAATACTTCAGAAAGTTTGTGGAACAATAGAATTAAAAGATAACATGAATCTTTCCATGAACTTTTTTTTTTTTTTTTTTTTTTTTTTGTTTTTTTGTTTTTTTTTTTTTTAATTTTATTTTGTCGATATACATTGTAGCTGATTAATGCTCCCCATCACCAAAACCTCCCTCCCTTCTCCCTCCCCCCCCTCCCCCCCAACAATGTCCTTTCTGTTTGCTTGTTGTATCAACTTCAAGTAATTGTGGTTGTTATATCTTCTTCCCTCCCCCCCCCGATTTGTGTGTGTGTGTGTGTGTATGTGTGTGTGTGAATTTATATATTAATGTTTAGCTCCCTCCAATAAGTGAGAACATGTGGTATTTCTCTTTCTGTGCCTGACTTGTTTCACTTAATATAATTCTCTCAAGGTCCATCCATGTTGTTGCAAATGGCAGTATTTCATTCGTTTTTATAGCTGAGTAGTATTCCATTGTGTAGATGTACCACATTTTCCGTATCCACTCATCTGATGATGGGCATTTGGGCTGGTTCCAACTCTTGGCTATTGTAAAGAGTGCTGCGATGAACATTGGGGAACAGGTATACCTTCGACTTGATGATTTCCATTCCTCTGGGTATATTCCCAACAGTGGGATGGCTGGGTCGTATGGTAGATCTATTTGCAATTGTTTAAGGAACCTCCATACCATTTTCCATAGAGGCTGCACCATTTTGCAGTCCCACCAACAATGTATGAGAGTTCCTTTTTCTCCGCAGCCTCGCCAGCATTTATCGTTCATAGTCTTTTGGATTTTAGCCATCCTAACTGGGGTTAGATGGTATCTCAATGTGGTTTTGATTTGCATTTCCCGGATGCTGAGTGATGTTGAGCATTTTTTCATATGTCTGTTGGCCATTTGGATATCTTCCTTAGAGAAATGCCTACTTAGCTCTTTTGCCCATTTTTTAATTGGGTTGCTTGTTTTCTTCTTGTAAAGTTGTTTGAGTTCCTTATATATTCTGGATATTAATCCTTTGTCAGATGTATATTTTGCAAATATTTTCTCCCACTCTGTTGGTTGTCTTTTAACTCTTTTAATTGTTTCTTTTGCTGTGCAGAAGCTTTTTAGTTTGATATAATCCCATTTGTTTATTTTTCCTTTGGTTGCCCGTGCTTTTGGGGTCGTATTCATGAAGTCTGTGCCCAGTCCTATTTCCTGAAGTGTTTCCCCTATGTTTTCTTTAAGAAGTTTTATTGTCTCAGGGTGTATATTTAAATCCTTAATCCATTTTGAGTTGATTTTAGTATACGGTGAGAGGTATGGATCTAGTTTCATTCTCCTGCATATCGATATCCAGTTATCCCAACACCACTTGCTGAAGAGGCAGTCCCTTCCCCAGTGAATAGGCTTGGTGCCTTTGTCAAAGATCAGATGGCAGTAAGTGTGTGGGTTGATTTCTGGATTCTCTATTCTATTCCATTGGTCAGTGTGTCTGTTTTTATGCCAGTACCATACTGTTTTGGTTATTATAGCTTTGTAGTATAGCTTAAAGTCAGGTAGTGTTATGCCTCCAGCTTTATTTTTTTTGCTGAGCATTGCTTTGGCTATTCGTGGTCTTTTATTGTTCCATATAAATGTCTGAATAGTTTTTTCCATTTCTGAGAAAAATGTCTTTGGAATTTTGATGGGGATTGCATTGAATTTGTATATCACTTTGGGTAGTATGGACATTTTCACTATGTTGATTCTTCCAATCCAAGAGCATGGAATATCTTTCCATCTTCTTGTATCCTCTCTAATTTCTCTCAGCAGTGGTTTGTAGTTCTCATTATAGAGATTTTTCACCTCCTTGGTTAACTCAATTCCTAAGTATTTTATTTTTTTGGTGGCTATTGTAAATGGGCAGGCTTTCTTGATTTCTCCTTCTGCATGTTCACTATTGGAGAAAAGAAATGCTACTGATTTTTGTGTGTTGATTTTGTATCCTGCTACTGTGCTGAAATCATTTATCAATTCCAAGAGTTTTTTTGTAGAGGTTTTAGGCTGTTCGATATATAGGATCATGTCATCTGCAAACAGGGACAGTTTGACTTCATCTTTTCCAATCTGGATGCCCTTTATTTCCTTCTCTTCTCTGATTGCTCTGGCTAGTACTTCCAACACTATGTTGAATAGGAGTGGTGAGAGTGGGCATCCTTGTCTAGTGCCTGTTCTTAAAGGAAAAGCTTTCAGCTTTTCCCCATTCAGGATGATATTGGCAGTGGGTTTGTCATATATGGCTTTAATTATGTTGAGATACTTTCCCTCTATACCTAACTTATAGAGGGTCTTTGTCATGAATGAGTGCTGAACTTTATCAAATGCTTTTTCAGCATCTATAGAGATGATCATATGGTCCTGGTGTTTGAGTTTATTAATATGGTGTATCACATTTATTGATTTGCGTATGTTGAACCAACCTTGCATCCCTGGGATGAATCCCACTTGATCATGATGAATAATTTTTCGTATGTGTTGCTGTATTCTGTTTGCTAGTATTTTAGTGAGGATTTTTGCATCTATATTCATCAAGGATATCGGCCTGTAGTTTTCTTTTTTGGTTATATCTTTACCTGGTTTTGGTATCAGGATGATGTTTGCTTCATAGAATGAGTTTGGGAGATTTGCGTCCGTTTCAATCTTTTGGAATAGTTTGTAAAGAATCAGTGTCAATTCCTGTTTGAATGTTTGGTAAAATTCTGCTGTGAATCCATCTGGTCCTGGGCTTTTCTTTGTTGGGAGCCTTCTGATAACAGCTTCAATCTCCTTTATTGTTATTGGTCTGTTCAAATTTTCTACGTCTTCACGGTTCAGTTTTGGGAGCTTGTGTGTGTCCAGAAATTTATCCATTTCCTCCAGATTTTCAAATTTGTTGGCGTATAGTTGTTTATAGTAGTCTCGAATGATTCCTTGTATTTCAGATGAATCAGTTGTAATATCGCCTTTTTCATTTCTAATTTTTGTTATTTGAGTCTTCTCTCTTCTTTTTTTTGTTAGCCATGCTAATGGTTTGTCAATTTTATTTATCTTTTCAAAAAACCAACTTTTTGATTCGTTGATCTTTTGAATTGTTTTTTGGTTTTCAATTTCATTTAGTTCTGCTCTGATCTTAATGATTTCTTTCCGTCTGCTAACTTTAGGATTGGATTGTTCTTGTTTTTCTAGTTCTTTAAGGTGAAGTGTTAGGTTGTTCACTTGCCATCTTTCCATTCTTCTGAAGTGAGCATTTAATGCAATAAATTTTCCCCTCAATACTGCTTTTGCAGTATCCCACAGGTTTTGGTATGATGTATCATTGTTTTCATTAGTTTCAATAAACTTTTTGATTTCCTGCTTGATTTCTTCTTGGACCCATATGTCATTAAGTAGAATGCTGTTTAATTTCCATGTGTTTGCATAGTTTCCAGAGTTTTGTCTGTTATTAATTTCTAGTTTTAATCCATTGTGGTCTGAGAAGATACATGGGATAATTCCAATTTTTTTGAATTTATTGAGACTTGATTTGTGACCTAATATGTGATCTATCCTGGAGAATGATCCATGTGCTGATGAGAAGAATGAATATTCTGAGGTTGTTGGGTGGAATGCTCTGTAGATATCTGCCAATTCCAATTGGTCTAGAGTCTTGTTTAGATCTTGTGTTTCTCTACTGATTCTTTGCCTAGATGATCTGTCTAATATTGACAGTGGAGTGTTCAGGTCCCCTGCTATTATGGTATTAGTGTCTATTTCCTTCTTTAGGTCTAATAGAGTTTGTTTTATAAATCTGGCTGCTCCAACATTGGGTGCGTACATATTTATGATTGTTATGTCTTCTTGATGGATCAGTCCTTTTATCATTAAGTAGTGTCCCTCATTGTCTCTTTTTATGGTTTTTAGTTTAAAGTCTATTTTGTCAGATATAAGAATAGCCACTCCTGCTCGTTTTTCTTTTCTGTTTGCATGGTAAATCTTTTTCCATCCTTTCACTCTTAGTCTGTGTGAATCTTTATGGGTGAGGTGGGTCTCTTGTAGGCAGCATATAGTTGGGTCCTGCTTTTTGATCCAGTCAGCCAGTCTGTGTCTTTTAATTGGGGAATTTAAGCCTTTAACATTAAGAGTTGTTATTGAAAGGTGTTGATTTATTCCTAGCATTTTATTGGTTGTTTGGTTGTCTTAGGTGTCTTTTGTTCCTTGCTTTCTGATTTACTGTTTGGTTTCTTTGTTTTTTGGTTCCTTAGGTTGTAGATAGTGTTTTTGTTAGCTTGTTTTCTCTTCATGAATGCCATTTTTATTGTACTAGCGGGTTTAGATTTTTCTTAGGTTTTTATGGCAGTGGTAGTTATTTTTCGGGAACCAAACCCAGTACTCCCTTGAGGATTTCTTGTAAGGGTGGTCTTGTGGTAGTGAACTCCCGCAGTTTTTGTTTGTCTGAGAAATATACTATTTGCCCCTCATTTCGGAAGGATAGCCTTGCAGGGTAGAGTATTCTTGGCTGGCAATCTTTGTCTTTTAGTATTTTGAAAATATCATCCCATTCCTTTCTAGCTTTTAGGGTTTGTGATGAGAAGTCTGATGTTAACCTGATTGGGGCTCCCTTATAGGTGATTTGACGCTTCTCTCTTGCAGCTTTTAAGATTCTCTCTTTGTCTCTGAGTTTTGCCAATTTGACTATGACATGTCTTGGAGAAGGCCTTTTTGGGTTGAATACGTTTGGAGATCGTTGAGCTTCCTGGATCTGAAGATTTGTGATTTTTCCTATACCTGGGAAGTTTTCTGCCACTATTTTGTTGAATATGTTTTCAATGGAATCTCCATTTTCCTCCCCTTCTGGAATACCCATGACTCGGATATTTGAGCGCTTGAGGTTGTCTGATATCTCTCTCAGATTTTCTTCCATGTCCTTGATTCTTTTTTCTTTCTTTTTGTCTGCTTGTGTTATTTCAAACAGCCCATCTTCAAGTTCAGAGGTTCTCTCTTCAACTTCGACAAGCCTGCTGGTTAAACTCTCCGTTGTGTTTTTTATTTCGCTGAATAATTTCTTCAGTTCAGCAAGTTCTGCTACATTTTTTTTCAGGACATTGATTTCCTTGTATATTTCCTCTTTCAGATCCTGTATACTTTTCCTCATTTCATCATGATGTCTAGCTGAGTTTTCTTGTATCTCATTCAGTTTCCTTAGAATTATCACTCGAAATTCCTTGTCAGTTATTTCAAGGGCTTCTTGTTCTATAGGATCTAGAGTATGAGATTTATTAACTTTTGGTGGTGTACTTTCTTGATTTTTTGTATTTCTGGTGTCTTTTTTTTGGTGTTTATTCATTGTGGCAGGGGGTTTCACAGTCCACCGGTTTGAGACTAATGACTAACTAGGATGTTGCTGTGGTTGCTAATTTGGTATGGCTCCCGCCGTGACTGCTCAGTTGGCCTCTAGTGTCTTGTGTGTGTGGTTGCCTCGGGTCTTGGGCTTCTCCGGGGATCCACCTTTCTGGTCAGCTTGTACTCTGCTGGGCTGGTGGATCACGTACCACAGGGTGTGTGATCTCTGTTGAGCTTTCACTTTCTGTACAGGACTTCTCCCCGTTCCGTGTGCTCTGGCCCAGGCTGTTAGATCGTGCAGTGGCGACCCCACCGGGTGTGTGGTTTCTGTCGAGTCTCCCCCCTCTGTGCACACTGTGCTGGGCTGGGGCGTGTCTTCTGCACCCCTCGTCTATCAGCTGGGCCTTCAAGACCCTGCTCAGCACCGCCTCGCCCAGGAAGTCTATCAGGTTTCTGCTAGGCACAGACAACCGGTCTCTCTGGGTGCCTTTGTAGCACTGTGTAGATCTTTCTCGGGTCTTGTTCACCTTTGTATCCCCCCGGTATAAACCGAGTCTAGTGCCTGCCTGCAGCCTGCTCTCCGGCAGGTTCAAGCGGACCTGGGAACTCTCCTACCACACTATTCCCAACCAGAAATTCGTTAGGCTTTTTTCCAAACTGGTGGACGCAGAGATGTTATCTGCCTCCCAGTAACAGGAAGTTTACCGGGGCCGGAGTCCAGGGTGTGGTGGAGTGACAGTCGGCCCGCCCGTACTTTCTAGCCCTCCCAACACTGGTCGGGATGCCCCACACCCCCAGACCCGCCAGAGAACCGCGGAGGGAGTGGGAGAGGAGGCCGGCCCGCAGGGTCCGGAAAGCCCCGCGCCAGGCCAAGCAAATGGGCTCAGTGATGGCCGAGCAGGGCGGAGCTGCCCGCACCTGGGAAAATGGAGGCAGCACCGGGGGCAGTGAGTGGCCTGGTGGTGCAGGCGGGAGCCGCGTGGGCCAGGGATCACTCACAGTGCTGTGCCAGGTCGGGCGCTCGCTCTGTCTCTGGTTTGTTGCCTTCCGTGTTCTCGGCGCTGCCGCCTCGGGCTGTTCAGTCGCGGCGCCGCTCGGGCGCTCCCAGGAATCTTCTTTAATGCCGGCCTGAAACCTCGAATCCTGAATAGGGCAGCTGGCCGCCTTCAGTGCGGCCCCAGCCTCCGGGATCCTGGCTGCATCCACAGCAGCCCTGGCGCCGTGTTCCCTGTTTCAAGACTCGCTTTTGCAGCTAAGAATCAGTTCTTTTCCAGCTCCACACTTCAAAGCTGTTGCCTGTAAATGAGGCAGCCTCTCCTGCCGGGGGCAAAGTGGCGTTGAGCCCCCACGACCGGCCAGCAGCAGCAGTCCTCCCTTAAGAGATGGCCAGAGGAAGGTCCACAAGTTTCCCGGCTGCCTGAGGCCCAGTGGCCACCTTTTCCACCTCAGCTACTCCGCGCCAGCCGCCGCAGCCGCCGCCATCTTGAAACCCACTTTCCATGAACTTTTTGAGGACCCCTTGTATATTGACTTGTTTCCAAAAGCCTTGCCAAATTCACTCACTTATTCTAATAGTTCATTTGTATTATCTTTTGGATTCTTTATATGATCATTTTGTCTTCAAATAAAGACAGTTTTACTTCTTACTTTACAATTATTTTACATTCAGTTTCTTTCTTGCCTTTTATTTTTTTCTGGGTTAAAACTTTAAGTAAAATATTGACCAAAAGTAGTAATAATAGTCATTCTGGTCTCCTTCCAGAACTCAAGGGAAAAGTTTTTTATAAGTATGATGTTTTCCATAGTTTCATTTTTGGGGGATTTTTTTTTTTTTTTGTAAATATCCTTTTATATATTAAGTAACTAGCATAATTCTACTTCTAGTGTTCTAAAATTTTGTATACTTTAGTGTTGAATTTTATCAAATACTTTTGATGTATCCAGTGCATTATGTCATTTTTGTTAGTCTGATTTTGCAGTATATTATAAGAAATGCTTTTCATATTTTAAGTCCACCTAAAATTCCACTTAAGCCCACCTAGAATACCAACATGGTTGTGACTTATTGTCTCTATATGCTGCTCTGTTCATTTTGCTGATATTTTATTCAGCATGTTTGTGTCTATGTTTATGGAACAGATTGTCCTGTAATGCTATTTTCTTTTAAAGCACTTTTAGGGTTTTGGTATTAAGTTCACGCTGGCCTCATAAAATGAATTGGGGGCTGTCTCTCTTTTCCCACTCTCAGCACTTTTTCCAGGGTGGGCCTAGATGTGCTTTTCTTTGTACTCATTCCACCTGGGTTTACAGTACTTCTTGAATCTGCAGTTTAATGTCTTTTGTCAATCCTGAAAGTGTTTCGCTTTCATTGCCCTGAAGAATTGCATCTGACCTATTCTCTTCTACCTCTGATTTGGAGGCTACAATCACATGTGCAGAAGATCTTTCCTCTGTGGCTTACATATATCTTACAGTCTGCTTAATATTTTTTATATTTTTCTCAATGTATTAACTATTTTATTCTAACCTACCTGTCACTTTATTAATTTTCTTTTAAGCTACATCTAAATTGCTGATAAAGTATCTTTTGAATTGGTCAATTCACTTATTTTTGCAGTTCTAGAAATTTTACTTTAGCTTTTTAAATATTTTCATGTTTTTTGCTGACATTTTCTTTTTATTTTAATTTACTGAACACATTAATCACAGTTATTTTAGTATTCATTCTGAAAAACTCAATAACTGGATTTCCTGTGAGTCTATTTCCACTCCCTTTTTTCTTAATATCCCATCAACGTCTGTTCAACTTTATTGAGTGCTGGACATTGCACATGGAATACCGTAGAGGTCATTTGAGCCTCTGGCTGATGTAATCATTCCTCAGAGGCATTACTTTTTAATTTGGCAGGCAATTCAGGTAAGAGCACATCTCTGAAATTAAGATGATTAAAAGTTGGCCTTGCGTCCAGGAGGTATTTTTTCCGCTACTACTCTAGCGCACAGAATATTGGGGTTCTCCATGAAAATCCTGCAATATTTACCAAGGTCTTTCATTTTTGACAGTTTTTGTCCCCAATGCTCATGGTCTGTAAAATCTCTGGTCAGCCTCTCAGCCACATAGCCACAGCTGCAAATCAGCAAATACCTTGACAGGAAAAAACATTGCCAGGTGTTAGATTCTGCTCTCTCTAGAAATTGTCTCTAGAATTTTAGCCACCCAAGTCTTGGCAGCCTTGATATTTCTCCGATGTTTTCAAATAGATTAATTTTATATTTTCCCCAGCTTTTATCTTTGTTATTAGTGGAAGAAATAGTCTAACACAAATTAGCCCACCATAAATGGAAATTTAAATTTTTCCAATATTAAGGGTACAATTTGATAAATCTATATAGTCATATAACCACCATCACTATCAAAATATAGGATATTTTCCAATACCCAAAAACTTCCTTTATGAACCCTTGCAGTTAACCCTGTCCACCCTGCCCCAGCCTCTGGCAACCACTGATCTGCTTTCTATCATAACAGTTTTGTTTTTTCTGCAATTAATATAAATGAAATTGTACAGTGTGTGCTCTTTTGTGTCTGACCTCTTGAAATTTATACATGCTATTTATATATATATATGGGATTCATTTATTATTACTGCTGAACAGAATTCCATTTGTTTAGATATAATTTGTTTATTCGCTCACCAGTTGATGAACATGTGGATAGCTTATTACATTTATGAATAAAGCTGCTGGAAACATTCATATACATGTCTCTGTGTATACTCCATGTATGCTTTAATTCTCTTGTGTAAATAGCAAGCAGTAGGATTTCTGGGATATATGGTAAGTGTGTATTTACCTACATAAGAAATTTCCAAAATTTTCCAAAGTTCTGTAGTATTTTATGTCTTTACCACCAAAATAAGAGTCTTCCAGTTGATCCACGTTGACACCCACAGTGTCTTGTAAATTAGAGCCATTCTAACAGGTGAAGAGTGGCATCTCATTTTGGTTTTAATTTGTATTTCCCTAACAACTAATGATATTGAACATCTTCTCATGTTCTTACTTTCTATTTTTGGTAATATCCAAATTTTTGTGCATTTTAAAAATTGGCCTCATTATTAAAATATGAGAGTTTTTTCCTATATTCTAGATAAAATTTATATATCATATGTTTTCCCAGTCTGTGCCTTGCCTTTTTATTTTCTTAAATCTTTATTCTGAAGAGCAAATGTTTTTCATTTTGATGAGGCCCAGTTTGTAATATTTATCTTTTAAGTTGATTTTATTATATCCTATCAAAGAAACTTGTACCTAACCCAGGGTCATAAAGATTTTCCCTCATGTTTTCTTCTGGATATTTTATAGTTATTGCTCTTGTCTTTAGCTCCATGTTCATTCTGACTTCATTTCTAGCCAACATAATCAAAGGAAAAAAGAAATAAAAACCCAGTGTCAGATATGAAGAAGGCTGACAAAGGACTGGTATCCAGAATATATGTAAAGAGTTCTCAAAATTCAACAATAAGAAAATAACCCAATCTTTAAAAAGAAGTGGGCAAAAGATTTGAACAGAACCTTCACCAAAGAAGATATACAGATATGAAATAAGCACATGAAAAGATGCTTGAAATCACTGGTCATTCATTTACATTATGGAAACGTAACTTAAAATCAAAATGAGATACTACACAACTATAGTAACAGTTAAATAAAATTAAAAATTTTTAAATACTGATAAGAACTTCTGGGGAAAATGTGGAGCAATTAAACTTTCACTGATTTCTGGCAGGACTGCAAAATGGCACAGCCGCCTTGGAAAATAATTTGATAATTTATTTTGACTTAAACATACGAACTCCAAACAATCCAGCAATCTCACTCGTAGGTGTTTATCCAAGATCAATAACCCATATGACCACACAGAGACCTGCATGCAGGTGAACGTTTACAGCAACTGTATCCACACCTGCAGAAAAACTGAAAACTCTACAAATGTTTATCACCTGGAAAATGGATTAAAAGAAAAAGTGATATATCCAGACAATGGAATATTACTCACCAGCAAAAGCAAACAAACAAATTACCAATAACTTCACCAATGAGGGTGGACCTCAAATGCATTATGCTAAGGGGAAAAAGCCAGACTCAAAAGGCTATATAGTGTGTGATTCCATTTATATGACAAACTGGAAGAGGCAAAAGCATAGAAAACAGAACAATAGTCACCAGAGACTAGGGGTAGAGCTGGGGATATGACTACAAAGGGCATAAGAGGACTTTTGGAAGGTGATGGAATTGTTCTATATCTTGATTAAGGAAGGAGTTACATGGCTGTGTGCTTTTGCCCAAACTAGTAGAGCTGTACACTTAAAAGGGTGGATTTTACTGTTCTGTAAATTACAGCTCAGTAAACTTAATTTGTAAAGGACAGCTGTTTCTTTTTAATGTCTCTGCATCTGTCTTTATTCCCTCTGTTCACTGCTTTATAAGTCGGGTTGGACAACTGTAAAAGTATTAGACCATTTTCTGTGTCTTATAACAGAATACCTGAAACCTGGTAATTTACAAGGAAATGAAATTTATTCCTTATAGTTTTGGAGGCTGAGAAATTCAAGGTCCAGGGGTGCATTTGGTAAGGGTCTTCTCCTCGATGGGGTCTCTCTGTAGAGTCCCAGGGTGGCACGGGGCACCACATGGCAAGGTGGCCGAGCTTATGTCAATGTGCCCACATGCTCTCCTTATAAAGCCACCAGTGCCGCTCAGTGATAACCCATTAATCCATTAATCTAAGAATAAATAATCCATTCATGAGGTCACAGCCCTCATGATCCAATCATCCACCAAAGGCCCCACCTTTCAAATACCATAATCAGATTTCGCACTCTCTTAACTCTGTGACAGTGGAAATCAAGCTTCAATATGAGTTTGGGGGGACACTCAAACTATTGTCACAACCTATCTTGTATGGGAGGTTTTTCCTGGACCACACCAGGATTTGCATTAACACAGTGCAAATTTTAGTAATGTGATCATGACCATTTTTTATAACCTCAGGACAATGGAGAAGAGGACAGTCTCCATACCCGACTTCTCTGAGGACCCATTATAAACTCTGACTGCTCTGAGGGTGTGCCCAGCCTCTGTTCCTGTCTTACCAATCCTGTCTGTCACAAATGCCCTATCCCTCACCTGGCTCTTCCTTGCTGTTGGGCCAGATAGTTTTCTACTTATTTAGCAATTGCAGTTTCTTCTTGATTATTGACCCTATCAGGTTTTGTATATTTCCTTAAGTTAATTTTGGTTAAGTGCACTTTTTGCATATGTTCAGAATATCATTTATTAAATTTTATCATTTAATAAATTTTTTAATTAATTAAATTTTCAAATACATTCATACATACCTGTCAATAGTATTCTCTGATAATTTCCAGTATTCCCACATTTGATATTATGTAATGTTTTTGTCTCTAGTGGTATGTGTTTGCTTTTCATTCTTTTTTGTTGTTTGTTTGCTGATTATATTATATTGTTCTTGTTACAATGAATAAATTCTTGAGTGCATTTTCCAACTCTGTCACTTTTCTATCATGTACTTCATTCGTTTCTGCTTGTATATTTACTATTTAATTATTTTCCTACTTTTGTAACGCTGTTTTTCTGTGGTTTTCTATGTTTTAGTTAAAGTTGCAATAGATTGTTAGTAAAAATGGCTATAAAAATTGCTGTCTGTATCCTTCCCTTTGGGTAGTCCTTCCCCACACTGACTCTGGGCTTTGCCATGGGACTTGCTTTGATAGGTCAAATAGCAAACAAGATTCTAGCAGAGACACAAAAAGCACTTCTGTACGAGGATTTGCTCTCTCTTGCTGCAGCTGGAGTCCTGAGACCGTCATAAGAATAAGCCCAGGCTGACCTGCAAGAGAACGGCCACATGCAGAAGAACCCATGCCCTCGCCATCAGCCTCTCAAACCCCAGATCTGTAAACAGGGCAATTCTAGGACAGCTATTTGGCCCACCAGCTGACCACAGGCACATGCAAGAGCCCAGCAGAAACCAGCCATGCCAACCCAGATCAGTGGAATGACCCAGCTGACCACAGAGCTCAATACACCATTGTTTTAAGCCATTAAGTTTTAGTGTGGTTTGTTATGCACCCACAACTAACAAATATAATTGTTATGTTTATAATGTCATTTTCTGTTCACGGACAATGAAGTAATTCCTGGTTATGAATTTTCCTTTGAGGGTTATGCTGGCTGAATGCCATAAGTTTGTGTGCATAGTGTTCAACATAGTCTCTAATTGGAATATTGGTTTCTTTACTTTCTTTCTTTCTTCCTTTCTTTCTTTCTTTCTTTTTTTTTTTTTGTGTGTGTGTGTGTGCTAATACTGAGTTAAGAGAGCATTTACATTCTGTCTTTCCAAGATCTTATTATTTTCTAGCTTTTTGGCATTGTAGTTTGCAAAGGTAACCTGAACAATTTCTGCTTTTTGTGCCTGACTGCGGTTTCCTTTAGGGTTTAAGCGTTCATCAAAGTTTATAATGTTCCCACAGCTCTCAAAAAGAAGAGATATTCTCTAGAGGACGCATATCTTAATGTCTTTCCAGTTACCCTTCCTCGAACACAGGCTTCGTAGGGACCAGAGATTTTCCATTTTGCAGCGTGTGCCCTAGCACACAGTAGCTGCTCACAGTAGTATTTTTTTTGTTGAGTGGACGAATGAGTGAACCTAGTTTAAAATGCTACTTAGATCCTACATTACCTTACTATTATTTATGGCTTATTATGACATTTTATCTTACTAATACTCTGAAAACTGAAATAGATGTGTTAATTTTGCTACCATTGCGCTCTGACCAATTTCTCCGTGTATATTCTAATATACTCTCTTCTGACTATTTCTATATAATGATCTGTGGGTCATAAGTTTCCTATATCCACGAGGTTGGCTTTTATCTCTAAAAAACCATAAGCTCTGTCTTGTGATGTGTTTTGCCATGAGGTCTTCTCCATCTGATATTGATATTGGAATTGCTGTGAATTCTTTGCTGATCTATTATTGCCCCTCCATGGCAGAGATGGGTAGGTGACCACTTTCATCCTTGATAAAAAACAAAGCAAACAAAAACAAGCGCTTTTATAGAAGGCACTGATGTGCCCAGCTGATAAGTTCCATTCGCTCTGGAGCAGGGATGATCCCATGACTAAGTTCTGGCCGACGAGAGGTGAAGGGATGTTGTGGGTGAGCTTGAGAAAGGGGGACATCAGCAGGGACTCTCATTGTGTCCTTTTCCTTCTCCTTGAGGCCTGGCATGCAAACTTGGTGGTTTGTCATTTCCACAGTCTTTGTGGATACTGAGACCCTCTGAGGGCAAATGCTAAGCGATCACTAAGTGATAGTGGAGCAGAAAGAGAGAAGCAGAGCTAGTCTCCAACAGCACGGCACCGTGGAGCAGACGTACATCCTCATCCTCTCTCCCCCTTTCTCTCCCTTTCTACTCCCCTGTGCATGCATAGCACCTAGTATGCAGGCGCAATGGATCTCATGGGCTGACCAAGGTTCTAGTGCAGGCCTGGACTTGTGGTCAGGTACATGTCCATGTTTTACAAGAAAAATCACTCATTCAAGGACAAAACAGGTATCTCTGCAGCAGCAGAATCCTTGGGCTCAATCGGAGAGTGCTTTCCATGGACAGGAGACACTGAGACCCCAGGGATCAGGGATCCCTGGTTTATTTCCCAGCCTCCCAGCTGCACTCCCAATCTCACCTGTCTGCTGTGGCCAAGGGGCAGGTGTGTCTACAAAAGGAAAGCAGAAACCAGAAAGGAATATCTGGGATGCAGTGACATAATGAGGCTAACAAACCCTTAGAGAGAACAACAACCCATGAAAGGGAAAATCTGGAAGTGGTTGTGGGTCATGGTGGCTTCACTGGTCTCTCCTTGAGCTCTGAAAGTTCTGGGTATGTGTGTCTCCCTCAGCCACACAGGCTGGAAAAACCCTAGATTCCCATGAGGCTCAAGAAAAGCACATGGCAGCTTGGTCCACTTCCTGGTGGAAGACGTTTCCCAATTGAGTTAATTTCCTAGTCCTGGAATCTAGACAATTGGAAGAGACTGAATGTCCTGCAAGTCTGAAACCAAGTTTTCTTCCTTCTTTCTTTGCTCTTTGACTATCACTACTGTCCACACTGTAGCTGGCCACAGCAGTGAGGGATTGTCACTTTCCTTGGAAAACCTCATAGCTTCCTCCTTCCAGCTCTCAGTAGTGCAGGTGAGAGGGGTCATGGCGTGCCCTGCTGACCCTTTGGAATGTGAGGAATCCTGGCCCCATTCGATGCTGGGGTTCCCATTCTCTCCCATGTGAAAGCACTGAGGGAGTCCACCCATTCCAGAAAATGTTTTGCAGACAAATACTCCACCAAGAAGGCAACAACTTCATTTGGGAACTGTAGCCCCAAAGAGACACATCCATACCCCTGGAACCTGTGAATATGACTGTATTTGGAAATATGGTCATTGCAGATGTAATTAAGCTAAGGATCTCAAGATGAGTGTTCATCATAGGTTTAAGGTGAGCTTCAAATCCTTATAAGAGGAATGCAGAGGGAGATTTGAGACAGACACACAGAAGAGAAGGCCACGTGAAGATGGAGGCAAAGACTGGAATGATGCACTCACAAGCCGAAGAATTCCTGAAGAAGACACCAGAAGCTGGAAGAGGCAGAGAAGGATCCTCCCCTACAGTCTCCAGAGAGAACATGGACCTACTGACTCCTCGATTTCCTACTTCTAGCCTTCAGAACTGTGAGAGAAATAACTTTGGTTGCTTTAAGCTATCATATTTGTGGTTAGCTATTAAAGCACCTTTAGGAAACTAATACAGGGACTTAACTCATTGGTTGGACTTTATTAATAAAAATGAGTTCAAATTATTCAAAGCTTGGGTATTTAGTCATGCCATCTGGTAATGTTTGTGGAACCATCTCTGTTGCCCTTTAATAAGAAATAAAATAGAGGGTGCAGTTGGGGCCTGGTGGGCAGTATGGCCTTGGAGTTAACCAAAACAATACTGTCACTTGACCCATTTCAGAGCAGTGGAGCATGCTAGGAAGAGCATGAGAGCTGGAGCCAGGCCAGCTGGGTGTAAATTTACCTTTGTGCAAACATAGGCCATGGTAGAACCTTGGGCAAGTTAGTCAACCCTCCTGTGTCTCGGTTCTATAAAGTTAGATGCCAGTACTTACCTTGTAATTCAAGTAATAGAGTAAAGAACTTATCTGAATGTCACATCATCATCACATCACCATCATCACCACCATCATTATTATCACCATCATTGTTATCACCATCATCACCATCACCATCACCATCATCACCATTATCATTACCATCACCATCATCACCATTATCATTATTATCACCATCATTGTTATCACCATCATCATCACCATCAACATCATCATCACCATCACCATCATCACCACCACCACCATTTCCATCACCGTCATCATCACCATCATCATCATCACCACCATCACCATCATCATCATCACCATCATCACCATCACCACCACCATCATCATTGTCACCACCATCACCATGACCATCATCATCATCACCACCATCATCATCATCATCATCATCACCATCACCATCACCATCACCATCATTATCATCACCATCACCATCACCATTATCATCGTCACCATCATCATCACCATCATTACCACCATCATCATCATCACCACCATCACCATTATCATCCTCACCATCATCATCACCATCATTACCACCATCATCATCATCACCACCATCATCATTGTCACCACCATCACCATGACCATCATCATCATCACCATCAACATCATCATCACCATCATCATCATCACCATCACTACTATCACCATCATCACCACCATCATCATTGTCACCACCATCACCATGACCACCATCACCATCACCATCATCATCACCATCACCATCATCACCATCAACATCATTATCACCATCACCGTCATCACCATTATCACCATCACTATCATCAACGTCACCATCTCTATCACCACCATCACCACCATCACCATCATCACCATCATCACCATCAACCATCAACAGCTAAACTATTTATAACTTTGCCTGAGCCCTGAGTTCCTGGAAAACAGTGAAGGTTATAAATCCCACATGCTTTTGTGTTCCAGGAAACTTCTTACTGCAAAGAACCCCCACTTCCCCGTATGATTTAGATTAGTCTCCCTTGTTTATCTAGAAAAAGCCATACACTCTCCATATTTCCATTCCGTGTCTCATAATGATGATCTGAACTGTTTGTCCCACCGATCAGTCAGAATAAAGTGCTTGTTAACTGACTTGACCAAACTTTCATTCATCTCCTCTCCCTCCCTCAGGACCCTGAAGTCTGACCCTCCCTCAGCCTGAGACAGCAGGCAGCTCCTCCTGGACACCCCCTTCCTAGAGTCAGATGACCTCAGGAAAGGCATTTCCTGATTGATCAACTGTCTGATTCGAGCACCTGCTCCCCCACACTCTGTTCTTTTTTGGCCTTGTTTGGTCTTGCCCATAAAAGGAAGTTTATTTCTGCTTGACCTTTAAGACACTTGCAGATCTTTTGGTCAGAGTGTTCTCCCTACTGCAATAGCCCCCTCCCTTTATTGCAATCCTTTTGAATAAAGTCTCCTTTCCCAACTCTACATTAGTTTTTTGGCTTTTTTTTTTTTTTTTTTTTTTTGTACACTGTTCATTTCAGTGCTCCCTGTATGAACAAGAAAGGAAGTGTTGAGACATGGTCTTGTGAAGACCTCCTCTGATTCACAGGTTCACAGTTGTTCCTGGCCTGAGGAACAACCACACCCCCTAGTTGACTATAGGTTTTTCTTTTAAGTCCTAAGAATTCAAAGGAAGGGTGTGTCAGTTCATTCAGGCTACTATAACAAATTAACATACAGTGGGGTGGCTTATAAATAACAGAGATTCATTTCTCACAGATCTGAAGGCTGGAAGACCAAGATCACAGTGATAGCATGGCCTGGTTCTGGTCAGGGCCCTCTTTCAGGTTGAAGACCACTGCCTTCTCTGTGCGTCCTCACATAGTATAAGAGGCAGAGCAGCTCTCTAGAGTCCCTTTTGTGAGGACACTAATCCCATTCATAAGGGTTCCACTTTCAATGACCTAATCACTTCCCAAAGGCCTCACCTCCTAACACCAACATCTTGGGGGTTAGGATCTTAACATATGAATTTGAGGGGACACAAGCACTCAGCCTGTAGCACAGAGGCCTTATTACCTGTTCCTTTACAGGTGAGGCTGTGACTCAGATGTCAGAGTCCAGGACATTCACTGGACCACATCTTTGGTGGTCACTGTACTCATTTCCTGGGGTTGCAGCAAGAAAGCACCATAAACTGGGGGCTTAAACCACAGAAATGTACAGTTCCTCAAAGTTCCAGCGGCCAGAATTCCAAGATCAAGGTGTTATCAGGGTTGGTTTCTTCCAAGGCTGTGAGGGAGAATCCGTTCCAGGCGTCTCTCCAGCTCCTGGTGGTTTGCTGCTAACCATTAGCATCCCTTGGCTTGTAGATGCATCACCCCAATCTCCACCTTCATCTTCACAGGGCATCTTCCTTGTGTGTGTGTCTGTGTACAGCTTTCCCCTTTTTATAAGGACACCAGTCATATTGGATTAGGGTGCCATCCTACGTCAGCATGACCTCATATTAACCAATTACTTCTGCAACAACCCAATTTCCAAATAAGGTCCCATTCTGAGGTACTGGGGGTTAGGACTTCACCACAGGAATGTTACAGGGCACAATTCAACCTGTAGCAGTCCCCATGCCTCAGAAGTCAAGCCTCCCTGTGCATCACCCTCTCCTGCACTCCCTAACTCCAGGTGGGAAGCCCACCTAGCCGAGTTGCCCCCTCAGCACAGGGCTGGCCAGGTCTCCACTACCCATGCTCTCCAGCAAATCCAGACACCGTGAGTTCAGAGGACAAGAAATGGAGGATTCCCTGCTCCAGTTCTTAGAGACACATGTCCCAGGACCACCACTCGCCCCCCTTCAGCTCCTGCTTCTTGCACACACCACCCCGATGGGACCCTGCATAGCGCAGGACTGGCTGTGGGATCTGGAAAGTCCTAGCCCCTGGTTTAGTACCATGGAAACCCATCAACACACCTCCTAAACCACCAGCAGAAATGGCCCCACTTTCTCTGGGCATTAAACATGGCAGAGGAAAAATTGGGGGCCAGCAGGATTTTTGTTTATTTTGGTGTAACTTCTCTCTTTCTACCTGGATATTGACACAATGGCTTTTGTTATCCTTGCAATTTAAAGTTTCCACTGGCTGTGTCTCATTTTGAATTTCATGTGGTAAGCCCTTTCCACCTGCTATACAAGCTGCTGCTTCCAGGGAGAAATCTCATCTCCCATGTCTCACATTTTTGCTTCAATTCCTTGTCTTCAGGTTTCTCAACCAGACACAAATTACCCACGTGCTGGCTCTCCATCATCGGTCTACTCCATCTCATGTTTTTTCTCGTCCCTTGCTCCTCTCCAGTCTTGTCCCCTCCCAACACTTACAATAACAAGCAGATGCCCATGGACCACTCTGTTAATATCCATGGTTTATATCAATGTAGTTATTATTGTCATTATTTGTAGAGGAAGCAAGTTAGGAACAGAGAAGTTAGGTGCATTACCTGTCTTCCTTTGTATTCCGCTGCTATAACAGAACACCACAGACTAGTGCTTTGTAGGCAATACAGTGTTGTATGGCTCATGGTTCTGAAGGCCGGGAAGTTCAAGAGCATGGCACTGGCATTTGGTGAGGGTCGTCTCATGGTGGAAGCATCAAATGTTGAGCAAGCGCCCAAGACAGAGAGAAGATGGGGGCTGGACTAGTCCTTTCATCAGGAACCCACACCCACAATAACTAACCCACTCCTGAGATGGTGGCATTAATCCATTCATGAAGGTAGAGCCCTCGTAACTTGATCACCTCTTAAAGGTCCCACCTCTCAACACTGTTACAGTGGCGGTTAAATTGCAGCATGAGTTTTGGGGGGGACAATCAAACCATAGCATTGCTCAAGATTTAGTCAGCTGGTTAAGGCAGTGAAGACACTCAAGGGAAACTATCAGAATTGGAGTGAACCCCCGTTCCCACGGGTCCATCATCCCTGCCTGAGCCAATGATAAACCCAGGGCACCACAGCATATCTTGGTCTAGCAAGGAATGCCGTCCCCACATTTCCAGTGTAAGTGCCCTGTCCTTCTCCACCGAGGAAACTTTCAGTGTTAGGATGAGCAGAGGGAGATGAGATTTCTCTGTCTGGGATGTTTTTCAAGCAAATCCAGTGTGATTAACAGACGCCTCTGCCTTCAGCTCCTACCAGCGCGCACATTCTGAAATGTTCTCCCAAACACTAAATACACCAGACGACGGCAAAAACAAAAACACTGCACAAGTGATCGCTTATAGACTCAATCTGTTTTTTTCTTTCCCAGGCAGAAGCCTGTCCACACTTCAGTGCTTTTACAGCCTTTATTAAGAGAAGTGAGAACTCAGTCTATTTGATTTATAATTGAAAATCATAAACTATAGCATTCACCTGCTGTTCCCGTGCACTGGTGAGATGATACAAGGCTATTTCATCACTCAGCCTCATAATTGGCATAAACCATCATCAGTATGCGCCGTGGCATCCCAGAGGCCCGCTAGCAAGTTGATGCAACTGCACAGGCTGGAGAGCAGAAATTTGGTAAAAATATTATTTCGTGCTGATTTGTTCTCTAACTCCTGTTTCATGAAGAGTCACCGGGACGCACAAGGGCCCTTCATTAGTAGGACTGGAAGAGAGGCAGGCCTGGCATGGACACGTTGTCCCCTGACAAAGATACCTCTGACCATTCTCCTAGGCCCACCTGTGCATTTCTTTGCAAAATCCAGTTTTAACAAAAACCCTGCTAAGTAAGAACTCCTCACGCTCAATACCTAGATCACCCTCTGTACCTGATTTCCCTTGATATCTGAGCAGGTTCCTCAGACTCCACCGTCCCCCAGGTGATGTCTGATCATCCTGACCTGTCTCCAGCAGAGTCCCCCTGATCCCTGACGTCTCCTCTTAATAACTGTCCATCCACTGACCCTGACCCTGCTCCTTGGCTATACTTTCCCACTTGCCTCTGCTGTACTCAGAGATGAGATGAGCCCAGTCTCTCTCCCTGACCACAGAATCCCATTGCAGTGTCCCCTGTACCTATGGCGATGGTCCTGAATAAAGTCCACCTTACCATGCTTCACCAAGTGTCACTAAATAATTTTTAACACCCTCCAGTGTCCCTTCCCCATACTGGGAGGGCAGACGGCCCCACCCTTGGCCACACACTGACTCCAGCCCAGAGCAGACCTAGGCAGTGCCTTGTGCACATTTTTGGCTTATAGTTCTACAGATTTAGCACATGTAGAGATTCTCGTAACCACGGCTATAATCAAGGTAGAGACCATCTCATCACGCCTGAAAAAACTCCCTTTGTGGTCATGTGTGCAACCCCACCCCCAACCAACTGAGCTATTCTTTGTCATTCTAATTTTGCCTTTTCAGAGATGACAGAAACAGAACCATGCAGTGAGACTGGCTCCTTTCCCACTGCATGATGCCCTTGAGATTCATCCATGTCATTGCATGTATCAATACTTATTCTTTTTTCTTTATTGCCAAATAGTATTTCATCAAACGGATGTCCTTCAGTTTCTCCATTCATGAGCTAACGGACCCTCAGTGTGTTTCCACTTTTTGATGATTATCAGTGACGCTGCTCTAAACATTCATGTTGTGTGGAGCTTTCGTTTCTCTATAGTAAATGCCCAGGAACAGGATTGCTGGGTCCCGTGCTACGTGCAGGCTTCACTTTACCAGAAACGGCCAGGCTGTTTTGCAGAGCACCTGAACGCTCTGTTCTGCATTCCCACCAGCAGCCTATGCATGTTCCAGTTGCTCTGCTTCCTCGCCAGCACTTGATTTTGTCAGCTTTCTAATTTTAGGTGTGTAGAGGCATCATGTGGTTATTTTGACTCGCATTTCCCTAATAGCTAATAATTTGTGCATATTTTCAAGTGCCTGTTTACCATCCGTCCATCTCACTTGGTGAAGCATATGTTCAGGTATTATTTGCATCCTCCTCCTCCCACCACTGGTTTGTTTGTTTCTAACGGTTACGTTTGAGTGTTTTTTATATGTATTCTGGATAGATACGTCTTATCAAATACATAATTGCAAATACTTTCTCCCAGTCTGTAGCTTGTCTTTTTATCTGCTTAACAGGGTCTTTCACAGAGAAGAAGTTTTAGTTTTTAATGTAGTCTTTTTTTTTTTTCTTTCTTTCTTTTATGGATCATGCTTTCGGAATTTTTGCCTAACAGGTCAAATATTTACTCCTATTATTTTTTACCTAAAAATTTTATAGTTTTACTTTTACATTTAGATTAATGACCCATTCTGAGTTAATTTTTTATGAGGTGTAAAGCTTAATTCCAGATTCTTTTTTTTTTTAATATGAATGCCCAATTGTTTCAGCGGCATTTATTGAAAAATGACAATGGTAAAAAAAAAAACAACAAATAACATCATTAAAAAATGGACAAAGGAAGTGAGTAGGCATCTCTCAAAGGAAGATATGCAAATGGCCAGCAGATACATGAAAAAATGCGCAACATCACTCAGCATCAGGGAAATGCAAATCAAAACCACATTAAGATACCATCTCACCCCAGTTAGACTGGCTGTTATGAAAAAGACAGAGAATAACAAATGCTGGTGAGGATGCAGAGAAAGGGGAAGCCTCCTGCACTGTTGGTGGGACTGTAAATTAGTGCAGCCATTGTGGAAAACAGTGTGGAGGTTTCTCAGACAACTACAGATAGAACTGCCATGTGATCCAGCAATCCCTCTTCTGGATATACACCCAAAGGAATGGAAATCATCATGTCGAAGGGACACCTGCGCTCCCATGTTCATCACAGCTCTATTTACAATAGCCAAGAGTTGGAACCAACTTAAATGTCCATCATCATCAGACAACTGGATAAGGAAAATGTGGTATCTATACTCAATGGAACATTACTCAGCTATCAGAAAGAATGAAATATTGCCATTCACAGCAACATGGATGAACTTAGAGAAAATCATATTAAGTGAAATAAGCCAGGCACAGGTAAAGAAGTACCATATGTTCTCACTCATAAGTGGGAGCTAAAATTATAAGCATATAAATAAAAGAAAGAAAGAAAGGTACTATATTCCCAATAATACATTGAACTCTCAAAAGGACAACTGGGATACTAGAAGGGGGGAGGGAAGGAATGGGGGCAGGGCCACAAATAGCAATGATAGTGTATATTATTGAATAGAATAATTATTCTGATGTGAGCATCACACATTGCACATGGGTGTTGATGTTCAACTCTGTACCCCACAGATGTGTACAATCAATTTTGTTACAATAAAATAAACAAACAAATAAATAAATAAATAAGAAAAGATAATTCTTTCTCTACCTTAAGGGTAGATTGGACACATTTCTGTGGTGTGTTTCTGTACTTTTTATTCTGTTCCTTTGTTCCGTACATCTGTCCCTTCACCATACCACACTGTCTCGATTTCTGTAAGTCTTAAAATCAGGTAGTGTGGTTCCTACACAGTGATTCTCTTTAAAAATTGTTTTGGCTCCTCTAGTTCCTTTGGTTTTTCACATACAGTTTTAATCAGTTTATAGCTACAAAAAATATCCAGCTGGGATTTTTGCTGGATTCGCATTAAATCTATAGGTTCATTTGGGAAGAACTTTTATCTTAGTTAAATTGAGTTTCCCATCTGTGAACACAGTATATCTTTCCTTTTATTTAGGTCTTTTTTGATTTCTTACATCCGTGTTTTGTTGTTTCCGGCATAATAATCCTGTACTTGATTGTTAGATTTAAAGCCCAGTATTTCACGCTATAGGGAACTATTTTTAATGGTGTACTTTTATTAATTTTAGTATCCAATTGTTCATTGCTAGTATATAAAATGTGATTAATTTTTGCATGTTGACTTTGTATCCTGCATACTTGCTAAATTCACTTATTCTAGCAAGTTTTTTTAGATTCCTTAGGATTTTCTATATACTCAAGCACATCATATGCAAGTAGTGACAATGTTTTTTCTTCCTTTTCAATGTGTATGCTTTTTATTGTTTTCTTCTTGATCTCAGGAAGAAAACATTAAGATTTTTACCATCAAGTATTACATTAGCTATAAGTTTTTGAAGGATGCCCTTTATCACATGAAGAAAACTCACTTTTCCTAGTTTGCTGACGGTTTTTGATGACTGGAGTTGAGTTCTGTCAAATATTTTTCCAGAAAAATGAATTTGATTGCATGAGTTTTTGTAATTCTTTTAATATGGTGAATCATATTGACTGATTTTTTTAATATTGAGCAAATCTTTTTGTATTCCTGGACTTAATTTGCTATTTTTTTAATTTTTTGCATCTCTATTTGTGAAAGTGTTCTTTTCTTGTACTCTCTTTGTGTAGTTTTAACACTAGGATAGTAGGGCCTCATAAAATGCATTATGAATTGGTCCTCCTCTTCTATTCTCTGGTAAAAAAAAAAAAAAAAGACATAAAAATGGTGCTAATTATTCTTTGAATGTCTGATAGAATTCACTGGTGAAACCATCTAGACCTGGGAATTTGGGGGGGATGGGAAAGGAGAGGTTTTGAACTATAAATTTAATTTGTTCGATAGAAGACTATTCAGGTTATCTACCTCTTTTTGAGCGGACTGTGGTAGTCTTTAGCTTTCAAGGAATTGATCCATTCCATCAAAGTTGTCAATTTTATGTGTGTCAAGTTATTTGTAGTATTTCCTTATTACCCTTTTTACATCTGCAGAGTCTATAGTGTTGTACCCTCTTTCATTCAAATCGATAGTCTTCCTTCCTTCCTTCCTTCCTTCCTTCCTTCCTTCCTTCCTTCCTTCCTTCCTTCCTTCCTTCCTTCCTTCCTTCCTTCCTTCCTTGCGGCCAGTCTTGCTAGAAATTTATCCATTTTATTAATCTTTCCTAAGAGGCAGCTTTTGGTTTCTTTAATTTTCTGTTTTTAATTTTATTATTTTCTACTTTAACCATCATTATTTCCTTTCTTCTCCTGAATTCTTTGGGTTTATTTTGCTCTTTCTCCACAATCTTAAGGTGAAAGTTCAGATTATTGATTTTGAACATTTCTTCTTTTATCATATAAACATGTAATGTTATAAATTTCCCTCTAAGCAATTTATTAGCTGCATCCCACAGTTTTTTTTTTTATATAGTGTATTTTCATTTTTGTTTAGTTCAAAACATTTTCTAGTTTCTCGTAAAATTTCTTCTTTGACCCATGTGTTAGTTAGAAGTTTGTTGTTCAATCTGGAAGTGTTTAAAGATTTAAACCTAGCTCATCAATTTCTAGTCTAATTCCATTTGTTCAGAGAACACAACTTTGTATGATTCCAATTTTTTATGTTTATTGAGGTGTGTTTGATGAGCATAATATACTCTATTTTGATGAATATTCCATGTGCACTTGAAAGGAATGTGTATCCTCCTGCTATTGATTGAAGTATTATATAAATGTCATTTAGATCCATTTAACCAATGGGGCTAATAGCGTGGTTCAGTCTTCTCAATCCTTGCAGGTCTTTTGTCCTTTTTGTTCCATTGACTACTGAAAAGGGAGTGTTGAAGTCTCCAAATATAAATGCCAGTTTGTCCATTTCTTCTTTCAGTTCTACTGTGCTTCATTTCTTTTGAAGCTCTATTTTAGGTGCAAACAAATTTAGGATTGGTATAGCTTCCTGGGCAATTGGCCCTTTTGTTATTCTGCAATGCTTTCTTTGTCCCTGTTAACTTTCTTGGCTCTGAAGTATATGTGGCCTAGTATTAGTTCGACCATGCCAGGTTTCCTTTGATTACAGTGTACATGATATATATTTACCCATTGTTTTACTTTTAACTTACCCATATCATGAATCTTAAAGTGGGTTTTTTATTTTTTTTTATTTTTTTATTTTTTTTTATTTTTTTTAATTTTATTATGTCGATATACATTGTGGCTGATTATTGTTGCCCATCACCAAAACCTCCCTCCCTCCTCCCTCCCCCCCATGTCCTTTCTGTTTGCTTGTCATATCAACTTCAAGTAATTGTGGTTGTTATATCTTCTTCCCCCCTCCCGGTTTGTGTGTGTGTGTGTGTGAGTGTGTGTGTGTGTGTGTGTGTGTGTGTGTGTGTGTGTGTGTGTGTGTGTGTGTGTGTGTGTGTGAATTATATATTAATTTTTAGCTCCCACCAATAAGTGAGAACATGTGGTATTCTCTTTATGTGCCTGACTTGTTTCACTTAATATAATTCTAAGTCCATCCCTTTTGTTGCAAATTGTAGTATTTCATTCTTTTTTATAGCAGAGTAGTATTCCATTGTGTAGATATAGCACATTTTCCATATCCACTCATACGATGATGGACATTTGAGCTGGTTCCAACTCTTAGCTATTGTAAAGAGTGCTGCAATGAACATTGCGGAACAGGTATACCTTCGACCTGATGATTTCCATTCCTCTGGGTATATTCCCAGCAGTGGGATAGCTGGGTCACATGGCAGATCTATCTGCAATTGTTTGAGGAACCTCCATACCATTTTCCATAGAGGCTGCACCATTTTGCAGTCCCACCAACAATGTATGAGAGTTTCTTTTTCTCCGCAGCCTCGCCAGCATTTATCGTTCATAGTCTTTTGGATTTTAGCCATCCTAACTGGGGTTAGATGGTATCTCAATGTGGTTTTGATTTGCATTTCCCGGATGCTGAGTGATGTTGAGCATTTTTTCATATGTCTGTTGGCTATTTGTATATCTTCCTTAGAGAAATGCCTACTTAGCTCTTTTGCCCATTTTTTAATTGGGTTGCTTGTTTTCTTCTTGTAAAGTTGTTTGAGTTCCTTATATATTCTGGATATTAATCCTTTGTCAGATGTATATTTTGCAAATATTTTCTCCCACTCTGTTGGTTGTCTTTTAACTCTGTTAATTGTTTCTTTTGCTGTGCAGAAGCTTTTTAGTTTGATATAATCCCATTTGTTTATATTTCCTTTGGTTGCCCATGCTTTTGGGGTCGTATTCATGAAGTCTGTGCCCAGTCCTATTTCCTGAAGTGTTTCTCCTATGTTTTCTTTAAGAAGTTTTATTGTTTCAGGGTGTATATTTAAATCCTTAATCCATTTTGAGTTCATTTTAGTATACGGTGAGAGGTATGGATCTAGTTTCATTCTCCTGCATATGGATATCCAGTTATCCCAGCACCATTTGCTGAAGAGGCAGTCCATTCCCCAGTGAATAAGCTTGGTGCCTTTGTCAAAGATCAGATGGCAGTAAGTGTATGGGTTGATTTCTGGATTCTCTATTCTATTCCATTGATCAATGTGTCTGTTTTTATGCCAGTACCATACTGTTTTGGTTATTATAGCTTTGTAGTATAGCTTAAAGTCAGGTAGTGTTATGCCTCCAGCTTTATTTTTTTTGCTAAGCATTGCTTTGGCTATGCGTGGTCTTTTATTGTTCCATATAAATGTCTGAATAGTTTTTTCCATTTCTGAGAAAAATGTCTTTGGAATTTTGATGGGGATTGCATTGAATTTGTATATCACTTTGGGTAGCATGGACATTTTCACTATGTTGATTCTTCCAATCCAAGAGCATGGGATATCTTTCCATCTTCTTGTATCCTCTCTAAGTTCTCTCAGCAGTGGTTTGTAGTTCTCATTATAGAGATTTTTCACCTCCTTGGTTAACTCAATTCCTAAGTATTTTATTTTTTTGGTGGCTATTGTAAATGGGCAGGCTTTCTTGATTTCTCCTTCTGCATGTTCACTATTGGAGAAAAGAAATGCTACTGATTTTTGCGTGTTGATTTTGTATCCTGCTACTGTGCTGAAATCATTTATCAATTCCAAGAGTTTTTTTGAAGAGGTTTTAGGCTATTCAATATATAGGATCATGTCATCTGCAAACAGGGACAGTTTGACTTCATCTTTTCCAATCTAGATGCCCTTTATTTCCTTCTCTTCTCTGATTGCTCTGGCTAATACTTCCAAAACTATGTTGAATAGGAGTGGTGAGAGTGGGCATCCTTGTCTAGTTCCTGTTCTTAAACGAAAAGCTTTCAGCTTTTCCCCATTCAGGATGATATTGGCAGTGGGTTTGTCATATATGGCTATAATTATGTTGAGATACTTTCCCTCTATACCTAACTTATAGAGGGTCTTGGTCATGAATGAGTGCTGAACTTTATCAAATGCTTTTTCAGCATCTATAGAGATGATCATATGGTCCTTGTGTTTGAGTTTATTAATATGGTGTATCACATTTATTGATTTGCGTATGTTGAAACAACCTTGCATCCCTGGGATGAATCCCACTTGATCGTGGTGAATAATTTTACGTATGTGTTGCTGTATTCTGTTTGCTAGTATTTTAGTGAGGATTTTTGCATCTATATTCATCAAGGATATCAGCCTGTAGTTTTCTTTTTTGGTTATATCTTTACCTGGTTTTGGTATCAGGATGATGTTTGCTTCATAGAATGAGTTTGGGAGATTTGCGTCTGTTTCAATCTTTTGGAATAGTTTGTAAAGAATCGGTGTCAATTCCTCTTTGAATGTTTGGTAAAATTCTGCTATGAATCCATCTGGTCCTGGGCTTTTCTTTGTTGGGAGCCTTCTGATAACAGCTTCAATCTCCTTTATTGTTATTGGTCTGTTCAAATTTTCTACGTCTTCATGGTTCAGTTTTGGGAGCTTGTGTGTGAACAGAAATTTATCCATTTCCTCCAGATTTTCAAATTTATTGGCGTATAGTTGTTTATAGTACTCTCGAATAATTCCTTGTATTTCAGATGAATCAGTTGTAATATCACCTTTTTCATTTCTAATTTTTGTTATTTGAATCTTCTCTCTTCTTTTTTTTGTTAGCCATGCTAATGGTTTGTCAATTTTATTTATCTTTTCAAAAAACCAGCTTTTTGATTCATTGATCTTTTGTATTGTTTTGGGGGTTTCAATTTCATTCAGTTCTGCTCTGATCTTAATGATTTCTTTCCGTCTGCTAACTTTAGGTTTGGATTGTTCTTGTTTTTCTATTTCTTTAAGGTGAAGTGTTAGGTTGTACACTTGCCATCTTTCCATTCTTCTGAGGTGAGCATTTAATGCAATAAATTTCCCCCTTAATACTGCTTTTGCAGTATCTCACAGGTTTTGGTATGATGTATCATTATTTTCATTAGTTTCAATAAATTTTTTGATTTCCTGCTTGATATCTTCTTGGACCCATATGTTATTAAGTAGAATGCTGTTTAATTTCCATGTGTTTGTATAGTTTCCAGAGTTTCGTTTGTTATTAATTTCTAGTTTTAATCCACTGTGGTCTGAGAAAATACATGGGATATTTCAAATTTTTTTGAATTTATTGAGACTTGATTTGTGACCTAATATATCATCTATCCTGGAGAATGATCCATGTGCTGATGAGAAGAATGAATATTCTGAGGTTGTTGGATGGAATGTTCTGTAGATATCTGCCAATTCCAATTGGTCTAGAGTATTGTTTAGATCTTGTGTTTCTCTGCTTATTCTTTGCCTAGATGATCTGTCTAATATTGACAGTGGGGTGTTCACGTCCCCTGCTATTATGGTATTAGTGTCTATTTCCTTCTTTAGGTCTAATAGAGTTTGTTTTATAAATCTGGCTGCTCCAACATTGGGTGCGTACATATTTATGATTGTTATGTCTTCTTGATGGATCAGTCCTTTTAGCATTAAGTAGTGTCCCTCATTGTCTCTTTTTATGGTTTTTAGTTTAAAGTCTATTTTGTCAGATATAAGAATAGCTACTCCAGCTCGTTTTTCTTTTCTGTTTGCATAGTAAATCTTTTTCCATCCTTTCACTCTTAGTCTATGTGAATCTTTATGGGTGATGTGGGTCTCTTGTAGGCAGCATATAGTTGGGTCCTCCTTTTTGATCCAGTCAGCCAGTCTGTGTCTTTTGATTGGGGAATTTAAGCCTTTTACATTAAGAGTTGTTATTGAAAGGTGTTGATTTATTCCTAGCATTTTATTGGTTGTTTGGTTGTCTTAGGTGTCTTTTGTTCCTTGCTTTCTGATTTACTGTTTGGTTTCTGTGTTTGTTGGTTCCTTAGGTTGTAGATAGTGTTTTTGTTTGCTTGTTTTCTCTTCATGGATGCCATTTTTATTATACTAGTGGGTTTTGATTTTTCTTGGGTTTTTATGGCAATGGTAGTTATTTTTCAGGAACCAAACCCAGTACTCCCTTGAGGATTTCTTGTAAGGGTGGTCGTGTGGTAGTGAACTCCCACAGTTTTTGTTTGTCTGAGAAATATACTATTTGCCCTTCATTTTGGAAGGCTAGCCTTGCAGGGTAAAGTATTCTTGGCTGGCAATCTTTGTCTTTTAGTATTTTGAAAATATCATCCCATTCCTTTCTAGCTTTTAGGGTTTGTGATGAAAAGTCTGATGTTAGCCTGATTGGGGCTCCTTTATAGGTGATTTGACACTTCTCTCTTGCAGCTTTTAAGATTCTCTCTTTGTCTCTGAGTTTTGCCAATTTGACTATAACATGTCTTGGAGAAGGCCTTTTTGGGTTGGATACGTTTGGAGATCGTTGAGCTTCCTGGATCTGAAGATCTGTGATTTTTCCTATACCTGGGAAGTTTTCTGCCACTATTTTGTTGAATATGTTTTCAATGGAATCTCCATTTTCCTCCCCTTCTGGAATACCCATGACTCGGATATTTGAGCGCTTGAGGTTGTCTGATATCTCTCTCAGATTTTCTTCAATGTCCTTGATTCTTTTTTCTTTCTTTTTGTCTGCTTGTGTTATTTCAAACAGCCCATCTTCAAGTTCAGAGTTTCTCTCTTCAACTTCGACAAGCCTGCTGGTTAAACTCTCCGTTGTGTTTTTATTTCGCTGAATAACTTCTTTAGTTCAGCAAGTTCTGCTACATTTTTTTTCAGGACATCGATTTCCTTGTACATTTCCTCTTTCAGGTCCTGTATACTTTTCCTCATTTCATCATGATGTCTAGCTGAGTTTTCTTGTATCTCATTCAGTTTCTTTAGAATTATCACTCGAAATTCCTTGTCAGTCGTTTCAAGGGCTTCTTGTTTTATAGGATCTAGAGTTTGAGATTTATTAACTTTTGGTGGTGTACTTTCTTGATTTTTTGTATTTCTGGTATCTTTTTTTGGTGTTTATTCATTGTGGCAGGGCGTTTCACAGTCCACCGGTTTGAGACTATTGACTAACTAAGATGTTGCTGTGGTTGCCAATTTGGTATGGCTATCTCCGTGACTGCTCAGTTGGCCTTTAGTGCCTTGTGTGTATGGTTGCCTCGGGTCTTGGGCCTCTCTGGGGAGCCACCTTTCTGGTCAGCTTGGATTCTGCTGGGCTGCTGGATCACGTACCACAGGGTGTGTGATCTCTGTTGAGCTTTCACTTCCCGTGCAGGACTTCTCCCTGTTCCGTGTGCTCTGGCCCGGGCTGTTGGATCGTGCAGTGGCGACCCCACAGGGTGTGTGGTTTCTGTTGAGTCTCCGCCTCCCTGGCCGCATGTCTCCCCACTCTGTGCACACTGGGCTGGGCTGGGAAGTGTCTTCTGCAACCCTTGTCTATCAGCTGGGCCTTCAAGACCCTGCTTGGCACTGCCTTGCCCAGGAAGTCTACCAGGTTTCTGCTAGGCACAGACGACCGGTCGCTCTGGGTGCCTTTGTAGCACTGTGTAGATCTTTCTCGGGACTTATCACCTTCCTCCTGGTATTGCGGTTATTTGTGTACTTGTCTTATCTCCCACACCAGAGTGTGAGCTCCTCAGGGGAGGAGCCCGCAGCACACGGTTCATTTTTGTATTCCCCCGGCCCGGACGAGTCCAGTGCCCGCCTGCAGACAGCTCTCTGGCAGGTTTAAGCGGATTTGGGAACTCTCCTACCACACTATTCCCAACCAGAAATTGGTTAGGTGTTTTTCCAAACTGGTGGCCGCAGAGATAGTATCTGCCTCCCAGTAACAGGAAGTTTACCGGGGCCGGAGTCCAGGGTGTGGTGGAGTGACAGTCGGCCCCGCCCGAACTTCCTTGCCCTCCCGACACTGGCCAGGGACGCTTAAAGTGGGTTTTTTAAACAGCATATTATTGTCTCTTTATCAATTTTGATAATCTAACTTTTTAAAAATAACTTATTAATTTTACTATTTTTTGTTTTCTAATTCATCTATTTTTATAGGCTTATTGAGATATATTTCAAATATCATAAAATTTGCTCATTTAAAGTACACAATTACTGGGTTTTTAGTATATTCACAGAGTTGTGCAACCATAACCATAATCTAATTTTAGAATGTTTTCAACATCCCAAAAAGGAACTTCATACTCATGAAAAGTCATTCAACTTTTCCTCTGACTCAGCCCCAGGCAACCACTAATTTACTTTCTGTCTCTATGAATTTGCCTATTCTGGACATTTCACATAATGAAATCATAGAATGTGTGGTTTTTATGACTTACTTCCAATCTCTGTGTTTTAATTGGTATGTATGCTTAAAATATTTATATTGTTTTTCTTTTCTGGTTTTTTTTTTTCTGATGGATTATTTTAATATTTTGTAGTATTTCATTTTATTTTATCTATTGATTCTTTTACTATATCTTTTGTGTAGGTTTATTTTAGTGGTTGCTCTAGGAATTATAATGTACATACTTAACTTTTCATAGTTGAGTTAATATTTTACTACTTCAAGTGAAATATAGAAACCTGAGCATCACATAACTTCCTCATCATCCCTTTTATGTTGTAGCCTTCATATGTATTACATTTATAATCACTGGAAGTCCCAACAACGTTATAATTTTTTCCTTTAATGGTTATACTTATTTTAAAGAATTCAAGAAGAGAATCGCCTATTGTATTTACCTAGATATTCCTCATTTCCATTATTTTTCCTTCATTCTCAATGTTCCGAATTTCGGTCTTGTATAATTTCCCTTATATCTGAAAAACTTCCTTTTACATTTCTATTAAAGCAGAACTGCTAGCAACAAATTCTCTTGTGTTTCCTTCATCTATCTTTTTTCACCTTACTCCTGAAAGATATTTATTGCTGCATATAGAATCCTGGTTCAATATGTCAGTTCCTTCTGTCCTTCCTGATGTCTTATGAGAATTCTGAAGTCGTTGGAATCATTCCCTCTTTATATTCTATTCAGTGTTTTTCCCTGGTTACCATTTTTTTTTTCTTTGACTTTAGTTTTTGACGGTTTGATTACTATTTTTCTGGTCAAGAATTTCTTTGAGTTTATCTTGTTTGGGGCCTTTAAATCTTTAAGTTTATGTCTCTTCCCAGATTTGGGGAGTTTTTAGCCAATAGTTTTTCAAGTATTTCTTCTGTACCATGTTATTTCTTCTCTCCTCTGGGACTCTGATGATATGACCTTTTCTTGCTTCTCACGGGTCCCTGGAATTCCATTTATTTTTTTAATGTGTTTTTTTCCTCTGATATTCAGAATGCGTAATTTCTATTAACTTATCTTTCAGTTTACTAATTCTTTTATCATTTTCAGTATGCTATTGAGTCCATTTTCAAAATTTTTTATTTCAATTATTATATTCTTCAGTTGCAAAACTTCCATTTGGCTCTTCTGTATATATATCTTCTTTCTATTTCTTTGCTGAGAATTTCTATTTCCATTTATTTCTAGAGTGTTTGGCCTTACTTCTTAAAGGTGGTTTTGATAGTTACTTTAAAGTTTTTTTAAATAATTCCAATGTCTGTGTCATCTTGGTATTGGTGTCTGTTGGTTGACTTTTACCTTACAAGTTGACTTTTTAGTGGTTCTTTGTATACTGGGTAATTTCTAATTGCATCTTGAGTATTTTCAATATTATATTATGAGACTCTGGGTCTTGTTTAAATCCCATGAATAATGCTGATGTTTTTGCTTAGTAGATAGTCAATCTAATTATGTTCAGAGCAAAGTTCTGAGCCCCATTCTCTGGGTTGTGGTCTCAGTGTCAGTTCAGTTTTCAAAGCTTTTGCAGTGCTATTAGGATCTGCCCAGTGTGTGTGACACCAAGCAGCTAATCTGGGACTTGAGCAGTGGTCCGTCCCATGGCTCAGCTCTCAAAGTCTCCAGTGTGCCATTTAAGGTCAGATCCATTTGTGCACAGCTTGGAGTTGAACCCAGGAGTTCATACAGCATTTTATAGGACAGCTTCTTTGTTTCTTTCGCTTTCATGATTGCCCTAACACTTTTTGGTTCCCTGGAGCTCCCTTTTGCAGCCCTTGAGCCAGAAACCTGGGGCTGTCGTTTTTCTGCTCTGCATTCACTTTCCAAGACCACAAACAGCAGGAGAAGAGAGGGGGAAAAAACAGCATTGGGAATTCACCCATTGCTTTTAGGACCCCGTCTAGTTAGAGAGAAGACTTGCCTTCCTAAAGAGTTTTAAGTGCCTGCCCAGCCTCCACGTCTGTCGCACTCTAGAGAGACTGCTAGGGGGTTGGGACGAGAAACTAAATAAATAGTGGATTTGCCCCTCTGTCTCTGAACCTTTGGAGCATACTTTCCCAATCCTCAGGACAAAAAACAAAGTCTCTTCTTGAGGTTCTTCCTCTCTGCACCTGGTGCAGACCTCCCAGTTCTTGCTGCCTTCGAGTCCAGTCTGGGCAATGCCAGAGGAAAATATGATGAGAACCTCACCACCAGTTTGGTGCCTCCTCAAATTCTTTTTTACTTCCCCAATCTGCCTGCTGCTGTTTCCTTTTCAGAGTCCTTGCACAGCTGCTCTATGTCCTGTTCAGGATTTATATTTGCATTCTGCTATGGTTTGAATGTTTGCAAACCATCTAAAATTCATGTTGAAACTCAACCACCAATGCAACAATGCTAAGAGGTGGAGGCTTTAGGAGGTGATGAGGTCATGAGGGTGGGCTTCATGAGTGGTATTAGTGCCATTATAAAGGAGGCAATTGTGTTTGGAGACTTCGAGACTGTCCCCTTGCCCCGTGCCTGTGCACATCCTGTCCCCTTCCTCAGAAAAGTTCTCTCCAGTTTAGAAACTTGGTGCAATCACTCTGTTGCCTCAGGTCTAGGCCACGATCCACCTCTTCCCTGAAAACCTTTCTCTCTCTGACCTAGAGCTTGCTGGGCTCTGCCGTGTACTTACCTCACCCCATTGGAATTTCTGGACTACTTCTATTCCCAGGCTGTCCCCCCAACTAGACTGGGAAGCCCTGAGGGAAAGCTCGGGCCCATCATCGCTGTGACATCAACTCCAAGCACAGACCTGCCCTGCTGTGACTCTCAGGCAGTGTCCAGCAAACGAGCCCTCCTGCTTCATAACTAAAAAGCAGGAGCCAGGATTTCCAAACTTCTAGGAAAATAAGCGCCTTCCTGTTCGGAGGGCGCTGGCCCGGCCCCGCACAGCACCTCTTTGTGGTTCACAAAGACTCTGCATGCCCAAGGTGCCTGGGGAGCCCCACTCCTGAGCAGGCGGTTTACACCAGTTTCCAGATGGTTTCTAACAGGTGGGGGTGGAGCCCTAACTTGTTTCTGCAGACTCCCCAGGGGATTTCTGATACCTGGCCCTTCCTCTGGAACCCTCTGTCCCTGCATCCCCACCCAGCCACCACACTGTCCCCAGAAGGGCTCAGTTCCAAGGCACCTCCTCAGGTGGGGCAACCGCCCCCGCACACCATTCCTCCTGTAAGTCTTTGTCTTTTATTTATTCAGAGCAGGAAAACAAATCCTGCCTGGTGCCAGGTCCAAGGACTGCAGAGCCCCAGTGCAGAGGGGCTGGCCCCACGTGCCCCTGCCCTGCAGCCCGTCTGCCCTGGTTCTTGTCCGCTCAGCCTCCCCCGTTCTCCACCCAAAGCGCTAGGTGTCCAAAGGGAGTGATTATGTGCTGGTGAATTCCAAGCAGGCAGCAAGCTTTGTGCTCCACAAATGGGGTTTTTCCGGGTCACAGCTCAGAAGGAATAAAAGATTCTGATGCAGTTACAGAGAGAAGTGGCTGGGTTCCAAGGGTCAGCACAGCCTGATGCGATAGCAGAGCCAGGGCTCAGCATCTGCTGGGCAGCTGATAAGGAGGCTGGCTGTCAGGGACGAGGGCTGCAGCTCCGCTGGACCACCCACCACTAAGTGGCTGTGTGACCTTGAGGAGAGCCCTGCCCCTCTCTGGACCCCTGCCCTACCATTTGCTGTGTCAGGGGAGGACACACCAAGAGGAATGTCTGGGGTCAGCATCTATCTCACCATTACTTCACAGCCGAGTGGCTAATTGTGGCTTCATGGTGTGTGAGTGCTGCCTTCCTCACTGGTCCACTTCACACATGGGGAAACTGAGGCCCGGGCGGGGTACAGATGGGAGGAGTTTGGGGGAGAAACTCAAACCTATATCAGGGCTCTCTCAAAGCCGGGAAGATGATTCCTCAGGTCCTCAGAAGAAGGACCTGGACTTTGTTCCTTCTGGAAATTTCTGAGCATTTAATTCAGGGCTAGGCACACCATGGTCTTTAGAGAATATACCTCTGGCTCTGTCTTAAAAGGACTTCCTCCTGCACTCTGCCCCCATTCCCTTCACATTGTTATAGAAAAATTACTCATCAGACACTTACTAAAAACAGCAGGACAGACTCTACTTCAGGCTGCTATGATGGGCATCAAGACTGTGATAATAGAAGAGAGAGATTGAATTCAACTCCAAATACAGCGAGGACAGCTGGGGACTTACAGCCAGCAAGCAGAGTGAGGGGTCAGTGGATGGAAGTTACTAACAGGAACTCGAGTCGATATCAAGAGTCGGAGGATTCTTGCTAACCTGGCCCCCAGGATTCCTGCTGAAGGCAGACCATGGCTATCAGATATCCAGAATGCGGAAGAGGCACTGGATTGGATGTCAAGGGTGGGAGGATCCTGGATAAAGTGGCTTAGTAAGATTCTTTGCTAAAATAGGGCTGGGCGGGCCGAGAAGGGTCAGAGGAGCCGACTGCGGTCTGGTCAGGGAGCGAGTCTTGGTCCACAACCACCTCTGTAAGCACCTGTGCCTCACACAGGACCCAGTGGCCTCCTCAGATCAGAGCAAGCATGTTTAATGCCCTGTTCGCAGGAGTTAACACAGATGCTTACGCCCTCCTGAATTATCTGCGTCTTGCCTTCTGAGACACCTTTCTCTCCTGAGTCTCAGCTCACCTCTCTATAAAATGAAGGGTTGGATTGGATTCCATGGTTTTGGGGGGTTCTGTGCTTTGAACAGATTCACCTGGCTAGGGAGGCAGGGGGTGGGGGTACCTTGCTAGAGGTCTGTACTAGTCAGGATTCCCCAGAGAAACAAAACCAATAGGATATATATGTATATATCTAGAAAGAGGTTTATTACAAGAATTGGCTTATGTGATTCTGGAGACAGAGAATTCCCACAATCTGCCGTCTGCAAGCTGGAGACGCTGGAAAGCTGGTGGTGTAAGGTCCAGTCCAAGTCCAAAGGCCTGACAACCAAAAGGGCTAGTAGTATAAGTTCCAGTCCAGTGAAACCTGCTCACATGATTGGTGGCAGGGAGAGGGGGCAGGAACAAGCCAGCAGACCAGCTGCACAGACAAGGGAGGCCTAGATTTCCTCAGTAACCTCACCACTGGCCAAGGGGTCTCAGCAGGTGGTGGGTCACCCCAGGACCTGATCTGGCCCTCCCCACATCTGGCCCTGCCCCCCATGGTCCTGGCCACCTCCCCAATGGATGACCAAGGTGCAAGACTGGACTGACTATCACTGGGTCCCTGTGCCCAGCCTTAGGCTTGCCCCGAGTGGGCTTGAGAGAAGCCTGTTGGACAGTGATGTGAGAACTCAATCAATCAATCAATCAATCAGTGAGAAAGAAATATTCATGTGGATTAACTGAAGAGCATCTCAGGGAGTAACATCTAAGCAGTAGTCTATTATTGCTGGTTTTTCCAGACTCACTGAGAAGTTGGGTTCGAGAGCTGGGCTGGGCCCTGGAGAAGTAACCACAAGCCCCAGAGGGGAGGGGCGAGGCCGTGTCCAGGACCCCGCAGGACCGACCTGCCACTTCCCCCTTCCTCCCTTTACTCTCTGCACATCAGTTCTGCGGGTGGACACTAGGGTCCGCGTTTTCCAGGTGCAGAGTGGAGGCTCAGAGCAGATGAGTAACTCGCAAAAGCTCTCCCAGCTGATGGTAGGGATCAGATCGAACAGGCTCTCCTGGACTGTGGTGCCCAAGCTCAGCCATGCTCTGCCTTCCTCTAGACTGGCCTCTTGGGGCCTTGGCAGAAGGTCAGCTTAAAGATGAGGGTCATTCGTGTCCTGGTGTTCTGGTCCCCAAGCCGCCAGCAGCCCCACTCTGTCCCCAGGAGCCCACAGGGCCCTAGGCATAGGGCAGGGGGCGTGGAAGTATCCCCTGCCCCCAACGCTGCATGACACCATTTGCGCCCAGGCCACTCGCTGACAGAGTTCTGGGAGTGTTGGGACAGGACAGAAAGGCATGAGGGAACATAGCTCAGCTCCATCCATTCACTCATCCATTCATTCAGCACACGTGGCCTGCACTCCTACTGTGTGCCGGGCCCAGGACAAGCCTGAGGACACACCACGAGCAAAACAGATGAGTCCCTGTGTTCACAAAGGGAAGAGAAAAACATATGTGAATGAGCAAACAATTAAACAAGGTCATCTCAGAGACTATCAACTGTGGGGAGGGAGCACGAAACACAGGTCATTAAAATGCACAAACGAGACGAATAGCACTAATAGCTCACGTGGAGTGAGTACTTACGGCGTGCTCAGCTCTGTGTCAGGTTTCACATGCTTAACATCTGTAGAGCTAGGACCGGGTCTCACAGACCCCTCAAGCCCGTTCACAAGCCCTTCACACACAGGTCTATGAGCTAGGTAACAGGAAAAGGTCCTTGGAGCTGTGTTTAAAGAAACAACAGGCTTTATTTTTAGAAGCAAGCTCTGCTGACCAGCAGTTCAGAGCTGCTGCCTCACATACCAAAGAACACAAAAAATAGCAACAAGCCGAAAAGATACACAGGCATGCATGTGCACTAACTCTACTCCCACACAACTTGTTTACAAAGGATGTGCTGTACCACACCCAGCCAGACCGAAGACAAAGGGGCCTGACTAAACTACTCCATTTTTCTCACAACTTCCTTCTCCCACTGTGCAGAGGAGGAAACTGAGGACGGCAGTTTAAGGAACTGGCCAAGGCTTCCCAGCTGCTATGTGTCAGAGCAAGGCTGCAAACCCAGGCCCATGGCTCTAGCACAGCACTGCCCGGAGCTGACACAACAACCACAAATGTGAGCCACACATGCAATTTCAAATTTTACAGCAGCCACGTTTTTAAAAAAACAGGCGAAACCAATTTTTTATTTTTTTTAATTGACAGGTAAAACTTGTATGCATTTATGGTGTACAACGTGATATTTTGATATATGTATGCATTGTGCAATGTGTAAACCAAGCTAATTAACATATCCATCACTTCATACACTTATGTTTTCTGGTAAGAACATTGAAAATCTACTCTGTGAGCAATTTTCAAGTATACGATATATTCACTAAACTCAACAGATCCAAAACACTATCATTTCAAATATGACCAATATGAAAAAATTATTGAGCCATTTTACATTTTTTCCCTGAAGTAAGTCTTTGAGATCCAGAGTGCAGTTTGCATGTACAGCACACCTCGGTGCAGACCAGCCACACTTCGTGGGCTCAGGAGCCACACGTGGCTCACAGGCACCATATTGGACAGCACGGACCTAGAGCCGGGGACGCAGAGAAGAGGATGCATCGTGACGACCTTCTGCTTTCCCCTGGTTCCAACTTTCTCAGCATTTCTGGTCCACAGGAAGGCAGGAACCACTGTGCCATGTGAAAAACCCCTTCCACTCTCAGCCTGCATAAACAAGATTAATCCAACCAGAAAGCTCCAAGGGGAGTGACACCTCCTGCTTGGGAGTCATCTGGCTAGAATTACCTTGATTTGACAGTCGGGGAGGAAAGTGGAACAAAGGGAGGCTTTGGAGCAAAAATTATTGCTCTCGCTTGAGTCTGACAGCAGGGCTCGCGGTGGCCTGGCCTGCGCCCCCGCTTCTGCTCAAAGTGGCATTTAATAACCATGAAGTCTGTTGTTGGTTACCATAGAAACCACCATGTCTCTTTAGCCTCCTTAGGCACAAAGTCATGTAAGTTTGACTGGGGTCTGTCACCTTCTCTAAGATTTTTTTTTTATTATTATTATTAATTTTTTATTGAAACATTGTACATGTTTATGGGGCAGAGTTATACTTCAATACATACATACAAATGTGTGATGATCTAATCAGGGTAATCAGTATATTCATTACTGCAAAGCTCAAGCATTTCTTTGTGATGTGAACATTTGATCGCCTCTCTTCTAGCTGCTTTTAAACATGCAGCTTATTTAAATAAGCAGTTACTCGAGGAGCATCACCAAGTGTTCATCTTCAAGCAGGGTTCTGTGATCCGCACAGCCTTCGTCCTCAGAGCACTGCGAGGTGCCCCACGTATTAGTAACCACACCCATGGAAAGGGGGCTCAGCGACCTTCGTTAGGCAGAAGTATCCCCCGGCAACCCAGTGCGGCACCTTTCAACGGTGCTCTGAATTCGTAATGAGGATTCACAAGGCTCGTCCACCTTCAGGCTTCCCTGCAGAATGCTGTCTGGGCAATAGTCACGGAACCCCTGCAACAGAGAGGCACAAACAGAGAACGGTTCGATAGAAGGTTCCAGAGCATGGAGTTGGAAAGGGCTTGCAGGTCAGTCACTTAGTCTATAGATCTTTGTGAAACATTGATGATGTGTCAAGGACTGTTCCAGAACCAGGGATAGCATGACGAATAAGCCAGACCAAGTCGCTGTGCCCACAGCTTGAACATGCTGGTGGGATCCAGCTGTCTTCTTTGCCACTTTCCATGTGCCTTGATGCGTGTCACCTTCACTTCCTTGGAATTGGACTCCACCTTTCTGCTCCTGTGAATAAGTTGCCTAGTACCTTGCTGTGTTGACACCACCATGTTTCGGGGAAGGCCGTCTGACTTATCGTTGCTTTCATTTCTGATGGCCTTTTCGGAAACCCAGTGGTGCCAACACGGCAACAAACTAGGCAACTTATTCACAGGAGCTGAAAGGTGGAAGCAAACCAAATGTCCACCAACGGATGAGTGGAGAAACAGCGTGTATACACACGCAGTGAAATATTATTTGGCCACAAAAAAGGAAATTCTGACACATGCTAGAACGTGGATGAACCTGAGAACGTCATGCTGAGTGAAATAAGCCAGTGGCAAAAAGATAAACACTATAAGGTTTCAGTTACATGAGGTTCTGAGAGGAGTCAAATTCATAAACACAGAACGTAAGATGGTGGCTGCCAGGGTGCGGGGAGGGGACGGGGGAGTGAGTGTTTAATGGGGACAGTTTCAATTTGGGGCTAGGGAAGAGTTCTGGAGCTCGATGGTGGGGATGCTGCACAGCAGTGGGAATGTGCTTAATACAGCTGAACGGAACACTTAAGAAAGTGGTAAATTTTATGTTATGTAAAGTTAACCCCAATAAAAAGATAATTAAAACTTTTTTTTAAAGCACTATGCCAAGTGCAGAATTATTATTATTATTATTTGCAAAGCAGAGGTCTAGCATGCAGGCACAAGGACACTTACACCTCCTGACCCTTGCCCTTCCATTCACTCACTCAGCACTGTTTTCAAGGGCCCACTACGCATCCGGAAACCCCTGACTGCGGGGCTGCTGAGGTGAGCGAGGCAGCCAGGGCCTACTTCCTCTTGAAGCCTCACCTGGGCGGAACACACAACTGTTCTCACTACAGATCTCACAGGCATCGAGAAGGAAACGTGAAAAAGTGGTGCGATAATCCCTGTCTGAAGGGAGACCGAGGGCAGATTGTCCGCTTAACTGGAAAGGTGTCTCGAGGCCAAACAACAGAACAGACCATTCCAAGCGATAAAAGCAAAGAACTTTACTACAGGGTAACTTACTTAAACAGCCATGCATTGGGTGGACGGCAACCCACAGGCACACAGCAAGTTTCTCTCTCCGCACTGTCTCAAAGCTCAGCTCAAGGTTATATAGGCAGTCTGTAAACAAAGTTGCATAAGTAACTGGTCCCAAACTTTGATGCAGGTGGCCAGGCCGGCTGATTGTCACACCAGTGCTTAACCATTCCTTCTTTACGGTCAGCAGGCTGTGCCTATCTGTTGTTCTAACTACCTTTCCCCTAGTCACTGTGCAACGTTATGGGAAGGGCCTTAGACAGAGTCAGTTATGCTCACAGACCCACAATCCCTAAACAGCCGGGTCTCTGGGCTTGGAGGTTCAGAAAGGGGAGGCGGAGGGGAAGGCTGAATAAAGGAGACCTGTGAAAAGTGGAGGCGGTGTGAGGCCCTGAACAGCGAGCACAGAAAAACAGATCACCTTGAATTCTGTGGAAAGTAAGAAAGGTTGAAAACGCATTGACAGATGTTCTTCTGCAGCAACTGAGCAAAGACAGAGCAAGCCCAGGAAGGAGAAAAGGAAAAGAATAAGGAAGGAAATAATGAAGGTAGTAAGCTTAAATCAATAAATGGGAAACAAAGTCCGCAAGTGAGCTAGGTAGTATTATTGCCCCCATTTTACTAAGAAAAACAAGGCACAGAATGATGATTAGAGGAAAATGTATATCCTCAAATGCTGGAGAACATTAAAAAAAAGATTGAAAATAAGTGTTCTACTTTAGAAGCCAAAAAAGAACAGAGAGACCTCAAGAAGGTAGAAAAAAGGAAATAAAAAAGATAATGAGTTCACACCTATAAACAGCAAAATTAAAATAGAAAGGATCCACAAAACTAAATGCTGGCTCTTTAGAAAGACTGATATTATAGACAAACATCCTATAAGTTGGCTCAGAGACAGACAGACAGAGAGAGGAACTGAGACAGATGCATCTCATGATGCTTGGGTACATCAACTGGAACAACCACTTTGAAGAATGTCATCCATAGCAAAGGGGGGTATCTTATGACCTAGAAATCCCTCTGTTGGATATCTGACTATGTGTGTGTGTATCACATATATACATATATGCATATACACATACATACATGTACACATATATACATTTATATATATATATATATGCAACTCCACACATCCTCCAGCAGACATGTCTAAGGATTATGGTTGGTTATTACAGAACAAAGTGAACCCAAATTAAAAGTTCACCAAAAATGGAGTGAATAAATAAATTGTGGCCTACGAGCATAATAGAACTCTCTAAAGCAGCTGAAATGAGTGAACCAGAAAAGCATGTATCCACCTCAGAATCAATCTCAAAATGCATTTGAGACATGCAGAAACTACAATAGATTGTTTACGAATATGACATGTGTAGTAAAAATGTAAAATGAGAAAGTTCAGGATTGGGTGACCCCTGAAGTAAAAGGAAAATGTGAATTGAGAGAGGGACAAAATGGGCTTCACTCTATTCGTAATGATCTTATTCATTTAAAAACAACAAGCCTGCTTTTCAGAAAAGATCTGAAGCAAAAATCTGTTAGCTAACAAAGCAGAGGGGGACGAGGTCCCTGAGTGGGTGCCAGACTGTTCTCTATGCTGAAAATATTTATACTAAAAAATTAAAAGTGAATTCTATCAAAAGCAAATGTCTGAAAATAGACAAAACGATTCTGTAGAAAAAGAACATATGCATGCAATATATATGGATTATAATTAGAAAATATGAGTGGTTAACATGATAAGGGCTCACAGATGCACAATATATAATTCACTGGAGCTGGGTCAAGAGTCCAGACACACGGCCACACGTGTGGAAAGTTGGTCTGTGATCAAGGTGTCCAGCCAATCGGGAAAGCTGGCTGTCAAGAAAGGGTGGTGGAAACAAAAGAATGAAGTGAAAAGATATCCTCATGTCACACCATACACAAACACGAATTCCAGGTGGACTAAAGCCTATGGAAAACAAAACTTGAGAAGAAAATATAGGGGACTGATAGTTTGGATGTGTTGTCCCCCCAAAACTCATGCAGAAACTTGATTCCCACTGTGGCAGCATTGGAAGCTGTTTGAGTCATGGGGGTGGATCCCTCACGAATGGATTAACGCTCTCCCTGGGGGTGGGGGTCCTGAGTGAGTTCTCACGCTATTAGTTCCCACAAGAGCTGGTTGTTTAAAAGACCCTGGCACCTCCTCTCTCTCTCTCTCTTGCTTCCTCTTGCCATGTGATCTGCTCATACCCGGCGGCTCCCTGCCACTTTCCACCATGAGTAGAAGCAGCCTGAGGCCCGTGCCAGGTGCAGCTGTCCCAGAATCATGAGCCAAATAAACCTCTGTCCTTTATAAATTACCCAGTCTCAGTTATTTCTGTTACAGCAACACAAAATGGACTAATACAGGGACCATCTCCATGTTCTCAAGGTGGAAACATGTCCATTAGATGACACACACTCAATACAACACACAAGGGAAAATACTGATCAGATAAATAGATTATACCTTAAACTTTTGTCAAGATAAAGCCACCAGAAATAAACTTGACACTTAAAACTGAACCACAGACTAGGAACAGGTGTTTTCATTGGAACCATCAAAGGATTGGTGTCCAGAATAGGTAAAGATCTCCTACAAATCAACAAGGAAGGGCAGAGCACCCAATGGCAAGAACACAGAGAAATCACAAGGGAGTGCTTTCCAGAAGATGAAACCTCAATGGTCAGTGAATTTACAAGTGGAGTTCCACTCTTCTAGTGACCAAGGGAATGGAAATTAAGCCACAGTGAAGGACACTGTAAACATCCCCAATTCCAGCCACTCCAAGGGTTGGAAAGGAGGTAAAGCAATAGGAACAGGTAAAGCTAGTGGTGGATAAATTACTACAGTACCTCTGCAGAACCACTTGACAACATCCTCATGGGATGCTGTGCAGGTGGAACATTCCCTCCCAGGTACCACCCTAGAGGGACTCCATATCTGCTCCAGCTACGTCACACAAATGTCTGACTCAGTGCTTTTTCTGCTATCAAAAAATTCAAAACACACCAAATGTCAACCAACAAAGAAATGGATGGATGCATTTTATGGAGTTATACAATGAAATACAATGAAGCAGCAGTAATGATTTTTTTTTTATTTTATCATTCTACAACATAACCATTTACTTTTTTTTTTTTTCTAGCTCCCACTTATGAGTGAGGACATGTGGTATTTCTCTTTCTGTGCCTGGCTTATTTCACTTAAGATAATTATCTCTAAGTTCATCCATATTGCTGCAAATAGCAGAATGTCATTCCTTTTTATGGCTGAGCAGTATTGCACTGTATATATATATATATATATATATATATATATATATATATATATATATATATATATATATATATATACACCACATTTTCCTTATCCAGTCATCTGTCAATGGACATTTAGATTGGTTCCAACTCTTAGCTATTGTAAATAGAGCTGTGATAAACATGGGAGCACAGTATCACTTCGACATGATGATTTCCCTTCCTTTGGGCATATAACCAGTAGTGGGACTGCTGGATCATATGGCAGTTCTATCCGCAGTTGTTTGAGGACACTCCACACTGTTTTCCATAAAGGCTGCACTAATTTACAGTCCCACCAACAGTGTAGGAGCGTTCCCCTTTCTCTGCATCCTCACCAGCATTTGTCATTCTCTGTTTTTTTGATAATAGCCACTCTAACTGGGGTGAGATGTTATCTTAATGTGGTTTTGATTTGCATTTCCCTGATGCTTAGTGATGCTGAGCATGTTTTCATGTGTCTGTTGGACATTTGTATGTCTTCCTTTGAGTAGTGCCTATGCAGCTCATTCAAACACGTTTTAGTCGGGTTACTTGCTCTTTTACTATTATTTGAGTTCCTTATATATTCTGAACATTAATCCCTTGTCAGATGCATAGTGTGTGAATATTTTCTTCCATTCTGTAAGTTGTCTTTTCACTCTGTTAACTATTACTTTTGCTGTGCAGAAGCTTTTTAGTTTGATATAATCCAATGTGTTTATTTTCTCTTTTCTTGCCTGCACGTTTGGGGTCTTATTCATAAAGTCTTTGCCCAGTCCTACTTTCTGAAGTGTTTCCCCTATGTTTTCTATCAGGATTTTAATAGTTTCAGGTATTGTATTTAAGTCTTTAATCCATTTTGAGTTGATTTTGGTATGTGGTGAGAGATACAGGTCTAGTTTCATTCTACATATGATGTCCAGTTTCCTCAGCACCATTTATTGAAGAGGCAGTCTTTTCTCCAAGGGACGTTCTTGGTGCCTTTATCAAAGATCAGTTGGCTGTTAAGTATGTGGTTTAATTTCTGGGCTCTCCATTCTGTTCCATTGGTCTCAGTATCTGTTCTTACACTAGTACCATACTGTTTTGGGTTTTCTTTTAGTAGTTTTATGGTTTTGGGGTCCTATACACAAGACTTTAATCCATTTTGAATTGATTTTGGTAAATGGTGAAAGACACAAACTAGTTTCATTCTTCTATATATGGATTTCCAGTTTTCCCAGCCCACTTATTAAAGAGGTAGTCCTTTCCCTAATGTATATTCCTGGTGCCTTTGTCAAAGGTCAGTTGGCTGTTAAGTATCTGTGCTGACTGCTGGCTTCTCTATTCTGTTCCACTAGTCTGTCTTTATGTCAGTATCATGCTGTTTTTGTTATTATCACTTTGTAGTATAATTTAAAGTCAGGTAGTGTAATGCCTCTGGCTATATTTATTTGTTTGTTTGTTTGTTTGTTTGTTTGTTTGTTTGTTTGTTTGTTTGTTTGTTTATTTTTGCTCAGAATTTCTTTGGCTATTCGGGGTCTGTTGTTGTGTCATGTGAATATTAGCATTGTTTTTTCTATTTCTGTGAAGAATGTCATTGGAATTTTGATGGAGATTGCATTGAATCCGTAGATTGCTTCAGGTAGTACAGACATTTTCACAGTGTTAATCCTTCCCATTGAAGAGCATAGAATGTCTTTCCATCTTTTTGTGTCCTCTTTCATTTCTTTCAGCAGTAATTTGTAGTTCTCATTGAAGAGATCTTTCACCTCCTTGGTTAAATTGATTCCTAGGTATTTTATTTTCTTTGGTGACTATTGTAAATGAGCTTGCTTTCTTGATTTATTTTTCTGCTAGTTTGCTACTCATTTTTGTGTGTTGATTTTGTATCCCACAACTTTGCTGAAATTGTTTATCAGCTCTAAGAGATTTTTTGGTAGTCTTCAGGTTTTCCTATATATAGGATCATGTCATCTGCAAACAGTGACACTTTGACTTCCTCTTTTCCAATCTGGATGCCCTTTATTTCTTTCTCTTGCCTGATTGCTCTGGCTAGTACTTCCAACACTATGTTAAATAGGAGTGGTGAGAGTGGGCATCCTTGTCTAGTTCCCGTTCTTAAGGGAAATGTTTTAGCTTTTCCTCATTCTGGATATCAGTGATCAGTTTGTCATATATGGCTTTTACTGCGTTGAGATAGTTTCCTTCTATACCTATTTGTTGAGAATCTTTATCATGAAGGGATTTGGGATTTCATCAAGTATACTATATTCAGCAAAGTGTTCCTTCAGAAATGAAGGAGAAATTATATGTTTCCCAGACAAACAAAGCTGTGGGAATTCACCACCACAAGACCAGCCCTTCAACAAATCCTTGAGGGAGATTGAGAGCCTCCAACCCAATTTCAATGGATGCATGGAAAAGCCTGTGTGCCCAGGAAGAGATCTGTCACAGGGGTGAATACACCTCGGACACCTTCACTAGAGCAATGGTGAGTGCAAACGTGCTCATTTTTGGTTTGCATTCACATGTTATTTCTTTTTCCGTGTTTACAGGCGAGGTGTCTTTACAGAGGAGGTGGGTCTCTTGAAGGCAGCATATAGTTGGGTCTAGATTTTTAATACAATCAATCCATCTGTGTCTTTTGAGTGGGGAGTTTAATCTATTTACATTTAGGGTTGTTATTGAAAGGTACTGTCTCACTCCTGGCATTTTATTGATTTTCATTTGGATGTTTTAAATATCTTTTACTCCTTTCCTCCCCTTTTATTGCTTTATTGTTTGTCTTCAGTGTTTGTTGGTTTTTTGAGGTGGTAAGATTTAGTTTCTTTCTCTTTCTCATTTGCATTTTTGCTCTACCAGTGGGTTTTGTTCTCACTTGTGTGTTCATGGTAGTGATTATTGTTTTTCAGATTCCAGATGCAAGACTCTTTTGAGAATTTCTTGTAGGGCTGGTTGTGTGGTGGTGAACTCCCACAGTTTTTGTTTGTCTGGGAAATACACTATTTCTCCCTCATTTCTGAAGGAGAGCCTTGATGGGTATTGCATTCTTGGCTGGCAGATTTTTTTCTTTTTGTGTTTTGAATATATAATCCCATATTCTTCTGGCCTGTAGAGTTTCTGTTAAGAAGTTTGCTGTTAGTCTGATGGGGCTCCCTTATAGGTGACTTGATGCTTTTGTCTTGCTGCCTTTGGGGTTCTCTCTTCATCTTTGAGCTTTGCCAGTGTGACTATAATATGTCTTGGAGAGGATCTTTTGGGATTGCATCTGTTTGGGGGACCCTTGAGCCTTCTGGATCTGTAGGTCCATGTCTCTCCCTATATCTGGGAAACTTTCTATTATTATTTCATTGAAATGTTTTCAATATCTTTTCCATTCTCTTCCCCTTCTGGGACACCTATGATTTGAAAGTTTGTGCACTTAAAGTTGTCTGCTAGTTCTCTTAGATTTTCTTCATTTTAAAAAATTTTTTTTCCTTATTTTTGTCTGCCTGAATTATTTTGAAAAGACTATCTTCAAGATCAGAAATTCTTTCTTCTGCTTTTTCTAGCCTGCTGCTTAAGCTCTCTCATGTTTTTTATTTCATTGAATGAATCCTTCAGTTCCATGACTTCTGCTACATTCCTTGTTAAGGTATTAATCTCTTTGTAAATTTCCTCTTTCATATCCTGGATTTCTTTCTCATTTCATTATGTTTTCTGAGTCTTCTCATATCTCATTGAATTTCCTTAAGATTGTTGTTTGGAATTCCTTTTCAGTCATTTCAAGAGTTTCCTGATCTATAGGATCTGCTATCTGAACCTTACTGTATTCTTCTGGTGGTATCATGTTTTATTTTTTCATATTTCTAGTATCTCTACATTGATATCTGGTCACCTGGAAGAGCAGTTGCTTCTTCTATTACTCTGGAGTGGGCTTTGAGGAGAGAGACAACCTCTTCTTTTTCCAATTTCCACTGGTGACTATGCTTGCATTAATGCAGTTGAGTGGGTCGTGGGCCACCTGCACAGTGGCTGTGGCTGCTACTGTGGTGGTGAGCTGCCCTTCAGGTGGCAGTGGCTATGGTGGACCACCCACATGGAAGTAGTGTTTTTGGCATGCTACTGCTTTCTGCTGGGTAGGAGAAGCTCCTCATGGCTCCTGCCTAGGACCCTGGTCATGTTCCTGCTTTCTGCCAGGTGGTGGGGGATACCCATGGCTCCTCAATAATGAATTTTAGATCTCAGAATACCAGTAATAATATGAAAAGGCCAATAAAATATAATGCCGTAGCTATAAATTTCAATAATTCAAAAAAGTATTATGGATGCTATATATATACAGAAGTAAGAAAAAATTTAGATGTCTATTGCAAAAATCACACAAATTTCATGACAGTGACAGATTCTGGGGAGAAAGCTAGAGGGTTGGCCACAGGAGAAGAAACCCTGGAGATTGCAGTTTCATCTGGAATGGTGTATTTGTTTTATAAAAGAGTGATATCTGAAGGAAACTCACAGAATGTTAATATGTGCTCATGCCAGTTGATAGGTGCATGGGTGTCAGTCATGCTATTCTCTGTTCCTTCTATATTTTCAAAAGAGAGATAAGTGCACTATAAAGTAATACTAATTAAAATAGTTTGATACTAGGGCAAAAATATAAGGAAAGATGAGACAGGCCAGAAGCAGATACATCTATACACAAGGATTCAGGCCGTGGTACAAGAGGCATTTCAATTTAGAGAGGGCCATAAAAGGGACTGTGTAATTGTGCAACACTGGGGAAGACAGCTAGCTTGACTCCTACCTCACCTCATTTACCAATTAAATATGTAAGTGGTATGTGGGGTGGGGAACAGAAACCATTAAAGGACTGAAGGAAACGGAGATAAATGCTTTTGTGACCTCAAGACAAGAGGCACTTCCCATGCATAACATCAAAGGAAAGCACCATAAAGGGGAAGCTTGATAGATCTTAATATTTTACTGCATAAAAGTGAAAAATTTTATCCTTGCAAAAACACTATAAACAACATTTAAAAGCAAATGACGAATTTTGCAAGGTGGAAAAAAAGAGCTGGGATGAGCAGAGGCAGGGGGGAGAGTGGCCTCTGGATACAAAGGCAGGGTCTGCTGGGATGGCGGAGGGGGGTTCCTGTGGGAGGGGATCAGGACCATCAGCCCCTGCCACAGGCCATAGCAGCTCCTTCCTCCTGCCCATCCCACCCCAGGACCCCTCTGCCGACTGGAAACCACCATTCCTCCGAACACTGGCCGATCAGGAACACCCAGTGGACTAATGAAGTGCCTCAGGAATGGTGAAGTCCCCGAACAAGTTTGTAGGTGTCCAATTGCACAAGCTTTCTCTTTTTAGATACCCTCGCTGCTGCGCCAGGGCCTCAGAAATAAGTCTAAACACCCAAGAGGCGTTTGTACAAAGTCTTCCTTCAAAAGCCCTAAACTTCCTCCACTCTGGCACATGTGGGTGCATTAAAACTCCATCCACCATCCATTCCTTCGTTTGGTTATTCACTCAGCAGCCATGTTCCATGCAGGTCAGTGGGAGGCGTGAGGAAGACACTGGAGCGTGGGTCAGTCCTGCCGCCCGGGAGACTGAAGGCTGCGTGGAGTCCCCCGGATTGGATCTGAGTGTGAGGAACTCACACGGGACTTCATCCCAAGATTCACCAGTAGAGGTGGGATGGGGAAGAGGATGAAGCCCATGTAATGTGGGCCCATCAGCAGGTTCCCACGACAGGCAATTCACTCAGCCGTGCAGAGAGATGACAGGCAGCGGGCCTCAGAGGCGTCTACACTGGGCACCAGACACAATCCACCTACCCACCCGCCAGTGGCTGTGAGCTGCTCCGGCGCTTCCCGGGCCTGTCCCCAGCCTCCCCAGATCCAGCCCCAGGTGGAGCATTCTGTATAGGCAGCCCTCTGTGTGCCCAGAAATGGTGGCGCCGTGGCGACATGGGCGAGATAGGGACGGCACCTGCTGGGAGGACAGATGGATCCAGAATACACCACTGTGGCAGCGGTGGTGTGACCAGGAGTGACCAGGGCAGCCGAAGGCCACAGGCGGCTTCCCAGAAGGTAAACCAAGGAGAAGTGTGTGGATCCGAAAAGAGGGGAAGTCTTTCGGGCAGGGGCAGCCGGATCGAGAACTGAGTGACAGAAGAAAGAAACGTGGGCGTTGGGAAGGGTGGGTGAGAGTCTCAGTGGAGCGGGCAGAGCGGAGGTGAGCTGGGGTCTGCCGACAATGCGCTACTTCTCTCCGTGGTGTCCTCGGGCTTGGCTGGATGCCACGGGGCCTGCCCTGTGCTGGGGCCACCTCTTCCCCACTGGGGAGGATGGGGATTTTGTCTTGTTCAAAGTGTGGCTGTCTCCTGCCTAGCAGGTGACAGGCCCTTGATCAACCTGTGCTTAAGAAATGATGTCACAATTGGCCGTGGTAGGAGGGGTGAGGAACTCCCTGAGAGAATTTGCAAGTGAGCGAACCAGACTGCTGGTGCCGCCTGCACTGAGCAGGGTGTCACAGAGGGAAAGCCACATTCTCAGAAGCCACCCAGCCCAGTTCAGCAGTAGCTGCCAGGCCACGTGGAGCCACAGGCTGGGCCATAGCACCAGGCAGGCTGCTCCTTGAGCACCTCAGCATGTGAGACTATCAATTCACCGCTTTTCTTAATAACTGGAAGTAAAAGTTTGTGTAAACTCAATTGTCGGAGCACTAATAACCCGATTTCTCTCAGCAGGGTCAGTCCTCTGGGCTCCATCTATAAAACAAATGTTTGTCATCCTCCCATAAGCACTTCTGAGGGATAAATAAATAATCCAGGAGCCAATCGAGTGTACACCTTTCCACTCATTTGTGTATTCTTCTCTTTGCACATCAATAACCCCACTGGAATTGGATTTATAAATTCAAATTACCTTTCCAAATCTTTTTCTCTGATGGCGAGGCCAGGACACAGCTCCCGAGCGGTGCTCAGCTCTGCGCCGGCCCCGCGACTCCTTGCCTGGAGAACGCCTTCGACCCGTGACTTTCCCACCTGTGCAGTAGTGGGTGGGCGGGAACCACGGGTGGAGCGCGCCACTGTGTGCCAGAAGGGCTGATGGCTCTCACTCGATTCAAGGGCAGCTCCAGTCCCACCCCTGGGAGGCCTTCTCTTGGCACATGCCCAGAGGCCCCACCCACTCCTCCCACTCCTGCCGCTGCAGGTGGAGTCAGGTCAAGGGGAGCCACGGTGGCTACTTCCCTCCCATGCAGCACCTGGGCTTCCCCTGCAGGAGCAACCTGGTTCATCCGGCACCTGCCCTCTGTCCTTCACCCCTGCTGGGCAACATGCTCCAGGCAGACAGAGGCTGCCACGGCTGCCCTGCTGCAGAGAGTGACCCAGGACAGGGCCCTGCAAACTGCTGAGTGAGCCCATGGCCGTGGCACCACTTCCTCACTCCAGCTTCCTGCCTTCCTGCTCTGATCAGCAGCAGGAACCATCTTCTAAAACTTTCTGAACTGCAAATGTGACCAAGCCACTCCCAGCCTTGAACTGTGTTATGCTGTCTTCCACCTGTGAGATGGATGTGTAGGGACATCCTATAGGGTCTCCTTCCAGGAAGTACTGGGGCAGGTCAGTGTGGTGCAGAAGGATGACATATACAATGGAGTTTTTTGCATTTTCTTTTCATTCTATTTTGCACAAACTTTTTGAAGCTTGTAAAAGAATTGCAGCCCCACCCCCACCCCCTGGGAGACCAGCTGCAGAGTCTTGAGGACCCTCAGGCCATCCTGAGGAGAGTCCCGGGGTTGTTAGTGAGGGACTGAGGCTCCAGCCAGCAGCCACGAGAGGGAGCCTCCTGGGAAGCAGAGGCTCAGCCCCGGCCAGCGGCTTGACAGCAGTCTCAGGAGAACCCTGCATCCTGCCCGTCAGAACATGAGACGGGTCCTGTGGTCTCAAGCCACTGAGTTCTGGGGTGATTGTAGCACAGTGATAGGCAGATAAATATGACAGCTCCGATGCTATCTCACGGCTGGCAGCTGCTGGGGAGGGGTTGACGACGATGTGTCTGACTGGCATTGGGGGCATGAGGGGAAGACAAGGCCAACCCAGGCGAGAAGTGACAGGAGCTTAGGGGGAACCAGGGCGGCAGGGAGAGGCTGGCGAGAAGCGTTGGGGTCTGCACTGTGGGGGAGCGGCAGGACTCGCGGGCGGGCTGAGAGGTGAGAGCGCGGGCAGTAGGAAAACCGGCGGTTTGCAGTGGAAGCGGGGAGCGGAGTGGGGCCTCTACCTGAGGGGAGCCGGGTTGGGAGAAGAGGGGTGAAAACTTGTGTTCTGGCCATGTTGGGCTGAGATGCCCCAAGACAGGTGAGAGGAGTCACGTGGGCAGGTGGAGGCTGGCACTCCGAGATGTGGGTTTGGAGACCTTTAGCGTGATTACAGCAGACACACGTGTGAGTTACATGGCACCAGCGCCTGCTGAGAGCTCTGCCTTAATGCACAGGTCTAGGAGGTACTATTGTCATCCCTGCTGGTAGAGGAACACCCCGGGCACAGAGCAGTCAAGAAACCTGCCTGAGCTCACACAGCTGGGATATGAAGTCACATCTAGACGGCATCACTGGAGAAAGAGCATTGCAAATGCACATGCCTTCAAGCCCTCCAGGGTGCAGGGTGCAGGAACAGGCATGAAGATGTTGCCACCTCAATGCCAGGCCTCTTTAGTTCTGGATGAAGTACCCAGGACTCAAAAGAGCGACGAGCCTCATGACCCACAGGGCGCCCTGGAGCAGGCCTGCCAGAGGTGGGCAGGGGGCCCGGCAGGGGGCCCCGCACTGGTGTTAAGGGGTAGAGAGGTGGGCCGGAGTCCTGTGTGCACTGTCCCTGCTGCTCAAGGGTGCACACAGCAGCACACACCTGCAGCCCCACCCTGCAGGCAGGACCTCGCGACACCCACGCGTGCAGGTGGCCTGCCGTGATGGAGTTAGGAAAACCAAGGCTATGCCCTAGGCTGCAGCTCTGTGAGCATTTGCCTCATCTTCCCTGTGCCTCAGTTTCTCTATCTCTGCTATTGTGAGGTGGTGATATAATGTCATACTCAAAGTGCTCCCAGAGGGACCCACAAGGGTCTGTTAAAAAGTTGCTAAATATTTTAGTTTTAACGAGGGGCTCCTGGGGAATGTAGGCTGGGACACAAGACAGATCCCTGCTCTGGAGGGTCAGTGGACAGGGGCTGCAGGAGAGGTGCAAAGGATTCTGGGAGCATGGAGCAGGATGGGCTAATTCTGACTAGAGTGTGAAGGTATGGGAGGTGGGGTTGCAGAAGTTTTCACCAAGAATGAAGCAAGTAGCCAGACACTGAGGGAGAAGCAGGAAGTGAGAGCCTGAGAAGTGAGGGGAGCAGAGGTGGGAATGTGTGCTGGGAGGCAGGGAACGGGAACTGTGGATGCCAGGCCGGCTTGTCAGGCACAGGATGCTGCTGCACAGGAGAGCCGCCTGACCCAACTGCCGCAGGACATGGGTCTGTCAGGCTGGGGTAAGCCTGAGTCCTAAGCTGGATGGCACCTCAGCTGGGCTGCCTGGCGCACATGCTGGGGACCATGCAGGGCCTCACCTTTCTGCACCTGGACACCCCTTCTTCAGGCAGCGGTGACGTCACTGCCCTGCAGCAGCCTTGTCTGGAAAGACAGAGTCTGCGAAGATCCTGGCTGAGTGGTGCTGGCCGCATGGAGGTGGGGCTGCTGTGGGCACCACAGAACTTTTCACAGCCTCACTTCAGTAGGTAAAGCCGAGAACAAGGCCCTGAAAGGACGAAGAATGTGCCAAAGGTGCCAGCTCATCCACCACAGGGCCAGGGCCCAAACGCAGGTGCCCCAAGGCTGAGCCAGGCTCTCCCCACTGCTCCAAGATACTTTGTCCTTGGTTCCCCATCTCAGCAGCTGCTCCAGGGATGGCCATGTCTGCGTCGCTCTGGGCACCCATGGGCGCCACCAGCTTGGGTACAGACGGCCTTCCCAGCTGCTCGCACCCCTTTCCCTCCCAGAAGCAGCAGACCCAGAGCCCGCGACCTCCCGCGCCCCCGCTGCTCCCAGTTCCTGGACTTGCCCGGGCTGCTCACGCCCTGCAGGACCCACTGCCCTGTCACCCAGCCCCAGGAGGGGCTGGCAGTGGTGCCCATCTGGAGCACTGCTTAAAAAGAGCCGCTGTGTCATCAGATCCCACTCCGGGAGGAGCCGGCAGGCCGGGAGTTTTCCATTTCATCTCATGGCCTCCTTTCAAAGGAAATAAAGAAAGAAATGAAGGCCCGCGCTCCTGCTGGCTGCTCCTGCAGGCTGAAATGGATTATTTTCTTTGCCCTGTGCCCAATATCTGTGCTTATTGAGAAGCATATATCTAAAGCGGTGGGTTTTTAAACTAGTCAGCACGCCCAGCGCCCTCGGGAAGCATCTTTCTTCCCTTTGAACGGCCTGGCTCTCTCAACAGGGGTCTGCTGGGCCTTTTTATAAGCTGCAGAGGCATTTTTCTTCCCCGAAATGAGGGCCTGGCCGGCGAGTCTCCAGGAGCTGCCAAGGCTATCAGCAAAGAGCTCTTCGGGGCCAGATCTTCCTCCTCGGGGACGCCCTGGAGCTTGTGCCTCCAGCCGAGGCTGCAGGTCGGCCTGGCTGAGTCCCGGTGCCTGGGCTGAGTGTGCCCCGCTGTATCTGTTGGGCTGGGGGAGGGAAGGACAGCACAGCAGGCGCTCGCTGGTCCTTGGAGGAGAAAGAGGAAAGATTCGGGGGACCAGGGGAGCCCCATCCCAACGGTCGCCTCTCAAGTAGGACATGGAGAGTCCGGGCTTGGCCCCTCCCCACCAGTAGTAACCTCATCCCCACAAGGTCAAAGTAGGTTCCTGGTTCATTTGGGAAACAGAGTGACACACTAACCAGTAAGGTCACATTTCAAACCTGAAAGATACAGGTGATTGTCCCAGGTTCTTGAGTCTGTTTATTAGAACAGTAGCTACAGAGGCCACCCGACAGACCTACGCTGTGCAGAAAACTGGACGTGCATCATTGCATCTCACCCATCAACAGCCCCAACAGCTGTTTTGCCCATTTTATACATAGTGAAACCAAAACTCAGAGAAAAGGGTACCTGCCCACTCTCGCCCAGCTAGGAAGAGTCTGAGCTGGGGGTTGACCCTGGCGTGTCTCTCTGTAAACACCAGTCCACACCTTGTCTTGAAGAGCTGGCCCAAGCTTCCCTGCTAGGTCTTTGCTCGTGGCACAACACCCCCAACCCAATCCCAACCTTCCCTGCTAGGTCTTTGCTCATGGCACAACACCCCCAACCCACTCCCAACCTTCCCGGAATAGCAGACTGAGCTCAGAGAGGGTCCGAGGTGCCTGGGGACACACAGTTGGGGTGTGGAAGAACGCCCTAACCACCCGCCTGCTGCCCAAGGCCTCTTCTTCCCCACCCCATGGCTGCCACCTTCAAGCAATCAGATCTGAAGGTAATAAACTGAACACCACGGTTAGCACTTACTGCGGCTTCACTTCGTATGCACAGGTATACACAGGACGACGAACAGAGCCGTAACGGGGAGACCAACAACGGAATCAGGACAATACGGCACTTCTGAAGATAGTTTATGAGTTAAACAAAAAGAAAACTCCAGTATTCCATGCCAGGATACTGAGCAGTGCTCCTGCGGCTATTTGGATTGTAAAGCACTATCAAGCTGTTCCAGTAATGTAAAGTGTACAAGATGGGCATAATTAAAAACAATTGATTCAATATTTTTGCCAAACTTCAGGGTGAGAATATAAACTAATCATAATGGAAAAATGCCAGACTTGGAGTGACCTGAGCTAAGATCATCATTGTAAGAATACAGCAACAATCACAACAGGGTGACACACACACACCATGAAAGTGACGGCACACCACACAACAGTGGCCGTGACGGCACACATGACAGTGGGAGTGCTGACACACAACAGTGGCAGTGAGGACTCCCATGACAGTGTCAGTGACAACACACACAACAGTGGCAGTGAGGACTCCCATGACAGAGTCAGTGAGGACTCCCATGACAGTGTCAGTGACAACACACGCAACAGTGGGAGTGATGACACACACCACAGTGTCAGTGACAACATATGCAACAGTGGCAGTGATGACTCCCACGACAGTGTCAGTGACAACACACACAACAGTGGCAGTGAGGACTCCCATGACATTGTCAGTGACAACACACACAACAGTGGCAGTGATGACTCCCACAACAGTGTCAGTGACAATGCACACAACTGTCAGTGACGATGCGCATGTCAGTGTCAGTGATGACACATGACAATGGGAGTGACGATGCCCATGACAGAGTGATGACACACACAACAGTGTCAGTGACAACACACGACAGTGTCAGTGATGACACCCATGACATTGTCAGTGACAACACCCACAACAGCATCAGTGGCGACACACACAACAGTGTCAGTGATGATGCCCATGACAGTGTCAGTGACAACACACACAGCAGTGTGAGGGAGACAGATAGACACCGATCGGCCCCCACGCCAGGCCATAACAGGGTTGTGATCACTTATGGATACTGCCAACATGTTAGGACAGTGCTGGGTGCCAGGCACTGGGCCCACAGCTGGTGAGATGATGAAGAACAGGTAGACGCAGGTCAGTCCCCAAGTAGTTCTCCCACCTGGACAGGGACAGCTCTATCCTCAAACACCACACCAATGACACAGCGACACTTGTGCCAGTGTTAGGATGCTCTGGCCTGCCATGTTGGATGCAGACATGTTGACTGTCATGTGCTCCAGGGTGGAAGCACGGATTCAAATCCAGACCATGTAAACCAGCAAACAAACCATCACGCCTGCAAACATCAGGTGTGTCCAGGGAAATGGCATCTGCCTCAGTGCACACCAGATACTCTGCATAGCTGAATCACTTGGAAATCACATCCGGGCGAGACCTGGTGACAAGGCTAAGCCTCGCCCTCCACCTGGGAACAAGACCGCTTCCCGCCCACTGTCCGTCAGAGGGCCAGTGCAGAGAAGGACGGTGATGTCCCTGCCCTCTGTACAGTGGCCAGGGCCTGCCCTAGCGGGGGATGTGGCTGCAAGAGGCCAGCTTCCTAGGACACCAAGTGCAGAAAAAAATAACACAATGCACAGAGGCTATCAGGAAAGAGACAGATCCAGGATGAAACAAAGAAAGCCCCTTGAGTGGAAGTCAGTGGTGTGCTGGTCACAGCTAACAACCAGCTCTCCGTGGGGAGGCGTGGGCAGTGGTGTAGTCTCCCCCAATTGCCGCAGTGTAAATACTCCCACTATGGCTGATTCCAGCCACCAATGTGAGCTCAAGTGTTGCAAAATCCCTGGATATTTTGCAGCCAGCTCCTGGGGGCAGGACTAGCCAGCTCTGGCACAGCTTCCCTGCCATACTTTGGCTTCTAGATGCCTCATCTGCAGCTGCCTACGTGTAAGAGCTGATATGGAAACTCCGGGTCCCTCCAGAGTGATGGGAGGGCTGGGTTGTGTGGTCTATTTGCTGTAGGCCTGCAGGAGTTCTGAGCTCCAAAGCATTCACTCCATCAGTGGAAATCAAACCCTCCTTCAATCACTTGATTGGTCAAATGCGTATGGAGAACCTGATATGTTCAAGACCTGTGCTTGAACAGAAAGTGCACACTTAAGCTGAACCCACGTCCCAGAGGCCCAGGACACAGCATTTCAACAGACAGAGGGGGTGGAAGGACGTGTGCGGTGAACACCATGCACCACCACGGTTAGGGAAGAAGAAAGGTGGACAGGAGAGGCTGGACTTGGTCTTGGCCAAGGCCTTAGGTAACAGGTTGGCACCGGGCGGGCAGGCCAGAGCAGGAAGGGTACTTCCAGGTGAATGAAGAGCTGACCAGGCAAAGATATGAAGGTGGGTCCAAGCAATAGCAAATGAAAGAGTGGAGCAGCCTGGGTGGCCTGAGCAGCCATGCAAGAAAATCACTGGCCTTGCACAGTGCAGGCCCCAGTGCAGCTGTCATTTATGAGCCCTACTATGTGCCCCACGCTGGGCTTTGCAGTTACACACTGCATGCCATGCCCCCTCTCAATCCAGTGAGACATGCCCACTGTGCCCAGAGAAAGCCCAGACGGACGGGATGCAGAGAGCTCACAGGATGCAGAGCCAGCGTCTGAGCAGAACCCAGACCCATCACTTGTGAGGCCTATGAAGGCCCCAGGGCAGCCAAGAAGAGGGCGTGGAGGCCTGAGCTCGGAAGCTTCTGCAGGACCACAGATCTCCCTGCAGCACTGGGGGAGACAGCCCGGGAATGTCACCTGTAGCTTCCCTGTTCCCTGACGTGCCCAGTGCCCTCTTTAGCAGCTGCCTGGACCTGAAGGCTCCGTCCCCAGCCTGCTGCCAGGCCGAGCCTCAAGGACACAAATAGGACCTGGTGTCTGGGGCAGAGAGAAGATGCAGCACTAGCCCTCTGGACACTCTGCGGATGCTCGGGCACACCTGTCGATTGATGAAGCAAATACTCCACAGCAACAAGGTGTGAGGGGACACGGGAATGTGCCCAGATTTTCCAAAGCACACCCGAATGTTTCCGTGGTCAAGGCGGGTGGCAGCGGGCTGTGGTGCAGAAGGCATCCCAGCACCCTCGGGCCTTTGGTTCTGTCCCTGCTCCACGTCACCTGCTTTGAAGCATCATCTCCACTAGAGCAGTCTCTGTCATTCAGTTCCAGGAATGGCTCCTGTTCCCTTCAGCACGTACTTCATTCTTCTCCAAGACCCGTGCAGACCCAGGCCCCGTTAACCTCACCGTTTACATCCACCCCATCGGTACCTGCACTTTTTAATCTCTTTCTTTTTCTGATGCATAATTTTATTAGAGCCAGAGATCATTATTTCTTCTAGAAAAACAAATCTCTGAGATTAGAATGGAAGACAATGAAACAAGAGATTTCACTTTATAATTTGCCTTTATCCAACCATCACGGAGCATATCACTTTGAGAATGACATTATACAGCAAGTTTCTAATGGAAAACACACAAGCCAAAAATCTTATATTCATTCTCTAATCTTCAAGTCAATCACCAACTTTTCTAGATTTTTGAAGAGAGAAAGATAAAAACAATTTCAAATAACAGCAGTCGAATACTATAAACAGTTGCAATGAGATGCAGCAGTCAACTTTAAGCCTCGTAATTTTCAGGTTTTAGCTGAAATAATCCTCATCAGATTCTTAGATCTTTGTCAGTCTTGTTTTACGCTATTTGCCTTGCTGGGCCTAAACAGAATGCAATATTAAAATATGTTAATAATCCATACTGAGAATATGCTATAAGTGGGTTTCTAACTCCTTAGAGACACCAGCTGAAACAACACGCCCTGCAAAGACAGGCGAGTGTCCCTGGTTATCCCTGAGCTGGGCAGTTTCACATGATCATTTTTTCTCTGAGGCCAAAGTCTGTGGTTTGAGCTTCCTGGGTTTACTTTGTTTCCAAGTTCTTTTCCTCGGTGCTCGAGAAGAATGCCCTGCTTTCCCGATCCCACCACAAAAACTCCCCCAAGGATGAAGCCTTCAGCTTCCAGGTTTCCAGAGAAGCCTCCATTCCCAGCCCGGAAGAAGTCGCACCACACACCAGACGGAAAAATCCCATAAACATCATCTTCCGTCTTTGGGGACCACAGAACTTCTTCTTTCCCTCCAGGAAGATTTCTCCTTTGAAATAAGGCTGGAGTCCTTCACCTCAGTCCTGACCTGCTCCTTCACCACCGCGTAGAGGGGACGCCCAGCTCACCCAGCCTGGGTTTCAGGGAGGACAGGTCTGCAGCCTCCTCTCGACAGAGGAAGCAGCCTGGCCTCCGCACAGCCACAGCCACAGCTCCGCTCTTTTCCCAGAGCTCCTTTGCTTTGAAAGTTCTTGGTTCCTTCTCCAGTGTTTTCAGGTCTATATTCTCGCTGCCTCTGGGGCTTGGACAGAAACACGTCTGTGTTGCCCTGGAGCGATGTCGAGGCAGCAGCCCCCAGGGCTCCCTCACCAGTGGACCACCTCCCCACAGTGCAGAAGCCTGGTTCGGTCCACAGCATCCTCTGCTGACCAAGAGGCCGAGCACGGGTGAGCGGGCGGTGGGGAGGGCGGGAGGTGGGGCTCCGGAGTCCTGCCTACGCCCCTAAGCTCAGTCACTCCAGAGGCAGGACCAGGCCACGCAGAAACCCTGGGGCTCTTTCAGCTGCCAACAGTCAATCTCCAGAAAACATCAAAATGGAGAGTGGCCAAAGCTCCTTAGTCCTGTGCCGCAGTGGACACCACCTACTCAGACGTCAAGTGCCTCGTAGAGCCCTGCGTGCAGCACCCACTGCAAGGGTTTCCCTCCTGCCCACCTTCTCTCACGCCCAGTGCTGGGGGCACCAAGGGACCAAACCCTCCCCAGCCCCGAGGGTCTACTTTTTAATCTCTTTAACATCCACTGGAGAGGAAGAGCCAGGATGGAAAACGGCTCTGCAGCGCCCACGAGAAGTGCTGCCGTCCTCTCCGGATGCGCTGGTGGGCACCACAGTGTGGCCTCCCTGCATCCAGGACACAGCCGAGCACTGGGAGGTGACCTGAGCGAGTGGGAGTGTGGGGGCACCCACCCACTGACCCCACAGACAAAAGAAGAAGGAGGCACCTTCTGAGCCCCAGCCCTCCTCCCCATGCCCTCCCCGCCAGACGGACGCGTCCCAGAGTCCGTGACATGCAAGCCCCATCGTCAGCATACAGAGGTCCTCAGTCAATGTCAGGTGGGGATGGGGCAGCAAGGCCTGTTCTCCAGCTCGCACGCGATGTGACCACAGGCCAGTCTTCCTCCACCTGTGGACAAGAGCAGCGTGGAATCCTGGGAACAGGACAAAGGGAGCATTTCTCATGGGACACAGAGAGATCGTCTATACAGGCTCCCAGAGCTGGGTGGGAATGGGGGGTGACCGAGAAAGTTGAGGCCCACAGCAGACAGGACACCTTTCTGTCCCTTCACCCCACAGCTTATGGAGAAGCAAAGCTGGCTCAAGGTGCCGTCCCCTGGTACCCAGTGCAGCCTCCATCTTGGGCCACCTGACAGGTAGGGAGGTTTCTGGAGTAGACTAACCACGCATGGGCTGCAGACCACACTGTACCCCCACCCCAGCCCTGGCTGAGATGACAGTGCATTGGTCCATTTCTGTCACTCACCACAAAATACCTAGAACTGGGTAATTTGTAAGAAAATGAAACTTATTGCTTACAATGTCAGAGGCTGGGAAGTCCAAAGTCCAGAGAACACACCTGGTGAGGGTCTGACCACCATTATTAATCCATTCACTACTGCAGGGTCCTACAATCCAATCACCTCTTCAAGGCCCCACCTTTCAATTACCTTAATAGGATTTCCCACCCTCCTAACAGTCATAGTGGGGGCTAAGTTTCTAATACAAAAAACTTGGGGGACACAATTCAATCTTCAATGAATTTGAGGGGACATTCAATCCACTACAGATGGGGTACATGACATCCCCTCCAGGCACCTGAGCTTTCATCCAATCAGAGAGAAGGCAGCAGTGGTCAGGGCAAGGATAGGCCCAGACTGATGATCTTTATTATTGCCTCACCCTGGGGAGCCCAGTGTGGCCAGAATTGATTGGTGTAATTTAATCTTATCAAGGGCACCAGGCAAGGGGACTCCAGAGGAGAGCAGTAAAGACAGTTTCCACTCTCAGCAAGCTTGCATATTAATAGAGTCCTGACATCTCTTCCTCCAAACTGCCTGGCTTCTGAGCCATCAGCAGCCCAGATCTCTGTGGGACTTTGGATATTTGTCCCCCTGGGCTCTATGCCCAGACAAAGCCCACCAGCTTCCCCGACCATGTTCCAGACACCAGTAGCATCCACCATGCTGGTCATCGGACAGAGCTTGCTCCAGCACTGCCCCCCACCCCCAATGCCAGGACCCTTTAGGGAAGAAACAGCATTCCTGAGAGCTGTGGTCCTGCTGGCTGCTCCCATCCAATCAATGGTGGGCAGGCATTTTATGTCCAGTCCTGTGGGGAAACTGGGCTGGATGTTGGGATCCTTGCCATGTAAAATCTTAGCACCCACTGTATAGGAATGGCAGAGAGCACCCAGGAGAGTCGCATCCAATCTGGATCCAAATACACCCACAGATGGGGAGAAGTGGAATACACCAGGGACCTGGGAAAGCTGCTGAAAGAGGGTCTTGGGCCGTCATCCTAAACCCACCCCTACAGCATAGGGTCGGCCAGTGGAGGAAGAAGCTCTGAATCATATTGAATGAACTTCACCATCTGCAGAATGGACACCCTTCCCCAACACACAAACAGATCACTTCAAATTGTGCTTGAGGTTGCCCCAGGTCAACCCCCAGAAGCTCCTTGGTGCCCACTGTCTGGTCTGAGCATCTCCACCCAGGAAGGGCTCCTATCCCGGGCACCCTGGGCTTCCCATTGCTGTGCTGGCTGCTTTGGGTCTCTGTGGATGAACCTCCGGCAGCTGACCAGCAGCCATTTCTGAGAACATGTCTGGTGTGAGTCTGTCCATCCCTCAGGTATGTCGAGACTCACCCTGGATGCCAGGCTCTGAGTTGCAGACCATGGAGTGTGGAGTTGGGTGTGAGAGGGCAGGGGCCTCCCTCTGGCCCGTCCCCTCCCATGCAGCCCAGGGACGGCTCATCCCACTGGAAGTCGGACGTGCATGGCCCATGAACTCATCAAGAAAAGTCTTTCTCTCCCAGCATCTCTGCTCCTCCCCCCAATCTCAGGGCAGTCCAACTGCTGGCAGAGCCCACCCCCACGGAAGCGGCTGAGGCTTCTCATGTTGGACATAAAACCGTGACTACAGAGAAGCCAGACGCCTAAAACCCATCTGCATAATAACTGAAAAAATTTTCCAGTTTTTATTTAAAGTCATTGGAGTTCTGATGTGAAGCTGCAGAAAGGAAAGGCAGATTCTCATTTTCCCTCAGCTCATCCCTAATTTGTACCACTGGGTGTTTTAATTTACAAGTCAAAGTTAATAAATTATGTATGCACTTGACTCCCTCCTGCTCCTGACCTCCTTCCAGGGCTCAGCTCATCCCCGAGGGAAGGACCTCAGTGAACTCTAGAAGCACAGCCTGCACGTGCCACTACCCAGCCCTGAGGGTGTCACCCCTGTCCCTGGGAGCCCCTGGAAGGGAGACACCCAGCTAGCAACCTCTACCTGTGTCCTCACAGGCAGGTTCAAGTAAAAAAAAAAAAACATTGCTAGGCTAATTAAGAATAAAAAAGGAAGAACCTGGTTCAAAACGTATCAGTAATAGCAATCACTAGGACTTCGTGGGTGCTGTTCATGTGCAGACACATTCTGTGGCCACAGAGCTCCCCGTGGCCAAGCTGGGCCAGAGCCCATGTCTGCCCAGGGCCAGCCTCCTATTCTAGAGCCTGATGACCACTCTCCCCAAAGGCTCCACTGTGATGTTCCTGGGCACAGCGTGAGTCAGGGACAGCCCAGGAAGTTCCAGGAGACGCTGGAGCCCATGAACCTTCTCCTGAGAGGAGTTCCCAAGCCCTCTCGAACCTTGGTCTGATAAGTCACTGCCTTTTCCTACAGGCTGAGTGCTGAGTGAATGTGCTACTTCTGAAAAGAGAATCGGCATTTTTAAAGAGGTCAGGTGAGAGGAATCCAAGGAAATTAATGTCCACAGGTGGACTGAGAGGCATGCGTGGCCTGAAAATATTAATTCTCTGTCCAGCCTGATGCCCCCAAGAACCCAGCCCTCATGCTCTCACCCACAAGCCTTGCCACGTACATCCCCATCGGATATTCTTCCCTTTCCTCCCCTACCTGTGTCCACCTGACAGCCTCTGAGAGTCTGTCACTCTGGTCATGCTCAGGTCAAAGTGACACCTCCCGGCAGCCTTCCTGGGCCCACTCTCCCTCACATCCTCTAACTGTCCCGACCACCCTTCATCACTGTGCTTACCAAACTGAGCTGTGACTGCCTACCTACGTGTCCCACAGCACTGTGAACTACCACAGGCAGGGGCCAAGCACTGACTCTGGCCACAATGGGCACAAGGGAAAGGGAAGCCCCAGGCCAGCTCCTAAAATGTGCACCCCAAACAAGGCTCTCAAGGAAAGAGAACTTCCTTCTCCCCTTGAGGCATTTTCCAATCCTCTCCCATTCCCTCCAAAAACCAGTTCTAGAAGAGCCCAATGGATGAGGAGGGAAGGAAGAAATAGAAGCACAAAGGGCAGAGCCATCAGCCATCCTCTGGGGATTCCCTCCTAATCAATCAATAGATATCTGCTGAGCACCTCTATGTCCCAGGCACTGTTTGGTGCTCCAAGGAATGATGGTGAGTAGGATGTGAGTGGTTCCTGCCCTCATGGGGTTTCAGCATCATTGAGAAGATAAACCAGCAAGCACACACAGGTGTGAGCCTCCTGAAAGGATGAACTGACCCAGGCAGCTCCCCAACCTCTTGAGTACAAATGCAAGGAGAAGCTAAGTAAAAAAAATAAAGCTGAGGCATTAAACTATGTGACTTTGAATTATACTACAAAGCCATAGTAACCAAAACAGCATGGTATAGGCATGAAAACAGACATTCAAACCAATGAAACAGAATAGACAACCCAGAAATCAACCTACAAATTACAGCCAACTGATCTCTTACAAAGGCACCAAGAACATACATTAAGGAAAGGACAGCCTCTTCAATAAATGGTGCTCAAAAAACTGGAAATCCACATATATGGAGAATGAATGAAATGACCCATACCTCTCACCATCCCAAAATCAACCTAAAATGAATAAAAGACTTAAATATAAGACCTGAAATTATAAACTCCTAAAAGAAAACATGGGGAAACACTTCAGGAAGGACAACTAGGCAAAGACTTTATGAATAAGACCCCAAAAGCACAGCAACAAAAGAAAAAATAAACAAATGGATTTAATCAAACTAAAAAGCTTCTGCACAGCAAAAGAAACAGTTAACGAAGTGAAAAGACAACCTACAGAGTGGAAGGAAATACTTGCAAACTATGATTTCAACGAGGGATTAATATCCAGAATGTACAAGTAACTCAAACAACTTAACAGCAAAAATCAAGTAACCCAATTTAAAAAGGGTGAAAGAGCTGAATAGGAATTTCTCAAAAGAAGATCTATAAAAGGCCAACAGACACATCAAAAAATGCCCAACATCACTAAGCATCAGGGAAATGCAAATCAAATCCACATTGAGATATATTGTCACCCCAGTTAAACTGGCTATTATCAAAAAGACAGAGAATAACAAATGCTGGGAGGATGCAGAGAAACAGGAACCCTCCTACACTGTTGGTGGGACTGTAAATTAGTGCCGTCATTATGGAAAACAGTATGGAGTTTCCCCAAACAACTACAGACAGAACTGCCCTATGATCCACCAGTCCCACTGCTGGGTGTATACCCAAAGGAAGGGAAATCATCATGTTGAAGGGACACATGTCCCCCATGTTTATCACAGCTCTATTTACAATAGTCAGGAGTTGGAACCAACTTAAATGTCCATTGACAGATGACTGGAGTACTACTCTGCCATTAAAAAGAATGAAATTCTGCCACTCACAGCAACATGGATGAACTTAGAGAAAATTATGCTAACTGAAATGATCCAGGCACAAAAAGAGAAATACCACATTTCCTCACTCACAAGAGGGAGCTAAAAAAAACAAAACAAAACAAGTTTAAAAAAGAAGAAAAGAAAGATACAACAAATCACAATAATTCATTGAATTTTCAAAAGGAGAGAAGGGAACATGGAACTGAGGCTATCAGAGGTGGGAAAGGGGGAGGAAGAAGGGGGATTAGCAAGAAACTGGTAAAGGGCCCCCCAAAATGATTACATTGTGTAATGTTAAATATACTAATTATCCTGATTTGAGCATCACATATTGTGCACAGGTATTGGTATTCAACACTGTACCCCATGGATATGTACAATCAATTATGTTTCAATAAGTAATTAATGTAAAAAATAAAAATAAAAAAATAAGTTACAAACAAACATAGGATCAAAAGAAAGAAAAGGAACCAGATACCTGAAATAGAGTAGAAAAATCAAGGACAGAGCATCCCAGGGTATCTGACACAGATGCAGGCCCTAACAATGAGGTCTGGGGCTTTTATGCTCCTACTGGGGAGAAGATGTGACCTTGAGGTGGGGAAGGATGCTAAACCTAGATCCTTGCATAAATCGGAATCCTAGATGGGCTACTCAATCCTGAAAAGGGGGACAAGAAACTGTCCACCAAGTAGGAACCTGACCAGGTAGGCTATGTCTACCTCTGGCTCTAGGTGAAAAACAAAAACAAAAACAAGATCTCAGGAAAATTAAACACATAGGCCTTGGCCATATATAGGTATGGGGTCTGAACATACAAGATCAACACAGAATAAAAGTCCTCAAATGAACAAAGGCCCCAGATTGGTGAAAACCTTGATTCCTTGTCAGAAACAAAGAAAGAAAGAAAATATCTATATATTGGAAGAGACATATCCACCACTATGTCCATGAGACTCTCAGAGTTAAAAACAAAAACAATTCACAAGGAAGATAAATTCACAATAAAATTTACAAACCATGCAAGGAAATAACCCACCATGAGCAAGTGGTAGCACACATTATAAAAGGAAAAGTTAGTACCTGTTTTGGCCAGCTTTCACTAGCTTATGCTGTGTAACAAACACACCCAATCCCAGTGCCTTACAAAAGCAAAGGCATTTGCGTCAGTCACATTATATATCAGGTACAGTACCTACAGGCTTTGGCTCTGCTCCATGCGCCTTCTTCTTCCTAAAATCCACTCTAAATGAACACCCCTATTTGGGACATGTTCTTGCAGAAGAGGGAAAACCCCACAGCAGCCTGACTGTGCAATGGTTCTCAAAGCTACTGCTGAAATGTGGCACTTCTTCTGCTTACATCCCTTTAACAAAAATAACTCCAAAATTGATGTCAGTGGGTGGGAAAGTATATATTCTCATAGCATGGCACTGAAAAGTCATGTGGCTATGGCAGGGCTATATTCCTCACTTAGGGAAAGAGCAGAGAATAACTTGAAAGAAAGTTACAATCTACCAAACACCCTAAAGACTTGATATATCAGAATTCTGTGAAACTATAAACTTACTGTATTGAAAATAATTAAAGAGAGAAAATAAGGACTAGCAACCATAAGGAAAGGACAGGATTCTTAAAAGAACCCACAGAAAAGAGACAAATAGAATTTTTTAAAATAAAAAATATACTGATTCAAATTAAAAAGTCATGTCATCATTTAAATGTAGACTGAAGCAGCTGAAAAGAGAATTAGTGAACTGGAAGGTAGAAATGAGGAAATAGCCTAGAAAGGCAGAGGATTTGAAACTATGATTGAGAGTTAAAGGAAACTGAGAATAGACAAACATGATCCTAACACAGGTCAATTTTGAATTCCAGACAGCAAGAGTAAAGAGAATGAGGCAGGTGATGATGGCAAAGCAATTTCCAGAACTGAAGAAAGACCTATGTTCTCCAGCTGAAGATGCTCACTGAGTCCTAAACAGGATAATTAAAAATAAATGCATATCTGGACCCCACATCAGGCAATGTGAACAAAAAGGCAAACGAAGCATTTTAAAAGAAAGCCACAAGGAAATACAGATGACCTACGGAGAGAGACAGACAGACAGAAAGGGAAGAGGAGGAGGTCTAACAATTTTCTCATCAGCAATAACTTTGGCTAGAAGACAGCAGTGTAATGTCTTCAAAGTCCTGAAGGAAAATGACTAAGCCTAGAATTCTCCACCAAACTGAACCAATGAATACTCTTTAAGTCTAGTTAAGATATTCTAAGACAAAAGGGAGTACAAGTTATCACTAGTTGGTTCTGTTGAAAAGATTAAAATTTAGGCTGCCTAAAACATCTTTGAGTCCCAGAGCAGCTCTTATTCTGGCATCTAAACTGTGAGAACAAAATAGCTCCCAAAGTGTTTAAGAGAAGTTTGTCAAATTAACAAATACATAATAGCCCAAAGGCTACTTTTATCATTAGCTACATTAACAAAGGCTGAGTGTATAGGGCAGGGGAGGTGATAGTTCCAATACAGCAGATGTTTCCATCAATCATGTGTTCGGACTGAAAGATGCGTATCAGTTAGAAATAAACCTTTGTGTTGAGTATAGATCAAGCTTTTAGTGTCCATCTATTTGCAACTCCTTTTTTTCCATCTCAAAATGTTCAGTGAAAATTTCCAACCCGCTATTGCCCCACTCACAGATTCAAGACAGGAAACTATCACTTTGTAGAAATCAGATGCTGGGCAGAGGTGGTGGAAAGAACGTCTCAGCCCTCACTTTGGAGCAAATACCCAGTTATCAATGACTTAAACCTTTCTTCCTCCTGCTGTTCCCCGGGTTCAGGATCGCTTTCCCTAGGGATTCGGGGTCATTTTCCAAGAGGCTTGAGAGACTAGATTTGAAAATGTATAGGAGGCATATTTACAGCACATGACTATAAACTTGTATCAGGAAATGCTAATTTATAAGGAAATTAAATGAAGTTATTATGGCAGAATTTATTAGTTTACTTGAAGAGCATCTCACAGGCTTCTAAAGGTTAGACTTTGGAGAAATAAAAAGAGTGCATCCTGATAATAGCTGCACAGAGCACTATAACACATCTGTAAAGAACGAGTGGACAGAAAGGGAGAGAACCACGCCCCTTCTGGAAGATCTATACTTGCAGTTTGCAGCAGCTCCGTGAACAGTGAATGCAGTGCTGACTCAAGTGCATTAATTAATACGCACCAGAGACACCCCCACCCCCCGACTTTAGACAAGATTTGATCCTAGAGAGTGTTTTCCCAACAGCAAAGGTCGGTGAGAATGAGCAGCATGCCATTTCTATTCTGGGGGAACTTACAATCCAGTGGGGAGACAAAGCACATGGATGCTCATTTAACTTACATGAATTCAGCTCTATTCACTGGAGAGGCTCTGCCTGCCACACACTCAGGGGGAGCACACCAGGGAACATGGCATAGACAAGCCTGAGATGGTCAAGGCCAGCCCACAATGCCACTAGGGAGAACGTGGGCTCTCAGGTCCCCTGGCCACTGACCGAGAAAGGAGACAAACACCTTTGGTGGTGACAGACGATGCTTCCTCCACATCCACGAAGACACAGAAACTTCCGAGGGTCTTAGCAAACCACTGACCAGCCTAGTCAGAGGAACCGGTAAGTTGTCCTCAGAGTTATTGACACAAAACCTGTCACTGCTCTTTGAGGGCAATTTAAGGGAATTACAGGGGTAATTTTCACCTCCTCAGTGACTTTAGAACCCAACTCTATACAAGATACAACTCCACTGTAAACAAGTAATTACTTTCCAAAGTGATGCTCCAGGGAACAACAGCGTGTCTGAGGCATAGAAGAAATATAAAGAGGGCGATTATCTCCGTTTGGGGTTTTCAAGAGAGACTTCAGACGGAAGGGGAGGACTGAATAGGGTTTGAAACCGAAAAGAAGCTTTTCAGGTATAGAGTTGGAGGAGAAAGCATTCCAGGCAGAGGGCAGCGTTTTGAAAGCACAGACAGGAAGCAGCACGGGGTGGCCGGGGACAGGAGGTGGCTTGGTATTTATGGAACACGACATGCGAGGGGAGCGGGGAAGGGAAGACAGCACCCTGCTGGTCGCGCTGAGGAGCTCGGACATCCTCCCACGGGCACGTGGAGAAACAGAATGCTTCTCCCAGAGCAAGGGTATGATCAGATGGCATTTTCCAAAAAACCCTTAAAGCCTCTGGTAAAGAAAGTTACTGAAAGGGTGAGACTAGAAGGTAGGAGACACACTAGCCGCTCTGGTGGTCCTGGGAGACATGCTGGGTCCCAAGCACAGCCCGGCAGTGGAGAGGGCTGGAAGACAGTGCGGTGCGCAGACCCATCCATGGCGGAGCATGACAGAGGGAAGGCAGGTGCAGGTAGAAGGAGCCCCAGTCTCAGGTCATATGTCCCCATGGCAGATGGGGCCACTTGCTGGCTAACAGGCACACGACACCTCCACACCTCCACTTTTCTTTTTTTTTTTTTTTTTTTGGCTGCTGGCCGGCATGGGGATCTGAGCCCTCAGCCTTGGTACTACAACACTGGACTGTCTCCAACTGAGCCAACCAGCCAGCCGCCTCCACTTCTAAAGTATCACAATCATGGTTAATTAAATAGGTGTACTTTATTTTTGCCTTTTTAATTGTCTGTCTCTTTCCCTTGCTCCTCCAGGGCTAGGACCACACCTGTGACATGCCCTCTCTGTGTTTAGCCGCTAGGAGACAAACCTATGATTTGTAGCGGGTGTTCAACACACATCTGCTGAATGAATGAATGAGATTTGTTAGGAAGAACTGAAGGATGTTTGGAATTTGTTGAGTGTAGACCTCACAAGGAGTGTCTTGCAACCAACCAAGGGAAGACACAAGTCCGGCTACACTCGCTCCTCACCATGCACCACACAAGCCAAGGGAAGATTTCAAGGGCATTACCAGCCCACTCCGAGGTGACATCAAAAGACAGAGGAAGATGAAAATTCCCCAGTAAGTAGGGCCCTGAGCAGCACAGTGCACAGTCTACTTGGAAGGGGGATGGCCAGGGCGCAGGTCCACAACCACCCATGATTGGCTAATGGTTTGACTGGATATTCAGGGACTCCAGGGGACAAGAGTGGGGCTGGGGGCCACGTGCCTGGGGGAAGGATGTATCTGGAGCTCTCAGAGAATGGACATACTTGGGTTGTCTACATGTCCTTCAAGGGCATGGTCTACAGGAGTTAATGGACTCCACCAACTTCTTTCCCAGCCTCCCCTGAGCATGCTAAATGCACCAGCGGACAAGTGGCGTTGGAGGCCAGGGTGGCACTGTTCAGGGGCTGGCCTGGTTACTGCTGCAGAGTGCCGGAAAGGCCAACAGCATCAGCCACCAAGGAACCCTTCATCTGCACCAAACTTGTGGCTCACCAGCCAGCTGGTGGCAGGTTGCTCGCACTGCACCCCTTCTAACACTCACCCTCAGAGAAGTAGACACTTGTTCTGAGTACGTATTAGCCTTGCCAGCCTACCTCTCTTCAACAATGCCTTTGTGGGTGTTCCAAATGCTTTATTCAGTGTCACAGGATCACTTTCAACATTGCTTCTGTCCAAGGAGCAGTGCTGGGGAAGGGAACAAAAGCGGTCAGACGGGGACCTGATGGTCTCACCACATACACCATCAACCAGAGACAGGCAGGGCCACAGAACCAGGCAACGCTCTACCACACTCTCACCTGCAATGCTGTCCAGAGACAGCACTTTGTGAGAGTGGCTGAGATACGGCTCTGGGGTAAAGAGAATTGCCCCACAGCTTCAGTCCCTGGAACACGCTCTGCCACTAGCCCTCCCACTGGCTGTGGGCAGGACTTGTGAATATGTTGCCATATTATTCCTGTGACTGTGTTATACAGCAGACGGGATTTTTCAGATGTAATTAAGGTTGATAATCAGTTGACTCTTTGTTATACGAGAGGGAGATTGTCCGGGGTGGTCCTGATCTAATGAGGTGAGTGTTTAAAAGAGACTGGCCCCTTCCTGAAGGGATAGCTTCAAACTCTGAAACCTACGGAGGGTCACAGAGCAAGGAATCAGTGTGCCGGGGACTTGCATGCCATCTCTAGGAGTCAAGAGCTGCCTCTGGCCAGCAGCCAGCAGGGAAACGGGCTTCAGTCCTATAGCTGCAAAATAATTAAATTCTGCCAAACAACCATGTGAGCTTGAAAGAGGACTCCATGATCCAGGAAGGAATGCAGCTGGGCTACCACCTTGATGTCAGCTTTATGAGACCCTGAACAAAGAGCCTAACCCCACTGTGCTCAGACTTCTAAACTATGGAAACCATGAGACAACACATGGAAGTTTTGAACATGGGAGTGCAGGTGTCCCTTCGACATGATGATTTCCCTTCCTCTGGGTATACACCCAGCAGTGGGATTGCTGGATCATATGGTAGTTCTATCTGCAGTTGTTTCAGAAACTTCCATACTGTTTTTCCTAATGACTGTGCTAATTTACAGTCCCACCAACACTGCAGGAGGGTTCCCCTTCCCCCACATCCTCACCAGCATTTGTTATTTTTGGTCTTTTTAATAATGACCATTCTAACTGCAGTGGGTTGATATCTCAATGTGGTTTTGATTTTCATTTCCCTGATGATTAGTGATGTAGAGCATTTTTTCATGTACCTGTTGGCTATTTGTATGTCTTTCTTTAAAATATGTCTATTCAGCTACTTTGCCCATTAGATTATTTGTTTTTTTTACTGTGAAGTCATTTGAGTTCTTTACATATTCTGGATATTAATCCCTTGTTGGATGTATTGCAGCTCTATTCATCCACACTAACCAAAATATGGAACCAACTTAAGTGTCCATTGATGGATGAGTGAATAAAGAAAATGTGGTATATATACACAATGGATATATACACAGCCATAAAAAAATGAAATTCTACCACTTGCAGCAACATGGATAAGCTTGGAAAAAAATATGTTAAGTGAAATAAGCCAGATACAGAAAGAGAAATACTACATGTCCTCACTCATAAGTGGGTACAGAGAGAGAGAGAGAGAGAAACCCACAATAATACATTGATCTTTCATAAGGAGAGCACAAATCTATGGTTACTAGAGGTGGGAGGTGGGGAGGGAGAGCAGGGTTGGGGAGAGATTGGGTATGGGGCATAAAGAATAATTACGATTTGCGATAATTAATATGCTAATAATATTGATTTGATCAACACATGTTGTACACAGGTGATTGTAGTCAGTGCTGTACTCCAAAAATATGTCTAATCAATTATACTTCGATTAAAAAAGGAAGATTTAAGCCTCTGCATTTTTGGCCATTTGTTGCAGGGCACAAGAAATTCAGGCGGGACTGCTACACTCATAGCTGGAATATCCTTGTCCAGGAACCAAAGTGGGGAAATGAGGCAGCACCGCTCACTTCTGACTTAAAGTCCACTTGCAAAAATGTGTTTCCAGTCCCTGCAGCTCTGGGCTTTTCTGGTTTAGATATGTTGGTGCCCAAAGGAGAAACTCTCCAATGGGGAGCCCAGTAATAGTCCCACTGATTTAAACTTTGAGACTGCCAACTGGCCAGCTCAGGCTCCCTGCATCACTGAACAAGCAGAGGTGGGCAGGTCGTTGTGTCATCTGGAACAGTTTACCCCGACCATCGAGGGGTGGTTATAGGAAAAAGTACGTCGGGAGCCCAGGATGTCCTCTGGGGTATGGCTACTGCAGCTGGGCACAGTGATAGAAGTGAAAGATTAGAGCCACCCTGTCATTCAGGACCACTAAGGGCTCAGCCCCTCAGGAGTAAGGTCTGGGCCACTTTACAAGATAAAGAACGTGACCAGCTGAGTGATGTCTAAGATGAACAAATCCAGAATGAGTGAGGGATAAAGGAATTTCTACGTTCCAACCCTGGCCTTGTCAGAAGTTACAGAAACGGGAGCTGTCGTAGCCGGCCATACTTCCTCCTCGCTTGGGCAGGTGCACACGTATAGACAGATGGTTTCCCCCGCTGCCTCCGACTCCCCCCCACTCCCCCCCCCCATCTCACAGGGGGTGTGTTGGTGGTGGTCAGCTTTATAGCTTGGTCCATCGATTGTGGCTATCAAGATGGAACTGTGATGGGTCAAATGCATCCCAAAATCGGATGCAGTGATGGATGGAAATGTGGGTCCTCCCTTTTGCGGGGAGAGTGAATGTGCTCAACTACATACAGGAGCATCGGGGAGGCAGAGAGCTGTTGCCGCTGTTGTAGTTGGAAGAAGGATGTCTGTGGACGTGGCAGAGGCCAAAGGGACGACAGGACAGGCCGCAGACCCTGCAGGACCGTGCCACGCCCCTCCGGCCAGCGGAAGTCGGAGTTCTGAAGATGACCTTTCCTTGACCCCATGGAGATGGGGTTCTACCTGTGATCCAACCTGTACCAACCTGAGCCACCTGAGTTTGCAAATCTAAATGAAGCGTCAGGGGCGGTGGTCTTCTCTGTGCCAAGAAGTGGGCCACATCCGCAGTGGAACTTTCCCTGGAACAGTGCTGTGGTTTGGTTGGGGTCTTCTCCTCAGTGCGTGGCCCCTGGAAGGACAACAGCAAACTTGATTACCTGTCCTTCTGAGAACCCCTGCATAGCACGTAGCATGTTATAAATAGATGCCCTTCTGTTTAAGTCAGCCTGAGCAGGTTCTTTCTGCCTGCAACCAGGAGCCCTAACTAACACGCGGGCTGGACATCTGCTAGGAGGTGGCATCGCTGGATAAAGTACAGGTTGTGAGAGAGGCTTGAGCTGAAGTTCTAGAAGCATCTGCAGAGGTGCTGAGGTGAGGGAACATCTGAGACCTTTCAAGGCAAAGGACCAATGTGCCAGCCAGGATAAGGATGCCAGGAAGGGTCTGTGTCTACCGAGCCATCCACGTGATGCCAGCAGGAGGACATGGCAGAAGGTTAGGAACTGACCCCTCTGGGAAGGATGTTTCTGTCTGTCCTTGGCCACCTGAGCCTCCCAAGAAGGAGAAAAGATGTTTAGCACTTAAATGAAGAAAAAAAAAGTTGCCAAAGGGTCAACTTTGGTTAAAAGCTAGACTATTTTCCATTTGTTCAACCATTTGGGTGAAGGGGTCACTCAGCAGGTGGCCGCTGAGCCTACCTGTGCGAGTCTCGAGTTAGCCAAGGACATGGGCCTCAGAGCACTGCATCCCTGCCCTGAGGACTGCACAGCACTATACAAGACAGACACCACTCAAGGACGTGGACCCCACAGCACTGCGTCCCTGCCCTCGGAGCTCCACAGCGCTGTACAAGACAGACACCACTAACCCGTCACCAGGCCAGAAACCACAGTCACCTTTGGCTCTGCCCTCCCTGGACCTCCCATATTCACTACAAAGAAGAATAAAACATGGTCCCTGCCTTTCAGGAGCCACAGTCTTGATTTGGAAACACGCACGAATCTCCATGTTCCACGATGCTGGGTTCTACAAAGGAAGTGGGAGTAGGAGGGAGCGCAGGGCCACCGTGACTGTGAGCAGCCAGATGGAGGTTCCAGGAGGAGGTGGGAACTGAACTGCGGCTTGAAAGATGGGCGGGAGGCCGAGGACCCAGGCAGAGGGAACAGCGTATGCACGTGTGGATCCAGAAGACTCGAGGAACAGCCGAATAACGCCGGGAGGGGAATCGCAGCTGAAGCAGGGCGAGCTGGGCAGTAAGGGACGGGCGTGCGCTGCGGGGAGAGCAGACTGGGAGCGGGTGCACGCAAGTAAAGAAGCTGGAAGTCGTTTCTCAGACAACAGGGGGACATCAAATGTGGCTAACTGTGGACTATGGAGACGGGTGGTTTTCGGTCTCCGTAGCCAATTACAACCTCCCTGGGAGAGTAAGAAACGTAGGGGCCACCTTAAAGACAGCGGTGACAGAGGGAGGAGAGGGACGCTCACCGCTGGCCGTGCCCCGTGAGCATTTCCCCGTTGTGTCCGCCTCTCTGTCTAGGGCAGCGTCGCACTCTTGCGTGTCTCCCCAGCACTTAGCACATTCCAGGAATATGGTTAATGCCCAATAAATGAGCCAAAAACAAGGGCAGACTCAACAGAACAAAAGGAAAAAGAGCAGCCACGACCAAGCGATGACCCCCAACAGGCATCTAACCTCCTACTAGCACTTTTCGAATGAACTTTCGCTGAATCTACAACATAATGCCCTTTAGTGTGTCGTCATTATTCCACTTTTATAGATAAGGAAACTGACACTAGAAAATGTCCAAAGTCCCATGGCTGTTGTGTGGTTTCCTCTGGGGCTCAGACCCGTGTCTACTTAATTCTAAATCATGGTCACCCCCGTGCACCAGGCACTCCCAGCACGGACGCCCACGTGGGTGTCCAGGACGCATCAAGCTCCTCGTGCCCCCACTGGAAGGACCCATGTCCCCCTCTCCCTCCTTCTCCTGTGCTCTCACCATGCCAGGCGATGGCATCACTTCCACTGCAAAAGCCACAGGACCCAAAGCAAAGAATCAAACTGCCGTGAGAGATGACACAGGCCACTACCATGGGAAGTGCGTCAGAGGAGTGGACCCAGGGGACTGAGAGCCAGCAGCAGAGAAGCAGGTGAAGATCTGTGAGGACGTGTCATCACGGAAGCCCAGGGCAGAGAGAGAAAGAGGGAGCCGCACCCCCAGGTGCCTTTACTACCCCAGACTGTCCACAGCATTTTCCCGTGTAGCTCAGCCGCACCCCTTTTCATGGCTCCACACGGAGGACCTGGGCTAGCCTCTCCGGACAGGGTGGGGTGACTGCCTCGTTGGTGGGTAGGTTGGTTAGTTGGATAGCGGTAGGTAAGTGGGTTGGTTAGTTGGTGGGTGGGTTGTTTAGTTGATGTTCTCCCTAAATGATAAAATATTGCTCCTCATGTTCAACAAGAAACTTTCTCCCTGCACCGATTAGTAGACCTGAACTGAGCACTCACGGTAAATTCATATTGTATATGACTTCAACTCTATTTTTTGGTACAAAGGAGAAAGAAAATAAAAGAATTTAAGGAACACAGTTGATTTTTCCTGCCTTCCCGCTCCCATGCATGAGCAAGGCACAGGAGAACAAACCGCCTTGCTTTTCTGTTCACGTACGCCCCTCACAGTTTGAGCAATTCGCCAGCCGCGTGTGAGTCTAGTGTTTTAAGATCACGTTTTAACACAAAATGGCCCCTAAATGCAGGCAGTGACTTTATCTAGTTCTCAACCAAAGAAATAGCCACCAGCCACAATGCTGTGACCTCTCGGAGAGATCACACTGCAAAGATGTTTATAGGTGCTTTGAGGAATTATCAAAGGAAAATTGGCTGGTGCAGGACTTCTGTCACCACAAAGAATTTAAACCCCACACAAGAAGCTCCTTGACTGTAGCCCATGATTGATGTCGTTCTATTGGTGTTTACTGAGCGTGCATGGCATGCAGCAAGTGTGCTAACAAAATCGTGGCAAAAGCATTCCAGCATGATCTTGCCCTCAAAGGTCTTCCTGGTTTCCCCAGAGGAATACATCCTCCACCTGGAGGGCTGAATGACCTGGGGACGGCTCTCATCCACCCATCCACCCATCTGGTAAGCACATACTGAACACTATGTGCCATATTCTGCCCTAAGCCCTGGAGACACAGGGACAAGCAAGACACACACTTGCAGTCATTGAGGCATCTTACAGATGGCTGCGGAACCCTGGGTTAGTCCCATGATGAAGTGGTTGCTGGGCGTGGTTCAGCAACACTCGCTTAGATGGTTGAGGTCTGCTGTGTTTGACACACGTCATCCCCGTGTCCTGGAAGCCATGCATGATACTTCTTGGAGAAGTGGCCTGGTCCTGAAATGACCGTTGAACACACATGTCAGAGGGATGCAGATGTCACAATATGGCCCATGCAACATGGGCCTGTCCCAGCAGGCTACCTAGAGGCATCCAGACTGTTTCCAACTCTGCACATCGGAGCAGGTGTGAAAAGTAGTTCTGCCATCCGTGTTTATTCATGCCGTACTCTCAATTGCTCAGAAGCAGCTGGAGACCCAAGTTCAGAAGTAAAACTCAACCTAGGAGTCTTTTAAAAAATCCCTCTCACAGTGGGAGTTTTTCTGGAAACAAAAGCAAACCCATTGAACTTATTATTGAAATTGATTATCCATTCTGCGATACTCTCTGTTGCAGTTTACCTGGAAAGAAGGCACATGACCGAAGACACCAAAGGGAAAATGGGCCAGAACCTGGGGGGTGGGGGGGGTGGCCTGGACCAGCAGGGGGCCTCCTGCATGCTGACTCACGCCCACCTTCTACATTGAATGGAGAGCTGGGGGGTATGCACAGCAGCCACATGATGTGTGTGACTCAAAATAGCCCTCCCTGTCTGTGCAGCCATCCCCATGGGCACCAGAGCTCCCAGACCAGACTGTGTTGGCAGAAGGATCCTGGTGCTTCTCACAGGACTGACTCGTGGCCTCCAGGCATCTGGTTGACCAAAGGGCATGGTCACTTCAGGCCAGTGAGTTTGGTCAAGTTAATAAGCTACCAGGCAACCATGCAGGAAGGGGAAGTGAGGGCTGCAGGAAGACCCTCAAGGGTCACCCATCTCAAGGCCTCTGGATATGAGGGACCCACCCCAGGACCCAGGCATCCTGTTGATGAGACAGGCTGCACTGCACGAGACACTTAGAAACTGCAGGGTGCTGCTCAGAGTTCCTGCTCACAGGGGTGGAGTTGGGGAGTGAGATTTCCTGCATAAATCATAAGCACTTGACCAAAGGGTGTTCATTTTATGATATTCAAGCAAGAAAAAGATGACCCCAACCCGGGGCTAGTGGAATGTGCTTCTCAGAGAGCTGCTCCGCAAATCCAAATCAGCTGGTAAGAACAGAGCCCCTTCTTTGGCTGGTATGTGGCTTAGGGACCAGAAAGAGGGGGAGGGTATTTAGCCCCCACCAAGGGGCTGACAGTCTATGAGAGATAAACCGTGATCGGGGCGAGGATCCTGCAGGAGGACCCCAGAATGGACAGCGCTGACTCTAACTTAGGAGCCTGCACTAATCCATCCATCTGTTGTCCTCGACACTTCGGAGCAGCCCCTGTTCTGTGCAGGGCCCCCTAGGGGACAGGACTGATGCATGTGTGTCCAGCAGCTCACAGGACAGCAGTGCTTTGTTCTCTGACGTCCCGCAGTGGGAGTCACCCAAGTGCCATCGCTGGCGTCCGGGGTTTGTAGACAGATCTCTACCGTTGTGACATCTCCTCCTACTAGTTACAGAACTTCAGCTGCAGCGTTGCACCTTGCTGAGCCTCTTACCTTGTGTATAAAATAGAAGTGGTGACGGTTCCTCCTCCTGGCATTGTTGGGGGAGACGGCATGGCAAAACCCTCTGCTGAGCCCCGGAGTGTGCTCAGTCTGGAGAGGCCATTGTCTGTGACCTGCCATGGGCTTCTTTCACTGTTCCCAAAGGCAGGCAGCAGCTCTTTGCCTCTCTGTCCCCAGGGTGTGGCAGAGGGTCTGGCGTGGTGGTGTTGATAACTAAGGAAGGGCTGCCCTCCTGACGAGCTGGAGGCCAGGGAGGAGGGGATGTCGGCCTCGTGGACAGCCAGCCCTGCTGACAGGGGGCTCGGCATTGGCCAGAGTGTCCTCACAGTCAGGGGTGAGGAAACAGAGGATGGAGGGGCCCAGGAGCTGCCCACCAACCCCAAAAGGACCATCGTGTTTTGGAAGGCAGATTTGTCATATTCTGGGTAGTCCCAGGAAAGGGAACCTAACACCAATGAGAGAGAGTTTTATTTGTCTCCATGTAAAGAATAAACTGTGTAGACAGCTGGTCAACGCAAGACAATCCGAGCACAAAGGGCAGGTGGGCGCTGAGAGATGAGGACGGGGAGGTGGCCTCAGGACCTTCGTCCACCACTAAGGGCCAATATTCTAGATGAGATGAGAGAAAGATTGAGAAATCCAGGCAGCAGAGACATGCAGGAGGACAGTTAGGGCACCAGTGTCAAATGCCATGGAGCCTGCTATAAACCAACCTCAGAAACCCACCTGGACACTGCCATGACATGAGGATGGTTCAGGGAGGACCAGCCATGGTCACCTGCAGCCAGCAACTGTCCCAGTGATTTGATAGCTCTGAGCTAACAAAATAGTGCTGGGCAGAGTGACCCTCATCTTGAGTTAGAAATGATTTTATTCCAAGGACCCATTTAGGGCAGAGCCAGTGAGCACCCAGGGGCAGGTTGGCCAAGGATGGGGGGGGGGCCAAGGAGGACGAAGAGCCGGGGACAGCAGTCCCCATGGGAGGCTGGCAGACCTCCCGAGCAACGGGCGATGAGGAGCCTTATGGCCCAGGGACCTCTGCCACACCGGCAGCTCGGAGAGTCCTGGAAGGGGAACGGGTGTGGGTGCAAAGGCTTCCTGCAGCAAGGGGAGCCCATGCCAGGCCTGCACGGAGGGCCGGTGAGCAAAGCACAGGAGAGATGATGTCCTTTTAGTAATTAAACGCATCCAATTAATCATGATGCCACCGTGGAAAAATCAGGTTCCCAGCAGGCACCAGAATTCCACTCAGAGGTTGAACTGGAGAATTAATGAGGACTATTTACAGAAAGGAGGGCAGGATTGAGACGCACCCTGGAGAGGGACTCACCGAGCCCAGCGACAGCAGGCAGCCCCCAGCCCCGGCGGCCTGCAGGCGAGAAGGGGCAGGTGGGAGAAGCGGTGGGAGCTGGAGTCATGGGAGGAGCGGGAGAGACACCACCAGGAGTAACCGCCACCTCCGAGCAGAGAGGACCAGCACCTCCTTCTGCTCCTGCCCCCAGCTGCTGCCAGAACTCTCCATGAGCCGCATCGATGGGGGGATGCTGCCCATGGAGACCCGCCTACTAGGGCACAGGCAGGGCAGAGATGGGTCTGGGAGACATCCAGAGAGTGACCAGGTCATAGGTCACCTGAAGAAACATCAGAAATGCCAGGGCAACCCCAGAGGGAGGCTGGCGTCCTGAACAGACATCAGCAGCCCCCCGCCCCGCCCCTGGCCTGGAGCTCAGGGTGACAGCAGGAATGTGTGCCTCCTCCTCTGCCCCTTCCCAAGACCCCCAGGGCAAGGCCTGCGGAAGGGGCTCCCCAAGGTTGCCACCAAGGACGGGGGGTGCGACTGTGCCAACGTGACCCTGAGAGTGCGAGCTGGGGAGGGGGAGCCCAGGGGAGGGGCTGATCCCACGGAAGCCTCGGCAGCTCTGTGGGAGGCAGGTGTGGTTCTCCCAGGCTTAAATCCAGCCAGTGACCAGGACAGAAGCCAATGTCCTGTGGTAAGGGGCGACACCGAGCAGTTCCAGAGGATGAAACCTAAGGCTTCGCGACGTGTCCCAATTCCAGATTCTGGAGCTAATCCAGCGCTTCCTCTCTCTGAGCCTCAGCTCTCTCCTCCGGAAAATGGGGCAGTCACACCTTGCTGAGCAGTTGCCAGGCTCCAGTGAGTGGGACTCGGCCTCCCGCCGAAGCTGCTTCCCTGTGCCCCCAGCTGGGCCTTCCCACACCCAGGTGCCTACTTCCATCTCCATAGGGGTCCTCGGGGCGAGCGAGGCTATGCCAGTCACCTGGCCGCACGCCTCCACCCTTCCCCTACCGGCCTAAATTTAAGGCCCAGCAAACAACAGCTTGAAGCATGAATAACTGGGACCACTCTCCTGACTCGGACCTGTGTCGGATACCCCAGGGCCTCAGAACACGCGGCACTGCACATGTGCGCCTGCACGCGGTCTTCCCGTCATCCCTGGGCGACAGCGTTTTATCAGAAATGCAGCCGCCCGGCCTCGACTGTTTTCATTTTCCTGGTTCCCTGAACATCCATCTTGTCTTAAAGCCGCCTCCTCCTCCAGATTCGTCAGTGGCAATCTCCTCCCTGGTGGCCTTTCTCTGTCCCTTCTCTGCACCGCCTTCTTCCCCGTGTGTCTATGGCCCATGTGGCTGTCCCTGGTGATTTGGGAACCAAGTCTGAACAGCAGCAGGAGGGTGCGGAGAGGCAGGTCACGCTGTGGACCTCAGGGTTAGAAACCCCGGTGTGGAGGCCCCTCCACAGGACCCTCTGGCCCTGGCCATGCTGAAGACCCTCCATGGCCTGGGGCAGCTGACCGGCCACATGGCCTGGACAAAATGGGACAACGTCTGGATGAGGGCACGAGAGGCCACTTCTCTCTGAGCTTCCGTTCCCTAACCTGGAAAACAAAACTAACAGAAATCTCCCTGGCGCCTCCATCTCCGGGAGGATCCGATGAGAATGTAATCACAGCTTCTGTCACCTGCACTCCACACCCGCACCTGCTGGTCCCCATGCATCCTCGAGGCCACCCAGGTCCTGGGCACACCTGACAGGTCGGCATGGAAGGGGAGTGCAGCCGGAATGCTGGAACCGACCCTGCCGAAGGACTCGAGGTCTCCAGGGCAGAGTTCTGAGTTCATCGCCACAGGCTCCTGATACGGTCTGTCAGTCATTCCACACCCGTGCACTGAGCTCTCCAGTGTGCCCAGCACCCTGTGGCCCTGAAGGCAGCATAGGGGACAGGGCTGTTGGCCTCCATCTGCGATCTCTGCTTCCCCCATCACATCTCCCTCTCTCACACTGACCCACCTGCCTCCCTCTTATGAGGACCCTTGGGAAAACATTAGGCCCACCCAGATACTCCAGGACAATCTCTCCATCTCAGGGTCCTCAATTTAATCCCAGCTGCCACGTAAGGTAACGTATTCTCTCGGGACAGAAGCATGGACGTCTTCGGGGTCCATTCTTCTATCTACCGCTGCAGATAACAGTGAGAAGCTTTCAGGCAGCTGGGGGTGGGGTGCAGAGGGGAGCCAGGCAAGGAGAGATGGCCAAGGACAGAAAGGTATTTGCAGATGACCGGGTGGGCCTGTGCCTGATACCTAACACCACTTCCAGCTCTGCTCAGCCCCACCTGCCCCAGGGCAACCTTCTTGTCCCTAAGACAGGGAGACCCAGAGGAAGGCAAGGACGGGGGGTGGTGCAGGGGGCATGTGGCAGCAGGGCTGGGGGACCGAGTCCAGGCCGAGTGTACACCTGGGGTCCTGTCTGCAGAAGTGGGTTGAACCTGAAATAAAAGGCCTGTTGGAAGCCGGTGAGCATCAATCACAGCCCCACAGAGCTGAGCATCAGAGCTCGGGGCCGGCTCCCGGCTGGCCTGTTTGAGGGACCCGCAGTAGATTGAAAGACAGGCGGAGACAGAGGAGGTGGAAGTGTCCGTCCGCCGGTGCTCAGGGTCACTCCAGGCGGCCTCTGCAAACGCCTCCCTCCTTCCTCAGCTGCTCTCCTGGGCCGTCTCCGATCTTTCCTCTTACCCGCCCTCTTTTGCCTTTAACCCACACAGATATCCCCAGTTCCCGTGTCCTCCCGGCTGGAACCTGTCAACCGCTCGGCACCCGGAGCCTTTCCAGTGGGTGCCCGCCCTTCCCACGGCTCCTACCCGCCTCCTCCACCCCAGCCCCGTGCCAGCCAAGGATCATTACTGTTTTGCATAACAAAAGAAAGGAAAGCAGCACCCCATCCACCCCGTCCTGCTGAACAACATAAAAACTCACCAGGCGTTTCGTGAGAATGATTCTTCATAAATTGAACTCTGCCTTTGCCAGCCAGGGGAAATGTTTCTTTAATATGCCTAGCGACAGTGGAGAAGACCGTTAATTACAGCCCAAAGACTTAAAATACACCAATAAACACAGTGAATCTGGGACCTCCAGATAAGGAATCCCAAACAGCATCGGACATCCAGACATGGAAAACATCCAGCAGGCACCGCAGACACGCGCCACCCTCAGTCAGATCTGTCCCGCTCACTCTCACGTTCATTTTTATTCCTAGTCACCAGATGATCAGAGCGTAGCGGCCACCCCTGGGAGGACCCAGCTCTGCACACACCCGCTGACCCCTGGGAGGGCAGGGGCCAGACCCTGGCCGGCCTCCCCTCCTACCTGCTGCCCCAAGCCCCTCGCCCTTGCCAAGACGTGCCCTCTGCCTTTGTGTCCCCTCTGCCTGGGCACCCCATGCACTGCTCTTGTCAGCTTCTGCAGCCCCGTCCTGCAGCTGCCTCCTCCAAGGAGGCTCTGGACAACCGCAGGCAGGAATCAGCGACTCACTCCTCCTCTTTCTACCCAGCTCTTGTTTTGTTCACAAGAAGACGGGAGTTGCTCTGGGCAGGTGGTCTGCACACCCAGCTCCCCTGACCAGGCCAGAGGACGCTAACCAAGAAGCTCAGATGCACTCCCTGCCATTGTCCAAAATAGTAGCAGCATGTCACTGTGGATGCTGGGACGCCCACAGGCCACCAGACCCTGCTTTAAAAGCACCACCCCTCCAAGGACCTCGTAGATGCCTTCGCCTTGGATCCAAGCCACATTTTGGGAAATGAGCAAGATTTAATCTTTATCTCTCTCTCCATTTAAAGTAATTCCAACTGTTCAAGGAGAAACAAGAGCAAACTTTGGAATCAAAGTCAAGGCGTCAGATCTTTGAGGCTCTGAATTGAATTTCCATGAGTTTGCATAAAATATTCAAATAGTCTAGAGCATCCGTGAATATCAGAGAAGGCAGCTCATGTGATGTGAGGCCTTGACTTCCTGAGGCTCTGGGCCTCGCTGGTCTGCTGCCGGCCTCAATGTGCCAAGTCCTTTCCTGGCCGGGACTGCACGCTAGCCTCTCATCAGCTGGCTGACGGCCACGAGGCCCCACCTCTGCAGGACGGAGGACTGGGAACCAGATGCCAACAGCCAGAGAGACCAGTCCTGGGCCTGCCTCTGTCCACACCAGCTGTGGGATTACAGGCAGGCCCCCTCCCCTCTCCAGGCCTCAGTGACCCCCTGCTGGGTGCTCCCACCCTGAAGGGGGCTGTTGACTAGGACCTGGGGGACCTGGGTCTCTATATCATTACCCAGGCAGGGCAGTCTGGGCCATGCTGGCGATGGGGTATATGGGCCACTGGGTACACAGGGCACTAACCTCTGCCCATGCTGACTGCTTCACAGTGACCTGACTCCCCCTCCTCTGCCCCAACAGCTAAAGCAACAGGAAGGGCTTCATTCACCAGCTCCTCTGTCTCATGGTGTCGAAATGTGGGGCCTGGATGCAGGACAGACTGTGGAGACAGCTCTCATCTCAGCTCTGCCCAGCACTGCTTGGGGACCGGTGGGAGGTGTGACTGCCCAGCTGAACAGGGTGCCATTCAGCTCTCTCCTCCCTGCCCCACAGCATGGTACAGGCCTCCTGCAAACCCCCGAACATACACACATATGCACCACACACATGCCACACACATGCCACACACATACCACACACACACCACACACATACCACACACACACACGACACACATCCCACACATACGTCAGACATACACACACACCACATACACATGACGCATTCATGCATTTGAGCTGTTAGGCCCACTGAGGCAGCACCTCCAGAGGCAGCTAGGGGTAGGGGACCGTGAGGGACAAGGCATCGACCCCAGGACAGACCCTTCACGGGAAACTGCACCCACTGGGGCCAGCGTCACAGCAGGGGTGCAGAGCATGAACTCTGGAATGGCCCCTGGAGCCCTGTGAACCGCAGCCTCCTCTCTGTAAGTGTGAAGCATGTGCCCCTGGGCAGGGGGCTGCAGTGACGTTAGATATGCTCCTAGTGTCTGGCGCTGTCCAGGCCTGGCCCGGACAACACTCTCAGGCTCGTCTGGCCTTACACGGCACCAAGAGACCAAACCCGGACTGCTGGCCCACGTACAGACTAGGTCCAGGACAGGCCCACCCTCTGCACCCCACTGGGCAGAGCAGCCGAGGCCAACCCAGATTCACAGGGAGGGAAATGAGCGCCCCCCATGGGAGGCATGTCCAGGAATCCCACCAAGCCTTTGTGCTGCCAATCGGTACCCCTTCCCAGCTCAGAACATTCCCTCCAATAACAGGATTGGCGCCCACCCTTCTCTGACCAAGGAGAAGACAGCTAGCACCCATTGAGCACCTGCCGCATGCATGGCCTGCATCCTCTCCATCCCCTCACCCAGGCCTCACCACCAGACCAGAAGCAGCAGAGACCCTGATGCTCACTCAATAGATGCAAGAATTACTTCCCAATTATAAAACTGTGACATTTCCATGCACAGTCAGCACATGGCCAGGCAGGGTGTGCAGCCCTATCTGGTCCTAAAAGCCCCAACAGGCTGCTTTGCTAAGAGCCAAGCTTGCTTCTCTAAACTCCAGCACGTTGCCAAACAGCTAAGCACCTCCCGAGCCATCCCTGGCGTCCCTGCCCTGTTACAACTAGAGAAAAGCAAAGGGCGTCTTCCATGTGTGGAGTCAAGTAAACTAGGCTGGTGAGCTGCCTGCGGTGGAGTCCCAGCTCCATGGAGCAAAGAACAAAAGCCTCCTGTGGTGGCTGCGGGCTCCATTACCCCTCTCCCTTTCCTGGTGTGGGCGACAGACACCCCACACGCTGTGGTCATGCATGTCCTCGGAAGCTGCCCAAAAATATTTGTTGTTTGAATAGATGGGTACATTAATGATGCCTGATTGGGTTGTAGGCCTTCCTGAAAGCTCCGCAAATGAGCCACCCAGTGCTCCAATGGGTGAGGACACGGCACCAACCTGCCCTCCCCACCTGTAGAGGGTACGATGGTGACCCCCAAAGAGCTATGTCCACGTCCCAGAACCCATGAATGCGCCTGCTTTGGGAAAAGGGTCTTCGCAGGTGTAGTAAAGTTAAGGATCTTGAGATGAGGTCATCCTAGATTATCCAGGTGGGCCTTGACTCCAATGACAAGTGTCCCCACAAGAGACAGAAGAGGAGGAAACACAGACTCAGAGGAGGCAGCCACGTGAAGACAGAGGCAGAGGTTGGAGTGATGCGGCCACAGCCAAGGAGCTCCAGGAGAGGCAGGAACAATTCATTCCCCGGGAGCCTTCAGAGGGGTGGGTCCTGATGCCACCTGGATGTGGGACTTCCAGCCTCAAGAACTGTCAGAGGACAAGTTCCAGCTGTTGAAAGCCATCCAGTCTGTGGTAAGTTATTGGGGCAGCTGCAGGAAGCCATGTGCCTGTGCCGGCAAACGTCTGTGAGATAAATAATGCCAACGCCGATCAAGCAATCGAAGGAGGCAGCCGGTCCGTTTAGTGTTGATAAACGGCTCATTAATATGAAACTTTGCTCCATTTAGCATTTCTTATTGCCAATTAGCAGTAATGTCTCCACCACACTTGAGCCGATTGCAAATTAATGGTATCTATTTTCTCGGGACAGGCACAGCAAAGGGCTTCCACGGGGTAGCTCTGAGCTGACCGTCAGAACTTTCCAGAATACTGCTCACAGGACGGAGAGACCTGGGGAACGCTGAGGCAACCAGCACAAGAGAATCCCAAGTCCTCAAACTCTTCACAAAGCAAGACTCCGTGCAGCTGACGCTCGTCACCCACCCAGGACCAGGGTTCCCAGCCACTGTTCAAGCCAGCCAGCGACTCCCATCTCTCTCCCCAGGTGATTAATGACCACATGTCCTGTCACAGAGTAAACAATGGAACTGTGCTCCTAAGAGTTATGGGGGAAATAAAGCCATCTCTCTCCTGGCCCAAACAGATAGCACAAGTTACAGCAGGGCATTAAGCATCCTTTGCAGGGCAGAAATACATCGATTTTTGTTTAATGCATCAGGCCGTTTATGTGGCTAGTTATTGGAAAACCTGACCCCAAAAATGTAGCATTCATTTTTCCAGCTGGTCCCCCAGATGGCTGTCCTGGGAATGGTGAGAGGTGACTGTGGAGACCTGAGGAGGGGCAGCTAGGCAGACCTGGCTCCCAGCTCCTGACCCTGGTGCCTGAGAGATGACCCCCCATGGCCAAAGTCGTGTCACCTGTTGGAGCCTCAGTCTCCCCATCTGTATAACGAATGGGGCTCTAGCTGATCCAAAGTCCTTGAGTAGGAAGAACAGGAGTCCTCATCAGCAGGGGGCGGCTGGCAGGCTGCTGGGGAGGCACTTCACACCCGACCAGGGCCACCGGAGAGCGCGCCTCCCCACCTCACCTGGAGCTCGCACTGCGCCTCTGCAGGTCCACCCAGAGCCCGCGGCTGTGCTGCGGCTCACACACGTGCACGCACACAGGTGTGCACACAGAGGTGTGGGCAGATTCTGACACCTGATCTCCAATGCCAACAGCACTTTTTCATCCCCTGATCACAGGACTCATGCTCCCAAGGGTCTCCCTACCATGGGGACCCTGAACCCTTGGAGGCAGGGACTCCCAAGGCTCATCTTGGAGCTCCCAGCACCAGCCCAGGGTCTGGGTCAGACAAACACTTAAACAAGTACTAGGTTTGCATGCTTCACACCAGCAGTCAGGGGCAGGTACACACACACACGCACACGCACACACACACACACACACGCACGCACACACACACATACACACGCACACACACACAGAGCAGGGCCTTCCCACCCCGGTCAGTTACACTGAGCCCCCTCACGCCCCCTGCCCGAGACCCCTGCTCGGTTCTATCCTTTGACTCCCCCACGGTCTGCCCCACCTCCTCCACTTTCCACCACCCTGAGCAGATTCCCCAATGTGTCAGGACACCGTGGGGCTGGACCTCGGTGCGGCGACCCCACAGCCCCGCACACCCTCGACATTCACTCCCCTGCAAAATCATCTGCCTCCGCATCATGCCATTCTCCTGCAGGAAAGAGACAAGAGTTATGATTTAAAATCAACAAGGACAACTCTGCTCCACAGCAGCTGGTCCCCGAAGCCTCTGCTCGCCCAGGGGCTGGGGCCTGTGTGAGTTTCCTGTGGCTGCTGTCACTGGTGACCGCAGACTTCGCAGCTTTAATGACATGCATTTATTCTCTTCCATTTGAGGAGGTCAGAAGTCTCCCTGGGCTAAAGTCAAGGTGTGGTCAAGGCTGGTCCCTTCGGGGGCTGCAGGGGAGAATCAGTTTTCTTGCCTTTCCTGACATCTGGAGCTGTGCTCCTCACAGTCCTTGGCTCGCGGCCCCTTCCACCTCCTTCAAAGCCAACCACGTGAATCTTCAGATTCCTCTCTGCTCCCATCGTCACATGGGCTTTCTCTTCCAGAGTCTGATCTCCCTCTTCTCTCTCTTGTGAGGACACTCGTGATGACACTGGTCCCACCCGTATAATCCAGGACAATCTGTCATCTCAAGATCCTGAATTTAATCATATCTGCAGGGTCCCTTTTGCCACATAAGTTCACATCCACAGGTTCTGGGATCTGGATGTGAACTTAGGATGTGGTATTAGGATGTCAGAGGCCACTGTCCTAAAAAAAGCCATGAGAGGGGGTCCCTCGGCCTGGGGAGCCCGAGCCCCTCCTGCCAGTGAGGTTCTGGAAGAGGACTGGATCTTAGGCTCGCTGTATCCTAGAATGTGAGGTAAGAGGAGGCCCGTGGACAGCTCTGGCACAGATGCACCTTTGCACAGCTATTTATAAAGCAGAGAAGGCTTGGACCTCTCCCCACTTCCCTTCCCTCCTTCGCTTGGCCCTCTGGCCTCCACGCTCTGGCTCCTGGACTCGTCCACCCTTGTCTCCCACCTCCACTCCAGCAATGCCTCTCCTGGCACACATCATCAGTGCCCCACGCCGTCGCCAGGCTGGTGCATACCCACTCTCCAGGACACACTCGCTGTACTGCAGACCCAGTGAACTCCTATACTGCCTTCAAGGTCCAGCCCAGGGCTGCCTTCCAGGCCCAGGTTAATAGTTCCCTTCTCTGGCTTGGTCTCAGCATCTTTAGAGTGCAGAGCCCACTTGCCATAAGGGGGTTCTTGGATGTCCACCTGTCTCCCAGCTGAACTGTGGGCCTTGAGGGCAGGAAGCAGGGTCATGTCTCCCTCCAGCCAGGACCCCTGGTACTCGGCACAGGGTCTGGCCTGTGTGGGCACTGGGCCTCTGGGTGGAAGCTGTATAAACACACCACATGTGTGAGAGGCAGAATTTCTAAAGTGCACCTCCAAAGATTCCCCGTCCTAATTCCCAGACGTGTGAGTGTGACATAGCACCACCCTGGGATTCCTTTCTGTCATAGGCACCCTTGACCTTAACTGAGACAGGAAGATTTTCAGGTGGGCCTGGTCTAATCAGGTGAGCCCTGAAGAGCAGAGAAACCTTTGAAGCATGAGAAGCTTCAACGCCACATAAGTTCACATTGATATGAACTTAGGATGTGGCATTAGGACATCGGAGGCCACAGTCCTGCAAAAAGCCATGAGAAGGGGGTCCCTCAGGCCCATTTCCAGCCTGGTGACAGAGGGGACATGTGAGAAGGAATGCCATGGCCTCCAGCAGAGTGAGCATCCCCTGCCTGATGGCCAGCAGAGGAACAGGCTTCCGACCTAAGTCACAAGGAACTGGATTTTGCCAACAGCCTGATCGAGCTGGGAAACAAATCTTCCGTTATGCCTCTGGATAGAGCCTCGCCCAGCTGACCCTTGATTTCAGCCTTGTGAGACCCTGAGCAGAAAACCCAGCTGAGCTTTGCCAAACTTCTAGCCTACAAAACTGAGAGCTGACCAAGTTAGGTTGCTCTGATCACTGCCTGTGTGATTTCATAACACAACAACAGAAACCAACACGACACGCCATATGCACTGAGAGGCACACGTGTTAATGAGCATCCCAGGGGCCCTCAGACTGAGCCATGTGACACACACACCTGGCTTCACACATCTGGGAGGATGGTGACCAGGCTCGGGAGCTGCAGAGCCAAAGTCACAGCCTTAGGCTACACCCAGAGCCCCTCCTGCGTGTCTCCATCTCTGCCCACCCAGGAGAGAAGCACTGTGTTCGGATCTCGAGAAATGTCCTGAGAATAGCTTGAGACTGAGCCCATGACCACCAAGAGCCCACCTGACCAGCAGGGTCACCGGACGTGCCTGCAGCCTTCGAATTGTTGCTTAGATCCAGAGCCGCGAAGAGTCTGGAAAGGCCCTCACTCCACACTGACATCAGAAGGTGGTCCACAAGCAGACCGGCACCACCCCTGCATTGCCCCTGCCATCCCCTCTACTTGCCCAGCATCTGACAGGTGCAAGCACGTGGTGAGGACACTTTGGGATGGGAATCAGGCGCCCAGGCCACGTCCTGGTTCAACCCTAACTGGCCAGGGGCCTGGAGCAGGGCTGCAGTTTCCTCCTGTGTGTCACCGTGAGAATCAGCAATACAGTCCTGAGAACCACTGGGCCTGGCCGTGGCACACACACCACCCACCAGGCACTGTGATTACAACAACCCCAGGCCCGAGCATCCCAGTCCCGAGACCCTCGACCCACATCTCACTCACCACCAGGTCCCTGATCGGGGCACTCAGCCACCTGCACCTGCCCCATGATTCACTCACATCCTCCAGGAAGGGCCTCGGGTCTTCTACCAAGGAAACCTCTCAGTGACGTGGCAAGTGGGCAGCTGCTCACGCGCCTGTGCTGCAAATGAGGACCCTGACCCAAAAAGTTCTCAGTAACCATCTCAGAACTGCAGTCTGACAAGGTGCAGACAATGAGGCTCCAGGTGCGACTTCACTCCCAGATCCCACATCCTGAGTTAGCAGAACATGCCAGGACTCGGAGTCAAAGGCGTGGATTCAGATCCATGTCCCCTGTGCTGGCTGTGTGGCCTCCGTGTTCCCACCCTCATGGCCTGGCTAGCCCCTCCAGGTTAACTTGTAACCTGGGGTCAGTGCCGCCTGGCTCCCTGAGTCCCACATTCTCCGGCTGTTTCACACTCAACACATCTGCAGCCACGCCTGCTGCTAAGGGCCACAACCTTCCTGTCCCTACCTCTGCATTCCCAGAGCAGGGAGAGGTCACTCAGTCGGCGTCAAGGATGCTGACTCCATGCCCGGCACTGATCCAATGTCTGCTGAGCATGGCTTGACCACAAGTGTCTTCAAGGTTTTCTTGAGGGACCTTCCTCCTGGGGCTGTTGGGAGGCCTTGGACAAGATCAAGGTGCAAGGTCTGTCTGGAGCATGATGCTCCTCATGCTGTGTGTATCTGCATCTTTCCCTGCAGCAATGCTCTGGAAGAGCGGGCACAGCTCTGCAGACCAGCTGCCCCAGGCAGAGGGTGGCCCAAAGGAAGGCACATGTCATGGTTGGTGGAGCAGACAGGCTGCACCACCAAGGAGGCCTCTGACTGGCTATGGCTGACACCGCGGCCTGGGTGGCCCCGTCAGAGAGGCCCTCTGGAATGGCCTCTGAGCAGGGTGGCTGGGAGCAGGAGGACGTGGTGAAACCCAGGCCCTGCCATGACCCCCAAGACCCAGCTGATGTGGACAGGCGTGCTGCACGTAGGCCAGGCCACACCCAAAGACCTCAGCCCGTCCGCTGTCTCGAGGGTGAGGCTGTGTCTCCCTCAGCTCGCCAGGTGAGCAGCTGCAGGATACGTATTTTGTGTCACAACAAGATGAGGAAACATTTCTGGTCCAGTTGGTCTCACTGGGGCCACCTCAGCTTGCAGCCCAGACCTGTGCTCCCATCCAGGAATGAAATCAGGCCGCTCTGTCAACCCCGCTCCTGTCCCTGCCCCTTCCCGCCCGACCCCTCCACCCTAGGTGAGTGGAGCTGCTCGGGGCAGGGCGGAGGAGACGGGCAGGCCAAGACAAGATGAAGCGGCTTCCGAAATCGGGTCAGACACCACACCCAGCGATTTTGTTGGCAGACTCGGCTAAAAGCTGCCCCCTAGACATTCCATCCAATTATTTAAATCCCAGCCTCTCTACTCACTATGAAGGTTGGACAGGATTGGACATTTATTAGCTAACTGAATGGCTGTAATAAGATAGCAAATCCAAAGGAGCAGAAAATTAAATGTTCTTGAGTTATCTTATTGAAATTTCCCTTCTACGGCTTTTATTGGAGGTGACAGCGCCAGAATTCCAAAGATGCATTTTAAGAGACTCCTTTATGGGGTTACCCAGCAAAAGCTGATGCCATCAGAATGAAACCAGCAAGCGAGCCATGGAAGGACCACCTCTGGGCAAGGCAGAAGCACCAGCTGGGCAGCTCGGCTCGCGTGTGGAGGCTGCTCCGGCCCTGCTTAGCCATCCAGGGAGCTCAGAACAAAAACCAGTGCCTGGTTCTGCTGATGTGGACATGCATTTGACTGGAGAGTTCACTCTCTTATTCATTGAATTTTGATCACTTATTATCATAAGGAGATGTGTTGACTTTATAAGCAAGGCAGGAAGAATAAGCTACACAATGAAGCTGCTGTCGGCCTCAGGCCCAGACTTCCTTCCAGAAAACAAGGATTCTGCTCCAGCGCGGACGCTTGTCTTGAAGTAGACATGTCCAAGTCATTAAGGCGCAATGTCTACAAGCTCCCAAGACAGAAGAAGCCTGTCACAGCAGGACCCCAGAGTGCCTGGCAGTGAAACTGTCCGATGCCCTCAGCCATAGACAATCCTGCCCTGAGGGGCAGAGGCTTCTCCTGCGGTGAACGGGGGTCCCTGCCGGGCTTCCCCAGCCCTTCATGCCCCTTTCTAGAAAACGTAGCCCCATCTCTCATGACTTGCATTTCCTCTGCAGACCACGCAGTGTTAAAAAATAATGGTTCGTGCCCAGGTCTTAATTTATAAAGGTGACTTCGGGGTGACACAAAGAGGTCAATGCCATGAAGAGAAAAGCTCACCATTGCCCACAGTTCCCCCTAGAAACCGGAGGCTCGCGTGCCCCTCAGGCCCCAGAGGAGGCACCAGGGCTGGCCAGGAGGAGAGGGAGCCGGGAAGGCCCAGGCCACAGCCTTCATCAGGGTTTCCATGGGAAGGGCAAGGGAGGGCGGGAAGCAGCTCAGGACTGGCTGGCTTGAATGGCTATGGTGGCCTTGGGGTTTGCAGCTGCCCCTGGCTGTCTGGTTCTGGGCCCCGGGTGGTTTAGGGCTGGAGGACACTGGCTCGGTGCGTGAGTGTTAGAAAAGGAGGGGTTGGGGTGTGGACTCAGGGTTGCTTGGGCTGTGTCTAACCACAGCTGTGACTGCCTCTGGGATTAGCCGGCCCAGGGCAGGGCTCTCCCCTGCCAGCAAGGTCTCTCACGATGTCAAACCTCCATAAAGCACAGAAAATAAAAGACATGGTTCAAACTTAACACAACTTCCTTGCTCCTGTAAGCAAAGAGGAACTATGTGATATATGAGAAGATGTTCCATAGCCAAGAACGTAGTACTGATGTAGGGTCAGACACATGTTTCCAGAACGATGCTCAGGCTCCTGGGGTGTACCATGACACCATCAGAGGAGGGGTCGGGAAGGCCGTCCTTGTGCATCTGGGGAGGTTGCTTCTGGGTGGGGCAGTGAAGACTGTGCCTGGGCAGGGGGCAGATGCCATGAGAGCCGCCTGATGACAGGTGCCACCCACACAGTGTCTGTGAGCCTCGCCGTGCCCAGCAGGACAAAGTCTTGCCTTCGTGCCCCAGCCGTCTCCAGGAGAGGGACACACAGACACACGGCATAACATGGTTGCAAACAGCGGCCAGCGCTGTGAAGGACAGACTCTGCAGGCCATTGTTCCTCAGGCTCTGGGTGGGTCCTGCCAGCACTCCCCTCTGCGGGGCTCACTCCTCCATCACAGAGGCACCCACCACAGGCTGAGGAAAAGCGAGTTCCAGGCAGAGGGGCTGGCGAGGAGGAAGGCAGTGACCTCGAGCCACCAGGAGAAGCCCATGGGGGCTAGAGCACATGGAGGAGGGAGGGGAGGTGCCAGATGCTGTAGGAGAAACAGGTGGGAGCCGGTTCTCATGAGCAGACTCAGTCCCAGGGCAGAGGGACACCTCTTTCAGAAGGACAGTGAAAGTGTCTGCTTTATTGTCCCGAGGCTGAGCTGAGCAGTGCATGAAGAACAGATCGGATCAGGGCTGGGCAGGCAGATGACGGGGCCAGCAAGAGGCTGCAGTGACGTCCAGGGGAGACGTCCCGGTGGCTGGACCAGGAGGTGTGCTCACACCTGCTGCAGAGGTGGAATCCACAGGCCTCGGCAGTGAACGGAAGGTGGAATGCTGCCCTGGAGCGTGTCCTCGGTGCCTAGCAGAGCTACCCATATTCTTTTCCTATTGCTGCTATGGGAAACCACCACAAACTGAGTGTCTGGATACAGATTTATTACATTACAGTTCAGATGCTCAAAAGTCCAAAATGGTCATTGAGGCTGGTTCCTTCTGGATGCTGTAAAGGGGAGAATTTCTGCATTTCTTGGTTTGTGGACACTTTGCCCATCTTCAAAGTACATCTTCCCGACCTCTGCTTTCCTCTTCCTGCCTCGTCTCTCTTTTACTCTCCTGCCTCCCTCTTATGGGTAAGGACCCTTGTGAATCATTGAGCTCACCTGGGTAATCCTGAACCACCTCCCTCCTAAGATCCTCAAGGTAATCACATCTGCAAAGTCCCTTTTGCCAAGTCAGGTGATATATTTGCAGGTTCTGGGGGCTATGATTCTGCCAAACACAGGATTTTACACCAGAAAGGGCTCCAGGAGTGTTTTGGATGACACGGCTCCTCAACAGCCTGTCCAGAGAGAGGCCCAGAGTCCAGACAATGGACACATGCTGATGAGATCGAGACCCATATCCTGTGTCTGAATTTAGGAGGCCTGTCCTGGCCAGTCCAGCAAGACATGAAAAGTGAGGTCTGCAAAGGGACAGAGCCTCGGCAGGACCCACCCAGAGCCCGAGGACTGCGTGGAGGGCCTTCCCCGGTCACCTGCCCCTGACCCCTCTCCGCTCTCCTCCCCCATCCCACAGCTGCTCCTGACACTGCATCACCCTTTGTCCTGCGTGTCCGTGCCCCACCCAATGGTGTGTCTCTGGGGGAGGGGCCCGTCACATCTCCTTCGCTGCTACCCTCAGTGCCTGGCACAGAGGAGAGGCCCAAGGGGTGACTGAAAGGCAAGTTTACTGCAGTCCAGTTAGGGACAACTTTGGATGCCAACCTGCAGATCCAGGTGTTGGCTCTGCACGTGATGAGGGGCCAGAGGAGGCCATGAGCCAGGAGGCAGCAGGACCTTCTACAGCTGGATACCACGACTCATGAGACGTGTACGTGGCCAGTCTCCTGAGATGCACTGAGCACGTGTGTGTCACAAGCAGGGAGTGAGGCCCGAGGACATGCCCGTGAACCAGAGCCTCTAGCCCACTCTGTGCAGCACACGTGGCAGGAAGCCAGGGGTGTAAAGGACCCATTAAAACTCAGCATGAAGTTTCAGAGGGTGTCATGAGGCTCAGCGGTGTGACCACAGCCTGCGGTGCGATGGTGGTTGGGAAAGGCCAGAGATGGAGGACTTGGGACTCGGGCTTGGAAGGTCACTTTGGGGACACCAGGTGTATTAGTCTTCTAAGCCGTAACCAAGTACCAGAAACTTAGGGGCTTAACCAACAGGCATTCGTCCTCTCACAATTCTGGAGGCCAGAAGTCAGAAAGCAGAATGTGGGCAGCACTGGATCCTTGCAGGGGCTCTGAGGGCGGGCCCGTCCTCTCTCCCAGCTCCTGCGGTTCCCAGCAGTCCTTGGCATGTAGATGCATCACTCGAACCCCTACCTCTGTCTTCACGCTTTCCTGGTGTGTGTCTTGGTCCTCTCCTCTTCTTACAACAGCATCAGTCATTAGATTTAGGGTCCACCCTAAACCTAGGATGCTTTCATCTTAAGATCCTTAACTAAACTACATCTGAAAATGTTCCCAAATAAGGGCATGTTCTGCCATTTCTGGTAGACACGAGTTTTTGTGGGCCCTATTCAACCTACAATGCCAGGTGAACATGTTGTGGTGGGAGAGGCTGCACCAAACAGCACCAAGAGCATGGAGTATCCAGGGAAGGAGAGGACATTGGGTCCCCCCAGGTTATTCCAGAAAGGGCTGAGAACCACTGCAGAGATGGGCTGGAGAGAGGAAGGAGGCAGTGCCCCAAAATTGAGAGAATTTAACTGCAGCATGAGCTCTACTGAGAACGTTCGTGAAGCCACCTCCATCTGCCACCATTCCAGCACTCTGTGACGCCTGCTAAATCCATCCACAGTCATGGCCGGGAAGTCATTCAGCTTTGTGCGTTACGCAGGACATCTGTAAATTGGATACTCTTTTCATCCCATTAAAAAATAATTTCTTTCAACCACCGTACACAGATGATTTTATACTGAGGAGGGCCAGCCACGAGGCAGGAATTGCTGAGTGTGAGCAGAAAGGCAGATGTGGAAGGATTCCCAGCTGCGGAGGGGCCTTCTGGGGGACGCAGCCAGATACTTGATAACTTGCTTATAGTATGGTTGTTAAGCAGGCTGCCTTCATCTCTCCCAGAGAGCAAGGAAATGTGCAAGAATTTGCAACACAATAAAAAAATGGGAGATTATGAAGACAGGCTCCTCCTCGTTAATATTTATAGCACTTTACATTTCTGAAGGGTTCCTGATCCTCTTGAGTCCCCACCTGCCCTCCAGCCTGCAGAGCTCCTTCCCAGGGCTTGAAGACTGATATCCTGTCCTTGCACTCCCATCCACCCCTGCATCTCCTTCCAAGAAGGACAGAGAACTGAAAACAGGACAGACGTCAGCACTGGGCTAGGACGCTCCCTGCAGTCCAGACACTGTGCTCCTGTCTGAGGTGAGGAGGGAAGGCAGAATGCGCCAATGGCAGGAAGCACGTCCCAGGGATTGCCGAAGGGAGGGGCCGTGGCCACCGTCACCAAGTGGATGATTGCCAGGGCCTCGAGACTTTGAAATTCATTTGCTCATTCATTCACTTATTTATCAAAATACACCAGGCACTTTGGCAGACACAGAGTGTTCGTGCTGGAAGGGCCTTCGCGGTTCAGCTGCCCGGCATCCCTCCCCCACGCTGAGCCTTCCCCCTCCCACCACTGCCAGCACTTTACAGATACGTGAGTTGAGTCTCATGGAAGCATGTGACTATATGGCAGGTCACATAAGCAGGGTAGGCGTGAACTGAACCCCTAACTGGACTTTCTCCACCCACCGCCATCCCAAACGCAAGCCTCTGGTTATACCACCCACAGAGGGAGGCCTTCTTTCAGGGATTGCGTGAGCAGAGTTCCCTGGCACCTCCCACCCACTAACCTGCCCATCACTGCCACCCCCAACACACACATCACTGTCCCCTAAAAAGGAATCCTCCGTGATGAGGACTGTCGATGTCCTCAGGACCAGCACGGCACCCAGCGCAGAGCAGACAGGCAGGGAATGCCTATGGGACAAACAAATGAAGGCGCGAGAGCTTCTTTTCAGTGCCTACCTTTTCCCTGGGATTATTCTGAGCCATGGTGACAAGGAGCTGCAAGATTTTCCTTCCTGCATTCTTGTCTTTGGCCCCTAGGAGCTGGTGATCCTACGAGCCACAGCCTTCACTCTGGGTTGACCCCCCCAAAGCAGCAGCAGCAGTGACAGCAGCTCTGCACCAGCCCTTCCGATCTGCAGACCAGCCTCCTGCCATCACAGGGCCCCACCGATGCAGTTGGAGCTGGTGTTTTTTATCTCCGTGTTATGGATGAGGAAAGTGAAGCTCAACCACCGATGGTCCCAGGTTCGTGCAGCTGGCAAGCTCCACTCACCCAGCTGCTGCCTCGACTCCCCCCGGCAATGTCTCCCCTTCCTACTTAATGCAGCTCTGGGCCACTCACCAGACCTCACGGAAGGATTCAAATACCATTGGGGTAATTCGATACCTTTCATTTTGTTTTAAGACAATGCTCTAAAATGCACATGAAAGTTTGGAAGGGAGGGACAAACATGGAAAGGAAGAAAACTGGAATGAATCTCATAGTGTTGAGTGGGAATCGCAGGTATTGGGAATGCATGGTTTTTAATATAAACAGACTATTAATAAATACAGGTGTACATGTGCCTGTGTCTGTGCACACATGTACCTCCAAACTTTTTTCACTAAGAGGGTCTGACAGTAGTGACATCCCAGCAAAAATAAGCACACCTAGTGCCTAAATTGCATCTGATGTCCATTTTCCACTAAAGGAACCAGGGCTCCTCAGAGAAACGGCTGATCACAGGGTCAGGGCAGGGACAGAACAAGAAGAGGCTGGAACAGCCTGATGGGTCAGAAATAAGGAATCACCCCATGAATGACGGGGACCTGTCAAAAAGACACAGAAAATACCTCTGCTTTCAGGGACTGAATTTACATCCCCCCAAAATGGACAAAATACGTGAAACAATGGTTGCAAAACACCACATATCAGACGACAAAAGAGAGTGATCCTGAGAGGTGAAAACAAATGAGAGGGCCCATGAGTGTTCCAGTTTATGACTTTGAGAGAGTTTCCAGGCTGCAATTCGGGGAGCAGGAACCCAGACCGTGCTCCAGGGGCTCCCTGAGTGGAGACAGAGCACAGAGTCGGGGGAGACAGGTGACTAGAGTTCATCCGACAGAGTACCAGAGGGGAGAGAGCTACACAGAGAGGGAATTCCAGAGATCTGCAGAGGGTTCCCCTCGATTATTTGGCTGGATATTAGTCAGCATGTGAACAGGAGGAAACAATCTGAAGCCAGGGAAAGAACCACCCAAGAGTATTAAAGGTAACAGTGATCAGGGCACACACAGGACCAGAAAAAGTCATTTTTCACCGTGCATTGAGTGAATACTCAGAAGAGTCTTACCTCATTAGTGGGGAATAATTAGCTCTGGACTGAGCACTGTTCTAATTCCCACCTAACAAATCTTAAAAGCAAGACCTGAAAGGGTCGAACTGTTTCAAGAACTTAACTGCACCCCAGAAAAAAGCCCAAAAATATCTCTGGAATACAAAATATCCACCATCAAACAAGGTAAAATTTACAATGTTTGGCATCCAACCAAAAATGACCAGGAGTGCAAAGAAATGGGAAGATACAACTCAGGATGAGGAGAGAAACAGCCAAAACTAACCCCAAAATGGCCCAGATATTAGAATTAACAGAGGACATTAATACAGTTATTTAACTGCATTCCATATGTTCAAGAAGTTAACTCCATATGTTCATGGAAGATGAAAAACAAAAATATCCCAAATTAAGCATCTAGAGATGAAAACTACACTGTGTGACAGGAAAAATACCCTGGAAAAGATTAAAGGCAGAAGAAAATATTAGTAAACTTGAAGACATAGCAATAGAAACTATACAAAATAAAACATATAGAAAAAATAAATTTTAAAAAGTAAACAGCATCAGTGAGCTATGGGACAACTTCAAGTAGCCTAATATAAGTGGATCGTGAATCCCCAAAGGAGGAGAGGATGGTGTGGGGGAAGGTAAAAAAATACATATTTGATTAAATATTCCAAATTTGATGGCAACTATAAATCCACAGATCCAAGAAGCTCATGAACCCTACATACAAGAAAGATTAAGGAAACAACACCAAGTCACATTATGATCAATTTTCTCAAAACCAGCCATAAAGAGAAAATCTTAAAAGCAGGAGGAAGAAAAACCATTTCATACAAAAGACCAAAAAGTAATATAATAGCAAATTTCTCATCACAAATGATGCAAACAAGAAGACAGAGAAGCAATATCTTTAACGTACTAAAAAATAATAATAATTTCCAACCTAGAATTTTATGCCCACTTACTATACAATTGGTACAAAGATTTCTGCTCTCACCTCTTCGGTTCAATATTATACTGGAGGCACTAGCTAGTGAAATAAGGCAAGAAAAAGAAAAAACAAGCTATCCCAGATTGGAGAGAAAGATATAACACTTCACGTACAGAGAATATGATTCTCTTATGTAGAAAGTCCAGTGAAATCTTCCCAAAAAATAACTAGCAGAGTTAGTGAATTTAGCAAGGTTGCAGAACAACAAGATTTATACACCGAAGTCAATTGTATGTCTCTATATTAGTAACAAACAACCAAATCTTGGAATTTAAAAAGAGCTATTTACAATAACATAAAAAGTATCAAATACTTAGGGGTAAATCTGACAAAATATGTGAAATACCTATAAACTGATAACTACAAAATATAGCTGAGAAGAATTAAAGAAGACATAAATAAATAGAGAGATACAGCACACTCATTCATTAAAAGACTGAACATTGTTAAGATGTCAATTCTTCCCAAATTGATCTACAGATTCAATACAATATCAATCAAAAATTCCAGCAGGTTTTTTGTAGAAATTGCCAAAGTATTTCTAAAATTCCTCTGGAAATGCAAAGTACCTAGAACAACTCAACAACTTTGCAGAAGTACATTGTGAGACAACTAACATTCCGTCATTGCAAGATTTATGACAACGCTGTGGTAATCAAGACAAGCTATGTAGCAATAAGTAACCCAAGCGAGAAATACCAAAGAATGCAAAAACTAATGAGTGAAAGTTGAATGAGAAATGGTATTTCGTATGCTCTCATAGTATCTCCCCACAGAGTATTTATACATTGCAAAAAACAGTTACCCTATAGGAGAGAAATTTGGCAGACACTGTCTTAACCAAATAATTCCAACAGATTATATTTTCCAAAGATGTCCTCAATAACATGTCTCACCCCACACGCTCTGGTTACAATGACCTTGACTCTCCTACCACTGAGTGGCGAAGTCTATCAACTCCCTTTAAACGTAGATTGGTCTGTGTGACTACCTTGACCGATAGAATGCAGTGGAAGAGACAACTGAGGCCAGGTCATAACAATGCAGTGCACTTCCACACTATTTTCTTAGGATGTGCACTCTGGGGGAGCCAGCTGCCAGGTAGGGAGGGCAGCATCCCTGAGGATGTTTTTTCTCACTCTGTGGGAATGCTCAAATTGGCCTACATTGCAGAGGTCCTAAGACTACATGAAGAGAGAGAGAGAAAAATATCCAGCCACCAGTTCCAGTCACTATGTCACTGCAACCACAGGGGAGCATCCAAGTGTGACCTCCCAGCCATTCCTGAATTCTTGATACACAGACACCAGCAACATTACAAATGGTTGTTTTACGCTGCAAAGGGTTGGGGTGGTTTGCTGCCTGGCAATAGCTAGCTGAAACAGGGCTGAGAGTTAACATCACTAGTGACAGGAGAAATCGACCTCACATGACTCCCGACAGCATGCAACCCTGACACATCGTCGCCTATGAGATATTCTGGCCAAAGATCTGTAGCCTGGTTCTGATCATGAGCAAGTATCAGACAGTCCTAAGTTAACAGATATGCTACAAAATGACTGGCCTGTAACCTGCAAAAATATCGATGTCATGAGTGTCAAGGAAGGATCAAGAAACTGCTCAAAGAAAGGCACTAAAGAGGACAAGAAGCTACAAGACATGATCCTGGATTGCATCCTTTTGCCATAAAGGACATCATTGGATAACTAGTAACACTTAAATAGTGTGTCTATGTGAAGGGTACTATTTTTGCAATGTTTTTTGTAAGTTTGAGATTGTTTTGAAATAAAAAGGAAAAGAAAACACACAGCCCTATGCTATGGTTTGAATGTGTCCCCTCCACAATTCAGGTGTTGCGTATGTGACAGTATTAAGAGGTGGGACATTTAAGAGGCGATCAGGCCATGAGGGCTCCTCCCTTGTGAATAGGATTACAGCCCTTATAAAGAGGCTCCACGCAGCACTCAGCCACTTGCACTCTGCCCTCCACCGTATGAGGACACGGTGTTCCTCCCCTGCAGCGGATGCAGCTCTCACCAGACACCCTGCCCTCACCTTGATCTTGGACTTGATCTTGATCCAGCCTCCAGAACTATGAGAAATAAATTTTTGTTCCTTATAAATTACCCATCCTCAGGCATTCTGTTACAGCAGCAACACCCTACTTTGCTACATTCTGATGAAAGGGCTTGTGTGTGCTCAGGCTCAGAAAGGAAGGTCATTTCTACCTCGCTCTCTCAGGGTCCCTTCTTCCAGCTCTGGGGATTCGTCTGGCAATGAGGCTCTACTTAGACAGTGGCACCAAAGAAACACCCCAGCTCCATTAGGAAGTTGACTTGGCCACCAAGGTCACAGGTGGGTAATCAGGGAAGAAGGCATTTGGGGGGAAAGAAGCCTCCTGAGGTCATCATTTTGCATATGGTTGTTAATAATGCAGCATTCAGTCTATTAAACAGAGTAAAAGGTAACTTTGGCCTGTGGGAAAGGACAATTATGCAAATTCAAGCAGAAGCAAGCTTTTTAAAATGCACATACTTAACTAAAGCATCCAGAGTTTTGGTCATTAGTTTCTTTTTAAAATATTCCCAAGAAAGCATTGTTTCCGCCAATTGCAAGTGAACAGAGAGCTAAGGATTTGGTCTCAAATAAACCAGGGCACCAGCTCCAGATTGTTGCTTTATCCATTGTGGGGCATTAGGATACTGCTTAGTCTCTGAGGCCTGGTGTTCTCATCAGTGAAAATTCTTTTCCAGGCCTAATTAATGTTCTCGAATTCTGAGTTAGCACAGTCTTCCAGGTGGAGCTGTCCAGAGGCATGAGGTGCTGAAGCACTGGCATGAATGTGCCTTCTTCAAAGCCTGTCTCTGGTATCCACCTGCACTATGCTATCTGTGGGTGGCAGAATGTCTACTCTGCAGCCATGGAAACAGTTCTCAGAAAAGCAATTAGTGCACAGGTGTGTACTTTAGATCTGCAAAATTTTGAATTTATTTATAACTGTAAAAGCAATTAGTCTACATAATGAACTAATCACTTACAGGAATTTACGGTTCTTTTGGATTCCCATGTAACACATATGTATCCAGAAAAATCTAGTTTTCTAAATGCCAATAATTAAATCAACTCAATTTCATTTCAATTAGATGGAGCACAACTATTATAGTAGATTTGGAAATTGCTCTATGTGTGTGTGTGTGTGTGTGTGCGTGTGTGTGTTTCTCCTACCCACTGGTCTAAAAAGTGAAGTTAACTGAGAATATACTAAGGTAAATAATGTTCTTTTGAGGAACTTTCCACAGGGGCAGATATTATTCTTATTTTACAAACAAGGGTCTGTTTTTAGAAAGGTTCAGGCTAACTCTAAAAATTACTGAGTGCCTCTTATGAACAAGAAAATGTGTACTCTATTGCCTCATTTAATTCATATGACAGCCCAAATATGGATTATTATATGTTTACAGATAAAGAAGCCTGGTCACAGGTAGGGAAGTAAAAGCTAATAAAATTAGTCACCGGTCACCAGATAAAGTGCATATGTTACTTTTTAACATCTACGACAATCCTAGGAGGGAGGAATTATTTCCCAGTTTCAGGTGTGAAACTGGAAGGTCAGAGCTGCTAAACAGCTCACCCAGATTTATTCATAGGAAGTGATAGATCCAGGTTTTAAAGTCAAGCCTGACTGGCTTGAAATCCCAGAATCTTCTGTAGATACTCAGGCAACTCTAGGCTGCCCAGGGAGCTGCCACCACCTGAGCTGTCTTTCCTGAGTGGAACACCTCTGTCCACCTGGTGGGCTCAGACTGCTCCCCCAGGACTCAGCGCCCATCATTTCCTGGCTCCCCTAGCCCTTTGCACAGGAAAAAGTGTATGACCTCTCATGCCCCTGGGCCTGGAGGTCATGCAGGTGTCATCTTTGCTTGTCACGCTGGCTTCGGGCCACTCCCCCTCCCTCCACTATCAAGGACACCAGTTCTGGATTTTATGCATCTGACAGTTCTGCCTCTCACCCTTGCTCCTCAGGGATAACCACTGCCCCGATCAGTCTCTCTTACCCCTCAAAGATCTTAGCTCCTGTCTCATGTCGCTCCCCAGTTGCTCTCACCGTTATTCTTGGTGATTTCAATACTCATGCAGGCGTCCCTCCAGCATCCTCTTTGGTCCTTGTTCTCAGTCCGTCTCATCTACTGCCATCCTTGGTCGTCTTTAGACCTCGTAAAGACAAGATCTGTAGTACTTCTTTGATACCCATGTCATTGACATTCTGCTCTCACTGCACAGTCTACAACTTTTCCTGCTCATCCCCTTTTATCCCAAATCTAACAGTCTTCAGCCCCACTAGCTCCTTCTGCTTTTCCTCATCCCCCCACATCTTTACTTCCCTTCCAACACGCTGATATTTCATGTCAGTCATTATAACCATTCCTTTGCCTTTTCCCCTGCCTGGAACCCTTTACCCTGCAAATCCACTAATATTCCCACATCTCATTCCCTCACTTCCTTCAGGTCTTTACTCACATATCACTTTTCAGAGAGGCTATCCCAGCCACCCTGTGTCTCTTTATCCTTCTCCTAACATGTATCTCTATCTCACACTGTATGATATTCCTTAACTAGACTGTAAACCCAGGAGGGCAGCTCCGGGAACCGTATCTAGCATACAGTTAGTGCTCGATAGCTATGGAATAAATCACACCTGTTTGTAACTTGCTTAAGACAGTTATCTTATTTTATTGAAACTATTTGCTCACATAGCAGACACACCCACATCTTATTTGTCTTTGTATCCCATGGGCTGGCAGTGACCAGGCAGAGTAAGGACCCAGCCAATATTTATCAAATGAATGAATGCCGAAAGCTGCCATGTGACTTACCATGGCAGATCAGGTGTTTAAGAAATTGATTTCTTGCACTTCTTGGGGATTTAGTGTAGAGCTGTGGCATGAAGCAATTTGATTCAGTCCAAAATATGTGGGATACTTCAAAAAGTTCATGGAGAAATAGAATTGAAGGATAATGCTAATCTCTCCGTGAACTTTTTGAAGAGCTCTTGTATGGTCAAGAGCCCTCGTATGGTCAAGAGCCCTTGTATGGTCAAGAGCCACTGGTCTCCTCCTGTTTCCACTTCCTGCCCTCCCACATCCCTCTCACGATCTCTGTGTCCCCACACAAGGCGCTCACCATCCCAGAATATCCTCTCTCCTTCTTCCTTCACTGCCTCCTACCCTAACCCTCCCTCCCATCATCATAATACCCCGCCTGACGTAATGACGACTGGAGCCCTACTAACAAGAATGGAGAGCAGGGGAGTTTTTCATGTTTCCTCTTCGGAGATTTCACCCAAAGCTCCTTTCCCCTGTGTGTAGGTCTTGGCATGGTATGCAGCACCTTGAATTGCTCAGTACAGTCCCAAGTGGCTCTAGGTGCCCCAACCCCTTGGACCCCAGTTCACCATTCAAATCTCTGTGTCCTCCCCAGGATTATCCTTAGCACATCCCAATGAGACAAGCACGACAGGTCCAGAAACCCTGGAGGTAAAGACAACGAACGCGTCTCCAGCTCTCCTACCTTGGCTAAATGAAATCCACGATGGCTGTAGGTGGCAGGACACTACAGCAGGTGTTATCATCATAAAGATTTCAAACTGGGAGAAGAGTGGAGAAAACCAGAGGACAGCACACCAGGAAACATCCAAGATCCTCTACTCCTGATGTAGGCACCTGGCACGGAAGCCCCACCTGGCTCTTCTTAAACCTGCTCAACAAGTGTTATTATTCATAAGGAACATGATAACATAATAACTTAAACAGTAACTGACATTTGTATTTTGTCATTGTCAAGGCAGTTTTACACCCATCATCCCGTGTGCCTGCCATAACACACCTGTTAGACAGGTATTGCCCTTACTCCACTCCACAGGTGAGAGACCCAGCACTGACACAGGAAGGGATTTGCTCCAGTCCCACTCAGTAGTTGGGAAACTGGGATTAGAATCCCTGAGGCTGACGCCTGGTGCAGTCTTCTCTCCCCCTGTGGCCTGAGCAACCTCACGGCTCCGCTCAGCACCATCTGGAAGAAACGGGGCCGTGTTCCGCTGGAAGCTGCTCTGTCCCGCAGCCCCCACCGTGGAGAGTCACCACAGCCCCGGGAAGCAGGCACAGGCCAACGTGCCACTTCCTAAGGCTGAGCCCCTCCTTTTCTACGAGTTACTCCACGAAGAGGAAAGGTTAGGTAAACGCTGTGCTCAGAGCCGCTGCGGCCCGTCTGTCTCTCCCACTGGCGCCGAGCTGTTCTGCCTGCCTCACGAGGGCTCTAAACGCATTTTACTATTTCATAATCACCCCACACTGTGCTCCATGCTCACCTCGTTATTTAAACTCCAATAAAAGGTAAAATAAAAAAAAGTTAATGGTCTAAAACTTGCTTTTTTGAACAACCTAAAAGGACGTTTTACTCATAAATGCAAGCGAGGAAACAGGATTCCATTTCTCCGATTATGAGTCAAATAAATATCCTCCCAAAGCTCCAAAGCAGTGGAGCTAAGCCACCTTCTGCCACTGCCTGGCCCTCCATGGCCCTGCTCCTTGGGACCCCCAAGCTCTCACAACCCCTGGGAAGCCTGTTCCTAGAAGGAGAGGACGACGTAACAAGGACAGTGATTAATTTCAGCAGCCCAACCTCCTGCCCTTCGAGGCGAGCACCACAGTCAATTCACTCTCTTAATCAGCAAGCGTGGACTGAGTCCCTGCAACACACCAGAGCCTGGGGATGCAAATGCAGAGCAAAGTGCGCAGCTCCTGCCCTGCAGAGTCCTACAGGCAAGGAGACGGGTCAGCAGAGGGAGAGTACAGCACGTTCAACTCTACAGAGGAAGGACAGGGTGTCACTCGGGCTCCGAGACACTCAATCCAGCCCAGGCATTCAGAGAAGACCCCTGGAGGAGACTGGATTCACTCCTGAAAAATGCATAGAATTTTGTCAGGTGAGGAAAAGCACAAAATTCCAGACCAAGGGAAGAACTTGGGAAAAAGTGGGGAGAAGCTGGAAAGCCAGCCTGATCATCGATCTAGAGCAGTAAATGGCTGAAGCATGACAGCCAAGAAGGAGTCACTTGAAGGGAGACTGGAGAGGAGATTGGAACACCGTGAAGAGCCTCTGGCACCTGGCAGGAGCCTGGAGGCTTCTCAATTGCTCACTTTGCAAACTGGGGACCGGTGTGGAGTGCATCCGATCATGAATGAAGGTCCCACGAGAGCCACCTGATCAGAAACTCAAATGCAGCCTCCCAACACAAATGGATAAAAAGAGGGGCTCCCTAGGACTGCAGCTGCTGCAGGTCACAAAGCTGGCAGTGCACTGGGAGGGGCGGAGGAGACAGGGTATCCAGAGACAGCGAGGGCATGAGTATCTACCGACGGCAAAACCTCCCTGCGTGCTCCTCAGCGTCTGCGCCATCCTGAGCAAGCCGTCCTCTCCCCACAAGCCCAGCGAGGCGTCTTGCACAGACTGTGTGCTCAGCAAGTACCTGCTCAGTGAACTGAGTAGCAGGGCAGGGAGTGCGGATCACACGCTTACTTAGCACCTGGGAGGTCAGATGAACCATTCTAAGTCCACATTTAAATTCAACAAAATTATATTGGTTCATACCTTGAACAAGTCCGTACAGGGTCCCCTGGAGGAGAGGTGTAGACTCTGCCCTGAAGGGGCCCTCAGTTCACAGAGAAGACAGACCAAGAGCAACAGGTGCCCGGGAGATACACCACTGTACAGACATGCCACTCGTGGATGGATGGGATAGAGAGCCAGTCAGCGGGCTAGCTCTGAGCATCACCTGATCATGAAAGCATCTCCCCTTCCCTACCAATGTCCCTCAGCAGCCACGCATGTGATGGCTAATTTTATGGGTCAGCCTGGCTGGGTCATGGTGCCTAAATATTTGGCCAAACATTTTTCTGGATGTTCCTGTGAAGGTGGTTTTTTGGATCAGATTGACGTGTAAATCAGTAGACTTTGAGTGAAGCAGATTGCCTCCATAGTGTGGGTGGGCCTCACACAACAAAGACTGACCTCCCCTGAGAAAGTAGGAATCCCACCAGCAGATGGCCTTTGGACTTGAACTGCAACATCACCTATTCCCCCAGTCTCCAGCCTGACAGACCCCAAGCAGGTTTTGGACTTACCTCCATAACTGCATGAGCCAATTTCTCAGTCTCTCTCTCTTTCTCTCTCAACAGACATCACTTAACAATGGGGATATATTGTAAGAAATGTGTCATTAGGCAATTTTGTCATTGTGTCAACATCATAGAGTGTACTTACACAAACCTAGGTGGAACAGCGTATGGCTCCTAGGCTGCAGACCTGTCCGGCATGTTACTGTACTGAATACACTGTAGGCAATTATAATACAATGGCATTTGTGTATCCAAACATAGAAGTACAGTGAAAATGCAGTATAAAAGATGAAAAAAGGTACACCTGTATAGGGCGCTTACCATGCGTGCAGCTTGCAGGACAGGAAGATCTGGGTGAGTCAGTGAGAGAAGGGGAAGGTAGAACATTACTGTGCACCACTGTAGGCTTTATAAACACTCTACCCTTAGGCTACACTAAATTTATTTTTTTAATTATATCTTCAGTGATAGATTAACCTTGGCTTACTATAACGTTTTCACTTTACAAACGTTTTAATTTTTTTGACTTTTGACTCTTGTAAAAATACTCAGTGTAAAACACACACATTGTACAGCTGTACAAAAATATTTCCTTTCTTTATGTCCTTACCTTACAAGATTTTTTCTATTTTTAAAAATCTTTTAGTTTTCTGGGGTTTTTTGTAAGCTTTTTTCGTTAAAAATGAAAACGCAAACGCCCACACAGGGTCGGGATCATCACGGTCCTCCACCCCCACATCCTGCTCACTGGCAGGCCTTCGGGGACAAGGACAGCATGCAGCCATCATCTCCTAGGACAGCAACACCTCCTTCTGTAAACCCGCTGGAAGCACAACATGAGCAGGTGTCACTCTTGAGAAAAACATCCTGGGTGGTTTGCTTGGTTTGTTTCCCTTTTTTCATCCTAGATTTGCTCTCATGCAGACAACGCACCATGATCATTCCTCTCTGTTAATAAAAACCCTTTGGCATTGGGGTCCACATTTACAAACTTTTTAAGGAGTTTGTTGAGGTCAGCAAAAGCTTCTGCTAAACCCCTTACTATGAATTTTCTTGAGTTTTTTTTTTTTTCTTCTCCTGCAGCTTCCTTTTCTCTTGCCTCTTCTTCAGCTGTGCATCCCTGCTCCAGTTCCAACAACTCATTAGTCAGTCCTCAGGCACCACCTCCAGGAGCTCCTCCACGTCCCTCCATCCACACCCAGGCTGAAGTTTTCGCCATCTCAACCACAGCCTTGTGGACTTCTGCAACCTCCTCATCCTCAGCAGATCATTTGAAGTCATGAACGAATCTCGAGTGTCTTCTCCCAGATGCCATCATACACTCGTTGATGACATCACCCAAGCCCAAGCAAGGCTCTTGATGCAGTCACAGACGTACTGATCCTTCCAGAACTGCAGCAGTGTCTGCTCAGTGTCTTCCTCAGGTGCAGCACTAGCCTGGGCGAAGGTCCTTCTCAAATAGCGGGTCTTGAAAGCTGCTGTGCCTCCTTGATCCATTGGTTGGATCGCGGAGGTGGTGTTGGGAAGGAGGAGCACCACTTTGATTTGGGGAGGAAGATTGCCAATGAGAGAAGGATGTGCTGGAGCATTATCAACAATGAGCAAAAGCCTGAAGGGCACGTCATTCTCCAAACAGCACTTCTCCATGTCGCTGGCACGGCAGTCCAGGAGGGCATCCTGGAAGAGGAGCTGAGTCACCCCTGACTTCTCACTGCTCCTGCGGTGCACTGGCTGCGTGTGCTACTGACATGCCGGAAGGCCCTGGGGCTCTCACTGTGCCAGGTCACAGAGGGTTTCAACGTGTAGCCCGCAACATCACCCCCAAGCAAAAATGCTGTCCTGTCCTTCAAAGCCTTGAAGCCTGGCATTGACTTGGCCTCCTTATGGATGGAAGTCCTTTCAGGCATCTGTTTCCAGGATAGGGAGGTTTCAACCAAACTGAAGATTTGCACTGGCAAGTAATTTTCCTCCACAATCAGCTCATCTAGAGTTTCCAAAAGTTGTCCAGCTGCCCCCACAATGGCACTCGCAGGCTCATGATTCACTTTCACGTTACATAAGTGAATGATGATTCTCGAATTGCTTAAACCACCTGGAGCTAGCAGTAAATCCAACACTGCAGTCAGGTCCAGCCTTTTCTTTCAACATTGCAAATAGGCTTCTTGCTTTGGCTGTGACTGTCATGGTGCTGAAAGGGCTTCCATTCTGTGTCAGGTCTTCAATCCAGGGTGTCAGAAGTTTCTCCATATCTGAGATAGGCCTTTCTCAACTTGCTGTGCGTCTCACTGCCTTCAATGAAGCAGGGGCTCCCGTCACTTTGTTCTCGATCTTCAAGATCGCATGGTGGAATGGGACACGCCTGCCAGGCAGGCAGTGACCGTCACTGATCTCCCACCGTCATCATCCTTAGCTACTCCTAATTTCACTTCCAGGTCAGACACTCGACGTGGTCTCTTACTGGCAACATCAGGCATGGATTCTGTATGGTTAGGGACCATAGTGAACAAAATGACAGGAGTTTAAATCGGGCTCAAGAGAAAGTGATGCAGTCGAGAGCCCGGCACACAGGAGACGTGTGGGGCTGCTGCTGGCGTAGCACGGCTCCCTGCTTTACAGGAAGCTGCTTGTTAATAAGCAGAAGGAGTACACTCTAAAATAACAATAAAAATGCACGGTGCAGTAAATACATAAGCCACTAACCTAGCCATTTATCAGCTTTATCAAATGTAATGCATGGTACACAGCTGCACCACCACACTCCCACACTACCGGCACTGTGGCAGTTTGTTTACACCAGCACGACCACAGACACAGGAGCAATGCGTTACCCCAGGACACTGGCATGGCTACAGCATCCCTGGGCAACAGGAATTTCTCAGCTCCTTATAATCTTCGTGATAACCCTACATAGTCCTTCACTGAAACGGCGTGTGCTGCATCCCCTAAGGGTTCTGTTTCTCTGGAGAACCCCAACTGGCAGCGTATCAGGATGGGCCACCCCGGGAGGCTGGCGGTGGCTCAATGCCCCTCTCTAGCTGCCCTGAGAGTCAGCTCCTGTCCCCGTCAGCCTTCACCACGACTTCTGTGCCACATTTGATAGGGACAGTCCCACTGCAGTGGCACGTGGGCTCCAAGTCCAATGAGCCCTCTTCATGTGGCTCTTTTGGCCTGTGAAACCAGCCCTTTAAGTGGGTCCCCCGGGGGTGTTGAGTCAGACTTAGTCTGCATCCCAGACACCCCATGGTGCCCAGGCCACTCGGGCAGACCCTCCATCTGCTGCCTCACCCCACTTCTTATCTCTCTTTGGGGTTCTGTTGTGCATTATGTCAGGTTTTCCAAGTATTCACTGTTTCCCTGTCCAAGGATGACGCAGCCTCCCTGCCACCGTGTGACTCTGGTGTTTCCCTGATGGGCACATTCATTCCACCCCACCCATGGACCCTGCAACTCACACTAGACAATACAATGTGCGCAGGAAGAATTAAGGGCTATTGCGTGTTTCCGTCCTCTCCGCTGCTCCTTTCCCAGTGTTTTAAGAATGAAAAGTCCCAATTAATAGCTTCTCCTGCTCCCTGATGCCCAGAATGAACAAGACACATGAAACAGATCTACGGTCAATTCACAGCAACATGTAACATGCAGTAAACATTTTTGTTCTAAGCTATTGAGATTTGGGATTTGGGCATTTCCACAGTATAATTTAGCAAAACTTGACCAAGGCAGGCTCCACCAGCACTCCTCCCAATCTGACCTCTGACCCTGCCCATCCCCGTCCCACACATCCCAACTGGATCCATCAGACACAGCTCTTTATGCCTTGCAGGTGGCTGCTGCTCCCACGTAAATCAGCAAATGCAAATGGATACAGAATTGAGGGAGTAGTACCTGTGCCCATGCTGGGACTTCCCTAGGACTGTGCTATGGCCACTTCACGAGGCACAGTGCCCCGTGCCCCAGGAGAGAGCAGAGGGGACTCACGGGCATGTAGACCAGGGGACACTCTTATGAGAGTGGCTCACTCAGCTGTCCCAGGAATTCAACCGGCAATCAACAAACTCGACGAAACCCCGTCAGGTACCCGTTTCCATACTTGAACCCGTCATAACCACCCCTGCCTCAAAAAAACAGCTTTAAAATGCCAGTTTGACTCTTTTGGTATCTCACCTAAATGTCCATCTGTAGCGGATGGAAAAGTCACATGAGGCGGGCTCTCCTTTTGAAATCATATGCAGCAGTAAGAAGAAATGAACTGAAGGTACATCTACCACGGACACATCTTTAAAATACACAGTCAAGTGTGCTTAAAATGAAAAGTAAAGAGATAGAATGATGTCTTTGGCACAGTACTCCCTAAGTGAAGTTAAAGTGACATTTCTATAACATGACATAAATATTTTGCAGATTTTTAACATATGTGAAGACAGATGCCAGATCTATTGCAGTGGCTGCTCAAGAGGCTTAGAGGCAGAATGGAAGTGGGGATAGAGATGAAGGAGGAAATACAGCAATAACGGGAATAAAGCACAGTTACAAATGACATTTCTGATTGCAACCAAACATGACCAGTAAAATATTGTTCTAAAAAATCCCTTTTGAAATGCCTTGCTGAGTGGGCAGGAAATAATAAATCCTCAGGGACCAAGCACCACATGAAAGTGGGATTCCACAAAGGGAATGGAACCGTGCAGCCAGCTTTGACCCTAACGACATCTGCTAACTCCTGAAGATCTTGACCTTCTGATCTGATAGCTGCACAGACCTTGGGTACAGAGGACAAAGCTAGGTCAGCCCAAAGAGGGATGTCTTATAAGAGAATAATACATGAAGCTGAGGCCTCCCAGAGCTACCACTCAGTATAATGGTAACCTAGAAATACACCAAGACTTTAGAAAAAGACAATAAAGAACGTACCTTGTCTCAAATTTGGTGCTGAGTTTGTGAAAAATTTTTAAAATTCCCCTGAGAATTTAAAACCCCAAGCCAATCCTCATGTGGTTTTGCATACAAAATGCATACCACTAAACTGTGCTAAAAAGAAAAAAACATCTCAAGTGAGAAATTATTTTGAAGTTGTCCTATCTGAAGCTCCTAGCGGAATCTAATACAAATTCTCTTCAACAGATTGTACTTTCACCACAGGCCCCAAGTAATTCCCACACAGAAAGTTACGAGAAAAATGAATGCAGTCAAAAATTGCAAAATAAACAAAAAGGCACATATGCATGACAGCCAGCAGAAGCACCAGGCAGCAGAATCACGTGGCTAAGCCTTCAGCCACCCCATCTATATAAGCTGGAATATGAAGTAAACATGCAAAGTATGCTTTAAGAAATAAAAATTTTTAAATGCGCATAGAGTTTAAGACATTCAAAAGTATTTGAAAAATAAATAAAGTCTAAAAATGTAATTGAAATTAAAAACTCAGTGGACAGATTATAGCAGATTATGCACAACTGATGAAACAATTATTGAACTGCAAGGTAGGATGTAGCATAAACATGCGCCTGTGTGACGGATGTGAAAGATGGATGGCTCAAGAGGGAAAGGGAGTGCAGAGGGTGCATCTAATCAGAATTCTCAAAGGAGTAAATGCAAAGAATGGGGCAAAGGCAATAGCAGCAGCTGTTGGATAGAATGTTTGCAAGCAGAAGAAAAGCACCGACCCAACCCTCAGATTCAGGCAACCTAACAAAACACAAAGAGAATACATTTAAAAAAAAAAAAAGGAAGAAATCCACACTCAAATCCATCATAGTTAAACTATAGAATAAGCAAGGAGAATATCACACAAAGAGAAGACATTAAAAGCAGCGCAAAAAAAACAAAAGTTACCTGTAAAGGAGAAAAAAACAGACTGAGGGTTAACTTCTCATCAGCCACAGTGGATGCTAGAAAAAAAAATGGGTAATAAAATCTTCAGCGTGTTTCAGAAAAAATAATAGAATCGTGTACTCAGAAAAGCTATCACTTAATTACAAAGGTAAAATATAGACATTTTCAGCTATGAAATGAAATAAGTTAATAAGATAATTTGCCATCGATTGACTTTACCACAGAAAATTCTAAAGAATCCACTTCAGGCAGAAGTAAAACTATGGCCAGAAAAAATTGAGAAATACAGGAAGGAACAGTAAGCAAAGAGAATGGTAAATATACAAATAAGCAAAGATAAGCTGAATAAACTCTAAACAACAACACAAGCACAACAACAATAACAGAACCCAATTTGGGGGGCTTAGAAAAACAAAATTTAAAAATTGATCAAGTGTAATAAAAAGGGCAAAATAGCACATAAGTGGAGAGGGGAAATTCTGGGAGTTGAAGTATTCTAAGATCCTTGTGCTTTGGGAAGGAAGGTAATGTTTTTCCCTTTGTTAGGTTTAAAAGTAAAATTCTCTAAGGTAACAATTAAAATAAGCAAGAATGCATGCAAAAACCTCCAAAGTAGTGGGGGGGGGGGAAGTGGAATGAATAAAACAACTCAACTAACACAGAAAAAGACAAACAATTAGAGGAGAAACAAATAGTAAGAGAATTAGAAAGCATAAAAGATGACAAACATGAATAAGGGTTTATTGCCAGTTACAATAAATATAATTAGTCCAAATTCATTAACTAAAAGACAAAGATCATTCAACTGGATTTTAAGAAGATGATTAATCTATACACTATTTCCAAGAAACCTTGTAAAATTTCAGAATTCAAGAAGGATCATAGAAAAGGATGGAAAAAGATATATCAGACAAATAAGAAAACTGGAATATATATATTCCATATATGTCATATATATATATATATATGACAGCTATAATTTAAGACAAAATACACAGAAAAAAGAAGATCACTGTAAAATGACCAAAAGTTAATGTACTTAGATACAGAACAATTCTCAGTAGTAATTAACCAAATAACAGAGCTTCAAAATATATAATGCTAACATTGACAGAACTATATATTGTCATAGAAGGAAATTGTATTGTTACCTTAAGTGACTATTAATAGATGAAAAAGACAAAAACTAGTAAATATACTAAATACTTGGATATCACAATTAACAGGCTTATTTAAATATAAAAATAAAAACAACTGGAGTATACATATTATTTGCAAGCACAAATGGAACAGTACATATTAGACAGTAAAGCAGTCCTAACAAATTTGAAGAGATTATGATTATACAGATTTTTCAGACTAAGCTTTTCAGACTAAAATACAAATTAAAAGTAAAAAAATTATTAGGATGGCTGCATACATTTGGAAAATCTTTTTAAAGCACACTTCTAAATTAATTGTGGATAAAAGAAAAGGGCTATAATAAAGCTTAGAAATAAAAAATAATAAAATCTCAAAACATGTCAGATGTAGCTAAATTAATCTATAAAAGAAAATGTATAGCCTTAAATGCCTGGATTAGAAAAGAAAAATGGTTGAAAATTAATGAAACAAGTATCCATATAAGAAGTTAGAAAAAGAAGAGCAAAATATGCCAAAGAAAATAGAAGGAAGAAAATAATTTTTAAAAGAAATTAAATTGATGAATGGAAAGTAAACAAACGATACACAAAATCAGCAAAGCTTTAAAATTACTAATTAAATGACAAAACTCTAGCAAGAAAATAATGAGAGAGAGTGGTATAAAGAGGATAAGAAGGTAGTTTGAGCAAGGTGTTGGAGGAGGTGAGATGTGCATGGGAGAAGAGTGGTCCAGGCAGGGGAAGGGTTGCAGAAGAACAGGAGTAAAGAGCAGGTGTCTTTACCTTCTACCTTCTCAGTGAGGCCCCCTTGACAGCAATGCTACCAATTGCCACACCAGCACTTTCTCTCCCCTCCCTGATTTTTCTCAGTAACACTTCTAATATAATTGGGAGGCACACACATACTACACATAATTATAACCCTTCTAATGTAATTTGAATGCTTTATTTTCTAGCATACTTTTATTTTAATCATTGCCTGTCTCTCTCCATTAGAATTGAAGCTCCATAAGGACCATGTTTCTTGTCACTTTGCCTCGCTGCTATATCTCCAAGACCTAGAACAGAATCTGGCACTTAGAAGGTGCTCCATATAGAATTATGGATGAATGAATCAGTCTATCAATATGAAAAAACAACAACTAATACAAAAATGTGCAACAGGCTTGACCAGGCACTTTACAGAAGAGGAGAGGCAAATGGCCCGTAAACATGACAAGGCACTCAACCTCTTTTTATTAGGGGATGATTAATGAAACCTCCTGAGATGACATATCACAGCCACGGGGTACCAAAGACTGAGAAGTCAGAAAATGCCAGACATTAGTGTGGCTGTGGAGTAGCCGTAACTCTTAAATTCTGCTAGCGGGAGTATAACCTGGTCCAACCACTTTGAGTAATCACTTGGCTCTGCCTAGTAAAGTTGTGGATGAGTGTGCTGGTTATTTTTGTTTCTTTTCCACTCCAAGACCCATCTCTGCCCATCAGTGCCCTACTCTTATCTTCTGTGGGCTGACTGCTAAGTCATCTGGGCACATTGCTCAGGGCTCCTTGCCCGTGGGACTCCAGTGGGGCTCAGCCAGTGGGAGGGGCTGGTGGAGGTCAGAGAGCAGGAGGAGAGGGAGATAAGGGTATTTGTCCCCGTTGCCCACATCGTCTCTGCCCTGCCACCATGTCTCCATCAGGGGCTGCAGCGTCTACAACTTCACCTGCTACAATGTTGAGTGAAAAAAAAAATGTATTAAAAGAAAAACTTTAGACAAATTAAATTTAAGAGAGTTTAATTGAGCAAAGATCAATTCACAAATCAGGCAGCCACCAGAACCAGAATACGTTCAGAGAGACTCCAGGTTGTCATGAGATAGGCTAAGATTTATGAACAGAAAAAGGAAAGTGATGTACGGAAAACAGACATGAGGTACAGCGACAGCTGGACTGGCTGCAGCTGGATGCTCGTCTTATTTGAACACAGTTTGAACAGCTGGCTGCCTGGGACTGGCTGGAACTCGACTACTTGTTACTAGTAGGTTACAGTCTGTCTGCACATCAAGTCAGGTTACAGTTCACTATGTCTGGGGAAATTTTTAGGCCAAACTTAATTTAACAAATGACCACCTAAGAATTCAACAGCATAATTCCATTTTATGTAGTTTGAAAACATGTAAAACTAGACAATGTATTATTTACATATTAAAGCGCTAACAAAGGAATGATTAACACCTAATTCAAGACAATGACTGTACCTCCTAGAGAATATAAAAAGAGAAGCTAGCAGTACCAAAGAGAAGCTTCAAAATTTACCAGGAATCTATTTCTTGAGCTGTGTGGTGCATACAGAGTTGGTTTCTTTTACTTTCATTCTTTATACCTTCCTCATATATTATTTGTGTCTATTGTACATATTTATTATTTAATAAAAACTAATTTTGAAAAGATAATCAAGGTTTTTCCAGAACAAAAACTCTATTATTTCAATGGCCATCATGCTAAAATTTTAAAAATATGCAAAATTATGGTTTTGCAGAACTCCCAGAAATTAAAAATATCAAACAGGATTTTTAAAAAATAACCAGGGTCAAAATATTTTTAGTGTTTATATTCTGTAGAGTAACATTTATAAAAAATAATTAACCCAATATATTACAAAATTTTAAACAATGTCTCATGAATGGAAAAACATTTAAGTGCCCAATAAAAGCATTAAATCTTTTTTTTTTTTTTCTTTTAAGAGGATCCTACTATTTCTCATCAGGAACTGGAGAATGTGACTTAACCCAACTCCCTGCACCTGAAGTCAGAAAGGAAAAAGTAAGACAAGAACAGAGAATGAAAAGTGAGAGAGGCGAGGAAAGGGAGCAATGGCTGGTGGAGAGGATGTACAGGCCAGGGCTCACTTGGTCGGCCTGCCGGGTGAGGGGGCCACTGGGGTGAGGTGAGGTCTGAGTGGAGACCTAAAGGAGGCGGGGAGAAAAAAGGCAGGACGTTCCGGACAAAACCAGGAGCAGGAAGAAAGCTAGAGAGCCCATCGCCTGCTGCAAGAAGTACAAATAGGTAGTATTTGGGGAAGTTAAGTTTTTTTTTTAATTTTTTTTTTTATTATAAGCATATTGCTATTACAAATAGTGATGTTTCTTTATGCCCTTTAAGTTTTTTATTTTTTTTTATTATTATAAGCATATTACTATTACAAATAGTGATGTTTCTTTATGCCCTTTACCCAACCTATCCCTCCCCAAATCCCCACCCATCACCCCCCACCCCCCATCTCTAGTATCCTTAGGTGTGTTTTCCCTTCTGAAACTTCAACGTTTTGTTTTGGTCTTTTCTTTCTTCCTTCCTTCCTTTCCTTCTTAGAACCCAGTTAAGAGTGAGAACATGTGGTATTTCTCTTTCCTTGTCTGGCTTATTTCACTTAACGTAATTTTCTCCAGACTCATCCATGTTGCTGCAAATGGAAGAATTTCATTCTTTTTATGGCTGAGTAGTATTCCATTGTGTACATACCACATTTTCTTTATCCAGTCGTCCATCAGTAGTCATTTAGGTTGGTTCCATATTTGGGCTATTGTAAATAGAGCTGCAGTGAACATGGGAGTGCAGGTGTCCCTCCAACGTGATGATTTCCATTCCTTTGGGTATAAACCCAATAGTGGGATTGCTGATCATATGGAAGTTCTAGGGGAAGTTAGTATCTCAGTGGCAGTTACAGAAGGACAGGAGTTAAAAGCACGTGCGTTCAAATGCAACTGCACTCGTTCCGCATCTGGGCTCTTTGAATCACTAGCTGTGTGTCCTTTGAGAGTTACATTCTCATCCAATATTCTCATCCAATTTTAGAGTTAACTAAACTCTGCACCTCCATGCCCTCCTCTGAGGTGCATCTCAGTAATAAGTTGGCAGATGACCTGCCTCCTGAGTTTGTTGTGAGGAGTAAAGGAGATCATGCATGCACTGCACAATGCCTGGGATGTGGCAGAGAGGCCAATAAATGTTTGCTATTTTTATAAAACTGTGATGCTGGACAGATAAGACAGAAATAGGCTGTGTCATTGAAAGGGGTTTGGATATTATCCTGCAAGCAATACGGGCCCCCTTAAGAATTCTGGCAGGTCAAATGTGTGTCCTAGACCAGTCAGTCTGGCTGTGGCAGGGCGGGGATGGAGCAGGTTTGGGGACCAGTTAGAAGACCAAGATCGCTGGCAGCCATCAAGAAGGGATGGACCGAGAAGGAGGGACAGAGTGAAGAAACAGCTGCAGAGTGGATGTGGGACTGAGAATAAGGTCAGGTAACTCCCTGGTTTCTGACTGGGGAAACACCTACAGCTGCCAAAGTTCCTCTTGTCCCTCTATCCTGGGCTGAATTGTGTCCCCCAAAGAGAAATGTCAAAGTCACAACTGCCAGTACCTCATGAGGTGACCTAAGTTGGAAACCGGGTCATTGCAGACGTAATTTGTTAAGATGAGGTCATACTGGAATAGAGTGTGCTCTTAATCCAATATGACTGGTGTCCTCATAAGACGAGGAGAGAGGCACACAGGGAGAAGATGGCCCTGTGATGATGATGGCAGAGATTGGAGTGATGTCTCTATAAGCCAAGGAATGCCACTAAAAACTGGAAGCTAGATGAGGCAAGGAAGCATGCTCGCTGGGGCCTTCAGAGAGAGACAGAGCTGACACCTTGATTTTGGACTTCTAGTCTCCAGAGCCGTGAGTGGATAAATTCCTGTTGTTTTAAGCCACCCAGCTTGTGATACTCTGTTACGGCAGCCACAGAAAACTAACACACCCTCCAAGCCCCAACCCAAAAGCTGCCTCTTCTGAGAAGTTTTCCTGTGTCTTCATACAGTTCGGTCAAATGCAGCCTTTCCCAAAATGGATAGTAACCATGCTCTTTAATTCCCTGATTTCCACATTAGACAGCGAGCCCCGTGAGGACAGGCCTGAGATCCTAAACATCTCTGAAACCCCAAATCTCAGCACAGGGGATGAGCGGGAATGAAGGGAACCATGGGGAACAGCCTGGCCCAGGGGCTCTTAGGAGTGCACCCTGTGCTGCCTGCTGTCCTCGGTGGCCCTGCATCTCCAGGCCCATCCTGAGGTTCTCTCTCTTCCCTGATGCACTGCCCCCTACCTTAAATGAATGGACCCTCAGGCACCACCGGAATTTACCAGGCACTTAGACAATACAAAATAAGGAACACATCTGCTGGGCTGCCCCCGCTCGCCGTGTTGACAGACTTCCCAAGCTTTTCTTACAAACTGAGGACGACATTTCCAGAATCATCAACTCAGGGCACGCTGTGTTCAAACCTCGATCCGCTACCCCTGCTACCTAGAGGATCTTCTTGCTCATCGTGGATGCCTGGCTGGGGGACGATCTTGGTAAGATGCTCCATTTCACTCATTTTGTAATGCAAACCTCTCCAGTCAACTGTTCCTGCTCCTGCATAGACAGTTTGCTCATCTCTGTTCTTATCACAGCCACCAGAAGCTGTTGCAGTTCCCTGTTTCTGCTTAAGTTTGAAATGCAGTTTATGTCAAAATCTGTGTGCACGTAAATGAGTCCATGTTGTTGCAACATGGTGCTGTGGGTTGTGGTGTGATTCAGCAACATCTGGAAACAGCTCCCTGAGCTTTCTAAGCCCAGATCTCACAGATGCGGGACTTCTCTGCCACCAGGAGGAAAGGAGAGCTAAGCAGCTGCTCACACTTGGTTCTGCATCTCGCTGTCAATCCTCGGCCATCAGTAGGGGCTTGGAGCCACCAAGAGCACCTATGAGTCACTTGCCCCATAGTAGTGCTTCCTGAAAGGCTCTCACAAGCCACCCAGTACTACCTCCTACCCAAACAAGTGTCTCTTCCACAGCCCCCAGCAGGGCATCACCCACCACATTGTAATAGGAGTCCACTGCCCCTCTGCAGAAAGTTGCTTTTAGGGAGCTCAGGGAGCTGTTTCCAGATGTTGCTAGGTTACTCCATAACCACAGCACCATATTGCAACAATAGAATTCATTTATGTGCAACAGATTCTGAATGAAGTGCATTTTCACCCCCATGACTTTCCCTGTTAGGGTTCTTGGACACTCTAGCACTGACCAGCAGGATTTCTGCAATGATGGAAACGCTGTCTATCTGCTACTCCAGTCCAGTAGCCATGACCAGACTGAGCACTTAAAATGTGGTTAAAGCAACTGAGGAACTACATTTTTAATTTTATTTCATTTTAATTCATTTAAATTTGAATGTGGCTAGTGTATTGAACAGTTCAGCCCCAGAGTATTTCTGCTAGGAACTTGTGGCCAAAACATGGTGAATTGAGCTAATGGCCCTCTTCCTACTCCAAACACACAGAAATGCAGAGTAAGTCCTAACAACAAAAACATGAAAATGTTCATTCTACCCAAAGCAATATACAGATTCAATATAATCCTCACCAAAATACCAATGACATTCTTCACAGAAATAGAAAAAGCAGTCCAAACATTCATATGGAACAACAAAAGACCCTGAATAGCCAAAGAAATCCTGAGCAAAAAAAAATAAAGCTGGAGACATAAAACTACCCAACTTCAAATTATATTACAAAGCTATTGTAACCAAAACAGCATGGTACTGGCATAAAAACAGACACTCAGATAAATGGAACAGAATAGAAAACCCAGGAATCAACTCGCATTACAGCCAACTGACCTTCAACAAAGGCAATGAAAACATACATTGGGGAAAAGCCACCTTCTTCAATAAACGGTGCTGGGAAAACTGGACATCCATATGCAGAAAAGAGAAACTGGACCTGTACCTCTCACCTTATAACAAAATCAATGCAAAATGGATTAAAAATCCTAAACCATAAAATGGTTTAAATATGGATTAAATATCTGAAACCATAAAATTACTAAAGGAAAAAATAGGGTAAACACTCCAGATAATAGGACTGGGCAAAAACTTTATGAACAAGGCCCCAAAAGCATAGGCAACAAAAGAAAAACTAAACAAATGGGATTATATCAAGCTAAAAACCTTCTGCACAGCAAAGGAAACAATCAACAGAGCAGAAAGACAACTTATGGAATGGGAGAAAATATTTGCAAGCTATACATCCAATGAGGGATTAATATCCAGAATATACAAAGAACTCAAACAACTACACAGTAAAAAAAACCAATCCAATCAAAAAATAGACAAAGGAGATGAACAGACATCTTTCAAAGGAAGACAAACAAATAGCCAACAGGTGCTTGAAATAATGCTCAGCATCGCTAGTCATCAAAGAAATGTAAATCAAATCACATTGAGATATCATCTCCCTCATTAGACTGGCCATATTAAAAGGACTGAGAATAATAAATGCTGGTGAGGATGTGGGGTAAGGGGAACTTTTCAACACTGTTGGTGGGACTATAAATTAGCACAACCACTATGGAAAACATTATGGAGGTTTCTCAAACAACTACAGATAGAACTACCATACAATCCAGCAATCCCACTACTGGGTCTACAGCCAAAGGAATGGAAATCATCATGTTGAAGGGACACCTGCACTCCCATGGTCATTGCAGCTGTATTTACAAAAGCCAAAATATGGAACCAACCTAAGTGTCCATTGAAAGATGACTGGATAAAGAAAATGTGGTATATATACACAATGGAATACTACTTAGCCATAAAACAGAATGAAATTCTGCCATTTGCAGCAACATGGATGAGTCTGGAGAAAATTACGTTGAGTGAAATAAGCTAGACAAAGAAACAGAAATACCACATGTTCTCATTCATAACTGGCTGCTAGGAAGGAAGGAATGAAGGAAAGAAAGAAAGAAAAGACCACAACAATATGCTGAACTTTCAGAAGGAGAGAACAAACCAAAGGATACTAGACATGGGGGGAGGGAGGGAGGGGAGTTTGGGAAGTGACAGGTCGGGCAAAGGGCATAAAGACATACCACTATTTGTAAGAATGAATATGCTAATAATAAATTTAAAAAAAATTTTTTTTAAAGCCAAAACAAGAAAGAGAACTCTTCTGTGCCACAACACAAAGGAAATGTGAGGGGGTGGGGGGTAGTTAGGGATGATCCCTGGGACTGACCTGGTGAAAGGGCAGGGGTCGAGGAGGCAGGACAGAGTGGTGTGTGGAGGAGCCCACGTGTCCTCGTTTCCCTTCCGAGCTGTGTCCTGGGCCTCTGGCTCATAGGCACTGTCCAACTCTGTATTTCTCCCTGTCGAGGCATAGAGCCTTTCATATAAAATGTCTGCTGAGAGATTTTTAAATGATCCTTTGGCTGGATTTTCCAACTCTCCAATTCCAATTTGTTGTTGTTTTTAATAATGCCCTCTGCTGATTTTATGAATTCCATCTCTCTTTATCTCTTTGACCGTTTTTTCATGCTTATGCTGAAGCCCCGCTAGGATGTTCTATCATTTCTAGTTCCTCTGGGCTGAATTCACCACGTTCTTAGCTGCCTGCGCCTCATCATGGTGGATCTTTGTTCTCTGTACATTTCTTTACCAGCTCATCTTCCATCAGGATCCCCCTCTACCAAGCCCTGTTGGTTCCCTAGAATATGAAGATGTTTTTATAGGATAGTATTTTTGAGTTGCTTAATGAGTTCACTGGTTCCAGATCAGTTTTGACATTAATTTCTTGTTTCAGGGTGTTTGCATGTAACACCGTATGGATTAGATCCAAAACAGTCTGGGCTTGGGCTCTCGCTATCTGGGAGAAACTGTTTCTGCCTAAGGCAGCTTGTTTCCTGTCTGCTCTGTGGGGCTGTACGGCAGTTCTATTTCCAGTCTTAAATGGGATGGATCCTTCCCTGCTCTACTCTTTTTGCAGAGTGGCCAGGCCTACCTCCCTTTTAAACACTGTCCTCCAGTCTTCACTCAAGACCACGTAGGCATTAAAACCCCGGCTCCCCGGCATGGGTCTGGTTCCCATGTCCCTGAGAAACAGGTGGCTTCCCCTCTATGAGTTCTCTCTTATTGTCTAGATTTGCCAGGACTGCTTTTAAATCTATGTACTTGCTTTTACTTTGCATTTATTTTTTAAATACACAATATGTATTTATGTCGTATTTATTTATTTTTATTTTAACACATTTATATGTGTTTGAAGCGGGAAGGAAGGTGCTTCCCCCATGGCTCATTTCGCTTTTCTTCCAGTTATGTATTGCTGTGTAAGAAACCACCATAGAACTTAGTGGCTTAAACCATCAACAAACTCTGTCCTTGCTTACAAATCCGTCGTCTGGGCAGGGTCCAGCAATGATGCCTCATGTCTGTTTCATGCGGTCAGTGAGGGGCTGGACAGGGATGGACGGCTCACTCCCACGGCTGGCAAGCTTGTGCTGATTGCAGGCTGGAGCTCAGGGATGTTGTCAGCTAGCGTCCCCAGTCCCTCTCCACAGTACCCATCTCTTAAGGACTGTGCCTGGAAACTGGCACAATGTCATCGCTGCCACATTCTACTGTTGACTATTGTGGAGCCCAGCCAGATTCAAGGGAAGGAGGTATAGACTAAACGAGAGGACTATCAAAGAATTTGCAGGTATCCTTTACCTACCACACCACAGTGGTGGGGGTCTCCAATCTTCTTTCTTCCACACTCTAGATTTTTTTTAACTTATGCTCAGACCTTACAACACTTCCTTGGGCTCACTTCTCATTGGAAATGTATTTGAGTGTCCCCACAAATCTACCTTTCTCTTCATCCAAATTACCTCTTTCCTTTTTAAAATAAGGTAACTAGCATGGCTAAAATGGAAACCTGCCCCTTTACCTAAAATTACCAAACTTAAAGCAATTTACCTGTTGATCAATAGTCTATGTTACAGCTGACTTAAACTTCAGCATCTTTTATAGCATGTATGTACGCATTGGTAAATCCTATCTTCTTTCCCCCTTTGGGGGAGGAAGGGATTATACTTCGAGGTATTTTAAGAACATTTTTCATTTATTCTTTCAAAAGCATGTCTAAAAAATGTACTTCTGATAAATATGTATTAAATGTAAAACATTTAATGATGGCTGGACCTGTTTTGTATCCTTGTATGTGCTTTCTGAATTAATTCTGAATTCTTAAAGGGCTTCTTAGTCATTAATTACAATTAACTCCACCAATTGTCATGCCCCATGCATTCATGATCCACTCCCTGAAGCCTAATCAATCTGCATAACGGATGCCACATCTCATGCATATCACTAAGTCCTGGTGGTAAACAGTTCAGTAATCTCTGGAGCCCCAGGCAACCCCCAGAAGCTGTTGCTGGACGAAAACTTTTGTCCTAGAATTTGCCTTTAGCAATGCAAGCTTCTCATTGAAAGTCATTCATACCATAGTCAGATGGGACACCTGGAGGTAGAAAGGATACCACAGCTGCCTGTGCCAAGTGCAAGGCTAACAGAGAGAGGCAGCTGCTGGGGTGGATGAGTTGGAATAATAAGACGAATGCCAAAACACAAAAAGTTAAAATCCCCATAAAACAGTTTAATATTAGCAAATTAATTACTAAGGAAATTGATCTTCATGCTCTTGGCAGGTTGATCCAGATGGAGATGGAGCACCCAGCGGCGGTCAGAGTGAAAGCTGCTCCTGCTGGCTAGTTGCTTTGTTCTCCCACCGAATTAGTCTTTCTCCGGGGCTAATAGTTCTGTGATGACATGGTTGGCTTTGAAGTTAACAGACCCAGGTGCAGGCCCAGCACCACCAACCACATGCAACAGGGCCATGCACAGATTCTTACCCTCCTGAGCCTCAGGTAGTAACAGGCCCCTTGAAAGAGTCGTCGTTAGAATTAAATGAGCTAATGCTTGAAAGGACATAGTAAGATATGGACAAACGCGCACGTTGTTGTATTTTCTGAGACCTCTCTACCTCGACAGGTTAGAAACCCAAAGTGGAGGTGACAGGCTGGAGCTTTGTTGTCTTTTACTTCCTTATCATATTTTCAAGGTTTGGACGGGGCGTAACTTGTGCACACTTAAGACAATTGCCTTAGGAGCAGGAACAGGGTTGTAAAGCCTCTGTTTTCTTTGAATGACTGTATTTTACGTTCCTAGAAATCCCCTTTGGACTTTCTTACAACCACCTGCTGGTTTTCTTCATGTCCTACTTGGGTCCATGTGCTCTATTCCTTGGGCTCACTGCAAAATTCAAGCATCCTTATTTTAAAATCCTCTTCCGATGGCTGTGTCAGGCGTACCTCTGGAACGCAGATTCTTTGCGTGCTGTGCGTTCTCCGTATCTCTGTTCTACATGCATCTTCCATGAGAACTGTCCTCCATGGGGGTCCAGAGCACCCGGGGTGGTGGACTCATCCCTGTGCAGTGGTTTAGCGTTTGTGTCTGTTGAAGCCAAGTGGCTTCAATGTCTCACTTCAGGGTTTCTTCAGTACAAATACAGACTCTACGCATCATGGAGTTGGCATCCCAAAATCAAGAACCCACAGCAGACAGCAGGTAGCACTTGGTTGAACCACTCAGTGAAGTGACAGCCTTTGTCAGACCCCAAATTTATGAAAGGATCTCAGTCCCAGCTGTCCACCACTCCGGAGACAGGGGCTTCCCATCAGCCTGGTATCTACTTCCCACATTGCGCATTTAACGTCCCACCTCCAGCTCTAGTTTTGAGCCCCATCTGCTTCTGGTATCTGAGGCTTTCCCTTGACTCCAAGTTCTACTATGCATTTATCATTCTTTTGTTTGTTTCTGCATGTTTGAAGCAAGGGGAGGCATCCTATATCAATTCAGTTTGCTATATGGACCATAAGTCATAAAAATATATTCAATGCATATAGCATGGTGTAGTGGATGAATGATGTCCCCCAAACTCAGCAAAGCTTGAACTGTGTTCCCCAAGTTTTATGTATTAGAAACGTAGCCCCCACTGGAACTGTTAAGAGGGTGGGAAATCCTATTATGCTAATTGAAAGGTGGGGCCTTGAAGAGGTGATTAGATTGTAGGACCATGCAGTAGTGAATGGATTGAAAATGGTCAGGGGCGTGGTTCTGAGGGCTTTAAAAGAAGCAGAGAGTCTGCCTTTCTCTCTGCTCTGTTCTCTCTGCTTCCACCATCTTGCGATGTGAGACCCCTGGGTCACTGAAGTCACCATCAAGACCCTCACCAGATTTGTTCCCTGGACTTTGGATGTCCCAGCCTGAGAAACCATAAGTAATAAATTTTGTTTTCATGCAAAGTACCCCGTTCCGTATATTTTGCTGTAGGCAACAGAAATGGACTAACTCACAGAAATAGTGCTAGTGAGTGCCTAACAGTACCAGCGATGCCCGGTGGTGTGTGGGTTGGTCTCACACTCGTGAGCTCCTTTGCTGGTGTCATGTAATTTGATCCTCTCAACTGCTCTGTGAGATAGATATTCTTATCCCCAATTTAACGATGTTCACAAAGGAGAATCAGAAATCAGATTTAACATTTTCCTACTTTTTAAAAATAAAGGCCAGAATTGGCTCTGTTCTGTCCAGAACCACAGAGAAGCTTCTAGAACTCAGGGTTTCCAAGAAGACCAGCAGTAGTGAGATGGAGGCCGCATGTCTGATCACAAAATGCAGGATGGGATTGAGGGAGGGAGGGAGGCAGTGAGCCGCACACGCTGAGCCACCTCCACTGTCCGCCCACACAGTGAGATGGTCTTTGGGGAAATCCAAGTTAAGGCCTCCTGAGAACACACTGAGGCCATTATAAACCGAACTGCAGAACTGACGCTGTTTAGAGATGGTTACTGCCAGTCTTCACCTGAGTAAAAAGAGTCAAGGAGTGGAAGGAAAGGGGAACATCAGCTTTAAGAAGGAGAGTCCATAGCAGTGTTATTTATAATAGAGCTACAGCAATCCAAGAGTCTCCCGGGCCCCGTGCCAGGGCTCTGACCACCACCAACCTGCAAGGATGTGTTTCCACCCTGGAAGAGCCCCCAGGCCACCGTGGGACAGAGGCACAGTAGGATCAGGGCCTCAGCAGACACCCTCACGGCCACAAGCAGCCGCCAGAGCCCCCGCAGTAGGCACGTGATGCCTCATCTCTGCAGTCCTTTAAACCAGTCACCGAAGACACCAGCAAAACAGAAAAAAGGCTCCAACAGATCATGTGCCGATTACCACTGTGTTAACATCTGCTGGCTTGCCACGCTACACTAGGAAATGGGAAAGCCCCAAGGGCAGGACGGGGATGGACAGAGGCGGCCTACACTCAGACACTGCCTCCGAAGGCCAGATGGACTGGGTCACCACCAGGCCGAGGGTGAGTGGTGAGCTAGGGACCCATTGCAGGCTGTGTCTGGGGCCTCTCCAGAGTCTCTGGGAGCTGAGAGACCTGGAAACTGCACGGATTCCCACAGCGCTGGCCCTGGGGGACACACTCCCACTGGGTTCATTCCATGCACCCCCCTCGTCCTCAAGATCCAAGCAGACAAATGCTGCTTTTAAAAACTAAAGACAGAAACAAATAAAGTGTGTGATGCTCTGAGAGTTTCTCCTCACTGGAAGAAAGTCTTCCTTCCCATCTCTGTGTTCCTGTAACCCCTGATCACACCCTGATGGAGTTTGGATGTGTGGTCCCCTCCAAAACTCATGTGGGAATCTGATCCCCAATGTGGCAGTGTTGGAAACTGATTCAGTCATTGGGGCGGATCCCTCCTGAATGGATTAATGCTCTCCCTGGGGGAGGAGGGAGTAATGAGTGAGTTCTCGCTCTGTTAGTTCCCGCGAGAGCAGGTTGTTTAAAAAGACCCTGGCACCTTCTCTCTCTCTCTCTTGCTTCCTCTCACCATGGGATCTGCTTGTACCCGCCGGCTGCCTGCCACTTTCGGCCATGAGTAGAAGCAGCCTGAGGCCCATGCCAGACGCAGCTGTCCCAGAATCGTGAGCCAAATAAACCTCTCTTCTTTATAAATTACCCAGTTTCAGGTATTCTGTTATAGCAACACGAAACGGACTGAAACACACCCTAACATAGCTCTGAACCCAGGATAATCAGCGGGTCTGTCATCTTGCCAAACCAGTGCCCAGAAAGCAGCACGTAAGCCCAAGCTCAGAGCCGCTGGGGCTGCCGGGGCGAGGGCAGGCAGCCAGGGGGAAGGCGACACCAACACTGCTGTTACTAACATCTGTAATGATGCAGCCACAGTCGGCCGCCCGCTTGAGCCCAGCTGTGCTGCAGTCCCGTCCTGCCGACACGCATTATTGTACTGAAGTCTCGTGATGCTACCAGTAGGTGGATGTTACCATCCAAACTTTTACTAGTAAGGAAACAAACTCAGAGGGGTCTAGTCACTTGTCCAAAGCCACTCAGGTTGGACGAGGCAGAGGTGAGAGCTGTCCCAGGTGCTTCATAACAAAGCCAGGCACTGTGCTCCACATGAGGCCTCCTTTCTGTGTGGGGGAGGGGTCAGGAGCTCGTCACCAACCCAGGACAGATCCCAGCTCTGGGTGTGCTTCAGGGTCGAAAGGTGAAGGGGGGGTCTAACTCAAGTCAGGGGCGGAGAGCCGATGTGGGGGGCTGAGCAGAGTCAGCAGGGTATCCAGGGCAGGGCTAAACCCATCCATGGGGTAAGGTCAAGTCAGGGGCCTGCAGAGACTTCACAGATGGGGTTCTGTGAGAGAGACCCAGCCATGCTGGCAAACGGCCACACAAAACCCAATCCTGACTGGAATGGCCACACTCAGGCAGATGGGAGGGAAGGGATACCTACAGCCGTCCCCAAAATCTCAAGTTCAAGTACTGAAAAATCGCCACTGCAGACCATGAGCAAAGGCAAGCAAGGACAAACCCAAATGCCTGACTGTCCCCAGCCAGTGAAAATCACATTTGGCCCAAGGACTCGTGGGGCCAGATATACTGGCAGCAAGGATGTCACTAATGCAGGCAGGGGCTTCTGGAAGCCCCTGACACAAAAGCAGAGTCCACTTCTGGTTCCTGTTGTACCCCCCAGATCCAGAACTCAGGTTGGTAGAGAAAGGGTGTCCCTGAACGTTTGATGGATGGATGGATGGACAAATAGATTGATGGATGGATGGATGGATAGATGAACAAATGGATGCACAAATGGGTAGATGAACAGATGGAAGGATGGATGGATGGACGGACGGACGGACAGACAGATGGACGGACAGATGGATGGATGAACAGATGTATGGATGTATGTATGTATGGATGGATGGATGGATAGATGGATGGATGGATGGACAGATGGATGGATGGACAGATGGAAAGATGGATGGATGGAAGGATGGATGGCAGATGGACAGATGGATGGATGGATGGACGGATGGAAGGATGGATGGACGGATGGGTGGGTGGGTGGATGGATGGATGGATGGATGGATGGATGGATGGATGGATGGATGGATGGATGGATGGGTGGGTGGGTGGGTGGGTGGATGGATGGATGGATGGATGGATGAATGGACGGATGGAGGGATGGATGGATGGATGGGTGGGTGGGTGGGTGGGTGGATGGATGGATGGATGGACGGACAGATGGATGGATCGATGGATGGATGGATGGACAGATGGAAAGATGGATGGATGGAAGGATGGATGGCAGATGGACAGATGGATGGATGGATGGACGTATGGATGGATGGACGGACGGATGGACGGATGAACAGATGGAAGGATGGATGGACGGATGGATGGGTGGGTGGATAGATGGATGGATGGATGGATGGGTGGGTGAGTGGATGGATGGGTGGGTGGATGGATGGATGGATGGACGGACGGACGGAGGGATGGATGGATGGGTGGGTGGGTGGGTGGGTGGATGGATGGATGGATGGATGGATGGATGGACGGACAGATGGATGGATGGATGGATGGATGGATGGATGGAAGGACAGATGGATGGATGGATGGACAGATGGAAGGATGGATGGATGGAAGGATGGATGGACGGACGGATGGACAGATGGATGGATGGACGGATGGATGGACAGATGGACAGATGGATGGATGGATGGATGGGCGGATGGGCAGATGGATAGATGGATGGATGGGCGGATGGGCGGATGGACAGATGGATGGATGGATGGATGGATGGATGGATGGATGGAAGACAGATAAATTAATGGCTTCCCAGTTGAAGATACTGAGGGATCCCAGCCACTGCTCCAGGTGGGGAACTTTTAACCAGTGAGTAAGGAGCGAGCCCAAGGATAAGTCCCCTTCCTTGTCCCTGCCTTCCCAGTGTCTGGTCCAGGGACACAGGTGGCTTCTTGTGGGAAGGCTCCCTGGTTGAGGCAACCTGGCTCAGCGAGGGCTCCATACCTGACATATGTGCATTTCACTGTATCTGTCTCTCCTGGAGTCACCCCATATGCCATTCGCTCCTGCCCCTGGGGTTGTGCCCTCTCATAAAACACAGCTTCTCATAAAATACAGCACCTTAGGGCTCCGCGTCAGGATTTGCTTTCTAGGGAAGACCGGCTGAGGCAGACAGTCTTCAAGTCTTCACCCGCAGGCACATGGCTGTCAGGCACTGCGTCCCACCCATGGAGAACCTTCTAGCACCCAGCACAGGGCATGGTCCACACCTGGTATGTGGCAGATCGGGCTGGGCTTCATTCACACTGGGGGGCATCAGGTGTGTCGGTCACAGGCACCAGGTGTGGGAAAATCCTGTTTTCCACAGATTGATTGAGATACTTTGCGTAGCACTGAAGTAGATACTATAATTATCTCCATATTACAAAGGAAATTTAGAGAACTAGTGTCTTTGCCCAGGGTCACAGCTAGCCAGGGAGGAACTGAGCTGCCACCTTGGCTCCTTCTGTCTGCGTGGCCTGTGCTGTCTGCCGTGACGTCATACCAGGTGCACTGCCTGGCACTCATCAAAGCCTGTTATCCTGGTAACAGCCTCCCCGCTGCAAGCCTGAGCCTTCTTGGTTCTGGGCATCTTCTCTGGGCTCCCCCAGCTGAATGGCAGAGAAGTGGGCAGAGGAGGAGGTAGTGGAAATGGGTGGTGGGTAACAGCAGAGTTTGTGGGACAGATGGCTGTTGAGACGTGTTGGCAAAAGGTAGCTGAAAATCCAGAGGAGGGCTGTGCACGAGTGTGGAATCAGCCGGCGTTCAGGTGCGTCTCAGCATGCTGAGCACACGGTCCTCACCATTGTGTGCAGGTGCTTGGGCCTCATGGCCCCTTTGGTGGGGAGGAAACAGGGTCAAGAAAACAGAACCCGCTGAGTCAATGACACTGCAGGGAGGCACCAGCAAGGGGACCGTCATGCAGCAGAGTTGGCTGAAGGGAAATTAACGGCCATTAGCAGAGCAAGCAGGTCCCGCAGAGCTCCTCAGACAGGAGGAGGAATGTCAAGGGTGTAAGGCCTTCAACCCCCAAAGCCTCCCCAGGTCAAGCAGATCGTGACACCAGGGAAGGTGTGCCACTGACCGCAAGAAACACACATTCTCTATCAAAAACACAGCTGATTTGCCTTTCAAGACAACCATAACTGAATAGGCTCACTCATCACCTGCATGCACGAAAAACAACATCTGAGCCCTGGGGTTGCAGGGGAGGGGGAGGGTACATGGAGGGATGTTCCTGACCCAGTGCAGGGACAAGAGGCCATGCCTCCGTGGGCCCCAGCTCCTGCTCAGGGGGGACGCACAAGATCCTGAATCCAGGTCCAATGAGGAAGGGGCTCGCCCAGAAGGAACAGGCAGGTCGGGCAGAGAAAAGCTCCTGTGACGGTCCAGAGAGAAGTGCGGCATTTATCAAAACTTTGGACTCCAGAAACGAGGTCAGCAAACCCGGTCTGCCCGCCCAACACAGTCCACAGGCTGTTTTTGTACAGTCCGTGAGCTAAGGATGGTTATTCCATCTTTTCAGGGTTGGAAAAAGAAGACAAAGGATGAGACGGGGGAAGGAAAGGAGAGGAGGAGGAAGGAGAAGAAACAAAGATCACAGCAGCCCGCAGGTTCGAACGAGGGCTGCCCGGCTCCCACCTGCTGACACCACCAGGTGAGGAGGTGACCACTTGCAGGAGCTGCAGGTCATGGGCCCCGAACGCTGTTTTTGCATCTTTCATGGGGACAGGCTGTAGCCGCTGAACTGAGGCTCTTAGCCGCCCACATCCCGTGTCGCCTGTCAGCTGGATTCCAGAGACTTTGTCTGTGAAATAGAATCACACCACGCTTATCTGGAGGAGCTGAGCAGTACAGCCAGGCCGTGATTAATACTTAATCCACAGACTCTAGACCAGGGGGTGGGAGCCCTGGCCCAGCGAGGAGGCTCCTGGGGGTGCCCGAGCCTTCACCAAGGCTGAAATCCAGGGATCAGAGCTCAAGCCAGGACTCAGTCTCATGGGAGATATTTTGGACACTTTAATCCCAGCTACATCCTGATATCCCCAAAATAACCATCAGCAGCCACTTTTGAAAGTACTGGCTGTTCAGATTCCAATCAAACTGCCACCATCTGACAGCTGGCCTGAAGGAGGAGGCTGTGGGAGCATTCAGGGCCTGGGCAGCCAGGCGTAGGTGGGGGTTCAGACACTTGCAGCAAGTCCCTGGCTGTCTGCGAGCCCCATTTTCCTCCTCAGTCATATAAGGGCCCAGTGGGACTTCACAGGGTTTGTGAAGATTCAAGTAAATAAAATACAAGTATTGCAGGCCATTTCCAGGGGCTTTGCCCTTCCAGTGAATGGTGCACCCTGATGGGAGAGGGAAAGGCAGGACTCGCCTTTGAAGACCAGGCTTGCCCTGGTCCACCTGGTCACCTGGGATGTCCCTTTTCTCACCCCACCTGCCCCATCCTCTCCACTGGGCCAGCTCCAAGATGAACTTCAGCCCCCGACTGCAGGCCCCCGGGTGCTCGTCTGTGTTAGCACCTGCAGTTCATCCATCCCATTCAGTGCCCCCGTCTCTTAGTTCTCTGTGTTCTCTCCTCCACTGAGTATGCCCCACCCCCTCTCTCTCCTGCCTTCCTCCTCCTCATTCTAATCTCTCTCTCTACCCCCTTGTCTCTCCTCCTTGTATCCCTCCCTTCCCCACCTCTCTCTCCCTACCTCCTTCACTCTTTCTGTCTGTTTCTCCCTATTTCTCTGTTCCTCTCTCTGTTCCTCTCTTCCTCTTTTTTTCCTGCTCTGTCCCCCTCTCTGTCTCTGTTTTCTCTGTTCCTCTCTCTCTCTCTCTCTCTCTCTCTCTCTCTCTCTCTCTCTCTCTCTCTCTCTCTCTCTCTCTCTCTCTCTCTCTCTCTCAGCACTGGCCCTGACATGGGGCAGCCTGTGAGCCCAAGGCCCCGACACACTCGCCCAGTTCTGATCAGCCCTGTCCCCAGGACTCATCTGCTTCTCTCTTCCCCCAGCCCTGGTCAGTACCTACAATGACCATGAAGTACAAAATTGGAAATTTCAGTAGAGAAGTTAAAACTCCTTTTTAAAAATGGAAATACTAAGACTTAAAAATCAAACTATCACAATAAAATGAAGGGGACAGATTTAGGAGCAGATTAGACACAACCAAAGAAAGAATTAGTGAAACAAGATAGGTCAAAAATAAAATGTCCAGAAAAGAGAATAGAGGTAAAAGATAATAGGAAACGCAGAAGAATGGGCATGAAACAGAAAGAACATAAGAAATAAGTTTAAGATACTTGTTGTCATAGTCCCAAAAGGAGATGTGACAATGAATGTCAGAAAAAAAACTTGAAAGTTAATGGCTGAGAAATTTTCAGTTGATGAAAGACTTCAAACACATAAGCAAGAAACCCTACAAAACCTAGTCAAAAACATAAATAAATAAAACAAAAACCCCACCAAGCTATGTCACAGCAAAACTGCTGATACTCATAAACAAAGAGAAATTTTCTTAAATGAGAGAAAAAGATATATTATCTTCAAAGAGTAGCTGCGGCAGCTACTTCTCAACAGAAATAAAAGCTAAATACAATGAATATCCTTAAAATGCTGAAAAGAAAGTAAATGCCAGCCAAGAATGCTACATCCAGTGAAAATATTCTTCAAAATTTAAAAAACAAAGACATTTTTATACAAACACATCAGAGAATTCACCACCAGTAAAGAAAGTACTAAAGACTGCTCTACAGGAAAAAGAAAAATGACACCACATGAAAGGGAGATGATGCAAAAAAGTGTGTGTGTGCACATGTGTATGTGTGTGTGCACGTGTGTATGTGTGTGTGTGTGTGTGTGTGCATGTGCGTGTGTGTGCACATGTGTGTGCATGTGTGTGCACGTGTGTGTGTGCGTGTGTGTGTGTGCATGTGTGTATGTGTGTGCACGTGTGTATGTGTGGATGTGCGCGTGTGTGTGCGTATGCGTGCACGTGTGTGCACGTGTGTGTGCGCATGCGTGTGTGTGTGTGCATGTGCATGCACGTGTGTATGTGGGGGGGTGTGTGCATGTGTGTGCACATGTGTATGTGTGTGCGTGTGTGTTTAATAATGGTTCCCTATTTGTCTTAGGAGATAGAGAGAATTAAAATATGCAACAACAATGTATTAGAAGTAGACAGGTGAGAGATGGACCTGATGTGTTTCTAGGTCCTTAATTTTCCAGAAAGAGGGTAAAATAATCAGTAAATATTTGACTTAAACAATTCAAGAATGCATGTTGCAATATTCAGGGCAACTACTAAAAAAAAAGCTAAAATAGCCTGAAACCTTTAAGTTAAAGTGGGGAGGGAAATAATAAAATACATAACCCATAAAAGACAATAAAAGAGAGAAAGGGGAGATGGAACTGCTGGGACAAAAGAAAGCACTTGATGAATTTAAACCCAAATGACCCATCACTGCATCAAGTCATAACATCAAGTGCAAATGCACTAGACTCTCCAGTTGAAGAGGAAGACTGATGTACTACAGTAAAGAAAAGAAAGCCCCAGCCACGTGATGTTGACAAAAGACGCATCTATTACATATGCAGGGAACAAGGGTGAAACACACACACGCACAAACATGTAAAATGCAAACACCTACCAAAAAAAAACGTTTTTAAGCTGTGGAACTATGTTATATTAGATAAAGTGGACTTCGGGGGGATAAAGAGGAACAGCTTATAATAAATTTTTCCATGCATCAGGAAGGTTAAAGAAATTCTAAGTTTATGCATACCTGGTAACATGTGCTCAAAGCATATAAAACAAAAATTGGATAGACCTACAAGGAGAAATAGACAAACCCACAGTTGAATGGGATATGTTAGTACCTGTCCCAGCAACAAGAGAACAAGCAGAGGCTGCTTCCTGAGCAGCAGACGAGGCCCCAGCCTGGGGGCGGCCTCAGGACCCCTCCCGGTGCCCCTGCCTCTGATCTCATGGTGACCTGTGATCACTGCTGCCTTCTCCTCAGCCTGACAAACAGCCTCGCTCCCCCGGCATTAGGCCACAATGAGCAGGCCCGCATTTACAATCCAAATAAACTCCTCTTTAATGAGAAGACTTTTCCTTTCATTAGAGTAGCTTAGTAAAAATCATGTAAATAGCAATAAGGCCACAGCTGCTGATGGGGACAATGAGGGGTGTGGGCCGTGAGCATCCCATTGACATTGTGAACTTAATGGACAGCACCAGCCCTGTTGGGTGGCATTTGCAGTAAAGACTGACACAAAGCTCCCCTGTGTGCTGGGGAGTCTGAGACGAAAGACGCCAGCAGAGAGCAACTCCGGAAAGGCAGGGAGTCCAGGAACAACAGGCCTGGAAGTGAGGTCAGAGAACAGCTGACACCTCTTCTATCCCCAAGGTCCAGCTGGGGAGAGAGGCCCAGGGAGGGGAGGGCCCACAGATGACCACATCAGAGCTAAGACCAGGGAAAGGCAGGAGGGGGGAGGAAGGAGGCAGCGGCCTCTGCAGACGTCCCCTTTGGTGGCAGGCAGTGAAGTGCAGCAGGGACTTCCTAACCCTAACAACAGTAACCACGATAATGACCCCAGTGGTAATGGGAGACAGCGTTCAGTTGGCCCCTCCTCTGTGCCAGCTGAGGTTCTAAGCACCCCGTGGAACAACTCAGTCAATATTCTCAACAACCCTTTGAGGTGAGGATCGTGAAGGTTTTCATCTTACAAGCGAGGAAACTGAGGCACAGAGAAGTATTAAGGTGAAATTTTAAATCTTCCCCAAAGGCATTTTAAGCTGGAAAGAGGGTCTTGGGCCTCCAAGTCCTGCCCTGCCTCAGTCTCCACAACACCCCGAGGGTCCCAGAGAGACCACGCCGCCCACACGGGCAAGCCAGGCAGAGGGGCCCTTGACCAAAGCTGGGAGCTTTGGCCTCTCGTGGAGCTTGTTTTTTCACTGCTGGGGCAGGACTGAGGTGGGCACATCTTCAGACACTCTTCACGCCCTTGTGTCCCATCCCCTGAAGGAGCACCAGGGCCAGGGAAGCGGACTGAAGAGAGAGCGTGAGCCATCCTGGCAGGCGGCTCTGGGGACCCCAGGACAGGCAGGAGCAGTCCTCGGCCAAGGTGGGGCAAGCTGAAGCCCATGGGACAGGAGCCCCAGGGTCACCCACAGGCCGAGCTATTCTGTCCTCACTGCCTCCACGTCCTCGGGCTCAAAACCCTGGTCTGAAAGCAACACCCACCCTCAGAGTGCAGCCAGGAAAGGGGACAGGTGGATTGGACCCCAGTGGAGTGGGCTGGCTGCAAAATGCTCCACAGCCACTTCCAATGCCCTGGAGAAACAGAGCTTTGCACACTTCCAAGAGAAGTGACGTGCAACCGGGAATGTTCTGCCCAGCCAGAGGATGACTACAGATTTGCAACAGGCAAAGTTTTCGAACGCTAAAGAACTTGGGTACGAAAGCAGCTGTGAGCTCTTCCTGATAAAAATTACTCCAATACGCACATCCAACCAAGCGATGAAGCAAGAAAGAAGAGGTGAGGAACACGGACGCCACAGTGAGTGAATGAAAAAATGAACGAACAAATACACGGATGAAGGAATGAAGGGAATAAACAGCTGAGCCCTGGATTCACATCCGCACAGAACCAAGACTGACAACTCGAGGAGCTACAGCTGCACTAGAATGTCACTGTCGTAACTCCGACAAAGTGAAATAGCATAAGCCACAAATCCGGGGTGAGGATGTGAGGAAGAGCGGCTGGAAGGGTACAAATGGCACTTGTGGCGTTTTTCCTAGCAGGGAACTAATCCTCACTGCCTAAAATTGAGGGTAAAAACGTATTTAAAAGATAATGATTCCATGCTTTCCATGTTGGTTTGGTCTTTTTATTTGTTTCTTGTTTGTTTGTTTTGAAATTATTCATTATTCTTAGATCATTTAGGAACTAATGTCTCTTGTGGTTAAAAAAAAGATCAGCAAATCTTTCTCAGTTTTACACCAGTTTCTCTTTCTTCTGTTAAATTGAGGTTAGTTCACTTGTATTCTTTAAGGCGTGATAAATGATTTCATTCTTATAAAAGTGTTTCTGTCTGTGGGTCTCCCTTTGCAGGTTCTGTATCTGTTGTACATGCCACCGTCTATCACGTATCTGTATATATGCCTGGAAAGTTTCCTAAAAAGACGGCCACAGCCACATCTCCATCCCTAAATGCTCTTTGCAATGTGACCTTGTTCTTCTGCCATCAAGAGGTGGAGTTAGATTCCCCTCCCTTGAATTTGGGCTGGCTTTGGTGACTCCCTTGTACCCAACAGACAGACACAGTGGAGATGATGCTGTGTGACTTCCAGGGGGGTGGGGAAGCCCCACAGCCTCTGCCTTGGTCCCTTGGAACGCTCACTGCCTGGGTCCTCCCTTTTGGGGAGCTCCCTCTCGGGACATAGCCGCTGTGCTGTGATAGCCTGAGCCACACGGAGACACCATGTGGAGGCGCTCTGGTAGGTAGTCTTTTCTGAGTCCAGCCTTTGAGTCATCCCAGTCCCGGCACCAGAAGGAAGAGCCTGGCACCCACCCCCAGCCATTGTAGTCCTCCCAACCAACCAAGTCTCAGACATCGTGGAGAAGAGACACACCACCCTCAGTCCAAACTCCTGGCCACAGGATCCACGAGCATAACAAGATGGTCCTTGTGTGATGCCACCATGTCTAGGGCTGTTTGTTACAGAACTGACAGATAACAAGGAAACTCACCAACTGTGTGATTATTTTTGCATGGCAAGATTTTAGGCCACTTTTTGTTTCTTCTTTACACATACCTAATTGTTTTTAATAATCAGTAGCTATTATTTCTATGAAAACACAAAGCCATTACTTAGTGAAGATACTCTTTTTGCTCCATTGCGCTGCCCATTCGAGAGCTGAGTTCACCAAAAGTTATGTCTCTCCAAATTTGTGTTTCCATATTCTGAATTTATTTAAATCAGGCATGAGATTGCCATCCGGAGAAAAGCAACGCATAGACACCATTGCTGCTGATGAGGACAAATTACCCCGTTTGCCAACCCATGTGGCCTGATTCTCCAGATAATTGTTTGTGTTCCAAACCACTTTGTACTGTGCTCAGCTGGACAAATGCTTCATGCCTCTGCCCATTTGGGTGCAGGGCTTAATTCCCTGAAAAATCACTTTGGAGGCTGGTTTATGGCAATGCCCTTCCAACAGAGAGTTCTCCAGGCGTCTGTTATTCAAGAGAGGCTCTGTCACTCAGCACTAGAATATCACCCTAATTAAAAACCTCTCTGCTCCAAATAGCTCCCTTTACTTAAGGCTATTTCTTTCCCTAATCACAGAAAAGCTGTTATAAAGTCATTCTTTTTATACAAAATCCATATGTCTACACTCTACCCTGTTAATGGGACCAACCAAAAAACAAAACAGAAAGAAAACACTAAATGGTATAAATCTATGAATTCTTAAGAGTGAAGAAAAATACCGTCAAGAGTATGTTTACCAATATGTTCATTAATAGGCTGGGTGCATTAAAGAGAAGCACAATAATCATCAGGGAATTTGATAAATGAATTCAAAATAGGGAAACCAAATGTAAATGGACTTGCTTTATGTTTCAAGGCATTCTTCTGCAGGCTGGAAAAACTGTCAGGAGCGGAAACCACCAAAGCTGAAATCTAGGATAGCATATTGCCTAAAAGCATGGGATGTGAGGTCCGATGCCATGGGCCCCCTCAGACTCCGCCTCCTCCTGGCCACGTGGCCTTGGGCAGGTTGCATAAGCATCCCTACAGAGGGATTGAGCCCTGGGACTGTGCTCGTAACTGGATGAGACAGTCTATGTAAAGCACTGAGCATAGAGCCTGGTTCACAATAAGTGCACGGTGAGTATCAGCTCCTATTATCAGATCCACTTCCACACGGAGCCCCGACACTGGAGGAGACCTGGCCAGTGGTGTGCTGGTGCCAGCTCACACCAGCTCACGAGAGCCAATTGTGCACAACTTTCTGCAGCTCAGCATTCACACGCATCACAGTGGTAGCCTGAAACAGCCCATAGGGGGAGTATTTACACCACTGATATTGGCAAGCGCCATAAATCGAGACCTTCTTCTTTTCCATGGAGTGGCTGTCAAACATGAACCAGCACACCACCGGACCTGACCGAAGAGAGACGAATGGGAATAATGTAAAGGACACTGGAGACCTGGGTGGAGAGCAGAGTGGTGGCTGAGACCATGTGACCCGTAGGTGTCATTCACTCATGCTTCAAACACAGTGATGTCACACAGTGAAGGGGACAGAGCATGGGCTGTAGAGTCAGAGCTGGTTTTGAATTCTCCCATTTTAGAGATGAGAAAACTGAGGCTCACACTGGGGCTGGGATCTGCCCAGGACAACAGAGTTATAAACAGCAGAGCCAGGACCCAAACTCAGCTCCTCTGGCCCCATGGTCTCCTCCTCACCTCGTCAAGGGGGCCTCTTGTCCCCTTACCCTGGAGCCTGAAGGCAGTGTCTGACCAGTGAAGGGGTGTGCCTGGGGTGCACAACTATCTGTACAGCCACTGAGTTGAGCCTCTAGTCCTGAGATTTGTGTTTTTACACAAGAAGCTTAAGAACTAAACCAAACAAACAAACACCTGAAGCCTCAGATGAACCCGTGCTGTTAAACCCCACTGGAAAACGGTTTTTTTAAAAGGCCTGCGCTGACTTCCCCATTCATTTGCACAAGCTGCAAAGCTTGATTCTCTTATGTGTATTTAGGAACAAGTTGGACCAGCCCTCCAAATTAAACGAAATAACTTTCCAAACTCGAGTTTCATGTTTCCCTATTTTAGAAATATTCATTGCCTCAGCATGGCTCTCCTACATACTTATATAAAAGCATTTTTCTCTCCCATTTGCCAATTTTTAATGATTTTTCTTTCCTTCTACTTACAACAAAGCAATCATTTCAAATTAATTAAGTTTTCATTAAAATGTATTATTATAATGTCCCAGGTACTGAATAGTGATTTTGTTTCCAGGAGAACAAGCCTGCAAGAAAAGTACTATAAATTTCACAATTTATAATTTTTTTATAATTTCAACCCAATTTCTTCCTCCAGCTTGCAGCACAGGGAGTTGCACACAGGAGGTTCCAAATAAATGCTTGAGAGAGGAATGACTAGCAATATTATCGTAGTCATTACATATTATTATAGAGGACTTTTGAAAGTACACAGCTATCACGCATATGTTATTTCATTCTGTTCCAACCATCCTCTGAGATAGACCTGATTATCTTTTAATTTTTTAATGAGAAAACCAAGACCCAGAAATGTGAAGTCACAAATATCACACAGTGTCAAGAGGCAGAGTTGCCACTTGAACCTGAGTCTTTCCGCCTCCAAATGTGCTTGCGCACGGTGCATGCAGGAGGACAAGGAGGTTCCTGGTTCTGGAGAAGCTCACGGCGGCCCCTTCCTCACGTCCCCTCACTCTGGCTCCCAGACCACACTCACTCTCAGTTCACAACATGGGTATTTTCTCTTCAAGACCAACGAGCTTGCTTCAAAGTCAGAGTCATTTTAACGTTTGGAAAATGTTAAATAGCTTAGAAAATTTAAACACCGGAGTGGAAAAAAACTCTCAAGATATGCACAAAAGAGGAAATTTAACCTTGATTTTGAGGGCCGTTGAGTTTCTGCTCTTTGTTCTTTCCTAGTGATGCTGCTTTGACCACACTGACAGGGGTCCCAGGCCATGCTGGGAAATGGGGATTTGCCTGAAACTTCCGAATGTTTTTCAACCACTCAGCGCCGGAGAGAAAAAAAGAAAAACACCGATCTGGAGATTGGGCATCTCACAGACCTGGTCTTGGACCATCCTGGGTGAGAAATCTGAGTCCTGAGGACATTTATGAGACAAGCAACCTAGTGGCTGAGTCAGTAGGATGGGCAGAGGAAGCCAATCTGGGTTCCGTGTTTTTTAATTTTCCCATCCCACCCTATTACCCATGTTGAATGTCTTTGCCAATGGCCCGTCTCATGGATTCTCTTAGTCCTACTGGCAGGACAAAGGCTCATCCCCACTTAGCCAGCCTGGAAACGAAAACTCCATGAAATCACCCTCTAAACACCAGACCTGGCCTGCTGTGCCAGTCTTCCTGCCTCTAGCTCTTTACCCATGTCCTTTCCTCCAACTAGAACACAGAGCAATATGGCAGGAGGTGGTCAACAGGGCACATCCCCTGGAGCCAGAAGCCCTGGGGCAGCTTCTCCTGGGGCATTACTTGTCTCACCTTGAGCACAGCAATTAGCTCTCTGGTCCTCACTGGTGATGAGCATAAGAACACCACCTTACAGGCTCTGGGAAAGGCAGGGGACTGGCACCACTCACAAAGCAGCCTCTCGTGCAGCGCCTGTTACATGATTGGGGCTCAAGAAATATCACCTCCTTTCTCCCCACCCCATCCACTGGAATCAGGCCCACTCAGTGAGGGCCATCTCGGCCCTAAAGGGAACTATTCCCCTCTGAGCAAGGCTGCCATGGGACTCCGGAACCCACACTGAGCTCCCATGTGCCCTACTGAGCTTTTGGAGAAACCAAACTCTTGTTAGGTTTCTAGGCTCCAGGTCCCTAGACCCCAGGCTCCAAGGTCCCTGCAAAAGTGTGCAAATTACCTGCAGAGAACATGCAGCAGTGAGGGAGTGAAGATTGGGACAGGCAGAGTAGAGCATGGGCACCGGGCACAGAGACTCAAGCAGATTGTGCCCTCATGAATCTCAGACCACCTGGCATAGCATCCTCCTCCCTCACTTGCTGCCACCCAGGGTCACATCCATCCTGCAGCTCTAGCCCACTCTCCACCGTGCCCTCTGCATGGTCTGCGCTCCAGGCTCTGGCCAGTGCTTGCCCACTGCACCCAGAGCAGTCCAGTCAAGATGGCAGGCCAGCACAGGCCAAGGTCAGAGCCCAGGGCCTTCAGCCGGGCTACTCTGGGCATCAGAGATGCTGCTCATCCTTTGAAGCAGTGGCCGGTAGGCTGGGACAAAACCCACAGAATTTATGCTCCTCGATTCCTCATGCCTCGGATTTGTCACTAACCCAATATGCATTGTCATTCCTAAGTAATTACAGAAAATATTGTACCTAAGTGTTATTACATCAGGAGCACAACTCCAAATAAACGTAGCCTCTGCCTTCAGTCAACTCAGTAATGTGAATCGATACCTTCTGATTTTTTTAATGTGAGCATGTTGAGAGGTGTAGAATCCCCATTACTGCTGCTAGGCCATAAATCCTCCTCTCTTAGGGTATGAGGAGCCCACCAGCAGCCCGGTCTCCCTCACACACTTCTGCAGTGACGTACCTTCCTGAAGATCCTTCAGCTCATCCTTTGGGCTGACACCCCTTAGGAACCAGCAGGGGATGAAGGATCCCTGCACAACAGGTCCAGCCCCAGACCTGCCTGAGATGCACATTAGCTTTCTCCCAGAGAACCTTCACCAAACATTTCATTCACGTAAATACATCCCATGCCCAAGAGTGTGTGTGGTACAATGAGGAATATCAGGAAATAAGATGTGACTCTTGCCCAGACAATATTCCAAGTCCCATCTGAAGAGTTGATGCAGGAGTCTAAGTCGTGAGATTTGGTTGAGGTGTAGTTCTGCTCAGCTTTCTGCTGGCTGGTGGCCCTGGAACAGTCCTAACCTGTCTGAGTCTCAGGCATAACTCTTGTAGAGCAGGACCAATGTCTGTCCCACCTACTTCACGTGGAAGCTGGTCAAGATGATGAACTGTAGGTGAATAAAGCATCTGTAGGTTGCAAAGTGCTGTGCAAGAACGAGGAAATGGTTTCATTGTAGAAGGCAAGTGGCTTTTAGAAAATAAAGTGATCCATTGAGGGTCAGAGCAGCGAGCAGAATTTTTCACATAAATGTGCATCACTCCACGCAACTTGTTGTAAATAAAAACAGAAGTCATAAAACTAGTTAGTATAAACAATAAACAACAAAATGCGATCCATTTCTATAAAAGAGATAATTAAAAGGAGACAGAAGATGAGACAGAGTTTGGTACCTAGTAGGTGTTCAAAATTACTCATTGTAGGAATAAGTGAGAAAAGAGACATAGAAAAGGAAGAATCTATGGAGCCCGATGAGCAGGTGACAGTGAGAAACAGTAAGAACCAGTGAAAGAAACACCATGAGGGAGACAGCCATATAGGACCTGTGTGGGAAGACAAACACAGAAGAAAAAAATGGGGTGGGAGGAAGAGAAGCAAAAACTCCCCACCCCACAACACATGAATATTCCAATGCTCAGAAAAATAGATAACAAAATTGATAGAAAATGAAATGACTCCAGATGAAATTAACTGCATGGAATAATTTGTCTAAGACTTTAAAATAATTATGTTTAGAGTACTTAAAGAGATAACAGTGGTGAATATGGGAGAATGTACTTTTAAAAGCACAAGAAATTATAGAAAAATAAAATAGGCTTATAAAAAATTAAAAATAAATAACAACAGCTGTTTATTTAAAATAAACAATTATAAAACTAAGAAATTAAAAACACAGCCTTTATAACAAAATATGTGGCAAAAGAAACACATTTTAGGCAGAACAGAGTTAAAGAGAGAATTAGTGAATTGGAGAGGAACAGAGATGCAAAATGATTTACATAGATATGTAGATATGGATGTGTGTGCATGCACACACACACACAAACACACACACAATTCCATTGATTCCATATGCATTTTTTCCCATTTTAACATACCTGAAACCAAGGGTTCAGATCCATGTACAAGCCAGCTGCCTAGAAAAAGGAAAAAAAAAAAAGATTTAAATTCAAACTGTTAAGCTGGGTATATACAAGCTTGGGGTTTTAAATATCAGGGGACAGTGTCAGTTTTCCTTGCTGCCCTTTCTTCCTGGCAGTTCATTTTCCATTTACTCTTACAGTAAGGCTGCAGCTCTTTGGGGTCCCTGCTTTGCCTAGGGTTCTTCCATTAGACTCTTTATCTTTGGCATTTTTCTTTCTCAGTGGTGCATTAAAAAAACTGTTTCTTTTTCCACTCATGGCATCTTACATCAGCTGAGGTGCATGTATCTACACATCTACACACTTACACGCAAGCTGGGCAGAAATAGAGAACTGCCAAGGAGATCCTGTATCTATCTAACAGCAATTCCAGAAGAAGAAAAGAGAGGGGCACTATCTGAAGAGCTAATAGTTTAATTTTGTCTAGAATTAGAGAAAAGCAAGGGCCTTTATTTAAAATTGCAATGTAAGTGCAGATCAGGATGAACAAAGAAAAGCTCACAGGTAGACACATAGCAGTAAAACCACATAGCAGAAGGACAGAGAAAATCTTAAAAGCTACTGGAGAGAAAAGACAGATGCCTATAAATGACCACAAACTAGATAGACAGAAAATTTATCAACAACAATGGAGATCAGAGGAAATGGAATAATGTCTTCCAAAGGCTGAGGGAAAATAATTACTCATCTACATCTTACAGCAATGTAAACAATTACTCAAGAAGAAGAGAAAATAAAAACTTGCAAGGTCTAAAAAAATTACTGCCAAGACACATACTACAAGAACCATGAAAGGAAACTTTCAAGAGAAAAAAAACACCCAGAGAGAGCTCGTGGCATACAAGAAATAAGAGTAAGCTTAGACATTGATGATTGATAGATTGATGAATTTAATTAAATACTGACTTGTGAAATAATGGCCACAGGTTGGGGTTTTTTAAAGGCACAATTAAACTGCAAATAACAGTAACAGAAATAGTGGTAGCAGAGGGGTCTGTGGGTTGCTAAAGTCTGCTGAGGGTCCGCTCATGTTGGAGAAAAAGAAAGAAATAGCAGCAGCCCCCTGCAGCAAGTCTTCTTCCTCCCTTCCCCAGGAGAGCACTTCTTGGGTTTAGTACACATACTTCATGGAGTTTGATATCTCTCAGTGTAGTATTTTCAGCTATTATTTTTGTGAGAAACATTTATATCTATGCCCCCAAAGACTCAATTCAACATTTTAAACAGAACAATATGTAGGAGGTTTCTAATCGTGATCCAAATACAATTGGTGCACGTCAAAATCACACATGGAAGCTTTTTGAAAAGCCCACTAATTTCAAGGGCAGAGATGTGCATCCGGGATGTTGCTGGTCCCAAGGGAGGCACCATTCCATGAGGGTCATGCTAATGCAATGCTAAAATATCAACCTTGAATGTCACTGGGACATGATGGGAAGCTTCAAAAGAAGGAGGAGAAAAGAAGCCGATGTCTCCTAAAACCTCATAGAAATAAATGTGTAAAAGTAAACACCCAGACAAGAAACAAGATGACACCTCCTAATAGTTTCATCCAAGAGTGTTGAGCAGCCCCTCTGAAGATTTGTCAAGCCCCCTCCTCAGGGGCAGCCACCCAGGGGTGGAGAACCCCTCACAGGTCTTCTGAGTCTGAAGACTTGCCCTAAATGCCCCTTTCTCACCCAGGTCCTCTGCCCATCCCCTTCCACCACCAGGACACACAGAACTGCCTTCTCCTCCCTCTCTTCTCAGGTGACTTGGAGCCTCAAGTCACCTGGGGAGCAATAGTTCATTACGGGAATTTGCCTTAAGTTTTATTATAAATTCTAGTCTGTGTGTCAGTTTGGGCTGCTCTAATGAACTCCCATAGCCTGGGAGGCTTATTTCCCACAGTTATGGAGGCTGGGGGGTCTGAGAGACAAGTGCCAGTGTGGTCGGGATCTGGTGAGGATCTTCCAGGCTGCAGACGGCCAACATCTCTTTGCAACCTCACATGACAGGAAGGAGAGCTGGCCAGCACTCTGGCCTCTCCTTATAAGGGCACTAATCCCACTCGTGAGGGCTCCACCTCATGACCTATAACCTCCCAAAGACCCCACTTACAAATACCATCACCTTGGGATTAAGGTTTCACATATGAATTTCAGGGAGTCCCAAACCTTCAGTCCAGTGCAGTCTACACTCTTCTGAAAAGGGTATTTGTATCCGTGTGTTACTTGCCATACTGTGTGGCAAACCATAATGCTTGCATAACAGCATGTAAACTACATACATTGCTGCCCACAAAGCAACATCCTGTTAACGACCATAATAAGAGTTGGTGATCTGGAACTGATAGTTAAACATTTTATGTCCTAATATGCTAGGGTTTTGGTTTTATATAGACATTTTTTCTGTTTTCAAAACACTCCGGGAAATTGGTTGAACATTTTGGATTGATGTGTAATGCATGATAAATATTCTTCTTTTCAAATATTGGGAAATAAACTCCTGGTTAGCACATTTACATAGAACTTCTGATTTTCAAGAGTTCATGGATGAATGACAGAAAGAAAAATGCCTATACTGAAGTATTTGGATTTCACTAGAAACATTTATAGTTAAATATTTCACGTTTAAAATGTAAAGAAAAACCACTAACATAATATAATTGCAGCACATAACCTCCAAACCAACAAAGAAAAAAAATAAATTTAGAAAACACTGTTAATCCAATGGAAGGAAAGAAGAAAAAATAATTTTTTAAAAAATGACAAACAAAAAAACACAGTAGAAGCCGGACATAGGTCTAACCATATAAGTAATCACAATAAATGCAAAAGGATTAGAATTGTAGAGTAAAAGTCCCAAAAATATTTGTTTTAGTCTGTTTGTGCTGCTATAACAGGACACCACAGACTGCGTAATTTATAAAGAACAGAAATTCACATTCTCACAGTTCCGGAGGCTGGGAAGTCCAAGACCAAGGCGCCAGCAGATTCACTGTCTGGCAAGGGCTGCTCCCTGCTTCCAAGACGGCGCCTTGTTGCTCTGTCCTCACGTGGTGGAAGATGGAAGGGCAAGAGGACCCAACACTGTGTGAGACCTCTCTCATAAGGGCCCTAACCCCATTCACAAAGGAGGAGTCGCCATGGCCTAGTCACTTCTTTTTTTGTTGTTGAAGCATAATTGATTACACATATTTTGGGGGTACAGTGTTGACTACCATCACTGTGTACAACATGTGATGATCAAATCAATATTATCAGCATATTTATTATTAAAAATCATAATTATTCAGGCTGGTTCCAACTCTTGGCTATTGTAAAGAGTGATGCAATGAACATTGGGGAACACATATACCTTCGACTTGATGATTTGTCCGTCATCGGATGAGTGGATACGGAAAATGTGGTACATCTACACAATGGAATACTACTCAGCTATAAAAACGAATGAAATACTGCCATTTGCAACAACATGGATGGACCTTGAGAGAACTATATTAAGTGAAACGAGTCAGGCACAGAAAGAGAAATACCACATGTTCTCACTTATTGGTGGGAGCTAAAAATTAATATATAAATTCACACACACACACACACACACAAAAAAAAAAAAAAAAAAAAAAACGGGGGGGGGAGAAGATATAACAACCACAATTACTTGAAGTTGATACGACAAGCAAACAGAAAGGACATTGTTGGGGGGGAGGGAGGGAGGTTTTGGTGATGGGGCAACAATAATCAACCACAATGTAAATCAACAAAATAAAAGTTAAAAAAAATAAAAATAATCTCCTTCCAAAAAAAAAATCATAATTATTCTTTATGCCCCTTACCCAATCTCTCCCCAACCCTGCTCTCCCTCCCCACCTCCCACTTCTAGTGACCATAGATTTGTTCTCTCCTGAAAGTTCAGTGTATCATTGTGGTCTTTTTCCTTCCTTCCTTCCTTCCTTCCTTCCTTCCTTCCTTCCTTCCTTCCTTCCTTCCTCTTTTCTTTCTTTCCTTCATTCTTAGCAACCACCTATGAGTGAGGACATGTGGTATTTCTCTGTCTGTGTCTGGATCTTTTCACTTAACATAATTTTCTCCAGGCTCATCCATGTTGCTGCAAATGGCAGAATTTCATTCTTGTTTATGGCTGTGTAGTATTCCCTTGTGTATACATACCACATTTTCCTTATCCAGTCATCCATTGATGGACATTGAGGTTGGTTCCATAGTTTAGCTACTATAAATAGAGCTGCAATGAACATAGGAGTGCAGGTGTCCCTTCAACATGACGATTTCCATTCCCTTGTGTATATACCCAGAAACGGAATTGCTGGATCATAGGGCAGTTCTATCTGTAGTTGTTTGAGGAACCTCCATACTGTTTTCCATATGGCTGTGCTAATTTACAGTCCCACCAACAGTGCAGAAGAGTTCCCATTTCCCCACATCCTCACCGGCATTTGTTATTCTCCATCTTTTTAACAATGACCAGTCTAACTGGGGTGAGGTGATATCTCAATGTGGTTTTGATTTACATTTCCCTGCTGATTAGTGACATTGAGCATTTTTTCATGTACCTATTAGCCATTTGCATGTCTTCCTTTGAAAAACATCTACTCAGCTCCTTTGCCCATTTTTTAATTTGACTATTAGCTTTTTTCTGTGAAGTTGTTTGAGTTCCTTATATATTCTCGGTATTAAACCCTTGTTGGATGTATAGTTTGCAAATATTTTCTCTCATTCCATGGGTTGTCTTTCTGCTCTATTGATTATTTCTTTTGTTGTGCAGAATCATTTTAGTTTGATATAATCCCATTTGTTTATTTTCTTGTTTTTGTTGCCCATGCTTTGGAGGCCTTATTCATAAAGTCCTTGCCCAGTCCTACTTCCTGAAGTGTTTCCCCAATGTTTTCTTTTAGTAGTTTTTGGTTTGGGGTCTTATACTTACATCTTTAATACACTTCGAGTTGATTTTGGTTTATGGGAAGGGGTACACATCTAGTTTCATTCTTCTGCATATGGATATCCTATTTTCCCAGCGTCATTTATTAAAGGGGCAGCTTTTCCCAAATGTATGTTTTGTTGCCTTTGTCGAAGATCAGTTGGCTATATGTTTGTGGGTTGATATCTGGGTTCTCTATTTTGTTCCATTGGTCTTAGTGTCTGTTTTTATGCCAAGACCATGCTGTTTTGGTTACAGCAGCTTTGGAGTATAATTTGAAGTCAGATAGTGTTATGCCTCTGGCTTTATTTTTTGCTCAGGATTTCTTTGGCAATTTGGGGTCTTTTCTTGTTCCATATGAATGTTTCGATTGTTTCTTCTATTTCTGTGGAAAATGCCATTGATATTTTGATGGGATTGCATTGAATCTTTAGATAGCTTTGGTACTATGGACATTTTCACAATATTTATTCTTCCAATCCAAGAGCATGGAATGTCTTTCCACCTTTCTGTGTCCTATTAATTTCTTTCAGTAGTGTTTTGTAGTTCTCATTGTAGAGATCTTTCACCTTTGGCTAAATCGATTCCTGGGTATTTTATTTTGGGTGGGGGGGGACTATTGTAAAAGGACTTACTTTCTTGATTTCTTTTCCTGCTAGTTTGTTATTGGAGTATAAAAACTCTACTGATTTTTGCATGTTGATTTTGTATACTGTAACTTTACTGAAACTGTTAACTAGTTCTAAGAGTTTTTTGGTAGAGTCTTACGTTTTTCTATATGTAGGATCATGTCATCTGCAAACAGGGACTGTTTAACTTTGCATTTTCCGATCTGGATGCCGTTTATTTCTTTCTCTTGCCTGATTGCTCTGGCTAGTACTTCCAATACTGTGTTAAATAGGAGTGGTGAGAGTGGGCATCCTTGTCTTGTTCCTCTTCTTAAGGAAAAAGCTGAATGAAAAATATCATTCAGGATGATATCAGTGATTGATTTGTCATATATGGCTTTTATTGTGTTGAGACAGTTTCCTTCTATACCTAATTTGCTGACAGCCTTTATCATGAAAGGATATTGAATTTTGTTGAATGCTTTTTCTGCATCTATTGAGATAATCATATGGTTTTTGTCATTGATTTTGTTGATGTGGTGTATCACATTTATTGACTTGCATGTGTTGAACCATCCTTGCATCCCTGGGATGAATCCCACTTCATCATGATGTATAATTTTTTGATGTATTGCTGTATCCTGATTGCTAGTATTTTGTTGAGGATTTTTGTATCTATGTTCACAAGGATGTTGGCCTGTAGTTCTCTTTTTTTGTTGTATCTTTGTCTGGTTTTTGGTATCAGGATGATGCTGGCCTCATAGAATGAGTTTGGGAAAGTGGCCTCTCTTTCAATTTTTTTGAAATAGTTTGAAGAAAATTGGTATTAATTCATCTTCAAAGGTTTGATAGAACTCAGCAGTAAAGCCATCCAGTCCTGGGCTTCTCTTTGTTGGGAAACTGCTGATTACTGCTTCACTCTCATTGTTTGTTATTGGTCTGTTCAGGTTTTCTATTCCTTCTCGGTTCAGTCTTGGTGGTTGTATGTGTCCAGAAATGTATCCATTTCCTCCAGATTTTCATATTTGTTGGTATATAGTTGTTTATATAATCTCTAATGATTCTTTGTATTTCTGTGGTATTGGTTGTACTGTCTCCTTTTTTGTTTCTGATTTTTATTATTTTGGATATTCTCTCTTCCTTCTTTTTGTTGTTGTTGTTGTTAACCTAGCTAATGGCTTGTCTATTTTATTTATCTTCTAAAAAAACCCAACCTTTTGTTTCATTGATCTTTTTCATCATTTGGGGGGGTCTCCATTTCATTTAGTTCTGCTCTGATCTTAATTATTTCTTTCCATCTACTAATTTCACCATTTGAAACCCCTTTCATAAGGGCCTCAATCCCATTCACATGGGAGGAGTCCTCATGGCCTAACCACCTCTTAAAGGTCCCATCTCTTAATCACACACCACCTGGGGAACACCTGAATTTTGAAGGGTAAACATCCAAACCACAGCATTCTGCCATTGACCCCTCAAAATTCATGTCTTTCTCACATACAAAATATATTCACTCCATCCCAATAGCCATAAAAAGTCTTAATTCATTCCATCATCAACTGTACAGCCTAAAGTCCAGAGGCTCATCTAAACATCCTCCGGCTGAGACTCAAGGTACAACTAATTCATCTTGAGGCAAACTCCATCTAGCTGTGAACCTGTGAAATCAAACAAGTTATTTGCTTCAAAAATGCAACGGTGGGACAGGCACAGGGTAGACATTCCCATGCCAAAAGGGAGAAATAGGCAAGAAGGACGGAGTAACATATCCCATGTAAGCCCAAAACCCAACAGGGTGAATAACGTTAACTCTTGAGGCTTGGGAGTAATCTTCAACTCTATGTCCCACCTTGTGGACATACTTGGTTGGAGGTGGGTCCCCCAACGCTCTTGGTGGCCCAACTGTACAGCTTTGCTCAGCATTGTCCTTGGCAGCAGGCCCCAAGGTCCTATGGACACCCTGGGCTCCTTCCTTGAAACCATTCTACCCTCACAGCCCTGGCACTCTGGGCCTGTGATGGGAGTGGCAACCTGTAAGATTTTATTGAATTTTTAAATGTAACTAATACCAGATCACAAAAAACGTATCTGAAAACAATGCACACAGGAAAGTTGAACATAAATATATGTAAAAATATATACAAGAAAAACACTACTACATAAAAGGAAGAGTGTAGCCAGAGGGAATGTAATTTAAGGCTAAAATCTTTTAATAGGGATTAAAAACGAACATCATATGAAACCAAAAAATAAAATAGAAACCAATAAAAAGAAACCAAAAATTTTAAAAACCATTTGAACTTATAGGAGAATTTTCCAAACCCGCAATTATTATGAGAGTATTTTTAAATCTACAAGATAGTAATATATCAAACAAAACTTCATAAGGATTTGAAATTTATTTGGAATTGCAAAGAAACTAGAATAGCCAGATCAATTGTGGGAGGCAGTGTGGGAGAACAAAGTGAAATCACAATGATTTCAAGACTTACTATAAAACTACAGTAATCAAGATAATGTGGTATTGGCAAAAGAATAGACACGTGAATCAATGGAAGAAGTTACAATCCAGAAAGACTCACATGAATATGGCAAATTGATTTTTGACAGTGGTGCAAAGGCAGCTCGATGAGAAATGATAGTGTTTTTAATAATTGGATATCTGTACATCAGAGAACAGAGAGAGGCCTCGATTCAAACCTTGTGTCTTTTACAAAAGGCAACTAAAAATGGATTATAGACTTAAATGTAAAATGTAACAGTAATATTTCTAGAAGAGACCAGAGGAGAAAATCTTTGTGACTTTGGGTTAGGCAAAGAATTTTTAGAAGACCAAGAGCCCAAGCCACAACAGAAAAAATAGATAAATGAGAATCCACAAAAGTTAAAAAAAACATTTGCTACATGCAAGACATATGTTAGAAGGACGAGAAGACAAGCCATAGATTTGGAGAAAATATTTACAATTCACAGACCTATATCTACAATATATAAAGTACCATCCGAACCCAGCAAAAAGAAAACAACTCCCCAATTGCAAACTAGGCAAAAAATCTCAGCAGACATCTCACTGAAGACATCTGGATGGCGAATAAGATGAGAAAAGCTGCTCAGCATCATTGGTCATGAGGGAAATGCAAACTAAAGCTACAATGAGGTAACACCACACCCACTAGAATCGCTAGAACTGAAGCTAGGACTAAAACAAAATCCACAACAGCAGCAAAAGCCTGTAACACAAGGGGCAGCTAGGATGCAGAGTGAACAACTGGATTTTGTACGGTGCTGGTGGGAACACAAAATGGTAAAGCCACTGTGGAACAGAGTATGGCATTTTCTTATAAAGCTCAACATACTCCTACCAAATCATCCAGCAATCTCTTTCCTTGACGTAAGAAGAAATCACAACTTAGAGTCACACGAAAATTTGAACATAAGTATTTATAGCAGCCCCACACTGAAAACAACCCAAACGTTCCTCAACAGATGAACAGATGAAGAAACAAACAAAAGCGATAACCTTAACCTTATCAAGACTATCAGAAACCTACAGCAGACTTTAGAAGCAAATTCACTGAAGTCAGCCACCAGTCATGCAATGGACTAGTACTCAGAAATGAAAAGTAACGTGTTCTTCATTCAACAACACGGGTGGCTCTCAAGTACATTATGCCTGACTCAGGAGGCTACATGGAAGATCATTCCATCTGCAAGACATTCGGAAAAAACAAAAGGGTAAGGATGGAGGACAGATCAATTGGGGTCATGGTTTGGGTGTAGGAAGGGGGTTGATTACAAATAGACAGCACAAGGGAATTTTGGAGATGTTGCAACTGTTCTATATCTTTATTATAATGTTTAAATGACTGTCCATTTGTCAAAACTCATAGTTCTATATAATAAAAAGAGCAGATTTTACTGAATGTAAATTTTAAAATAAACTTTTAAAAGAAAATATATCCAACCTCGACACCCAAACTTGATAAGAGTAGAAGAAAAGAAAATTATGAAGTCATCTCACACAATACATATACAAAAATAACAAAAAAGATACCAGCAATTCATATGTAGTGTTGCAGATCATTGCCAAACGGGGTTTTACACAGAAATTCTACAACATTTCATCATAAGAAAATTTATTATTGTGACACACAAAAGTAACAGAAGATAAAAGAACATATAATCACCTAGTAGATACAAAAATGGCACTGGGAAAAATTCAATACCCATTCAAGATAAAAATGCTTTGCAAAGAATAGAAGGCAACTTCTTCGACGTGATCAAGGCTCTCAGAAATCTACAGCAAACTTTAGAAAACATTTTATTTAAGTCAGCCACCAGGCAAGGATGCCGCTTCTCACTGCTCCTGTTTTATCCTGTACCAAGTCCTCGACAAGGAGGAAAAAAACTAATAAAATATAAACTTTGGGAACGAATGAACAAAAATTTTCATAATTTGGGAACTAAACAATTTTTTTATATAAAACAGCTATATGGAAACCTTACAGAGATATAATTCACATAGCACACAATTTGCTTTGGTAAAGTGAACAATTCAATGGCTTTTTTTTAGTATTCTCACAGACTTGTGTAACTGTCACCACAATCAATTTTAGAACATTTTCATCATGACAAAAAGGAATCCGACACCCAGTAGCAGTCACTCCTCACACGCCCCAACTCCTCTACCACCGCCGCTCCAGCCCTGGGCAAACATTAATCTACTTTCTGTCTCTATGGATTAGCCTATTCTGGACATTTCATGTAAATGAAATTACACAATATCCGGCCTTTTGTGTCTAACTTCTTTCACTTAGCGTAATGTTTCAAGGTCCGTCCACATTGTGGTGATACTGTAGGAGAGGTTCTGGGTAGGTTGAATCCCAGAGCTCAACGCCGTCCCCTACCAGGCTCTTGACTCCACCACAGGAAAGAATTCAAGAGCAGAGTCAGAGTAGAAAGTGAAAGCAGGTTTAATGTAAAAAGTAAGAAACACACACTTCACAGACAAAGTGCTGGCTGGCCCGGGAGTGAGCAGCAGCCCCACCTTCTTCCTGAATTCCAGCTTTACAGTTGGCTGTTCTACATATATTCATGCCGTCTAATGAATTTTTAAATTTTATTTATTTTATTTTATTTTACATTCTAAGATGTTGCAAAGCAGTGGGAACGGGAGGGGTGAAGGGTGGGGAGAGGTGGAGGGTGGGGCTCACCCACAGGACCTGGTTGCAGAGGGCCGGGGGGTGGGGGGCATGACTGAGGCTCTCAGGCCCCCCACCCCAGCTCAGGAGCCTGAGGGACTTTTGGTCCTTCTAGGTTTTATAGGTGTTCTTTGGTGTTGTTACATCTTTACAGGTTAATATCAGAATTTTGTCTCTGATCTGTGGGTTTTTTGTGTTTTCTTTCAGCTCTGTGCTGGATTATTTGCTACTCCCAGCGCTTAAACTCTGCACTGGAATTAATTTGTCATCCTTTGCTTACTTCTAAAATGGGGGAACTTCCTATGGGAACCAGCACTTGATCCCTGTGGTTGAGCTAAATTGCTTCATTGCTGCTGATTCGCTGGGGAAGGCTTTTTATGCAGCTCAGGTTTTAATTGTTGAACTTTTAAGCACTTCCAGGTCCTGTGAGTTTGATACACCTGGGTTGGGCAGAAACTCTGGCCTGAGCCTGAGTCTTTTCAAGCTTAAGCCCAGGCCAGTCCCTGCCACCCAGAGAGGCCTGAGAGCTGACAGGCCCACATGCCCCAAGACAGCTGCACCAGAACAGGCAGGTGTCACAGGACCCCCAGCCCAGTCTAGTCCCTGATGTCCAGAATTGGCAGTGCCTTCAGGATCCAGGCCAGACATCAGGGTGGAACGAGTGGAATGTGATACCCCCTGCCACAATGACTAAACACCAAAGGAAAGATACCAGAAATATGAAAAATCAAGAAAGTACATCACCACCAAAGAAAAATAATAACTCTCAAGTTGTAGATCCTATAGAACAGGAAGTCCTTGAAATGACTGACAAGGAATTTCAAGCAACAATTCTAAGGAAACTAAATGAGATACAAGAAAATTCAGTTAGACAACACAATGAAATGAGAAAAAATAAACAGGACCTGAAAGAAGAAATGTACAAAGAAATCAAAGCCCTGAAAAAGAATGTAGAAGCTTGTGGAACTGAAGGATTCATTCAGTGCAATAAAAAACACAACAGAAAGTCTAACCAGCAGGCTAGAACAAGCAGAAGAAAGAATTTCTGACCTTGAAGATGGGCTGTTTCAATTAACACAGGTGGACCAGAAAAAAAAAGAATTTAAAAAATGGAAGAAAATCTAAGAGAGATAACAGAAAACTTTAAGCACTCAAATATCCAAATCATGGGTATTCCAGAAGGGAAGAAAAAATGAAATGGCATTGAAAATATATTCAATGAGATAATAGCAGTAAACTTCCCAGGAATAGGGAAAGTCACAGATCTTCAGATTCAGGAAGCCCAAAGATCCCCAAACATATTCAACCCAAAAATGTCCTCTCCAAGACATGTTATAGTCAAACTGGAAAAACTCAAAGACAAAGAGAGAATCTTAAAAGCTACAAGAGAGAAGCAGCAAGTCACCTGTGAGGGAGTCCCAATCAGACTAACATCAGACTTTACATCAGAAACCCTAAAAGCCAGAAAGGAATGGGATGATATATTCAAAATACTAAAGGACAAAAATTGCCAGCCAAGAATACTTTACCCAGCAAGGCTGTCCTTCTCAAATGAAGGACAAATGGTATATTTCTCAGACAAACAAAAACTGTGGTAGTTCAGTACCACATGACCAGCCTTACAAAAAATTCTCAAGGAAGTACTGGGTTTGATACCTGAACAACAAACATCACTGCCATAAATGCTCAAGAAAGAACAATACCTACCAGTAAAACAAAAATGCTAACTATAAAGAGAAAAAGTAGTTTATCTACCCCCCCAAGAAACTGACAAACACAAAAGACAAACAGAAAATCAGAAAGAAAGGAACAAAAGATATTTAGACATCTAAACAAAAAATCAATAAAATGCTAGGAGTAAATCAACACTTTTCAATAATAACTCTAAATGTAAAAGGATTAAATTTCCCATTCAAAAGACACAGACTGACTGACTAGATTAAAAAGATGGACCCAACAGTATGCTGCCTTCAAGAGACTCACATGACCTGTAAAGACCCACATAGACTAAGAGTGAAAGGATGGAAACAGTTATATCATGCCATTAGAAATGAAAAATGAGCTGGAGTAGCTATTCTTATATCAGATAAAACAGACTTTAAACCAAAAACCATAAAAGAGATAAAGAAGTCCACTGCCACTATATAATGATAAAAGGATTTATCCATCAAGAAGACATAACAATCATAAATACACACACACCCAACATCAGATCAGCCAGATTTATAAAGCAAACACTTTTAGATCTAAAGAATGAGATAGACATTAACACCATAATAGCAGGGGACCTGAACACCCCACTATCAATATTGGACAGATGATCTAGGGAAAATATCAATTGAGAAACACAAGATGTAAACAACACTTGAGACGAATTGGACTTGGCAGATATCTACAGAATATTCCATCCAACAACCTCAGAATATTCATTCTTCTCATCAGTACATGGAACATTCTCCAGGATAGACTGCATGTTAGGTCACAAAGCAAGTCTCAATGAATTAAAAAAAAATTGGAATTATTACATGTAATTTTTCAGATCACACTGGATTAAAATTAGAAATCAATAAGAAATGAAACTCTGGAAACTATAAAAACACATGGAAATTAAACAACATTCTACTTAATGACATAAGGGTCCAAGAAGAAATTAAACAGGAAATCAAAAAATTTCTTGAAAATAATGACACATCATATTAAAACCTGTGGGATACTGCAAAATCAGTACTATGGGGGAAATTTGTTGCTTTAAATGCTTACTTCAGAAGAATGGAAAGATGGCAAATGTGAAGGTTAGTTCTAGGTGTCAACTTGGTTAGATGAAGGAATGCTGGGAAACCTGGTAAAGCAATCTTTTCAGGTATGTCCATGAGGGTGTTTCCAGCAGAGGTTAGTATGAGAGTCTGAGTGGCCTGGGTGTGAAAGACCCACCCTCAGTGTGGGTGGGAACCATGCAATCCACTGGGGGTCCAGAGAGAACAAAAGACAGAGGAAAGAGGTGAAGCTCGCTCTCTCGATCCCCTGGACCTGGGACACACTCCCGTCTCCCGTCCGTGGACATCAGAGCTTGAGACTCTTCAGCTTTTGGGTTCCAGAACTTACACCAAGAACACCATCAGCTTCCCTGATTCTGAGGCCTTTGTAGTTGGACTGAGCCACGCTACCAGCATCCAGTTTATAGACCACCTATCGTGGGACTTTTCTTCATAGCCACGTGAGCTAATTCCCCTAATAAATCCCTCTCATATAATTATAACATATCCTGTTGATTCTGTCTCTCTGGAGAACCCTGACTAATACAGCAAATAAACAACCTAACATTTCACCTTAAAGAACTAGAAAAACAAGAATAATCCAAACCCAAAGTTAGTAGACAGAAAGAAATAATTAAGATAAGAGCAGAACAAAATAAAATAGAAACCCAAGAAATGATAGAAAAGATTGATGAAACAAAAAGTTGGTTTTTTGAAAAGATAAATAAAATTCACAAACCTTTAGCAGGGCTAACTAAGAAGAGAGAAGACCCAAATAACAAAAATTAGAAATGAAAAAGGTGATATTACAACTGATACCTCAGAAATACCAGGAATCATTAGAGATTACCATAAACAACTATATGCCAACAAATTTAAAACTCTGGAGGAAATGGATAAATTTCTGGACACATACAAATTACCAAAACTGAGCCAAGAATATATAGAAAATCTGAACAGACTAATAACAATAAAAGAGATTGAAGCTGTTATCAGAAAGCTCCCAACAAAGAAAAGCCCAGGACTGGACAGGTTCACTGCAGAGTTCTACCAAACCTTCAAAGAAGAATTGATATCAATTCTCTACAAACTATTTCAAAAGACTGAAACAGACGGCATTCTCCCAAACTCATTCTATGAGGCAAAGATCACCCTGATACCAAAACCAGACAAAAATACATCAAAAGAAGGGCATAAGACTTTAAAAAATTAACTTGAAGTTTCTGTGAATTAACTTTATATATGTATATACTTTATATATGTATAAATATTTTTTTTTTCTGTATTCTTAGACCTTACAACAGCGGTTTCTAAACTTTTGCACTTTTCAATATCCTGTGGTCATTTGTTTGATTTTGCCCCAACTTCAGCTTCCTAAATCAAAAATAGAAAACTATAGGTCAATATCCTCAATGAATATAGATGCAAAAATCCTCAATAAAATACTAGCTAACAGAATGGAGTTTTCTCAAACAACTACAGGTAGATTTTCCATACAATCCAGCAATCCCTCTTCTGGGTATATACCCAGAGGAATAGAAATCATCTAGTGCGGGTGATACCTGCACTCCCATGTTTATTGAAGCTCTGTTTACAATAGCCAAGATATGGAACCAACTTAAATGTCCCTTGATGGACAACTGGATAAGGAAACTGTGGTGTATATACACCATGGAATACTACTCTACCATAAAAAAGAATGAAATACTCCCATTTGCAACAACATGGATGAACCTGGAGAAACTTATGTTGAGTGAAATAAGCAAAGCACAGAGGGATAAGTACCACATGTGCTCACTCATATGTGGGAGCTAAGAGAGAAAAAAGGAAGGAAAGAAAGACCACAATAGTGCATTGGTCTTGCAGAGGGAGAGAACATTCCTTAGGCTACAAAGTGGAGTGGGGGGTGGGGGAAGGGGATGGGGAGGGAGGTTGGGGATAATTGGGTGGGGGACACGGGGTACAAGTGCAATTTCTGGTAATGGGTATGCTGCCAGTATGAATCTGGCCCTCACATCATGGGCACAATTAGCTTTGTATCTCATGAATATTCATAATAAAATAAAGAAAAATTTTAAAAATTAAAAATAGAAAAATAAAAATAAATAAAATATATATATACTAGCTAACAGAATACAGCAACACATACCCAAAATTATACACCATGATCAAGTGGGATTCATCCCAGGGATGCAAGGTTGGTTCAACATATGCAAATCAATAAATGTGATGCACTACATCAATAATAGCAAAGACAAAAATCATATGATCATCTCTATAGATGCTGAAAAAGCATGTGACAAAATTCAACATTCATTCATGATAAAGACTCTCTACAAGTTAGGTATAGTGGAAAGTATCTCAACACAATTAAAGCGATATATGATAAGCCCACTGCCAATATCATCCTGAACAAAAAGCTTTCAGCTTTTCCCTTAAGAAGAGGAACTAGACAAGGATGCCCACTCTCACCACTCCTATTCAACATAGTGTTGGAAGTATTAGCCAGAGCAATCAGAGAAGAGAACAAAATACAGGGCACCCAGATTGGAAAAGATGAAGTCCACTGTCCCTGTTTGTGGATGATATGATCCTATATATTGAACAGCCTAAAGACTGTACAAAAAACAACCCTTGGTTTGATAAATGATTTCAGCAAAGTTGCAGGATACAAAATCAACACACAAAAATCAGTAGCATTTCTATACTCCAACAATGAACATGCAGAGAAAGAAATAAAGAAAGCTTGCCCATTTACAATAGCCACAAAAATAAAATAAAATACTTGGGAATAAAGTTAACCAAGGATGTGAAAGATCTCTAGGAAGAGAACTACAAACCACTGTTGAGAGAAATTATAGAGGACACATGAAGATAGAAAGATATCCCACGCTCTTGGATCAGAAGAATTAATATTGTGAAAATGTCCATATTACCCAAAGTGATCTACAGATTCCATGCAATCCCCATCAAAATTCCAATGACATTTTTCTCAGAAATGGATAAAACTATCCAAACATTTGTATGGAATAACAAAAGAGCACACATAGCCAGAGCAATCCTGAGCAAAAAAAATAATAAAGCCGGAGGCATAACACTACCTGACTTTAAACTATACTACAAAGTTATTAAAGCCAAAACAGCATGGTACTGGCATAAAAAGAGACACACATATCAATGGAATAGACTAGAGAATCCAGAAATCAACCCATACACCTAGAGCCATCTGATCTTTGACAAAGGCACCAAGTCTACACACTGGGGAAGAGTCTGCCTCTTCAGCAAACAGTGCTGGGAAAACTGGATATTCATATGTAAAGGGATGAAACTAGACCCATACCTCTCACCATATACCAAAATCAACTCAATTGGATTAAAGAATTAAATTACACCCTGAAAAAATAAAATTCCTTAAAGAAAACATAGAGAAAACTCCAGGAAGTAGGAGTGGGTACAGACTTCATGAATAGGACCCCAAATGCACAGGCAACCAAAAGAAAAATAAACAAATGGGATTATATCAAACTAATAAGCTTCTACATAGCAAAAGAAACAATTAACAGAGTGAAAAGACAATCAACAGAGTGGGGAAAAAATTTGCAAAATATACATCTGACAAAGGATTAATATCCAGAATATACAAGGAACCAAAAAAACTTTACAGCAAAAGAAACAAATAACCCAATTAAAAAATAGGCAAAGAAGCTGAATAGGCATTTCTCAAAAGAAGATACATGAATGGCCAACAGACACATTAAAAAATGCTCGACATGACTCAGCATTCTGGAAATGCAAATCAAAACCACACTGAGATACCATCTCACCCCAGTTAGGATGCCTAAAATCCAAAAGACTGAAAATGATAAATGCTGGCGAGGTTGTGGAGAAAAAGGAACTCTCATACACTCTTGGTGGGACTGTGAAATGGAGCAGGCTTTATGGAAAATGGTATGGAGGTTCCTCAAACAATTGCAGATAGATCTACCATGTGACCCAGCTATCCCACTGCTGGGAATATACCCAGAGGAATGGAAATCATCAGGTCGAAGGTATACCTGTTCCCCAGTGTTCATTGCAGCACTCTTTACAATAGCTAAGAGTTGGAACCAGCTCAAATGTCCATCATCGTATGAGTGGATATGGAAAATGTGCTATATCTACACAATGGAATACTACTCTGCTATAAAAAAGAATGAAATACTACCATTTGCAACAAAAGGGATGGACTTAGAATTATATTAAGTGAAACAAGTCAGGCACATAAAGAGAATACCACATGTTCTCACTTATTTGTGGGAGCTAAAAATAAATAAATAAACAAACAAACAAACAAACAAATAAATATACAAACAATTGAAGGGGGTAGGAAGAAGACACAAAAGTCACAACAATTCCTTGACCTTATTAAGACAAGTGAACAGATATGATGTAGTGGGGCAGGGAGGGGAGAGACGGAGGAGGGAAAAAGGAGTGGGTAAAGGGACATGAACATCAACTATGATGTATTTTGAGAAGTTAAAAAAAAGTGCAGGCAGAAAGAGAAATACCACATGTTCTCACTTATTGGAGGGAGCTAAAAATTAATATATAAATTCACACACACACATACACACACACACACACAAACCGGGGGGGGGGGAAGAAGATATAACAACCACAATTATTTGAAGTTGATACAACAAGCAAACAGAAAGGACATTATTGGGGGGAGGGGGGGAGGGAGAAGGGAGGGAGGTTTTGGTGATGGGGAGCAATAATCAGCTACAATGTATATCGACAAAATAAAATTTTTAAAAAATAAAAATAAAATAAAAATAAAAATTTAAAAAAAAAAAAAGTGCAGGACTTGTACCCTGAAAATTCAAAACAAAACATCAGTGAAATAAGTTAAAGAAACCTGAATAAGTAGAAAGACATCATGGACTGGACGCCAATACCGTTAAGATGGCAATCCTCTCCAAATAGATCTCAAGGCTCAACACAATCCCCACAAAACAAAGCCCTGCACTCCAGGGAAATCTCCTTTGCCAGCGCCTTATCTGACCTGAAGGAAGAGCAGGTGGCCAGCTCAAGCTTCCTCTAGCTTTTATGTCTCATAAAAGAGACAAAAAGAAAGTAAGAACTTCAAAAGATCACAACCCAGGGACACGTTTCTACCTCAAAATTGGCATTTGATCATAAGATTATAGAGTGCTTCCCCTCCCCAACACCTTACCACGACGTTAACAGGGCTCCAGTTTAATAACAGCGTATCATAAGTGAGAGACCTGAAAGACACAGGCTCTACGTAAGAAGTTCATAAGGAAGCCTAAAGACAACAGAGGAGGGGAAAAAATAAGAAAAGAAAACTGAGGCCCCTGACATATACAGCTACAGAAATAATTAAACATAGTCTAACTCCTAACCATATTAACTTAAAACCTTACACCAAAAGCCTAATTACTTCAGTTTCTGTTACCTGATATATCATGTCTGGCTTGGAACAAAAGATTAAAAGACGAAAAGGCAAGAAAAAACACAGAGTAAGACTCAGAAATGACAGAGTAAGACTCAGATATGACAGATTTGTTTTGGAATTATGAGATAAGGAACTTAAAATAACTGTGATTAATATGTTCAGGGATCTAATGGAAAAAGTAAATGCCGTGCAAGAACAGATGGTTAGTGTAAGCTGAGAGGTTACACTACAAAATGAAATCCTAGACATCAAATGCACTATTACCAAAATGAAGAATACCTCTGATGGGCTCATTAGTAAACTGAACACAGCTAAGGAAAGAATCAGTAAGCTTGAAAATATGTAAATGGAAATTTACAAAACTGAAATGCAAAGAGGAAAAAAAAGATTTTAAAAAAGAGCAGAATATCCAAGAAGTGTGGGACAATATAAAAAATAAATACCTATAATGGGAATACCAGACGGAGAAGAAAGAATCAGAAGAAATGTTTGAAGTAATGATGGCTGAGGATTATCCAAAATTAATGACAGACACTAAACCACAGATTCAGGAAGCTTAGAAAACACCAAGCAGCATAAATATTTTAAAATCTACAGCTAAGCATATCATATTCAAACTATAAGGAAACACTCAAGACAAGGAGAACATTTTTGAAAGAAGCCAGAGCATAAATAGACCTAACCTATAGAATAACATGAATAAGAATTACATCAGAGTTCTCATCAGAAACCATGCAAGAAGGAGAGAGTGGAAAAAAATAAAGTGTTGCAAGAATAAAAATCACCTAGAATTCTGTACACAGTGAAGTTACCCTTCAAAAACAAAGGAGAAATAAAGACTTTCTCAGACAAACAAAAACTGAGGGAACTTGTTGCCAGCAGATCTACCTTGCAAGAAATACTAAAAAAGTTCTTCACCAAGAGTGAAAAAAATATAGGCCATATATTTGGATCTATGTAAAGAAAGAAAGCACTTCAGAGAAGAAATGAAGTAAATAACGTGCTTTAATATTTCTTAATCTTACCTGATGTAACAAATAATTGCTTTTTCAAAGTAATAATAACAATGTATCAGGTGATTATAGCATATGCATAAGTGGAAGGAATAACAGCAATTTTATAAGGTATGGGAAGAAGTGACTGGGAAGATGCTGTTAAAAGTTACGTGAACCACCCATGAAGTGGGTTAGTGCTAATAAAAGTGGACTTAGATTAGTTGAATGTTGCAAACTCATGGGCAACCACCTCGTATATTTAAAACAGAAGTACAATTGCTATACTAAGAAAAGAGATAAAATGAAATCATATAAAATACTCAGTTAAAATCAGAGAATGTAGAAAATGAGAGGGAAAACAAGAAAAAAAGTACAAGTGCAACCAATAGAAAACCATTAAGAACATGGTAGATATTAATCCAGCTACAGCACTGATCACTTCACATGTGAGTGGTCTGAATACACTAATTGAAAGACAGAATTTCAAAGTGTAAAAAAAGACACAACCATATATTGTATGCAACAAATCCACTTTAAATATAAAGATACTAGTAGATTACAAGTAAATGGATGGAAAAAGATACCCCATGCTAACACCAATAAAAATAAAACTAGAGAAACTATATTAATTTCGGACAAAGTGGACTTCAGAACATGAAAAATGTTATGGATAAAGAGAGGCACTACCTAATGGTAAAGAGATCAGTTTTCCAAGAAGACATGATAATTCTTAACATGTGCACCTAACAACAAAGTTTCAAAATACATGAAGCAAAAACTGATAGAACTTCAAGGAGAGAGAGATGAGTCCACTATTAGAGTTGGAAAATGTAATGTCCCTCTATCAGTAATGAACAGATCCGGCAAGCAGAAAATCAGTAAGGATACAGTTGAACTGAACAGTACCATCAACTGGATCTAACTGATGTATATAGAATATTTTACCCAACAACAGCTGAATAAATATTCTACTTAAGCTCACATGAAACATTTGCCAGGATAGACAACATGCTGAGCCATAAAATACACCTCAAGAAATCAGGAAGAATAGAAGTTGTATGAAGTATCACTCAGATCATGATGGAACCAAAGCAGAAATCAATAACAGAAAGATATGGGAAATCTCAAAATATTGGGAGATTAAATAACACACTTCTATATAACATATGGGTCATAAAAGAGGTTGATATGGATTGTATCCCCCAAGTTTTATGTATTAGTAGCTTGATCCCCACTGTGACTGTTAAGAGGGTGGGAAACCCTATCATGGTAATTGCAAGGTGGGGCCTTGCAGAGGTGATTAGATTGTAGGCCATGCCATAGTGAATGGATTAAAAATGGTGGCCATGGGCACGGTTTGAGGGCTTTAAAAGGAGAGTGCACAAGGAGCCCTCTCTCTGTGCCCCACCATTTTCTGCCATGTGACACCCTACATTGCTGTAGGGTCACCAGATGTGTTCCCAGGACTTTGGACTTCCCACTCTCAGAAACTGTAAGTAATAAATTTTGTTTTCTTTAGAAATCACCCAGTTCCAGGTATTTTGCTATAAGCAACAGAAACAGACTAATAGAGAGGTCTCGAGAGAGAAAAATTATTTTGAACTAAGTGAAAATGCCAATTATCAAAATTTGTGGGATGCAGCAAAAGCAGTGCTTAGTAGAGGGAAATTTATAGTGTTGAATGAATATATTTTAAAAGGAGGCAAATCTAAAATCAGTAATCTAAGCTTCCACCTCGGGGAACTGAAGAATTAAGAGCAATATAGGCCTAAAGTAATCAAAAGAGAAGAAATAATGAAAATTAGGGGAGATATCAATGAAATTAAGAAGAGGAAATCAATAAATCAATATAAAAGGTTAATAACAAAACCAAAAGGTGGTTATTTTAAGAGATCATTAAAATTGAAAAAAAATCTCTAGCCAAACTATCAAAGAAACAAAAAGAGAAGACACAAATGACTAAGATCAATAATGAAAAAGGAGCTATCACTATTTACACCATGAACATTAAAATGATAATAAAGGAATATTATGAACAATTCTAGGCCCACAAACTTAATAACTTAGATGAAATGGACTAATTCTTTGAAAGATAAAACTACTAAAACTCACATGAGAGGAAATAGAGAATATATCTGTTAAAGAAACCAAATCAATAATTAATAACCTTCCAAAAAAGAAAGCACCAGACCCAGATGTCTTCACTGGTGAATTCCACCAAACATACAGGCAAAAATGGCACCGATCCTCTCCAATTTATTTCACAAAATAGAAACAGAAGAACAACTTCCTAACTCATTCTATGAGATTGTCATTCCCTAATATCAAAACGAGATAAAGACATTGCAAAAAAAGAAAAACTACAGGCCTGCATTCCTCATAAACAAAGAGACAAAAATCCTCAGCAAAATAGTAGCAAACTGAATCCAACAATTCCTACAACAAAATGGGATTTATTCTAGTATGCATTCAATTAATATAATCAATCACATCAATAGGCTAAACATTACAGGATTATCTCAATAGATACAGAAAAACATTTATCAAAATCTAACATCCATTCATGAAAAAAACTCTCAGCAAACTAAGAATAGAAGGGAATTTTCTCAACTTGCTAAGGCATATCTACAAGAAACCTATAGCTGACACCATATTTAACAGTGAGAAACTAGATACTTTTCTTCTAGCTAGTAATGTCCCTTCTCACCACTCCTATTCAACATTGTCTTACAAGTCCTAGCTCATACAATAAGACAAGAAAAGGAAATTAAAGGTTTACAAAATGGAAAGAAAGAAATAAAACTGTCTTGTTTGTAGATGACATAATTTCTATGCAGAAAATCCCAAAGAATCAACAAAAAAATTCCTGGAACTAAGTGATTATAGCAAGGTTGCAGCATACAAGGTTAATGTGCAAAAGTCCATTGCTTTCCTGCAAGCCAGCAATGAACGATTGTATTTAAAATACCATAATGCAACTTACATTAGCACCAAAACAATTTATATACAAAACTCTGATCAAAGAAACCAAGAAGACTGAATAAATGGAGAGATATTCCGTGTTAGTGAATAGGAAGACTCAGTATTGTTAAAATGTCAGTTCTTCCCAATGTAATCTAAAGACTCAACACAATCTCAACCAAAATCCCAGAAACTTATTTTGTGGATATGGTATGGACGAGCCAATTATAAAGTTTATGTGCAAGGGCAAAAGACACAGAAGAGCCAACACGACAATGAAGAAGAACAAAGTTGGAGGATTGACACTCTCAACTTCAAGACTTACTCTACAGCGACGGTAATCAAGACAGCATGGTACTGATACAGGAATAGACAAATAGATCGGTGGAATGGAACAGAGAGCCCAGAAATAGACCTATACAAATGTAGTCAACCGATCTTTGACAAGGGCAATTCAATGGAGAATGGATAGTCTTCTCCATCAATGGTCCTAAAGCAACTGGACATCCCCATGCAAAAAAAAAAAAATGGTAATAATATTAATAATAGACCCAGACCTTACATCTTTCACAAAAATTAACTCAAAGTGGATCATAGACCTAAATCTAAAATGCAAAACTATAAAACTTCTAGAAATAACATTGGAGAAAATCTAGATGACCTTGGACTGCTGATGAGTCTTAGATACAACACAAAAAGTAAGATCCATGAAAAAAAATTGATATATTGGACTTTTTTGAAATTGAAAACTTGCACTCTGTGAAATACACTGTTCAGAAAATGAGAAGACAAGCCATAGACTTGGAGAAAATATTTTCAAAAGACATTTGATAAAAGACTTGTATCCAAACCACACAAAGAACTCTTAAAACTCGATAATAACAAACAGCCCAATTAAAAATTGGCAAAAGAACAGACTCTTCATTAGAGAAGACATATGGATGGCACATAAGCCTATGAAAATATGCTCAACATCATGAAACATCATTATAACAACAACGAGACATCACTACACACCTATTAGAATTACAAAAATTCAAAACATTGACAAGACGAAATGCTGGTGAGGACAAGGAGCGATAGGAACTCTCATTATTTGCTGGTGGGAATGTCAAATGGTACATCCACTTTGGAAGACAGGGTGGAAGTTTCTGACAACGCTAAACATACTCTTCCCATAAAATCCAGCAATTGCACTCTAAGTATTTATCCAGTTTAGTTGAAATCTTATGTTCACACAAAAACCCGCATACAGACATTACAGCAGCTTTATTCATAATCATCGAAAACTGGAAGCGACCAACTTTAATAAGTTAATGTATACACAAGCTGGAACATCCATGCAATGGGGTAATATTTAACAATAAAAAGAAATGAGTTATCAAGCCACAAAATGACATGTAGAAAACTTAAATGCATGTTGCTAAGTGAAAGAAGCCAGTCTGAAAGGGCTACATATTGAATCATTCCAACTATATGACATTCTGCAAAAGGCAAAACTATAAAGCCACTAAAAAGATTCTTGGTTGCAGACAGTCAGGGCAGAGGAATAAAGAATAACTCAGTGGGGCCCAGGAGATTTTCACGGTGGTGAAACTATTCTGTATGATTCTGTAATGGTGGATCCATGACATGACATTATACATTTGGCAAAACCCATGGAACTGTCCAACACAAAAGTGAACTTTTATGTAAACTATGGACTTTAGTTAATGATAATGTATCAATATTAGTTCATTCATTGTAGCAAATGTATCACACTAATGCAAGATTTTAATAATAGGGGAAAAGAGGGGAGAGGTATATGAGAACCCTCTGTATTTTCAGCTCAATTTTTTTGTAAATCTACAAAATTATTCTACAGACCTGAGGTTACCAGAGGTTGGAAAGCGGGTGAGGGACGGGGTAAGGGAGGAATTGGTAAAGGCCATGGAAAGTGATTACATTGTATAATATTGAATATACTAATTATCCTGCTTTGAGTATCATATATTGCACACAGGTATTGATACTCAACTCTGTAGCCCACAGATGTGTACAATCAACTACGTTTCGATAAAAATAAATTTTTTAAAAAATAAAACTGTTCTAAAAAATAAAGTAAATAAAGTCTATTATTTTTAAGAAAGAACATATATGCAGGACACATATGAAGACATGATCAAACTGGGAATTATGCCACACTCGGGCAAGGAAAGAGTAGATGTGAAGATGTCATTTCCCCAAAGTCGATCTATTCCTTCATCACAATCGCAATCAAACCCCAGCAGGGTGTTTGTGGAGCCTGATAAGCTCACCCTAAAATTCATCTGGAAGAGAAAAGGCTCAGAACTGGCTCAGAAACTACTGAAATATAAATAGACGGATGGACTTTTTCCCACCAAAGGGAAGAAGCACTTAAATGAGTGTGATAATAACACAGAGATAGAAAAATAAACCAGCGCAACAGGACACAAAGCACAGAAGGAGACCCCTGGCAACCAAAACCTGGTATGAGCAGAGTGACATGAAACTGGGGGAGAAGCAGCCCCTTCCTACCCCCAACCCGAGAGGGAAGAAAGCTGAGCCCTCACAGGGTGGAATGCTCAGCTCGAACCTCGCAGTCTCCAGAGTGGATTAAGGTGGTTCTGGTCTCCCGGTGCCCCTGGTTCCAGCCAGAAACAGAATAAGTCTTCTCCAGAGGAAGACTACAAGACCCCAGGCTCAAAATTATTTCTACAGTTTTTCATATACTATGCCCAACATCCAATTAATATCAGCAAGCACACGGTGAGGCAAAACAAAAACTGGTAGAGAATGGATGGGTTATTCTGGAACGTATGTACAGAAAATAAAATACAGTGTGAATGCTGATGTAGTCCTACAGCACACTGGGCTGGAGCTTGGCTAGTATATTCCGTGGCAGTAACAGGTCGTTTTCCTAAGTTCAAATATGTATTCTCAGCTGAGCTACTGGTGCATTGGTTGGAATGAAAGTGCTGAGCGTGACTTCTCAGGTCTGCTGCTTCCTCTCTGGGGATGCACTGGGGCCAGGGTGATGGTGGCAGATTGCACTTCTCTGGTCTAGAGTAAGCCCTACCATGTTGTCAATAGTCTCACAAAGGCCTCTGGTATCTCCAATCATGTCACATTGAAACTCCAGCATAAATAATTTATATGGTGGAGGAAAATCTCCTTTAATAAGTCACATACCTGAATCTAATATCCTGTTCTGGGTACAGTGTTTTCCTGTACCACCAACCCTGCCTGGCTACATCTTCACATAATATGAAATAATAACCAGAAATCCATGGTGTGCACTCTCAATTCAATGACTAATATGTGTGTGCCGTGAGATATCTATAACACCCAGGAGGGGCTGCACCCAGCACCCAGCATCCACCACAACCCCCACCTCACTCAACACACACAAATCCATTTCTATTGGATGAAAGACTTACATGGAAAAGGAAAATTGCAAAACTTTTAAGAAGAAAATATAGGAGAATATCTTCAGGACCTCAAAGCAGAGAGAAATATCTTAACAGCATACAGACACACACACTCACGCACACACACAACCCCACAAACAATAAAGGAAAAGAATTTTGTTATCAAAAAGAGCACAGAGGTAAGTCACAGCTTGGAGGGAAGATATTTCAACTAACATGACTGAGGGTCAGTATCTGGAATATATAAAGATATACATTGGCAAGTCACAGGAGAGAAAATGTGATGACCATTTATCAGCGAGCATTCTCCAGAGAAACAAAACCAATACCGATATATATGATTTATTTTAAGGAAGTGGCTCGCACAGTTGTGGAGTCTGGGAAGTCAGAAATCCACTGGGCACACCAGCAGGCTGGAAACTCAGACAGGAGTCGATACTGCAGTCTTGAGGCTTGAGGCAGATTTCTTATTTTCCAGGAAACCTGAGTTTTTGTTCCTTCAAGTGATTGCGTGAGGCCCACCCACTCTCGAGTCATCTCCTTTAGCTAAAGCCAGTTGATTGTAGATCTTCAAAATACCTTCACAAAATACCATATCTGCAAACTACCTCCACAGCAACACATAGATAACGGTTTGATTAAATAACTGGGTACTACAGCCTGGCCAAGTTGATACGTAAAATTAGCCATCACAGCCACTAAAGGCAAAAAGACACTTACCATCACTAACAGTCAGGGAAACACATATTACAGAACCACGACAGGCCATCATATGGGCAGAAGGGGGGCCACACCCCGTGCTGTTGAAGGTGTGGGGGGATTGGACTCTGCGTTCCTGGCTAGTGGCACAGACAGTGGGTCCGGTACCTTGGAGAGCTCCCAGGCGGCGGGTGCTATGGTCTACCTCTTCGGTCCTAGAGGTGGATTGTGAGAGTTTTGCATCTTGGCTCTGCCACTTCCTAACTGTGTGACCTTAGGCAAGGTACTTAGCCTCTGTGTGCCTCAACTGCCTTACCTGTAAATTGAGATAATAGTGTACACGTCATAGGGCTGTGGAGAGGATTAACGAAATGGCATGTGCAACATATAAAGAGGCCCCAGCACATGTGAGCTGTGCTCGTGTGCCAATATCTAGCAAAGAGGCACAAACCTCACAAGCAGCCATTTCTTTCCCAGTTGCTCCCATGGCTGCACTCCACCTCGTAAACTCTCAGAGACGAGGACGTCACATGCATGGTGGCCGTGTCTACAACAGCGAAAAACGGGAAATGATCTAAATATCTGCCAGAGCGGGAATGGATGTACAAGTCGTGAGCACTATGCAGCCGTCAAAGTGAACGAGCTACTATTCCACTCATGTAAAATGTTAAGCACACAAACAGTACTGGACATTGTTTATGTACAAGTGCATGCATAGTAAAAGAACAAATCACTGTGCACTCAACTCAGGTGAGCGGTTAATTCTGCAAACAGGTAGGAAGAAAAAGGTTGTGGAGGGACATAAAGGGGACTTCAAGCATAAATTTCTGCTGCCTGCACTACAAAATGTTGAAAGTGTTGAAGTCTTGTTGGTGAATATATGGACCAGGGTGGACCAGCTCTTCCCGTACCTGGCTTTCTCTGCTATTCTGGGAAAGCAGCTACAGGCAGCACCTAAGTGAACAGGCATGACCGTGACCCAATAACACTGTTTTCTGAAGCAGACAGCCAGCTAGTTTTGGCCCAAGGGCTGTGGTTTGCCAACTTCTGGTCTGGATGATTGAGATATTTCAATTTTTTGTTTACACTTTTCAGCCAGTTCTCTGCTCTGACTCAAAATTTACCATGAAAATTGTATCTGGGTACAAGAGGCCACTCTGTCCTTGGACACAGCAAAAAAGGAGATGCCAGGACTGACCAACCCACTTCCTCCACCCGAGCCATTTGCCCCACCCGGGGGCCAGACCCCCCTTCCTCCACCACTTTCACTGGCTCTTGGACACTCTCCGCTCTCAACTTCTAGCTTAGACCTGCATGGTTTTCAAAGTCCTTGACTTCGAATGACATCGTATCTTTCCTTTTATTTCCTGCAAAGCTGCAAAGCCCCCAAAGCAGAAGATGGAAATTTTACCCTCCAATTCTTAGAAACAGAGAATCACAATTTCTGCACACTCCAGAAGCCATCATTGTACCCGCAGGATGCAGACACAGAGTCTCCTCGCTCCTCACCAGCACTGCGAAAGGGGACAGAGAGGGGCTGACCTCCCCTCCCATGGTCACTTGCCTCCAGACCCCTCTCTCCCAGGTTCACATGGACCCAGGTGGACCTCAACAAAGCCCTTAACCACAGGGCCGGATGTGACACGTAAGTTCCAGGGGAGCAGAACCTGGCCTGGACACCTGCCATTCACACAGTAGGTACTCAGTAACATCTGCTGAATTAATAAGTCATCCCTGCTCATGAACGTTTATGGATCATAGGCCTAGAACATTGTGGGCTCCCAGTAAATGCTTCTTGAGCACGGATGATTGGGTCAGCTCCCTGTACCCATTTACTCTGCAGGGAAGGACAAGAGATCCAAGAGTCGCACAGTGGGCTGTCTCCTGAATCCCATTCCAGGATCCAGGAGCTGTTGTTCAGCCCGTCTTTTCCCCAACTGTTTCCCATGGACTAAAGTCCTGCTGGATACTGCTGAGGGCTGTGAGTGTCCAAGACAAGGCTAGGACCACGGAAGTCTGTGGTGGTGGGCACGTGGTGAGCCTCACACCTCACGCCTTGGGCCAGCCTCCCTCCTCGAGGATCCAGAGGCATCCCCTCTGCTAAGTTAGGCATGGAAGGAGGCCCAGAAACACAGGCTGCCCCACCTTGGTGGCATTTTATCCAAAGCAGCCTCACTCTTACGAGGAAGTGGATGGGGTAAAGGGGTCTTTGCTGAGGCAGGAGGGGGCAGGTGGGATTGGTGGCTCCCAGGTCTGAGATTCTTGCTGGGTGTTGAGCTGAGGTGGAGGAGAGGGCAGTGTCTCGGTGACACAGCCACACAAGTAAGGAATAACAAGCAGTCAGGGCGAGAGCTCAGAGCAGGGAGAATCTTAACACAGGCAAGATTTATCAGCCTGTCACACACCAAGTATACTTACAATAGAACTGACATCACAAGAGTTTCTGGGACAAATATTTATTTGTTTTGTGCTCTGGCTTTGGGGCCAATCCATCTCCGAGTGGCACTGTGTGTGTGGACAAGTGCCAGCTTCAGAGCATGGCAGCTGGTGGAGGAGGCTATCCCCTCCAGGCCCAGGAGCCTGGGTCTGAGCAGCCGGGAGTGAGCACACCCCACCCAGTGCTGGCGCCCTCGGGACAGCAACACCTGCAACGTGCTGGCCACATCAGCAGCCCGCAGAAGGACGCCTGGAGACGGGGCTCTGGTCCCGGCTTCACCAGCTCCTGGCTCTGTCCTTTGCTCAGCAATTAGCGTCTCTGAGTCCCAGGGTCTTCTGCACTCATGGTGCTCATGGCACAGTGGTCTGGGTGGCTTCAAATGAGAAAATGAGCAAGTGTCAACCTGCAGAAGAATCGCTGCCACAATATCAAAGCCAAGGAACGCAGGACGATTTAGGAAGCGCCAGGGTCATGATGCCTGGGCCAGCCTGTGGCCACATCTGTCCTGATGGTCGGTGGGCCACAAGCAGAGTCTCAGACTCACTGCATGAAGGGAAGGGAAGGAGATGAGGAGGAAAGAGGGAGGCACAGTTATTTCTGAGCACTCACGCGTCGGAGGGGCCAGGCTTGGGGCTTTAGGCGCATCGCTCCTTTTCATTCTCACGGTAATTCTACAAAGTCTCATCCACCCCAGTCCACATGTGAGAACGCTGAGACTCGGAATTGGGAGGTCACTGTCCAAGACCACGCAGACAGGAACCAGTAAGGTGGAGACTGAAGCAGGCCCTCCTGTCCCCTCCTCCCCCACGCCCAGGACACGCCCTTGCCAGCACATCAGTGACTCCTGCGACAACACGCATCAGGACATTCAGAAACACAGGCACTTGGCCTAGCCCTGCCTCCCTGGGGCCCACCAGTGTCCTCAGACTGTCCTTGTACGTTCTTGCCACACCCAAGAGCTGCCAGGAAGCCCTCACCCACCACCCCGCATGAGGTCTGTGGCCCCTCGCAGCCCATGGCTCAGCCTGCCTTAGCCCAGAGCAACCAACACTGGTGCTGGCCACCGAGCTCCTGGAGGAGCACAGGCAGCCAGGAGCCTGGCACAGGACTGGCCCCAGGATGGCGGTGAGCAGGAGACCAGTGGCCCTCTCCAGGGGACGGCCTGCTTGCTCCCAGTAGAATGTGGCCCCATGGAAATCCAGGCCAAGCAGGACCTTAACTCTGAACTCTCATAAATCTCTTATCTTTTCAAAATAACAGTGAAAAAATACAGAAATACAGAGTTTATATGAATCCTCTCAGGTTTTAGAAGTTGGCCTCACATTTTATTAAAACATTTAGCAAGTCACACAAGGCCTGCTTGTGGGAGACTGGCCCACGCGGCCTCCACGGTGAATGGAGCAGTTGGCCAACAACAAGGAGTGGCAGCTGTGCCTGAGCAAGCCACACCTGAAGGTGTCACCTCTCCAAAGGATGTTTTGCCAGGGAAGGTGCTCCAGGGGGCAGGCAGATGCTAGCAGTGCAGGCCAGGTCTGTGTGCATGGGCAGGCCCTGAACTAGGTCCTCAAGGGTAGGGCATCCTCAAGGGTAGGGATCACTGGGTCTACACTGTGAGCGCGTGGGCCTCGCACCACGGGGGCTGGATGAATGTCGGCCAATGAGCAAACATCTTACCGGCCCTTTTCTTCTCCTTTATATTTTCTAACAAACCTTCTCCCCAAGGCTCCAGCCTACTTTCCAGCATCACATTCAGCGTCAAGTGCAAAGCTCTTTTTTCTAGAGAAGAACACAGGAGCAGCTCTCCGGCTTGCACAAAGACAGGATGGCACTTCCAGATAAAGCTGTTAATTAGTGCAAAGCTTCCTGGCCTTGGCTGGGGCTGCCTTGTAGCTGGTAGGGATCCCTGGGAAAACAGGGGTTGCAAGAAGTCAGCATGGCTGTGACAAGGAGGTGTTGGGCACTTCTCCAGTCTGCCAAGTGGGACATGGTTCCCAAAAAACGTTTGTTCCCTCTCCTTCCTCTGTGTGCCTTGAAGTCTGTCTCACGATCAGTCCAGGTGATAACCAAGGAGTAGAGAGAAGTCAGGAGGCAGCGGATCCCGGGAGTACCTGGTGTTATAGGGAGATGGAGCTCACAGTCCCTCAACGTCCCCAGACACCCTGTGTGGTGTGTGCCCAAGGCCCAGACACCCTGCTGGCACTGGGGTCCTGAGAAGAGAAACCTGACCTCTTTGTCTCTCTATAGACAGTGGTAAAATAGCAGTCTGGGGAATGAGGGGACCACAGAGAAGGGTCACCACTGCCCACCCAGGGTTGATAGGAAGAGGGTATACACAGGCCCAGGATGGCAGAAGCTGGGGCGCAAGGCCAGGTGGGAGCCTCCCACCCAGCAGGGGAATCCACTGGTGGTTTGGGTGGGAGAACTTCCAGGTCAGGTAGGCTGCTCTGGCCAGCACCCCAAACCCAGGACTTCCACAACTCAATGGGGAGGTCACACTGCTGTGGGAAGGACACTGGCTTTGGAGTTGAGGGCCCCTACAGTGTCACCAACTCACTCTGCCATTGTGGGGAAGCCTCGCGGCCTTGCTCATCTCCAGAAAACCCCATGGGGGTGGGACAAGGGCAGGTGGTCCTGCAAGTCCCTTGAGGGTCTCACATTTCTGATCTGACAACTCTTCTCTGCATCCATGAAAATCATGACCCCCACCGACTCATCCCGGATACGGTGAATGCTCCACAGCACGGATGATGTGGACACAGGTGGCCTCGCCCAGGGAGATGCTGGGTTAGATCTTGGTGATGGATGTCTCCTCTCATCCCCAAAGGCTGCTGAGCCCCCTTGAGGCCAGCCCTCTCTCCCACAGCCCCCATGGGACTGGGATGTCACCAGGCCCTCCGTCAACTCCCAGACTTACCTGGCTTGACACTCTAGAGCCTGGAGAGCCAGAGGGAAGGACCTGATGGATAGTCTGTCACCACAAGCATTTCAGAGGACACACTTAAATAAAACAAATCCTTCTATTGGAAATAAACCTCAAAAACATTCTTAACAAATGGGCATTAACATCTCTCCTGGCAATGGGGCACGTGAGTCTCTTAGCAGAGTTCCAGCAATAATTCAGGCACATTTTCCTACCTTTCATGGCAACTATTCTCGGTGGATTCCCCTGGAATAATAGGCCCATTCCGGTTGTTAGGACGTGCTCTTTAAAACTGAGTCATTCCTAACATCTTGGAAAATAGGGGCTCTTCATCTCACCAATTATGAAATACTGCAGACATCGCACGCTGTTGGAGAGGAAGACGGATGGCCGGAGATGATGGCGAGGCAGGGCTCGTGCTCCCAGGACGCTGCTCTGGAGTTTTTCATCACTTTGCAAGTATTGTTGGGGGAGGATTTAACTGCTCTGTGGTGGGGAGAGGATGCTGCCCGGCCGCCCCTGTCACGACAGGAAGTGACCGAGGGGGCTGCACAAGGCTCCACGGGAGGACAGAGCCAGGGTTTACCATCCAGCCGGCTCCTGTCCCCACTCCCGTGCTCTCATCCACTCTCTCCACAGCCAGTACCCAGATGCTGAGGTGGGAGATGAGGAGAGGCCTGGGGACTTTACAGTGTCCACAGTACCGGTGGAGCAAAGGTTCCTGCCAAGGAAGTGGCCAGACAAGGCCAGGAGCGGTGGATGCAGAGGTGACTTGAGCCGAGGCTGGAGAGGCACAAGAGCCGGGTGCGCACAGAAGCCGTCCAGATGGAAAAGGCCCGAGGCTGAGGAAAGAGGCCTGGCCCTGGTGGGCACACGGCTGGGTGAGGCGTTGGCAGGACCGTCACCAGGGCACAGAGGGAGTGGCCTGCCACACTGGGAAGCACAGGCTGTCTCCTGAGGACAGTGGGGTCCTTGGGTGGTTTCGAGATTGAGGTGACACAGCTAGGTCCTCCCTGGCCAATGGGAGGAAGCTGGCCTGGAGGGGACAAAGCAGGAGCTCAGTGTGGCAGCTGTGGTCGGTGCCAAGGGGGCTGACGAGCGAGAACAGGGATGTGGACGTGGATGGGTCAGCGGCAGCAGGCGTGAGAGGAATCCGAGTCCCATGTGCTTTGGTCGTTCACATCGGGAGACTTGGCAGCTTCAAAGCTCAGAGCTAGAAGGGACTCTGTAGTGGGCTGAATATTGTCCCGTCAAAGTTCACGTCCACCTGGAAACTCAGCATGTAATTTTATTTGGGAATAAGGTTTTTCAGATGTAATTAAGGTGAGGATCTCAAGATGAATTCATCTCAGATTAGGGTGGGCCCTAAAGCCAATGACTGGCGTCCTCATAAGAAGAGGAGACACACAGCACAGAAGGCCACGCATGTGACTCACTTAAATTCACCCCCTCCACAGACAGCAGGAGTCCGCCCAAGGCCCTGGACGTGCCTCTTCTGGCTCGCCAAGGCTGGGGAGGGCTGCCCTCTCTGGGTTAGGCCACCCTTGGGCTCTCTCATCCCCATGAGGAAAAATTGGGGGGAGATCAGGAGACAGAGACCAAGCGAAGGGCTGTGTGCCCTTTGTTCCCCTTGAAATGTAGCCCCAGCTGGACTACAGACACTCGCCTGAAGGGGAGCCTCGAGCCCCCAGCGCTCGCTGTCCTCCCGCTGTGACGGAGGTGGCAGCACCATGGTTTCCTGTGCTTGTCCAGCTCTTCCAGGTCAGGCTCCAGCAAGCAAACAAGAGGCCTCCCGTGCAGGGACTGAGGATCCTCAGAGAAAGCTAGCCCCGGCCCCACTGCGGCAAAATCCCAGGATAAACTATTTGAGACTCAAAGGGCCACATTCTCCCTCATTGCTTAAGACCACAGATTTATCAAAATGGCTCAGCAAACCAGCAGGGCTCTCAGGGGACAGGGCTGAGCGAGGCTGCTACCTCCTCACCTCCTTTGGCTCCCTGGTCCCTGTCACAGGGAAAGGACCAGCAGCGTGGCCCTCCTCACCGGCGACAATGTCAGAATCACTTGGTGACACCTGCTCTTGCAGGAAGGAGAGCCATCAGGGCTCAGGCGGTGGATAGAGTAAGGATTTTCTTTTCTTTTGTGACAGGCATCTGCAGGGTTGGGAGGTAAGCAAGAGGGAGAACTTGGTCCGTGTGACTCGTGTTGCCGACGGGGACACCCAGGACCAGACGATGGTGTGCAGCAGGTGCGGCCACACAGGGGTCAGCTGAAGAACCAGAAGCAGAACCCTGTCGGCCGAGCCCTGGCCTGGCTCCCTGAGCTGGTGGCCGTGAGCCGGGCCAGGAGGACGGGAGGGATCCGACCTTCGGCAGGTGCGGGTGCTGGCAGGGACAGAAGCCAGCAGGGGCGGCTGCTCTCCGTCCTCAGCTCCCACTGCACGGGCGGTTCCTGCCAAGCCCTAAATCACACGTGTGCGAGGATTGGTGCTTTCCTTCCGATTGTAATAAATTAATTTGAAAGCTCCGCAGTGATGGAAAAATAATTTTCTTTTCCGCAAAAAGCCCAGCTAATGTCTTCTTCCACCCCCACCCTTCATTTTCAGTAACAGCAAGTCCCCACAACCTCTCCCACCTCTGTCCTGCACCCCGACATCCAGGGGCTCTAGAGGAGGGTCTGAGGACGGAGGGGGAGCTTCTTTTACTCCCGTCCTCCTGATTTACCATAAATCTGTGGACACTCTCCCATGAGTGCATTTAAAATGCAAAGGAAGAAGCTTCAAGACTGTTCTACCTGATCATTACCCCCTAGTGAGAGAATCTGAGAGTCCGCCAGATATGACTGCCGTCAAGTAAGAAGAGTGTCCTGTGCACACCACCTTGGTCACACCATCTTGGCTGAGAACAGTCTGGAGCACGCTGACGGTCTGGGTCCTTGTCTCTGGTACCCAAAGCCAGGGGTTGGGAGGGAAGTGAAGGAATGAATCACATGGGGTTCCCTCCCTTTCAGCTGAGCACAGACCTGTCAAGTCCACCACGATACTGCACCGCAGTCCTAGCCCTCCCCAGCCCCTCTGCACCTTCAGTGGAGCTGCCCTGATTCAGGCCTTCCCTTCTGCAAGCACTGTTGGAAACTGGCTCCCTACCTTTCGGCTCCCTCTGATCCATTCTCCAACAAGACTAATTGTGTTACCAGCAGCAGTAGCAGCATCTTCATCAGCTGCCTCCTCTTAGAACTCTCAGTGGTTTCTTGCAGCACCTAGGACAGAGCCCAGGGTGTCCTGTCCTGTGGCTAGAAGCATCTTTAATTATCTTGCAAATACCTGCCTCCCCTGCTGGGTGGAGCTCTCCCCAGCAGCATGGATACCCTGTAGACCAGGCCTGCAACTCTCAGTCCTGCATCTAAGCCTCCAGCATGGCAGCCTTTCAGATTCTGCTCTGAGCACAGGTAGGCTCCAGAATCTTGAAAGTACCCTACCAAATAGTGTCTGCACCTTGCTCTCTGGGCTTCCATGGAAGGTGATTATAGACACCTACATTTGGAGGGGGAAAAACTTAAGTCTTCCCTTAAAAACTTACTTTGTTTTCCTTAAGTACATTTAGGGCAGTAATTGGACACCAAGCTATAGCTGACATGTGACACCACAGCCAGTGACCAGGGAGGCTCGCATCTCGCCAGACAGGTGGATAAATGACAGACCCAGCGGCTACAGCCTGGGGCAGAGGGGACTATGAGACACACGGAACACCCTCAGGGGGCAGTGTCCACACTGAGGCCTTTCAGGAACCTTGAAGATAGGGCACTGGGCTTTCCCTGCCACAACAAAACCAGAGCAGGTTAAAAGCCTCCTACAGCTGCAGTAGAGATCACGGAAGCACACACATGCTCAGAAGAGCCATGCCAGATGTTTTGCAGAGCAGCTTGTGGAGGAAATCAGGCCTCCTTACTTTCAGGGATGCACAGGGTCAGGGGGGTGGGACAACGTGGGAGAGCAGCTGGAGGCTCTGAACGTGAGGCACTGTGTAAGATGCAGAGAATTCTTACAATCAGCATGAGGGCTCTGACCATGCATGTGGCCATTCCAGTGTGAGGATACAGAAGATGAGAGCATGTGGAGCACAGGAAAGGGTCAGCCCATGATTCAGAGTCAGGATGTGACAGGGAAATAGCAAAAGAGGACCAAGATGCAGAAGTGTTACTCAGGCTCATCAGGTCCTAAATGAGGAAAGATAAGCAACACTATGAAAGTCATTGAGGTTGCTTTACATGTGTACACACACACACTAACACTATACACACACTATTATGTTAAGTCACTGCTAAGAAAACTGTATTTAATTCATTCAAGTGTGGCTTAGTCACTGTCAAAAAGCCCTGTGTTGTTGTCTTTATAAACTCTGCATCAATTGGACCCCAGTTATTGTTATAAGACTTCCATGGTCTGAGTAGAGCCACTAGAATTCTGTTTCCCTGAGGGCACAGTGTCAGAATTTCAGGACTTGCAGAATGTGCTTAAATGAAGTCAATCCCTATCTGGTTACACTGAGGATTATACTGTATTTGCTAGAAATCCCCTATTCAGGACATATTTTCAATATTCAGTTTCACTAATAAAGAGATGCAAATTGAAACAATTACAGCAGTTTTATGGCAAGAGAAAACAGTGATTTCTCCCTCCTCCTATTAGACATTAACCAAAAGCAAATAAGAAAGTAAGAAACAGAAAGGTATCTGCAGCCCTGAACCTTGATGTATGAGGAATGTCTACCATATGCAATAAAAGTTTGGAAGGAGGCCAAGGAGGGTTGCCAGTAGTGGCAAACCTTAGGGGAAAAAGGACAAAACCACTGCGAAACTTAAAAATCCCGTTTGAGACAAGGGGAACGGTCAAGGACATGTGGCTAAAGTGTTCATGGACCAAGTTTGCAGGTGTTCAGAGCAGGGAAGGTGGGGCTGAACCAGGAATTCCAGAGAAGCCATAGTTGCAGGAAATAATTTCTTAGAGTTGCACAGGAGAGGTGTACATTGTGAATTAATTGTTAACCTAGTGTGATTAGGGGAAAGTAAAACTAAAGTAATACAACCACAAACACAACTTGTTTCATCAGGAGACTTTCTGCTGATTTCTAATACATACCAAATATTTCACCATGATCAGGAAAATTTTAAAACTTAGTAGAGGAGTCAGTTCTATAGACAAAAGCTAAAAGTAGAGATAAAAATATTGAGAGGAAACAGAAGAAGATCAGACAAAAAGTGACAAAGCTCAGGAAAAAAGTATGAGACAAACATAAAACCACATCTGAAGGGTAAACCTAACTGAGAGCTATACCAAAATGCAAAGATAAACACCAATGAAAACACAGTCAAAGAAACAGACAGGACCGACAAAAAACAAGCAAAATGAAAATTAACACATGACTTACGAGAAAGAGAGAGAAAAGGATAGATGTGGAAGACCGACAGAGAATAATACCCAACACACACTTAGTCAGTGTCTCTGAAGGCAAGAGCAACATTAATGTAACAGAAAAAATTTAACATCATTCAAGAGTAATTTTTAGAAGTTAAAAAAGACTCATGTCTACAAATTAAAGGGTGCGTGTCTCGGGAAAAAAATGGCAAAGGATGCTAGTAATGATACTGGATTTTAAAGATAAAGAATTCTTTGGACAGCCAGGAAAAAAGTCAAGTCCCATAGAAGGGAAAATCATTAGACTGGCCTCAGATGTTACCATGACAACATTCAGCTACAAAGTCCTCAAGAAGGAACTTGTAGATGGAATGCTTCACAGCTAGCCAATTTGTCTTTCAAATATAAAGGCAAAAGACAAATATGTCTTACAAATTCAAAATCTAGAGAAAATCATTAAAATGAGTCTGTCCTGAAGAAACTACCAGAAGACAATTTTGGCCAATCAAAAGACAAACAGAGAACCTGTGGCAAGAGAACCAGGGGTGGACGCGTTAATGCATTTAACTGTGAAACTAAGACTAAAACAAGAGAAGATCTAAGTGTTACCTGTGAGGACGGTCTAGAAACATTGTAACTACTGAGGACTAGAACAGGAAAGACAAGAGCATTTGAGAGGTGGTATAAGTCCACGTCTGTCATTACCAGAGACAAAAAATATATTTAAATCTGGTAAATCAATTTATAGATGTATAAGTATATGTAAAAGCATAAAGGTAAATGCTGAGATTTTCAAATATGCCCAAATGAAATTTAGAAGCAGAGGAAGTTGAGATACGTTCGTTTTATAATTGTTCATTATTTGAAGTTAATACAGGATACAGTAGAATATATAAAGTAAGATTTATAAAGAAACCACTAAAGCAAACTTCCAGTCCTTCCAAATACTAAAATTAAAACAGACATAACAAAGTAAAGTTCATAGGGCCGACCCCGTGGCGCACTCGGGAGAGTGCGGTGCTGGGAGTGCAGCCACACTCCCGCCACGGGTTCGGATCCTATATAGGAATGGCCAGTGCACTCACTGGCTGAGTGCCGGTCACGAAAAAGGCAAAAAAAAAAAAAAAAAAACAAAGTAAAGTTCATAGAGAACATACAGCAAAAAAATGTTCTTAAGGTACAATCAAAAGTAGAGAGTATAATAATAACAGAACTGACCTCAAACATATCTGCACTTCACTAAAGGGTTAAATTTACTCAGGAAGAAAAACCCAGTGAAGGGCTGTATTCCAGAGATACAGTAAAAACAAAAGGTGAAAGATTAAAAGCCTTCAAGGCAAATGCATAAAAAAGAAGCAGGGACAACAATCAATACCAGACAGGCTTTATTTTGGGACAAAAGGCATTGTATGAAACAAAAAAGTCACTTTATAATGATAAAGGATGCAATCCACAAAGAAGTCTAGCAATTATGGATATTAGTACATCATAATGTAACATCAACACTCAGAACAAAAGCTCAGAGAATGTAAGAAGAAGCAGGGGTACCTTAGAGCAGAAAATTTTAATTCATGTCTCTCAGCTCATGATGGATTAAGGTGGAAAAATCAGTAAGAACACAGAAGCTTAAGAAAATAATTGAAAGGTCCATAGGCTGCAGGGATGCCTGGGAAATACAGGGAAGAACAGGGAATAATCAGTGAGAACTAACTGCCCTGCCAAAGTAAGTGTAGTACAAAACCCAGAATCCATAAAAGAAAGTCAATTTGATTACATAAAAAAAATTGTTTTAATCTTCATGTCAAGAATTATGTATAAACTAAATCAAAGGACAAACTGAAAACTGGAGAAAGGGTTTGCAATTTATGTCATAGACAAAGTGCTATTTCTTTTTCTAAAGAAGAGTTATTCAGATCAATAAGACCAATCATACAACAATAAAAAAATAATCAAAGGATATGAACCCAGTTTACAAAAAAAAAAGAAATAGGAATGGATTTTAAACACATAAGTAATTCATTTGTTCTTTTACCACACACTCCCAGGTAGCTCTAACTCCTAAAGTGAACCAAAAGTCTGTTAAAATAGTAAAAAGAAAGAAAGAAAGAAAGAAAGAAAGAAAGAAAGAAAGAAAGAAAGAAAGAAAGAAAGAAAGAAAGAAAGAAAGAAAGAAAGAAAGAAAGAAAGAAAGAAAGAAAGAAAGAAAGAAAGAAAGAAAGAAAGAAAGAAAGAAAGAAAGGAAACATTCAGCCTTTACACACACACACAATTCTGAAGTTAAAACTACAACAGGATACCATTTTTCACCTATCCAACTGAAGAAGACCAAAATGTTGGCAAGCATCACATGGTTAGAGATGGGGCATGGACACCCATGCAGTGCTGGTGGGAATTTGTGCCAGTCAGAGTCTGACCAGGAAAATGGAAACCCTTCAGGTACTTCAATCAAGAGGAGATTTAATGCAGGGATTACAGGCTTGCAGAGCTGTTGGGGAGAGTAACGGTCAGGGGAGCTTTGGAAGTGTTCAGGAATCCAGCAAGTGTGAAACTGCAGGGAACCACCACTGCCGATCTCAACTGCACTCAAGTGACATTCAGGAAGCTGTACCTGAAAGCCACCAGCAGAACTCACCCCAGGCTTTATCGAAGCCCATGTCTCACACCACTGCCAAAAGTCAGCTTCTCTTTCTGTTGGGTTTCTGAATCTCACAGCAATGGCTCTCACTGGCAGAAATCAAACTAGATCCCTGCTGTCAAAGGATTTGGGGGAACATAGTATCCAGGCTCTTACTGCTGCAATACAGAGAGAAACACCAAAGACAGAAGGAATAATGAGGAAAAGATAACAGATAATCCAAGAAAGTGCATTAATTGGAATGATCCCCATGGGTACCAACAACAATCACAACCATGCTCCCACCCAGTAATGACAGCACCAGGAATTTATCCTACTGTTATTTTAGCACGTGTGTAAAATGACATATGCATCAGATATCAGAAGATTGGAAATACCGTAAATGTCCATTAATGTAGGACTGGCAAGATCAGTTATGATGTTTTCACATAATGGAATACTACATATATTTTTAAAACAATGAGGCAGTTCCGTATGACAGCTATGGCTCCATTTGCAAGATATACTGTCAAGTGAATAAAGCAAAACAGTGTGTGCAATGTGTTATCATTTGTGTGGAAAGCATACATTCATGTAAAAATTTTAAATAACCATGTATAAATAAGATTGTTTAGGCATCAACGCACTTTCCAATATTCATAAGAAACTACAAATGTAGTTGCCTCTGTGAAGGAGAATTGAGGACAGAGCTGGTCTGGAGGGTCTACCTTCTCTATATGCATTGTTTGCTTCTCCATGTGTTGGCTAATCACAGATAAGTAATACTTTTACCAGTCAAGGTTCAATCGCAGAAGTAAAACCAATAGGTATAAATATAGAGATAGAGATGATAGAGATGATAGAGGTGATGGAAATGACATTGGAGATAATGGAGATGGAAATGATGGCGATAACAGAGATGGAGATGATGCATGTGATGAAGATGATGGACATAATGGAGATGATGGGGGTGACAGAGATGATGGAGGTGATGGAAGTGATGGAGGTGATGGAGGTGATGGAGATGATGATGAAGATAGAGATGATGGAGGTGATGGAGATAATGGAGATGAGATGATGGAGCTGATGGAGGTGAAGGAGATGATGGAGATGGAGATAATACAGATGATGGAGGTGATGGAGGTGATGGAGATGATGGAGGTGATGGAGATGATGGAGCTGATGGAGGTGAAGGAGATGATGGAGATGGAGATAATACAGATGATGGAGGTGATGGAGGTAATGGAGATGATGGAGATGGAGATGATGGAGCTAATGGAGGTGAAGGAGATAATGGAGATGGAGATAATACAGATGATGAAGGTGATGGAGATGATCGAGGTGATGGAGGTGATGGAGATGATGATGGAGATGGAGATGATAGAGATGATGGAGGTGATGGAAATGACATTGGAGATAATGGAGATGGAAATGATGGAGATAACAGAGATGGAGATGATGCAGGTGATGAAGATGATGGACATAATGGAGATGATGGGGTGACAGAGATGATGGAGATGATGGAGGTGATGGAGGTGGAGATAATGGAGATGGAGATGATGGAGATGACAGAGGTGATGGAGGTGATGGAGATGATGATGATGAAGATGATAGAGATGATAGAGATGATGGAGGTGATAGAGATGATGGAGGTGATAGAGGTAATGGAGATGGAGATGATAGAGATGATGGAGGTGATGGAGGTGATAGAAATGATGGAGATGGAGATGATAGAGATGACGGAAGTGATGGAGATTATGGAGCTGATGGAGGTGATGGAGATGGAGACAGTGACAGATTTGTTACAAGGATTCAACCTCACACACTTGTGGGATCCAGTTAAGTAGTCTCCCAAGGCTATTGTCTTTGCTTCTGGTGTTGGGGTGTAAAGTCCAGAGACCAGGCAGTGGAGGAGGAAATATGCTCTGTTAGGGGGAGCAAGAAAAAGCCAGAGCCCAGAGCATAAGTGACAGCCACAGGATGACAAAAGCATGCCCTCCTAGTTGCCTCTGAACTTGGTGGTGTGGATGTCCTGCAGAAACTAACCCTTCCCCATGGACTTATACACACACACACAAACCCCTAGAAGTTGGAGAAGCTGAAAGAGGACCCAGGGGGAAATGTCCAGCCCTGACTCCTGCCCTCAGACTGGCCAGCCGATGAGGACAATGTGTGTGAGCTGCCAAGGGCTGCAGCTTCCCTTCCGTCCTCCGTGGTCCCCCTGAGAACCCCTCCTGTGGTTGCTCAAGCCGGAAACACACAGGGAAGGGCGTTCTGAGAAGCATAGTCCACCAAGCCACACTGACACACCACAAAGCCACCGCGGTTAACAGGAATAATATGGCTGCATTTTGTATCTACTTTTAAAATATTAAAAAATGATCCTTAATCCTGGGAAGAGTTCAACAAAGTCGATGTAGTCCTATGTTGCTGGTGGCAGTATAAATGGATACAGACTTCTGAATAGCAATTTGGACATACAGGTCAAGAGCCATGGGAATCTTCACACCACTTCTGGGAATTAGAAGTAAAAATAATCATAATCCAAGATACTGGTGGGCAGGGGGGAGGGGGCTCCACTGCAACATTATCTCTAACAATAAACAATTAGAAACAACCTAAACATCAACCTAAATATTACCTGCTGTGTACAGTCTTACTTTTCATAGCTATTATGCATTTTAATTATGTAGGCTCCAACAATATGAAAAATGCTCACAGTATTAAGTGAAATAAAGCAGGATACCAAAATGCCTATATGCTCTGACAGTATCTGTGTAATGAGTCACCTGAGACCAAAGGCCAGTATGTAATGACCATGGAAACACTCCCACACTCTGGGAAAGCTGGCCAAGGGGCCGTGACAGCAGACCCTTGCCAGGACATAGGTGCCTGGGGCCACCTTTCCCATCCCCTCTTCATGCAAAATGCTTCACACCTATTATCGCAAATGCTTCCGGCAGCCCAGCACGGCGACGACATTACCGTCCCACTCTAGCAACAGTTTCAGGCAAAGTAAACCACATGGCCGAAGCTTCACAGCTCTTAGCGGCAGATCCAGGACCTGCAGCCAGGTCTGTCTGACTCCAAAGCCTTTCTCTTTCTGCTGCAGCACGCCACAATTTTCTGTCCTCTTGGATGTCTAAACCAGGGTAAGTAAGTGCCTGCTGACTGCTGCTTTCAGATTAATCTTATTTTTTATCCTATTCACGATAGGGATTTGGCAGAGATTTCTATTCCCTTACCAAGTCCATTCATATTACATGGAAGCAATTTCCAAATTGATTTAAAAGTCTCACTCCCAGGTAGGGGTCCCAGCAGGTTAGATACACTTCCAGCTTGGATTCTCAGCAATTCCAATTTATTGTAGAATGGCTCTGACTGCAGGAATGAAGCTTGTCGGTGGAGCCTGTGGAAAGATGGTACCACAGAAGGAGGACTAAGCAGCGAATGCAGAAAGTGCAGCCCACCGTCCCCCGCCTACGTGGAAATGAGCCCAGAAGACTTCATGGGCAGCAGGTGAAACGTAGCGGCCTCCATTCTCTTGCACTGACCTTCATGCCTATTATTCCTCCTCCCATGAAGAAGGACACTTTGCTGGTCTGGTCAAATCCAGCGTCGTGCATCGGGCTGTACAGTAGGACAAGTTGCTCGTCTGATTGGTCCTATCTAGCAACATGCATTGAGCTGTATGGTAGAAGGACAAGTTGTTCGTCTGGTCAAATCCAGCAACAGCCATTGGGCAGTATCGTAGAACGTCTGCAAGAAGAGGTGCAGATATCCCTGCTCCCCATGTCCCTGCTTCTCTGCAGTATCACTGTGCAGCTGCAGCTCTGCCCATCAGGAAGTGGTGTCTACCCCCCCTCCCCCCTTGAATCTGGGCTGGACTTGTGACTTGCTCTGCCCACTAGATTGTGGGGGAAATATGTGACCAAGGTAATGTGACCATTCCGAGCCTAGGCCTCAAGAGGCCACATGTTCTCCTGGAAACCTGCCCAGCACCTGGTGAACAAGCCCAGGCTAGCCTGCTAGATTAAGAGAGTCACCCATCACTGGAGCTGAGAGTGCCAACCCTCAGGAGCAGAGACGGTTAGCTGACCTAGGCTGACCCCAAATACGTGAGAGAGTCTAAGGCCAGAAAAATCTACCAGCTGAGCCCAGCCCAAATTGCTGCCTCTGCAAATCATGAGCCAATCATTTGGGTGTTGTTTGAAGTAAGCTCTGGGTTGGTTTGCAATCCAGCAAAGCTAACTGATTTGTGTAGAATGATTGATGGGTCGGGTCACCGTCCTCTGCACAGCATCTGCCTGTTCCTGCTCTGCCTCTTCCTGTCCTCCTCTCCAGGCATAAGTGAGCATGCTGAGCCCAAGCTGGCCCCTAGGGACAGGCTGGCCCTCCCCTCCTTTCTCTCCTTCATGGCACTGGTGGGTGCCACCTCTTTAGCACAGCTGTGGCCGTATCCACACTCAACCCATTGCCTCAAGTTCATCTGCCATCCAGCAACCAGTCACTGATGAGACCCCAGGATCAGTGGCGGCAGAGGGGAGATGGGGGCCCCGCTTAAGCCTCTAGCTTAAGCTCCATGCTCTGATGCAGCTAACCTGAGAGAACGTCGGATATCAGGCACTGGCCAGCTGTGAAATAAAAAGCTATTTTATGACATTTCCTATTTGGCTGCTGCTTCTGAGTTAATCTCCACAAAAGTGAGGAGTGACTGACAGCATGGAATTGTAGGCATTCCTGGGTTCTTCGGCAAAACACTACGAAACACTATCAAAATCCTAACCTGATCCCTTAGAAAATCATCTGGTCCTGTTTGCACGTATCTGGGATTCTATGTAAGGAAATAATCAGAGAAGCACATCGAGGTTAATATTCCGGGGTGATCACTGCAGGTTTACTGCCCCCGGAAGACAAGATGGGGGCGGGGTGTTAGATGATGACGGCACAAACTGACATGGGGATCATTAGAGCCTCAGCAGTCACGTGCACAACGGGCTTCTCGTTAGAGTGCTCGGTCCTCGGCCACACGAGGCCCCTCAGGATCCCACCCACAGAAAGGGTCCCGAGCCAGGGCGTCTGTGGACTCAGGTTACTCATTTATCTAGTTACTTAGTCACTCATTGGTTGACAACTAGTCCCCAAGCCCCTCTTTTTTGCCAGACACCTGCTGGCATGCTGAGACTGTACCACCAGATCCATCCTGCCAGCGGAAGTGCTCCCAGAGACAACTGCAGAAAGGCAGGGCCTGGGAAGGGCCCCAGGAGAGAAAGAACACTGCTAGGGTGGCCGGAGGAAGGGGGTCTGCTCTCACCCCTTCACTATAAACCCACAGCCACCCCGCTTCCACCCACTGACCCACCTCCCAGCCCTCCATCCCCCCAGCACCCAGCCTCCAGGAGCCCATCCCTGGGTTCCCCGCCACCCTGGGCCCTGCCTCGCCATCCCTGTGGACGCAGCATAAGTCCTGCCACCGTGGCCCTCTCCTTGACACCTGCAGAGCTGCCTGGCTCCTTCTCCTCCACCAGCACCAGAGCCCGGGCTGGAGTCCAGGCCTCCTGGGTCCTGCTCCTCTGGTCCCCCTCTGCCTACAAACATGCTCCCGTGGCCCACACCTTCCCAGGCAACCCTCCCACTCGCCATCCAGCATGGCTCCTTTCATGTGTCAACACGGCTGGGCTAAGGTGCCCAATGTCTGACCAAATCCCAGTCTAGGTGATGCTGTGAAGGTATTTGTGGACGTGGCTCGTGGTCAGGTCAGTAGACTGTGAGTAAGGCAGATGACCCTATGGGGGTGGGCCTCATCCCACCAGGTGCAGGCCTTAAAGCAAAGACCGAGGTCCCCTGAGGAGGGGGAGATTCTGCCTGCAGACCCCCTTCAGACTCAAGACTGATATTTCCAGCCTGCTGGCCCATCCTGCAAGTGTCAGCCCTCCAGCCTACACAGCTGTACACATCAATTCCTTAAACTCAATCAGTCCCTCGCTCTTTCTTTCTCTCTGTGTGTGTGTGTGCGTGCACATGCACGTGTGTGTGTGTGCATGAGGGTCCTTCAAAAGGTCATGGAAAGATACCTATTATTTTTTCATTCCATTTTTCCATGAACTTTATCAAGTATCCTCGTACATATGTATGTATGTACATACATATGTGTGTGTCTATACACGTGAGTATGTATGTGTGTATTTACACTTACACACATCCTATTAGCTCTGTTTCTCAGAGCACCCCGACTAGTACGCCTCCATGTGCATTTCAGGACTAGATCAGTGTCACTCCCCTCCGAAGCTGCCCAGGTCCCGGGCTGAGATCTCGCTCCCTCCTCCATCTTCCACAGCATGTCACGTACAGCGATCACGGAGTCCTCTTGCAGCCGAGTTGGCCGGCCTTTTGTGCCTAGACTGTCCCTGTCCCCAGTCCTGGGCTGGCACCTGCTGGGCCTCTGGGACTCGGGCCGGGATGTAGAAATGAAGGTGCTGGTCTGATTGCTGCAGCTGCTGCTGGCAATTTTTTATAATCAGGTAACTTTTATTCCTCAAACACAATAAAAATATAAAGTTTTACTTTAGTATAAAACACTTATTTTAAAATCTTGCCTTGAAAAATTCCTCATTATCAGGCTGAGTGTGGGACATGTTGAAAAAACTTGACAGTATCTTCCTCCTGGGATTTCTCCTTTCAACAAATCAATAAATCGTTTCTGATGGCTTTAGCATAGATTAACCAACTAAATAAGCCAAGTCAGGTTTATCCAGCTTTGTGGAAAGGAGAGATTTTCAACACTGAAGTTGAAGAAAATAACAAGGGGTCTGCAAGTTGCAGGAGTTTGGGGTCTTTACAAATGCCTGCAGGTGGCTCCGGGATAACCCAGGAGGTTGGTCACTTCAGCGGCCACCGTCCCTGCATGTACAAGGGCTACCCCTGTCCCCACCCAAGTGAAGCCAGAGTTGGGGGGAAATTGGCCCACTGCCAGCATGAGGGACGGGCCAGTCCCTGAGAGTTTATTATTGTAGATCTCCGGCCATCGTTCAGAGGACGGAGAACAGGGAAGAAAAAGAGAGAGGAAGGAGGTGGGTGGAAGGGGGACCAAGTCCAACACATCAGAGCAGGGCGGCTGCAGAGCACGGACAGCCCCTCCACACGTGCCCCTCCTGAGCTCCAGCGTAAGGGCAGGTTCCGAAAGTGCCCACTAGGGGCTCTGACGACCTGTGCAGCACGCACACACACACACACATGCACGCACGCACACACACATGCACGCACACACACACACAGCCATGCGCACACACGTGCGCACATGTGGGCACACACAAATGCGCACACATGCACATACACAAACGCACACATGCACGCTCACACAAGCATGCACACACACACAAGCACACACAAGTGCACACACGCATGCAGGCACACACATGCATGTGCACACACACTTGTGCACACATGCACACACACACACACAGCCACTCCCGACAGACTCAGCACAGCTCCCTTTTTAAGAACTGGCCATTTAACATGCAAGAAGCCACTGGAGTCAGTGACCCAGCTGGTGGCCACTTTCCTCGGGGCCCGAGCACTGCCATGGGGACAGCCCTCAGCACGATGGCAGACTCAGCTGTCCTGATGGGACGACCGCATGAGAAAATCTAGTAAAAGCAAAAACGCAGCCACCACCATCCACCACAACACACATGCACATGCACGCACGCACACAAAAGCACACGCACAGGCACGCACGAACACACGTGCACACACACAAATGCACATGCGCACACACATGCACGCATGCACACGCATGCAACACACATGCACATGCACGCTCACACACAAAAGCACACACAGGCACGCACGAACACACATGTGCACACACACAAATGCACGCATGCACACACGTGCACGCATGCAACACACATGCACATGCACGCACACACACAAAAGCGCACACACAGGCATGCACGAACACACATGTGCACACACACAAATGCACATGCGCACACACATGCACGCATGCACACAAACGTGCATGCACACACATGCATGTGCACACACACCACACACACACAAATGTGCGCACACGCAAACACATATGTGCACACACACAAACACATGCACGCACGTGCACGCACACATGCACACACGCACACACACACACGGCCACTCCTGACAGCCTCAGCACAGCTCCCTTATTAAGAACTGGCCGTCTAATGTGCAAGAAGCCACTGGAGTCAGTGACCTCCACCACCCTTTCTTGAAGCCGATTTGCAGCATTGGCTGGTCCAGGACGCAGCTGGTGGCCACCTTCTTCGGGGCCCAGGCACTGCCACGGGGATAGCCCTCAGCATGACGGCAGACCCAGCTGTCCTGATGGGACAACCACACAAGAAAATTCTAGTAAAAGCAAAAACGCAGCCACCACCTCCACCTCATCACCACAGCAGCCGAGCAAGGACAGGGTCTCACCTACAGCTGTGACCCTCGCCAAGTGGGGGTCAAAGAACAGTGAAGAAGATTCTGTGCTGAGAGCAGCCACACAACCAAGGCTCCTAACCCCAAAAACTGGACAGGTGAGGTGACAATGTCCTGAGCTTTCTCACAGACACTCTCAGGTTATGGACACACCAACAAAGCAGGCACTCTGCTGTTGTGCCTGCAGTGGTGGTGCTGGCTCAACTCTCCTATCCCTCCTCCCCCTGCTCCTCTTCATCCTCCTCCCCCTGCCCCTCCTCCTCCTCCTCCCCCTGCTCCTCCTCCTCTCCCTCCTCCTCCTGTTCCTCCTCTTCCTCTTTCTCTTCTTCCTCCCCCTCTTGCTCCTCCTCTTGCTCCTCCTCCTCCTGCTCCTCCTCCTGCTGCTCCTTCTCCTGCTGCTCCTTCTCCTGCTCCTCCTCCTGTACCTCCTCCTCCTGTTCCTCCTCCTCCTGCTCCTTCTCCCCCTGCCCCTCCTCCTCCTCCCCCTGCTCCTCCTCTTCTACCTCATCCTCCTGTTCCTCCTCTTCCTCCTTCTCTTCTTCCTCCTCCTCTTGCTCCTCCTGCTGCTCCTCCTCCTCCTGCTCCTCCTCCTGTTCCTCCCCCTGCTCCTCCTCCTCCCCCTGCTCCTCCTCCTCTCCCTCCTCCTCCTGTTCCTCCTCTTCCTCCTTCTCCTCCTCCTGCTCCTCCTCCTGCTCCTCCTCCTGCTGCTCCTCCTCCTGCTCCTCCTCCTTCTCCTCCTCCTGCTCCTCCTCCTGCTGCTCCTTCTCCTGCTCCTCCTCCTGTTCCTCCTCCTCCTGCTCCTTCTCCTCCTGTTCCTTCCCCTGCTCCTCCTCCTCCTGTTCCTCCTCCTCCTCTTCCTCCCCCTGCTCCTCCTCCTCTCCCTCCTCCTCCTGTGCCTCCTCTTCTTCCTTCTCTTCTTTTTCTTCTCCTCCTTTGCATGACCACAAACCAGTGGAAACTGGCACTTGGGCAAGTGGATGAACTAGGGAAGCTGACACATGAATTCATCTGTGGAAGCAACATCCCCAAGGCCATACTCTGAATTAGGAGAATGACCAAAAGCACAGGGGTTTCTCCAGCTGAAAAGCACATACACTCCCCGCCCTGCAGAAGAGCCCCCTGGTGCCGGTCATTAAATCGAACCTCATCCAGGGGAGCCTCCACACCCTCCACAGAGCCATTCCCTCAGGCTACAGAAAGCAGCGAGAACAGGATACATCCCGGCCTCACACCCAGGCTCAGGCAGGAGATCGCCTGGTCTCAGACATGCAGGAGGAGACCAGGAAGGTACCCATCCCAGATCAGAACTGTCCAGGCACAAACAAGATGAAAGGAAATGCACAAGTAGGCAAACCCACGACAGAAAAGGAAAGAAAGAACAAATGCACATTATAAGGAGGCCCCTGGGGAGAAACCGCTCATGGAGGGAAGGAAAGTCCTCGGGTTGCTTCATGCTACAGAACGACTTAGTGAGACCATGACCAAATAACACGAGCTAGAGCGAATCAAGGTTGAGGTGAGGAACTGAGGACCAAAGCAATATCATCGCAGAACTAGTGATGAAACTACAAGCACCAAGGAACAAAACCAAAAGCATGTTTCCCTGGACAGCTCACGTGTGGGATTCCAGGCTGGGTCATGCTGAAGGGTCACAGAGAAGGGGGGTCGTGGCCGGCACCCACCCCCGGAGCCATCCATCCGTGCCCAAGCCCCGAGCTCCACGCAGGGAATCCCACAAAGACTAACGCGTGGTCCCCACTCTCAGAGAAGTTCCTCTGCACAAGGTGACAACGACAGTGAGGGCCTTTGGCTACAAGTCACAGAAACACAACTGAGCTAGCTTCAGTAAAAGAAAGAAAAAGAAAGGAAAGGAGAAAAGAGGAACAGGAGAGAGAGGGAGGGAAGAGAAGGAAAAAGAAAAAATGTGAACGCCTGGGGTGTGGCCGCTGAGGGTGTGGGAGTAACTCACAGAATTCAGGACAAGCTGAGCACCCAGACCTGCCTCGGGGAGCAGAAGAACGAATCCACCTCCAGCACCGCAGCAGCGGGGCCCACAGACCAGCCTCACGTGGCTGACATCAGAATCCCCCGGACATGCTTTCAATTGTCATAAAATACACATAACATAACATTTACCATCTTCATCACTTTCAAGTGTAAACTTCAGTGGTGTCAAATACATTCACGATGTCATGCAACCATCAGCACCATCCATCTCCAGAACTTGCAAAACTGAAACTCTGCACCCTTCGAGCAATAGCTCTCCTTCCCTCATCCCCTGGCCCAGCCCCTGGCAACCATAACTGCACTCTCTGTCTCTGTGGTTTTGGCTACTCTAGGTCCCTCATAACAGGTGGAATCATACAGTATTGGTCTTTTTGTGATGAGCTGATTTCCCTCAGCATAATGTCCTCAAGGTCGATCCAGGTTGATTGTAGCAGGTGTCAGAGTCTCTTTCCTCTTTGGGCTGAGTAACATTTCAATGTACAGATATATACCACTTTTTATTTGTCTGTTCATTTGTCAATCGACACTTGAGTTACTTCCACCTTTAGGCTTTCGTGAATAATGCTGCTACGAACACAGGTGTAAAAATACCTCTTGAGACCCCACTTTCACTTCATTTGGACGTGTGATGGTTCATCTTATGTGTCAACTTGACTGGGCCACAGGGTGCCCAGTTATCTGGTTAAACATTATTCTGGGTGTGTCTGTGAGGGTGTTTCCAGAAAAGATTATCATTTGAATTGGGGAACTGAGTAAAGCAGACAGGTCTCCCCAATGTGGGTGCCATCACCCAACCCACCGCCAGCCCGAGTAGAACAAAAAGGTGGAAGGTGAACGTGCCTCTGCTGACTGAGCGTGCACACCGCCCTTTGGTTCTCAGGCCTTAGATCTACACCACCAGCTTTCCTGGGTCCCCAGCTTGCAGACAGCAGATAGTGGGACTTCTCAGCCTCTGTAATTGTGTGAGTCAGTTCCTTATCATAAATCTCATTCTATATATCATATACATGTTTTTGTGTGTGTCCTATCAATTCTGTTTCCCTGGAGAAACAGAACTAATCCTGACTAATACAGGATATATATCCAGAAGTGGAATTGCTAACTGCTGGATCATATGGTAATTCCATTTTTACTTTTTTGAGGAATTGTCATATTATTTTCCAGAGCGGCTCACCTGGAAGCTTTGACTGAGTCCATAAGTGGCCCGGATGTGCACTGGAGTCTGGAAGTCACTGCACTGCACTGCACCTGACATAACTCTCGTAACAACTGTCAGACATTGCTATGGTCTGGATGTGTCCCCAAAATCCATATGGTGAAACTTAAGTGCCATTGTGATGGCGTGATAGCATTAAGAGGAGGGGCCTTTAAGAGGTGATTAAGTCACGGGGAAAAGCCTTGTAAAAGGGACTGATGGAGTGGGTTCACTCTTCCATCATGCGAGGACACGTGTTTGTCCCTTGCAGGACACAGCAACAAGGCACCGTCTTTGAAGCACAGAGCAGCTCTCACCAGACACCAGATGCCTGCCTCTTGATCCTGGACTTCTCAGCCTCCAGAACTGTGGTAAAAACAAATTTCTGCTCTTTATAAATTCCCCAGTCTGTGTTATTTTGTTGCAGTAGCACTAATAGACTCAGACAGACACTATGTCTCTTCCTGTGAATTTCAAAACCCCCGAGAGGATCTAATTGGCCCAGCTTAGGTCACATGACCATCCATAGCCCAGTCAGCTCTGTCCATAGGGCAGAGGTGCCAAGTGAAAACACAGTCACAGGAGCCACACCCGAGAATAGGGGAAGGTCCAATAAAAGAAGACAGTTCAGCCCCGGTGTCTACCAAGCGGTAAACAGAGTCAATACCTAAATGTGTCAGGGAGGCACAGATGTGTTCAAACAAGAGATCGTGTAGAACACTGAGGATCGGGGTTTGGGTTCTGGGGGGCCAGCTCCTGCGGGGAAGGGCTCCGACTCTGGGGCGGCTGACCAGGGTGCAAGTCCACCTGCCACTTACAGCTGTGTCTCTAAACTTCGGGCACTTCCTCTAGAAGACAGGGATGATGGAGCACATTTCTCGAAGCTGGGGTAGTGTGGTGCTTTAGTGAGAGGCTGTGTCTGCTAGGAGTTATTACTGCCTTCAGGGAACCTGGAAACAGAAGCCCACAGGTCGCCAGGCCAGGGCTCGCTGAGTGGCTCTCCGATGCCATCAGGGATCCTGCCTCCTTCCACCTTCCTGCTCAGCCATCCTTAGCATTGTGGGTGAATCATGTCCCCCAGAAAGATATGTTGAAGTTCTAATTCCTAGTACCTCAGAATGTGAGGCTGCTTTACCTCCAACATCGCATCTGTTTTTGAGGTAGAAAGAATAGAAAGCAAAGGGCAAAATTTATCTACCATCTAGTTGCAAAAAGTATCTACTTGCCTTCCTTTTGCAAAGACTTCCTGAAAGGCCCAGCCATACCTCCTGTTCACACCTGGCTGGACAGAACTTGGGTCACAGGGAGGCTGGAAGACGTGGTTGTTGCTGCTGCTGTTTTCGGCCTGATGCATTCCCACCCTCGGTAGGTTCAGAGTTCACCTGATAGGAAAGTGGGGTAAAGTGGATAATTCAAAGGCAACCAGCAGTGGTGTCAGGAAGCACGGATGATGTCCTAATCCTGGGTCCTGCCTTCTGTCTGTGTCTCACTGCTTCTGTGAGGACACACACACACAAAATAAAAAAATAAAAAATACTATTTATTTATAAAAAGTAAACAAATAATACTAACTACTTATATAATGTGTACCGTGTGCCGGGTGCTATCCTAAGAGCTGCACATTTACAACTAATCTTCACAACGCATCTATGAGAAGTAGTCTGTTGTCCCATTTTACAGATGAGGAAACTGAGGCAAGAACGGGTTAAGAAACTTGCCCAAGGCCACACAGCTAGAGAGTGGAGAAGCTGACATTTGAACTAAGGCCCTGTCATCTGTCCACAGCACTTCACCAGCTCTGGTAACACTGTAACTGCTCAGAAAACATCCGTTTATGTAGTTAGAATTGGAAGAGAAATAAATTCAGAAAAGTCTCGTTTGAGCCACTAGTTAAGCATGCACAAAACCATGAGGAGCTGCTTTCACCCTCAGCAAGCAGGGAGCTGGCAAAGCCGGATTCTTCCCACAAGCAAAGCTCCCGGGGCTGTGCTTGCCGAGTGTGAGGAGTCCCTCCTGATGCAGGCCAAATACTGATTTGGGGGAATTAGAGAAATAGATATTTATGTTAACATCACGGATGGCTTTCAGGAAGCTCTTCCCAGCCATGAATCAGATGCAAACACTCACCCAAATTGACTAAATACTTATCCGCTGTGTCGGTCACAGCGGCTCAGCACCAAAGCCATTTCGACTTTGACTCAGCAATCTTCGTGTTGAAGCATCTTGCCCGCCCACCGAGCATTCGCAGATCTCCAAATCCCATTCTCCATGAAGCCTCTAGCCTTATTCTGCTTCCCCGTGTGTAAGTCCCAGACTGTGAGCTTATCAGGAGAGTTTTTTCCTAATTTTTTTTGAATGAAGTTTTCCACGCCGGTTTTTCTCTGCCTGTTTCTCCGTCGCAATGAAGACAAAGGACCATGCACTTTGACTTGGCATCACAGAAAATAGCTCGGCTTTTCTATAATGATCATCCATTTCCTGGCCCATCTCTGCCCTCTGCCAACCATTCAGTCCCAGATTCTGATGGGGCCCCCAAACCTTTGCTCACAGCTTCAACCCGAGCTCACTCGGCTCAGCCCACCCGGCTCAGCCCACCCTGGCACGTCAGCCTACCTCGACTGCTGTCCCTGCCTGTGAATCACTTTTTGCTTCCTGCTGCCCAGACCCCTCCAGGGCCCCAGGACGCCTTTAATGTACGTATTCAGTCAATCATTACAGACACCTGCCATGAGGCGCACACTGCTCTAGGCACTGGGGTGGATATGAAGGAGGCAGATCCTGCCATCTAGAAGCAAGTATTCAGAGGTGTGGGGCAGACAAAAGGTGAGAGATCGACGTATGATGGAACCTTGGTTGGATGGAGGGCTAATAAAAAAAATGAAGCAGGGTGAAGACTAAAGAGTTATGCGGTGTGGTGGCCAGTCCCCAAGACGCACGCCAGCGAATCCCCCTCCCATAATGCATGCCCTGTGTTCTAGCCTCCCGCATCAGTAGGGATGGTTTGCAGAACCAATGGGATATTGTGGAAATGACAGACTGTAACTTCTGAGGCTAGGTCATAAATGACATCGCTGCTTCCACCTCACTCTCAAATTACCCACTGTGGGGGACATCCACTGCCGTATCACAAGGACACAAAAGCATCCCTGTGAGAAGGCTCCTGCCAGCAGCCAGCCTCAGGCTGCCAGCCATATGAGAGAGGCATCTCGGAAGTGGATCCTTAAACCCCAGTCAAGTCTTCAGGTGACTGCAGCCTTGATGGATGTCTTTAACACAGTTTCACAAAGGACCTCAAGACACAGCTAAGCCACCCCCAAATTCCTGACCCACAGAAACTTTATGAGATGCTTATTGTTGTTTTAACTTCCAGGATCATTGGTTGTGCCGCAATAGATAACTAATTCATTGACGGTGGTCTTGCAATTAGGTGTGGCAGAAAGTCCTCTCTAAGGAGCTGACTTTTGAGCAGAGACCTGAATGAAGTGAGAGAGAAGGCCACGTAAGACGTGGAGACCATTCCAGGAAAAGGGAACAGAACATGCCTAGGTACTGAGATGGGCATAACTTGGTCTTTTTAATGAATAGCAGAGAAGCCGGTGTGACTAGAGTGGATGCGAGAAGAGGAGACGAGGTTGAAAAGGTAGATAGGAAAGGCCAAATCAGGGAGGATCTTTTGAACCACAGTGAAGATTCTGGATTTTATTCCAGGCATAAGCAGAAGTTGCTGGGGCATCTTGAGCAGAGGAGTAGCATATCAGCTTCTGCTGCTGGGTGGAGAACGGACCATATAAGAGCAGGGAGGACGAAGGGAGGCCACTTAGAGGGCTCCTTCCCCAGCCCAACAAAAGGTGATGGTGTCTGACTTGGCAGATGTTTTGAAGGTAGAACCACCAGCCTCTGCTGTTGGGAAAAAGATGGAGAATCAAGAAAGAAGAACTGAGGATTTCTCCTAGGTTTTGGACTGAAGAGGAAAGACTTGGAAAGATGTGGGTCAACGGGGAGGTGAAGTTGAGAGTTCAGTATGCTGCAGTTCGGGTTTGAGATGCCTTCATTCACCTAAGACAAGCTCTGCAAGGTGAAGATGAATGTACAAGACTGGGCCTCCAAGGGGAGGTCAGGGTTGGGGATGGGAGGGCACAGGTAAACCCAGTTATTTAAAGCCATGGGACTAGAGGAGGTGACCCAGGTGTGGGCACAGGTAAAGAGAAGGGGAGGAACCGATCCTGGAGCACTGGAGCATCTACAGGATGAGAACGTGACAAGAGTCCCTAGGCTCTTTGTAGGAACCTAGAAGAAAACACAAAAACCATCTCTGGAGGAAGGTAGCATCATCCTATGCCCCCGGATTATTTCTAGAAATGTTTTGTTGTTCATATTCAATGGCCAGGAAACTAACAAAGACAACGAGGCCCTTAAAATGACGAGATACCACGACTTAAAGCCAGCAGAAACAACGGTTTACAGCAACAGACCTAACCAAATCCAGACACTAGAATTGTCAGTCATAGGCTGCAAAACAACCGTGCTTTCTATGTTCAAGAAGATAAAATCCAAGCATAAAAATTTCAGCAAGAAACCGGAAACCAAAATAAAATAAAACAAAAAATTATAGCAGCTTTTAAACGAAGAATCAAATTGAACTTTTAGAATTCAAAAACAAAAACCAATGGAAGGGTTTAAATAAACACAAATGAAGAAAAAATAGTGAAATGAAAGATGGGTTGATAGAAACTATCCGAAAGGAAATACAGGGAAAAGAAAGAAAGAAGGATTATGCCAAGTAGAATGTAAGAGACAGACGATCCAAGAGATAACAGCTAATTTACATTTAATTAGAGCACCAGAAGGAGAGGAGAGACAGCACAGAGCAGAGGCAGTATTTAAGAAGATAGAAACAGAATTTTCTAGAACTGATGAAAGGCATCAGCACACAAATTCTGGAAGCCCAACCAATTGCAAGCAGAAGAAATTTTTTTTAAAAATACACCTTGGTATTTTACAGTGAAACTGTAGGATTCCAGAAATAAATAGAAAATCCTAAAAACAGATAGAGAAATGCAAAGATGGATCCCCTTCAAAGGAGCAATCTCAGACCTCAGGCCGACTTCTCCAGAGCAAGTGCAGAAGCCCAAACATGACATCGACACGCCAGAAGCTCACGGCCAGCCTAGCGACCCAGGCCCAGCTATCACATCCTCCAAGAATGCTATGGGGAAGGCGGAAGTCTCAGTTAAAAGCAGATATTTCACCAACAGCAAATCCACACAAACAGCAATTCTAGACGGTGCTCCTCAAACAGGAGAAAAATGACCAGGTGTTTTAAAGACTGAGCTAGCAGCAAACAGAGGAATAAATCAGAATATAAAACGACTGTACCAACAATACTGCAAAGCCGCGTGAGTCTTTAAATGTATAGGAATAAATATAGATAGGATATAAATATAGTTAGGGAATTTAAATAACCAGCAACTACAGAATATATGTCAGGAGTCCCAGAATTCTTTCATTTTCCCAGGAGATATTGACATGGAGTTTGGTGAGTCAATGATAAGTTTCTACGGTAACCACTGAAATAAAAGAGTGCATATTTCTTAACTAAAAGAAGGAAAAGTGGAATGATTTTAAAAACTCAGTCCGAAAGAAAGCAAGAAAATGAGACGAAGAAACTAGAACAGGTGTTACAAATAGACATCACATAGTAAAATGGAACATATATCTCAAAGGCGTCAGTTGTCACATTAAATGTAAATGAAATGAATGCTTCAATTAAAGTCAAAGGTCGTCAGGCACAATTTTTAAAAAGTGTATGCGCTGTTTCTACGAATCACATCTAAACATAAAAAAGAAAGGTTTAAAGGAAAGAATGGGAAAAGATATATACGTAACACTTATCAAAAGAAAGCCGCTGTATGAATATCAATATCTGATCAATACATTTTAAGGTATAAAGATTCCTAGAGACAAATAGTGGCTGTTGATATTGATAAAAGTTTCAGTTCATCAGGAATATGTAACAATTCCCAAGTTTGTTTGCACTAAAAACATGACCTCAAAATACACAAAGTAAAAATTGACAAATGTACAAAAATGGCAAATTCTAAACGTTATCACTGATACATCAATTGGGGGTTAGTCCTGCTGGGGAGGGAGCAAAGAAGCAAACACGCAGCCAAGAGTCGCAGAGCCAAAAATCAGGCTTGAACACAAAATTGATAAAGGTCTGGTGAGAGTGGTCAAGAAAGAGGGAGAGAGCGAGAGGAAGACAGAGGCAGAGAAAGAGACATATGAGGAAAGAAAAAGGAGATAACAGTATGGATCCTGCAGACAGACTCTGCATTTGGGATAAGAATCTTGGAAAACTTAGGTGGAAGTGACTAATTTCCAGAAAAATACAGCTTAGCAAAACTCCCTGAAGGAGATAGAGAAAATCAAAACTGTCCTGTAGATCATAAAATTATTGAAACAGTAATACAAACACTTACCACAAAAACACTCTAGGCAAAGGTTTCTTCAGTGGAAGTTCTACCAAACAGTGTAGAGGGAATTCCAAATGTAATGCAAATTCTTTCAGAGAAAAGAGGAAGAGGGAAATATTTCCCAGTTCATTGTATAAGACTAGTATTCTTCTGAGACCAAAGCCTGACAAAGGTGGAATTGGAAAAGAAAATCAACAGCAAGCCGCAATTATGAGCATGCATGCAAAATACCTAAACAAAGCCTCGGCAAACTGGATGAAGAATTATACAAGAAGGATAACAAATACATCGGGACTTAATCTGTTTATCCCAAGAATGCACACGTATTTTAATACTAGGATATCAATCAATATAATTTACCACATTAACAGATAAAAGACAAAAAGTATATGATCATCTTAGTGTATATAGAAACTCTAATAAAAATTGAACATTCGGTTATGATTTTTTTAAACAAAACTAAATCAATTTAGAAACAGATGGAAATATCCTTAATCTGATAAAGCATACCTACATGAAATGTCATTCCTAACAGTGACCTATTCCAATTTTTGCTTAGAAACAGGGAACAGAACAAGCCTGCCTGTTATCACAACTTCCATTTAACATCTTACAGTAGGACCAGCCAGTGCATTAAGTCAAGAAAAAGAAATAACACGTGAGAACTGGCAAAAATAATAATAAATGGAACTGTCATTTTTGCAGATGATATAGTATGTGTGTAATACAAAGGGATTTACACATATGTGATTTGAATTAATATAAAAGCTTTCTAGCATGGCAGGATATATAACTCAATATTAAAAATCTACTTTATTTTTACAGAACAGAAATAAACAGAAAGCATTTTTTTCAGATTATGTGTATTGTAACCAGCTTCTGGTGAGGTGGATTAGCTTTATGAGACCAGCCATCTTGCTGAAGACAATTATAAACTCTGGGCAAAACATAAAAAGCAAGTTTTGAAATCACAAGAGCATGAGCCAGAAACTGGATGGGGCCCCCACGTGTGACAGAGGGAATCACACTGGGTGAGTCCGACATTGACCCAGCTTCTCCCAGAAGTTGGACATGCAGGGAGAGAAGTTTATGCAGAAAACAACACTCGTAGTGAGCAGGATTCAGGCATTAGACTTCTGGGCCACCAGGGCCTCTGGAAATTGGGAAGAGAAAACAACCAATATGGAATTGGTCTCCCAGAAGGAAAAAAGCAAGGAAATGAGGGATAAATATATACACACATGTACTCGAAAAAGTATTGGTTGAAAATTGTCTAAATTTGGCCACAAACATCCACCCACAGCTGCAAGAATCTCAACAAATCTCAATCAAGACAAGCAAAGAAAACCACACTTCAGCACCTCCTAATCAAACTGGTGGAAAAATAAATAAACATTTTAAATCCTCCAGAGAGACTTCCTCGTTTGGTTCAAGGGTAACTGGTGTGGAATTTGCCTTCTCACCTCAAACAACTAGAAAACTGCTCAAGATAGATAGAATAACTGCTTCACCTGCTGGGGCCAGACCATGCAGGATGGCGATTCCTGAGATGAGGGAGACACGTGGGGTAATCCTCAAACTGGCCTGGCTCTCTCGGGGCTGACCACAGCTGTCTTGATGAAGTGAGGGGGCCTGGGAGGCCACACAGCCGGAATTTGCAAGGTGAATTATCAGAGAGAGCAGAGATAGAGTTCAGAAACCCTCCTGAAGCTCTCCTTGACACGATGGCTGGGTAGTAACCTGCACATGCATTGGATGAAACAGCACAAAGCCAGTGAGCTGGGGAGCTGTAAAATGAAAAACTCCCAGCTCTCACATGGGGATGGAAGATATTTTAATTCCTCATTTTCCCTAGAGTGCAGGCTACGATGGACCCACCAACAAAGCCAAACGCAGCCCTCAAAGAGATCACTCAACCTGACCCACAAGTGAACTAACTACCTGTCGGAAACAAACTCAATACCCTTTAGGGAAGTCAGCAAACTGACACAATACAAAATGCAAATTTCCTGGCATCCAATCAAAAATCATAACCTATAAACAGAAAAACAATCAGGTCATGGAAAAGCACCAGTTCCTCCAACAAGGACTTAAAAACCACTATTATATGTATTTAAATTTGCTCAAATATTCAAAGGAAAACAATGAACATGGACAAAAATGGGAAATATCAAACAGAGCCAACAGCAGCACCTAGAACCAAAAAGAAAAAAATCTCTAAAATAAAACTTTTACGGGATGGGGTTAGCAGCATATTAGACACTGGAGAATAAATAATTAATTAACTCAAAAACGTAGCAATAGAAACTGTACAATATGAAGCAGGGAGAGGAAAAAGATTAAAACACAAACAAAAAACCAAACAGAGCTCAGTAATCTACAGAATTTTGTCAAGCAATTTAAAACACATGCAATTGGAGAAAGAAAAATGACCGAAAGAAATAACAGTCTTAACATCTTCCAAATTTGATCAAAACTGCAAATCCACAAATGCAAATAGCTTAACATCAAAACAAAGAGAACCACACAAAGGCACAACCTAACAAAAATTGCTGAAAACCAATGAAAAAGAGAAAATCTTAAAAGCAGCCAGGGGAGATGGAGGGACAGCTCTGTATGGAGGAACAAAGAGAAAATATACAGCAGACATATCATCTGAAACTACAGAGGCCAGAAGACAGAGAACAACATCTCTAAAGTGCTGAAAGGAGAAAATTTTGTCAACTTAAAATTCTACGTCCAGCAAGAAAATCCTATAAAATGAAAGTTAAATAAAAACTTTCTCAGATAACCAAAAACTGGCAGACTTCATTGCCAGTTGACTTGCACTACAGAAAAAGAAAAAGTTATACAAAGTTCTTTAGGTGAAATAATAATGATGCCCCGTAGAAACACGGACCCACACAAAGGAATGAAGAACAGCAGAAATGCTAAATACATGGGTAGAGAGAAAAACCTTCTTTTCTAATTTTTAAAATTTCTTTTAAAAATTGACTGTTTCAAGGAAAAACACATAGAGATTTATAACATATGTAGAATGAATACATACAGGACCACTACTGCACAAAGGTCAGAAGGGGAAAGTGAAGGTATACTGTTGTGAGGTTCTCACACTACAGGCGAAGAGGTATATCATGCGAAGGTAGAGACCGATGAATGAAAGGCACGTATTATAAACCCTAAAGCAATCACTAAAAACTCGAAACAAATGTCACAATCAAAAAGCTAATAATGCAGGTAAAATGGAGTCATAAAAAATAATTACTCCAAAAGAAAGCAGGAGAAGACAGAATGGATCGACGGAACAAACAGGAAACAAATAGCAAGATGTTGGATTTGAACCAGCCATGCTGATCACTATATTAAATGCAATTGTCCCTCAGGACACGTACCGTCTACAACAACCTACTTTAAGTATATAAAGACCACACACACACACACACACACACACAAAGATTAAAATTAAGAGGATGGAAAATATATGCCATGCAAAACACTAAGCATGAGAAATGTGGATATTATCAGGGATACAGGGAGTCAATTCATAATGATATATTGGTCAATTCATTAAAAATGCATAATAATCCTAAATGTGAACATACCTAATGATAGAATTTCAAAATACATGAAGCAAAAACTGACACAACGGTAGGGCAAAATAGACAGAACCACAATCATAATTGGAGATTTCAAGACCCTTCTCACTGTAATTAATAAAACATATAGACAGAATATTGGCAAGAATGTGGAAGACAAGCAATGTTACCAATCAACTGGATCCAAGTGACACTTACAGAACACTGCACCTAAGAACAACAGAATACACATTCTGTTCAACTAAATACAAAACATTCGCCTGGATAGACCACATGCTGGACCATAAAATAAGTCTCAATATGTTTTTAAAAAGTGACATTATATGAAAAAAAAAAGAAATTTTATAAAAACAAATTAGAAATCAATAGCAAACAAAAGATATTAAGAAAATTCCCCAAATATTTGGAAATTTAACAATACACATCCAAATAATCTGCTGGTCAAAGAAGAGATCACAAGGGAGATTGAGAAATAATTTATGACAAATAAAAATAAGAAGTAAGTTATTAAAATTTGTGGGATGCAGCCAATGCAGTATGCAGAGGAAAATTAAGAGCTTTAAATGATTATACTAGAAAGTTAGAAAGGTCTAAAACTGATGAGCTGATTTTTCACCCTAAGAAGCTAGAGAAAATGAGCGTATTAAATGCAAAGTAATTAGAAGAAAGGAATTTATAGAGTTAATAGCAGAAATAAAGTAGAAAAAAGAAAAATAGAGAACAGCAAAGAAAGTAAAATCTGGTTCTTAGGAACAATCAACTCAGTTCATAAACATTGAGCTTAGCTGTTGAAAACTGCCAGCTTGTACAAGACACAAACGTGCCATATGAAGTGTAAAAGACGTGACATCACTATAGCTCCTATAATCATTAAATGAACAGTATGGGAATATTATGAAAAATCTTGTGCCAATAAATTCAACTACTTTAATGAAATAGACAAATTCCTTGAAATACTCAAATTACCAAAATTGGCTCGAAAAGAAATGGAATATCCAAATAGCCCTGTAACTATTAAAGAAGCTAAAGTCACAATTAAAAATCTTCCCACAAAGATAATTCCAGGCCCAGATGGCCTCCCTGATGAATTGTAATACACATTTTTCAGAAACCAGAGGAAGAGGGAACACTTCTCAATTCATTTTATAAAGCCAACACCAACCATTACTAAAACCCGATAAAGACAGTCCAAGAAAACTACCAACCCATTTTCCCCACGTACAGAGATGCAAAAACCCTTAACAAAATCATAGCAAATCAAATCCACCAACATATAAAAGCTGATGTACTCCAGGGATGCAAGGTTATTTCAATATTTTTAAAAAGTCAAAGTAACTCATCACACTAACAATACAGGAGAAAAACTGTACGCTCTTTTCCATAGATATATAAAAAGCATGTTACACCCACTCGCGATAACAATGATCTGTAAACTAGGAATAGAAAGGAACTTCCTCAACATAATAAAGGGCATCTAACATAATAGATGATAACAAAAGACCAAACATTTCCCCCGTAAGATAAAGAACAAGGCAAGGTTGCCTGCTTTTGTCATTTCTGTTCAGCATTGTACTGAAGGTCCTGCCACTCCGTGAGCAAGAAAGAGAAATACAAGCGCCTCCAGATTGGAAAAGAAGAAGCCAAGCTGTCTTCCTTCACAGACCACGGTCTCATATCTGATACAATTAACTCAAATGAATCACAGAGCTACAGTAAGTGCTGAAACTACAAAAGTTCTAAGAAAATATCTTTGCAACCCTGAAATAGCAAAGATTTCTTAGACACGTCACAAAAAGCACAAACATCAAAGGAAATATTGATAAATTGGACTTCATAAAAATTCACAACTTCTCTCTTCAAAGACATCACGGAGAAAATGAAAAAGCAAGCTACAGATGCATGACCATGTTTGAGGTACTCATATCTTTAAAAAAGGACTGACACCCAGGACACGTAAGAATTCCTGCAACTCGGTTACAGGAAGACAAGTAAGACACATGAAAGATTTAAAAAGACCTTTTATATAAGAAGATTCAAAATGTCAATAAGAACATAAAAAGATGTTAGACATCACTAGTCATCAGAGAAATGCAAATTAGAACCACAATCAGGTACTACTCTACACCCACTAAAATGGCAAAAAATATAACAGCAACTGGAGAGAATGTGGAGTAAATGGAACTCAAGTAGCATAAAATGCTACAACCACCTTGAAAATCCTTAGACAGTCTGTCATACACCTACCCTTTGACTCCTGGTATTTACAAACGAAAACATCTGCAAAGACCTGTACATGAATGTTCATTAACAGCTTTATTCATAAGAGCCAAACACTGAAACAACCCAAATGACCATCAGCAGGTGAATAGGTAAACAAATTGTAGAATGAAAGTACGACAGAATACTACTCACCACAAAAATGAATGAACATACAACAACATAAAACATACATGCAACAACATGACGAATCTAAAATCATTGCACTGAAGGATTGCAGACACACAGGAGTACGTACTGTATGATTCCATTTACATAAAATTCTAGAACAAAACTAATCTCTAGCCATAGAAAGCAGGTCAGTAGTTGTGTAGGGCTGGAGGTGACAGTGGAGACTGAAAGATTGACTGAGAATTTGGGGTGATGGAAATATACTCTATCTTGATTGTGGAGGGGTGTGAGTGGCCAGTAATCAAATAAAAAGATGTCCAGCATCATTAGTCACCAGGAAATACACATTAAAATGATAATGAACATCACTTCATACCCACTGAGAAAGGCCAAAATTTAAATGGCTGACAACCACAAACGTAAGGGTGTGGAATGACGGCTGTTTCCAAATGCTGGCTGGTGGGGTGTGAAATGGCACACCCACTTTGAAAACTCTTTGTCTAACTGAGTCTTCTTCTATCTCATTTAGTTTCCTTAGAATTGTTGCTTGAAATTCCCTGTCCATCATTTCAAGGACTTCCTGTTCTGTAGGATCTAGAATTTGAGAGTTATCGTGTTCCTTTGGAGGTGTCGTGCGTTCTTGGTTTTTCATGTTTCTGGTATCTCTCCGTTGGTGTTTAGTCATTGTGGCAGAGGCTTTCACGGTCCACTTGTTCCTCCCTGGAGTCTGCAGCAGTGGGAGGGAGTTCTGCTGTCGCTCAGCTGCCTGTTGCTGCCTCGGGGCCTGGGGGTCAGCAGTTCAGGCCTCTAAAGCTCCTGGTCCACCGTGCCACTTCCCAGGCAGCCCTTCTCAGTCGGCCACTGCTGTGCCACCCCACGCTCTGGACTGCACTCGGTTGGGCTCAGGAGCCCCCCGAAAACTCTTTACCTCCATCGTAAGAACCACACCTTCCACTTCTGGACATTTACCCAAGAAAATAAAAAGATGCATTCACACAGAGACTTTTTCCAGAGCATTTATAGAAGCTTCATTTATAATTGCCAAAAGCTAAAAAAAAAAGATAAAAGATAAAAGGAAAGAAAAACACCAAATAACCATCAGCAGTGGATAAAAACAAATTATGCTGTATTTATACCATTCCACAATAAAAAGGAGTGACTATGAACACACAAAACAACACTGAGGAATTTCTCACTAACATTATTTTGAACAAAAGAAGCCAAATACCAAAGGGTGAGCACTGAGAAATTACATTTATACAGAGCTCTAGAAGAGGCAAACCTAATCTATAGAGAAGGAAATCTAAGCAGCATTTGCCTCAGCAAGAGGGATGGGACAGTCGCCCAGAAAGAGGCACTAGGGAACTTTCCTGATTCAGATCTTGCTACTTGAGCATATTCATACGTCAAAACTCATTGAACTATACTCTAAATTCCAAAAATTTACTGTACACAAATTATGCTTCAACAAGAAAAGCTCGGGAAAAAAATTACAATAGCATCTGAGAATGTGAAGAAGGAATAAATCTAACAAAATGTAAAAAGGTCTTTCAAGAAACTATAAAACATTATTGAGACATTTTAAAGAAGCTCTTAAACATGGAGAAAACACAGTTTGCATTGATTAGACGACTCAACATTATGCAGATGTTAATGCTCCCCACATTTATAGATTCCATATAATACCAATCCAAATCCCAACAAGAATTTCTGCGGAACTTGGCATGTAGTTCTAAAATTTACATGGAATTTCAAAAGGCAAGAACAGACAAGACGCTGTTGATAAACCAGAAAAACGTGAGAGATTTGCTCTACCAGACTCCAAGATGTGTGGTAAAGCTTCTGTAATTAAGACAAGATGGGTCTTTGGTGCAATGAAAGAGAATAGAGACCAGAGACAGGGCATGTGCACGGGGACACTTGATTTAGAAATGTCTGGCTCTGAAGAAGGAAGAAGGAAAGAAATCATGCTGGGGCTATTGATTATCCACATGAGAAAAAATGAAATCTGACCCCCACCTCCCATCATACACAAAAATTAATTGAGACAGACTGAGATCCAAACGTGGAAGTCAAAACACTGAACAAAGCTTTTCAAAGATAATATGAGAGATCATCTTCATGACCTTCACATGGGAAAAGATTTTTAAATATGATTCAAAATGCAATAACCATAAGGGAAAAGTTGGATAAATTTGGCTGCATAAAAATTAAGTATTTCTGTTCATTGAGAACACTAGTAAAAGAGTCGAAAGCCAAGACAAGTAGTGGCACAAAGTATTTGCAACACATAGAACTGATAAAGGTCTCATGTCTAAAATGTACAAAGAACTCCTGCAAATGGTAGAAAAATGGGTCAGACACTTGAACAAGCACACTACAAAAGCAGAGCTCCAGCTGGTTAGTAAATGTAGAAAACGGTGCTCATTAGTCATCGGGGGAATGCAAATCACAACCTCAATGAGAAATCACTACAAACCCACCAAAAGAGCTGAAATTACGAGGCTGGTTAGAATGCAGAGAAATGGAGACTCTCATACAATACTGTAGGCTCTGAAACAACAGGGAAGAGTTCAGATTGCCTAAGAAATTTAAAGATGGACACACTCCATGACCAACAATTTCACTCCTAGGTATACACTCAGCAGAAAAATGTGCACACGTGCACCAGGACCCAAATGTTCTTCAACAGAAAAATGGACAAATACATCTTGGTATGCAGTGACAAAAATGAAGGTATTTCAGCAGCACACAATATAATGAATTAATATTTAAAGCATCATGTTGAGCCACACACAAAAATACTTACTGTACCATGTCATTTGCATAAATATTTAGCACATGCAAAACTAAGCCATAGTATTTAAGGATACCTACCTAGATGGCAAAACTAAAAAATTTTACAGAATGAAATAATCTATATACTCAAGGAAGGGATTGCATGAAGGTCAGGGTAAGGGTCACCTTTGGGGGAGGGTGCGGGAGGGACTGGGAATGGGAAAAGCCATTTGGGGTGCTCTGGCAACTGGCTGGAAGGGGGAAAATGGGCATTTGCCAGAGGTGCTACAGGGTCAGGGAAGGTTTCTTTTTTAAGATGGAAGCAGGTGTGGCTTGTGGTCCTGCAGAGCAAGAAGTGGGTGACTCAAGAGAGAGGAAGGAGAGATGCCTTGGAGGGTTCAGAGGATGGACGTCTGTGCACAGGGTGGACCTTAGGTGACCTTAGGTGGATCTTAGGTACCTGGGCAGTTCATCCAATAGCACATGCATCCAGGAACAGCAGCTGATAGATTCCAGGGAGGGAAGGTGGGGATTTCCTGTCTGGTCCCTTCTCATTTCCCAGAGAAATAAGAAAATAGGTCAGTGGCTCCATCATGCGAAGGCTTCTGGAACCTCCTAGGTTTCTTAGCATCCTGGGTAGGGCCTAAGACCAGGTCAGCCAGGCCCTCCCAGCTCCCCTGGAGGCCCTGCCTGCCGAGATACCAATGTCTGCAGTGTCCCATCAGGGGTGGGAACTGTAGGTATCCACACGGGGAACCTGACGCCGAGATCTAATACCCAGAGCAAAGGGCTAGGGGGCGTCACCTGAGCCTGCAGAAATCAGTTCCTGAAGAGAAATGCACAAAAGAGCATCATGTGCATTGCCAAAAAAGCTCCCATGCAAGCTCTGCAAACAAAACACCCAAAGTGGCCAGAGCCACGTCAGAGACATCCTGGAAGCACCGAGCTCCTCACACCATGTAGCTGCAGTACAGCAAGGAGCAGAGTTCACTCTGAAAACCACAAGTCCAAGTCCTCCTATGCAAAACTTGCCTGTAGATCTAGAGTGACAAAGTCAGGGGACTTGGCAGACACCAGCTACTGCACTCCCAGCTGTTTCCAGCTTTCTGAGAAGAAACAGGGTCAGGCCCAGCGCCACGCTCTTCCCGCCCAGCGCTGGCTGCCCGGGGAGGGTGCAGTCTGGAGCTGAAGCGCTGAAATGTGGAAGGATTCTCGCTTTGCAAATTTACTGAAGCTTAGTCCTGGTTTCGAAATGGCTTGCTTCACTGACATTCTTGAGCACTGACATGAACTTATTTGAAAATTGCAGGAACCACATGAAAATACGGTGACGTTTAATGATAAAGTTTATGAATTCAAAGCAAAAATGTCACCTTTGGAAAAGTAAGACCAGAATAGCTCACCAGTGATGTAGGGGGGGAGGTATCGTTGGAATCCTAAAGAAGAATCATTAAGCTCTGGGAGCAATATCTGTGGATGCTGAGGAAAGTGTAATCATTATTTTGAAATATTCAATATATAAAGTTCAGTTAGATTCAAAATCCCTTTGCATTATCACAAAAATTCCAACATTATATTTGTCAACCAAAGAAAAAGACGGGTTGTTAGACTAGATGAATGGTGCGCCCCAGAGTTCAGTTTAGAGAGACCAAGGTATCCAAATTCCGATTAATGGTGAGAAAGGAGATCTTGCCAGTCGGAGAAATAGCAATAAATAATCTTCAGCCATTCACTCCTAGACACTTGCTGGAGTTTCTTATCAGTAATTCGAGGAGATTAACTCAGAAATTACCCGAGGCCATTTCAAATACAAGCCGGAAATAAAAATAAGGTCGTATGGCAAGATCAGTCTCTGACTTTAAATTTTTAAAAGGGGTTTCTGCTGAAGTTTTACATAAATTCGATATTCAATATCTTTCCTACTTGGTAGCATTTTTTCTTACCATTATATAAAATGAAAACCTGTGCACATTTCACCAAGCCCCCATTTATGGTCCCGAATCCCCCGCAGTCTGCCCCAGTGCGGTGCACGGACGTGTTCCGTGCCTGCCAAGACGTGAGCAGGGCTCAGAAGCTCTCCAGTCACAGCCCCATGGATTAGGAAGGGGGCTCTAGACACAGGAGCCTGGATCAAAACCCCACTCTTCACCTAGAGGCTGCCAGGCAAGCGACTGTGCTTCCCAGAGCCTCAGTTTCCCATCTGTAGAATAGGACAAATAACCTAAGAGGGTTTTGTTAACATTGAGTGACAAATTCTGACCCAGAATGATCACTCAATACACCTCCAAAATCTCTTTGCTGGAAGAAGGCAGACCTAGGCCACTCACCAGAGCAGCCTCATGGGTGACAGGGGTCACAGGAGCAGACAGACACTCAAGTGGTGACACTTGACCCAGGCGGGTCAGGGAAGAGCCTCCCATGCCAGGGCTCTGTCCATCTCATGCATCCCCATGACTCTGGGGACACAGCAGGGTCAGGGCCTGGTCTGAAATGACTGGTCAGCACACGGACATCAGCGTGCTCAGACTCCACACACAGCTGGGCTGTAAGGACACACCCGAGGCCCACGAGCCTCCCTCCCGAGGGCGGGCAGCCCTGCTCCCTCTTCCTTCTGGGCTTCCCCGGCACCTGCACAGCGCCCCGTGCCGGACATTCATGCAGCATCCCAGCGGCCACGCCAGCCCAGCCAGGCAGCGGGTATTTCCCCATCACACACAGGAGGAGACTGAGCCTTCGGGAGCTCCATCCTCAGCCAAGGTCACACGTGGCAGAGCCTGGAGCCCAAGTCAGCCTGCAGAGGGTGTCCCCAAATGTCCTGGGCCTGGAAATGGTCCCTTCCCCATCCCACCCCTCTTCTGCTCACTGCCCAGAAAGAGGGACAAATTGGAGGGCCCGCACCTCATAAGAGGTGCCCTCCTGGACAGTGAGGCACCTGCTCCCACCCTCTGTCCCCAGTGAGTTCAGGTGGCTGAGCCCCAGCTGAGGTGGCACGTTGTGGGGCGAGTGCTGATCTGTCTGCAGGAGCCCTGGGAGCCCCAGGCCCTGGGCTGGGTTCCTTCCAGAGTCCGGAGGGAGCTAGGAAGGTCAGGCATTGCCTGCAGCATGAGGCAGCTGTGGCTGGTGCGACACTGGGGTGGCAGGGGGTGGATGTGCCCTTGGGGCAGGAGGGGCTGTAGAAGGAACCCATGGTGGCTGGCTTTCCAGGAGCCCCAGACCCTCAGGAGAAGCAGGCAAGGGAAGGGAAGTGCATGCGTGCACGGGGTGCTGCCCTCCATGGACCTGCCTCCCAGGGAGAGGCCCAGCCTCACCCCTCCTCGCAGGCCTGGCCTAGGCGCTACCCAGGTCTCACCAGCACATACAGGTCCGTGCTCAAGAGTCAAGTTCCAAGTTATCTGGGACATTCAGAGGTAACTCCAGGCTTCCAGTGCCCAGCTTAGAGCAGATGCCAGCATGCGGAGAGTGAATGCATGGGTGGACGGACCGACGGACAGATAGTTCAGTGAGTGAATGGGGCTTTGCATGCACCTTCTGCCATAACTGTCTGCCACAAGGAGGGCACAGCAGATGTAGCCCAGAGGCTCAGAGACCTTGCCAGACCCATTGGGAATCTGGCAGAGCTGGCATCTGATCAGGGCTTGCAAGGACCACAGGGTGTCAACAGGCACACCGGGGCACAGGGTTGTTATCTTTAAATCCAAACAGGAAGTCTTTTATACCCACCCTGCATGCTACATCAGAGTGGCCCCAGGCCCCGTGGGAAACTCCCCAGCCAGCAAACACCCAAGCCAAGGTGGCCTCTATATGACCCTGCCCTTCCCATCACATCCCCTGCTGTCACCCGGGGCGGGGGCCCAACTCCAACAACCAGCCCTCTGGATTCCTGTAGGTATTTATACCCCCAGACTGCCTGCCATCTGCCTGTTATCTGGACCCCATCCTTTGGGCTCCTCCCCGAGATGTGCGGTTCCTGTGGGCCCTCCCACCATGGCCGGCTTCCTGGTCTCAGGCAGCCTGGCACCAGGGCCATCTGCCCCAGTGCAGCCCAGTCGGTATTTCTTCTTGTAAAGCGAGGGCCTTGGACCCAGCAGCCTCTGGTCCTGGCCCCACACGACACTTTCTGAGCCTCTAGTTGAATTCAAAGCCAGGCCCAGGGTCCTGAAGGAAGGCAGGGTGGGGGTGGTGTCCTCCCAGTGTGTCGTACAGGACCACCTGGAGGCGTCCTAAGTCCATCAGGCCCTGGGCTGGAGGACTGGCAGCATCTCACAGAAAAGCATTTCTGCCGTGAGGACGGGCGACCAAACAGCAGCAGGACCAGGTGGAGCCACCGGGAAGTGGGGGTGGGTTGGCAGTGAGCAGGCGTCCGGCCTCGGGCTGCAGGCTTCGAATTCATTTGTTTTCATTTTCTGTTTCGTCATCACGACGCTCAGCCATCCGCGTGCAACCCACACCCACGGCGGCCACTGGAGCCTGGAGGCTGCTACTACCTGTGCAAGCGTCAGGTCAGCCCTTGGGACCACAGAGAGGCCCTGGGAGAGCTGGCGTGGTGGGGGAGGGCACAGAGCATCAGCCCTTCCATAGCAGACGAGGAAAGTGAAGACGGGGGAAGTCAGTCCCCCAGCAGGTTACTGGGATCACTTCTTAACTGCCCCCTCCCGCCACCCGATCCAGCCCCCTGGACCTCAAAGGCTGCACCTTAAAGGTGTCCAGCCCCCGCTCAGCCCCTTCCCAGCTCTGTGGCCTTGGGACGTGGCCCAACCTCTCTGAAGCAAACATCATTATATTAATGTGCTGGGGCCACGGTAACGAGTGACCTCACACTGGGCAACCTGGACAACAACAGTGTATCTTCTCACGGCTCCAGAGGCTACAAGTCTGAGACCAGGATGTCAACAGGGCTGGTTCCTTCTAAGGATTCTCTCCTTGGCTTTTGGACGGCATCTTCTCCCTGTGTCCTCACATGGTCGTCCCCCTGTGTGTGTCTGTGTCCTAATCTCCTCTGCTTATAAGGACACCAGCACGTGGGATTAGGACCCACCCCAATGACCTCTGTAAGGCCCTATCTCCAAATGCTGTCACATTCTGAGGTACTGGGGTTTGGGACTTGAACATATGAATTCCGAGGGGACGTAGCCCAGCCCATGATAATCATAATCGTAATCGTGTACACGTCTTGAGGACTCAGCTTGCTCACCTGCAAAATGGAGATGAAAACCCGTCTATCTCACAGGGTCAGTGTAGGAACCGAGCCTGCCACATGGGGGTCTCAGTACGGCCCCACCTCCCCTCCTTTATTTAAGTGGGAATGACGACCAAACAGGCACTGGGAAGGCCAGCTCCTCCCTCCACAGGAACACCCTGCAGGGCGGATTTCTCTCCCACGCGCCAGCCTGGGCTCCCCCCTCTGCCAGCGAGAAGTGAGGCCCCCACGCGATCCCCCTGCACCCGGCTCTTCTGCCTCTGTCGAGGCCCAGGACAGCCTACTGACAGACACCTGCTTCTCTAAGCTGGAGGGAAGAGCTCCCCAGGATGTCCCACCCACGGTCCTGCAGGACCCCTCCCTGCTCTCTTCGCTGCCAGTAGGACCACAAATCACGTGAGGAATCAATATAAACAGTAACGGTGACGTCCGCCAGGTGGGGAGCCTCCGCTCTGGGTTAGGAACCCTCTCTTTTCTCATTTCACCCTCACAGCCACTGGTGAGACTGGGTGTTGTGATGGTCCCCACTTCACAGCTGAAGAAACTGAGGCACAGAGAGCACAACCCACTTACCCAAAGTCACACAGCAAAGGTGGGGCCCAATGCCAGGCTCAGTGCCTGTCTGCCACGCTGCCTATCAGCTCAGCGCACCAGGGTTAATTTTCATGGAAAACACTAAAAACAACAACTTTATTATCAGCTAAAAGCAGAAATGTTTCTTGTTTAATTAAACTCTGGATCCTGCCAAGCCCAGAGCTCCACAGGGCTGAGCTGACCCCAGCTTGGCATTCCCACCACTGGTGGGGGGAGGACAGGGTAGGGCTTCAGCAGAGGAAATGTGACCCAGAGCCAGCTCGGGGCACAAAGTTGCCACTGACCAGTGCCAGGGGCTGAGCTGGGCATGGGGCACTGGGAGAACGATGGCAGCAGCACAGGGTCCCTGCCCAGGGGACTCAAAGTGCAAGAGGTGGTGACAGTGGACAGCAGCTACCGATGTCACGGGTACGTGTGGTTACACTTAGCTCGGGGGGGCCACAAGGAGTAACATACAGCAACACACTGTGGGCTTGCGCCAGGAATGGGTACCCAGCCTCGCCAAGGTTTTCTGAGGCCACCCGAGCAAGGTGTATCAAAGGTATTTTAAATGTACGTGTCCCAACATATCTCCTTCTAAGAATTTACCCTGGAGAGAGACTGTCATGGATTCACATAAAAACATATCTAAAAGACAGTCATTTCCACAATCTTTATACGAATAAAACATAAGGAGTAACTTAATGGCACATCCATGAGATGCACAGCCACAGCCACCAAAATTCAGGCTGTGGACAAATGCCCGTGACATGAGAAAACTCTGGAATATGTTATAGAGTGAAATTGAAATCTTGAGCTGTCTGCAATTAAGTCTCAACATAGGTGTGTAGTGTGTGTGTGTATGTGAGTGTGTACACGTGCACACAGACATTTAAGGAAAAAAATAAAGCAGAAAAGATATTCAACAAGATGTTAACGGTTGTCAGCAGGTGTTGGAAATGCACGTGGCTGTCTTTTCTTTCAGCCACTCACTGTATTTTCCAGATGTCATATAAGGAGCATGCATTACCTTTACATTCGCAGAACAAGTGTTTTAAGGAATTAGTAGGATCTGGTTAGGCGACACATCACAACTGATTCCCAGGTGTCCAGGCCTGCATGCCATGTGTGCAGAGCATGCCGGGAAGATGCCCTCCCCTCACGAGAGTGGGAATCAGGAGAGGCTGGGGGGGATCAGCAGGGCTGGTGGGAGCCAGAATGGTCCAAGCCAGGGCCAGCCCAGGGCCTCACATATGCCGCAGGGGCAAAGGTGGCCCCATCTCTGGCTGGGAGGAAGAGCCGGAAGACCAAGGCTGACCTGGGGGAGGTGGCTGGAGACCCCTGACCTCCAGGCCAGGAGTCCCCTGGAGCAGTAAGGCGCCCATTTCACCTTCACCACCACAAGCGGCTCTGATTTTGCTCCCATGCTTTGCAGGTGAGGAAGCCGAGACTCCAAGAGACTGAGGACAGGTGCGGGCTCACAGTGAGGACTGGGGCAGGAGCCGCCTTGCACATGATGGGATCGTAACGTGCAGGGGGAAGACCTCGCAACTGGCGTGATCACCCCCGTAGGGTGACTTGTCCATGGTCACGCAGCTGGCAGAAGGTGGAGCAGAAGTCAGAGCAGGAGGGTGACTCTGAAGCCCAGGGCTCTGGCATGCATTCTCTCAAGGTTGCACGCACACAGCCGCAAGCACCACTGGGAATGACGAGGCTCTCCAAGCCTGGGTGGGAGGTGAGGACGGGGGTCATCCTTGCCCTCACTGAGCCAACAGGGGAGCTGGGGACACAGACACAGAGAAACAGTGACAGTACAGTAGGACAGGGCCAAGATGGGCAGCATAGGGGAGGACACCAGACCCAGACTTTGGGGATGAAGGAAGGCTTCCTGGAGGAAGTGGCGTTTAATGCAAGATCTGAAGAGGAATATCAGTCAGCCTTTGCTGAGAACTAACGGCTCCAGCACTCAGAGCTTCCTGCCAGCAGCGTTCATTCTCATGCTCCTGGGGGCACAGGTCGCCCACAGCTCAGCTGGCCAGGCTGGGCTCAGCAGGGTGCATCTGCAGCAGGCGGCAGGTGTGCTGGGCCAGGCTCCTCACATGGGCTGGTGCAGGATGGGTCCTCGCAGCCTCTTTCTGGGGCCCGGGCTGAAATGGCAGCAGGCACCAGCAAGGAGGCCCTGAGACAGAGGCGAGCCCAGCCCATGGATGCAGGTCGGGGCCTGTGGCCTCCTGGTCCTGGTTACTGGGGTGGGAGAGGGAGAAGGGGCTGGGAAGGGCGTCCCAGAGTGTTCCGGGCGCAGAACAAGCAGGGGTGACGGCCCAGAGACACAAGAGAGTGTAGAAACGTGTGCAGCCCACAGAGGCCAGGAGGAACCCGACCACCTCGGCACCATGTCCTTGGGTGTGACTTCCCCTGTTAGAGCCACGAGGACCATTTTGGAGGAAGGATTTGGGAACAAAGAGCCCAACAACTTGTTCCACGTGGTCTCTGGGCCAGAAAGCAGAGAGAGCCCTTCTGTGCACATGCAGGACTCCAGATCACCTGTACCCCACCCAAAGTCCTCTTCAACAGCCAGCTCTGTCACTGAATCCCCTCTGGGGTGTTAGGGGACATGGGGGCCACTCTTTGAGCCCTGGTCTCCAGGGCAATGCTACGGGGCCTCATGGAAAGTGACGTTTCTGAAAACACAGGAAGCCAGGCACAAAGCCCCTTCTCTCATCTCTATGATGCCTAGTCGTGGACCCACAATCACAACATAAGTGCTGGCAAACACATTTTCATGCATCTTCCCAGCGAATTCTCAGCCGTCCCCACTTCAAATGCTCACACACCCCTCATGACAGGGTACAAACCGGTAATCAACCCCCAAACCTCCAGTGCAAACCAGTCTTCTTTGATTCTTGTCAAATTCCTTTCATTATGAACTTGCAGTTGGCCTGATCATAAATTCATCTGACATGGGAGGCAGCCTGCCTTCTGCCATACTAGGTTTAAAAAAAAAAGTTTAATGAGCCTTAAATTTCAACAACAACAACAAAAAAAACTTTATAAAATGCACTGGTGCTTAGGTTTGGTGAGGTCTGAGTCCCTGCCCAGCCCACCCTGGCGTTCCCTTCTATGGACCGTCACAGAACCAGCACCTGCAGGGCAAGCACTAGGGAAGACGGTTTGCAAAGACAGCCCAGTGCCCCCCTATACCCCCCACACACCGCTGCAATGTGATTTGGCAGCTCCTCCTGGTATGGGTGAGCCTTGCACCTGGCTTTGGCCAAAAGAATTCAGCAAAATGGACATCTGCCTGAGCCTGGCCTCAGGGGCCTTGCGGGCTCCACTCACTGTCAGAACCCTGCCAGGGCTAGCCACTGGAGGACAAGAGGTCCCACCCTCTGACCACAGACGCCTGCATGGGCCCAGCCTGGGTCAGGCCCGGCTGGACCCACGGAGCCCTCCTGCAGGTGCAGAGAAATGCTGAGCGAGTGCTGCTTTAAGCTGATAACCATGGGGGTCGTTTGTTACACATCAATAGCTAACTGACACAGAACCTCAGGCCTCAGTTTTCCCATCTGTGAAGTAGAGATGGCAGTGCCCACTCCAGGCCTCAGGACAGTCACTGAGTCCTTGTAACTTGGTCACTTAAATCCCCCCGAGTTCATATTCAGGGACAACGTCTAGCGAGGCATGGGCCAGTACAGGCCTCTCCAGCCTGGGCCACTCTCGCCCATGCAGCTGAGGATGCCAGCAAGAGCTTCCTACAGCACGTAGCTGGCAGAGACCCGACAACACGTCAAGTTCCCCCAGTGGCACTGTGGGCCCTGGATGGCCCTGCCTCTCAGCAGGACATCTGCCCTTCCTAATCTAGCCCCCTGCCCCTTATTTGGGGCCGCACCTCCCATGCCTCCTAACTCCAAGGGCCACCAAAACCCACCCAAACACACGGTCACTTTTCTTACCCTGTACCCCACACACGGTCTGTCCCTCTGCCTGAAACGTGCTCCTCCCTGGCCCTCCAGCTCCTGACAAGCACCCGTTCCATCTTCAGGAGCCACCTTTCCTGATGGTCCATGGCCACAGGCAGCCCTTGGCTGTCCCTAGTGGGCGGCAGTGCTGCTCAGTGGTTAGGAGTACAGGTGCACCCCCAGGGCTGGAACCCTGCCTCTGCCAATGACCGGTTGGTTGCCCTACCCTCCCTGAGCCTCAGTTTCCCCATCTCTAACGGGGACGTGGCTTTAGAACCATCGTCACAGCACTGTCACAGGAGTGAGTTGTCATGTGAGGGGCAGTGCAGTGCAGAGGCAGGACGCAGTGAGGAAACAGAAACAAACACCAGGAGCTGAGCAGGGCCGGGGCCACCTCGGGGGTAGTGCCGATTTCCCCAGAGCCTGACCCCTGCTCATCCCTCCAGACCAGATCTTGGGAGGCTGAGGGGTCTCTCACACACCCACCATTTCTAAATTAGACCCAGAAGAATGAGTGTCCAATGCTGGTCTTGCAGCTGCAGGACTGGACTTGGGAGATTTGGAGCTAGGCAATCACCCACTCCACCAATCGACAGGCCCAGCAGGCCGCCTTTTTCACTTTGCACCTGGACGTTTGGAGCTGTATAGACGCTACCCCCAGCCCCATCCACGCTAGGTAATTAGTCCATGACCCTGCAATCTCTGCGTTTTGAAATTCATCCTGAACTCTCGCAACCCGCTGGGCTTCATTTCAAATGCCTGTGCTCTTTCATCTTCTGCTGCCTTCATTAATTCTCACCCCCGGGCTGGGGCGCACGTGCCCGCCTCTCCTCCCAGGGCCGTCTTCAGTCTTGGCCCTGCAAATTGATCGGTGCGTCCTCCTCCCTGGCATTTGCACAGCGGGAGATGGCCTCTATGTCCTTTCCCTTCAATTTGCGGAAAGCGTTGGCTCCCTGGCTAGGGAAGCCGAGGGGAGATTAATTGGCAGAGCTGAACGAGGACCATTCCACCCCCAAAGTGGGCGAGAGGCCATGGAGAAGTTGCAGTTTAATTGGTTACATGCGACCCTTTCTTTTTTTTATTATTTAATTCTAACTTTTAACATTTGAAGTGGCATCAATATTAATTATTGCTGCCTTTTTCTAAGTCCCCTCTCACCCAGGAAAGAGCATGTCCATGTCTCAAAGGCAGGAAGACAGACTTGCCGTGTGCCAGGGCCGAAGCGACCTTGGAGATTCCAAGAAAGTGCATGAGTCCAGCCCTTCTTCCCTGCGATAGGGAAACTGAGGCCCAGAAAGCTCAGTATTGCGCAGCCACAGAGCAGGCCAGGGCCCTGTGCTCTGGTTCCAGGCCCTCTCCCCATCCTATGGGACTTGCCTTAGGTCTGCATTTCAAAGGGACAAAGAACAAGAGAGAGGACCTCGGGATGACAGAGGGACGAAGCAGCTCTGTTTTACTGTCAAATCCTCGGGCATTTCAGGAGTTCTGGAAGGATCCTTTCTTGACATTTCTGAGGATGGTGGCTCGTGATTTCTGCTGAGGGCATCTGGCTGGCCTGTTGCTCTTCAAGGAGGCTGCTGAGATGCCCACAAGGCCGTGCGGCCAGGCTGCACGGAGCGTGGGGAGCACAGCCCCGTCTCCAGCAGCGAGGCAAAGCCACTGCTCGTCTGTGGGAACAGGCACCGAAGATCCCACTGACTCCCGGGGCTGCATGGGCTCCTGTGCACTCGTGAGCGTGATCGATATTCCCCCAGCCACTATCGACAGGGACACTGCCACCCAGCAGGGCCTCCCTACGGCCCCCCTACCCAGCCTGCCACTCAGGGTGCATTAGAGAGGATGTGGATGCAGAAAAGACACTAAAGCGCGACCAGACGCAGGCGTGCAGCCACAGAGCACCACAGTCAGTCTCTCTCTGGCTGTGGCAAAGCTAGCTCAGAGCCCGATCTGCGGGGTGCTGGGGGAGGCTCTGGCCCTGAGCTCGCCTTGGACTCTGACCCTCCCCAGCTAGGGGCTCTGGGCAAGGCAGGGCTCCCTTTGGGAGGCAGCCCCTCAATGGCAGGATGTGGAAGGGGGCCCAGACCTCCCATTTTGCTCACCTTCCATGCCTTTGCCCTCTCCACAGGGCTTCTCAAGCACCCTTGTGTCTGGGTGCTGGGCACGGGGGTCCCCGCTCCTGTGGATCTACTGGGGACCTGACTGCAATCTCCAGAAACTAACTCTGACTGAGGCAAACAAAGAAGGAACTTCCTAAAGGACATGAGGGCTGCAGGACAGACACGAGGCTGGAAAGGTGGGTTTGGGTCGGGAAGGATCCCGGGGAGGGCGGGCTTGGCAGCAAGAGCCTTGCCGGCACTCTGCTCTGCGGCAGGCGCTGTGTGCATGTTCATGGAGGAAAAGGAGGACGATGGGTTTAAAGGAAAAATGCTGCAGGGTCACATGATTGTGTCGGTGTAATTGTCCATGGCTACAAGGACAGTAACAAGAGTGACACCCCTCCGGGGGTAGACAGGCAGTTGCTGGGCAAATGTCCCAGCAGAAGCATTTTCCATTTAGGTTGCAACAGCCTCTGTGCAAGGTGTGGCTATGCAGAGCCCTCTGGGACAGCTCCTGGGTCGGGTGTGAGTTATGAATCGTCGGTGCACGACAGCCCCCCTCACGGCCTTCCCCAGCTCTGTGTGTCAGGGGCTCTTTAAACACAAGTGACCCCGTTTTGATTTGGAAACTTTCACACCTGTGAGTGGTGTGTCCAGTTTCTACTGTTGAATAACAAAGGACCACACGTTTAGTGGCTTCAAGTGACACCAGTGTGTCAGCTCCCAGTTCCATAGGTAGGTCGGACATCCAGCACAGTGTGCGCCGTGGGAGGGCACGCGAGACTGAAATCAAAGTGCCACCCCGGCTGAGTCTTTGTCCAGAGGTCCAGGAGAGAAATTCACTTCCAAACTCATCAGGGTGGGGCAGCGTTCGGGTCCTGGGGTTGTGGGAATGAGGTCTCTGCTCCCTGCAGAGCCGTCGACTGCGGCCACTCTCTGCTCCTAGAGGAGGCAGCCTGTGGCCTCCTCGGTCCTGAAGCTTGCAAAGGCACGTGGAACCTCAGGCTTCAGATCTCTCTGACTTGCCCGTCCTCCATCAACAGCCTTTTAAATAGCTCACCTGATCAGACCAGGCCCTCGCAGGTAATCTCCCTATCCTAAGGTCACCTTCATACAATGCCACAGTCCTGGAGGGATAGTTCACCTTCACCAACTCCAGGCACTGGCATAGAACATCTTTGGGGGCTTGACTGGATTGAACAGTATCCCTCAAAGTTCATGTCCTTCCCGGAGCCTCAAAATGTGACCTCATTTGGGAATAGGGTCATTGCTGATGTAATTAGTTAAGATGAGGTCATCGCAGAGTAGGGTAGCCCTTTAATCCAGTGTGACTGGTGTCCTTACAAGAAGAGACAGACAGACAGAGACAGGTAGAACACCACGTGAGACGGAGGCAGAGATTGGAGCCATGAGTTCAGCCACTCCGAGGTAGCCGGGGGACGCCAAAGACTGCCCACCACGCCGGAAACTAAAAGAAAGGATGGGACAGCACTCTCCTAGAGCCTGCAGAGGGGACGCCGCCCTGAGAACACCTTGATTTCTGACGTCTGGCTCCAGAACTGTCAAAGAATGCATTTCTGAGGTTTTAAGTGACACGGTGTACCTTGTGGCAGCAGCCTGAGGAAATTAATACAGAGTCCATTTTAGAAATTCTGCCTACCTCAGGTAGGAACTCGTACTATGTCCATTTTGCAGGTAAAAAAACTAAACTACAGAGAGGTCAATAGCTTGCCCAAGGTGACCAGCTAGCAAATGCAGGTCCGGGTCAGGAACCCCTGCTCCTAACCCCTACTCCATTCTGCATCCCAGTGAGGGAGGGTCTTGTATGGCCCCCCTGAAGGACAGAGTGCAGAGGGTCCAACTCCTAAAATTCGTGCTCAGACATGATACCTGGGGGACTCCCACGGCCCCAGGAGACAAGCCGGGCAGGAGGACCACTGACCACTTCAGATGGAGCAACGGGGGTCAGGGTGAGGATCGTGGAGTGTATCCCCCACACCAGGACGCTCATGGGGAAGGGGGTGCGACGGATAATTATGCCAGGGTGAGCCGGTACACAGGCCTGTCCCAGCAACTGGGACACATAGTCCTCTCACAGGGTCCTCTTAGGGTCCTGTTAATGAGACACCCCCAGGGGACTCGGGGCCTGAACTCACCACCTGCTACTGGGATCTTCCTTCCCAACAGGCCTCACGGCCACCTGCCTAAAGTTTCAGGCCTTACTTTTCCAGAAGCTTCCATCACTGGCTACAAAATATAGTCCTTGGAGCCACCTGCTCTAATTGCAGGCAGCAATTACTCCCACAGTTTCAGGGCCAACAGCTGGGCTAAGTGACCGTCCCCAAAACCCATTTCCTGCCTGGCTGGGTACGGAATGTTCTTTCCCTCTAAGTAAAATAAACAGGTCTGAACTCATTGGATTTTTCTATTTGCCGTCCACTAAAGCCTTCCAGCTCCCAGGTTTTCATACAACTAAGATTTATAGTATCTATTCTCACCAGTGCAGAGTCCCCAGATAATGTTAATAGATGGCTCGTTTTGCCAATAAATCCCTCCAGCAGTGGAGAGAAATATCTATTTCAGATGAGTTCTCCAGAACTAATCCACATTCCAAGTGGTGGAGGGTACTTGGGCTGAAACGACTCCACTCAACAAGCAAGGGCACTTCTGCAATCTGGGCCGTGTCCCCCATCGCTGCACTCTGCCACCTGGAGAGAGACCAGGGCCAGTGGGGGGGTGGGGACGAGCAGCCCATCTGCCAAATGCCCCTGAGACGGGTAGACCAGAAGGCCGCTCCTGGTCTCAGGGAATGGAGCCCAGAGAAGCTGTTCAGTAAACACTGATCTGTTGGGCATTGATCAGTCCAAATACAACATCCTCCCTCAAGGCAGCTGCCTCTCTCTCTTAACGTCCCACCAGCCTCAGGCTCATGCAAGAGAGCAATCTCAGAAACAGCGCTGACCACATGCTCCCCACACCCACATCCAGGCTCTCTCTGCTTCCAGCCACTCCCTCTGGCCTTTTCCCTCTCCCTGGGGCTGGGGAGAGGACCTCCTAATGGGTCCTCTTGTCACAGTCTCCCCCCGCCATCCACCCTCACCCTGGGCCAAATCACTCATCCTGGAAACTGACCTTTCTGAGCAAAAATGCTCGGCCACTCCATGTTTTCCATTTAAAGCAAAACTTTGATTGGCCAAAGGTATTTGAGGGGACCCCACGATGACAGCATTTAAAGCCTTCCATAGTGGGGCAAAGCCACCTTTCCTTGGCCACACCAGGATTTGGACACACCCAGGACCCTCCACCTCAGCCCCTCAGTCCCCCGCCCCTCCGCAGAGTGAACCTTCTCTACAGCACCTGCCTGCTGCTGAAGTCACTCCAGGGTCCTGACACCCAGCACAGCTGCCACCTTCTCCGGGCAGCTTTCCTGGCCATCTGATCCCTCGAGTGCCAACCTTGTGCCGTGCACTGTCACTGTGTGGGGCAGGCAGCATGGACAGAACCACCGTCCCTCCTCCTGGGTAATTGTGTAGCTCGGCCAGCGGGCATCCTTGTCCCGGTGGGCTCGACAAGTCTTGACCCCACCATCAGGACCTGGACCGTGTCCTGGTGTGGGGAGTCATCCATGCTCAGCAGCATCCTGGGGCCACAGGCAACTCCAGCCAGGGTGGCAAGAAGAGAAGCAAAATAATAGTGTTTTGAAACTGTTTACTCAGTGTGACCTCAAGGACAGAGAAGAAAAAACATACATGGTCCCAATAAGGGCCAGCTGTGCTGGGCCTAGCTCTGGGTCCCCTGCGCTCACGCTCACTCTCGTGGGATCCTCGCTGCAACCCCAGGAAGTGGGTCCCGGCATGGGCGATGCTCCACTGTCCGGGCTAAGAGGAGAGTAGGAATCCCACCCAAGGCCGCCCGCTGGACTAAGGGCTGGAATTAGCATCTGGCCTGATTCTAACTGACCACAGGCTGTGCTGGGGGGTGGAAGGAACCTGCTGGAACTGGAGCTGGTTGTCTCAAGAGCAGCATGTTGGTGATGCGGATTGCCCGTTGCACACCAGTATCGGGATGCCATCGTGACAGATGCCTGAATTTGCATCCTGGCTCCACCAGTGCCCCTAAATATGCAACCCTGGGCAAGCTGTGCATCTCCTCTGGACCTCCGTTTTCTTATCTGAAATTGGGTACTAATAATAACATGGTCTCGTGGTTTCTATGAGAAGCAGGTGGAGGCAGGCGGGCAGCTCTCAGCACAATCCCCGGCTCGGCATGAATACTCGATACTACTTGAGCCGTCCGTGCTCCTCGCTTTACAGACTTATCTGTGAGGAGGAGCTCCGACTGCAATGGCTGGAAAATAACTTCTTCAAGAAAACAGCTTTCCAGCCAAGTCTGGAGATGCAGATAGGGACAGGTTAGCTGTTGTTAACAGCAAGAGTTAATGCGGAAGCAACAGCTTCTGCTCGTCTCAGTGCTTTCCGTTCAAGGCCGCTCTCGCGCGTCCTGTCCAGCATGCGGGTGACCTGCGTGTTTACATCCGGTTGCGATCGTTAGAGCATTTGTTGCTCGCCTTCCCCATGTGCTCATGTGCACAGGAGGCCCAGCTGCTCCTGGCTGGCAGTCACCAAGTCAAGACAACCTCTGGGCCCTTCTATCCTTGAGCAGTGTGACCCTCATGTGGCCAACATGGACCTGCTTGGGTGGCCTCCAGATTCCCACCAGGTGAGGTGCCCTGCCGCCTGGGGTGTCACGGTGCTCTCTCCCACGCCCTCCAGCCATTCCTGCTCAGGGAGTTTGGAACATGGGACACCAGAGTGGACCTTGCCTCTCCCTCCCCTGCTCCAGCTCCAAGCCCAGCCTCTCCCAGTCCTGAGCCTACACAGACCCACCCACACCAGGAGGGTGTCCCCAGCCACCGGCAGGCACATCCAGAGTCGATCTCACAGCCACAGATACCATCGCCTGCTTGCCATGGGACAAGTCTGGACGCCTCTTGCCAGATGGCCAGTCAGCCCAGCTGGCCGCCCTCCCCAGCACACTGGGCCGGCTGGCATCCCCTCCCCCATAGTTTCCTTCATGAACATTCATATGTAAGTACCCAGAGGGTTAGGACAACATCAGAATTAGTTTGTGTCATGCACTTTCTCTCAGCTAATCCTTGTGTAGTTCCTGTGAGTCCCTAAGTTAAAACAACTTCTGCAGTTGTCCCTCCTGGATGCACCGGGTGCTGTCTGCCCCTGCCTTTCCTCCCATCTAATCGGAGGTACCTCTCCCTCCCCACGTGAGTCTCCCAATGTCTGTCTCCCTGATTATTCTCACACGGCACTTGACCCTTGTGTGATTTTCCTGAGCACTCACTTTCTGTCTGTGGACCGTCTGTTTCCCTCTACAGACTATGAACACCATCAGAGCAGAGTCTCCCAGAATGAATTCGTAAGTGCGGTCATAAGCAATAGAAACCAGCGCTAAGCAAAGAAGGGGATTTATTGGAGGACACTGGGCAGGACTAAGGGCAAGCCTGGGAAGCCCAGGCAGAGAAAGGATCAGATGGGGCATTCTGGAGCTAGTGCAGCAGGCTCTCACTGGCCTCCCACCTCAGCACTGCTACCAGGTGGCCCAGCACCACCGCCTTCCACACCAGACTCACAGGAGAGAGACCTGCTGACTTGACCTGCACCCCAGGTCTACTCCTGTAGTCGGAACAAAATGCACACTTACCAGGGCAGGGGTTTGCTGGAAAGATGATCTGATAGACAAAAATAACAATGATCACACTCAGTGGCACATCTGGGATCCTATTTTCAGTCATTCTGAACCCATGTTCTCTCCAATGCATGTGTTGTGGTGGAAGGATGAATGGGTGAGTGGCTAGGATGGAGGGATGGATGGAGGAATGAAGGATAGATGGTTGGATGAATAGATGGATGGATGGGTTGACAGATGGGTGGATGGATGGATGGGTGATGGGTAGATGGGTAGAAGTGTGGATGGATGGATGGATTGATGGACGGACGGACGGATGGATGGATAGACGGATGGATGGACGGATGGATGGATGGATGGGTGGGTTGATGGATGTGTGGATGGATGGATGGCATGATGGATGGATGGATGGATGGATGGGTGGGTGGATGGGTGTGTGGATGGATGGGTTGATGGGTGGATGGATGGATGGGTGATGGGTAGATGGGTAGAATTGTGGATGGATGGATGGATGGACGGATGGATGGACGGATGGATGGATGGATGGGTGGGTTGATGGATGTGTGGATGGATGGATGGCTTGATGGATGGATGGATGGATGGATGGATGGATGGATGGATGGATGGATGGATGGATGGATGGATGGGTGGATGGATGGGTGAGTGGATGGGTGGGTGGATGGGTGGGTGGATGGGTGGATGGATGGGTGGGTGGATGGTTGGGTGGATGCATGGGTTGATGGATGGGTGGATGGGTGGGTAGATGGGTGTGTGGATTGATGGGTGGACGGGTAGATGGGTAGATGTGTGGATGGATAGGTGGATAGACAGGTGACTGGATGGATGGATAGTGAACAGATTAAATGAATTGGTGAATTGGTGAGTGGCCCTGAATGGACTCAGGTAAAATGCTTGCTGTGGACCTGAGACTCACACAGATGAAGTAAATATCTCCTAGAGCAGGGGTCTTTATAAAGACTGGTGCTATGATGTCACCAAGGAAAGTGGTCCCTGGAGAGGAATCCTCTATTTCTTGTGTGCCAACACTTACAAAACAGGCACACACCTGCCCGTGCACACACACGCATACACACTAACACACACACAGAGAAAGCCATGCTTACTCAGAATGTCAGAAGGGAAGGAAGCCTTGAAGAACAAACCCGAGGCCTTCATTTTCTAGTTAGAAAACCCAGGGCCCGGAGAGGGGAGGGAAGCTACCCAAGGTCTCCCAGCTCACCACGCCGCCTCCTGAGGAGCTTCCAAAATTGAATGAGACGGAACGTGTGCTGCAGGCAGTTGGAGGCTGTTCATCAACACACAGGAATCACTTCTGTGCCTCCCTAAACATGAGACGTTAAATATGGCTCCAAAAAAGCAACAGCTGGAATGGGAGGGGTCGATGAAGCAAACATCTGGCTCTCGCAGAGCAAACCAACACATGTCCATGTAGATGACCACCCGTCTGAGGGCTGCTGTCCCTAGAATGCGGGACCTAGCATCTTCCACCACTTCCATGCACTGCAGCTCTCACCTCATGGGGGGTCACAGCAGGGGTCACATGTGGGGGCAGCATCCAGGCCAACAACACCCACCTCGCCACTCCTGGTGCTTCCGGTGAGGTGGTGTGCGTGCAGTAGAGACCACACACATCCCAAGTGTGACAGGTGTAGACGCACCCCAGCCTCCTCTGGGTGGTGGAGGATGACCTGTCCAGGATCGGTGGTGGAATTCCCGCACCTCTACTGACCAGCCGTGTAGCCCTGACCAGGCCACCTCACCTGTCTGAGCCCTGGGGTCTCACTGGGAAAGGGGATTGTGAATCCCTGTCCCCACAGCCCCCCGGGGTCACGGGGCAGTGTGGAGGTCCCAGTGGAGGAGGGTTCACAGCTGCACCAAGGGGGACGCACACATCTTCCTTAGCCGTCCACTCAGGAGCCTCCCAGGGCTTCCGGGCCTGCAGAGCCTGGCCCCCTGCTGAAACCTTCCCCACCTCCCGCCACATGAACCCACTCGGACCTGCTGCCTCAACCCCTGGTGATGCGGTTTCAGCCGCTGAAAAGCCCTTCCCCACATCTGTGGCTGATGAAAACCTGCCTCCTTCAGGCTTGTATCCAAAGCTACCTCTTCCCCGGACCCCTTCGCGCGCCCCTCCACCTGCCCGCAATGCCTTCCCTCACTCACGCAATGGCACTCAGAGCACTTCGTCCTATCACAGAAATGTGCAACTCATCCTCTGGTCCCCACCTGTCCCCGCCAGCCTGCAGGAGCCAGGGAGTCTCAGGCCTCTGTCCGGTGCCTGGAAGGCCAGCAGGCATCTCACATGGGGCCCTGACTGCCTGTCAGTACAATGAGCTCTGCATCGAAGGAGCCTGGGCCCCGGCAAGCAGAGCCAGGCTGGACATCCAGTCCCCAGATTGATTTATGAGCACCCCCAGGCCCCTGCCAGCCCTGAGACAAGTGGTCACTGTCCCCCGACAGCCTGGTTCCGCAGGGTCAGACCATGGATTTCTCTGCTGAGTGGGGTCAGCTGTGGAGGCTCTGTCTCATGCCTGAACGTGAGAAGATCGTGGGTCCCACAGAACGTGGGGACCTTCCCCAGGCCTGTTCCTCTGATGGGTGGGCTGCTCGACACCTGGGGAGACAAATGCTCCCATGACTACCCATCAGAGGGCATTTCTAAAGCTGAGACACGCCCTCTGTCCACTACGCACCCACATAAAGTACAAATGGAAGACCCCCCCCCCACCCATCAACCATCCCCTAACCGCTGCCAAACTTGCTCTTTGGCAGGTCAAGAGCAGAGCTGCAGAAACAGATGTCAGTCACCAGGCACACACTGGAGCTGATGCAAAGCAAAGAACCCCAGAAGGACCACGGCCCACTGCAAGGCCCACCTGCAGGAGAACCAGCATGAAATAGACAGGGCATGGGTGCAGGGCTCCCTGGACGCTGACGTTAATACCTGGGTCATCTTCACTCAGTAGAACGTCCTTCCAGAGCTGTCGAAACCTGGAGAAACGTCTCAGTAATCCCAAGGGTTTTCAATGCCAGAACTTACAGAAAGTTCTGGCCAGATTCAAGTGTACGCTAGAGGCCCTGCTAGGTGGAGTACTTTCAACCAGCATCGTCGAGGCCAGCACTGAATCCTCCTCCTAACAAATTAGAAACAAGAAACGGGAAGAAGATGGGGGTTGGGGGAGAGAAAGAGGAAAAGGAGGGACGGAGGGAGGACAGACGGGCGGAGCGGGAGAGGAGTTACCTCCTCGGCACGAGCGCTTCCCTCCCCCGAGAGCCAGGCCGTCCCACCGCCCCCAGCTCCTGACCGTGTCTCCTGGGCACCCCCCAGCATGCCCTACGGTGTGATTTGAAGGGCTTGGAAAATTCCCCTCCCAACTAAAATAATGGCCCTCGGTCAGTCCTGTGCAGGGACTTCTCACAGCTGGGATACGAACCTGTGTTCCACGCCGTGTGCTCGCCGCTGCCTCTGAGCCAGGGCCCGGGCCAGCCCTGGGGACTCACAGACCAACCAGGCGGGGCTCGGCATGGTCCCGTGGTCTGGTTAGAGGAAGGGGTGAACTCCTGCAGGGACGATGACAACAGGTGTGGCCGGAGCTCTGAGCTGGTCCCAGGAGAGCAGACGGGCCCTGCCCAGGAAGGAGCAGTGGTCTTCCACCTGCCAGGGGGCCCAAGGCAGGTGAGCCCTCCAGGAACGGAGGGAGGGGAACAAGCCCGGCTGCCAATTCCTCCATGTGCAGGAGACCATTGTCCCCTGGAGGAAGCCCCCCATGGAAGCAGAGGGGCCCCAACTCTGTCCCACATTGAGTTCAGGTGGACTGAGGGGAGGCCATTACTGGACTAGAATGGTCAGTCATCGGTGAGGACCCCTGAACACCCCTGGGCCTCAGGGACCATGTGGCCAACAGCATCACAATCTCCCCTGGGCAGGGCAGGGAGAGGAACAGCCTGGCACCTTGCGGACCAGCCAGCCACCTGACGGACACAACCCTCGCCTTGAGTCTGACTCTGCCTGCCCCGTAGGTCAGGCTGCCTCTCCAGAGCTGGTCCATTCTGGGCAGAAAACATGTAGACTTCTCTTCCCAAGCATTGGGGGATGCCTCGCTATCTCCCTGAGTGTCCCCTATGCACCCTTGGGCATTTCCCCCAGCTAAGTGCTGCCTGTCCCCGAATGTGCACTTAGGGCCTCAGAGACACACTAACCTACCCCAAGGTGCTGCCAGCACAGGGCGAGACCCTTTCTTAGATTTTCTCTTCCCACGTCTGGCTGCCCACCCCAGCCAGCGCCTGGAGGCATGTGTCCCTTCTCGGGACACCCCTCCCTGGCCCAGGGCCGCACCCGGGCCGGGCATTGCTGGCTGAAAGGAGATTCTTGATGCTGCTGTTCAGGCATGTGCAGCGAGGGCTGGAGACAGCCCCGAGCTTTGCTGGGCCTTAGAGGAGCCAGGGGGATGGCCGCATTCAGGGTGACAAGGGTAGTAGCTGCTGACAGTCACACCACGGCCCTCGGCGCTGGCACAGCTATTAAAGGTCTCAGATGAGAAATGGGAAAGGACCGCAGAGTACTGTGCTGTGTAATGTTCAGGCGGAGAATCTCACTTTGGGGAGAGGCATTCTCTAGAACACTCAGAGCAATCAATGCAGACAGCTGGGAGAGCCTCACTTTCCTGTGCTTCTGACAAAGAGAGGGACGGGGGATCTTTCTCCATCACGTGCAGGGAACGGGCCGCTCGTGTCCTCACGTTCGCCTCGCTTCCTTGGTGCAGCAGCGAGAGGGTCCTGGAGCAGACAGAGCCTCCCCTCTGGTCGAGGGAGAGTCAGACCCCATGGCTAGCGGAGCTGCTGTCCTGGGGGTTCGGGTAGGACAAGGGATGGGGCCACAGCTGCGGACCCCTGCCCCACACTGGCAACTGACCCTGTGAGGGAAATAAATGGAAGTTTCCTGGGGGAGCCATGGCGGGTACTCCTGCCCGTCACCGGAGAGGGCAGGACCCCCAGAGAGGCTCGGTTCCTCCCTGCGCCGAGATTCCCTTTCTCACTCATTCATGCACCCGACATCACTGCTGCCGGGCAGGGTCTGCTCACGGGACCATGAGCCAGGTCTCTGCTCTGGGGCATTTACTTGGCCACCACACTGTCCCTTATTCTAACACTGGAAAAAACTGCTGGGCCAGGTGCCCGCTGTTCCCACACGACTCCCTGGAACCTGGCTGCACCCCGGCAAGGCTAACAGGATGAGCGGTGGGCGGCGGCCGAGGCTGGCCCCATCCAACCCTCTCTCCTGACAACTCAGAATCGGAAGAAGAGTCCAAATCCCGGGAACTGGAGCCATGGGGCTCAGGATGGAGTGCCGGAGGTGGCACCAGAACTGTCCAGACACCAAAAGACAGAGTCAGGGCAGAGCAGACCCCAGAGCCAAGTGAAAAAGCCACCTGCGGAGGGGAGTTGGAGGCTGGAGGTCTCAGAGAGAGAGAAAGAGTGAGCCTGATTCAAACCAGCTCCCACACCAACCTGGGGCACCGGGGCCCCCATGTGTCCCCCATTGCCTGCCTTTGGAGTGCCCGGGGCTTTCTTCGTGGTGCCTGATGAGGATGCTGGGAAAGCCAGCATGACAGCAGGGACTGAGCCCCACAGACCCAGGAGCCCAGAGCCTGGTCTTCATTCTTGCCCCGCACTGGGGAACTCAGCTTCCCCACCTGGGTAAATGCAAGTCCTTCGGAACTTTGACATTCTGTGAGGGGGGACCGGGGGCTGCTGTGAAGCCCCCACCAGCCATGGTTACTCTTGGCTGTCTCTGAGCCTTTGTCCCCTGGACCACACCCTCGCTTTGCCCAGGACACGGAGCCAAAGCATCCAGAACACACCTGGAGAGCCTCCTCTGGGCCCACTCCTCACACAGAAGGGACAGCACTGGGCCCCTGAGACCCACCTCCAAGGGGCAGGGTGGGGGGACAGGCAGGGAGAAGCCAGGAAGCGGCTGCCCTCTGACCACCAGCGCCCCTGCCCACAAGGACTGCCAGCAATGCCTTCCCCACCTTCTCTGGAACCCTCTCTCTGATGGCCAGCATCACGGCCCCTCAGACTAGGGACCCTAGAAACACATTCAGCATTGATGCCTGGAGACAAGGACTCGTAAAAATCCCTTTTAAAATAGAGAAGCTGAGAAATCTTGACTCAGAGACCTTGGCGGAGGTAGGTTCGGGAGTCGTGGATTTTTAGCAGCATTCAATCTCTACAATGAAAGGCACCCTAAGAGGCCAGGAAGAGCAGTGGTCAGGGTATGGGCTCTGGGGTCAGCCTACCGGGAGATCTGAAAGCCCCAAAAGATAGAACAGTGGAATAAACTGTCGTACATGTGTATAATGGATACCATGGAGTCCCAGAAGGAATGAGTCACAGCTCTGCAGTGACCTGAAAGAGCCCCTTCGTGCACTGTTGCAGTAGAATATTCTGTTGTTTCTACCTATTTGCTCCTCACTCCCTGAGAGAATTACCCACCCCTACAGGGTGCCTGCAACTTGCAGAACTTTCCTGTGGAGAGAGGACACATCCCCATCCAATGACATTGGACATGACCGTGTGACTCTTGGCCATGGAACTCACACAAAAGTGACACATGTCACCTCTGAGCAGCAGCTCCAAGAGCCACCATGTGTCCCACCACTTCTTCGATCCCTCTGCCATGTCCCCATAGGGGCTGTGCCTCAGCCTGGTCGCAAATGAGGAAGGTGCCTGGAGCAGACGCCCCGCCAGCAGGAAATCAACCTTCGATGCAGAAAGCCCGAGACCTGCGAGTGTCGGCACCTACCACGTAACCTGCGGAAGCTGACTGGCATGTCCAGTGAGCATGTCCAGGGCAGAGTGACATGCCTGTCAAAGTGCAGGCTGACTCTGAGAGGATAAGCCAGGTCCTGGAGCACTCTAGGTAGAAGAGGGAGACAAGTCTCGCTGGACCCACTACAGTGCTATTGGAATTCTCATCTCGTGCACTCTGGCCTTGAAAGAACCATCATTGTTAAGCAGCTATTTTAGGATAGGGGTGAAGACCTTGACTGGTTTAGGGGGGTTTTGGGGGTCTTTTTGTTGTTGCTTTTGGTGGCTCGCTGGTACAGGGTTCAGTGTTACAAGACTGTGTTCTAACCAACTGGACCAATCGGCCAGCCCTTGACCTTGAGATGGTCCCATCTCACACTGTGGCAGTGAGACCCTGATGACCAGTCAGGGGAGCTCCAAAGGCTGAACCAGCCTCCATCCAGCTTCTAGAATGAGTGGCCCCTCCGAGCAGGAAGTGGGTGCTGAGAAGATGGGCAGGTACAAAGGGCCCACCCAGCACTAGGCAGGGGCTGCCCTTACCGCTCACATCCGCACAGACTCTCCCGAGGGGCAACCAGGCTCAGGAAGGCGAGGGGGCTCGCCCTGGGGCCAGGCCCTGACCTGTCCACCCACTCTCAGCCTCCAGGGCTCTGCTCTTTTCTGAGAGCACTCGCCTTTCCCTGCAGCTTCTTGGCTCCGCACCTGCTCTCTCTGCCCATTCTCCCAGCATAACGATTGCTCGATACTCTCCCAAATTACTCAGGAGTCATCCATCCATGAAATAGCAGAGCCTGCGTGCCTTCCAGATAAACTGACCATCTCTCAGGACTGCCCCAAAGGTTCAGACTCCAGCCTGTGGAGTCCCGGGGACAAGGGCCCCCGGAGGGGGTGCGGGGGTGGAAGAGGGGACACTGAGAGGACACTTCCTTCTTCTCTCACCTGTGGTTGAGGTCCTCAGCCCCTCCCCTGCCTTTGATGAAGTGGCATTTAGTGCTGTTTTATCAACTTTCCCTCTACAGGGGATTGTCTTGATCCAGGAGCTAATTGTATTGACATTAACCTGTTTTAACAGGTCTAAAGTATCAATAAATCATTTTTTAGTAGCTCTTCTTATTACAGCACTGTGTTAATGTATCGCACTTGAAGTGACAAGCAGCCCAAGAAATCATTGCTTTCTTGTAATATACTTTGTCTTTTTAAGTCTTTTCTCTCCTCCTGCTAGCCCAGATATCTCTAAAGTTGATTTAGAGGCGAGTGGAGACAGAGGTAAGACCGCGCTGTGCATTGGGTTGGAATCCTGCATGATCTACCGCAGCTTCTTTCCACCTGGACATCAGCCAGTGGCAGAGCCTGCCGTTTGCATACGCAGCCAGAATTTGAATAATCGCATGTTTCGTCTTGTTTCTATGCAAGAAGGATCTCTGGATGCGTACAATCAAGGACTCCTGGAAAGGGCTTGAGGCTGAGAATAATAAAGAATAAATCTTCACTTAGACTTTTTGAAAATATCAAAATTCACAGACGGGTAAAATAAAAATTCCAAAAACTTCAGCTAACTTAGGGGTTGCCAGAATCTAGCTCTGAGCTTACTGGCAGCCAGGGCAAAAAGAGAAATACTTTTTGTATTTAATTCATATTTGAAATAAGAAGGAAGCTAGCTGATTGTTCAGGAGAAGCTCTTTCATGGCTCTGAATCCTAAGAAGGATTCAAGGCACACCATGGATAAAGTAGGTCACAGCAGGTCACTCTTATGGAGAACTTGTTCGGCCCAAGAGTAACTGCAGGAATTGTTCTAAGTGATCACTGATCTCATAGGTCACAATGTCCTAGGAGACAGAGCTGGTACTACTCCTGCATGCAGATGAGAAACTGAGGCACAGAGGGGATAAGGAACCAGCCTGATACCCCACAGTCGGGAGGTGACAGAACTGAGACATGACCCATGGTGGTCTGGGGCTGAAATCCTGCTCATCCTCACCACCAAGAGAAGCTGCTCGCTGCCTTCCCAGAATCTGCAGCCCTGCCCTGAACATATTCTGAATGTTCCAAAACACGCCTGAGTATTTTTAAATGAATGAATGAATGTCAATGCCTTCAATCGATATGCATATTTTGGGTTTCATTTGTTTCTAAGATACCCCTTTTGACCATCACCTAAAGGAAAAAATTATTCATGAACTTGAGCTTTGAAATCAAACAAAAATGGGTTCAAACCTTGGTTGTGACACTAACCATCTTTGTACTTTGGGCAGGTCGTGGCCCACCTCTGATCCCCAGACCCCACCTCCATAAAATACAGGTAATAATGCCTCACTGTCCTGTGCATGATGAAGAAGAAAATAGATGCAAAGCACTCGGCACAGTGCCCAGCAGATGACAAATTACAACCGGGTGCTGGGGACAGAGGTGCAGCAAGCTCGTCCCCACCTGTGCAAGAGCAAAAGAATAAGCTCCCCTAGCTACAGAAGAATTTGGCTGAAGACAGTTCTGAGTTCAGATCTCAGATATGAGCGTTCCTCCAGCTCATTCAAATCCTAATTCCTTTCTTGTGGCATGCTGATCAGTTCATGGAAGAAATATTTTTTTCAAATAGCTTCCAGCATGTGTCTATGTTCTAGTCCTCATTCAGATATTTCCTCCCTTGCTTTTTTTTACTTTTTAAATTTATTTTTAATTGAAATGTATTATTGTACATATTTCTGGGGTTCAGAGTTATGTTTCAACACATGTATACAATGTACAGTGATCAAATCAGGGTAATTAGCATATTCACCATCACAGAAATTTACCATTTCTTTGTGATGAGAGCATTTAAGCTCCTCTCTTCTAGCCATTTGAGGATATACAATAGATTATTATTCATTATAGACACCCAGCACTACTCTACACCACTAGAACTTATTTTTCCTATCTAGCTGTAGTTTTGTGTCTATTAACCAACCTCTCTCTATTCCTTGTGCCCGCTCCCCTTCCCAGCCTCTAGTAACCACAATTCTACTCTCTACTTCTAAAAGTTCAACTTATTTTTTTTTAGCTCCCACATATATGTGAGAACATATGGTAGTTATCTTTATGTTCCTGACTTGTTTCACTTAACGTAATGTCTTCCAGGATCATCCGTGGTGCTGTACATTACAGGATTCCATTATTTTTCATGGCCGAGTAGTATTCCATTGTGTACATACACCACATTTTCTTTATCCAGTCATCCGCCAATGGACACAGGCTGATTCCACATCATGGCTGTTGTGAATAGTGCTGCAATAAACACGGGGGTGTAGATATGTCTTCAGTATGCTAATTTCTTTTCCTTTGGATAAATACCCAGCAGCGGGATTGCTGGATCATATGGTAGTTCTACTTTTAGTTTTTTAAGGAACCTCCATGCAGATTTCCATATTAGCTGTACTAACTTACAGTCCCACCAACAGTGCAGAAGGTCCCCCTTTCTCTGCATCCTCACCAGCACTTGTTATTTTCTGTCCTGTTGATAATGGCCATTCTAACTGGAGTGAGATGATATCTCAATATGGTTTTGATTTCCATTTCCCTGATGATTAGTGACATTGAGCATTTTTTCATGTGCCTGTTTGCCATTTGTAGATCTTCTTTTAAGAAATGTCTATTCGGTTTACTTGCGCATTTTTTAATTGGATTATTTGGGGGGGGTGCTGCTGAATTAAGTTCCTCATACATTCTGGATATTAATCCCTTGTCGAGTGAATAGTTTACAAATATTTTTTTCCCATTCTGCTGTATGTTCTCAGCACCTTCATCAAAGATCAGTTGGCTGTAAATATGTGGATTTATTTGTGGATTCTCTATTCTGTTCCATTGTTCCATGTGTCTGTTTTTATGCCAGTACCAAGTTGTTTTGGTTACTACACCTTTGTAGTATATTTTGAAGTCAGATGGTGCAATGCCTCCAGCTTTATTCTTTTTGGTCAGGATTGGTTTGCTATCTGGGGTCTTATGTGGTTCCATATGAATTTTAGGATTGTTTTTTCTATTTATGTGAAGAATGTCATTGGTATTTTTATAGAGATTACAATGAATCTGTAGATTGCTTTGGGCAACACGTCATTTTGACAGTATTAATTCTTTCAATCCATAAACATAGAATGGCTTTCCATTTTTCTGTGTGTCTTCTTTAATTTCTTTCATCTGTATAAATATTATTGTATTGTACATAATTGCTTTATATATCTGGATCTAAAGGGAGAGATAGACCCCAATACAATAGTGGCTAGGGACTTCAACATCTCTCTCTCAGCATTGGACAGATCATCTAGACAAAAATGCAACAAAGAAACACTGGGTTTAAATTGTACTGTAGACTAGATGGACTTGGCAGACATTGCAGAACATTTCATCCAACAACTGCAGAATATACGTTCTTCTCACCAGCACATGGATCATGGTCCAGGACAACCATGTTGGACCGCACAAATCAAGTCTCAACGAATTTTTAAAAATTGAAATCGCATCAGATATCTCTTCAGACCACAGTGGAATAAAACTAGAAATCAATAACAAGCAAAACTTAGAAACTGTACAAATACAAGGAAATTAAACAATAGGCTCCTGAACAACCAATGGGTCAAAGAAGAAACTAAACAGGAAGTCAAAAACTTCCTTGAAACATGTGGAAATGGAAGCGCATCATACCACAGCCTGTGGGATGCTGCAAAAGCTGTGCTAAGAGGGAAGTCGATTGCAATAAGGGTTTACAAAAGAAAAGTAGAACGATTTCAAATAAACAACTTGATGTTTCCCCTCAAGGAACCAGAAAAGCAAGAACAATGTGAGCCCCAATGCCGTAGATGAAAAGAAATAATAAAGATCAGAGCAGAACCGAATGAAACGGAGACCGAAACCACAACACAAAAGACGGACGAAACGAAAAGTTGGTTTTTTGAGAAGATAAACAAAAACCATTAGCCAGACTAACAAAAAAAGAGAGAAGACCCAACAACAAAAATCAGAAATGAAAAAGGAGACATTACAGCTGATACCACAGAAACACAAACAATCATTAGAGACTGTTAGGAACAGCTATAATATGCCAATAAATTTGAAAATCTGGAGGAAACAGATAAATGTCTGGACACATACAACCTACCAAGACTGAACGAAAAAGAAACAGAAAACCTGAACAGACCAATAATCAGTGAGAAGATTGAATCAGTAATCAGCAGTTTCCCAACAAAGAAAAGCACAGGACCAGATGGCTTTACCGCTGAATTCTACCAAACATTTTTTTAAAAATTAATTCCAACTCTTCTCAAACTATTCTAAAAAATCAAGTGGAGGCCACTCTCCCGAACTAATTCTACGAGGCCAGCATCACCCTGATACCAAAACCAGACAACAACACAACAAAAAAGTAAAACTATAGGTCAATATTCCTGATAAACCTAGATGCAAAATTTCTTAACAAAATACTAGAAAACCAAATTCAATAGTACATCAGAAAGATTATACACCATGATCAAGTGGGATTTACCCCAGGGATACAACTATGATTCAACATGCAAATCAATAAATGTGACATATATCTTCCACAGAATGAAAGACAAAAACCATACGATCATCTCGTAGATGCAGAAAAAGCATTTGGCAAAAGTCAACATTCCTTCATGATAAAATCTCTCAACGAATTACTATAAAAGGAAAGTATCTCCACATAATAAAGGCCATATATGACAAACCCACTGCCAATAGCATCCTGAATGGGGAAAAGGCTGAAACTTTTCCTCTATGAACATGAACAAGACAAAGACGCCCACTCTCACCACTCCTGTTTTTTTGTTCGTTTTTTTTTTTTTTTTTTTTTTTTTTGTCTTTTTCGTGACCGGCACTCAGCCAGTGAGTGCACCGGCCAGTCCTATATAGGATCCGAACCCGCGGCGGGAGCGTCACTGCACTCCCAGCACCGCACTCTCTCGAGTGCGCCACAGCTCGGCCCCTCACCACTCCTGTTTAACGTAGTGTTAGATGTACTAGCCAGAGCAATTAGGCAAGGGAAAGAAATCAAGGGCATTCAGACAGGAAAAGAGGAAGTCAAGCTGTCCCTGTTTGCATATGACATGATCTTATATGTAGAAAAACCTAAAAACTCCACCAAAAAAACTCTTAGAATTGATAAACAAATTCAGTAAAGTTGCAGGATGCAAAATCAACCTACTAACATCAGTAGTATTTCTATACATCAACAATGAACTAGCAGCAAAAGAAATCAAGAAAGCAAGCCCGTTTACAATCGCTGGGAATAAATTTAACCAAGGAGCTGAAAGGCCTCGGCTATGAAAACTACATTTGCCCCTTTAGAGAAAGCCTTCCCGAGCGAGAATGGCAGCAGGGGCCCAGCCAATTTCAGGAAGATGTTTACTGTCACTCAGAATCTTTCGTGTCTCTCAGTATTTTCTTGATACGAGTCAAACAAGCTATGTGAGATTGTCCCTTGCCCTAGATAAGTCACAGGAAGAAACTTCTCAAGAGCTAACTGTCTCAGGCCCTGCTCAGAGGGGACTGGGGTTCTGCAGCGATGCCATGTCCCCATGCAGACTGCAGCATTCGTGTGCCTCAGTGGATTCATCTAGGCCAAGCCAGCTCTGACGGCCTGGGAGCCCTGGCTGGGGGATCAGACCTTCCCCACCCATTAGTAGGATGCAAAATCAGTCTGCTAAAATCAGTAGTGTTTCTATACACCAACAATGAACTAGCAGAAAAAGAAATCAAGAAAGCAAGCCTGTTTAACGGATGGGGGACCTCCCGTTATACTGGAAGGGATAATTCTGGTCAGCCTCCCCCTCAACAGCCTGCCTGCTCCCTGCCTCCGTCTCCCTTGGCAACTTCTCCTCCAGGAGCTCACAGCCCTCATGGAAAAGTGCTCACTGCAGACAGATCCAGCGCCTATTTCTGCAGCCGGTTGCAGAACCCAGGTGCACTATTCGTTGAATTCTGCATGAGCCAAGGAGGCCAGAATGAAAACTGATGATCTTCCAGCTGCCAGCCAGGTTCCTTGAGTGAAGGAGGGAGAAAGTCACGGTTAGTTACACACACATACGCACTCCCAGATACTCATGTGTGAATACGTGCACACACACATGCGGGTACATGCATACACGCATGTGAGAATGCACAAGACGTATCTGCACATGCATGTATGCAGACATATGTGTGAGAGTGCACACTGACACTTGAGCACTTATGCATGTGCATACATGCATGAGTACATATAGGCACACATGTGAACACATACACATGTGGGTCACATGTGTGAGCACACATGCAGGTCATGTGGGCTTGTGCACATGCATGTGTGAGCACACAGAGACACACAAGCATCAATACATGTGAGCAAGCACATGCATGAGCACTCACAGACACCTATGTAAGCACACACATAAACATGTGAGCACATATGCAGCCACACACAGGAGCACACAGACACACACAGGCTTCTGTGGCTCTGCTTTGACTTGGGGTCTTCCCCAGTCCACAGGGAGGCAGTGCACTGACAGGGCCACTCGCCCTCCCCTCTGGTCTCCCCCCACAGTGTATCTCTGAGGCTGGGCAGGACCCTGAGGAACCAGAGCCAGGCCTGGGGCAGGAAGCCTAGGGTCCTTTCCTCCTGGATCCCCTCTCCCACGGGCAGGGCTTTTCCAACAGAAGAGCCTCCAGCAACATCTCCTGCATAAGCCCACTCTCACTCCTGCCCCACTGGCCCTGCCTAACTGGGCATTTTCCTTTTCACTCGGACAGCCCCCAGGCCGTCACCCTCCCACATGTGCTAGGGTTGGGCTGCGTGCAGTGTCCGCACTGCCACCCAGACAGTCGCCCTTCAACAGGACTTTCCTGAGCAACCCTGAGCCAGGCTCTGTGCCCCATCCAAGCCTGGGTGGCATGGAGGGCTTGGTCCCAAGGTCCTGCAATATTATCATCGTCAGCGCCACCCTTACCTGCCACAGTGAGGTGATTGAGGGAGACAGAAGGGTCACTGTCCTGCACTGAGCCCCGACTACTGCTGAGATGTGTTCCAGTACGTTCTGTCCACTCCTCTGACAGCAGTCCATCAGTGATGCTTTGTCCCGAGGCTCAGAGAGATCTGGACACCCACCCCAAAACTGCTCAGCTGGTGAGCTGAGAGCCCAGCCTGGGACCCTGGCAAGCCAGGGGATGACACTTGATCCATGTGTGGGCCTGGCAGTCCAGGACACCCCACCCTGAAGGCCGAGACTAAAGGAAACATGTCCCCACAGACACTTATTAAAATAGACTCATGCATTGAACACAGTTGGAAAAGTTAACAGAAGCCCAACAAGCAAAGAACATGGCTGTGCATAAAGCCCCAAGATACCGATCAGTCCGCAAGCCATTGTCAACCCTGATAAACCATGTGACAGTGGACATGCCAACTGCCAGACCTGGGAACCTTGGCTGATAGAAATGACCATCCCCGTCCTGTGACAGACAGGGTCATAAAGCAACAAACTGCCTGTCTTTATCTAAAATGTTGATGTTTTGTACATCGTGGACTTCCTGCACTAATCTCGATATTTTAAATTATTGCACTGAAATGTTATCTATCTTGATGACTGAATTTGAAGGCCCTCTTAAATTCTGTGCCCAGGCACATGCCCGCCTCTCCCGCATCTAGCCCCACCTCCACCCCCACCCACCCCCACCCACCCCCACCCCCCATGCTCAAGTTTAGCCTCCAGGTCTCTTCCTCCTCTCCCACTGCCCTTGACCTGGAAGTCGGAGTGCCCAGGGGAGCACCCAGGACAGGCCTCACAGGCCCGTCCCCCTTTCCAAGCCCACGTGAGACTCCAACCAGCCCCAACCAGTCCAGCAGATGAGTTTGAAATTTGCTTCGGCAGTTTAGCAGGAGCTGATAACAAACACTGTTCCTGGACTGGGGCCACTTAGGTCTATTAAAATCCTGTTTCTTCCCTGCTGTGAGTTAAGGAGACCCATTTCTCTCCGTTCCCACTTCCTGATTTCAGCCCAGGGAGAATAATTAATTCTGTTGATCTCTAATTGACTTCAGGTGGCTCCAATACCAAACACTGACACCGTTCCCTTAATGAATAATTTCTTCCCTTAAACTGGTTTCAGTCTTATTCGGAAGAAAAGAATAAGAAAATTAAAGCTGCGGGAAGATAACATAGCAAAGAATAACTAAGGGATATTTACATATGCAATCAGGCGCCCTTCTGCACTGTGAAAGGCTGGGAGAGAGCTGCAAACACAGGAGGAACAATACGTATACAGAAGAAAACCATTAATAAATTGGAGCGCGTGCTGCGGGCCCCAGGAGGCTGGTGCTGATAACAGGGCAGGGTACAGAAGCATGGACGCTGCTGAGGTCCCTGTGCAGGAAGCAGGGCCACTATGCCACAGTGTCAGGCATCTAGAACCTTCCAGGGCTGGCAGGAAGTCTGCAGTGATGGGCTGTAGTGAAGTTAGCTGTTGGTGGCTGCTGCCAGGGGACAGCTGCCTGCTCTTCTAGAATGGCCGTTCTCACAGCAGCACAGCCTACAAAGGGGATGTTCTCCCAGCAGATAAGGAGGGGGATTCTGAAGCTCAGGATGTCCTAGAAAATGGAGAGAAAGCATGTGATGGTGGAGGCGTCCAAGCTTGCAAATCTGCAGTTTTCACTATTTGCTTAGTGGCTGGGGACCGCTGTCGTGCCGTGGATAGGACGCCTATCAGTGACCTCCATCCACCGAGGCCCGCTTCCACCTTGCACACCCCAGGTCTGTACCTGATCGGGTCTTACCCCAGGCACTGGTGTGAGCAGGTGGAGAGGGGAACCTGGCACCAGCTCCACCTTCCCTGGCCCTGGGGAGCCAGGCCTGCGGGCAGCAGGGAGAGGATTCGGTCTCAGCCCCACTGGGGCCTGGAACCCAGCAGCAAGGGACATGGGGAGGCTGCTGGCTAGTCATTCCCATTGACTCATTCGGAGAACAAGTGGCAGACGCTGAGCATTCCAAAGCAGACAAGCCAGGTGCCACCACACGGGGCCCACATTCCCGTGAAACTTCACTCGGGTGTGAAAGGGTGAAGGACTCTGCTACCACACTGAACCTCCTCGACCACCTGAGAAGCGGGCACCTGCTTGAAAATGAGCAGACTGTGGCTCAGAGATGCTAAGTTCCTTGTCACACAGTACGTAGGTGACAGTGTTGAGAAGTGAAGCGACACCACTGTGCTCTGCGCATAGGCAAACTTGCTCTGTAAAGGCCCAGGTGGCAAATATTTCACACTTTGTGGGTCTCATGGTCTCTGTCACAACTACTCCACTCTGCCATCGTAGGGTGAAGGCAGCATCAATAATATATAATCAAATGAACGTGGCATGTTCCAATAAAACTTTACTGACAAAAACAGACCATGGCTAGGTTTGCCCGTGGGCTGTATCTGGCGGACCCCTGCCCTCGCACCTCATCACACTACTTGCAGCTCACCAAATGTGCGTGGCCAACCCCCCTCCCCACCTTCGCCCAAGCTGCTCTCGGTGTCCAGGGCCCTTTCTCCCTCCATCCTGTGCAGCACCCCGGTGTCAAGGGTGAGCAGGACAGCACAGTCCTCATCCCCACAGACACTGCTCTCTGGTGGAGGGGACCCACGTGGAAACTGTGCGGTGGCAACCGTGAGGCGGGACACATAGTTCCACCGGTGTCCTGGCCTGGTCAGGGCCGGGGGCCGGAGACAGAAGAGAGTGGGGTGTTGACCAGGAAAGGCACCTCCGAGAAGTTGTCTTTGAATTGCCCCAGTGGGAAGGGGGGAAAGGGGGTCATGTGAGCACATGGCAGGGCTGGAAGATAAACTTAGAGAAGACTTAAAGTTGTAGAACTGATCGGAGCTCTTTCAGATGCACATGGACAAGTTCTAAGTCAAACTAGACAAAACAAACAGTAACAAAATCAGGAGTCGTCAGCCCACATCTCTGGACACCGAAGGTGTGAGGTGGCTTCAGGAGCGGCTGGGTTCATCAGAAAGCTGCCTCTTTTCTCCGTCTCTTGGCTTCACTGTCCCTTCTCCATCAGTCCCTCTCTGGGACACAATGACGTTGGCCCCCAGAAGCTCTGGACCTGCCTCCCCTGCTTGGCAGTCTCTGAGAGGAAGTGGATTCTTGCAACTCAGGTGCAGAAGGCCGAGGAAACACTTCACTCCCTCCCAACACGCCACCAAAATGTCAGTAAAGAGGTGTTTTAAGATATAGGAGAATGAGAAGGGAGACACCGTGACAAAATGCTGGACGCTGCAAGGCAATCGATGAGAGTCGCCTGGCAGGGCTGAGAAAATCTCACACCTGCAGCTTGAAAACCCAAGAACCACTCAGGCTGACACCTCAGGCTAGAAACAGAGAAACAGGTACTTCTGGAACCTGAGATGAGGGGGGGTGACAAAAGTCAAGGGGACTGGGTGAAAGTTGAGTCAGAAGCTGTAAAATCCTGATCCCGTCCCCACCCTGGGGCGGGGTGATGGCCCCACGTCCATCCTGGCAGAGGTCTGCTCTCTGGAGAGGGTAAGCAGACAGGTTCTGGACTGGGCCTGCCAGCAGATTGGCAGCTTGGGCTCTGTGAGAGCGTGGACACTGGGCTCTGAATGCAGAAACCTCTGATGCCGTTCTCAGAAGGTGGGTCAGCCCTGCTCCCTGCAGAAAGGAGCCTGGAAAAACCATCCTGAGAGGTCTGACCAGCCCGAGGGGAAAGTCCCAGACTGCTGGCAGCTGGGGTCCCCCAAAACTTGGTCTGCCCAGATCGTCCCACAATGAATCAATCCTGACCAGCTCTGCCCAAGCTCGGAGCTTCCCATAGGCCTCATATCAGCTGGGTACCAGGGATTAGCAGGCATCTGCCTCTAGCGTGGAACACAGACAGACCAAACACCACAGCAGACATGGAAAAGCTCAGCAGGGAGGAAGTAGACACTGCAGAGGGAGAGGAGGATTTCCCCAAAGCACCCTCAGTACCTTTAGAGAAAGGAGATATTGCATCCCGGAAATGAAGTCAGGAGTTCCAAAGGAAGTGGAGGCGAGGAAACCATTTAAAAGGCATGTACATTGCCCGGGAAGGAAGATCACTAGTTGACAAATTATAAAGGCCACCAAGTGCCCAACACAACAGACGAAAGCAGACCAACACCCAGGCACACCACTGGGAAATTCTAGAGCCTGGGACACATGAAGAAGACTCCACAGCCTTCTGGATGGGGCAAGAAAGGGAAAAGAAAGTGTCACCTACAAAGAAGCAGAAAGCAACGCAGATGCAGCCAGCGACAACCCTGAAACCTAGTATACGGCGAATCAAATCCTTCCAAATTCTCAGGGGAAGTCATTCCCAGCTAGAGTCCTTTACCTGGGAAAACTGTCAGTCAAGTGTAAGGGTAATGAAATGTTCAGACACAGAGTCTCACAAATTCAACTTCTGTACCGCTACAGGTGGGGGACTCCACCAAAACAGAAGTGCAAAAGGAGACAAAGATCAGACACAGGAGCCAGCCTACAGGGAGACGAAGACAGTGTGCAGCAGGGTGCGGAAGGCGGCTCGGAGACTGGTGGCTGCGCACCAGGCACCTAGGGCGGCAGTTCAGCCCGGGCCACGTGGCCGGAGACAGACACGTTCAGATGGACAGCACCACGATGCTCGCTGTCGCCATACCATCCTTCTACCTGAGGACACAATGCCTGGGCAACACTGCCCCCCTTGTGATCTGGGCTCTTCTTGGCCGTGGATGGCAGGAGCCCTGGTTTCCCATCCACCCTCTGCCAGCACTCACAGCCACGTTCTGCTGTGACCCGGCCCAAATCCCAGGGAACAGAAACATGGGACCGCCCTGGAGCGCGTCTGGATGCTGCAAATGTGGGGAGCCTGGGATTCCCGACAGGGCTTGCCCACGGATTTCCCCAGGAGGGGGACTCCTGCAAGCCCTCGGGGAGCTGAAACAGACGGTCACCCGGGGGTTGTGGGACCCCCTCACCTGATGACGACACTGCCCTCCTTCCACACCTCGTCCATGCTGCAACTCAGGTCTTCACGGCCGCGCAAAACATCGTCCTGGATGATCCAGAAAAGCAAAGGAAGGATCAGGACGAGTCGGGCTGCGGCCTCTGGGGGAGCAGGGCTCCTACTCTGGGCGTGGCACTTTAGGCCTCCAGGTACTATAAACGTACCCCAGAAGTCATTTATTAAAGAACCGCTGGGTGCTCCTCTCAGCTCAACCCAGCCCTCAGCCCTGGCCCAGCAAGATCTGTGCCCAAAACACCCGGGGAAGTGCTTCCCCACCGACCTTCTCCACGGCCCTGAAACTCCGAATGCCAGGGCTAGTGGGCTATGGCAGACCCGGCTTTGGAGGTAGAGAGGGTTTGAGAGGAGAAAGCCCTCAGGTGACAGTAAAGCCAAAGTCATTGTCAAATTCTTCCCCTCAAACAGCAGGGATGCAGCAGATTCTGCATGGCCCGTCATTTACATGTCTTTTCAATTCCGTCGCCAGGAAGTCCTCTTCCCAGTGGTGCTCAGAGTCTGCCTTCTTGACTCTCCTGGGTACCACCTCGTGGTTCTGAAGGTCCTCAGAAGACGGGAGGTACATGTCACAGTTGCACTTACAAGCTGAGAAACATTTTGCCGTGTTAGATAACTCATTACTTTTACACTGATGTTCACATAGAATTAAGTGAAACATAAATGAGACATGACATTGATTCTTTGCTCTATTGTAGGAGTCTTGATATTGGCAATGAAATACAATGAAAATTGTGACATTAGCGATTTCATATGATGAAATTTAAATACTTTATGACTTTTCTGTTCTAGTGATAATGTACAATATGCAACCCAATTACAATGATTAAACACTATAAGTAAAATTTCAAATAAGTTTGGTTAATTTCCAAATCAATATATTCCTCTATGAATTTTATTGACAATCCCAGCTACCACTGCCTCTGCTGATCAAAGTTTCTTCAAACTGAAATTGTTTTGAAAACTATTTAAGAGCTACAATGACTCCAGAAAGGGTGTCTAATTTGTCATTACTGTCAATAAAATGCAAATTATGTGAAAATCTTAATTATAACAACATAATAAGTGATATTGTTGAAATGAAGGCAAGAAAAATAAATTGTATAGAGTAAATATATAATAATTTATAAATTATGCATGTTTTTGTTTTATTACTCATCCAGCATTATTGGCCCAAAAAACAGAACACCCAGGCAGATGCAATAATGATTAAATTCAGTTCCCTTTGACATTTTGCCAGTTTTCGGTTCTCGAAACTAACCCATAATTTTATATATCTTTTTTCATTTTGTTGTTATGAAGGTAAATTTGTCGAAGCAGAAGGCTAGAACATTTTTTATTTAACAGTTCATCAACCTGATTTATAATTTATAAATATTTAGACATATGGTACGTGGGCCTGTATTTGTACTCCTGCCCTGAGCCCCACAAAGGTTAGGGCTGGGCCAGGGTAGGGGTGGGGAGGGAGGGAGATGGGCCTGGGCAGGGGCACACAGAGGCCTCTAAGGTTCCAGAATTTCTATTTCCCATACTAGGAGGTGTGTGGGTGTTTGTCGTGTTACTTTTCTCTAGAATTTATTTATATTTTATGCATTCTTTTGAATGCACTGTATTTAAGACAGTCACAAATAAAATGTAATGCAAATAAGGGTGAGAAAAGAGACTCGCCTTGTTTAGCACACAGAGAAGTTGTGAGTCCCAGATGAGGTCGCGTATAGGAAGGTACAACATAAACCACAAGCCTTGCTTTGGTGCAAACGGTCGTTATTGTACACCCGACTCGGTCCCGGGGGGGTCGAACACTATCAGCTCTGTTTAGAATGAAAATCCTGTTGACATTTTCCTTACAAGAATTTTTAATAACGTGTTTTCTTTTACACTGATTCTAAACACAGTACTTGCCCATTTTGGAAATTTTGGAAACTAAGAATAAAGAGCAAGCATGTATCTCATTACCCGGAGAAAACCACTACAGAAACATTGGCGTGTTTCAGTCTGTTTTTAAATGTGTCTGTCTTTCAATCTGTAATTTTATATGGTTGAGATTAGCCTCCAAATATAATTTTTTTATCCTGTTGTCTTTCTCACTTAATATGCTAAACATTCCCATGTTATTACAAACTCATTGTAAGCATTTTTCGTGCATAATTTACCCAATCACTTCCTCATTATAGGACATTCAGATGGGTTCTGATTTCTCACTACTGTAAATTACCCCACAGTGGATAAATAGGGCTCTTCCTAAGTCTTTGTGCAGACTCCCAATCCATTTCTTAGGATCAATATCTAGAAGCAGACTTGAGAGAGTTTTTAAGATTCCAGATGGAGCCATCAAAGACACTCATGTTATATGTACATGTCGCTGACCTGTCCCACTTGCACGTTGATGTGCTGTCACCTGAAATGCAGTGTTAGTTACTAAGTGAGTCTAAAAGCCACATGCAGGCAGACAGCCTTGAAATCACATCCCAGCTTTGCAAAACATTGTCTGGGCCATATCAAGAGAGTCACAATCTCTCTATGACTAAAGTTTCACGTCTACAACAAAGATAGAATCCTGACCACCAGGTAAGGTACCTGCACGGATTAAAAACAACGTAGGCACACACCTAGCCCAATGCCGCACACAGTCGGTGCTCAATAAATAACGACTAACTAACATTTTTTAAAAGTGCCTCTTTCCTAACTATTTCATCAAAAAGTTCCAGGGCAGACTCTGATTGGCCTACAAGTAGTCATGTGATCTCTTCTGAGCCAATTACTGTGGACTCTGATTGGTCAGTTTGGTCTCTTGCTAATCTTGAAGCTGGAGATGGGCGTGGGGTCAGCCCTACCTGAGCAATAAAGGACTGAGAATTGTGGGTTTCAAAGAAAAGAATTCTGTTACCAGAAGAAGGAAGGTAGTTTGGCCCCAAAAACAGCAGAGGTCTAGGACATCAATAATTATGTTTCCCACGCTGCTTTTCCGGGAAAAGGCTGAGGTACCAGATGACCCCCCTGGGACCATGTGGACATAGGAGGATAATCCCTGCTGTGTGTGCTTATATGGGGAAGAAAAAACAAAAGAAAACAGAGATGACGATGGCTGATGGCTGCATAGTGGATTCTCAATACCTGGAGGGTGTTTGAACCCAGTGAGCGTGAAAATCTCTCCAACCTTGAATGACTGAAATTACAGGCAGATCTAGCAGAGAGGTGAGTTTGCCATCCTGAGGCGGTAAGGACCTCACTGCCTAGGAAAACCAGCACCTCCATCAGGAAACCGCAGACAGAGCCTCCACTACAGGTTGTGAATCGGCCACCCCAACCTGCAACCCCAGACCCAGGCCAAAAGCTCCTCCTCCGAGCAGTCTCCCTGAGCCCCGTCAAAGGTAAGCAATGCCGGACACTTGTTAAAGATGATGAAAACAGACTCTATTCAGCCTATTGCAACAGGGAAGAGAGTCCAGTGCACACTGAGCTCATCTTCAGCCTGTGCAGAGGTGACTGCGTGTTTCAAAGGGAGACGGGGAGTGGAGGGAGAGGAAGGGAGGGAGGCTGGGGCAGCCTCAGGGAAGGAGGAATTTGCAAAAAGCGGGAGGAGCACGTGATGGGGTCACCTGGGCTTGCTAACTGGGGCTTATCAAGGCCAGGCTCCTGCCTCCCACAGACACTGGGAGACGGGCCCTGTCTTCAGGTGTTGGGTGGAACAGTGAATTCTTTGGGCAACCTTGAGGCTTCCCAGGCAGGAACTTAAGGTGTGGGGGTGGGGCTGGAGTCCTCATCCCAGGGATGCGGCCTCGAGCTGTTAGAAACGATGCTGGTGCTGGCTCAAGTCTCTTGTTGTGTGGGACGGGGGTGGTGGACAAAACTGTTTGTGCTGAGAGTCTGCAGTTTCGACCGTTCAAGGTTGAGGCCTAGGTGAGAAGAGGGCTCGGGGGGCCTGAGCGGGCGGAGAAGAGGGTCTTCATCAGCCTCAGACACCCACCTTCTCATGCTCCTCCATCTCCCCCTCTGTGTGCTTGGCTGTCACCTTGCAAACCGCTGTAAGAAGCCCATGGCTGGGGCTTCCATCTGCAAGTCCCTGGCACCCAAGACAGGGCGTGACAGAGGATGAATCCTCAGCTGACTCAAGACGGCTGGATGCCCAGCGAGGGACAAGGCCAGCCAGCCAAGCAAGCCCTTGGCCCACGCCCCGCAGAAGGACACCAGAATGCTCAGGCATCCAGGCCCAAATCAGGGATTTTGATCCACACAATCTGAACTTGCAAAGCTTAGGAACTGATTTGTTCAAGCTCCTTGATGACCCTGATGGTTTCTACGGACTGAGCCCCATCAGTCCGGCCCACGTGGATGTGCGTCTGTCAGACGAAGCCCTCAGCTCTGTGAAGATGGGCCCCCGGTGGCACCTACCCATGCCCTCCGCTGCCCACCTCCACCGTGCCCGACTGGGCCTGGGAGCCACGGAGCCCTCTCTGGCTTCTATGCTCCTTTCCTGGGGGTGGGCACGTAGCCCTTTAAAGTACTAAGACCTAAGACAAAGGCCAGGGTTTGGGGACAACAGACAAAGGGAACCCCTCAGCCAACGTTGGCTCGAGGCTGCTTAGGCCTCCTAAGGCTGACTCCGGGCGTGGGCTGGGCCCGAGCTCTGGCTGGTGAGCAAGCCCACCCCTCCCGGCGTCGCTTGCTCGTTTACCCCCTGGGGCTCCCTACTGGGAGAGAGGGCAGGGTCTCCCCTGCTCATTCCTGGAGACCCCGGTGACAGCACAGTCAGACCCTGCTCGCCCACCCACTCCTTATGGGAGCCATAAATCACAAAATGTCAGGGCAGGAGAGGCCTTTACCAGGGAGCTTCAAAAAGTCTGCGGAAAAACAGAATTGAAAGAGAACTTTTGAAGTGCCTCGGAGGATCCTCTCATCCCCCACCTGCTCTGGCGTCGGGGACACGGGCCTTCCCGCGGGCTTCGTGCACGGGAGCGGCCGGCCACCGCCCCAGACCCACCTCCCGGCCGGGTCCCGCGTTTCATCCACAGTCTGGCACGGCTGCCCGCGCGACAGTCTCGCTAGGGCTGAGCCCCTTCTCATGAGGACAGTTTCATCACCTCGTGAGGAGAACGAAAGTTGGCACTCCCTTTAAGGGTCAGGTTTTGAAAAACTGTAGAAAGGGATGTTGAAATTTGCCCATTCTGCCGGTTCCTTGGCAGCATCTTGATGTCTAAACCAAAACTGTGCTAACTTCAAAGACAGAGGAAATACTTGGAGGAGAGTAGACGAACAGGGTAGCGAAACCTTGAGCTTTTGAGAAGGTCAGATGGGACCTTCTTGAGACTGGCACCGTGTGGGTGGCGGGCAGGAGCAGGGTCCACTCCGTTCCTTGCTAACCTGGGCAGAGCCCGCTGGCCTCCCGGGGGTGTCGGCAGCAGAGCGCAGGTGCCAGAGAGCAGAGCGGGGCTCACAGGGAGTTGGCTTGGTGCTGGCACATGCAGCAACTGGCACTTGCCACCCACCATCTATTAAATGGCATTATTTAAACCTTGACAGTCTCTCAGACCTGGAGCTGGCAGATTAATTTTATCTTAAATCTTTAGCCAGTGGAAATAAATCCAAATGTAGCTTTCCACAATCAGACACGATGACAAAACAGAAGTTACATCTGTATTTGGGCAGTGTCTGCTGGTGCCATGCCAGGAGGCCCAGCTGCGGCAATGCCGATTAGAGAGAAGGCACCTCGAGGGCAGGCGTCTTTGTTCCCAGGCACTGGAACGGCTCCTGGCTTGAAGCAGGCACTCACTGAGTATGTGTCAAATGAATGATGAATTTCCTATCAAACTGCCCAAGCACCCACTAGCATGTGGGCCCTGGCCCCAGCACGGTGGACACAGTGACAGTGATCAAAGTTGACTGTGCCCTTGGGCAAGCACCCCACGCCAAGGGGGAGCCCAGGGCTACAGGAGCCCCTTGCCCAACCCTGGGGCAATCAAGGAGGGCTTCCTAGAGGTGGTGATTCCTGTCTTGAAGAGCAAATGGGATTCACAGATAGATAAAGTGGGAAAGGGGCGTCCACGAATACGCTCATCCGTCCATCTGTCCGTTCACTCGGCACATGTCCACGGAGCCCTCCTTTGTGCAGGAGATGCGAGGGTAACGTAAGATGGCAGAGCCCTGTCACCGAGGAGCCAGCAGCCCACGAAGACAGATGTCCACGGGACAACCACAATACTCACGGGAACAGCAAGCCTCTGGGTTTAAGCGGGCCAGGGAGACGGGGAGCAAGGAGGCTGAGGAGGCAGCAGTGGGGGGTCCCAGAGGGTCGGAAGCCTGGGCCACGCCCCACTCAGGCGGAGGGAGTCAAAGGGGGTGTTAGGCAGGGAGGCAGCCCCGCTACCCTCAGGCTACTGCCTCCTGAGGAGAGACGGAGCAGGGCAACAGAGAGCAGGCAGTGGTGGAAGGTACCAGAACATGGGCAGGGAACAGTCTGGCCCTTCTGGGTTTGAGGCTCCATCCAGGGCCCTGGGGCCACCGCATCCCTTGGCTCAGGTCCCACATCGTTTCGACCTCTGCCTCCGTCACCACATCTCCTCTCTGCTGGGACCCCCCTGCCCCCTCTCATGAGGCCCGTCGTGATTACACTGGGCTCACCCAGTAATCCAGGAGGTGGAGGGACGCTCGGCTGACCAGAGTGCCACACCTCAGCCCCAGTCCTGGGGCCGGCGCCCCCGTCTCCTTCAGAGACGCCCTGCGCTCTCAGCCCAGGGTCAAGTGGATGACGTCTGCTACTTTTTCCTGTACCATCAGAGAGAAAAAGGGCTAACTAGGGGTTTTCAAATCCTCATCAAAACCAAGATCAGAAGCATCTTCAAAGATGTATCTGGTCCTCCACAATTTGAAATGTGGCCAAAAAAAAAAAAGAACTCTGCCAAAAAGTGGCATTGACCCTTAAGAGCAGGAAAGGCAGAGGGAAGGAGGAGAGGGAGGGAGACCACGGCCTCCTGCCCAGCAGCAGGAACCCCACCGGGCACTGTGAGTGCCACGCAGGCTCACAGCAGTCTTTCAGGAAAGGGATAAACACCCAGTCTTATTGACTCAGTGCAGCAGGTCGTGTGATTGTCAACGTGTTACTGCCCATTCCCTACACAGGACGTACTTCCTTTCCCATCGATGGGAGACTCCCTGGGGCCATGGAGACGCACCTGTCACTGTCACGTCCTGCTTCCAAAGAAGCACCAGGATCCACAGTGCTGCCGTCTCTTGCCCTCTGCCTTGACACCAGCAGTGTTCCCAAGAGTGGCCGCTCCTCAGCCTGGGTCCCAGAGCGAAGAGCCAAGTCCACTCACGAGGAACGTGGCATGTGAGCGAGAACTTAAGGGATGTTTGTTCCTGCGGCAGAACTGAGCCTACGCGGACCGATGGATGTGGAAACCACGATTCAGGGACTTGCCCACCATCACTTGGGGAGTTGGTGGCAGAGGCCAGACTGGAACCCATGTCCCCCAACTCTTTGTTGGCCCTGCCTGCTCTCCATGAGTCTCCTAACAGCAAACGGTGGGATTGCAGAGATAATGCAGCAGGGCGATGAGCTTTCACTCGGGCCAGCATCGAGGAGCTTGTGATCTGAAAGGCACCGCAGCAGCTGACCGCTAGTTACGGGGTCTTCTCCTGCGTCAGACGCTTCCTGGCCCCTGCCTGCTCTTCCCTAGAGACGCTGTGAGGTAGGAGGACCCTCGCGTTACAGGTGAGAAGGCTGCTTTATGTTATCTTATCCCAGTGTGAATCTGCCTTCTTCTTGTTAACGTCTGTGTCACGTTCCACAGCACGAATGCCGCTGACCAGCTGTACCCACGCCCCTACCAGTCACATGTCATCACCTCCCGTGTTCTGGAATCGCCAACAGTGCTGTCATCGCTGACCTGTGACACACGTATTTCTACAGACCTCAGCCACTACTTCCTTGGGGTAGGGCTCCAGAAGTGGGACTGTACAGTCAAAGAATATAAATATTATAGTGTGTGTGTGTGTGTGTGTGCATTATATATATATATATATATATATATATATATATATATATATGTTGAGTTTTGATGGAAACTAAAATATTGTCCATGAAAAAAAAAAGGTTGTCTATTCGATAATTTCCATTTTCTCCAGCAGTATACGGACAGCTGTTTCCTGGCACTGTCACAAACCCTCGTCACTAGCAATATTTAAATTTTTTACAAACCCAGTAGCTAAAAGAATACATCCTATTGCGCTTTAATTTGGTTTAATTATCAGTGAAAAGTGCTTCTTTTCAAAAGTCTATCAGCCGTCTGACGTTGTCTCCTGCAGAGAGCTGGTGCGTCTCTAAGCAGGCACGTCCTCCTGGTGGGGGAGTTACTTGTGTCTTTGGTCTTTTGCCTCCATCCCACACCCACGCCTTCCGGAGGAGGAGGCCTGCGACATGGCAGCAACTCACAGGGCGGCGCGTTGCCTGGCGTGGGGGAGAACAGGCAGCGGACATGACTACTCACTGAGCACTTGGTATGTGCCTGACGATGTGCCCACGGGGTCCCATTTAGCCCTCACAAAAGCCTGGTGAATTCGGCAGACATTCGTGATCTCACTCCAAAATGCCAACATCCAAAGAGCTCTAAAAGCCAAAATACTTTTCATAAGTCATTTGGCAACAAAATCTGAGCTGAATTCTCACAAGACCCTTTATAATCCTTGTTTACTGCTTTAGTTTGAATGGTCGTGTTTTGCCACTAAAATATCAAATATGATTTGGGAGTATTTATGGGGGACCCTGCTGGCAAGGTCAGTAATTGTGACTGTATTAGTCCGTTTGTGTTGCTATAACAGAAATACGTGAGACTGGGTGATTTATAAAGAACAGAGGTTTACTTCGCTCATGACTCTGGGACAGTTGCTTCTGGCGCAGGCCTCAGGCTGCTTCTACACATGGTGGAAAGTGGCAGCAGCCGGCGGGTACAAGCAGATCACATGGCGAGAGGAAGCAAGAGAGATAGAGAGAGAGAGAAGGTGCTAGGATCTTTTTAAGCAACGAGCCCTCACGGGAACTAATAGAGCGAGAACTCACTCATTAATCCCCTCTCCCCAGGGAGAGCATTAATCCATTCATGAGGGATCTGCCCCCATGACTCTGTTTCCAGCACTGCCACACTGGGGATCAGATTTCCACATGAGTTTTGGGGGAACAACACATCCAAATTCTATCAGTGATACACCCTGTATTGCCTTCCCAAAATCCAGAAGAAAAAACTGAAATGTGAAATCCACCTGCCCTGAGGATTTTGGCTAAGAAACTGCAGACCTGTGTTACCACCCCGTGTGACAGATGAAGAAGTGGCGGCTGAGAGAGGCCGGCGCTTTTCCCCATGACGCAGGGTTGCTGAACCACAAGGCAAGAAATTAAACTCTGACCCTGAGGCCTGCGCTCTTACCCCACGATGGGTCCCCTGACTTGGGAGTTCTGGGAGCTCGGGAGAGCTGCACATTTGGAAAGGCAACAAACGGCTTTATTTCCAAAGGGATGGCAGGAGGGCTGGTAAACTGAATCATCGCATTGGGATCTCAATTCTATGATGTTACTGTGGCTGATAAATGCCACATGGGATCCTGGACCCCACAGCCCATGTCCAGGTAGCAGAAGAGCTCTCTCCCCCAGGCGTGGCTGCAGTTGGCCAGTCTGGGAGGCAGACTGGCTCCCTCTCTAAAAGATTAGTTTAATTAAAAAGCAGGATGGATACTTGGCTCCTGTTGGAGATGATCATTAGACAATCAAAATGCTTGGGTACAAAGAAGTAATTGTGTTTCACAGAGACCCTTCTGCCATGAAGGCAGAATCAATCAATAATTAAATTACAAGTGAAAATGAGTTGTTCAGGCTCAAGGCTGACTGACTTAGCAGACACAGAGTGAACCCCACTCCATGCTGGGGACATAAGCATGAATGGCACAATCCAGCCGCCAAGACCCGTGGGCTAACCAAGCAGCCACCAGCATGAAGCGCACATGTCCTCATCAGGGGCTTTCAACACGATTGATTCTGAAATATTAAACAGTGTATTATATTCTTGGTGAAAGGAAACGAGACATACAGGGAAGGGAATGCAGCAACTCACCGCCACTGCGCAACCACCCACCCCACAACTCAGCAGGGCGACAATACGCGTGACTTCTCAGGCATCTGCAGGTGGCCTGGGGCGTCTGCTGACTGATCGGGGCTGGGTTTGCTCCTGCGTCTACACGGCATCTGGGATTGAATGGCCAGGCTGGGCTCAGCTGGGCAGTTCTTCAAGTGGCTGGAGCAGAGGGGGCAGTAGCTCTGCTCTGCCTCCCTCTCACTCTCCTCTGGAGACCAAGGGGCTGGCTGGAGCATGCTCTTCCTGGGTGATGGCAGAGGCCCACTGCAAGCACAGGGGCCTGGGCTTAGAAGCGGCACACTAGCACCTGCACCTGCATGTCACTGGCCAAGTCCCAAGTCAGCGTGGGGGGAGTACACCCATGATGGGCCATAGCAAGGGCACGGGTACGGGGCGGGATGAAGAAATGAGGCTGCTCATTCAAACTTCCACAGGAACTTAGTTTCTTGAGCACATGCTGTAAGCCGGTCACTTTATACACATTATCTCAAGGGATCTAGTAACCATTTTTCAAAATCTGAATCATTATCCTCATTGTAGAGATGGGGAAACTGGGGTTCTTGCAAACAGCCTGACCAAGCTCATGTAGCGAGTGAGTGGCTGGACACACACCAGGCTGCATCTAGCACTTTCCTTCACCCAGCTGCCTTCACACTGGCCTGGGAGCCAGGGCAGCCAAACTCTCACCCAAACCCTGCCTCACCTGCAGCGGGAGGGCTGGGACAAGGCTCCCCCACTTCTAGCCTGATTTTCGTCACATGTAAACGAGGAAGTTCAGAGCGTCCTCCGGGTGTAAGGGCTGATTGTTGAACCCAGCAGACTTCAGTCACACTGAACAAACCTGGATGACAGCACAGGAGATGGAGACCACAGAGGCTTGCCGACTGGCTCATGTTGGTTCTAGTCACATAATCTGAGTTCGTAGAAGCTCTGGGCTTAAAAGGACTGTTTGGGTCATCTAGCCTAGTAGCTTCCAAATATTTTTGACTATGGCTATGGTAAACAGAATAATCATCTCCAAAAGATGTCCACATCCTAATCCCCAAAAACCTGTAACTATGTTAGGTTACATGGCAAAAGGGACTTTGCAGATGTGATTAAGGTTTCAGACCTTGAGCTAAAGATAGGGTCCTGGATGATATCAGCGGGCCGATGCAATTGCAACGGTCCTTATAAGAGGGAGCCAGGAGGTCAGAGAGGAGGGAGGTGCGATGCGCTCTCTCGGAAGACGGAGGGCGAGGCCATGAGCCAAGAAACACGGTGGTCTCTACAAGCAGAGAGAGCAAGGAGATGGATTCTCCCCCAGAGCCTCCAGAAAAGAGCACAGCCTGCTAACCTTTGATTTGAGCCCAGTGAGACCCATTTCAAACTTCTGACCTCCAGGACTGTAAGGCAATAAATTTGTGTTTTTTTAAGCCACAAAGTCTGTGGTAAGTTTTCACAGCAGCAACAGGATACAAACACAACAACCTTCAGTACACTTAGTACCACAACCAGCGTGGGCGTGCGCATGCACACACACACACACACGCACACACACGCACACACGCGCACACGCACGCACACACACGCGCACACACGCGCACACGCACACGTGCACACACACACACATGCACACGCACACACACACACACAGAGTCTTAGTCCCTTCAGGCTGCTATAACAAAATACCACACACTGGGTGGCTTATAAACAACAGGAGTTTGTTTCTCATAGTTTCGGAGGCTGGAAGTCCAGAATCAAGGAGCCAACAGGTCCGGCGTCTGCTGAGGTCCTGCTGCCTGGTTCACAGACAGCCCTCTTCTCGGTGTAACCCCAGATGGCAGAAGGGGCAAACAACCTCTCTGGGGTCCTTTTCATATGGACACTAATCTCATGCATGAAGGCTCTGCCCTCGTGACCTAATCACCGGCCAAAGGTGCTGTCCCCCAACATCATCCCATCGGGGGTTAGGATTTCAACATTTGAATTTGGGGGGTACACCAACATTTAGTCTATAGCACAGACACACGTACATACACACTCGTACATACGTGTAGAGACATACACACAACTGGAACAAAAGTTGCACCAAAACTACATACTGTGTGAAGTTTATTCTTATGATTCTTATTCCATTTTACTAAAAAAATGAACAATTAAACCAGTCGTGACCCCATTGGATCCATTTCATAACCCAGAACCAGCTGCCACCTGCAGCTTGAAAATGCTGTTAAACGCTGGAAGAAACGCCTGGCGGCAATCTAATCCCTTACCTCGGCGCACGGTCACTCCGGGAAACTCCCAAAACACGCGTGTTGCCCACTTCCACCTCATGTCTCAGCCCCTCCAGCCTCTTCTGGTCCCTTTCTGTGACTGTGAGGTCTTTCCCTTAGGAAACACTTCTGACTCCTGTCCTCTCTAAAGAGGTCGCTCTTTACACGGAGCACGACACTCCCGGTGGGCACTGACACTCCCACCACCTGTTTTGTGCCAGATGCAAAGTACCCATGCGGAGCAGACTAAGCCACCAGAATTCCTCTGTGCTTGTGCAGAAGAGATTCCCAGGACAGAAGCTGAGTTCTTAGTGCCTAGAACGGGAGGAACGGCTCTGCTCAAGGAAAGGAAGCATTTCCCAGTTGCAGCAGAAGGAACCAGGGAAGGGAGGCTGCAGTGAGCAGGACGGCCGAAGGCACAGCTCTGCGACGTGGCCCCCACAAACTCCAAGTCCTCAAATCCTTCACAGAACACTCGGGGGTGGTGACGTTCCTGGGAACTGGGGAAGGACTTGGGCTTATGCCCAAACTAGCTCTGGCAGAATCTAAGCACAAAGTGTAGATGCCGGAGGCACAGAGCCAGTGAGGCATAGAAATGGCAGAAATAACTAGGCAGGGACTAGATGTGCTTAGAGCTGTGAGAGTGGGCTCAGGTCAGGAAGCCCCGCTGGCATCAGGGGGATCTAACACAGCCGGTGCCCTTGAGGAGCTCTCAGCCTAGTGAGAGGTGCGCATGCACACGCACACACACAGCTCTGAGACAAGTGCCCTGGAGGGGGAATAAAGGAGGGGCCACGGGAACCCCAAAGAGGGGACAATTAGCCTTCCTGGGGGTCAAGGAGGGCCCAACAGTAGAGAGGGTATTTGAGCTACACCTTGAAGGGTTCACTGTCCGCAGATGGGGGGTCAGGAACTCATGGAGGTGAAAGACTAAGATCCTCGCCCAGCCCCAGGAACTGGGTATCAGAATTTCAGATGTGGGGCCGGAGAGCCACATTGTCGTACAGAGCTCCAGGTGGTTCTGCTGCTCAGCCAGGTCAGGGGACCCCCAGCCTGGAAGCATGACCACAACTGCAGCTGAGCCTCCCCTCGGGCCCTCCTGCTTTCTCTTTCCCTGCGTTGTAGGATCCTATATGCATGTGTGCTTGCATCTGTGTGTGTGCTTGCATCTGTGTGTGTGTGTGCATCTGTGTGTGTGCATCTGTGTGTGTGTGCATCTGTGTGTGTGTGCATCTGTGTGTGTGCATCTGTGTGTGTGTGCATCTGTGTGTGTGTGTGCATCTGTGTGTGCATCTGTGTGTGTGTGTGCATCTGTGTGTGTGTGCATCTGTGTGTGTGTGCATCTGTGTGTGCATCTGTGTGTGCTTGCATCTGTGTGTGTGCTTGCATCTGTGTGTGTGTGCATCTGTGTGTGTGCTTGCATCTGTGTGTGTGTGCATCTGTGTGTGTGTGCATCTGTGTGTGTGTGCATCTGTATGTGTGTGCATCTGTGTGTGTGCTTGCATCTGTGTGTGTGTGTGCATCTGTGTGCGTGTGTGCATCTGTGTGCGTGTGTGCATCTGTGTGTGTGTTTGCATCTGTGTGTGTGTGTGCATCTGTGTGTGTGTGCATCTGTGTGTGTGTGCATCTGTGTGTGTGCATCTGTGTGTGTGTGCATCTGTATGTGTGTGCATCTGTGTGTGTGCTTGCATCTGTGTGTGTGTGTGCATCTGTGTGCGTGTGTGCATCTGTGTGCGTGTGTGTGTTGCCTGAGCTGGGGTCAGGGCACATCCTCTACTCACCAGCTCACCTCGGGGCTCAGTGTCTGTCACAGATTGGTGGGGACCTGGTTGGGGAGGTCTTTGCAAGGGCTCAAAGCTCACGTACCCTTCAAGGCCTACCCCCTGCTCCCTCCCACCAGCAAGGAGGCCCCTCCCCAGCCCCGGGGCTGCTTGTCATGTCCAAGGCCATATGACAGGCCAACACTGGGTGGTTCATTTTGTCACCAGCCTGTGAAACATCTCGCTTTGCACCAGCCGCCTGCACATCCGTCCCCTTGAGGACGGCCTCCGTTTGCACCACAAATGGAGATGAGCTTCTGAGATTGGAACTTTTCAATAAACACAAGCTGATGTGGAGGGGGCATCCTCACTCCAGTTCTCCAGGCCTTATTTCATTTTTGCCCTCTCTGGAGGCGGGCAATGCGGTTTGGAGGGACATGCCTGGACACACCCTCAGCATGCTCCTTGGGTCCCTGCAGGTGGACACAGCAAGGAGATGAGGCTGGGCGTCTCCTGTGCCCTCTGGGTGCTTGCAAAGGCACCTTGTGAACAGCTCAGGGAAACTCCCCTGTCTGCTGAGGAAAAGGGGCTGGCTGGGCGAGCCTCTCCACCCGGGTGTCCACGGCCCCTCCGCCCCCGCAGGACACTCTAGTGCAGTCCCCTCTCCCTGGCTTCACTCCTCTCCAGCCCCAGCTGCTGGAGTCCTTCAGCATATATCAAAGTCATGTCCTGTGCAGGGTCCTCCGGCTCTGGGACCTGCTGCTCCAGGTGGAGCGGGGGAGGGGGAGGGACGCCTCGTGCCCTCCTCTCTGAGTTGCCGATATCAAGGAGCTCCTGTAAATCTGGACGCACTTGCTGCTTGAGCTCTCACTGTGTCTCCAGCACCAGGCAGGCATCAGAAGACAACCAAGAGCGAGCTGGACATGGCTTCTGTCCTCACGGGAGCCCAGCGGGGATGGCCCAAGCTGGGATGCCAGAGGGTGGTAGCGAAGGAGTCCTGTGGGATTCCCTTTTGGGGGGAAGCCCCGGCCCTTGTGCGTCTGAGTGCTCGCTGCTGGAGGACTGCCAGTCACACTCCCCAGACAGAACTTAAAGGAAAGGCTTTTTATTTCGGAAGACATGGACTGGGAGACAGAGGATCAAGTCCCAAGTGCCTCCCCGATCAACCGAGGGACAGGTCTTATACAAGTAAATCTAACAAGTATACAGGACGTCTGCTTTCGATACAATCTCAGTTAAGCGTTAAGAGCGAGCTATAAAGAGAAAACAGTGTTAGTTCTATAGTGTGTACACCAGTGCGGGGGGTTTCCACATTTACAAGGGGGAGCCTGGTAGTGTCTGGAAAGCACAGGGAAGAGCTGCACACTGTCCCCAAGAGAGCCCGGAGTCAGGGAGTTGAGGCAATGAGCTCACGAGCAGTGATTCCAGCAACTAAGCAGGACCATGGACCTGGCCACTGACCACCTGATGCTGGAGTCATTGGCCCCAGGTCCCATCCTGTCTAAAAAGCCAGTGGTCACTCAGAGCCTCAGAACCTGCCTTGGCAAAACTGCAAGGTCATGTTGAAATGGAAGGAATGATTCCCTGCCTGTCTGCCAGGAACCACCATGGAGATCAGCGCTGAGTCAGACCAGGCCCTCCCCAGTGTGCTCAGTCCGGAGCGGGAGGGACACACAAAGGCAGCCTGTTGTAACACAGGAAGCTGACGTGGCCTAGAATGGAGGGCCGAGGGAGGGATCGAGGAAGGCTTCCTGGAGGAGGTGGACCCTGAACTGCGACTTGAGGGATGAAGAAGAGGCACTCGAGAAGGGTGTTTCTGGAAGAGCAAAGAACACGGGCAAAGGTGTGGGGGAAAGAGAGAGAATGTGGTGCTGGGGAAACAGCCTGTTAAGTGGCCTCATCCGAAGCAAAAGGAGGGGAGTAAAAAATGAGTCTGAACAGAAGGGGGTCCCTCGATGCTGGGTATAAATGTACAAAACACACGGGGAGCCGCTGGGGTCCCGGGGAGGGGGAGGAGACGTGAGCATCACTGGCTTTTAGAAAGACTCATCAGAACGAACAATGAACATTTGGAAAAACTTTCGGCTTCATTAAAAAGATTGGGATTGCAATTTAAAATAACAACAGTATGTTATTTCACACTGACTAAATTAGGAAAAAATGCAAGGATCTGATGACATCAAGTGTTAAGTGGGACTTGGCACAACAGCGACCTGTGCTCACCGTGGGAGTTTCCTGGCACAACCCCTTGGAAGACAGGCTGTCATTATCCGGTGAAGTTAAAGACACACACGCCAGGGTCACACGGCACCTGTGCGATTAGGAGTGTATCCATGACCACAAGTGACCAAGAATGTTCATACTGTCCCCAGTAGGAAACCAAACAAAACAAACCTAGGATCAGTCAAAGGTCCATCAATCAGGGAATGGACACAATAGAGTCATACAAGGAGATACCTTGGGGAGTGGAGACAAAAAGCCACAGCGAGTCCCACGACACACTGGTCCTCGAGAGTGTGACATTGTCACTAAAGCAGCTTTGAGGCTCACCCTACAGACCATATGGCTTGTTCACATACAGTCTGAAACATGCAAAACCAAGGAACACATCGTCGACAATAAACACTCGCGGTAAAACTTAAGGGCCAAATGAGAGGACGGTCAGCACAAAATGCAGAGCAGGACTCGCTTTCGAGCAGGGAGAGAAATGGGCAGGATGTGGGGGGTGGAAGTCGGGGGCTGCAGAGAAAACATTTAATTCCCCAGGTCATGGCTACTGCCACCGTGTGCAGCAAAGAGTGCATCTTGGTCCTCCACAGACATTTTACAAATATGACTTTGAATTTACTCAATACTTTAAAAATAACAAAGAAAAAGAAATATAAAAAATGACGGAAGCTTTAGGAGTGTAGAGAAAGGAATGGAGATCTTTAGTTACATTAGTAAAATTTTATTAAGAATATTTTTTAGAAGATTTGATAACAGTACAAAAAAAAAAACTCAACAAAACACCGAAATACTACACTTGCCAATCATGCAGCCTCGGACAGTCGCTTAACCTCCCGGGACCTCTGTGTCTCTATTACGTGGCAGCTGAACCTTTGAGATGCTACTGTAATTTAAATTATATATACACATGTTTTAAATGTTTATATATACAAACATATTTATATCATTTAAATTATATATGCATTCGTTGACCAGCAAATTAGTTCTATTATGTTGGTGGAATGCAACTAGAATAAATCCTCCAAAAGGGATTTATTTTTCTTCCTCTAGGGGTCTGAAGTTGATGCTGACCTAGAACCACAATGTCCCCTCCAGGGTCCCAGGCCTGCTGAGGAAGGCTGGGGCTCAGCTGCACCACCTTGCTGGGGTCTAAAGGCCCACTCTTCAAACCTCAGGCCTGGTAGAGAAAGGGCCCTTGGCAATGTTTTCCTTCATGCTTAGGACTCACATTCCAGCTCCATAAATGGTAGGGAGTCTTTCTTCTCCTAATTTTCCCTTGGGTGATGTCTCCCATTTTCCAGCAATGCACTAAAAACTGTTTGCAGAGGAGTTCTGCTTCTAGTGAGGACACAGAAAATAAAAACCATTACTCCATCATAACAGCAAGAAAATACCATATAAATTACAAAATCATACTTTTTAAGCCTTCAAAGAGCTGTGAATGCAGAGAAGTCTAAATGAACCTAATTCCAGGTAAAGACAAGACCATCATTTCTGGGAGTGGGACAGGCACAGGAATAAGCCTGCCACAGGCAGAGGCCACAAGCTCCAGGAGAAACTAGCCAACTTTTTAAGTACTGCAGGCTTAAATGACAGACTGGAATTTGAAAGGGACCTTAAGGTAAAAATAACCCCTATGACCCAGACAATTCTAGAAAGCAAGAGGCAAATGAGAGTGAGGCTGGGAAGCAGAGAGAGATCTTGTGATTTAGATTCCAAATTCCAGGACCCTGCTGGGGAAGGGAGCTGTAGGAGGGTCTGACTTTATTCTCAAAACAGTGGAATCTACAGGTGAACTGAAATTAGCTAAATCTGTAAGTGAATCTCCAACAAGCTCAACTTGTGATAACACCACAGAGATCAGCTCCTATGTGGAGACTGAAAAAATTGGAAGTTGCGGCTGAGAACAGAGACATCAGCATAGTCTCTGGGCTGGATCTTGGAGATTCCAGAAGGAAAGAACCTAACCTCACCCTTACATCTAAAACCAGGGATGGACTAAAATTAATGAAAGTTGGGCCCAGCCCCAGCTAGGTTGTACTCTTAGTACTCCCCGCAAAACAAAACAGTTAATAGAAACAGGCACACATGACCCAGATGTTGGTATTACCATACAACCACCTTAAATTTTTATTATAACTTTTTCAATTGATTTAGGGAAAAATATGGCCCAAATGAGTGAACAAAGGAATTTTCAGCAGCAAAAATGGAAGCTTTAAAAAATAAAAATTGAATTACAAAACTAAAAAATATTTTTTGTGAAATGAATAATTTATTGAATGGATTAGACACAGAACTAACTAACATATCCCAAAATTTCAGTAAGCCCCAAGTAGGGTAAATTTAAATATAACCATACCTAGGCAAATCCTAGTCAAATTGTTGAGAACCAAAGATAAATTTAAAAATCTTAAAAGCAGGCCAGAAAAAAAAGAAAAGAAAAGAAAAGACACATTAGTTTTAGTGAAAGGACATAAAGAATAATGGCTGACTTCTCATCAGAAACAATGGAAGTGAGAGGACAATAGAAGCCGTTTTTAAAGTGCTGAGAGAAAACAATAACTTCCAATCTAAAATTCCATGTCTAGCAAAAACATCTTTAAAAAATGAAGGCAAAATAAAGACATAATTAGATAATCAAAAAGTCTGAGAGAATAAGTTGCCATAAAATCCATACTGCCTAAAATACTGAAGGAATTTCATCAGGTTGAAGGAAAAGAATCCCAGAGGAAAACCCAGAGCTGCTGGGAAAAAATGAAGAAAATCAGAAATGGTAAATACTCAAACATGAAAGACTAATCCAAAATTTTCTACAACAGATTATTGACTGTTTGAAGAAACAATATTATCAAACTATGGGGCTTATAACATATTAAAAAATAAAATATATGACAACAGCAGCACAAAGGGTATGAGGAGCTAAAGATTACACTGTTGCAACGTTCTTATAGTGCTTGAAGTGGTATATTGGTGCCAGGTGCACTGAGATCATTTAAGGATGCATATTGAATACCTAGAGCAACCCACCTTAATGAAAAGAGCTACTTGAAGACTAAGAGAGGACATAAAATGGAATGCTAAAAAATGCTCATTTCATCCAAAAGACAGCAGCAAAGGATCAAAGAACAGATGAAACAAATGGAAAACAAATAACAAGAAAGGAGATTTAAACCCAAATGTATCAGTAATTTATTTAAGTGTAAATGGAATAAATACTCCAATTAGCAATAAAGATTGTCAAATCATATAAAGATTAAAATACAATTACAAACCAATATCTCCTTCAACTATAGATGTAAAAGTTTTGAACAATGTATTAGCAAATCAAAACCTCTGCGTGTGTGTATTTTAGCATGTTATAAACAAATGAGATTTATCCCAGCTGCAAAGTTGTTTTAACAATTAAAACTCAAAGTAATTCACCAAATCAGAAAAATAAAAGAAAAATAGATGCAGAGAAAGCATTTGATAAAATTCAACACTCATTCATGATAAAAAAAAAAAAAACTCTCAGCAAAGTAGGAATACAAGAAATTTCCTTAATAGACTATTTGTGAAAAAAGAATACAGCTAACATCATACTTCATGAAATATTGAACACCTTCACCTTACAATTAAGAAAAAAGCAAGATGTCTTCTTTCTTTCACTACTTCTTTTCCGTGTTGGTGGGGACATCCTAGCTGGAGCAGTAAGGTAAGAAGGGAAAATAAAAGGCAAAAAGACAGAAAAAGAAGAATAAAGAAGCCATGGACAGATGTGACTGTGCATATTGGAAATCCTAAGGAATCACAAAAAACCTGCTAATTTACAAGTGAATTTAGCAAAACTGCAGAATATAGAATCATATACAAAAATTAATATTATTTCTATATAATAGTAAAGAACATTTAGAAAATGAAAGTTTGAAATGCCATTTATAATAAGATCCAAAAATATCCAATGCCTAAGAATACATTTAATAAAATGCATCTCTATGTTACAAGCATAAAAACATTGTTGGGAGAAATTAAGTCAGTACATAAATAGATTATGCTACATTTGTAGATTGGAAAAATGCAACAATGTTAAGGTATTGATTATCCTTACTAGTCTATGGCAGTCTCCACCCCATCCCAATCAAAAGTCCAGAAGGCTTTTTATAGAAATTAAAAGATTAGTTCTAAAACTAATCTGTAAATGTAAAGAGTTTAGAAGATCAAAGAAAATCTTGGAAAAGGAGAATAAGTTGGAGGACACTCTCCAGTTTCAAGATGTGCTATGGAGCTACAATAATTAAGAGTATGTGATGTTAGTGCAAAGACAGACAGATAAACGAATGGAAATAGAATCAGGTCCAGAAATAAATCCACACCTATACGGTCAACTAAGTCACTAGGGTGACTCACTAGGGAAAGTCTTTTCAACAAATAGTAGTGCAACAACTAGCTAATTATATGGGAAAAAATAAATTTGACCCCTACATCAACATACACAAACATTAATTCAAAGTGAATAATAAACCAAAAGGTGATAGGTGGAACCATAAATCTTCTAGAAGAAAACATGGAGAAACATCTTCACTGTCTTGGAGTAGAAATATGTTTCTAAGAGAGGACACAAAGAAGTAATCATACAAGAAAACGTACAAATTTAACTTCATCAACATTTAAAACTTCTGCTTGCCAAAGACACCATTAAATGAAAAGCAATCCACAGATTAGGAGAAAATATTGACAGTGCAAATATCTGACAAATAACTTATCAGTATAATATATAAAGAACTGCCATAAATCAGTAATAAAAAGACAACCCCAATAAAAATGGGCAAAAGACTTGAATAGGCAATTCACACAAGCAGATATACACACGGCAGGTAAGCACATGCAAAGTGCTTGAGCTTGCCAGTCACTGGGAAAGTGAAAATTAAAGCCACAATGGGATACGACTTCACATCGCCAGCAAGATTAACAATTAAGACTGACAGTGACAAGTGTCAGTGAGGATGTGGAGCAACTGGAACTCTCATCCGCTGCTGGTGGGAATGCAAAATAGTCAAAATGGTTTGGAAATAATTTGGAAGTATACACTAAAATTAAGTATACATCTACCATACGACCCAGCAATGACAATCCTAGGAATATATCTAAGAGAATGCATATAGCCACCAAAAAAAAAAAAAAAAAGTCATCATAATAGATAGAAACTGGCAATAATCCAAATGCTCATTAACAGAAAATGGATAAACAAACTGAAATACATCCATGCAATGGAATAAAATAAGAGAACTGCTGGCACATGACACGAATGAATCTCACAGACATTCCATTGAGTGAAAGAAGCCAGACATGAAAGAATGCTTGCTGCACCATTCGATATATATGCAGTTCAGGAGCCGGCAAAGCTAAGCTATAGTGACAGTATCAGATCAGTGCTTGCCTTGGGGGGTGTGGGGAGGTGGTGACTGGGAGAGGGTACAGAGGAAATTTCTGGAGTGAGGAAATATTTTGAGTGTTGGTTACATGGGTGATACATTTGTCAAAACTCATTCAACTGTGCATTTAAGATCTACGCACTTTACTGATTGCTAATTATCTCTCCATGGAAAGGGAGAAAGACTACATTTGCTGAAATCTATGTGGGATGCAGGGTTTTCCCTTGGAGCTCTTCAGAGAAGGTGGTCCACCCCGTGGCTGGAGGAAGTCCCTCCATGGTTTTGTTAGGTATTTCTCAAGAGTGGCTCTGGTGGCCGGGAGCTCCTAGGGCTGTTATCACTGACTGCTCTCATGGTCACCAAAGGCTTGTCAGGGGTGGGGTGAAATGGGACCCCACCTCGTGTCAGACAATCTGGTTCTGGCACTTCTGGGCTCCATGCCCTGAGGCATGTCCTGACTCTCTGAGCACCCCTTTCCTCACCTCTGTAATGGGGCCAGTTTCCTGACTTTGGGCCATGTGCTCAAATTCAGGAGCCTGCCAGGCTCAGTGGCCATCAGTGGCGCTGGCCAGATGCGAATCCTCCATCTCCAGGAAATGAAGGGCTGTTGGCATCAGGGGGCTGGTGTCTGGGACATGTGTGGGGAGCCAGGACAGGGTAGGAAGGGAAGGATTTTCTCTATGCAGGGTCAGGAGCAGAAAGTGACCCTGCTCACCAGTCCGTTAAGAATATCCTCCCATCCCATTCTGCAAAGGACATGGGACCTTGTCAGCCTCTGACATAAATTCCTGTGAACAGAAGCCAATGTCTCCTTCCTCCTGGGGGCTTCCGGAGGATCCGATGGGATTTCCTTAAGAGCCTGGAAGCTCACCAGCCCACATCACAGTGGGGGCAGGGCTGGTGGGCAGCAGAAGGGCTGTGGCCCAGACCCGCACAGGGAGCCCACCCTGCTGGGACTCTGAAGCCTGGGCTCTGGGGCCTGCTCAGCCTTCAGTCCTTTTGTTGTTGACCTGGCAGCTCCCCTCTCCAGCCTGTCTCCTTGGTCATGTGAAAGGTCACAGTAGACGGGTTGACAGCACCGCCAGCTCTTAGGGGGTTAGCACGCCAATGACATCCCTGCTTGTTTTAAACGCACCGGTGAGGAGGCGCTCGCAAGCTCACCAGGGCCGGCAGATGCGGTGAGGAGCTTCCAGCCTCAGGGCCTACCGAGCAGATGACCAGTTAACCACCCCCTTAACGACTGCCCCAGGGAGGGGAGAGGCATGTGGGTGATTTGAGCATGTAACAGGCATCAGATAGGACTCTGGGGCCACAAAGAGTTCTTGGATTTCAACCAGTCATCTGACCCTCAGCTTCCTCATGGCTGAGACAAAAAGGGAAAGACGAGCAGCGAAGGACTCCCCCTGTCCTTACACGACACAAAGTCCATTCCCTCTGTCAGTGCCCAGCCTGGAACTCAGAAACCCGTGAAAATGCGCAACGGAACCATGAGACTCGCCATGGACAATGACCTAACATCATCGCTAAGGCCAGTGCATGACCTGCGTGTCCTGCCCTGATCCACAGCCCCATTTTAACTGCATTCCACAACTGCAACTCCTGCAAGACACTGGTCACACTCTCTGCCATTTACGGAGTGTCAGCCCATCTTGGTCAGAATTTGCCTCAAGTCCCCCCAAAAGAGCAGAATCTGCTGCCCTCCTGTCCACCCCCATGTGTCCTGCAACGTTCCCTCAACTCTGGAGTGCTCCTAAGCCTGGCACTGTGATTACATTTTTTCTTTAGGGAAAGTGGATTTAAATTTAATTGCTGCTCGAAAGAGAAGGGGTGGGGGCAGCTTGGGAGGAGGGCCTTGAACAAAGGAGAGAAAGCACAGGCCTGATCAATTGTTTCAATTTAAAGAGGCATCAGTAAAGCAGTGAGAAGACAGAGCTATGTGCCTCCTGAAAATGTGGCAATAAATAAGGGAAATCACCCAGAACAAATAGCACCAGCTGTTTGTATGAACAGAGGAGGCAGGAAATGTGAAGGATGAACGACTACAACTGAAAATGGATGGGCTGGGCTGGTGCAGGGTTGGGCTGGGAGTGGGAGAAGAGACCCTCAGGCAGGTGCCTGGTCCGGGAGGAGCCGGGGTGCTCTGTGGAGGGAGCACCAAGGACACTCTAACCTCTCAACCTGAGGTGCCCTGGGAGGAGGGACAGGGACCCTCAGCAGGAGCAGAAAGTCTTTGGGAGAAATCCCCAGCCTCACTGCAGTGCAGACTCATCCCTAAGCCACCATTTATTCACTCAACAAACGCTCTGAGTGCCTGTGCCTGTGCTGGGGACAGATGTGCACCAAGTGTAACCCTGCCCTCCCAGGGCAGACAGGTACCTACATAAGGGACAACCACACAGTGATCAGGACTCTAATGACCCCACACTGGGAAAGCCGGGGGACAACTGGCTCTCTTTCAGGGTGGGAGGAGAGCAAACCTAGAAGGGAATCCTGAAAATGTATCTCTTAAATCACATTTTTCAGGTGCATGAGGGGATGGAAATGACCATCCAGACCAAAGAAGAAGGGGGTAAGTGTGCTGAGAACCATGAGTGGGCCTGGGATGTGGGAAGAGAGGTACACACCTGGAAGATGGAGCAGGGTGGGGGCAGGGTCTGATCACACAGCCTTGTTCTCATGCCCAGAATTCAAAGAATCCTCTTCCACTCAATCTCCTTTCATCCTCGTGACAGCTTGGCTTTACAGGTGAGAGACCCAGGTTCAAAGCAGGTAAGTGGTCACCCCAAGGTCACACAGCACCTGACTCTAAAACTTGTGCCCTTTCTACCCCTTAACCTGCCTGGATTCCCCAAGGAGGCCTCCTCCCTGATGAGCCACTTGGTCCCTGAGATCCTGGCAGAAGCCAAGTTGTGCCAAACTGGTCATTGGAACCCAGTGAGATGGGTTTATAGAACAGCCCAGGTTCCCACCTTGGGAAACATGTGACTCCCTACCATCATCACCATCATCATCACCACCATCATCATCATCACCAACACCATCATCACAATCACCACCATCATCACCACCATCACCATCTCACCATCATCACCACCACCATCATCACCATCACCATCACCACCATCATCATCATCACCATTACCATCATCACCAACACATCATCACAATCACCACCATCATCACCACCATCACCATCTCACCATCATCACCACCACCATCATCACCATCACCATCACCACCACCATCACCATCACCATCACCATCATCATCACCATCACCATCATCACCATCACCATCATCACCATCACCATCACCATCATCACCATCACCATCATCATCACCATCACCATCACCACCATCACCATCATCACCAGCATCATCACCATCACCATCACCACCACCATCATCATCACCATCATCACCATCACCATCACCATCATCACCATCATCACCATCATCACCATCACCATCATCACCATCGCCACCATCATCACCATCACCATCATCACCATCATCACCATCGCCATCACCATCACCATCATCATCACCACCACCATCATCACCACCACCATCATCATCACTATCATCACCATCACCACCACCATCATCACCATCGCCATCATCACCATCATCACCACCACCATCATCACCATCACCATCATCATCACCATCACCATCATCACCATCACCACCACCACCATCACCATCACCATCGCCACCATCACCATCATCACCATCACCATCATCATCACCATCATCACCACCATCACCATCACCATCACCATCACCACCATCACCACCATCATCACCATCACCACCACCATCACCATCACCATCACCATCACCATCACCATCACCATCATCACCATCACCATCATCACCATCACCATCACCATCATCACCATCACCATCACCATCACCATCACCACCATCACCACCATCATCACCATCACCACCATCATCACCATCACCATCACCATCACCATCATCACCATCACCATCATCACCATCACCATCACCATCATCATCATCACCATCATCACCACCATCACCATCATCATCATCACCATCATCACCATCACCATCATCACCATCAACATCATCACTGTCACCATCACCATCATCACCACTACCATCACTTTGTGGTTAACTATTTTTTTCACTCATCAAATGAGCACGCTGCAATGGGTGTTCTGAAAGGATCCTCTTGTGCTAGAATTGAGATGCTTCTGCTCTCAGTCCCTGTCATGCATTTTTGCTGCCAAGTAACTGCTGCTCTGCAGACTTATGTGAGGTCATTTGTCCCATTGGTGTAATTGACCTAAACAGCCTTAATGAACTAAGTGCCTTTCCATCCCGCCCTCAGAATGAAAAGGCCACTTCGTCTCTGCTCATCCCTGACCCAATGGCCTTCTCGGGGCGAAGCTTCACTCAGAGGAAAGTGGTGACACACATCTCATTGGCAGTACTCGTTTAGGACAGCCCAGTTCCACCTTCATGCCTATAAAACCTAAGGCAATTCTGGTCCACTCCATGACAACCCTGTTCAGATAGGAAGGGAAATATTTGATGTTTCCATAGCAACTCCCTGACCCATATGTCACTGGCTTTTCCAAGTGTGTCTTCCTGACATGCTGAGGATTTGAGGCCCTCAATGCCATTCCATGACCCAGGGCTCACCACCTCTCATCTGGGCCTTTGCTGCCTGCCACCTCCTATCTAGCTCCCAAGCTCCACATTTGGCTCCTCCTGTCCATCTTCCACACTGCCGCTGTCCCAGAGATTTCTAAAAGGGTGTGATCAGGTCACTCCCATATTTAAAAGTTCAGAGCTCCCCACTGCCCACTAGAAAAAGCCCAAGTTGCTCAGCCTGAAGCCCAGTGACTCCCAGGAACTGTCTCTCAACCCCAATCTTTGTCACCTTGTCTTTTGCTACTCCCTGCCCACATCAGGTTCCTGCCACACTTCATGCCAACAGTGCATATGCGTTCTGCTCCTCTGATCAGGGAGGCCCTTCTCTCACTCCCTTTCCTGTCAGACCAGCATTCAATCATTTCCCAAGGCTCAGCTCACACAAGTCACCTCTTCTGCTTACACAAGCCCTTCTAACTGCCCAGCAGACATGCCCTCCACCAGACCCCCCACCACACTGGCTACATTTTGCTAATATGTCTGTTTACTGATTGCTGTCCACCAATATGTTCTGAAAGACTCAAGGCTGAGAACCACAGCAGAGACATCTCTGAATCTCAGGGCCTGGCAAATGGGGATGCTCTGGAAATGTGTAATGAATTAATGATTGGATGGACGGACGGATGGATGGATGGATGGACAGATGGACAGATGTGTGGACAGGCAGATGTGTGCATGAGTGATGGATGGATGGATGGATTTATGGGTGGGTGGATGGATATGCGGGTGGACGGGCAGGTGGATGTGCAGATGCATTGGTACATGGGTAATGGGTGGAAGTGTATGTGGATATTTTTAAACTCAATTTGAGACTATTTTTTCCTTTAGTAAAGAAAATTAAGCCAATTTACTTATTTATAACCCAAATAGATATGTTTTATCTTCCTACCTTTGTTTTATGCCTTTTGGGTTTTACACTTATTTCTTGTGTTCCTTCTTTTCTTAAAAACTTTTGTGTGAGTATAAATATGGTCATTTGGGGATTTCATTCTTAACCAGTGATTTTAAAAATACAAATCCTGTTTTTTAGTTCAGTAAGAGCTAAAAGAATTCTTTAGTCTCCACGTCTCTGTAGGTCAAAGACAAGAATGAACCATTATCTTTGGATTCCTTCCTTTTAAGAAAAAGTATTGAATCCACTCTCTTTTCAGCTGGAGTCAGTGGAAACGTCAGGGGCAGCAGAAGCTTCAGGGAAGAACAGTGTCCAGGGCTCATTTCCCAGGGAGGCAGCTTGGCGGGGTGCAGCGGTTCTGAACACCAGTGCCTCCAGCTCCCTTCCTGACAGCCTTCGAATGCACGGGCCCCATGGAGCCTGGTGGTCAGCTCCAGCCCCGGCCCTGAGCATCCCCCAGTGGGTCTGTCCACTGCACATCTGTCGTCATGTCTGGTGTGAGGCTGCCATCCAGCACGTGCACCAAGTTCTAAGCCGACAATCTTTGCTATAGCAACCAAGCGTTTTGAGTGGAAATGAATGCCAAGTGACTGAAGGCTATTTTTCCTCACTGCTAAAGCAGGAGAAATCCCACATTGGCTGTCATTCATATGCAGTGTGCTCAGATCCCATAAAGGAACCATGTTCCAAGAGAAAAACACCGAGGTGGGAGGGGAACAGCACAGGCCCTGTGCCTGCTCCTGCCGAGCCGTGGGCTGACTCCTCCGCGCACACCGTGACATTTAACTCCCACCACAACCCTGTGAGGTGGGGGTATTGAGCCCCATTTCACAGATGAGGGAGAGAAGAGATGCAGCTCACCCCGAATTGGCAGCAATTAAAGGACAGGATGGAATGCCAACCCCCAAAGGTGAGGCTCCCAGCTTACACACCTTCCATGCCCCGGGGTGTGTTCCTCGGTGTCCCTTCATCCCTTTACCAGCAGCCCCGAGGCCTCCCCAGAGCTCACAGGCCCCCTGCTCTGCTCTGCCTCATCAGGCCCAATGCCTCACCCTGAGATGAACGGGACCATCCCTCCGGCGTGCTTCGTCCCATGCCTTGACGCCCAGTGTCTCCTGCCTGAAACGCTCTCCACCCAGAGGATGGAGGATGCTTCTAAGCGGACACACGAAAGTTAAAAGCACAGGCCTCCCAGGGAGACCAACCTGGGTTGAGGTCCTGGCTCTGTCTCTTTCCAGCTGGGGGTTTGGGGACAAATTCCATAACCCCCTGGAACCTCAGTTTCCCTCACTCTGCCAAGGTAATGGAGCACTCACCTTTCGGGGCTGTCGAGAGGATGAATGAGGTGAGCCCTGGTGTACAGATGGCACCGGGGAGTGTTCAGCAGACCGTGGCAGTGAGCGTTGTCACTGCAGTCCTGCTCCCTAAGCTTGGCAAGTCGGGCTCACCCCCTCCTCCCTGGTGGCTTTAGTCTCCCTGCTGGATTTCAGCGTCCACGAATGCAAAGACACGGCTCAGAAAGCTCCAACCAGAGCGAAGCCACGGGATGAGTGAGATGCCCAGGACAGTGTGGGGAGAATGAAAGGGCCTGGGGACCACGCTGGAGGAAGGCCGACAGCTTTGGGGGAGAGGATGGAGGTGACAGAACTCCATGGTTGGAGAGCAGTGAAGACCCCAGAGCGTGCAGGGTCACAGAAGCCAGGGGAGAAGAAGTCCTCAAAATGCAACATGTGTTCCAAGACCTCAAGGCTGCAGAAAAGCTGAGCAGTGAGAGAGCTGGAGCAAAGACACTGGAGTTGGAGACTCGGGGCCCACTGGGGACCCCAGGAGGAGCCGTGGCATGGAGGGGACAGAAGGCTTGTGAACCTTCAAAGTCATTGAGTCCAAGTTCCCGCTGAACAATGAGTCTCCTCCAGCCCGCTGCTGTCCAGTTAATTCTTGATTACCTCTGGTGATGGCCAAGTCGCTCCTCCCAAGGACAAGTGCCCAGCTGTTGGGCAACTCTGACCAGTTTAAGAGGGTTTTCCTTTGTCCTCAACTCAAAGCTGTTCTCTCCTGATTGTCTTGTTTTGCAAAAAATATTATTTTTTGAACATCTTCCATATTTTCAAATGTTATCAAGATCTTATTATTTTAGAATATAGTAATATTTTATTCCAAAATTAGCATTTATTTATAACATATTTTTCTTATATTTAAAGATGAGTTGGTGGCGTCAAAAGGAAGAAAGAACAGGGACTCACTTTCTCAACATGCATCTGCACCGCTGATGTATGAAAATGCTGAAAATGATGAGGGAGAAATATACTCCAAGGTAACTGGGGGAAACTAGGTAAGAAACAAAAATATGACAAGAGCCATTTCCTCTGCTTTATAGATGTTTATATCTACTTTATTGTCTTCTGCAACAGAACATTTTCAAATGGTATTATGCTATCAGTTAAGTAACAGCATCATTTCAAGACCAATCATTCAGAGTTTAAAGAAAAAGAAATGGAATATTTTAAACGTAGATGTCATGAGAGCTTTAAAAGCCAAAAATTATTTGTTACAGCTTTTCAAAATAGAAATGAAAAAGCCTCTGAAGCATTGTACAGCGTTACCGCACCACACCGACTGAGGAAGCCCAGACACTGGCCGGGAGACGCACGCGGCCATCACCGTGGACAGTCATTGCTCAATGACTACTGGAGGAAAAGTCAACAAAAGGAATCACAGCATGGCCTCTTCCCAGTGACACGGTAACTCATCGTATAAATATTTAACTGCAAACACGAAGACTCACTTAGTGTTTTGCTGGCAGAATTGTGCTTTTGCCTTACAAATGGAAGGCTCCAGACACGGCTAGACTCACGGTCGGCTTGCGTCCGTCTGGGATCAGTAGCAGCTTATCACGCAAGATCTTTTCTGTAACTTCTTGACAGCACATACGAGTGGCACTGAAATATCCAGACTGTAGAATGACTTTTTAAATCTCATCACTTATTCTGGAACACCTGTGCTGACCTTTACACTGACGGTGTGACGCGATGGCGGGTGAAACCAGCACGATCCCCAGCACAGCCAAGGAGAAGACACCACACCGCCCCAGAAGCAACTGTGCTCGTCACCACCGCATGCTTGCCCAAAGAAGAAAAATAGACATCCCTGATGAGCGGCAAAAGTTACTGCTTTTATTAAATTCCAATGCTTGAATATACATCTTTTTAACATTCTATGTGACAGAATGGGAGGTACACAGAACACATTCTGCTAGCATGCCAAGTGTGACATTTGTCTTCAAGAAAAGCTCTTGTACAACTCAGGGAACCTAGTTTTTAACATGAAAGAACAACTGACCAAACACGGTTATCTAAAGTTGGGTATTTGGCAGATATTTGCTTTGTTCCAAAATAAACAACATATGCCTGTCATTTCAAGGAAAATAATTGACCATAGTTTTTGCCAATAGTAAAATTTGAGTTTCTTGTGAAAATTAGAATTTTGGAAACTTATAACCACTGTTGTGAATAACAGCTTCCCAATACCTAATAGATTTTTTCTGATGAGATTGGCAATCATAACAACAAATGTGATTCTGTAATAGTGGTAAAAACACACACACACAGAATATAAAATGTACTGTCTTGAGCATTGTTAAGTGTACAGTTCAATGGCAGTAAGTACATTCTTGTTGTTGTGAAACAATCACCAAAACTTTTTCACCCTGCAAATCTGGAACTCTATACCCATTAAACACTAACTGCCCATTCCCTCCACCCAGACTCTGGCCACCACCATTTTAATTTCTGCTTCTGTAAATTTGATTTCTTTAAACACTTCATATAATAGAATCACACAGTATTTGTCTTTTCGTGACTGGCTTATTTTACTTGGTGTAATGTCCTCAAGGTTCATCCATGTTGTAGCATATGACGGGATTTCCTTCCTAGTTAAGGCTGAATAATATTCCACTATATTTATGCCCATGTTTTGTTTATCCATTTGCCTACTGATGTTCACTTGGGCTGCTCTCACCCCTGGCTATTGTGAAAAATGCAGCTGTGAACATGAGTGTGCATATCTCTTTGAGACCCTACTTTCAATTCTGTTGGGTATACAGCTGGTAGTGGGCTTACTGGATCACATTGTAATTCTATTTTAATTTTTCGAGGAGCCACCATACTGTTTTCCATAACAGCTGTACCGTCTTACAATCCCAACTGTGCATGGGGCTTCCAATTTCTCCACATCTTTGGCAACACTTGTTATTTTGCTTTTCTAATAGTGGCCATCCTCACAGGTGTGAGGTGGCACAGGCTGAGCATCTCTAATCCAAAACTTTGAAATTCAGAATGCTCCAAAATCCAAAACTTTTTGAGTGCCGACGTCACGCACCAAGTGGAAAACTCCACACCTGACCTCATGCAATGGGTCGTGTGTTTCATGCACAAATTATTAAAAATATTGTATAAAATTACCTTCAGGTTATTAGTATAAGGTGTGTATAAAGTATAAATGAATTTCACTTAGCCTTGGATTCCATGCCCAAGATGTCTCATTATGTATATGCAAATATTCCAAAATCCAAAATCCAAAACACTTTGAGTCCCAAGCATTTCAGACCTTATCTCATATCTCAACCTGTATCTCATATCTCACTGTGGTTTTGATTTGCATTTCTCTGATGATTAGTGATGTTGAACATCTTTTCATATGCTTGTTGGCCATTTATAAATCATCTTTGGAGAAATGTGTATTCAAGTCCTTTGCTGCTTTTTAATTGGGTTATTTGCTTTTTGTTGTTAAGTTATAGAAGTTCTTTGTATATTCTGGATATTGAATCTTCATCATATATATAATTTGCAAATATTTTCTCCCACTCTATAGGTTGCCTTCCACTCTGCTGGTTGTGTCCTATGATGCATAAAAGTTTTTTTAAGTTTGATATAGTACTATTTGTCTATTTTTGCTTTCGTTGCCTGTACTCTTGGTGTCATATTCAAGAAATCATTGCCACTTCCAGTGTCATGAAGATTTTCTCCTATGTTTTCTTCTAGGATTTTTATAATTAAGTCTTACATTTAGGTCTCTGATCCACTTTGAGTTAATTTTTGTATGTGGTGTGAGATAAGGGTCCAACTTCATTCTTTTCCATGTGAATATTCAGTTTTCCCAACACCATTTGTTGAAGAGACTGTCCCTTTCCCCATTGAGCTGTCTTGGTGCCCTTGTCAAAGATAATTGACCATATATGCAAGGGTTTATGTATGGGCTCTCTATTCTATTCCATTTGGTCTATTTGTCTGTCTTTATCCCAGTGCCACCCTGTTTTGATTACTGTAGCTTTGCAATATGTTTTAAATCAGGACATGTGAGTCCTCTAACTTTGCTTTTCTTTTTCAAAGTTGTTTTGGCTATTCAGGGTCCCTTGAGATTCCATATGTATTTTAGGATGAATTGTTCTATTTCTGGGGGAGGGAGGGAATGCCACTGGGATTTTTATAGGAATTGCATTGAATCTGTAGATTACTTTGGGTAGTATGGACATCTTAATAATATCTTCCAATCCATGAATATGGAATATCTTTCCATTTATTTGTGTTTTCTTTAATTTCTTTCAGCAATGAGTTTGTCTGTTTGTTGGCTGGCCAGTACAAGGATATGAGCCTTTGACCTCAGTGTTATCAGCACCATGTTCTAATCAAGTGAGCTAACTGGTCAGACCTCTTTCAGCAAAGTTCTGTAGTTTTTAGTTTGTGAGTTTTTTTACCCCCTTGACTAAGTTTAACAAATGTGAATACTTTGTATTGTATAATGTAATGTGTCAAAATTTTGAAGATCTGTATAACTCGGGGTCAGTACCCAAATAACCAATACATGATCTTACAAAATCATAAAGGAGTAAACAATCCATTCAAAATGCAAAATAGACAACTATATTTTAATGTAACAGGTTACAGGAAGGTCACTGATACAGTTTCAGCTTACACAATGCAACCAACCTTTAAAAAAAATCACTTGTCAAAGAACACCCATAATTATCTGAAAAAGCTTCTAGAATACTCTCCCTTTTCCAATTATATATCTGTGTTAAACCAGGTTTTCTTCAAAATTCAAACCAAACAGCATAATGTGACAGATTGTATTCAAAAGCAGACATGAGAATCAGCTGTCTTAAGCCAGGTGCTGAAAAGATTTACAAACATGTAAAACAATGCCCATCTTCTTACTAAATTTTTCTTTGTTTTGAAAATATAGTTATTTTTCATAGAAATGTTATTTATGTTCATATGCAATGTGTTTATGACTGATTTTAAATGAAGTAATATGTATTTTCAAATTTTTCAGTTTTTGTTTCTAATATGGTATCAACAGATGTAATTCACAAAAGCAAAAGTTCTTTGGGATTCCCCATGATTTTTAAGAGTTTAAAGGGGACCAAAAAATTTGAAAACTGCTGGTCTAAAGCAAATGGAGAATGGTTATGAATAATCTATAAATGGATAATTTAAAACTACAGCCACCACTGAATTGTACACTTTAAAATGGTTAATGGTTAGTTTTATGTCATGTGAATTTTATCTCAATAAAAAAATGTAACCACTAAAGTGAAATATATGAATTCTAAATTAGCAAAAGTAACAGGGACACACACAAAAAAAGAAAACATAGACAAAGATTTTTAAGGTTTGAACAGAAGGCATAACTAAAAAATCGTGACAGAATGAAAACCAAACTATCTTATCAATATATTTATATGTTGATACTTATATGAGCTAAACTTACACATTAAAAGAAAATCACTAAGAAAATATTGGTTAGAAACCAGATGAGTGGTCAGCCCCATGCCTAGCTAATAACTGATGGCCTGTCTCAAAGGGTGTGCTAGTCATTCATAAAAAGAAAAGAACTGAAAGGTTGTATCACAGAATAATACATATATCTAAGCTACATACAAAAAACACACCAAAACAAAGTGATTCAGAAAGGTTGAGGGTAGAAGTTAAAATTCAGGAGTCTCAATCTTAAAATCTTAATAGCAGATAAGGTCAAATTCAGGACAGAAAGCATCAAATGGGGCCAAAACAGAGTCCCTTATAATGATAAAGGATGCCATCCACAATGAAGACACAGGATCTACAAACACCTACGCACCAAGCAACAAAGCAATGACATTCGTAAAGCAATATCTTTGGAAAACTCAAAGAAAAATAGAGAGAAATGCAATTCACCTCTTTCCAGATGTCCACAGAAGTTTTGATATTAGGAAATCTATTAATGTAATTCATCACATACTAAATCAAAAGAAATGTCATATGATCATCTTTATGCTGAAAAAGCATTGATAAAACTCATTAGCCATACTTTTGTTTTTAAAATCTCTCAAAAATTACCAGATTGGTACTTAATATAATAAAATATATCCATTTCATCCTAAAGGTCTGCATTATACTTAACAGGACAATGCTTCTAAGCATCCATTAAATGTAAGATGACAAAGATTTCCACTGTCACCACTATGATCAAACATTATCTTAGAGATACTCACCAATGCAATTAAATAAGAGAAAGAAGTAAGATATATAAACATTGAGAAGGAGCTAAATTATTGTTATTTACAGATGATATGATTATACAGCTGAAAATTCCAAGAAAAGTAACTGGAAAACTATTACTCATAATGATAGAATTCACCAAGGGAGCTGGAATAAAATTGGTATGTAGAAGTCAATAGCCTTTATGTATTAAAACAAAATTCATTAAAAGCTATAATAAAAGGATGATTAAAATACCTACCAAAAAAAAAAAACTAAGAAATGTTCAAACTCTACTGTCCCGACCCGTGGGATATTCAACACAGACCCTGGAGTGGGGAGTGGGAATTGGATGGGACAAGAGACACGAGAAATGGAGACAAGACAGTATTCTGATCAAGTCTCGTTTATTAGCCAGAAGGTCACAGCTTATATAGACAGCAAAAGGGAACAGCAGATAAGGAAGTATGCAGCAGATGTTTTCTGGGAAAGACCACAGGGCAAGTCATTCCAGGAAATAGAAAATTTCCCTGTTATCTATGGCAAGTTGCAAAGTTACCCACACCCATAGTGCACAGGAGGGGGAGGGATGGAAGATAACAGTAAACAAGGCTCTGAGGCTTCGAGGCAATAGCCAGGCTCTATGGCTCCGGACAGGTCCCCCTTTTTTATTATTTCAAGCCAAGAGAACCCCTTGGGAACTGTGCCTGTCTTAGATTGGGGCAATCCATCCCGAGCATTGTACCCGTTGTAGGATTAGGCCACATCAATGGCGGCCCTCCTGTCTTAGGTGGCATGTACGGGGATGTTACCCTCTTACCCGTCGTTGGCCATCCAGTTCAGCTCACAGAGGCAGCATTTGTTAAGGTGAATGTAGTGGTATATAGGCACCACTTTGTTCTTGCATCTCAAGACGTTGGTAATGGACCTGTATAGGCCTTGCCTGAATAGCCTCAATTTGCTGTTTAATGAATGCCATAAGTTTGTTGAACAGAAAAGGACCCAATGAGAGCAAGAGGAGCAAACATACAAGCAGTCTGAAAAGGGGGAGGAGGTAAGGCAAAAATCCATTCAGCCCGGTCCAAAGGGGGTTATCTGCTAGTTGTTTTCTTCTCTTTTCCAGGTCTTCTTGCAGCTGTTTGATTCGGTTTCTGACTATACCAGACTTGTTGGCGTAGAAGCAGCATTTTTCCTGTAGGGCTAAACAGATACCTCCCTGTTCTGCAGTTAGTAAATCTAAGCCTCTTCTGTTTTGTAATGTTACTTCTGCCAAGGAGTCTAACTGATCTTGAAGATCATGTATAGTTTGGGAAATGGTTTGCATATCTGAGATTAATTGGGCAGACAATTTGGGGTTTTGAGATATAGAATTGCTAAGGCCATCAGTTCCAGTCACAACTGCGGCAGAAATCCCCAATCCAGCAAGTAAGGGAATTAACTGCACGGCCCTCTTGGCCCTCCCAGCTATGTGATCAATGGAAGGGACAGGGACAGGCTCGTCTCTGGGTATAATGTCTACATCAGGTAGGAGAGAAGCTAAAACACACAATCCCGTCCAATTAGTGGGTAATTGGGTATAAGCCTCATTGTTCCCACACAAAGAAAGACCGAGTCATTCTGAGCACACAGGGGAGTGGAGATGTTAACAATTGTCAAACACTGAGCGAATGTGGCAAAGCCAACATTAATTTCATAACTATTGTTAACTGAGGGAGAGTGGTAGCAAGAGGAATTAGTAAACTGTAAAGGCTGTACCTGTAAAGGAAGGGTTAAGGAGCACTGTCCCTCAGAGGAGTAATTGGAAAGAGGAGTGGGGAAGGCAAGGGGGAGAGACTGTCCTACTCTTAAGCAAAGCCAGCAGTTCTGAGCAAGTTTAAAATTGGAGGCATTAAGCAAGCTACGGGTGGTTTGAAGGATGTTGGAGGTCTGGGGATCGAGTTTAAACTCATCCTGGGCCTTAGGCAAGACTATAGGGTGATATTGTAATGGGGGGAACAAAGTTTTGATCATTTTTTCTATTTTTCTTTGTACCTTAAATGTCCTAGCCTGATCTTGAGGGCCTCCTCCGTCAGATACATGAATGGGAGCAGTAAGGGACCAACACACAGGTTGGCCCACTGTGCCGGTGCAAGGGGCTAGGCTATATTTAGACGAGGGTGATCCAACAGCAGAGGGGGGAGATGCAAACTCCCCTCCAAAAGACCCTGAATAAATTTTATCTAAGGTGGCTGTATAATATGTACTGTTTCCATGGGTGCATAGCTGAAAAGCAGAGTAACAAGAACTATGCATAGAATCAGCAAAAGTCTGACAGGGGCATGGGTCAGGGTGCCCGTCAGCAGTAGGTATAGCCCTAGGCTTATTGACACACCGCCACTCGAGGGATGACGTCCCTGACCAGCCAGCCTGGAAAGCCGTGCGATCACCACAATCTACGGATGACCAAGTATTTGTTGGAGGACTGGAAATGATTCCTCCTTAATTTTAATAGTGGATACTTTTTAGGTCTCTTAGGTATAGCACTGGCTGCCTTGACCTCCTCACTCTTGTCTTCTAGGGAGATTAGATCTACGTCCTCCCTAGGTGGTGGAGAGGGATTTCGGAGGTCAGTCTTGGAACTGGCTTTTAATATTTTTTCAGTTTGGGCCACAGTTTCTGAAACTTCTGGGGATTTTTCCCTATCCTGAATCATGTCCCTGATTAAATTTCAATAGGAAAAGGCAGTAACAGGGACCTTTTCCAGCCCAAAAGTCTCATAGAAATCTTGTAAAGCATCTCCAACTTGAGACCACTTTTTATAATTAGGAGTCCCTTCTTCTGGGAACCAAGGACAAAGATTCCCCATGAAATCAAAAAATCTTAATAGATCAGTTGTTTTAACCTTTACTCCTCGCGTCTTTAAAGTCTTTTGTAACTGTCTTATGTAGACGTCATGACAGCTTAATTCTTGTCCCATTATCGGGTGCACTTACTCACCTTATCCTGACGCAGCAGGTTCCCGTGGCAGTCGAAGGTTTTACTCTTTCGTGTTCAGTGGTAGACCCTCTGATACGCCATCTTCCTCACGGTATCCCCCGTATCCAGTGCCCCACGTTGGGCGCCAGAAATGTCCCGACCCACGGGATAGTCAATGCAGACCCTGGAGTGGGGAGTGGGAATTGGATGGGACAAGACACACGAGAAATGGAGACAAGACAGTATTCTGATCAAGTCTCGTTTATTAGCCAGAAGGTCACAGCTTATATAGACAGCAAAAGGGAACAGCAGATAAGGAAGTATGCAGCAGATGTTTTCTGGGAAAGACCACAGGGCAAATCATTCCAGGAAATAGAAAATTCCCCTGTTATCTATGGCAAGTTGCAAAGTTACCCACACCCATAGTGCACAGGATGGGGAGGGATGGAAGATAACAGCAAACAAGGCTCTGAGGCCTCGAGACAATAGCCAGGCTCTATGGCTCCGGACACTCTACCTTTAAAAAACACTAAAATAGAACTACACATAAAAGAAGGCTTAAATATATGTATACCATGTTTTAGGATAGGAAGGCTATACAACATCAAGATGTTAATTATTCACATAAAAGATATCAATTGGATGTTATGAGGAACCAGATAAGCTGATTCAAAAATTCTCATGAAAAAGAAGATTGGTAAGTGACTAATCCTACCAGATAGTAAAATATGTTAAAATTATAATAATTTTTAAATTGTGGTACAGGTGCATTCATACAAAGGTCAATGGGGGGGGAGATCTTAAATACATAGGGAAACTTACTACATGATAAAGTTGAAATGTCTCATTAAAGGAGAAGAAAAATTATACAATAAATGATGTCTGGGGAAAAGTTGAATCCCTACCTTATGTTTTGAAGAAAAATAATTTCCAGATGGATCAAAGATTTAATGTGAAAATGGAACCATAAAAGTACTAGAAGGAAACAGAGAATTATTTAAATCTCAGGATGGCCAGGTTTTCTGAGTATGTTAAAACACACACAAACACACACCCAAAAAACTTGAAAATTTTTGACTACATCAATGTATTTTAAATTATGTACTGTAAAAAAACTTATAAAGTTGAAAGACACAAAAGAGTAGGAAGATATGTGCATTTCATATTACAGAAGAAACTAATTACTTTAATGTGTAAAGAGCTTTAATATGTAAAGAGCTTCTATAAGCCAATAAGAAGGTCAACCACCAAAACGAAAAAAACAGATCAGGATTATAAACAAACAACTCACAGAAAGGGAAAAGCACATTTCTTAAAGATCTGAAGAAACGTTCAGCCTTAAGAAAATGCAAACTAAAACTAAAATGAGATTTCTTTTTTTACCTATCATATTGACAAAGATCAAAATATTTATCAACACCATGTTGACAAGGGTGTGAGAAAAGAGGCAGCTCCATGTGCTGGCTGAGAGCATGGACTCAGGGGCCAGAATGTCCAAGTCTGAGTTTCAGTTTCATCACTTAATAGACTTGGGAAAATGACTGAGGCTAATCTCTCCTAGCCTCAATTTCCTCATCTGTAAAATGGGGCTGTTCTGAAGATGGAGTTAGTCAAGTGCCTAGAATAGATGTGTTAAATGTGATGCTAAATAAAATGCCTGTGACATATATGTTATATGTGATGCTAAATAAAATGAAATAAATATATTGCTGGTGAAAGTTTAAATTGGCACAAATTCTACAAAGGAAAAAATTAATCTATTAAAATTAGAAATGCATACAGCTTCTGAATAGCAATTCTACTTCCAGAATTTTATACTACAGATGTGTTCTCATGTGAGTAAAATGCACATAAGACATATTCATTACAGCATTGTTTGAAATTTTGAAAGACTGAAAGCAGCCTAAATGTCATTGCTCAGGACTGGTCAGCAAATTAAGGTGCATCCACATAATGGAAATTAGAGAGAACACAAGACAAACCCAAGAAAAAACAAGGTAGAAAGTAAAGGCAGGAAAAAGCAGAGATTACTGAACTAGAAAAGAAGGGGAAAGCACCAGTAACTAATATGATAACTTCTGTTTTTGTTTTGTGTGAGAAGATAGATAAATCTCTGGAAATTGTAACTCAAAAAGTAAGAAAGAAAACAAACAAAAATGTGTAAATTATAAGAGTATTATGTATATTTTTTGTTAATATATTTTGAACACTCAACAAAATGGGACATTTTTCCAGGAAGCTATAAATTATAAAAATTCTAGAAAGTCTCAATGAAGAATAACAATGCAAGGAAATTTTTAATTTTAATTTAAAAACCTCTAAATGGTTTCAGGCTCAGATGGCTTTAAATAATACATCCCTCCAGCGCCAGATAAACTGGTCCAGACCATCAAAGCAAGTCCCAACTTTTGTTTTATAGTAACATTTAACCTTGAATCAAAACCTACCAGCAGGATATTAAAGAAAACCACCTTGCATGTCTTATTAATAGACATGCAAAGTCCCTTTTCTCATCGCATAAGGGACACAAGTTCCCTGTGGGGAGCAGGGCTGTGGGGAAGCAGAGATACACACATAAATGCACACCACACACCTAGGACAGTGCTCTAAGTGACAGTGACAGGCACCTAAGGACATGTTGCAGGGACTTATATCTATGTACACACATGCACAACACCTGCACACACAACTATAGACACATGCATATACACACACACATAGCATGCATGGGTGCACACATAGCTATGCACACACATGCGTGCACACACCTACATACACCTATGTACGTGCATATACACACACGTGCAGACACACAGCCCCTCCTCATCAGCTTCCTGTACTCGAGCTCCACGGATCTTCCCCTCTGTTATGGGTTGAATTGTGCCCCCCAAAAATACATGTTCAGGTCCTAACTCCCAGTGCCTGTGAATGTGACACTGGCTGAGGGGCCTGAGGAAGTGATATTTGAGCCAAGAGAGAGGAAAGTGAAGGCTCTCAGGAGAGGAGGAGAACGTGGGGTGGCATGAACTCAGGCAGAGGGGACACCAGGGCAAGGAGCTGCGATGGGTGGATTATGGGCTGTAAACGTATCAGTCTCCTGTGGCTACTGTAACAAAGTACACAACTCTGGTGGCTTAAAAAATAGATATTTAGTCACTCAAATTCTGAAGCCAGAAGTCCCAAATCAAGCCTCTCTGAAGGCTCCAGGGGAGGGTCCCCCCATGCCTGTTCCAGCTTCTGGTGGCTGCGGGCAATCCTTGGCGTTTGTTGGCATGTGGCAGCATCACTCCAATCTCTGCTTCCGTCATCACACGACCTTCTACCTGTATTTCTGTGTTCACACTTCTCTCTTCTTATAAGGACACCAGTCATGGATGAATGGATGAAGGCCCAACCTACTCTAGGATGGCCTCGTCTCAGCCTGATTACATCTGCAAGACCTTATTTCCAAATAAAGTCACATTCACAGGTACTGGGAGTTAGGACTTAAACACGTATTTGTGGGGGGGAGCACAATTCAACCCATAACAGAGGAGATGGGGAAGATCCATGGAGCTCGAGTACAGGAAGCTGATGAAGAAGGGCTGTGTGTCTGCACGTGTGTGTATATGCATGTACATAGGTGTATGAAGGTGTGTGCATGAGTGTGTGTACATAGCTATGTGTGCACACATGTACATTACATGTGTGTGCATAAATGTGTATATGCATGTGTCTGTAGATGTGTGGTTGTGCATGCATGCGTATACATAAATATGTGTAGGTGTGTTGTATTGTGTGTGCGTGTGTGTATACAGATATGTGCATAAGCACATGTGCGTTACATAGATGTGTGTAGGTGCGCTGCATGTGTCCATGTGTATATATATATATATATATATTGCATGTGTGTACATAGGTGTGTGTGTGATCACGTGTGTGCATATAGGTGTGTGTGTGTACATAAGGGGGGAGTGGGTGGGAGAAAGGAACAACAGATCAGATTTGACATCCTCAAAGATCACTGTGACTGCAAAGGGGATGAAGGACTCAGGGTGACAGGGCTGGCCTTGGTTGCAAGGCTACTGCCGGTGTCCAGGAGAGCAGTGGCATGGTGTAGACAGCGGACGTGCTCACTAGTCAAAGGAGCAGTGGGAGGGGTGTTGAGGCAGGAGCTCGGCAGCCCCGCCTGGTGCATGGGTATGGCGGGGACACAGAGGAGGTGCCGGTGAGAGCTGGCTGTCTGATGCCTGGAACTGAGTGCACGGGGAAGACGTCCACTGGAGGGGCCGGGTTTGGGCAGGTGAGAAGACAGCAGAGCCTGTGATACTTTGGGGCACTTCGAGGGTGTGGAGCTTTTGATACATCCATGTGGAGGTGTCAGCAGGCAGTTCTGTATTGGGACGGAGGCTCCCTGGAGCAGGTGTGGCTGGAGATCTATACCTGGGACCTGCATGCATCTGGACACGATGCTGAAACCTGTAGAATCTGTGAGATTTGAGTGGAGAAAATGAATAAGAAGAAAAGGGGGCTAGCAGGGGGCCCTGAGAAACTCCAACATGAATGTCCAGCTAGAAGGAGATGTGCCAGCACAGGTGCCAGAAAAGGGCTGCCACATGATGGGCAGAGACGGGCAGGATGAGGACAGAGGGACATGGCACAGTGGAAGAGGTGCAGGTAACTGGCAGTATCTAACAAGATGTGTCCCATGAGAGGAGGCTGAGGACTGCCCATGTGCTTTGTAGTGCCAGGTCACTGGGGACTTCGGAGTGAGCCAGGTCTGTGGGCAGTGGAGGTGGGCATCCAGGTACAGCAGGTCAGGGGTGAGAGGGAAGAGTGGGCTGGGGACAGTGCAGGAGGCCAAAGATTTAGGAGAGAGAAAGAATAATCAACAAAAAGTCCTGGAGAAGATGAAAGGGGATGGAGCCCTCCTATTGTGAGGGAAGAAATGTTAGCAAACAGAGCTAAACCACGCCTTCACACAGACAAAAACCACAGCAGGCTCACCTGAGCAAAGCCAGGACGGCTTCAGAACAGGAGGCATATTAAGATACACACCAATCCCATCAACAGTCTCATAAGGAAACTTCCTGCCTCCTCCACCACCTCCCACCCCCAGCCCCCACTGATGTCCAGATGACAACTGCTGCAAGGCCACCTTTCCCAACAGTGACATGTCAGAGGCATTCCCATGAACAACAGGTGCAAGCCAAGGTCACCACTACTATGTCTTCCTTTTCTGAGGCCTTAGCAGATGCCTCAAAGCACCTAATCAAATGCACCTAATAGATATAATGACTAGAAAGGAAGAAATACAGTGTCGAGTTTACCAAGGACATTATGACAAACACCCAGAAAGCCCAAAAGTAGTTACATTTTTTTTTTTTTTACAATTGATAACAGTTTAGCAATCTGGCTAGATTCTAAATAAATACTTGAAATCTATAGTTTTCCTTTATAATAGCAATGACCGTGCAGTATCTATAATGGGAAAAAAAAAAAGATTCTACTCAAAAAAGCAATAGATAAAAAGCACGTAAAACGTAGAAAAAACTGTTAAAAAAATTCAGTACTGGGTGAAGAAAAAGTATAAGCTGTACTGAGAAAATATGGAAGTATATGAAAGACCATGCTATATTGATGGGAAGTCTTAACATTGTAAATATATCAACACTCTCAGAATATTTCAAATATTTGGCCAATCCCTGCTGAAGTCCTAATTTAAAAACAACAGCAAAACTGTGCAACAGTACTGCCAAGTACATCCTGAGGCATGAGCAGAAGATAACTGAAAAGGAAATTTAGAAAAGATGAGAAATGAAGAATAACTTTCCCAGCCATCTACTGGAATACATATTTAAAGCAAGTAGTTAGACACTGTCATACCAGCACAAAAACAATGGGTAGACAAATGAGCCGAGACACATAGACCTGAAACAGACCTCAGTATATCTAACAACTTGACACACTATAGACGAACTATCAGAAATTATTTCAGGAGGTGATGAAAATGTTCTCAAGCTGATTTATGGTGATAGTTGCACAACTTGCTAAAATAACTTAAATCATTGAAATGTACACTACAAAAGAGTGAATTTATGATATGCAAAATATGCCTTAATAAAGTGGGGTAGGGTGGGAGGATTCCGGGAGACTTCCAGATCAAGGTGGTGGACTCAACTCAGGGGCTCTGCTCCTCAGATCCCACCTGAGTCATTTTTATTCTTTTTTCTTTGACTTTTTTTCTTCTTCTCAGTAGTAAGATGACCATCTATGTGATTTAAGAATATAAACGTAAATGGCAGTACTGGGAAACAGAGAAGAGTGAATGAGTGGATCAGAAATTCTGAGAACATCCTAGAATCAATCACGTGGATGCAATAGACTGATACAGAAATAGGACTGTGCAGAAAAGAAGGCAGCCCAGGCACTGGAGGAGGCCGCTGCAGAAATGGACACTGATTTCTCCATGAGCAATCCCCAAACCCCAAAGACAAGGCAGATACAAGCTGGAAAAGGAAGCTGCCGTGGATCTAAGAAAGACAAATGAGAGGCTGCAGGAGCCCAGCTAGCCCCTTCCCCACAGCAGGGGCAGCATCTGGTCCAGGGTACCTGTGATATGACCACTGAAAATAATTACTCCAATAAAGCTGGGGTGTGCCCCAGAGGGGCTTCCACCATGGGCTAGAGCATAGATTGGCAAACCACGACCCAGGGGCCGAGTCCCACGCCAGTGTCTGTAAAGTCCTGTTGGCACACAGCTGGACCCAGGCTACGTATTGTCTGTGGGTGGCTTATGCTACAATGGCAGAGCTGAGTGGTCGCAGCAAAGTTCATATGGCCTGCAAAGCTGAAAATATTTACTCTGTTGTCCCTTACAGAAAAAGTTGTCAACTCCCAGGATAGAGAGAAAAGCATGGTGCAGCTACCAGGGCCACTGCAGGTCACTTCATCAAAAAAGGATAAAAATACACTTATCTACAAAACAAGTGGCTCCACGGGGCAGTTCAATCCTCTAAATCACATCTCCAAAATGACCTGGTGGTCAGCTAATCCGCAGTGAATCAGGATTAGTGCAGGAAACAGAAGAGAATGTTAAATTTCTAATTAGCATCCACAGAGAGACTCAAAAGGATATTGCATCCATAAAATTGGAACTGGCCCCAGTTTTTTAAGTAGGGGATTAAAGAACAAGAAAGAGATCTTTGAAATTGAAAACATGATTATTGAAATAATAGGAGCTTTGAATAATATGGCTGAGACGCAAACTGGCAAATTAGAAGGCAAAGCCATTAAGTTCTCTTGGAGTGTAAAGAGAAATGAGAGAGACAGGAATTATGAGCACTAGGTTAAGAGACGTAGACTACAGATCCAGGAGAAGTGATATTATTCCAGTGGGGATCCAAAGGAGAGTGGGGGAAAGAAGTAATTGAAGAAATAAGAGAAGAAAATTTCCTCTGAAATGGAAAAAGATCATGGTGTACTGATAAGAAATAATGGAAAAATGACACACTGCTACATGTAGCCTACTCAATGGATTAAAAATTACTTTAAGCTTCCAGTGTAAAAATGATAATAATAATAGATTACCTTTAAAAAGAATAAAAATCCCACTCACATTGGTCATTCTTATCTTCAATCCAAAAATGCTAGAAGACATGTGTGTACTAACTACAAAGTTCTGAGGAAACAGGATTTCAGAACCAGAACGCTAGGAGGGACGTCACCACCATAGCAGAACAGGACCCTCCTGACTCTCCCTCCACCCACGGACACACGAAATAAAGATCTACCCACAGATCAGCTCCTCTGAGAGAAAGTCGGAGGCCAACCGAGAGACTCCCACCCACGGGGCAATTGAGGGAACACCCAGTTCAGGTACACAAGAGAAGACGAGGCACGGGAGAGCACAGACCCCACCCCAGGCATGTGCCATTCGGGTGGGAAAGGAGTCCCCACCACTCAAGTCTCTCTCTGTGGAAGGAGGGTCTGGACACCACACAGGGGCCCTCACCCCAAGTCTCCTCCTGATTTGACTCTTAGGCCACCAGCAGTGAGAGTGGTGGTGATTAGAACACATGCATCCCTCCAGACATAGGAAATAAAGCAGTGGCTTTATAGGGATGTGCGAGTCCCTTAAGAGACCCCATCCCCTTGAGAGCAGTGCCAAGAAGGGGCCTTAAAAATGCAGCCCCCCATTCCCCTCTGGAAGAGGTGTATGAAACCCTCCAGTGGCTGCTGGGCAACCTGGCTTCCACCTAACTTGTATCAAGAGTTAGAGAAACAGTCATTTATTAACCCACAGCCAGTCTGGGAGGAGATTCTCTCACATGAGCAACTGCTCTGGGAGTAGAAGGCACAGGAGGTACACATGCATCTCTCTAGAAAGCAGATTAAAGTGGTATCTTTAAACAGGTATGCAAGTATCTCCAGGGACTTCATCTCCCTAGAGCAGCTTACAGAAGAGGCCTAAAAAAATTAAAATTGCAACTCTTGCTTCTCCCCAGCAGGTGTTTAGGACATACACTGGGAGCCCCAATAGTTAAAGCTACCACCTGAAGGACTCTATTGTAAAACTAGCAGCTCTGGGAACAGAACAGACTAGGCATATGCAAGTCTGCCTTTATCCCAGACAAAGAGGTGGTTTAAAGCAGGGGCCAAACACTTCCAGGAGCTACACCTCCCTTAGCAGAGCAGAAAGGGGCAGGACCATGAAGCTCTCACATTCTCTCTGGAAGGGGATCATGACACATATTCCCAGTGGCTACCTGACATCCTCATCTCTATTCGACTTGCATCAGGGAGCTCACAGGGCAAAAAATCAACAGGCCTTTGGTTGCCAAAGCCAGAGGTCAGCACTTCACGAGATCTCCAGCCCAGCTTACCTCAGAAATAAATTGAGGCTTATCCAGTCTTTCTGGTACGAGCTTGGCCATGCACCAAGCACCACAACCACCATTGCACCCAGCTAAAGGACATTCTTTTTAACCACCTAGCTTTGGAAGTCAAGAGGGCTTTGCAATGCTGAGTAACCCAAGACCAAAGAAAACAAGCAGGTAGATGTATAACAGGCCCACTCCCAGCAGCTATCCCTCCAGGATCAGAAGGTGCAGCATAAATGTGAGTACAGGCATTTGCCACAGATTTTCTCCCCAGCTTAGTACAGACAGAGTGGGAGATAAACACCTACACCCAGCCTTACCATGAAGTTAGAAAGAACCAGAACTCATATCCAACACTCCAAACTTTTCAGGTACATCTAAAGAGCCTTGCTCCTATTATACCAGTCTCAGGGTACCAACAGGACATGACACATCTTAAGCTCCAGAAGGCCACCAAAAACAGAGATAGCAGTCTAGACAAACAAAAAGATTAGAAAGGCACCTTAAAACCTTTAGTCAAACAGATTGGTGAAAACTTTCTCCTACACAAGGCCAGTCTAACAGATGAAGAAAGGTAGGTGTCTTATCTAATGTGCAGAAACCAACACAGAGAACCAAGCAAAATTAAGAAACAGGGGAATATATTCCAAATAAAAAAGATAAACAGACTCAAATGAGGTGGGGTTTTGTGATTTACTCAATAGGGAATTCAAAATACTGATCATAAAGATGTGAACAGAGGTCAAGACAGCAATACACAAATAAGCTGAGAACTTCAATAAAGAGGTAGAAAGTATTAAAAAGTACCAAACAGAAATTATAGGTCTAAAGAGTACTATAACCAAACTGTAAATTTTAATAGGGTGGTTCAACAACAGATTTGATCAAGCAGAAGAAAGGATCAGTGAACTTGAAGACAGATCACTGGAAATGATCCAATCTGAGGAGCAAAAAGAAGAAAAGAATGAAATTAGCTTAAGAGACTTCTGGGATAAAAGCAAGTAGAACTTATGCATAATTGGAATGCCAAAAGGAGACAAAAGAGAGATAAGAACAGAAAACATATACAAGGAAATAATGACAGAAAACTTCCCAAGTCTGAGGAAGTAATTAAATAGCCAGATCCAGGAAGCCCATAAGTCATTCAATAAGATGAATCCAAAAAGACCCATATGATGGCAAAGCATAGTCAAAATGTCAAAAGTTAAAGACAAACAGAGAGTATTAAAAGGAGCAAGGGAAAAGTAAATCATTACACATAGGGGAACTCCTGTAAGAGTATTAATGAACTTCTCGGCAGAAACCTTATAAGCCAGAAGAGGGTGGGATGTTATATTTAAAATCCTGAAAGAAAAAGACTGCCAACCAAGAGCACTATATCCAGCAAGACGATAAAACAATTGTTAATATATATATATATACACACACCCAATGCCAGAGCACTCAAATATATAAAACAAATGTTAATAGATCTAAAGGGAGAAATAGTCTGCAAAACAATAATAATAGGGGACTTCAACACCTCACTTACAGCAATGGACAGAACATCCAGACAGAAAATCAACAAAGAAACATAAGTTAAACTAAAGTCTATACCAAGCAGATGTAACTTAACTGATATTTACAGGACATTTCATCCAAGAGCAACAGAATCACATACTTCTCATCAACACATATAACATTCTCTAGGATAAACCATATGTGAGGCCACAAAACAAATCTCAACAAATTTTTAAAAATCAAAATCGTACCAAGTATCTTTTCTGACCACAATGGACTAAAGCCAGAAACCAATAACAAGAGAAACTTTGGAAACTGTGCAAATACGTGGAAATTAAACAATGTGCTCCTAAACAACCAATGGATCAATGAAGAAATCAAGAAAGAAATTTTTTAATTTCTTAAAATAAATGAAAATGGAAACACACAGCATACCAAAACCTACGGGATACAGCAAAAGCAGTATGAAGAGGGAAGCTTATAGCAATAAATGTCTACATTTAAAAAGTAGAAAAACTTCCAATAAATAACCTAATGATGCACCTCAAAGAACTAGAAAAGCAAGAACAAATCAAACCCAAAATTAGTAGAAGGAAAGGAACAATAAATAGCAAAGCAGAAATAAATGAAATTGAGAATAAAATACAAGAGATCAACAAAAGTTGGTTTTCTGAAAAGATAAACAAAATCAACAAACTTTTAGCTAGAATAAGAAAAAAAAAGAGAAGACCCAAATAAATAAAAGCAGAGACAAAAAAAGACATTACAACTGATACCACTGAAATACAAAGCATCATGAGCGACTATTATGAACAACTACATGACAACAAATTGGAAAACCTAGAAGAAATGAATAAATTCCTGGACACATACAACCTACCAAGATCGGACCATGAAGAAATAGAAAAACTAAAGACCAATAATGAGTAACAAGATGGAATGAATGTGTAATAAAAAGTCTCCTGAAAAGAAAGTCCAGGACCAAATAGTTTTACTGCTGAATTTTACCAAACTTTTAAAGAAGAACTAATGCCAATTCTTCTTAAACTATTCCAAAAAGTTGAAGGGGAAGAAATTCTTTCAAACTCATTCTATGAGGCCAGCATTACTCTAATACTTAAAAAACCAGACAAGAACACAACAACAAAAAAATAAAACTATAGGCCAATATCCCTGATGAACATAAATATAGATATCCACAAAAAATACTAGCAAACCACATCCAGCATCACATCAAAATGATTATACATCACGATCAAGTGGGACTCAGCCCAGGGATGAAAGAATGGTTCAACATATGCAAATCAATAAATGTGATACATCACATCAACAGAATGAAGGAAAAAAACTACATGATCATCTCAATAGATATGGAAAAAGCCTTTGATAAAATTTAACATCCAGTCTTGATAAAAGTTCTCAACAAATTAGGTATAGAAGGAATGTACCTCAAAACGATAAAGGCCATATATGACAAACCCACAGCTAACGTCATACTGAATGGGGAAAAGCTGAAAGTCTTTCCTCTAAGATATGGAACAAAGCAAGGATGCCCATTTTCACCAATTTTATTCAACACAGTACTGGAAGTCCTATCAGAGCAATTAGGCAAGAAAAAGAAATAAAGAGTATCTAAATCAGAAAGGACAAAGTCAAATTTTCCTTGTTTGCAGATGACATGATTTAGGAAAACCTAAAGACTCCACCAGAAAACTGTTAGAACTGATAAATGAATTCACTAAAGTCCCAGGGTGCAAAATCAACACACAAAAATCAGTAGCGTTTTTATAGGCCAACAGCGAACAATCTATAAAAAAAAAAACAAGAAAGCAATCCCATTTATAATAGCTACCAAAAAATAAAATACCTAGGAGTAAATTTGACCAAGGAAGTGAAAGGTCTCTGCAATTAAACTATAAAACACTGCTGAAAGAAATTGAAGAATACAAAAAAAAATGGAAAAATTTCTCCTATTCATGGATTGGAAAAATTAATATTGTTAAAATATCCTACCACCCAAAGCAATCTACAGATTCAATGCAATCTCTGTCAAATTACCAATGACATACTGGACATAAATAGAAAAAAAATCCTAAAATTCATATGGAACCACAAAAGACCCTAAATAGCCAAAGCAATTATGAGCAGTCTTCAGCAAAAAGAACAAAGCTGGAGGCATCGCATTACCAGACTTCAAAATATTACAAAGCTATAGTAACAAAAACAGCATGGTACTGGCATAAAAACAGACACATAAACCAATGAAACAGAATAGAGAACCCAAAAATAAATCCACACATTTATAGTCAACTCATTTTGACAAAGGTGCTAAGAACACACACTGGGGAGAAGACAGTCTCTTCAATAAATGGTACTGGGAAAACTGTATATCCATGTGCAGAAGAATAAAACTGGACCCCTATCTTTCACCATATACAAAAATGAACTCAACATGGATTAAAGACTTAAAGGTAAGATCCTACACTATGAAACTACTTAAAGAAAACATCGAGGAAATGCTTCAGGACATTAGTCTGGGCAAAGATTTTGGGGTGAGACTTCAAAAGCACAGGCACAATTCTCTGCCCTGCCATTCTCGCCATGTGACAGCCTGCACTGCTGTAGAGTCACCTCACCAGCTGTGCTCCCTACACCGTGGACTTCCCAGCCTAAGAAACTTTATGGCACCATGAACAGGATAATAAAGCCATCCTGATCTTCTGGAACCCACAAATGAAGGAGAACAGAACCTAACAAGCTGGCATAATGAAAATGGGAGATGGGGCCGTGGGCCTCAGCCCCTCCGCCACCACCAGCCAGCAACCAAGCCAGCCCTAAGCCCGGGAGTCCTGAGATGGGAGCTGTGGGCTTAGCCCCATCCCTACCACACATCTAGGCCAGCAACAGAACCAGCCAACACCCAAGATCCTGAGACGGGCCGGGCCAGCCCTGCCCCCACCCACAACCAGATCCTAGAATGTACTGATCAACCACGGGGGTTTCATTGGGGTGTGTGACTTGTCTGCTCATGTCCTTCACCACATTTCCACTTAGATTTTTCTAATTCATTTTTAAGAGTTCTTTTTGCAATAAGAATATTAATTTCTGTGTGTTTTAAAAAATAAAAAAAGTAGAGAGTAGAATAATGGTTACCAGAGTCTGGGAGGGGTTGGGGTGGGTGGGAAGATTAGTGGTGAACTAAAGGGGACAAAACAATGCTATCCACCCTAAGCGAATCACTGTGCAGGATACGTGTTCACTGAAACAAACTGTACCCCCCCCACACACACACACACAAAAAGGCACAGGCAACAAAAGCAAAGATAGACAATAGGATTATACAAAAACTAAAATGCTTCCACACAGCAAAGGAAACAATCAACAGAGTGAAGAGACAGCCTGCAGAATGGGAGAAAATACTTTCAAACTACCTATCCAACAAGGGATTAATAACCAGAATACACAACAAACTCAAATAACTCAACAGCAAAAGTAAAAAATAATTCAATTACAAAATGAGTAAGTGATCTGAATAAACATTTCTCAAAAGAAGACAAATAAATGTCCAACAGGTATATGAAAAGATGCTCAATATCACTAATCATCAGGGAAATGCAAATCAAACCACAATGAGATATCATCTCACCCCAGTTCAAATGGCTATTATCAAAAACACAAAAAGTAAATGCTGGCAAGGATGCAGAGAAAGGGGAACGCTTCCACACTGTCGGTGGGACTGTAAAGTATTACAGCCATTGTGGAAAACAGTATGGAGGTTCCTCAAAAAACTGAAAAATAGAAACACCATATGATCCAGCAATCGCACTAATGAGTATAGACCCGGAAGAAAGGAAGCCAGTGTGTCGTAGAGATATCTGCACTCCCATGTTTATTGCAGTACTATTCACGATAGCCAAGATGTGAAAGCAACCCAAGTGTTCATCAATAGATGAACAGACAAAGAAAATGGTTACATAAGAAAGAAATCCTTTCATCTGCAGCAACATGAATGAACATGGGGGACATTATGTTAAGTGAAATAAGCCAGGCACAGACAAATAAATACCACATGGTCTCACTCATAAGAGGGTACTTCAAAAAGTTCATGGGAATGTTTGTATTATCTTTTAATTCCATTTTCGGTGAATTTTTTGAAGCACCCTCATATGTGGGAGCTGAGAGAGTTGATGTCATAGAAGTAGAGTAGGGTTGTGGTTGCCAGAGGCTGGGAAGGTGGGGGGGTGGAGAGAGGTTGGTTAATGGTACAAAATCACCGGCAGGTAGGAGGGATAAGGCCTAGTGCTCCGTAGCACAGTAGGGTGGCTGCAGTTAACGGTGATTTAATGCATACTCATATTTCAAAATAACTAGAAGAGTTTGAATGTTCCCAACAACAAAAAAAATGATAAACATTTGAGGCGAGGGATATTCTAATTACCCTGATTTGATCATTATATGTGGTATACGTGTATCAAAGTATCACACGTACCCTGTAAATATGCACAATTATTATCTATCAATTAAAAAAAGAAAAGAGAAAAAAACTAAAATTCTGTATCCAGACAAAACATAGTTCCATTGTGAGGGCAAAATGAATTTGTTTACCTATTTTCAAGGACTCAAAGAGTATACCATACAGAGCTCTTTCTGGGAATAAATAATTGTGATGTGTGATTCATTAGAAAGAAAAGAAAATAAGAAAGGATGACATTGGGCATTAAAACAATGGTGACTGAATAGATCATTAAAGTTTACAGTAACGTTCAAATAATTACGGAGAAAATGAGGTTTAATATAGTCATTAGAAAATAATTCCCCAAATAGACAAGACATGATGCTCTTAATTTACATAATGTGAAACCAAAAAAAAAAAAAAAAAGGAGCATTCTGGAACTAAAATTCCAAATGATTGCTACAAAAGTTTGCCAAATGTCTTGTCCTGTTCAAGTGGTTATTTATGGATACTGATGAATTCTTGAGGTTGATGGGAACGCAGCCGGCCCTCTGTATCGGTGGGTTCTGCATCCACGGATTCAATGAATTGCATTGATTCGAAAATATTTTTTTAAAAATCATGTCTGTACTGAACATGTACAGACTTTTTTCTTTGCCATTATTTCCCAAACAATACATTTTACAACTACTTACATAGCACTTACATTGTATTAGGTATTATAAGTAATCTAGAGATGATTAAAAGTATATGGATGTGTGTAGTTACATGCAAATATTACACCATTTTATACCAGGGACTTGAGCATATGTGGGTTTTGTTATCCTCGGAAGTCCTGGAACCAATCCCCCACAGACACCAAGGGATAACTGTATATGTTTTAATATTTTATTGATTAGGATTATTTTGATTGCATGGAGCAGAAACCCAACTCAACCCAGCTTAAGCAAAACTATGAATATACTGAAAGGACACTGGATTATGTCATAGCACCCAAGAAGAAGACTATGTTCGGGTGCCAGGAACAAATAAGGCCTGGGGATTCAAATGCCAAAGGTCATCTGTGTCTCTCCATCCCTCACACCTTCCTGCCTCTGCGCAACGGTGTGTTCTTCTTCCCTCCGAGTAGACCAGCTTCCTCTGCGTTGAGATCTGCCAGTGCAGAGCACAGCCATGCACAGCCCCGCGCTTCACTTCTTCCTCCACAGGCCCTCAGAGACGGGTCGGATCCTGTTTTCTCAGCGCCAGTTCCATAACCTCTCGGAAAGACTCTAATTAGCAGAGCTTGGGTCAAGCGCCCACTCCAGACTCAACAAGCTAGAGCCACCAAGCAAGACCCTGGCACACAAGCCCTAGTGACCACCACAGTCCACTCCTCATCTGCCCTGCACACATGAGCTCGCTCGCACTCACATAAAATTCCTTAGAGACAGCTTCACCTCTCACGTCCTGTGAAAGCTCTGCCTACTGGGACTGTGGCCCTGTACCAGGTCCAGGAATCTGGCCCGTCCTGGAGACGCAGGTGGTGAGAGGAACCTTGGGCTCCCCCTGGTGGCCGGCCCCGTCGGCCACAGCCAGAGCCCAACAGCCTGGAGCGTCCCTCGGCCCGCGGCTGTAGACAACGGATACGACAGTGAGCCAAACAGACTCGCTCCTGTGCCCCAGGGGCTAGGAGGAAACATATAACTAATGCTTATAAATAACTGCATGGGTTTAAATTAATTCTCTAGGCTCTACGGCACCAAGTCATGTGGACACACAGCATTTACAACAGCAATGCCCCGTGTCTCTGGTGTGACAACAGTATCTCTCATTGCTCTTTGGGAAAATACTTGGACCCGTCCCTAAAGGAGATGAAACAGTTCAAATAAGGCTTTGTTTGGGGGCTGTGGTTACTTCCATTTGTCCTCTACACCTTTGCACGGGCTGTTCCCTGCTCGGAATGCCGCACCCCGAGCAGCGTCTCCGTGACGCCTAGTCGTCGGTGAGCTACTGCTGCGTAACAAGGCTCTCCAAACTTAGTGGCTTAAAACAGTAACCATCTCTCTGCTGCTCTCAGTTCTGTTGTTAGTCAGGGCTCTGAGGGCAGTCCTGCTGGACGAGCTGGGGTCCTTCATGTGGTTGCAGTCACGAGATGCTCAACTGGCTCCCTGTCCCTCTCCATGGATCCTTCTGCATAATCTCTCCATGTGTCCACTCCAGCAAGGCAGCTGGGCTTTTACAAGCCTGGGACTGACAGAGTCCCTTCTGCTGCCTTCTCCTGGTGAAAGGATGTCACAGCCCAGCTGAGGATCCGTGTGGTCAGGACTACTCAAGGGTATGAAGGCAGAGACTGACTGCCACACCTACCCACCCTTTAATAACCAGTGGAATCGCTTCTAGAAAGGGCGAGCCAGCACTTCCTCTGGGCTTTCAAAATCCTACCCGCATATTCTCAATCCAGTATTTTCCACCAGCTCCTCACAGTGTGTTCATAAAACTGTCCCCCCATGAGGCTGTGAGCTCCTCTGGGTCAGCGACTGTACCCCGAAACACCCAGCCCAGAGGCTCGCCCAGAGGAGCCTCCACTCATGGGTGAATGAGCGGCTCTGTCCCACAATGTGATGCTGGTAGGTAAAACCCCAAGACGAAAAGGAAAACGAGAAACAGGAGAGGATCGGCGAGTCCAGATCAGTTTCAGATCCACCCGGGCTGTGTGGGCTGTGAGTGGGCACAGAGCAGGCATTTCACTGCCCCGGTGGTACAGCCAGGGAGGCTGGTGGGCTTGGGTCCAGGGTGACCTGAGGGAGCCCACATCTCCACCCAGCTGGGGCTGGCACCCCAGGTGCCAGACAGCCTTTGCCCACTCCTCATTCCCACAGCTCCCTCCACTCCAGTGCCATCAGGACATATGAAAATAACTCAAGAAATAGCTCAACTTTCCCTTCTCCCTCCTCCCAGGGGCACCTGCCCCACCAGGATCAATGCCCTGCCCATGCCAAGTGATGTCACACTGCCAGGACTCTGCACAAGCTGCCTCCCATCTCCTCCTCCAGGAAGCAAGCTTTCACTCATGATTCAATACCCAGCTCAAATGACCCCTTCCCTAGGCAGCTTTCCCCAATGTCCTCCTCTCCCGACACTCACCCCATGCTCTCCTGCCCTCTGTATACACCAATCCCACCTGTCATATGACACTACTGTTTTAGGCACCATGTCTGCCTTCCCCAATGACCCCAAGCCCAAGGATAAAGACAGTGACACCTGAAGCCTCCTCCCACCTGGCTCAGAGGAGGTGTGTGCTGGACGTCTAGTCCACACTCTAGAAAATGCCACCTGGATTGAAATTTCCAGGGCTTGAGTCAGCTCACAGGAGCTGTAGTGGGATGCAGCATCAAGATATGGGGAATCTGACCACCACCACAGTGAAGAAGTTAACCTACTATTCACCCACTCGACCTGGCCATTCGAGCATCTTCCTGGGATTTTTGAGACCTCCAGGTCTCAGGGTTGGGACATCCGGTCTGTGCCATCTCAGCCAGCACTGAGATCTGCCCCTGTACACCCTCAGCTAGAACTGCCTGCCACACACTAAATAAAATGTCCTGGGAAGGGAAGAACAGGAGCCAAGAGGAAGTCACCCCAGATTGTAAGCAGGTCCACGTTTACTGGCTACGCACATATCTCTTGCCTCCTGATACCTACAGGGTTGAAGGGCCAGCTGTGCCAGGCCTGTGCCTCCGTGTGCTTGAGGTGAGGAGACTGATGACACTACCCATGCCTCTTGGCCTTTTGTGGGCGCTGCACACAACGGTAGCACATGAACAAGCCATGTATTCTCACACCCTCCTATGTTCACACTATTCCTAAAGGCCATTTCTTCCCTCTGCTATGGCCCTGATCCTCTCCAAGGACACACATGCATGGCACAGAGCCTGTCTGACATGGAGCCAGTGAGGTATGAAGCCTGAGTGACACAGAGCCGGCATGGTACAGGGCCTACGTGGCCCTGGTGTGGCTCAGATCCTGCATGGTACAGAGCTGGCATGGTTCAGAGCTGGCGTGGCACAGAGCTAGTGCAGCACAGAGCTGGTGTGGCACAGAGCCAGCATGGTTCAGAGCTGGCGTGGCACAGAGCTAGTGCGGCACAGGGCTGGTGTGGCACAGCGCCAGCATGGTACAGAGCTGGTGTGGCACAGAGCTAGCACACATGGCGCCAGCACCCAGTAAGCCTCTGATGGCTAACTCTGCAGACAAGAACAGAGATGGCACACGGTGCAGCTGGGAGCCACGGTCTGCCATTCTGGAGCAGGAGTGTCTCCCCCAGTGAACCCTCTCAGCTACCTCCAGAGGACCGCCTGGCCTGGCCCCCAGGGGTGGTTTGCAGGAGGCCTTGGCCTCCTGATGTCCTCAGGATGTCCTGAGATGGGGTATCTAGGGACAGAACTCCCGAAGCATTGTAGAAAGGGTTCTCCAGGCCCCTCGGGGAAACAGTGTCCCCAGGCATGTGCACATCCCTGCCTTTGCCTACTGTCCTCAACACTTTCATGTCCCTGCAGGCTCACCAAGGAAAACGTGAGGGGTCAGTAGGTTTCTTAGCCATGGGCAACACAGACAGGAGAATTCATGGGGAGGACTCCTGGGACAGCAGGCAGGGAGAGGTGGGGGCACCCAGGCAGGGGCTCCTGAGGAAGGGCCCCTCTCAAGCCCTCGTCCCTGGGCTCAGCAATCAAAGCTGAGGAGGCCATCAGACTGGTCTGGCAGGGACTGCGTGTCCACCCCTGGCTGGGACAGTCCCACCAGACTGCCAAATACTAACTCAGGCTGGTTCCTAGAGAGCTGGGCGCTGGTCAGTAACACCCCCAACCCCCACCACTAAGGAGTCTGTACCTGCGCCTGCCACCAAGGAAAGCCCTGAACATGCCCATAGGACTCATCTCTACCAGCCCCTCAACAGGGCACCCGTCCGTCTTTATAAGCAGAAAGCTCTGGGCTCAGGACCCACCGAGGCCCACCTCATTCCACTGGCAAACACCGAGCAGCCCCCAAAAGCATCTCTCCTGCTAATGCCCTGCTCGGGGCCTGGACAGCAGGACCTGGCCCTCACCTGTGTGTGGGGACGGGCACTTCCCTGGAGTGTGTGGTCACCTCCCTGGGCCTGGCCCCAGCCCTCAATAAAAGCATATACGGGACTTATTCCCAGGGGCCCTTGTGGTGCGGGGGCCTCATCCTGCCCAGGGCGGGGGACGGTGTCACTGTGCACGTCCCCTCCAGAAGGAACCGAATCACATAAAGGCATCCGCCCTGAGGGGAAGTGGCTGCAGACAGCCGTTCAGGCCAGTAGGCCTGGCCCTGGCTAGTGGCCCGCAAGTCAGGAAGGGGTGGCCACTGTCCCCAAACTTGGTTCCCAGGGAGCCCGACCAACCCTGCCCTGCAGGTGCCCAGGACAGCCAGGTCAGAGCCCCAGTCCTGGTGTCCCCTGCTTCATCTGTCTGCCCCTCCCCCGCCGCGTCTTCCCTCCAGCCTGTGCTACGACGAGGACATGGGGATCGTTCCTCTGGGGACTGCTTGTCCTTGTCCTGAGACGATCTGACAGTTATGAGCTGCTGCTCTATTATCAGCCGTCTTATACTTTTCACGTGCTGTGGCAACATCATTTGGGAAAAGAATCTCTTTCGAAAGCGGCACTTGGGAGACAGAGATAAGGTGGCCTCGGGTCGGGCGCCGAGGCCTCCCAGAGGGACAGTGTGCCATCGCGTCATCGCAGACCCGGGGTCCCCACCCGCAGCCCTGACAAAGCTGGTGTTCAGAGCCACGCTGCGGAGGAGACTCAGCCCTGAACCCATTCCCATCTTGGAGGTGGGAACACTGAGGCCCGGCGAAGTTGGCCAGGGGACCACGGACTGACAGAGCTGGGACTCAGGTAACCTCTTCTCTATGAGGCCCAGGCACGGAGCCCGGGCAGAGTGACACCCCAACCCGCAGCTGACCCCAACGCCTTAGGCAGAGGGCGTCCTCTGCTGCGCGGGAAGCAGTGACAGGCCTACGTTTGAGGAAGGTGGGGGTGGGGCACGGAAGGGCGAGGCACAAACACAGGAGGTGACATCACGGGCCGGTTCCACACAAGGGCTCTGGCGTGGGGCAGATCTGGATTCAGTGCCAGCCCCACTACTCACCAGCTGCGAGACCCCGAGAGCTTTCCCAACCGTTGCGCATCCCAACTGCCTCCTCTGAACAAGACCGTAGTGAAGTGTGGCTCCCTCGTGGGCTGCTGGGGACAGAAAATGAGATGACGATGACATATTTAGCCCAGTGCCTGGCACATGGTAAATGCTCAGTAGAAGTTCTCAGCCCTTGGTCCCTGCGTTAGTCACCTCCTGCTGCGTAACAGACTGTCCCAGAATCTAGCAGCTTGCAGCAATAACAAACCTTCATCGAGCCATAGCTTCTGAGGGCCGGGAGTCAGGGAGCAGCTCAGTGGGGTGGTCCTGGCTCAGGTCCCTCCTGAGGTCGTCATCGCAATGTTGCCCGAGGCTGCCACCACCTGAAGGCTTGAATGGGGCTGGAGCATCTGCTTCCAGGAGGGCTGCTGGCGGGAGGCCACGGCACCTCACCACGGTGGCCTCTCCACAGGGCTGCTTGAGTGTCCCCACACCACGCAGTGGATGCCCACCGGCAAGACACACCAGAGAGGACAGAGGAGGCCACAGTGTCTTTCTGACCTGGTCCTGGAAGTCGCACGCACACAGCCCATCTGCCTATTCTATTCGCCAGAAGCGAGTCGCTGAGTCCAGCCACTGGTAAGGGCAGGAACCAAGACCCTCCCCTGTGAAGGGACGGGCACCCGAGAGCTTGCTGGGCACATTTTAAAACCACCAGGTCATTGCTGAAAGAATAAGACCAGTCTTCAGGGAAAGGACAAGGGAATTGTCTAGAAAGGCCTGCAAAGGAGCCAGAAAGGAGCCGAGAGCGACCCACGATGTTCTTTGCACTTTCTGGTCAAGAGCATGGTTTTCACTGGCCCATTAGGCTGCAGAGCCAGGTCCCCCAGAACTTTTCTAGCAGACAAAAGCCTCCAGAGCCAAATCGGTGTCTGGGTCTTTGTCACCCACATGCAACACTTCAGGACAGCTGGAGTCTGACACCTGCCAGGCACGTTCCTTCCGCCTCTCCACACCACTGGCTTTCTCTGGCCTAAGAGGCCACTTGCTCCAGCCCCCCAGTGCCACCGCTCTGGCCCCAACCTCCTCCCTCTGCTCCCTTGGCCTCAGCTGAAACAGGTGAGGTGGCAGTATGTCCAGGTGGCAGGAGCCAGAGAGCATCTCACAAGGGGAAGGAAACACTTGTCTGGGCCTTTATTTCTACATTGGGAGCTGGAATAGTCACGTGCCAGCCAAAGAGGACCAGCTGAGACCCACAGAAACCGCCCTGAGCTCAGGACTCGGAGACCATCAGGCCCGCTGGGCCCCACACACACATCCCACGGCGAGGGCTGCCGAGCGATACACTGAAAGCAGCCAGCCCCCAAACACACACACACACACACACACACACACACACACACACATGCACCACAGCACACACACCACACACACACGCACACGCACCACACACGCACCACACACACACCACACACACACACACCACACACACACACCACACACACCACACACACCATAGACACCACACACCCCACACCCACCACACACCACACACACACACACCACACACACCACACACACCATAGACACCACACACCCCACACCCACCACACACCCCACACCCACCACACACCACACACACACCACACACCACACACACACCACACACACACACCACACACACCATACACACCACACACCCCACACCCACCACACACCACACACACACACCACACACCACACACACCATAGACACCACACACCCCACACCCACCACACATCACACACCACACACACACCACACACACCACACCACACACGCACCACACACCACACACGCACCACACACACACACCACACACACCATACACACCACACCACACACGCACCACACACCATACACACGCACCACACACCACACAGACACAGACACATCTCTCTCTCACACACACACACACACACACACACACACACACACACACACACACTACATACTATATCACATACCGTGTGCCCACACAAAATCAACCAAATAGTATTTCCTTCAGCTTGAAACCTGGGTGAAAGCACATTACCAACTTTTCTGATGAATATGGTTACAATCGTCAACTCCGAGAAGTCACCATTCAAGGAACCTCACCCATTTAGCCTCCCCACACCCCACAAGTGCCAGGGTTACCCCATCTTACGGATGAGGAAGTCAAGCCCAGAGAGCAGAAGTGACCAGCCCAAAGTCACACAGCTGGTCAGTGGAGGGAAAAAGTCAACCTTTGTCTGTCTGACTCCAAAGCCTGTGCTCTCTGCTAATTTTTCATCCTACAGGTGACCCCAAATGTACAGGTCAGCCCAATATTTCCCCCAAGAAAGATGACCCTTCAAATGAAGAATTAAGTGTGTTTTCTCCGCTAGACATTCATACGATTCTTCGTGCGAGTTCATCCACAGACCCCGAGAGCCCACAGCCGCGTCCTTCTCTGTCCTGCCCGCCCTCTGGGAGCCACCGTCCCTGGCTCAGCAGCGTGGCCGCAACAGGCTGAGACGGTGTCAGCTGGCTGGCTGCACCGCCAGCCTGGAGGCAAGGCGCTAATGAGCAAGAAACTGTCCTCCCCAAAGACAAGTCCCCAAATAATTGACCAGATGCCTAATGAATTCTAAAGCAAAGAATTTAGCTTAATGGCAGACTATAAAGTAAACAGGGGGAAAACTAGCTCTTTCTCTGGTCCCCACTCAGCAGTAAATGACCGATGATCGGACCGTCTTCCTGAGTACCTGGCATTGTTAAGGACATGCTGAATCAGGGCACGCTGTGGGTGGCGGTGACCCTGGAAGGCAGGATGGGGAGTCCTGGACAAAGTAACCACTCACGGCATGCACACGAACACGTCTGCACAGGTGCGGGTCGCCAGGAAGGAGGGACCTTGGCAGGAGAGAAGGGGACCTGTCCTTGGGGGCGTGAGTCGGGCCACAAGTGACAGAAGGAAGGATGGCCACCGGAGAGGTATCCTCAAGCTTGGGAACGCCACGATGGGTCAGACTGGAGGTCGCCAGGAGACCCCATCAGGACCTTCAATCCTGGGTGTTCTCGTGGGAGGAACTGGAGCCATGTGGGGAGCCACACACTTCAGCCCAGAGGACACTCCAAATGACCCCTCCCCACAGAGCCTCTCTTGCTCCCTGTGCCGCTGCTCCTAGGGACGCTTCACTGACGTCCTCCACCTCTGCGCTCTCTGAGCACCCCAATCCGACCCTGCTGCCGACGGATGCGTTGCTCACACATCCAGCTGACACTCCCTAGTGAGCAGATCTGATCCTGCCGGAAAACACGAAGTGAGCGCTCATGGCGTGCCAGGCACATTCCGGGCACTGGGATTCAATGTGAACAACATGGGTGACACTCCAGTGGGAGGAGCTGGCATGAGCAGAGGCACAACACATCAGGTGGCCAGAGTGCATGGGGACAAAGAATGCAGGGAAAGGGACAAGGGATCGGGCTGGAGGACCCACCAAGGGGGGTCAGTCACAGAACAACTCTGAACAGCTGACATTTGGGCAAAGAGCTAATGGAGACGCAGGCGTCCTGGGGGGCGGCGTCCCAGGCATGAGGGTGGGCAGGTGGCCGGCGGCTCCACAGGAAAGAGGGGACGAGACGTGGGAGAGGGTGGGCTAGAAGCTGGGGGCCGTGCAAGCTGGGCTGGCTCTGTAAGCCTGTGTGGGGGCAGGGGAGTGGCCCGGGAGAGGAGGAAATGCGGATGATGCAGGACGGGACACGGCTGGAAGGAGTCCTTGAATAACACTGAAGAAAAATTGTCCACCAGACGCCTGTTAAAATGACGAGACAGGTCTCAGTCAAGCTGCCACAGTGGGGGGACTTCAGTACAGAACCATGCTCAGCCGGAACACACGAAGCCGGCTGGGGACCTGGAGCCGAGCAGCAGGGGGAGGCGTCAGCAGATGGAAATTATTCGGAGGGACTTGGTCTGATGGCAGGGTGGGGCCACCCATAGCTGGCTGAGCAGGGGCCTCTGCTGCAGCGGGGCTCAGCGGGCCGAGGGCGAGAACGGCTACCTGGGCAAGGACAGAGTCTCTGGTGACAAGAGAGAAGGGTGGGCCCCTGTGCATGAGGGGAGGGGACCAAGAGAAGGTGGAGAGCCCAGGGCAGGCGGGGTGGCTTGGTGGGTGCAGTCGGTGGCCCTGTGGCACGGCTGCTGCCCTGGATGGCTGCCATGGCCAGGGCCTGAGCTATGGCCACAGGACAGCTTCCCGAGGTCACCTGAAGACCCTATCCTTACAGAGGGCAGTAGGTTTCTCTGCTTCTTCAGCGTGCCCAGGGCTGCAGCACATGCTGGGCTGTCCGGTGCCAGGGTGTGCTGGCAGACACCCCCACTCGTCCCAGGGGACAGGCCCTCCCAACTCCACCCTCCACACTTCCACAGCTGTTACCGGCACCTGCCGATCTCCATGGCTGCGGGTGTCCTCCAAGAACGCTGTGCCGTGTCTGCATTTAGATGGGGCTGATACGGATGTGTGTGGACCCAAGCAGCCAGATAGAAGGACAAGGGTGCAGCCATCTGCCTCTGCAGACCCCAAACAGCCACCTGAAGCCCAGACACCATGTGTGGACGTGGCCACCCCGCCAGGCCCCTGAACATGGAGCACAGAACGCCAATGTGAACGCTACCGGGTTAATCAAAGTACAGCTCTGCAGCCCATCTCCAGAACCCCTCCCAGACAACTCGCACACAGTGGCTGCAGATGGCAGCGCGGGCTGAGGACACATGAGTGCAGTCAGGCATGGTCCGCGGGGAGGCGTCACAGCCTGAGCCCCTCAAGTCCGAGCTCAGCTAACTGCAGACATGTGCAGGGCGTGCTCCAGGGGCTTCCAGAGACCGAACCAGCAGGACCTGCCACCTTGGTGCCACGTTGCTCATCAAGGCTACCTTGTGTCACCATTTTGGAGGATGGTCTTCTTTGGTGTCCCAGCTCTCTACTTGCAATGGAGTGAAGCCAGCCCGTCCCCCTCTCCCTTGGCACACTCTCCTGGTGGCTCTCTCCCAAGGCCCTGCATCCCTTTGCCTTGAACATGGAGACCCTTCTCCCACCCCCGGCCTTTGGTGGGCCCAGGACACGGACGCAGCCGCCTGGTTGGACCACGCTGATGTGTTTCATCCCAGATGCCCAGTGGCCTTGAACTCCACACCGCCTGATGTTGAGTATGGGATGCATTCATGCAGGAAGTGCCTGTCCTTGCAGATGTTAATCAACCCTCTACCAGAGAGTGGGTGGGAGGCAGAAGCCAGGAAAGCCACATAGATCTGTGCCCTGCTATGGGCACCTTCCCGTAAAGAGGCCACCTTCCTCTGCAGAGAACCTATGGGCCAACAAGCTCCTGCAGGCTCTCCCTCTAACATCCCGGGTCTCTATTCTGCTCCCCAATCTCCCTGGGGCTGGGAGGAGCTGTTTCCAGCAAGCTTGGGGCTTCAACAATAGATGGGCAGATGCACGATCCTGGTCCCCAGGGGTGTCCCAGCTAGAGAAGAAACCTGGGCACGGAGCAGGGCGCACCCCGGAGTCCAGCTCATGCTGAATAAACCAGAGGCCAAATCAAAGTCCTGGAGGGGAGGAGGCTATGTGCATGTGAGCAGGCCAGTCCACTGCATTCCAGTGGCTATGTCCAGATATGAGTGACAATTTCTCGACAGTTGGACAGTGGCCTCACTGAGGTCCTGAGAACAGAGGCCCCCGTCGCAAGCAGTCCCTCAGGTGAGGGGGTGTGATGGATCCCGGGGGCAGGAGGAGCAGGGGGTGGCAGTTATCAGGGCTGAGCAGGCTCCTCTGCCAAGATGCCCCCGCTGAGGCTCCTGCCTTCCAGGAGACACAGAGCACTCGACCACGCGAGGGCAGCTGCGGCGGAGCTGGTGGGTGGCGTGGGGGGACAGACTAGAGATGGGTAAGCACTCCCATGAAGCAGGAGTGCTGGGGAAAGATCGGGGCGCTGTATCCACATAATGAGGGAGGTGGTCTGGGAGGTCTGAGCCTGAGTGACAAGGAGGACCCCCCCCCATATCACATCAGGGGGCAGAACGTTCCAAACAAAGGCAAGAGCTGGTGAGAAGGCCCTGAGGCTGGAGCAAGGTTGGGGGCTTCAGGGACAGGTGGGGCCTGGCATGGCCAGAGTGGGAAGGAGCATGGGTGGCTGGGATCAGTTAGAGAGGCCCTCCCAGGTGCCCCGGCCGCCCCACATCACCAAGAGGGGCCCCAGGAGACCAGGGGAACCACCTGGGACCTGGTGGTGCCCCCACACACACCAGTAAGCACAGCCCAGTCCAGATTAGGAACCTGGCCAAGGCGAAGGGGTAGAGAGGCCCCACCACCCCACTGGGTTTAGCCACCAAGCAGGGCGTGGTGTCCTCAGGGAAGGAGACCTGTGGGCTCCAAGAGAGCTGAGGGCAGTGGAGGGGCGTGTCCCCCTGGCTGATGGCGCAGTGGGAAGACCAGTCAACAAACGCATCAATGGAGTCGGTGCCTCCAAAATAGAGGCCAGTCACCCACTCAGAGAGAGCCTCAGTGCTCTCTGCCCCCGAGGCCCCAAAGTGAGAGACAGGAGGAAAAATTCAGGGTGGTAGAAAGACCCTGGTGACTGACTGGTGACGTGATTCGAGAGGCGGGAAAGGGCAAGGGTCCACTGAACCCAGGCCTGGGCACAGGGACTTGGGGTTCCCCTCAGCAGGAGCCTGTGCCAGCAGAGCCGCACGCCAGGGCTTCAGGGGTGCAGAATGCAGAGGCCAGGCTGCAACATTCCAAAAACACCAGGAGAAAGAGCGCTGCAGTGCCCTCGTTCAGAAGCAGCTCCTCAGATCGGTGTTGTTCCAGCGACACACACAACGGCACCTCCCCACGCTGCCCCAATAGCCAGGAAATAGGGTGCTGGCCAGGCCTGCCCCTCCACAGGGCACAGCAGATATTTATGGTTTGTTAATGTTATTGCAAAAACCCCTCTCTGACAAAGCCAGCTCGAGCTGTATAAATTAATGACCTCAGGTAAGATCACCAGGAGCATCACTCAGTCCCCACCAGAAATCCTGCACATCAGCAAAAATGCCGTCACCGAAACCACGCAGACATAACTCACCCATTAGTAAGCATGAGCACAGGGGGGCTCTGCAGCAGCAGCCCGGCCAGAGGTCCCACCTGAACGGGAGGGGCCCATGCTCACCAGCAGCCCCTGTGTATTGGTCCCTTGCTGGCAAGGATGACCCTCGGGCACTGTGTCCAGCTGATCAGACACACACGGCCTCAGAGCCCCCCATCCCCCGGGCTGGGAGTGCCAGCGGACAGAGACAAGTGGTGACACCTCGCTGCACTCCAGCAGGCCCCAGCTCAGGGCTGGCAGCGGTGTGTTTGAGCTGGCGACGCTGGACGTGTGAGCCCGTTTCCTCCAGTCAAGAGACCTAGAGAAGGAGCCGACCCAGGACCAGGCGGGCCCGGCCCACACTCCCCGCTGTATCCAAACCACTGACCCTCCAGGAACGGGCCCTGCGGATGGAAACGGCACCGAGGAGCACAGAAGCGCCTGTGAGCAAGAGGAAAGTGTCCTAACCTTTCCACGGGTCACTACGACACCCAGAACCTCGAACCGCATGTCTTCATTAGGTGACCAAATAAATTACTACATTCTTACATCTTCGGTTGACAAGTAAATCTTATTATAGAAGTGTAACGACACTATAAAGACGTTTTATTCATCCATTTCGTCCTCTCGTTCCTGTTGACACTTCATTACAGCTTCTGCGACATGAGGAACTAAAACATTAACTTGGCAGGTCGATGGAAATCTTTCAGGAGCTGCAGTTTCTCAGCTCTGCCCCAGGAGCCTGGTAAGGACTCAGGGCAGAGACCCCAGCCTGGGGCGTGGGGACCGCCGTCACAGGTGCGAGCCGGGTCCCCAGCAGGCAGGATCCCTCTGTGTGGACACCCCAGGGAGTGGCCCACCCAGCACCACCTCCACAGCCCCCACTGGATGTCCAGCCAGCCCACGCCACCCGCCCCCACAGACAGCCTTTCGGCAGGTGCTGCTGTGTGACATGAGTAAGTCACTGGACACCCCTCCCCTGCCATCTTCAAAATGGGACAACAGAAGCCTCACTCACAAGGCCGTTGGGGGGACTGACCAGATTAAAATCCTGATCCAGCTCCCTGAGCTTGGGTGAGATCCTAACCTCTGTGCCTCGGTTTCCTCATCTGTAAAGAGGGGTGTTGTGTGGAGCAGAGGAGCTGGACAGAGGCGGGCTGTGTGCTGGTATCCTGCACGGACCTGGGGTCAGGGAGAGACAAGAGAGGGCGGGGAAGTGGTCCCTGCCTGTGCGACCCCCGTCCCGATGAACATACAGACCAGTTAGGGCAGCTGAAGCCCCGGGGGGCTAGGGGCACTGTGCAGGGACCCCGAGGGCTGACGCTCAGACAACACCAGTGGAGACGGCCCCAGCCGCACAGCAGGGACTGTGGGGCGGCTTGCGGGGACTCCCCCGTCTTCCTCCCATGTCGCTTGCTTTCCAGTTCTTCAGTGGTCTCTGCTACGTGCACATGTGGATACACGGATGCAGATGAAACAATCTCAGTGAGAATCTCACACACTCCCCACTTCTCAGCCTTCCAGGCTCAGCTGACAGCACCTCGCCCTCCCCAGGAGACAGCCCCCTCCTCCGGGTCCACGGGGCACCCCTGCGAAGTTCAGTGACTGACATCTTTTTCATATCTTCTAACCTGTCTCTAATTTGGAAACTGTGCCGTTTGACACAGCCCAATTTGAAGTTTTAATTGTCAAGGCGGATCATTTTTCCCTTCTTTCTACCACCATTAGAATGCCAGAGGCATTTCTAAGCAAATTATTTGAAAGTGAAATAAAAACAGTAAATCATCTCCATGGGACCATGAGGAGAGACCAGGAAACGGGTGGAGGACAGCCAGGGCACAGGGGCAGGAGTGCTGGGCCCCACCCCCCGTCCCCGACACCACACCACACCCCTGCCCCTCCACGCCCCTGCGACATGGGCAGGTGCTTTCTGTAACACAGGGTGGGGGCCATGGTGCCCATCAGGAGGAGGGCGTGTGGGCTCTCCAGGGTCAGACGGAGCTGTCCAGGGGAGAGCCCTTTACAGTGGGCCTTAAAGACAGAAGTTTTCCAGATAGAGAAAGACATTCTGGGCCGAGGGCTGTGAACAGCCTCCGTGGCTGACAACTAGAATGCAGGGGAATGGACTGAGGTGAGCTGCAGACGGCTGCAGGGGGACGGCACTGAAGGACGCTGAGGGGAAGGGGTGTGTGGGGGTGGGGCACCAGGGCTCAGAGACCAAAGGAGCTTGGCTGGAAGAGATCAGGCAGGGGCCAGGTGACAGATGTCCGAGCCTCGAATCCAAGAGCCACTGGGTGTGGCCCAAGCCCAAGCACCAGCCCCGTAAGTCACCAGGAAATGAGGACCACTGTAGCCAAACACTGGCCTCAGGCAGCAGTGCCCGCCCTGGCTGGTTCCACCTTCAGGAGGACACAGCAAAAAGGCCCAGAACAGGCTGAGCGGGGACACTGGGCTCCCAGAAGATGACTGCATTTATTCAGGATGAAGGGCAGGAGACACCGTGCCCCAGAGATGCAGAGGCCACAGAGCTGGGCAGACCTGGCCCCTCCACTCCTCCAGGTGGACAGCCGAGCTTGCAAGGCTGCGGACATCACCAGGCCTTGAAGGGAGGAACAGAATTCCTGAGAGAGACATCAGGGCAGAGGGCCCTCCAGGCAGCATTTGGGAAACAGAGCACATGTCCCCTGTGCTCCAGACCTTCCTGTGTCCAGCCTAGGCTGCTGTCTGGGAGGCCTCGGGGAGCGCGTGTGCGCCACAGGCTCAGGCCACATCTGCTAGTCATCTGGGGGCCTCCTCCTCTCTCTCCTTCTCTCTCACCCTCCCCTTCCCTCCTGCTTCTCTGGAGAGCGTAAAATGGTCATCACTGGGCTCACAAAATTAAATATCTAAAGATATTAGGAACCTACCTCAGTTTCTATGGTAACATAAGAATAATTCACATTTCCCAGCCAAACCAAAGGCGAAGACATTTTTCCTCCACGTTACGGGTGGCCAATTATTTTTAATAGCCAGGTCAGCAGCCGCTGTCCCTGGGTCCCTTGCCCTCATTAGCATTCCCAGGCAGCAGGGATGTGGGGCAGTGGTCACCAAGAAACTGCAATCTGGAGTAGGGAGCAGAAATGTGCTCCTGCTACTTGTCACTGAGAGAGCAAGGTCAGGCGCCCTCAGCCACCTCCAGCTGGCAGCCTCTGGGCTCGGCTGGGATGGCCGAGGGCCTGGTGGGGAAGGTGTGACTGACACCAGCATCCCACTGACTGGCAGGTGACCTCAAACATCCTACTCTGCTCTCTGCTCCTAGAATGGAATAATGCCCACTCCATGGGGCCATCGGTCGCACCATAGATCAGTGCCTGGGAGACAGTAGGCGCTCATTAAATGCTTACTGAGTGGAATGACCAGCCAGTCAACCTCCACGTCACCAGGCCGACCTCGTCACTCCCCCACATTGCTCAGCAGGCATCCCTGTGCTTTCACCTTGACAGACAAGGATGGGGGGAGCATATGAGATGCCCCAGGGTGCAGGACATGGCCAGCCCAGGTCCCCCTCAAGGCAGAGCCCTGCGCCAGCTTCTCTGGCTTCTCTGGACTTCATTCATTCATCTCTGGAATAATGCCTTGGAGCAGCCCGCGCTGGCTGTGTTCTAGATGCTGGGGACAGGAGTGGACAAGACAGACACGGTCCTGCTTCTTGGAGCTGGTGGCCCAGTGGGGAGAGGACCCTGGACTAGTAGGCAAAGGTGATCACTGCAGGTGGCGACCGTGCTCAGCAGAAAAGGAAACAGGGTGGGAGAGAGTAGTCTGAGCTGAGAGTGCTGGCTGAGGGGGCCCCTGGGGTAGGGGGCTCCCCGAGGACTACACCCCCTCCATCCATTCAAAGCTGGCTCTTTGCTTTTCTGGGCTGAGCCCAGCTCCCCCTCCAGGAAGGGCACAGCCGCTCTGCATGGCCGCCTCTGGCTAACATCCATTCCCCATCAGAGCTAGACGCACCGTGGGCCTCGTCTGCTCGTCCTGCCCGCATCTTCCTGCCAGGAAGGATCTACAGTTCTGCCACCACCTCCGCAACCCCAGCTCTGCACAGCAAGGAAGCCACCGCCACCACCATGCTTGGCCCTCACCTCCAGCAGCCGCACTCCCAAGGGCCAGGACCAGGGTTGTTTTTCATTTTCATTTAATGAATTTGAAAACTACAGAAAAGAAAGTGAATAATTGAACAAACACTCTCATATCCACAACCCCGGATTAACCCCTGTCAACATGTGGCTGTTTCTGAATCATCCTGTTTTAAGAAATAAAATATAAATATAATAACAAATATAATTGCATATTAATGTGAATTACATAACTAATACACATATAAATGTGAATTAAGTTTATGAACATATGCAAATATAAGTTATATCAATACACACTATAATAAAAATGAAACCCACAACGAACGCCCTTCGCCACCCCCTCCCCTCCCTGCCACAATCGCGATGACAGGGCAGACGTCTTTCCCTTCTGTGCCTGATGTTTTACATACGTGTCCGTGAACAACGTGCAAACGCAGACATGTTGTCCCTGGGTCCCACATGCGGGTGTGGCTTGACACTGATGCAGGCTGGGCAGGGTGCGGCTCCCAGGGCTGAGCCTGCGGCCTGAGCCCACAGGAGGAGCTGTGTGTCCTTGGGAGCCCTTATCACCCTCTGGGCCTCAGGTTTCTCTCCTGTGGAGGGAACAGGAACAGCCCCTCCCCACCAGGCTGACATCTGTGTATGTGAGGTGGGCAGGTGAGGTCCCCAGAGCCACCTCTGGCTGAGCCCCACACACTCTGGCCTTTGTGCTGCACTCACTCTGTCTGGCACTGTTGTTACCGGGGCTCCCAGGCCAGTAGCATAAATCTACTCAGCCCTCACCCCACCATGTGAATCTGCAACACCAAATTAATGTCCTATAGGTGACTGCAGGGTGTTCCCACCTCTGCCTGTCTCAGCCATGCTGTGCACGCCCTGGGGCACTGCTCAGATCTCTGAGCTGGACTTGCTCCATGTGCGCTCCCCTGCTCTGGCTCCAGGTGGCCCTGTGGGTGAGTGTTGGCCCCCTGCCCCTCCTGGGGAACGAGGCACTTCTGCTCCGTCATCCCCATCCTGTTAGGCCCCTTGGGTCGTGGTCTCTCCTCCTAATGTCACATCCCCTTGTACTCCTTGGGAGCGCCTCGATCTGATGCACCTCCATTCCACAGCTCTAAGCCGGCCTTCCTGGTGGCACCAGCTGCAGGTGTTCCTCGTCTCCCACTCCCCTCCTGTCTTCTTGCTTCCATGGCTCCCGTCATACCCGGCTCCTCCTGGCCAGTGCCTTCCTGGTCTCGGGCATGGGGACACTTTTGCCAAATTTCTCTACCTACATCTTAGAAGACACTGTATTGTCTCAACAGCAAGTCTCCACCCTGTGCTTTTGGTTGTTTTAAAACTAAATCTACTCCGAGTTGGGGCTGCTAAACTCTAAGGCCTTGGTCACAGTTTTTAATCAACTGGCACAATCTGAAGCAGAGGTCAGTCCCTCCACGCTTTCTTCCATGACACCTGAATCCAGTTCAAAACCACATGAATGTGGGCAGCACCTCCCTGCCCCCGCCGGCCATGCCCAGCCCTAATGATTCAGAGACAGAGATGCATCACTAGCCCCAAAGCACATTGGGGCAGGGTCCTATGGACGCTCAGCCTGCAGACTTGCTGGAAAAAATAAAGACCATCACAAAGGCAGAAAATACCCCCTCAGGGACTGCCCTGCCTCAGTTTCCCACACACCCCTGCCACTGGGCGAGGTCAGGCTGCAGCCAGCAAAGGCACCCCCAGGCCCAGAGCCCACACTGGGCAGACCCCAGGACCATTCCTTGGTTAAAGCCCCTCAGCTAGCTTCAGGATCTCAGGGACCTGGAGCCCCACCCAGGCTGCAGAAATTAAAAGGCAACTACAACTATACACCCAGCATGGTGGTCCAACGTAAACCCAGCCTGCTGCCAAGCCAAGACCCTGGAGTGGCCCAAGGCTGATCAGGGGCAGCCACAGCTTCAGGCCTGGCCCCCACTATGCCAGGAGCCCCAGTCTCATGTGTTATTTTGCTCCCTAAATTCTGACCACTGGGGTTTGGTAAAACATGCCATAGAGCCACCAGTGCATGGTGCCTTTGAAAAAGGAGAGGTCTGAGGCTCATGGTATTTAGTGATCACTGATTTATTCAGGGTTTTTATTTCCTGCGTGAGTCAAGTGTTGTCACTCATGCTTTTCTAGAAAAAATGTCCATTTCAGCCAGGTTTTCAAATTCATGGGTACAAAGCTGCTCACAGGACATACTCACAATTTTGAAAAAGTTTAAATAGACTACATTTTTTAGAGCAATTTTAGGTTCACAGCAAAACTAAGCAGAACAGAGCTTGCACATAACACCCCACCCCCCTGCACCCACTCACCACACAGCCTTCCCCAGTATCAACATCCCACACCAGTGGTATGTCTGACACAATCAATCAACTGACATTGACATATCATTGTCACCCAGAGTCCACAGTTTACATTAGTTCACTCCTGGTGTTGCATATTCTATGGGTTTGGGCAAATGTGTAGGACACGGATCCACCACTGCACTATCACACACACTAGTCTGACTGCCAAAATCCCTGTGCTCTGCCTGTTCATCCCCCAACCCCCTAACTGCTGGAAACCACCGATTTCTTTACTGTCTACACAGGTGCGCCTCTTCCAGAATGTCATGTAGTTGGAATCATACAGTATGTAGCCTTTTCAGACTGGCTTCTTTCACTTGGTAACATGCATTTAAGTTTCCTCCATGTCTTTTCATGGCTTGATAGCTCATTTTTTTTTAGTGCTGAATAATATTCCATTGTCTAGATGGACCATGGTTTATTCATCCATTCACTTATTGAAAAACATCTTGCTTGCTTCCAAGTTTGGGCATTTATGAACAAACATGCATCTAGGTTTTTGTCTGTTCAAACATCTAGGTTTTTGTGTGTCCATAAGTCTTCACCTCGGTTGGGTAAATATCCAAGAGCATGACTGTCAGATCATACGGTAAGACCACATTTAGCTTTGTAAGAAATGTCCAAACTGTCTTCCACAGTGGCTGCACCATTCTGCAGCCCACTGGCAATGAGTCAGAGTTCCCATTGCCACACATCCTCATCAGCATTTGGTGTCGTCTGTGCTGTGGATTTTAGCCATTCTAACAGGTGTGTAGTGGAATTTCACGGTTGTTTTAATTTACAATTTTCTGATGACATGTGATGTCGAGCATCTTTTCACGAACTCGTTTGCCATCTATGTGTCTTCTTTGGTGAGGGGTCTGTTCATGTCCTTTGCCCATTTTTAAATTGGGTTGTTCATTTTCTTATTGTTGCATTTTAAGAGTTCTTTGCACACACTGGACAGCAGTGCTTTATCAGACAAATCTTTAGCAATTACTTTCTCCCAGTCTGTGTCCTGTGTTCTTGTTCTCTTGATGTTTATGGCTTTAAAACTCTTAGGTGTTTGTAGTTTTGCCCCCATTCTTAATCTTATCACGGCTGTACTTCTTCCTCAGGAGTTTGTCTCCTTGTCTCTCCACATTTCCTCACTCCTGCTACAGACAGTTTCTATTTCTGAAAGCTGGAGACAAACCAACTGCAAACTGGGCAAAGCTCTCTGCCCTTCTGGAGCTTACGATATTAGTCATTTCTAAAAATCAGCTTTTGGTCTTGACAGTCACTTCCGTTATTTGTGTTTCTTTTCTAGTCCAGTTACTTCTGTTTCCATATTTATCATCTTAATCAAGGGTCCTTTATTTTTCAACTTTACCCCCCATCCCCCACTGGCCCACCACTTTCTGCAGATGTGTTAAAATGCCCCATAACACTTGTGGATAGGTCAGCATGTCCTTGTAACTGCATCAATTTCTGCTTCATGCTGAGGTTCTGTTGTTATATTTATTCAGCCCATGCTTAAGGGAGGCCCTTTTGATCACATTAAATACCCTCTTGTTAACACTTTTCAAATATGATTTGGGGGGATACAGATATTCCCAACTACACTTTCTTGTGGTATTTCCCTCATTTATTTTTTCCATCCTTTTATTTCAAACATTTTGTTTTAGATGCCTCTCTTGTCAGTAGAATGTTCTTGAATTTTATGGAGTTTTTAAAAGGATAACGTATCTCTTTTTGAATAGGTAAGTTTAAGTTATTATGATCACTCCCATATCTGAACTCACTTGGCCCATGGTAATTAATGTTCCTACACACCATAGTTTTTCTTTGATTTTTTTCTACTTCTTTTCCTGACTTCTCAGTTTTCTTCATTCTCTTTTTCCCCTCTTCTGGAAGTTACACACTCTGTTTCTATTCTTCAAAATGTTATCCTTAAATTTTTTAATAATTTCTTAAACTTACATTTTCAAAGACATTCTAAAGGAAACCACATGAGCTGATCTGCAGTCATGCCTTGCAGGCCCCTGTGAGTTGGGCCTGAGGTTATTCCACAGACTTACGTGTTCAGCAGTAATGACTGAGAATCCCACTACTAAAAACCTCGGAGGGAGAAGTATTCCAAAATGTGGACGTTTATCATAGTATCATTTGCAACAGGAAAAAAACAGAAGCAACTTGATGTACAGTAAGGGAATAAACAAATCATGTTAATCCATGCAACTGAACAGCCTGCAGTCATTAAAATCACGTTTTTGAAGAATTTTGATGATATGAGAAAATGCTTACAATATTAGCATAACAAGATGTCCTGAGCAGGTCTCCTTCTGTCTGTTTTGGCTGCAGCCTGAAGGAAATAGATGCTGCAATGTGACAGGCTGTGCATAACTTCCTGAGCATGAGGGAGGACCAGTTTGGCAGAGGGATGTGACCTACCCACAAGAATGGCTAAGACTGGCCACACCGGGTGCTGTGGAGGGTGTAGAGAGACAGAAACCCCCATGCCCTGACAGTGGAAACATAAGCTGGGAAAACCACTTTGGAAAATAGTTTGTCACCATAGATTAAAGTGGCAGGCACACACTCCATTGCTCTGCAGTTCCGTGTCTAGGTGAACAGCCAGCAGGAATGCGAGCACGTGACCACTGAGACCCGCGCGTGACGTTCACAGCAGCAGTGTTTGTAAAAGCCCCACTGGAAACAACCAAATGCTCATCAGCACAGAATGGCAAACTACACAGCCATGGAAAAGCGGGACCCACAGTGACAACCTCGCAGATATTCCCACAACAGCAAGTTGAGCATAAGAAGTTGCTCACAAAAGAGTATATACAGTATAGCTCCATTTATATAACAAAAGTTTTAAAATAAGCAAAACTCAGCTGTGGTTGAGAAGTCAGGGTGGAGTTTCATTCGGGAGGGAGTGCACAGGGGGATTCGGGGCGTGGCCGTGTTTTCCAAGACCTGAGTCGCGGTCACAGGGGTGTTGACTTTGTGATGGTTCACTGAGTGCTGGATGTGGGTCGTGCCCTGCTTTGTTAGTGTTACACTTCACAGCTCAAAATAAAACCAACAAAAATCAATGCAAATTTTTCAGAAAAAAAATATAAAGACAGAAAAAGAGTTACTCATTTTCTACTGCACCATAACTGACGATCACAAACACAGCTGAGGTCACACCACTGGCACTGGTGGACCCAGATATCACATGATTTTCTTTCATTTCTTTAACTGTTAATGACGTGAAAATCTTGTCAGTCACTTGTCACTTCTTTTCATGAACTGCCTATTTTCCATGCTGTGCCAGTTTTGTTGGCTTCCACAAACTCTATGAACCAAGGAGCTTCACGTCCTACCACATTGCAAGTACATTTGCCCAGCCCATCACTTGTCTTTCTGTCCTGAGGGTCTTGGTTTGGGTGGTCACCACCGTTTGCTTCATGTGGCACACTGCAGACACTCACCATCGGTCTTTTTCTAGATCGTTTTTGTCACTGGCCTCAGGCTTGTAAAGCCTTCCACCACTCCCAATTATAAAAATATCCACCTGTTTTTGAGTATTTGGGGGATTTAAACTTTCATATTTAATCCATTAATCTGGAATTTATTGGGTCACGCATTTTTATTTTCCTAAAATAATAAGCAGCCTCAATACGTGGACTCAGAGCTACGTCACTCACACTCAGGCCTGTTTAGTGGGCACTTACCTGGCCATCCTTTGCTAACTAAGGACCTTCTATGCAGAGTGGGTGTGAAAAGGCCTCAGAGTGAGTGGGGCAGACCCCGAAAAGCCCACAGCCCCATGGGGCAGAACACAGCACCAGAGAGGAGCCAAGGGTCTGGGCAACAGAGAGGAGTGTCACTGAGGGGCAGACAGGAGCAGGGTGGGCCCACACCCCCAGCTGTCTGTGTCATGAGCAGGACTGCTGGCTGTGGGTGCAGGAAGCCTCTGGCTCAAGGTGATGGCACCTGGAGGCTTGGGCTCACAGCAGCTCAGGACAGGGCCTGTCCCCATGTTGTAAATGGAATCAGTTTGCTCAGATATGAAGGATGCCTCCAGTTTCAGATCCATCATTAAAACCACACAAAAGCTCTTCCCACCCATTAGTCCTTCTAAAAGCCCAAATCAGACTCACCCCTTCCCCTGCTCCCAGGACCCCAGCCAAGCATGTCTGACCTTGCCAGGGGTCTGCTGCCCCTCAGGTGGTCTCTGGTGCTTCACGCACAGTAATGGTGCTAGGAGGCCAGGCCTCTCCTTTGGGCCGGGCAGGGTGAGGTACACGGGGTCAGGCACCAGTGAAGGTCAGGGACTTGTCTTGGGGCCCCTGGGCTTGGGTCTCTGAGGAACAGTGTGCATGGACTGTGAAGACCTCAAGTTGGACTCAAGGAGCAAACCAAAGCCAAACTCCAACAAGCCAAGATGGCAAATGACAGTGGTCACCAGCCGATAAACTCCAACCTGGAGCCTGGAGCCTTCCACCAGTGGCCACAGGGAGGGAGAGCCAACCTCCATTTTGCAGACCACAGGCCAGGCACAGTGAGTTCAGGCAGGTGGCTCTCTCCCAGCTCAGCTCCATGCTAGGTCATCGGGGCAAGCAGTGAATGGCTCCTACCTTGTGGAGTCCTCAGCCCTCCTGAGACCACAGCCCACACTGTCAGCAGCAGCACAAGGCGGCAGAAGGCAAAGTGCTGGCATGGGAGCCCCAGGTGTGGGGAGTGGAGATGTGGGGCACCCCCAGGGGCGGGGCATGAGGAACTGGTGCTTCATGGGCCTTGTTTTAACGACACAGGGTGAGGGGCATTTCAGTTGTTGGGGCGGATGCTAAGGGCTGGAAGCAGCATGAGCGTGTCCTGGGTCCTAGGAGTCGGGAGGAGTGAGCCCCCAAGCCTGGTGCCGCCCCCAGCATGGGCCCTTTTCAAAGCAGCCACTTGACAGCTGTGGCCAGGTGGGGAGGCCCATCTTGACCAGAAATGGGCAGAGGGTCTCCTGAGGGATGGCCTGAAGCCCAACACTGCTGTTCCAGCTCCCGATCCCCAGCCAGTGCAGGGTCTGGACTTTGGGGAATCAGACCCGAGTCCACGTCCTGCCCTGCCACTAGCAGAACTGTGCCTTCATCTCCCCATGAGGTCCTGTAGGCACGAGCAAGACCCCGGGTGCTGTTGTGCCTAAGACAAGGCCTGGTGACTACGGATGGGCTATCACAGACTGCCCAGAAGCTGCTGCAGGGCAGGACAGGGCAGGGCAGGGCACCCTGCTCCTGGAAAAGTGAGTCCTGGAATCAGGGCCGAGGCTGCAGGCTTGGTTACTGCATCTTTATTGCACGTTTTCAGCACATCGCGTTCCAGACAGCACACCCCAGCATCCAGACTCCAGGACCACCATCAACACCCCGCGCGGTCAGTCCTAGCATTTACATACATACGAAAACACATATGGGACTAGATCTAGCTTCATGGGTCCTTCCTATTTGAAAAATCGACTGCCTCAAGAGGCAGCTCTTTTGTGTCCCCAACATTCTGGCTGCACAGAGAAATCTGAGCTACAGATAGAGATGCTCCCCAGGTCGATCTCGGCTACGTGAGATGGACGCTTCCTGCACAAAGAGCCAAGGGGGCAGCCTTTCTTGTAACTGTTCCCCTCTCCCCTGCCCCATCTAGAAAAGTCCCACAGGAGACAGCACTGGTGCTGGTCTGAGGAACCCTCGATCTTGGGACAGGGCAGGGCCGGGAGGCGTGGGAGAGCTTTCCTCTGGTCTAAGGCAAACTGGTCCCTCTGCTGATCTGGGAGCACCTGACATTTGCACAGTATTGTGTGCTAACGTCCATGCCACATGTAATGACCCAGTACTTCTGTCACAGAAGCAGAATCACACATCACACACATCCATATGTTCCACTGCCTGGAAGGGTCCCAGTACCTGGGCAAGGGCTACGGGTGCTCCTGAGGGAGGGACAGACAAAAGTCTGAGGAGTGGGCCACAGGTGTGTCGCTAAAGACACGAACCTGTCCTGGGCTCAGGGTCTAAGAGGCTGTGGCCCCATGGGGGTGTCACCAGGGGACACATGGCCTGTGACACACCTGAGAGAACACAGGGGAAGCATGTCCCAAAGCCCCTGGAGCAGCAAATCCAGCCCTAGCAGAGCCTGGGGGGGGGGGGGGGGGGTGGCCTTTTGCAGTGCAGCTCTGGGACCTCGTTAAGAGTAGGCGCAATCCAGTCTCCAACACATTGGGCAGACGTGGAAGAGTGTGGCAAGGCTGGCAGTGAGTCCATGGGGTCTCTGAGAAGCCCCACGCCACTTCTCAGCAACCAGCAGTGGGAAGGGTGCACGGTCTGGGGCTTTGATCACAAGGCCACTGAGCCCTGATGTCGCCAGCCCAGCATGGCCAGCAGCTCGTCCCGTGGGCTCCGTGGAGGACAGAACCCACCCAGGGCAGAGATGTGACCCGGACCACAGGAGTTAGAGATGGGAAGTAAGGCAATCGCAAGGGCCTCTGCGCCCGGGCCATCTATCTGCAGCCTCCCTAGGCACTTGGCCCGGCTCACGGATGGGCCTCCTGCGTCCGCTTTTCACTAACTTTAACCAAAGAGCAAACACCAGCAAGGTGAGAGCCTGCGCAGCCGTAGGCATGGGCTAGCTGTCAAAAGCACTTCACCAGCACGGAGACCCCAGGGCAGTGCCACGTTCTCACTGTGCGTCTTGTCTATATTTTATTCTCCTTCGCTCAACAGAATAAAAATTTTGCATTTCGAAGTAGGCATGAGATAGCTACCACCTCCCTTTGCCCCTGCTCCCCACACCACAGGCCTCCCCGGGAGGGGTTGCCTCTCAGGCTGCCTTGGGCTGGGGATTCCAGGAGGTGGTCATTTGGCAAGGATGCTCAGGGGACAGGGCAAGACAGACTCCTGACCCAACTCGGGCCCCCCAAAGCCAGGACCCTCCTCTGGCTCTCTTTGGTATCTCAGGAAACAGGCCTGCTGCTGTCCTCACCAGCCCGAGACCAAGTGCGGGGCTGATCCGGGCGAGCTCCCGAGCAGGCCACCCCGGCAGGGCCTCTCCTCGTGGGCCTGCAGCGCTGGGTGGGGTGGGCCCTGCTCACTTCTTGTAGTGGTTGGGAGCGTCCGCAAAGGCAAACTTGAGGCGGTAGGCTTCGGCCAGCAGCAGGCTGATGTCCTCATCACCCCAGTGAGCTGTGGGCAGGCTCTGGAGGAAAAGCAGCAGCTCCTGGGGAGAGAGAAGCCAGGTCAGGGGGGCCAACACAAGCACTGCTGGGGGCTGCAGGGCAGACCAGCAGCAGCAGCGAGGTGAGCTGGCGGGGGTGCTGCCGTCTTCAGTCCCCCCACACAGCAGCCCACTCCCCAGTGTACCCCAGCAGGGCCCACACTGTGGCCCCTGGTCCCACCAGCCAGGCAGGAGGCCCACCATGCAGCTCCCCACAGTCTGACATCTGAGGAGATGCAGAAGCATGTACCACTCCAGCACTTCACAGCTGTGACCTTGATTCACTGAATCCCCTTGACACTCCAGGGAGGTGGACCCCGTACCCCCACGGGGAGACCCAGCTCCCCAGGGCCTGGCTGCAGGTCTGCCACCTCAGCACATAGGACACACACGGGGCAAATGCAGGCCACGCACCAGGCAGCATCCGTCACTGTCACTCACTCGACTTCAGTCTTTCTCTGCTTTGGAGCTTGCCATTCTAGAGCCCCTGGGTCTCAGCTCAGGTGAGCTGTGGGGGGCGCTGAGTCACACCCCCATAGGACACACAGAGACGGCCTCTGAAGCTCACGGTATGGAAGTTGGCGACATGGACATTAAGGAGACGGAGACTGAACTGCAACTGTGGCAAGTGTAGGAGGAACAGCATGGGGAGCCCACCGGGGGACGACAGGTGGGACTCGGGCAGTCCCTACACACTGATCATGGTGCCAACAGCCCAGCCCTTCCCAGCAGACCGCAGCCCAGTCCAGGGCAAGGTTCAGGGGACCCTGACACCCAGATGGGTTTCCCAGGATGGGTCTCAGAGGGCTGTGGCCAAGACAGCTTCCTGGGGGGGGGGGGTCTCAGAAGAGGAATGGGGTACTCGGCCATCAGGTAGGGCCTGGCCTAAGGTGTGGCCCAGTCACAAAGCCGGCAAACTCCCCAAGGGAGGCCCACACTGCTCTAATGGCTCTGCCAGGCTCTGGCCCATCCAGCGCAGCCCCAGGCCTTCCTCTGCTGACTTCCCATCCCACTCAGAAGCTGGGATCTGAGGGTGCTGATGCCCACGAGATGCTCAGTCCGTGCCCTGTGGCAGCTCCTGGCCTCCCATCTGCTGGGCTTCTTGTACCTTACAAGGTTGGCACAGAGGGGCGTCAAGGGGCGGGGGAGATGGGCTGTGAAGTCCACAACCTGGTTTCACTTTCTCCATGTGGCATTGGGCAGCTGCCCTGGGATCTCCGAGCTGCACTCCCCTGTATCTGTTGACTGAGAATGACAATCTGTCCTCCCAGGGTAGGGTCAGGACGAGCTGAGCTGTCGGGCACAGAGCCTGGCTGCTGTGGGCATTCGGGATGCTAACTGCAAAGCTGGCTGTGTGGGCTCAGACCCCAGCTGTGAGGAGCCTGCTGTCCTCATGTTCCTGGCCCCACTCCTGCTGATCTAGGTCCCTGGGATGTCCCAGAGCTGCACATTCAAGTCCCGACCATGAGTTACATCAGCACTGTCCTCCAAATGCTGCTCCACCATTGCTGGGCTGTCCCCCACCCCCTGTCCTCAATTCCATTTCCTTTTGCATTTTGGATACTTTCTGTGGGTCTTTAAATTGAATTCACGGAGCAAATTTCACTGGCAAAATGTCCCCAGGGACATATCAACATCAATCTGCTGTCTTTCGCCATTAGATGCAACTTACACGGATGCCAATCTAACTCTGGGCAGGTCATAAATAAATACCTTTGGTTTTATTTTTAATCCACTTCGCTTCATATTATCATGACCTTGCTACTTGCGAGGTGAGAAGCAATACCCTCCCATCGTGGTAACGTACCAACTCCACCGCACACTCAATTTCAGAATCTAATTTAGTCCCCCACATTCACTGGATGGAGGGAGAATAGAAATGCCCAGTTCTTCACAGCCTGCAATGCTAAAGAAGAAAAAATCTATCCAGGTAACCTTTACAAGAGGCAAACAACAGCCAAACACGTCCTTAAATACAGATTTCTTTTTCAAAAAGGCTTGTCCTATCTGTGCACTAGGCGGAGATGCCTCCTACCTGGGAAGCACAACCATTTACTAGCCACGAGCTGCTCTGCATCACCCGCTTCATGTAGGTAAGGGCCATAACTCACGAAGCCATCCCTTGGCCATGCTACATGGGACATGCTGTCCCAGGGACAACAGGGACGGAAGTGAGGCCTTCACAGAGCCTAGAAAACTGCAGACAGCACTCGAGTTTTCAATCTTAAGTTTTCCATAAACAGTGCTACAACAACCCTGGAGGAGACGAGGATTTAAGGAAGGTTTTGCTCACAACACAGCACGAGTGCAGTGTGAGTTCGTGCACGTTGCTTCCCCCCAGCCTGTGGCCCGAGGACTCTTCCATCTGACCATCTGCAGCAGTCTTCCTAAGCCTGCAGGAGGTGGGGTCGTGCTGCTTCTCAGGTCAGTGAGTGGTTCGGGTGGCGTGTGGACACTGGTGTTCCATGATGGGAGCAGGACCGAGCTGGTCTCCCTTTCACCTGCAGCCCCCACTATGGTGCAGGTCAAGGGCCACCGACACCGCCTGGCACCACTCACATGCCTTGTCACAGGCAGGTTTTTTTTTTTTTTCCCCCAAGGATATTTTTAAAACCTCCCCAGATGAGTAGACTGCCAAATGAAGGTCAGAAGCCCCCAAGCTGGGTGTTTCCAACAGTTCACTCCATAGAAATCATCCTGCTGCTAATGTCTGCCCCAAGTAGCTTCCAAAATGTGAGACTCCTGATGTTACAGAGCAAATAATGTTTATGGCTGTGGCTACATCTCACCAAAAGGGTTTTATTTTTCCAGAGTCAAATGAAGCATGACGACCGCCATGCACAGTGGTCTTCCACAAAGGATGAGATGGTGACACACACGTGCCCTTGGCTCCAAGAGGTGGGCAGATGGGTCGCTGTGGGCCCTGGGTCCCCACTTAGGACTCCCAAGTTCTGTTTGGTCAGCCCACTGCAGAGACTCCCGCAAGCACGAGCAGCAGAGATGGCAGAAAGGTCTCAGGACCAGACGCCAGAGGATAGGTCCTCTCATCAGCTCCACCGCCACCAGACCCTGCAAAACTCCACAGATACGTCTTGGTGGTCTCACCTGTGCCATGGGTGAACTGTCCATGTGTCCCTATGCCCCCCAAACCAAACACAGGGCACTCAGTGGCATCAGTGATCGTCACAGAGTTAGCAGTGCACTCAGGCAGCACAGAGAATAGACTCAAAGCATACTCACTGGTGCTAAACGGCCAGGGCTCACGTCCCAGTCCTGCCTGTGCTGGTACATGACCCTGGGCAAGTCTCATGATGCTCTGTGCCTCGGTTTCCTCACCTAAAATAGTGATAACAGTGCTTCCTTCACCAGGTGCTGAACGTGTACCAAGTGTCCAGGACAACGTTGAGAATACAAAGGGCACACGTGTCACCTGTTGCTATTATTGCTGTGATGACCGGCAACAGTACTAATAATCGTAGTAACAGCAGCAGCATTTGCTGCTGAACAAATTGTTATATGTGGAAAATGCTAGAGAGTTTAGCAAATAAGTTTAATAAGAAATCAATTCTCACTGGACAGACGCTCAGTGGAGGTAGGGACACCTTATTCTCCTACTGTGATTACTGAACCATGGCACATGTTTGAAAGCAGGAAATGCCATCCCAGGTGTCAACCCATGGGCTCTGGATGGGATCCCTCGCTGGGGAGCCACCAAGCCCCTATGCCCACGCCACATCTGCGACTGCCAAGAGGCTGCCGAGAAACCTGAGAGGATGCTGCTTTTTAACCTCTTTGGACTGGATCTTGACACAAAACGAATGGTATTTCATTTAAATTATTTTCAAAGAATTGACTGGGGCATGAATGACTGAGTGCAGAAAACCAGAGCCACGCATCACCCTGCCTGCCTCTGCTTTGGGGTGACCCATCACCGGCCACCAGGGCAGGGTGTGCTCCGGCCCTGTGAGCTCAAGGACTACTCCACTGGGAGGCCACCACCTGCGGAACTCTGCAAAGTGACCTCGTAAGCAAGGCCTCCCCTGACCTCATGACAGCCCCGTGACCCCACCATGTGTATGACAACCCAGGGCAGGCTCGGAGAGGGAAGCTGCTCACCCAGGTCCACAGGGCTCCAACTCCGAGATCCAAGTACACATCTTTTTCTAAGTGAAAGTGAAAATGCCCCCTCCTCCAGAAAGGTACAACAAATGTGACCTTCGGACAATAAGAAGCAGATCTGCCTGCTGAAAAAGAAACATCACGATCTGACAATAGCCTGGCGTGGCACGACTGCGCTGGAACAAATGCAGAGAGGAGGAGTCAGAGGTGGGACGTAGCAAGGACAAGGGCTGTGTCCTGGGGTGTGCACAAGTCTCAGGGTAAACAGCGGTACTTACTGGGAGATATGACTGTGGGCAGCAGGAGGCTGAGAACTGCGCATGGGTCTTTGGGGGGCTGCCGGGGCCCAGCACTGTCTTCAAACAGACCCTCAGCACATGAGAGGTGAACAGAGAAACGAACAGCACTCCAATGACTCCAGAAGCTGCAGAGACACTTCAAGAGCAAAGTACTGGAATGACACAGAGCCATCTGCACGGCCAGCCATGCCTTCCACGAGGGGTTTGAAGTGCCCACGACAAACTGGGCACCAAGCAGGCTGCTGGGCACATGATGTGCCTGAGACCCAGCACTGCTGGGAAACCATCCCACCTGTGGACGGGGGGCATGCTGTGAACATGAGGCATGTTGTTGCCTTTCTGTGGCGCATGCAAATACACAGGCACGAATTTGCATGAAAAACCTGGAAAGGACCAGTAGCCAAAGGGTAATAATGGTAATCGTGGGTGAGAGAAATGTGGCGATTTCTTTTTCACTTGTCTGTATTTTCTGATTTGTTCAAAATAAACACATTAGCTGTACACTAAAAGCAATTTTTTTAAATAATAAAAGTGATGGTCTCTTCTGAGACAAGGAGAAGTCTGACTGCTGGTGTGGCCCGTGGTCATCCATGCTGGACCTTTCTCACCCTGCCTGGGCAGCTCCTATGACCATGTCCCCACCCAGATTCAGAAGTTCTGCTTATAAGGACAGAGAGAAAGTCCAGCTGTGGGGTCATCGCCCACTCTGCAGCAGGAGCACCCAGTTCCCGGCCTCGCCCAACCCCTCTCCTCCAGCAAATGGGCTGTGAGGTCCAGGACCTTCCTGCCAGGACTTCTCAGGGGCAGTGCACAAGGGTCCGTTCATTCATTCCTTTGTTCATTCATCAAATGACGACATACTGAGGACCGCTTGTGTGCTGGGCACTGCTCTGGGCATTACAGCATGATACAGTACACAGTCCATCAGGCCTGCTTGCTGGGGCCTCACCCTGCAGGGCACATTCGTGTGAATGTGTGTGTGGAGGTATGTATCAGGCAACAGACAGAGAAACAAACAAGAAAAGACACAACATTTTGTGCTGTGCAGAGATGTATAACCACACCAGGCAGAAGGACCAGCTACTGTAGACACCACTTCACAGCATGTGGCTGCTGAGCACCTGAAACGTGGCAGGTCCCAGGTGAGATGTGACACCCGTGGAGAACACGCCCCAGATTCTGAATGCTTAGTATGAACAGGAGAATGTAAAAGATGTATTTAATAACTTTTATATCAATTATGGGCTCAAATGATAGTATTTTGGATGTGCTGGGTTAAGTACAGTATTTTATTGAAGTTAGGCACACTTGGTTTTTTGTTTTGTTTTTTGCTTTTACATTTCCATGAGGCGGGCATTACTTTCCTCTCAGACGAAACCGCTCTAACTGACCCTGCCTCCCCTGCTCCAGGCACACTGTGCAGGCATACGCTGGGTGGGCCATGACAGCCCTGACCGGTGCTTCCCTGCCTGGACCCTCTGTGCAGAGAGAAGGTGCCGCACAGCTCCTGGGCAGCAGAACGTCCACGTGCACATGGAGGCAGGGCTTGTCAACACCTGCTGCCCAGCACAGCAGGGAGCACACACAGGTCTGCTCAAAAGCTACTCAAGTCAGAAGTTAACAAATTGCCAGCACGCAAAGATGAATAAATTAATCGTGATGGCGCTAAAGGGCCCATTTGCCTGCCCTCCTTATTTTCTTCCCCTAACCGAGAAATAGGAAACAGGAGCCACCACGTTAACATACAAGGCAGGTAGCAGGGTTAATTGGTTTAATTCACTTTTCCATCCACATTCTGACATTCAATTTGTGCAGCTTGGCTAGAAAACGTAACTACTCATGGTGCTGCAAAGGGCCCTGTCACATGGAAGGCAGGCCCTGGGGGCCCCTGAGGAGTCCACTGGAGGGTGCTCAGAGTCCAGGGGACAGGGCCGTAGCACGAATTTCCCAGAAAACAGGCCCTTGGGACATGTCTTCCCACAGTCTTTTAGATGAGAAAACTGAGGTGTGGAGAGGCTGGAAGACTTGCCCTGGAGGGGTATATGGTGGGCTTGGTAGCTGCGGTGGACACACCACTGCCCCATTCCCTGTACTGCTATATGGGGAGGCAGGGGGTGGTCAGAGAACAGGTAGGGCTGTGATCGGCTCTCCATGCGCTGTCCCTGGTCTGTGAGGTGGGGATGGCGAGAGGAGCTGCCTCCAGGCTAGGTGGGCAGCTAGAACCATGCCAGGTGCAGGCACAGTGCTTCCAGAACTCACCCCAAGGCATCATCATCATTGTCATTGCGACCACTGTCCTATCTTCACCTGGGGGGCCCAGGACCAGGTGCTGACTCCTCTTCAGAGGTGACTGGCATTAGGGGAGCCAGCACACACCAGTCACTGTCCCCACCGATACCACACCCTGGCTGTCATGGACCCTCATGAAACCGTGTGAAGTGACGCTCAAACTTTACACAGCAGAAATCAGAGTGTGGGAGGAGCCAAATCAGAACGAAGGCTCTGCCTGGCCAGGGTCTGCCCTGCGCTTGGCTGCAGCGCCCAGACACGCACACCCTCTGCCTGTGTGAGCAGCCGGTGTGCAGCTTCACACAGAGCCCACCTCCATCCTACATGCTCCCATCAGTGTCATTCCCATTTCCCGATCTGAGACAGTCTTCACGACCACGTGCTGTGGGGGTCAAGGGTCAAGGGTCATGTTCCTACCCAAACCCAGCGGGCCTTCCGACAGGCGGCAGAGGGACAGCCCATTTGTATTCCTCCAGTGCAGGGACTGCTGGGGTTTGAATCCATGTTCGATATAAAATAGCTGCTCTTGTCAAGTATCCTTGTAAAATGGAGGAAAAAGAGTAACTGAGATTAAATTACACCAAAAAGGGTGTGAGGCCACCAGCACTGCTGGCCAAGGGGAATCCTACTGGACTCGGTGCATGACACCCCCAGACTGTGCCTGGCCTACTGTGAGTTCGTCACCTTTTTTCCATGTCCCCATCTGGGTTGTGAGATTCATCACTCAGTATCGACACCCCACATCAGGAAATGAGGGCACAGACCCTCAGCAGCAAGACTCTGAGCCCAGAAGCATGGGCAGGGGGCCCAGCCCCCAACACACACACACAGGTACTGCCACAACACATGCCATCCCACACCCCACCTGGCCTAGGACCCTCAGATGGAAGAACCGAACCTCCCCAGGCATTGGGGCCCAACGTGCCTGACACCCACCTGGACCTGGCCTGGCATTAGACAAGGTAGAGCTGGCTGTGGCTCTGGCAAGTCATCTCCAAAGCTCACTACACCCCAAGTGGCCCCTCACACCCTCAGTGAACCCCTCAGCCCTCAATCTCGGCTGTCAAGGGTCCGCCCTGGGCATTCAAACACAATGAGTGCCCTCAAATTAGCCTTTGACAAGACCCACCCTCAAGGACATGGGTCTTGTCAAACAGGATTTCAAGCTAGTAGCTGAGGCCCCAAAGGGCCCAGTTCCAAAGGGCTGGTGGAATATGCTGCTTTCCTGTTGCAAACGAGATAGCCCTCACGTAAGAATCTCTGCTGTCACCCACCCTCCAGGACACTGAGCTTCACAGGGACTTCACCCCCATGCATCCCGCAGTGGCCTCACCATCCAGAGAACCCAGATGGCAGCACAGCTGCAGGGAGGCCCCAGCTCCGTGCTCAAGGCTGCAGATGGCAGCCACTCCTAGCCACAGCCCCACAGCAGGCCTCCACTTGCTACCGAAGATGAAGGTGCCCTCCCCCAGGCAGATGGCGCCCAGGACCGCATGACCCACGAGGATGGCAGCATGGCTGCAGGCCCAGCCCTCTGGATGCGACACCAGCGAGAGTCAAGGAGGCGGGTCTTTCACACATGGCCGTGGGGACAGGTGGACTAGAAATCGAGGCACCCCGCCAGGTGCTCACACTCCAGCTCCCAAGCCCCTGCTCAGACCTGCACACGACGTCACATCCTGGCTCAGGCAGCTCCTGCTCTGCTCAGAGGCACCCAGGGCCTGCTTCCTTCCATACCAGGTTCCGAGCACTGAGCATGAGAGCCAAGGAAACACGACGCAGGCTTTCCGCAGGGCAGGGCGCAGCTACGGAGAGTGAGAAATGCGTCAGGCAGGTGTGTGCAGCGTGTGTGGTGTAGCATGCAGCGTATGTGTGTGGTGTATATGGTGTGTAGTGTGTAGCACATACCCATATGTAGTGTGTGTGTGCTGCATATGCGATGTGTGTGAGCACATGGTATGTGTGTATATAGTATGTTGTATGTATGGCGAGTCAAGTGTATATGCATGGTGTGAGTTGTGTGTGTGGTGTCTGATGTGTGTGACTCACATGTATGAGTGTGTGGCACGTGTGTGCACAGCATGGCAAGGCTGTCCCACCTCCTTTCTGGGCACAGGCCCTGCCTTGAGACGCAGTGCTGTGTAGCCACATGCAAGTGCCCTCTAGTCTGAGGCAGAAGGACAGACACTAGAGGTGCTGTGCGCCTGGGGACACTGGGCTCCTCTGCCCCGTACATGTTCATGGGACAGGCAGCCACCTGTGTCTCAAGCAGTGCCTGGCAGAGGCCTCTGGGCCAGGGTCAGAAGGGTGGGCCACCCACACGTGTGCACAGGCAGGAACGGGAGGGCGCAGCCAGCCGGCCGAGCTGTGCAGAGGGTTATCCAGGGTCTCTGGTGAAGAGCACGCATGTGAAGGGCTGTGCGGCCCAGGCCACATCTCAGACCCAGTGCCGCTGCCTCTCCCCACTCTGCCCCTGCTGTCCCCTGCCTCTCCGCTGCTGTCCCCTGCCTCTCTGCTGTCTTTCCTTCCTTGTTTGTTTTCCTAACGATGAGGACCCAACCCTGATCCGAGACAAGTGAGAGTGAGTTCGGCTTTCACAGCAAAGAATTCTCCCTTTACAGACACCTTCGCCCTGGGACTTTCTTAAGCATCTTGCTGCTGTGCTTAATGTGCTTAAAAGGGTCTGGGTCACACAGCACCAATTTCCCTGAGTTTCTAGTGATGTCAACAACAGAAGTCAGCAAACACCAAGCTCTGGCCACAGCCCTACTGGTAACGGGGTCAGGGAGGGCATGGGGGTGCAAAACCTTTGGACCCGGAGCTTCAGCCTGACTCCCAGAGCTGCGGCCTCCTGGGAAGACCTGAGTGCTAGAAGAGCCGCTGTCTGACAGAGGTGGGTGCCCTGTGCTGGGGTAGGGGTACAGGGGACAGGGTGGAGGTGCACAGATGGTGGTGGAGGGTGCAGGGGTGGGGCTGGAGGGCAGGGGTTGGAGTGAAGGATGCAGGGGTAGGGTGCAGGGTATAAGGGTGGTGCTGGAGGGTACAGGGGTGCAGCTGGGGAGCGGGGGTGGGGAGGGGTGCAGAGTGGGCACAGGAGAAGCATGGGCACAGCTGCAGGTAGGAGGGTGAATGGCAGGGGTAGGGAGGACCCAGCTAATAGCTGCAGTGCTCACCTGTGTCCTGAGCATCCTGCCTGGGATCCTCCAGGTAAGCCCCCTCACAGCCCAGCACGGCAGGGGTATCTGGCATCACCATCGTGTAAGAGAGAACCAGGGCTGGGGGGGGGTGACCTGCAGAGGTACCCCCCAACTCACAGCTAGGACTCCCACATAGCTCTACTGCCCTGAGCTGCCCTCCAGGCAGGAGCTGGGCCAAGCCCTGCCCGATGGTAGAGAAGGTGAGGGTGGAACAGAGCAGAGCCATCTCACCACCTGATCGAGCAGTTCAAAGCCTGCTGGGGCGAGGCGAGTGAGCAGTGGATCATGTGACTCCTGGAGGGAAGAGCGTGGGCACCTCGACCCGCCAGCCAAGCGGGGCTCACACGGGTGGGAGGGGCCGTCGTGGGCACTTGGTGTCTGTCCTAGGAGCAGAACAGGTGAGGAGGGTGGAACCACAGGACAGAACATCCCCTGCAGCCACCAGGACACTGCCTCAGGGCAGGGCAGGAGCTGCAACACGCCTCAGAAGCAAGGCCTGGACACAGGAAGCAGGTTTCATAATGACATGCAGCACGTGACACCATCGGCAAGACGATCAAAACACACAAAGCAACACACAACAAAGCGCGTGGGGCTTTAGAGACTCAAGTCATGCATGTGATGAAAGACGTGGTGCCTCTGCAAGAGGGCTGCCCTGCCGAGGCTTCCTTCCCCAAGACCACCACATTTCAATTCCAGCAGGGAAAGATCCAGAGCGCACGTGGCAGATGCTGGGGACAGAGTTTGGGTGCACTTGGCTACGCAGTGCTTCTTTCCCAGGTGGTGGAATAATTCATGACAGAAAAGAGCAAAACACGAGCCGGGGGAGGCATAAATCACCCTCCATGGGAGGGGGCCCTGACACCCCCCTGGCCCTGCATCACCTGCATACCAGGGTCACCCAGTGCCAGGCCAGACACACTGCCTGCCCCGTGGGATGACGCTGACCACAGCCCTTGACTGAGCACAGCAGCCAGTGCCATGTAAGGACCACAGGACTGTTTCCAGGACGAGAAGAAGAAGAGAGCAGACGGGTGGGCAGCAGGACAGGCTGTTGGGGGGGCCAGGGGCACAGGGCAATGGCTCTAGGTAGCTGCTGGGAGGGCAGAGGCGGCAAGGAGGCCACTGACTGGGTGACCAAGGGCACCCTGAACCTGACCGCCACAAAACCCTACCTCTTTGGGAGGGCTCAAGTGCTCGAGGGGGACTGTTCCCACTAAATGTGACTCTACTCTGCCCCTGGAACTCAGAACGACATCTCCATGTGGAAGCCAGGAGCCTGGACTGGCAGTTCCAGCCCAGCCACTGCAGCCTGCCAGCCCTGCCCGCCGGCCCCGCCCGCCGGCCTCGCCTGCCGGCCCTGCCCACCAATCCTGCCTGCCAGCCTTGCCCAGCAACCCTGCCCGCAGGCCCTGCCCGTGGTGCCTCAGAAACTGCACACAGGCCTGTGCACGTGGGGACGGGCCTTTTCGGTGGAGCAGTCAACTCTGATCAGTTTCTCCAGAGGAAAGAAGCCCTGCCGTGGGCCATCTGGGAAGAAGGGCCCAGACTGCACAGGGGAGAGGGAGCCACACTTGCTAATCCCCACGTCACTGGTCACACTCCATGGTGCTGAAGCGCCAGCCACAGATGCAGGAGAGGCCACCAAGGTCCTGGTAAGAATACGGATGAACTTTTCATAGCAATTTATCTTATTTTCAACCTTTCTATCATACTCAATGCTCTTTTAACCAGCAGATCAAAGAATGCATAACACAACTGATACACAGAAGACATCAAACTAACTACACACAAAAAGATCAGCTGTGCCAGCCACACCGCTCCCTGTGGAAGGGGACACTTGGTCAGGGGATTGTGGGTCGGCTGAAGTCCAGTCCTCAGTCTTGGGGAAAACTCAGTATTTCACGGCTGAACTACCCCAGGGCCCAAGAAGAGAGATTCCTTTGCTCTCTGAAGTGTGGAGGCTGTGCCGTGACGTCCTTCGAGTGTCATGCACCCCCACTGGCCCTCACCCTTCGAGGAGGAGCCATATGGCTGGACAGAGCCCCGTTTGCCATGACATGGCCCCTGGTCCATGGTGGCCAGGCCATCCCTGGGCAGCTTCCTGCCCCCCTCCCTTCCCTCTCCCTCTCAGACTGTCCTGGGAGCCCAGAGTACAGGCTTTGGCAGTTGATTTCTTTGACAATCCAGTTATTAGTTTGAAAATCTTGTCAAGTTCTGGTCCAAACCAGGGCTAAAAATAGAAAGACAGTGACAGCCGGCTGGGACTAGATGGTGGCTGCAGAGCTGGCCGCTCGCTGGGCTGACAGCCTTCGGAAGGTAAAAGATAGAAGGTGACACCTCAATAGATCAGTCTTCTGAGGAGCCTCTGATGGCACAGGGACACAGACTGACCTTGTAATTAAGTTCACATTTTTTTTCTAAAAGAGGAATTCTAAAGAGAAAAACACCTTTCAGTACCAAAAACACGAGCTGGGCACGGAGGGCCCCAACTGAGCTGCCTTCCTGTTTCATCTCTGTGCACACGGTTGGGAGACTTCTGATCAACACACAGAGTATTTTAAATCCTATCACAGCAATTAGTCTGTTTCATACTGTGACGATGTCCTGCTTTGTGGCATTTGCGGCCAGGGATGCTATGGCCACGTCTCACCAGAGGCACAACTCGAGAAGGGCCCAGCAGGGATGTCAACGAGGAGGGACATGTGCTTGAAGAGGAGGCACCCACGGTGCCACACGCTTATCTACAAGGCAGCAGAGACATGTCCTATACAGTGATCCTGAGTGAAAGCACAAAAGAGAAGGCCAGGGATCTGCGAGGCCGCCCCTGTTCCCGATCTCAGACACACAGAGGATGGCAGGAGGCACCCTGGGGCCACGGCCCTGGCGTCCTGGATCTGAGTTTGGATCTCAGAGCAGCAACCACACTACCTAGGTGGAATTCAAGATAAGCTTACACAGCAAGCTGCCTGGCCAGGGAATCGGGCCTCTTTATCCTCTTGCCAGCAGCCTGAAACAGGGATGTGATCGCTGGCGTTCCATCAGCCATGCAGTGACTGGAAGAAATGGAAGAAATGGAAGCCACATGTGGCAGAGAAGACAGGAGCCTTGGTTCCCACCAACATCGTGAGCCTGCTTATCACCTGGAACAGCTTTCCTTTTGCATGTTCAACATGAACAAGAAGCATGTTGTTTTTCTTTTTCTTGTTACATGCAGTCCAACCTGGCCCTAATTCGCCTGTCTTCCTCCCAATCCTGGCTAACTCAGTTGGGGGTCCCTCCAGCAAGTTTCCCATGACTCAACTTGGCACTACTGTCTCCCCTGCAAGGGTCACAGAAGTCAGGGCCCCATCCCAGCTCTGCTATGCAGCCTGGCCAAGTGCTTTATCTCCCTGAGGCCCATGCCTTGACCTGCAAAACAAGGAAAATACCACCTTCCTCAATGAGAGAGTTGGATAACTAATGTAAATGGGTCAAACACAGTCACTGAATACTAGTTTCATTTTGTAATTGAGGACAGCCACCAATCTGTGAGTTTATGGTAGATAGTGAGACAGCTGGAAGGGCCCCATGAGGGCCAGTTAATGGGTGGCTGTGGCTGGCCCCAAGCTCTGCTGTGTGTGCTTGTGTGCACTGAGGGTCATCGCCCACACCTGCGATGGTGCAACTCTCTGAGGACACCCGTCAGCAAGAAGCAGTGGCAGGAACCCACCTGGGGCAGGAACCCGGCTGGGTCTGGGCGCAGTGCCACCAGTGCCAGAGACGAACCCCAGAGGGCAGCAGTGGTTCTCACCCCAGGAAGAGGGACCCACCAGGCCGACCCGGTTTGGTTTACAACTCATGGTTTTGAGTAAATGAGGGAGAGACAAATCTGTACTGGTCAGCTCAACCTGGCCACAACAAGGCCTGGCTTCCTAACATCAGTAAGTTTACCTCAGAGCAAGATAAGCATGTACACAAAGAATAAACAGGCATATCGAATAAAAAGGAAATGATGGAGCTACTGGTTCAGACAAACTGGACCAGCTTCTGGTCAGAAAGATGCAGGAAGAGCAGCGGGTGGCCCAGCGGCCAGGGCACAGCCAGGGGACCCTCAAGTGCAGCAGCCGTCCCCGTGGGGATCAGGCCCAGACAAGCAGCCAGCACATGAGCTTGTGTGCCCACACAGCCGCCCTGGCAGTGAACGTCCACCACTGCCACAGCACCAGGGAGGAAACTGGGATCCCACATAGACATCAAAGGCCTGAGCCAAACAGCCAGAAAATCGTGCGGCAGGACCTGCACCCAGGTCCTGAAAAGCCTATGCTCCAAGCCCACACTACAACGCCCCCACCATGACACAAGGGGCCCTTCCCTTGGATGGGCTGGAGAACAGGGGCTGGCGAGGTGGTGATGCTGCTCTTTCCTTCTGCACATGCCTGGGGTTCCAAAGGAGCCCCCGTCAGGCCTGCAAGGTGGCTTTATGCCCTCACTCCCCACAGCACTGGAGGGGCCTTCCAGATGAGCAAGGCCACCAGTGACCACAGGGGTCTGAAATACCTTTGGGGACCTCGCAGAACCTCCCTAAGGCCTGTGGGCAGGGGTTCCAGCCCAGAAGCTAGCCCAGCCAATGCTCATCATTACCCAGCAGCCCAGGCTCCTACCCAGAGGCCAGCCCTGCCCCACAGGAGCAGCTGCCCCAGGCAGGGTCAGGGCCAAAGCGCCAGAGCCTTTCCCAGCAATGGAGCGAACGTCCACCACTACATTTACACGTGTGGTAATATTGACTTTCAGCAAGTTGACTTCACAGATTCACTAGCAAAATAATATTTTTCCTCATAATACACATTGCAAAAGTTATTAAGTTTCCCAAGCTGTTTGAGTCTGTGTCTTACATTGATTTTCCTGCCTGCTGGGAAGCCAGGAGGAAAGACCACGGTGTGACCCAGACCAGGAAAGGTCAGCCTTGTGTGAGCATGTCCTGAGCAGCCACCAGCCTGCCTCACCTGGGGCATGAGGACAGCGCAGAGGATCACGCAGCAGGCCTGGGCACTCAGTGTCACACAGAAGCCACCACAGCACCTGTAAGAGTGGACTCTCATCCACAGCCCAGGAGGGCGCACATCTCATAACTGCGTGTGCCGCAGAGGACAACTGGTTCTTCGGGCCCTATGCTTTTAAGCTGAGTGGGGTGCTCCCCCAACGCGGCTCATGGCCACATGGACTGTGGGAAGTGGACAGACCCCTGCTGTGGACAAGGAGCCAGGAGTCAGCAGGCTGCTCCTCAAGGATGCGTCCTGTGGGATATGGCCCAACTCCACATCCTCTCCAAGCCTCAGTTCCTGTGACATTACGGTGGGAAGTATAGGCCATCTGCCTCGCTGGGTGCCAGGAGGAGGACGCAAAAGGCCACGTGGCCACTGCTGGTGCCATTTCCACCAAGTGTCTCCAGAAGGAAGAGGAACCATCTTCCACCCCACAGGTGGGGGTGGGCATAGGGGCCAGTCTCCTGAGCCCTGGCCCAACACGAAGGTCACACACCCAAGCTGGAGGAGGGAGAAGTACGCAGTGACCCAGACAGCAGGGCCCGGCTCAGGAGAGGGGAGGTGGGAAGCTGTGGCACATGGAGCTGAGCCTGGGCCCTGAGGTCCGCGCGGCAGCAGGGGCAGACCCGTGTGCTTGCTCAACAACCAAGTGGCTCTGCAGACGAGCAGGCTGACAAGCAGACACTGGGCAAGGAGGCACAGGCACCTGGCGCAGAAGGTGGGTGCTCCAGCTGGAGGCGCCCAGATGCCCAGTGTCCTCAGCATGCTCAGGGCTGACTCAGGTGACATTCTTTTAATGCTGTGTCTAAATGGGGATGACAGAGCCACACGGCCACGGCCACTGCCACTGCTGCAGCTGACTTCAGAAAACTTACGGTGCACCTCCTCTCTACCCACACTATGTGAGGCTCTCTCCTTACCTCTTTCTCATTTACTCTATCAACGGGCTCAGAGAAACATATTACACCCACCTCACGGATTAGAAAACTGAGGCCAGAGAGGTTAACCCAGGCCCAAGGCCGGCCCACCCACCCCTGCGTGCCCAACCCCTGCCCCACAGCCCCTGAGGAGCAGGCACTGTGCAGGGATTCCTGACAGGGTCATCCACAGCTGGGGAGGAGACTCACTGCGGAGGCGCCAGGGACGGGTTGAGCCAACAGGCAAGTGTCCCTTTAACTTGGAGATCACAAGTCCCCAGGGTCCAACAATAAGCAAGTGACACTACCAGGAAACCTTCTTGGGAAGTCACTGAATGCTCAAAAGAACAAACATCAAAAAGCCTGAGGCCATCAGCAGCACAGATGTTCTTGGCCACCTCAGCTCCAATGTCACCTCTTCCTCCAGAACCTTCCTCCTGGACTCTCCACCATGGACACTTCTGGAGGACCACACCAGCTCTGCCTTTGTTCCCAGCCTCTGTGGGCTCCTGGGGTGGGGCTGGCCAGCCCAGCCCAGTGAAGACACCACCATGCCACTTCCCGGGCCCCACCACGGCCCTGTCCCTACCACAGCCCTGTCCCCACCGCCTTCTCCAATCGTCTCCTGAGCCAGCGATGTGGGGGTGGCGTTCTGTGCACATGGGAGAGCTTTATCTTCTAAAGAATTGACCACGCAGCCAAGTGAGAGATAAATACTGTGTGGCACTTTGCTAAATGTTAATTAAGTTCCTATTTTTAGAATTTTTTGCAAAACCATTTGAGGGAAATAAGTGGAGGGCAAGTGCGACGCCCTGGGCAAGAGCACTGTGTGGCGCAGGTCCGTGCGGACGAAGTCTGACCCTCAGCACATCTCCTCAGGCTTGCAAGCTGCCCGCACTTCCTGTCACTGGACACATCTGACATCGGCAGCCCTTCCTGCAGTCCCCCCCAAGAGGAGCCCCAATGCCACACAGCCCTGCCCCCAAGGCAGCTGGACAAGCAAGAGACACTGATCATCAGCCAGCAAGCGACAAACGCCACCTCCGTTCTCCCGCCGTTCGCTCCCTCTCTCACTGGCCTCCGCCTCAAGCTCCCGCTTGCTCCGAGAACCTGCGTGAACAGCCGCACGCAAAGCTGCAGTTGGGCCAGGGGGTGAGACAGGAGGTGGCAAGGCTGTGTCAGGGTGTCAGGACTCTGCAGCAGCCAGAGGAGCCCCAGGAGATGGGGGAGCCTGGGGAGAGGGACCCCAGGGAAAGAGACCCAGGGAGAGGGGCCTGGGGGAGATACTGGGAAGGATGGGTGTTCTCTCAACCAGGATTACCAAACTACCTCATTCATACCTTCCTTTTTTTGCTCGCTCAGCCCAGCTGTTCTTTCTCATGCCACAGGCCTTCTTTCCCTTCCGCCTATGTTTGTGCCCAGATCCCTTTCAGGTTGTTCTGCAACTCCTCGCCCATCAGTCAGTCCCCACTACTGGGAGCCACCTCCCTTCAGGGCAGGTCTTCAGCAGATGGTCCTCTGTGTGGGCTCCAGCTCATCTGCAGGACGGCAGCCTTTCTATGGAATCTCACATGTCCAGGGCTGTGGAGGCAGCTGAGGCGTGGTTTCTGTTTGTCTCTGCTGAGATGCTTGGTTTTTCACCAGTTCAGACCAGTCTTGATGTGGCCTCCACCCCTAGCAGAGGACTCCTCTGGGACCAAGGTCCTGTGGGAGGCTCTTCCCTGGCACGGCCACAGCCTGGTGGGCAGCTCCTCGGAGGCCTGAGCTTCCTCCCCTCCCCAGGCAGGCCTCACAGCCCACCCCTGGCCTGCAGGCCTCCTGGGATCTAGCCCACCCTCTGCTCTGAGCTCACTTCTCTTCCTGGCTCCTATGCACAGCCCCGCTGCATGGTTTTGGGAGTTGTGGGAGCTACGTTTTAGGCAGGCTCCTGGTAGTTAAGGACAGATGACAGACACGTGCGGGGTACACACACACACCCCCCACAGCCCTGTCCCCTGCATCACCCCTGCTGAGGCAAGGAAGTGACAGAGTTTCTGACAAGCGAACAGAGGAGAGCCTGACCAAAACACCAGGCCACACACACATCCCAAGGCTTTTCCGAGGGCACCACCCATGACCCCCACGTCCTTGTAAGGACTCTGGCAGGCGGGTGCGGGGAGTGCGCACATCGGAGGCCAGTGGCTCGCTGGGGGTCCTCTATGGACCTGTGCGCCGTGTGCCAGGCAGGCTGCAGTGTCTGCTAAAGATCAGGTAAGCAACACGCACTCACTTGAGACTTACAACTATATTATAAAAAGGTAACCACAGCCACAGAAATAGTTTTAAAAGAATAAAATATTTCTTAGGGAGGAATATTTTACCCCTGTTGTTGTTTATTTGGGCAGTTCCTAGTTGTAATAAAAGCAGCTGACTTTGGGTGGGTGCTGTGACCACTCCCCAGTCCTCTATGCACCATGGAGCCCTCCTGCTGCGCACCACGATGGACCGTGCCCACCGCCCACCTCCTGAAGTCTCAACCACGCCCTGCGGGCTCCCCCAGCCTCCCAGCTCAGCTGGGCTGTTGCACTCTTCCCACCCCATCCTTCCTTAGCGAGCAGTCGCATGCCTTTACCTGGGCAGCATTTTCCTCTCACCTGACACCTACTTTTCTCGGGGTGTTTGCACTCTGAGCCTCATTTGGACCAAATCCCTTTCTGTCTCTGTCTGGACATCATTTGAGCACTGTCTGCACATCATTGGTCAGTCTCCCTCTCACAGGCTGGCTGGAGGTCCATGGTAGTTTCTGCATGATGGCATGAAAGAATGATGTGTGTTCTCCGAGAGGCTGTGGGCCTCCAGGAGGGCAGACAGCCTCCCAGCCACTCGGCCTGTGGACAAAGCCCCCTTGCAGCTAGAGGACAGTAGGGAACAAAGCCTGAGGAAGGACCCTCTCCTCCAGCTCCCCACAGGTGAGGAGACCTCCTGCTTCCCAGCGGGCAAAGCCCTCCCCATGGCTGGATCCAGAAGGGGCCACTGAGTCAAGGGCCACATGTCAGGAAAAAACACCCTGCTGCCTGCTCTACAACGTGGTCTAAATCAATTCCTACAGCCCAGCTTGATGCATAATCCGATTTGATCATCTCTGAATGATTAAAGAAAGGCGCAGGTGTTGGCTGCCCTAGGTGGAGATTAAGATGCGCTGCTGGTAGGGATGACATTAAAGATATTTAACAAGGCTGTCTCAGCCCAGCCCAAAGACGCTGTGGGCCTGGACTCATTCTATCTTTGGTAATGAATCTTATGGATTTTTTCTAATGTTACTTATGCTATCTCTTCATCAATTCTAACTAGCAACTGAAATCAAAAGGCTTCAACTTGATTGCAGGAGCCAGAGCTGGAGAGGAGGACAGTCAATCAACCCTTGTTACAATTCTACCCCACCGACTAGAATGAAAGGGTTTTGAGGTGACCGAACAGGCAAGTAAGCACAGGCATGGCTGGATTTTGGATAAATGACACACCTCAGAACAGCCACACAACCCAAGCACTTCTGCACGCCTCTGCTGGAAAGTTCTCCGCCTCCTGGTGGGCTCCTGCTTTATGGATGATCCGCTCACACGACTATCAAATGGGCTGAGGAGGACCTGTTGTGTGGGCCCTGAAGTTTACATAATTTCCAGGCCGCCTCTTATAAAGAAAAATATAAAAATTGAACACAAAACTAGGAGTGCAAGTAGGTGCTTACTTAGAAAAAAAAAAGAAATCAAAACAAATTACAAAATGTTTAAAGCTGGCAAATACTACAAACATCACAAATTCCAAAAAAATAACCTCATACTTTTATGGATTAACGACCTAACACCCCTCTGTTACACCCTCTCCCCACAGCTGGCTGCACTTTCTTTGGTCACCTCTTCATGTGACAACGCTTTTATAATACCCTGTTTTAAAGAAATACTAATAAGGTAATTCAGCCTTTCACGCTGCAGACCCTTGATGGATGCCTCTCCACTGGGGGTATCTGGAATGCCCAGGGTGCTTCCGGTCGTCATGACCTGCGGTGAACAGGACAGCCCTAAGAGGCTGAGACAGACTCTGGGCTGGTGACCTCCTAACTTAGGGTCCTCCTTCCACAGAGAAGCCCCAAGACACCAACTGGACTAATCATTCCCTGAGAAAAGGCACCAGCAGTCATCTGGGGACATGAAGGATGATGTTGAGCCCCTCAGCAGAGGGACAAGCCCCTCAGCAGTCTGCCTCAGCCCCCTTTCGGCAGGAGACACAGGTGGGGGCTCTGGGGCCAGCCCACTCCTCACTACAGAGTGAGCTCAGCCAGGTCACGCCACCTCCTGATACCTCACCTATCCCAGCTGTAAGTAGGTGTAGTAACAGCACCAGAAACCACAGCAGCCAGCACGTGGTGCATGCTCACTCACATCTGCCACCATTATCAGGGTAGTTCTGATTAAAACCACCATCCGCCTGGCTCTGGTCCAGTGGCACCAAACTGCTCAGCCTCCCCCAGACCCTAAGACCCAGGATCTCAGCCAGCAAGTATCTTCACGTGATATCCCCCCCCCCCCCAACCACTGCAAACAGGTGACAGCAATGCTCACACCCCAGGCCATGGGTGCCGGCTCTGGAGTGCCCCCAAGTGTGTCCTGAGTGTGGGGACATGTGCATGCATGCTGTGTGCAAGCCAGGCAGACATGCCATACCACACACTGTGTGGCTGGAAGGCAGGTCTGCTCACCCACTGGGGGTGCAGTGAAGAAAAGCCTGAGAAGGGTGTTAGCGGGCAGACACGTGAGTCCCCTAGCACCTGTGGATCGTCCTCCTGGAGGCCCCTCCACCTGGCATCACATCCTGGGGCAGGTAGGCTCTAGGGTCAAAGCAGTAGCAGCCTCACCCCCTCCATCTCTATGCTGTGGCCTGTGCCAGAAAAGGAACCCTTCCTCACTAGAGAAGGACCCGCTGGCCCTGCCCAAACCCAAAGAGCCTTTGGGATGAAGAGACACTCTCTGGGAGAAGAGCCCTGGGAAGGCAAACATCCAGCTACAGCAGTCACAGCTCACTGAAGACGTGCAACGTGCAGGTCCACCGATGGCCTCAAGCAGCCCCAGGGCAAAGCCCTGACAGCTAAGAAAGGTGAAAACAGAAGGCCTGGCTCAGGGGGTGGGGATAGAAGTTGGGGGCCAGTCGGGGTCTTTTTCTAAAGAAGCCACCAAAGGCAGTTATGTTTTGGAATATCCTTAATCCAGTGTTTGGGGATGGTTTTGCCTCCCATCTCTTCAAGTACATGATACCATCATACCCTCCATCCAGGGGCATCAGACCTGACCAGGGGTGAGCAGGACAGTGGGAGGGGACTTCAGAACACCACCCACCAGCACAGCAGGAGCGGGGGAACAGAACACCCACATGAAGGAGGTGGGCAGGCTTGATGAGAACATGTGCATCTCCATGAGTTTACAAGGCTTTCCCTGTCTCCTGGAAGTGGCAGGGCTACACTCGAGGGTCTTCACCCCCAGGCCCCCCCGCTTCCCCATGCCTCTCTGCAGGTCTCTAGGGACCAGCACTTAGGCAGGTTGCTCTTGTCAGGGCTTTACTGCTTCAACAGCTCGGCTTGGTCTACACTGTGTATGAAGGGCCACAGGTGCCCATCGAGAGCACAGGGGTCCCCAGGGGACACTGCAGGCAGGACAACCCTCCAGGAAAGGGCTCTGCATTTATCAGGGCCCAGCTTCTATTACTCAAATCCCAGGCTCTCTATACACATTTCAGGTGGAATATCACTCCACTGAAGTTGTGGGACAACTGCTCGATGGCAGTATTTAAAATGCAAGATTACTCTTGGAAGCTGTTCAAAACTAATTAACTCTTCCTGATTCCAGGAAAACCCAGGCTGTGGTCTGCTGCTGTTAGAACCTCTCCTTTCATTTTCAGGAATGTTAAAGGGTCACTGCCATGTACTTCAGACCTGAGATTTATGGACTTAGAGGGGCAAACGTTGCTTTTAGGTCTCCATCAATTTGCAGACTTCAGAGTCTGCTCCCCTAAGGCTGGGCTCAAGCTCAGATGGGGCAGGGGTAGGGACAGAGGTGGCCCCAGGGGCCTAATCCACCTGGATGATCCCCTGCCCAGAGACAGAGTCAGGCCTTCCAGGAGAAAAGGTCCCATCAAGGCCACAGCTTAGGTGGGGCTCTTTTCCCTACACCTTCTTCTGGGATTTGTGTGGTCCCTAAAGTCTCCACTGGGTGGTCACCCTCAGGCCCTGGGCATGATCCCACCATGGACCTTGCCAGCAGATTTGGTGACCCCTGAGGACAAAGGTTCAGAACTTCACAATGCTTGATGACGAGTAGCAGGGCATGCATCCAAACAGATGCTTAGTGGTGGGAGGGTGGACGGATGGGTGGGCGGCTAGACAGACGAGTAGACGAGAAAGTAAACAGCTTCTCAGGTGGGCCCGTGGCTCTGATCTCCCCATGGGAGCCTGGAGGCCAGCTAGTTCCATGAGGAGCCAAGCTGGTGCAGCCACTGCAGGTACACATGCCCAGAGCCTAGCCAAGGGCCAGCGCCAGGAGGCTGACGTTGCTTACGTTCAAGGAGCACCGTTACTGATGAAACTGGCAATGGAAAATCCAAATACACCTCATGCCAGGTAATCACTTGGTAGAACAGAAATTTCAGTCACAACTCATGGAATATTATCCAGCTAAGTCATATTTTGAAACGAGTGGAATTTGATACATGAAACTGTAGTCTTCAAGTTCACATATCAGCCACATCCTCTCTGTCCTCCCTCCCACTGTCCTTTCCTCCTTCCCAGGAAAACATCAGCAGCAACACAGGGGAAAAAAGGTCCCCGAAACAGGCATTTGGTAAAAATCTTGTTTTCTTACAGGATCCTAGAGCTCTGCCTTGGCATGGGCATTTGGGAGAACCTTTCCAGGCATTGAGGGAAGTCGCAGTTAGGACAGAGGCGTGGAGTCAGACTGGCCTGGACTCAAGCACACAGGCCGCGGATGAACTGTGTGACCCTGGTCACCTGACTCTCTGAACCTTCAACTGGGGACAACCGCCCTCTGACAGAGCTGGTTCAGGGACTAAAAATGTCACATAAGGAGCACAATAAGCTCAATGGAGAAAGACACTCAGGCACAGAGGTATCTCTTAGGTCACTGAGGTCCTGTTTCCTCAGGGATAGGGAAAGTGAAGGACCCAGGTCACATGAGTGAGCAGCAGCACTGGCCCAAGCACCAGGGCTCTGCGGTCCAGATCCCAGGGCCTTCCCACCCCAGCACCTGCTGATGGCTGCCTGCTTGTTGCCAGTTGTGGGAGGCACGTTTTTCAGGGGTCAGATCTTCACATCACAGACAAGGCACACCAGCATGGAGCACCTGCCAGCGGGCTGTGGATGCCAGGGCAGCAGCTGAGAGCGCCCAGGACTGCCCACCTAGGTCCCCCAACACGCCTGGGCCGCCGGGGCCTGAGGATGGAGGGAGTGCAGGGCAGGCATCCTCTCCCAGGCCCCGGCCCACTGCCGAGCAAGGGCAGCTTCCAGATGAAGAAGGCCTGTTTCCTGAACAGACTCCACATGGTAGCGTTTTTCACAATCATGAGGGCCATCCTAAAGTAAGTGGAGAAACAGGGCTGCCCCGGAGAGAACAGACAGACCCGGCACACATGCACTCAGAGCCTGAGTGCTGTGATCTTCTAAACTGATTTCTAAATACACACAGCTTGATTTCTGCTCAAAATTAGGTCCACTGCTCCCGATGAGGAGAAACTGCTTTAAAAATTGCTGGGCTTCGTTTTGGGCATCATCGCTGTTCCTAGCTACCCATCTCCAAAGTGACAGAGTTGTCATCTGATAATTATTATATAAAAAGATATTAACATAGCAGGGAATGCAGACAAAATCTCAGATTGGTATTTAAGAGTGAGATTCTAATCAAGAGTGATAATGTAATAGGATATGTCACATTATTTGACTTTGTGACAGGTTCACAGGCTGGTTTCCATATACCGGTAGGAACGGAGTTCATTACAGTGGGATTATTTGGAGACAGCACATGGCACGGAGAATGGAGATGCTCCCACGGCAACCCCAGAACAGAGACATGCGTGTCAGCAAAGGCCAGAGCAGCACGAGATACACCAGGGGACACACTAACCACCTCCCCCTCCTAAGAGGTCCAGAAACAGGTGAAGGAGGGGCACATCCTGCAGACTCTGGGGCTGACCCTGTCCTCACCTGGAATAGGTGGTTCCTGTCCTATCTCAGCAGGTCACCTTGCATAGCCTCTTATCAAAACAGAGGGGAGGAGCCAACCCAAAGCTCCCTGTGAGAGCTGTGGTGAACAGGCAGCAGGGGCGGTGGCAGAACCACAAGCTGGTGGAGACCAGTGCCCCTTCCAGGACCTGCCCAGCTGGGAGTTTGCCAGAATTCATGTTTGCTTAAACCCCTGCCTCAAGATGCACACCCTGACCAGGTGCATGGGAGGTACGACCACACTGCACCTGCAACTAGTGCTGGTGGTGTCCTCTGAGGCGCCCCAGACATGTAGTATGTGGGGGCAAGTGGAGCCAGGGGACCAGCTTTGGGAGGCCTCGGCATCCTCGTACCTGCCTGGTCCCTGCAGGAGTCGAACAGTGACTCAAGTGTGTAAATGAAGCAATAAAGCGCATTCAGTCATGCATTGGTCCGTTTCCGTTGCTCATAACAGAACACCTCAAGCTGGGAAGTCCAAACTCCAGGGGTGCAGTTGGTGAGGGCCTTGTTCTTGGTGGTGACTCTACAGCAACCAGGGTGTCACATGGTGAGAACAGGCTGAGCAAGAAAGAGCTGACCTGCTCACGCTGCCTTGGATTGAGTGTCTTCCCCAAACTCGGCCCCCACTGTAACTGTTAAGAGGGTGGGAAATCCTATTACGGTAACTGAAAGGTAGGGCCTGAAGAGGTGACTGGATTGTAGGACTGTGCAGTAGTGAATGGATTGATAATGATGGTCAGGGGCGTGGTTCTGAGGGCTTTAAAAAGAGTGCATGAGGAGGTTAGTCTCTCTCTCTGCTCTGCCATTTTCTGCCATGCGAGACCCTGCATTGCTGTAAAGCCACCACCAAATAATGCCCTCACCATAAGTGTTCCCTGGACTTTGGACTTCCCAGCTTCTGATACTGTAAGCAATAAATTTAGTTTTCTTTATAAATTACCCAGTTCTGTGTATTTTGTTATAAGCAACAGAAATGGACTAATGCACTCGCTCTCCTTACAAAGCCATCAGAACCACACCCATTACTCCATGAATGGATCAATCCATTCATAAAAGCACAGTCCTACAATCTAAACACCTCTTAAATGTTCCACCTTTCAAATACCATAATGAGATTTCCCACCTTCTTAACGGTGTTACAGGGGGGTTAAGTTTGAAACACAGGAACTTTGCGGGGGCACATTTAATCCACAGCAGTCAACTTCTAGCAAAAGCTTGGTGTGGGGCTCACAAGGGCTTGGCCCAACCCAAGGTCCCAAATCCAGGCTGGGCCACCAAGAGCGATAGCCACAGACTAAAGAGCTGGCCGTGTTGTGTCTTCGTTTCTACCAAGTAAGGTGAAAGTCTGTGTCCCCCACAAAATTCATGTGTTAAAATCCTAATCCCCACTGGGATGGTATTAGAAAGTGGGGCCTTTGGGAGGTGATCAGATCATGAGTGTGGAGCCTTGTGGATGGGAACCAGGAAGCCCTCACCAGACACTGAGTCTGTCGGCACCTCCATCTCAGACTTCTCAGCTTCCAGAACTGCTTATAAGTTACTCAGTTTGCAGCATTTTGTTACAGTGGCTGAACGGATTAAGACACACGGAGACTGGGAAGCACACAGATGTCAGCTAGCACCTGCAGACCAACGGACGAGGCTCTTAAAGGACACACCTCTGCCAAAACCCGCCTCCTAAATCTCTGGGGAGGGAAGTAACGTGGTTGTCCAGGCAGGGTGGCTGGGGGGGGGCAGCCAGGGATACACGGCACCTGCAGCTTCTCCAGGAACACATGCCATGACATTCACCATGCCCCAGGCTGCAAGCAAGCACTGTCCACAGCCTCACCTATCCCCGAGAAGCTGAGCATGCATGGGGCAGGGACCTTGTATCCTCAGCTGGGTGCACACACAGCAGAGAGCACATGGCCTGGGGTATAGATGCCATCACTTCTACAAGCTGTAACTCTGGGCAAGCCTTCCTCAGGAAAGCGAGGGGCTGATGGCTGCTGAGGTACTTCTACTGGGGCAATCCCAGGTCTGTGGCTCACACACGGTACCCCAAGCCTCCAGACCACAGGGGGACGAGGAATCCCATCAGGTGACCATGACACTGATGACGACACTCCACAGAGCACCCATGTTCCCTGGCACTTGTGACAACCCTGAGAGGATACTGGTACCCCCATCCTATATAGAGAGACACTGAGCTCTGAAGAGGAAAACGATCTGGCTTGGGCTGGAGTCAGGGAGGCTGAGGCAGGGGCAGGTCGATCTGGAGGGCCAAAGCTCACGTCGCTCCTCTGGACCACGTGGCCCCACCTCAGCCAGGACCCCCCACACCTCACTTTCTCCTTCATCTCAGACCTGTTTCTGTAACCATTTCTTCAGGGTGCAGAGCCTGAGGCCACAGGCAGAGGCACCCAGAATCCCCTGAAGTTAGGGAGCCCTGGGAAAGCTGCCCCAGTAGAGAAGGAAAGACAAGGGCACGGGGGGAGAGGAGAGTGCTTAGGGGTAGTAAGTGTCCATCTGTGTGATGCCAGGGCAGTGAGGACAGGGACTGAGGCTGAGCAGTCGCCAGTCTAGAATGAGACACCACCAGTGCCCCAGCATCCAGTCTGAGTGGACCCTGCACCTGCCACCCTCCCTCCCCTCCAGCCCCGCTGAGAATCATACACACTAAACGAGAAAAGAGCAAATACTCTTTCTTTGCATGAGGAATTAAAAGATCGATGCAACTTCTGTGTGCTTTATCTCAAAAACAAACACCCCAAACTTGAACTGAGAAATCCTATTGTGTTTGCCCTGAAAATTCTCACACTAATTAGGGTAACAGGATGAACACACCAGGCAGATCGGTAGTCGCCTTTCGGATTGGAAGCAGATCGTAAGGCAGCCAAAAGATTTCCTCAAGCACTCACTTTATTTTTATGTTATCTTATCTTTTTATGCCAGCACAAGGGGTCAAATCTTAGCAAGGATCCCATGGCTGAGTTTGTTTACCTCATGCTCGGCCCTGCACAGTAAGGGCTGACAAGGTGCTGGACACTCCGCGGACCCAGGCCGACTGAGAGGTGACCTGCGGTGATAAGGGCCAGCTGCGGCAGGTCTGCAGCCTCTGGCGGGAGGGGGTGCTGGTGCCCTATCTGTTGCCCGCCCATCTGAGCAACGGCAGCTCCCACTACTGAGGGCCAAAGCATGCCAGAGGCTCCAGCAGCAATTTTCACAGTGGCCTGCTTACTCACCCAAGTCCCAGTGCCCTGGGTGCATGAGACGGCAGGGGTGGGGAGGGGAGCTAAATGGTGCTCGGGGCCCCACAGGGGCGGTGATGCAGGGTTTGAGACCTGGACTCCCTGAGTTGCCTGGGGTCATTGTGCCATGTGGCCCTGAGGCTCTGGGCCCGAGGAAAGAAATGTGTCCATAGCCTCGCATCCCGGGTCCTTACACTACTGCTTGACAGGCAACTGAGAACAACAATCCTACTTTTCCTGATTTCCTGCAATTTTGGTCACAGCATTGAGGTAGGTGCCATGGAGAGATGACCCAGATAGGCCAGTAACTTGTGGTCCAGTGGGGAAGGCAAGCGGGATGCCAGGAGCCCTACCAAGGGGCCGAGGCCACTGCAGGAGCCGTGGGGATGCTGGTGAGGGGCCATGACCATGGAGCTCCTGGTAGGGCTAAAGAGGGTGATGGGACAGCCCCTCGTAGTGGCAGAGAGGCCACGGGGAACTCGGTAAGAGGAGCCTCAGCCCTGGCATCCCAGACACTGGGCCTCCCTCGTGGCCGAGCCTCGCTTTCCCCTCTGTAAGTGTGGATCTGAGAACTTGAAAGCCACTCCCTCCCTCCCTAGCTACCGCCCTCACCCAGAATCTGCCAACTCCTACCTGAGCAACTGCACTGCCTCCCAGACTGACCTCCCACTCGACCTGTTTGGCCACAATGATCTCCTGTGCATGCCTGGAGTGGCCCTGGCACACAGCAGGCACTTGATGACCATCCACGGAGTAAATGAATGCATCACATCACACACACCTTGCCTGAGGCCCTTCTGTCACTCCCCTAAACTTCTATTCCCTCAGGAAGCTCTGGCCCATGAGGTACCTGGATTTACTGGTGAACTAGAGAGCAAAGCCCCGAACAGTGCTGTAGGAATCGCCCCACCCCTCCTGTAGCTAGCAGGCCCTGCAGGTCGGGCCTGTCACCTCCCAGCCTCCCCTTGAGCCATGCACCAGCCTCCCAAGCCATTCCACGTGGGCACTCTCCCCAGAGCCCCCGCCGTCCCCCAGCCCTGATCTCCCATGACCCCAAGCGTTGACGACTGTTTATTTTTCGGCTCACTCTCACTCTCTTCCCTGCCAGAACCAAGGTTCCTGAGGGCACGTGCTCCGCCTGCTCATCCTCATGTCCTCAATGCCCAGTAACACCTGGCACACAGCACACACTCAATACCTGTTTGCTACGTGAGACTCAGTGAAGGAAGAAATAGACCCAATACAGACCCTAGTCAAGGGGCTGTGGGATGAACCAGGATGACGTGAAGAAGCCCCAAGCCCAGCCCCGGCCTCCACAAGTACTCAGCAAAGGTGCGCCCTTCACGGCTCCCATCAGGGAAGAGACCCCTCCCACTCATCCCTACAGAAGCAAGTCGGCAGCAAAGCCACAGGTCCGTGTCCCTTCATGGCTGGGCTCTGGGTCTGGCCATGCGTGTGGGAGGGTCCCCACAAGGCTGGCTAAGGCCTGAGCGAGCGCTGAGCAACTGAGCCCTTGGGGCGTGTGGGAGGTGTTGGGGAAGCTGGCAGGTTCCTCCTTCAAGCCCCTTATCTGGGCTTGGGGGTGCTCGATAGCCACATCAGAAACCCAGGTCAGGGAAAACGGGCAGAAAGGACACCAGCCAAACAGCATGATGGATTCTTTCCACAAAGAAAGTCCAGGAGTTTGGTAACTGGACAAGAGGACTCAGCCTCTGGTGGCATGGCACTCCTGGGCCCCCAGTGCTTTTTCGGCTTCTTTTCCACCCACGGTTTACATAAAGATCTCAGGCACTCCCAGCCTTAGCAACCATGAAGCCTATCAGTGTTGGCTCCGTCCCTCTAAGTCCTTCCACCGGAAAACACTGGTGGTCCTGAGTGGGCTGCCCATGGCCAGGAAGCTGCTGAGGATGCAGGGAGCCGTCAGGCCCACAAAGTCAGCCATGTTCCAGCAGAACATGCCTCCCTTGAAGTCCCCAGCCCCACCCCTCAGGCCAGTGTTATTTCCACACTAGATGTGTTTGGGTGTCCATAAAAGGCTACAAAATGGACGACCAGTGACAGCTGATAGGGAGACATTTTAATAAGGCCTAAGATGTAATTACATTTCTTCAGGGACTGAACAGATGAGCTTCTCCAAGTTTATCTGCCCTAGATATCAAACACCATTAATGAGATAATAAGGGCCTTTCAATTAATGATTTGAATGGTGGGTGTAATTTTTTCTTTAATGGCAAAACTAATTCTCAGGCAGAAAAGAGCAAGGGAGAGAGATGCTGGCAAAATCCTCAGTGTTCGGCTGCCCTCGGCCCCACCGGCCCTCCACCCCACCAGCTTTCCACTCACAGGCCCTCCGCCTCCTCAAGTTCTGGCAGAGGCACAGGCTGGGCACCCTCTGGAATAACTGGAGCAAGTGCAGGGGATATGTTCCAGGCCCTGGGAGAAAGGGTGTTAAGTCCTGGGGATGAAAAGTCAACCTTCTCCTAGGCCAGAGAAATCCTTTTATGAAATAAAGGGGAGGGAGGGAGAGACTAAAATGCACCTGTTCCTAGGTTGAGGTGACGACCGAGGAAAGAACACTCGGAGCTTATAAGGATGCACAGGACTGTAGTTATCGTGCTGATGACCCAAGCGCAGGCACAGGCCCCACTGCAGGTGTCACTGCCCGAGCTCCCAATGGCTCCTGTTTCCTCCCAGCCAGCAAGAGGAGAGCTCCAACAGACACCCCAGGAGCCACCTGCGAGGACAGCCTGAAGGACCTGCCGTGTTCCTGCATGAGAGGGAGCAGCGTCCTGAAAACCAATGCAATAAAACCAGTCAACTCCCAAGCAGTATTTCAAATCTGCTGCACAGTTGGAACTACCTGGACTTTCACAAAGGCCTCCAAGAGTGAAAATCAAAACCAGGACCCACAGGCAGCCCTCTCAAGTCGGTGTGGCAAATCCTCGGTCACAGTCTGGCACTCAGTTGCTGGGGCCTGCTCAGCAGGGCCAACCCACGACCATGTAGTCCTTGTCCCATGGACTTCAGAGGCCCTACCATCAGCATGTTAAAACACAATCGTATTCCACACTAAATAAGTTTCTTCTTACAAAACATGGAAGGATTTTTATAATTTGGCTTTGGAATTATTTAACTGCAAGCAAACATTCTTCACGTTGGGGGTACAGGTTCCCACTCCCTGTCACGTGAGTCTGAAGCACATTTACACAGTCATAGTGAAGCAAGTTCCGACCAGGTAAATTGTCTAATCCATACACACTGGGAACCTCGGAAGAGGGACAGGTGCATGCAGGCTTGTGTGTGCTGGAACCATGGCAGTGAGAGCTAAACTCTCATCTTCCCTTTCCTGTTGTAGAAATTCATCACCTAAAGCTGAAAAATCAAGAAGCAACTGTTTTAAGAGACAGAAAAAAATACAAGAAAAAAAGTAAAATAAAAAGTAAAATAAAAAATACAAGAAAAAAGTAAACATGACACAACCACCTAAAACGTTGAGTGGTTGCCTCCAGCAGCAGGAGGAAGCTAGAAGAAAGTGATTATTCATTTTTTGGTAAAAAAGTCTATCAGAACTTTCTGTCTTTTAAAAATACGTATACATGCGGCTTTAATAAAATAAAAATTACTTGCCTTTTAAAGGTATGGGCTTGGGCATGAATACTTGGGAACAGTCCCAGCCCTACCCCTTTCCTCTTTCAGTTCCAAAAACCCTCTGTTAACAAGCAATAATCCTTAGGATCTTAGGGTATCTATTAACTTCAACGAGTACCACGAAACTAAGAAGTTAACACCCAACTTCTCTTCTACCCGTACTAAATCATTAATACAACACGTGGTTCTTGGGAAGCATGTTGAAACCAATCAATGATCAGACCTAGCAACTCCAAAAAGTGTAAGAATCATTACCTAAGAGGTGACAGTACTCATTACGGTATAATAAAAAAAGAAAGAAAGAAAAAGAAAGTAAAAAGAATAACTCTTAAGCCTGGCCATCCAGGTGAACAGATGTAGCACACGCAGGCCCAGTGCCTCCCGGGCGGGCCCACACATGTGCACACAGGTGTGCACTGCAAACGCGATGACGTGCAGTTTTACTCAGACCCACAGTCACATGTGTTTGCTCATCTCACTCGTATCGTATTGCCAAGTGTGACCTCAAGAAGCACTGGGCATGATGGAACTTGGGGGCCTGCAGACACCTAACCGCCTTGAAAACAGAGCAGAGAGAGATGTCACCCAATGTCCTCCAGGAGTCTAAGGGGACCATAGTGGCCAAGCCAGAGCCCTGGGGCCACAGGACCCAGCAGGGCCATGCAGGCTCAGATTCCAGCTGCTTATCCCCCAGAAAAAGTGAAATCCATCGCAGAGAAAGATGATTTAATAAACATATAGATATGTCCGAGCAGAATCACAGGACAAAAATCGACTTTCTGCAGCCTTCCATTTCTTTTCTTTGAAAACTGCCTCATGAGTTCACTTCTTAAAGGCAGAATGATCACAGCAAACCTGGAATCAGAGTGGTACTCGCACCCCTCCCTGGGAGATGACCCACGCAGGAGGGCAGGAGCCAGGGGTATCCTCTCAACGCCAAGTGTCTGAAGGACAGGGTGGGCAGGAAGCCAGGGACAGGGACAAGCCAGCTCCTCCCTCACCTGGCCATTCGCTGAGTCCTTCCAAGGGGGCTCCCCTGTAGGAGGAGGTGAAAAATTGGGGAAAACGTGGAGGAGGTGGGGTGGAGGCAAGGATGGGTGGGCGGGGAGAGGCCTGAAACCCTTATATCCACGGGGTCCTCGAGGCAGGGCCTGGGCAACTTGGGGAAAAGGTGAAGACTGTGTGCCCCAAAGAGAATGAACACCTGGCACTTCCCACAAGAGAGGTGCCAGGACGCTTTGTCAGCAAGCTGCAGCCATGCACAGCCCGCTCTCTCTGTAGACCCAGCTTCTTATCCTGCTCTGAAAAGGCACTCAGCTGCTGCCACTCACATTATCTCAATGAAGGACTGAGGCTGACATTCTCACTCCACATAATAACAGGGCTACCTCCCATAATGACAGTGAAAGAGTGAGCCTGGCCACATGTGAAAGCCAAACGCCACTCACATGCAGACTTTCGTTGTAATAACAAAGTCACAAGGGTCACCGTGTCAAAAGAAATCCAAACAAATTCTAGATGAGGCAAAGCAGTAGTTTTCTTTATCAGTATTTAAGCAAGAATTCCCCATTTGCAAAGAAAGAAAGGGTTAGTTTTTTAAAGATCAAAGAACAGAGTCAGTTTTTTCCTGCCTTATTTCCTAAGATTCTGAGGGTGAGTGTGCACACACATGTGCATGCACATGTCTGTGTGTACATGCATATGTGTGTGCGTGCACGTGTATGTGTGCATGTGCATATAGGTGTATGTGTGTGTGTGCACATGCACGTGGGTCTGTGTGTGTGTACTCATGCATGTCCCTGTGTGTGGGGAACCAACAGCTCCAAGTCCCTCCTCTGTCCACCATCCCACCTGACCCTGCAGCAACCCTGTGAGCACAGTAAACTGGATGCCACCATCACGTCCCTGTCTGGATGGGAAGTTCAGAAGGTTTCCAAAACTCCTCACTTCACTGTCTGCCCTCCCTTCTGGTCAGTGGGCAGATGCCTCTGGGCAACTACCAGTCTAGGCAGAGCAAAGGGGCCGCTGTGCTGCACAGCCCCTGGGTATCCCCTCCTAGGAAGTGGGCGCCACTCCCAGCCTTCCAGGCCTCATGTTTGCTGCTTCCTAATACTCTCTCTGAGCCTCCGCTAATGTTCCCACAGGATAGAATGCTGCAGATTATTCCCTCACCCTCACTGCAGGCCTGAGCTCACCACAGGGCCAGTGCAACTCTGGAGTGGAAGACACTCAGTGAGTAGATGGTGCAGGGTGGTCGGGAGAGTCCTCCTGCCAGGCTTTGGGGGTTGGAACTGCACGAGAGCAACTCAGTCACAGGAAAGCGGGTGCTGTCTCCAGCGCCCTTTACAGAATGGGGCTGAGGAGTGGCGGGAAGGGCACGCAGCACCCCTGTGTCCAGCCCCCTGGATGGGGGGGCCTTCCTGCTCCCTCCCTGCTCTGCTGGGGAACATCTCTCAGCCTTGCCCCGGTGCCTGGGAATATCAGAAAGCTTCAGGAAGGCACTAGGGAAGGTAGGCTCTAGGGGGACGGCTGTCCTCCCTAAAGCAGGAGGTGGACCGCCTCTGGGTCTCTGTAGTGCCATGCCACGTCAGCCTCGGGCAGGGGTGTGGTCACTGCCGCCCAGCCAGGCCTGGTCCCTGTGCCCTCTCGCTGCATCACAGATGCCCCTGCTCCGTTCTGCCTCTCCCCTGCCCTTTCCTTCCTCTCTGAGGCATACCCCCATTCACTCTGGTTCTTTTACTGCCCCACGTCCCCTGTGCTGGCTGGCCTAATTCTTGCAGGCAGTCTTTGCCCTTTGCTGGCCCCCTGGGGGCTCTACCCAGCTGCCCTCCCAACTGCCCTACAGCCAGCACTGCCGAGTTGGTGCCACAGTCACAAGAACCCCACACAGACCTGCACTTAACCCACACACGGCCACGCACACCCGCCCTTACCCCACACACGGCCACGCACACCTGCCCTTAGACCATGCACACCTGCGCTTATGCCACACAGCCACGCACACCTACCCTTATGCCACACGTGGCCATGCACACCTGCCCTTACGCCACACACGGTCACATGAGCCCCACACTTGAACACAGGCAGCAACCAGAGGAGCACACAAAGGCACAACAGTCCACTTTAAAGATGAGTTTCAACTGACCCAATTTTGTCTTTAAAATATCTTGAAATGATAAAGAGAGAGACAATTGATCTTTACTTTGGCATTTCATGGCATTTGTGGCTTCAAATGAACACAGGATAAAACATGAACCCATGTAAAACTATTAACCCATCATAGGCTACTCAGCAGTTCAGAGTGAGTCCCATGTACAGACACATGACACCTGTTCAGGCCACTCTAGACCCCGGGTAGGAGGAATCCCCTACACGCGAACTCACTGGGTCCCAGGTGTGAGTTCCCATGATGAGGACGGCAACGGATCTACCCACAGGACGTTGCAGCTGCAGAAGCGCACACACATACAGGTCTGTGGGGACCAATGTGTACGAAACTCACCCTGTCACCTGGCAGACCCGCTACCATTTCCATGTGTTGGGTGCAGTGGTAGATGAGAAGCCACAGCTCAAGGACTCAGTGAGGGAGATGGACGCACAAACGCACAGTGGTTGGTGGCACCAGCAGGGCTTCATAAATGAGAGTCCTCAAACAGGAGTCCACACTCCCCAGACGGAGCGGAGGAAAAAGCATCTGCGGGACTCTGATGCTCTCCGGTCTCAGGCCCAAGGGAAGCAAAGCCAAGCACTCCCACCGTTCCACCCCCAGGTCCTGGCAGACAGAGTCCCACAGGATGCTCCTGGGCCTCTGGAAGGGCTGAGACCTCATCACCACTGAACGAGACGATAAATCCCTGCGTGCAAGTGCCATCTTGTCTCCACCTCCTTCCAGGTGTAATTCTAACACTGCGACTGATCTTCAGACCAACCTTTAACTACCCACAGACCCAGAAGTCCAAACCAGCACAGGCTCTGGCCAAGGAGTGTTTGGTCTGAGGCCTCTGATGGAGCGAATGGGAGAGAATCCAGAGTCTGTGGCCAGAGAGGCTGCGGACAGGGCGGAAGGGTCCTGTTTCTGTGCACAGGGCCCAGCCTGGCCTCTGCAGAGCTCGGAACTTCTGCTGCTGTTTTTGTCTTTCTTCTTTGGAAAGCAGAGACACCAGAGATACTTTAATGTGTTTACTAGTTGTCTCTTCACCAAAGATCCCCGATGTCTGAGGCTGGAAGCACTTAGGGCAGCCTCCTGAGTGCAGGGGGGACGCACAGGTGGCCCGACATGGCTGAAAGGGACACCAAGGAGGGGTTGGGCCCAAGGGTGGGGCAGCCAGCTAGGAGGGGACACAAAGGTCACGTACTGGAATTTTGTCCAGTTTGCACATAGATCCCATACCAGTTACTTGGAGATGACCTCCTGCAGACCATCCCCCCCGCAGATAGGGACATGGATGACATTGAGAAAAACAGCGTGGTCCTGTGAATGCAATGCAGCTTTGAGAGTCTACAGGCTAGACTATGCAGCTCAAGAAGACTTGTCACAAAGGTTTGGCACAGGGAAGGGACTGACAGCCCCAACAGCATTCTGTGCAGCTTCAGAGCCACGGCAGGGCGGGGATGAGGGTGCTGTGGGGTCCATTTGTCCCCCCTTCCTGCAGCCCCTCGGCCCCCTCATATCCTTACTCCCACTCCCAGCCCCTCTCCATTCAGGAGGCACCTAGTAACTGAGCCTCTACTTTGCACAGGCACCAGTGGGCACCGGGGTCCTCAAGATGAGCAGGAAGCCCTCTTGCCTCAAGAGGTATGTGGTGTGCTCTGTACATGTGTGTGCGCACGTGCACAGTGTGTGAGCTAAGGGGCAGATGCAGTGGGACGCTGGCTAGTATCCCAGAGCAAGGCAGAGAACGTGGAGCCCAGTGTCCCTGAGCACCAGTACTGAGCCGTGACCCTCACAGAGCGGCCTCACCTCCTTGCCGAATCCTATGACAGGCCTGATGTGAGAAAATCATGTTGACACATATGGAAGAGAATGCAGAAAACAGAGGATTCCACCCGAAAAATTAAAATACCCATCATTTTACTAACCAAAATTAAATAATGTTACCACTGTGATTGTTTCTGCTCAGTCTTTTGTGTATGCATGGAATAGAAGCAAGTTTGGGATCATTTTTACACATATACACATACGTAGATGCATGTAATTTAATGTGATATACATATGCATACAATTTCAGGTCATGCTTTTCTTCCACATAGAAATATACTGAGAACATTTTCTCCCATCAGTAAATATCACATGAAGATATAATTTTTGGTAGTTATAAAATATTCCTACCAGCAATGTACCATAATTTAGGGAACTGTCCCCTTACCGTGGGATATTTAGGCTGCTTCCCATTTGTTTTCCCATCAACAGAGGGAATTATTGGATCAAGGGAAGGCTTCTTGTATAAAAATTATTAATAGCCCTCCAGAAAGGTGATACATTAGACCCTCGCAGCAATGAATGAACACACCAGCTCTAAGCCAACCTCATCGACTTAAGGAGCTGCACTGTCAAGGCCTGGCTTATGTGACAGCTAGCATTTGTTCTCATTTCCAAGCCCCTACTAACGACTGGAAGATGCATTCACATCTTCCAGACAGCTGCCAAGTTCTTTTCTGGGCTGACTGTTCTGATTGTCTTCATCCATTTTCCATGAGGACATTTCCTTTTTATTAGTTATTTCTGTGAGTTCTTTGTATATTAAGGATATAAGCTGGGTTTTGGTCCTGTTTGTGAATGGAATTTTATTTCTGTTTCTCACCTGCCTTTAATTCTGTTTATGATGTTTCTGATTTACAACTTCTATGTATGCTTACAATGTGTCATTCGGGTGAGAATTGTCTCAGGCAGTCTTCAGCTAGGCACCTGGGGCTCTGGCCATTTTAAATTACCTTTTTAGTGTGGAGTATTTCAGTCAAAAAACTAACATAAATTCTAGCCCAAATGAGTGGGAGGGTGAGCTGTAGGGAATGTTCAGGGGAGACTTTTTTTCCTGCTCCATTCAGAGCTAAGCCTCAGACAAGCAAGAACCTATAAACCCAGTTTTGTCTGTTTATCTGCCGTGGCTCACCTGCTGGGGTTCATGGCTCCTTACTTTCATGACGGGCATCTGATTCACCTCCACCTCTTAGACCCAGGCTTTTTCCCAGCCTGAGCCAGCCTGCTCACACTGGGGACTGGGCCCAATCAGGAAGTCGCAGATGCCCCCAGGGTAAACAGTTTCTAGTGCTGGCTCACTCCTCTGAAGAGTCCATGTGTTTAAAAACACTTTTTAACGTTCCTAGTGTGTGTGCATGCACACACGTGCACATGCACTGTATGCAGACAGGACGAAGGAGCTTTCACCAAACATTTATTCATCATGTTACAGAAACAGGAATACAGTTCTGATCTAAATTGGACTGTCTCCAGCATTTCTCTAGGTACTGGTGGTTAATGATTGAGATATTCTTTAGCATATTAAGAAATTATTCCTTTATTTCTACTTGCTTGAGAGTAGAGTTGTTTTTTCTTTTTATTAAACTGAGGAAAAGCTATTACATCTCTCAGAATATCACATGATCTAGTGCCTCTGGTTTATTGATATGATGTTACATTAATAGTGAGACATGGCAGGCCTGGTCTCTGAGGCTGACACTGAGCTGGCATCTGGGAGCATGGCTTTGACGTGTTCCCTAAGTGACAGGGAGAGTGATGAGGCTTTGCCTCTGTGCCAGCCTTCCTGGACTGCTTGTACACATGTAACGTGGCCCCTCAGCTGCTGCTGAAGGGAGAGTGTGCCCCACGTGACCCCTGCGGAAGCTGTGAATGCCCCTTGAGGATGTGCTTTGTAATTCTACTTATCATCTATCTATTTCAGATCTTTTCACTTACTTTTACTCTTTATTTCCTTTATCATCTTTATCATAATCAACTTTATTTTTACCATTTCTTACTTCTTGAGTTAAAGGCTTAGTTTATATGTTTTTTAAATGTTTTTAAATAATAATAGCACTCTGGCTCTGAATCTGTTTACCAGCTGAGCGCTGGCCACATCCCTTATTTTTCTGAGTACCATTCTGTAATTATGGGATCGTTTTCATCTGTACCCACGTTATTCTGAAGAGGGCGCTTTAACAGCCAAGTGCTTGATTATTTAGTTTTAACTTTATTATTATCTAGTTTTAAAGGATTATGCTCAGCGAATAGTCTGTATCACTGCTGTTTTCTGATTCTGAAAATTTTATGGCCTCAGGTAGATGATTAAATTTTGTAAACGTTCCATAAATACTTAGAAAAGAAGATGTATTCTCTGTTGGTATAATAAAATTCCACCCAGAACTCTAAAACCACTTCTATTTTTTGCCATTCGGATTCACAATAACCTTATTTTTATCCGGATCAAATATGCTTAAAGTTTCCTCCTATGGGTGTTCATTCAATCTCTTTGTATGCTCTATACAGTTTTAAGTTCGAGTTCAACATACAGACAGAAAAGCACACAAATCACAACCTGTATGGAGTGGGCACATCCATGAGACAGCCACCATGCAGCACAAGACAGGAGCGCTTGGCCCTGTGTTCCCGCAGCTTCCGCCCGATGCTGTCTCCCTGCAGAGGTGCCGTCCCAGCCCCTGCGCAATGGCGGCTCCTTCACGTGGCCTGCAGCCACGGTAGAGCTCTCTTGCCCTGTCGCACGTTTCCTCCTTAGTGCTGGACAGGAATCCTGCTGCTGGGTTCTTCATATTTGTGCACAGGTCCCAGTGACCAGGTGACCGAGGACCAGAAGGGCAGGGGCCAGAAAGAGCGGTTGCGACTGGCTCCCCAATGCCCTGGGAAGCCAAACTAATGCAGATTTTCTAGGATGGCTTATTTTCAAATTTTATAATGCTGCACTTAAAAATCAGCAAAAGATCCCCAGTAGCCCCTCAGATCTGGAGCTGAAATTTCACCTTGCAGTTGGTCAGATGAGCACACAAAGACTTTGCGAAAGATGTGTCTGCAGTTTTGGTGGAAAATGCATGCCCCTGGCAATGGGAGCCACAGAGGGTTTCTAAACAGGTCAGACGTGCAGGAGCCGCCCTTCTAAGGCTCAGGCCTCCCGCTCACCTCGCCCTGTCCAGGCCCGAGTTCTCTTACTGTAAATAACCCACAAAGACAAGGATGAGGGTGGGGAGTGCCAAGCGGGTCCCATAGGGACACTGGACTTTCCACCAAGGGGATCTCCTTTCACCCCAAAGACTCCACAAAATTCTAGTTGGCACAAGGCAGGCAAGAGGGCAGAGTCCAGGCTGTCAGTGCTGAGAGTGGAACCTCAACAGCTGGCAGAGGCAGGGTTCGGTGACAGAAGTCCCGTTGGACACCCGCTGTGGGAAACACCCAGACGGAAGACGTAGGAATTAGAAATGGAGACACCAAAGGAGGCCACCCATCCTGGGGTCCGGCTAGCACTGGCAGGGGAGACGGCAAATTCGCCAGGAAAAATACAAATCTCCTGGGCCCCAGCGCTCAGGACAGAAGTGAATGGTCACTCCAGAGGTTGCCTGCCTCCTTATCCAGGCACCAGAAGCTGAGGCTGCAGCCTGAATCTCAGCCTGATCCTGGCCCCTGGAGGACCCACGGATGTTCACAGAACCGGATGGACCCGGACATGGACTACACGAGTCTCCGAAGCCAAGGAGATACAGGACACAGGCAGCGCCTGCACTCTCACTTCCTGCTCAAATTTTTGGGAGTCAGGCATGGGAAGCACACCCTGCACCCACTCCCCGGCCTGCTCCTGCATGTAACACAGGGGAGTCTCTGCCTTTCTTCTGGGAATACTTTGTCCTCAGAAAATGATTCCGTTCCTATGGAAATGACTTAAGGCAACACATTATTTCCCAAGGGGCAAATTACAACGTTGCAAAGAGCAACGGCTTTTAAGCCATTTTCCACAAATGCTCTGGTGCTGGAGACTTACGCTCTGGGTCTCTCTCACTCGGCCTGCCTTCCACGGATGCAGAGTCATTTTCCTAAAATGTCACCACGGCAAACACAATTCCCCCATGCTCACCAGGACTCCTCAGGTTCTTTATCTAATTTCTGTTTTCTCTTCCTATTTCCTTTCTCATTTAGTTCAGTTCTCCAAAACCCATTTTGGTGTTTATAACATGCTCTCCATCCAACCCCATGACAGCAAAGCACTAATTTATTCTGAGATTAGAGGGAAAAATCCATCTTGGGATTCCATTGCCACTCCCTACCTCCACTCAAGCCGCCCTGCCCCGCAGGCTCCTGGGGTCCATGCCACGCCCTGGCTGCCTGGCTGCGCCCATCTCCTGTGCCCTGAATCTCAAGTTAAGTGAGCAGGGCTCTGAGAAGGCCAGCAGGACATTTTAATCAGCTGCCCAAGTTGCGGGGCAATGTCCCCAGCCAAATAGCAAGCAACCTGTGTCTCTTCCATGAAAGTGGGCAGAGCACAGCAGCTGACGAGTGGTGGGCATGGCAGCTCTTGCATCCTTCAAGGCCACCATGAATGCAGTGGCTTTGGTTGCATCTGCCATGCTGCTGAGCCCCAGACAACGTCCCCTGGACATCACCATCACATAAAGAGGAAAGGACCAGAGGCCTAAATGGACAGAGGACATGGGGGACCCTGCCAGCTCAACACCAACCTCCTCACCAGCCCACCTCCCCCAGACCTAGCTCAGCCACTCTCACATCCAGTGGCTGTTCATATTGTCTGTCCTCCACCCCCGAGGAAATATTGGCCCTGCTTTGGCCCCAGGGCACGTGTGACACATCACTGTCCATCACCACAACTCCAAGGAGCTAGGGCCTTTTCTCATGCATGTGTAGCTCAGAGTCTGCCCAGAGTTGGGCTCCAGGGCAATTTCTGGGGACGATGCTTGTGCACAAACACTACAGCTTTAGGGACTTGCATCACCCCAAGTTCTCTCCTACCCTCCTGCCACCACCAGGAACGGTTGTCCCCAGGAGGGCAGCAATGTCTGCCCAGGGCCACTAAGGAACACTGCTTCCCCAACCAGTGACTCCCAGACACAAGGAGGCAGAAACACCTGAGACATCAGGTCAGCTCAGGGACTCTGACTCCCAGGGACTGGGGACCAGCCACCTGTGTCCTATATCTAGAGTAATTTCTCCAGGAGGCTGTTGGGGGACTGGCCCGGGCAGAGGAGTGTATACTAGTCAGTGGGAACCAGCCATGCTGGCCACAGTCATACCCAGAGTGTTTGCCTGCACTGCAGAGGGGAGCTGGGCCCATCTCCCTCAGCCGGCAGGCCAGTGCCCTGCCCAGCACTGCTCTCCTGCACCTCCTGGGACTAGAAAGCAGCTGCAGGAGAGGCAACAGTGGGCATGGCAGGGGATGGCAGGTCCAGGCACCAGCATCTATTCTACCTTGCTCAGGGAGGACATGGCAAGTCATGGGCTCTCTTGGCACCTCCAACGGCCCAAGTGCAAAGTGAAGAGAGGAAGCCAGATAGCCCAGAAGGCACCAGGCAGGCCTGGCAGGAGCAGCGGCCGACCTAATAATCCCCACAGGGCACACCGAGCCCATGCTGACAAAACAGGCAGGAGCTAAGGTGAAAATGACCATGTTTCCATCCGCCCATGAACACTGTGGGCTCTGTGTGCTGGGCCAAGGGCCCTCACCTGTCCAGCCTCTCCTAGGAGCTGAGACAGGTGCCCCAGGGCACGCAGCGGGTCTTCCCTGCTCCTCTCATGGCCCTCAGAGGGGAGCGGGATACTAGGGCTGTCTGACAAGCACAGCTGAGGAAAAGGCCAGTGAGCTGCCCAAGCACCGGGGACCTGGGACTGCAGGGCCTCCATGCCTGCCCCTCATTCAGAGGGGTGAAGTGGTGGAGAATGGCCAGCCCCCACTACCAGAGCCCCCTTGCCACATGCAGACCCCACTGCCTATCCAGCACCTCAGCTGATGGTGGGGTCATGGGTAACAGGAATGCTGGGGGGGGGAGGGTCAGGGACCAGGGATTCAGTCCACATGGAGCACACTGGCCCAACCAATGGGTGCGAGGATAGCCAAGGACACTGGCCCATGTGGGTCACCAACATGTCCCGAGTCACCAGCTCCCAAGTGGCCTGGCCAGACAGGAACCAGGCCATGTGGTCTCTCACCCTGCCCTGTCCCCACGTGTCATAAGCCAGGCACTGTGAAGAGGCTCCTGGGAGCAAGAGGTCACAGGCTACCCCTCCATGGGCCATACAGCTGAGGACACTCCTGGCTCAGGGCGACTCCATGGAGGCCTGTCACACAGCCACCTCTAATACTTGGTCGTGCTGTCAGTGTGCACAGCGCTGCAGCCACAGCCAGATGCACTCCTGCCGCTGGACGAGCTCCCAAACAGCAGGGGCAGAGGTGAGGTGCGGGCAGCACTTCTAGAAGCTCTTGCACAAACCACCTCACGAACACAAATCTAATCGGCCTCTCCCCGGGCAGAAAATCAAAGTCGGGGTCTTTCGGTCTGGTATTTACTTACTTGAAAATCTCTTTCTTCTAGTATTTCCTTCCTCCACCTCACAAGAAAAGCAGCGCAGACGTACAAGTGGAAATGAGAAAAGCCCTCGGGTTCAGACTACAAGGGAAAAATAACCGAGAGAGAGATTTTAATGTGCTGAGCCATTAACACCACTGTAAAGTTATCTGCGGCAGTCAGGGTTATCTAGTCAGGGGTCAGAGAAAACCAAAGCTCGTGCTGACTTACTTGCTTGTATTTAACGCCTTCATTTCAAAATTTTTATCTCATTAAATAAATACCATTTTCTCTTTAAGCACCAGCAGCCTGACAAACAGGATGCGAACAGCTGACCACGCCTGAGGAGCCTCAAAAGCAGCTGTTCGTTCTCTTCTCAGCCAGTAAGAATAAAGGCAAGCTCAGTGGGCACTAATTCCATGCTGGCAGTCTCCTCCTCGCAATAACCCTCGTGGAGGTGCTCTTCCATTTTACAGATGAGGAAAAAAAACCCAGAATCTGAGTGACTCGCCTGGGCTGAGCTCCAGGCAGGTGGCAGAGCAAGCACTGGGCGCTATCAGGGAAGCGATGCTGGCAGGAAGTTGTGGGGCAAGGAGGGACACACTCACACCCCCTCCTCACTATCATCAAATGTGCCCTTCCTCCGCTCCCCCATCCATTCTCCTTACTCATCCTTGAAATGCAGAACCACTGTCACCTCCTGGAGACCCACCCCAGCCCTCCCCCTCTGGGCTCGAACACCTCCCACCAGAAGTGCCTCTCGTCCTGTGGCTACCGCATTAGTTCAAAGACACGCTGCTGATTGCTGTGACGGGGGGGGGGGGGGGGGGGGGGGGGGCGGCAAAACTCTAGTTCTCATGGTGTCGCTTCACAATTCTGCCATGTCCATGTGATATCTATACAACTCCTGTTAATGGTTTCTTCAGCAAATGAATAAAATATATGGTGCATAAGATGGTGACGTGCTATAGAAAAAAATCAGGCAAGGAAGGTGGATGGGAAATGGCAGGGTGTCTGTGTGTGCTTGGGGTAGGGGATGGTTTTCAATTTCAGTACAGTGGTCAGTCATCTACGGTGACATTTTAGCAAAGACCCCAAAGGGGAAAGCCATGCTGACATGTAGGAGAGAAACATTCCAGACAGGAGCAACAGGAAACACAAAACAGCCCTCTGGCTGTCACGCTGAGAACAGACGTGGCACAGGGCAAGGTGGAGAGAGGCAGGACCGGGAGACAGGTCAGGGGATCAAGGAAATCACAAAATCAAGAGGCATTAGTGATTCGGGCCAAGGGGGTAGCAGTGAAGCTTGTGAGAAGAGCTCAGATTCTAGATACATTTTGGAGGATTAACAGACACACATGCCCATGAACCCAACAGGAAGAGAGGGGTCGGGGGGCAGCACTGCCGTCTTTGGCCTCAACTATTGGGGTGGATCTGCCGTGTCCTAAGACGAGGAAAGGTCTGTGGACAAGTCTGTAGGAGAAAGTGTCCTGGGTGAAGGCCATGATCTGTTCTTTGGACATCGGCTGGGCATCCAGGTGGAGATGTCAGGTAGGCACTTGGACACGCACAAGTCCAAGGGAGTGGCCCGGCAGGCCTGGCAGCCCTGGCCAGAAATAAACACGGAGGGCTAAGAGACCTAAAAGAATGGCCAGGGGGCTGGCGGCAGACCTGGAAAAGTGTAAGATGCTGCAGAAGGGTCCAACCGAGACGGGCACAGGGAGGTGACCACTGGGTTGAACAAAGTGCAGGTCACTAGGCAGGCAGAAGGCTGACCGCAGTGAGATGGAGAGACTGGAAAGGAGAGTGACTAGAGACAGCAGTGTCTCACTCACCGTGCTGGCCAGAGGTGCCATGAGCACGCTGGACAAAACTGCTGACAGCAGAGGGGTGCCTGGCCTTTGCTTCCTGATTTTAAAAGGGACGGCTGCTTTCAACATTTCACTATGGTAAAGATGTTTGCCTAAGGCCTTTTTTTGTAGATGACCCTTAGCAGGTTAGAAGAGTTCCCTTTTGTTCCTAACTCACTAGAGTTCTTATCAGGATGGTTGCAGAATTGAATCAGATGCTTTTCCAGGTCAGTTGAGATGATAAATCACCCTCCTTTCATCTGTTAATGTGGTGAGCTACAAGAGAACCATAGTTTCTTCAATGTTACACTAACCTCGCATTCCCAGAATAAATTCAATTCGGTCACAATGTGCTCTATTCTTTAATCATAGTGTGGTCCCGTTTTCTTGTTTTTCACTGAGGATCTCTGCACTCACATCTGTAGGGTAGCCTCTAATCTCCTTTCTTGAACCATCCTGGTCTGGGTGGAAGGTTATGTTGACCTCTCTCTCCGTCTTTTCCATTCACAGGAAGAGTCTACAAAAGACTGGGACACAAGTTCTGCCAGTGTTTGCTAGACACTGCCTGAGTCTGATATTTTCTTTGTGAAAAGATTTTTACTCATTTAATTTCTATATAATTATAAAACAATTCAGACTTTCTCAAATTTTTGGAAAATTTTATTTTTCTAGGAATCTGTCACTTAAATTTTCAAATTTGTTCATAATATTCTATTGTTCTTTGAATCTCTGCTGCATCTGTAGTAATATCCTTTACGGAATTCCTGATACCACTTTCATTGGCCTTTGTTTTATCTTAGTTAATAATCGTGCTAGAGGTTTGTCAATTTCATTAGTTTTTTAAAATAACCAACTTCTGATTCTAGTGATCAGTTCCAGACTTGCTGATCTTTTGTAGTTCATCGACTTCTGCTGTTCGCTTTAATATTTCTTTCTTTTAATTTTTTAAACTGTAAATATTTTCAAACACATACAAAAGTAGAGTAGCTTCTACTTATTTTTAATTATTCAGTTATTTTTCTAACTTAGATGATTGAGTCATTAATGTATGGCTTTTATTTCTGATATAAGCAAGCATTTAAGGCTACAAATTTCCTTTTATAAGTCCCACTTTAGTTACATTCCAATGTTTTAATGAATTTTTATTATCCTTAAGTTCTAGAAATTTTTTACTTTCTGTTATAATTTTCTTATTTGAATCATGGTTTACTTGGTATGTTTTTTAAAATCTATAAACATGTGGTTACTTTTTTTTTGTCTTATCTTTTTCTGGTTATTGATTTTAACTTAATTGTGATGTAGGAAAATGTGATTTATATGATGCTGACTCTTTTAAGTTTGCTTAGATTTGCTTTTGGAGCAGAATACAACTGATTTTCACAAAAGTCCCATGAGTAGCGTTAAGAGATCAAGAACACAAACCCTGGAGCCTGGGTTTAAGGCCTGGCTCTGCCACTTATTATATGATCTGTGACAAGATACCTGGCCTCTCTGTGACTCAGTTTCCTCAGCATTTGTAAAATGTTATGAAGATCAAATAAATTAAACAATGTAAAGTACTTAGGACTATTCCTGGAATACAGTAAGCTGTATATAAATGCCTGCTCTTATTAGGTATGCATTAAAAGAGCATATATTCTGTAGTTCTTAGATACTGTGTTCTACATGTGTCCACTAAATAAATTAATAATGTTATTCAAATCTCCTATAAATACTTAGTTTTTTTCATCTGCTTATGGTCTATCAACAACTGAGAGGGTGTTAAAAACTCCCATTGTGATAGTGGATTTATTTGATTTCTCCTTATAGTTCTGCCAAACTTTGTTTTACGTATTTGGAAGCTATGTTATTAAGAGCACATAAATTCAGAACTGTTTATCTTCTTGGTGTACTGAACAGTATCAGTATCAATATACACAACCTCTCTTATTTCTAGCAACGCTTTTGCTTTGAAGTCTTTCGGCAGGCGAGAAGGAGGAGTCTGACATAGCTACAAGTACATATCAGGTTTTGTTGGATAATTTACTTATTTTAAACAGCTTTACTGAGATGTAACTGACATACAGCAAACTTGCATCTTTAAAGTTTATAATCTGATACGCTTTGATAGATGCACACCCCTGTGAAACACCCTCACAATCAAGATAGTGAACACAGCTATTGCCTCCAAAAGTTTCCTTGTGTCCATTTGTAAATCCTACCTTCCACCCCCAGGCCCCAGGCAATCACTGTTCTTCTCTTATCACTAAACATTAGTTTACGTTTCCTATACTTTTATATAAAGGGAATCCTATAGTATTTTTGTGTGTGTGTCTAGTTTACTTCACTTAGCATTATTATTTTGAGATTCACTCATGATACTGCATGTACCAATAGTTCATTCCTTTAAATGCTGAGTGGTATTCTATTGCATCGATATTACACCATAGTTTGTTTATCCATTCACCTGTTGACGGTCATTGAATTTTTCTGGTTTGGGGCTATTACACATAGAGCTGCCATGAATATTTGTGTACAAATCTCTGTAAGGACATACGCTTCCATTTTGCTTGGATAAATACCTAGGAGAACAGCTGGACCATATGGCAGGAATATGTTTAACTCTTGAAGAAACTGCCAAACTATTTTCCAAAGTGGTTGCACTATTCTACATTCCCACCAGCGTGCATAAGAATTCAAGTTCCATCATGTCATGCCAACACTGGATATGGTCAGTCTTTTTAGCACTACCCATTCTAACAGGTGCACAGTAGTATCTCATTACGGTTTTAATTTACATATTTCAATTTCTCCAATGACTAGTGACTTTAAACATCTTTTCATGTGCTTATTTGATATTCTTTGGTGAAGTGTCTGTTCAAAATTTTTTCACTCATTTGTGTCTTATTACTGAGTTTTGAAAGTTACTTTCTATATATATTGTGGATATGTCTTTTATCAATCAGATACATCCTTTGCAAATACTTTCTCCCAGTCTGTACCTTCTCTTTTCATTATCTTAACAGTGACTTTTGAAGAGGATAAGCTTTAAACTTTGATTAAGTTCAATCTATTAATTTGTTCTTCTATGGATCATGCTTTTGGTGTCATATCTTTGCCTGAGTCAAGGAGCACAAAGGTCTTCGTCTAGAAGTTTTATAGTTTTAAATTTTACATTTAGGTCTATGATCCATTTTGAGTTAATCTTTGTATACGCTGTAAAGAATGGGTTGGAGTTCATTTTTATGCACGTGAATATTCAACTGTTTTAGCAACTTGTTGAAAAGACTCTTCTTTCACCACTGAGTTAAAAATCAGCAAGTGTTTGACATCCACTTTTGTTCTTTTTCAAAGTTGTTTTGGCTACTCTAAGTCTCCTGTATTTCTGTATGAATTTCAGAACCAGTTTCTCAATTCTACAAAAAGCTCACTGAGATTTTTTATTGGAATTGCCCTGAATCTATACACCAATTTGGAGGGATTAGCATCTTAACAGTATTGAGTCTTCTGACTCACGGTCATGGTATATAGCTCATCATTTATTCAGGTCTTCTTTACCTTCAGCAATGTTTTATAATTTTCAGAGTACAGATCTCTTATATTTTCTGTTATATTTTTCCTTAAGAAGTAGTTTTTAATTATATTGAAAATGGTGTTTTGAAATGTGAATTGGAGCTCCAAACCATATGAGTGTAGGACTATGGCTAAAAATTCAGGGGGTGGGGGTTCCTTTTACTTTAACCTCCATGGCCAAGGCCAAGAGAGGTGAACACTAGCACCAGTTCAGTCTCTGACCAGACTCCAAGTTTTGCCTCCTGCCTCCTGCTCATTAAAACCAGGCTGTAGGCCCACGAAGTTGGAGGTACCCCTGGATAAATGCCAGCTTTGCCGCTCCTCCCTTATCTATGCAGACTCACATTTTCTCCAGATTTCTAGTCTCTGATGGTCTCTCTTCCTCTGTGGTTATGTTTTTTTAAAACACACCAGTGTCCTCTGGTGTATTCTGTGACAGGAGAGACTTTTGGATACCACATCTACCATGCCACCAGAAATGGAAGGCTCTGCCCTATTTTTCTTTAAATCAACTCATTTCTTTAAAAACCTTAAATACATTACTACTTAGCTTTGTAGTACAGGTTTGATGTGCTACATACAGTTTTTCTAATATCCATTAAAAATATACATAACCATTAAAATTTTAAATGTTTTTGTTGTAACTAAAATTAACTAAATATTCAAATTTAGTGAAATGCCATTAAATTCTTTAGAGCAGTGACTGCACAGATTTCCCTGCCTGCATTCCAGCCCCACAGGCCCATCTCCACACTATAACTAGGGTATCCTTTCTAATTAAGGGGAACCCTATCATGCCACAGTTTTATTTTAAAATGCCAATCACCTTTCGGATAAAGTAGACATTCCTTAACATGAAACAGAATACTCCTGACATCCTGGCCCTACCCACCTCCCACCTGATGTTCCAGCCCTCTCACACTCCCCCACCACGCCAGACCCCTTCCAGCCTCCAGTCTGCCACCCCTGCAGGGAGCACTCCCCTAGTTTGCTCTGCCAAGACAGACCCAGTGGTTCTTCAAGGTCACTCCTCTTTCCCCAGGGGCCAAGCCTCAGCCATGTCCTAGCTGCAGCATTCGCTACACTGTCACCCTCAATGGTCACAGGTCCTCTCTCCCACTGGCCTGGCAGCCTATTTGCTCTGGAGCCTTTCTATCCCCTTCTTTGCAATCCTTAACCCAAACCCAACAGTAGGATTAGAGACTGAATGAAATGACACACACAAACCCCAAATCCACTCATTCTGGTTACCTGGAGCCTGGGGTAACTGACAGGCTGAATTAGTGAAAGCTTGATACTGAGAATGTATCTCATGAAACATGTTTTATTTTTATTTTTACTTTTAAATACTGAAGGTGACTTGAACAACATACTTTAGATCTTCAAGGCCTTGAGGGAACTTGCCCTAAGAAATGCATGATTGGTAATTAGCATTGCAAATACTGAGAGGGAAAAGGTCCCCAGGAGTGCTTAGGGATGTTCCAGAATGTTGGGTTCTCTAAGGAATCCTGCTCACACTCTTAATTTGCTTAATAGCCTTTTATGTAACCAGAAAGTGCAAAGTTCACCATCAGGGCAGCCCTCCTACCCACCCATTCTGGGAAGCAGTAAAGTTGGACTACAAATTCTGCAGCCCCACAAGATGTCTCCAACTGACAAGCAGAACGTAGTATATAGGCCACACTTCCACAGAAGCACAGCTTAGAGAAAAATGGAGTTTTACAGTTTCGCTTAAGTGGATTATTTGTCTTCGATGACTTGGTAAATTATACGAAAACAGCAATTTAACAAATAAAAACTTCATAACATAAATGGAAAATGGGCTTCTGCTTTAATGAAGCTTAACCCAGACAACAAATATCATCCTCCGAAGCACAGTGCATAGACAGGGAGGCTGGGTGTCAGCAGCAGCTGCCGGCCACACACTACAGGCCACCCCAGCCACCCACATTGGCCCTGGCCTGAGCCTGCTTGGGACAGAAGAATCCCTAGCCTCTTCAAGATCTGGCACATTCAATCAGGGCCTTCCTGCCTGATGCAGAGTTGGCCAAGTTCCAAACCACACCCAGGTGGTACAGACCTGGGTAGGTCAGGCAGAAGGTAGCTGTTACAGTGAGAAGCCTGCAGGGGCTGCTGGACAAGCACTAGACGATCAGGTTCCACCCACGGGGAAGCACAACTCGGAGCCATTTCTGGGCGGGTGAGCTTGGCACACCAGGAGAGCAGGCTCAGGGAGGGCACCTCAGCCCTAGTCCAGGCCCTCCACTCCTATCTCCCCATCCTCTCCCACCCCCACGCTACCAGGCCTGTCCTGCAAATCAAGCTCCCTCCATTTTCCCAGGCTCCAGATTAGCTGGGAAGGGAAGGGAAGGAAAGGAACCAGAGATCTGGAGAGACCACTTAGTGATAGACCTTAGTGATAGGCTCACTCTGTTCTGCCTCAGCAGGGATGAAGTGGGGGTACATATTCAGTTTCCTCTCCCAACTCTGGGACAAGGGTCTTAAGCTGGACACCTGCAAAATGTAAGCTCTCCATTCTTTTCCCAGCAGAAATCCAAACAGACCAGATCAGGAAAACACCACCATCACATGTGCAGAGTTTTCCAGATTTGAGGTGAGGTAAGGTGCTTAGCTGCCTTGCCAATGAGGACTACCATGCAATTTCTGGATATTGCAAGAGGAAGGACAGCTGTTTTCACCTGGAGTGGTCATGATGTAGCAGAAAAAGCAACAGAGACTGGGTCCTACAACAGTCTGAGCTTCCCTATCACTGTGATCCACCAAAAACCTCCCAGCTGCCAGAAAGAGTAAGCGCACATTCCCCTCAAGGCGCTCAAGCCTCTGCCACCTAACCAGGATCCTCCACTCTAACCCAGCAGCCCCTCCACTGGTCCCACTGCTGGGCCTGCTCCTCCTCAGCCATCTGTGCCACAGCTACAGCCCTGGGCAGCGACAGCACACAGTCAAGCTCCAGAACCTGATGGCTTTGGAAACCAGGCATGTCTGGCCTGGAGGACCTTGGCCAAGCCCATCATTTCATCTGGGGCGTTGGCCACCTCAGCCTATAGGCCTAAGACTGAGCAAAGGTTTGGAGAGAGGAAGGATATGGAAGGACATCCTGGGTGGGACAGGGGCAGTCTATTAGTCCATTTTTCATTGCTATAATAGAATACCTGAGACTGGGTAATTTATAAAGAAAAACAAAGTTTATTACTTACAGTTTTTGTAAGTGACCCAGGGTTCTCATATTGCAAGATGGTGGAAGCAGAGAGAGCAGAAAGAGAGAAAGACTCTCTTCTTTTAAAGCCCTCAGAACCACACCCCTGACCACCATTTTTAATCCATTCACTACTGCGCAGTCCTACAATACAATCACCTCTTCAAGGCTCCACCTTTCAATTACCATAATAGGATTTCCCACCCTCTTAACAGTTACGGTGGGGGCTAATTTTCTAATACATAAAACCTGGAGGACACAATTCAAGCTGCAGGGAGTTTTGGGGGGACATAATTCAACCCACTACAGGCAGTAGCAGGCTCTGGAGGCCCAGCATCCACCAGCCCAGTCCAAGTGAAGCAACTCCCTCAAGCCTATGTGCCCCATTCTTCTCCGCAGTTGGATGGGGTGCATACCGCCAGTCTTCCTTGCACTGCCAGTGTGCAGAGGAAATACTCAAGTCATTTAACGAATGAGTCAGGAATATTTTGTTCAAGATTCTGATGGGTGATGAATATAATTCTGACTAATACAACAAAAGAGAATATTTTTGCAAATTGTATTTCAGATCATTTCGATATTACCCTGTCTTAATTACTAATTAAGAAAACAGCAGCTCCAACTGACTACTTGACAGTAAGTCTGCTGGGGCCAGACTGAATCACACTGCTCCTGCGAGCACTATGTTTTCCATGCTTTGGAACATAAGACAACAGTCTTTTAGGCAGATCCTGGAAGGCTCAAGTGTTGCCTTACAGAAGCCCAAAGCTAATTTAGCTAAGGCCCTAATTGTGCAACCGGAGCCTGAGCAATCATTCTGCAAGCTGCCATTTGTAAAGAGGAGCTCTTCTTTGGAGAAGGCCTAGGCACGCAGAGAGGGCAGCCAGAGGGTGCCCCATCCGCACCCCAAGGCTTGCATGCACTGTGGGGGCACTGAGCTTTGGCCTTCTTCAACTGCAACCAGTGCCTGCCTGTCAGTGTCCCCCTCAAGCCCCAGCTGCTCTCTTGGGTCCGCCTCCACCCAGTTCCCCAATGCTTGCTGCCCTCTCTATTCAGAGCCCAGATCAAAGGCCCGACTGGAAGACCCTGGGGATCAGCTCATTCACCTCTTCCTACAGACGAGAAGGCAGGTGAAGAGACCTGGAGGGGACTGCCCAGGTCACACCTCTAGGTGTGCGATGGCACCTCAGGCCATGTGCAGCACACCACCAAGCCAGAATGAGCAGTGGCCCTGACGGCCAGGGGCCCATCAGCACCTGCTGAGCTATCTTCCTTCAGTGTTCTCATTTCTATAAAGAGAGGTGAGGCCATACGTGTTCCACTGCTCAGGCCCTCACCCCTAAATCCAACTCACCCGAGCTCCTCCAGCCCCCACCTCTCCTGCCTTCCTGCGAGCCCCGCCTGCATTTCCTCCAATGCTTCTTATCTGGCTATGAGAATACAGAGGACCTTATCTAGGCCCTTCTCTCTTTGTATGGCTTTTCCTCCCAGCTGCCTCCTACAGTCCCAAAAGGTAGTGTTCATATTTTAATACTTCTACACTCTGCAGTATAGAGTAAGATTTCGGGACTCCTGGTTTTCTGGGGGTTAAACTTTCACTTTTGCAGCAGCCTTGGCAATGAAGCCTCTACAACACTGTCACCAGCTGGGATGGTAAGTGAAGAAGGGATTCGTCTTCAGGAAAACCTCTGGTCCACAGTCCTGGTCTACTGGGTGCAGGCTAGACAAGAGAAGAGCCAGCACCTGCCCACTCCTTTCGTCCATGGGCTTTCCAGAGCCATCGGCTCCTGTCCTCACAGCAAGGCCCACCTGGAGCTCAGGGTATAACTGTCTGCCAGGGACATCTCACCCCAAGGAGGGCAGACTGTCAATAAAGATGATGGGCAACAGGTGGGAACCCCCAGGACCCAGGCTGCCACCGATGAGCGCCACCAGATCCAGAGAAGCATGACGAACTTCGGGGGAGCAGGGTGGCTCTGGACACATAGTGTACAGGGAAGAGTATCCATTTTCCACAAGGTGGCCCCACAGTGCATGGGGGAGAGTGCCTGGTTCCCACAAAGCTGCCCCACCGTGCACAGAGGGGAGAAGAGTGCCCAGTTCCCGCAAAGCTGCCCTACAGTGCACAGAGGAGAGAGTTCTCGGTTCCCGCAATGCAGCCCTGCAGAGCACAGGGGAAGAGTGCCAGCCCCACATAGCACAGCCACCCGGTGACGGCAAGGTCAGGTTGACAGAGCAGCTGGAGTGAGGTCCAGCTGTTGCATGTGCACTTGCTCCATGCTGTCCCATCACCCTCTGAAAAACAAGGCTGTCGGAAGAGTCTCCTCCTCAGAAGCTCAAACTGGGAAAGGGCCAGAATTCCAGGGACAGCAAATTCTGGAGGTCAAGGAGAAATGCTGTTTCTCTAACAATACCATTTATAGAAGTCATAAATCTCTCCAGTTAAGGGAAAGACAATTCATGTAAGTGCCCAGATGCACTTGGAAATGACCATAATAAAAGCCCCAATCTCATTCCAATTGGATCAGACAGCTGAAATCTCCCAGTTCTGATTTTTTACTACCTCCAGTAAACTGTGTCTAATAAACTAGCCAATGCACCATAAAGTTGCTCCAAAAGAAAGCTGCACAGTAATGGAAGCTCCTGTCACTCCTGGGGGACCCTTAGCTCTCGGTACCCCTCCTATTCCAGGCAAGGAGATGAAAGGCCCCAGTCAAAGCCAAGGGCAGAAGGGCAGCCTTTGGGCCAGATGGAGCCCACCCTGCAGAACTTTTGCTGGGGCAGAGAGAGGAACCCAAGAATACCTCACACCAAATATGTGCAAGACATTTATGGAAAAGATATAAAAGTTCTCTGAAAGACATAAAACTTAATTAAACAGAGAGATAGATCAGGTTAATAGACAAAGAGAGTCAATACTGAAAAGATGACAACAGTCTTCCACTTTAATCTGTAAATTCAATGTGTTTCTAATAAAAACTCCCTATCCTCTATCCAGGCTTTTGTGGAATTCAAAGCTTGTCCTAAAGTTGACATTGAAGAGCAAAGGGCCAAGAACAGCACGATAACCCCAAAGTAAGGCAAAGACCTGTATCAGACACCAAGACGTTTTGTGAGACTGATACAGACCATGTGATCAGGGCCCAGGACAGACAGGCCGGGGGAGCAGAGAACCCACACACCCACACTGACACAGATACTGAGTCTGACTGACAGGCTAGTGCGGGTTAGTGTGGAAAGAGACAGCTTGTTCAGTAAGTGGCACTGAGATGACAACAGGCTACCCGTGTGGTAAGAATGAAATCAGACGCTACTGCACACCTTACACAAAGCCAAATTCAAGGTGGGTCAGAAAGCAACACTTAAAAGCAAAACTTTGGAACATACAGCACACATTTTTAAAGTTGACTACCCGACAATTTTATACTTCTATATACAAAGGCATTATAATTGAGGTATCTTAATCACAGACTAGAAAAAGGTATGGAACAGTACATATATGACTGACAAAGATTAGTAACCAGAATACATTAAATTTTTTAATCCTCCTAAGAATCAATAAGAAAAAGATAAACTGCCTCATAAGAAAATGGGCTAAGGACAGGGACAGGCCTGGAGTGGCCAGTCACAAAAGGAAAAGCAGCCGGGCCCCCCTGGCAGTCAGGGACACAGAGCACGCTGAGCAGAAGTGAGGCGCCAGCTCACATTCTCCAGACACATGGGACTAAAACGGGCATACGAGGCACAGGAGAGTCCTTGAGTCAGAAGGGGACTGCGTCCTGCCAGTGGGGGGAAGGCAGAGGCGGCCAGGCTGGACAGCAATCGGGTCACATCTAGATGTTCAACTACCCTGCAACCCAGAAGTTTTCCTTTTCTTTTTATGGTTTTTTTTAGAATTTTCAGAATACTGTTTTACTGATCTATCATTACTTTTGACTGAGAATTTTCAGAGTCTAAATTTTATGAAATTTGATTCTCCAGCAGACTGGAAAAGTCAAGAGATGAATTCACAATGTAAACATGTTTCTAAAATTTCCTTTTAAAAGACTGTTCACACAATTCTAACATAATTTGTTTGAATTGTGTTGGAATTTTTGTGCAGTTTTTCCAACCTTATTGGGATACAACTAACCAACAGAAATTGTACACATTTAAGGTGTATACTTGATGCTTTGGTATATACACACACTGTGGAACGATCACATGTCCATCACCTCACAGTGACCTTGTGTGCGTGCATGCTGAGAACACTTAAGATCTGCCCTCCCAGCAAATGTCAAGTACACAATACGGTACTGTTAACTATCGGTACTGTTAACTATCGTCACCATGCTGCACCTTAGATCTGCAAACTTACTCACCCTGCATAACTCAAACTTTGCACCTGGGAGCAACAGCTCTCCATTTCCCTCTCCCCCAGCCCCTGGCAGCCAGCATTCTACTCTCTGCTTCCCTGAGTTCGAGGATTTTAGATTCTGCATGTAAATGAGATCATGCAGTAGTCAGTCATCTTTCTGTGTCTGGCTTATTACACTTAGCATATCTTCCATGTTGTTAGAAATGGCAGGATTTCCTTCTTTTTTAAGACTGAATAATATTCATACACATAATGTATACATATATGATCACTATATATTATATATTATATAATGTATATATTATATAATACATATACACCATCTTCTTTATCCATTAATCTGTTATATATATATACATGATTAGTATATATTAATATATATTCTTTTACATAATGTATATATTACACATTATATATACACCCCATTTTCTTTTTCCATTAATCTGTCAATGGACACTTGGGTTGTTTCCATATCTTGGCTACTGTAAATAAGGCTGCAATAAACATGGGAATGCAGATATCTCTTCAAGATACTGATTTCATTTCCTTCAGATATATTCCCAGAAGTGGGATTGCTGGGTCATATGTAATTCTATTTTTAATTTTTTGAGGAACCTGCAAACTGCTTTCCATAATGGCTGTACCAATTAATTCCCACCAATAGTAGACAGCAGAAATTTATTCTTAAGCAGAGCATCTCCTATACAGGGGCATAAGGAGACACATACAGTGTTAAATTGAGCATTGTTTGTAATTGCAAAATACTTAGAAACAACTTGAACGTCTAACAACAGAAGGATGGACAAATTACAGCATGTTCATATAATGTAAAACTACAAAGTATGAAAATAAATGAAACAGCCATATCTATCAACATGAATATTAAAAATATAAAGCTGGGGGGCCGGCCCATGGCTCACTTGGGAGAGTGTGGTGCTGATAACACCAAGGCCACAGGTTCAGTTCCCTTTGTGGGGATGGCCATTTAGCTCACTTGGAAGAGCGTGCTGCTGACAACACTAAGTCGAGGGTTAAGATCCCCTTACTAGTCATCTTATAAAATGTGTGTGTGTGTGTGTGTGTAAAGCTGAATTAAATAAAAGTTTTTAAAAGTTGCTAAAGATATTTGAGTATGATGCCATTTATAAAAAGTTTCAGAAGAATATCATTATGATACTATATTTGTTTATGGATGAGGGGGGTACTTCCAGAAATTCACAGAAACATCCATATTATCGTTTAATTCTACTGATACAAACTTTTTCAAGCACCTTTGTATATGTGACAAATATACTAAAACATGTTTAGAAATACAAATTCAATTGGAAGGGAAGGGAAGAGGCTTCAATGATGTACATAAGATTAAACTTCTAAATAAGAAATAAACGAAAGATTTTAGATTTGACAAAACTGGGTAGTAAGTACACAAACATTCATTAGTTTATTATCTATACCTTTCCATATAGTTAACATTTTTCATAATTAAAAAAACAAAAGACCAAGGACCAATTTGAGGTGGTCTTTTCCAATCACCAACAGACTTATCTATTTGGAGGGACCACTAGTCCATGTGGCTCCAGCCCCTTGGGAGAGCCCACGTGACAAAGAGCGTGGAGGGACCCTGTCACCTCCAGCCCCATGCTGGGCAACATTTCCGGCCCCACCCCCTCTGCTGTCATCCAGCTCCCAGCTCCCTGTGCCCTTCCCTGGAAGGATCTTCCTTCTGTCCGTCGCCTCAGGGTTTGCCACACGTCTGCGTCTGCTCTCCGGGGGAATTGTCATCAGTTTTCTCAAGGTCCATGGCCTTGATGTTTGGGAGAAGCTCAAAAGGCTGAACAAAACAGGGAAGAGTGATTCCTCTCCTTCAGTCACAGGCTGGAAGGCACAAGATAAATCCTGACACCTCATGACATGATCAGTCTTCTTAAACCTTCATTCCAGGTTCTGAGGTGCATTTAGTTTTGCTTACAAAATGACAGGTGAAAGTTCAAAATGACTACAGATTAACTAAATGCAAATTACTAACATATGACATATGCATGGAAATAATTTTCCTTCTATTTTTTATAATAGAGAAATTGTGATAAAAGGAACAATTTCCACCTTTAATGGCATCACTAAACGTTCCTTATAATTTCTGACACTGAAATAAAAATGAACGGCCTCCTGGCATCAGGAGATTTCCCGCATATACATATTTATGTAGATGCATTCCAGAGGCCATACAAACAGCAGGAACCGTTTCCCATTCTTTGCTTGGATTCAAGTGCACCAACTTCAGCTGCGCAAGCAAAATCTTTGCTATGATTTCCTTTGAAATATTAATCACCAGGCCCCTGCATTACACCATTATCTATCAGAAACAGAGAAATTCACACCCACATCCCCATGCTTGGGGCATGGGCCAGTGATGAGAACTGAAAAGCACATTTCTTTAAGCAGCCAAATCCTAAAGCATGAACGAGCCTGTTACTCGTCAGCTGTCTTCAAAGTGACTCATCTATTATCTCTACGCCATCTATACTGTCTCTTGCCAGATACTTATTGGCATGTGTCTGTCCACGTCTGAGCACGTTCCAATTGGTAAACTGACAAATGTCACAGCCAATCAAGTTCAATAAGTCACAGAGTAGATCCCATCTCTATAGCCTTGGGAGGGCTGGTCAGGGAAGAGAGAAGCCCACAAGGTCTACTCCCTGGTCCTGGGATTCTGCTTGTTGCTCTAATGTATCAATACTTCCTAACTGAAATAAGCCTTTTAGAGCCATATGGTATAAGAGAAAAATATAAAATAATTAAAATACACTGAAATAATAATTTTAAAAATTCCTAATGGACCTTTATGCCTTGGTTGATATCAGGATATATATATATACACACGTTTCTCCAGAGAAACAGAACATATATACACACACACACACACACACACACATATACACACATATAAATATACATATATATATCTCCTGTTGTTACATACACATGGGTACTTCAAAAAGTTTGTGGAAAAATAGAATTAGAAGATAATAGGAATCTTTCCATGAACTTGTGAATCCTGAAAGAGCCAATCCTTCAAGACAGGTCCTGAGTGACTAACTGGGTCCAGATTAAAACTGTAGCTAAACAGCCATTTGCTAACTAGAGGTTGCACGTGCAACCCGTTTGGGACTTTTACAAGCTACCTGTCCCTGATAATGTTGTCTCAGCTGCTGCACATAAACTTCACCAGTGGACGGCAACATGACAAGTGTTAACTGGCCAGAGCTCAGCTCAGAATCCCTCTTTTGTTTTTTTTTTTTTTTAGAATCCCTCTTTTGCATAACAGGCCAAACCAATCAGGACTGAGCAAGCTCGAATCCCTCATCTGCACAGGAGGTCCTGGGCAGGAACTTCTGCTATATAGGACATCCTTTCTCTTCGTGCTGGTGGGGCACACTTCCTTTCCTACCAAAGGCTGCATCTTCCTGGTCTGCAAACTGTTCTCCAAAGAAAGCCTCCCTTTATCTACAAATTCTTTTCCAGTAAAATTTGTTAAACTTTTTGAGGTATCCTCGTGTGTGTATGTGTGTATGTATATATGTATGTGTATGTACATATATATGTGTATATATACAGAGAGAGAGAGAGAGAGAGAGAGAGAGAGAGAGGAAGAGAGAGATAGATCTTAAGGAACAGCTTCAATCAGTTGAAGGCCTAAGACTGACCTCCCCTGAGCAAGAAGGAATTCTGCAAGTCCCCTGATTAAATATTAATCTCATTCAAAGTATACCTTCACAGAAACATTCAGAATAATGTCTGATCACATATCTGCGCATGGCAGTCCAGCCAAGGTGACGCATAGATCAACCATCATAGTCCAGATCAGGGTCTCTGTCTTCAATTTTGAAAGACATTTTCCAGTGCTGTGTTCCCTGGTCTTACTAAATGCCAAATGATTGGTTTAAATATACAGTTGATTAAAAAGAAATCAACCCTCCTTGACAAGTTAGGAAATCCTCTGGCTCACAGATGAGAACCGGCCTGCCAAGTTCTCCCAGGGGCTGGCCTGAGAGCCTAGAAAGTGGACAAGGCAGGGAGCCCCCCTCACCTCTTTCCCACCTGCTCTCTATCACTCGCTGCTGCTTCTGGCCCTGAGGGAGGAGCTGGTCCTCAAATGTAAAAGTGCACACTGGACAAAACCAGGTAAGACTCAAACACAGACAATGACCTGGATTTACATATTTTAAGAAGAGTCTCAGGACACTCACAGGGTTGGGCATAGGCACTCCCAGCAGACCATGTGCGACTCAGCGTAGGATCACATGGTCCTCTGTTACTGGCAAGACACATCACAGAGGTGGCTCCCTTCACAAGTGTCACGTTGCCTGCAAATGCCCATCTCTTTTATGGAGGAAATCAAAGACATCCCTTTCATGCTGCTCTGTCAAAACTTCATGAATTACACACAATGCTCTGAAAGACCATGGGGGCCAGAGCCGGCCACTAAGTTGTAAGAAGAATTAACTTTCTATGGCTAACCTCAACTGTCCTTGTGATGTCTCCTCCCACCTCCCAACTCTCAACATCACCCGCCTGATAACGCATGACTCGGCATGTTTAGAAGATGCCACATCACCCTCTGACCTTTCAGCACCATTCAGAGGCACCTTTGCTACCCTGTCCAAACCAATATACTCTACCCTTTGTATCGTGTCAAGGATGTTCCTGACAAATTCAAAGGAAAAAGATCCTGCTGTGGGATCTGATTATTTTTTCTTTGAAGCAGGAAATGACATCACACCAGTTAATAGCTCAAAGCCTCGATTCTCTCTGCAGATGGAACTCAGCCAGAAGAGCACAGGAGTCACAGAGCAAGCTGGTGGCGGCTCTCGGTGCACACACCATGTTCTGTCCATGGTCCCACCATGACTCAAGTGGCATGGACATGGCAGACCTTCTTAAGACACAGGCATGGCTGAACCCACTGACACAGGCTCACCTTCAGCCTGCTCCCTAGGGTGTGCGGGGCCCCACAGGCCCCTGCCGTGGGCCCTGTGGTGCCTCCTCACCCACTCTCTCCTGGGACTCCTTCCTCCCCTCCTGGCCTCAGCAGCCCTTTCTTTCTTCTGCCTCCACCTTCCCCATCCTTTAAGGTCTGAGCCCTGCCCCTCTTTGCTAAGATTCCCTGGGCTGCTGCAGGCTCCCTCCAGGCTGCTCCCTTCCTGGGTTCTGGGGCCATATTCCCCACAACAGATCGGGACACAAGTGTGCAGCACATTCTTCTACTCACTCGCTTCCCACAAGGACTCCTGAGGGCCAGGGGAATGTGCCCTGCTCCTGCATCCTTGAGTTCCTAGCTCAGACACAGGCATGCAATAGCTCCCTCTGCTCTTGTGGAAAGGTCAGGGGCTGCCAAAGTCAGACAGGCCTGGGCTATAGCTCCCACACTGCGTGAGGTCATTACAGTCCCTGTCTCAGTTCTGACTGTAAAACAGCAATTAGTATTGCAGTACAAATTACAGTAAGAATTAGAGATGACATTGTGATTGTGTAAGTGCACAGCAGAGTCCTTGTGAAAAAATGCTGGTCAGAATTCACTCAATCCCCTGAGCCAGACCTTTGGAGCTCTGGCTTCAATAGTAAGACTCTTTTCCCTGCACAGGTTGCTTAGCAACAGAGGAAGGGAAAGGAACAGGATGCTATGCTTGTGCAAGATAAGGGGAGTGATGCCAGCACCCCCAAGGATAAGCAACAGGAGGCTGTGAGGCGCCTGGAATCTTCCACTTCTGCAGCCTTTCTCTCTTTGGCATAGCTCCACTTTTGTCTCTAACTCCTTTATAAGCTTCAACTCTTGAAGCATCACCTCCCCCCACCCTGGGTTGCAGAAAATGCAAATGCGCAGCACTCAGGCTGATCCTCCACCGATCCATTCCCTAATTTACCGCCGCCCGTCAGTAACAATAACAATAGACTCCTTGTAAACTATGTGGAGTTGCCTTCTTCGTTCTTCAGTCTCCACATACCCTCTCAGCTTGGTAAGCATTCTACTGTCAGCTCACACTCAGACACCTCTACTCAAAACAAGTGGTCAAGAGAATGATGAAACCAACGATAAGCCAATACATTTTTCACTGTAAGCACTCACCTGAAAATTCTTAAAAACAGACAGCTTAGGTTCACATGAACCTCAGTTTCCTCAACTGGAAAAAAGAAGAGATGGGTTGGATAAACTCTAAGGAACTCAGGACTTCTGAGACCCAGGTCTCTGCGGTCTGCACTTCAAGGGTACTGCCTCGTGGAGGCTCGGGAAGCCTGCCAGGTGTTCAGGCCACAAGTGAACAAGCAACAAGTTCACTCCCCAAAAGATGACTTGTGAGTACCTGTCTCTACCAACACATCCACACAGCCACCTCCCTCACTGCTATGGTCAACTGCAAATGATCATTCCTGAAGTAAACAAATAAGGAAGCCACCAAGGGAGCAGAAGGCTGACAGCACCAAGTGAGTTTATGCAGGCCCAGTGTCCACTGGTGAGGGGAAAGAGACACTCATTTCTTACAACAAGGCAATAAAGGGCATTTGCTTAGTCCAACGTGTGAGGTTTTCAATATCATTGACTGGGATCTTCCAGAGTTACTCAGCTACTGGAATACTTGGAAGGAGATAGCAATGGCAGGAATAAATACAGGTGATGCACATCCATCCTGGTATGATGCTGAGACAGAAACATCTAACGCATCTCTAAAACGCCTCCGTCGACTGACAGCCTTATGTGACTTGTGTCCTTCGTGGCCGGCTCAGTGCTTGGCATTGAGAAGAAGCACCTCAATGAGTGTTGGGTGGACAGATGGGCCAACAGATGTCGTCCTTTCTTACATGAGAACAGAAACAGAGTCTCTTTGTGTGTGGTAAGCCATGTATCTTCATTTTTAACAAGCTCCCGAGATGATTCCCACACAGAGTAGAGTGGAAGAACCACAGTGCTGGGTTGAAAGCTTCTAGAGATGAGGCCCTACCTTCCCTTCTTGTCTGGGTCTCCCACAGCGTCTAGCACAGTACTTGTGCACACAGCAAGGATTCAAAAAGGATAGGATAATGAGTGAGTGAATGAATGGTATGCTGAAGTTCCAAATTACTTGCTTAATGGGTAGCTTCACACCGAGCTGTTCTGACCTTTGATTATCACTGATGACTGAACATTTAAAAGGCCTCAGACCACCAACCTTGAGCAAACACTTAAACCTGTCCGTTTGCAAATTAGGCTGTGAATAAGACTTTATTGCTTTAAAACTAATTTCAACAAAAATAACTCACATTCACCTAATAGCCATTCTCCAGGGAATTCCCAGATTTAGCAGGAAATAGAATATTGAAAAGAACATCTTATGAGCTAAATCAAGGAGTGTTATACAGGCACTGCAGGGCAACACGGGAACCTCCACGTCCCAGCCCAGTGACACTGTGACTGCTCTGTGTCCTGGAGGCCTCGTGCCTTGCACACTTGCTCGCCCAGGCCAGGCCTTCAGATTGTGTGTGAGAGTGAGTGCGTGTGCCTGTGGTGTGATTTTAAAAAACATTTTCAAATCAGACTTTCCAAAAATTCCCCCCAAAATTAGCACAGTATAAAAAATCCCATGTAACCCTCACTGAGGATCCACAATGACCAATATTTGACTAATGCTGTTTCCTTTATAACTAACCCCCACTCTGCCCACATGCTGTTGGATTATTCTAAAACAAATCCCAGGCATCACATTTCATCCATCCATAGCTTCTTTTAGAGCTGAGAACTCCTTCTAGAAGCACTATCCAAAGACTATTAACATATCTAAAAATTAACTCCTCCTCAATATGAGATAGCACATCTCCAAGCCATGCGTCTTTTCACGGCTGCTTTGCTCTAATCAGGCTCCAAGTGAAGTGCACACATTGCAGGGGACAATTAAGTCCCCTAAGACTTTTAAAAATCTCCAAGTCTCCCCTCCCTCCTTCTTGCCTCTGTGCTTTGTTTTTGCTGGTCATTTGTTCAGCAGGATGTTTCACACTTTGGCGTGGTTAGTTCTACCTGCTTCCCCTTGTCCTGATGCTTCCCATAACTCAGGTCTAGGGGCTGGATCAGATCCAGGTGTGCGCGGTGTGTGTGAATAATTCATTGATAGAGCTGCGTCCTTCATATTTCCCCACATCAGGAGGTACAGAATGTCTGTGGTCTCTTTCCTTGTGATGCTATGATTGATTAGCAGGTCCAGGTGTAGCTGGGCAGAACCATCCATTATAAAGCTCCCTGAAAGCTCCCCCTGATGGTTTTCAAAGCACTGCCGGAGCCCATCACTTCATTAGGGAGAGGCTGAAATTCTCTCATTCTCTGCATTTACAGCTACATTTCTCCTAGAAGGAATCACTTTCCCTCAAAAACTATTTGATTACCAGAAACACAGAATACTTGCTTGAATCTTTTCTTTTATTTAGCAGTTGGTGCCCTAGGAATCTTCAAAGGCAACCCGTAAAGGTTTTATTCAGAAATTATAATGAATTCAGAGGGTTTAACGTATTTGATATGTTGCAATAAACTGCCATCATAATTTCTCCTGATGCTCACTTTTCCCATTTCTGGGCAGAGGGAGCCCTTTAAATTGAGCTTTTGACCTGACCCCAGGAGTCTATGAGAAGTTCCCCACTTTCTTTATGACTAGACATTCCAGAATCATCTTGAATGTTTCCCGGAGTCAAACGTTTCTCTAAGTAGCCCTGGTTCCTTTTCATGGGAAGTGGAACAGGGACTCTACAGGGTTGCTCATTCCCACTGGGTTGATCACTGGGTCGAATGATTTTCACTGCAGAGAGCTAGGAGGTATGACTTTATTTTTTTAAAAAGGAAGAATGTATAAGTTCATACTGACTCTTATTCTTTAAGATTACAGGGGTTTTATTTCTTTGGTTTTATGCTGATTCTCTTTTACGTTAAATCTTAATTCCAATAACATTATCATAATTACTTATTTGCTTTATCCTAATATGTTTGTGTAGATATGTACTTCAGTATTTACATAAATAATAGTTTCAAAACAGCACTAATGTTACTCTAACAATTTGATTACTGAATAGTTTTTAAATTTCTTTTGCAATTCTTTTTGTGCTTAATATATATCCTGAATAAATGCCACTGAATTGTACACTTTTAAAAATTGAACTTTATGGTATGTATATTACATCTTAATTTTTTTAAAAGAATAGAAATCTAATATAAGGGTAATTCACTGCACTATCTAGAGGCTTTGAGGAACATTAAAGAGGAAATCAGCAGCTTTTCAAAAAAAACAGAGATATTCTATCAGATCTGGAAAGTATATTTGAAGTAACTGTTCTGTGTATGGTTAAAGCACCAACTTTATAGATAGTTTAGGGTTTTATTAACTTAATCTCATTCTTGCTTTTTAAGGATAGCTTTCTTATTTGGGTTTAATTTGTTTTTACAATTATATAAAGCAACACATGATTCTGAAGTTTATAAAACAAGGTGCATTTGGAGGAGTCAGGCTCCATCCCTGACCTTACTGTTGTGTCCCATCCTCTCCATGGAGACCACAGCCCTTCCCATCGGTTTCTGGTTTATGCTTTCATTGATTTCTTCTTTCTTTTGTAACATACGCAAATAGGAATGTGTGTGTGTGCATGTGCATATACTCACACTCGCCAATCGACCAATAGATGAGTGACAGGCATCATATTCACTGTTGTGTGCTGTGCTTCTCCCAGTGAGCAATACAGCAGAGTCCACTAGCCATACAGAGACAGACCCACACTCCTTCCCACCCCATACAGTACTCCAATGTGAGCAGCATCAGTCATTCAACCTGTCCCATTTTTGATGGATATTTGTGTTGTTTCTGGTCTTTTGCTGTTACAACAGTGCTATAACAAACAGGCCTGTGGATATGGCATTTTATATTTTCTTCAACTTATCTTTTGGATGGTTTGTGGGCCAACAGGTGAAAGCATCACCTTATGAGGAAAGTCACTGTGGGCTGATGGCTCTCCTTTGCTGGGCATTAGATGGGCATTAGATAACATCACCTACTGTGCAAATATTATTGCATATAAACTATTAGCATACGGGGAAGGGGACTACTCTTTTTATTAAACTTCTTATTTTGAGATAACTGTAGATGCACATGCAGTTGTAAGAAACAATAAGAAGTGATGCCACAGACCCTTTACCCAGTTAGAGGCCACATTTCAAATTCACAATAAAAGGAATAATGATCAGCTCCTCTGCCTGGAGCTCCTCCCATGACTCACAGAAGGAGCATTTGGCTACAGTGCTCCGTGGACACATTCCAGTATCACAGCCAAATAGACATTTTACATATTCTACTGAACTGTTTATCCTAGTGGGCACTGGTGTGCTTAAAATTTTTAATGTGGGCATATGATTTTAGCTTTATGGTTTTCAGAACAATTAATGTGGTTTACATTGCACGTCCACCAGTGCACATGTACGTAGATGTAGACAGCCAGTGTATCCATGCGCGTGTATGTGGATTCAGTGTGACTTCTTCTAAATAAAGTCTAGCTATTCTTCTGTCTTTGAACTCCTGGTGAATAAGTATTAATTTGACCATAAAAACTCCATTGTTCAGATCCTTGGGCATTATTTTTTTTCTATTTGATAACTCACAAACTGATAAGAAAGAATTAAAAAGTTCTCCATTACGACTGTAATCTTTCTATCAGATTTTGGATTTATGTTGTCTTATCTTCGGAACTTAGGACATATTTATTTAACATTGTTTGCTACAATAACGTAGCTCTCTTTAATTAATTTATTAATATAACTTCCCTTGAATAGTCTTTTCTTTTCATCTGAACATTATCACTCCTGTTTTGCTTCAGCTCAAGTTTGATTGGGAGAACTTTGCCCAGCATTTCATTTCTAACCCTTCTATGTCCCAAAAGGAAGAATAAATGTGAAGGCAGAAAGTTAAAGTAAAAGCTGGCAACAATGAGAGTACGTAAATAAAACAGTCAACTAATTTGTGGGTAGCTAAAATAATATTTTTGGTGCTCTATTTTACTCTTTGGAAAAACTTAATTCACAACCAACCAAACACTCTGATATTCCAGTGTTTTAAGTTGTTTAAGTATTGAGTTAACACACAAATATCTTTTCAAAAATATGAGAGTAAAAGATGCCAATAGAACAAGAGCCTTCAAACTTACTGTCCATCATTTAAGAAGAAAAGAAACCTCTCGATGGGTAACTTTCCCTGAAGCCAGCCCCATCCATGAGATTCCACTTTTCTGAAGGTAAACACTATCCTAAATTGTGTTTGTCATTTCTTTAATTGTCTCTCTCTCTGCACCACAGTGGTTTTCTTCTGGTTTTGAAGTTTAATAAAAGTAAATAAAAGGTATGTATTAATCAAGAACGTTTTTCTTTCGTTACACATTATGTTCCTGACATACACTCACATTGCTGCATGTAGCTGCAGATCATTACTAATTTTCATTGCTCCAATAGTACTCCATAATGTACTTATCCATTCTACTGTTGATGGATATTTAGGTTCTGCTCCACTTTTTCTATTAAATATCAGTACTGCTATAATCTTTGTAAACATTTTCAAGAGTCTCTCCAGAGCAGTGGCTTTCAAACTGCTGTGTGCTCCAAAATCACCTGGGGGGCTTGTTAAAGCACGAATTACTACTGGGCATAATACTAACCCCAGCATTTCTGATTCAGGAAAGCCTGGGAAATGAGATCTAAGAATCTGCGTTTCTAACAAATTTTCTGGTGGTGCTGATGCTGCTTGCCCAGGGAGCACACTTGGAAAATCACTTCTCCACAGCAGTACCGCCCAGCAGAATTCTGCGACAGTGGAAAGGTCGTATGTCTGCACTGCCCAGCACAGTGACCACTCGCCATGGGTGGGTCTGGAGTGCCTGAAATGTAGCTAGTGTGACTGAGCAGTGGAACAGTTCAATCCATTTCATTCTGATTAATATTCATTTAAATCGTCGCATGTGGCTCTGAGTACACACAACCCAGGAGTGGAACACCTAGGACATAGAGAATGCACCTCCTCAACTTCCCTGGCCCAAGCCAAGTTACCTTTTGAAGGCGATTGGACTAGTTTACACGCCCCCCCAAGCATCCTTTCTTTCACCCTTAAGCAGAGGGTCCCCCAAACCCTCACTCACCAGGAGACACATACCAAAGCTCAGCAGAAAGGTAACGAGTGTTCCCTGCAGTCCTGGGGCAGGGCTGGGATTGTTCCTAATGCAGCCTTACCCTGAGGATGAAGCCGTTGGGGCTGACAGCTTTACCTGCAGCGTTCTCCCCTTAGCCCCACTACCTGGGGTGAACCACGACCATTTCCTTCTGTCCCCAGTACTTGGTAGGGCCTCAAACACAAAAGCTCATCAAGTTCATCAGATCTGAAAATATGACTTTAGGGTTCCACTTACTTTGGGTTCATGTTTTGACTCAATTTTTTTTTTTTTATGGCTTCTGAGTACCTCTATCCAGCATTTTAAAAGATTTTTATTACTTTTTGATGTATAATTGAAAATACAGACATATAGCATACTATCTGACAGGCTTTGTCAAATCAGTACACCAGTGGAACCCCCTCAAGATACAGAACATGCTCTCCCACAAGAATTCCTGCACTGCCCACCACTAGCCAGAGGAAGCTACTGCTTTGATTGTATCACTTGGATTAGTCTTTCCAGTTCTAGAACTTCACGTAAATGAAACTGTGCACTATATTCTCTTTTGTGTTTTGTTCCTGTTGGTTAACATGGAGTTTTTGAGATTCATCCACATTGTTACTGAATAACATTACGCTGTATGAAACTGTTTATCCATTCTTTCACTGATATTTCAGTTGTTTCCAGTTTTTGGCTAATATGAATGAGGCTGCTATGAACATTCTTACACAAGCATTTTTTTTGTAGACATAAATGTCCATTTCTTGTGTGAATACCTAAGAATGGAGTTGTTAATCATAAAGTAGGCATAGGTTTAGTTTTACAAGAAATTGCCAGTTTTCCAAAGTGATGGCACCATTTAACATTCCCACCAGCTGTGTCTCAGACTTCTGATTGTACCACATGCTTGTCAGCATTTAGTGTTGTCAATTCTTTTATTTTTAGCCATTCAGTGGATACACAGTAGTATCTCACTGTGGTTTTAATTGGAATTTCCCTACTGACTAATAATGTTGAGTACTTTTTCAAGTGTTTATTAGCTATTTGTCTGTCTGCTGTTGTGAAGTGTCTGTCTGAACCCTTTGTCCATTTTTTAACTGGGCTACCAGCCTTTGTGATGCTGAGCTATGGGAGTTTATGTATCCTGGACACGAGTCCTTTATCCTTTCCTCCCAGGCTATCTCTTGACTATTCTGGACTCTGCTTGACCCCATTATTCTGCTATCTGTCCTTATGCCAGTACCACACTGCCTTGATTTCTATAGCTCTACAGTCTTGAAATCAAGAGGTTAAGTTCTCCAACTTAGTTCTTCTTTTATAGAATTTTGTAAATTTTATCTTGGATCTTTTGCATGTCCATATACATTTTATAATAGACTTGTTAGTTTCTACAAAAAGAAGCTTGGTATAATTTTGATTGGGACTATATTGATTCTAAAGATCAATTTGGGGAAAATTAATATCTTAACAACCTTAAGTCTTTCTATTCACAAACATGGTACATCTCACCATATATTTACATCCTCAATTTCTCTCAGCCATGTTTTTCAGTTTTTAGTGTAAAGATCTTGAGTAGTTTTAGTTAAATTTATCCCTACCTGTTTTTATGATTTTTGATGTTATTATAAATGGTATTGGCTTCTAAATTTTATTTTCCAATTGTTCATTGCTAATATATAGGAACACAATTGAGTTTTGCATAGTAACCTTGTGTCCTCATCTTTTTGTTGATAGATTCTTTAGGATTTTCTACATATACAATCAATAAGGACAGTTTAACTTTTCTCTCCCTAAATCTTTAAGCCTTTATTTCACCTTCATGCCTGATTGCCCTAGCTGCCCTCTCCAGTACAATACTGAATGCAAATACTCCCGCCTTGCACTCAACTTAGGGGAAAGCATATTTGATAACTTTGCCGTTAATTATGGTGAGAGCTGTAAGACTATGCAGATGTCTTTTCACAGAGAGGAATTTTCTTTCTATTCCACTATATGAGTTTTTATCATGAGTGGGTGAATTTTTTCAAGTGCTTTTTCTGCATCTCTTGACATGATCATATGGTTTTCTCCTTTATTTTGCTAACGTGGCCAACTACCCTGATTGGTTTTTGAATGTTAAACCAACCTTGCATGCCTGGGATAAATCCCTCTCAGTCATGAATACTGTCGTTTTGATATATTATGTGAATCAATTTGCTAATGCTTTGTCAAAAATTTTTGCATTTGTGTTAATGAGGGATATTGGTTTCTAATTTTCTTACAACGTCCTTGTCACATTTAGGTATCTGAGTTATACTGACTCATAAAAATAAATGGGAAACAGTCCTTCCTCCTCTACTTTCTGAAAAAGTTTGTATAACAATGGTATTACTTCTTCCTTAAATGTTCACCAGTGGTCACCTGAGCCAGAATTTGTCTTTGTAGGAAGGTTCCTAATTACAAATGCCACTTCTTTAATGGATATCGGAATTTTCAGGCTTCCTATTTCTTCTTAGGCAAAGTGTGATCATTTGTATCCTTGGAATTCGTCCATTTCATCTAAGTTGTTAAGTTTATTGTTATAAAGTTGTTAATAATATTCCTTTATACCTTTTTAATATCTGTAGGATCTGAAGTGATGTCCCTTATCACATCCATTATATTGGTAATTCTCTCTCTCTCTCTCTTTCTCTCTCTCTCTCTCTCCTTGATCAGCCTAGCTGGAGATTTTTCAGTATTACTGATCTTTCAATTTTGTTGATTTCCTCCACTGCTTGCCCATTTTTTATTTCATTGCTTTCTACTCTTTTCATTTTTATTTCCTCCCTTCTATTTCCTTTGGGTTTTTAACTCTTCTTTTTCTACCTTCTAAAAGTGGAAATTAAATTTATCGATCTCAAATCTTTCTTTTCTACTGTATGCATCAATGGTATACATTAACTCTCTAATCACTGCTTTACTGCCTCCCACAAATTCAGATATACTGTATTTTTATTACCCACTCACTTCAAAATATTTTCTTGTTTCCCTTGACTTCTTTTACTCAATGGTTATTTAGAAGTGTGCAACTTAATCTTGAAAAATGTGCGGATCTTTAGATATCTTTCTTTCTGATTGATTTCTACCTTAATTTTGTTATGGTTAGATAACATGCTCTGTATGATTTCAATTCTTTATAATTTTAAGACTTACCTCATGGCCAGGAAATAGGCTAACTTGGTGATCGGTCATTGTGTACTTGGTATGTGCAGTTGTTGGAAACAGTATTCTATAAATGTCAACGAGACCGAGCAAACTGCTTGACAGTTTTATTTAAATCTCATAGATCTTTACCAACTATTGGTCTATTCATTATATCAATAACTGAGACAGAAAAGTAAAAATCTCTGTCACTGTGGGTTGTCTGCTTCTTTCAAGGCTGTCCATCTGTGCTTCATGCAATTAGAAGTTCTGTTAACACATTTAGGGTAGTTTTGCCTTCTTGATTAACAGAACCTTTTCCTACTAAAAATAATTTTTAAAAAGTCCTTCTTTAGCTTTGTTAGTATGCGAAAGCATGTCTTGAAGTCTCCTTCATCTGATATGAATGTAGGCAGCCTTCCTTTGACTCGTCTTTGCATGACACATCTTTTTCTACCGTTTTTCCTATATGTATCATTATATTTGAAGTACATCATTTATAAAGAGCATATCATTGGATCATACTTATTCAGTCTGACAAACTCTGTCTTTTAACTGACGTGTTTAGTCCATTTGTATTTAATGTAATTGTTGACATGATCTAGTTTAAGTCTACCATCTTGCAATTGGCTTCTGATGTTCTGTGTTCTTTTTTTCCCCACACTTGCTGCCTTCTTTTGAATTAATCATTTTATACTTACGCTTTATTTTGCTAGTGGTTGCTCTAGGGGCTGTAGAATACATCCTTAACTTATCTCATTTTATCTTTAATTATATTGTACCACTTCACATATAATGTAAAAATTTTACTTCTATTTACCCCTTCCCTTCCTTTGTGCTATTATAAAAACATGTTTATAAATATTTCTCTAGCATTTTTATTTGTTTTCAATGGGAAGGTGCCTGTTTCACCAACCTTCTAAAAATTAAAGTCTATTTTTCTTTATTAAGATGGCTGCCCCACACCCTTACCTACCTATCAATAACAAGTCCCAAACCTGTAAGTAATTTTCTGTTGTTTCTATATATAAAGAGCATTTAGATAGGGCAAAAAGTGACACACTCCATAGCTAGGTTCCCTGTGGCAGAGCTCTGCAAACTGATGGAATTAGACCACATGCTTCTGGGAACCCTTCCAGCCCTTACACTCTATCATACTCACTGCAGCAGCACCAGAGGAGAACACCAAGCTCTGTAGGAGCATCCTACTATGTGGTAGATTTTGGATGAATGTAAACACTTCCCAACTAGAACTAATTAATAATGGAAGAGGCTGCCTTGTGAGTAGTATGTTCACTGTCACTGCAAGTTTTCAGAAGCAAAAAGGATTCTCTACTGTAAATCACTGTTGAAAGAAATTGAAGAAGACATAAAAATGGAAAGGTATTCCATGCTCTCAAATTGAAAGAACTAACACTGTGAAAATGTTCATACTACCCAAAGCAATGAATGCAATCCCCCTCAAAATACCAATGACCTTCACAGAAATAGAAAAAACAATCCTAACATTCATATGGAACAACAAAAGACCCTGAAAAGCCAAAGCAATGCTGAGCCAAAGGAATAAAGCTGGAGGCATAACACTACCTGACTTCAAATTATACTACAAATCTATAGTAACCAAAACAGAATGGTACTGGCATAAAAACAGACACTTGGACCAATAGAACAGAGCAGAGGACCCGGAAATCAACCCACAGACTTATAGCCAACTGATCTTTGACAAAGGCACGAAGAACATGAAAAGACTGCCTCTTCAATAAATGGTGCTAGGAAAACTGGACATGCATACGCAGAAGAATTAAACTAGACCTGTACCTCTTACCATATACCAAAATCAACTCAAAATTGATTAAAGGCTTAAATATAAGACCTGAAACTATAAACTCCTAAAAGAAAACATAGGAGAAACACTTCAGGAAGTAGGACTGAGCAAAGACTTTGTAAATATGACCCTTTGTGAAAAGCTCAGGCAACAAAAGGAAAAATAAAGAAATGGGATTATATAAACTAAAAAGCTTCTGCACAGCAAAAGAAACAATTAACAAAGCAGAAAGACAACCTACAGAGTGGGAGAAAATATTTGCAAACTATGCATTTGACAAAGGATTAATATCCAGTAAATACATGGAACTCAAACAACTTAACAGTAAAACAAACAAACAAACAAACAAACAAAACAAACAAAAACAAATAACCCAATTAAAAAATGGAGAAAGGAGCTAAACAGACATTCCTCAGAGGAAGATATACAAATGGCCAACAGACACATGAAAAAATGCTCAATATCACTCAGCATCAGGGAAATGCAAATCAAAACCACTCATATCTTCTCACCCCACTTAGACTGGCTATTATCAAAAAGACTGAAAACAACAAATGCTGGTGAGGATGCAGAGTAAGGTGAACCCTCCTACAGTATGGATGGGACTGTAATTAGTGTAGCCATTATGTAAAACAATATGGAGGTTTCTCAAGCAACTGCAGAACTACCATACAACCCAGCAATTTCTTTTCTTTTTTTTTTTTTGTCTTTTTCGTGACCAGCACTCAGCCAGTGAGTGCACTGGCCATTCCTATATAGGATCCGAACCCGCGGGGGGAGCATCGCTGCGCTCCCAGCGCCACACTCTCCCGAGTGCGCCACGGGCTCGGCCCCAACCCAGCAATTTCACTGCTGGGCATATACCCAAAGGAATGGAAATTATGTCAAAGGGATACCTACACTCCCATGTTTATTGCAGCTCTGCTTACAATACGCAAGAGTTGAAACCAACCTCAATTCCCATTGTTGGACAACTGGATAAGGAAAAAGTGGTATATTTACACAATGGAATACTACTCTGCCATAAAAAGAATGAAATACCGCCATTTGCAGCAACATGGATGAACTTAGAGAAAATTGTGTTAAATGAAATAAGCCAGGCACAGAAAGAGAAATACCACCTGTGCTCACTCATAAGGGGGAGAGGGAGGAAAGAACAAACAACAATCACAGTAATTCACTGAACTTTCAAAAGGAGAGAACAGAACTAAGGTTACCAGAGGTGGGAAAGGAGGAGGGGGTGGGGGGTGAGAAAGGAATTGGTAAAGGGCCACTAAAGACGATTACATTGCATAATGTTGACTATACTAATTACCCTGATTTGAGCATCACGTATTGCACACAGGTATTGGTATTCAATTCTGTACCCCACAGATGTGCACAGTCAATTAGGATTCAATTTTAAAAAAATAAGCAATGGCAAGAATCACACACCAACAGCAACTACACACTACTACTCTGACCTAAGACAACATACTATGTGCCACAACTGTGACAAGTGCTCTACAGTCACTACTGCATTGGGTTAATTCCTCACAGCCATCTCGTGAAGCAGGTCCTACCGCCAGTGATGTTGTACGGGAGAGGGAGCTGGGCGTGGAGATGCTGCATTCCAGCCACCCTCACTTGCCTCTAGCTCTCCAGGGTGGAGCCCACACCAGCATACACAGTTGTAATCCTCACTCTTTCTCTATATTTATTCTAAAAGCAAAAACCTTACAGTATGGACTGAAATTCATGTCCATTCAGGGAGTGCCAGAGATGGTTTAATACCAAGGGCAGAGGGAAGAGGAGCACGCCCACAGCCAGGAGAGCAGGCTTCTCACCTCGTACCCTTGCTGAGCTTCGGTCTGCTCATCCACAGATGTGGATAATAACCCTCTGTCCACGCCCCCAACCCCTTGGGGTGGCTGGGAGGATCAAACTGTGCACACTGTGGACAGGTCCTGGCACAGAGAGGAGCTCCCCAACTCAGCTACAGTGGGTGAGCATGCCTGGCAGCATGCTGCAAGTTACCATGCTGAACACAGGATGTCACTGGCAAGGCAAGGAACCACTCAGACAACCAGGCCCGGGAGGGGAGTGCAGAAGAAAGCCCTGAGGTACCGAGGTACCGAGGACTCGCCCTGTGCACATGCTCTTGTTATCTTCCCAACCACAGCAGGCAGGCACTACTCCCACTTTAAAGGTGAAGACACACGTACTCAGGAAGAAGCCACAGTCAACTGTTTTCCCAGAAAGCCAACTCCAACCCCTCACACTACGTCAAATGGCCCTGTTGAGTGCTTCCCTGGCCCTTGGTACCTCTGCCACCACAGCCGCCAGCACTCTGCTGTGTAAGCGCCTCTCTCCTTGTCTGCCCTCTGCCAGAGTGTGAGTTCCTCATTGCTGGGCCGCCACACCATGACAGCTCCAGGCACACAGAAAGAGCACCACAAACAGTCACTGGATAACTGAACAACACACTAGGCACAGAGCTAGAGCTTGAGCAGACCTCTCAGACCCCCGGCACATCAGAAGAAACAATGAGCTGCCAGGCCTTAGGGAGAGAATGGGAACTGCACACAACTCCAAGTCACAGCAACCTGATATCACAGGATGAAGAGGCAAACTGCCCTCCACACCCCAGCCACAGGTGAACAAATGTCCACAGCCAGGACTCATGCTCTGGTGTGCCCCAGAAAAGCCCACACTCACCAAGAAGAGAGAGAGAGAGAGAGAGACCAAGAGCAGTCTAGGCAGAGATGGCATGTGCAAACATAAGGAATGCACACGGTGCGTTGGGGAATGGCCCGTGGAATGATGTGGCCAAGTCTGTTTGTTTCCCACCAACCACCCATTCTCCCCTTCTTCAATAAAAGAATGCACAATTTTTAGCTGTGCCAATGGCACCAGGAAAAAGTGGTCATGTACCAGGCTCCTTTATGGCTAGGTACAGCTACTTGACTAAATTCTAGCCATTAAGTTGTAAGCAGAAGTATATGCTATGTTCAGGAAGAATCCTTCAAGAAGCGGGCACGACACCCTTCTTTACCACTTCTTTCCTGCTAGCCAGGATACTGATGTGATAGCCAGAATTCTAGCGTCCTTCTTAGACTACACGGTAGCACGTTAAGAAAAGCAAAGCACCAAGATAGGTGCCTTACGATCTCAGAGTGAGTGCCACAGATCCCCACCTCTACACTCCACTTTAGGAGGAGATACTATTCTATTTTGTTCAGCCTGTTTTTCTCCACTTGTCACATGCAACCAAGTCACACTGAACTGACACAAATGGAGAGACCAAGAACAAAGCTGGTGGAGGAGAACGGACAGGGAGAATGGGAGAGAGGAAAGGCAGAAGAAAATGCAAGAGATAAGCCAGCCCTCAGTTTCCCTGGACCGCAAGACTACAATCTGCCAGGTCCCTGCAACAAACACCTACTCATCTTTTGAAACGCTGGTCAATTATTTAAAGGTGTGTTTTTAAACTTCTAAATACGGGGGATTTGGTGGTGGTAGCGGTCTCTTTGTATTACTTATTTCTATTTTAAACACACCATGATCAAAAAATATATATCAGGCCCCATTCATTGAAATTGATTGAGACTTGCTTCGTGGTCTGTTAAGTGTTTGATTTTTGCAAAGGCTTCATGTTATTCTCTATTTTTAGGTACAGGGTTCTACATATAACCATTCAATTAAGTTTGTTCTAATCTTCTGTAACTTCTAGTTTTTTATTATAGTTTTTTGGGGTTTCTTGGCGGCTGGCCGGTATGGGGCTCTGCATCCTTGACACTGGTGTTATGACACCACTCTCTCGCCAGCTGAGCTCACCAGTGGCCACCTTCTAATTTGTTGTTGTTGTTTGTCTGCTTGACAGATCGATTAATCAGACAGTTAAGTTAAAATCACCACTATGATCATGGGTTTCTTGATCTATCCCTGTAATTCTGGCAAAATTTGCTTAATATATTGTAAGTCTGAGCTTCTTAGGTGCCTATAAATTCAGAACTGTTATATATCCTCAGCAACTCACTCCTTTTACCATTATATAGAGATCTCTTAACACTTTAATACTTTTTGCCTGAAAATCTATTTTGTCTGGCATCAGTATAGGTACTGCAATTTTCTTTAGTTAGAATTTTCCTATTATATTTCTTCCTGTTTATAAAATTTAAAACTTTCTGTTTTTTGTGTGTTGATCATAAAAAGCACATAATTTGATTTTAGTTTTCAAAAATCTAATCTGACAATCAGCCATTTACATTTACTTAGACAACTATCTTTTAACATTTATTTCAAATACATTATTGGTGATTTTTACTTACCCTGCTTTTTCTAAATATTTTTTCTCCTTTTATGCCTTCTGATGTATTGGTCAAGTTTTCTCTCCTCACCCCTTTTCCTTCTACTGGTTTGGAGGGTGCACATTTTATTTCTATTCATTTATTGGTTGCCCTTTAACACTGATGTGTGGCTTTCCCTCAGCAGTCTATTGCCACCACATGTCCTCTGGCATTCTGTGGCTCTGCTGAGAGGTCTACTACCATCCCCTGTGCCACTTGTGTACAGATACCTGTCTTCTGTGATCTAGTTACTTTAAAGATGCTCTCTTTGTCTTATCATTTCATAATTTCACTATGGTATGAATAGGTCAGAATTTTTGTGTTTCCCATCTCCTTTTGTCTTTAGTTTGCATTCTGCATGACATCTTGATAATTACCTTCCCTCTTATGAATTCTCTCTTCAGCTATGTCTAATCTGTTTGAAATATGTTAGGTTTTCTTTTCACTGACTATTTTTATTATTTAGATTTTATTTCATTATTTTTCAAAGCTACCAGATGTCTTCAATTTCTACTTTTTTTTTTTTTTAACGTACTTTATAGTTTCTATTTGGTAGTTATTTCTGAAATTCTTTGGGGTCCATTCCTGCTGTCTCTCCCATGATGGGTCCTCTCTCCCCAAATGTATTTTGTAATCTTGGATTGCAGGCTTATCCTTCATGGGGATCTATATTTTGAAATCCTGTGCACCCTGGTTGAATGTGCATCTTTCTTTATGCTAGATGTTCACCTTTTCTTCTGCTTGGTGTTCCAGTGATATTAACAGGCTTTAACAAATTTTTACATTAGTTGCTCAGTTTGTTTATGCCCAGATTAAGCAGTACTTATATATTCAAATGCTAAATGGCTCTGGGACAAAGATAACAGGGAAGAGCACCCTTCCCAACCCTCTCCCCATCTGCAGCCCAGGCTGAGATAGAGGTGCATCCAGTTGTCTCCTGGACTAGTGATTTTTTTTTTTTCTAGTTCACCCTTTGTCCAAGAATATAGCCTTTCAGTCTGACTTTACTTAATTGCCTTATTTCCACATTCCTTATCCCAAGTGTGTGTATAAACCCAAGTCCAAACACTAGCAATACCTCCTTCCCATCTCCTATTTTTTACATGGTCCTCTGGTGACTACTCTGCTTTCTTGCAAGCTCTCATGCATTTAAAAGTCTTTTTTTTTATATTCTATCAGCCTTCTGGGTGTTCTGAGGATTGTATGATATCCCATATGTAAAGCTCAACACCCTACAAAGCCTCCCCTGACCCACACCGGAAGCAATGTAGGGATCTGTGTCCCCCAGACTCCCAGTTTAGCACTTTAGCTCTTTGCTGCACCTTTTGTCCAATCTGATTTATCCTTGAGGACTGGGCCTAACCCAGAGTAGATGCTTGCAGGAATACTGGTACATGGTGGGGATAGTCCCCTGGCAGCCAGACTGAGACATCTGCACTTTATCCAGTGGGAAATGGAGGTGCCTGTGAAGATGACTGGGCAGGAAGGTGGCAGGATAATTTTCCAGATGGCATGGAATGTCTGTCCCTCACAGGACCGACAGAATGACAGAGTCGAGACAGCACCATTCACAGGTCCCGAGAGGCCGGCTATGAAGGAGCACTCTAACAGAGATAACATTAAACTGTGCAAAGAAAAGGTATGAGATAGATTGTGTGCATCTGTTATTCTAAACCTACACAAAAAAGTAAATTATTCACTTGAGTGGATGTAGCTTAGGAATAAAGAGAGACACATTTCACAAATGAGCCTATTTCTCCCCAGAGAAAAGATTTCGGAGTTGCCTCAGAAGGGTTAAGACTCAGCATTAACAAAGAGCCTGCTTCCAGCACCTCCGAAGTTGTCATGGTGACGTTCCCAACCGGAAATCACTGATACTGTCCAGTCCTTTCACTTAAGTTCTCCTGAGAGATGCGGTGACACACATTGAGGAGAAACAAATGAGTCCACGGGGGCCAACCTGGGCAGTTCTCAGCTAGTTGCTAAATCGATCTCCATTTAAGCCATAACTTGGCTCAGATTACTAGCCTGGGAGGCACTAGGGACTAGGATACCAGCATCGTCAATACCATCACCTCATTGTCTTGGAATAAAAACAATAGTCAGGATGTCAATTTTGAATCATATTCTTTTAACACTGTGCTTTTTTAAAAACTACCATGGTGTTGTCTTCAAGGCCTACTAAAGAACAAAGAACTGTTTGCACCTGCACTAACCAGACCCAGACTTCTGCAGGATTCGAATGTCTACATCTGATTTTCAGTTCGTTTCCTCCCTGTTGCCTGCCCTGTTGACTTCATTCCTGCCACCATCACTACGTCTGGGTGTGGAAGTCCTAGACCCAGCTTTCTGAGCCCCTGTGGTTTTATAGTTTTTACCCACAGCCTCCCACTGTTCATGACCATGTTGGTAGGACTCTGAAGAAAGACACACTGAGGGCTGACCCCATGGCTCACTCGGGAGAGTGCGGCACTGGGAGCACAGCGGCGCTGGGAGTGCCGAGGCCGCAGGTTCGGATCCTATATAGGGATGGCCGGTGCGCTCACTGGCTGAGCGCAGTGTGGATGACACCAAACCAAGGGTTACGATCCCCTTACCAGTCACAAAGAAAAAAGGAAAGACACACTGAAGGGGCTGAGAAATGCCTGCATGAGTAACGGGCACAGGCTTCCATACAGGAGCTTTCCAATATCAATTTTGGGGCTAGCCTCCCTTGCTCCTTGGCTGGGACTCTGTGGTGATCCAAGTGGGGAAGACTGCATAATGAGTTCCAGAAAAGCACAGTGTTACTGTGTTAATAAAAATGTGACAGCACAAAACAGATGTGGAACTTCAATACCGTGAATGAAAACAGTTGCCTCCGCAGCCTGGAACAACGTTAGGTGGATGTGGCTCCCACAAACTACACAACTTCTTCTTCGTGAGTGTTCTGGGTCGTGTGTATTTCTTCTCCAAGTCTATACTTCTGCTTCAACAGTTAGAAGAGTCTTTCAATATCATTTGTCCTGTAATAATTTGTTATCCATCATTTTTATGGCAGCATTAAATTTTAAGAGAGAATTGAGAGGGACAGAAAATGTATTTCATATTCCAGCCCCCAAAAAGCCTTTAATAAATTTAGAACTTTTAAGTTTTACATTAAAATCTGACCCCAGAACCAAAATGCTGCCTGGAGCCATCCATGCTTCACACGGGAGTATGGGCCACTCATCCACCCTTGTCTGCCCCATGCAGGCTCTCCCAGCTGGCCCCAACCAGGAGACGAACCACCAGGAGACACAGCCTCAATGGCCAGAGGACAGGTTCCCATCATCCTCCACCAAACAAAGGCCTGGAAGATGTTCACAAGTGCACCCTACAGGACACCAAGGAAATCAGATCAGGGTGCCAGGCACCCACCATCACCCATGCAGCCCTTAACAGGATGCCAGCGTGCCAGGCTCTGTGTTGGGCATGGGGTCCAGACCCAAGTCAGGCACCACCCCTGACCCCAAAGACTTCCTGGCCTAGCACGAGCAGCAGGCACGAAAACAGTGGCACTGGGAAGCAGCAGGAGAAATAACAGGGCTTGGCCATGTGCTAAAGAGTTGGGAGCATCTGAAACATGGCACACAAGCTCCTGAGGAAAGGCTAGCTCTGCTAATCTGACTTGGGACACCCCTTCTGGTTAAATGTGGGACCAGGCACCGCGCAGACAGAATAACATGCAGGTTGGGACGAGGAGCACAAGAGACAGGCTCATTGAAAGACACATACAGCTGCCTAGCACTGGAGATACAATGAACGAGGCAGGGTGGCCTGGCCGGGGGGAGCCTGGGTTTAGTGCCAGTTCTGCCACCTGCCAGATGGGCAGCTGGACAGCCTCCCCACACACATCCTATCCCTTATGCCATGAGGGTAGCATCTCCGGGCTCTGCCCCTCCCCTCTTTTCCCGCCTAATTCCTCAAGAAGCTCAGGAGCCTCCTGCCCACGTCTCTGCCTTGGCGGCCCTCCATGAGCACACCTTTCTGAGCACACTCAGAGGGCTGATAGAGAAAAACAGATCTGTGAATATCCACAATGTGCTTAACCTCCTTAAGAATGTGATGTTTTCTACAATAGCACTCTCAAAGACCAAGGGGACGCAGGCCTGCTCCCAGCATTAAGCCAAGTGTGTAATTTGCAATACAAAAAGGCGGCCAGTCTCAGAAGACTGAGCCCAGCCAAACACACCACACACTTTATCATCACAGCCCAGGATGACGCACAACAAGAAACCGTTCCTCCTCTTCAAGAATGAAAAGATTGATGTCTGCATCATATTGACTCTCCGGACTCAGAAATTCAAATGAGGAAATAATTTTTATTTACTAAGACTGTAAATCCTTGTTTCTCTTCCTCTATCCCAGAGCTTCAACAAACCACAGCTGTAAAGCATTAGCAAGTGTTTCAGGACTAACAGATCAAATCATAGGGTGATTGATGGGTGGTTTCATATAAGAAGAAAGAATGGAAACAGGAGGGTTGGATCCTCTCCTTCCAGCCCTGAGCTAAGGGTTTCCTGTTTTAACTTTGATTATAAACACAAAGAACCTAAAAGAGTGGGGCAGACCTGCATTAGGTTAGACCAAAAGCATATCTGCTGCTGCAGAAGCTCGGTGCTCAGGTGGAGGGGTTGGGGAATGAGAAGAGGGGGCCTGTACTTCCACCAAAAAGCAACTGGCAGGGGTGGCCAAGGGCCACCCCTGCAGCTCACAGGCCATTGCAAATGCTGACCTGCACCCCGCTTCCGGCCGCATGACTTTCTTCCCTTGGCCTCAGAAGCTCCGCCTGCACAATGCAGACCATGCCGTGCTCCTGCATGGGGTCCTGTAGGGCTAAACAAGCTAAGGGGCACACATGCTTCTGACAGTGACAGGCACATGTGACATCTTAATAAGTGGGAATTATTATGGTTTTTATGGGTTGGGGGATGGCCTACTAAAATGATTTTTAAGTTACCCATTCAAAAGAAAAAAAAAGTTAAGTATAGAGTTCAAGCGTTTACATACAAGCTTGTCACTTTAATATCAATAATGTTAAGAAATTTTTATACTCTTTGATTCCCAGTAATGGAATTACTGGTCCATCTTAAGTATAAAATTCAAAATAACAGGGAAATATAGGAAACAGCACTGGAATGGTTAGGTGAGCTCTGGTTTGTCCAAACAACGGGGTCTCACGCCAGCACAGATGGAGACATGCTCTAACCACATCTGCAGCACACAGGGATTAGCCCGACAGCTCCTCATCAATCTTCTCATCGATCCTCACAAGTGCAAACCAAAGTGAGGGCCAGCACTGCATGGGACAGAGAGAGCAGTAGGTGGGAATAACACTCTGTGAGGTCTTATCGCTCCCGAGAACCATGTGCCTAACGCCCAGCCTAGACACCAGGAGGGGAGACTTTCCACGGAGACTGCTCATGGCAATAGGAGATTGGTTTTTGAGGTTCAGGTTTGCAACAAAAAAACATGTAAACCTATAGAGTCTTTGTTGAAACTCTTCCAGTTTGGTCTAAACACCCAAAATTTCACACAGTAATTTATTCAAATTAACTCCTCTGAAAACTTGCTTTTGAACTTTTGTTGCATTATTAGATTTTGCAATAGGAATTATTCTAACAATGTACAATATAATTAGCCACTTAATGTTATTAAGAAAATTTATGAGCCTTTATGAGTTGAAAAACAGCCCCACATGGTATTTATTAACTATCCAGAACTAAAAATAGGGCCCTGCTGCCTCAGTGAACCATGTTTAAAAAAATGTACAGTCACAAACAATATGTCTAATTATGTATTAAACTAATTCTCGCCTTCACCTTTTGAATTTCTAAACTCCTTACCTCATGTATCATTTTAATTATTTTTCCAGTTCATTCCCAGGGAAACTGGCTGATGGGGAATTAATTAATGGGTCCAATAAGGAGGCTGCCGGCATTGTTCTACCACAGTCTGCACCCTGGCCTCATTTGCATGTCTCCTTTTATTCTAAACAATAGCACTGCTGAGATTTTGGCATGAAATTGTTAGCTCATTAAACAGGACACAATCATATCCATTTCCCAGATATTCATCAATTATCACATTTAACTGCAACATGAATCCATGAATAGAGCAACCACTAGAGTTTCTGGCCCCAGGGTTTTGGAGATATTATAGGCATTTAAATACTATACTACATGTTCCACTTGACGAGATGATCTGGGATTATTCCCAGCCCACAGAAAGACCTCATATGAAAGGATATGCTCCCAGTGAAACAGGTGCTGTGAGTTGTGACAATGTTAAAGTTCACACGAAGAGCCACCTTTAACTTCTGATGTCTGTTGCCCTGCATGACTGCTGTGCAGACTTCAGAGAAAGCAGCATGGCTTCCTGCGGTGACGCTGGCTCTCCTGATGGCCAGCAGCATAACAGATGCCTGCTTTATCCCCACTGATGCTGGCACAGAGGGAGGAAGGGCACAGGAGGAGCCAGGTCCTCTCCCTGATGGTAGGCCATGCACAGGGGCTGCCGGGCCACAGGTACCCACACTGAGAACCCAGACTTCAGCCCCCAAGGTCCCCCACTGCTGGCTTGTCAAGGAAGAATAAAAACCAGGTGACCAGAAGCCCATCTGTGGCCAGGCAGCTGACCCACTCTCCCCAGCTGCCCCTGCCTAGCACTTTTACTGACACTGGTCAAGGTATATCTATCCCCTGTCCCCCACTCACCTGAAGGCTACTCCAAGGCAGGGGACAGTCCTCATTTGTCTTTTAATGTTCAGCATGTAACACTAGGACAAGTTAAGTCCAAATATTCAAAGAGGGGCTCAAAGCATCATACATGAGTTGACAGACAGACAGATGGACAGGTGGATGAGGGTATACCAGAGACAGCAAGACTTGCAGACATCTTTCCACATTCCTAGGCAGACCTGGAAGAGACTTAAGAGAGCTGCTAAGCTGGTCACATCCTGAGCAAAGGACAGATATGTGTGCGTGTGTGCATGCGTGTGTGCATGCACGCGCATGTATTCATGGTCTTAATCTGTTTCAAGTTATTAAATAGGTGACTATGGCCCATTCCTGAGGATTTGGCATTCAGCCCCAAGCACCCAGGCCTGTTCTAGTTGATTCCTGATGATGAACACAAACCTCCCCACCATGCTGAGCCCCCAATACAAAGGACAGCACAGGGCAGACGCCTCCAGCAACTCTGAGGATGTGACATCGTGTGGTTGGTGCCTTTGTCTCTGTGCACTAGTCATTTTTGGAGTTCACTGTGGCCGCACAAAGGGAGACTGCTGCAAAGGACAGAAAGACCATGACTGTCCTTTTGTGTGCTAATGACCACCTCTTCGTACGCCCTCATCTCCTCCCAAGTAGTCACCTCTTCGTTGCTAGGATGAATAAAGGAGGAGAAGAATTTATTAATCTCAAAACAAGTCTGAAAGAGCTGGTGCTAGAATTCATTTTATGACGGTTTTCTTCTGCCTCTAAAGTGCTGGAAAGAGAGACAGACTGGTCAGACTCAGCTTTTTGGAAGGTCTGGTTTAAGGCAAAGCAAGCCAAGAACACTGAAACAGGCACAGGAGCCTGTGGAATTCAAAACCTTTTATTAATAGTGCCCACCCCAACACAAGAGAGGGTTTACCTATCCACATGTAAGCACTGTAGCTGGATTTTAAAAAAGAAACAGAGGACGAAGTGGGCCAAGGGATGAAAGCAGAGACACTGTGCACTCAGAGGTTGAGCATAGCCCATCAAAGGGTCTGGGGTTTCCTCACCACCCAAGAGGGACACTGACTCCGTGGCAAAATGCACAGGGAGGACAGGCTTCAAGGAGGCCAGCGGCCCCGGCAAGCTCAGTCCTCTGAGGCTCCTAGTCCTAAGTGCAGGACAGCCCATGACAGAGGAGGACAGCACTTCTAGCCCATGGCTATCCCTGGCAGTCAGGCACAGCTGGCCTGCCCATCCAGCCACCCTCTGCAGCCAGGCAAGGCACGTGACCGGCCGCTCCCTGCAGGACGTAAGCAGAGGAATTGGTGCCACCCCCAGGCAGCTTCCCTCCTGCTAGGCTGAGCCATGGGACATATAGGACATTTGGGCAGCCACAGCCATCCCTATCTCATTCGTCCCCCACATGCCCTCCAAAGGTCCTGCATATCCCAGAATGCCGCCAGCACTCAAGGAACCCCACCCAGGGGCACCACTTCAGGGTCTGTGTCATCTACTTAGGGACTTAAGCAGCATCACACCCTCCTGCGTGAGCACCAGATGGCTTTGCCACTGTTTTTGTGAATTTTGGAATGCTTTTTTCTTTTCAACAAAACTACCAACTCCCTGAGAAGTGACCATGAGCTTTATGTGTATGCCTTGTTTTATTTAACTGCCAGTGGCTTAGTTCCCAAAATGTTAGCATGTCACAATGGGAAAGCCTTTGATGACGTCAATCACCCTCCCTAATTGTCCTCAATAAATCTGTTTCTCAGCGCAAGGCTTTCTATATGTCCGACGGCGCACAGTGTGTTGAGTCTCAGAGCAGGGCTCTCTTCCTGGATCCGTGTGTCCAGTTGTCTGCCAGGCATGGTCTGGACATGTCCAAGGTCTTCAAGCTCAGTGTGTCCACAGTGGGACTCAGCATATCTCCTGAATCCTCCTGCCTACCAACCCCTCACATAGCCAGACACATGGGCTGGCTAAGGAGCTAAGAGTTAAGAAAATGGCCACGGAGCCCACAAGCCTCCTTGCCTAAGGACCCAAGACATCTGCTTAAAACAAAATAACAAGAACTAGCTGCTTCTTGTCACCAAGAAACGAGAGACAAGACTGGGCCACAAAGGCCTAGGTTCCACGCGGGGATCGGGTTCCAGCCTTGGGAACGCCATTCCCTGCCCTCCGTCTTCTCATCTGCAGATAGCAGCAGGGGAAAGGCAGACACTAGATGATCTTTTAACCTCACAACCTCCTCAAATGAAACAGCAAACCTGGGGATATGCCTAAGGTCTCGCCTAGCAATTCAGCCCTTCTCACTGAAAGACCCTGGTAAGTCTTCCTGGAGAACCACAGCAGTAAAATGAGATCTTTAATAAACTGGCTTCTTGACCCCTTCCCTTAAGCGCAGGGAGGAAAAAGGAGCCAGGTCTCCCCCCACCTGCAGAAGCAGACCCAGGAGAGTCCAACCAGCAACAGCAGAGGCCCTGGGGAGGCTCCTGGGTCACCTGCTCTGTGAAGAAAGGGGATCACCTGAGCAGAAACCACCTGTGCTGTCAACTTTTAAGTGGGAACTTAACATTTTGCTAATGTTAGTGAAAAGAAGCCAAAAATAGACTAAAAAATAACAATTTATAATTGAGATCCCTGTCATTTAAAAAAACATTGATATATCCTCAAATTGCCTCTTCATAATGATGGCAATTAAAGTACAGTTTTCAAAAAGATTCTGTCAACTGAAGAGAAGAAATTAGACACTTTTGGAGTTAACATTCATTCTTTGTGAAATTTAATTAAAAGAAGCACATTTCTGACACCTTAACGGGCCAGTGATCCTGACTGTGACGAAAGACAAGAGATGCTGGCAGAGACTAACTCAGCGTTTATGAGTACCTAGATGCTCCCAGGACTCCAACCTAAATGACCCAGCCGTGTTTATGGTGACAGTGACCATGCAGCCCTGCCAGGCACTGACGAGGACAGAGGGGGCTACAACCTCCACCCTGCTGCAGGCAGGGCCGGGCCCAGCACAGCCCTGTAGCCACATTAGTTTACTATTGACAGTGCATTCACAGCAGTAAGAAAAGGAACAGTTTTTCTCTGAAAATGTACTGCCATTTCTGTACTTAAAATAAAATGCCACTAGGTAAAACGGATCAGACTGAACCACTTAATCCTTCCTGACACTAACCACATTGAGCCGAACAGCTCAATCCATACAGACATTCAACAGGGATCTCCATTTTCCTAATTCTGTGTTTACCGGAGCATACACGGCCTCCTGCGGACAAGCCTGCCCAGCATGGAGCAGGAAGGCTGCCAGCACACTGCCCAGAAGCCACACAGCAACTCTGGCCTGTGCTCATGATGGGGACAGGAGGGCCCAACCCACACCAAAGACAGCTCAGGCATCAGCAGTGGCTCCTCACTGCCTGCAACCACTGCACTCTGACCCAGCAGCACCCATCTGTTATGACTTGCTTTGTGTACCCCCAAAAGATATGTTTAGGTCCTAACCCCGGTGGTACCTGTGTATGTGACATTACTGGCAGATAGGGTCTTTGTAGTTAAGATGAGGTCACACAGGAATAAGGTGGGCCCTAATCCAGTGACTGGGGACCTTACAAGAGAGAAATCTGGACACAGACATACGGGAGGAGGCCATGTGACGAAAGAGACAGAGTAATGCTGCCACACACAAGGAGCAGCAAGGATGTCTGGCAACACGAGAGGACAGGAGAGAGGCCACCAGGAGGACCCAGCCCTGCCCACACCTGGATTTCAGACTTCTGGCCTCCAACCAGTGGTTATCTTAAATGATCGTGAATGTTGTCATTTTGGAGGTTGCAAATATATTTTAAGTGGGAAAAAACTGGGTCCCTGACAGTGAAATTCCAACGACAATCTGCCTCTTGCACCTGCCTTGATGTCGGGATCCAAGAGGCACGACGCCCAGGAAAGGCAAGAGGAAGGTACACACTTCACAATGGGAAAGCTTCCAAGAGGCCCAGGCTGCTAAACTGATTTCTAACTAAATCATTTGCTCCTTTCTGACAGCATTTTCCTGCTATATAATTTGGCAATTATTTGCCTGCCAAACCATCAGCAACTTTTCCCAAAAAGAAAAAGTCAGAAATCCTCAACAGCGGCTGCAGAAGCTTATGGGAGGCCTGCTCCACTTGCTAGAACACGTGGGGAACTGGCTTGTGGCATCTTGGTTTTAATGATAAACGGAGCCGACAAGTGCATAAAACATGCACCAACAATCAGGGCATAAACTGCCACAGTCCCGCCCAAATGAGGATCTTTTTCCAGAATCCCGAGCCCCCGGAGCTTGCTGAGACTGGAGGACAGCCACTTCACGCACAGTTCCCCACAGGTCAGGCAGCTCCAGAAGGCTCACGCACCCAGGAGCAGACAACTCATCCTGAAGCCCATTATTAGCCCAACACACAAACAACGTGGCCGTAGCATGCATGATGGAACCCGCACACGTATAAGTACAGATGGTCCTCTCCCAAAACCATCTTTAATAATAATAAGATCCTGCCTGTTACTGTAAACTATAAATGCCATAAAAATGTGCTGGCTCCACAGATGCAGCACTTTCAGACCTGAAGACCTGGGTGCTCCAGAGCTCAGGAAGCGATGGCACCTGCACCTCAGTCACATGAGCTCAGGGCAGAAAAGGAGGCCTTGGATTGACTCACCCTGGATTCTTACACAAGGGTTTAAATCTGTGGTTCTTTACACATTCTTTAAAATATTTTATGTTGTTGTCAAATCTCTGAATTAAGCAAGCACTTCTAGGAGATGGACACAGATTTGCTAAAGCCGGGGGTAGAAACACATACACACACTCAAAACTTGATGTGCAGGAGGAAATGTGGAAGCTTTATATGCAGCTCCAATGACTGCAACAGAAAGCAGACACAAAACAGATTTCCCAAAAGCCAAGCATGAGTGTGTGCCTTGGTGCACGTGAGGCTGGGGGAGGACCCTCCTGTGGGAGTCTCTACTCCCTCCCCACTGCCTCCTTCCCCACCACCAGGACAGGGCTCCACTCAGCAGACAAGGCACGCACACTCGGGACCCACGCAGAAAGCTTGGGTGCAGGAGGCGAAGGCACTTACGGACCAGGCTCTGTCCCCTGGCTTTGCTACATAATAGCCAGTGGCTCTGGATGGAGCCCTGACTTTGCTGAACTCGACCCTCTCATCTGTGAGACGGATATAACAGTGCCCACCACCACGACTGTCAGAGGATGACAGAGGGAAGAGTGTGGGGTGTCCAGCAAGGTGCCTGGATACCACCCAGCTCTGGTGTGATGACTAGTTTTTCTTCACAATCGATTGTGGGAAGGAAGGTTTGCAGGCAAGGCTTACCGGGGCCCACCACCCTCAACCACACCACTGCTCAGGACCTGCCTCCCCAGCCCAGGACCACGCAAACACTCTTTCATGAACACCAGTTATTCGATTTCATTTCATTTATACGCTTTGTTCAATACAAAGTCACAGAGCCGTGTGTCTGTGTCAGACACCACGATGGGCACTGGGACCTAGAGACCACTCCAACCAAGGCCCAGCCCTCAGGGGCCTGGCTGGAGAGAATCCACTCCTACTCTGAAGGGACAGCTCTTCTCGCTGAACCCCCACCTCCTCACTAAAACAGGAAGCCATTGCATGCTCTGCAGCATGGTTACATCATGGTGTGTGACATTGGCAGCCAGGGGACAGTGGCCCAGATCACACAGGAGAGGAAGGGCAGAGATCAGAGAAGAGTAGACAGGGACAGGGAGATCAGGGAAGAGTGGACAAAGGTGGACACTGAGGAAGAGCGGATGTGGGGGTTCTGAGGGCGCAGGGGCTCTGAGCCTGCACTGGAGTGGACTTGTGATCACAACCACGAGGAGCAAGTACGAGGGAGGACGGAGGCGGTGGGGGCTGGAGGCCACACTTGGTGCCTGCAGGTCCAGCTTGGCTGCCAAGCTCCTGCCTGTGGCGGCCTCCCTCAGGCAGGTATTACACTGAGTTGGGGACTCTGGAGAGGGACAGAGTCCTGGGATTCTGAAGATAAAGCCAAGTCTTGGATGATCAGCTCAGAGGCCTGAAGCACATGGGGAGGAGGCAGGCCTCTTGGGGCGTGTCACCCACGTTTGAGTGGTCCCAAGACAAAAAGAGCCACAGAGATAGATATGCAGGAAAATGTCACCAGAGATAGGAGAGCTCAGGACAGCAGACCAGGGGACCCAGAGAAGGAACATCTCAAAGAGGTGATGAGATGCTAAGACCCACTGACCATGGGGCGCTCCAGCAGTGGAGACAGAGGAGTCCCCCGGCTTAGGAAGTGGTGTGAGGCTGGTCTGTGGTTTGCTGGGACCGACATGGCCGCTGGAAGCTCAGATCTCTTGAGCAGTCCTTGCTGTGCCAGCCCTTTGGCCTCAGCAGCCCTCAGGGCAGCCCCACGGACTGGAGGTCAGGCCATGGGTCAGCAACTCACAATAGCAGTGGTGGAGCTGGGATGCTTGCTGGTCTGCCTGACCACAAAGCCCATGACTTTATAGTCAACTACCCAGTAGGTCAGGCTCTGTACCAACATAGTGGCATTTCACCTTGTAGAGCCCCTCTGGGCAGGGTAACCATGTACACTTGGACCTGGGAGGAAGCTCAGGCTCAGAAGGCTGAGAAAACGTGCCCAGCCTCCCAGAGAAAGCACAGTGCTGGCATGGGCCCTGGTTCCAGTACCAGGAATAACCCTGTAAAGGGGAAGGTGGGGCAGTGGCCTGAAGGGACCTCAGGGCACGGGCAGGCAAGGACATGTGCATGTGCTGGCTGGCTGAAGAACTCAGGATGGCAGGGGGCGCAGGGTAGGGGGACACTGAGCCAGAAGCCCAGCACACACTTGCTGCAGCCTAAGCCAAACTGAAGAAGAGGGCAATTGCAACAGGAGCCCACTGGGAGGTTTCCTAAAACAACTGAACCATAGCGTGATGAAAACAGCCTAAGAAGCAGACCACCTTGCGTCAGTCTGCCTCCCAGGCCTGACTTCCCCAGACCAGGACTGAGGCAGTCAAGCACTCATTCGGAGGAAGGCTGTGGACCCCAAAAAGGACACCACTCCCCTCACATGCAACTGAAGACCCTAAACAGAACACCCCTCCCCTCACATGCAACTGCAACCCTCCAGCCCACAGGCGCTGGCCACCACCCCACCCTGTGTCTGTCCCTGCGCTGCCCACCTGGAGTGCCAGGCCCCTTGCTGAGGCCAGGTCCAGAGTTTGTTGAGGTAGTTCCTACCAGTCTGGTAAGAAAGCCACCCCCAAGGGACTGTGTTCCCAGGTGGAGGAACTGGGTCCTCGGAATCCCTGGGTTGGCACCCAGCAAAGTATTAGCACCAGCTGCCAAGCGACTGCAGTACCCCTTCCCCAGGCCGCCCCAGGTGACGCCTGGGCAGACAGAAAATGAGCCCCTGTGTGTGTTATCTATGACCCTTCAACACCTGTGCGTGGAGCGGGGTTTCCCCCCCACAGAAGCTTCTGCACCCTCAGGGCACTCTATCCAATGAGCAAGAGGGAAGATGATCACAAACACCCCCATCCAGCTCAGGGAGCCCCAGGGGCAGGACGTCCATGTGTCCCCAACACTGCTGAGAGCGGGATCTGGACAGCCCCCCATGGTCTGAAAGGAGAGGCAGTGAGTGGAGGGGGTGGTGGAAGGTTGGGGGAGGCCCACAGGCCCAAGAAGTGGAATGTGGAACACTGGGGGTGGGTGTCCAGGGAGTGTCAGGCAGAAGGGGAGGCAGGGCCTTGTGGCCTCAAGGAGACCCCAAGAGTGACAGGGAATTGCTGATGAGAGCGTGGCTGGGGCTGTGTCCTTGAGAGCCAGCTGCAGGCCAGGTCAGCAGGAGGGTGGCCCATGAGGAGAGGATGGCAGCTGTGGACAAACAGGAGCAGCTACAAGAGAGGACACAAGACAGAGGTGCAGGGTGTGGAATGATGGCTGGAAGTGAGCCCGCCATTGTGAAGGATACTGCACACGGCCCCAGCACCAAGTGAAATCAGCCACCAGCTCACAGGCAGCCATTGCCTTCACAACCAACTCAAATCTAAACACTCTCTCAATCACCAACAAGCACCAGCCAGACAAGGTGCCTTTAAGCAGCAAGCAGGGTCACAGACACATGAATCCCAAGGGTAATACCAAGGGAAGGATCAGTCTACACTGCCGCCAGTGTGGGCAGTGCAAACCATCACCCCACCCCAGCCCCACCGCCCACATGTTCTCCCCAAGAAACTCCTATCAGGCCACCACTACCTGACCCAGAAACTCAAAGAGACCCAGGACAAGTACCACCACTTATGCGGGCATGGGAAAGCAGAAGGCAAGTGAGCGCAGGAGCCCAACCACAGGGAGCCCCGCTCACTCTTGGTGGCACCTTCTTTCTTGTGGACTCAGTGGCAAGGACCTTCAGTGCAGAGTCATGTCCACTGCCCAAGAGCTTGGGCCAACCACAGCTAAGTCCACATTGTGTTGGTGGGGTGACACCTACACTGGGGACTGCCACCTTACTCCCCCGACCCTACCAGCCGCAGAGCAGAACTTCTAAATGCCACTCCCCAATGGCCCCAGCTGGCCAGGACCATCCTCCCCCAGCCTCCCAGGGCACTGCCGACTGTCCCCTCCTTGATGGCTCCTTGGCTTGGGAGGCATCTCTCTGCCCCCACACTGCCCTAGCTGTGAGATCCGTGAGAGCAGGGACTGCACCTTGCCCCTCCATGACCCAACTCCTAGCACAGAACGGGGCTCCAAGTTCCTGCATTGCCATTCTTTACCAAAAGTCATGAAGATAAACATCCCGTGAGGGGATTCTAACATAAATTCTTAATATTACCTATGGTATTGGAGGGAAAAAGGACAGGCGTGGCTCGCCACAGTCACTGCCAGGCTAGTTTTCTTCCACCCAGCATTCCTGTTTGCCAGGGATGTGCTCTCGGAGCAACAGCTCTGAGCAGGGCCGCCGGGAGACTCACATGACCCTCCTCCCCAGGATCTCACACTGAGGATGAATATAAGACAACATCAAGAGGAAGAGGAGAACTGGGGCAAACAGAGCCCACAGCGGGGCATATGTGCCAGCCAGCAAAATGTGGGCTTTGGGGCAGGCCCTGCCCCTTGCAGCACTGCCACCCAGGCAAGAAGCCACCACCCACACACAGGACCACATCCAACTCCTACAGCACCCTCTGAGACCCCCAGAGGTCTTCTCCCCAGGTGAGAAAGACGAGGCTCCGAAGTCAGGTCACCTGCCCACGGCCATCCAGCTGCTCAGGGTGGTCAGGACTCCAGCTCAGGGCCATGTGAAGGCCTGGGTGTAGGCCACGGCCTGTGCTTTAAGGGTGAGACTGGTAAAGCCAGAGGTGTGGTCCCAACCTGAGAGACCCACAGCTGGACGCGCCCCCTCGGTTTGCACCCCTCACTCTGCAGGGTTTCCCCTGTTTACAAGGTAACAACAAGCTGGAGAGGGGTTTAAAGGGAACTGGATAAGCGCCCTTGCCCCTGCCACACAATCTGTATGCACAATCAATAGCCCAGCCTCTCCAGTAAGAGTACTCGCCAGCCATCCCAGGCGCCTGCCGTGGCCCACCACTTGGCTTCCATCAGCAGCAAAGCGCCTTCCTTCTGTGTCACATCAGCAAAGGGAAATGAATGCCCAGCCCTCGATGGGCCTGCAGAGGAAGGGGAGCCACACTGCCAGACAGCAACGAGCTGCTGCAGGAGAGGCTCTCAGCTGCACCAGCCGATGAACACAGCCAGGCCTCACGGAGCAGAGGCTAAGAAGCAGATCTAGGGAGCATAAATAACGCAGGGAGGGGAGCACGGTGCAGTGGGTGCTGGGCTGGGAGCTAATGAGGATGATGGGGAGGGAAGGCCAGATGGAACCGGCATCCCCCATCATTCACGGGCTGGGGGGGACTGCCCGTCGTCACCTCCATCAGCTGCTCTGACAGGAGGCAGGGGCACAGCCGCCGTTCCCAACACTGCTCGTGGGACTTCAGTACCCAACAAGAGTCCTACCAATGCTCTGGTCTCTTCCCAACAGCAGTGGCATCTTGCTGCAGGGCGGGCCCATGGCTCCTGCTCATGCTTTCCCAGGGGTGTTGTGTTTCCTGAATCAGAATGTCCCCAGCGTGAACGTCGCTGTCACCCAGAGGTCCTGAGCAGAGCAGGTGGCTGCTCAGGCACAGAACCTTGGTTCACGTGCCAAGTCTCATCACTTGTAAGCCACATGATTGAGGACAAGTCACTGCATCCCTGAGCCCCCGTTTCTTCCATAAAGTGGAGAAGTAATAGCCTCACAGTAACAGCTGCCACTTACAGAGTGTTCACATGCCCTTGGCTCTACTCCATTTCTCACGACAGCCCGGGCTGTAGCTCTCAGAATCTCCTCCCAGCGCTCCCATAAGACTAAACACACTGGCTCCTGTGAGAACCCAGGGGGTAGCACATGGAAATGCCAATACAATGCCTGGGGCATAGGAGGGCTTGCCAGATGCCAGCAAGTGCTATCATGCTGTCAGCTGCTTTGGCAGAATTACCAATGGTGCTTCTTAGCCAAGGACAAGCTTGATGAGACACTGTGAATTCATGCCACACTGACCTCCCCAGCTCTCCCTTTGCACAGCTCCTCACTGCCTCTCTAATAGGTCAGCCTTTCTGCTCTCCTGATCCCCAGCAGGCCTGGCAAACTGCAGCCCGGCTGGGAGGGAAGCTCACTCCACCCTCTTCACAGGCACTGGCAAATGGCACATTTCCTCCGAGTGCTTCTGACAAAAGGCTCTGGGATACAGTGTCAGCTTGCTGGTCCTGCAGGAAAATGTGGCCCACTGCGGGGAGCTGGATGGCACATCCTCCACTCTGCCTCATGGAAGGGAAGTGAGGCTGAACGCCAAGTCCCATCAGTGGCCCTGGAAACCAGCTTCTCTGTCATCAGAAACAAGTAGGCCCCTCCCCACCCACAGGCAGGCAAGGACAGTGGCCAGACCAGACCCCTTCTGGGAGAGCTGAGCAGGAGGCAGCAGAAAGTGGCCAAGGAGCCCCCAGGTACCACGCCAGGCCTTGGCATGACACGGGAAGCAGCTGAGGCCAGGGCTGAGGGTAGACACAACACTCTGGGCACCACTCGGGCTGCAGGGAAGGTGCCAAAGTGAAATGATGGAGAGATGTGACAGCCAGCCATACAATCAAAGCAGACGCCAGGCCAGAGTGTGGGGCATGAAGAGTACCGGTCAACAGCCCAGGGGGTCAAGCCCACATGGTCTCAAGGGTTTAAAGTGAATCCCCAAGACAGCCACAGGACACCAGGGTCCTGGCAGAGGGCCAGCTGTGAGGCACTGACTGAAACACAATGAGGGCACCAAACTCATGACTCTTCACTCATGGTGTGGGGGTCTGGTGCCACCTGGCTGGGGAGTAGCAACTTGCGGGTCAGGAAGAAACCGAGAGGCTGTGGAGGCCAGCCTTCCAGCTGCCCAGAGGAGCTCAACCCCAGGCTGTGAGTGGCCCCACAGGAGCGCCAGGGGAAAGGCAGGACAGCTGTTCAGCATCTGCTGCCACTCAGAAGAGGGCAGAACCTGTGGCTGTAGCCACTACAGAGGACACACTGTTACAAACACTGGCCAGCAGTGGCATGGCGGCAGCCAATCTGTGTAGCACTGGGCAGGTCACTTTCCCTCTCTGGGCGGGCCTCAGTGTCGTCCTCTGTGTACAGCAGGCCCATCTCATTCTGAACAGGTCAAGCCAACCCTTCCTTCTCTCTCTCTCCCTCACCATGAGGATCCCAGGACCTTCCCAAGCCTCCCCAGAGTCACCCCACAGAGCCCACCCCTGCCCATGGCTCAGTACACTGTGGTCCACCAGGTGCCTCCCTGGCTGGTACCACGAGGTAGCACAGCCTCATCAGGAGAATGTGTGAGACTGGCCCGACCTCTGGACCACTGAATGATTTAAAATTTCCTAGCAGACCTGAATATTCAAAGTGAATGCAGACTGCTCTAAATAAACATACATAAAAACAAGTTACTACATTAAAAACAACCCACACTCTAACCCTAGATTTGGCTCCCCTGGGATGCATGTCACTCTCTAAATGGCCCATGTTAACAGAGTGACAGAGGACCTGCTGATGCACTACTGGGGGCACCAGAGGTGCCCAGTGAGAGTCGGCCCACCACGTCCAGGAAACACCTTGTGTCGTCTCTTCACGCTCACCGAATTCTCCAGCAGTCAAGAAGCAGGCGCTGAGCTGACCCTAGGGCATCCCACTTTGCTGGTACCCACCCAGGACGGCAACTACTCATAAAGTAAGAGTTTGGAACTACAGGTAGCCAGCAGGGTACTGTTTAAGTAAATTTATTTCCAGAATTCAAAGTAGAGGAGGGTTCTTTTCTACTTATCCAAGAATACAAGAGAGAAGGAACGGGAGAGAAAGAAAGGGAGGAGGGAGAGGAGTCAGAAGAGAGGTCCTGCTGCCTCCACACTCATGCTGCCATCCCACTGCCCCTGCCCCCCCCCACTCTCTAGTGGAGGTCCCTCTGAGCCCTGCCCCCACTCTGGGGAGGAGGTCCTGCTGAGCCTGCCCCCACTCTCAGCCCTACTCCCACTCAAGGGGGAGAGGCTGGCATCTCACTGCCCTGAGGTCAGCTTGCCATGTCCTGTCACAGAAAGTCTCCACCTGCACAGCCTGGCACGGAGCCTGGCACCTCCAGGGGACCTTAAGGGAAGCCTAAAGCAGTACCCAAGGTGAATCCTTGCCGCTACAAGAAAGTGTGCTTTTATTTAATTTTTTTTTAGGGGTATGATTTTTTTTTTTTTATTGTACTATGTTTACAGAGAAAAGTAATCTTGATGGAAAAGTAGGTATGCAAACAAAGGTTAAGGTACCGTTACCATGTCCATACCCACCCAGAGATCTCTCACAATGGGGACAAGAGAAAGTGGTAAAATGATCTAGGAATGTGAATTCGATTATAGGAGGATCAGGCATCGCTTCTTCAGGGAGACTTGTAAATTCTTTAATCATTCAATTTCATATGTATTACCTAGGCCAGTGTCTGATCTGATGAGACAGCAAAAGTAATGGCAGCTACTGAAATACAGGTTTGCCTTGAGAATAGATGGCTTCTTTGCTTGTGCACAAGCTCAGTTCTGGTGGAAAAATGACTTGTTTCAGTTAAACTAATAGAGAATTGCAATTTAAACCATATGTGAGTTTAAATTTTTACGAATTCAAAATGTTATATACTTAATACTAAATTTCCACAAATATGATATTAATTTAAAATTTTATCCCTTGAGTTACATAAGAGTGAATCGCATTGTTTTTTAACAATGCCTGACACGTGAGTTAGGAATCTTTTTTTTATTTTATTTTCATTGAATCATAATTGATTATACATATCTTTGGGGTTCAATGTTGACATATGTTGATCAAATCAATATTACTAGCATATATATTGTTACGAATCGTACTTATTCTTTATGCCCCTTGTCCAATCTCTCCCCTTCTCCTCTCCATCCCCTCTCCTCCCTCTAATTATCCTAGATTTCTTCTCTCCTTCTGAAAGAGTAATGGTTACTCTGTTGATTTGTTGCCTAGATGATCTGTCCAATGCTGAGAGGTGTGATCAGGTCCCCCGATATTATCATAGAGCAGATGCCTCTTCTGTCACTTTGAAATGGGCTTTGTGGAGAGAGACATCCTCTTCTTTTCTTTGGTCTCTGCTGGAGACTCTCCTTGTGTCAATGCACTCAAGTAGCTGACGGGCCATCTGCACAGTGGTTGTGGCGTCCAGCCACTTTCACGGCAGCTGTGGTTATTGTAGTAGCTGTGGTGGGCCACCCACATGGAGGTTATGTTTTTGGCATAACCTTACCTATGTTTTTGGCTCCTTACCTAGTTGGTGGTGGCGATGGTGGTGTGCCTAGTTGTGGGAGGAGGGTCCGGTCTCCAGCTCATGCCTCAGGACACTGGGCGGGCCCCGTGGCATGCTTTTTAAATAGAAGAAAAACAGCATCTGGCTCCCAGCTCCTCTATGCCACCATGCAGGACCCAGGGTGGGCACCAAAGCAGGTCTAGAGGAGACAGAGGTATACAGCAAAGGACCATATTTTCCAAATCTAGATTGGTTTTTAAGGTCTTAAGAGAATATTTTCCAAATGTGTGCATTTTGGAATGGAAATAATCTTATAAAGATTTAAAAATTAAGTTGTATTTTATTACATATAATCAAGTACAATTACGTAGAAATTTTCTATAGTTTAGAAAACACAGGGTTTATATATTTAGAGACAATCAAGATTACTGGAATTTTCTGCTGAAGCTAAGATGGGAACTTCTCACTGCCCTCCCCGCCCCTCCAGTGCACAGAACCCCAGCCTCACTAGCAAGACCTGCCAGGTCCCAAAAGCATGGAGGCTGGAAACCCACAGAGCCCTGAGGGAAAGCCCTGGAGCCAAGCGTGGGCCTTTGAGGCAGAGGGAGAACTGTTCTCTTGGGCTGCTATAAAGGTCACCTTCGCTGGCCCCATCTCTCCATGCCCTCCCACTTCAGCGTGTCCATCGTGCTCATGCAGAAACAGGGAGAAAGCGCAGGAGACACGCTCCTCCCAGCTGTCCTGCCACCCCTCACCTCCATGGCTTCTCACTGCACTCTCACCCCACCCAGCCCAAGGCCTCTGACCCCAAAGCCCTTCCTGAGACCCCCACGCGTGGCACGTGATCTCTTTCCAGCTCAGAGCCCCACGCATCGCTGGATGCTCTTGGTAGCCACCTCTGAAGGCCATCTTGTACCCTGTACAGACAGCGAGCTCCTGAAGACAGAGCCCTCATGGCCCCCTTCAGACACCTCGCTGCAGTCCCAGATGAATGCTGGCTGCATCAGGGAATATGCCAAGCTGAGCCCCTCCAGTGAAAAAGCACATCTGAGAAAAAGGTTATCTTAAAAACAGCACAGCTAACTACTAAATACATGAGAAACTCTTGAAATTTAATAATAACCACAGAAATCAAAATAGAGTCAAGGTTTACTATCATTGGTTTAATCGAATCAGAAAAAGTAACGTTAATTAAACTGCCCAGTGATGGAAAGGTGAGGAAAACGGCCTCTCCCACGCGGCCGGTCACAGAACTAACAGCTCAGGGAGGTGTCAGGCGACATGCCTTCCTGCACCAAGCGCCTCGAGAATGGGCAAGCCGCTCACCCTGCAGCTCCATTACTATTTCCAAATACGGAAAGAGCTTTAAGGACAAAACAGTCACATCACAATCACAATTACACATGTAAGTAGACTACAATGTAACCACAGGCAGAATGTTACGCAGAGCAAAACTGTGTATCCTATTTGATTTCTGTTACGTTTTTTAAAAAACTTGTAGAAAAAATATGGAAAAGACATACTAACATGCTTCACCAGTGGTAATTCATGTTGGATTGGATATACTTGAGGGGGAGGGTTTTCCTTCTTTAATCTCTAAAGTTTCCATAACATACTCCTGATGAAACAAGAGAATATAACATTTCAGAAAATAAACAGTGAAGGAGACAGGTTGGGCAGTTCATCGTGGTCTACAGGTTTATGTACAGCAATGCCATTAGCATGGCTGAGGGTCCCCTTGTCAGGGGCCCCACATGTTGCAGTGAGCACAGAGCAAGGGCCTATGCTTTCAGCAAGTTTCTGTGTGCTCAACAATTTGGTACAGAGATGTGCCAAGCAGCCAGGAGGCTAATATTTGAAAATTTCAATCCTTAGTGAAAGGAAGCCAAAAGCTGGCCCAAACAGTGTCCTAATATCACAGAGCCTGGTCACCATGGGCCCAGGAAGAAAGAGCCAGCAATCCACTCAGCCAGGCTGTGAGTGTCACACCAGGGACCTGGGCAGAGCACTGGCCTCACCCTCCTGGCCATTAACAAAAGGTCACAGAAAATTGGACTGGAAACCTTGAGAACACTCCCCACACTGGGGACGCACGAGGCCAAGCTCCTGAAAGCAATTCTTAGGGTAACTTCTACTTTTTGAATTTCTTCCAGAGCACATAAAAATGAAGGTAATTATGGGCTATGCTAGACCTTAACAGAAGAGTCTATAAATCAAGGGCATGTGTGGACAGTAGGTGCCCCTGCACAGGGCTTTCTGTGCTTTCCCCTGGTGCCCCCGTGCAGGGCTTCTCCACTCCTTAGTAAAGAGCAGCAACGCCCCTGCCCCCGGCACTGGGCAACATTAAGCCAGATCTCCCCACCCAGGCAGGGTATTCACAGGTCGAGGAGACAGGTGGGGCATCTCCATCCACCATGAGAAGAGAGGCGGGAGGGTGTGCGCAGGTGCTACAGGGCAGGGAGAGGCACAGGACCTGAGAGGGGAGGGACATGTGGAGGGGTTCTGCTGTCAACAGAGTTGCAAGTGATTACTGTTATTCTGTCTGTCCCCATCCCTCCTCAGGCCTGGCAATGGCCATTATGAATATCTGAGATGCCAAGCAATTCTGCCTTTTGCCCTTTGCCCTTGTCGTCTGCCTGGTACGGAGGCCTCTATAACCAAGGACGCTGGTCTGAACATCATCTCAGCAAGAAACAGAGTAACCGGATATGCAGGGGACAGTCTGCCTGGCCCCAGGAACAGGATGAGTCCTCCACCTCCAGGCCTCCTGCTGACCCCACTGCAGTACACTCACCATGGCGACGTAGAGGGGGTCCCCATGTATGCGCTGTGACTGCAGCCAGCAAAGAGCCAGCACCACCCCCTCCTTTCCTGACAAGAAGTGTGGGACAACTCTGGGCTTGGGTTGAGCTCAATAAGTGCTCAGGGACCATTGTGAGCACCGCAAAGATCCTAGAGCCATATCTCACAAATAAAGCAGGTGCACACACACCAGCTCAGTGGCAGGGCCCTGCCCCAGCCTTTCTTTCTTGGCTGCACCCCATGGAGCTGAGTCCCAGAAGAACCATGACAGCAGCAGCAGAACGGGCAGAACCAGGCAGCCTGAGAGGCACCCAAGTCTCAGTTTGGACCTTGCTCTGGCTTTTTCCTTCTTCTTACTTTTGTCCTTTGGCCTGAAAGTAATCTATTCTTTCACTTAAGTCTCAGCTTGGACCCTGCTCTGGCTTTTTCCTTCTTCTTACTTTTGTCCTTTGGGCTGAAAGTAATCTATTCCTTCACTTAAAGAACAAGTGGATGAGTCACTACTCTTGCTTTTGACCAACTCGCAAAGAGGAAGTCAAACCCAAATGATCTGGGGAGGCAGGCACAGAGATACTGAGCCAACTCCCAGCATCCCCTGTGGGCAGCTGAGCATGGAATCAGAGTAGAGTCCTCAGCAGGAAAGAGGGCCCACCTGAGCAAAGGCAAGGCACAGGAGGCAGACAGCATGCCCTGCAGCACCGCAAAGCCTCCTGTGACACCAGAGCCACGTCCATCTCCACGCCCTGCCCCACAGTGCCCACAGCCCCTGCAAGTATGCAGACTCCAAAGACCCCACATAAACATTTCTCCAGCTCCATGTCCTGCACACGGGATGGTCTGCAAACTTTCTTTACCACCAAGGAGGAGTCTGAGTATTCGTTCTCAAAATCCTGTGAAGCTGCTGGCTTCGTCCCTCCACTCACCAGCTCGGGGTGGCCTGTCCTGCTGCCCTGCCTGCCTGGGGGGCTTCCCTTCACCTGGCCAGGCAGCACACAGTGGGTGCTGAGCAGTTGGATCCCTGAAGGCAAGTGTTTCTCCGCTTTCCTCTCCTCAGCACCCAGCAGGTGGCCCTGTGGTGGCGATCCACTCAGCTCTTTAGGACTACAATTTAAATCGCTGGACACAAATGCAGAATGCAATAGTTTTCCTAAAATTGTATGATACTCATTTAATATGTGACATTAATTAATATTCTTTGCATATTTCTTTCTCCTCTAACCTTGTCAGAAGTTTTCCCAGGCGGTACATTTTTAGTGAGAGGTAGGCTGGCCTTGGTGTACAAGGAGCAGCTCCTCGCAGGAAGGAAAACATTCCCAACCCCTCCTGGGCCCTCTTTCCTCACACTAAGGTCAAGCTAAGGCCAGGAGAAACACAAGCCCTCACATGGCAAGTGACAACAAGCCCTCCTCTGGGACTCTGTCCAACAGTCCCTGTTTTCTTTAACCTTTTGTCCAGAGGCCCAAAGAAGTTGGACAAGTTGCTCAGGGACATACCACAGGTAAAATATTCATGAATACATCACGTTAAAGCTTCGCTAAAATGCAACGCAGCAACTATACTCTGGTGACCTTAGGTGGGGGCACCAGCCTTTCTCACCTCACACTCCACAGAACAGACCCCAGAGCAGCCCATACAGGCTCTGAACCAGACAGCCGCTCCCACAGCACTGGTTTGGCATCTGAGGAGCCAGGGCTCAGGCTGAGAGGTCCTTGGGGATTGTCAACTCGAGCACAATCGGCTCTGACTCCTCTTTGGCCAAAACCTGAACAAGGGCAGGAGCTCCCACTTCAGCACATACCTCACAGGAAGCCATCTAGGACAGATAATCTGGTGTGGCCTGTGGGCTTTGGGGGGTAGGGGGGATGCAAGGACCCTCCACTCAGCTCCACAGTGCCATGACTTGCCAGAAACAGCTCATCATCCCAGCTGGTGGACCCCACTGGCCTCCTGAAAAGGTACTTGCATCTGGACACCCTCCTTGTGGGCAAGGCCTGTGCACATGCACACCCAACACCCACAAGCAGGCCGTACCCTCACACCCCACCCAGGGGTGCCCGCCAGATCTCCTGAGGGCCTAGCCCTGCTACCTCCACACCATGAGCCCCATCCCGCTGTGTCCCTTCCTGGCTCCACATTCCAGGGCCTTGGACTTCCAGCCCAGGGTTCTCTCCATTAACTGCTGCTGCTGTCTTCATCCTTTTCTGAAAGCCAGATGCGGGGGGGCTGTGGGGTGGACTGGCAGGTTGGGGGAAGGTGGTGGTACATGGTCGGGAGCACCTGATAGAGAATGGGTTTTAGGACCAAAACCAAGCCCCTCTCCAATTCTCAGAGCGTCAGCTTCTTCCTGGGTAAATGGCAGGAACTGACCCACCTCACAGGTTGCAGTGGCCACATAGGTCAAAGTGCATGACTCTCAGCAGATTCCCCCCCAAAGGCTGGCTGTTTCTTTTTTTGCTGACTGTCCTGGTCCAGGACCCAGAACATAGTAGGGCCTCAATAAGGGACTGGTGAACAATAAATGAACACCATGGGAGAAAAGATTAATAAAAAAGCTAGCCTGCTAACGGTGGAGCCTCTTTTGCTGCTTGTTTTACTATTAAAAGAGAACTCTAATTGCTTCTTAGAAAATGTCATTACGATTAAATTCAACTCCAGAATTAGCTAAGAATTCTTATCTACTGCAGAGCAAGGACAAAGAAATTTGTTCAGCAACTGTTCACTCGCAGTCAACTACAGCATGCCACTCAACACCTTTGAACGACCGCTGCCAGAGAGAACTGAATGCCTGGGAAATAGAAGCCGTCACCTTCCAGGCCATATTGACTCCTCGGCAGAGTGGCCGTATTAGAGAGACACTCCTGAGGACGAGGAGCACAGGACTTGACCGTGGCTCTTTACCCACACTTTCCCAGAGCGTCTGAATGGCCACAGCAAGGAGCTGCCTTGTCCAGCCTGTTGCTAGGCAGCTGCAGTTTACAATCACTCATCAAATAACTCTGCAAAAATAACAAAGATTTGGAAATCACAGGCCAACATGTACAAATCACTGTTCTAAGGACAGCTTGGTATTTCATTTGCAAAATAAGGAGAGACTGCCCTGTGTCAAAGACTGCATGGAAGCTGACAGGGGTCCTTAGCCCCCACCTGCAGAATCGGTTTTTCCCAGGATGCACCTGGACCAGCCTCTGGGTCCTCACACACTTGGCCAAGCATGCTAGAATGCACCATGGCTGCAGTGGGGAGAAACCATCTCCTCCACAGTCCTCAAGCCCTGAGTAAGCTCTCATAACACCCAATGCAATTGAAACGTGAAGAGAGTAAGTCTGAGAGTCAATAAGGATATTCCACATACCTCTTTAAATACTACTGCTAAATCTCCAGGACACTGACTTTATTACCACTCTGAGGTAGTGGATACACCCGCACTTCCAGCTCCTCCCTGCAGACTTAGCAGCAGCAAGCCGAGTCCTGCTGAATACTCTCATTTCCAAATCCTTCCCCAGCTGACAGTGATCTATGCTTGCTTCCTGTAGGCGGGCAGGCATGAAAAGCTTACAACCTCAAATCTTAATGGGCTTATGAAAAAGTACGTTGTAAGGAGAACTGCTTCTCCAGGTTTATTAGATTAACCCAATCCATCAGTTTCAATGCCACCTGATTCACAGAATCAACACTGTGGCCCCACAGAAGGTTTGAGAGAACCCCGATGGCTATTATCTGGGCACATGGACAGAGGATATGCAGCAGCTGCACTCAGAGCACACTGTCCACCCATACCAGGCTGGGTGAGTGAAACTTCACCTGGACTACCTGGACATTTGAAGGCCCAAGGCAGCTGTAGGGAAAACTGAAGGCAAATGGTCAGGGTCCCTCAGATGTTCAGGACGTTGCCAAGCATTTGACATATATGAACATGCACCCAGGTGTTCCTTGGTTATTGTCTAATGTAATTGCGCATGTGCACCCAGGTGTTCTTTGGTTGTCTGACTCCACCCAGGTGTTCCTGGGTTATCAGACTCAAGTATAAGGGATGAGTGGCTCTGATCCATGGTGACCCCTGCCCTGGGGATGCCTTGGGGGAGCCATAGGGAGGCCACTACTGCTGCTAGAGGCTGTTGCTATTGCTGCCAGGGCCCCCGGGATGCTCTGGGAGGCCACCGCCGCTGCTACCCCTGGATCTGCTGTAACCTACTGCTGCTACTGCTGCTGAGGAAACTCAGGACTGAGCTCCTGTCATCTGCCAACAGCTCCCGGGGTCTTTTCCCAATTACCTAGCTTGAGACCTGCATGTGAGGGGTCTGTGACCCAGCAGGCACATGAGGGGTCTGGTGACCCAGCCAGGCATGTGAGGGGTCTGGTGACCCAGTCTGTACAATGGGTTTGAAGAATCTGTGGACCCTAGCTGGACAGTAGCCTTCCAAAGGAGCTGGGAGAGCACTTCGCCCTATGGCCTCTCCATGGGGCAGCAGGTTCCCTCAAGGTAAGCCAATGACAGTGTGAGCAAGATAGAAGTTGCATCTCAGAACCGACATCTCATCACTGCCACCACATTCTAGTTGGAAAGGAGTCACTAGGTCCAGCCCACACATAAGCAGAGGGCTATTCTAGAAGCTTCCCAGCCCACCTAGGATTCACCTTCAATTCTTCATATCCTTCTTAACTCCACCTTCAAGACACAAGGTGTACACATCGAGTCTGGAAGCACAGGTGGTTTTCCACACATAGACAAAGTCTTGGCTTCAGGTAGAATCCCACATGGTACCTGGTGACAGCAAGTCCTGCCTTTCCTCACCGTCTCCACAGCAATCATTCCCCACCGTGCCGCCCTGCTTCTGCCATTCACTGCCTGGAGCAACTAAGAGTCCTGCCTTTTCTCACCATGGTCCTACGCTGCACCCTGGAGCCCAATGTGCCTCACAGGATGCAGAAATATAACCACCATAACACAACACTAAAGGGAGGAGGATCTTAGGCAAGGCAAGTAAGCTGGTAGGTCCCAGTTCTAATTTTCTATAGAAGTGGATAACAATGATCACCTGGCAATAAAACCCAGAACATGTACAGTATGACAGTTTAGAAAACATAGCTGATAACGGTGGTGGGAAGACGATCCTACCCAGCGCCTACTCCGTGCTGGTGCAGGAAGGTGCCAGCAGCCTTCTGTAGGTTGCACAGGGGAGTAAAGCCAGCTCCTGGCTGCCTCCTCCGTAAACAAGTTTGACTGGGACCCACTGCACCACTCACCCACGGCCACAGCTGCTTTTGTGCTAGAACAGCAGAGCGGCTATGACAGAGTCCACATGGCCCACAAGCCTAAGGTATTTACTATCTGGCCCTTTACAGACAACATCTGCCAATCTTTGCATTAGAAACATTCTACTCAGTCTCAACAACAACCCCACGAGGCGAGCCCAGCAAACTCAACTTCCCCGAAGACACAGAGGTGAGTGCTGAGCCAGGAAAGAAACTCAATTCTGCTGGAGTCCAAGACATGCGGAGAGTAAGGACCTGTGGGGGCTTATGTGAAACAACCACATAAATCCTCTCTTCAGAGGACCCAGACCATTTGGCCACAGTTGGGCGATTCAGAGCTCAAGCTTATAAAGATGTCCTGCAAACAGACCTGCGGCAATCCAGTTCCCTCCAGCAGCCCCCCGTGGGCCCGAGTTCACAAGAGGAGGCGTGTGGTCACAAACACCCAGACCCCAAGCCAGGGAGACCGCCCTGTATTTCATCCCTCTGATTTACAGCTGGCTGCGAGAGCAGCAAGAGGAGTGATGATTAAAGACACACTGTGGGATACAGCTGGCACAAGTGTCATAATTAAAACTCAAGTGGCCTCTGGACATCACTAGAAAGGAGTTTAATAAATGCCTTAAGCCAAATGAAGTCATCTTGCATACACACCTGGCAAAAGGGAATTTTTCCTTTTCTTAAAGAAAGAATCAGTAGGTCCTAGGAAATGTACCACCTCCAAGGATTCCCCTCACTTACCAGGGACACTCGTTCCCATTTCACAGAACATGGACAAGGAACCCTTCTCTGGCAGCAGGGGTGACCACCTGCTTGACAGTGAGGAAGACCTCACACAAAGGGTGGCATTCACCAGGCTGCAAACACACCCCAAGCCCAAGCTACTCACTGCTCCACCGCTGCTCACTCCCCCAAAACCCACAAATGACTGTAAGATCTCAGACTGTCCAGCCCCACTGTTCCCCAGCGAAGGAAGTCCCTTGGATTTAGAGAAAAGACATCACTCTTTTCAGACCCTGGCTTTTACATTCCCCTTTGGAACCCGGCGGTAACGGCAGGGCACAAGCTCCCAGCACCCTGCAAGCCATACCTCTGCGTCTGCACCTCCCTGGGCTGCCCAGTGATCCCTTGTGGCTTCGGTGCTCCAGGATCTCCCCCGCAGATTCTCCCTCCCTCCTCCTACTTCCCCCTCCTCTGTCCTCCTCTCTCCCTGTCACGGCCACTCTTCTAAGAGGACATACGGACACCCACTGACTTCATCTGACCCTGCTGCGGCACGTATGTGAATGTCGACTGCATCAGGGAGACACTCTCACAATGTCGAATGTCTTCTGCAGGGCACTTGGTGGCCAGACCTGCCTACTTTAGAGCAACTCCTTACAAGGACACTTCCCCTCATCGCTGCTGCCTGCCCTGAGATGGGACAACAATGCTCACACGTGTGGCCTTGGGACACTGCTAGAGGAGCCATGCTAGGGTGGATCATATGAGAGCAACATGGCACACTGAGGCTGAAGGGCTGCTGGGGCATCCCTGCCCTCACACGTGCCTTTGACCTTAGCACACAGCAGCTCTCAGAGAAGATTCTGTTCGCCTGGAGCCCACCCGGCCGCAGCAGTGGCGGAGCCTGTGGCCTCCTCACTCCCACCAATGTGGTCGCCCCACACAGGGAAGAGAGCAGCTCCAAGCCAGCACCTAGGAGCTGAGGCCATGATGAGGGCAGAGGGGAAACTGAGATGAAGGTACCTGTAGTGGACTGAATTATGTCCCCCCAAAACTCACTGAAGCTTGAATTGTGTGCCCCAAGTTTTACGTATTAGAAACTTGGCCCCCATTGTGACTGTTAAGAGGGTGGGAAATCCTATTACAGTAATTGAAAGGTGGGGCCTTGAAGAGGTGATTCGATTGTAGGACCATGCAGTAGTGAATGGATTAAAAATGGTGGTCAAGGGTGTGGTTCTGAGGGCTTTAAAAGGAGAGCACAAAGAGGCTCTCTCTCTGCTAACTTTGCTTCCACCACCTTGCAATGTGAAACCCCGGGGTCACTGTCACCACCACCAGATGGACTTTGGACTTCCCAGCCTTAGAAACTGTAAGCAATAAATTTTGTTTTCTTACAAAGTACCCAGTTCCATGTATTTTGTTATAAGCAACAGAAACAGATTAATATAGTAGCTGAGGGTCCCTCACCAAGGCTGCCCGAGCTGCTCTGAGCCCATCACCAGCATGGGACAGCAACGTCCCTTCCAGGCCAAAAGGGCTGCCAGCATCAGCACTGTGTTCTCAGACCCAGAGGGAGCAGGCCCAGCTCCCTGTTCCACTGTACAAAACAGAGTATGTGCCCCACTGTGAGATCTGCAGCACCCCCTGGACCATGCTCCTGTTGGCATTGCACCTGCTCTTACTCACTCACTCTAAAACAAAGCCTAACGTGCCTACTTAACAACATGTGCCCAACACATCAAGCCCATATGTCCCACATGTTAGAGAACAGGCCTATGGAGCACGGTAGTGAGGAGCAGGGAAAAATAAATGAAATGAGAGAAAGCCTGGCTGAATCAGTGATGACACTGAATTTGGGAAGGGATGAAAGTAGGAACAAATTAACTTTCCAGCTACAGCCCAACCACAGAAGAAACAAGCCCAAAGGTTTCTCCCTCATTCAAGGTAATAAAGAGCCATGTGGGGGGTATAGTCGTGGAGGGTGGGACATGTCCCTTCTACAGTCCAGGGATAGGGGGCAAAAGGCAAAGCTAGCATTCAAGTATTACAGGGAACCCTGAAACTGGCTCTCACAGGCTGAGGCTCTCCTGGGTTGGGACCGCCTGTCCCACCCAGCGTCTCCCCACCCCCAGTCCCCACGTTTAGAATGGAACACGTAATGCCCCTAGGAACAACCATCTCTCTTTTGTTTGGGCTATTCTGAATTGTGTGTGCTTCTTCAGTGGATTTTTTCATGCTGTGATAATGCACCTTATTTATTTTTGTACCACTATCTAGTTTGGGGCCTGGGACAGGTTATAGGTGCTTATTAATATTCTTTGTTGACACATGTCCCAAGAGTATTTTAAGCTACCTTGTAAGGGGTTAAAGAGTTTCTGAAACCTGTAATGGCCTGGCTAATAAACACCCCAGTTTAGGGGAGAGTAATCACCCGATTGCCATCCTATGATTACTATGTATTTTCATTGCCAAAAGATGCAATACAATTTCATGGTTACTTGGCCCTGCAAAATAGAAATACCCCCAATTTTTAAGATATGAAAAGGTTTATAACCAGGGTGCTGTCACAGTTCAAGAATGAGGCCATGGTACAGATGAGTCAATTCATGACAAAATTTAATTTCAGGGAAATTAACTCAATAAAGATGCCACAATTGTGCTTAAAGTTTTAATACCTATTAGGAGTTTTAGTGAGGTGGTGCAGGACCGTGGACAAGCCAATCCATTTTCTGGTTCCTCAAAATGCGATTGACTTAATACCTAATTTATCTATAATGAGGACAGTATTACAAGGAACTCTGTGTTCAATGAGGGGGGCCTGGGCCTTGAACAGCCTAACCAATCACAAAAATGGAGGGTGTTTGCAATTTATGGGATATTAAGTTTTGTTTCCTATAATGCCAGAGAGCAATGATCAACAGCAGTATACTGATAGCTACTTTACCCAAATAGCCCAAGGTAAGGCTTCATGTCCCAGCAAATGTTACTGGCCAGAAATTCTGTAGCTGCCAAATTTAGAAAAGCAAAACCAAAGTGGGGATTCGGATGACGACAATTTCTGTAGTGAACATCATTAGACTATACAAGCTTCAAAAAAGAAGTCCAAACACAGAACTTTGGAGCCACAAAACACCCACCCGCCACAGTGGGGCGCACTGACCCACAACCAGTGTCAGCAACAAAGCTTTGAGTTATTCTTCTAGACAATTCATGTGAAAACAAGCTCAGAATAAAAGGCCCAAGGTGGAGGCCCAGCAGGCACCCTATCCTGGGGAAGAAGACATCCAGACCAATGTCCTGTGAAAGGAGCTGATCAGAAAGACCCCCAAGGCCCTCTCGGGCTGCTCCAGGGTCCCCACCTCCCACCACCATCTTCATGGACATCCACACACAAGGCTCCAATGCTGAAGCCCAATCCATTGCCTGGGACTTAATCTGCCTTACGAAAAAGTCTGCTGCCTTGGATCTGCTTTTCTGGAACCTCCTCCACCACCCCATACTAATCTCTAAAGGCAGCTGCCCCCTTCCTGAAGCCCGAGCTTGCAGCCCATGAGGGCCATGCTCAATGCAGTAAAAAGCCTTCTTGAAGTGCAAAGATGAAAACCAGTCGTAGCTTCTTTCTTTAGCACTCCATAGGGATGTAAGTCCTAACCCGCATAACATGCCTGCTATTTGCAGTCCATGACTAAAGGCTGGCACTGGACCCCATAGCACGGCCTGGGCTTCACAAACATCTTGAACACAATGAAAAGGTGCTAGAATAAGCAATGGGACACTCAAGGAAAGAGAGGTGGCTTGTTCCAGAAAACTCAATCTCCTGAAGAAATGAATTTCATCAAAATTGGTCGACAGTAGAAAATTTCATATTGCACTGAATCTGTGATTTTTTTTAAATCTTGATTATAAGCAACTCAAAACATAGACAGTGTGTGAGTCCTGAGTGTGAATTTTTTTGGCAGAAGTAGCTCAAACTTACAGCAGAACTACAAGTATTACTCATCGCATTCTGAGGATGCTGCTCAAAATGTAAATTGCCAGCAAGCACCGGGGACTCTGTCACCACCGTCGGAATGAAATTCAACTACAAATAGAACCATATAAAGTTCTTTTCCCTGTTTTACATCTAGTCAGATGACAAGAATGCCAGAAATGGACTTTTAAAAGACCGCATTTCAAGTGAGAGGACACCTTGAAGGCAAAATCAAACACAGCACACAGAGCCGAGAGCGGCAGGGACACAGGACCCTGCGCCGGGTGCAAAGGAGCGCTCACCTGGTAGGTGTCCCACAGGCGGACGGTGCAGCGCAGGGGCAGCTCCCTCATCAGCAGGTTGTTCATCCAACGGAAGGCAAACTGCAGGTATCTCACCTCGTGCTGCTCCAGGTGCCGATGGACTTGCTCTGCACAAAACATACACAGGCCCAGGCTGTCAGGGGAGCCCTCCGGAGGCCCACCTCAGAGACCCACTCCAACAGCCAGGGAATCCCAAGCCACATCCCCCAAGGAGCAAAGAACTAACTTCTATAAACAAACACCTTGACAGTTCACCCTTTAAGGAAAATGAATGATGACAACTCAACGACAGCTCCATGCACTGCGTGTGTGTACATCTGGAATGCTTTACACTCAGAACCGAGCAGGCCACTCCTGTGTTACATATGAGAACACTGGCAGGCCGGGGTATGTGGGGAGCTCAGATTAACCCACATCTGTCTGGCTCCATAGGCAGATGCTCCTTCTCCTGCCCCAAGGCAGGTCCACCAGACCCAGGCTGGGGTCCCAGGAGAGGCTCAAGAGCTTGCCTGCCTCCAAAGACCAGCCTCAGCCTCACCCAGGGAAACTGCACAACCAGTGGCCGGACCCGCCTGTTGAATAGGCATGTAGTCCATGTCCCTGGGCTAGGGCCAGTGGCCTCTGGATTCCAGGTTTGGGCCCCTGAAGAGAGCCAGGCCAGCAACACCATCCTGCCTTCTCATCAGACTGTGAGGGGAAACTCAACAGTCTAGGCCTGAGGTCCCTGCGTCCCCTCCCTCAGCCCCTGCACTGAGCTGCCAACGCCTGCAGAAGAAGGCGTCCTTCCAGGAGACAGAGCTTCTGGTGATCGTGGTGACCAGGCTCCCATCCTCCAGCATTCCACCATGTACCTCCACCCTGAAGGGCCTGGGAAGGATGGGTGCTATTTACAAAAACAAGTAATTCTTGCCTAATTGACCTAGACTGTGAATCAGGACTTCCCATACTGAATTTTTTTAATCAGGGCCCTCTTTCTGCACACTTCCTTCTTTAATCCCATGTCCTGAGTTACTTTCCTTCTCTCCATGCTTGCCTTCCTCACTGGCCTTCCCTGAGAAGTAACCCTGAAAAAACTTTACAGGGTTTCCCACTCTCCAAAAGAAAGTTCCAGAAGTGGCAAGTACACCAATAATAACTTGCTGTATTTCAGAAACAAGGATTTCCTAAGCACAGAAATGAGAAGTAGGGGAAATGGAGGGGTGGGAGGACCCATGCTGAGACCCACTGTCCCGCCTCTTACAGCATGGCAGCTCTGCAAAAACACACAGGAGCCTGGCTGGGCCTCAAGGCCACTATCCTGGGCACTACTCTCGCCTACGGGAAGCAAGGCTGGTTTGCAGGGAAGCTCTAGAGAAGCCAGGCAGCTCTGCTCTCCATGAAGTAGTCAGTTCCTTCAGTGTCTCTGCTCTCACTGCTGCCTCCACCCCAAACCACCACTGTCCTCAGCTGACCAGAACCAACATGGGGCAGGACACCTGTGGGGCTGGGTATGGGGGGACGCAGCCCTGGTTAATGCTGTGGCATAGATGCAGCAATGCAGGATTAGTTCAAACAAGACAGTAACTAATGGCAGACCTGGGCTGATAAGAACAGCAAAGGCCTCCTTTCTGGGCCCCAAGGTACCAGGGAGGCTGAGACTGCTTTGTCTGAGGCCCCACAGGAAAGCTGTGAAGCAGACTGCCTGCACCAGGTGGTGGGTGGGACCCCAGGAGTCCACGCCCACCCACCACCATCTGCTGCCTCTGCAGGAACAAACCTAGGGACCAAAGGCTCCGGACCTAGCAGAGGGCAGGCTCAAGGCCATCATGCCGGCCCAAGCAGCAGGAGGGATCAAGGGCCCAGGAAGTGGAACAGCCAACACAGGAGTCCCTCCAGCTGGTGTCCACTCACCCAGATGCTCAGCTCCTGCTCAGCTCCTACAACAGGGCATTCATTGTCTTTGATTTTGCTTTATCAAGAGATCTGGCATGCACCCCTGCAAACACAGTCAGCAGACTTCACACTTCTACATTAGCAAATCCCATTTGTCTCCTCTTGTCCCCATGAAGGCTGAAGAAGCAGAGCACTTGGGTAGAGATACTGGCACTTGGTATCAATCAAGGAACCCAGTGGTATAAGGACTAGAGTCAGCAGGAAGCAAGCAGGGCCACATTAGGGCTGTAAGGACAATGACCCTGAGTAACTGAAATGTGAAATGTCATTCATACATGCAAACACACACACACACACACACACACACACACACACACACACACACACACACAATGGCACAAAGTCAATTATCATCATTAATTTTTAGGATAAAACCTAAGATTTCAGTGAAATTTCTTCTTTGTACTGGGTCTCTTTGAGTTCCATCTTCCAAAGCCCCCAGCCTGCAGGCCAGGGCTCGTCTCCCCTGCCTTGGAGCATTTCTGAGAAGAACATTTGAGGAGCCAGGCCCCAAAGATGGCTGGGGGATAAGGAAAGAGTGAGGCCAGCTCAGGGGATGGGTGGGCCTGATGCCAAGATGCAGAGGGCGCTGGCAGTGATCTCGGGTGGTCCCAAATAGGGCTGGGCATTGTCATCACCATTATCACCATCTTCGTCATCACCATCATTATCTTCACCATCAACATCATCATAATCACCACCACCATCACTATCTTCCTCTCCATCATCACCGTCTTCTTCACCATCATCTTCATCACCATCACCATCATCACCTTTATCATCTTCATCACCATCATCACTATCATCACCATCACCATCTTCATCACCATCATCACCATCATCATCACCATCAACACCATCACCATCAACACCATCGCCATCACCATCAACGCCATCACCATCATCACCTTCATCACCGTCATCACCTTCATCATCATCATCACCATCAACATCACTACCATCATCACCATCACCATCAACAGCATCGCCATCATCGCCATCATCGCCATCATCACCATCACCATCATCACCTTTATCATCTTCAACACCATCATCATCACTATCATCACCATCACCATCATCACCTTCATCACCATCACCATCACCATCACCATCATCACCTTTATCATCTTCATCACCATCATCATCACTATCATCACCATCACCATCATCACCATCATCACCATCATCACCATCATCATCACCTTCATCACCATCACCATCACCAGCTTCATCACCATCACCATCACCACTGTCATCACCACCATCACCATCAACACCATCACCAGCTTCATCGCCATCACCATCACCACTGTCATCATCACCATCACCATCAACACCATCACCATCATCACCTTCATCACCATCAACACCTTCATCACCATCATCACCATCACTATCATCACCATCAACAGCATCGCCATCACCATCATCATCACCATCACCATCATCACCTTTATCATCTTCATCACCATCATCATCACTATCATCACCATCACCATCATCACCTTCATCACCATCATCATCACCATCATCACCTTCATCACCATCAACACCATCGCCATCACCATCACCATTAACACCATCACCATCACCATCAACACCATCACCATCATCACCTTCATCATCATCACCATCACCACCATCATCACCATCAACAGCATCGCCATCATCGCCATCATCACCATCACCATCACCATCATCACCTTTATCATCTTCATCATCACCATCATCACCATCACCATCAACAGCATCGCCATCACCATCATCATCACCATCACCACCTTTATCATCTTCATCACCATCATCACCTTCATCACCATCATCATCACCATCATCACCATCATCATCACTATCATTACCATCACCATCATCACCTTCATCATCATCACCATCATCACCTTCATCACCATCACCATCACCACCTTCATTGCCATCACCATCACCACTGTCATCATCACCATCACCATCAACACCATCACCATCATCTTCTTCATCACCACCATCAACATCGTCACCATCATCTTCATCACATCATCATCACCTTCATCCTCCTCCTCTTCCTCATCATTGTCTCGGCAGCTGTTACAATATAGATTCTCAAGCTCATCTCAACTTAATCAGAATCTTTGAGGTAGGATCTGAGAATCTCCCCAGAAGGTTCTTACCTGCTATCCACACACCTGTGCTGGGAGCTCCTCCCAGGGGCAAATTACAAAGGACACAGAGCCCACACAGGGTCCTAGAGATAGAGGAAGGAAGCAGCCAAGCCTTTCACACAGGACATCCTAGTTCCAAGAGCACCACATGGAGAAAAGGGCTGGTGTGTGCAGCCAGAGATGGTGCCAGCACCATTGTTTACTTGATAGTTTTCTTCTAATCAACCTTTATTAAACACATTTATTTTTTAAATAAAATGAACTTCACTACCAAAAAACAGTTACCACTTGCTCTAAGTGGAGGGCAGGCCAGGGAGTAACCAGAGTAAACAATGTGGGACTACTTGGGGCCTCCATCAGGCAGCAGCTTCAGCAGAATTTCATCACGCACCTGTCCATACAGAACTGAGAAGAACAGCAGGGGTGACACTCTCTCTGCCTCCCTAGCCTTTCAGCTCAGTGGTATTTAACGCCATGAGGTTTTCTCATCACCAGATGTCTGAGGAACCCCATAAACAGCCAACAGTTTGAGAAACACTGGCCCACAAAACAAAGCTGGAATGCCTCAGAGTAGCACCCAGAGCCCCTGTCTCCTCAGCCTTCCTGCACAACCTCCCAAATCAACACCATGTCTCCTCAGGTGGCACCAGGTGACCAATGCCCACACTGCCAAACTGTGCTTGCTCTTCCAAGCTCCAGGTCCCTCATGCTACAGCCTGCTACCTGGGCACCCCATCCCTGCCCAGCGCACAAATCAGAAGATCGAGACAGCTTTCTGAAACTCCCCAAGCTGCTGGCCCTTCCTTCTTGGTTCTACAAACACCTCTATTAAAGCATCAGTCGCAGTGTAGCAGGCTTAACTGCTTAGGGTCTGTGTCTACCATTAGGATGTGAGATGGTCAGGGGTGGGTACCACGTCTGAGTCACCTTTGTTTCTCTAGCCCCCAGTGCACACGAGGTGCCTAGTGTTTGTCAGATGACTGAGTGAATGAATGAATGCAGTGAGCAAACTCGTAACTGAAAAGTGGAATGAACCCCCATTTTGTCGGTCCTCCTTCTCTACTTCTATTTCTCAACATAGCAAAACAGAGGACTTTTTTTTTCAGCAATAAATGGCACATCATGTTCTTTATAAAGAATTTAAAGAATTATTTCTAACCTGAAACTATCCTGATAGAAAGTTCCAATGGCCCCTGAGCTGGCTCCTCCACCCAAGCCTGACTGTGGCCCATTCCCCAAAGGCAGAAGCCCACCAGAACTGATGGTCAGGCCCTGCTGCGGCCCAGCACACTGACACAGGCACTCTGGTCAACGTGAAGTTCAAGTCTGATAAACACTTGAAAGCCAGCAGTTTAGAAAATGACTGGATTTACTGAACAAGGCCACTTGACACAGAAAAAAGAGAAATGAGCTTCCGTGAACATGCAGTTGTTTGCTTGGGGAAGGGTATAGGGAATGATGGAGACAGTTCTGAAGAGAAAATCACTCCTAAAACAGAGCGCCTGAGGAGGGAAGGAGACCAGGCAGGGTGGCACTGGACTGGCATCGGAAAAAGAGCCCTCCCCAGGACAGGTGCTGGCCCCGGCATGTGGCACCCTGGTCACTCCCAACCTGTGGCTATATGCAGACATCCAGGTGGCAGCCAGGGCCCACTCCTTCCTTGCGCGGAGTGCAGCTCTTTGACAGAGATTAGCACTGCAGAAGTCAGCAGCCAGAAGCCTTTTAAGTTATCGTGCCAGCCCACGCAGCCACCTGCCCTGCACAGCCCCTCCTCAGAACACCTCCCAGGGCTGCCACATGGAACCCATTGCATCGAAGGCAGCAGCAGGACAGCCACATTTTAATCATCAGGATAGAAGGGCCAACCCCACGTTTCACAACCGCGAGTTGTTAACAGGGTTCCAGACCTCTCAGTGACATCTGTTCACATCCACTCCTCTCCTTTTGTTCGAAATGCTGACACAGAAGTTTGTCAGCTGAGGAGTCATCAAGCCTGTTTACCATGAAGGCCATTAACCAGGCGCTCAGGGGCCCAAGTCCTGGCCTGCACAGGAATGGAAGTGAGTGAGACTGCCAGTGGTCTCCAGGCTGTGACCTCCTCGAGGGCAGTGACCTTGCTGGTGTTCAGAGGCCGGCGCCAAGCCAGGCCATGGCGGTGATGGTACTGGGTGCACATGTCGTAAATGAGCAGTCTGGTACTGAAGCCAGCCTCTCTCAGTAGAGATGCAGACAGGGCGGAAGGCAGTTACGAGCCTACAAAGTCACAGCAGAAGGGCCACAGCCTCCCACCAACCCATGATCTGCCTGCAGTGCCAGCAGCCCCCCTGAGGACAGTGCTGTCATGCTATGAACTGGAAAACAAACGCTAGGATGTGCCTGGGAGGCAGGCTACACCTGTCTAAAGCAAACTGGCAAGAAATAAGTTTACAAAATTAAACTTACTAAACAGAATAAAAATTAACCCCTCCTGCCTTCCTGCAGAGCCCCTCCCCACATGCTACCTACCGACTTGGTCAGGATAAGCCCAATCCAGCCCAACTGTAATGGCCATCACCTTGCACCAAGCTCTCTCTGGCCACTCCCAAAGGGAGCCATGCACCTCGCACCCTGACCCTGGGGCATCCTTGCCCCTTGCCTGTGAGGTGAGGCAACCTGTCCAAAGGTGCACGCGGGGCAGCAGCAGATCAACATGGGACCCAGGGCTGTCGCCCCCCCACGTCCTTGAAATGACACTTCACTGCCAGATCAATGCACAGACCCACCCTTGTGTCTCTGGGTACCGGCACCTGGGCACAGCCAGCCAGCCATTCTCTGCAGAGCAAAACCTGGTACCTGCATGAGCACCAGGCCACAGTGAATGACCTGAAAGCCCAGCACAGCATGAACTCCACAAGGACACAGGCAGATTCCTGCCACAACGCAAGGCTCCTCATTCTTCAGTTCCCTCAGGGAAGACTTATCCGAGTCCCTCCACATTCAGGGCTGCCTCTAAACGCAAAGCCACAGAGAAGACAAGGCCTGCTTTCTGCTCCCCGGGAGCTTGGCTACTTCAAGGAGAAACAGCCTGGAGCCTCAAAGTTGCCTATCTCATCAGAATGAGCAAGCATGAGTGTGCTGAGTGCTTGGCTTCCCTTCTGCCCGATGCAGGACCTTGAACTCCTGAAGGTATCTAAAACGGCAAAATTGACGCCCATCTGGTGGTGTCATCTGTGATGACTCATGAACTCAGTGTGGTGCCTCACAGCGAGCGCCCCGATGGGTGACCCCACACACTGCCTGGCTAAAGCAGCTTGATTCTGAGGCCAACGGGACATGGACTCTGGAACAAACTGGAGAGCTTCCTTTTCCATGTGGAAGTGGCCATTTCTCCCTGACGATGTGGCTTCTAAAGGGTAATGAGTGATAAAGCAACCAGCTCGGCTCTCCAACCACCTTCCACGTGCATAATGAACTTCCGGCAAGGCGCCTCATGTTCTGAACATGATGAAAAATGGACTCCTAAACTCTAGGCACACTTTCAATTTATATACCTCAGAGCTGCAAATGTATATGCTGAAAAGATTCATTTTTCCTATTTTATAGGTAATTGTGAGCAGATGCTCTTTCACTGATAAAGGTAATTTGGTTAGCAATAATTCTGAATTTGAAATTCCCATTTCACTGGAAATAAGAGTGTACCTATAACGAATGGGCAGGCAGATGCAATTATCGTCATCTTTCAGGCTAAAAAGATGTTTTTCATAAAACCTGTGTGTGGCAGGGCAGGGCAATGTGACTGTTGTAAGGTCACCGGGAAGACACTTGTCATATTGGGAAGCAGGAGAAATCACCACAATATTTGTCGAACACTTTTCTCAGCACTTTAAACAGCAGATCTACAGACCGAAAATTCTGCTGAAACATCTTGTCTTTTTGATTAAAAACAAAAATAAATTATGCAAACACATTGTGTCCCAGGATTTATGCTAAAAAGGAAAAAAACATGCATCCCATTGACTTGGCATAGAAAAAAAACACACTGTTTATGCAGGACCAGACACTACTTAGATTTATTTGCCCAAAGAGTAGGCATAATTGCTCACACTTAGATACCTGACAGAGATAACCTTTAAACCCCCTGCACGAAGTGAGAACAGACATGAATCCATCCCGCTTTTGCTGGCCAAGGCACGAATAGGCTTTGATTTGGGGGAAGATTACAATTCTCTCATCAGTTAAAAGGATAAAAAAGAACAAAAGCCAGAGCCAACTGACAGGAACTCAGGGCCTCTCTGCAGCCCAGAAGCCTCCCGCTCTGAGCTCTCCTATCCTCCTCATCTGCAGGGTTTGGTTTACGTTAACAGCTGGGAAAAGCCAGGTCCCAAACAGAAGTGGCCCCACCGCACCCACCAGCCAGAGGATCACAGGCCCTGCTTGTGCCTAGGGTGGGTAGGATAAGGAGCCGAGACCCAGAACCCTGCAATCCCACCGGTGACTGGAGAGACCAGAGGGCCAACCCCTCCCCAGGCGGAGGAGGTGCTTCCTCCCTTACCGCAGCGGGCACCGCGGCGGGCAGCAGGTAAATGAGAGCCAGCGACTCTGGCTTCTTAGAGGTGTGCTTGTGATTTCACACACGGGAGGTGTGCCACTCTGCAATGATTTCAGGGGCCACCATACACCAAATGTCAGGAAGCTCCTCCTTGTATAACAAAGAATTTGACCTGCCTTTGTCTCTGGTTCCTGGGAGAGAGACTCTCAATCCCTGCAGCGTCTTTGTTATGCTAATGAGCAATTCCTGGTGGGCCCTAGATAGCTCCAGGATGGGACTGGTCACCCGAAAGACCAAGCAGGGCCAGACAGGCTGCAAGGCAAGGGAAGGAGAGGGAAGCTGGGGGCTGCACTCTATCACGCAGCCTGTGATTCACTCATGCCTATGTAATGAACACCAACAGAAGCTTCCTAGTTGGCAAACACACTGACTTGGAGGGAGGGTGATGCAGCCTGACTCCTCAGAGACACCTTCCAGACTTTGTTGCACACATCTCTTCATTTGGCTGGACCTCCTGACCTGTACCCTTTATAATAAAACTGCAATGAGAAGTACAGTGCTTTCTTGAGTTCTGCAAGACATTCTAATGAATTATGGAATCTGAGGATCATGGACACTGATGAATTAATGGCCAATTGGTCAGAAGGGCAGGTGGCCTGGGGACCACTGATGTGTGGCTGGCATCTGAAGTGAGGGCACTCTTGAGGAGGACTGAGCCTTTAACTTGTGGAGCTTGACGCCGACTCCAGGTGATCTGCATCAGGGTCACATTGTGGCACACAATCAGAACATTCCAGCCACTGTTAAATGGACCTGGGGGCTGAGATCCACACAGACATCGGGGCAGAGGCCAAGCTGCAAATGTATTTCCCCAAAATAACTTCTCCCAAGTCTAATTTTAACATCAAGGTCATGCCAGGAGACTGCTATCTTCTTACCCAATCAACACAAGGGTGGGAGTGAAGACAGATCTGCCCCAAAAGACACAAGCCAGCGAGACTGATGTGGTTGCCAGTACACCCCAGCAGGAGGCCACACCAGACTCACGCCTGGGGCTGGGAGGACAGGGATGCTACCGCTCACTCTCAGAACCTCGGTAAACATGAGTTCAGAATAAAATTAAGCCTTTTGGCAGACTGTAAAGAAACAGTGTTCATCTGACACCACGACATGCAATCTTTTCATCTCTAGAGAGATATTAGGGCATATTTTTTGACAGTAACATGATCTAAGATACAAGTTCTTCTAGAGCTACACAGAACAAAAGCAACGAGGTATCATCGCTCTCACTTCACAGATGTCCTTGAGCTTCCCAACAAACCCCTCCTAAACAGGGCCGTTTCCACATGAGAGGGCAACCCCAGGTCCGATCTACTAAAAGAGAAATGCAGATGGCAGAGCAACGTCCTTGGGTGTCTGGAGCTCAGGAGCACTGTCTGCTCTCCACGAGCCATGACAAGGATGGTCCCCTGGCTGTGGACATTCCAGATCCATGGCTGCCCAAAGAGAAGTGAGCCAGCCAACAGAGAAGACGGGAGGACGCCTGGAAGGGGCTTGGTTCTTGGCTCTGCCCCCGCTCCAACTCCTCTATAAGGTCCCACTGGTCTTTGGCTTGTCTTTTTTTTAATCTTAACAGTATCATGTGAAGAGCAGATGATCTTAATTTTAGGAAAGGCCAATTTATTTGCCAAACTGTTTTTTTGACCGGTAAGGGGATTATAACCTCCAGCAAGGTGTTGTCTGCACCACGCTCAGCCAGTGAGCGCACCAGTCATCCCTGTATAGGATCCGAACTCACAGCTTCAGTACTACCAGCGCCGCACTCTCCCAAGTGAGCCACGGGGCCGGCCCTGCCAAACCTTTTTTAATGTTTCATGGTTTCAGTGTTGTTCTAAGCAGTGCCTCACTCAAGGTCACGATATCCTCTGTCTTCTTCAGAAGTATTATAACTTTACTTTTAAAACATAGGCCTTTGATCCATTTTGAGGTAATTTTTAAACATAGTGCAAGGTGTGAATCCAAATCCATTAACATATGAATATCAAATTATCACTGTACTATCTGTTTAATATCTATGTAATATATATAAAACATATACGTTACCACTTTTGCCACCGAATTTCTTTTGTCCTCTTATGGAAATCAGTTGTCCGTGTATGTGTCTATTTCTGAACACTCCAGTTCCACTGATCTCTGTGTCTATCTCGATGCCAATAACAGACTGGCTTGATTACTGAGGCTTTATAATTCTTGAAATCAGGTATTGTTAGTCCTCCAACTTGTTCATCTTTTTCAGTGTTGTTTTAGTTATTTTAGGGTCTTTGTGTTTCCTTAAGAACTGTTAAATTGGCTTGTCAATTTCTCCAGAAAAGTATGCCGGCATCCTGGTTGGGACTGAGTTGAATGTGTAATCAGTTTGGGGAGAACTGACCTTTAACAATCTTGAGTCTTCTGATCTGTGAACATCATTAGGTCATCTTTAATTTCTCTCAGCAATGTTTTGTAGTTTTTAGAGTACAGGCCTATTACATCTTTTGACATGTATTCCCTAAATATTTCACGTTTTGTTACCATAAATGGCATTGCTCACTTAATTTCCATTTCTCATTACTAGTAAACAGAAATATAATTTATTTTTGTATATAAATCTTACTTTTGTATCCTGAAATCTTACTAAATTCTTTCATTAGATCTAGTAGCTTTTTGCAGATTCCATCAGATTTTCAAAACAGACGATCCTGTCGTCTGCATGTTGACAGTTTTACCTCTTCCTTTCATACGTACACCATTTATGTATGTGTGAAGCATGTTCCTGCCCACTGCACTGGCTAGAATCACCAGTATATAGGTTGAACAGAAGTGGTCAGAGGAACATTTACCATGTTCCTGATCTTAGGGGGAAAACATTCAATTTTACACCATCCTGTATAACGTTAGCTATAGGTTTTTATAGATGCCCTTTATCAAATCTAGAAAACTCCTTTCTATGCCTAGTTTACTGAGAGTCTTTATTAGGAATGAATATTGAATTTTGTCAAAGGCTTTTTTTTTTAATATATATATATTGAGATGATTTGGGAGAGTTTGTTCTTTTTAAATATGTTAATAATAGTGAATTATATTAAATCAACCTTGTGTTCTGAGATAAACTACATGTCATCATATTATACTTTGTATATATTGTTGAATTTTATTTGCTAAGATTCTGTTCAAGATCTTTATATCTATGTTCATAAAAGATGTTTGCCTGTAGTTCTCTTTTCTTGCAATGCCTTTGGTTTGGGTATCAGAGAAATGCTGGCCTTACAGAATGGATTGGTAAGTATTTCATCTGGTTTCATTTTTAAAAATAGTTTGTGTAGAATTGTTGTTATTTCTTTGTTAAATGTTGATAAAAACCACCAGTGAAGCCAACTGTGCCTAGACTATTCCATGTAAGAAGGTTTTAAACTACAAATTCAATCTCTTTCATAAATATGGGAATACTTAGATTGTTTATTTCTTGAGTGAGCTGTTGTAGTTTGTGTCTTTTGAGAAATATATCCACTACACAAAACTGTCAAATTTATTTGCACGAAGTTGTAACTAATAGTTCCCTACTATCTCCTTTATCTGTAGAATCTGTAGTGATGTCAACTCTCTCAGACTTAATATTGGTAATTTGTCTTCTCTCTTTTTTCCTGTTCAATCTGGCTAGAGATTTATCAATTTTATTGATTTTCTTTTTTTTTTTTTTTTTTTTTTGTCTTTTTCGTGACCGGCACTCAGCCAGTGAGTGCACCGGCCATTCCTATATAGGATCCGAACCGGTGGCGGGAGCTTCGCTGCGCTCCCAGCTCCGCACTCTCCCGAGTGCGCCACGGGCTCGGCCCTTTATTGATTTTCTTAAACAAGCTTTGGTTTCCTTATTTTCTCCTAATCTTAAGATAGAAGCTGAGGTCACTGATCTGACACCTTGGTTTTTTCTTGTTTTTTTCAGATATAGGTATTCAATAATATCTTGTCTACAAAAGCAGTTCTCTAAAGTTTCATGGCCTTAAAGGGGGTGCTCATGACTTGGATGAGATATCCTGTTCATAAACAAAAGATCTGTAATTGACCAAAAAATTTTACAAAGATTCGGTGCTTTGGAAGCAGTGATGTCCTGGAGGGGTGAATACCAGCAAACTCTCTGGACTCAAAATCACTATTACATGGAACAGAACCTCATTCCAGAGTTTCAACAACTGGCAATAACACCCCAATTCACACCACCAGGAATGATGCCAATGCAACAGCCCTGAGAGACAACGACACCATCAATCCCCACATGGGATAAATTAAAAGGACTTAACATGCTAAAATGATACTAAGTTTGCTTTATTTGTTTTTTGGGGGGGTTTTTTGTTTGTTTTTGTGACCGGTAAGGGGATCGGAACCCTTGGCTTGGTGTCGCCCGCACCGCGCTCAGCAAGTGAGCGCACCGGCCATCCCTATATAGGATCCGAACCTGCAGCCTCAGCGTTCCCAGTGCCGCTGCACTCCCAGCGCTGCACTCTCCCGAGTGAGCCACGGGTTCGGCCCCTAACTTTGCTTTATCAAAATGTTTTTGTCTTAACTGTGAAACCTTGATCCATAGCTTTTGCTTTATCCTTTAAAAAATAAATAAATAAATAAAAACTGGTGATATGTGGAGTATACCAACACTTATAAAGCAAATGTATTTCATAGGGCTTAGCTTCCAAGGCCCTGTAGTTTCAGGTATAGCCTAACTTTTTAAAATTACACATAGAAATGTTAAGCTTGCAAAAGACAGGAAACTTTCCCCAGGCTAAAGTCTCTGTTGTAGATAAAGAATTGTAACACAGCAAAATTGCTGGCTCTAAGGGCAGATGTCCTTGTCGCAGCTAAACCTAATGATTGTTGCCATGACAATTATCTTACTGTTCTTTTTGTCACCACCTATGTTCCTCTTCTGTAACTTTCTGGCCTGGAAAATAAATACTGAGAGAAGACCCTAGTTCGGTGTTATTTTTCTGAGGAATGCCACTCTCTTGAGGGCTCCTGGAAAATTAACCCCTTCGGGGCTTCTCACTGCTCAGAAGAAATGGGCTTTGAGTAATCCTTTGCGTCTCCATCACCCGGGGGGAGAGGTGACAATTCAATACTGTAAGTTTCCTTCTAAGTACTGTTTTACTTGTATCTAGCAAATTTTGAAATGTTGTATTTTTATTGTCATTCACTTCAAAATATTTTCTAATTTCATTTTGATTTTTTTCTATATCTACGGATTACTTAAAAGTGTGTTAATTAGTTTAGAAATATTTGGGAATTTCCTAGATATCTTCCTACTAATTTCTAATATAATTCCACTGTACTCAGAGAACATACCTCATATTTCTTGAATACTTCAAGATTTACTGAGACTGTTTTATGGCCCAGAATATGGCTTATCGAGGTAAATGTTTCATATACAGAAAGAATGTGTGTTCTTGGAAATTTCCACAAAAGTCAATTTAGTCAAGTTTGTTGATAGTGTTGTTCAAATTTTCTATACCCTTACTGATTTTCTGTATACTCCTTCTATCACTGATTGAAAAGAGATTAAAATCACTTGCTATAATTGTATATCTGTCCATTTTTTACTGCAGTTTTATCTTACTGTGTATTTTGAAGCTCTATGATTAGATACATAAACATTTAGAATTATGTTCAATTGAGTGACTCCTTTATCATATGAAATGGCCATTTTTATACTTGGTAATATTATTTGCTCCGAAACCTACTTTGTTTGGTACTAATATAGCTACTCTACTTTTTTTAGATCAGTATTAACACAGAATATCTTGTGTTAACTTGGCTCACTTGGGAGAGCGTGGTGCTGACAACACCAAGTCAAGGGTTAAGATCCCCTTACCGGTCATCTTTAAGGGAAAAAAAAAAATATATATATATATATATCTATATCTTTTCTCATCATTTTCCTTTTAAACTATTTGTGTCAGCCTACTTAAAGTGGGTTTCTTGAATGAAGCACATAGTTAGGTCTGGCTTTTCAATACAATCAGACAAAATCTGCCTGTTAACTAGAGTGTTTCGATCACTTACATTTAATGCACATATTGACATGGCTGAGCTAGGTTTACGGTATGCACTCAACTTTATCACAGTTGACCTTAAACACTATCACACAACCACACGTGTAACACAAGAACCTGAGGCAGCCTACTTTTTTTCTCCCCACCAGCATTTGTGCTTTTTGTTCTTTACCATACTTCAGTGTGTCATAAAACCCACAATACATTGGGTTATTGTTTGGTTGGTTGGTTGGTTTGGTTTTTTGCTTTAGTCATTTGATTAAAGAGATTTAAATAATAAGGAAAAAAGAATATTTAAATGTATTCCGTAGTTGCCAGTTCTGGCACTCTTCGATCTGCGGCAGATCCACATTTTCACCTGGAATCATTTCCCTTCTACCTGAAAGTTTTACCTATTCTATTTCTTGTAGTACTGACATCCTGGTCTCCTGAAGATAAATTTTCTCAGCTTTTATTTGTCTAAAAGAGGGTTTGTTTCACCTCCATTTTTGAGAGATATTTTCCTGGTTAACGAGGTCTTTTTTTCCTAAAGTGGTTCAAACATGTTGCTCCACTGACATCTGGCTCGTGCCGTGTCTGGTGAGAAATCTGCTGTCATACATACTCATGTCCCTCAGTATGTTTTCCCCTCTGGCTGCTTTTGATATTTCCCCTTTGTCCGTGGTTTTGAACAAGTTGATTATGGCATGGTTGGTCTAGTTTCCTTCATATTTTATTCTCAGCAGTCATTCATGTTCTTTGTTCACAGTTTTCATCAAGTTTTGTTTTTTAATTAGTGGGTTCTTTCCCAATGTTCTGTCTCTTTCCCGCCCTTTAGAGGACTATCAATGACACTTACATAAAACTGATCACTTGTCCCACAGTTTCACTGACTCCATTCAATTTTTAAAAGTCTTTTTTTCTCTGTCTTTCATTTTGAGTAGTTTCTATTGCTATGTCATCAGGTTTGCAAATCTTTTCTTCTACAAAGTCTAATCTGCTGATAATTCCATAGAGCATATGATTCCTTTAAGACACTGTAGTTTTCCATTTTTGTATCTTCCATGTCTCTCCTTAACATGTTTCTACTTCCATGTTTCTACATATTTCTGTAGATTTCTGAACATATGAAATACAATTACTATAACTGTTTTAATGTCTTTGACAAGTGTAACATCTGTGCCACTTCCAGGTCAGTTTTGACTGATTTTTGTCCTCATTATATGTAATAGTTCCTGGCTTCTTCAGATGCCTGGAAATGCATTTGGAAGCTAGATGTGACACTGTCCTTGTTGGGTACTTGATATTTTTGTATTCCTAGACGTATTTTTGAATTTTTCACTGGGATACAGTTAAGTCACTTGGGAACAGTTTAATTGTCTGGGGTCTTATTTTTAAGCTTTGGAGCCAGAGTGATATTTAGTTTAAAGTATATTAAAGTACTTTGAGGCAAAACGATTCTGAGTTCTCTACCTAATGCTGGGACTTACAAAGTTTTCAGACACAGTTCCCACCCTGTGAGGGCCCCAGGGCTGTTCTCTGATCACTGCAAGTGGCTCTCCCCACTTAGGTAGCTGCTCACCTACATGAACTGATCACATCCTACCTGAGCACAGCCCCTGCAGAGCTCCTCTTAGCTCTCCGTGTTGCTTTCTCCTCTCCCTGCCTCAGCCCTAAGAACACCCACTGTTCTTCGTTTCCCCAGACTCCCAGCTCTGCCTAAACTCAGGGAGACCCACAGGTTCCTCCAGGATTCTCCTCCTCGTACCACGGCAGGTGAGTTTGGGCGGTCACAGAGCTCACCTTGTACTTTCCCCCTCTCAGGGAACACTTTATTGACTGTTTCATATCTCAGAAATCACTGTTTCACATATTTTGTCCAGCTTTTTAGATGATTCAAGCAGCAGAGGGAAGCCGATCACTGAAAACATGAACCAGAGCTTTAGAAGTACAGGATCTCTCCAAACCTGAAAACTTGCTTGCTCAGGGATCATTAAAATCAATGTCAACTGGAAACTGGTCAGATTCCCAACATTTGGCACTCATTTCCCTGGCCAGGTTTAAATGAATTACAGGGCTGTGGTTTTGCATTTTTAACAGTGATTAGATTCTTTTCTCCAATTGAAGGAAAACAGAGAAAGGGGGACAGCAAGTATGATGAGACTCCGTAGCTCTGTCACTGCAGGTCACTCAGCCCTACTACGTGTGCCACAGCAAGGACCATCTGGTGATGGTGGGTAGGGTGGAAAATGTGCATAGGGATCTCCTCATATGGAAATGTCAAGAGCCATGTTTATGGGAGAGAAGCAGGCCTTGAACCCAGTGCTGGAGGGAAAGAGACAGGAGCTCTGCAGTAGTAATTTTCCATTGCTCTGTAACCAGTTACCACAGACATAGTGGCTTAAAATGACACACACGTATGATTTCAGTCTCTGTGGGTCTGGACTTCTCATCTGGAGGCCTGACGAGGGAAGAACCTTTCTGCAAGCTCACCCAGGTTGTTGGCAGAATTCATTTCCTTGCAGCAGTGTGAGGGCCCAGGTCCTTGCTGGCTACTGGCTGAAGGCAGCCCACAGGTCCCTGCCATGTGGACTTCTCCAACCCACCATTTACTTCAGGAGCAAAAGGAGAATCTCTGACTCAGGTCTGCAAAGACGGAGTCTTATATGATGTAATGTAATTATGGGAGTGATATCCACCATCCCATGTTCTGCCCATGAGAAGCAAGTCACAGATTTCACCTGAACCCCAGGAGAGGGTGAACACCAGCAGGTGAGGTCACCTTCAGGTCTGTCTGCTACGTGCATTCATTGCAGTTGGGTGGGCCAGAGAAAGGACGCCTGCCTCCCTGTGCTCCCCTTCCCAGCATGGCAACCGGGGGGCAGTCTAGGATTTGCCAGAGACCCAGGCATGGCTGCAGATCGGGGAACAAGGAGAGCTCTGCCTGACCAACAGCTCCATATCAACAGGCAAGGAAGCTGAGAAAAAAGAAACGCAAAGCTGAAAGAGCACAAGTCAACCAGTCACCTTGCTGTCATGGATAGGAAAGCTGTAATGCAGCCCAAATCTACATGAAACCGAAGTCATAGAGCTTTCCCAGAAATGTTCCCCTCTCTCCTGATGCATTTTAGGACTGAGAACACTGCCACACAGACGTCTGTTTGAGCTGTGGGCTGGGTCCCAGAGACTCCCCACCTGCCGCTGGTCTGTGCTCACCCACCTTTCAAAGACAGCTCACATGTCACTGCCCTCTTGTGGCCCCTCCTGACCTCCCTACAACCCACAGGGCTGCCTGCTCTTTCCTCTGTGCCACACCAGGCAGCTTGGAGACCACAAGTACAACAGCACCTGCAGCACTTTAGTGGCCCTGGTGGTGTGCATGGCTATTTCTCCCATTAGACTGTGAACTCATAGTGACAGGAAACCCTTCTGATTCCTTTCCATGTCCAGGACCCCGAGGGCAAGACACAGTGAAAGTTTTCCACGAAAGCAGGATGGATGGATGGATGGATGGATGGATGGCTGAAGGGTGAGCAGATGGATCAAGGGACAGAAAAAAGGATGGAGGGGTTGGTCGATGAGTGGACGGATGGGCGGGTGGATGAATCAGTGGATTGATCGCAGACAGGTGGGTCAAACAGATGAGCCTACCATGCCTACTGGAAAAAGCACATTCCAAAGCAAACTCCATAACTGATATTTTCCTCACTGCAAACCATTACTGAAGACTGGGAACTAGTTAAGGGAACTGATTTGTTTTGAGGGAAAGAAGGCATTTCCTTCTGTCTTTGAGTAGGCACACTACTGTGTAATCAAGATAAAACTGAACCATATCATATATATGAGCATGGGAGTATTTACTCTGGTGGATACTCTTATCAAGAAAACAAAAAACAAAAAAAAAAACCAGCAGACCACAGGTAGGTAGCTTGGTCAAAGACTTCAAAAATTAATAGGATATAATCTAAGGTATATATTTTGAAACTATAATGCTCTGAGATTTAGCTTTAAGAAAGAAAGTATAGCAAATCATTTTAACTCAATTTACTCTCCACATTCCTGACACAATTCTAATTATATCCCTCTACTACTAAAAACATTTCAACAGCTCCCCATGGAGCTAAAATTCCTTGTGAAGGCAGTCAAGGTCCTGAACTGTTCCATTCCTCTGCCACACCAGCAGTGTGGTGGTAAATGTACAACAGGCTCTCTGGGAAGAGGTTCTGATTTGTAGCAATCGCCAATTTCAGTGGCGTACATTACTCCTGCCATGGCCACATGGAGATGTAATGTCACTAAACAGGAAGTCACTAAAAGCAAAGTTGAGAAGAAATGCATTTAATTGTGGGCTGGCTGGTTAGCTCTCTCACATGATTAGGTCATGGTGCTGACAACACCAAGATCAAGGGTTCGGATCCCCATACCTGCCAGCCTCCAAAAAACAAAACAAACAAAAAAAGAAAAGCATTTAATTGGTTCTCACAGGCCTGTGAGCCTGCTCCTGCACACCACTGCCCCCGCTGTCTCTCCCTGCACACCCTCCCTGCTGCTCCTTCTGCTCACACAGCAGTCAACCCCCTATAGGCCCATGAATTGCTCCCAGCCTCACCCCCTATGCCTGCACGCCTTACGCCCACGCTCCCCAGCAGACACCTCCACGAGCCCCCACGCCGCCCTCCCTTCCCCTGCACAGCCTTCTGTGAACGCTCTTCTCTTCAGCTCAGCCCTTCACGCCCACTCTCAGAACAACTGCAGAATATGCACTGGTTTATCCTCTGAATCTGCCATCTAATGGGATGGGTCCCCTAAGAAAGGACCTTCTCCAATTCGTCACTGTAACTCGGGAGCTAGCACACGGTGGACAACGCATAGATACCTGCTAAATGTGTGAAGTCACTCAGGTCCCAATTCAGAGGCCACTTGGTCTGTGACGAAGTGGAAGCAACAGGTTCGGAACACCACAAAGAGAAGGGGATGGATGTGCTCAGCACACTGGGCAGCACAGACTCAGTGCCCCACCCTGCACTAGAATGTAAGCAGGGGAGGCAAGGAGCCTGCTGGAATATGGGGCAATCAGCAGGAGCCGGTGATGACCTTGCTTGCGTCTGTGCCCCTGTGCCACAGACCTGTGACACCACAGTGGCTGAATGATACTGGCTGCATAAGTGACTCCTAGCAGCTGTCAGGGCCCCACAATGAGTCCTGCATTGACAAGAAAGTCATTCAATGACGGAGGGGGCGGGGGAGAGATCCTTCAGTGTGCCACATACTTAATTCCTCCAGGTACAATATGAGGACCATGTTAGGGCCCTGAGTACCAAGTATTTATGCACACCCTGCCCATGATGTCTCTCACCTACATCTCATCTCATTCAGCACAGCCAGCACCAACCCTATTCCCAGTAAAGATGACAGCTCTGAGGACATTTGCAAGCAGAGGCCGCTGGCATCCTGGCTCAAGTATCTTCAGAGCCCATGCCTGCTGTCCTTAATGCCCACACGGTGCTGAGCAGCATGTGCAAAGTGGCCATTCACCAAGTGGTCCCTGAGGGGGTCTTATCCAAACAGATGTGTGCAGTAGACCCAAGGGAGGGAGGGTGGGACAACAGACGGCCTGGTTCCAAGGGGCAAGAAACAAGGGCCAGAAGGAAAGAGGAGAGGAGGAGTCTTCAATTAAAAGTAGTCTAGCCAATGTCCTAGTTTTCTCAGACCAATTAAAACAAGTAGACTGTACTCTTCATATGCTGAAAGACACCAAAAGAACGAGGCAAGGACAAAATCTTGAACTGAGATGGGACGGTTACGGGGTCATGTGCATGCCCAGCACAAACCAAAGGCACTGATCTACACACACTCAGGAGACCATGTAGATGGAACACAAGGGTAACCCCAAACCCTAAATGGTTCCTCTTCCGTTGACAGTAGAACATAAATGCCAAGGACCATACTGAAGCAGAAAGAACTGTGATCGTGGGGCTCAGTGCCGGGGGCAGGGTACCTGACCAATCCTGGGGAGTGACAGGTGAATGGATGGAGAGCCCTAGGATGCCCACTCTCCCCTGCCCACCCACACCAGAGCTTCCAGGAATGTAAGTTTACATTACAAACTATTTCTATTCTGTTTGTTTCAGTATTTTAAAATGATACCAAAGTTGCTGAGGGATCCATAAATAGCAAACAATGAACCTGAAGAACACTAGCAGCTATAGAACAACCCAGCCAAATTATGTAAGCACTTAGCCTCCATTTCTTTCTTTAAATAAACAGAATATATTTTTAAATGATGAGTTTACTTTATCAAAGAATATAATATCAAGGGAGGTTTTATTAATCATCATATTCAAAGACCTAAGAGGTCCCTTACCCCATTCGGACAGAAAGAGGAAATTTTTCATACTTCTAGCACTGAAAACCTAACCCCACATAACTAGAAAATTCTCATTTCCCACAATTCACTTGACCAGGGACAAGTGGCACTTTCCTTTGCTCTCTCATGTCACACAAAGCCCCAGGTGTCCCTGCTTCTGCTCCCTCACATGTGCGGGCTGCTCCCAGGACCCCAGGTATGGCAGAGCAGGCACTTGCCCACCCCCCGTCTTGAGCAAGGCGTAAAGTGTGGAGCCTGGGTCTGCACAGGGCAGGGGTACAGTGCCACTTCCTGCCCTCCCCACCCTCCTCTGGTGGCACACACCTTTCAGAGTGCTCCTCAACTGCTTCTTGGAATAAAGAAAAACAAAAACAAAAAAACCTTCTCTTTCTTGTCTTGTCCCAAGAAAATCATCTCCCGAGGTTCTTGCTAGCCCGTTTCTTCTAGAAGAGTGTCAGCTCAAATCCTGCTCCCTGCTGTACTTCCTCCAACAAGCGGCTGCTTTTGAAAGGGAACTTAGATTGCAGGGAAACCTACTGCTCGCACAGTGAAGAATGTAGTTGGCAAATGCAGAAAATACAGGATCAGTGAATCCAGGAGTTACTCCGAGCAGTGCAGACCATGAGATGGGGAGGAGAAAGAGCTGCTCGATGCCCAAGCCAGGACACCAAGGGGCTGACACCCCGATCCTACTGCTGGGCCTTTGATGAAGAGGCCTCCGCCCCAGGCCTCCTAGGAGGAAATCATGCGAAGAACCTTTTGGAGATGACAGCGGCTGCTCCTGGGCAGAGCAGCATGCGGCCCGGCCAGCTCCGCATCAGAGAGAAGCCACAGGAGGCTGCATGTGGAGAAAGGATGGAAGCTCGGGGCTCCTGGATCCTACCAGAAGGGCAGTACTGCACTGTGCTCATGGAGATGCCTCGGGCTTAGCAGAGTTCTGGAACCTCCCTCTGACACAGCTGTGCTCTGGGCAGAGGAGCTGGGCGCTCTATGAACACGTGTGCCTTTTGCGGCCAGCCCTCGGGGTGAGCGAACAGTGGCTTGTTCTCTCAGGGACATCTGTGCAGCTGCTGGGGAAGAGGACTGTACTCAGAACAACTAACTGTCATGAAGGCAGCTTCCCCAAGCAGACCCAAGAGGGTTCCGCAGGCATGGGCCAGCCAACCATAGGCGACCACGGCATGGCGTGGAGAACGTGGCTCTGCACTCCTCTGCTGGGTGGGCTGGCAGGCCACCAAGTGCTAAAGGAGCCTCCCCACAGGCCCACCCATGGTTCCCAGGGCCAAGACAGGATTTCAAGGTGCCAGTGCCCAGTGCAAAAGTTTCCACCACTTCAACCACCTGGAAGCCTAATATTACTTGGAATATTACTTGGGCTCATGTGTGGAAGGTGGGAACAGAACCAGGGAAATGTGTGTTTGTGGCTCTTCAGGTGCCCCTAGCTCACCCTTAGCTGCTCTGCCAACCCAGGGGGCAAACGAAGTGTGGAGGGCCAGTGGAGGCTGAGGAGACCAGACAGGGGTGTGCAGGGCCCCGAGGGGCAGGTAAGTAGAGGCTGCACGCCACAAGGACGGGGGAGTAGGAAGACAGACACCAGCAGAAGCCCAGGCTCTTCAGCTAGCCTTGCTCAGAGCTCAGCCTGGCTACAGGGCTACGAGGACGCCCTAAGGACAAGATCCCCAATGTGCTCTTGGGCCAGCCTGCTCTGAGGAGCTGGGCCCCTTTTTCCTACCTGGCTGAGACCACCCCAGCCTGTCTGATGGCCAGAGCTGTGGACTTCCCGACATTGCAAGTCTCCCAGTCTGGCAGGTCATCTGCTCCTCCGATGCCCAGCTGGTGAGCAGACAGTGGCAAAATGGCCCTCATCAATACTGCACGGCCAACTGTGTTCAACCAGGATTACGCATGTTTGGGAGAGACATGATACAGTTGTCCCTCGGTATCCTTGGGGGACTGGCTCCAGGACACCCTGGGTATATCAAAATCTGAGGACGCTCAAGTCCCTGATATAAAATGGTGCAGTATTTGCATATGAACTATGCACATCCTCCAGTGCACTTTAATGGTCTGTGGATCACTCATAATACCTAATACAATGTAAATGCTATGTGAACGGCTGTTATACTGCATTGATCAGGAAATGATGACAAGGAAAAGTCTGCACGTGTTTGGTACAAACAGATTTTTCTTCAATATTTCTGATATGAGGTTGGTTGAATTCATGATTCAGAACCCACAGACACAGAAGGCCGATCCTACAATTCTCTGGAGCCCTGCGTCTTCACATAGGGACGATGGGAAAGCAGCTAGAGTAAGATCACCAAGTAGGAAATTACATATTCAAACAGAATTGCAGGTTTCCTGGAAATTAGGCAGGAGACATCCCAGTGTGAAAAGGGGGTGGGCCATTCTCACACCTCTGTAATTCAATCATTTAAGCAAAGCTAGCAGCTAAATTGTTCTTGGAATGCTGTGTGCAAATTACATGGAGAGAGATGCATTCCCCATGCGGTTCACAGCAGAAGGACCCTGGGGAGCACAGAGCTCCCCAGCGCTAGTGCCAGGAACCGCATCCTGGCTCTCAAAGCCGCCAGTCTCACCAATGACACCTGCCACTTGCTGGGCATGCAGAACATGCGACTCTGACAGCGAGTCTGTGCCTGTCATCTCATCACAGACCTAGAAACCTGCAGTGTCCGTTTCTTCCCAGAGGCATGGCACAGTCAGTGCCCCAGCCCACATGCACAATTTACAAAAGGAGAACCCATGTGCACATGTGCCAGCAAGGGCAGGGCCACAGTGCCCCCAGCAAGACCAGTCCCACAAATCCTCAGCCCAGGGCCCTCAGCCACCCAGGCAGCTTGGAAGGAAGAGGGCAGATCTCTGCTCATGGCTGGAGCATGTTCCCAGGAGGGTAACCGGGAGGTTCCTTAATAGAGCCTAGCCAGGGTGGAGGCCACCAACACAGCAGCACCCAGAGACTGCGGCAGTTCCCCACCACACTCACACCCACACCCCCACACCCACACACAGGGCCACACTGGAGCCCTGGCTGAGGGGTGATGAGGAAAGGATCTGAAGCTGACAGACTTGAGTGCAAATCCTGACTCCACATTTCACCTCTGTGACTTGGGTAACACACAGCCTCAGTTTCCCTGTCATCAAGTGGAGATACTACTGGGTGTGGCCTCACGAGCTGCCATGAGGAACACATGAGGGGCAGGGTGCATGCAGCTCAGCCCTGCTCAGCAGGCAGGGGGCACTGCTAGGGGCTGCCCCCCGGGCCGGAACACCTACACTTGGCTGGGTGCGGCATCTGACACACTAAACAGGCCAAGGGCACTCAAGGCTTGTCCAGTGGAGACCACTGGGGACCTCTGTCTAAGGCAGCCTGCCCCTATAAAGACTGGTTTAGGGGGTCATTAGAGGGATTTCTGGACACCTGCATCCACTTTTCATCCTTCCTGGCACCTCACAAAAATGACAGAAGAGAGTCAACACTCAAGCATGAGAACAGGAGAGAAAAGGCAGACAGGAGAACCTGGAAAGATATGGACAAGTGGAGTCTCTCATGAGGACCTGAGAAAGCTAAAACCTAGGCCACCTCTGCCGAGAGCCAGGAAGCACCGTGGCCTGCACCTAATGAACCCCCACCTCTTGCAGACTAGCAGCACCATGTACCCCTGAAGAGGGGCCCAGGGGGAGAACACAGGAGTACAGTCTGTCAGAAGCAGCCAGACCTCCAGCCATCTCTTCTCCCAGCAGCCTGGTGACAGCTCCGGCCTCTCCTCATCCTGTCACATCCCCCAGAGCAGTGGAGGTTTCTGCTCCGTGGAGGGTCTATGGATGGAAGGAGCCAGGCACAGCGGGGTGGGGGACTGAACCCATGCAGTGACAGGGACACAGGACTACAGAGGAAGGCCTGGGGAGCTGGAGCACTGAGAGGTGTGGGCAAGCCCCACACCCTGAAGAGTGGACCCACCAGGGATCCTCAGTGCAGACAATGGAGGAACCAAAGGGGCCATCATGAGTACACCTCCGAAGGGGTGTGGAGATGAGAAGACACACCCTCCAGCGCACGGGACCAGTGGCTTTTATCGGAGGCCTGGAGGCCACCAGCATGGAAAGGAAAATGACCTCCATGATAATAAACCATCTTCATCCTGGCAAGGGCTGGCACGGAAACGCCCACATGCAAATGCTGCCTCCTATCCTGACTCTAAGAGGGACACCGGTCCCTTACAGCAAACAAGGACAGTAACGCCCCTCACATTTTCTCCAGCAACTCGTAAACTAGGAATAGAAACGATTTTGGGAGTCATTTCAAAACCAGATTTGATGACCTACATTCAAACCAAGACAACTTTTCCTTCTTTAGATCAAGAAGAATCACTTAACTTGGAAACCTTTACTTACAATTTAACTAACTAGTCTCAGTTTGGCAATAAACCCCAATCATCAATCTCAGTGTGGAGGATCACAAAGACACCATCACTAAGAAGAAGAGCGTCTAAATCACGAGCTGGGAAGGCCTCGTGTGTTTGCATCTCAGTATACACTAGACGGTCCTCACTGCTTCCTGGTGGTAAACATGCTCCACATGTCAGCAGCTAACCAGTGAATACGCCTATCATGGTTTTGCTGTTTCCAATATCTCTCAATGGGTCCGGGAAGGAAGCAGCAACAAGTTACTGATCAACAGAGACAGTGCCCAACGTCCCTATGGAGCAGGCCCTTCCCATCTGGCTCCACACCCCTGCATGGGGGGAGGCCGAGAGAGCGGATGTGGGGAGCCTCTCCCCTGTCCACCCCCAGCTCAGCCTAACAGGAGCACAATTTCTTCCCGATGGCTGTAAAGTGGGCTGGGGTGGGGGTGGCCTCATGGTCTTGGAGGCCTCCACACTGAACAGCAAGTTTTTTATGACTCTGTGCTAAGTGCAGGCCTGGAAGCAAGAACTCTCAGAACAACTGTTAATGTTCTGTCTTCTAATGTAGGACAGAATGTCCTCCACGGTTGCATTGGTGCAAAGTCTTAAAAAATAAGCTGATCTATTTTTCCTGCAGGAGACTTAAGTGTCATCCCACCAGAAGGCCACTGGCCCCGAGAACCTCTCAGGACACACCAAACCAAAACAGGGAGGAAAGCTGTCATTCTGTTTTAAGAAAATGCATCCCTCTCTCCATTCAGGAAGAACTGAGGATGAGCTTAAATTTGGAGGAAACACAAAGAGCTGTGGAGGCAGCAAGGCCTAGAAAGAAACAACAGGGAAGGACGGAGGCCCAAGGATGCCCTATTGACAAGGTGGGTGTGGAGCTGGGCAAGAAAGGGGATACAGGCCTGGTCCCAAGGTCCGGAGACAACAGAGTGGGACCTGAAAATAAACCCCCTGGGACTGGGGTCTTCAAGGAAAGGCTGGCAGGAGCATGCAGAGAACACCCAGCGCTGGACTGGTCCCCAGTGCTAATGACTGAGGGCCGGTGAATCCCAGGCTCCTCTGATGCACAAGAGCCTCACGCCAGGCCTTAAGGGCCAATACTGCACAGTGGACTGAATATTTCAAAGAACTCTGGCAGGCACTGCCTCCTTTGATGGTCTTAACAACTTTGGGGTTGTGGGAAATATACTTGAACACTGTCACTCCACATCAAGGCTCTTCCAGAGGGGAAGCACTATCTGCACACCCGGCACAACAGTCAGTTAGCAGGAGAGGTGGCACCTCCCAGGAGCTGAGCTGCAGCTGGAAGTGCAGGTGCAGGTCGATCAGTTGCTGCAGGGGGTGGGGGAGGTGGCATTTACTTTGAGGCAAGGTGATTCTCAGGTGTTCCAAAGAGTCGACTGGATGAGACTCTTACCCAGTCACCAGACACTGCTGTCATTTGACCACGTACGTGATGTCTTTTTCTGTCACACCTATAAATGATGTAGCAGGGGCACATGTTACACTGGCACAAATTATGAAGCTTCTCCACGCACCCAAATTAAACATCCTATAGATTTGAGGCAGCAGGATGGTGATTTGAGATTCTCAGGGGAAACAAAACCTACAGAGGAAACCCAAGTGATGTCGTAAGCATCCAGAAACCAGAATAATAAACACAGAAACTGCTTTAACCACCCTCCCCCCACCCCCTAACATCTCCTTTGTGAACAGCGGAGCTGCTTCTTTAAGCTACATTGAAGCAATTTAAAGCCACAAACATGGCAGGAGCCCTAACATGCAGGGCACTCTATTAAACATTCTATCCATCAATCCAGGATACTCTACAAACTGGGTATTGTGTTAGCTGCCAGGAACACTGGGATAAAAATGTGGATCTGTGCTCAAAGCAGAAGAGAAGGGACCACCACTCTTGACTTCCAGGGGGCACATTCAACTTTCTGATCTCCTCCCACTGCTCAGGGTCGCAAGGTGGGTGGCATCATGAGGCACAAGATGCTGGTCCAGGGTCCCAAGAAAAGCATATGGGGGGGGAGGGGAACATGTCTAGTGGTGGCATGACCTCAGGCACAGCTGCAGGAGGTGACGCTCAAGGAAATCCTTGGCACAGGCTGAGATGGGCAGGACCCTGAGCCCATGGGACTCCTGTGGGCCTCCCATGTGGGTGGGAAGGAGCTGGGAGGTCTCTCCATGTTCACTACCAAACCCAGAATGGGCAGCACTGGAAGCCACATGGATCATCCAGCCTGTGGGGAAACTGAGGCCAGAGAAGGGACAGGACCCTTACAATGGGGATGGCAATATACCGCTTGATAGAGTTGCTGTGAAAAGTCAACACAATAATATAGATAAGGTACTCAGTGTTAGCACACTGTAGGCATTTAATAAATGCTGGCTGCTCTTAGTGTTATCATCACCAGCAGGAGCAGCAGCAGCAGCAACCCAAGTTCAGAGACGGATGGAGGCTGAACTGGAACCTAAGTGTATATTCTTCTCGGACTACTTTTTGGATTACACTAAACTTCTATCTCTTTGATTTTTTTTTTTTTTTTTTTTGGTACTATGTAACACATTCCTCTTCCCAAAAAATGCAACAAATTATTCACTTAGATTTTCAGTTGACTTAAGGAACTTGTGACATCCACCGAGGCCATAGAAGCCAGACTGCAGACGGGCCCTTGGAGTTGGGTCTGCAGTCTGAATGATTCAACAGGCCATAATAAGCATCGTCACTCGAGTCATGGCACCAAACAGCCATGTCCCACTGGGCAGAAGGTCCCCCTGGACAAAGCCTTTGCCTGAGACAGGAGACCAGGTGCACGAGGTGGGAGGCCGACGGTGCACTGGGGGCTCCTGGGAAGCGAGCACGACCTGCATCTGACTAAAGCTGCAACTGCGCGAGTGCTCTGCCAATCGCCACGCCTGGGGTGGCAGACGAAGCATTGCCATCATTCCCAACACTCAGATCAGCCCTTCGGGGGCCCGAAGAGGATGCGGGCCATGGAGAGAGAGAGCCACACTACCAATGTGTTCTCTGCTCTCCACCTGCTCACCTTGCAGGAGTGATAACAATATTTTCACTTGGGTGGGAATAAAGCTGAATCTAGTTTACCAGCTGTAACTGAATTCTATCTTGAAAGAATAAGTCAATTTTAACCTTATAATGTAGTCATGACAGCTTTCAGAGAAATCTCATTAAAATCACATTTAACCTTGATTATAAAAACAAAGGAAAGGGAAAATGTGCAAGTAGATAAAGCTATTGAACACAGAAACACAGAACTATTCACCAATAATGCCCTCTGGCATTTTCTTCCTTAGCACTGAAAGTATAAAATATTAGTAGTAATGGTGGCCTCCGTCACCCTTGGTGGCTCCCTGGTTCAGCCAGTGTCCTCCACTCTAACAGGCATCCCTCAGGCTGGACAAGGAGCTTGCCACAGGAGCCAGGGCCAGACAGGGACCCTAGCAGTCACCTAGATCCAACACAGCCAAGCAGAGCCCTTCAGACTAAATGTCCTAACACTCACCCCACCAATGAACTCATGTGTTTTACAGTTTGATGGTAACAATATTGATCAGAACAGCAGGTACTCACACCACACGAGGCTCAACCGTGTGGTCGGGCACCACCGTATGCACTTGAGCATATCCACACTCATGGACTCTTCACGCACAGGGAACGAGGGCTGGTGTGGGAACTAACCAGTACATGAGGGATGGAGCCAGAAGTCAACCCAAGCCTGCCAGCCTTCCAGTCCAAGCCACAGTAGCTCTGGATAAGTCAGAAATGTTCGGGAGTTATTTCTAGTAAGCCCAAAACAGGACCCATCATCTCCTTCCTCCTCTAATCTACAAACTAGTCCCTTTAACCAAAATCTCCCTTTTCTGCTCATGGATCGACATTTTTGCTGTCACTCGGCCACCGAACTTTGGGACCTAATGTCCTTCTAACCCTCTAGTGGGAGGCCAACCTGATCCTTAGGCTTCTACCAGTTTACAGGCCACCAGCTTGCCTGCTCCTCATGCAGGAAGGGGCAGAGAAGCCTGTCACCCTCACTCCATGCCTGCACAATGGGCCTTACTCAGAGGAGCCAGTACCGGCCTCTGCTCCTGCTGTCAGCAGGAAGCACCCCTGTGGGGACAGGCTGCCTTCCAGATGCAAGCCTGCAGACTCACCCCTCGCTGAGGCCCACCTTGCCCTCTCCTTCCTGCAGCTGCTGACCAAGTAAGGTGGCCGAGGTGCTCTGCACAGCAAACTGGACATTGTGCAGGTAAAGTGGACACAGAGTCTGCTTTACAGGCCGGCCCCCACATAGACTGGCCCTGAGATGTGTATCCAAGGGAGGCGTGAGAAGACCCCATTCTAGCTTAGGTCCCAAGCAGGTCCCCAAGCCAACTTCATGAGGGAGCCCCTGGAGAGTTAGCAAGCCACCTTTAACAAAGCCATGCCCCACAGCTATCTGTGTCCGTCCCTCCCAGCTGGACCTGAATGGAATGAGAATGCTCTCACATATTCAGCCCTGATGTCAGCAACTGAGGGCAGGTCCAACACTTACAAACTTCACAAACACTGGAGGGATGCGATTTCCTGATGAGTCATTCTATCAAGAATCAGGACTCTTCCAGAATACAAGTCTGAAAGGCCATTTCAATTGACAAAAATGCAAATTTGCTGACTTTTTAAAAATTTCCCGGTGCTTTTGATTATATAAGCTTCAAAGATTCCATTTCAAAAGGAAAAAATAAAGAGTCCTCTTTTCCTTCTGTCATGTCATTATTTTGACTTGGAAAATTTGAAAAATTTGAAACTTGTTTCTTCTATTCCACCTGCTCAAGACATGAGTCAGGCTTCCTGCTAAGGGGTGATGGTGATCACTTCTTCTACGGACTTTATCTTAGCTTAAAACACCAAAAAAACCCACATTTCCAAGCTATTGCTGACTGAATGTTTGTGTAACCCCAAAATTCACACATACAGTGTGGCTGGATTTGGAGATGGTGTTGGAGTGAGCAGGACTGAAGCCATGTTGGGACCTAAAGCTGCCCGGGGTGCAGAGGGAGGTAGGATTTTTAAAAAGACAGTTTTTTTTCTCTCCACTCTTGCTTCCCATCCCCGGACTTTCTTATCTTGCTCGCTAAGTAGGAAAACAAGGCCGAGAAGCTAATTAGTACTTTGCAAAACTAACAGCTCTTTCTTTGAGATTTGTAGGGTTTTGAGAAATGATCAAGGCCAAATGACTGAAGCTGACCTTGGGCACTAGCCACGTACACTGGTGCAAATCAAAATCTTGCAGGGTCCTGAGATAACAGCGAAGATGAGAACAGAAGCCAGATGAGGCCTTAGCAAGACCTTGTACCTGACTCATAGAAATGGACCCTCGTAGCTCATGTCTCCTGCTCTCCTGATTTTCACCTCCCACATTCCATTCCCTCAACACTTCCTTTAAAAACCCCTCAGTAAATGTAAATCTTTGAGATGGGGTAGCCTACCATCTCCTTTAGCTGAATACATCTGCATTTCTAACACCAACCATTTGACTTCCGAGGGTTTTTTTCTTTCCTTTTCAAAGGGGCGGGCAGCCGGACCTGAGTCCAGTAACAATGGGGCCTATAAGGAGGTCATTAAGATTAAATGAGATCATGAGGGTGGGACCCTGATCTGATAGAATTAGTGTTCTTCAAAGAAGAGACTCCAGAGAGCTCTACCCTCTCTCTCCCTTCCATATGGAAGGACCATATGCAAGGACACAGCAAGAAGACACCATCTGCAACCCAAGGGGATAGCCCTCTCCAGAAACCTAATCAGCTAGGACCTTGATCTTCAACTTGCAGCTTCCAAAACTGTGAGAAAATACACTTCTGTAGTTCAAGCCACCCAGCCTGTGGTATTTTGTTATGGCAGCCCAAACAGCCACAAGCAATTTTATCTTTGGGGAGGAAAACCTTCCTGAAGGCTCCTCTGCTCTTCCATGAGCTCATACAGCATGCCTGTCCTTCTGTGACAATTGTCAGTCACTGTGGGAAGTGGTCGCCTTTCATCTGTATACAATCCCCAGGCCACCCACTGTCAACACCTCACAGAGAGCACCAGGTACGTGCTCTGTGCTTCCTCGGTGCCTGTGCACAGAAGGCCGGTGTTAGCACACTCCCACTGCCACTTCAGAAGTACCATGAAGGACACCACAAGAAAACTCGGCAGGAACCCGAGAGCTCTGGGACCCTCCAGGCCAAGGTCAGTACCTCCGTGGCTCTGGCCTAAGGAAGGGGTCACCTGCAGACTCCCTCCATGGCAGGCACACTGAGTCCTCAAGCACATGATGCAGGGTCTTTCCCAGGCTGGCATCAGCCCATCTGCCATTCCTGGTGTGCCAATGACCTCCCCAGCTGCAAGCTCTCTGAAGTCCAAGGTCCTGTCTGACATTCCACACTGCCCATGCTCCTCCCCTCAATAAACAGTACCTCCTTCCACCTCTGAGTCCCACCAAGTACTCGTGCTGCTGAGTGCAAATAAAACAAGGCCCAACTATCTGGAGAAGGCGGTAGAAGGATGCAAAGTGTGTTTCAGGCAAAGTAAAGATGGGACAAAGACCCGCACGGAGCCTGAGAGCATGTGCTATGCTTAAGGAAAAATCAACAGCCCAAGGCTGCTGGAGAACGAAGGGATGTAGAGTGTACTAGAGGCCACTGCACTGACAGTGTGGGCAGCTGTGGCTACAGGCCGCATGCCAGTGTGGGGAGGGACCAGAGAGAAAGAAAACGCGAAGCTGAGGAAGAGATTGAAAAGCACAAAGTCAGAGCCTCCTTGAGAGCATCACTGTCCTGGGCAGTCATGAGCAGGCCATCGTGGCCATGCTGGCGGATCTGAGTGACACAGCAGCAGACCTTAAGAGGCCATCTCCCATGGTCACAATGAAGAAAACTGCTGGCCTCCTGCAGCTCAGTCAGTCTCTACATGGTTGTGAATACATGCACCAGAGCAGCCAAGGGTCCTGAGCCAGCCTTTCAGAGAATAATAATTAGTAAGACATAAATGGGCCAGAAATTGATCAAACCTAATGAAGAAGAGTAGCTTCACTTAAAAACAGTCACTTGGGGCCGAGCCCATGGCGCACTCGGTAGAGTGCTGCGCTGGGAGCGCAGCGACGCTCCCGCTGCGGGTTCGGATCCTATATAAGAATGACCAGTGCACTCACTGGCTGAGTGCCGGTCACGAAAAAAACGACAAAAATAAATAAATAAATAAATAAAAACAGTCACTTGGTGACCAGCCTCATCATGACATCTGCACTGTGAAAGTCACATGAGCCCAGCTGATTTATAGCTCAATTGAAGCCCTTGGCCACAAACGAGAATCCCTCCTGGAGGGGACGGGTCGCCTATGCTCTGACACATCAGGACTGTGTAGCAAGCATCAATAAACTCCACAGGAAAATGAAAAGGCAATTGACCTCAAATGCAGCAACCATGCCAGTAGGACAGAACGTATCTAAAGCGTGTGTGTGTGTGTGTGTGCAGGGATATGTGCATGTGCGTATATACTTTAATTTCAAATAATCCATCATATTTAAGGCCATATTACTGTTGTCACCTGTGATCTCTAGGAGGAAAGGGCAGCCTGAAGCTCAGGACAGGGTTTCAACTTCACCCCACTCTGAACTCAACCTTAGAAGGGTCATGATATAAAATACAGAAGGCCCAATGAAATCTGAATTTCAGTATGTGCCAACTATTGCCAAGGGCACATTTATACTAAAAAATTGCCCACTGATGATCTGAACTTCAAATTTAACTGGCATTCTATATTTTTATTTACTCAACCTGGCACCCCTAACCCTGAGAGGCTCCCTGGGGCTGGAACAACTAGGTAGGAAAAAGGAGTTATCCTCATTTTTTACAAAAGGAAAGAGAAAGCAGTTTGGATAAGAAAACTGAGAAAGCACATTTCTGTTGGTTCATTCTGTCCTCCCTAAGTAGCGTTGGCAGCAGCTTCATCGCTACTGCTGGAAATAACCTCCGGGCTGACTCGCTGATGATCTTAGTTCGGACTGGCTTACCAAAGACCACGTTTCTCCAGCCCCTCCTGACCCTCACAGGCTTAAGCTCCCTTGGGACAACTTGAGGACAGAGCCCACCAGAACCTGGAGCTCCAGGAGTTCCTGTCTCTGCCCACTTCCCCGCCCCGAAAGCTGCCCCGGCTTCGCTGTGCCCCAGAAACAATCCACAGGCTTCCCTTCCAGTGCCACTTTCACCCCCAACGAAATTATAATCTGATCTTAAGTCTTCTGAAAAAGCCAAGAATGGACATAACCAAGTTGACACATCTGCTGAGGTTGAATATTTCAAATATTCTTTTTTTTTTAACATCAAAACAAGTTCTCCGTGTTTTGTTTTGTTTTTTAATCAAAAGATATGGCAAGTATTTCATCTACACAGACATCATCTATTTCACAAAAGATGCATGACACTGAGTGCTGGGTGGGGCTGCACCAGAAGTGGGCACCAGCCTCCGGATTCAGACAGGCCCTGACTCCAGCCTCTGGAAAGGCCAGGGGCTAAAAGCCTGCTTGTCTTGGAGGGAATTGGGGATCATGTGATCTCAGGAGTTAGCATCAGATGCAACAAATGTAATGATGATGAAAGGTACAAGGAATATCATTAGGATTCACTTCAAAAATGTGAAATTTCACTTTCAAATTATGTAAGCATTCTAAACGTAATATGGAGCAAAAATCTAATCATGTGCCTTATATGTTGATAGTCTATCAGTTAGTTGGAGTGTTAATGCACATTATTGCAGCAGTAAATCTCTAAGTAATTGGTGTGAGCTGTTGATTTTATGTACAAAAATAATAAGCAGGGAACAGGTTGACAGTTAATACAAATATTGAGAACAAATTAGCTAGATAACTTTAGAATGAACATCACAACTTCTCTGAGCCTACAAATGCTTATTAAAATTTAAACACAAGGCAGGATAATACAGATTACGTGACATTCTAATTCTATTTCTGGTGGAGTTATTTGACACATGTCCTACTCTAACATAAAACAAAATAAACTTTAAGATTCATATTTGATTTTTAGTTACTTAATTCCACTTAGCCATGAACATTGTTTGGGGAATTTTTCAGAAAAAAAATTATTCTTTCTGAACAAAAATATGTCAAGCACTTAAAATTTCTCTACTGAAATACTTCACCTGAGTATATAATAGAACTAAACTTTGGATAAGTCTCCAGAGTTAGGCTCCTATCTCTCAAGTCCTTTCTGTGCTGGTGACTGTGGCACTCATCAGCACTGTCTACCAAACAATGGGCTCCATGGGCCCCGGGCAGGAGAACCCTTCCCTTTCCCCCCAGCCTTACTGTAGTCATGGCACTTGGGTTGGCCAATGACGTGGAAGCAGAGTGTCATCTACCACTGTCTGTTGGAAATGTTAGGAGCCCGTGTGTAATTCCCAAACCCTTTTTCCCTCTGCTATAGGAACTGGCCGAGAATATTCCTGATGGTGGCTGCTCCACAAGCCTGAAACTCAAAGTGAAGACAACACACATCAGAGCCCCCAACTAAGCCACAATGGGCATGGTGTGTGAAGAGGAAACAAATGTCTGCTGTTTTAAGCAGCTGAGGTTTAGATGTTACTTATTCACAATGCACAACTCACAGTTCACTGGGCCTATCGTGACTGTGATATTTGGCTTCCACCCAATAAGGATTTTTACACTCAGCCATGAACAGTTTGGCCAATATGTGTATTCAATGCAGTGCTAGTGCAAGGTTGTGTGCTCTTAACGGTGCACAAGGATTCAAATCTCACCTGCCACGAAGCAGCACAGGACAGAGCACATGCCAGAGTTAAGCAAGAAGTATGGTGGCCACAGATGGAGCCGTGACTAACAAGAAAGAAAGGAGGAAAAAAGGAGGCACCCACAAACACATGTGGTGGCAAGGGAGGCACCAGCAGAGTGACTGGTGACTGCCAGGGCATAAGGGCTTAAAAATATGTCAAAATTAAACAGCACAGCATCCAACATAAAAACCTGAACATCAGCCTCCTACCTTACGTACTGGCTGTCCTGTTCACTCAGCCCACTCTACACACACACACACACACACGCACGCACGCGCACACATGCCTTTGCCTGTAGGTCCCTCCCCCAAGCTCTGCAGAAACGGAACAAGCATTCCAGGTGCCACAGGAGCAGCCCAAGGGGCAAAGCAACAACACCCGCAGGCCCAGCACTGCCCCCAGCATCAGAGGCATCAGCAAAGATGCTCCAGTGTTTTCAAGCCACACTCAGTGAAGTCAGTAACTCAGTAACTGCCTGTTTTATGCACAAATACCTTTGTCAAGCATACGCACAGTATGCTCTGATGGAGGGTGGCTCTATAGGATCAAACGATGCTGTCATGGATCTCTGAATACCTCCCTCTGTGCAGGGCCCTTCCCAGAAAAAACCTGACCATCATGCAAGGAACAGGCCAATTCAAGAACCCACCCCAGCCAGGCTAGAGGACTGTAACCACACCCCAACAACACAGGTTCAACCTATTTCTCCTCGACAGAAAAAAAATAAATAAACACTACATTTGACAATAAGTTAAGAAGCCAAATAAATGTTTAAAAAAAAAAAAATGTTAGATGGGGTTTTGAATGAACAATAGCTCCACAAATGAAGTCTCACATCTATCCCTGCTTCCTCAGTGCTACTGCTTGGCCTTCGTGGAGCAAGCTCCCTCTCACCTCAATCTTGCAAAAGCTCCTCCTCCCTGGTCTCCCAGCACCCAAACTCAACCACTACATCCCACCCTCCCACTGACAGCCAGAGTGCCTCAAGAAAAAACCCAGCTCCCCTCAGTAGGGGTGCAAGTCAGCCCATTGGAGGCTGATGGCCCTTCACAGTGACTGGTTTGCAGAAGCAGCTGCTCATTCCATCCTAGGGTCAAAATGAAGTACTATCGGCAGGAATGAGAAACCCCTAGCTAGGTCTCACCAAAACACCGTGACCTAAGAACTTAGTTCCCATGGGGCAAGTGATTGTTAGAAATGGGTTTCTGCTGAGGTCTCAGCTGTCACTCACCCAGGAAATCACAGATCCTTTTCCATCTCCTGGTAGCCAGTGCTCTGATCTACTGGATCTCAGACCTGTTCTCAATATTTTCCCATCCAGGATGGGATTTTGTGTTTCTGGCAGTGATTTTATCTGGTTCGCCTCTCCCGGAGCTGCCCAAGCACTCACTCCGTTCTTCCACAGACTGTGGCATTAGACCATCTGACCTTCCCCCCAGGCTGGGCCTGGTGCTGACTTGCCTCCTGACGGGCTTTGCAGTCCACAGTAACTGCTATCTCTTCATTATGCTGCAAGCATAGTTTACGTGCAGTTTTATTTGCTTTCTTTCTTGGAGGTAGGGTGAAACAATTCAGATTTAGAAGAATTCCTAGAATTTCAAATTTATTCTTGAAGGATGTTTTGCTGGATATAAATTCTCGGGTGACAGATTCTTCAGCACATTGTAGAGATTCACTTGTACTTTTGTTGAGAAGTCAGTTCTCAAATAAAAAACATTCTTAGGAAATTACCTTTTTTCTCTAACTGCTTTAAGAATTTCAGTCTGTAATTAGTTTAACTAAATTTGCTATGATGTGTTTACAGTTTTCTCTTTGTTAATTATCCTCAGGATTCATTGGCCTCTTGATCCTGTGTACTGGTGCATTTCGGTAGTTTTGGAAAGATCTCAGTCATTATCTCTTTAAATTCTTACTCATTCTCTCTCCTCTCCTATGACTCCAAATAAATCTCATTAGGCTTTCTAACCACACCCTCTATATCTCTTATTTTCTTTATTTTCCAAATATTTAACTTTCCATGTTTTTTTATGGCTATTTTCTTCCAACCCATCTTCCAGTTCACTGATTTTCTCTTGAGCTATGTCTAATTTATTAAAACTGTCCATGGAGTTCTTAATTTTGGTTATCATATTTTTCAATTCCAGAAGTCCTACTTGGTCATTTTTCAAATCTCTTATGCAAATTTGTATGGTTTCCTACTTCCTGCAGACATTTTCAAGCTTCTCTTATTTCTTCAAACATAGTAAGAATAACTGTTTCATGGTCTGTGCCTAAAAATTACAAAAGCTCAACATTTTGTGGGCCTATTTCTGTTATCTGTTTGTTCTCACTTTTAAGGAGTCATGAATGTGTAATAACCTTTGACTATGTGCAGGTCATTTTATTAGAAAAGAAAATATTTATAGGAACAAGCTAAGTTCTGGTAACACGCCAGAAAATATTTTGTTTTGTTTCTCACAAGCATTTTGAGGAACTCTAGTACAGAATTACCAAAACTGACAATCAAGCAACCCTGGTCCTCCCAAGTGGCTAGAAGCAGCTTGCAAGGCTGTGTGAGGTGGTATCACGTCCCATTTGCCCTCACGTCCTCTTCTGGGTCTCAGAAGGCATATGGGCACTCCTCTAACTCCCTATCCTGAGAAGCTAGGGTCTGACCCATTCACTCCAGGAGGCTGCCAATACAACTCACTGTGGAATCTTACTTCTTCTGGATAAGGACAACAGTGGCTTCAGTGCTGGGCTCTTCCCTCTCAGTCCTAGTATTCTGATCCAGGAAGTCCTTGTTTACTAGATAGCACGTCAATGCTTTTAAGAAATTTGTTTTTTCTCTTTTCTTTCTTTTTTTTTTTTTTTGTTTTTTGTTCTTGTTTTGTTTTGTTTGTTTGCTGGCTTTAAAAAAACAATCTTACTCAGCTTTTTTAGTTGTCTTCAGTGGGAAAGGAAACATGGTTGGAATTATCTAGCCTTCCCTTTCTCCTTAATTCCAAATTAAGTGGCTCAAGTCACCCTCTCTCATTCTGCGGGATGTTCTACAATTTCTGCCCCAAAGACTGCAGGGGTTCACCTGGGGTTCCTCATCAGCCAGCTTCTCTCTCTCTACCCGCTCCCAGCACACACCCTCCCAGGCTGCTGCCCATCCTCCTCCGTGTGGCCTCCACTGCAGACATGACCTCTTTCTTCATTCAAGGCACCTTTGTGTCTACATAGCAGACTTTCACTAAAGGTTTAGGGGTGCCAGAGACGGGTCACAGTACTACTCAAACCTGGAAACTATTTTAAAGTGATTTTTAGAAATTCCTTACCAGAAGAAAATAAAAGAGTGCTGCCGTCCCTCTTCTGATCCTTCCTCTCACCAGCTGGCTGTGCTTCTTTCTGTCTCCCTAGACCTTGCTCCCATCTTCTCTGGCCTGGGACCATATCCTCACACGACCACTGCTGGAACTCTAAAATCCCTTTCACTTTACCTTGCAGAGCAATTTAGTTCTTTTAACCATTCCCACCCGGGCCATGCCCACAAAACTTCACCTTTCTTAACAAGTCCATGAAGGGGTTTTCCTTCAAAGTGTCAAAAATTTCTGAAATAAATGCTGTCCTTCACCTAAAATGCAGAAATGAGGCAGTGGGTTTTATTTATTTATTTTTTAAAGTAACTTTTCTTCCTAGAATATCCTGCCCTTAAAATCTTTATAGTCCCTGCAAACAATCCAAGCCCACAAATCCCTTCTCCAAGAGGTGAGTGATGAAAAAGAAGAGGGGGAGCTTCACACAGCGGTGGCCCGAAGACGCTTCTCCCAGGTGGCTGCTGAGGGATGCTGGCTCCCACCAGTCGGAAAACCCAGACTCTCTAAATCCTGTATTTTTCCTGCTTTGAAAGCCTAGGTATTCTTATTTTGAGGCCATCACAGAAATTCTTTAAGGTTTCATTAGAAGGACAGGAACTAACGGGTTATACAGTTTAAACTATTACACCAGCAAATTTTCTTGTGAGAAACTGATCCTTCACACAGAAGATCGCAGGATGAATACGCCCTACTCAGAGGCTGCACTAAAAATCAAAATACGATTTACTAAAAGGTACAGGATTCAGATGGGGTTCCTTTGGCTGTTGTTGCTGCTCGTTTAAACAATCATCCAGCAAATCTGCAATGTGCTTCTTTCTAAACCACAACACCCAAGAAAATCAATTCAAGTATTTCCCAAACTGCAGCACTGGAACAAATGAGCACTAACCACACTTTCTAACCTCCAAGAAAATATAAAATACACCTTCTAAGGGACACGAGAGGAAAAGAAGAACCTGCTAAGAAAGTGTAATTCACATCTACTGCAAATCATATTTCAAAGAACCAAATTAGACTGGGGAACACTTGTGAAATTGCTGGTGGGAAAAAAATCCAATGATATCCAAGCAAGAACTCACTGTGAAGTGTACGATAAATGTGCATAAATGCACTCACTGAAGGAAAAAACAGTGTTTTGAATAAGTAGGTTGAAAAGTAGCTAAATGTAATACCGAATCAAATAAAGTACTATTGGAAGAACTGTGTAAAACTTCATAATATGGAAATTAAGTAATAACCATTAGACACAGAGTTGAAAATCAGATTCAATCAAGGAACAAAATGGAGTTTATAATTTGCACAACTCCCTTTTATAGTGTCGTTCAGTAGTTCCCAAACCAAGCCTTTCCTGTGAGACTGCTGCTAGTTTTCCACAGCTGAAGGCTCGCCAAGGGGAGAGGTGCAGGAACCTGCAGGTACTCATAAGGTGGGGCACTGGGAGGCACAACTGCCCTGTCTACGTGTTTTTAAGAAGTACAATTTCTCTGCACATTTTGTGAAATAACTTGCCGAGCTCACGTGGGACTCTTTATGAACACGCAGGTCTCTCTTCCACGCCTCATCGCTGCCCGGCTGGGATCACACGCGCGCCTGGCTCTGCTTGGCACCACTCTGTTAATGCTCTGTTCGTTAATTTAACAAACTACCAGGAGGATACGCCTGGAATGAGCAAGCATTATCTCTCGTCTTTCATTTAATTAAACTCTGCTGTTGCAGTATGACAGTCAGCACATCATAGGAGGAATTATTTTAGGGATGAAGGTAAAAAGTATTTCAAAGCCCCCACTTAAACATGAAAGCATAATCTAAAATTGCCCAAGCACACACTATAATTTTTCTATAATATTAAAGATGTTATTTCTAGACTTGGTAATTAATTGGATTCCATGGAGAAATTATTCTAGCATCCTTGATAGAAAAATGATGCACAAAGTTAGGGAACAGAGTGCCAAAGGACAGCCATCAACAACCACTGTTGCCCAGATTATGACAATCACCAGCTTAATAAGAGGTGAGTGCCGCCTGCTTCTGGTACACACTCATTACCGTCCTGCAAAAGCGAACACCCTGAATTCTGATTACATCGCTTTAATAAAAGGAATGGGAGCAGCACATCCTCCAGCGGCTGCCTCAAAGGATGCACAGGAGTGATCCTGAGCACGCCAAGGTGCCCCAGCTAAAGAAGGATGATGTCCTGTCACGCTGAGGGCTGGGAGGCACCTCCTGAGCCTTCCACCCCCCTTTCTCCCCCACCCTCAGATCGCCAGTCTGTGCAGAAAGCTGGCTTACCATCAATCCGGCTCACAAGCTCTTCTAATATCTTCACCTTCATCTGAATCCCAGGCTGGGCAAAGGTGTAATTGTCCTAGGGAAGAAATAATACCATGTGTCATATGCACATAAGACAGAAGCATGCATGCCAGAGGGCACAAGGCAGTCAAACAAAGGCGAACCGTTTCATCGTAGAACAAACTCACAAACCGATAGAGCCTATCTTGAGAAGCAAGTAAGGGTAGGTACACCGTGTGACACCGCCAATGTGCTGCACCATCAAGTCTCATGTGAGAAGCTAAAGCTGGACATTTCCTGATGTCAGAGGATGGCACTCGGCTCAGGAAATATTTAATGGTATATTTCCACATGTAAATGTAAGATATTTACATTTAAATTGAACCAATGGGCATTCACATGTGCAGCTCATTGAGCAGAACTGCCTGCTGGAACTGACCGCCTCACAAGCCACCTGGGCCACCAGCACTCGACAGTGCCAGGGGAGCTGGTGGGTAACAGTGAAGCGCCTGGTGCTGACAGTGCAAACGATGCCAGTGCTGACGACACCTTCTATGCATGAGGAAAGAAAGTGAGTACGTGACTTTACTCTCAGAAATATAATTGGGTGAAACTAAACTAAGGTAGGAAAGTCTGAGTAACACACTGGGTTGGGGAGCAGTTTTAAGACAGACAGACCTGGAACATGACACCACTCTATTACTTAGGAGCTGTGTGACCTTGGCAAGTAACATAACCTCCCTAGGCTTCAGTTTCATCATCTATAAAATGAGAATAATAACACTGCCTTCTAGGACTGCTCTGAGGTTTCAAGGAAATAATGTTCAAGGAAATAATGTAAGTGAAATAAGGAAGAGTTTGGTTTCAAGACACATGAGCACTCAGGAAATGACAGGTTCTATTACTACTACTGTCACCATCTAAAGGAGCACAGACAAGCAACCAGGGGACTCAGCCAGAGAGGAATGCTAACAGCTTCTCAATCCCATGGGAGGGACACGGGGAATCAGCTCCAGCCTGGAAGAGAAGGGCACTCCCAAAGACCACCCTTAGAGCCTCAGCCAGGGCTCACAGGTCCATTTTCAGAATGAGGGTTTAACTGGACTCATGCCGTAACAGATTTAATGCATACTCGCCGATGGCAAGTGTGGAAGGAAGAATAACAACCACCCCCAAAGATGCCCACATCCCCTCTGTGAAACCTGTGAACATGTCACCTTACATGGCAAAGGGGAATTAAGGGTGCTAATCAACTGGCCAAGTTAGGAAGATTACCCTGGATTATCTGGGTGGACGCAATGTCACCACAGGGTCCATAAAAGTGGAAGGTGGAGGCAGGGAAGCAGAGGCAGAGCAGTGCCAAGTGAGAAGGATTCAACCCACCATTGCTGGCTTTGAGGATGGAGGAAAGGGCCATGAGTCACAGGACACAGGTGGCCTCCAGAGGCTGGACAATGGCAAGGAATGGATTCTCCCCTGGAGCCTACAGAAGGAACCAGCATTGCCCACACCTGGATTTTATCCCAGTGAGACCCACATCAGACTTCTGACCTTCAGAACTGAAATAATACATCTGTGTTGCTTTAAGCCACTAAGTCTATGGTAATTTGTTATGGCAGCAATAAAAAATCTAATACAGGAGATTTATAAGATATTTTTTATTGGGGACCCTGAGACCCACTAAGCAACTTTTCTAAAAAAAAGAGAATCAGGAGCCATCAAAATGAGCCTGCACCTGGGCAAGCCTGTTCCCTGCATGCCTGGGAGCAGCAGGTGTCTGCAGGCACAAGCGGGCATGAGGGAGGGGCCAGGGACAGGTGAGCATGGGCATCACATTCAGAGCTGAGAGGATGTGGAGGGATTCACCTGGACCCGATGTTCCCTACCAAAAGGGTCAGGACTGGAAAAAACCCAGAGAACAGCGTTCCTGGAGGTGCTTTGAGAGGACATGCCCAGAGAGTTTATGAAGTCCAAGTGGAGAGGAGGAACAACAGAGTATATGGCCCAGGTACTAGCTCCAGGATCCAGAAGAGGACTTTGCAGGTAAGACAAATATGGGGCTGGGAGGGCAGCCTTCAGGCCAGCAGCAGTCTCTGGCCAAAGTAAAATGTGAAGAGTCCATGACTATTCCTGGCACAATCAACACTTCCACATGTTGGTTTCTCTCTCTCACACATGCACGCACGCGCGTGCACACACGCGCATGCCATTTCCTAATAAGAGCAGGAATAGGAGCCACTGTGGGACAGAACTAAAAATGCCTGCAAGTCATTGAGATTTTTTTCCCCAGAAATGGAAAATGAACAGAGTAAAACCTACCCTCATGCTGGGAGAGTTCTCCCAGGAGGGTTTCTAGTGATGGGCTCTGGATTCCAAACTCCCCATCTGTGCGAGAGCAAACCCAGGAAGAGCTCTGTTCGCCAACTTCACTTGGGATGACACCAAGGCACTCCCTTGATTATGGGTCACAAAGGACGGGCTCTCAAAACACAATGTCACCTGCGATGACTGCCCCAGGGTCTGTAGAGGATCTGTATTCTGGATTTAGTAAGCTGATGCTGTGATAAGCTTGTGGGTCCTCCTCAAGTTTGAACTATCGAGAAGCAAGGGCTGTCGCCGACTCAGCGTTTGATGGACAGGACTTCTGGGCCCTCAAGGAGCTGCACTCGTCCCAGCGAGACCACAAGTGCCCCTCTAGCTGAGACAGAGCAGCAACAGAAGTTAAAGACAAACTGGGAGTTTTAATGTATTTGAACTTTAACGGGACTAAGAAATTTTGGTTCTGGATTTTAACTCCTTTGAATGTCATCATCTTTGGACCTGAACTGGCAATGGTTAGTCTTTAAGACTTAATTTCTCCTTGGAGACTGGAGAGAAGAAGACTTATATTCAAATTTGGGGACATACTATGTTGTTGGAAGTTTACATACTGTCATTTAACCTCATGAAGGGATTTCCGATGAGCCAGGTTGAAGAATTTAGCTGGATAGAACTGGGGATGAGAAATAAACTACAGAGTGGTTTTGCAGCCCTGGGTACAGAGCGGCCATTTCACACCCAACCCTGTTGTCCCGGAAGAATACACAAAGGAGCAGGGCTTTCTCTAGGGGCTGGTTTGTCCTGGGTTGTGGGCCTCGTCTGTACCAAGGGAGGCCATGCCCCCCGCTGACCAGAGACTTAATGGACACGCAGACAACACACCAAGGGAGGGGGAGACAACACCTCCCAGACTGGAGTCCGCTTCCAAGTGGAGAGAACTCAGCTGGTGCCTCTCCCTTTCCATCTCTATCCCTAGAAATGCTTGCCCAAGTAAGTGACTCATCCGCTGCTAAATCTGGGAGAACACACGGCCCGTGGTTCAGCCCCTTCCCCCTCTGATGAGGGTGAGCCTGATAACTTGGCTGACTGAACCCCAGGGTTATTTGGCTCTCGCACTGAGACAAGATTTCCAGCCTCTCACTTTGCATAAATAAAAGTTATTCTTTGGCCTCCATCTGCCACTATTTTGCTTTATTTCTCAATTCATTCAAAACCTGGGTAGGGAAGATGGGTTCTCAGAAATCCAAACAATAAGAAATGAATGACACCTGAGAGCCCATTAAAAAAAAAAACATATTTTGAAAAGCCCTGCAAAGATTGACAGGTATGGCCTTGACTTCTGGCTGCAGGCTGGGGGCAAATAAGACCAGCCTTCAGGCACGCTCCAACACAGATGGCTGGATGGAATTTCAGAAGGCAAGGCCCACGGAGGCTAAGGCACAGGGTGGTCTTCTAGGCCCTCATTGCTTGGCCTGGACTTGGTGAGTGAGTCCAGACTGCAGAAGGCCCTGCTCTGGAGCTAGGAAGCCTTTGAAGGGCACTCCAAGGAGATGGAGACTACAGCTGAGGATTCCACAGCCAGAAGCTGAGTGAGAAGGCATAAGGAGAAAAGAAAGTTCTGTGGCCCCAGCAATAGCCTTTCCAGGGGAGGCACTTGCCACTCAAGCCCTCCCGGGTGCTTGCTGCTTCCCACAAGGTTCCACTGCAGGTTCTGCCTGCTTAAGCCAGGTAACCAGATGGATCTTCAGGACACTCTCACCCCAGCACCTGTGCCCCACACATACCTGCACACACCTGGCACAGGGAAATGTCACACTCAGAAAACATCTGCTGTGTGAATGGAAGAGAGCAGAAATAAACAGTAATAATATTAATGTCATTCCCTTCCTAAAAACTACACATGCAAATCCTTTCAAATTGAGATTTCATTTTGTATCTTTAACAAAGGATATAATTTATAAAACTTATGGGTCAGAGGGAAGAAAGGAGGGTCTGAGGAACACAATGACCTTTAGTGAAATTAATAGATCTGCAACATAATCAGCACCACTTTAGACAAGCCGGAGTACAAAATGGCACTGCCCACCTCCCCCCCCCACCCCCCTTCCCTTTAGAGAAGCCTCCTGACTTAGAAACAACTTTCCAGCTCCTGCATCGGTGCAATTCTCCACCCAGTTACATCAACCTAATGGTCCCTCCCCACTACATTTCACGCCCAGAAGCTAATATAAACTCTCGCAAACCCATTGTTGGGGCTTTCCACCATTTTCAGGGCAGCGATGGGCCCTGTGCCACTCTGAGCACAGCCCAGATTTCTTTCTTTAATAAAGCTTGAGTGGTACCCGGCATCTCGGCTAACTTTCTTTCAGAAATGTTTTACAGAAGGTAAAGTTAGTATGTGCAGGAAAAAAGAAAAAAAAAAAATCAAACACACTCACCTTGCCACCTTGCACCCATTGCTATTCCGACCTCACACCCTAGCAATAGCACTCTCTCAGCTATTCAGAAGAAAAGTAGAATAAAATTTTCTAAAAGAGCATTTTAAAGAAGAGTTAAAACATAAATGCCTATTAGTTTAGCCAGAAGGACCCACAGCACCCACCTATTAAACCTTCCAGCTCACAGAAAACTAAGAATCCTCTCACAGCTCTGGCAAAGGGCTCTCCCAACTGGACTGGGGAACCACCTCCCACAAATGCCCACATCCCCTTTCCCAGCCAGTCTCATTCTAACAAAGATTCTGTCCTAGGTTGGAACCAAATTTGCCTGTCTCACCCAGGCCTGAGCTGCCTCTAACACACTCACAAAGTCCTTTTTGCAAACAATGGCCTGAAATACTTCCATTTCCTTCAACTCTTACAAGACTCCACACCAGATGTCCCTTCAGGGCCATCTGGCCCAGAGCCCTGGACACAGAACCTCATGTGGATTCTGATTGTGCAGAGGACAGAGAGCTGCAAAGGCTACAGGTGTAGTCAATTTTCACGCACTAATACATTAATCCAATTAATGCATCAATCCAACATCAGATAGAACCACTCAGACTATTGTTAGTTCTTTCATCTGTTTGACAAACACTTACTAAATGCCTCCTATGTGCCAGAAGATTAAGTCCTTTGAGTATCGATGGTATGCAGAAGAGTTAAACACAGCAGGCCAGAGACTGCCATCCTTAGAGAGTCCTGCTGCAAGGCTGGCCTCAGCTAGCATCTGGAACTTGCATTTCTGGAGGGCTCTCTCACTGAAGAGAGTGGCCCACTGTGGCTGGACTGTACAGTGTGGTTTATGCAGAGCACCCGCTTTCCTTCTGGGAGCCTGGAATTTTGGTACATGCCAGGCAGAGGGTGCCTCATAACCAGCCCCCAATGACAACTGGCACTGAGTCTCTAACGAACATCCCCAGTTGACAGCATTTCATACGTGTGGTCGCACTCACCCTGGAGGAGTAAGCGCACCCTGAGAAGACTCCGGAGGCTCAGGCTCCTGTGGACCTCACCCAGGCACCTCTCCCCTGGTTGACTTTGCTTTGCATCCTATACTGTCATTAAGTCAAGGCTGTGAGTTCCACTCTGTGCTCACTCCTATAAGTCACTGAATCTGTGGAGTGGTCTTGGGATCCCCTGACACAGACGGAGAGAAAAGGAGATAGGCCCTTCTGTTCACAGAGGTGACAGTCTGGTAGCTAAGCAGATGTTCATCACACACATCGTGCAAGTGCATGTTTCGTAATGACTGTGATCTGGGCAGCCGTGCCATCCCAGCACAGAAAGTGGCCTGACCTGGAAGACCACTCTGTGGATGTGAGGCCAGAGCTGAGGAGGACGATCTGGAGTAAAACTGGCATAAAGAAGGGAGCACCCTGCAGCAGAGCCCTGTGGCATCAGGGAGCATGGCACATTCCCGGAATGGAAGGCAGGCTGGGCAGCTGGAGGGGCAGGGAAGAAGCTGCAGGCAAGGCAAGAGAAGGCCATTCCAAGGCTGGAAGGCCACCTAGGGAGTTAGCATAAGACCAGTGCAAAGCTATCAAATGAGCTAATGAAATGGAAATGGGGAACCACCATGGCTATGAGATTTGCATTTTGAAAACATGATTCTGACTGCAAGGTGTACAAATAACAGAATAGAACCAAAGAGGACGTAGAGATATCAGTTGAGACAACTGCCGCAATCTTAGCAAAATAATAAGAACTTCCCACTGAAGACGCAGTTCACCCCAACTGTCCAAACTGCTTTTTACTGACCTGTATTGGCTGGTTTTTGAACCTGAATGTGGGACTTTACATTTATTCCTATTAGCTTGTTCGTGTGATCGGTTCTCACTGGCATTCCAGGCAGCTATACTCTCTACAAATCCTGATTATGTCATCTGTCACATTAGCTGTCCCTCCAAGCTTAGAGACATTAGTTAAATTAAGACTCTCAATATCTTCATTACAGTCTCTGAGAGGAGGAGAGAAGGGCAAGGTCAAGGCCAAGGCTATGGGGCGCCTCTCAGATGCCACACTCACAGAGCAGAAAGGTGTCAAAAAAACATGTTGAGCATTGTTTAACTCCTTGCTTTCCTACCAGCTAGCTTAATTTCTCTGATCTTCTGTTTTCTCATCTGTTTTCTCTCAGAATGGCTCCACCACAAAGGCATGGGGAATATTAAATGAGTTACTGCATCTAAAAGAACCTACAACAGCATCCATACAAAGTGTGAACCCAACCTCCCGTTGCTAACATCCATGGCTGGCGTCAGTCATGGGACAGTGGTTAAGACAAGGCTCTCCCCAGCCATGACAGAGTAACCAGTTCCTCCTACTATAAACCAGTTCGAAAACGGGAAAGATGCTGAACACTTGTTTTCAGACACAATGCAACCAGCACCAAAACAACTCAACAGCAAGACAACAAGTAACCCAATCAAGAAATGAGCAAAGGAGCTGAATAGACATTTCTCATGAAGATACACAAATGGCCAAAAGACACATGAAAAAATGCTCAATATCACTCAGTATCAGAGAAATGCAAATCAAAACCACACTGAGATATCATCTCACCTCAGTTCAACTGGCTACTATCAAAAAGAGAATAACAAATGCTAGCAAGGATGCAGAGAAAGGGGAACTGTCCTACATTGTTGGTGGGACTGTAAAATGGTGCAGCCTTTATGGAAAACAGTGTGAAGGTTCCTCAAACAAGTACAGATAGAACTGCCATATGATCCAGCAATCCCACTGCTGGGTATTTACCCAAAGGAATGGAAATCATCATGTCAAAGGAATACCTGCACTCCCATGTTTATTGAAGCTCTATTTACTTGTAGGGGATTGTAGAAAAATATAAACTTTAGTATACACAGTTTTGTGACAAATGCTTGCTAATGACATTCTAAGTAAAGCAGCTTCTAAGGGGCTATTAAGCGGCTTCTAAGGGGCTATTGAGATGTAAAGCAGCTTCTAAGGGGCTATTAAGCAGCTTCTAAAGAGGCTGTACAAAGGGCAGGTGGGCCCAAGTACACTAAACATTCCAAGAAGGGAACGGCCCCCACCCAGTTCCAGGAACTGACTAGTTCCTTATCTAAGAGCGTCCTGGCCAGGCCCCAGGGAAGGTATACGATTGAGAGAAGCGCCGTTCCTTATCGGGGGTACCAGCCTGCTAAAGCCCACCTGTAAATCTAAAGGCACCACAGATCTAGATCTATCGGGGTGCCAGCCTGCTAAAGTCTGCCCATAAATCCAAGGGCGCCACAGATAACCAACAACTCATCCTGTCATAACGATCTGTTCAGGAAAAACTGTATAAAAGGTGCTTGTATTGTAAATTAGGGGGCTGCTTTTGTCCTGAAGACAACCCAGCATGCTGGAATAATAAAACCTCATGTTTATTGCAACGGTCTCTATCTCGTGGTCTTTGTGAGGTGAGCCATCCCGACGTGTGGGATTTGTGCATGGTGTGCGGGTCTTACAACAATACCCAAGAGTAAAATGTCCATGGACAGATGACTAGATAAGGAAAATGTGGTATATATACTCAATGGAATACTACTCTGCCATAAAAATTAAAAAATTTAAAAAATGAAATTCTGCCATTCACAGCAACATGGATGAACTTAGATAAAATTATGTTAAGTGAAAAAAGCCAGGCACAGAAAGAGAAATACCTCATGTCCTCAGTCATCATGGTGCATACATGAACAGTTCAAGTTAAGCCCTGACCCACACCATCTGTGAGCATAAAAACATGGCTACTTTAAGCCAGGAAATTTTGTTTATGCAGCAATAGTAGCTGGAAAACTATGTCAGTTTATGATAATCAACATATTCACATATACCAAAAGTTAAAAAAAAAAAAAAATCAAAAAACGAAATTTACCAAAAAAGCTATACCATTTAAAGTAATATCCAAAAAAAAAAAAAAGTGAGGATAAATTAAAGAATATCTAAACAAATTAAGAAGTATACCATCCTCATAGATTTTCGACTTAATATTTGTTAATACTGTCAATTTGAAGAAAACTGACATATAGATTCAAAATAATCCCATACAAAATCTCAGCAGGCTTTTTTGTAGGAAATGGCAGGCTAATGATAAACTTTATATAAAAACACAAAGGACCAAAAATACTCAAGACAATTATTTGAAAAGAACAAAGCTGGAGGACTTACCCTACTCAATTCCAAGAAAAGCTACAGTAATTAATACAGTATAAAACTGCATAAAGACCTATTAGTAGATCAATGGAACAGAAGAGTGTCCAGAAATAGACACACACTAACACAATCATTTAATTTTCAGCAAAGGTGCCAAAGTGACCTAATATGGAAACAAAACAAAACTGTTTCCAAAAGTGGGGTTGCGTTCACTAGGATAGAAAAAAATGAACTCTGCCACCTTCCTCACACCATACACAGAAACTAAGTCAAGCTAGGCTGTAGACCTAAAAGCAAAAAATTATAAAGCATCTAAAAGAAAAACATAGGAGAATATCTTGGCATCCTGGGAATAGGCAAAGGATCTTTAGTCAGGACACAGAAAATGATTACCACAAAAGAAAAAAATGATAAATTAGATTTTATCAAAATTAAAATTTTCTGCTCATCAGAACACACTGTTAAAAAAAAATGAGCTGACAAGCCACAGACCAGAAGAAAATATTCTCAAAATACATATCCTGATAAAGGATTGTTATCGCACGTAAATGAAGAACATGACAGAAATGCAATGTTGGTGAAATTGTACTCTGATGTGGAACTGCCAGAGCTCACATACATGGCCAAAGGGGGTATAAAATGGTGCAACGACTTTGGAGGAAAGATCTAGCTCTTTCTTATAAAAACTAAGCATCCTCCCAAGCTATGACCCAGCAAATCCACCTCTAGGTATTGACCCAAGAGAAATGAAACATGTATTGACAAGAAGATGTGCATATGAACGTTCACAGAAACTTCATTCATGACAGCCAAAGACTGGAAATAGCCTTGGCTTCCGTCAACAGGAGGACAGATAAACAAACTGTGATATATTTATACAATGGAGTACAACTTGGTAATTAAAAGGAATGAATTATTCATTCAGGCGACAAAATGGATTTTTATGTTTTTCAATGCTATTGTAAATTGATTTTTTTTTTAATTTTCGTTTTTAAATTGCTTGCTGCTCAATGACTCATTCTTAATGACCCCTCCGTTGCAGCCCAGTAACTAACAATTCTTGTCTGTTTAATAAAACTTTCTAAAATGTTGACAGGAAGCTTCAATTCTATTGAATGGGGCTCTAAAATCACATCTCTAAGATTCTTCCACACACAGAGAATGGCATTTGAGGCAGGTGCGTATTTAACATATATAAATGGACCAGGTGTTTCATTCATTCAGTCTTCCACCCACAAGGCTTCCCTGCACGTGGTAAAGACACTTCTTGATGTGTACAATGAGGGCCAAAGCACAGCTAGGTAGGCGAGCGTTCTCTCTGCCCCCTTCCCAAGCACAAACCAGCCCCCTCTTTGTTTTTCTCCTTCCTTTCAGCCTTGCCAGCAGACCACAACACCTCGACCTAGACCACTCCAGCTTCCAGCTGTCAACACTCACTGCTGAGGTCCTGAGCCACCCTTCTGAATCTGCCTGTGGCTGCTCTCCTTTTTGGGAGCATAAACTTTAAAAGCCTGTATACTTCTCAAAGGCTTCTTGCGCAGACTTTGATTTCCCTGTCTGTCCTATTTTGCCTCCCTGGCTTTATCTCCAAAAGTTAACTTACAACAGCCCTACTTGAGGGATGCCCCACTCCAAGCCAGAGTCCACTCCAGCCCCCAGTCATAGGAATACAAGTTTCCAGGCCTTTTTCTAAATGAGTTTCCAACCTTTATTCTGACAAGTTCCAAGATAATAAAGTCACTTTCCCCAATATTCCTATCACTTCCATGCCACCAACCAGTTCTCAGAATTGAATAATTCTTCCCCAAGGAAAGGAAATGTAAATGACTAATTATAAAAGGTAATGGTTCTTTTCCACTCAAAGAAGCTGTCCTGTTAAGTAATGAATCTAAGAGTAATAGTATGACTTCAGGGTAGGCAAATATGGAAGCTGTAATTCAAGGAGTAATAGCTAACCGACAACCTTGGTGTTAGCGTCGTTAGTGAAATGAAAAGACTGGCAAAAGCACAAGAATAATCCTTTAAAAGCTTCAGAAGGCCTCATCCAGCCTGGAATTTCCAGCTGGACATGAACTTTAAAGCCCCAGGGAGAGGCAGGGGCTGGAACACAGTGCCATGTCAGCAGCTTCCACCACTCAGAAAGCACAGTCAAAACCAGTTATCATCAGGCCCTGAAGCCAACATCCTGTTGTAAAGCAATCCTTTTTAAAGAAATATTCAATCAACCAGAATTGGCTTAGATGTATTTCTGTGATCTACACAAAAAATCATCTCCAAAAGGCAGCTACTAATATCGAGCAGCATTAAAAAGATACAATCCGTGAAACCACTGAAAGAAATAATGGCCTACCAAATTATTTTTAAAAACTAAATCTATTGCTGTAACCTGCACAGTGTACTATGGAGGGAGAAACGGGGGAGGCCACGGGGGTGGGGAACTGCCCTTCTTATTCTGAGACCTGAGCATCAGCCTGTCCCACCAGCTGGATGGAAACACTAACGAAGGGTCCTCCGTCTCACACTCCAGACTGGCCCAGGAAGCCAGAGCCCTGGAACCCATACCTGTGCAGCCAACCTGTGCATCTCGACTCACACCGCCCAGGGACAAGACACACACAGATTAAACTCAGAAAAATGGCAGAAAATTAAAATAAGGATGAGAATAAAATGAATTATTGCTCCAAATAAAACATCTGAATCTTAAATGGTTCTTACAATCAAAGCTACCAAAAAATCAAGGAAAAAAACCCAAAAATTCTATCCCCAGCAATGAAGATTATCCACCACTGAGGCTGAAAATTCACAGAATGCAAAGTTCAAGGTCACAAGTCCTGCACTTAGTGTTGCTTCCGCTTTGGTGGCAACCCCACTCCCCACCCCACCCACCGCCTGCACTCCAGCCAGTCCAGGCCACCCCCCTGCACATTGGAAACCTCTGACCACATGGTCTGCCATGCCAGATCCAAGAGATCCTTTCCGCCACAAAATAAAGTGTTTTTTTCTCACAACCTCATCTACTTCTCTAGATAAAACCATCCAATTGGAATCATTACTAGGGTCACAAAGACGGAAAATTTCTAGCCCAGATCTGCTGACTATAAACTCGGCATTCTCTCTAGTGTTTCTTAACAGGTTGCTATAAAGATTCTTTCCCAGGCAGGACTATACCTGCACAACTGGACATTTAGGACCTCTGATCCCTGCCAACTAAATGCCAGTGGCATTGCCCAGCACGGCAACCACCGAAGAGTACTCCAGACATTTTCCTAGCAGCCCTAAGGAGGCAATGTGGCACCAGCTGCCACCCTCACCCTACGAAGAGCATTACTATGGGTCAAATGTGTCCCCCAAAGGTTCATGTGTTGGAAACTTGATCCCCACTGTAACAGTGTTAAGAGGGTGAAAAATCCAATTATGGTCATTGAGAAGTGGGCCCTTAAAAGGTGATTAGATTATAAGGACTGTGCCCTCCTGAGTGGATTGATCCATTCATGGAGTAATGGGTGTGGTTCGATGGCTTTATAAGGAGAGCAAGTCAGGAAGTTAGCTCTCTTGTTCAGCCCATTCTTGCCATGTGACACCCTGGTCACCATGGGACCCTACAGAGTTCCCATCCAGAACAAGGCCCTCACCGGATGTGCCCCTGGACCATGGACTTCCTAGCCTCCAAAACTGTAAGAAATAAATTTCTTCATAAATGATCCAGTTTTAGGTAGCCTCCAGCCTGTCCTGGAGTACCTGGCCCACCCATGCCTTTCCGCCACCACTTGATTTAGCTTTTGCTTGGGCCCCTCCTACATCCATCTGCCACCTTGAGGTCCCTCAGGGTGGTGCTGATGATGCCACTTCATTGCTTGCATGAGCCAGCTGTGGCTTCCTGGGTGTGACTTTGTGAACACAGTCTGTCCCATCAGACCATTATGTCTGGAAATGCAGCCACTTCTCCTTTTCTCCCAATACCAAATGCCCTGAATAAAAAGAGTGCCTGCTAAACAGACACCCTAGGGGAAGGACACCAATTCAGGGGAAATGGGGACAAGGCCCAAGAATCTAGGGAGGACAACAGTGGCAGCCCTTTCTCAGAGCATCCATGCCAACCCCCTTCCCAGCCACAAGCTCCAGCCCACACTCCCACTCCTTAAGCAACCTGGGTCATTCCACGCCATGGCACCTCAGCTTACCCTGGAATGCACTTCTAAATCTGCTAATCCCCTACCCAGACCTTGGTCTCTCTGGTTCCTTGCTAACTGCTGGTAGGGCTGTTTTTATAAATGTTCCATGTGTGCAGGAAAAGAATATTCTCTATATGCTGGATATGGGTTCTAGATATGTCCACTAGCCCAAACATACCAACTGTGAGGTACAAATGTTCTTTAATCTTATCTGTTTAAACTCTAATTAGTGAGGGGCAGGAAAGCTGCAGCCAGACTGTGTGGGTCTGAATCCCGAAGCCGCAACTTCCTGGCCACACAGAGGGAAGTGCCCACAGGCCTGTGTGAGGGACACAAGCTGACAGGATGAAAGTGCTCAGAGTGCGCCTGGCCTGGACAGCATCGTGGTGATTCTGTCGCATCTTCACTCCCCTCTCTCTCCCGTTATGTACACGTACACAGGATCCCACGTTCAAGATTACATTTTCACTGGTAAATCTGTCCACTTCCCACTAAGCAGGGCTAATCTTTGCCCCTAGTAATGCTTTCTGCCTTAACACCTGTCTCATCGAACAGCTATGTGGCTGCTGCTTGGCCACGTGGGGCTACACAGCTACGGAACAACTGCTTCGGCTCATACTCATCCGCCACGTTCTCCCCAACCCTTTCCTTTCTACCCTTCTATATGCTTATGTTTTTGGCGAGTTTCTCATTAATTGCATATAGCTGGATTATGCTTTAAACACAACCCAGCTTGACGTTATTTTTCTTAAAACACCATAGTATTCTACTTTCTTACAGCCTCTGATGTTTCTGCTGCAGCCTGTTTTTCATCTAAAGTTTTTAGATGGACTGTGTAGGTCACCGGCCTTTCCTGTGAAACTGTCCCTTATCTTTCCTATTTGGTGGCTTCACTCGTGTCTCTGTGTGTGATTTTTCTAAATTTCATCTTTCTTGAGATTCGCTTTGTTTATTCAAATATGTAACAATGTCTTTTATCAGTGCTACAAAATTCCTGGCTTTTCCTCCAGTATGTCTTCCCTTCTAGATTTTTTTTTTTTTTTCATTTTCTTTCACATCCTAGCCTCTGTCATATCATCAGTATCTCTCTGTGCTGCCTATTTAGTAATTTCCTCAGAACTACTCTCTGTTTTTAACTAATTCTCTCTTCTGCTGTGTCTAACGAGTTTTTTTTTGTTTTGTTTTGTTTTTTTGTTTGTTTGTTTTTTTTACCCCCTTTAAAAGATGACCAGTAAGGGGATCTTAACCCTTGACTTGGTGTTGTCAGCACCACGCTCAGCCAGTGAGCAACCGGCCATCCCTACACAGGGATCCGAACCCGTGGCCTTGGTGTTATGAACACCACGCTCTCCCAAGTGAGCCAACCGGCCATCCCTATACAGGGATCCAAACCCGTGGCCTTGGTGTTATCAGCAGCACACTCTCCCAAGTGAGCCACAGGCTGGCCTGTGTGTCTAACGAGTTTTAAATTTCAACAAGTATATTTATGATTGCTAGAAGTTCTGTTTGGTTCTTTTAAAAATCTGTGAGTTCTTTCTTCAGAGTCTTACTCTTGATCTTAAACTGTTCCTTTATCCTTCATCAAGGCCTCCATATTTTATGGTTCCTTTCAAATTACTGTTCTCGTATCTCAGGTCTCCAGGCACAAGCCCTCCTAACTACAGCAGCAGCTAACATTTGTTCTAGCCACACTCTTTCTCTGCCTGTTTTATACTTTTTTCTGTCGTGAGCTCACCTTCAGGGGCTTTCCTGAGGACACCACAGGCCTGTGTAGTAAGGGCATCCCTCCAGGGCAGGAGTTCTCAAGAGTGGAATCAAGGCAGTGCCACCAAACTGTACTGGTCACAACTGCCTTCTAAGGCCACACGCTCACGGTTTAAAATAGGAAAGGCAGTTTCACTTAAGGATTCCTTGATGAAGTAGGAAAAGGTAATTTTATTACTGTGTTCCATCTCAACCTGAGTAAACACCTTCCAATGTTCTGTGGGGGAGACACAAAGCCCGTGTCACGCACGGGAAGAGAGCATGGTGCTGCCACAGCTGGGAGCAAAACTGAATGCTTTCCTCAAGACACATCATTTCTACTTGAAAGATGACTAACAGACAAACTGATTATTCAAACTTGGGGCTCAGAGGACATTTTCTCAAAAGTGAACATCAGCCTGTCACTTCAAGAAAAAAAATGAACAGTATTTGTTGCTAATGATGCTACTTGAGCTTTTAAGCCAAAATCTGAATTTTGGAAGACTCATCTGCCACCCTGGCCTGGCTGGACAGCTTCTCCACATGAGATGTGACTTTTTAACACTGCATAATGAAACACGTCAACATTTAAAAGTTCTTCATACCTCAGTCATCCAATATTTTCCAAATGACCAATGTGTCATTGTAGGGAAAGTGAAGATAAATGGTCAGGGTCCCTCAGGGGTTTGGAGTCTTGTCAAGCATTTGATGTAAATATGCACATGTGCCCAGGTGTTCCTTGGTTATTGTCTAAGGTAATTGTGCACATGCACCCAGGTGTTCCTGGGTTGTCTGACTCGCACCCAGGTGTCCTGGGTTAACGGACATAAGTATAAAGGAGAAGTGGCTCTGATCCACAGGGTCCCCCCACCCCAGGACACCTCCAGGGGGGGCCACAGGGAGGCCACTACTGCTGCTGGAGGCTCTTGCTGCAAGCTGTTGCTGCCCCTGCCCATGGGACCCTCCAGGAGGCCACCTTTCACCACTGCTACTGCTGCTGCTGCTGAGGACTAAGCTCGTATCATCTGCCAATGGCTCTTGGGATCTTTCCCAATTACCTAGCTCATGGACCTGTGTATGAGGGGTCTGGTGACCCAGCCTGGCATATGAGGGGTCTGGTGATCCAGACTGGCATGTGAGGGATCTGTGACCCAGTCTGTACAACAGCTCTGAAGGGCCTCTGTGGGCCCTAGCCCTAACAATACAGTCATGTTTGTGACTCAGACCTCACTGAAGTCTCTTTGGCAATGCTATGAACTGTTAGCACTTAAAGCCAAAAAAGTTTTTCCAAGACAATGATGTTGATAATGGTGGTTAAGGAGGATGGTTCTAGTGGTTCTAAGAACGAAGTGGACGTAGGTGACAGCAGGAGAAGGGAAATGAACTAAGAGAGAGAAGCAGCCAATAACCACGCGCAGAAGCATCCAGGTCCTTAGAGAGCTGTCACTTGGGTCCATTTGCTGCTCTGATTTTAGATCAGTTCATATCCTCATGCTTATCTGAACCTACAATGGCAGCAGGGCCCAGACACTAAAACAGTCCCCAGGAGGAGCTCTGCTGGGGTTGCCTGAGATGACCTTGTCTACGGGAATTATAGCCAAGCTCCCAAATCCCCTGATGGTGGGAACTGATATCCCTCAGCGCTTGGTCACATGAGGATCACCTGGAATCAATCATAACCATGTGAGAGAAAGACAGGTGGTTCCTCCTGGACTGGGCCATGTTGTAAACACATACACCAGAAAGGCATTTTACCTTACGCTTGTTAGCCCTGTCAATAAACCATTTCATCAGACAAGAGATCTCAGGTGAAAAATGAAAATCCAGTATCGATTTCATTGTACAGCTGATTTTATTTACAAACAGAAGCCAGATAGTCTTGTATTTAAACGGCACAAGTTCCATCACTCACAATCAGAGAAGCGACATTTGAGATTTATAAAGTTTTACATTACGATTTAATCTCTTTCCTAAGAAGGGAAAAAGCCTTAAGTTCTGGGAAATAGAATTTTTAAAAATACGAAAACATTAACAAAGTAGGAGAAATGAGGAATTGATGCTAGGGCCAACATATGTCTCTGGAGGGCACACTTTTCTTTATAAGAAAAAAATAAGTCACAAGGAAGCCTGGATCAGCTGACAGACATGAGGCTTCCATGTTCAATTACACGAAGGCTTCTACTTTCTCTTCGTCAATTCCCAAGTTGTCAAAAGTGTAACATGAACCCACACAGTTTTCCTCAACAGAATCATTTTGGCTAATTTATTCTAACTAAATCTCAGAGTCTAAATCTTAGACCACATTTTATAAGAGCCTTATTCTGACCATTTCAAATGGAGTTGCTGAGCTGCGACCTCTTCAGGCAGAAGTACCAGGAACAGCCGCTGTGACAAAGGCTCAGGAAGCCAGGCCCTGATAGGAAATGTCCTCCCAGATGACAGGGCCCCTCCTTCAGCTGGGATGAAAGGGATGCTGGTGGATGACGCTGACCCTCCAGTGCGGCCAGCTCGTGGCGGCCATCTCCGTGTGGGCGGTATGCGTGAGAGGACCCAGGACGAAGCTTGGAAGTATGGTCCCTCGGATAACTTCAATCCACCAAAACCCTGCCCTGTGTTTTTCCCCTTCTCTGAGGGTTCTCCTCTTTAGCCTACTTCAGGGCCACACACTTTCTGTCTCCTGATGCTGTACTCGGATGTCCCCTTTCCACCCCACGGTGAGCTCCTCTGGCAGGCCTCACACCTCACTTACTGCTGTTTCTCAGGTGCATAAAGCAGGTACCTAGGAAAGGTGTGTAAGCCTAAAGTGACCTAAAATGTGACCCACCCACTCGAGGGCTCAGCCACTTCTCTGCAACACTAGCTGACTCCAGTCTCACTCCTAATTCACCTGCCAACAAGACCCTTTTTCCAGGCACTATGCAGGATTCTTCCCCACAATGTTTCCACAAAAGCAGCCCCATCACTGGGCAACCTGTGGCTTTTCTGTGAAAATCTCAGCCAGGGACCCCAGCTGACAAGGAGACCAATGGCACCCTACCATGGTGCACAGAGTTCCCACTCACTCGTGGTCCCTTCTGGGACTAGGCACAGCTACAGCTCCCCAAGCACATGGAGCCCTGGCCACCATGTTACAGGGCTATGGGCTGCTCCCAGGCCCAAATCTGATGCCCTGTAAGGGAGGATTCCTTGGAACACAGTCTGCCTCGCACAAGACCACTGCCCACATTTGATGCTTGTGGCTGGAGTCTGCACCAGCAGGGTCAGGGTGCTCGAACACATGGGGATCAGACCCTGCACCTGGCCTTCCCGCTGGAACCCACAGCAGGATGTCACAACTGTCCTCACATCGAGAGACGCACACAGCATCTCTCACACCCCACTGACCCTGAGGAGGACGTATTATTCCAGGTATAGAAACTGAGGATTCAGACATTAGTAAATGCTATGCTGAGGGTCAAGCACATGCCTTGGCACCAAGGCCAGTGGTCTGGTCACAAAAGAGGTTCCACTGGGGAGCAGTGGCACTCACCTGGATGCCGTCCAGCAGCTTGCTCATGCACCAGTAGGTGTCAGCCTCGATGTCACGCAGCACCTCTGCAGGCACGCGGGAGATGTCCACAGCATCCACCTCCTCCTCCTCTGTGTGGCACCGAGCATAGAAAAGATGAGGAGCAGTTAGTTGCACAAAACAAAGTGAGCCGGCAAGAAGCACTGCTGAGGAGACGTGTCCGTGGCTGGTGAGCCCACGCCATTTTCTTGGCTCTGAGCAGGTGACCCGCGTGCTCTCCTCCTCACCACTTAACGGCTCTCAACATCAACACCTAATTAGCTACAGAGCATTAGTATTCTGAATCCTCTCCAATTAATTAACATAATTAATATATTATAAATTATTGCTTCTCAGGCATTTCATATCCTAATAAGAGAGACCCTAGGATATATTACTTATTCCTAACAGATCCAAAAGTTTTTCACAAGATTTTACAAACTCTGCTTCTAATGTATCTATATACTTATTTGGCAATAATTCCTGTAACACCCTGCTTCCAAGGTTGGAGTTTCCAAAACTACACTGGGTAAATACATCTATGCTAGGATCAAATACCCAAGAAAGCAGTAACACAGATGTGCTACAAAGGAATAATAAATAATACACTTTCCTTCTGAAAGTATAAAAAACCTAATGAGAAACATAACTTAAAAGTTTTTAAAATGCAAAACAGATGCCTAATTGAAATGGCTTATCAGATATTTGAACAAACTAATTTTAGATCCTTTTAAAAATTGCTATCATCTAGCATAACACTCATAAATGTTTAAGAGATTATGTACCCTATTTTTCAGTTTTTTTACTTTCGTTATATCTGCAAATGTTCATAGCATCTTTGTAAGGAAAATGTTCTTTAAGAAAAGAAACATTTCAGCCCAGGACATATTTAGAAGGTTTTTAGCAGGTAGAAGTCACAATTGCAACCACAGTAATGACTGCGAACATTTGCTGCGTGCTATTATGTGTCAGGCACTCTTCTGCGTGGTTTAAATGTGTCCACTCACTTTGTCTCTGTCACAACTCTGTCATTACCACCATTGTACCTTAGGGACAGTGGGGTGCAGAGAAACAATGGCCATGGACTTGCCCAGAGCTTGGTCAGTGGGGTCAGGACACACACAGTCCACCTCTGGGCCCCAGAGCCCTCATCTGCAACTGCTCCCCACGACGGACTCAGAGGCACGCCACACTCACACCCGTGTTTTGTGACATCCCCAGAGCCCACGTCTGCAACTGCTCCCCACAAAGGACTCGGAGGCACGCGTCACTCACACCCACATTTTGTGACATCCCCACCACAGTTGTTTCCTTGCTGGCCGCCTGCACGACCCGTAACGCACACTCAAGGCACGTGACAGGAGGAATCGGGTGCACACGCTGCCTCCACGGCTCCTGTGCACAACAGAAATCACAACGGCAAAAGAAGCAGAGCATTTCCACGTCAGGATCCCGCAGGCGGGAGCCCACTGGCTGGTCCTTAAGCAGTGGCCATTTGAGGGTGGAAAGGTGACAGCCCTGGACAAGCATCCCACGCGAAATGGCCTCGTGGCCATGGAGGTCAGGGACCACAGACTGCACCGTCCACTCATCTCTCATCTTCTGGGCTGGAACACAGACCTGGAAGGGCTGTCCACAAAACAGCACTCTCGCTCCCCCAGGACTCCAGCGCTCCCTGCTCAATCTTTGGGTTTGGTTTGGGTTTGGAGGCTTTTCTAATTGAGAAATAACTCACAATCCATTGAACTTCACCCTTTACAAGTGTGCAGTTCAGTGCTCTTTAGAATATTCACATAGCTGTACAACCATCACTGCTAATTCCTGAGCATTTTCATCACCTAAGAAAGAAACCCCAGGCCCTTTAGCAGTAACTCCCCGCTCCTCCTGGTTCCCCGACACCTCTGGCAACTGCTGACCCACTTCCTGTCTCTATGGGTTTGCCTCATCTGGACATTTCCTATAGGTGGAACCACACACTGGGTGGCCTTTTGTGATGGCCTCCTTCCACTGAGCACGTTTCCAAGGTCCATCCGCAATGCAGCATGTATCAATGCTTCATTCCTGTCTGCGGACGAATAACACTCTGCTGCATAGGTGAGCTACACCGCATTTCTGTGTTCCTCGGTTGGGGGCCGTGGGCTGTCTCCACCGTGGGGTGATGTGAACAGCAGGCACCAGGTGCCCTGTGTGGGAACCCTGTCCCTATACCTGAGGCACAGAGACAAGTAAGAGTCAATGCCCTGGAGAAGCTCACGCATTAGAAAGGAAAACCAAAGACTTTAAAATTGGAAACATAAATGTGCAGGTGTCAGAGAATCGCCCAGGTGGCATGCAGAAAGCAGGAGAGGCGTGGAGAAAGCAAGTCGGTTATTCCCAGGACCCAAGCTTGGGAAAGGCACTGTCTCCTGCAGCAAACTGGACACACACTGTATCCTTACTCCCTTGGCCCAGTGTGTTCACCAATCCAAGCACTGGCAGATACACATGGTCACATGCCCCCAGCCTCTGACCTCAGACACCCGGCTGACCGTGGCTCCTTCCCCTGACCCTCCTCTCAGCCTGAGCCCACCTAGGACATGGGCATTCTCCCAGCAGCTCTGGCTGCCCAGGGGCCCCGTGGGGCTGCAGGCTCTCCCCGCAGCACGCAGGGACTGCTCTGCCCACTGGGGCCCAGCCCAGCAAGGTGCCTGGCCTCAGACCCCTGCTGGCCCAGGAGCCAGCATGTGATCTGAGTGCATCCTCTGATGAAGCCCCCACAGTGACTCTGGGGAAAGGTGCTGCCTCCTGAACGTCTCATGGCAGCTGAGGTGAGAGATGTGACCTCCGCCAGACTGCAGATGCAGAAACAAAGTCTCCTAGCATTCACCAACATGCTCTGTGAGACAGAAGTAAGAGCGCACAGCACAGGCCTGCCCCAACACCAAGTCCAGCCCCACATGATGCACGTCCTGCTGGAAGGAACCACAAAGCACAAGGGGACAGACACCAGCATAAGCAGCCTTTCGTGGCATGGCCCGCTCATGGCACAGCCCTTGTGTGGGAAAGTGGCTTTGGCAGAACCTGTTCCACATCCTGCTGATCAGAGTGGGTCTGATTTTATTTTCTAATCTCAGGAAACTGAATCAGCAACAGTAATCAGAAGACTTCTTTTGAGAAGTTTTCCACTGACATATTCTCTTGTAAGGGCCTTCCAAGCATGGAGACATCTCCTCAGATACAATAAAAGGTAAACAGGAAAATAAAGCCCTCCCAGGCCTCAAGAGCCCTCCTGAAGTTCACAGGAGCAGCTGGACCAGTGCAGTCCAGATGCATAGAAAACAGGCGGCCGCACAAGATGCGCAAAAGCCTCGATTTCTCTTAATCTGTTTAGTCTGTTATGTTAACCAAGGAAATGTTGCCGGCCTGTTCTAGGTGTCAGTTCCCACAATGGGTCACTTGTTACTCTTCAATATAACACGGTAATGGCATTTAACTCACAGAACTCCCATGCCAATTTGTCTTCCAAACACCAGGAGAATCAGGATCACCCTTCTAGTTAGAACAAGATAAGTATCCCTGGCCCGAGAAAGGACTCCCCACTTTGTGCAAAAGCCTATAGCAGCACAGGACACTCAGAAGCGCCCAGGCTGTAACCGCAGAGTCAGAGTCCTGGGAGGGGCTACAGGAAACACCCCCTAGCTGGCACATCTGGTCCCTGAGGAGGTGGGGGGGGGCCACCAAGACAACCCCAAGGTATCCCATACATAGGCCCATAGGAGACAGGACACTAATGGTTCCTGGGGGCACAACCTGGACAAAAACCACAGGCAAATCAGCAGGTTTGGCTCAGCTTCCACCTGTCAGATGCAACTCTACTAAACCATCTGCCTAAAGACCAGGGAGAGTCCACAGGTATGGGGTGGGAATGTGTCCTCTGCATCAAGACCCCACAATGGGTGACAGCCGTGATGGGTCTCAACTCAAGAACATCCAACTCCAAAAGGTGCACACTTTCCACCGTGCACACTACCACCATGGGCAAGGAAGGAAAGACCAAGACAGGAGGAAACTGTGCAAGGAACAACCAAAGAAGCCTCATGAATCACGCTAGGGCTGAAATGTTCATAGCTGTGCAGCCTACAACGAGATAGCATTTAGCTCCCTAAACACGAGTCATACCAAAGGACAGGGAGAGGACAGCATTGATTCCAATGGAAAGAAAGATTTTCCAGGTAATATCACAAACAAGAAAAGAAAACACAGAAGCTGAGGAACTCCAAGCAATCTCAGGGGTCAAAGGAAGAAACATGGTGACTCAGAGGAAAAAATTATAAATGCACAGGTGAAAACAGAGTAGGCAAGCAGAACTAGACCATCAATAAAGGGAGGGCGGGGCCTAAAAAAAAATGCAGCAGTGGCCATGGCATTACAGCAGGGGCTCCCAGGGGTGCTACTCTTCAGGACCTTGGAGATTTGGGCTTAGCTATTTCTAGGCAGCAGCTGTGGCAGGAGGTGGGCGATGTGCAGGGCAGCCCTGGACGGTGGCTAGTGGGGGCAAGGGTGGAACACACACAGCCCCGCCTCCTCCCAGCCAGGGAGGACTGACTGGGCCCTGCAGCCACCACAGGGACGGGCTACTGTTGGTACTCACTAAGGGGACACTTACGCCAAACACATTAGTAAAGATAATGGACTTTAAACCAACTTGTTTCACATTAAATTTGACTAGATACTATTTTTTCATTTTTATCGTTTAATTACAAACTAACATTGAACCCACCAAGTGTAACACTGTTCTGGAGCTGTACCCAGCCCCCACATCCCCCACATTATCCACAGTACCTCCCTACAGGGGCCAGACCCTGTCCCCTGGGACACTAAATTGAGAAAAATGTTAGCCCTCACCCCAAAGAGCCCTTAGAGTGACGAGGAGGCCAGCAAGGGCATAGGCTAACCCAAGGGGAACCTGGAGGAGGCAGAGAAGTCACTCCCACAGCCCAGGGCAGAAGATCAGCAGTCCGCAGTGGGCCACAGGGGAATGTGAAGTCACAGAATGTAAAAAACAGACATTTAAAGAAAAATAATCTCAAATAAATAAATAAACAAACAAACAAATAAATAAATAAAAATAATCTCGCTTGCCTTCATAGACTATAGAAAGGTTTGGGGCAATAATTTAAATAACTTTCTTTGAAAAGTTCTGCTGTATTAAGTAAAAAAGGAATTTGTAAAATAATCCCTCCTTTATCAACAACTCCACTTACATCAAAAACACCACTGTGTCTCTGTATATACATGCAACAGAGAACCTTGTTCAGAAAGATGCCACAAACAGAGAACCCTGGACACCCTGCGCAGGGCGGGGGCAGGACAGGAAATTTCCACTCTGTTTTCCACAGAAAGGTACAGAGTGAACACAAATGTTGCTTAAGTCAGCTGGAATAGTTTAAAGGCCTGTATTTTCCTCAGATAAACTCTCCCACAGCCACACTTCCCAGAGGTGGAGATGCTAGCCTTACGGAGGGTTTGAGGAACTTGCAGGGCATTGTAGGGTCACAGTGACTGAAGTGAGGCGTGCTGCAGGCCCTCAGTGGGCAGGGCCGGAACTACAGGCCTGCATGGCACTGCACAATCACCGCGTCCAGTGTGAATGCTGACCACTCCACCAGGCCACATGGAAGGATAGAAGCACAGATGGACAGATAGGGAGATAGGAGGGGAGATGTATGGATAGATACAGGGAGCTAATAAAAGAATGGAGGATATTTAGATTGGTAAGGAGAAAACCATATAAGGATATAACTGCTACTTTGAAATATCCAAAACACTGTTTTAGGGAAACAAAGAGCAGAAATTTTCTGTCCATCTTCGCATGTCCGGACAACAAAAAGGATCAGTGAGCAAAAGGAACAGGGAGGTTGATGAGCTCAAAACTGAGGACATGTGATAAGGGCTGCCCACTCAGGACAGCCGGCCAGGTAGTAAAGACACCTGCCCCCACTGCTGGGCGGAGCAGCTCCTCTGAGTCTCCACAGCAAGCCTTGTCTGCATCCACACAGGATCCCATTCCATCAGAAAGCGCCAGGGCCGACCCTGTGGCGCACTCGGGAGAAAGCGCCCAAGGAGGCACCTAGCCCCATTGCAGAAAGGACACAGGGAGGTCACATGCACATCCCACACCAGGAAGCAGCAGGGACTGGCCATGGCCCCAGGCCTGTCTGACAAGACACCCTGTGCTCCTGCCTTCAGTTTTGCTGCCACGCTGTTGGCACACACAGCACTTAATGGCCTGTGATCCAGTAAGGAGAGGAGGGAGGCTCCCTCAGTCACTGATTAAATCTCCCCTGTGCAGCTACAACTCTATAAAAGTGAAACTTCAAAAATAAAAGCAATCCCTCAGTCCCACAACATGGTGTGTGTCTCCTCTGCTGTCATCCAGTAGAAGGACCAATCACCACAAGGCCGTCCTAAGCTCTAGGTCTCCCACAGGGCTCACTGCTCTCACAGGCCATCCCACCCCCCCACCAACCTCCAGGAGACCCCATCAGCATCTGAAACGGCCAGGGAACCGGAGTACTGGAACCTCATCTTGTAATGATCAAGGATCACCAGAAAACAAAATGGCCTGACACCGAGGTGAGTCCACTCTCTTATTAAACCAAATGGAAGAGCCTGGGAGTTGGAAAACGGGGAGATCCCTCAAATTTAAACAGTTCCTTTCACTTCAAGGGATGCCAGGACACTGACTTCCGATGTAAACATAGATATCAATCACTTCCAGCACAAATCTACAAGTAAGAAAGCCACACCTGCCAGTGAGCGCCAGAGGCAGGAACGAGAGCTCCTTACTGTTGTTATGACTACGTTAATCACCTACACCGCACAGACCCTGCAATAAACCTCTTCACATAATTAGGAGCTTAACTGATAATCAGAAATATTCTGTTCTTTATAAGCAAGCAAGCAGGAATTGCTCTATGGATCTAATCGTTCTCATTTCCCAACAAGGGAGTTTTAAATCTGAAACCGTGAAACTTCAGTGACAGAGATTTTAGCACTTAATTACATAGATTTGGGTTCCAATGCAGAGGAAAAAGTCCTGCCTTGGTAAGAGGAACACCACAACTCAAGACTATAAATTCACAAAACTCTTTGGGTTCAGCAAAAACAACTAATGTTATGAACAAATTGGCTTAGCAGTAGAAATGTTTCATTCTAATACAAATAATGTCTGACTCAAGGTTATAGACTAAACCACGGTCACAGTTCCCAGTTCTGCTCTGTGGTTATAAACTTGAGCCATCTGCCTACAGCTCACGAGCACAGGCGTGTGTTCAGTGGCCGAGACATCAGCAGACAATTATCACAAAACCAGGACAGTGTGTCCCTCGTGGGCCAGGCAAGACAGCATCATTTGGCCATATCCAACTACCAACTGCCTGGCCCAAAGACAGATCCCAAATGATGACAACCAACAGTCTCTTCTCACTGACAGCACAGCTCTGCTTCCCAACCCACTGCCACCCCAAGCAGACCTCCAATCAGGGGTCTGCAATCTCACAAAAACATACCACCAGCAGGAAGGCGCAGGACCTGGGAACAGGACAGTGTTTGTGAAGCAGTTTGTGTACTCTTTGTGTATGAAAACTGGTGTCAGATTCCACATGGAAAAAGATCTCGTGACAACAGCTGGGATAGTAATAACAGTGGTGTGGATACTTAAGTAAAAAGTAAAAAGGAACTTTATCTTTAATCATTCTGGTTTTGATAATGTCATTTTTGCAACAAAATTTTTTCAAATCTCATAACATTCTTTTGGCTTGACTGAATCCTTGATTTTGTAATAATGCTGTGAGTGGGAGTTTTGCTAATAGAAATGCTATTTGTTGAAGTAGTGATTCATTCTATCAGCAAGTATTGAGCACTTCTACATGCAGAACCCATGGGGCTGGGGGAGGCAGAGATGAAGCAGGAGCAGTTTTAAGCCTGGAGGAAGAAGAGTCCATGCATTCACTTGTCTACGGACTTGGTGCACTCACTTCCAGGTTTGTACTGACCGCGTGCCATCAGGAGCCACAACGCATACAGCATGTCTGCAAGCCGGGAACCACCAAGTGGAAATGAGCAGGTGACAAGGCACGGCAGGTGGAACCCTGGCTGGCCCCTGGGAGGCGTGAGCATGGAGCATCCAGCTGAGTCGTAGAGGACAGCAGGGCAAGTGCATGGGGATGGGACAGAAGGCAGGAGGAAGAAGGTGGGGGATTGTAGCAGAAGGAAGCACTCAGAGGACCATGAGGAGGCCCTGGGCACCAGGCTCCAGAGCTGGCCTTCCTGGCAGAGGAACAGGGAGCCCCTGAAGACATCTGTGCAGCAGAGTGACAGCCTCAGCTGGGGAGCACAGCGTGGCAGGAGGCCAGCCTGCTCAGCAGCCAGCATATGCAAGCATGGTACAGGGACAGTACATACAGACAGCCCCATGGAAATGACAAGAGGGCAAAAGGAGGCAGCAATGTCCCAACCAGCACACAGCAGGAGAGTATGGGCCACCACTGCTGTCCCTCTGGTAAGCAGAGACACGACCTGAGAGCAAAGCAGTTCCACAGTCATGAAACCATGGGCACCGGGCTGCCCACTGCAGAGGAGGGGCCCACCAGCACCCAGGCCCTGCTGTGTCCCCCACAGCAGGCGGCACCAGCTTCAGCACCCCTACTGCTGGCTCTCCTTGTCTGCCTCTTCCCCCCACCACGAGAGGAGTTCCTAGGGGCAGGACTCGTCCCCACTTACTACAGTGCCCCCAGCACCTGCCTGCGTGCCTGGCACACAGCGGGGGCCCAATGGATGCATGCCAAGTGAAGGAACAGACTTCCTGCAAAGAGCTTACAGTCCAGGAGGAAGATGAGTTACATGCATAATAGAGCTACAACAGATGGAAACTGTGCCAAGATGTTCTTCAAAGAATGGAAAAAACTTAACCAATTTCTCTGGTTAGAAGAAATATTCAACTTACTGCTGAATTTAAGACAATATATCAAGTCTAATTTGCTTCTACTAATGACGATGAAAACAGCACTAAAGTGAAAAAGAATTCAGTCATACTGAAGGAAGCATTCTTCCGAACAACGTCACAAAACAACACACTCTAACTGCCTCCTTTACCCAAAGGCTCAGAGTCCCCTGAGAAGGTAAAACGATTTTGCTACTTTGAGACGCCCTTGAAAAGCTAAACTTGTTGAAAAGCTGAGTTTGTCTTATACACACTTGATCCTCAAGGGTCCCAGCTGTCCTGACGGAACAGGCTTTTACCCCATCCTGCCCCTCTGTCCCACCCCCTGGAAGTCAGCAGCAATGTACACGCCACCTCACAGGAGCTGCAGGTCATGAAAGTGTGTGCTGTGCATCTCGTCATGCCCACAGGACGAAAGCTTTCCTTCATGGTAGTCACTGTATTAAAGGATTAGGCCCTTCATTATCTCTTAAAGAGAAAAGGGGTACAAGACTTTCAGTTAAGACCTTCTTTCTGTTGCTGTGTTCCCAACTGACAGGAGATTCTGCAGAGATACCCATCTTTCAGAAGGCTGATGGCAGAAATTTCTATAGAGAATAAGCTTTCTTCAATCATGGTAATCTGAAAATGCAAACTGATCATAAATCAATCCATTAAATTGATTTACTCCTCTTATCTAATTAAGTCAAAACTAATTCCTCAAAGGATAAATGGGTCTTTAAATCCATCAGCAAAATGTTCCCTCATTGAAATCATTAATAATGGAGCCAAGTGGAAAGAGTGACCAACACAAGCCTCCCCGCTCCTCCCTGAAGGCCTTGCTTACCCCTCGAGAAGGGGACCAATGTTCATTCCACACAGAAAAATATTCCACTGTGACAAAAGGTTTGTGAAATGACATTTCACCCAGGGCAACAGTGATCACTAGAACATGATGCCAACCTCCAAGAGCCTGTCCTGTGCATGCTACAGTACAGACCTGTAGCAGGTCAGAAATAAGCATGTCAGGCGAAAGCCCAGGATAAAAGGAAAAACTGATCTATATTTTCACATAAAAATTTTAAATGGTTGTAAATGAAGAAATTAAAAAGTAAAGCAAATTGGGAAAACGTGCAACTTATCACAGGCCAAGCATTAATATAAATAATTGACAAATGATTATTTTTCAATAAGAAAACTATCTAAGTAGGCCAATTGAAAATGAGGAAAACACACACACACACACACACACACACAAAGGTTATATATAAAAGAAGGCCAGTTAAAATCATGAAGCAATGGTCAACATATCAGTTATTAAATAAATTCAAATAAATACAAGATGCAACAGTTCAATAAAATTGGCCAAGATTTCAACGTTTAAAATATCCCCTACTGATACAAGTAACGGAAACAGACTCTCTGAACCAGAAGGCCCACTCAGAACACAGTTCCAGACACACCTAAGGGAATAATGAACATGGTCTGCAAAACAATCTGACAAAATATGTCAAAGCCTTTAATATCCACAAGCTTTGCTGAGCCCAGACGGTGCACCAGGCAGCAAGGCAGGGGCTACGGGAACGCAGAAGAAGACAGCCTGGGCCCTGCCCTCTCATTACTCATGGTCTGGCTGGGGAGTCAGGCAACGAAAGGGAAGTCCCAAAGCTAAATGAGGATGGGCAGGACACCCCATGCCCCACAGGTTAAACAGGGAAATGGCACGTTGGTATGAAGAAGGTGCCCTCACACTTTGCTACCAATAACACAACACACAGAAACACACATGAAGTCGCACCACAAGTACCTCTGCTAGGAGGATGATGCAGGATCCTAAAGCAGCAGTTAACTGAAGAGGCTGCTGCTCTAACAGACAATCCAGCTTCCACTGGCAGCTCCGACAAGGTGGCTTTGGCTGGGGCCATTTACAAGACTGTGAGTCCCTTTCCCCATCAATTCTTGGTCTTGAATAAATCACTCAAGACCCATCAACTCCACAACTCTGCTCATGTTTTCGTACTACTTACATCCCAACTGGGACCCCTCTCTTCAAGTTTATAGTGAGAGCGGGGATGTTTCTCACTGGTGCCAGCATCTGGGTTTCCTTCACAAAGACCAAGAAGAGGCTCGTGGCCATCACCCCCAATTCAGACACGTCTACATGAAAGGCAATCTGTGGTCACTCATTGGGCCCAGACTTGCCAGGAACCAGGCTGGCAACCCAGCCCCTCGGCTAGGTTTCAGGAGCCCTCAATGCCACTGGTGGCCCATCCATCAAGAATTTATACATTTCCACACATTCATCCTTCTCTATTACACACAGTAAATGGACTATAAAAACAAAGTAAAAAGCTGCTTACACTGTAACTATCCCAACTGGATGGAATATAATCACAGAAAGGACATGAGGCTACTATATCAAAACAAAAACTGGACAGAAAGTCCCTGTATTATAGCACAAAGCCAAAGCAAAATAGAAGTTTCCTTTCAGTTTCTTTTTAAAATATATTTCTGCTTGAAATAAGTTAATAAATTACGTGGTTCTTCCATTTGTCAACAAAAAGAAATTTGCTTCCCTGAAAAGAACACAGAGACCTAACTTTAAAATAGGGGCCCTTCCCTTCCTACTAGTCAGACCACTGGCCACTGGCTGCCGCAAGTTCTGCAGGTCATCTGTAGTTGGGGAGGGCCTGGAGACTCCGCATGCCAAGAAGGTATTCAAAAGGCATGACTGCAGAAAAGCCTCACAAGTAAACCTCTTCCTAAGTGACAGAAATCTAATTTGCAAACAACTCCGCCTGTCCTAAGAAGACTTCACACAAAGAAAATGTGTTGCAGGCTGCCCAGCCTTCCTGCATAGAGTGGCTCAGAACCAAGGCTCAAACCAAGTGCCCAGCCAGTTACTTTGCACCTGCCAGAAAAATCAAATGGACGCAGCTGACAGCCGAGGAGGGCGGGAGCCCGACCCTCATACTAATGCCCACACCAAGCCCTGGTGCTCTGGAATCACAAGTAAACATCTCATCACCCACAGTAATATGCACAGCTCCTGCTGGACCCAAGGTCAGAGCACAGCGAAGGGACACCGGCAAGCCAGCTCATGAAAGCTTAGGCTCTTCCTGCCCATCGGATGCTTGCTCCTGCACCTGCCTCCCACACTGAGGCACAGTCTGAGGAAGCTCAGCATCAAACCAGCCTCATGGAATCCTCCCTGACAAGCAGCTCAGAGGCTGGGAGGAGCTGCATGGGCTCAGACTTTAGAAGGGCTCACAACCTGCCGGGTATGGGACCTGGGCCTGGGGAACGGTCCAACCTTATCCCTGTAATCAACTGGACTACCACCACTGCCATCGCCCTATGCCCCATTGATGCAAGAAGGAAAAGCCAAAGTGGACACAGGTCCTCTTAAGACTTCCAAAATGGCCTGTCCTTTGGGTTTTATATTTGCCAAAGTTTCTATTTTCCTGAAAAGAAGTATAAAGCTCACTGGGAGCCAGGGAGGACAAAGGAATCAGTGGCTGCTCCATTTGGAGCCAAACTTGGGTGGAAGACAGGAGGACACCATGCAGTTGCTGTGGCCCAAGAGCTCCCCAGCCCTCCCAGGCCTTGGAAACAGTGGTCCGAGGGCAGTGGCTGTGATGGGCACTGTGTGTCCCAGGCGGGGTCTTTAGGGTATAGCCAAGATCCCAGTGGACTACAGCAATTAGGTACTGAATTTTTTAATTCACAGTGAAAAAAGAAAATTTGAAGAACTCAAAAATACTAAATAAACGAAAAAATAAGTTACAAATCTATCATCTAAAACACAACTAGGATACCTGTTAGTATGATTTTATTTCAATTTTTTCTATGCATAAGTTCTGTTCAGATTCTATATGACTATATTTGCATTACAAATATAAATTTGTACCCTGTTGAAATCTGACATTTGTAATGAGGATTTTCCATTTTATAACATACTCTTTAAAACCATCCTTTAGGATGCGGCATAATAGTCTAAAGAACTGGCAACATCCCAGTGTACTTAACCACATCCCTACTTTGGTAGGCTGACACCATTTCAAACATTTTACTATTTTAAGGAATGCCCCAATAAGCATCTTTTCTGCATAAGGAATGTGATCCACATTGAAAATGATTTTCTTCAGATAAACATCTCAAATGAAATTGGCAGATGAAAGAGTAAGAACATTTTAAGGCTCCTGACAAATATTGGTGAAATATTTAAAAGGAGTGTTCGCAATTCATCCTGCAGCCAGCAGTGCCCGAGACTATCCACCCAACTGATGACTCACAAGCACCATTATCTTCTTTTTATCTCTGTTCACTGGAAAGGTAAAACCAGCTCAGTATAAATGAGGTCTAATTTGCATTTTTTTTTTTTTTTTTTTTTTTTTTTGGTGAAGTTTAACTTCTTTTCCACAAGTTTGTTTGTGATTGTTCCTTAAACCTATTTTCGATTCACTTTGTTCCCAGTTAAAGCCATGCAGGGCGGGAGGGGTGGCAGGGCGGGAGGGGTGGCAGGGCGGGAGGGGTGGCAGGGCGGGGAGTACCTTTTGCTGTCAGAGGTGGGCTCTCACTGGCCAGGGTCTTACAGACAGGCACATCTCCCTCAAGGGAGTACGCTCCTCAAGGGCAGAGGCTAGTCACAGCCCAGCTCAGGGCCTCCGAAGAGGCTCGAGAAGCGTGGGCTCAATCAAAGGCAGCTTACAAAATCCCAGAACCTTCAGTTACGTTGAAAAGACATACAAGAAACTAGACAGTCAAAATTAAAACAACCCAAAAAATCTGTCAGAATACACACACACACACTCGCAACACTTTCTGACAAGCAAATTCCACAGGGCTTACACATGTACCTTTGCAATTAGAAATGGACATCAATTGTGCTTACAGTACCCTCCCCTACCCTGCATTACATGAACTGAAGGTGTCCCTATATGTTGCTTGGAAGGCCTACCAACACCTGACCAAGTCTTGGGTCCCCAGTGCCCTCGAGTGGGTAAAAAGGCCACTGAGTAGAGAGGCTGGGTTAAGAATCTGTCTCCATCAACCAAATTACCCAAAGGAGTGACTTTGAGTTTCTTCTTTGTCTTGTTTATGTTGGAATTACAAAATGCAAAATTGAGGGTGCAGGCGTGGAATGTTTATTTAAGCCATGTAGAAATCCAGAAACTTCACTGAGGCTGTAACTACAGCTTGCTTGAAGTCTTGGTGTCTGTTTCATGTGGGTAAAATTTCTATCTAAGGATGGTCCAAAAAATGTGTGGAATCACTTGAAAAGCTATGTGTAACACACATATAAAATTACACAGAAATGCATTACAACGTAAGGTGCTGGAGTCTTTACCAGTAGCTCGTGGTAGAACTGAGGTATGAATCTATAGTAATTATTCGAATTGAATCTGGGGGCAAAATTTTAAAAGAACTTAAATGATTCTTGACATTCATTTGCCATATCTTCTAAAATTTTGAACTGTTTTTTTTTAAAAACTAGATTGTCTTAACGTGTTGGTATAAAGAATCTACGTTTACTCAAAAGCAGTTAAAGAAATTATAGTTCAATACTAAAGTTGTCAGGACTAAAAAGTGAACTATCACAAAAACTAGTTATCAAGAAAATGAAGAGATAGAGCTTCAAAATAAAGCCTCAAAGGTCTGTACTTGTATTTCTTGTATGGAATTACCTTCATGCTAGGAGGCCTGGGCATGAGTTTTTGGCTTTTGTTCTTGAGAAAATATATTCTCTTAGATGTTGACTGGTTATCTTTTTGTTCTCAGCTGACCTCATGTAGTACTGACAAAGCAGACTACACCTGGACCTGTACACTTTAGGTCAGTGTGAGGGTCTTTAAGCCAAGTGATATCTAAGTTTGGGTCCGACACTATACTTTGCACATAATGTTTCATATAACAATATACAACACACCAATGTCAAAGACCGTGGAAAACAGACTCACAAGGTTTCCTGTTAGAGGTAGGCAAAAAGAAGCTTAGTTAAATCAGAAGTAACAGCACAGACTCATGGCCTTTTTCCTGTTCTGTCATTAGTGACCAGTCCTTTCGTGTGAGTCCCCTTCCCCCAAGTGCCTGAGCGAAAACCAGATGTTAGTCTTTGACACCTTTCTCCACTACAAGGAACGTCTATTACAAGGGCTCTTGCCTGACCCATGTTTGGGGCAGAAAAATTCAAAAAGAGCCTGTTGACAAAAATGAAGGAGGCTTTCAGAGATACCTGGGAGCAGTACTGAAAAGACCAAAAAACAAGCCAGCTCAAAGGCCAAGGAGCCGACTGAATGTCAAACCACAAACACTGGTGACAGGTCATTAGGATGAGTGGAGTCTGGAAAACCCAAGTCCAGGTTAACGCTTACAAGGGACAGAACATACAAAATATGCCAGAGAAGAGCCTACCAACAAGAGGGAACTGATTGGTGCAAGACTGCTCAGAGAGGAGGGAGGGTGGATGGTCTCAGCCAGCACTGACGCAAGCAGAACCAGAGTGTCAATGTGATTGTGGGTGCCAGACAAAGCCAAAGGAGGACAGAGGGAGGGGAGAGGGAGGCCCCTGGCACGTGGGGAGAAGAGACAGGCCTTTCCCTAAAGAGGACCGCATCTATGGTGTGTCAAGAGGAAAGCCTGACCCCAACAAGCCTGGCAGACCCGGGGCCCACACAAGACACAGCACAGAGCAGAAAGCCAAGGCTCCCAAGGAGAGATGGCAGAGCTGCCCACCTTGGCAGCCTTGCCCACGTCTGCTTCTTAAAGCCACCTGGTAGCTGGCCTACATCAGCCTGGCCTGCAAGATCTGGGTGCCAGCACTACTGTTTACAACCACAAGTCTAGCACATGGCTCAGTCCAAGCAAACCCCAAAACATGTGAGCCCCTCTCCTATAGCACCCTCATACCAGCCCCACCCCACCTCCATTGCCTTGTCCTCTTAGGCACAGTACACACAGACTCCTAGCAAACTCATTATCCATCAGTCACATACTTAGGGGACATCTTGGTTCTTGTCTTTTCACTGGGTGAACTGGAAAGGGCAGGACCTCAAGGCCCACAGCTCCTCATCCAGGAATGTAAAAACCAACAAGAAGAGTTCTGCCTGGCCGAGCTGTCAGGGTGGACGATGGGTGTCCGTAATCGGCCCTGCCTCTGTGAGCCACAGCCAACATCCACCTCATTTTATATTTGATTCAAAGAAAAGCGTCACACTTTGCACCCAGGTGGAAAGAATGACCACATTATAGAAGAGAGTGAAAAACACAGTCTTTTTCCACAGATTCCAGGAAATAACTCAAATGCTCAGAAAGCAGCAGTACTATCTCAAGAACCCCAGGCCATGGCAGAGGCAGGCAACACACTCAGTGAACAAAGAGGATTCTTGTTTCCAGAAATAAACGCTATTTCTCTCTACCCAGTAAATCAGTCTCCAGACAAAGCCGAGATTGAAAAGCAATTTTTTGGAAGGACACAGAGAACTGTTCCAGCCGCTTGGGGAAGAGTCCCAACGCTGTGCATGGGGGCTGGAGAGGCCCCTGCTTTAAATGCTGATGCCTGGTAAGCTGATCCCTGTGCCACACAGAGACAGGCTGAGTGAGTGAAGATTCACCTCTGAATTAACACATCTGAACAGCTGGAACTACCCAGAAAACACAGCTCTCCAACAGAGTGGGCAACGCCCAGGTAACAAGGGTAGGGGTCCTCTCTTCATGTACATACTGAGACCCTGCCTCACCCCAATATCATGACAAGATGGCTAAGCAGCCACAGGATAAAGAGGATTAATACGCTGGCCACAGTGGGAACACAAGTACAGGGAGGTACTGAGAAGAGGCTGGGGATGACACGGTTTACAAAGATACACTTTTAAATGCCTCTGATTCTACATAACTCCCAGGAGGCCTAAACCACTCAGAGAGTCACAAAAAAACATGCCAGAGACTGTTAAGTCCTCAGGCCACGCCCTCAGGACTCACTGACAAGTGCCACACCTACCACCACAGCTGTTCCACCAGCTCGGGGACTCTTGTCCAGGCTGCCACCCTTCTCCAGGAGCTCCTGTACCCGGCCTGCCCCCACAGAGGCAGGAGACATGGGGAGTTCTGTGGGGGCCCTGCCACAAGCAGTCAAAGGGGGTGCCTCCTGCCTCCAATACTCCCACATCCAACCCACCCTCCACCTTCTACAAAGACATCTGGCCACAGCATTGGTTAGAGACACCCTGCCTGGGGCCTCGCTGTGAATGGCAGTCCCTATACTCAGTGGAGGCAGGCTGGGCACTAGGCAGCAGTAGGGAGTGTGCTCTGCTCGTTCTCGGAGGAGGGGCCAAGCACAGCTCATCCCTCGCCTGTCCCAGGGCGGCCTCAGTTCCCATGCTAGAAGGCCTCGCTGGTTTCAGCTGGCCGTGTCATCCGCATTCTGGGATCCATACCAAGCTTCCCCCATCTGGCTTGATCAGTAGTCAAGGTGCTATTCTAACCTCCATCTGTTAGTTAGACCTTTGTTTTATTTCTAAACAGGTGTTTGCCCTGTTGAAGAGGAGGGTATTTTTACTGGGTCCCTCAGACCCTTGAATCTGGTGCCTGGACTGGGCAGGATAGCTGGTTGGAAGGTAGAGATCCCAGCATCATTCTCCAACTGAGAAGCCTTCCCCGGCCCCATCATCTTCAGAGTGAGGACCCAGGACTTAGTAGGGTCTCCAGGGACCTGCCAGCAGCCCTTGGCCCACCTGCGCAACCCAGCACTGCCATGCCTCTCCTGAGGCTTCTTCAGTCTGCCCAACTCCCACACATCTTTCCAGAACTTAGCTCAGGTTGGATCCTGCTCCAGGCCTAACCAGCAACAGAAAAAACTAAACCTAAGATCCCAGAAAAACAGTGCTCGACAAGTCAGTGGTGGTTTACAGCCTAAGCCTCCATCTGAAAAAGAAGTGCCCCTGCCAAAGCCCCTGGGGACTCGGCACTCACAGCCCTCCGTCCTCTCGCGCTGGCCCAGGTGCACGCCTGCTGCCAAGCTGGAGGAAATACACCCCCGCAGGCCGTGGACCACGAGGGCCACAGGCTGCAGCAGACACCACACCTGAGCAGCATGCAGCTTTCGGGCTGGGCTGGACACTAAGCACATCCCAGCGCAACTCCTTCAACTCAGGGATGACCGGGTCAACCCCCAGAAGAGAAAGAAGCCTCTGTCTGGTTATTCCAGTGCTCTCTATGCAGACAGGGAGGCAATCTACCTAACAATGCTTTATTAGAACACAGCATTGTCATAACTCTTGTAAATAATTTAGAGATTACAGAAAAGCACAAAGAAGAAAATTAAAGTATCCATAACTGCATTACGCAGACATTACTAGTATCTAAGTCCATCATATTAGTCAGCTCACACTGTTGTAACAAAGTGCCACAGACTGAGGGGCTTAAACAATGGAAATTTATCATGGTTCTAAAGGCTGGAGGTCTAAGATCAAGGTGTCAGCAGGGCTGTTTTCTCCCGAGGCCTCTCTCCTTGGCTTGTAGATGACATCTCCCTGTGTCCCCACGGTCTTCCTCTGTGTGTGTCTGAATCCTGATCTCCTCTTCTTATAAGGACACCAGTCCTCCTGGATCAGGGCTCACCTGTATGGCCTCATTTTACCATTATTACCTCTTTAATGACCCCATCTCTAAATACATGCTGAGGTATTGGGGGTTAGGACTTCCATATATGAATGTGGGGGGAAATAATTCAGCCCATAACATTCATCAACACACACAGTTTTTAATAAACCAGAATTGAGACTAAATATAAAGTTTTCTATGAAACCATGTTTAAGGCCACGTGGAAATCACGCATCACAACGGCTCTGCGCTCTTCCAGCAAAGACACCCCAGGCGGTTCAGAGCCTGCCGGTGCAGACACCTCCACAGCCAGCACCCCAAGCTTGAGCTTCACACGCGTATCCTCCCACTCTCTTGGGACAGGGAGCCACCTGATCCCTTCAGCAAGCACCAACCTGCTCTCCAGAAAGGTTGTTTGACCACAGACTACAAGCATGTCAGTCTCACCTCACCTGAAAAGCAATGAATATTATCTCTTTTAATCTGGGCTGATTTGACAGACAAAAATAGAACCGCATTGTCAGTTCAATTTGCATTTTCATTACTTGTGAAGCTAGACTTTTTAGTTTATTAGTCATTTGTGTTCCCTACTTTGTAACATCTCTGCTTACTTCTAAAAATAACTTGTATCTATACATTTGTTTTTCACAAACATAAGAAAGGGTGATAAAGATAAATACTACCACCAAAAAAACAAGCAAACAGAAAAAAAAAAAAAAAAAACATGCAGCAAGTAAAGTAGCTCAGGTTGTTTTTTTTTTTTTTTTTTTTTTTTTTGTCGTTTTTTCGTGACCGGCACTCAGCCAGTGAGTGCACCGGTCAGTCCTATATAGGATCCGAACCCGCGGCGGGAGCGTCGCTGCGCTCCCAGCGCAGCACTCTACCAAGTGCGCCACGGGCTCGGCCCACTCAGGTTGTTTTTAAAATGTAAGTGCAACCTCCAATGGTACACAATGCCAGAAGAGCTGCCAATCAAAGCAGACATTTCTAGTCAATTTGAAGCCACCTTTTTACATAAACATGAAATATAACTAAAATTATAATACCATTTTGGGATGACTAGAAAATTATTTTGTTTGGCTTTTCTTATTCAATTCAACGTTAATATACTTTTAATCAAATACATCAATATGTACTAATTAACCCTGCTTTGGGTAAGTCAGAATTAACAAACCACTTCAATAATAAATCAAAAAATCATAATTGGTATTTTAATTTTTTATAAGTAACATACCATGTAACACTAGACTGAATATTATATCACCACCCTATAATAACACCACAACATATTATACAGCCCACCCTGAACACTGTTATTAGACTCATAAAATATGCTTCCAAAATGAGGAAAAATGGCTGTCAAGAGCTGCATCTTATTATTCAACTATTAAACTTCTTAATCATCAATCAGTTTAATTGCTCCTGACGCGGGTTATAAATAACATTTTGTGGTTCAATAAAATACCACAAGGATAACCCCTTCACTCCCAAAGCTGATCAGAAATTCTTCCTCGGATAGTCTAGTATGATCTACTTATCCTTCACTTTGATTCAATCATGTCCATTTCAACTACATGTAACATTCTGAAGCATTCTGCTAATTTATACCAAAGAATGTTATGAAATCACTATATTAAATAGTACAGCATTATTTCCAATTAGATCCCTAATGGGCAGACAACTCATCTCACTCTGGTACAAAGCAATCACTGAATAAAGGCATTAATGCTCAACTGCATTGCCTTGCTGTTAGTTTTGTCCCTTCCTCCAATCCAAGCAACCTGCTATCTCTGTTCTGCTCTCCGCCAGCACATGGCGCTGCAACAAATGCAAGGCTGGAGATGCAGGCCCTACCCTCAAGGCTGAGTGGGAGAAGACAAATATGCAGATCACTAGAACCAAAGGCAGGGCCCCGCCACCAACCAACCACAGTCCTTTCGTTTTATTGATCAGGACCCAGACGTGCATGCACATGCAGCGTGCCTCTTCCCAGGACCCTGCCCTCTGCAGCATGAAGGCTCAGCAAGCCTGGGGGACTCACTGAATGCCTGTGGTGAGCCCAGGTCATTATACACATTGATGCAGCCCATTTTCTTCTCCCTTGTAAAAATTATCAGTACTGTAGTTAAGCAATTCTATCAATGCTGGTCTTTCCTGCTAAAGCACAGGCCTGAAAGACCTGAAGAGTGATACCCAACACAGAATCACAGAAGAGGTGCCTCAGATACACTGGCTGGGGCCAAAGGGACAACCAGCTTCCCAGGGTGTGACTGGAGAAAGGCACAGGGCGTGCTGGCCCCCAGGGAAGGAGCAGGCCCATCCTGCTCGGAGGAAGGAGGATTCAGGAAGGCTTCATGTGGGACAAAGCCAACTGCTTTGGGTCTTGAATGACAAACAAGCGTGGAGTTTTAGAAACACACAGGTCTAACGACGTCCCTCCCCAAGACTACTCTTACAGAGCGCCCCTCGGTCCCCAGAACAGACACCAAGCCCTTCAGCCTGGCCCACCAGGCTCTCCACAAGGAGGCTCCTTCGGGCCTCTCTGGACCCATGGGGCCACTGGCCCCCACAACCCTCTCCCCCAGTCACCAGCCAGATCTCCTCACATGCCAGTCCTCTCCAGTGAGCTCGAGTGCCCCCACACTCCTCTATTAAGGATCTCCCCAGCTCCATTGACCTGCCCTCCCCATCCTGCCCTCCAGTGTTTGGGGCCCACTCACAGCCCCACAAGCAATCATGCCTGACAGTGCAGTGCTGCCCTGTAATCTGTTTCTTGTGTTGCTCCAGACAGTGGAGTTCTTAGGGATTCTCCAGGAACCCAGGACACAGCCCCAGCATGATGTTCCACCCAGAAAAGGCACTGAGAAACATTCATAGGACAGGTATACAGATGAGAACAAAAATACCAAACGCTTACCCAGGGCTTTATAGTATATCAGCATATTTTCTGCTACATAATGTCTTTGAGAACTCGTTGTTAATACAGGTGGGCCAAGGGTATGGGGTCTGCATAAAGGAAATAGGCTGAACAGGGGCCTGGAGGCTGGAACAGCAGGTCAGGGCTCTGCAGGAATGGTTCTGTATCTGAATGAGAAAGATGCACGGAGCCACTTAATGTTTCATGAAAGTGACATCATTAGGGCTGTGCTTGGGGAAGATGTGCCAGCCATGGGAGCCAATCAGAGGGGGTGAACTGTGAGGAACACGTTAGAGTATATGCTGTGTCCACAACCCTTAGCCTTGAATGGGGAAATCAATGTGGTATCTGACCAAGGCAAAATACACTCATTAATTCAACAGATAAGCCTCAGCACAATCCAGCCAAGAAAAGCTTCCGTGTGCCTGCTGGGAAAATGACAAAATAATTTTTTCATAAGCCTGTTTTGTCCTTGAAGTAATATTTTGTCTTTGAAACAATGTTTGCTGGTTACACTAGTCTGGCCTCTAATCACTTGCATTTTTGGCTTCTGTAACCGAGCTCGCTTATCTATGCTAGCCTAGTGAATGCTGAGAAAAGAAAAAAAATGTAAAAACCCTGGAAGAGTCCACTCATAAAAACTTTGTAAGACTTAAGCTCAGAGTCCAGATTTTCAAGCATCAGCTTATCTGGGCCTACCAGCGTAACAAATACCTGACTCTCCAACCCTCTGAGTGCCGACTGCTTCTCTGTTGAAGTCCGTTCCATAACATACCAACCAAAGTGCTCGTGTATCATGCCTCTCATTTCCTAATCCTGACTCAGACAAACAGCAAGGCAGTTGCTCTCACCTACTTCAGAGGTGAAAATGTAAACTCAGGGAGGCACAGGTCACCTTCAAAGTCACGCAGCCTGTTGCAAGCAGAGCAGGAGTGGAGCTAAGCCCATCTGTCTAATGTCAGTGTGCTTTCTATCATGGTGACAGCATTCTAACTAGACCAGTATAAGCTCAGCCTGATCCCAACCCTTCTGGAAAATACAAATCCCACCTACAGTAGTTAAAGTACAGGGTCTGGTATCAGATGCACCTGGCTCTGCCACCGCCCAGCAAAGTGGCCTTAAGGAAACCTGGTAACTTTTTCAATTCTCAGCTTCTGTACCTCTAAACTGTGGAAACCACAACTCCCTCCTCTCAAGGATGTTGGAGGATGACACACTTGCAAAGCTAAGCTTAACAAAGTGCCTGATACCAGTAAATATTCAGTAAACGTTACTTTTAGAATTAGTTAACTTCCAGGTAATTCTACCAAACTCTTAGAAATGGAACAAAAATTAAAATGACAGCCAGTTTCCAGTCAGAAACTATGCAGGATAAAAAAACTACAGAATGACATCCTTAAAGTGCTGAAAGAAAAACTATACCCAGAATTCTGTATCTGATGAAAACAAGTTTCAAAACAAAAAGTGAAATAAACACTTTTTCAGACAAATGAAAGCTACATTACAAGAACTGCTGAAGAAAATTCTTCAGTCATAATGAACATGATACCAGGTAGAAATACAGATCTACAGACAGGAAATGGTAAAATGAAGGTATATATGAAAGGCATTTTTTCTTATTTACAATTTTTTTTAAAGACTTGACAATCAGCACACCAGGCATACAGATCTTGGCTTCTAATACCATTCTCCAATAAAAGGAGGTTACTTGGAGAAATGGCCACACACACACACACATAATGATGGGGTATGTCAGAGGGACCTGGGAGCCAACCAAAAGAGCTCCCAATGGCCAAGCTGGAACAATTTGAGCAACAAAATATATAAATGTAGTATCAGACTATAGCCCAAAATATAAAATAAGTATTTATGAGTCCATACAGATATAAATGGCTGAATAAACAAACAAATGTGGAACAGACAAATCTCCTATGCAGAACACCAGATAATTTATGCAGATACTCCAACCCCCCCCCAAGGAAATGGAGTATAACCCCCCACCCAATTAAGTGTGGGTCACACACAATAACTTCCCTCCAAAGAGCACGTATAAAAAGGGGAGAAAAAAGAGAAACTTTACAGTAGAGGCACCTGGTAAACACTTACCTCAACCAGGTGATCAAGGTCACAGACCACCATAGGACAATAGGAAACAAATAACAAGGTGACGGATTTAAATCCAATCATATCAATAATTACATTAAATGCAAATGGTCTAAGAAATGGACACACAATTTTCTCAGCTTGGCCATCACACTTGCCATGTGATGGCTCCAGGCTCACAGTCCACAGCCATGGAAGCGCCCTGAGGCAGACCATTTGTGATCCTCCAAATGTGTATCTGAGACCCTGTACTAGAAACCCAAAATGCACGCCCCTGTGGAAATCATGAGCCACCCAGTGGCTGAAGGGCCCAGGCTGAACAACGAAGCTAGCTGAAAACACGGCAGAACGTGTGCAGATTGCACGCAGCATCCTGAAGACAACCATGGGGTGGAGAAGCAGGGTGCAGGACGGGGAGACAGTGTGGAGATGGCTGCTTCTACACCTGGGACCTGCCTCTACCCAAGTCCTTCAGCACCCACTGAGCACCCATCTCATACAAACCGGCACGAGACACACCCTGAGCTCAGAACACCTCCCATTCACTCAGGTCGGCCTGGACATGACACAACGCACCCCTTGCCTCTCGTCACAGTCTTATTTGTGGACATTGCAGGGCTTCATGCTTTTCCTCTTCACTCAGCACCAGCCCGTCAAGCATCCTCAAATCCTACCTTGGCCCCAGGGCTGCAAAGTCACCGCAGACACGAGCCTTTCCCGCAGAGAGGTAAATTAACAAGACCAATGAAGAATTCCAGGCTCAGGCACCATGAGAGGTGAACATCTAGCAGACAAGAAGCTCAAGGGGGTGGCCCTTCCTGGGTGACAGGCAGAGGAGTCTGAGCAGCACTAGAGAGGAATCACATCCAACAGCACCTGGAGAGTGCCTATCCTGAGCCACACCTGGGAGATGTAGCATGGATGCTATAATAAAGAAGCCACCACCACCACTACCATGGTGCCAGCAGCCTAGGGATAACCACAAGGTTCCCAGACAGACGAAGGGTAAGGAAAGGCCAGGCAGGTCAACAGATGGCAAGGCCTCTCTCAGGCCGACAGCGCACCTTTGGAAAAATACAACCAAGTACATCTGGTGTGGCCAGGTCCTGGGAGAAGGGGGACAAAGGAGCAGGCAGTGAAGCCGAGAGGTCATGTGTGGCATGGAGGGGACCTGAGCGACACTCTGGGGCCACTTCCAGGAGGAGCAGACTCTGGGGTTTGGCCTCAGGACGTCTGGTCTGCTGTGCTACAGGGGCCAGCCTGGCCACAGAGAGCAGAAGCAGGTGAGGTCAGATCAGACCTGAGGGAAGGCTGTCCCCAAGACATGGTGAGCAGGAGGCCAGAGGCAGGACACACGGAGGTGGTCCTGATCTAGGGGATGGGAGGAGAGGTGGTAACAGAGTCAGCAAGACCTGGAACTGACAGCGTGAGGGGCAAGAGACAAGAAAATTCCAGGGGATTCTCAGGTCTCAGCAGACTGGGCACATGCACTGACCAAAGAAACAGCCAAGGCCACAGGTGTGAGAAAGATTGCCCCAACTGCCTCTGACATCAGACTCTGTGGTACCAGCTGGCAAGGGGCAGGTGGGTTCAAAGGAAGATCTGCTCGGGGGCAGATCTGGCTAGAAAATTGACACTGCAGAGAACTAAGTCTTAACCCTGCAGGTCAGTAACTCCGTCCAGATCTGATAAAAATGATGCCTCCTTTCCCCAGAAAGACCCAAATAATAACATTTTGCGTACTTTCAGGAGGTTCATAAACCCACTGGAAACCGTTTGTAGACTTCTAGGTACACAATGCAGTGAAGCTACCAGCAGCATGCAGGAGTAGAGGACGCAGAACAAAAAGGGGAGAGACTAAGATGCCAATCCGTGAGAACCAACAGCTGGGGCAGCGGACGACAAGCCGCACACTCAGGATCCAGAGACGACAGCGAGGAAGGACACAGGGACCAAGGATGACAAGCCCAGGAGGGCATGGTGTACTCGAGCCAGTGAAGGAGAAGATCTCCAAGGCAAGGGGACATGCTGCCAAGGGACAACACTGTTGCATGTCGAGCAGTGGGGCCATCATTAGTGACCTCAGTAACAGCCTGATCACTGAGCACACCGGGCTGCCTCTGTCCCACTGTGGACGGCCACGCGCCTTTGCTGTGGTACTCAGCAGAACACACCTTGTTTTCAAAACTAGTGATAAATATCTTCCTGTCGTTGACGTCTGATTGTAATGTAATCATTGGTCCAACGCCAATAAGCTATACGCGATTTCCGCTGAGATGAAAGAAGAACAGGTCCGACTATGTCCTCTGCCCCTTCAGCAGCACAGGCTGTGGCCTCATCTTCTGCACGTTCTCACAGATGAAAGGACCAGGGTGCCTACAAGAAGACATTTCCCACAAAATAAAGCTGTGCACTTGAGCCTTCTGCTTCAAGCAGCACAAGTTGCACTGGTTATAAATCAGGGTTATGAATTGTGTATGGATCTGAAGGAAAAACCCATCAGTCACCACTGAGCGACTCGTCCACTTTACACCTGGCTGTAACTGGACAGCTGACACAGGCGCTCGGCCTAACGACACATTATCACAAAGTTAAGCTCCAAGGGCTCAAAGACAACATCAAAGGCAGTGACTGCCCCCACCTTGCATGAAATACAGCCTTGCCAGTCCAGACTTCCAATCGCTGTTTTAGTACAACTAGACCAACTGTATACTTTTAATACTCACTGCCTTGGGCAATACTGCATACCCTCAATTATTCTTTGGAAATACATAATACATGAATCACAAAACCAATTGTGAAGGCCCAAAATTAGACACTGCTGCCCAGCCTCAGAAAATGCTATCATTTTCAAATGTTCTTCTGAAGTGGTTTTGTGTTTTATTGGCAAACTGGTGTATTATTATTGCAATAATAATGATTTAAATATAAATACCATTAAGGCTATAATAGTAATGCACATGTACTTTGTGATTTTATTTCAAAGACTACACAGCACTGTACATGCACTCAATCATTAACCCCCCAGGAGAAGAAAAGCTGAAAGCATTGTCTCTGCTCTGCTGATGGTGAGTCCACAGCAGAGGCAAATGGTCGGTCAGCCCAAGGCTATGTATAGAAACAGACAAAAGCTGCAAAAACACTAGGTTGTTTTTACCCGCAAGTATCCACGTATGCACACATACATTTCTGCAAATGCAGGCTCACACATGCATCTCACAGCAAACCCACACCCTGGATATTTGCCAGGAATGTGAGGGAGAGATCTTTACAAGGAATTTCTCTAGAGGAACAAGAGCAACAAAATTAAACTCCATTTGTTAACTGGAGAGAAATAAAACAGCAGTGTCGCCAGGTTTTGTGTTGTCCCCTGGCCTTTCACACACAAAAATGTCTGAAAACACAAGGATCCACAAAGGCGCTCCTTCCCTGCTCCACCAGCATCTGCCTCAACACTCATCCATGATCCGCACATGTCTACAATGTATGCTTCCATGTATGAAAGCTACCAGAACTGTCCTCCAGTGGTCCTCGGAACCTCCTGACAAGACGTCACTGCACTCAAACTGGAAAGGGAGAACAGGTAACACTCAAAGTGGCAGGAACATGGAAGCCAGCAGGCTGCAAAGCCTCCACGTAGCCTTCTGCCCTGGATGAGAGGCCTGCGGATACAAAGACCTGGAAAAAAGGGGCACAAATTGACCACTCTCAAGGAAGGAGAAGGCAGACACCAGCGGTATTTTGATACAAGAGCAATGCTGAATGATTTAGGATGTCCAACAGGTTGACCCAAACAGCACACATCCAAGACTGAGCTCCTAACATCCACCCAAACCAGAACCTCTTCCAGCCAGCCCGTCTCAGGAATGGCAATTCCACCCTTCCTGTCGGTGAGACTACTGTCTCTCCCACCTTCCTACAACCCACCAGGCAAACGCTTTCAGCTCTACCTTCAAATGAGAATCAAATCCCACCACCACTCACCACCCCCGCTGCCACCCCCTTCTCCAAGCTACCACTGATCACTTCCCACCTGGGTTAGCACAAGAGCTAACCCTGAGCCCACCCAGCTTCTCCCTGCAACCTGTTCTCTCACGTCCCCAAAGCAATCCTGCACAAATAAGGCCATGTTCTCCATGTTAACCAATGTCCTTCCACCGGTTTGCATGTCCCACCAGATCTGGGCCCATTCCCACTCGGGTGGCATCAAGCACAAGCCACTCCATGCTCAGATCACTCCAGCCACAGAGGCCCAGTCCTCAGCCTTGCCAGGCCTCAAGCCACCTCGAGTCTCTGCACTCGCTTTCCTGCAGTTGCGCTGAGGCCGCTCACCACTCCTGTCTCCACCGACCTGCTCAGTGAGGCCTGGCCAACTGCTGATTGAAAATCTCAACGCTTTCTTTCTTCTGCTCTGTTCTTTCTTCTCAGCATTTACCACCATCTAACTTATTATATGTTTTAATGATTTATTTTGTCTTTCCCCACCAAAAGAATAGAAGTTCCTTGAGTGTAGAGATTATATGTTAAATGGATGGATAAAATGATATAAATTTGCTAACAAGAGACCAATTTAGATGCTTCCAGGAAAAAATTCTTTGCCCTATCACCAAACAAGTAAAAATAACTGCCAGAAACCTCCCAGATCTACATGGGAACACTTACAGCAGGCCATGCCCACCGCGGCCCCACATGAACACCATGGCAGACGGGGGTTCTTTCTTCAGAACGTCAGATGGAATGACTGAACCACACGTGGAGGACAGGCTTAATCTATCTTCAACTCTCGCTGGGGTTTAAAGACAGGCTGGGCAAGAAGACCCCAGACTCATGGCTCCCATACCCTTCTCCCTCCAGGGCATCTGCTCCACATGACAGTGGACAACACTGCTCACACCCCCTGAGGAGGCTGATCTGCCCGTGCGCCTCTCTGACTGTGTGTGTCTCTTGCGACCGCCTTCCTTTCGTTGGCCCAGCACATGCAGGTGGACTTGCATAAGGTATAAATGTGCAGCACACCTCTCCTGTGAATTTCTGGCTTCTGTACCATGCATCTGTACATTTCTGTCCGGTACTGTCTCTGAGACGAAATTGATTCCACAGAGAAAAGCATGGTCTTCACCTGTCTTGCAGGGTCTCTTAAGACAGGACTAGGATTGTTTCTTTCCTTCTCTCTCTCTCTTTATTGTTCATTTGTTTATTTATGGATTCAGCTCCCAGTTATGAGTAAGAACATGTATTTCTCTTTCTGTAATGGGTTGTTTCTCTTAGGATAATTTTCTCCAGGCTCATCCATGTTGTTGCAAATGGCAGAATTTCATTATTTTTTATGGTTGAGTAGTATTCCATTGTGTATATATACCACAATTTCCTTATCCAGTCATCCATCGATGGACATTTAGGTTGGTGCCATTGCCCAGCTATTGTAAATAGAGCTGCAATAAACATGGGAGTGCAGGTATCCCTTCGATCTGATGTTTTCCAATCCTCTGGATATATCCCCAAGAGTGGGATTGCTGGATCATATGGAAGTTCTATCTGTAGTTGCTTAAGAGGCCTCCATACTGTTCTCTATAATGGCTGCACTAATTTACAGTCCCACCAACAGTGCAGGAGGCTTCTTCTCTCTCCACATCCTCTCCAGCATTTGTTATTCTCTGTCTTTTTTATAGTAGTCACACACAGTAAAACAATGAACTTTTAGAAAACTAGAGGTGGAAAAGGGGAGAGGAGAGGAAGGGGGGCTAATAAGGAATTGGTCAATGGACACAAAGAATGACTACATATTATAATGATGAGTAAGCTAACTATACTGATCTAACCACCATACATTGTACACAATTACTGAAAATCAACATTGTACCCCACATGTATGTATAACAAAAAAATAATAAAATAATAAAAAAAATTTTTTTAAAGACAGGACTAGACTCAGGTTAAACTACTATTACTTCTTTCTTCTTAAGAAGTGGCAGCTTCTGCCCCACAAAGACAAAGACCGTAGACAGAAGACAACCTCTGTGCCTGCATCAGAGGTTTCCCAAACCAAGTTGGGCAGAAGCTGTCACTACAGAACAAAGGGAGACCAACTCCAAAGATGCACATGATGGCTATAGGCTAACACACAACAGGAGTCAGGAGTCACAGCAGGGGAAGCAAGCAAAGCTGTGGCCGTGACCGGGGCTTTGGGTGGAGGAGGCCCCATCCCATGGGAGCCCAGTGCTGGGAAGACCTCAGTGGCATCACCAAGAGCGTGAACTCCCTCACACAGAGCCACAGTCATGTACAAAAACAACTACTGACGGGTGGGTACTCAAGAGTTCATGAGAAACAACTGCTACTGTTTCTTTAACAAGGTCTTGCTCTGGAATAGAGCTAACCAAAAGGAAAAAAAGTATGGATCCCATCCTACTTGTCAATTTAAGAGCTGAACTGAAAATGAAAATCTTTACTGCTTAAAGAGCTTTGATTTCTTGTTTTCTCTTCCCCCTAAAATGATTTATTTGACGATATGCAGGTTTGTTGTTTTTATGTGCTTTGTTTTGTAAATCTCTCTTGCTCATCTCTAATACTCCAGCCCTTCGTCCTTGCAGCCCTCCAAAGGCATGTTTCCTAGACAACACACAGTTGCTGAGAACACCTCATTTATGCAAGTGTACAAAGAGCTTCCCTCTCTCATTCACAGCTGGCATTAAAAGGCCAGTTTATCAGGTGAAAGCAGGATTCTAAAAGCCCTGGCAATATTTCTGCAGCTCTCTTGAGGAGAAAGAGCTAAACAAACAGGTCCCCAAAGTTAGCAACAGAACAGAAAGGTAGCAGCAGAATCACCAGGAAGAACAGCCGGGCTATTAAATAGGCTAACACAGAAGACCAGGCTGATCTCCAGCCAGGTTCCTCTGGCAGGAGTCCCTGCCCTACCTCCCATGCCTGGGGGTCGGGGGTGAAACAAATGAAGAAAACTAGGGCATGCAACACAGACAAGCAAGTGCACAGGCCCTGAAACATGCTAGAACTTAAACCACTGCAACAGGGATGGCAGTGGCCTAGACAAGGCCCTTGTAGACCTGGGCCTGTCTCTGTCCTACCTGCAAGAACTTGGGGAAATCAGCCAGGCTCAGGGCCCTTGTTTCCCCACCTGTAAGATGAGGGCAGAGGACTAGAGAACCAACCACCCTCCTCTAATGAGAGGATAAGTTGCTGGGTCCCCACGGCCTGGGCCTTTTTAACTAAGCAATGGCTGCCCTCTGAGGCCCACTGCTTTCAAGCGGCCTTAGCATTCGAACTTACACGTCTAAGCCCGGAAGGAGGAATTGAGAAGGCTCCAAGAACCACGTCCAAACAATAATGCAACCCTAAGAAAGTGGGTGGTTTAGGGACCATCAGCTGATACAGCAAACACCCCCCAAACTGGGGACTTGTCAGCATTTCATTACAATAAGTCAAATCACTCTACAGAAACCCACAAAAAGCATGAAGCAGCCATTTAAGAGTTCGGAGGCTAAAGAGTGGTGCCACTGACTTTACATGCAGGTTCCTTAACCTTGCCGGGACTCTACCACCTCATCTATGTAGTGGGGAGTGAAGGTGGGGAGGGTGGACTGGAGTCTCTAAAGACCCCTTGGCCTTAAATTCTGTGATAAAGACTTGCTCCTTGGGAAGGCCACTGTTCAAAATGTAGGCCAAGGAAAGTGATTACACAACTAGACTTTTCCAAGAGCTCAGAAAGAAGGCACAGCTTAAATCTCTCTCAAAAACCTACTGGGAACACTATATGCCAACATGAAGGTAGGCGTTATCACATTACAGAAAAATCTCCAGTGAGTTGCTCAAAACACACTTCCCAGCACAGTCACGCACACTGATCTGAACACCAGCCTTTCAACGCAGGGACCCAGGCTTGCTCTTAGTGGTGCAGACTTACTGATAAACAGTTCAGGAAGTGACTGAACGAATTAAGTTGATTCATCCCAAAATGAAAACAGCCTAGGAAATTCTCAGCCATCAAAGGGAGCCCTGTGCTTGTAGGGCTGCAGGACTCATCCAAGTGTTGTCCATGAGGCCCTCCTTGTGCGCCTGCTGCATGCTTTAGTGGACAACTCAGTGAAGCGGCACTTTCTGTCCCTGGATCCTAACCCTGTATCTGCTCTCCACTAGCTTGCTGGCCTCAGCCTCCATAGGCTTTGGAGCCCAACGCTGCCCTCCAGATAAGAAGGTGCACAGCATGCGTGGCCCACCAGCCTCCTGACTGAGCAGCACAGAGGGAGGGCATGGGGGGCCCTCATCAGGGCATCGGCCTCCCTGGGCCCCTAGCAGCTCACAGGCCACTCGGTCCTACAGGAGGAGCATCTGCATGTTCTGGCCGGCTCCTCTTCCAGACAGTACACTCTCTGTAGGCAAGAATGGGAGCGTGGTTCTGTACAGCCACAACACTTTGGAACAAGTGGATGCTCATCACTGACCAAGCAGGCAGCTTCTACAGTGCGTGAGCTTATGTCAGCCCGTCAGGAACAGAAAATGAATCTCACTGGAGGTAGCTGGCAGATTCAACAAAAACACTCCACTGCCTCATTTCTGGAAGCTGTGTACACACCTTTAAGGACTGTGTAACGAGAAAGAAGGATCGATACTGTGCAGAGTGCCACGGGGCTTCTAACAAAACTGCTCTTCAAACCAGAGGTAGAATTACTCAGAATGGTGCTGTTGCTTCAGCCACTGAAAAAAAAAACTCTAAAGTGCTTGAGGCCCCAGTTCTGCTGTGCTGAGCAGGAAAGCAAGTCCTAAGGAGAGTGCACGAAGTACTAGTTAGAAAGACGAGGCTCGCTGCAAACAACTCTGGCTGTATGACATAGACAAGCTGTCTCCCCCTCTGAGCCCCACTCCCTCCATGGAGGAATCACTGCTGAACCCCGGAAGGCACCAGCCACCCCACACAAGAGAGCAGGGACCAATCAACATTTCATCAGTACAGAGTTTGCACTGACAGAGGGTAACCACAGGGAACTCTTCCTTATACAGGCCCACAGGGGAAGCTCAGTTGCTAAAAGCATTCAGTTGCAAAGTTAAAAGAGGTAGCTTCTCATTTCCAAATTTTCCTTTAATCTCTCAGGCACAAGATGACAGAAATTAAAATAATCTACTCTATACAAATTTAATTACCTTAAAACAAAAATCAACCTACACTTTTCAGCTTTTATGAATTAGAAAATAAATTTTCACACCCATCTTTAAGAATACTTTTTTCTCTAACTAAAAAAAAGACATAAAAGTAACAATAAAAAAGAAAGTATTTTCATTTTACAAAATTTGAGACCAATTCCAGTCAACTTATAATAGATTAAAAGGCATGGACTAAAAATATTTATTTTAAAAAGGTGAAATACAAAAAATTTAATGCTAATAAAAGAAATTTAAAGTTTAAAGATGTTTAAATGAATCCAATCAGTATCAAATATTACTACCATCTAAAAAAAAAAAAGAAAAGAAAAACATATAAGATACTCAACATTACTAGTCATCGAGAAAATACAAATCAGAACCACAGTGAGATACCACTTCACACCCACTAGGATGACTAAAATAAAACAGACAGACAGTAACAAGTGTTGCAAGGATGTGAAGAAGTTAGAATCCACGTGCACTATAAAACAGTGCTGGTCCTCAAAAGCTGAAACAGAATTCCCACACGACCCAGCCATTCCACTCCAAGGTATATCCCCAAGAGAAACGAAAACAGGTCCACATAAAAACTTGCCAATGAATGTTCATAGCAGCGTCATTCATAACAGCCAAAAAGTGGAAACAACCCAAATGTCCCTCAATTGACAAGTGGATAAACAAGGTGCGGTATATACGGAATGTTACTCAGCCATAAAAAGGAATGAAATACTGATACGTGCTACAACACAGATGAACCTCAAAAACGCTATAAGAAATGAAAGAAGCCAATCAGATAAAACCACCTAAGAAATGTCCAGAGTGAGCACAACCATACAGACGGAGAGTACATGAGTGTTGTCATGGGCTGGGGAAAGGGCGTCATGGGGAGTGACTGCCAAAGGGTACAGGGTTTCATTTTGAGCGATGAGAATGTTCTGGAATAAGATAGTGGCAACGGTTGCACAACTCTGTGAATATACTAGAAACCACTCAATTGCATACACTGAGAGCCTGATCGATCAGAGAGAGTACGGAAACGGGACGAGAAGAGGTAGCTTACTCTCCCCTTTCAATCACTGTCCTTGCTGCTCTGGTCCTGGCCAGCCGCAGCACACTCCATTACTTTGTACTTGGTCCTTCACAGTCATGCACCTGAAACCTCAGGTAGAAGATAATTTCTTTCTCCACCTTGGTTTCTAAATGCTATTCTTACAAAAGGAGATCTACTGCAAAGTTGTACTATGTGGAGAAAAAACACAAAGCTGCTTTCTGCCCCCAGCTAAGGGCTGCTGGAGTGGACCCCAGCCCAGCCCACCACCTCCTGGCTTCCAGGTGGAGATGAGGCTCATTAATTACACCAAGACGGGCAGCACGGGGAGGCCGGGGAAGGCGCACAAGCCAGAAGCGCAGCTCCCTCCCGAGTACACCTCTCTCCTCATAATCATATTAATTGCAATTAGCTCTCCCCTCCCTCATAATTCTTCTGTTCTGACACCTGTGAAGTCTTCTGGCTTCTGTTCAACTCTATCTTCCTGCTGACATGGGTCCTCAAGCTCATCTTCCATTCAGTCCCAGAAGCACAAAGCTTTCCTGCCCCACACTTCGGGGTGGACATACCTCCGTGCGCCCTTTCCGTCTGCTTTCACCAACCAACCAATACCTAATCGTCACAGCAAGACAAATTTCTCTCCAAGTCAGCAATGAAATAAAGTTACTGATGACAGACAGATGTTTCATTTTTTTCTAATTCATTCACCCTTACAGAAAAGTTTCATAAGTAATTAAATTGACTTTCCTTTCTATTTGGGACACAGATCTATTTAGAACAGCAAAGTAACAGAAAGCCAGATTTCTCGGCGAGGATCCCTGTGGGAGGCGGGCAATCTGAGTGTTACAGCAATACGCATTTCCTGAAGATAGCTCAGGGGAGCCTCCGCAGACGGGGAGCCAAGCGCCTGTCACCCCTCTTCCTAATTGACATGTGCTGTATATTTCACATCCAGAAGGATCTCACAGGCACTTTCTGGATCCAAAAAGGCTCTTTAATATTAATGTAGATTGAATCCTTCTTGAATACTATTCAACTCTTATTACTGAAGCAAGCCTTAGACGTCTGACATTAATGGCATGGCTACGCAGCTGAAAGAGTGGGATGGGAGTAGCCATTTCTAATTAACCACAAAGAGTCATTGAAACTTCCCCAAAGAAACAAGCAGCAGTGGTGAAGCTTGGGGCCTCCGGAAGTCAACAAGACACCTTTATAAAGCTGGGCTTTTCAGCTAAATATAGGATAGATTTTTCCTACCTGTGGCTCAGAATGAAAAAGCACCTCAAAACAAAGGACAGCTCCATTACTGATCCCTGATGTGAGCAGCACACAGGGCAGCCCGCTAAGTCTGGTAAAATTTCCAGACAAGCAAAGAACAAAAGAACCTTGACGCTGCTATCCTCTCCTGGGCTTGAAGTCCAGCCTGCTGAAAGGCCCAATGACCTTGACCATGTTTAACTTAATGGGCCTCACTTTCCCAGCTGTGACACAGACTTGCCTTTAAAGACTAAATAGAATATACATGAAACGGCGCACACAGTGCCCGAAACAACAGGAGAGGGTATTCCTATGAAAACAAATCCTCATTTTTCTTCTTGAGAGTGGGAAGAAGAGGGAGAAAGGCCCCACCACCTGAATATGGGGTCTGCAAATTAATGAACCACAACCCCAATTTTAAATTTGAAAAATCAGCTGGCAACCCACAAAGCCCATACATGCTCCAGCCCTAAAGAGGGAGTGGCCCATTTGGGAAGCCCACCTCTACCCCAGAGCCAACTGCTAACTGCACTGTGTGATCCAAATCCACGAGGGTCACGAGCTCTGCACTGAATTCAGGAAGGTGAACCAAGCCCTTTCTGCTATTCGCTGTCCTAGAAGACAACCAGAGGCTCATCAGTGGTCATAAGAGCTTCACCACAATCAGAGGCAGTGAAAAAGCCCACTTTTCCTTGACTGCAGTGACTCTAACCCCACTTTTTCCAAAGGCTCTCAGGCACCAGGTGACTACCAGGAGACTCCACGCTGGCAGCTACACGAACCCACAGCACACCAGGAAAAATAATCGCCATGCACCATCTGAGTGCAATGAACCCTCTTGATCTTTATGTATTTTTAAGTAATTTTGCAAATAATTTACACAATTACAAATAAAGCAAGGACGAAGTAAAACTTTGTTAGAAATTTTAATGATATTAAATATAGTAAAGTCAATTTTCCCCATACAGGGCTGGCCATTTAGCTCAGGGGGTTAGAGAGTGGTGTTAATAACACCAAGGGGTCCAGGGTCTGATACCTGTACCAGCCAGCCGTCCAAAAGAGAAAAAAGAAAAAAAAAAAATCCCCATAGTTTCCATACACATACAATCTTAATGGGCCTCATTTTAGCAGCTATGATATGAAGTTGGCTTTTTATGCATATATATTTGTGTGTGTGTGTGTGTGTGTGTGTGTGTGTGTGTGTGTGTGTGTGTGTGTGTGTGTACAAATGTTGTATGTCTGAAATGGTCAACATCCTTTAAAGGCAAATAGCTGCTCCTCAGCATCATGACTGAACATGGATCCTCTCGGTATTGCAAATGCTGATGCCAGGCTGCAAATTCGTCTCTGACAGGTCCTCACTTGTCATCGCTTTGGGCTCTTCTTGCACTTTCATTGTTGAAAAGCAATCATGATTCTGAATTTCAAGTAAATCTCTAATAGATTTCAGCTTATCATTACCTCCACTTTTTTTTCTCGTGTTTGCACTGTCAAAACAATACTTTTAAAAATTGATAGCTTAGAATTTTGCCAAAGGTAGCCATTTTCTTCACTCCACAATTGCAAAGGATTTTCATTTTTAGATTTGTGGACACCAATTAGAATGATCAAGCCAATAAATGTTTTCATTTCTACATCTATTTTCTTCCAATCACCTCTTGAATAACACACCTGCTTTCAGCAATTATCCATTTGTGAATTATATCAAGTCTGATCCACAAACATCGTAAAAGATGAAAAATACTGTCACTTTTTTTTTTTCTAACAATAGGGGACGATCCACATTCTCATCATAAAGTATTGTGTGATGAAGCCCTTCCGGATGAATAACAAAGTGGACGAGAAGCCATATTCCCTTCGTGTCTGTAGAGCATCGTTCACTCGTGGATGCTTGAGGTTTGAGAAAATTCATCGAAGATATCTTCAGCTGAAGATGCACAGTCTGAGAATCGTTTCTATGATCAATTTCCCCATCATCATTAGCACCTAGAGAGCTACTCAGTCTGTCTGCATTCATCTTCTGATTCATTTAACAACGGTGTCATGTCTTCCTTGGACAATTTTCCTCATTGTCATTATGGGTGGAAAACCAAAAATTCTAAGTTCTCTACTGTGTTCCATGAAAGCTTAAAAAAAAAACTGTAAAAATGGTGTCTTCAGATTTCTTTTACACCTTCTTGAAAGACAATACAACTGTCTGGGCAACACAATAAGAAAACACAAGGATCACATAAAAGATGTGGTTTATTCTACTGGAATTGATGAGTAATGATAAAATAATTCCTAGGAAGATAAAATAGCACAATATTTCCAGATATAGAAAAAAATTAATATCACTAAGATTTGATAATATATCTTAGACTTACATAAAGGTCCAATGGGTCCATACAGTAACTGCAAGCTAGAATGGATTTTATTCTAATTTTTGAAAATAAGATTTTTCTCTTTGTTCTTTGAAGAATGAAAGTCATAAAATTTCAGTCCTTAAAAATATCTTGAAATACCCAAACAAGACACTTATTTTTGTTAGTCTGCTGTTTGGTTAGGATTTTTGTTCTTACTTTGTTTTTAGTTTAAAACTTAAAAACTTCTTTAAGCCGTGTCAGAGTGGCTTGTGAGGAACAGGGTGAATAATATATGCTCTTGTCAGGTCGGTAAATACTCAGGACTAACTTTCTGCTCTACTGCGTTGGTGTGTCCACGCATACAAGAGCTCCAAGAGCAAAGCTCCCTCTTCAATTTTATTCTTTTGTTCAGAGATCCATTGCAGAGCCTGAGCAGCTAACTGACAGCCCTTGTCCAGAATCCAACAGAAAGATCCATAATTACCACGAGCCTGTCTCACGCTCTGCTTGCTGGCTGCCTACAGAAGTGTCTAGTAAAGGAGGTCATCAAAGGAGGACCTGAACACCACCCTGGCCCAAAGCCCACATGAGTAAGCATTCATTAAGAAGATATACTTTGCACTGTTTGAAGCGCCACCTGTATGTTCTGAGTTGTTTATGGAGACTTGAAAACTCCCCACCAGGGAGGCTGTGCCAGGAGAGAAGGGTATGCAGATACAGGCAAAGCCCCACCCCAGTGGGACCTAGCTTCTGGCTACATGGGCACACTGTCCAACCATACTGAGCCTTCCTGACCTCACTGGACCACAAAGCAGAGGCAACAAGTCTCTACTGCCAACCCTAGGTGAGGGGACATACAAGGAAATAACGATGGAAGTCAAGGTGACCAGCATACGTCCAGCGCCCTCTGGCACCCAGTAAGTGGCAGCTATTTGCATGATTAATCCTCCATAAGGTAGAACATTACTTACAACAAGGTGCTCAGATCCTGGCACTAACTCAGAAGCCAACGGGAGGAGAGTAATCAGATGCAGGTGGTGAAATGAGAGAGAACAGGTGCATAAGCATGGTGCTTCAGAGCGTGGGGGGGGGGGGACCCAGGAGACAGCATCACAGTGACGAGGAAGGCCACAGAGACATGTGCACCGCTGCAGACAGGGAGCAGAGACAGGAAGACGAGGAGAAAGAGTGGAGCCACTCCCTAGCCCACAGCAGAACCACACAACAGCAGCACAGCTGCCCAGGGAAGGGCATCAAGTCAAGGCTGCTTTTAGATTCCAGGGAAGGGTGCGGACAAGGTGGGATCAGGGGAGAAAACTTACTCAAACTTTAGTTTAATGGCTGGTCATTTTCCAAGAACTTTCCAAAGCTGCATGGTTTCTATCTCTGTATTTTCAAACTGCCAATAGAGCACTGGCAACAGGAAGGGAGGGGAGCTGTCTTTCATCCAAGTTTATTTTTGCAAACTAAGTAGTCCACAGTCAACACCAGGATTATATTTTTCATTCACTTTTAACGTTAACAAGGATTTCCATTTTGTCTCAGTGATCTTTAGGATATCACTTAGAGTCTCAGATTTTGAACCACATCTAATTGTTGAAAGATAGGTGATTTGTCCCAGTCCTCTGAATATGAACTATGGGAGAGAAAACGTCAGTGTTTTCCTCTGTCTGTTCTGCTTGCACTTCGATGAGGTCACTTTCAAAATGTCCTGATACCCTCGTTGCTGGATGGGTCAGAGTGGTGACCAGCTATGTCTGATAAATTAATTGCTGGGTTTGTAAGCCTTCGTGATCAGAGACTCTGAGGGACCCCTGTAAACCTGGCAGTTTAAACGTAAGTCTGACCCCAGTTAACTAGAAAAACAAGGCAACTATATTAGGCCATTTCCATTGCCTATAACATAAATACCTAAAACTGGGTAATTTGTAAAGAAACAATATTTATTGCTTACAGTTTCAGAGGTTGGGAAGTCCAAAGTCCAGGTAACACACGTGGTGAGGGCCTTGTCCTGGTGGTGATTACACAGCAATGCAGGGTGTCACACTGCGAGAATGGCAGAAGCTTCTCATGCACTCTCCTTTGAAAGCCCTCAGAAGCACATCCATGACCACCACTAAACCATCAATGGATTAATCCATTTACCAGGGCATGGTCCTCACAATCTAATCACCTCTCCAAGGTCCCACCTTTCAACTACCACACTAGGACTTCCCACCCTCTTAACACCATCACAGTGGGGACCAAGTTTCAACAAGTTTGGGGACATCCAATCCACAGCAGTAACTGAAACCAAACCTCTAACCGTGAAACTGAACAGCTTTCTAGAGGAGACATCACCTCCTCCCTTCCCCACCCTCCTCTTTCACCAGGTGTGCTGAAAAAGGTGATGTGGCCTTGTAAAAACCTGTGGCCACCCTGGGTGATGTTCCAGTAAGACCAGCGAAGCCCTCCTGAACAGGACAAAGGACAAACAGACCATATTTTACATCGCTGTCCCCGTCTCTCCAACACTGTAATGTCCGTGGGTTTGAGGATAAACATTGATACCAAGGAAACTGAGCAAGACTGGAACACATTACATTACACTGACCAACTAAAACCAGACAGAAGTAGAGTTCAGCGTCAACCCTTAAGGGAAGTGTAGGGATTTGTCCTGGAATTAGAGTGTGGATGTGCCCAAGTCTTCATGTTTCTATCGCTGCTGAGAAGGGAAGAAGATGGCAGAGTCCGTGAGCTCTCCTGTGAGTCCCAGGGAAGAACAATCTGCCCAAAGAGTGTATAATACTCAGAGGATGCTACAAGACCCCTGTTCTCTCTAGCAAATGAAAAGAGATACAACTTATCAAGAGCCAACTATGTACTGCAAGTCTCCAATTTCCATAACAACTTGGTCAAAAAGCCTTCCCTTGACCTTTTTTTTCTTTCTTTTTTTTTTTTTTTCTCTTTCAAGAAGATAAAGATGGCAAGAAAAACAAATGGAAAAAAGAAAAAAAAAATGAAGAGCCATGTAAGAAGTCTGAACTTACCTCAAGTGTAGAAAGTCTAAACGCTGCAGGACACCACTGGGCCACACAACCTGAGTTCGGCCTGGCCCATGTCCCCAACCCCAGCCCACCAGGGCTCCCCACCTCTGCTTCCTCTCACTCAGTAGCCAGCAAGGGCTCTCTAAAGCTGTGATTCCTCAGACGAGAGCCAGGCCACATGTGGCTATTTGGTTTGAAATCAATTGAAATGAAAGAGGATTGGAAATTCAGTTCCTCGACCACGCTGGTCACATTTCCCATGCCTGGGAGCCACGTGGCTAGTGGTCAATGCCTGTACTGGGCAGTGCAGATGGAGAACATCTGTATCAAAGTGCAGAGTGCTGCTGGGCAGCGCTGCTCTGTAATGTACACGCCTCTCTCTGCGACACCTCCAGCAGTCTCCCCTTGCCTCTGACATCAGAATTAGGTGGCTTCCCCAAGCAGAAGTGGACAGAGGTGACAGAAACTCAGCAGGGGAAGAAGAGCTTCCTGCTACTCCCTTGGAGACCGGGTCATTTCCCTCCCACTGGCATGGCCAAAGAAAGTTCCGTCCGAGAGTAGAGCCTTCACACACCTAGACTGGTCTCTGTGATTTCCCTATTTCCAAGCCACCATGAAAATCCTGCAGGCAGAGAAGCTGCTCCTTTTGTTGAGGAACGAAAACACCACTTCCCTGACAGGCAGGCCTCCCTGATGCCCAGAGGTGCCCCGCACCCTGACTGTCCTCTCCTCTCTGCTCAGAGCGCATGCTTCAGTCTTCATTGTGACCAACCTTTGCTTCTCTGGAGAAAGTGATCCTGAAGAGACTGCCACCTGCTAGAACTGGTCACAGACAATAACAGCTCAACAAGAGAAATGGACAGTTGACAGGTCTTAGGCAGAAAACACAAAAGTCTTGGAGAGAGGAAATGCAGGTGGCAAAAGACAAGTGCAGCCACCGAACTACCATCTTCCAGTACTTCCTCCCAAATGCTACGAACCAGCGAGAAGGGAGCACAGAACTACACTGAAACCATGGCCTCGCATGGCTTAAAGACTGAACACCCAAGCCCCAGAGCACCACCAGTGCAAGAGAGAACCCCACATGCGAACCTTCTCTCCTTCCTCTCACCCTTCGCCTTCCACCACAAGCAGAAAACTTCAGGGCCACTGAAAATGAAGAAAACCCCACAATTTCTTTTATGAGGCAAGTATAACATTTAAACCTGAGGAAAACAGTACTCCTCCAAAAAAACCAATTCTACAAACCAGTATCACTCACGAACATAAACGCAAAACTACAAGGACAAATACTGCAGAAACATGAAAAACAGAAAACCTCACCACACCTGAATGCTTAGCTGCTCTTTCTCTCACTCTTCTCTTCAAGGTGGCCCACCCTGGTGGAGAAAGCAGGCGTTCTGGGGCTGGGTGACCTGGCCCCCATGGGCTGGACTGATGACCATGGAGAAGCCCGTCACTCAATGAGACTCCATGTACCCAACCATATGGTAGGGTACTGTCACCCCAAGGTTTTTAAGGACACAAATGCTAATGTAATGAAGCACTTAGCACAGAGTCTGACACAGTGAACTCATTAATAGTCGCCACTGTTTTCATTAATAAGGCCTCACTCTGACCAGCAGAGCATGTACGCTTGCTGTAAGCTCACAAATGGCTGCATGCATGAGCCAGAGAAGAACCTCATGGCACCAGGACACAGAGCTCCTTAACAATTGGTCAGCTTGTAAGCAGAGCATAGTTTTCCCGGTTGTAACACTGAACTGGAAATACAATGAAAATGACAGATCACAGAGTACATTCGTAAGGATCTCATAACTAAACACCATCAGTTTTTTAAAAATCCATTGAAATATCTATGGACAAAGTAAAAATAAGGCATAACACAGAATAGCCAGGAACAGGTAAGACTATACCTCAAGATTATAAGCTCCCTGAGATCGCTCTTAACTGCACTGCTCTGTAAGGCTTCAATTATCACATACGCGCACAGGGGCTCTTAGTCCAGGCCCAGGAAATAGCGTCCCTGAAGTCTCTGAAGCCTGAAGTAAAGTGTGGGGCCAGGAATCTTCCTGAAGAGAGGAGCATAGTAGCCTTCAGGACACACTCCGGTGTAACCACTGAAAATGCAGGCGTGCTGAACACGCAGCTCACCTCCACGTGGGCCTCAGACCACCTGCGTGAATCTGCTCTTAAACATTTTCAAAGTTACTGGATTCAATTACTGTAGTTTCTGGATGTTAAATTACATGGCATTTATAGGAGAAGTGTAAGATGTGGGAGGATTCCTCAACTATACTAATTTGTTTGTTTCCTCTCAGAGTCAGAACCACTTCAGCAATGATTGCAATTTAAAACAGGAAATGAAGAGAAAAACTCATTTAAAAGAAAGGAAATGAATTAGGGGAAAAAAAATGTAAAACTGCATTTCAATAGAATTGGAAATAGAACTTGTTCGCTGAAGAAAGAATTTTTAAAGACTGTACAAAGGGTCCAAATTAACAAGGACAGAAATCCCAGCATCTCAGCCTTGAGGATCATATTCAAATGAGTAAGAACCTTGGCAGTGTGTCATTAAGAAAAGCAAGAAATTGGAGAAATGAATCCTTTGATTTCACTATCAGCTGCAAGCATGAAAACCACACGATCAAGTAATTCCACGGCAGGCCCTGAGACAGCAGCTTATGAAGCTGTCTGTGGTCCAGGGGTAAATTCCAGGAGAGACTGGAGTTCTGAATCTGAAACTGCAGGACCTCCTTAATAAGTTACTTAACCCCTCTATACTCCTTCTTCAAAACTCAGGGCAGTAATACCTACCTTAGAAGGCTGCTGTGAGAATTAAATCTAGTTTAGGTGAATTCACGTAAGGTGGGAAGGAGGGAAGGAAGGAGAACCCCTTCTTTGTCCCCATAATCCCACACCATTCAAACCAGACACGACTCTTTCTCCGTGGAAAGGGAAGCCACAATTTAAATGTCAGGAGAAACAAAATGGATTAATTCTTGGATTTTGAGCATCAGAGGCCCAAAGTCCAAGTGACTTAAGAGATTTCAAAGGTACTTGTGACTACCCACAATTTCACTTTAAAACCTATCCCAACCCACCCACAACCACATGCATCTAGAATTTGGCCCAGAGTGAGCACTCAATGAGCGTTAGGTACTATAACATACCACACACAATGCTGCACCAAAACCATCGCATTATAACACTGCGGGACTGCACACGTGTGGTCTCACTGGGGCAGAGAGGTGAGGAGGACCCAGGAGATCAAGAAAATGGGACACAAGGTCCCAGAAACAGGCCCAAAAGCCAAAGAAAGGGCTGATTTTCTGATTGGGTAGCTCATAACAACACAGGTTTTACCTTATTGCTTATATGTAATGCTAACATCTTCCACTGGATGAAAGCACTCAGAGACTTGTGCAATGCTGACTCACTGGATGCATTTCCACAAAACTACCGACACCACCCTCTACCACAGCCTTCCAAATGGGCCAACACATGCTCCAGGGGTGGGAGCATACAGCCTCAGGTGCAAAGTCATTGTGTTCTGAGTCTACAGAGACTGTTGGTCACATGTTTTCATGTGCCACACACACGAGCGAGCACAAGGACTGCAGTCTCCAGGTTCCAATCCAACTGCTGTTTAACTACACACACACTCATCAGGCCAGTTAAATACAGAGCTTTAGGCTGAAAAACTATTGTCAATACTGGAGAGTGCATTACGAGAGTGCTCTTCGACTAATTCACCAAAGCACTTGGCACCTGTGGGCTCTGACCCATGTTGGAACAACCTCATGTGTGAACACTGAAGTATCTGCATGTGTCTACAGATGAAGTACGTCTGCAAGCACAGAGACACAGATGTGCATCCAGTCTCAAGCCGATCAAGGACCTATTAATAATTAATGTTCAGAACATACCAAAAACAGAGTGAGTTTACAATCTCTTACATTCAAACACCTTTCTGGAAAACAACCTAAAAATACTCAGCGCCATCGACTCAGAAACACCTCTTTTAAGAATGCATCACAAGAAAATAATCCAAAATGCAATCAAGGATTTACTTATTGAGATACTACATGTATTAACAACAGTGAAAAAGTAGAAACTACAAAGTGTTCATCAGTAGAAAACTGCCAGGTTACAACACCTCCTCCTCATGACAAAATACTGGGCCTCTACTTTCTTTGTGAAACAGCTTCATTGAGATATGATTCTTACACCACACAATTCAGTTGCTTCGAGTGGTTTTTAGTATAATTCACTAAGTTGGACAACCACAACCACAACCTAACTCTAGACATTTTGTCCCTCCCACTAAAAGAAATCCTGTACCCATTAGCAGTCAACTCTGCATCCCCACATTTTAATTTCCCCACACCTCCACCCGCATTTGCGGTTGTTCATCTTGTGATCACAGCCATCTTCGTGGGTGTGAGTGGTATCTCTCTGTGGTTTTCATTTGTATTCCCTAATGACTAATGATGTCAAGCATCTTCTCGTGTTTGTTGGCAATTTGCATATCTTCTTTGGAGAATGTCTATTCAAACACTTTGCCCATTTTTTAATTAGATTGCCTTATTATTGAGTTGTAAAAGTTCTTCATATATACTAGATACAAGTCTCCTATCAGATATATGATTCGCAAATATTTTCTCCCATTCTGTGGGATGCTGCTTCACTTTCTTAAAAGTACTGTTTACAACACAATGTTTTAGTTTTGATAGAGTCCAATTTATCCGTTTTTTCTTCTGTCAACTTTTGCTTTTGGTATCATATCTAAGAAACTATGGCCCAAGGTCATAAAGATTTACTAGTACATTTTCTTGTAAGAGTTTTATGGTTTTAACTCTTACATTTAGGCCCATCATTCATCTTACTTTTGTGTACGGTGAAAGGGAATAGTGGAACTTCATTCTTTCGCATGTCAGTATCTAGGTGTCTCAGGACCATGTGTTGAAAAAAACCACTTCCCCATTGAATTCTCTTGTCATCCTTGTCAAAAATCTATTGATCATAAATGTGAAAGCATATTTTTGAACTCTCAATTCTATTCTATTGATCTCTATATCTATCAAATGCCAGTATGACACTGTCTCGATTACTGTAGTTCTGTAGTAAGTTTTGATACCTGTACATGTGAATTCCCAAACGGTTATTTTTCAACATTGTTTTGGCTATTCTGCATTCCTTGAATTTCCATATGAATTTTAAGATTAGCTTGTTGACTTCTGCTAAGAAGCCAGCTAGGCTTTTGATAGTAGTTGTGTTGAATCACCAGATCAATTTGGAGAGGGCTGCTATGTTAACAATATTAAGTCTTCGTATCCATGAACATGAGATGTCTTTCCATTTATTTAGATCCTCTTAATTTCTTTCAACACTTTTTAATTTTTAGAGTGCAAATCTTACATTTTTTTGCTAAATTTATAACTTTCATTCATTTTGATGCTAAATGGAATTATTTTCATAATCTCAAATTGTTCCCTGCAAATGTACAGAAATGATTTTTTTGTACCTTGATCTCATATCCCACAACCTCATTGAATTTACTGGCTTTCATAGTTTTTCGTGGATTCTTTAGGATTTTCTATATACAAGATAATGTCTTCTACAAATAGAGATAGTTTTATGTCATCTTTTCCATTTTAGATGCCTTCTGTCTACTTTTCTTGCTTAACTGCCCTGGCTAGAACCAATACGATGCTGAACAGAAGTGGAAAGAGTTTACATCCTTATCTTGCTCCTGATCTTAGGGGAAAAATTCAGTCTTTCCCATTAAGCATGTTAGCTGTAGATTTTTTTCATTAGAAGCCTTTAGTACAGAGAAATTTCCCTCTACTCCTAGTGTGCTAAATGCTTTTACCATGCTAGATTTTGTCAAATGCTTTTTCTGCGTCGATTAAGATAATTGTGGTTTTTGTCATTTATTCTGTTAATATAGTATATTATTCTGATTGATTTTCAAATGTTAAACCGTCCTTGCATCCTTGAGATAAACAGATATATAGAAGAGAGAGAGAGAATTAAAGAGAGGCTTATTTTAAAGAATTGGCTCACACAACTGCAGGGATTGGCAAATCTGAAATTTGTAGGGCAGACTGGTAGACTGGAAACTCAGACAGGGCTTCTATGTTGAGGTCTTGAAGAGAATTCCTGATTCTTCAGGAAAGCTCAGTCTTGCTCTTATGGCCTTTAATTGGGTAGATGAGGAGGCCTACCTATATCTCACAGCAACATCTAGACTGGTGTTTGATCAAATAACTCAGCGTCACAACCCAGATAAGTTGACAAAAAATTACCATCACTGTCAGTTTTGGTAATACGTGTCTTTCTAGCAGTTCCTTCATTTCATCTGTTATCTAATCTGTAGGGCAGTTCACAGTATTCCCTTAATGCTATATGTTTCTAAAATCACTCATTATTTTAGTAACTTGAGCATTCTCTCTCTTTTTTCTTCGTCAGCCTATATAAAGGTCTGTCAATTTTGACAAAGAACCAACTTTGGTTTTGTTGGTTTTCTCTGTTGCTCTAGTCTCTATTTCATCTGTTTCTGCTCTAGTCTTCATTATTTTCTCTCTTCTGTCTGTTTTCGATTTAGTTTGCTTCTTTCCTAGTTTCTGAAAGTGTAACATTTAAGTTAATGATTTGAGATCTTTTCTTGTAATATACTCAGTTACAACTATAAATTTCTCTTGGAACACTACATCTCATAAGTTTTGGAGGGACTAAACTTATGAGATTCATTTCATTTTCTTTTTCTCAGAGTAATTTCTAATTTCCTTTGTGATGTCTTCTTTGACTCATTGGTTATTTCGGGTGTTTTCTAAAATTTTCACATATTTGTCAAGTTCTTCAAATATCCTTGTTACTGATTTCTAATGCCACTATTGTTGGAGAACAGACTGTATGATTTCTATCCTTTCAAATTCATTGAGGCTTGTTTTATGGCCTCACGTATATTCTATTCTAGAGAATATTCCATGTGCACTTGAGAACACACATCGTGCTGCTGCTGGTGCAGCGTTCTGTGGATATCTATTAAATCTAGTTGGTTTTCAGTCTTGTTCAATCTTCTAGTCCCTTGATCTGTCTGCTTTTTCTACCCATTATTGAAAGTAGCTTGTTGCTACTTTTTAAAAGGCATTTTTTAAAATGTTGAATGACTTTGGAAAATGCTTAGGTATTATCAAAAAACAATATTGAAATGTGCATGCATAATATAATAGCTACTATGCAAAAAGAGTCCACAGACAAAAAGGCCAGAAGGAAGTTAGCCAAACATTCCAGTGACAGCTTCTGGGATGTGAAGCTACACTGTTATTCAATTTTCCAATTTTTTGACAGTAAATCCATCATTCTGACCATTTTCCAAAATGTTTTTAAACAGAAAATATAAACACATAGGAGTCACGGGCTTTGCGAGGATATGGCACCCTATTGTAATTTAACGGGGCTGCAAAACCAGCAGCCCTCCACTCTCCAGTTCTAATCCACTGGCAGCCCCAGAGCTCTCTGCTCTCACTTCCCCCTCGTGGGACTAACTGCACAGAAACCTTGCTATACTCAGATGCTTTGGTTTTACCTTTCAATGTTTCTGAGATTAACTGTGAACCACAAAAGTACCTTCACTGTGGGGGAACACTCAAGGAAGCCATGCAGAGGACATATGTAGCAGAAGCCTCAGTTTACACAACACATGAAAAAACAAAGTACAGTGAGGTACAATTTAAATACAAATACAGCAAATTAAAACAAATCATTTCTAAAACTAACTTATCGATGAGACAATACCAACAGCTCTTCTCTCCCTCCCTGTTACTCAAAGCCCTATTTATACTCTGAATGGAGACAGGCAGAAGAATGACCCCGCTACTAAAATTCAGCTAATGGTAAGTTCTCTGCACCACCTCTCCTGTGCATCCTGACTGGTCGTGAGAACTTACTTCCCCCCGCCGTGCCACTCACACACTAATCACAACTCCAGTGGCACTCCAACTCCATGAACTGCCTGCTAACACGCCCTTTCTGGGCAAAACTAACATGTCTACAAGCAAACTATACTTTTGAGATTCTGACTTACAAACAGGAATATAAAACATATTCGTAATGTTCTTAAGTAAATGCATTGTTTGTTCCAGTCCTGTCCTGTATTTGCTTTCATGAGTAATTTAAGAGAAAATGACATAGAAAATCAAATCAATTAGAGCTTAACCATACTGAGAGTGAGAATCAATCGTAAAATCTCTTCGCCTTTCACAACGTAGCCATCGTCATTCTTCCCATGCAGCCCAACCAACACTCAACTACCCTGAGGTATCAGTCCCAAGTGCCCAATCAAAATTGTCTCTAAATTTAAGCAGCACAGACGCATCAAAGAAGGGGGTGGGGGGGGACCTTGTTTTTCACTATGCTAAAAATATTTAGTTAAACTAAAATACAATTCCCTGCTTAAACTGTGCAATTCTGGGTGACAGAATAATGCTTCTTAATTTTAAATTAAATTTAACATTCTTAAAAGGAACATGACAGTCACTGTTAGAAAAGTACAGGCTTTACTTAAAAATTACACTATGCCTGGAGGAAAGGAAAACTCAAAACTCCAACCACACAGTGGAATAGTTTCATGAATTATGTTACATTATCTTAATAGAATATTATGTGCAGAAGGTAAAAATGACTCTACAAAGATTATACTTAATAATACAGGGAAAAGCTTATGTTATAAGCTTCAATGGGAAAAAAATATGAAACAAAATGTTATATACTTAATATGGCCTTGACTACATAAATACAAAGCACAGAAAAAAAGACTTAGATGAAATATACCAAAGCACCTGTTACCCACAAGTGGTGCGTGGGCTGCCACCCGTGACCCATCTCTGAGAGCCTGCCTGATGGGTACACGCACAGGCACAGCACTCTGAGTGATCGCTAAACAAGCAAGTGCCAGGAAGCCCAATGCAAAGGGAAGCCTGGACAACATAGCTTAGGTTCAAGGCTAGATGAGTCCCTTTTCTCCCAGCCCAAATCTAGACACCGGGGCCCACATGCTCAGTTTGCCTAGAGAGGAAGAGACTAGCCAATTCTTGTTCCCAAGCAGCAGCTTGGGATAGAGGCCTGACCCTGACAGATGAAAGCTTCTGCCTAGAGGCCACTCCTCTCCTGGGAAATCCATCCTTGGCCCTCCCATTGAGGCTGTGTCAGGAGAGACGATCTTCACTAAACGGGAGGCTGCAGGGTGAGCAGAGAGGTGTAAATAAATGTTCTTCTCAACAGTCAGATGGTCAAGTGTTCTAACTTTCTCCTTCATACTTGTCTATACTCTCCAATATCTCTTTATGCTATTTCTATTAAAAGTACTTAAAAGCCATTTTCTTTATTTGCACAACAAACACAAAAACTTTTTGTAAGGAGCCAATTCAACACAGGTGCATACTGAGCTTCTGCTCTGTGCAAAGCACGACGCACATGTAAGAACAGTCCCCAGCTTCAGAGAGGGGTATGACAAGGAACAAACAAAACAATACACATCAGTGATAAGCCAGAGCTAAACCAGAGTATTCAAAGTTTGTAAATTTTACCATTGCATGTATCCCTTAAAATAAAGTAAAGGTGTAATTCTCACAGGACTTGACTAAAAGATTATTACAACGGTGCAAAAGAACTCAGCTCAGAGCCTAGGAAAAACTTCAGTGTGCGTGTCCATTTTAAAGGGAATAAAAGGCTGCAGTAAGGTTCCCCTTAATACAGGGAACTATTTACCAGCACTGCAAACCTCGCTCTGGGGAACACACTGGGGCCTGGCTAGCGGAGGCATATACATACCAGCCTCTTCCTCATCTTTTCCAGGCCCCTTGCGGCTGATGGGGTGGTGGCCAATGAGGGAAAGTCACTGAGAGGGCTCCTGGGACAGTTTTTGAAAACAGACACACTCAGATGACATGCCCCTTTGGCCTCCGGCACTGTGCCCTTCACCATCTCCCTCCCCCCATACCTAGAGCTTGGACCCAAAGGAGGTGCAGCTGCCATCTTACGTGGAGGAAAGCCGCAGGCTAAGGCCATGACGGAGACACAATAAGATTGTAGCACCAAAAGCAATGTTTACTGGACACGGCTCTTCTCAATCCTCATGGCAACCAAAGAGGTTGGTGCCATTGTGATCTGCATGTCCCGAGTCCACGAGGAAATCACTAATGCGCAGGCCAGGATCTGAGCCCAGGCATGCGGGCTCCAGAGCTGCATCTTCCACACAGAGTCCTGGATGATGGAACTCAGCGCAGCATCTGCCACCCACTCTCAGTTCCTCAAGTCAAACACAATCACACCTCAGAGATTCCTAAACACTGGTGAGCCATAGGCCTCCAGGTACTAACCGTTCCACATTCTCCCGGGATAAGCACATCGGGCCCGTGATTCTCACTCAGCAGCCACTTCCAGGCCAGCAACGCTCAAATTCGCCTCTAGCATAGATCTCTTTCCAAGCTCCAGATCCCATTAGAAACATCCACTTGATCCACCACAGAGAAAGCAAGTTCCATGCATCCTAAATCAGACCCTCCGCCCCACCTCCTGAACCTGCTCCTTCTGCTCTCTGTCCTTTGTTAGGAACGTGGGAAGCACGCTGGACCCTTCCTCCTCACTCGCCTGCATTCCAATCCACCTCCACCACACTGTGCACATCAACCCCTTCGGCATCTCGTGGACCAGGCCCTCCTCACCAGGCCCAGGCCTCTTTCAAGGGCTCCCCTGCCTCCACCTGCCTCTGGCCTGGGCCACTCCCACCAGCACCATGCCTCTGTATGTCCATATTCCCTCTCATTGCTACTACAGACTCTAAGATGGCATGGATCCTACATTATCCTCATCCTAGACCTGCCTTCCTCAATGGCCTGAGCTGAGGCCAAAGTAGTAGCTATCTTCCTGCTTCCTCTCAATTCCAAAAAGGTAAAACTCAAAAATGTGTTCTGTGCCTGTTCCTGGAAGAATGTGATATCTCCACTGGAATTGCCAGCTGGGGTCTCCCACACACTGTGACTAGCCCGTGGGTCAAGGATGTAGTCTGCCAGGGCAGCACCCACACAGGGCTCTGATCTGGAACAGCACACTCGAGCTTCAGCAAGTTTATGGTTTACATGTCTACTGTTTCTTACCCACTCCCCAGGCTTCAACCCCTGAACTTTTCCATGATCGATTTCTCCGAGCATGTTACACCTTCCCATTGCAACATTCCACTCACGGGGTTTTCTCCCCAAGCTTCAGTAACACCTACTCGACCGCATTTACCAGACTCCACTGCCTTGACACACTTTACACACTGCTACCCCTACCTCTGAGGTCATGAGAGATCTCTTGACCACCTTCCCCAGTGACAGGCACCTTCAGGGCCCAACCAAGACTGGTGGGTGCCACTCAAACAGAGGTTAGTTACAGATTTGTTTCACATTTACTCGGAGAGGTTGTGGCTAGCACTAGTTAGGAGCATGCATGGGCCTGTGAGCTTCTGTGTGGGTGTGTTTACGTGCATATGTGTGTCCGTGCATGTGCACATGTGTGTGCTAAACTTGCAATTCCAGGCTCTGCATCTTCCAACAGCAGGACCAAACTGCCACCCCTACTCCCCTACAAGTTGTCTCTCCAACTCTGATCACCCTGTCCAGCCTCCTGCAGAAGATGAACATCCCCTTCTTTGTCAGGAAGCAGTCAATCTAGTTTGATAAGCCAAGTCCTCCAGAACAGATCCTGTTTGTCAACCTCAAATAACTATTCACTTCCCACATCCTTTCTCAAGTCGAAAAACATGGCATTGAGAGGCCCTAAATGCCAGCACATGTGGAGTCAAGGCCTCCCGCTGAGGGACAAGACTAGGAGTAACTGCTGCTCAGAAGTGTCGGTGTCCTACTGGGAGCAACACAGTCATCAGCAGTGCTCCTGGCTCCCCCACCTCCTGTGGAAACCAACAGGAGTGTGCAGCAGGCCAGGAGCTATGGGGTCTTTAAACACTCTGGCACATGGTAGACCTGTACTCCCAGAAAAAGCCCTGCTCCCACTTCCGCTCAAGCCCTGCAGATCTGTCTGCTGCTGCCTGAGGCCCGTGAAAGAATCCCACATCCAGAGGATTTCTTATACCATCAATTAACTGGACTTGGGTCCTGTATTTCAACTTCGAAGAAAGAGGAAAATCCAAGTAACAACACAAGCTTACCACAGAACCAGCCCACCACAGCTGTCAAGAGGTGTGCACAGTCAGCTAATACCCCTTGCCATCTGCACAACAAGTACCTAACGGTCATGTGACAGCCTGAATACTGTTGCTAAAATACCACCAAGGTGCTTAGGACCAAACACAGAATCCTATCATCAGGTTTTACCCTCTGAATGAAAAAAAAGTATCTTAAAGCTCTTCAGTAAGTAAAGCATGTGAGGGTTACTTGCTTAAAGACCCAGCAAACCAGAACAGCCTTTCTAAAGCGTGCTTGCACCTCTGCCCAGCGATTTGCAGCCTGTGGGTCCCTGGTCTGTGGGCTTCCCCAGATACCTCCAATCTCTTTTCCACACACAGCCAGAGTGAATGTGTAAAGACAAGAATCTGAGCACATTGTCTCCCAGCCTCAGGTCCATCAGTGGTTTCGCATGCCTTTAAGACTGGACCACAAGTTCTTCCTATGATTCACCAGTGCCCTAAGCCCAAGCCATGCCTGCCTTCCTGAAGGGCCATCGCTCATCCCTGACTTGTCACGCTGCACACCTCTTCTGGCCCCTCTGTGGTGCTTCAATTCCAGGCCAGCAGTCCTGCTGCATGCTCCACGTGCCCAGCCTTAACCTGGGATCTGCTCAACCCACTAGACGTGGCTAACATGACATCTGGTCCAGGAAGCCTCCTCAGACCCCTAGACCGGGATGGGTTCTCCTAGCACCCTGTATTAGTCCATTTTGTGTTGCTATAACAGAATACCTTAAACTGGGTAATTTATAAAGAAAATGAAATTAATTGCTTATAGTTTCTGAGGCTGGGAAGTCCAAAGTCCATCTGGTGATGGCAACAGTGACCCCGGGGTTTCACACTGCAAGATGGTGGAAGAGGAGAGAACAGAGAGAAAGACAGACTCTCCTCTTTTAAGCCCTCAGAACCACAACACTGACCACCATTTTTAATCCATTCACTACTGCATGGTCCTACAATCCAATCATTTCTTCAAGGCTCCACCTTTCAATTACCATAATAGGATTTCCCACCCTCTTAACAGTCACAGTGGGGGCTAAGTTTCTAATACATAAAACTTGGGGGACACAATTTAAGCTTTGATGAGTTTTGGGGGGACATAATTCAATCCAATACACACCCTATGATTCCCCTGGATAATGTGAATGGTGATTACTTTAAACTTTTTAATTACTTGTCTATCATCTGTCTTCCCTGCTACAACCACAAGCTCCAAAAGGGCAGGAATTAGACTGTCATTGTTCACCTGCGTCCCCAGCACAGCAGAGGACCAGAAGATGCTCAGTCACACTTGCTGAAGTGAACTGACACCATATCCACACCCCAGTGCTCAGAGCAAGGCTCACAACACAGAGGGAGCTCTGCAAAGGTCCGTGTGAGTGACAGCACTTCAGCCACAGAAGGCAGGCAGGTGGTGTGCAAGCCAAGTTAAACAGACATGAGGCTTTACCGTATAAAGAAAGATGAACTTGGACTATAACAATGAACTTCCCCAAGCCTGGGAAACAAGATCTAAAAGGACTACAAATCTACCATTTGCAATTCAAGGCCAAAAAATAAAAAAGTCCACTTAATAGAATAATCAACTGCCAGAAATAAATGATACATTTTATACAGGTGTTCCAAAGCACCACTGTACATGCACTCAGTGCCTGGGTGTATTTTTATATGTGTGTGCATGTGTGGCATGCACACGTGTGTGCATATGGGAGGAGGTTGCAGGAAGGCAAGTAGAATCTCTTTGAACTCATCTGAAGATACCACTTGTAGAACACAAATTCCATTTTCTACAGTTTTTCTTTCTCCTGGACAATTAACATCATGGTCATGTCCCTTCATCCCATCTTGCTGATAATCAGGCAAATGCATTAAGAGTCACTTGGGTCTTACGACCTAAGTTGGTGGTAAGTAGTTAAGACAAACTTATTTACCACATTAATTAACTGGTCTATTTAACATGGAATATCAATTCTCTAATCACATCTCAGCTGAACTTCTGCTTTCAATTAACAGCTCTGAAGTCTACTGACAGAGGCCCTACTGTTCTAGGATCATTAAGAACATTTTCATTATCTGTCAAATGAGGGAGTAAGCAGCAGAAGAGCGCGCACTCTCAGGGGCGGCCTCTCCCTGCTTAAAAGCTGATCAGGGAGTGAGTGGCGGCAGTTCTCATCAGTTGCTTAGCAATGAAACGACCTCCCATGAAATCGTAACTGGAAACAAAAGTGTTAGAGGGTTGCAATAAAATCTACTATGTGGATATGTGGTCATCCTCAGAGGATAACCTGTCCTCCAGTAAACCTAATCTCTCCAGATTATTGCAGTGATGGGAATCTGAAGAAGACTAGAAACCAAAATGGCTAAAAACACAATTTAATAAAAACAAGCAAACACTAAACCAGGAAGGTTCACATGAAGACAAATTAAAATTGCATTTAAATTAAAATGCTACAACTAAAGAGTAAATGCCATCTTTTGTATTTATTCTTTACTCACAGATGAATTCAAAAGTAGATCCCTCGCTTACCAGAATTTTTTAAAAACTTAAAATATGTTCAAAACAGGTAAGGTTACATGACAGCTGGCTGTTGTGCAGAAAGAGAAAACAGCACTCAGAGACGCAGCACAGCCAACCTAAAGCTCTGCTAAAACAGGTATTTTGCATCTGAATAATATTCACATAAAACAAAGTATAACTAGTATATCCAAAGTAGGAAACTGATAAATTGCCACAGAAACACAATTAAAGAAGAGCTGGTTTTTAGCTTGTAAGCAAAACATGCAACTAATATTCTATCTCCTTAGCCTTATCCACTTAAATCCAAACCATTAAAGCCGGTGCTCTGATGGCCATTAGAAATAAACCACACTCCCCAAATATATTAAATTTCTCTCCATATATTATTAAAAAGAAAATATTAATAATTATAACTACATCTTAAAGTCTTCCATAGTTGAGCATGTGGATTGAAAGACATTTTTAAAAGTTGGCATCAATGAGAAAACTATCATTCGCTATTATCATTACTTGTTATCAGTAAAATTAAAGTTAATAGCAATTTTCAGTATTGGTATAATTACAGGTTGTACCACCCCCCAGCCCACTAAAGGTCGTGTTGATGTTTGTGGGGAGAACTATCGTGATAAGGAACTTACCTATATATTCGCAAATGAAGACCACAAAGAACGGAGTGACGAGGTCGTTTATCCCCTGAACATACCCACTGGCAGGGTGACGAATCGCCCATATAAACAAGATTCTTTCAAAAATCTGAAAGGAAACAGAGCAGGTGGTGAAGCAAAAACCGAGCATGGCAGAAACTCAAATGTATACACTCTTTTCCTTAAATATGTGCCATCCATATTTTGTCATGTCTTCAGTATTAAAACACAAATATAAACAGATATCAATTCTGTTTAATTTCTTGATAAAGTTCCAATTATCTTAACTGTTATTGACTCACAAGTCATGGGCAGTGTGTCTCCAACCCTGGGCCTAGCCCTTCCCCACGACCTGCCCTAACAACAGACACTCTGCTCCTGCAGGCGGCAGGTCACCACAGCACCCACTGCCCGGGGCACTGCTGCAGCACCTGGCACGTCCTGAGCACTTGCTCAGTGAGGGAGGGAGGGAAGGATGGATGGTCAGACAGGTGGACAGGTGAAAATGTCCATGGACGGATGCTCTGAATTTCCCTCATAAGGTAAATTAATTTCTTCAAACCCTGGAAAGCTATCACCATCTAAGAAGCCACACGAAAGCACCTTCCCGTCACAGACAAACCCCGCCAGGCTGGCAGCCTGCGAGGTGCCCGCGGGAGCCCACTCAGCCTCCCTCTTTCACACCGCCCTCACGTTCCACTGATCCTCCTCTTCACAACCCTCACCCCACCACCCTCCTCCATCTTTGTTCATGAAAGGACTTTGCCGGGGTGCACCACAATCCCATCACCCCAGGCCACACACGTGCACATGTGCACACACACGGCTGAAAGCCTGCACATGCTCCACACCTCCCACCCCCCGGCAGCCTACAGGCTACAGGGCAGCAGCCTCCCGTGGCCTGGCTCATGCTCCTACCCACGCCAGCACCTGCTCCAGCCACACTGAGCCACCACACCCTTCTCTGAGCCTGCAGGCTACTACTGCCTCTTGCGCTTCCTTCTGTCTAGAAAGCCCTCCCTGCTATACACTGAGCCTCGACTTCCCCAGCCTTCGAGAGTCAGTTGAAGCACTACTCCCTCAGGGAAGACTCTGTTCTGTCTGCTCCTCCCACCCTCTTTCTGGAAGAGCCAACCACCCCCTACACGGTGACCCTCTAGGCTCCTCCAGCCCCCACATCCCTCGCTGCTGGCTCCAGCCTGCATCCCAAGTTCAGTGCTGGCCGGGGCCAGTCTGACAGCTCTGTCCAGGCCTCACACGAATACAGCGCAGGGTGAAGACAGGACAGCGAATGCTCCAACAGATGAATGAGTTACGTCACTTCCAAACAACCCGAGCCTTGCAGAGCTAACTGTATTTGTACCTGAGGAAATCAATTCCTTCCCCCAAATCACCATCAACTCTGGAATTTACAAAGGAGGGGCCTAGGGCCCAGAAAGGTGAAGTCTCTTAATGCAGGGCACACAGTCCACTAGTGGCAAAACCAGCCATCAATCCAGTCCCTCCAATACCCACATTGGTACACGAGCCACTGTGGTTGTTCAAATGAGCAACAAAGTGACCACCACCTGCAACACAGCGGCCACCAAGTAACTGCTGAATGAGTAACACATTCACACACATGTAGTGACACACATTTTCCATTTTAAGTCAACAGCTTTCTAGATACAACTGAATATTTAAACAAGATCAAAGACCAAAATCACTTGACAATGCAGCACCATTTATGTATTTCTCAACAGCTGATGCACATGCTCCAGTGTCAATAAAGATGTTATCAGCGGCCAGATGAACAGCCCTGTGGGTGGCCCCAGAGAGACAGACAAGGAGGCAGGGCAGTGGTAGGAAGGGCCCCTCGGACCGCAGCACCCTAGCCAGGAGTCACTAGTGCAGCAGCCACTGCCCTGCTCAGCCACCAGGACACAGAGAAGGCCTTGCCAACACTGTGGGACCATAAACAGCACTCCTCACAGTAAGGCAGGCCTGTGACAGGCTGCAGGACGGGCGGGAAAGTCAACGCAGGCAGAGGGCACCATGAGCTCCAACGGCCCCCATGGCCCGCACCAACAAGCCTGTTAAAAGGGAGAGGAATGGACATGAACATGTGCGCAGACAACAGCACGAACACGCACATAGGCACAGGCCAGTGAAAGAGCTCAGGGTTTGTGTGGGAAACCACACATGACTGGAAATCAGAATGACCAGGCTTTTCATGATGACAGGGCTCCCTGGGTGGAGAACTGTTTATATTTCTCCCTGAGAAGACCTTCCTATGAACAGGCTAAAGTCTAGGATTTAGGGTGGAGAGAAGCTGCCAAACGAAAACCGAGGAGAAGCATCCACATCCGGCCCGGGAGCACCAAGTCGGCCTTACCAAGGAGGAGGAAGGCAAGCGCGTTTGACCCCCCTGGGGACTGTGCGCCTGCAAGCTGTCTCCAGGCCCACACCAACACCCAGCACCTGGCTTGGCAGTTCTGAGTGCATGCCAGCCTCCGCACCAGCTAACTCACATCCACTAATCACTAGAGACTCGCATCCCCTGCCCACTGGTGTTTATTCTGGACAGGCGCTCCTAGTCCTTCATGTACTACAGATCGAAGAAAGTTGCACTTACAGCCATTCAACTTCGGGCTTATAATTTCCCTATAACAACAGCTATTAATTAAGAACACAAGAGAAACTTCTATAATTTATGCTTCTTTGGGTGGGAGAGGGGAAGAAAAGGCAAGTGACTGCTTGATTTCCTTCTCCTCCCTTCCTCTTGCCACTGCCACGGTGGGGTGCACCAAGAAGCCACAGTTGGTGCCACCTCAAGTCAGCCACTGCAAGTCCCAGGCCACCTGCACTTCCTTCCACGTGGCCAACCCACCCTAGAGACAGAACCTTTCACCACCCACTGCAGAGTGCACAAGAGAAACCATCTGTCCAAGACGTTACCAACAGATCAGCCTTGTCTAGACTCCAGGGGGGAAAATTCCCAGTGACTGCAGAAATGTAGACCAGACTTCCACAAACACAGAATGCCAGGGACCCTGGGAAATCATGAGCCCAGCAGGATGGAGAGGGGCCACTGGTTCCTGACTTGTCCAGTCTAAGGAACGGTCCACAGGACAGCAGCAGGTCAGCAAAAGCCCAGCACTCATCCGAGGGGCCTCAAGGACCTCGGCAAGCAGACCACACATGCCAACCTCTGCCTGCGCACCCGCTCCCTGCCCTTGAGCCAGGGCAGGCCCCTCTTCCCACCCAGTCCCAGCCCTCTTTCCATGGCTGCCCCGGGATCTGACATAGACCCAATTTAATCAGCTGTTTCATTCACTCATTCATTGAAGGCTCTGAGCAGAAAGGCAGGAGTCACAGACAAGAGATCACCCAGTGTGGACAAGCGTGAAGCTGATGGACAGGGCGGCTGCCTCAGTCAGAACCGCAGGAGGAGTCTCAGGGCCCAGGGCTTCCTTTTCCTTGTTGAGTTTTTTCACTGTGATTTATTCCTTTATCTTTTTGTCTGAACTCACTTCATATAAGTTACACTTTTCTCTAGTTTTAAAGTTGCAAAACCTAATTCTGATCCCAAAGTCATTTAGTACTCTTTTAAGAACTTCCTTCCCAAATCATCTGAAATTATACTGTGGGGCCTAAGCGTCCCCAACCTCCCTCTGAAAGCCCCCGTCTTCATGACCCTCAGCTCGTTTCATAACAAGGTCTTCCAAGACCTGAGGTAAAATGTTTTCTCATCTTATATCATATCACGCAAACCAGGAAAGCACTCATGGTGTGAGAGCATTCGAACGGTATTTCTGCAGACTATCCTAAAATTGTCTTGCCATGTGATTTTCATCATAATGAGCTCTCCACAGATCAGATACCAGTGAGAGCCTGTTCTAAGAAAAAGAGGTCTCATTCCCAACGCAGAGGGTCACGTGCCATAGGACTTCTAAGCCAAGCATCGAATAATTGTACAGTTATTTTTCAAAGTATGTACTGAGCCATTTCTAAGCTTTTGCTCTCGGATTGGTGAAAAAAAAAAAAAAAAATTACAAATGACTAATTCCATATCACTTTTTCCAAATAAACATTTTCAAAGTTTAACAATGCAGCTCCTGAAAGGGGCACACATCAAGCATACCGCTCACTCCCTGGATGCTCGTCTGCTGACATGCAGGACTCTCAACAGACAGCGCCTCCAGGAAGCTCCGGGTGAGCAGTCGTCTGCACCTCCCACTTTGCCTGAGCTTCCACCAGCTTTCCACCCCCATCAGCGACTCCGCGCCTCTGCTGCTACCCTAGACAGTTCCAACTTTTAAAAACAGAAATCAGATAAGTATCTTTTAAAGGAAATTAGCTTCCTCATTCCTCCACTGAGGTTATCTCATGACGATGGTCCAGCCAAAAGGAAAGCAGCTCATGTGGGCCTCCTCTTCTTGCGCTACTCAGGAATGCATGCAGAGCACAGGTGGTTTTGGTCCACTGAGACACCTCTCAGTCTCCCACACCCCCATGACAGAGCCCAACTCCTCAGAACTCACTCAGAACACTGCTGGCCCCTCCAGACTCAGCCCACAGGAAAGCCAGAGGACAGAGTTAGTCGGAAGTCCATCAAAGCAAAGCAGGAATAGCCAATGGGTCACCAAAATCAAGGGTCAAAAGCCATAGGGACAAAACCAAGAATTCCAGGAGAGAGGCCTGGCGAGCCCAAGCAGCCAGCAGCCCAAGCACAGTGGAGAGTTCTGGTACAAGCTCCTAGAAAAGGCCCTGCTCCCCCCGGGGCTGGCCCAGGCTGCTGTCCAGGGCAGGGAGGGCACACAGGCAGGCAGGCTGGCTCAACAGCAGGGAGAGTGCCCAGTCCAGAGTGTTCCCACTATATGCTGAATGTGACTGACCCTGCAGCTGGAAACCCACTCTGCTACCTTTCCTGCAGATTCTCGACACAAAAGTGAGTCCCTCCTTCTCAAATCTGTAATGCACTTCACCTCAGCAATCACCCCCAGGCACCTGCCAGGCCAAGATCTGTTATGCACTTCACCTCAGCAATCACCCCCGGGCACCTGCCAGGCCAAGATCTGTGCAAACTGTGGGCATGAGGGTGGGTTATACGCAGAGACATCAAGTACACCAGGGAGCGGGGCCTGCAGCCCAGCCTGGGAGCAGGACACTCTTCCCACAGGCTGATGAGCAAACACTTCCTAAAGGACCAGGTCAGGAAACAGAAGGAATCACGGAGCCATGAAGCCAGGCAGCATCAGCGTTACTCCAAAGTCAAGTGTCCCCACAAACTGCCCCTCCACAGGGTGTCTTCTCTGATTCTTTGAATGAGAATAGAATACAGTCAGTGGAATGCATTCTGTGATTCCTTTACAACTTTAAACAACCTGTACAGGTTTCATGTGTGCACATCTTCACCCCGCACTTCAGCACTGTTGGTGACAGGGACCACATCTGGTCTTGATGTCACCCACATGCCCATCGGGTGTCTACTCGCATCCCTCAGGGGGTTCACAGCCCCCAAACTCTGTATGTCAAAAATCCAGGTATTTTAGTAGCAGCTTCCGCAGGCAAGGGGAAAAGAATGCATTCATTTGTACAGAACTACTGGGAGAAACAGGGCCAGCCTAGTAAACAGCAGACAGGAGAGGGCGAGAAAGACCTGTGGCAGCACGTTAACCTCCATCTCAATGAATGCGCTGTCAGTGTGAGCAGCAACATCGTCTCACAAAGGACAATAGAAGAAGGGTGCCCCACACATGTGGGTGTGTTTAGTGAAAACAGAGAATGATCTTAAATGGCTCTAGCAGTAAATACTCACTAAATATTATTAACTATTAAAGTTCTCTTGGCAGTCCTGACATTCATGTCTTTGTTACAGTGGGAATTCATTAAAAGTAGTTCAAACTTTAAGCCCTTCCCGAAGTATCTTTTCTGCAAGTCAGTTTATATTCACCAATAGTAAAAGGTTGCTCCTACTTGTTACCACCAGGGCTGAAGAAATTAAAAAACTAGAGGCACTCCCAGTTCACTTGCCAAATTTTAGAAACTCAAGCACCACAACACACATGCTAATTCAAAAACCAAAGTTTCTTCCTAAAAATCTCAACAGGATTCTTCCACAGAAGGCTCCCGGGAGGGGCTCAACGGGCCCCTACTCGGCAGCTTTCTGTCTTCCCTTTGTACACCTTATCAAAGACCCCCACACACCTCCACAGCAGAACTGGAACGCCAGCAGGTCAGTGCACGTGAGGAAGCCAAGGTGTTCTCAATACTAAAAAGTGAAATAAGCTGACATTGAAAATGTTGCTGTGTTCATGATTACTTATTAAAAAAATCTGGTTTCAGAAACCTAAAACATCGTACCTCTACCACATGCATCAGCAATACGACTTCACAGCATATAAAACACCATGAGATAATTTCTGTGAAAGGAACAACAAAAAATAGAGTTCTGTTGAGAAGACCTACGGGATTTATATCCCTCAAAACCCTTTGGCATTGCAGGCTCACATAGAAGTTATTTACAACTGAAGTTTTTGCAACATGATTCAAGGAACATTCCCCCCAAATGAATTATAACACCTGATAAATGAAACCAAAATAACAGTCCATAAAAAATCCAGAATGGATTAAAAGGCAAACATATCACATAAAATATACACCGAAGTACACCAAGATAACTCCCAAATATATATATGCATACAACATAATCAATGTGTAGAACTCTCATTTTAACTTAGCAATAATGCCATATTTGGTGTTAGATTATTGAATATTCACTTCATTCAAATATGTTAATTTACATCCCAAATTTTGTGCCATTGTCAGGTGTCTTCATAGGTTACCAAAACACAGAGACTTCACTATGTTCAAAACTAAGTACTTAAAAGAAACAATACTCTCAAATAAAACATAGTGTCACTATTACCAGAACAAATATTTAACACAACTGATATGATTACATGTCAAAGCATGACTGGAGAATCAATAAATGGTTAGAAAGCATTTTTCAAATTAAAGAGAAACTTGACTTCCATTTCTGGCAGTATAACACATTAGATTTTAACAAACTTAGTCCTGCGATGCACTAAAAAAAACTATCATCAATAGAGCAAGATGGTCAAATAGAAGACCTTCCCACTCATCTCTCCCAGAAAGAAAACAACAACAAATAAACAACTACATTTGGATTAAAATAACTAAAGCAGAGCTCCAAAGGACATCAAAGAAGTAACAGAAACGCTAGTGAGCACAGGAACTGAGGACGGCCAAAGAGAGAATGAGGAAACACCGGCCTCCACCACCCAGCCAGGAGCAGCTGGGAGCCGGGAGAAGCTTCTCCCTACTGGGAAAAGGTAAGAGAGATGCCCCAGCAGCCCCCTCAATGCCTTGGATAAGTATAGTCTTCACCGCTGGGGACCCCCACAGTCCACACAAACTATAAGGCCAGCTGAGGGAGCTGCCTGGAGTCCACACAGTTGTGCTCCCCCAGAGAAGGGGCCAATGCGCCCCATCCTCTGTGGCCTGCACAGCTACTGGCTATACCACTTTGGAACTGGAACTACTTCTGAAGTGTGTCTTGCTCTGGGCCAAGTGGCCACAGCATCCTTTCATCCCAGAGGCTATACTGCAACAGAACCACCTCTACCTGGTGGCCTAACACCCCCAAGCCAAGCTGCAAGCAGCTGTTATACCCTACCCTGAGAAGCTACATGGCTGGGGAGATGCTCCAACTACACCTGCCAGTCACAACTGCACCCCACACCCTTCAGCCTGAGCTGAAATGGCACATCACCCCCCTGGTGAATTGGTGTCTTGGCTGAGCAGAGAAGCTATGTACCCCAGAACTGAGCTGACATAGTATCCCGTATCCCAGGGAAACAGAGCAGTGGCTGACCTGAGACACCCTAATCCTACAGGCCAAACAACTTTAGGGCCCTGCTTCTGGAAAGCTAGAATAGCCCCTCAGAGACTGAGATGCTGAGACATTTCTTTCTCCAAGAAGTGTAGTTAGCACTGTGCTTCTCCATGCCCCCCAGGACCCAAATTACAGGTGTACCCCACCATTCTGGGTCATTGCTGCCACTGCACCTGGCCTCACACAGTCTGATGTATTGCCAGGTCCCACTATCCTAGGGTCCACAGTCACCACTACATGTTGCCTCATCCCCTGGGACCCAAGTAATCAATGAGCTCTATTGGCTCTGGTTCCTGAATTACTACTATAGTCTGCTCCCTGGGCCCAAACCAACAGGGCACACCTTCTTCCCCAGAGCTGAGCCAGTGCTGTGCCCTGCCCCAAGCTTGAGGAGGGGCCTCAAAGTCAAAGGTCCTGAGACTGTGGGAAATCTACATGCCACCTTGTCATAAAGAGTGAATCTGCACCCCAAAACCTAGGTGCCACTATGGGTTCACAAGACCCAGGCCTAGGATCCTGGTTCCACAACCACTCTACACCTGGAACCCAGCACTGCTGCAGCTTCTCACAAGTTGTGAAAGAAGCAACACTGAGAGGGATCTTCTAGGCAAAATCTCCCCATTGTGAGGGAAACAAGAATAGGAGGACCCCAAAAGTTCATGCCACAAAAGACCTTAACAACCTACGCCACTGCTGCCACTAACTTCTAAAGACTATGTCCTATAAACACCCACAGTTATCTATGATATTGATTGCAGCTGAAGAAGCTGCTCAGAGACCATATCACTGCATCTACATGGAACCAGAATCACCACACATTTCCCAACCAGCACACTGAGACCCACCTAAAGGTGAAAGACTTTCTCTATGAAAGACACTCTGTGAGGTTTAGAACAGGAAATTTTTCCACCAGATGCACACACATCAATATAGGGACAAAAGAAACATTAAAAGCAAGGAAATATGACACAACTAAAGAAACACAATAATACGCCAGTGACAGGCCGCACAGAAAAGGAAAACTACAAAGTGCCAGAAAAGAGTTTCAAAATAATAATCTTAAGAAAACTCACTGAGATACAAGAGAATAAAGAAAGACAATTTCACAAAATCAGAATAATAATTCATGATATGAGCAAAAAATTTTGAAAAGACCCAAAGAGAAATCTTGCAGCTGAAGAATTCAATGAATGAACTAGAAAATACAATAGAGAGCTTCAACAGCAGACTAGATCAAGCTGAAGAAAGACTTTCTAAGCTTGAAGACAGGTAACTTAAAATTACCTAGATAAGTTGTTTAAAATTACTCAAGGTAGGGGAGAGGATAAAAAATTGTAAAGAAAGACTTAAGGAATTGTGGGACACCATTAAGCAAGCAAATGTTCATATTATGGAACTTCCAAAAGAAAATGAGACAGAAAAAGGCATGGAAAGCCTATTTAATGAATTAATAGCTGGAAATATCCCACTTCTTGGGAATATGAACATCCAGACCCCAGAAGCTAAAAGATCCTCAAATAGATTCAGCCCAAAAAGGTCTTCTCCAAAGTACATTATACTCAAATTGCCAAAAGTCAAAGACAAAGAGAATTCTAAAAAAACAGCAAGAGAAAAGTATCAGTTCACATAGAAGGGAATTCCCATTAGACTAACAGATTTATCAGCAGAAACTTTACAGGACAGGAGAGAATGTGATGATACATTCAAAATGCTGAAAGAAAAAAAATTGTAAGCCTAAAATACTATATACAGCAAAGCTATCCTTTAAAAACGAAAAATAAACTCTTTCCCAGACAAGCAAAAAGTGAGGGAATTCATCACCACTAGATCACCTTACAAGAAATTCTCAAAGGAGTCTTACATATGAAAGCAAAAGGACGATAACCACCATCATGAAAACACACAAAAGTATAAAACTTACTGGTAAAGCAGATACCAAAAGGGGGAAAAGAAAGAGAGAAATCTCATCAATACAGAAAATCACCAAATTGCAATGATAAACAATAAGAGAGGAAGAAACAAGGGATATACAAAATAACCAGAAAAAATTCAACAAAATGACAGGAGTAGGTCCACACCTATCAATAATTACCTTGAATATAAATGAACTAAATCCCCAAATAAAAGATATAGACTGCTGAATTTTTTTTAAAAAGACAACTATATACTACCTACAAGAAATTCACTTCACCTGTAAAGACACATGTAGACTGAAAGTAAAGAAACAGAGAAAAGTATTCCATGCAAACAGAAACCGAAAGTGAGCAGGAGTAGCTTTACTTAGATAAAACAGACTAAGTCAAAACTGTAAAAAAGAGACAAGGAAGGTTACTATATAATGAGAAAGGGATCAATTCAACAGAGGATATAACAGTTGTAAATATACAAGGAGTCTTCCAAAAAGCTCATAAAAAGATTCACATGATCTCTGAATTCCATTTTTCCATAAAAATTTTGCAGTACCATCACATATGCACCCAACATTGGAGCGCTCATATATATAAAGCAAATGTTATTAGATCTAAATGAAGAGACAGACTCCAACATAATAATAGTTGGGGACTTTACCACCCCAGTCTCAGCATTTAACAGATCATCTACAGAAAATAAACAAAGAAACATTAAATTTAAACCATACAACAGACCAAATGGAACTTAGAGACACTTACAGAAAATTTCATCCAACAGCTGCAGAATATATATTCTTTACATCAGCCACAGAATATTCTCCAGTGCTGACCATATGTTAGGCCACAAAACAAGTCTCAACACATTTTTAAAAACTGAGATTCTATCAAGTATATTCTCTGACCACAATAGAATAAAACCAGAATAACAAGAGCAACTTTCAAAAGTGTACAAATACATGCAGATTAAACAACACACTTCTGAATGATCAAAAGGTCAATAAAAAATTAAGGAGATTTCATGAAATCCTATCAAATATATTCTATGACCACAATGGAATGAAACCAGAAATCAACAGAGCAACATTTAAAAGTGCACAAATACATGCAGATTAAAAAACACACTTCTGAATGACCAATGGTAAATTAAAAAAATTAAGGAGATTTAAAAATTTCTTGAAACAGGTGCTCACCATTAGTCAGCTGGTTAGTGCACGGTGGTGATAACATCAAGCTCCACCAAGCTCAAGGATTCAATGGTTCAATCCCTACGCTGACTAGACAGCCACCAATACAATAAAAAATAAAATAAAATAAAAATTTCTTGAAACAAATGAAACAAGAAACACAACATACAAAAACCTATGGGATACAGCCAAAGCAGTATTAGGAGAACCATATACTGCAATAAATACTTACATCCAAAAAGTAGAAAGATTTCAAAAAACAACCTAACAATGTATCTCAAGGAAAAAGAAAAGCAAAAACAAATGAAACCCAAAATTAGTAGAAGAAAAGAAATCATCAAGACCAAAGCAGAAATAAACAACATTGAGGCTAAAAAAAATACAAAAGATCAACAAAACAAAATTTTGTTTTTTTGAAAAGATAAGCAAAATCAACAAACCATTAGTTAGACTAACCAAGAAAAAAAGACTCAAATAAATAAAATCAGAAACAAAAAAGGAAACATTACAACTGATACCACAGAAATACAAAGTATCATTAGAGACTATTATGAATAACTATATGCCAGCAAACCAGAAAACCTAGAAGAAACAGATAAATTTCTGGACACATACAACCTGCCAAAATTGAACCAAGAAATAGAAAGCTTGAAAAGACCAATTACAAGGAAGAATCAGTAAGAAAAAGTCTCCTATCAAAAAAAAAAAAAAGAGTCTACAGCCCAGAGGGAAGCACACACAGCCCAGCAGCCACCAAGGTGAGCTGAAACCAGACCTTTGTGGCACTGAGTCCAGTCTAAGGCCCCAAGGGGAAGGGAAGCGCACACAGCCCAGCAGCACTGAGGTGAGCGGAGACCCCTGCAGCACTGGGGCCCAGTCTAAGGCCCTAGGAGGAAGGGAAATGCACACAATCCAGCAGCCACCAAAGTGAGCTGAGACCAGACCCTTGCAGCACTGGCACCAAGGCTCAGCCTGAGGCCCAGAGGGAAGCGCACACAGCCCAGCAGCCACTGAGGTGAGCAGAGACCCCTGTGGAACCAGGGCTCAGTCTAAGGCCCAGAGGGAAGTGCACATAGCCCAGCAGTAGCCGCTGAGGTGAGCCAAGACACACGTGGCACTGGGGCTCAGTTGAAAGGCCCAGGGGGAAGGGAAGCGCACATAGCTCAGGAGACACCAAGGTGAGCTGAGACCTGCACAGCACCAGGGGCTCAGTCTACAGCCATGGAAAGCTAGAACAGGGGCCAAGGTGGTGTAATATAGATACCGCCACACCTACTGTCACCACAAGGACAGTTCACCATCACAGTAGCAGCCAGGGCCACTCTACAGGAAACCTGCCACTCACTTGACTACAATGATATAAGAAGAGTCACCAGTAGAGCCTGCAAATAGAGGAAGAATTCTTTATCCTCATAGCCAACCCCAAAGTGACAGAAGAAGCAAGTCCTCTACCAGATGACCAAACATCAATGAAAAAATACTAGAACTACAAACAAACAAGAGGATATGACACCACCAAAGGAATACAGTAATGCTCAAATTTCAGACTCCATAGAACAGGGAATCCTTGAAATGTCTGAAAAAGAATCCAAGCAATGATCTTAAGAAAGCTTGAAGAAATAAAAGAAGACACAACAAGGAAACAAGAAAAAAAATATCCAGAATATGAAGGAGGAAATTTACAAAGAGATTAATACCTTAAAAAAAAAAATGTAGCAGAACTCCTAGAAATGACAGATTCACCTACTGAAATAAAAAACACAACAGAGAGCTTAAACAGCAGGCCAGAGCAAGCAGAAGAAAGAATTTCAGATCTCGAAGATGGTCTTTTTGAAATAACTCAGGCAAACAAAAAAAAGGAAAAAAGAATTTAAAATAATGAGGAAAATCTAAGAGAGATAGCAGACAACCTCAAGCACTCTAACATCCAAATTGTGGGTATTCCAGAAGGGGAGGAGAAAGGAAAAGGTATTGAAAATATATTCAAAGAAATAATAACAGAAAACTTCCCAGGGGAAGGGAGAGATGCAGACCGTCAGATCCAGGAAGCTCAAAGGTCCACAAACAGATTCGATCCAAAAAGATCCTCTCCAAGACACATTATAATCAAATTTGCAAAGCTCAAAGACAGAGAATTCTAAAAGCATCAAGAGAAAAGCATCAAGTCACCTATAAGGGAACCCCTATCAGAATAACAGCAGACTTCTCAACTGAAACCATACAGGTCAGAAGAAAGTGGAATGATATATTCAAAACACTACAAAAAAAAATTGCCAGCCAAGAATTCTTTATCCAACAACACTCTCCTTCAGAAATGAGGGAGAAATAATGTATTTTCCAGACAAACAAAAATTGTGGGAGTTCACCACCACACGACCATCCCTGCAAGAAATTCTGAAGGAAGTCCTTCATCTGGAATCTGAATAATGAATGTCACTACCACAGATATACAAGAAAGCAAAACCTGCTGTTAAAACAAAAATGCCAGTGAGAAAAAGCAATAAGCTAAATCATGCCACCTCAAATATCCAACTAACATTGAAGAAGAGAAATAAAAGGAGAAGTAAGGATCAAAAGATATTTAAAACATCTAAACCAAAAGCAATTAAATGACAAGAATTAAACAATATCTGTCAATAACCACCCTAAATGTGAATGGATTAAACTCCCCATTCAAAAGGCACAGATTGAATGATTGGATTAAAAAGCTAGACCCAAGTATATGCTGTCTTCAAGAGACCCACCTCACATATAGAGACACAAACAGACTAAAAGTGAAGGGATGGAAAAAGATAAACCATGCAAATGGAAACCAAAAACAGATAAAATAGACTTTAATCCAAAAAGCATAAAAAGAGACAAAGAAGGCCACTATATAATGATAAAAGGTTCAATCCAGCTAGAAGACATATCATAAACATATATGCCCCCAATACTGGAGCGCCCAGATATATAATATAAAGCAAACACTCTTAGACCTAAAGAAGGAGATAGGACCTAATACATTAATAGTGGGTGATCTGAACACCCCTCTCTCAGTATGGGATAGATCTTCCAGGCAACGAATCAACAAAAAGACAGGATTTAAACTACACGTTAGACAAACTGGACCTGGCAGATATATACAGAACATTTCACCCAACAAGTAAAGAATACACTTTCTTCTCATCAGCTCATGGAACATTCTCCAGGATAGACCACATATTAGGTCACAAATCTAGCCTCAGCAAATTTTAAAAAACTGAAATCATTCCAAGTATCTTTTCAGACCACAATGGACTCAAATTAGAAATTAATAATAAGCAAAACTCTGGAAACTATACAAATACATGGAAACTAAATAATAGGCTCCTGAATGACCTATGGGTCCAAGAAAAAATATTTCTAGAAATTAATGAAAATAAGGATACATCATACTAAGACCTGTGGGATACTGCAAAAGCAGTACCAAGAGGCAGACTTATTGCAATAAACGCTTACATCAAAAGAATGAAAAGACTTCAAATAAACGACCTAACACTATGCCTCAAAGAACTTGAAAAACAACAATCCAAACCTAAAGGTAGTAGACGGAAAGAAATAATTAAGATCAGAGCAGAACTAAATGAAATAGAGATCCAAAAAATAATAGAAAAGATCAACAAAACTAAAAGTTAGCTTTTTGAGAAGATAAATAAAATAGACAAACCATTAGCTAGGTTAACGAAAAAAAGAAGACCCAAATAACAAAAATCAGAAATGAAAATGGAGATATTACAACCCATATCACAGAAATACAAAGAATCACTGGACACTATTATAAACAAATGTATGACAACAAATATGAACATCTGGAAGACATGGATAAGTTTCTAGACACATACAAACTGCCAAGACTGAACCAAGAAGAGATAGATAACCTGAACAGACCAATAACAAGCAAGGAGATTGAAGCCCTAATTAACAAGCAAGGAGATTGAAGCCCTAATTAACAATCTCCCAACAAAGAAAAGTGCAAGCCCAAATGGCTTTACAGCTGAATCCTATCAAACTTTTAAAGAGGAGTTAAAACCAATTCTCCTCAAACTATTACAAACAACTGAAACAGAAGCTACTCTCCCAAACTCATTCTATGAGGCCAACTAACTCTGATATCAAAACCAGATAAACACACAATGAAAAAAGAAAATTACAAGCCAATATCCTTGATGAACCTAGATGCAAAAGTCCTCCACAAAATATTAGCTATCAGAATACAGCAACATATTTAAAAAATTATACACTATGATCAAGTGGAATTCATCCCAAAGATGCAATGATGGTTCAACATACAAAAGTCAATAAATGTGATAGATCACATCAAAAAACTCAAGACCAAAGACCATATGATTATCTCAATAGATACTGAAAATGCATTTGACAAAATTCAACATCCCTTTATGATAAAGACTCTCAACAAATTAGGTATAGAAGGAAAATATCTCAACACAATAAAGCCATTTATGACAAGCCCACCACCAGTATCATTCTGAATGGGGAAAAACTGAGGGCCTTTCCCTTAAGAACAGGAACAAGACAAGGATGCCCACTCTCACCATGTCTACTTAATATAGTACTGGAGGTACCAGCCAGAGCAATCAGGCAAGAGAAAGAAATAAAGGGAATCCGGACTGGAAAAGATGAAGTCAAACTTTCCCTATTTGCAGATGACATGATACTATATATATAGAAAAACCTAAAGACTCTATCAAAAAACTCCTAGAACTGGTTAATAACTTCAGTAACATTGCAGAATACAAAATAAATGCCCAAAAATCAATTGCATTTATATACCCAAATAATTAACTAACAGGAAGAGAAATAAAGAAAGTAAGCCCATTTACAATTGTCACCAAAAAAATAAAATATTTAGGGATCAATTTAACCAAGGAGGTGAAAGAACTCTACAAAGAAAACTACAAACCACTTCTGAAAGAAATTAAAGACACAAAAAGATGGAAAGATATTCCATGCTCTTGGATTGGAAGAATTAACATTGTGAAAATGTCTATACTACCTAAAGCAATCTACAGATTCAATGCAATCCCCATCAAAATACCAATGACATTCTTCACAGAAATGGAAAAAACAATCTTACCCTTCATAAGGAACAAAAGACCCTGAATAGCCAAAGCAATCCTGAACAAAAAAAAGAAAGCTGGAGGCATAACACTACCTGACTTCAAATTATACTACAAAGCTACTGTAACCAAAACAGCATGGTCCTGGTATAAAAACAGACATTCAGACCAGTGGAGTAGAACTGAGAACCCAGAAACCACCCCTCAGGATTACAGCCATCTGATATTGGACAAAGGCAACAAAAATCTACATTGGAGAAAAGACTGCCTAATCAACAAATGGTGCTAGGAAAACTGGATATCCATATGCAGAAGAATGAAACCAGATATGCACCTCTCACCATATACTAAATCAACTCAAAATGTATTAAAGACTTATAAGACCTGAAACTGTAACATTACTAAGGGAAAATATAGGTGAAACACTTCAGCAACTGGGTCAGGGCACAGATTTTATGAACATGAGGCTGAAAGCACAAGCAGTAAAAGAAAAAATAAACTAATGAGACTACATCAAACTAAAAAGCTTCTGTACAGCAAAGGAAACAATCAACAGAGTGAAACAACAACCTACAGAGTGGGAGAAAATTTTTACTAACTATGCATCCAAGCAAGGGATTAATATCCATAATATACAAGGAACTCAGGCAATTATACAGTAAAAAAAACAAATAACCCAATTAAAAAATGGCAAAGGAGCTGAATAGACATTTTTCAAAGGAAGACATACAAATGGCCAACAGGTACATGAAAAAACACTCAACATCACTAGTCATCAGGGAAATACAAATTAAAACTACACTGAGATACCACCTCACCCCAGTTAGACTGGCTATAATCAAAAAGACGGTGAATAACAAATGCTGGCGAGGGTGTGGAGAAAAGGGAATGCTTCTACACTGTTGGTGGGACTGGAAATTAGTACAACTACTATAGAAAACAGTATGGAGGTTTCTCAAACAACTACAGATAGGTCTTCCATATGATCCAGCAATTCCACTTCTAGGTATATACCCAAAGGAATGGAAACCATCATTTCCAAGGGATACCTGCACTACCATGTTCACTGCAGCTCTGTTTACAATGGCCAAGACATGGAACCAACCTAAATGTCCACTGATGGATGACTGGATAAGGAAACTGTGGTATATATACACCATGAAATACTACTCTGCCATAAAAAGAATGAAATACTCCCATTTGCAACAACATAGATGAGCCTGGAGAAACTTATGTTGAGTGAAATAAGCAAAGTACAGAGGGATAAATACCACATATACTCACTCATATGTGGCAGCTGAGAGAGAAAGAAGGAAGGAAACAAAGACCACGGTAGTGCGTTGGACTTGCAGAGGGAGAGAACATTCCTTGGGCTACAAAGTGGAGTGGCGGGGGGAGAGGTTGGGGATAATTGGGTGGGGGACATGGGGTACAAATGCAATTTGTGCTAAGGGGTATGCTGTCAGTATGAATGTGGCCCTCACATCATGGGCATGAGGGGTGACAATCAGCTTTGTATCTCATGAATATTCATAACCAATTAAAAAAAAATTAAGCGCCACACCAGGAGAAAACATTGGCAAAACATATCTGACAAGAACTGAATGCAGAATATATAAAGAATTCTCACAACTCAAAAACAAGAAGACAACTGACCTAATAAACAAGGGTAGAGGACTTGAAGAGACACTTTTTTACAAAAGATGTGCATATGATCAATCAGCACAAGAAAGAATATTTATCAGCAACAGTCATAAAAGAATCGCAAATTAAAACCATGATGAAATTATACTACCCACCCACTAGAATGAATACAACATAAAAGACTGACAAGAGCAAGTGTTAGCAAGAATTCAGAGCAACAAGAACTCTAACACATCACAGTTAGGAAGGTAAAATAGTAACTTCTTGGGAAAACAGTGGTCATTTCCTACAAAGTTATACATACACCTACCATGGGCCCCAGCAACCCCACCTCTAAGTATTTACAAAGAAAACTGAAACTGAATATCCTTAGAAACACTTGTACACAAATATTTATAGCAGGTATATTCTTAATAGAAAAAAACGGGACCAACTCAAATGTTCATTAGTAGGGGAGTGGATAAGCAAACGGTGATGTATCTCTGAGATGGGATACTACTCAGAAATAAAAGGAATGAAATAGTGACATACGCAGGAAATGGATGAATCCAAAAAAGACATCACGCTTAGCAGAAGACTCCAGACACAATACAGTACACATGCACGTTTTCCATCCGCACTGGTGTGATTCCATTCAGATGAACTCTAAAAAGACAACTCTATTGTCCAATGACAGAAACGAGATCAGTGGTTCCCTAAGGCTGGGGAGCAGGTAATGGAGCAGGACACAAGGGAAGCTATTAGCTCATGCAGTGCTCCATGTCTTCAATGTGGTGGTAGTTACACAGGTATATAAAATCATTAGAAGGCAGAAATATATTAATGAAATGGAGCATTTTGAGAACATATAAGGTAATTAGAAAAGGAAAAATTTAAAAAACCAAAACTTTCCTGAGTTGATGAAGAGCAAAATCTTCCACACAAAGGCCTACATATTCCAAGAAACATTAACAGCCAAAGACTTAATTCTAGTAATATTTCACTCACATCCTGGTATATATATATTTTTTACTTTAAGTTTAAATTTAAAAGTACCTACATGTATCACAATAGAAATAAAAATGCCTAAAAGAGAACACAAGGTAAAGTCTTCAAACACAGAATGCTTACAGACCCCAAAATGACTGTTTTAAAGGTGACACGTCATCCTTTCTTGAGGACATCCATATTGAGTGCCCACCACATTTTCATAAAGAAATTTAGATTAGAACACAGAGAAAATTATGTGATTATAGGTCTATATAGTAAGTAGAAATTAAAAATTTGGGATAAAAAAAAAAAAAAGCCCACCTGATGGCTTCACTGCTAAATTCTAGCAAGCATTTCAAGAAGAATTAATACCAATTATTCTCAAACTCTTCCAGAAAATTGAAGAAGAGAGAATTCTTCCAAACTCATTCTATGAGGCCAGCATCATCCTGATACCAAAACCAGACAAGAATGCAACAAAAATGAGAAAAAAAAACTATAGGCCAATATCTCTGATCAACAAAGATGCAAAAATCCTCAACAAAATACTAGCAAACAGAATCCAGCCACACATTAAAAAGATCATTCATCATGATCATTAAAATCCAAGTGGGATTTTAATGCAAGGATGGTTCAACACACGCAATGCAATAAACAGATACATCACATCAACATAATGAAGAAGAAAAAACATGATCATCTCAATTGACACAGAAAAAGCAATTGATAAAATTCAACATCCCTTCACAGTAAAAACTCTCAACAAATTAGGTAGAGAAAGAATGTATCTCAACATAATAAAGGCCATATATGACAAACCCATAGCTAATATCACACTTAACTGGAATAAGAAAAGGATGCCCACTCTCACCAATCGTATTTAACATTGTACTGTAAGTCCTAGCCAGAGCAATTAGGCAAGAAAAAGAAATAAAGGGCATCCAAATTGGAAAGGAGCAAATTAAACTGTCCTTGTATACAGGCAACATGATCTTATATACAGAAAATCCTAAAAGTTCCATCACAAAAACTCTTAAAACTGATAAACAAATTCAGTATAGTTGCAGGATACAAAAACCAACATACAAAAATCAGTACTATTTATGCACACCAATAACAAGCAAGCTGGAAAAGAAATCAAGAAAGCAATCTCATCTACAATAGCTACCAAAAAAATTTTTTTAACTAGAAACAAATTTAACCAAGGAGGTGAGAAATCTCTACAAGGAAACCTATACAACACTGATGAAAGAAACTGAAGAGGACATGAAGACATGAAAAGTCATCCAATTTCATGGATTGGAAGAATAATGTAAAAATTACCATACCACCAAAGCAATGTACAGATTCAATGCAATCCCTATTAAAATACCAATGACATCCTTTATAGAAATAGAAGAAAAAAAAAATCCCAAAATTCATATGGAACCACAAAAACCCTGAATAGCCAATCAATCCTGGGTAAAAAGAACAAAGCTAGAGGCATCACACTACTTGACTTCAAAATACATTACAAAATATTTTTGTAGTAGAGTAGCCAAAACACATGATATTGGCATAAAAACAGACATATAGACCAATGGAACAGAATAGAGAACCCAGAAATAAATCCACATATTTTTGACAAAGGTGCCAAAAATATTCATTAGGGGAAGGACAGGTCTATTCAATAAATGATGCTGGGGAAACTGGATATCCATTTGCAGAAGAATGAAACTAGAGACCCCTCTCTCACTATATACAAAAAACAACTCAAAATGAATTAGAGACTTAAATATAAGACCTGAAACTATGAAACTACTACAAGAAAACATAGGAGAAATGCTTCAGGACATTGTTCTGGGAGAAGACTTACATTGTATAAGACCTCGAAAGCACAGGCAACGAAAGCAAAAATAGACAAATGGGATTATATCAAACCACAAAGCTTCCGCACGGTAAAGGAAACAATCAACAGAGTGAACAGACAACCTGTAGAATGGGAGAAAATATCTGCAAGCTATTCATCCAACAAGGGATTAATATCTCTAATATGTAAGAAACTCAACAGCAGAGAAAAAATAATTATAATAATCTGGTCAAAAAATGTGCAAATGAGCTGAATGGACATTTCTCAGAAGAAGATATACAAATGGCCAACAAGTATATGAAAAAATCTTCAACATCACTAGTCATCAGGGAAATGCAAATCAAAACCACGATGAGATATCATCAACTCACTCTAGTTAGATTGGCTATTAACAAAAAGAAAATAACAAATGCTGACAAGGATTTAGAGAAAGGAGAACTCATATGCTATTGGTAGAAATGTAAATTAGTACAGCCATGGAAAACAGTACAGATGTTACTGAAAATAGAACTACTATTTGATACAGCAACCCCACTACTGGCTATATATATCAAAAAAAAAAAAAAAAAAAAAGGACATCAGTATATCAAAGAGATACTTGTATATCCCATGTTTATTGCTTCACTATTCACAACAGCCAAGATATGGAATCAACCTAAGTGTCCATCAACGGATGAAGGGATAAAGAAAATGTGGTGTGTACACACACACACACACAACACACACACTGGAATAATACTCAGCCACAAAAAATAAAATAAAATAAAATAAAATCCTGTCATTTGCAGCAACACAGATGAGCTAGAGGGCATTATGTTAAGAGAAATAGGCCAGGAACAGAATGAGAAATACCACATGTGCTCACCCATATGTGGGAGCTAAGAAAGTTGACTACACAGGAGGAGACAGCAGAATGATGGTTATCAGAGACTAGGAAGGGCAGGGGAAGGAGAGACAGGAAGAGGTTGGTTAAAAGACACAAAATTACAGCTAGATAGTAAGAATAAGATCTAGTGTTCTATAGCCCTGTAGGGTGGCTATAATCAACAACAATTTATTGTATACTTTCAATTAGGATTCTGAATGTTCCCAACACACAAAAAAAGATAAACATTTGAGGTGATGGATATGTGACTGACCTGATCTAATCATTACACACTGTATGCACATATTGAAATATCACACAGTACCCCATAAATATACAATTATTATGTGTCAATAAAATATTTTTTAAAAATCCATTATGACCAATTTGGATTTATTTCAGGAAATGTACAGTTGGCTCAATACTATGAAATCAACTAATAAAATTCACCACATTAATAGATTAAAGAAGCAAAAGCATTATCTCAGATAATGGGAAGAAAAGGATTTGATAGACCCAACTACAATGTATGATATTTCTTCTTTTGGTGGCTGGCAGGTATGGGGATCCAAACCCTAGACCTTGGTATAATAACACCGCACTCTAACCAACTGAGCTAACTGGCCAGCCCCACCTATGATTTTAAAACTAAGAGCAAGGCTCCTTCCATGAGGTTAAAGCCAAGCATAGAAGAGCAACCAATTTGCTGACAATGACCTAGTACTGGAGACAGTAATAAACTGTCTTCTGAAGCCATTATCCCTACAGATTTGCTGTCACTTGCAGATAAATCTAAGCCTCACATCTACAATGCCAGAAATCATAACTCGATTTTGCCTACTGGCCAAGACAAGACCAACATTTCAAAATTTTTCCTAGAGCCCCTTGCTCATCATTTAATTTCCCCACACACACAGGGCTGTGCTCGAGTTACCCTCAACACACTGGGTCAGCCTGCTATACCTGCCTCCTGCCCAGAAGCCCATCTGCCCCTCAGGTTGATTCACTCTGCAGAGCCGGGACCTAGAGAGCATTGGCACCTCCAAGGGGAACATGCAGGAGCTAAGTGAGACCCACTGCCCAGAAGAGGCATTCCAAACCAATGGGATCAAGGTCAAAGACACCAACTAGAGGTGACTCAGGATCCACACTCTGTGACCAAGTGGCATGAGGGGTCAGCTCTACAAGGACTGTGGCAAGTGGTAAGAAAAAAAATAACCAAAGGTCTTGTAGCAGACTATTTTCTATCAAAAAAAAAAAAAAGTAAAAAGGAGGTTATGATATCTCTTGTTTTCCAGATAGGATAAGCACAACTATTGAAAAGAACAATCAAAGAGAAGTATCTCAAAATGACTACTTCGGTTGAAAACTAATTTTCTCTTTTTGTGTTCTGTAATCTATAAATACTTTTGCTTTAACAATCCTGGATTTTTTTTTTTTTTTGCACACACAAGAGATGTCAAAATTTCAAAGTGCATTTACTGGAGCAATCAAGATGCAAAACAAAATATTTCAAACAATAAGAAAATTCAACTTTAAACAGATACCAAGTATTACAGCAACAACAAAAAATACAATAACTAAGAATAAATCTAATAAAACATACACAATACCTTTTATGGGGAAAATTTTAAAACTTCATTGAAAGGCATTTTAAAAATGCCCTAAAAAATGGGAAACTAGCATGTTCATAAAAATGAAGACTAGATCTCATAAAAATGTCAATTCTCCAAAACTGATTCTGTAGAATTTCAATGATAAAATAAACAGACTTTAAAAACAAAAAAGAGACAAGAAAAATAGAAAAACTTGGCAAACTGATCCTGTGATTTATGTGAAGGAGCAAAGAGTCAGACCCCCCAGTCAACTGTGAAGAAGAGAAAAAAGCGGGGCGTGAACTACCTTCCGAAGAGTAATACATTTTAAAGCTAATTTAATTAGCAGGGTGTGGTATTAAGGGAAGGCAACCTAAACACTGGGACAAAGTAGAGAACAGAAAACGGATTTGTGAAAAGGTGACAATGATATAAAACAGAAGTGACACTGCAAATACAGGAGACAAGCTAGTCTACAAATGGTGCTGGGTCTAACGGGAGAAAATTAAACTGATTCCTACCTCGCACCATACAAAAGCATCAATTATAGATGGATTAAACACAGAGGTGTGAAAAGCAAAACTTTTAGATGAAAATATTGGAGAACATCTCTATGATGTAAGTGCAGAAAAAGAATTCTTAAGTGAAGCATAGCAGTGCTAACCATAAAAGAAATGATTGATAAGTTCAACTACACTAAAATTAAGAACTTCTGATCATCAACAGCCACCAAGAAGAAAGTGAAAAACAAACCACAGACTGGAAGATATTTGCAACAAACAAACTAACAACAAATTAGGATCTCTAACATGTAAAGATCAATGACCAATAAAGAATTAGATCAACAACCCAAAATAAAAATGGGAGGGCCAGCCCGTGGCTCACTTGGGAGAGTATGGTGCTAATAACACCAAATCAAGGGTTAAGATCCCCTTACCAGTCATCTTTAAAAATATATATATATAAAAAAAAAAAAATAGGCAAAAATAGAAACAAGTATTTCCCAGAAGGGGGAACACAGAAGATGTCCATAAATAGATGAAAAGATGTTTAACTCCATCAGTAACCAGAGAAATAGAAATTAGGAGAACAGTAAGTATATCCACCAGAGAAAACAAAAATTAAGTATTCTGACAATATCAAGAATTGGCAAGGACAAGAGTGGCCAGCTCACAGGAAGGAACTCTAATACCCCACAAGTGAGAGTTCCATAGTAGAACACATCCAGGAAGCAAGTGTACATTATCTTGAAAGTTTAACAGACACACACCCAACAATGCAACAATTATACTCATTCGGAAACATGGAGAAATTCTTGCCCATGGGTAACTGCATAAATGTACATGAAGGTTCCAGGCAAAACTATTCCTAACAGCAAACATTAGAAACAACCCAAGTGTCCATCCACAGCGAAAAGGCTACAGAGAGAGAGATATTTAAATAATGAACCATTATACAATGAGATACAATAGATTAGATGAATCTTCAAAAATAACGTAGAGAGAAAAAAATCAAGCTGCAGAGACTAGACTACACACAGAATGATACAGCTCCAAAAGATGAAAATTAAATAATACGTGATTTTCTTAGTATTACATGACATGTATCAGACTTATGAAGAATCATAAACATGCAAGTCAGGAGAGGGGCAGGCCATCCATCTCCTGGGTAGGGGGCTGCGAGTGAGGGAACAGAACATAGAAGCAGCTTCAGCACCATCAGTCAGGTTCAAGTCTGTGGTCATGTATGCAGCTGGTCAGCACTGCTGGGTTCTAGTTCCTAAATCTGGCATGGATCATGAATATATACTATATATACACATATGTTTCACATATATTCTTTTGTGTGTATCAATATTACACAATAAAAATATTTAAAGAACAAGTAGTAATTCTTTTCGGCAATTATGTCCACACGGGCCAAACTTACCAGGAACCGGCCACCCCCACCTTGCTCCTGGGTAAAGCCCTCAACTGCACCAACTGTCCTGTTAGTACAGTGCACATCATCACTCCCACCAAAGGAGACTGTGGGCATGGATTTCCAGGCCGCAGCCCTTACCTCAGTCACCTTGGCCTGAAGTATCAGTGCTTCGGGGCTCATTCGAGGGATGTCTATGCGGATCTGGAGATGCAGGAGAAAGACACAAGTATTTTAAATGACAAACGTTATCACCAGCATTATGATTAAAACAGCACGAACTTAATGCCAAACTTACTTTGCCTTCTAACTGCTCGCTCTTTCTCAAGATACTCATTCTCTACGTTACCAAGTCCTCTGGAGGAGGAGGAATCCAAGAGCATGTTCCAACTGAGCAAGGCTCACCCAGCCCTAGGATGACAGGCTTGACACTTCCCCAACCATGCAGTGGTGCTGCATGATTAGGAGCAGAGCAGACCCTCCGTTATTTAGTAATATAATCCATAGCAATTAGTAAACATTGATTTTCAGCCTCTGACACAGAGAGCAATTCAAGTACATCAATAGTGTACAAGTTTTCAGCTGTGACAGCTTCTTCTTGGAATATAGGCCACACTGTTCTCCATTTCACAAAGTCCTTGGGGAATCTAGGACACTTTTCATAAGAAGCACTGGAAAGTCTCTGCTGGTGTCAGCTGATTCGTGCATTGCCACCGTCTGACACAAGAGCCATAATAAAGCTCCCGACGCTGCAGAGGAAACTTGTAGGCTCATGGAGCGACCAAACAAGAACATTTGAGCTGACATCACAGGCTCGCTCCCAACGTCCCACAGGAACACCCCACACTCACTAGCACTGTCCTCACTCCCGCATATCCAGGCTGCAGCCCAAACAGGTGAGAGAGGAGGTGCACATGTTAGTGCCAAGGGGGACCCTACCTCTTGTTTCATTCCCTAATATCCTCACACATGCCCACAGAGGATTCTGACACCCAGGAAACTGGGTCAATCTTCTCACTCTGCCACTTATTAGCACCGTGGCCTTGGGCAATTCCCTTAGGCTCTGGGGCTCAGCTTCCTCATCTACAAAATGCCTGCTCTGCATCCTTCAAAAGGTGACTGGTGAAGATCATATAAGGCCGTGGGCCAACAGCCTAATGGAATAAGCTGAGGTGCACATGCAACTGCGAGCATGTTGAAGGAGACCTACACACAGAGGTGAGGAGGAGGAGGAGGAAGAGGAGGCGGCAGCAACCCTCCATCCAGACTTCCAGGTCAGAGGACTCCAGCCAGCCACATGCAGGAGCCCAGGTGCAGGCAGGGACAAGGGCCACCAGGTCTACTACCAGGGCAGTCTGACGGGCCAACCTCAGAGCACTTCTTCCAGCAGTTACATTCGTCTGTCCCCAACATGAGCACTGTAAGCTCCTGTGGGGCACAAGTGGGTCTGATCCACCTCTGCATGCCCAGGGCCAGCACAGCCCACCTTACACAAGAGCTGCCTGTCATGCGTTTATTAAGCAGACAGCACAGAGCACACATCACACCCTGCCCCATCATCAGGAAGAGGCGATCCAGCATTAGAGAGGGGGTACTCAGTAAGGCTGGGCGGATGGGGCTTGGTGAGCCCCCCCATCCCTCCCACCTGCCCCATCATGCACAGGATCAGGCAACTAGGGCAAAGGCCAAGATGGTCTGTAGAACCGACCCAAAGACACGCAAGATGAATCTTAGACCAACTACATGTGGCTTTGACATAACATCTTCAGCAAAAAAAAAAAAAAAACAGTAAACACTTGAAAATCAAATGAGGCTGGCTGGTCAGCTCAGTTGGTTAGAGTGTGATGCTGATGACACCAAGATCCAGGGTTTGATCCCTGTATCAGCCAGCTGCCAAAAATAAAAAAATAAAGAAAAAAGGAAATGAAGAAAGGACAAAAGACAAATGGAGGAGGACGCCGAGGCCACCGGGCTCCTGCTGCCTCTGCTGGTGTGGGCGGGCGGTGGTGCTGCACGCTTCAGGTCAGATGGTCAGTCGAAGGCAGTTGGCAAGTCAAACACACATGAATGGGCAGCAGAGAGAGACACTGGTCTCCAACCCCAAGTCGGGCCTGACTGCCTAAGTGTGAGGAGCTGCCCGAAATCGCCATTACAAGATGGCGCTGATTTCCGGTGGAGGGCAGGGCTGCTCGGTAACACGCCTGGGCCGATTAGGCAGCCACCAATAAGGTAGGAGCACGTCCTAGGCGAGGAGCAGTCTCTATATAAAGGGCGCGGGTTCCCTCGCTCGGGGTCTCCATTTTTGGCAAGCTTATGCTCTCCCTCTCAAGATGCATTAAAGCTGATCTGCAGAAGGATCCTTTGTGTGCCGCGTCGTTCTTGCTGGCGAGACGGTAGCGCGGGACATTTGGTGCCGAAACCCGGGAACTTGTGTCATCGTCAGCACCTTCGGAGACCCCCTGGAGACAGGGAGGATTCAGAACTGCAGGAGGGTAAGTTCGGAGAGGTATGCCTGTTCTTGGTCTGGGGTTAATCCGGTTGGTTTAAAAGGTTTTGAAATCGCCCGTTGGTGTGGTCAGACTGACGTAGATAAGCAGCTGCACCTGAGACCCGTGTGAGCCTCTCGTACATAAGGGAGCGGCGTGTCTCACAGCGCCTCCTAAAGCAGAGCGCGTTATGGGTTCCACACAGTCTGTGGTTACCGCGTTAGAGGCCGTGCTGAGACAACGTGATATCAAGGTAGGGGGCCGTGTACTCAGAAATTTTGTGAAAGAGGTAGATCGTGTAGCGCCGTGGTTTGCTTGTTCCGGCTCCTTGACTTTGAGCTCTTGGAACAAACTAGGCAGAGACCTTGACCGCAAGTACGCGGAGGGAGACCTCCGTCAGGGCACCAAGACCATTTGGAAGTTTATTAAAAATTGCTTAGAAGATGAGGGCTGTAAACCGGTAGTGATAGTAGGGCAAAATACATTAGAGGAGGTCCAAGACAGCATGTCAGAAACTGAACGGAGTGAGAGGATGGGTACCCGCAGGAGGAGAGACGTCTCCCATAAGAAAAAGGGCCCTCCCGGTAAGTCTACGGACGAGGGAGAGATTCTAAAACAACAAAGTGACACTCCCGGCACATCTGCCGGTAAAGGAGGGATTTCAAAACCCAGACAAAAGTTGGAAGGGAAAGAAGGAGGCCTCTACCCTATGCAAGAACTGGGGGCCTTAAAACAAGAATTAGAAGATTTAAATCTGGATGAGTCCGACTCCGATCCCCTCAGCCCTAGTGAGGAATCCGATTTGGAGGAGGAAGCTGCCAGGTACGAGGAGGAGAGATATCATCCCGACAGGCGGCGGAGACCACTCGGGGAGTGGAAATGCCAGCCGCCCCCAGTGGCCCCCGCACGGCCTGCGCCTTCGGCGCCTCCTCCTTACGTGCAGTCTTCTAATCCCTTCTCATTCCTCTCTGATAAAGTGAGGAAAAAGGTTCAAGCTGCCTTCCCAGTTTTTGAGGTTGAGGGCGGAGGGAGAGTTCATGCCCCCGTCGAGTACACCCAAATTAAGGATCTAGCAGAGGCGGTTAGAAAATATGGTGTAAATGCCAATTTTACTCTAGTAATGCTAGAAAGGTTTGCTGGTGTGGCTATGACACCCGCTGACTGGCAAATGTTGGCTAAGGCAGTGCTCCCTACCATGGGTCAATACATGGAATGGAAGGCGCTATGGCATGAGGCTGCACAAGCTCAAGCCAGGGCAAACGCTGCTGCACTGACCCCCGAGCAGCGAGATTGGACCTTTGATATGTTAACAGGCCAGGGCCCATTTGCCGCTGATCAGACGGCTTTCCCATGGGGTGCTTATGTTCAAGTTTCTAGCACTGCCATTAAGGCTTGGAAGGCACTCCCCAAAAAAGGGGAAGCTTCTGGACAACTTACTAAGATCATTCAGGGACCTCAGGAACCATTCTCAGATTTTGTGGCTCGAATGACAGAAGCAGCGGGGCGCATCTTTGGGGACCCTGATCAGGCTGCGCCTCTTGTTGAACAACTGATTTTTGAGCAGGCGACCCAGGAATGCCGCGCGGCCATAGCGCCCAGAAAAGGTAAAGGTGTACAGGATTGGCTCAGAGTTTGTCGAGAACTCGGGGGACCCCTGACCAATGCAGGGCTGGCAGCTGCCATCCTCCAGTCGCAGAGACTGCCTAGACAGGGACAGCCAAGACAGGGGCGGAACCAGAGAGTTTGTTTTAAATGCGGTCAACCGGGACATTTAAAAAAGGATTGCCTGAGCCCCAGAAGGGAGGGAGATACCCCGCCCTGGACGGGCTGCCAGTCTAAAAAGGCGGGGTGGGCACTAAAAAATTACTTTACCTTTTCGCCTTATATGGGTACCCAGTATAATGCTACCTCTTCAGGCCTAAATTGGACATATCAAAACCCCACGATGGCGATCCGTTCCAACCCATTTGATGTTTGGCTGTTGTGTGGGGTAAATGGCAGCTGCACGGACCTTTCACCGTTTGCCTTTTCAAAAGGCGGTGGTTGGGGAAATGCCTCTTTTGAGTGGAATGTGACTGAGTCCTTTGAATCCACTGTGTCCATAAAACAGCTTGGAACAAATTACTCTGTCCCGCCAACACCAGTTTGCCTTTATCCTCCTTTCATGTTTATTTTAACTAATATTAGTGATGAGAGGAGTCAGATTGCTTGTGATAACTATACTTGCTTTTATGCACAGTGCCGGAATGCTACGCTGTTCAATTTGGCCATAGTTGCTCGAATGCCTAGATGGATTCCTGTCCCAGTAGAAGCTCCCAATACTATGGTCTTGTTCAGGCAGAGGAGGGATTTTGGTCTCACTGCGGCAATAGTCGCCGCCGTATCCCTGGCGGCGGGTGCAGCCACAGCTGCTGCCGTCTCCTTGACTACCACGGTACAGACTGCCACCACGTTGAATAATTTGTCCTCCGCGGTAACACAGGCCCTAGAAACACAGACTGCGCTAAACGCTCAGCTGAAGGGAGGATTAATGGTGGTTAACCAGCGGGTGGATCTTGTGCAGGAACAAATAGACGTTTTATGGCAAATTGCTCAATTGGGGTGTCAATGGAAATATTCAGGGTTATGTGTCACCAGTATCCAATATAAAAAGTATACCAAAGCTGCAAATTTGTCTAAACAATTATCCCAGCATCTTTCAACAGGTTGGACGAGAGAATTTGACAACCTGATAAACCAGCTGCGCATGGCCATTGTGTCCGTGAATTCAACAAGAGTGGATGTCTCCTTCGCAGCCGGACTGTCCTCATGGATTAAAACGGCCGTGTCCCACTTCAAGGAGTGGGCAGGAGTGATTGGGGTTGGCATGTTCTTATGTGGGGGAACTGTGCTCCTACTATGGTTGGTCTGCAGATTAAAAGCCCAGACCCAGAGAGACAGGGTAGTCATCGCCCAGGCATTTCTAGCCCTGGAACAGGGGGCCAACCCTGACGTTTGGCTGTCCATGCTTAAGGATTAGCCTGCTCTGACTCCCCTTCCCCCTTCCTGTTGGCTGGCCTCCCTGAAGCTTGTTCAGAGGAGTTCGCCCTTGCTCAAACAGGTCTATGTGTAACAACAGGCTCCAGTGTGTCCAGAGACGGGCAACTTCCCCCAGACTTGAACCAACCTAAGACATGGTGCCCGGTGGCGATAGGGTCAACCTATGACGGGTAAGGTCAAAGTGTGGAGGGACGACCTAGGACAGGAACGCTGGCTAATTTGTCCGCGACCGCCGAGCTTGTACCAGCCGCTTTAAATGATAAAAAAGGGGGAGATGTGAGGAGCTGCCCGAAATCGCCATTACAAGATGGCGCTGATTTCCGGTGGAGGGCAGGGCTGCTCGGTAACACGCCTGGGCCGATTAGGCAGCCACCAATAAGGTAGGAGCACGTCCTAGGCGAGGAGCAGTCTCTATATAAAGGGCGCGGGTTCCCTCGCTCGGGGTCTCCATTTTTGGCAAGCTTATGCTCTCCCTCTCAAGATGCATTAAAGCTGATCTGCAGAAGGATCCTTTGTGTGCCGCGTCGTTCTTGCTGGCAAGACGGTAGCGCGGGACACCTAAGAGGGCAATGGCGAGAAGGGCACAGTCCCAGGGTTCAAACTTGCTCTGCATCAAAGCCATCAGGCAGACAGAAAAGACAACCACATATTACATCACACGTTTCCCACTTATATTAATGTGAAAATATCTGGGAAATTCACAATAATATGGAATCTTTTTATTACCGATCACAGTAACTAAAAGATGTATGCAACCTGTTTCCAATTTACTTTCCCTACAGAAATTCACAATAGAATACTGCTTGGTAAATCTTGCAGATAAATACTAATGTCATCCACTGGAATTCCTTCCCTAGAATAAAAATACATCAAAAATATGTTCAAAACAATACCAAATGCATCCATTTCCTAAAACCAGTGAGGTAGAAAAATAAACCAGGTAAGCTAATACTTCCCTAAACAAATCCAAACGCAGTCTGTATCTCCAATCAGTCTCCCAGAGTAACTGTGTGGCAGAGACAATAACACCAATTAAGAATGACCATTTTCAACTTTCACATATTACAAAGAGTGAGAATTATAAAGTCCTCAAAGAGCTATTCTAACAGCGAAATCTGAATGCATTGTGAATTGTAAATCAATCTTAAGTATTTTTCCCATTACGCACATCATCTGTCAACTGACTGATCAAGAAGCCATAATTATGACCATTTTGTATTAAGCTAAGTAGCAAAATGATAAATTGGCTACACCTTGTGCTATGGACTGAATTGTGTCCCCCCAAATCGAGCTGATTAACACAACTTTAGTCTATCTATATCACACCCCTAACAGCACCAAAGTGCAGAACACTCATCAAGCCCAGCATCTATCGTGAGGCCTTCTAGTTAAATGCCTGGTCCTGGACCTTCAGAAACAGCCCTTTAATTGTATCACTGAGATACAAAACACCCACCACCACCTGAGGCAGATCTCAGGGCACTGCTAACAGGACCTCAGGTACCTGTTTTGTAACTCCAATTAAAAACATCCTTTTTATGTTTGTAGGAGGAACTGGAGACAAGCAAGGTATTACTATTAGAGGAAGTTTGCCATTATTCATTTTCAAATTTATTTATTTATTAGAAAATTAAAATCTGTGACATGCTAGATAAAACATTTCCTTTCACAAATCATCACCAAATTAGAGCACTTCAAGAACATATGAAAAAGAAAAAGAGTTCCCACCTGTCTGTATGTATCCTGGTGAACTTCATCATTCCTAGAATCATAATAGTGCTCAATAAAAGCAAAATATTCTTTTTGTTTTCTCTGGAGAGTGGCTGGTCTTCGGTCAACGTTGGCAGGAAGGTAACCCTGAGTGGAAAAAAAAAAACAAAAAGACCCAAAATATATGGTTACTGCTAACAAAGCGCCTAGAATTTTGAAATGAACAGGCTCACATCCTCAATGAGGTTGTGTTCTAAAATCTAACATAGGGGCAGCAGGAGCTGTGAAAGAAGAACAGGCATGAAGAAGTCAGCAAGCTGACCCATGCTGCAGTCCCCACCGGAACAGCATGTGAGATAGGTCTTATCCAGGGCATTTGCAGCCCTCCCTGAGCCAACCAACTTCACTCACAGTCAGACAAGAACCAGACTGCCATCTCTCCAGCAGGCTGGCACTCGATGCTCTTCTAGAGTAGGACTGAGAAATGAAACATATATCAGGAAGGATTCAGATGTCTGTAGTCTTAAGACAACAACCACACACATATGTACAGACATACACACATATGTGCATATGTATGTGTGCATGTCTAATACACACATGTACGCACACATATACTCATACAGGTGTATGCACAAAGCTGTCACTTCGGCAAACTTGCTATCTCCAAAGACTCATGGGCTCTTGGCAGCTGCAGTCCTAATACATAAAGTGGACTCAAATTCAGAAAGGGCCAGGCAGCACAGTTGGCCACAAAGAGGCCAGACTCCAGGACCAGACTGCCTGATGATTTATATGGTTTTGTGTTTCCTTATTTCTACTTTTTAAACTAACATCGCTGACTTATGACTTTTATAATTTATTATTAAGTGCCCCCATTTTAAGTAAACAGTTCCATGGCATTTGACAAGGGTATCCAGCTGTGTAACTACTCCTCCAAGGAGGACACGGAGCACTCCCATCACCCTGTATGCTTCTCAGTGCCCCACCCCGGGCCTGTCCCAGACTGCCCAGGAAACCGACTAGCTCAGGACCTACGCTCTTATGCAAGGCTTCCTGCACTCGGCACAGCGCCTTCTGAGACTCGTCCAGGCCGCTGCATGAGCCAGCAGCTGTGTCCTCTTTCTGGCCAGGAAGTGCTCCATGGTGTGGACATACCAGTTTGTTAAGCCACTCACTTGCTGATGAACATGTGGGTCATTTGCAGTTTGGGACTATCACGAATAGAGCTTACTACAGAAACTCTTGCACAAGATTTTTGTGGAAATATGCTATGATTTCTCATGGTTAAATACCGAGAAGTAGAGTTACTAGATCATAATGTAGGTGTATGTTTAGTTTTCTAAGAAACTGCCAGATCTTTTTCCAAAACTGTATGAAAATCCCAGATGTTCCATACCTTCTCCAACACTTGGTATTGTGAATCTTTTAATTATTAGTCATCCTGTTGGGTGTGGTTCTAATTTCAAGTCCCGAAAGATTAACGATGCTGAACATCTTGTCATGTGGCCACTGTGTCTCCTCTCTGAGGTATCTGTTCAAATCTTCTGCCCATCTTTTAATCAAGTTGACTATCTCCTTATCACTGAGTTTTATAAGTCTATAAAACTCATATGAAAAGACATATGCATTCCAGATATGTCTTTTTTTTTCAAATATATGAATTGAGATTATATTCCCCAGCCTGTGGCCTGACTTTTTATGTCTCAAGCAGCAGCTCTGAATTTTCATGAGGTCCAGTTGATAGTTTTTCTTTTATAGTTAGTGCTTCCTGTATCCTGTGTGAGGAAGACTTTCTCCATGTTTTCTTTTCCTGGAAGCTTTAAACTTCACCTGGCAACCAGCTTCTCATCCCTCAAGTGTGTCTTCAATGGACACTTCTGCAGTGAGGTCTGACCAGACTCCTGTGGTGGGGCTGGCCACTCGGAGCTCCAGCAGCAGCTGGCACAAAGCTCCCTCAGAGCCAGTGCCATACCATGCCTGCCACATGGCAGCATACGAGCTGTCATTGGGTGAATTCCCATATGAACAAGTGAGTAGCTGAATGAATATATCCCATGTGGTGCTTTTTGCCTTTTAAAGTGTTTCCACAGCTGTAGTAAGCATCACTGTTACCTACTAAACACCTATTCATCCCTTATTCAAACAGAGCCCTGAAGATGCATTGAGAACCACATCTCCCTATTCTCAACCCTGCATGGTCTGGGTGGGAATCGCCTTCCTTCAGGACAGCTATTGACTGAGCTGAGCAGCTGCACCGTCCCACTGGTCACAGTGACTGACAAGTCCAGGGGTAGAGAGGTGACTCAATGCAGGCATAACACCCAAGCCCAGGGCTTTTGATGCTGCTGTGACTCAAAGAGAATGTGTGTGGTCTGGTGCTATGGTAGCCACCCCATGACCACAAGGGAGAAGCACCAGCTGCCAAGTCCACCGAGGAAAGCCGACCTGAAGGAGAGTGGAGCCCTGAGAGTCGTCAGGCCTCGATGATGAAGCTAGAGGCAGAAGAACCCAGCCACGCCTTTTCAGCTGTGTTGGCACACACATTCCTTCTCCTTAAAGCATGTGCACTAGCATCTCTCTCTACTGCAAATCACACACTCACACACATTTAACACATTTGCATCACACCATCTGAACTTCTTAATAAACATGTATTGGAGTGTAACATATATACTCATATAAAAGCATAACCAAAACTTGTATGTGAATTATCACAAACTGAACTCATCTGTGTAAATGCCACCAAGGTAAAAGCCAGACCACCGCTGCATATCAGGGTCCCAGGAGCCTCCCACTCCCTGTTCCTTACCTCCTCCTCACAGAAGTGGAATCATTTCTTCTGTCTGGCTACCTTCACTCAACGTTGCATATGAAGAACTAATTCATGTCATAAACGTGTACCAGTTTTCATTTTCACTGTTACCTAACACTGGTTCCACGCAGAAGATACATTCTACTGTTAACAAACATTTGGGTGGTTTCCACTTTTTGCTTTAAACACTCTTAGATCTGCCTTTTACGGTACATGATACACATTTTTACTAAGTTTGTACCTGGGACTGGAAATACTAGGTACGCACACATTGGAGAGACTGTGCTAGAGAATTTTCGAAGTGAGTACACTCCACAAGTGTGTGAGAACCCCCGATGTTCCACATCCTTGCCAGCACTGGCCCTGTTGAAACTCACACGGGCCGCTCTGATGGGCTTCCCATGGTACCCATCAGAGTGCAGGTTGAGTCTGCACTTCCCAGAAGACTGATGGGTGCGGCACACATCTGCGTCCATGAAGTGCGTAGGCAAGTGCCATCCCCGTCCATCCGGTGGCCTGCCCTCTGCTTGCTGAGTCCTCAGCAGTCATGATGAAGTATGCGTGTGAGCCCTGTCACACATATCCTCTCCTCCTCCCTGCAGCTTGCCTTCTCACCCCATTAATGATGTCTTTTGATGAAGAGATGTTCCTAACTATATAGACCAATACATTAATCTTTTATGATTTGTCCTTTTCTGGAAAATTTCCTTTATCCAACATTCGATGCTGTTTCACTTTACGATCATGACCACATACCCGCTGTCATTAAGTATTGCTCTACAACAGGGTCGCTACAGCCCGCCACCTATTTTTGTAAAAATTTTGCTTGAACACAGCCAAGCCTGTGTGCTTACACGCTGCGTACAGCTACTTCCACACTGCAGAGACAGAGCTGAGTGGCTGCAGAAGAGACCACACGACCCATGGGCGAAGGCATTTACTATCTGGACCTTTATAGAAAAAGTTTGTTAACCCCGGCCCCGAAACATCAATCTTGAAGGTTACATAGCCTTCCATCATAGGCATGTATTTATTTTTAAATTTTCCCCTATTTCTGAGCATTTTGACTACTTCCAAACATCCAGTATTCTACAATACGTGTCAACTAACAATGTATGATCATTTCCCAAGGTAAAATTTCTGCAAGTGAACCGTTAGCTCCAAGGAATGCTGGAGACCTTCCATGTTCTTGATGCATCATTTTCCAGCAGCCCTGCCAAAAGGCCTAACAAGCTACCATCCCCTCAGCCCTGTCACATACAGGGTGTCAAACGCCCTCCACTTTCACAACAGCGAGGAGGCGCCTGGGTGGAGAACACCCTCATTAAAAAGTGCTCGATGAATTACACATCGGAAAGGGGCGCGTCTACACAGTGCACAAGTCAGACATTCAGAGTCCTCATTACCAAGGGAACCAAGGGAAGGTGTGGCTAGTGCTCCCACCTTGCCTGTGTTTTCTGATAAAATGAGAGATTAACATTCCAAAGAGCACGTTGCTTTACGTAACAATTACAACAGCAACAAAAATAATAACCTACCCCAGAGTGTACAGGCATGGTTCTAAACACCTTCCACATGCTATTTAATAAATCACCCACCTGAGCATTTTCATATTAGTCCTCTTTAACCAGAACCATCTGGAATATGCCGATGGATTGCCCAACACATAGCCCTTTCTGTTCCTGGATAACCAGCCTGCCCACTGTTTGTGAAAGGCACAGAATTATCTGGGGGGGGGGGGGAGGCGGGGTTGGTTACTGGTCAAACTCTAGTGAAAGATGCTTCTCATCAAATTAAAGACAGCTTCAGAGACAATCCATCTTCAAACCACAGGCTTCGTCCACACCTGTTTTCACCTTGTTGCTCTTTCATGTCTGTATAGTGATCACTTCTTTTTCTTTGTCACAAAACTGCCATACCCGTAGGTCAAATAAGGGAAGGGACAGCTCCTTGGCAGGTGCTGTGCTACACTCAGCACTGCCCTTAATCCTAGAAATCACACAAGGCTGCCTTTATTCCTATGTGCAGGTGAATAGAAAGGCTCAGGAAGTTCAGCTAACGTGCCCAGAGTCACACAGGCATCATGGTAAATTAAAACCAAACCCCAGCCTATGGGAATCTGAAGCCCCAGCTGGTGACCTGAGACCCCACACTTTTCAGCAGTGCCATCTGACTCCAACTCACAGAAAACTTGGGGAGCAAATCCACACTTGAGAAGTCACCTACAGACATATACACAACAACATTCCTTCGCCACACCCCAGCCTTATCTCTGATCGGCACTGGGAATGCAGAGATGCTGAAGGGTGGCCAGTCTCACGGGGAGCTGTCCGTCTGTGGTGGGACACTGACCCCCTTCCACTTTCTCCACCCAACAGTCCTTTCTCCACACAACAGCCAAAGAGACCCTGTGAAAATCAGACCACTTTAACATCATCCCCTCCCCCAAAAAACAATTTCCAGTGGCTTCGAGCCATGATCAGAATAAGAATCCAGGCTCTACCCGCCCTGGCCCTTCCTACTCTCTGACCAAGAGTGACACTGTCGATGTGCCAGCCTCTCTGGCTTCTAAGCTGCTTAAATGTTCCTTAAGTGCCACACCTTCTCCTGCCTCACTGCCTCCCTCTGTTGGGACCCGTTCCCTCTAGACTGGGGGTCAGCAAACTACCCACCACCAACCAAATCCAGCTCACCCCTGCCTTTGTGGATAAAGTTTTATGGAAACACAGCTGTATGCCTTCATTTACGTGGATTCTCTGTGGCTGCTTTCAACTGCAATGGCAGACCTGAGCAGCTGCAGCAGACGGATGGGCAACAAAGCCTAAAACATTTACTAGCTAGCCCTTTCTAGAACTAGCTACCGTCTGCTGCTCTCCACCTCAGCAGGGCGGGCTGCAGCCGCTACCCTCCCTCTGCTCTATCAGGATCCAGGTGGCACTGCTTTTGTTACTTACTGCATCCTCTTCATCACCCGGGCCAGCTCCATTCAGGAGGGGACTCTGTCTGGCCTGCACTGCACCCGGATGGCACTCCCTGCACTGGAGAAGGTATGGCCTCTTCAAAGAGTGAGACTGGAATGCACCCCAGGCACCTACATGGCCATGCCCTCCTGTAACTCCCTGCTCAAATGGCACCGTCTCAATGGGGCCCACCTGACCACCTACCTCCCAGCACTTCACCTCCCTGGGCCTCACAATCCCCTGCCTTGTTGCAGGTTTTTTCCATGGCACTCATCACCTTCTGTGAGACTACCAAGTTGCCCTATTTGGTTTACTGTTTGCCTCCTCCCACCAGAACATGAGCTCCAAGAGGCAGAATGTTCCACCCTGTCGCTCACAGCTACCCCCAGGGGCTCAGAGCACTGTTTGGCAAGCAGTCGACACTCAACAAATACTTCTTGTGGGAATGAATGATGGTATCAACGTGACGTGCAAGGGAGAGGCCTGACCTCGGGGCGTGGCAGATGAGGTCCTAGCTAACTTGTGACAAGTGGGCGTGAGCCAGCATGCTGCTTGGGGTCTGGTTTTGATGATGGAGAAGGTGGAAAGGGAGAGACAGAGCATGGCGTGCGCAGGGAACCATGTCCAGGCTGGCTCTGGGCAAGTCCAAAACAGAGCCTGGCAGTGGAACAGGGCTGTGGCCAGGGCTGGGAGAGGGTGCCCTGCATGCCAGGCCAGGGGCCTGGCCTGCAATGCGGGCAGCTGGGCCACCAAGGTGACCAGCTGCACAATGTGTGGACAACCTAACAGTGACGGCATGCAATGATGCCAAAAACTCCCCAAACATGAACAAGTACTCCTAGAAATGCTTCTTATTCCCCAAATTTTAACTTAACTATTAAAACACAAAATCCAAAAGGCAGGTATGTATAATGAGAATGCAGGCAATAAAAAACCCCACACACACTCCTGGCATTCCCATTCCTGAAGAAAAACATACACACGCAATTGAGGCCTTTCAATAATTAAGCAAGACTAGAAATTATGCAAATGAAATATATTCAAGTATGCAATGAATTTTAAATGACAGAACTACAGAAAACTTAATTGCTGTATTAGCATGCTATAAAAACACTAATCATAAATGTAAAACAATGCATGCATATACTTATATCTAAAATTGTCCTGGTGACACAAAAATCAAATTGTCCCTCCCACTGTGTTCATATGCAAACCTTCCTCAATATATTGAAAGAAGAAAAGATGATACTGGGGTTTCACTTGTCATTTTTAACCATTATACTTAGCGTAAATGTTAGATGTTTAATTAGTTTTTGTTTGATGTTTCCGAATACTTATTAAAAGAGAGCCAGAAGTATGACTCTACGGCACTAATTTTTAAGAAATTACTACTCTGATTGCATGAAATCTAAATGTTAAGTAGCATTACTGGTGGTACAATAGCATGTTCTAGAATATGTCAGTTCTTCATAAGTGACAAGAGCCACATCTTCATCTTTCTTCATTGAAGCAACATTTTCTACTCATCAGTTAAAAAAAATGCTCTTCAACAACACCAGGATCACGTCAATGACAAATCATGAACACATGGGAAAAAGGTTTGTCAGGCCTTGAAAGACATCAACATTCAAGTACAGCTTTGGTTATCTGTCTTTTTAAACTGGACAAGTGATAAATTCTTCTCAATTCTACGTGTTACTCTGCACCTCATGGTCCCTGAAGGACTGCTGGACTAGGATAAGCCACTCCTGTCCTCGCCCTCAGTGGAGTCGTTACTCTGCACCTCATGGTCCCTGAAGGACTGCTGGACTAGGATAAGCCACTCCTGTCCTCGCCCTCAGTGGAGTCACCCCGGACAACACACTCACAGCTCTCAGCAAGTCCTGCTCAGCATCTCTCCTCCACTGCCCACCTGGCTCTGCTGGCCAGGCCCTGAGGCCCAGGTGTGAGTTCTCTCAGTGGGGCCTCACTGCCCACATAGGTACAGCCACATGGCTTTCTGTGACCTGCTTCCCAGGCCTGTCCCATGTGGAGCCTGAGTGTCCTAGAGCAGCGGTCTTCAACCCTGGGCACATGAGGACCCCAGGAACCTCCAGGAACCCAGGTATCAGTATTTCCTGAGCTCCCAGGTGATACTAACAAGCGACCAGAATGAAAAACCACAGGTCAAGAGGGTGGCCCCAGCCTGCCATGTCCTTGCTGCCCTACTAACCCTCCCAGCCTGCCCAGCCTCAGAGGAGGCACCCCTGGATCCCAGAGTTCACAGCACACATCCTTGTGCCTGGGTCCACCGCAAAGACCCTAATTTGCTTCACGGGCCGAGGCACCAGGACCTGTAAGAGCTCCCCAGGGGAGTCAAGTGGGAAGCAACCCTGGGATTCAGAGAATGACAGAGAGGCAGGCTTGATTGGGGAGACTCTTCTCTGCACCCCCACAACCTTGAACTGCTTGCTGGGTCCCTGCCACCCATTCTCCAAAACATCCTTGTGACCCCAGCACTTGCAAAGGGCCTGGCATAGGCAAATGTCTGAGAAACACCTGCTGAGTCGAGGATGGGTGATCAGCATCGTTTACTATGCTCCCCAGATCTTTGATTACAGAAAACATGCTTAGGCTGACTACGCCTGGAGCAGCCATCAGGCAAGAAGAGACTCACACATGAGCTCCTGGGTCAGCTCTCTGAGGATGAAAGACAGCAGCCAACAATTCGGACCAGCTTCCACCTGTCCACTCCCAGTCCTGACCAGCACCCCTCCACAAGTGGGTGCCCTTCCCCCGGAGGCCCAGAGCCACCTGCAGCATGACCCTGCATTGGCTGCTCCAGCACAGCACCCAGAGCATGGCAAAGGCATGAGGAGCATTTGTTCCCTGCAAAAGAACCAACACTTGTGTCCAACTCGAGCTGCCAAAGTCCCTCCCACCCTACACGTGCAGCCTCTGGCCCCTCAACCTCCTTCCTTGCCCCTCTCCAATTTTCCCTGTCACAATTATAAGCCTATCAGAAGCAGCTGCCCTCCATGCCCATCACTTCTCCTTCATCCAGACAGCAGTCAGGAGCTACTTGCTAACTGGGTTACCTGCTCATACTGTCTGGCCTCCTCCTCCGAATGTAAATCCTCAGGACAAAGCCCAAGTGATGTACCTGGGGAGGGGGGGAGAGGAAAGGGCTGTGCACCTGGCCTCCTGGCCCCTGATGGCCTGGGCTCCTCCTTCCCTCCCACCAGTTCCTGCACAAGCCAGCTCGCCCACCCTAGACTTGCTGCTGCCTATCCCACCCCCACCACATCCCATGGGCCTTGTGACCTCCCCATTTCCCTCACCTGGGGAACTCCGACACCCCTTTTGAGATGCCACGTAAGCACACCACCTTGCCCAAGGAGGCCTGGCTGGCATCATCCTGAGTGTGCACTCCCCTGGACCTGCCCCTCCATCCCCCACCATTGAAAGGACGGGCCTTGCTCCCTGACCTCACACTTATTTTTACTCATCTGTCAAGCCAAGCCCAAGAGAGGGCTGAGAACTACCATGTTCACCCCTGTCCCTTGTGCTGCAGGTCCTCCCAGTTCCCTCTCCTGCTTTCCCACCTGCCAGGGCCTTGCAGACTCCAGGTGTGAAGCCTCTTCTCCTATGAAGCTGACCTTCGCCCTTAACCTGCCCCCTTGCTACTGGACTCCACCCCCCACCCTTGGTCCACACTTGCATGTAGTTTCAGACCACGTTGCCACCATCCTGCTGCAGGTCTGCACCCCAGCCTCCTCCTAGGGATGGGCTAGCGTCCAGTTCACCTCTGTCTCCTGAGCAAGGGCCTTGTAAGCAGCAATAGCTAAATGGATACATGTGCTGGAGAACACCCAGGTCTCTTTCCCTTGCTTGCCAGCATTCCTGGGCGCAGACTCCACCCACATCCCCCACACTCCCACTCACAACCACCTCCTTCTGCTCCCCTGCCCACTGAAGCACAGAGAGTGTCCACTCCCACATCATCACTGTGCAGCACATATCAGGGCCTCGTAACTATGACCTGTGGAGACTGAGAACTAAAGGAGAAAGAACGGTACAAAATAACTCACATAAGACTTTCCACCAGACGCGGCACATCCTTAATAAATATAAAATTGCTATAAAGGATCTTCAAGATTTTTTCATCAAAACTCCCTACAAATTAATCTGAAAAACTTATAACCTATCTTAGAGGACATTTGGAAAACTGGATATAAGCCCTTAAAATAAAAAACACAAAACAAAAATATAAGCAATCGCAGCAGGTCTAACTTTAATTGCAAGAGAATATTTAATCAATAAATATTCGGTGTTTGGAGCTGCATCTGCATTTAGGATTACGAGGTACTAAGCTGCAAATTTATTAAGACTCATTAGCAGGAAAGAGTCTTTTAAATACTGAAAGTCAGACCCAATTTAGATTAAACACTTAGAGTTCCCTATTGACTTAGTTCCAAAAATACTAAGAAAGGAAACGAGAAGAAAGCTGTCTATAAACTATTCTGAAACTTCCAGCAGGGCCAAGCTCACTTCCAGTATTAAGCCAGGGTTAAGGCCGACCCCGTGGCGCACTCGGGAGAGTGCGGCGCTGGGAGCACAGCAGTGCTCCCGCCGCGGGTTCGGATCCTACATAAGGATGGCCAGTGCGCTCACTGGCTGAGCATGGTGCGGCCGGTCACAAAAAGACAAAATAAATAAATAAAGCCAGGGTTAAGAACACATGGGCGTCCCGATGACCACCATCGCGACCCCATCTCTCCAGAGGGTTCCAGACAGGTGATTCAGTGCTAGGCTGGAGGGAGCCAGAACTCCACTAGTTGACCAGAAACACAAACTATTTCTAAAATCAATTTCCTTTTTTTTTTTTTGCTAACATCATTACTAATATTTAAAAAAGAAAAAGAAAAAGAAAAACCTTGGTCAAACATATCTCCCTCTTTTCGACATATATGAGACACATTTCTGTTTTAACTCCACAGAGTTAAAATAATCCTGTATGCTGGAACCTTTCTATATCACAGGTTTGAACATATTATAAAGACTTTTTTAAATAAAATCAGGGAAAAAGAATACAGCTGTCATAAGTTACTACTTATTTTCTGCCAGCCTTGTCAAACCAAGCTTGAAATTAAGCAAAGAATGGAAAATGTCATCTTAGTCAAGGCAAAGGTCTGTATCACTGTGTGACAAAGACAGGGCAGATGTCTGCGCTGTGGCTGGGGGGCCACACTTCAGGCAGGGACAACTATAGCTGTGCTCCCTGGAGAAAGACCACGCTGACAAGCGGCACACAGACACTTACCGAGAGAAGCTTCCATGTAATTGGACGAACCGGCTTAGGGATTCCAGACCAGCTCAACTTCCGTAACTCTTCTGTTGACAAAAAAAGGGACAAGGAGAAGCAGGGTTATCAAAGGTCAGCAAGCTTCCCCCAGGGTTTAAACATATCCCACCAGTGTTATTAGGGCGCAGTGAGTCCCATCAATAAAACTAAAATAAACCTAAATGATAAAAATTTCAGATACTGATTGTTCTCAATAAACGAGAGAAGTTAAGTTACCATCCTATTCAAATAAAGCCAAACATTATCTGTTTACATTTAAATCCTAGAGAGTACCTCTTTGCAAAATGTACCCCAAGTGTCCCTGGAGCCACCCTGGGACAGATGAGGCACCATCACTTCTTCCTCCTCAGATGAAGTACAAAGGACACCAGCCCCCTTCCCTCCCACTTCCTTCAATTTCTCTCTCCCTTCCCCCTCTCTCTTCTGAAGGCTTTTTCCCTACCTTGACCACCTTAATTATTTTTTCTTTCTTTCTTTCCTTCATCCTGTCTCACTCTCACTATTTACTGTTTAAGGACACCTACAGGAAGGTGATTTTCTTAGTATTGGTTTTGAAAGAAATTATTTCACAGAGATAAGCTTGTTTTTACACAGCATTAATTAAGGATGTAGCTGAGTTATACACACCAAGAACAATAAAGTCTTCAAGGTACACTAATACAAGTAATTGATGCTTTTACAAATACCTCCAGGTGGGAAAAGTCACAAGAGGGAAGGGGCTAGCCAGAGGCAGAAGGGTCCCGGAACAAAGTCCAGAGCCTATTAAGGGCAGGCAAGGGCACCACAGGGTGGAAGGGGTGAGGATAATGGACCCTGAATTCTGTCTGGCCTTCTGTCTCCTTGAGTGTCTCATTCACATGCCTTGAATAGCTACAGAACTCATTTCAATTTTCAGGTATATCAAAACTGTCCAATCCCACTGAAACCGAAGTAATTATTTCTTTCCTTTAAGTTAGGAATCCACCATTAGTTTCTTCTCCTAACAGCTTGGAGCTAATGATTAATACTAGAAATAAAAGAAATGATTAAAGAGAAGACTTTCATAATATAATCAACAAAATACAAAGTCCTGACATCTAATCTTTTTCCAATTACTAAAGCCTAAGTAAAATAGTACGGAATAATTGGGCAATAGTACCAGCAATAACTTGCATTTTATGGCAATCTCAGAAAATATCAAATCTTCTCCAGTTCCCTAAGGATATTATGAAAAGCAGAAACCTAATATCTGAACACCAATAACGTAATGTTTACAAATCATGGTGCCAGGGCCTCTCCCTCTGCATAACTCTGGGGGTTTTTTTATTACAGGTTATGAAGAAAGCTGAAAGAAAACTCAGTTGTTAATGTTCTCTGAACTTGTCTCCTCATTAGAAGAAATTCACAAAAATTTCAAAAATCTTGAATATACAGCACAAGACAAAGTTCTAACTTTAAGTTTTAGTGTTTAAAGAGAGCTTTCAAATATATTACCCCATTTGATCCTCAAAACAGCTTGAGTTAATTAGGGCAGTGATCACCATGGTATAAATAAGAAACAGTCTTAGGTTAAGTGACTCAATTAAGGTCACAAAGGAACTAATTAACCTTCAATACAAGTATCTTTTCACAATATTAACTCCCACACTTAAGCTTTCTGTAGCCCAAACAAATCTCACTTATGAATACAGACAATAAAATAAAATCTTAGCAGATCAAAATACATCAGGATAGTCAAAGAATACACACATAAGTAGGATTTACTCCAAGAATGAAAGGATGGTTCAACTTCAGAAAATGCTGTAATATTATTGATGTGTTGGATAGGGTTAATGGAGAAGAGCCAGGTGACCATCCTGATGGATGTCCAGTGGAGACTTTCACCCAGGGCCCATTCACCCCTGCCACCTTTCCAGCAGAATCCTTGCTGTGCAAAGTGACCGCACCTCCCACCAGCAGCCCTGGAGGTGGGGAGTCAGCCCAGAAGAAGCTGTACCTACCTGCACCCCACTCCAAAGTTGGGCCTGACTCGAGCCTAGTAGATCAGCCAATGACTCACCAGGGGCCGGGGGCCCTCCTTCTGTGAGCCCCTGGGAAAAAAGCAAAAGCACCACGGCTTCTGAGAAAGAAAGGGCCCTGCTCTTGGACAGTCTTTTGGAGGCAACCTTCTCTTTCTTCCTCTGAAAGCTGATAGGGTCAGACATGAGGCTCAGGACTGCTGCAACCTTCTAGCACAAGACCAGCCTGAGGATGAAGCCAGCCAAGAGAGGGAGGGAGAACAAGGAGACAGGCAGGAAACGGAGGAATGAGTTGAACCAGACGGCCAAATATAAGAACACTCCAAAAGCGACAGCTTTTCTCTACCACCAAAAAAAATAAACAAATGGAAAATGTTACAAGCATAAGCTCGACAAGAGCTGTGTAATACTACATGTAGCTTTAGGCTGCACTTAAAGACACACATAAATAGAGGAAAACACCAAGCTCACTGACATCACCAAGTATTTAAGGAGCACTTCCTCTGGGCCAGGCACTAGCCTAAGGGTAGGAGAATTACAACACCAAATATAGCCTCCATGCCTAGAGAGCACCCCTACCCTGTGCTAGAAAGCTCACCTGTGCCTAGAGAGCACCCCCCCGCTAGACAGCTCATGTGTGCCTAGAGAGCCCCACACCCCATGCTAGACAGCTCACCTGTGCCTAGAGATCCCACCATGCTAGAAAGCTCACCTGTGCCTAAAGAGCCCCACATCCCATGCTTGACAGCTCACCTGTGCCTAGAGAGCACCCCAGTACCTGGAAAGCCCCCCTGTGCTTCACAAGCCCACCTCGCATTCCAAGGACAAGGCAAATGCAGACTTACAACTAGACTGGCAGAGAGTGCCATGAAACACAGATGGAGAATTCTACTTAGACAGGAAGCTCAGGGAGGTTCCTTGAGGAAGTGACAAGTGACACAGACCTGTGGATGAGGAAGAATAAATGGGGTGAAGAGGGGAGCCAGCAGGGGAGTATTCTGAGCCCAGAGAACAGTTTATACAATGCCTGGGCTGGTGCGGAGAACAGACTAGAGGGGCCAAGAGTGCTTACAAGGAGACCTTGTGATGGGCTGCTTAGAAAGCCCAGCGTAGAGGTGATGGTGACAGCAAAAAAAAAAGTAATGACCAAAGGGACATTCAGGAGCTAACATCAAGACAACTCAAACGAGAGACTGGACAGACAGACCTGAGACTCAAAAAAAATTTTTTTTAATTTTTTTTAAAAATCACTTAAAAAATAAAAGCCAATCAAAATTCCACTGGGATGTGGTGTATGTGTCCTGAACTTGACACAGTGACCCCCAAGTTCACCCAGAAAAGCAATGGCATGGGAACAACCAGCACTATTCCCACAGAGAGCAACATGAAGGGACTGTGCTAACAGAGGAGAAAACGTGTCACAGAGCACAGCAGCTGAGACAATGGGGTCTGAGAGAGACCAGGACAAAGAAGTTAGTGACACAATGAATGGTTCAAAAATACGTCATACACAGATGACCATTTAGTTATGACAGCAGGTCAGGGCTAGCCAACCCAAGACGTCCACATGGTGTGGCATCTACTTTACACGAGGAAACTAGACTGCATATCCTAACACAAAAAATGTAATTTCCAGATGATTAAAGATCTAAATGGGAGGGTGGGTGGGTGGGTGGGGGTGTAAAGGAAAGATTAAGACTTTAGAAGAAAATATAGAATACTGTACTATCTTCAGGCGGGGGAAGGGCATTCCTAAGCAAGACACAAATCTCAGAAACCAAAAACAAAAAGATTAGCAAATTCACTACACAAGAGTTTGGAAAAGACTGTACAGTGAAAGACACTATGATGTTAAAACAGCAAATGACAAACTTGAAAAACACATGTAACATAACATAAAAAGGTTAACATCCCTAACACATAAAAAGCACATATGAAAGTAAGAAGATGAACAACCTACCGAAAAATGGAAAATTCACAAAACAGGAAATGGAAATGGCTAATAAATGTACAAAAAAAAAAAAAAACCACAAAAAACAAGTAACGTCAATCAATGGTGATCAAAGAACCACATATTAAAACAAGAAATTTGTCAAAAATTAATTGGGTAAAATTTTAAACAAATAGTAATACCCAGTATTGCTGAGACTTAGGGCAAACATCCACTCACAATTTGGCAAGAGTGTATATTGGCTTAGCTTTTTTGTTGGTCAAATTTTAAAAGTAACCTTTGAGGAACAACTTCACTTTAAGAAACCTATTCTAAGGGATAGGTGCAAAAGGACGCAAGGATTATGCACAAGGATGTTCATTTAAATAATGTCATGTTAATAAAAAATTAGAAACAACCAAAGTGCCCGTTAATAAAGAGATTATTAAAAATCCTACTATATTCATCACTAGAATACAATATTCTCATAGGAAAATGGGTATCTTTTTGTGTAAATATGGAATAAATTTATCTAAATTAGGAAGTGAAAAGAGAGCTATACACATCAGTGTGCAGATGCACTGATCATTCCTGTAGGTGCATCCGAGAATCTGAGGACACGGCCAGCATGGGTGGGGGTGGGGGTCAGAGAACAGGAGCAAGGGTGGGAAAAACTCACATTTCATCTCTACCATGTTTCTACAAAGCTACAAAGTTCCTGTGGCATCCCCACCTTAATCTCCAAGTTTTCAAACTCCATTCAGCTTTCTGGGACCAGCCTGAGTCCTGCCAGATCTAAGATGCCTTCCTGACACTCCACTCTTCACTCCCTTCCCTCTTCTGTGAGCGCCAAGGATACCTGCAGCCAGCCCACCTGCCAGCCTGCAGGGCTGTCAGTAGTGTCAGGCTTTTCTCCTAGAAGGACAGTATGCCAGCTCCAGAAGGTCAGAAGTCCCAAGACTACTTCTCAACTGTCCTGATGCAGTACCTGGCAACCACTTAGTGGCAAGTGCTGCAGAGAAAAGGCTCAATTCTTTCCTCCACCCCTTTAGAGGTTTGTTTGGTTTGGGGGTTTTCTTATTTTTTATTTGGGGGGGCAGGAATAATATTTTTAAACTGAAGTATAATTTATGTGCAATAAAAGTATTAATGGAGTCCCCCAAACAAGATGTAGAACATATCTATCACTATTTTCTAGTCATTCTTTGCCCTACCCCAAGTTAACCATCTTCTGGTATCCATCGCCACAGACTGGCTTTGCCAGTTCGCACAGTTCATATAAACAGTGCATGTAGTACATACTCTTACACGTCCTATTTCTTTTGCTCAAAATGTGTCGGTCAGAGCCATACACGTTGCAGGTACCAGTAGTTCATTCCTCACAAGCTGAAACAGCATTCTATTATACGAACATATCACAATTTGTTTACACATTCACCAGTTCCTAGACTCCTAGGTCAGTTACAGGTTTTCCTCATGAAATAGGTGCTACAAATACTCTTGGGGATACATGTTCTCATTTCTCTTAGGCAAAGATGAAGGAGTAAAACTGTTGGGTCATAGGGTAGATACATGTTTACCTCTATTTTAAAATTGTCATAAAGTTCTTCAAAGTGGTTGTAGCATTTTAGGCAATACATACAAGTTTCAATTGCTCCACATCCTAGTCAAAATTCAGTGTTGCCTATCTTTTTAATTTTAGCCATTCTAGCAAGTGTTAAATGGCTTCTCATCATAATTTTAGTTAGCAATTCTCTGATGACTAATGAAACTGAGCATTGAACACATTTTCATGTGCTTACTGGCCATTCCTGCACCTTTTGTGAAGTGCATGTTACAATCTTTTACCCGTCTTTTACTGGGTTGCTCAGACTTCTATTACTATTCATCAGTCTGCTTCTAATGACTGATTCTTCCTCTGATTATGGGTCATATTTTCCTCTATCATTGCATGCCAGATACTTTTTGATTTAATTCCAGATGTACCAGGTATCAGTTTATTGCCTCTGTGATAATGAAACTGGGTTTTATAAATACTTCTCCTTTGCCAGACAGCATGAACTTATCCTTTTCAGTAGACAGTGCTGGAGGGGAACAACTAAAGGAGAAAGGGTTTTTTTCTTCCAGGTTCTCATATAGCTCACTCACCGGGCTCCTACAGGTGCTGTCTCTCCAATGCTCAGTTCCCACGACTCTGGGAATTGTTCAGCTTACTGCTTTCTGGTGGCAGTCCTAAGCTCACAGAATCTCACCCCACTCCTGAGCAGACCAGTACTCAGTCAAGGATTTGCTGGGACTCTCTGCAGATATTTGGGGTGCTCTCTCTGTCCAATTCCCTCCACTCCAGCACTCTGCTCCATACATTCTAGGTGTCTCGCTTTTCTAATTCCTCAGCTCAGCAAGGCTGCCAGGTTCATCAGGTTCCACTGTACCTTGTGCTGTGGCCTGGAAACAGCCAATTGCAAATGAGGAACTCTGAAGTTCACCTTGCTTATTTCTCTTCTCTCAGGGTCACAGTCCTACACTGCCTGTGGTCCAATGTCTGAAAATAGTTGTTTCATATATTTGGTCCAGTTTTCCAGTTGTTTACAACAGAAGAGCAGTTCCTTTAAAAGTTAATGCTTCACAGATTGCTGCAAAAGTCAGCTTGCTAACATTTTTAATGAATCTTTTGTCTATATTCATCAGGGATACTGGTCTCTGGTTTCCTTTTCTTATGCCTTTGTAGGGTTTTGGTGTTAGGGTTATGTAACCTTTTAAGAAATGGGCTGATACGTGTCTACTCCTCCTCTCTTTTCTGAAAGAGTTCTTGGAGAACTGATATCATTTCTTCTTTAAATGTTTGATATAGTTCACCAGTAACACTATCTGGCCCTGACGTTCTCCTTGTGTAAAGGCTTTTCTATTACAAATTTAATTTTTTTTTAACCAATGTAGGAATATCAAAGTTTTCTTTCTTCGTCTTTCAGTTTTATTAAATTGTGTCTTTCAAGGAATGTTTCCATTTCATGTAAGTTCTAGAATTTGTTGGCATAAAGTTGTAAATAATATCCCCTCATTGTCTTTTTAATGTCTGTAGGATCTATAGTGATGCTCCCTCTTTCGTCGTTTCTGATAGTGGTGATTTGTGTGCCCCCCCCCCCCCCGTTGATGAGTCTAACTAGAGGGTTTTGTTGTCAGGTTTTGCTTTTTTTTGGCTGATCTTTTCAAAAAACTAATTTTAGATTTTAACAAATCTTGACTTGTTTATCCATTTTCCAGTTACTCACTTTCACCCTTATTTAGGTTATTTCCTTTTACTTGGTTTTGATTCTTTTCCTATTATCTTTTTTGTTTGTTTGTTTTGTTTTTAAGTCACTGGCTTGCTTTTAATTAGTTTAACCTTTAAGCTTTTAACAGTATAATCAACCAGGTAAGGGTGATATGGAATATTTCCAAATATTTCTTAAGTAAACTCAATTTTTAGGCTCTTCCTTAGAACAAAACAGGCTCTGCACTGTCTTCCCAAGTTGCAAAATTCTCACTCCAACTTTTCCCCCTGTAATCCTCTATTCAATCTTGACTGCCACAGTCAGACAGACAGAAAGTGTGAGGACTTTTTTCTTGCATGGGTAGTGGAAACCTTAGCAGTAGACCCTAGTTTCTTAAGGTGCAAGCTTTCATGGTTGATTTGAAATCTTTATTCTTTTCTAATATAGCTATTTAGAGGTATAAATTTTCCTTTTAGCTATACCACACAAATTTTGACATGTGTTATCATTATCTCTCAGTTCAAAATATTTTCTGATTCTGTTCATGATTTCTTTGACCTGTGAGTTATTTAGAAATATGTAGATAAACTTCCAAATATTTGAGGATTTTCTGGGTATCTTACTGTTACTGATTTCTAATTTAAAGCATTTGATCAAATGTACTTGTGTTGTTTCAACCCTTTGATATCTACTATGACATGTTCTGGCCCAGCATGTGATGCACTTCATGAATGTGCCATATGTCCTCGAAAAGAAAGTGTGTTTTTAGTTGGTGGATGTGGTATTCTACAAATCAATTAGATCATGTTGGCTGACAGTGCTACTCAAATCCTCCACATTTCTACTGATTTTTTAATTTATCTGTTCTATCAACCATTCAGGGAGGAATGATAAAATTTCTGCATATGATTGTAAACTTGTCTATTTCTCTGGTTTTTTTGGTCAATGTTTGCTTCACGCATTGTGAAGCTGTATTATTAAGGTACATACACATTTACAACTCGTCTATCTACTTAATAAATTCTTTTGGGCTGGCCTGTTAGCTTACTTGGTTAGAGTGTAGAGATGACAACACCAAGGTCTAAGATTTGATCCCTGTATCAATCAGCCACCAAAAACAAAGAAAAGAAAAAGGAAAAAAAGATAATTCTTTTATCAATACAAAACATCTCTCTTTGTCTCTCATAAAACTGTCTTGAGGTCTACATTTTCTGATGTAATTATAAGCAAATTAGTTTTCTTATGATTAGCATATCTTTTCCTCCCACCCTTTTATTTCAACCACTTACATCTTTATTTTAAAGCTTGTGTTTGGCTTTTGCTATGGTTTGAATGTTTCTGTCCCCCACAGAAATCTGTGTGTTGGAAATTTAATCCCCAATGCAACAGTGCTGGGAGGTGGGGCCTTTTGGGAGGAGCCCCCACGAATGGACTGATGCCACGATAAGGGCTCTCAGGAGTGGGCTTGCGCTTTTCTGTTCTTATGCATGTGAGGATACAGTGTTTGACCCCTTTCACCCTTCCAAGTTCCATCGTGTGAGGGCACACCAAGAAGACCCTCACCGGACATTGGGGCCTTGATCTTGGACATCCCAGCCTTCCAAACTGTGAGAAGTAAATTTCTATTCTTTATAAATTACCCAATCAGTGGTATTCTGTTACAGCAGCACAAAACAGACTAAGACAGCTTTTCTGTCAGCTTTCTATCCCTGTATTTCTTAGAGTCAGGCCTTAAAATCACTGGTGCTTTAAGAGAGAAAACTAAAATGTAGGAAAAACTTAAATAATGAAATGAATGGGAAATAAATAATATTTCTTTCTTCTACAACAGTGGATTTGCTTTCTGAAAAGTAAAACTTTGAAATATTTTTGTGAAAATAACACAAAAATCACAACTTCATGCTCAACTGCACTGTGAAGGCTTTACTTCTCGATAAAACTCCCACTTGGGAAATGACCATGGCAGACACTCTATGGCCCGAGGAAGCAGAGGGGAAGCACAGTGTAGAGGAACAGACACTGGTTGACCAGGGCTCAGCAGACCTGGGCTCAAAGCTCAGCTTGGCCAACAACAACCTGTGAGGCCTTGGACCAACCCCTTCACCTTTCTTGTGCTTCAGTTTCCTCCACTAAAACTAGGGACAAATGAAGGTACCTGCCCTGCTTAAAGTCACAAGGAACAAAGAGGGAACACACTGAAAGCGTGTGTAAACTGTGACATGCTATACAGATGCAAGAGCACAAGTCTGCTCTGCTGACACATGCAATTATTCAGCACACTCTGTGAACACAAACCGTAAAGCAACTGGGACTCATTCATCCTAATTGGACGTAAAATATCACATTTGAGACTGAACCAGAAATCTGTCATGAAATGGTGTAGGCAAAGAACTCGTAACTATAAGCACCTTTTTTCTGAAAAGCCAAGAATAACAGAAAACTCAACCCATGATTTAAGCTATTTTTTCTTAAAACTCATCTCTTTTTAACTGGTTTTAATTCTGATTTTTTAAAAACTTTTATAGCAGTAAAATCAGGGGAAAACACTGAACAAAATTAAGAAATGCAAGTCCACTACATCACCTAGGCTTACACGTGGATCTAGACAAAAAGCTGAGCATCACCAACATAAGAAGGGTCTGCAAAATAAGCACATTTGTGTTCCTGAAGCCACATGCCGGACAGTCTCGCCACTGAGCTCCACCTGACTGGCATGTGCTCAGCACCTCCTCTGTGTGAGCTGCTTCTGGGGCAAAGCCACTGAAATCCCCTGCCCAGTCACCACACGTGTGTTCACCCAGGCAGTACACCCGGGTTGACTCTCACCCTGGACCAGGCATGCAGCTGGCCTCGGAGGGAACGATTAAACCCAGCTCCTTCCCTCAAGGGGCTCATCACCAAGTAGGAAGAAGAAATCTAACTGGTGCAATCAGTGTTCACCAGTGCTGTGCAGAGGAGAGGTGGTCTCCTCTCTGAAGAAGGGGACACCAGAAATGATGCCCCAGGAGCTGCTGCTGGAAAGGCATCTTGAAGCCAAGCAAAAACACAGATTTACCTCTGCTGCCCACACTAAACCTCACCCACAGGACAGTGAGGGAGCAATGTTATGAACAAGGACAGGGCATAAACGAGGAGACGGCAGCAGACAAGAAATGCCAACAGAAGTCTGAAAGATGGAAAGTTGATGAAAGAGTGGGAGCTAACATAGACTGGAAAAGGCAAGAACCTAATTGCCTACAAAGGGGACACCAACAGAAAGCAACCAATCCACGACAAAGACCCCTGGCAAGGGCTGCATGGGGGCCTGGGAACAGGCAGCGAGCTCCCCCTGCCTCACCCTGAAGACTGGTGACTCTAGGATAGAACACGTTATACAGAACAGGTACTTGTGACTCCATCAGCACCGGAGCCACAGTCACAGTAGCACACACAATGAATCCCAATGTCACTGAAAACTGTGACATAATGACACTGAGAGGGTAGGAATGGAGAAGAGAGGGGCATGATAAGAGAGCTCCGTCTGCTTCCACAGCAGAAGGTCACTTAATATGGCTACACTATAAAAATCTGCAGAATCATCACAGTGTTTAGAAATGTAAAGGAAAGTACCAGAAGGGGCAGCCAAGAGGTAGTGACAGCCTCTGAGGATGGGATGTAGGCGAGAGGAAGGGTTGGGAGCAGGCAATACTGTTTCCAGTATGTCTTACATCACTACTTCATTTTTTAAACCAGGTACATGGATTGCTTAGATGAACATAAAAGCTTTACCTAAAAATAATAGAGTAAGGTATATATCCCAGGGCCAAGGGCACTGCAGCTAGAGGTAGCAGCATGCACAGAAGCTCAGAGGTGTGGAACATAACATATCTTCCCATCACTGCAAGTAGCTCACGTGGTGCTCCACCAAGGCAGTCAAGGGGTGCTATGAGCTGTAAGGCTGGCGAGGGAGGCAGGGCACATGGAGGGACAAGCACAGAGGAACCATGACCCCATGGGGGTTCTGGTAAAAAACACCAGTATTTGGAAGATGCTGCAGGGCTTGCTGTCTGACTTGTGAGGTGAAAGTGGAGCACAGTGACCCTGTCTAGAAGGGAGGTTCGTGGCAAAAGACACGGCAAAGCCAAAATGGGCCAGACCCAGCTCAGGCCCAGGCCTGAGCTCGCACATTCGTCAGACAGGACAGCCTTGCCATGCGCTGGGCACTGTCCTGGAGCCCAGGTGGGGCCACACAGAGCACCTCCTCTGGAACATCACTAGCACCCCACAAGGGCCCCAAAATGGTGACAGCTGCACCCAGAAGCAGATTACTACCACCCTGTCACTCTCAGGTTTTCAAAATAAAATAACTAGCTTTCTAGGCAAGGTTGTTTTTCTTCTCAGGCAAAAATAAGGGAAACAGAAAACTTCCTGGCCACTGATCCATCCAACGATTTTTATCATTGACACATCTTACCCATTTTTCACAGGAAAGCCGAATGCCAGAGGAAAAGTCGGCAAGCCTGAGAAAAGCACCCATTCTTTCCTCCCGCCTTGGCAAATCTAAACAAGGTTTCACCTCCATAGAGAGACCTAGGAGGGCACTGGGTTTCCCTGAGCACATGGTACAGCTAAATGATCCTTTTGGAAGGCGTTTCATTTCGCAGGACCCTGGAGCCCAAACTGCAGCAAGGGAGGGCGGCTGCTTGCAGTGGCCCAGCTTAAGAGGCGCCAGCTTCTGCTCAATTACTTGGCAGCTTTCCTGAGCTGCTATGGGATTCTAAGCTTGATGACCTTTAATTGCAGTGATTAACATAATAAAGTTTTTCAAGATAACTTTAACTTTTTCTTTTATCTAAAGGGTTTTTTCCTTCAAGCTGCTTCTGGGTAACAAATGGGAAGGAATGTGTCAGCAAGGGAGTCTGACAAACACTCCCCCAGGGGAGGTGCTGTGCAGAAGCCTGGGAGAAAGGTGAGCAGAAGGGAAGAGAGGCAACAGGGGCCCATGGGCGGCGAGATGAGAGGCCTCGTAGAGGAGGCTGTGTGTGGCCCTGGAAAGCTGAGCTGACCACCAGACACAGACAGACAAGAGAAGGCAGGGGAGGCATTCTTAACAGAGGTGCATTTGAGCAAAGGTACAAAGCAAGAAGTTAGCTGGCATTTAACTGCTAAATCACTTCATATCAGATAAAACACACCTAAAAATTAAGTTTTTTGCCTGCTTTCAAATGTCCTTCACCAAAAAGAACTGCTTGGAATGAGCAAAGCCGCCCCCAAAGGAAACAAAACTTCCATGCACCTGCCATGGGTCCACAGGCTGCAGCTCACTTGGCAAACAGGATTCCTCCTCGCATGACTTCAGGACATACTCCCCAGAAGCATTCACTAGAAGCAGCTGGCCGTGTCAGACTAGGAAGGAAGGGGTGTGTGTGTGTGTGTGTGTGTGTGTGTGTGTGTGTGTGTGTGTGTGTGTGTGTGTGTGTGTGTGTGTGTGTGTGTGTGTGTGTGTGTGTGTGTGTGTGTGTGTGTGTGTGTGTGTGTGTGTGTGTGTGTGTGTGTGTGTGTGTGTGTGTGTGTGTGTGTGTGTGTGTGTGTGTGTGTGTGTGTGTGTGTGTGTGTGTGTGTGCGCGCAGCTGGCCGTGTCAGACTAGGAAGGAAGGGGTGGGGGGTGTGTGTGTGTGTGTGTGTGTGTGTGTGTGTGTGTGTGTGTGTGTGTGTGTGTGTGTGTGTGTGTGTGTGCGCAGCTGGCCGTGTCAGACTAGGAAGGAAGGGGTGGGGTGTGTGTGTGTGTGTGTGCAGCTGGCCGTGTCAGACTAAGAAGGAAGGGGCGTGTGTGTGTGTGTGTGTGTGTGTGCGTGGTGTGTGCGTGTGCGTGTGCGCGCGCGCGCGTGTGCGGTGCGGTGTGGGTGTGTGTGCGGTGTGTGTGTGTGGTGTGCGGTGTGTGTGTGTGGTGTGCGGTGTGTGTGTGTGTGCGGTGTGTGTGCGGTGTGTGTGTGTGTGCGCGCGGTGTGCGTGTGGTGTGCGTGCGTGCGTGCGTGCGTGCGTGTGTGTGTCAACAGGGATTCTGATAATCTCATAGGTACCCGGGACTTTTTCCTTCTCGTCATTTGTTTTTGTTTTGCTTCATTTGCTAGTTTTAATAGTTAGATGCTTCACAAGTAGATTTTTTATTTTTTCACAATTTGCCTCAGTGAACATACCCAATTCATTCATAATGGCGAGAACAAATCCTGTTGAAACAGAAGTCACTTTGTCAGCAATGCCAGGAAAACAACCCCTCCGCCCTCTCTGGTGGGCGTCCTGCTGCTCCTTGGCCCTTGCATCTGGAAAGCTCAAAGCCGCCTCTGCCAAGAAGCCCTTGCAAGCGTTTCCCTCCACTGTCATCACCAACTGCTCTCCTGCGATTTCTCCTCCTGCAGTCAGTGGGGGAAGCATCTGGAATGTCTCAGGGCATGCCTAGAGACACCTGTGGTATGCTTGCCCGTGACTACCTTACTGCGAATTTACGACTTGGTTCTCAGGCCCTGCTTGGTTATACCTGAGATACACAAGCCATCGCTGGAGGTAGGGGGACAGTGGCCACAGGAAACAGAACTTGCTGTCCCCTACCTCCAGCCTCATCCTCATGGCAACCACCTAGAAAACACGGACAGTATTAAGTGTCAAGAATCTTGGATACCAATAATAAGACAAACAGCTCAACTAAAAATGAGCAAACGGTCTGAACAGGCACTTCTTCGAAGAAGATTTAGAGACATCTAATAAGCATGTGAAAAGATGCTCAAAATCACTAGCCCTCAAGGAAATCAAAACCACAACGAGATAACACCACACACCAAGATGGCTATGATTTTAAAATGTGAGAAAACTGGAACGCTCATGCACTGCTGAAGTAATGTAAAATGCTGTAGCCGCTGTAGAAAACAGTCCAGCAGTTCCCCAAAATGTTAAACATCGAGTTCCCATGTGACCCAGCAATCCCACTCCTAGGTATACATCCAAGGGAACTGAAAACAAGTCTATACAAAAACTTGTACATGAATATTCACAGCAGCGTTATTCATAATAGCCAAAAAGGGGAAACACCCCAGTGTCCATTGACTGATGAACAAATAAACAAAATGTGGCATATCCATACAAAAGAATATTTTCAGCCAAAAAAAGAATGAAGGATGTGTGCTACAACATGGACGAAACTCAAAAACACTACGCGACATGAAAGAAGTCAGTCTCAAAAGGCCATACAGATACTGTGTGATTCCATTTATGTGAAATGTTCAGAATAGGCAAATCCATAGAGAAAGTGGCTGCCAGGGGTTGGGGGGAAGGAAGCTGGGGGAATGGGGAATGACTGCTAATGGATACAGGGTTTCTTTCCGAGGTGACGGAAATATTCTAGAATTGACTGTGGTGATGGTGCACAACTCTGAAAACACTCCTGAATTGTACACTTTAAATGGTAAATTATTCTGTACATGAATTATATATCTCAATAAAGATCTTTTTTTAAAAGGCTTGCCTAAGGAATTCTTTTAAAAGGTATTTGTAACCCCAACTGCCTTCTCAGGAAGGTGGATTCAGGAAGCAGAGGCCCTCTGTTGTATGAAGTACAGATATAATGATGATAGGCTTTGGTGTGCATCTTTTGGATCAGAGGCTGAGAAGGGCTGAACGGCTCTGTTTAGGGTAGGAGAGATTTGAATCTGGACAGAGCTGGTGGCTGAACAGGGACAGACATCCCAGTGACCCTCACAAAGGCCCAAGGTGAGTGCATGTGTTGTTCTGTTTCTGTTTCAAACTGGTGAGGGCCCACGGAGTGGTGTAAAGCAAACCAAACCTGCTCAGGAGGACGCTGTGACCCAGTGATGCCAACGACATCCCGCACCTGGGGACTAGGAACACTCCAGCCTTCACCATGCAAGGGATAGGGTCAGAGGCAATTCTATAACTAAATCTCATGAGGAGAGACGCCTGAAGCTCACATCTCAGCCTCCCTTAAAATGCTCACACCCTCTGAGCCACTAATTTCATTTCTGGGAATCTGTCCCAAGAAAATTATCCAAAATGCAAACCAATATTTATACAGAAAGATGGTAATTGCAGCATTATTTATATATTTTTAAAAGATATGACCTAAATGTCTAATAATAGGGAACTGATTAAGTTAGAGCTATATCCATTTGTTATTAACAGGAAATCAAGAAATACACCCAAAATGTTTCAGGGGAAACTTTGGCCTTTCAAAGTCTACAGCAAGAAAAGCACAGTGCAACTAATCTGCATCTCCTGCGATCAGCCCCACCCCACTCTTGAAAGAGAGCTCTAATCATTTGTTAGTGACTTCACAAGGTCTAATTACAGTGTTTTTTCCTTCAATACCATTGACCCGGCAGCCAGTGTTGCATGGCATTTAATTAAAGGAAAGGCTACTGCTACTTCATGTTAAAAATCTAAATCCTTTCAAACAAATTAGAAGCTTGAAGTTCACATTTTTAATTTCCAGTAGGAAACACTGAAGACAGACCCTCAGCCCCAGATAATTTCGCACTAAAATACGTATGTACATACAAACATACAGCAGGAGTAGCTCAACCCCCTCTGAGCCGAGCAGCCTTGACTGGTAACAGCGCCTGGCAGCAGGTAACTCCATTTCTCAACAGGCAGAGTCAAATAACAATACTGGCTTCCACAGGTACAATCTCCCGGATGCCACAGCATGTAAACGTTAACAGGGAGCCAAACAGGTTCCTAAGGTGGCTTTCACTACATCTGTGCAGTGGTTAGGACCCTGGCACCACAGAGACCTCCTCTGACCCTCACACACACTCATCACCCTGCAGAAGCCCCTCAGGCTACAGCCTCAGAGGAGTGCCGAAGCCAGGAGCGGTCCCCCAGCACTCCTGGGTGACTCTCCCGGCCACTTTCCACTGAGCCTCCAAAGGCCAGAGAGCACACTTCTGGACGTCACACGTGAATGAGGAATCCAACAGGCAGGAAGCTGGATACACAATAAGGCTGCAGACAGCCTTGTCCATGATAAGCTCAATTAATTTTAGATAAGTATGCAATGTAATTACAAATGCAAAGCAACATAATCCCACAGTCCCCTGCATATAATTTCACATGTAATGCGCAGAAGGCAGGCTCAGACGGCAATGAGAGAAAAACCCCATGGCAGTTGGGAACTGACCACAAGCCCCACCTGCTGGCCCACAACCCGCACGGCACAGCCACCCTGCTCGTCATGCAAGAGCCTTCATCTGGCGCCACCAGAGTGCTCTCGTCTAGATCGCTGTCCATCCCTGGTGTTTACCCAGCAGTCCGCTGCTAATCCATGAAAGTGTCTCCACGGTCCCTGCCTTGGCCCCCAGGCTGCCTCCAGGCCACATACACCCCACACAAAAGCAATCACTCCCTTTCTTCTCTGGGGGCACTTGTCCACTCATGCCAGCAAGAGCTGTTACCTGTTTCCAGGCCCATCTGCACCCCGACCACAAGCTCTTCATGAACAGGGACTGTGTCTTACATGTCCCTGTGCCCCTAATTCCTGGTGTCATCACTGCATGGACAAAGTGCTGAGGACTGTTTGTTAAACAGAACATAAAACGGCAACTGATGATATGAAACCCCGTGCCTGTCTAGTGAGACAGGTAAGAAATGAGGGCTCCAGGCAGGATAAGGAGCTGCTGCTCTGCCCGAGTCACCACTCATGCTCTGTGTTGTGTTCAGGTAGGGTGACCGTGTGCTCTCTCATTCAGAGCACACACCTTGGGACACCATTAACAATCATGCCAGGACCCCAGGGATAAACTAGCATTTCCCAGCAACCCAAGCCTCTGCTCAACCTGTGTACAGGGCACCGCTGTAGGTACCCTGCATAGCACAAGGGTGAGAAGGCTTCCTGGTGGCACTGAGACCACAGAAAACTGATGGAAAAACAAATTCCAGGCAAGGAGAAAAATGCCAACTATTGTCATCTATTGTGTCATCAGAGTATTTTATGTTTTAGCATATTTTTAATAGTTTCTATTCACAAGCACTAGGCAGACATTAATAATGAACAGCCCAGGATCAGTGGGTCCCTATGTCTGGATAGACCAGAAGGATAAACAAGTAATTAGGAGTCCGATTATGAAGGGCATTAAAACCGGGAGTCGGCTCTCTGTCTGGGAGCAGGGGCTGTTAGAGCAGAGGTACAGGCCACATTTCAATTTCACTCACCACAGGCAGGACAAGGAATGTGTCACGGGGGAGAAAGAAGCAAGGAAACAAGGTGGGAGCTACTGCGGTGTATGGGCAGAGGTCAGACAGGTCTGAGCAAGGGCAGGCCCATTTGAGACAGAAAGGAAGGAATGAGGAGATCATCAGAAGAGCATTTTGAAAGAACAGGAACAGGTGGACATCAGCAATAACTAGATATGGGGACAAAGGGAAGCAAAGATTGCCAATGACCCCCAAGTTTTACCCTGGGCAAGAGATATTAGTGATTAGAGATTAGTGATGATTTAAACAGCAAGTCAAGGGGGCAGCTGGTTTAGGGGAGAAGAGAAAGGGGAAAAAAAGGAGGGAAGTCACGTTTGGTGGCACCTACGAATGCTAGGGACAGCGTCTGTGCCAGAGTTGGCTGCCATGTGACAGTACGCCTCCCCTGAAAGGCAATTCTCATCCCCATTTTACAAATGAGGGAATGAGACTCAGCGGCCTGGCTCTCAACCACCACACTTGACATGTTTTAGATGCAGAAAGTTCGAAGCCATTGCCATGGGCATCTCCAGAAGACAGGGAGACTGGGAAATGAAACCCAGGAGTGTGGAAACATGGGAGGACTCTCAAACAAGGGAGAGCCTGTTTAAAAAGAGAAACCAAGAATGTCCTTTGGCAAACACACGGGTGTGAAGGTAGAAGAGAATGGAACACAGGGGATATTCGGACAAAGGTGTCACAGAAATCCAGGGAGAAAAACCTGCCGAGAAGTGTTTGCCAGTGCAGAATACCTCAGAGGTTGCTGTGGTTTAAATGTCCCCCCGGCTCATGTTGGAACTTACCCCCAATGTAGTCATGAGAGGTGGGGCCTATAAGAGGAAAGTGGACCATGAGGACTGTGCCCTCGTGAGAGGCCTAATCCTCTCGTGGAGTAATAGGTTGATGGTTTAGTGGGTGGTCACGGGCGTGGTTCTGATGGCTTTATAAGGAGAGCAAGTGAGGAGAATAGCTCTTTTGCTCAGCCCACTCTCACCATGTGACACCCTGGTCACCATGGGATCCTGTAGAGAGTTCCCACCTAGAACAAGGCCTTCACCAGATGCATCCCCTGGACTGTGGATTTTCCAGCCTCAGAAAATGTAAGAAACAAATTTCGTTCCTTTGTAAATAACCCAGTTTCAGGTATTCTGGTATAAGCAACAGAAATGGACTAACAAAGAGGTCAAACCGAATGACTGAAAAAAACCACCCCTTAAGCAGAACTGCCTTGTACCCAGCACTATGCCCAGTCACTGAACAAGGCATTCTGCACACTGCTGTGTCTCCAGGCCCAGCAAACGAGGCCCTGTGTGTAGTAAGTGCTCAGTAAGTATCTGTTGAAACAACAAACCTCTTGAGATTCAGTTTCTTCATCTATAAAAGGGAAACTGAAGTAATTAACTTCTCAGCTCCCACTCAGCTCTCAAGCAAAACTGCCCAAATGTGATGATGACATCTCTGGTGACCTCCAAAAGACCAGTTTCAGCAAAGTAGGGAGTAAAAACCAGATATCAGGGAATTGGCACTTACAGAATACTTCTATATTTCAAACCATCCCTCAAAGCAGCTGCAAGTACAACCCTCAAACCCTCAGATGAGGTGCAGCATAGTGATCCTCTATTGCCGGCTAGGGGAAAGCCTGCCAGAGGTCAAGCCAGCCACGTAGACATGAAGCCAGGCACGGGACATTCTGGAAGTAGGTGTCTTCATGCCTCTCCCACCTGCTTCCCACATTCCTTAGAGTCTGCTCAGATCCTAGAGGTGCCTTTATCATCCCTGCCACACCAGAAGCAGGTCAGAAATATGACCAGGGCTGGGCTGGGTGCAGAGGGAGCATGAAAGGATCAAAGGACAGAGACAGGATGAAGGCAGAGAGAGGCACAAGAGCTCTGGAAACACAAAAGGTGCTCGGCAAGGGCCAAGTCATCCCCCTTAAGCCTCTAGCTTCCTTCAGACATTTGCGTGCTTCACTCTTGGTCTTAAAAGGCCCTTCAAAGTGTTCCCACGGCAAAGAAGAGCTGCAAAGGAATTGTGTACCCACCCGGAACAGCACAGGGGTTCCAGTCCCCAGGCAAATGAACTGTCCTCCAACCAACAGCAGCCAGGGGACCTGAGCCAGTCCATTCACATGGGAAACAGAAGGGATCTCAGTCAGCAGAGAGGTAGTGACCAGCAGTTACGTGGAGCTTGGGGACAGGCAGGCACCAAGGACAGGGAGATGACCAATGTGTGGTTCTCCCGGGAGGAACTCATGGTGCAGCTAAGAAAAAAGCAGAGCCATCCTCATGCCAGGCCAGACAGAATGAGCTTGAACTGAGGTGCATATGCAAGCAGAGAGAAAGGGAGTAAATGTTAGAGGTGGTGGGGGTCTGATGTTAGAAAAATGCAGAACACCAGTGTTCCAGGGCATCAGGAAAGATGAGATGAACGGACTGGGGCAAATGCAGAGGTCTAGAAGAGCCAGGATGGAGAAGAGCAAGCCCCTCCTCGGCTTTTAACCCAGGACACCGTCTCCTGCAGCAGATTTGCCCACAGCTGAGAAAATAAGCACCTCGCACAAATGAAATTCAGACAGATGTAGGTAAAGATCCCAACTACAGATGGAAAATTCCATAAGTCTCATCATCTTCTGCTGTGCCTCAAAGAAATGAGCAACAAGGGATCAGCTTTGGAATGGTGACTCTAGAGAAAAGGGCCAGACCAAAGACAGGCACAGATGCAGCAGCAGCAGCCCCCTGGAGTCCTGGAAAAGGGTGTGTTCTAGGCTCTGCAAGCCTGGGAAGCAAGGAGGGCCACTAGAGGGGACAGAGACTCGAAGAGCTTCAAGGCACCCTTTTCTCTCTATTTCTCTCACTCACTTTCAGCAGGACAGACCAGCAATGGCTCACAGACACCAGGCTCTGCAATGCCCACGACATCCCCCAAAATAGCTGAGCACACACAGCCGCAGAGCACGCAGGAAAGACAGCTGCCTCCCTGACAACAATGAGCGCTGCACAGCTGACCGCAGCCTCTGGGGACTGGCAGGCTGCTGCAGCACCCTTGAGTCCCATCACAGTGCCCACAAAGCATCCTCCAGGCCTGGCTTGTCTAAGAAAAAGACTCCTGCCTTCAGCAAGTGCCAACCACATAACAAAGTGAGGGAATCTGGGCAGACTGCACCAGCTAAGGCCACAGCCTCTTAGTGCTACTCATTTTTATCAACTTCACATTCAGGGTAGAAAGACATAAAGAGCAAGTGCCTGTTAAGAGCCTAAAGCCCAGGTAATGCCTTGTGCTGAGCCATGTGCCCCTTTCCCACCCAGCTCCCCATCCCCAGCCACAACCAACAAAGAGCTGTGAAGGTCCCTAATGCCTCTGAAACTCCATTTCTAATTCTTCCCCAATAGGCATCTCTTCCCATCTGAAGATAAGCTGCGGAAATCTAACCACTGCACTAAATCCCAACAGCATTACCAGCTATAGAGGAAAGCTCACAAGGCCCCCTGTACTTTGTCCTTATCGAGGCAGAACAGGAAGGATCTGGAGAGAGCACCAAGGCACAGCCATCTCAAACACCCAGGGACGGTGCTTCTTGAACCAGCTGGGACCTGCTCTCAGGGCCTGGGTCAGGCACCAGCAAGCACTCTGGCGCTAAGCTCATGAGTGATCTCACGCTGGAGGGTCTCTACAGATGAGTAGGGCAACACGAGGTATTCTGTGACTGGCAGAGTGACACAGAACAGAGCCCCACTGTCCAAGTGGCACCCACCCCACCCCAGCTTTGAACCGCCAAGGTGATGTCAGGTAGGAACATGGTGAGAATATTGCCTGTTCAGCCGGCACTGGCTTACTGTCTAACACCTCACCTCCCCAACAGGCTGTAACCCTTTGAGGGCAAAGCCCCTTCTGCAACCCTTAGAAACACCCCACAGAAAAGGCTAACAAGTACACGTCTTGAAATTTTTTACTGAGACATCATTCACCTACCGTAAAATTTAAAGTGTACAATTCAGTGTTTTTAACACATTCAGAGAGCTCTGCAGCCATCACCACCATCTAATTCCAGAACATTCTCATCGTCCCAAATAGAAACGACGTACTTGTTAGCACTCACTCCCCATGCCCTGTCTCTGTGGATTTGCCTGCTCTGGACGTCTCACATAAACAGCAGCCATACAATACGTGACCCTGTGTGACTGGCACATTTCACTTAGCTTTAAGTTCTCAAGGTTCATCCACACTAGAGCATGTGCCAATCCTTCCTTCCTTTTTTTGGCTGAATAATATTCCACTGTATTTTGTTTATCTGTTCCCCTGTTGAGGGACATCTGGGCTGTTCCCACCTTTCAGCTATTGTGAACAATGCTGCTATGAACATTCATGTACAAATCTTTACGTGGACATACGTTTTCACTTCTCTGGGGTACAGATACCTGAGAGTGCAATTGCTAGGTCGTATGGTGGCTCTGTGTTCAACTATTGTGAGGAGCTGTCTGACTTTTTCACAGTAGCTGCACCACTTTACATCCCACCAGCAGTGTATGAGGGTTCTTCCACATCTTCACTAACACTTACTGGTATCTTTTTTATTACAGCCATGCTAGTAGGTGCAACAGGTACATTTTTTGAATGGGATGACAGTTATTTCCCACATCTGGGGGTCTAGTTTTAACCCCTTCCAGAAGAGTTCTGCATACCACATTTACATGTGTGAGTTTCTCATGCATACACACAGCCACCACACTGGTATGAGCTCTGACACATCAAGCTCACAGCAATGCCAGTGGATGAGACACTGCACAGTGCACCCCAAAGGCACCTACCACCCCACCAGCACAATGCAGCCTGTCTCCTAGGAGGAAAGAGGACCCACAGGCAGGGGTCCTCCTGTGCGCCCCTCACCATCCACTCTCCTCCCCAGGCTCTCATTGACCTGTAAGCTCCGGGAGGTTAGGGCCATGTCCACCACCCACCATACACTCTGCCACACAGCAGGCACACAGTAGGGTTGCTGCACAAATCCATAGCAAGGAAAGAAGGCTATGTCCCCACAAATGCAGCAGCTGTTTCTGGGATGGCTAACTTCCTCCAGATGTTCCCCAGATAGCAACCACAGCCAAGCTAAATATCACTAGCTGTCACTTACCCAAGTTCTTCCAAACCAACCTGGCTAAACACGCAATTGACAAGAGTAACTGAAATGAAAACAAATAGGGCATGTTCAGCAATCCACAGGCACACAGCACAGAGAGTGCACTACTAACCAAAGGTGATGGTCACAGAGCATGGTGAGACTGACACTTGTACACAGTACCTCATAAGACCAATCTAAGACCACTCCATTAGGGAGAAACAGAGACAACAAATTAATCGGTGTGTGCCCATATTTCTGGTTTTCCCTATGCCTGGGCCTGCCGCCCTACCTCTCCAACAATCCTTAACAGGCTGGGAGGACAGTAAGAAGGTAGATGAATCTGGCTCAGCCATCCAGTCCAGGTGACCTGACTTAGCTGTTCTCTAGCAGAGATGACAGAAACTGGCTCAGTGAGGACCAACAGAGTGTGATGACTGTCCCAAGAGGTAAAAGATCTAAGCCACAGGCCCCAGTAGAGAGGAGGCAGGCCCGCTGTTTCCACTAGTCAGTGCTAGAGTTTCAGAGAATCACTGACTGACAGAAACATGTCCAGAGGATGAGACTGGCCTGGCAAACAGCCTTGACGTCAGGCCCAGGGCTGCCTGCAAAATGGGGTGGCAGAACACTGACAGTGCAATCTGCTATCCGGAGACCCACCTCATGGACAAAGACATCTGGTCCAGCAGTTAGAGCCAGGCCAACCTGGAGGCAGACTGCTTCTCCACGGAAGGAAGAATTTTCCACTGTCGGTATAATAACAGCCACAACCAGCCCCTCTGCCTAGAGCATTATATAAATTATAGCAGTCAGTCTCCATATCTACCTTTTGACCTTACAGAAGAGGTAATGTGTCCAGCTACTAAGTGGCAATTCTCAGATCTGAGGATGATCTGTGAACCCACTATCACTGACGAGGTTTAACAGAGAGCCGGGGCAATGAAGAGAGGACGCACTGGATAAGGGACCCTGCAAGGTCCCACAACGAAATGCTACATGAGTTAGGAAACCACATGGGGAAGGCCAAACAGTCCGGAAAGGACGCGATGAGGTACCATTACTGTGGATGAAACACACCCAGGAAGAAACACCAAAAGAAAAACACAAATTGCTCAGCCCTGCACCCAGTGTGTGTGCGACAACTTAGAGCAGCATATCATGCTGCAGTCAGAACTGTAACAATATTTATGACTATTTGCAACAGAAATAATATGCAGTAAAAAAGTAATATACAGTAACAGCATACACATCATCATACAGCTTCAGCAAAACCAACCGAAAGCCCTTGTCACCGAGAAAGAGGCGAGAAATATTTGTAGCAGAGAGCCTACTGGATTCCTATCTAAGATGCTGACAGAGAGGCTGCACACCGGCAGCAACCACCCGCTGCCCTGGGTCTCTCCCTCGCCTCAGAGAACCCGCAGCCGGCTCTGAAATCAGGACCAGGCTGTAGCTGCCTCGATGAAGCATCACTTAAAATTCACACACAACCTGCTTTAAAAACTCACTGCAGTTAGTCACAAACCAGTTTACGGGCCCAGAATCAACTCCAGACATGAGGGAAAACTTCTAGCAAGAAGTCACACTGCAAGGGTGGAGGCAGACTCTGAGCTCCACTACACTTAGCTCTTCTGAAACCCTCTCCACTATACTGGGTTTTGGGAGTAGGGGCAAAGGAATAGCAAAACTGAATACAAGTGAAATGTTTCAGGCCACTCTTAATGAGCAAAATCTTTCTATTGCAAAGTATTTTCTAAGTAACTTAGATTATATTCAATTTCCCAACTGGTTTCCCATCTCCTCCATTATAAAATGGGAATGTCACCCAGAAAGAATGTCTACTGATGGGGGAGTGTTTGTCATCCTTCCCTTGGGTGTTTACTGTATATGCACCCCCATACACATACACACACACACACACATACACACTCTCTCTCTCTCTACTACAGTAATTTGACTCTTTCCCTAGGTGCCCCTCAGAACTGGCCCTTTACATGTTGTTTAGATATTTATATATAAATGTCCACTTGGAAATGAAACATTTTCATTTCAAAGCACATTTTCCCTTGCTGGAATGAGTGGGGCACCCCTTTCCAAACACAGAGAACCTCCAAGCTGGGTAGCCTCTAGCATAGAGTTATTTTGCACATCTTGTAATATAAAACTCAAAAGTCCTAACCTGGGAAAAACACGAACCTCAGATGCTACTAACAAACCTGGCAGGCATGACTTAAGGTCAACAAAAAAACTAACAGATACTTCCCTACGGTCATGTCCACATGGTGGAGGAGGGAGAACATGGGGAGAAAGAGACATTCTAAAAGGCAAAGCAGCAGCATAACACCTACCACTAACAATTCCCAACGTGTGGGAAATGTTTTTGGAAAATAGAAATGGGGAAAATGACAAATAATATAAACCAAGCCAACTGTCACACCTGAGCCCTACAGACATGTCCACTGTAGACATCAGTAGATGCACAAGCCCGTGCCTACTGGATGCTTTATGCTCCTCCTGCAGTTTGTGCTCTGGTCTCTACAACTGTATACAGGACACCAAGGTCAGGATATCTGCCTCCCGGGTCTCCCACAGTGGCCTCCCTTCTACAACATCCCTCACATGTGGGAATCTAACGTCAGAATGAAACCAAGAAACACACCATGTGCCTCCGGGTCAGGCCCACCCAACCCAGGCCATCCAAAAGCAAAGAGGGAATCACTATGGAATTGGTTTTCCAGGCTGCAGCTTCCTCAGCTCAATTCCAATTAGCCAAAGATCATGTGATTTGCTGAATCCCAGGAGGCTAGTGGCCTGAGGTCCACCCTGGAGGGCGGGGTCCAGAGCAGATCAACCAAGGTAGATGCCTGCCTCAAGGGTCTCTTGTCAGCACCATGCTCTGAAAATAGCAAGAGTTGTTTCGGGTGTTTTTTTTTTAATGCATACTGAAGTACAGAAAGGTGACATGACATGATGTCTGGGATTTGCTTTGAAACACTCCAGCAAGGAAAAGGAAAAGAACAAAAAGGGACAGATGAGACGATGGTGGCAGTGTCTTGATACCGTGCGAATCCAGGCATACTGGCTTCACCGCACTGTCTTCTCGACCCTTGTGTATGTTTGAAATTTTTCATAACACAATTTTTTTTAAAACATGAGAGAAGGTAAAGGTGGTGCAGACCTTCTGACAATGACTGACGACACTCCCATTTCTTAAAACTCCACCCTTTTCCTGAGAAGTACAGCCTTCACCCCTGTGGGCAGGAGCTGCCGCCCTCTCACACCCTGACACCCCATGCATGCCCCAGCGAACTGTCTCCTCTGCCCTCACCACTTTTTGCCGTGTAGCTACCGAAAGATCTAAAGCTCAGGCAAGGAGGCTATGTAAGTAAGCTGTATGAGCGGATAAACGTGGCTAACAACAACTCTAACTCACTAAGTCATTCTCACTGAAAAGTCACAGCAGCTACTATCCATCAACCTGGTCATTTAAAACAACCACCACAACCATACCATGGCACATGTGTGTTATTGAGACAGACAAGTGACAGGAGGGGAAAGCACCTGGTACACCACCACCTTCCAGACTCACCGTGGCAAATGCCATGGGTTTTGCCTGGCAGCAATGCTAATGACAAGATACCCATTTTTTGTCCCAGACAGATGGATGTCTCAAAAGCATCTCATCTTTTAAACACAGCTTTTTCCCCCCCTAAACCAACACCCCAACCCTCCCACAGAGCCCACGGCTGCTGCCAGCTCTCCGGCTGGCTGCGGGCTGCAGTAAAACTGCAATGAGGTGCACGGTCCTCTTGGAGACATCTCCTCACTGCCTCCTTCCCAACCGAACGCAAAGAACGACAGACTCTGAAGTCCCAGCTTGCAACTAGTACATGATCATCATTCCATCACTCCCAAATAAAAGAGCCTAATATTTTGAGCATAATGATTTTAAGGAGCTCAACAATTTCTTTGCATGCATTATTCATTTTGTGACACAAAACTGTTATTTCACTGAGATTACTGTAAATCGCTACACGAAGAGCTGGCTTGCATGAACAATTAAATGATAGATATGATAAACTAGATTTATAAGCTTTATGTTCCTATAACATAAATTCCTTGAATGATTTAACTCAGCGGAGCTAGAAAATTCTTTCCAAATGCCAGGTTCATGGATCTGCAGCTCCCCCATCAGCATTTAACAAAAACTTACTTAAAGACTGAAAGGAAAAATATTTAATAAAAGGTTTAATATCACTATGGTAACCACAGCAACTTGTTTCAAAAATGAATAATAGCTCTGTTAGGTGCTTCATTAAAATTTTTCCAACCAAATACTGCCCTTAATCTTCTCAATGGAACAAAAGGCTTATTCAGAATACATGTAGAAGACTGAAAATAACGCCAGATACAACCATGTGCCTGAGCACAGACATCCTTACATCTGAAGCACAGAGAAAGATGAAATCTAATCAGCAAAGATGAGAGAAGGCTGGATATGTATCCTGAAACAATTAATTAAAAATCTCAATATCCCATTGTTATGTTCTTTTCTCCACTAACCAACAAATTACAGACATTCCTCATCTCACCAAAATGACTCTCCCGACACAGATAACTGCTTGCAGATACCACGAGAATCAAAGACCAGAGTCACTGAAGACCAGGGCGTAACGGAACAGATACCAGCACCCCCTGTCCCCCCGCCTCTCAGCCTCCAGGCACAGACAGGGCTCTCTTCTCCAGACAATTCCAGAGCTGAAGCACTCCCGGAATTGAGATCTGACTGCAGGGAGGGATGTTCGAGGCCACCTGGTCAACACTTGTGTGGCAGGGGAGGACACTGTGTCTCCACCCCAGTGCTCACCTACTGCTCTCCTCTCTGGAGCCACACTAGGGCCACAAGCCCAGGACACTTCTCAGATTTCTAGTCCAGCCTCTCTGTGATCGGGCCATCACTGCCACAATGCCTGCAAGCGGGTGCGGAAGCTTCATTCACTATGACTGGGTAAGGTTACGACTCCAGACCCGACAGCGGCCCATACAGAAGAAGCCGACCCCGCCCTGTGCAGGCCTCGCTGGGTCCCACCTCGCCTGCTCCCTCTGGCTATGCCGTACTCCTGGACTGTTCAATCCACCCACCCATAAGCTCTCCATTCTCATACCCGCCCTCCATCAAAACCTGCTCCTGTCCTACCTCCCTGTCAAACTTCTGGTGGCTGGCCCTACCTGATGACTCAACCAGACAGTCATCTAGCACAAGCTCATTCACTAGCTTTGTGCTTGTGGCTACACTGCCTGGCACACAGGAGGTGCTTAATGAAGGCCCACAGGGTGTATAAACAGAGGGGATGAGGCCACCCAGATGCTTTACGGGTACACATTTTGTTGCCACAACTAACTTCATAAATTCTCTAAGGGGGGAGTGAGAAAAGAAGGAAGCAGCATGCAACTGCATGCTTCACAGTCTGAGTGGCAGTGAGCAGCACACTGACGGCCACTGCTGAAGACAGGGTCCGAGGCAGGATGTGAGCACAGGAGCAGGCACTTCTCAACAGGACCCCTGCTCAGAAGCCCTAGGATAACATGATGAGAAAAGCCTTGGAGCAGAGCACCCGGGCCACAGCGTCCACCGCGCCTCACCCACGCAGCACACACCCTATACTCTTGCAAATGACAGCCACAAGACAGAGACTGTGCAGCCATGTCAGGACTGAACAGCCCCACAGGCATCTGGCCTGAGATTTCTTGACACTGTCCCAAATGTTTTCTGGCCCCAACACAGCGTGCAAATGGCATTTGTCTATGTGATGAGTGGAAAGCAGCTGTCGCTACTGATCACGTGAGAACACAGGGTGGTATGAGGTGCTCCTTACCAGTCTGTTTATTCTCACGGGTGAATCTGCTAGGAACAAGATGCAGTCTGTTTTTATTAATAGAAAAAGAAGACCGACCTTCTTTATCTCAGAGAACTAGTATGCCATACATCTCAGTTGGCCCCATTCTCTCTCCACTTGCCCCTCAATAATGTCGCGTTTACCCTCAAAACAGATGATAAGTAACATGACCCCTCTACCAAAAACTTCCCAGATGTCCCTAGGAGTCAACCATAGAATGAATGACACCCGCCCTGCAGTCCCAACTCACTTCTGAATACATGCAAAGGCTTTCCCCAAAACATACCAGGGCCACACAGTGCACTCTTCTGCGCACAGATAACAAAGTGGCACACTGAGGTGGCTTACTAATAGTAAACGGTTAGGATGTGAGACTGCTCCACAGTAAAGCCAAGCATCTCTCAGTCATCTGGCATCCCAGAATGAACAGCTCATAGAGCACCATCTGTGCTAGTCACTCTACACCCATAGCACTTTTATCTCTGCAAGGGAGTTATCACTATTATTATAAAAATGCATATGACAACAACCACCATGGCCGACATTTATTGAGCACTACTCTCTACAGTACTGTTCTAAGAGCTTTTATACATATCAATACATTTAATGCTCATAACACAACGGGCCACTAGGTATGATCCTTATTCCAATTTGACAGATAAGGACACTGAGGCACAGAGAAACTGATCTTTCCCCACCTCACCCTGCTAGTAAGCAGCAGAACTGGCTCAGTGCCTCCCCCCTTAGTCACCACACTACAGCAGAACATTTCAAAGAGAAGGAAACTAAAGTTTGGAGAGATTAAGAACTTGCTCAGAGTTACAGAATTAGGATCAAAGAGGAATATCTTGAAATCTAGTCACTCAACTGAGTATGTGGGACTAAATGCATTTCTCACCAACTATCTCAGGTGCATGCAGCATCCGCTAGGCACCAGGGACACTCAGAGGGCACAAAGGCCCTGCGGACCTCAGCAATCCCAGCCCCACCACCTGTCCCCTCCTTCTGTACCCTCATGAACATGTGTGGCAGCACCTCACTCAGTACCCTTCTCATCGATGTAACCCAGACACTGCTCAATTCACCCACAATGCTGTCAGAATGTCATCCCAGACACAAAGACATCATTCATCATTCATGCTGCACAGCAGCTCTGGAAATGTTCTTACACTCAAGCCTGTCAAGGCACATGGCCCTCCTTCCCACACTCATCTTCCAAGGCTGCCCTCTGGGTATAGCTGTACAGTCCATGCACTACAAAAGAGCACCTGGTCCTAGAGCTTCATCTGAGTCTGTGTTATAAAGGCATGCATTTGCTAAAACTCATTCCACTGAGTTTTGTGCTGGAGATTTGCACATTTCATAGTGTAAATTTTACCTCCAAAAAAACCCCAAATCTAGTTAATGGCATGTACACTTACGTATTTAAGGGTTGAATGAAGTCTATAACTTACTTGGAAATGCATTTAAAAAAACATAAATTGGTGGGTGGAGAAGAGGGATGGACAGATGAAGGGAGGTATAACGTGTTCTATATGTTGACTTGCACGTGTGGTCACTGACAAGTCTTTCAACTTTTATGTTTGAAAAGTTTCAAGATAAATGTTAAGAAGAAATTATAAATCTTGGATCCCATAGAGTCCCAAACCCAGTGACTTGTCAGCCTATTTGGATTTTGGCCAAATGGTATCCCACATCTTAGTGGTCCCTATCTTTCAAGTGACCAAAAGAAAGTAGCTTAGTACTTCATCTCTGGTTTGTACATGCCTTCACCACAGGACGCAAAACTGATGGTGCATGTTTTAAATCAAGGAAAAGCTTAAAAGGTGAAGTAAAAATATTGATACCTTTAACTTATAAACGTCTGTCCTTGTTTTGTGTTGGATGGGCCAATTTATAACATAAGAAATTATTATTAGGGGTACTAGGAATATTTAGATACAATCTTTCCAGCTTTACTGAGGTATAATTAACAAGTAAAAATTGTGTATATTTAAAGTGTACAACATGATTTTATAAGTACACACTGTGAAGTGATTACCACAATCGAGCTAATTAGTATGTCCCTCACCTCACATAGCTACCTTTTGTGTGTGTGTGGTAACAACCCTTAAAATCAACTCTCTTGGCAAATTTCAAGCACATACAGTATTGTTAACTAAAGTCACCATGCTATATATTAGATACAGGAAATAATCCATCTTATAGTTGGAAGTTTATACTTTTTGACCAACATCTCCCCATTTCCCCCACCCGCTAGCAACCACCATTCTAGTCTCTGTTCTACAAGTTTGACTTTTTCAGACTGCAGCTGTAAGTGAGATCATGCAGCGTTTGTCTTACTTCACTTAGTGTCCTCCAGGCTCGTCCATGTTGTTGCAACTGGCAGAGTTTCCTTCTTTTTTAAGGGTGAATAATCCCCTCTCAGTCCATCTGTGCTGCTATAACAGAATACCTGACACTGAGTAATTTATTAAAAATAGACATTTTTTCTCATAGTTCTGGAGGCTGGAAGTCCAAGACTGATGTCAGCAGGTTTGATGTGTGATGAGGGCCCTCATGCTGCATCCTCCCATGGCAGAAGGAGCTAGAAGGGAAAAACGGACTAAGACCTTGTTCTCACGAATATGGGGGTGTGATATCTCTATGAGGTGATTTCATTTCCTTTGAATTACTTGGTCATATGATAGCTCTATTTTTAATTGTTTGAGGAACCTCCATATTGTTTTCCATGATGGTTGTAGCAATTTATATTCCCATTAACTGTGTACAAAGGTTCCCTTTTCTTTTCTCTTTTTTGGTGGCTGGCCTGTACAGGGATACAAACCCATGACCTTGGTGTTATAAGGCTGTGCCTCTAACCAACTGAGCTAACCAGCCAGCCCAAACTTCTCTTTTCTCCACATCCTCACCAACACCTGTTATCTTTTATCTTTTTGATAAGAGCCATTCTAATGGGTGTGAAATGATGCCTTATTGTGGTTTTCATTTGCATTTCTCCAATGATTACTGATGTTGAACACCTTTTCATATAAATGCTGATCATTTGTGTGTCTCCTTTGAAGAAATGTCTATTCAGGTCGTTTGCCCATTTTTTGATTGGGTTATTTGGTTTGGTTTTAGTTTTTGTCTTTGTTTTTTGCTATAAAGTGGTTTGAGTTCTTTACATGTTTTGGATATTAACCCCTTATCAGACATATGGTTTGCAAATATTTTCTCCCAGCCCATGGGTTGTCTCTTCACAATGCTGACTTTCTCCTTCACTGTGTAGAGCTTTATAGTTTGATGCAATCCTATTTGTCTATTTTTGCTTTTGTTGACTGTGCTTTTGGGGTCATATCCAAAAAACAATTGCCCAGACCAGTATCAAGACGCTTCTTCCCTATGCTTTCTTCTAGATGTTTTACAGTTTCAGGTCTTACATTTAAATATTTAATCCATTTTCAGTTGATTTTTGCATCTGTTAGGTAAGGGTCCAATTTCATTCTTCTGCATTTGGAAATGTACTTTTCCCAACACCACTTGTTAAAAAGACTATCCCTTTCCCACTGTGTGTTCTTGGCACCTTTGTCAAAGATCAGTTAACCATAAATGTGTCGATTTATTTTTTTCTGTTTTATTCTATTGATCTATATTGGTCTATATGTTTTTATGCCAGTACCATACTGTTTTGATCACTGCAGTTTTATAATACATTTTGAAATCAGGACATGTGATGCCTCCAGCTTTATTCTTCTTGCTCAATACTGCTTTGGCTATTCAGGGTCTTTTGTGGCTCCACATGAATGTTAGGACAGTTATTCTTATTCCTGTGAAAACATGCTGTTGGAATTTTGATATGGATTCATTAAATCTGCATATTGCTTTAGGTAGTGTGGACATTTTAACAATATTAACTCTTCCAGTCCAGGAACATGAGATGTCTTTCCTTTTATTTGTGTCTTCTTTAGCTTCTTTCATCAATGTTTCAACGTACAAATCTTTCCCCTCCTTGGTTAAATTTACACATAGTATTTCATTCTTTTTGATACTCTTGTAAACGGAATTTTCTTAATTTCTTTTTCAGATAGTCCATTGTTAGTACATAAACATGCAACTGATTTTTGTATGTTGACTTGTGTATCCTCCAACTTTACCAAACTTGTTTATTAGTTATAACAGTTTTTTATGGAGTCTTTAAGGTTATCTATAAATAAGATCATGTCATCTGCAGACAGAGACCATTTTAATTCTTCTTTTCCAATTTAGAAACTGTTTATCTCTTTTTCTTGTCTAATTGCTCTGGCTAGGTCTTCCAGTACTATGTTGAATAGAAGTGGTGAGAGTAAGTATCCTTGTCTTGTTCCTGATCTAAGAGGAAAGGCTTTCAACTTTTTGTCACTGAGTTTGATGTTAGCTGTGGGATTGACATATATGGCCTTCATTATGCTGATGTACATTCCTTCTCTACCTAATTTATCAAGAGTTTTTATAACAAAAAGTTTGCCAAAAGCTTTTTCTGCATCTATTAAGATGATCATATATTTTTCTCCTTCATTCCGCTAATGTGGTGTGCCGTATTTACTGATTTGCATATGTTGAACAATCCTTGTATCCCAGGGATAAATCCCACTTGATCATGGTGTGTGATCCTATTAACTTGCTGTTGAATTCAGTTTGCTAGTGTTCTGTTGAGGGTTTTGCATCTATACTTAACAGGGATATTGTCCTATAATTTTCTTTTCTTGTAAAGTGCTTGTTTGACTTTTTTAAATCAACATATGATATATCCTCATAATACAAGCTTGGAAGTTTTCTTTCTACTTCAATTTTTGGAAGAGTTTGAGAAGTACTGGTGTTAATTCTTCTTTAAATGTTTGGTAGAATTCACCAGTGAAGCTATCTGATCCTGGGATTTTCTTTGTTGGGAGGTATTTGATTATTGATTCAATCTCCTTCTCATTATTGGTCTGTTCAGATTTTCTATTTCTTCATAATTTCAGTCCTAACATTTGCTTTATATATTCAGATGCTCTGATGTTGCATAAATAAACAAATGTACTTCAAAAAGTTCATGGAAATATTTGTATTATCATTCAATCCTACTTCTCCACGAACTTTTTGAATATCCTCATTTATTTACAATTGTTATATAATCACTGCTTGAGCATCCTAAATCAGAAAATCCAAAATCCAAAATGCTCCAATGAGCATTTCTTTTGACAGTTACTTTGACACTCAAAAAGTTTTTCATCCTTAAAGCACTTTGGATTTAAGATTTTCTGATGTGGAATGCTAAACCTGTAAAAGTCTTTTCTTTGTGTTGACCAAAAGGTTTAAATAAAAACTCTTATAATGACCACAGCCTATTTTAAGCTGAGAACAACTTCAATCCCATCCTTTACACTTTTACTTCTCCTACACACACACACATTTTTTGTTATATATCACAATTTACATATTTTTATATTGTGTATCCATTAACAAATAATTGCAGCTATAGTTATTTTTAATACCTTTATCTTTTAACTTTTATACCAGAGTTAGTAACAGGTTAGTTTTCTCTTGCTGCTTTCAAAATTTTCTTTGTCTTTGACGTTTGACCATTTAGTTGTAATATATCTCAGTGTAGACTTCTATATGCTCAGCCTGTTTGGGGTCCTATGGGCTTCTTGAGTCTGGATGTCTATTCCTCTCCCCAGATTTAGGAAGTTTTCAGTTACTGTTTCTTTAAATAAGCTTTCTGCCTCTTTCTCATTCTGTCTTTTACTTTTGAAACTCACATAATGCATATATTGGTTCACTTAATGATATCCCATAAATCCCACAGACTTTCTTCATTCTTTCATTCCTTTTTGTCCTCCAACTGAACAATTTCAAATGGCCTGCTTTCAAATTTGCTGATACTTTCATTGCTTGGTAGAGTCTGCTGTTGAAACTCTCTACTGCATTACTTAGTTCACTACTTGTATTCCTCAGTTCCAGAATTTCTGTTTGGTTATATTTTATGATTTCTATCACTTTGTTGACCATCTCTTTTTGTTTACATATTGTTTTCCTGATTTAGTTGTCTCTTTTCTCTTATAGCTCACTAAGCTTCCTTAAAACAATTATTTGGAATTCTTTGTCAAGAAACTTGTATATCTCCATTTCTTTGGGATCAGTTACTGAAAAACTATTGTGTTCTCTGGTTGTGTCATGTTTCCTTGATATTCATGTTCCTTGAAGTCTTGTGTTGCTGTCTTCCTATCTGAAGCAATAGTCACCTCCCCCAAGTCTTAACTGACAAGCTTCCAGAAAAAAAGATCTTCACCAGTCAGCCTTGTTAGGCGTTCTGGTGGTCTCTCAGATCTTTTCTACGGATGTCTCCATTCCACTCCTCTTGTTCCCTCTTGGGGGCTAAATCTTAAGACTGTAATTGTATACCTTATCCCAATCCCACAAAGCTAGGCCAGGTACTCAGAGGCTTCTGTTTATTTTCCCTAGGGCAGTGCTCAGAAGTGTTCAAAGTTAAATTCCTTCTCCTAATCCAGCAGAATCAAGCCACACAGAGTCTGTGTATGCTCTTGCACAGTCTGCAAAGGCTCATGTGCTGTCTGCAAGGGCATGTGCAGGGTGCAGCTCCATGGGGTTGGTGGAAGGGAGAAACACACAGAGTGCAGGGGCCATGCTTCAGCTAGTTGGGGGTGCCTGCAGGTGATGAAGTACATGGGCAGAGCTCTTTGTGATGTTCACAAGGCAATTAGTAGAAACCTGAACCCTTTGTTGAGTTCCATGCCTGGCTGCTGTGAGCCCTTGCCCCTTTTCCCTGATCCTAGCTGCCCCCAGGCTATTGGGCCATGCTGATCCCTCAGTGACCTGGGTGGGATAACAAAGAAGTGGGCCTCTTAGACAGCATCTCACATGGCCAGGGAAGCTGAGCATTCACTATGCTCTAACTTTTCCCTGTGGAAGAAATCAAGGGCCAAAGGGGTGTCTCTTGGCACTGAGCTGTGGTTCCTTGGGAGAGGGTTAAAGAGGGTAAAGTGAAACTGCTCTTCTTACCAACTTCAATATGAGTATTACTGGATTTTTTTTGCTCCATCAGGGTATCGGGACCTCACCACTGGACTCACATGCTCCCACAAAGGTTCTCTCATTCACGTGTGTTTGTCAAAATCAGTGTGTCTATGAGGGGATGAGGGCTAGAAACTCCTACTTCACCACATTGCTGACATCACCCTCCCCAGTATGCTCTCTTATTCTGGTATTTCCTCATATCCTGGACTTCTCCCCTATTTTGTTCAGCCCAGCAGTCAGGGCCTCTCAATCAGGATTTGAGCTTTGTATCTGCTCCCCTTGGCTGGGGCTGAACCTACTTCAGAGGCTAAGGATATATAGGGCTGCTGTGAATTGAGTGTCCCCCCACCCAAAACTCATTGAAACTTGACCCTCTTGTAACAGTGTTAAGAAGGTGGAAAATCTGATTAATGTATTTAAAAGGTGGGGCCTTTGAGAGGTAATTAGATTGTGAGGACTTTGCCCTCATGCTGCAGACTGGATGCCTCCCCAACCTCACTGAAGCTTAATCTACACTGTACCGTTGAGAGTGGGAAATCCTATTACAGTAATTGAAAGGTGAGGCCTTGGAGAGGTGATTAGATTGTAGGACCATGCCACCATGAATGAATTAATAATGGTGGCTAGAGGCATGGTTCTGAGGGCTTTAAAAGGAAAGCACACAAAGACCTCTTCTCTCTCTGCCCCACTATTTCACAATTTGATACTCTGCTTTCACTGCTGCCACCACCAAAACCCTCACCAAATATGTTCCCTGGACTTTGGACTTCCCAGCATCTGAAACTATAAGCAATAAATTTCATTTTCTTACAAATTACTCATTCCGTGTATTTTACTATAAGCAACAGCACCAGACTAATACACCTTGTGAACAGATTAATCTACTCATGGAGTAATGGGTTAATGGTTTAATGGGTTCTGACGGATTTATGAGGAGAGCAAGTGAGCAAATTAACTCTCTTGCTCGTGCCATTCTCACCATATAATATCCTGATCGCTACAGGACTTCCCAGCCTCCAAAACTGTAAGAAATAAGTTTCATTCCTTTATAAATTACCCAGTTACAGGTATTCTGTTATAAACAACAAAAGGATTTCTACAAGGGTCTAGAAGTAAAGTAAAATGTTAAATAAAAATTTTAAGGCACCTGGAGAGGAACCAAGTGGAGACAAAAACCCAATTCTTCTCTGCTGACATTATCATTGTACCCTGACTCACGGCTGCTTCAGCCCACTGAAGTGCCTGTCTGGTTAGCACTCAGGCACCAACAGGTTAGTATGCACCTGCTATTTCACCCTAAACCCAGGCTTCAGGGAAACTAGATCCTTTACTGCTCTACAGCCACCTTACCACTTTTAGCCCATTGCTTCTTCTGAAATAGTGCACTTTGTCTCTCTAGCTACTCAAGCCCAACCTCTGCCCAGTTGTCTCCTCTTTGAAAAATGTCCCTGATCACTCCAGCTAGTAGACCACTACACTGTCTTCCCCAGTTGCTGGCTTGAGTGCTTCAGGCAAGGCAGCATGGGCCCAGCCTAAGAATATGCAGCAGCACTCAGTGCAAGGCCACTGTGCCCACACTTGGGTGCTGGTAATCCACGCTGACTTCTAGCTGTCAACCTTGAAAGGTCCTCAAATGGTCCTCACCATCACCCCAACCTGTCTTCAGGCCCTCCTGAGGATAATCTGTCTACCTGCGAGTCCTCTACTAACAATTCAACTACATTTAATATAGGGCCTGACCTGTGACTTTTAATCCAAACAACCTAAGCTCCCCATGAGTATGGCCCACTAATTAAAAATCACGTTAGTGCTTTTACACACAAAGATTCTAAACACTGCCTCATCATCACATACATGAAATTAAGACATAAAACTGAGTGAGAATAAAACATATGATCTTCCCACTAAAGTGAGTTTCAAATCCGAGCCTTAATTGAGGCTGGGCTCCCAGTCAGGAGAGCTCTAACCCTCCCTCTTCCTCAACCTGACCAAGCTCCAGGGCCCCTTTCCCAGTTTGACAAGGTCTCAAAATGCATGTATGTTTTGTTCTCTTCAGGCTTCCATTTACACTCATGGTCATCCCACAGGAGTAACCCCTATGCAGCTTAGCTGGGGACGGGCACCATTTGCCGTTCTCTGTCCCTGTTCTATCCCTCCTTCCTTGTGCTACAGAGAGCCTAATGGAAACCAAATGAGAGAAAGTAGTGTTAAAGTGCTTGATTATGAAAGTCCCTTTCCAGTGAGAAAGGAGTTTTCTAATAATTACAGTAACTCGTTTAGTACCTTGTTAGCACCAGATATCTAGAAATTAGTAAATTAGTTATGACTTATTTCAGCAGAATAAGAATAAAAGCCTCTTTTTAAAGTAAATCTTTTTATTAAAATATCACAATATTTTATTAAAAGTGACATTTAAAAATAAATATTTTATCTTTAATAAGAGAATTTACCCTTTTCCATAGAGCATAACTTTTTGGAACACAATTAAGAAGAACACAAGATTGCTAAAGAGAGACAAAGAGACAGCTCCTCTGGATCTGCCCATGGCCACCTGGCCTCCAGTTCGGCCCTTCCCTGCCGTGATATACAGGCTGCCTCTCAGTTACAGGGGCAACATCGGACTGGACATCCTGTCCAACCCCACCTCTCTCTGGGCTTCCATCATTTTCTATGACACGAAGCCCAGGAGTTGACTCAAAAAAGAAAAGGAATGACAGAAATACTGACCTGCCTCCCTAAAATCCTACACTTTCAATTGAAAGTCTGTATCCCACCTGGAAAAATACAATAATAATAAAAGAAAAAGAGGACCTTCCAATATAGCTAACATCAAACAGCAAGTATCAGTGGAATCAGCTAATTTTCAGATTTAAAATATTCCAACACTGCTGTCTACCCTTCACTTTACTGACTTTGCCACAATGATCTACTGCCCCTTCTCTTTCAAATGGATTGCCAAACAGCATTTTATTGGGGATTTCCTCTAAAAGGCAATTGGAGGTTCCTGCAACACAATTTATAGATGCATTGTTTCCATTTATTTTAATTTTATTTATAGTCTCTGCCCAGAGCCCGCTGGGCACAGGCAGCTATAAATCAAAGATCACAAACACAGTACTGCTTTGTTCCTCTGTTGATGCCCAAATATCAGGGAACTGTTTGGTAAGCTCTAATATGAATACTAATTACTTTTTCAATCAGACCACAGGGTGTGAACTCACTTGAAAAACTGCATAAAATAAAATTTCATTATATACCAGATATGACCTTGACCCAAAGGACACTAGGAGCAGTCCTACTTGAGAAGGAATATGGCATGCTGACAGGGGACACATGCTCTGTATCCCGAGTCTGGGAGTTTAACTGCAGGCTCAGTCTCATTCGCTGGATGACCCTGGGGCAAATTTCTTGACCTCTGTTAGCCTCAGTTCCCTCAACTATTAAACGAAACAGTGGTAAAGAGAATCTACTCTGGAGAGTTGCTGGAAATCAAATGAGAGACTCTACAGAGACTCCTGGAACCACATCAGACACACAGTAGGCTCTTAACATCAGTGTCCCTCCTCCTATCACAATGCCGGGGTGGGCTGTCAGTCCTCTGCCCCTCCCCCATGTGTGCCCACTGGATGATCTCATCCATCACCATCTCAGTTTTCCTGGCACCACAAATCCAGCACCCGACATTGCATGCCTTAGGCCTGCCCAATCTGTTCTCTCCACAACCTCTGCTCAGATGAGGTCACTGACATCTACCCTGATGCCAAGACCCACAACACGGGCTCAATGCTGGCCTTGGGGCTCCCTCACACCACCACTCCCCAAATCCTGCTGCCTCCATCTCCCTCTGAGACACCTCTCAAAGCTTCTCTTTCTTTGGCCACCCCCCACTACAACAGCCTGACCCTCAGCATTTGCTGCCTAGACTCACCACAAATTTAGCCTTGCCTTTCCACACCACCCTCCCACTAGCGCCAAAATGAACTTTCTAAAAATTATAAACATGATCACATTACTTCTCAGATTAAAATACTTCAAACACCCAGGTGGTGGCCTGTATCACTGTTCCTAAGGATTCACTCCCCTATAAAAGGATTATACATTCCGGAACGTTGATGTTGGCCTTGGCCGTGTGCCATTGTCTGGCCAACGAATATGAGTGAATGCGACAAACATGGTGAACTGACAAAGCTTTAAGAGGCACCAGGTGCTTCCACCAGCCCTTTGCTTCAGTGCTCTGCCATGAGAACAGTCCCAGATAGAGACTGCACTTTCAAATCAGGGTCTGGAATGAGGAGCCACACAGAGCTACCCCCAGCATGGAGCAGAGCTCCAGCCCACCTACAGCCCACCTGCAGCCAACACAGAACATGAAGCCCTGTGATCTCTAGACTTGGGAGATACGCAGGTTACTTGCTGGTGAAGCTGCAGTGACTACTCTGTCACTCACTGAGAGCAGGGCTCATGGGGTGCTGGGAAGCAGTGTGGGTAGCAAGTGGAAGTCACATGTAATGAGCAGTTACTCTAAGGCCTTCACAAAGCAGACCACCCATCACTGGCCTGCCTCTAGTCACTCGTCCCAGCGTCCCCGCGTCTGACACCTACAATGATCTTACCCAGCTCCCCATCCTTCTGGTCCTGCTTACCATCAGCTACTAAGAAACCGACTCCACTTGGGATCCCCTCCTGACCCAGGGCTCTGCGTTCACACAGTCAGGTACACACCATGTCCTCTGGCTAACAGGCTGTGCCTCAGGAATGCAGCCTGTCTTAGTATCATTTGTGCCCCCTGCTCCTTTCATGGTGCCTAGTACCAAGCTGTCACTGAATCTGTCATTTTGGGGGTTTTTCTAAAGACTATTTAGAAATACTGACACACTCAGTTGTCATAAAATCATTCCATAACACTGAACTTCAAAGCTGTGGTCCCCAAACAGGAAGAAAGCCAATTTTGGAAAGAGAGGCTAGAGATAACCTCACAAATCTACTGAGGAGACTAAGAGCCAAAAGACCTTTCAGAGGCACATAAGCGCCACCACCCCCACAGGGTTGAATAATTGCTGCATTACCATCCCCTACCTTGGGCAAACAGGCCATTGTAAATGGTTATTTTATGACTCAGTCTTTCATAAATTATGCAGTAAGATTCTCTTAACTTGGCTTTTCTCTGGCCTTCCAGATGCAGTATTAATTTGGCAGCAGTGTTAAGTAGATGTATTCTCTGCACGATAGTAAGTCAGTTAGAAGAGTTTTGTCTCTAATCAGCAGCAAAAATAGATGTGACTTCAAGAAAGGAAGCTACAACAGGATGCGCTCCACCAAATCCCCATTCTCACCAGGCCACTAAGGAGGGTAAACTTCAAAACATGTATTTTCAAGAAATTCAAACACCCCTCACGTTTATTACGCAGCTACTCACCATGTGCCTGTGGGCCATGTAATCTGAAGATGAACAAGACACACCCCCACCACCAGAGCTCACAGCCTGGACTGCAGTTAACTATGAAATAATTTGCTAGATGAAAGACAATTAACTCTGCCAGAACAGAGAGAAGAGTCAAAAAAAAAAAAAGAAAAAACAGCAGCAGCAGCAGCAGCCATGAAGAAGAGGAGGAACTATTGATCTGGGACCTGGAGATAGCGCAAGGGCTCCAAAGGTGGCACAGCAGGGAAACCCCAACAGCAGGGCAAGAACAAGGAAGCCTGGGGGGTCGGGGCATTACCCAAGAACAGGAATACCTGGATCAGATCCTCTGGGCTCTAACCCTGGTGCTATGACCTTGGTGAGCACGTGACCTTGGAGACTTTCCTTACCATGTCAGTGCCTCTAACTCCTTGTCTGAAATGGGGATGATAACAGTACCTGCCACACAGGTGGTTTCGAGTGTGAAATAAGACAGGTGAAGCAGTCAGAACAGTGCCTGTCACACAGGAAACGTGCACAGGACATGAGGGTCTATGTGGGTGTGAGCAGAGACGAGCCCCTGGGACAAGGGTGAAGGTGAGAGGCAGAGAGCTGCCTGAAATGGGGCAAGAGAGGACAGGCGAAGGCCACAGAGTGGAACAGTTCAGCCTCCTGTGCCAGGCTAAGGACTCTGAGCTTTGAACTCCCAGGAAGGACCTATTAAAGGCTCCTAAGCAGAAGCTGAGATAAGCAGAGTGGAGCCGTAGTAAGATCACCTGTGAAAGATGGGCAGGAAAAAGGAAGTTGCATGTGACAACGTGGTCCAGACCAGAAATGGGGAGAATTGAACTCAAGGAGAGGCAGGGGGAGCAGACCGAAATGCTGCAGACAAATGGGTGTTTCACAGTGGCTGGGGAGCACTTAATGCAGACACATGGTTAAAACCAGGACATGAACAACTATGAGGACAAGAAGCCTACTAAAAGGCTTCTTGTCTTCTTCATCTTTTATTCCTTTCTTTCTTCCTAGAGAATTACAAGGCTTCCATTTTTTAACTTTATCACATTTACGTGTATCTGTCAGTCCATGGGGGAAACCGTGCTGAACAAATGCGTACCACCTCCGTCCATTCTCTTAAACACAAAAGAACAACACAACCTGAAGCCCTGACCATAAACAAGCAGCTACGCTGTGTTTAAGCACAAGGAGCACGAGCAGCCCGGCCGCAGGATGCTTCTAACCTTAGTAAAAGGCACACGAAGCCCCTCAGTGTGAAAGCCACAAGAACGGCCCACAGTGATACTTTCTGGGGCAATTAGCTGAACAAGGCATGGGCCTAACGACTGTTTGGGATCGTCTGTGGGGGCAGAAGAGGGAGCCCATGCCATCCAACTCACACAAAGAACTGCAGAGCAGTTTTAACTCTATTCACATGGTCTAGTCTGACACTCCACAGAGATGAGACAACCAAACCCTGGAAGAACCCTTCACTGCTCCCCAGCAGCACATGGCCTGTCATCCTGCAGACCCCAGGGCACTTCACCCAGGCTCTCTGAGAAAAGAGAAGCCACTCTGGTCATGCTTCAAATTCCTACATGGGGCTGGCCAGTTAACTCAGAGTGCAGTGTTGATAACATCAAGGTCAAGGGTTTGGATCCCCATATTGGCCATCCTGAAGCAGACGCCCGACTCACAGGAGCAGGCTGCACAGGCTGACCAAGCCGACAATGTCTTCAGGTAGAAATGACAGCAAATCAATCTGGCTGGACCAGTCACCTATGCTGACCAGAGGTTCTGCTGGAAGCCTGGCTTCTCCTGGATTCAGACACACTGTCACTGACAAGATACTATTTAAAACACACATGTTCAGAATGTGGGTCCATGAGAAAGGAGCATAGGAGATTGTAAAGGAGCACTGGGTGGATGAAATTTCTTAGGGACAAGCAATGTGGGCGAGGCAGAGTCACACTTTAGATGCACAATCTGCACCAACAGTGAAAAGGCCAGCACCACTAGGAGGAAACAGAGGCATTCCCTCTTCCCCGCGCCTGTCCCCTCGCTGTGTGCAAGCTAGCAAACACTGACTCGGCCTGCCCAACTGTCTGGTCCTACGTATGACACAGACACGATGCCAGCATGTGGGCGATGGTGAACTGAGCGCTCTGAAAAGGTAAGGAAACCAGACGGGGCTTTTCACTTCTCTGAAGTCAGAAGCCCGACTGGAGCAGGGGAAGGTTGCTGGAGCCAGGAGCCCTCGCTCACCTGTAGCGGCTGTGCATTAAGTACATCGCAGGACACAGATTTTAACCAAATAGTGCTGCTGAACCATGCAACTTATAAATAGATCGTGAAGAACATTTTAACATAATTTGCTTTCCAGGCACAAAGAACCATGTCAATCAACTCCACAACATGATAGAGGAAAGAATCTCTGTTGACAGCCTTCTGGCAAAGGAAGAAAATAGATTTTATAGTGAGCTAATCAGTCTTTCAAAAAAAAAAATGGAAGCCAAAACCAGATTTACGTTTTCATTTATTCATTCAACAACTCTGAGTGCTAACCGTGAGTCAGGAACTGTCCTCCGCACAGTGGCCTCAAGCTATTAGGAATCAGATGAAGGTGCAGTACTTAAAGCAGATATGCGAAGCACCCCTTTTCACAGCTGTGCAGTCCATCACCTGGTTCGTGCGGCTTCTCTGCTGACAGTGAAGGGTAATCACAAGGATTAACAACAGCACATATGATGTACTTAGCACAGGCTCTCAATAAATAGGTTATTTTTGGTGTTAACTATAAAAAAAGTTCAGGGTAGTGAGAGACCAAGGGCTTTAGGCTCCTTTAACTAGAGCCTCACATAACAATAATCATGATCAGCCCACATCCACGGAAAGATGAGTGCCACGGAGCAGAAGGCTGCCTGGAGGCACTGCAAGACCCTCTACACAGCGGCACTGCTGGATGGACCTGCAAGGCAGGGGCGGCACTGCTGGATGGACCTGTAAGGCAGGAGCCGCCTCATTTAGAAACTGCTGAGCACGTATACAGGAGAAATCAGAGGAAAGCAGATCCACACATCTAGTGACTGAAGGAAATGTCTTATAACAGAAACTCCAACTCAGAAATAACTGACTTCATTTTGGAGTGCTTAGGCATTTTTTAATAAATCTGCGTAGCAACCAGCATGCTAGAGAAGTCACCAACCACATGACCATGAGTTGAGCCATTCCTGTGAACTCTATTTTGATATAGAGTTTATGATCGTATTTCCTCAACTCTAAAATGACATTAATCACCATTTCAATTTTTCAAAAATCAAAATGTACGTGCTTTACAATTAACGAATAGATTTAATAGGCCAGTGCTGCATGTGCCCAGCATCTGAGAACCAAGGAAATACAGCATTTATCTCACATAAGTTTCCCAGCAGCTCTACAAAGCGTGTGTGTCATTAACCCATTGTGCGGAAGAGGAAATCAGACAAGGAAACCTGCAAAAGGTCCCAAAACCAGGACGGCAGAGCCAGGACTCAGGCCAACACCTTTCGTTCCAGGAGGGGAGGCTGAGAGGCAGCATTAATGAACTCAAGCACTCATGGAAATGTGTGAGGCCCAGCTGCCTTTCTCTGATGGCTCTGGAATCTTTGCAAAAGCATAGACCTAAGGTCCAAAAACAGAGAAAAGCAACAAATAAGCACCACTGCTTCCTCTTGAACACATGGTAGAACACAGAGAAACAGCAAAATGGCAGACAAGGAGCACCATGTACTGTTGTTCTCCACAAGAGCAGCCACAATGCAGGGCCACCATTCCCTTGAAGCAGAATTCCTGCAGCATGAAGAGCGGGGGTCCTGGGGCCAGTCTGCCTAGATTCAAATCCTGACTCTGCACTTAGTACTGTGTGATCCTCAACAAGTCAACTCTCTGAACCTCATTTTCTCATCTGTAAAATGTAGGGTCCTCGTGAGAACTAAATGCCATTTGCTTGGAACCATGCAACACACAGCCCTGGGACCTCATGACCACCCCAGGCGCTTGTTCTGCTGGGTGCTCACCAGGTGTCCCAGGTGCTGGTGCTTTACCTGCATTCTGTCCACCTTCCAGCAGGACAGAGGGTTAGTATTCTTAATATGAAAAACCCTCTTGCAAATGCACATGAACAAGACAAACACCATCAAAGGAAAACCAGCACAGAAAATTGACAGCAGAAATACAAACGGCCCATAACGTGATAAAAAGAAAACTTGATCAAGTCTTAAAAATAGGCACACCTTTCAAAGCAATAATTTTACATCTAGTAATTATCCCAAGAAAATAACCAAAGATGAGTGCAAAGACATGAGCACCAGTGTATTTAAGGCAGCATTTAGGGGGAAAAACTTGGAAAGAACAACTGTATAATAGGGGCGGCAAACACACTTCATACATCCAAGCGACGGAACTCGACATGGCTGTTAAATGTTTGCTTACACAAGAATATTCAACCGCGGAAGGGCCTGACCCACTGTTAAATGAAGAAAGGACACCAACACGCCTCATGGCCCAGATGAGCTTCTGTTTGAAAAATGTTTCTTCACGTTACATATTTCATATGTGAGGGCAATTTTTATTTAAAACAACTCACCTTGATCTTTTTTGGCAAGGGGGGTATTACATAATTCCTAACAACAGAGCCCAAAATTCTCCGCACATGTGTTTTGCCTCCAGCCTTCAGTGGTAAAGGGATGTGGTGGGGGGGGGTCTCTGGGCCACACCTGTCCTACCAACACGCAGCGTGCACCTGGGGCGAGGGGGCTGCTCAGAGCAACCGAGGGAGAGGAACTGGGCTCCCCAGAGAGAAGAAGTGACACAGACGCCCACTGAGACAATGGGTGTGGCAAGTGATCAGACCACCAGGGAGAAAAAGGTGCCTGTAAGAAATTCCTGGTAACAAAAAGAACTTGAGCAGGGGGGCCATGGATGTTTAGTAGTTGGTTTTAAGTTAATACACAACTATTACATTCCCCCTCTGAGACTCTGAAACTTCAGTAAGGCCTGCTGCCTGATTTTAAAGAAAAACGTAGGCACCCCCTTTCTGTCACACGAGAAGAAGAAGAGCGCTGAGCAAGCCGGCTAACAAGGCATCTCTGGTGTCCCCATCACTGGCCTCCACGTCTGGCTTCGTATTCAACACCATAACCTGAATATCCCACCAGCACCCCAAGCTTTACATGACCCAAGCCAAATTCCCTTTCTCCCCAAATCTGCTTCTCCCACGTCCCCACCCCAATCCCAGTAAATGGCACCCCATATCCCCAGATGCTGGGCACAGCCCTGACAGCTACTCTTGATGGCCCTCCTTCCCTCGTCCCCACACCCAGTCCATCAGCAAGTCCCACCCCTAGAGCTTTAAAACACACCCCAATCAAACCCCACACTCTCACCACCTCCTCTGCCGCAACCCACCCCATGCCACTGCGCACTCGCCCAGGCCACTTGTTACCCTCCTGTCTTCCTATCTCCACAGAAAAGCCAGGGCGCTGTTTTGAAAGCCTAAATCAGATTGTGTTGACCCCTGCTTAAAATCCTCCATTAGCTTTCCACCACACCCAACAGAAAACCCACCCTCCTTCCCATGGCCCCGTGACCATGTGGCCCCGCCCTGACCACCCTCAGCCCCACCAGCTTGCACCTTCCCTCCCTGGCTTCACTGCAGCCCTGTTGGCTGTCTCAACAAAGTGCTGCCACCACTCTAAGCTCATCCCCACCCCCTCCTAGAGGGCTCTGCCCCCAAATCATCACATGGCTGACTCCTCCTTGTCTTTCACACCTAAGCTTCCATGTCACTTCATCAGAAAGCCACCCTAATCACCTCCGTAAGCAGCCCCTCCTTCCACCCCACTCCAGCCCTGCACTGTCCAGTGCGGAGCCACAAGTCCCAGCAGCTACCTAGCGCCTGAAATGCACCCCAAGTGACACATGCTCAAAGTGTGAAATCCAGTCCAGACTTCAAAGACTCAGCACAAAAAAGTGAGCATAAGTCACCTCATTAACAGCTTTCCAATTGATTATATACTGAATTTATAGCATGTCTGAGAATATTTTGTATATATTGGACTAATTCCACCTGTTTCCTCGTACTTCCTTAACATGACAAGATCACTTCAAACTGCACACGCGGCTCCCAGCACCACCTTCCCCTTGGGCAGCGCTGCCCTGGACCATCATCCCGTGCTGAGTCACAGCCCCACTGTCCACTCCACCATGCATGTTGGTGGCTTCAGGTGTGCATGTTCTGGTGCCTCCAGGAACTGAAGCTCCCTGAAGGCAGCACCTGTTGGTCCTGGTTATGGCTGCGTTCCGGCTCCTATAACAGCACCTGGCACAGGGCAGGTACTTAGACCAGAAGTGCTGTGGGCTGATTAAATTAAATCAAGAGTTCAGGAAAAAGTAGGAGAGCAGAGCCAGAGTGACCATGAGAAGCAGCACCGCTAACACTGATTAAGTGCTGTCTATGTACCAGGCACTCTTCTAAGAACCATATTTAGTGAATTCATTTAACCCTCCTGTGCCAAGGCCAGGATTCAAGCCATGCTGGAGGCTGTGGTGCACATCCTGAACACAGGAACACAACCTCAGGCACCCGGTCACCAGCTCCACACCCAGGGTGGGCCCGCCCTTCCCAGGTTACCTCGGATGGCAGGTAGATAAAGCAATACCAACCTCAAGAAGAACGGAAACTAAAATTTAGGTGGTGATATACAGGTGATGATTTCTCTGCAGCAGTATTCTATATTTTCCAAATTTTCTACAACAAACACGCACTATTTATCTAACCAAAAAGTCTTCTCTACCACACCTTTGACTATGACAAGTTGGTCACACTGCAGCTACCATGAATCCCTGAAGTTGGGTGTTGCCCTGGCTTTTGGTTTCTTCATAGATTCATATCAAGGGCCCTCTACCTTGTGCCTCCATCTGCCTCCAGATGTGTACTTCTTCAAAGAAGACACTAAAATGTTGTGAATCTCAAATTTTTTCATCTCCCAAAAACCTAATGCAGCTGTACACCCGTGGTTCCAGGCAGCAGAGGTGACCACATCCGTCTGAACACCCCCAACACTGACTTTCCTGTCATGCCTCACCATAAATGGGGGTTTTCAACCCAGGACTCTGAGGTCACTGGCTTGGGACCTAGCTCCCCAGGAGACAGGTGATTCTCGACACGCTGAGTTAACACAGCTCTGAGCCCTGGGGCTCATTCAACCAAAGCAGGGCCCAGTCCTTTGCTGACCTGAGGCCCCATCAGCCCTTCAAGGCCAGTCCAAGCCCCACTTGGTCTGCCAAGGCCGCCCTGACCAGCTCATCTTCTTCCTCAGCTCATCTGCAGCCACTGTCAGCCAAACCGCTCTTGGGACACCTGGACATCATGGCCTTACCTGTCACCTGCCACTTGACTAACTTACCTGTACACTCCTTGAGAACAGGTACTAAATTCCCCCCCACCTTGCCCACAGCAAAGAGCCTAGCAAACACCAGCCCTAATAAACATCTAATATTGTAGACATGGCACTATTCTTGGGTTGGCTTTTAACGAGACTTGATTCTCCAAGTCCTCCATAAAATTTACCTCATCTTATTGGAAAATAGTAATTTCACAGTGTGCTTAGAGAGCAGTAGTGAATTTCTTGAAAATGACAATCTTTGACTGAGACAAAGGAAAGACTAGACACAGCTCAAGGCAGAGCTCACACTTCAGTTTACCGAATAATTACAAAGCTCGGCCCTGGCCTGGCCCTGCACTGAGCCCCATTCCCTCTCGAGACACCTCCCAAAGCAAAGCGTACGGGATGAGTGGAGGGGTCACAGACAGCTTCCCAGAGGGGAAAGCCCCAGCAAGGAGGCACTGCAGGATGAGGAGGAGGAGCACACAGCATCCAGACACAGGAACAGCACGGCGCAGAGCCAAGGACCAGCAGTTTTAGAGCTACAGGCACGTGACTGCAAAGACAAAGATGGCGAGTGGCAAAAAAAGCTACTAGAGAGGTGGGTGGAACCACACAAGGAACTTGAACTTCACACCAAGGGCGAGGAAGAACTTTGAAACTGTAAGCAGGGAAATGACACCACCTGCAGGATAAAATCCAAAGTGCTTCACTGAGCCCTCCCCCCACGCTCTGGCAAGACGACCCCTCCCACTTCAGCTCGCAGGTACCTGCATGCACGCACACACGCAATGCACACGCGCGTGCAATGCATACGTGCACCCCAAGGCTCCAGCCGTTCCTCCCCACTCAGCCCCCAACCCACCACAAGGTCTCTCTCCATCTTCCATCCTTCTGCTCCCCAAGCAAGCCTCACCCACTGAAGTTCGGAGCATCCTTCCCTTCCCTCACCTCTCCTTCATGAAGCTGGAATTCTACTGTACCTGCCAGTCTCTCAGGATGCATAGGCTCCTCAAGGGCAGGGAGTATGATCAATAAATACATCTTAGTATCCTCAGTGCCCAGCACCAGGCAGATGCCTAAGAAATGTTTTCCAAATAAATGAATGAACAAATCAATAAGGAAACAACTGAGTTAATGAATTAGGGAAAGTGAATAAATCAAATAAGAAAGAGCTACAATCTTGTTAAAACTGCCCACCAACCTTTGAGGAATCTTGAAAGTCTTGGATAGAAAAACCTTAGCAAATCAAACATGGGGAAAGCAGGATTGCATGCTCTGGGTGGAACAGCACCAGAGGGTGCAGCTAAATTACTGTGTGTCCAGGGGCACTTCAGTTCAAAACACTGATCTGGATGAATATAAAGGGCAAAGAGTAATCAAGTCAACAGCTAATATCAAACCACACAGGACTGTCAGGGAACTGCAGGGTCAAGCAGATGACACAAGAACACAAGCAACCGGCCACAGGCCTCCATTTAAAACCAGGTCCTCGCTCAGGGATTCATGCTAAGGAAATACAGAAGGCATTCAGAGAGTTAGGTTTCAGGGCTGTTCCTCACAGTTAGTAATTACGATAAATAAAAAACAGGAACAAAACTAGAAACAACTTAAATGCCCAAATAATGGGAGAATGGTTTAATAAATGTCTATCTATAAGCAAATGGAAAAAATGACTGTATTTTGTGAATATTACAAAGCCATTAACAATCATGCTTTCAAAGACAATTAGGGTCATAGGAAAAGACAGAATTTATAACAAGTAAAAACAGACAGATACACAGATACTGCCTGATGCCAAGACCATAACAGGAAAACACACACACACACACACACACACACAATAAAGGCCCTCACAAAAAGAGACAAAAAGATAAACTCTTTACCGTCCTGGGGCAACTAGGGTGGCTATTTACAACTGGCTTTTATTGTTCTTCCTGCCCCTGGTCTTGGGAGGTTGCACAGCCTGGCAGGTTAAGGCCAAGCCCAGCAGCCTCAGACACAACTAAGTCTGAGCCCTGGCTTTGTGAAATCCTAATCGCGTAACCTCAGAAATGTTTATTAACCCCTTGGGGCCTCAGTTTCCTCATCTGTCAAACAGGAATAATAACAGTGTCCAACTCACAGGGTTGTTGTGAGAAGTGATCAAGAAAACACACATACTTAATGCCACATTTGGCACATAAACATTAAAAAATATCACGTACTAGTATTTTTCTTATTACTACTTTCAATAGTTGCTAAATTTTAAACTTTGAACACTTGCAATTTTAAATTATATTTAAGAGCAGCAAAGATGAACAAATGTAATCATTCCTCAAGAAGACAAGGCAGCTTCTGCCACGCCAGCACCTGGTGAAAGAGGATGGGGAGTCCTCTCACTATGCAAAGGCTACAGAACAGCATAAGCCAGTACCAGCTTCCTGGCACCCCATCAAGTTCCCCAAAGGTACTTTAGGGCCCCAGGCCCAGGCTGCGCCTCCTGCCTCCAACACAGAGATTCAGATGTCCAAACCATGCCACCTTCACAGATACTCTCTTCATTTTTAGATCCCGTTTCTTGTCTGTGAGGTGCCCCCTCCTTCTCGGAATGCCCTGCCCCAGTCACGGTTCAAGGTGGCAGCTCAACCTACAGTGCCCAGCCCAGACATGACACCACCGCTGCACCTTTTCTGGCCCATGGGGGCCCACTCACACCAACCCCCCAGCCTAAACCCCGGGTAGAATTCATCCCTTGTTCACCTGTGTTTCCATGGGACTTCACACATAACACTTGAAAGCCTAATCCTTCCCGGCTCTCCTGTAATTATCTGCAACAGATTTGTCTCCCCAGTAGAGCAAAAGCCTTTAGATCCCCCGTGCCTAGCCTAGTGGGAGCTTTCTCTATATTTTAATTCAATGAAATAATCAAAAATAATTTTCACTGTTAATGAAAGCATTCTTCTTCCACCCCAGAAAATGCAGGAGACAATAATCAGTGAAAATGAAAATAAAATTTCTCTCTCTCAAGAAAAGTCAGCCACGCTGGGTGAAGCAGATTTAAAATCTCATTGAAAATAACTGTAAATTAAATGCTGCATGCTAAAAATCAAAAAAATGGCTTTGCTAAATAGATCTTAGACTTTAATATTTGGTTTAGGTAATGGGGACAGAATTCTCAAGCACAGAAGGCCCAAGCCTAGAAAACTTTTAATGACTTCTGACAGAACTGGCATACATAAGGAAATTCATGTCTTACTAATTCAATACACACTTTATTGAGGAAATAGCCATGAATAAATGGAAGAAAAGAGTATACTTTAGTGAAGTATTTAATGGTCTGATCCAGACAGTCATTGAAGCAAGGGGACAAGCAAATGAAACCCCGTGACCTGCATACAAAGACTCAGGGGCTGCTTGGGAGATGAACGTGGACTGGCAGGCCACACGAATCCCCATGCAGACAGCTCTGGACACAACACGACAGAGTCTATCAACAATGGGGAAGACACCACCCACGTTGGGAACGTGAGCTGCAAAATGGCCTGGAAAGAACCAAAGCAAGAAAAGATAAATACAGAGAGTAAGTCAAAACAGGCAAGTTTAAGTTTACAAGGATTAGGAAACACTTTCACGTAACCTGAATGGCAGTTCCTAAATTTGACAAGTATGACAATAAAACAAGGATCAATAAAGTCATTTTAAAGTTGGAGACCTGGCTGCATCTTTAAAATCCATTTGGGGTGAACACGTGAGGCTTCTGCCAATTCCTCACATCCATGTCATCAAAAACCCATTTCAAAACGGCCCCATTGAGCCAGACCAAAGCCATGCAGGGCCACCAGCAAGGCAGCAGCGGGCAGTTCCAAGCAGGGGTGGCCTGGCTTGCTGCGCCAACTGGGAAGAGTGGTTGAGGAGGCTCTGAGGCCAAGCATCCCATAAAGTGACAAACAGTGTGAGCCACAGAGCCAGCACGTCTCAACTGCCAGCCTCACGTTGGGACCGCTGTGATCCTCGTGATTCATGAACGTTCCCACATCTACTTCCCACCACAAGCCAGCTCCTAACAGCCTCATTATACTTGAGCCTGCTGTGACCACAGGGTGTGCAGAGAAGAAAGGGCTGGTGCCAGGGGGAGAGCGGGCAGGAGGCAGTGCAGGGGAGCTGAAGCTTCCACCAGACCCAAAAATGGCACGAGGGAGTTCCAAACAGCTGCAGTTCAGAGCACAGCTAATTCACTTGCTGCTGAATTTCAAAGTGTCACCCACATGTTGTCACTTCCAGCCCTACAGCAGGATTATCACAAAGGAACAGAAGCTCGATTAACCCGCCCAAGCACACTGCTGATCACGCCACTCCCCTACCCAAAAACCTTCCATGGCTCCCAACTACTACAGAAAAAAGTCCAAGTGCCAAAGACTTTCAAAGCACTGCAGCCATCTGTACCAGTTCCCTGATTTTACTGATAAGGAAACTGGGACAAAGGGCAGATTAAGTGGCTAGAAGGCCTGAAGGCAGCAGAGGCAGGATCTTAACCCAGGACCTCAGCAACTCCTGTTCACCTCTGGTGGTTTTTTTCACAGCACCACAGCTGCCTCAAAACCAAATGCCATCACCTGGCAGGCCAGACCTTCCACGACCTGGCCCCAGCTGCCCTTTTGGCTTTTCCTACTGCTGCTTTCTTCACAGAACTGTGGCTCCTGTGGCATCACAGAGTGAACCCCAGCTCAGCTCGCTCAACATGCCGGCTTCCCATGTGGGCTCTCCTAGCTGGCTTGCCCTGGGACAGTCACTGAGCTCTGCAAGTCCCCAGGAATCGCATGGATGCTGCGTGCTGTGTGCTGAGTGCACAGCTCGACACGCTGTTGTACAGCTGCTACGGTTGCTGCTGAAACTCTCTGTCCATCTCCTCCCCTCAGCCCTCTGCCTAGGCTGGTCCCTCCACCTGGGACAGCCTTGCCCCCTCCCCAGCTACTGAAATCACAGCTGCAAGACAAGACGCACCCACAAACGCCACCCCTCGGGAGCCTACCCAGCACACTCACTGCATGTGGCCATCCAGCAAGGGACCTGGCACTCAGCAAGCACCTCCTAACTCCTGGGGGTGAACGAAGAGCTGGGTGAACCTTGCTTTTTTGTTACCTGTGCCCCTCTGCTGGGCACACCTGACTGCAGAATCCAACCCCTGATACCTCCTCACCACTCATTCCCAACAGGCCTCCCGGACCAGCCCAGTGAGTGAGTGAGGTGGTGCTGCCCGGGGCAGGGGTGGGGGCGGGGGCAGGAGGCGCTATGCTGCGTTTCTGATTCAGTACACTTCCTCTTTCTTTACATTATAAACTTCTTGAACAACTAGTACACTGTAGAGAGGACAACAAAAACAAAGAATGTTATCCACACCACATAAAAGATCTTTTTTCCCAAAGAAATCATTCAGTTCTGAAGGGTTTAATACTCTGATGTGGAAAAAGATTGTAATGTGTGGCCACCACAGTGAGGCACATCCTCACAGCCTGTGTGGCTCTGACCAACGCAAAGACGCCTTTGCTCCAGCCATCAGAGTCCCATCCACGTCCCTGACGTGGGGGTGCCACAGCCAGAGGAGGGCCCGGCGCACATGCGCACGAATTCAGCAGCCCCACAAGGAGGGCTGGCTTTGCTCTCCCATCCTTCAGATGCCATCTAAAGACCAGTCCACAGCTACTCTCAACTGCATTTTTTTTTATACCTGGAAAGAGTTATTGGGTGGTGCCTCATATTCATGACAAGACCCTAGATAGCATAAAAACAAGTGAACAGCCATTTTCCAGACTCTCCCAGAACACTGACTTACTCTACCCACCTAAGTCCCATGCAAGAGGCAGCTTGACAGAGCAGCCAGCGCACAGGCCCTGTGTCAGAGAGACCAATTCCACTCAGCCATTTCTCCCCAGGGGATGTGTTTGTAAGACATGCAGACCACCACCTACCTCAGAGGGTTCCCAGGGCTCACTGAGCTAAGACGGCACCCAGCTCAGCACCAACAGGGGCTCCGGAAAAAAACACACACCTGGTGGGCCAGCTGTCACGAGGCGTAGTCACCTGCCATCCAAAGAGGGGAGAGCCCCACCACCACCACCAGCCGGACCACACACTGCGTCCACTTCAGAATACTGTGCTGCTCACAAATTCATCTGCGCCTCTTCTGTTAGCCTCGACGTCAGTGGTAACTATCCCGACAGTATCACAGGAGGGCAAAAGGACAGACGTGATGTATCATACATAGCTCCAGGAGGTAGTTAATCCTTAACTGAAAAGTGTATAACCATGGAGCACCCCTGAAGAGTGGCACCCCAAAGGGTCATGGAAAGAGCTCTCTCTTCATTTGATTATAAGAAAAAAAAAGTCTCCAATCATGTGATTACCGTTGCGCAGAAAAACTTCTCCCAAAGACTAAATTTCTGCCAATCGTTTTGCATTAGTAGTATTTGAGATGGTGGTTGCATAGCATGGAGAATGTACTGAAAGCCGCTGAACTGCTCAGGGTAAAACGGTCTGTTTTATCTTATTTGAATTTCACCTCAATTTTTTAAAAAAGAATATTTTACTTGAAAATGTGATGACTTTTATGTCACCGTGACAACTGTGAATAAAATGAAGGATGACTGTGCATATGTACTAAATATCACCTGCTCCCAGGCTCACACACAAACACACGCACCACACACACAACAAACACACACACCCCACACCACACACACACGCAGGCACCATACCACACACACACGCACCACACACACCACACACACACATCAAACACCACACACACCACACACACACACCCAACACACACACACCCCACACCACACACACACACACACGCACCACACCCCACACACACACACACACACACACACACGCACACACCACACACACACACACCACACACCACAAACACACACACACCGCACATGACTTTTTAAGTGAGAAGAAGGGCACACAGCACTAAGACACCTCCATTTGTACTTTAAAAAGAATGGGGTGGCGAGAAGTATATTTGTACATGCCTGCATGTATCTGCTTGAATATGCAAAGAACACTTGTAAAAGGAGACAAGAAATAGCAGGGTTGCTGCTGGATTAGGAAGGAAAGGAGATTTATTTGTCATAAGATTTGTCATAAGCCCTTGGGGATCATTTTAACTTTTTCACCTTGTATAATGTAGCTTTTTCAATTAAAAAAAACTAGTAAATAAAAAATAAAAATAAATATCACTGGTTCCCAAACTTAAGTGCGAGCCTGTGAGTATTCCCATCCTCCTCTGAACGCCAGTGAACGCCACTTCTGCAGTGCGGTCTACGCTACATATCTTGCATACTATTAAACATATCTAGATTTTGATTAAACATTTATATTAAATGTTGATTTAGACACACATACAATTTTAATAGCAATTTTAAATAAAGATCATTTTCAAAACATTACACAGCCATTAAAAATGACGGTTATGAAGACTGTAGCAACATGGGAAAGGCTTATGACGTAATATTATCTGGGGAAAAAAAGAATAACAAATTACATCTACATTCCCAACGCCTCCATGGGAAAAGCCGGGTGGAGGAAGATGCACAGGGAAAAGACGTGGTGGCCGCCACAGCGTGTGCCCACATATGCTGGGCACCCAGCTAACCACTCCCTGCGGATGTTCTCATCACGCCTCCAAAGCAATGGATATGCAGGCAAGTACCACTACCCCATCTTACAGATAAAGAAACAAAAGCTCCAAGGAAGTTTTTTTATTGGTTTTTTTTTCGGTGACCGGCACTCAGCCAGTGAGTGCACCGGCCATTCCTATATAGGATCCGAACCCGCGGCGGGAGCATCGCCGCGCTCCCAGCACCGCACTCTCCCGAGTGTGCCACGGGCTCGACCCTCCAAGGAAGTTTAAAAAAAAAAAAATGCCCTGGTCACCATGCTAGCAAATGGCAAAGTGTGGCCAGAAACCAGGGGTGGCCCCTCCCCAGAGCCCTCCAGATGCTAAGATTCAGGGTGGCGAGGTGACTGACAGTTATGACTTATTACTTTTCTGTAAGCTTTTAGAACCTAAAACTAACACATGGGTTATATCCTGTGTTAAAAGATGGATTAAAAAAAAATATCCTAACTGCCATGGACAAAATTGTGTCCCCCAAAATTCACATGTTGAAACCTAGCCCTGGTGTGACTGTATTTGGAGACAGGGGCTATAAGGAGGTAGTTCAGGTTACATGAGGTCATGAGGATGGGTCTCTGATCCAACAGGATTAGTGTCCTGGTGAGAAGAGACACCAGAGAGCTGGAGCACTCCTTCTCTCTCCCTCTCACACAGAGAAAAGGCCCTAGAAGGGCCCAGCAAGAAAATAGCACCTACAAGCCAGGAGGGGATCCTTCACCAGGAACCAAGTTGGCTGGCATCCTGATCTCTTCCCAGCCTCCAGAACTATGAGAAATACCTGTGTGTTGTGTGAGCCACCCAGCGTGTGGTGTTCTGTTATGCCAGCCTGGACTGACTGATACACTCAGCTATTTTTTTAGGATCTTATCCCAAGAGAAACTACATTCTGTTTTTAAGCAAAGTTGAACTTTTTTCCTTTAGGGCCAATCTTAACATAGTCTAAGATTTCACCAGAGAGCCTCCATAGTTGATATTAAAATCTCAACAACTGGCTAAAAACCAAACCAAAGCCTTATCAGGCAACATTTCACCCCACACGATAAATTCAGGATAAAGGTGATATTCTTCATCTCCCTTCGTGAAACCCAATATTTTCTTCAATATTGGTCTAACTTCCTGTATTACATGCAGTTGTGACAGCCACTGGACAAGTTTTCATTCCCATCCCTTGCATTTCTATTCATTCCAAATTTCTTCCTGTTTTCTTATTTTAAGCATCTGTGATTTAATCCTGGATCTAATTTCTAACAGTGAATTTTTTCACATCCTATTAAGAGTAAGCAAAGCAGTGTGCTATACACAGACTGTGGATTAAAACAAAGGATGCTGCTACAGGTTGGCTTCTAGCCTCAGGCAGGTTCTCTTCCTTTTCTAAGCCTCGGTTTCTTCATCTGGAAATGGGGGTCGTGGGGACTCTGCCACCGTACCTATCACACAGGCTGAATGCCAAACAAATGTGACACCTTGTGGGTAGGACTTTTTAATCGGTCACCATCCCTGCAGAGGGCAGGACAGCACCGTGCGGCCACCAAGTAGTGCCAGCACGTCACCAAGCAACAGCTTTGTCACACAAACAGGAGCACTGTACTCCTGCCTTTTGATATACTGAAAAATGAAACTCACAGTGCCTCAGAAGCAGCACCAGGAGAGGCAGTGGGTCTAGGAGTTGCGCACAACCACAGTACTCAGCAAGGGCTTGAGGGCCCACAATCACCAAAAGCCCCTTGTGGGAGAGGCAGTTGGGTACACAACCAGCAGCCAGGCAGTGGCCGGGTCACAGGGTGCCATGCATACACTGTGCTTCACCAACCTATGTGTCTTGAAAGTGAAATTTTCAATAGAATACAAGGTCCAGCTGAGCATGTGACCACAGCCCACTGGACCCCAAAGGTGACAAAGCAAACTACCTGCTCGGTTCTGCACCACAGTTTGGAACGGGACTCCTGCGCCGCCCTTCACAGCTAGCCAGTCAGTGACTGAGTCACGCCCTGCTCCTCCACCCACCCCAGAAGCATCCTCAACATCTGCTTTTGTTGTTAGTTTAACAACTACCAACCTTCCCTCGCCAAGACCCCCACTCACCACTGGTCTTTGTCTGCTTTCTGCCATCAGGCCCCTATCATCAGGACAGGTCAAGAGTGGGGACTCGGCCATGAGAACACGAGGACAGCCAGAGTTGGGCCTCAAAGGCCACCACCCCCTGCACACCTGACTGCTGAGCTTCCTTCCAAAAGGATGCTAACTCTTTCAGTCCCTCAAGGATCATAGGGGACCCGGAGCAAAAAAAATCCAAAATGGCACCCCAGAGACCCTTTCTCTCCTCCACTTCCCTGCACTTCATCTTTAATGCACTCAACTTCCCTTCCCACCTGCGAGTCCTCTGAGCCCTCTGGAGCCAAACAGACCAGACAGCACGAGGAGGTAAGGGTAACAGAGGCAGCCTCGGCTGGCTCTAGTCCCCAGTGTGTCTTCCTAGGAGAGTCACCAAACAGAACTGTTCAAAAGAAAAATTCCCATAGTGAGCAGGCCTCTCTCTGTCTCCTGGAACATAGGATGGTCTGAGACAAGGACCACAGAAGGCCAAAAGAGGAAGGAGACAACCACTATGCTTCAGCCCTCTCTGGGCTCCTTCTCAGGCCTCTGTCTCTTCTCTAGCCACCAACCACCACCTCATTCTCCATGACCTCTGGAGATGAAGAACCAGTTCCTGCCCAAGGTGGCCATGCTACAGAGGTGTCTTGTCAAGGCTTGATCATGCAAACAGCCAAGAGGAAAGGCAGGGGGCAGGAATCATCCTCCAAGATGGCTCAGGGGCTACCTCATGGAAGGCCAGAAAAGCTGTCCAGTGACCCTGGGACAGGGCCGGGGGCAGCTAGGGCACTGCCTCGACAGCGGGCTCACCAGCAAGGCCAAGACACTGCTCTTGCTGCTCACACTCAACAGATCTTTCCAGCAGTCAGCACAAGGGTTAAAACAGGGGCTCTGGGACCAGCAGCTTGGGTTCAAATCCCAGTCCTGATACTTACTAGTTATACTCCCAGGCAAAATATTTAACCTGTCTATTCCTCATCAGTAAAACAGATTGATAATAGTCCCAGATTCACATGAAGGTTGAATGAAATACATGGAAGCCCTTAGAACAGTACCTGACACAGAGTAAAGACTTTATAAAAGTTAGTATGACCATTACCACTATCATCATCACTGCCACCACTATCACCACCATCACCACCATCGTCACCACCACCATCATCATCATCACCACCATCACCACCATTACCACGACCATCACCATCACCATCACCATCACCACCACCATCACCACCATCACCATCAACACCATCATCACCATCACCAACATCATCACCATCATCACCACCACCACCACCATCACCATCAACACCATCATCACCAACACCATCTCAAAGCCCTTGATTCTAAAGAAGTAAAACAATCCTACTGCTATGCTTCCCACCTATCCTTCCATGCCCACACTGAATTCCAATTGCTCAACACTCTCTTCCAACTTTCTTTCTTAAAGAAACCCTCTTCCTTCTAGCTTCTCCTGAAAAGTCTACAGGATGTGTACTTGAAGCATACACCAGATAGGATTTGTGGTCACAGAACCTGTCCATCTTCTTATAAAACATAATCTAATAATGATTTCCCACATGCCTGGGCCATGCCTGGGAGAAGCAAGGCCCTATTTCCTCAACACCCATCAGAAGGCCAACCCTTGGAGGAACTCCAATTTACATTTCTCATATTAGCAAACCCAATTTCATAACCATCTACTAGGGTCTGGTTGACTGCAGATGGCCACTATTTCTCCCAATCCAGACCCAGGTATGACCCACCAGCCAATGACACTCAAGTCTGCCCACTCAAGATCCCATCACTTCTGTCCCCAGGCTGTGCATGACAACTCACCATTACACACAAAACCCCCCGGAGGTCAAAGGTACAAAATCACATTTTTCTAAGTTAATACATTTTTATATCCTTCTTAGCTTGATTTTCTTTCACAGGTCATTCATTTTTTTAATAATAACTTCTTTTTTTTTTTTTTTTTTTTTTTTTAAAAAGATGACCGGTAAGAGGATCTTAACCCTTGACTTGGTGTCGTCAGCACCACGCTCACCCAGTGAGCAACCGGCCATCCCTATATGGGATCCGAACCCATGGCCTTGGTGTTATCAGCACCAAACTCTCCCGAGTGAGCCACGGGCCGGCCCTAATAATAACTTCTAAGAAACCTAAACCATTTTAAAACAAAACCATTATTTTCTTGGCAATTTCCAGGACGAGACACTAAGGAATGGATGGTTTGTGGCCTTTTGAGTCTCAGCTCCACACCCAGGAAAAAAGTCAGGATGGGGAAGGCTCGTTGTAAATGCCATGTCTCTGACTACAAAAATTCAAAGTTTACTGATTCATTCCCTCCAACACAACACTTCATATACGGTTCAACGCAGCTCAAACATTTTCTGGGTCTCTACTGCGTTTTCGGCCCAGTGCTAGACACTGAGCCATAGGGTAAATGCTACAATATAAAAGATAGTCCCTGACCCCAAGGAACCAGAAATCTGGGGAGGTGACAGATACACATAAGGGGCAAACACAGCTGGCTGCCTACCCTTTATCCATCACCTCCCTCTTCTCCGTTTCCAGAACTCCAATTAGAAAGTGGCAATGGCCCAGCCTGAAGGAGACACATACTTCGCAGCTTCTCTTGCAGCTAGGGGTGGCTGTGGAATCCAGCTCTGGTCAAAACTCTGCTTTCCTGATAAGAAGACACACGCCATGGTGACTGCCCTTCACATCACCATAAGATGATGACTGCCACCTTCTGGCCATGAGTAAGAGGCCACAAGAGACTGGCAGCTCAGACCCCGATGACATCGCTGAGCCAGTGACCAGGGCCAACAGCTACCTACTTCCAGACACCTTGCTAAGAAAAATAAGCCCTTATTTGTTTAAAAGCCCTTGAGTCTGATTTTCTATTACCTGCAACAAGGGGTATCCTAACTCATACCCCTTAACACAAGGCACCCTGTGTCAACTGGTAAGCTAGCAGTACTGACAACCACTGCGGAACATGGGGCAAGAAAGAATAAGGTGGATGGCTGGGGGCTCAATTAACACCCTGGTACTTCCTAAGAATGCTCCACACATGCACCAGTCCCCAGTCACTGGAACTCGAGGACAAGTGATTCAAAGCCATAGCCCACAAGAGGCTCACAGTCTAGCAGACACACACTCACATACTCACTTAGGGGCAAAAAATAATAGGAGCTAAATTACAGGCACAAAATGCCACAGAGTTCCCAGTGACCCTTACATACTCTTCCCACTTTTCTCCTCTTATCCCTCAAACAGAGAAAATATACACCACGGTCTCTTAATTGCTCAGTTAGTTATTTCATATCCTAATCTCCGAAAGAAATTATTAGGGAAAAAAGACAAACATGAAATAGACTGATTTTTAAGACTGCTTCTTTAAAACTGTACAGTAGACTTATAAACATTTTTCAACATTTGCTTTTAAGATTACATAGCAAAAATCATCATTCAATAGAAACAACTTATCTGAAAGAAGCTTGAAAGGTTTCCTATTAAACTGAAGATTTACTCTACAATAGATATTAAATGAAATTCTTCACTTTCACCGAATCATATTCAATTTGGTTATTTTAAGCTGAGTAATACTACATGTAGTTCAAATACCACATCTACCAGTGAATATGTCACACAAAAAAAGAATACCAGTAATGCAATAAAATTCAGGGGTCAGGAGCCAGTGTTCTAAGGTTCTCACACTCCCTTCCTGAAGCCCAACAGATTGTACAGAAGATAAAATAACCACTGTGAACAATTTCTCCTAGGGAGCTCAGAAGGCTTGGTGAGAACCAATTAAAAGGTAATAAATAAGAGGTAAAAGAAAGCATATAGTATAATAAATATAGCACTATGAACAGTGGCATTTTGGGTTTGCTGGTTTTATTATCTTCTCCATTTTTCTAATTTTCAATAACATTCCCATTAATGATGATCACAGAAACCCTATAGTGAAAAAATGGTGCAGAGAAAAGAAACAAGCATAGCTCCTCTCACAAGCAGGAACACATGACAAAAACCTGCCAGGACATGGGCAAGGCTCTGGAGGGAAGGCAGCCTATCAGCAATGCTGGGAAAACCCCAGGACGGAACATGCAAGCTAAGAGCCACCAGTTTAAAAACCCTGTCCCTGGATAAAGGAAGCAGAATTTTATCGCTATTGAGCCGCCATTTGGATATTAGTAATAATTACTTATCTAATAATTTTTTTAAGAAACAAAATAAAACTAGAGAGAGGGGACCATGTATGCCCCAAAAGAAGGAGGGAACTGTCTAGCTAAACAGTCAATCCACACCAAATGACAAATGCTACTATGTGGCACTCCTGTGCAAGGCCCTGAGGGTAGAGCTGCTGAGAAAGAAGAGGTAAGCCCTGCCCGGCCGGGGCTTACCTTCTAGCAGGAGGGATGGGGACAGAAATAAACAAGTGAATACACAGGAGGTGGACAGCGATGGGCACTTTGCAGGAAAATGGAGCAGAATGAAGGCACAAAGGGAATACGCGTGCCAGGGCAGCAGGAGGTGCTGCAACTTCCCCTACACGATCAGAGGCTCTGATGAAGAGGTGACATTTGAGCAGAGACCTGGAGGAAGTGAGTCATGCAGAAATCCAGGGGCCCTGGGGCAGGGACATGCTGGTGTGTTCCCAGGAGAGGAAATGAGGCCCATGAGGAACAGGGTACATGTGCAGGGTCCCAAAGGCCATCATCGGGCCTGTGGCCAACCCCCTAAGTGAAATGGAGCCCCAAGTAGCTCTGAGAAATACCTGATTGGGATCTCATTTTTAAAAGATCCCTGACTGCTGTGTGGATGACTCTGGGCACAAGGGGACTCCCAGGCAGGCCAGTGCAGAGGCTCCTACCACAATCAAGGAAGTGGTGACAGCTGGGGCCAGAGCATGAGGGGAAGATGTTGAGCATATGAAACCAACAAGATGTGGGGACAGGTTAGAGGAGAGAGAAAAAGATGAGGCCCCAGTTGTGGCCTGAGGAGGTGCTGCTATGTCCAGAGAACAGGGAGCAGGCTCAGGAGGAGCAATCATGGGCTCACAAAGCAAACTCAGATGACTACCTTGAACCTGGAAACTGGCATCAAAAACAGATGAGCTTAAAACACTGGGCGGAGGAGAGCTCCTCGTCTACCTCCTTGAAGAAAGCTGCTTTGCCAGCGTTCCTCCTGAACTATCAGAAGAGACACAATAAGAGAACCAAAAACGGGGGGAATCCAGGAGAGACAGGTGAAAGGTAGAGTCAGAGAGAGAGAGGACTGAAGAATGAGAAGCAGTCTGGACCCTGGAACCTGGCAGCCATCCCTGATGGACGTTCAAGCTGCGCGAAGGGAGTGACTCGCTCACAGTCTCGCTGTGCATCCTAGGGTCCCCTACTGCTGGTTCCTGCTCTTACACCCTTGTCATACCACCTCCCACTCTGTTTAGACAGGGTGAGAATTAGCAAAAATGCTCTTTTCCCTTGCAAGTTGATGCTGAGCCATCCACATCCAGAAAAGTGGGGTGCAGTAACCAGGAGCAAAGGTCCCAACAGGACACTCCACTTCCCACAGTGACACGCACAGATCCACGCCACAATGCACTGCACACCCACTGTGCACCAGCCTGCCCGGCACATTTGGTGACAGCAACGCAAAGCCAGCAGCCATAGCTGGCCCTGACTCAGGGGCTGAGCTACTGGTCAGGAATCAGGCCCAGCGATCTCACAAACAGTCCTCTTGTAAAAGCTTCATTGTTTACTTCACTTAAAGCACTTTTTCCTCAAATCACAAGAGCTAAGACAAAACCAGACCTTTAAGGCACCCTGCTCATGACTGCTGACAGCAGAGTCTCTTCCACTCTCACGACATTCCACAACCTGCTGGCACTGCTGACCTAGGGCAGCTTTACCTCTAACAGAACTGGCATAGCAGCCTCAGGCTAAAGAACCAAACACTGTTAACACCTCTGATTAGAAACGGGATGTAAACAGGCCTCACTAAGCCACTGTGTCAAAACATGAAGTGACTGGGGAGAGCAGGAAGGGTGTCAGCCAATTGGAAGGGCAGGAACAAGGGGAGAAGTGGGAGGGGAGGGGGGCAGGAGGAGTGGGGGGTAGAGGGGCAGGAGCAGGGGACAAGAGGGAGGAATGGGGGCAGGGTGCGAGGGGAAGAGAGAGGCAGGGGCAGGGGCTGCGGTGGGGAGGGGGTGGGGGTTGGGTGGTCAGCAGCGTTACATTCCCAGGGCCCTGCTAAGAGCAGAGTATGGCTTGGGCACTGAAACGCACAGGAGGGGCTGTGGAAGAGGGGCTGCGTATGATGACCATGTGTAAGTGGGAACTGCCTCCCCGCCCAGGGTCTTTGCCTGCCTTCCACTAGTGCTTCCCTGCTGAGATTCCAGCAAGACTGAGTTAGCTAGAGCTTTTACCTTTATCCCTCTCGCATTATCACCCTCTTCTGAGACCCCCCTTACCTCTGAGTAAACATGCTGAACACACACAGGCACACACGAGTGTGGAAGTGCACACACGCATGCACACACACCCCAACATAATGCAACCAGCTGTCTTGCCGTCGTAGTGCAGGGCAGGCTGCAAAGGCCAGTGCGGGGCCACTAGAGGGTGACGTTGGCCAGATGCCGGGACTGTGGGAACAGGGAGCCTTCCGGACCACAGCTCCCTGCGCAGGATGCCCAGAGCAAGCCTCTACTCCTGGACCAAGCCAGGTTCTCCAGTGAGGCCCTCAGGCCTCTGAAGAGCACTGAGAACGCCCCCTGTGTACACTAACCAGAAATGAGTGTGCCCTGGAGGCTGGGAGCCTGGCTGGGGATGACCCCACTTCCCGCGACTCTGCCCTTACTGCAGTGCTGCAGGACCTCCACTTACCTCACCTAAGACACAACCTCTTCAGTTGCAAACCAGCGATTATTAATCTGAAGCAGAAAGGTGGTGTTTGGGGATCGTTCTCAGGGAGATAAATAACTGTATAAAGCACAGCGTCCAGCACAGCGAGGGCGCCAAAATGGCGGCAATTATGCAATTATTTGGATACACTGCTTCCCCAGCTGTTTCATGAGGACATGAGTCTGTCTCCCCAGGGACATGACACATTTCTTGGGTGTGTTCTGGTTTCTGGGTCCATCAGCTGCTTCCCATCCTTGCAGCCCCTAGGCTCCCACCTGTGATGGTCTTGGCTCTCTCCTTCTCCCCAGTTTACCCAGCTTCATGTCCAATCAAGCCCCAGGACCATCTGGCCCACCCTATGGCACCAGTGGAGCTGACCAGCCTAGGCCCTCGGCCCCCTCCCCCAGCCTACTACCCTAGCTTCTTCCCGCCCCTCCCCCACCTCCACTCCCAAGGGATCTACTTAGTCCAAGGCCACTGGCAACACCCTGCTCAGAAGTCTTCAGTGGCTCTTCTTCCACAGAACAGCCACTGCTTTCTGACACTCTGTGCCAAGCTTTGCTCCCCTGGTTCAAAGCCTCCCAGAGGCTTCATGCTGTACTCAAAATGAAAGCTGAGACCCTCCACCCAGCCTTCTCTGCCCTCAGGGCCTCATCTCTTCCTGCCTTGCTGACCCTTCTCCCCCCACCCCTCACCATCAGGCCAGCACTTCAGCAGCAGCTCTCCAGTCCTCAAGCACATGAAGTTCCATCCCACCACAGGACCTCTGCACCAGTGGCCCCTCCCTGCAATGCTCTTCCCCATCTTCAAATGCCCACTTTCATGCATGTCTCACCCTAAAAGCACCCCATTCCTAAGGGTCTCTGCTGACCGTCCACTGCAGCAGCACCCAGCCTTCACCCCTCAGCACTGTTCTTTTCTCCACACCTGTGCACTACTGCACTACCCTCTGATGGTTCCTGGAGTACTGAATGAGAGTGTGCGAGCATGTGTGTGTCTGTCTGTCTGTTTGCCTGCCAAGACTCCCCACGCTAGAATGTCAGCTCCTTGAGAGCAAGACCTCTGGGGGGTCTGGCACCTCATCTCCCCCAGGTACCTACAACCACAGCAGATGCTCAATAAATACTGGATGAATGAATGAACTTTATGTAAATTACCTCCTACCTTCACAGCTGATGAGACAGGGAGGCCAAGTCACTTGCTGAGAGTTGATCACGCAATGAGTAGCACTCGGCCCATGATCGCACCAAGGACTGACTCCAAGGCTGCACCTGCCTCCTCCTGTTGTCATGGGCCCCTGCGAGCTGCCCTCCAGCCACAAACACTGAGAAGGCTTCTACACACTGTCATCACTTTCAGGGCGTACAGCCCCACACCCTAGGAGCTCCTCCTCCCCCACCCCAAAAACAACCTCCCCTCCTCACCTCCATCCCCCAAATGCTCTCAATCTTAAAGCCCAAACTGAATGCGCACTCAGGGGAGCTGGAACATGACTGCGCACCAGGGTCCACTCCTTGAAGGGAAGGGCAATACTTTTTGTTTCTAGTGTCTGAATACTCCTGCATGCCAGAGCTCAGTGCACGCACCATATGCCCTCAAAGTCCCCACTGCTGCATGGCAGTCACTCGCCAGTCCTCAGGAAATGGCATGTTTTGCATACTGCCAAATCATACTACAATTCACAAGATACGTGATAAACACGAGTGTCATTTTCTCGGGCTTCAAAGCAGGCAGTCTTTGTATGAGTAAATATTGAGTCAATGCTAAGAGAAGAATGAGCTGTTAAATTCTATTTGCTACTTTCATCCCCAGGCTCATAACAGAGCACAAGCTAAACAAAGAAAAACAGCACTCTGCTGGACGGAATGATATGCAGCAGGTAGAATCATTTCTGCACACACTTCTCACATCAGTGATTTGCTTCTCCAACATTGGCAAATATTTGCCACTTATGTCTTTTATGTAACGTGAAGATAGTATATTCCACTGTCTTCAGAGCTATCTTAAATGCCTTATAAAAACAGGCAATTTACTGGCTATGTTTTCTCTTGCCACTAAATACAAACCCAGTAATTGCCTAACTACGAAAGCTCTGGTTTTAGATGTTTTGTTTTAGATTTAATATTTAAATAGAATTCTAAAGAAAGAAAAACCCCATAATCCCACCAACCTAGTGAAAGATTTTGATTTTTACATGCTAACCTTTTAATCTATCCATACAAACTCACATTTTCCCCCAAGTCTTTAAGTATGATTTTAATTTCCAAAAGTCACTCCAGTGACAAAGTCCACAGAAGATTCTAGCTCACTGCTCAGACCTGACCCAAAATAGGATCCCGTCAAGCAAGTCTTGTGTCCCTGAACTCTCTCCTTGCCACTTGCCTACTGCTAGAAACCACTGAGCACAACCAATAAAACATCTGTAAACTACCTAGACTTATCAAAGATCGCAAAAGTGACCACATGTCAATATTATAAAAATCAAGTTACAAGATAAATAGGCCAATGCAAATGAAAATAAGACCAATAAAAATAACTAACATTTTTGAGTGTGTATTATGTGCTAGGCATTCTCCTAAGCATTTTATACATGTTATCTCACTCTGCACAGTCAGTGCTGCTACCATCATGCCCATCACAGGAACAAGGACACTGAGGCACGGGACCAATACCAAGCTTGCTCCAGGTCACGCAGTGAGTGCACGCAGTGAGTGGGTGGTGGTGACAGCTCTCCACGCAGGCCACCCCCCTCCAGAGCCCACTCTCACGGGTGCTATGTGAGTCTGCCTCTGTGCACTGCCTCAGAGGTATCTGGATCCAGCAGAAAAGGTGTACGGAGGTACAAGAAAGAAAAGTGGCTAAGAGATGTGCTTGAATACAAGGCTGCACTCCTCTAAGCATGACTGGCCTTTATTTCCTATCTCGATAGAAAAGGCTTCCACCCACCCCATTCTGAAGCCAAAATCACAAGAGCCATCCGCCATTCTGCCCTCTCTCTGCACCCGTATCTACAGAGGCTCTCTGAGTGTGATCATCACAGGATGAGGCTCACATGCCTCAAGAAAAGTTCTCAGGTTGCATCTAATAATAGAAAATTAGGAATAACCTACATGCCCATCAGTAGTGGCTGGTGAAAAAAATTACAGGGCACCCATAAAAAGGCATGCTATGAGCTACAAAGACGAAGGCAGTTCTCTATGTACTATTATGGAAAAATACATAGTTAAATTCAAAAAGTAAGGCGCAGGTGGCCAGTTAGTTCAGTTGGTTAGAGCGTGGTGTTGGTAACACCAAGGACCAGGGTTCAATCCCTGTTACCAGACTGCTGCCAAAAAAAAAAAAAAAAAAAAGTACTTTTAAAAAAATAAGCAAGCCACAGAACAGTGTTAGCATTCATTGCAGAAAAAGAAAATATGCCGTATGAATGCACAGACTCCAAAGTGTCTCTTTACAAATTACTTCTTAATTATCAGAGGAAAAACAGTAACTTTCCAGTGGAAAGAATGGGCAGACACTACTGTAACCGAGTCATCAGAGTAAGCACCCTCAATGTCAGGACAAAGCCATGCCATGTGCCTCCTGCTATGACGGCTGAGAACATAAACCCCTACTAACCCACACCTCACCATGAGAAAATATCAGATAAATGCAACCAAGAAACATCCTGCACAATAACTGGCCTGCGCTCTTCAGATATGTCAAAATCAAAAACACCAAGAAACTGTGAGTGACTCATCCAGGTTAATGGTGACCACAGAGATGTGACTACTCAACAGAATGCATGGTCCCACTTGAATCCAGGACTAGGAAAAAGAGGTATAATGGACACTGTTGGGACAACCGGCAAAATGTGAATACGGATTGTGGATTTTATAATATTACTATTACTAAAATAGTACTGAGTCACGTTAAATTTCCAGACTTTGACAGCTGTACTGTGTTTATACTGAGAGGATGTCTTTGCTGTAAGGAAACACACAGCAAAGCTCTTAGGAGGAAAAGGATATATCTCCAACTAGGTCTCTAACAGTTCAGGAGAATATACGTTCACACACAAACACACACACACAAAACGTAAAAGGGCAAAATGTAAACAACCCGCAACTCTATATAGGAGTTGTTTACACTGTTCTTGCAACGTCTGTAAATCTGAAATTATATCAAAATAAAACATGTAATACAACATCTGCATAGGCCATCTCTGGAAGGAGACACCTGGGACAGTAAAAAGGGAGGGAAAGCGGAGGCTGAGCACAAGGAAGTGGACTCATTTCACTGTACTCTTTTGTGCTTTGCAATCTTGCAACACATCCATGTATTACATGTTCAAAAAAATAAATAAAACCAAAGTGGAAAAAAAAACCACCATGAGACCTGCACTCAGCACTAGAGCTGTATCTTACTGGCTATAAGACCTTTCAACAGCTGACTGGCCCGGCCTCAGGCTTCTCTGACAACCACTCCTGCATGAACCCTCCTGCTCAGCTGCCGCCTCCTGAGCAGGAATCGTACTCGCTCTGTGCGGCCCATCCACGTGCCCCACGCGCCACCTCCTGGCCCAGCTGGGCCTTGCACCTCCCGGCTCTCCCAGCCCTCAGAGCAGAGCTCTGGAACCACCCATAACTGTTTACATTTGCCACCCCTCCCCGCCTCCTCCCCCCCCTCCCCGCCTCCTCCCACCCCGCTCCCAGCCTCTTCCCACCCCCCTCCCCACCACCAACTATGAGTGCTCTCATAGCCAATGCAGCATCCCAATCCTCCTGAAAGCCCAGCATCTAGCCAACATCAGGCTCAGAGTGACCCTCAACAACAATGACTGGGAATTCTGTCACACGGACCTGAAGGCAAGTGTGTGCCTCAAAGCCCAGCCAGGGAGTATCCACAGTCCTGCAAGTGACTCGGAGAAGCTCCCCCAGGGAGAACCACCCTGGTGGCCGTGCTCTCCCCAGCAGGCCTGCCCTCACCCGGGCCTTGCCTTGGCCCTCCTGCAGTGCTCACAGCCTGTCACCCTCCACGCTGCCCCCAGCCCCATGCAAGAAAGTGCAACATCAGTAGGTCCACAGGGTGGCCATCAGCCCTGTGCCCCACGAGCCACCATTTTCAGGATTCTGTGAAGAGTGGGGACAGCCCGGCCTCAAAGAGTTCACCGACGGCAGCACTCAAAAAGAGTGCACTTGGGGAACTGAGGAAAAAAGAACAGAAAATACCTTATCAAACTGCACTGGAAATACATTAACAAGGCATGTCTAAAGGAAACTATCCATACAAATTACTACTATCTTCATGACTTACCAGCATGAAAATACAACCACACCAACTTCCACAAGTGCGATTACAAGTGGAGGTGCTCGTGTCACAGCAGCACACGCAGTCCCTCAAGAATGTGATCTGTTTTAGAAACAGCAAGAAACACCCACTCGTGTCTTCTGAGCTGCTGGGCACTTACCAAGGTCTGTGTTGGGGCCGGCAAGCAGCTGCCTGAACTTGTCAAGCCGGGAGGCCTCTCTCTCACTCAATGCGGAGGTGCTGAGGGTGCTCAGGTCTGACGTCACACCCAGTGTGACAGTGGCCGAGTGCGGGAGAGACTGGGACCTCTGCAGAGGGACAGCATCACTGGTACTTTCTGCAGAGGGTGAAAGAACAGGGGATGGGTGAGGGCATGCCTCCTGAGTGCACGGTCTGCCTTCATCAGGACGGCTTCACGCTTACTGTGCCACTATCCCTGTGTGTATGCTGTCGGGTCCCAACTGTCCCTTCCTCCCACCATGAAGCAGTGGGGAACCTGGTTTCTTGACCAATAAAATGGAAGTGACACCTATGGAACTCACCTGTGTCACTGGCCAAGTATTATTCATCAATAAAATAAACATCCCTACACAAAAGCAACATAACAACAGCCAGGGAAGTCCAGACCACCTCAGGTTGTGTTGGTGGTCAGACTCCCAGCAGTGCCTGGGCCAGCAGATGAGGCCTGCCCCGGTGACAGGACCCCATGGATCTGCTGAGGAGGGTGCTTGCGAGGTTCACCCAGGCCTGAGCATGGGGGCAAGCCGACAAGTCACTCATGAAGGGCAAGGACGAGGCCTACAAAGGCAGTGAGGACAAGGAGGCAAAGGCCAGGACACGCCAGTGACCAGGAGGCTCCCATAGCACCCACCTGCTGTCTCTGGAGCATGTCTGCCTCCACTGCCTGCCTGACCCTCCCTGGATCTCACCTCAGCCCCGGAGGGAGGAGGTCAGGTAGGGAGCCAGGCATGTGAAGGATGGTACCTGCCCAGAACTGCCATGGGCAGTGACCAAGGTGGCACTGGTGTACAAGCTTGCCCACTCCCTGCCCAGTGTGCCCACTGCTACTGCACACAAAGGTCCCACAGACCCCCTCGATCCATGGGCCCATGAGGACCTGATGGGGGGAGGTGACAGAGCACGTTACACCCAGGACCGGGGACAGCCAAAGGGAAGATCCGAAGGCCCACAGGGCACTCAACGCAGAGCCAATAGGGACCAACAAGCAGAGGCTCTGAAAGGCTCTGAACTCTTGGGTCTAAATCCACCCAGCAAGCTCATCTTTCAAAAACTGAAAACTGGAGTGAAAACTAAACTCGAGGAAATGGAGCAAGGAGCAAGTGCTGCAGAGCCGGCACGCACTTCAGGCAGCTGTGGCTGAGCTCAGGCAGGCGAGGGCACCACTCCTCCAGCTCCTTCCTCCACAGCCGGCCCCATTCCTGTAATCTGGATGGGAGAGGCTTCTGAAAGAAACCCTCAGGCTACCTGAGAGCAAGGCAACCTATGGCCTTGGGCAGAAACTGGCCCAGTTAAATCTCCAGAGAAGCCTGCTGCAGTGGGGGCACAGATGTCCCTGTCTCCCTTCCCCCCACCAGGTGGCCTCAGCTCAGGCAAGGCTTGCTCACACAGTGAGGCAGGGCCAGGAGTGGTGACACTCAGAGCTCCTTTTTCCCCCCTTTAGAGTCCACTGCTTCACCTGCATTTACAGTTCTACAGGAAAAACACTCAGCAAGCAGAGCAGCCCTTCGCTGTGTCCCGCAATTAAAAGTGCTCAACTTGATTACCTGCGATCTTTAGAGATGAGTGATGTGACTTCATCATGATACCAAAGGGTCCCTCACCCCACTCAGAGGTGAGGCAGGTGGAAGTAGAGCAACAGTGATATCACCCAAGGAAACAAGAAGACTGACCGCCAGGTCTCCCTGTCACCATGAGCAGAAAGCACATCAGCGTCCAACCCCCAGGACTCCACCAAGTGTGACATAACCACACCAGCCAGCATCCACACAAGACCCCACTTGCAGCTTGGTCATGGTCAGCTACAGGGACAGCCTTCATCCAGCCCACTACCCACTGAGCAGGCGCCTCCAGAGCCCATTCCAGCTAAAGATGTGCTTTTGCCATTAACCCAAATGTCACTAAATAAGCAAAGTGCATGTAACCTTGGGTATGATGGTGATAGATTTCCAAGGTATTTATTAAGAAAGTCAGGAAAGCCAAAAAGTGAAGAACAGGCACAGGGAAGGCTAGCCCACAACCCACCCAACTGCACTGCACTGAATTTCCAGCCCACCTATCCAGAGCTGAAGGTCAAGGTGGGCGACAGCAGGCTACAGGCACTCACAGGGTGACCTCCAGCTGCCCAGGGCACAAATGCTCACATGAACGTAAATGTTCAAAGTGGCACATCCATACAGCAGAAAAGCTGAACTGTGCCCAATGACACAGAACATTCTAGGATGTTTAGAACTACAAAACACAATTCTAACATGAGCAGCAATGACAATCATACTCTAGTATTAGGAGCAGTAAAGTGAAATGGGACATACAGGTCAATCGCCTGAGCAGAGTGGCCCTCATCCCCAGAATGTGACGGTGCTTTGGGAGCAAGCACAGGGAAGAGCCATGTGGTCACCAGGCCCTGAGCAGAACTGCGTCCACCTCAACAACATTTATGCAACTACACGGGACACCACAGAGAAACAGACAACTGGGGACACAGCCCCTCTCTTCAGGGAACTTGCAAAGGTTGCAGATGAAGCATGAGGACAGACCAGAGGATAGCACCTCCCCTCCGCCGGGATGGTCTTAACCTTCTAACCCAGGAGACCCCACAGACATCCCCCCCACCTGAAGCCTTTGCTGACCTGAAACTTGGCCCCCCTCAACAAGACAATATGGAAGCTGAGTCCCTGGAAGCTTCTGGATCCTATCCACTCATTTACTCATCTGTCTCCCCACTAGACTGCCGGTGAGCCTCCCCCGTGCCACAACCTGAGGGAGCGAGAACAGAGATGTGTCCATCTTCATGCCACCACCAAGCAAACTGTCTGGTGACTGATGGGCAGCCAAGGCCTGGGGAACTGAAACATCCGTCTCCCAGCTGCCAATCCAGTCAGTGCCCTGACAGAGAAGCATCTCCCACTCCAGACCAGGGCTTCTCAGCCTCACCACTATGGACATCTGGGGCTGGATCACGCTCTGTGGCGGGTGCAGGCCATCCTCGGCACTGTGGGACGTTGAGCAGTATCTCCGGCTTTACCTACTACCTGCCAGTGACACATACACAAACCTGCCCCAAGATATTGCCACATGTCCCCAGGGGCAGAATCATCCCTACTGAGAACCCCTGCTCTATTCAGGAAGGCAGGGCTAACAGCAAGGGCTCTGGAGTCAGATGCTCTGGGTTTGAACCCAGCCCCACCACTCAGGGTGGAGCTCTGCGCAAGCCACCTGGCTTCTCCTCCGAACCTCACCTGTGCAACAGGAGTAACAACAAGTCTTTCCTCCCAGTGTTTTGCAGAGTTTAATGAGTTCCTTATCACAAGTGCTTGCTACAGTACTTGCCACATAGTAACTGATCAATAAATGCTATTATTATCATTAAAATATCAAAGTGCTCAAAAGAGGCTTGCCCTGAAAGCAAACACAGAAACAACTCCAAAGCAGGTACAGGCACAAGGCAATGAGGTCACAGGCCCCCTTCTCCCAGCCACAAGCTGCCTGGACTGTCCCTCGCCCTGCTCTTTCGGGAGGCAGCCATCCCAAGGTGACATCTCATGGCTCCCCAACCCTGGCCAGATACACCTGTGCTTCCCCTGGTCAGGATCCACCAACCATACACAACATGGCCCTGACACTCTTGACCCAGGCAATCCCCTGCATCCAGGATGCTGAGGACCACCACCAGCAGTGGTGGACATGCTCTCCAGGGCTGTCAGAGTCTCATCAGCATCCCTGCCAACACCAGGAGTCTGTACAGGCTGAGGGCACGATGCCCAGGACTGAGCATAAAAGAGGTGGCAAGTGTGTGCTTTAGTCAGTCACCACAGCTTTCAATCCACCTCCAAACAATTTCCATTTATAAGTTCAAATACTTTAAAATTTAGTAGATTTCAACATGAAAACTAATCAAATGAAATAATTCATAGCATGCTTATCTAAAGAGAATTGTAACATTTTAGAAGTTAGTCAATTACTAGAAAGGGTTTTGGAAAACTAGGCATAGGCGTGAAACCTAGTTCCGCATCTATTAGTGGGGTAAGCATGACAATCCCCACTTTCTCATCTATAATGTGGGAGGGCACCCAGGCCTCCAGAAGACCAGGGAAAGCGCTATCAATGAGAGCCTGTTCTTGCTCTCTGGCTGCTCCCCTACACCTCACTAAAGGTGCACTCAAGGGCCACCTTCTCAGTGGGGATGCCCTGATCTCTGACCTCCCAATTGAAGACTATACTCTACCCCTACCCTGCTCTCATGACCACACACATCAATTTTGACCCATCCCATTTGCTGCCTTCCCGTTCACTCCATGTCCATCTCTTAGTTGTGTGCACGTCAGCCTCAGTCCTCTCACTGGAACAGACTTCCCAGAGGGCAAGGACTTACATCTGGTTTGTCCAGGGGCATTCCAAGCACTGAAAACAGCATCTGGCCCATCACAGACACACATGAAATAACTGTGTGGCTTTACATCACAGACATACCCCATCTCCAATATATACGGATCAAAAAAGTATGGCAACAATCTCAGGAACAGCCACTGAGTGTTGGGAACAAAGGACATAAGCCACAGACATAATTCTACTCTTGCGGGGGTTAAAATCTGAGCACGGCTATTCCAAAAGTCAGACTCTCACCCCTTACAGACCCTGAGCCCACCTGGATGGGTCCCTGGAAGGAATCACCATAAGCTGCCTGAGGAGGTCCAGCCCTGAACATGCAGTTGGCCTGAGCCCTCAGCTGGAAATGTCACTCCCGGAGCCACCAGCTGCCCCAAGAGCTGGTGTACTCAGGAGGGAGACAGGGTCCCCCAAACCCTTGTGCTCACCACGGCCCCCTCACAACCAGCCCACAAAAGTCACATGCCCTCCACTCCATCAGAAGGAGATGCGTGCTGCTAGAAGGACAGAAGAAAAGCATGGCAGGAACCCAAGGGAAGAGTGCAGGCTGCTGCCCCTGCCTGGGACACTGTGGCCACTAGGAAGATGACCTGTCCTGGGCCCTGAGCCCTGCAGCACATGAGACTGGGGGCCCCTTGGTCCCCCACGATGAAAGGACTCTGCCCCCTTTCTTGGCTCTGCCCAAAGCGCACACCACCTCTTCAGTCCTCCCTGTCCTACCTGCAGGACAGGACGTGTGGCTCTCGCTGATGGACTTCACCAGACGGAGGTCTCCACTCGGGGCTGACAGTGGCTCTGCCACAGGGCTCGGCCTCTGCTCGGGGCCTGGTGCCTCCTGCAGGGCGTGCTGCCCCTGCCGCTGGCTGTGGTTACGAAGGACACGGTGGGCTGTCTCCATGACCACCTCTGTGTTCAGGCTCTCTGCCGCCATGGCCAGGAGTTCATCATCGTCCTCACCCGCATCCCAGGCATCGCTGGTGTTGCTCTCAAACTCCTGGAAGGTGCTGACCCTCTTGGCCTTCACCGGGGTGGTTGGCACCTTGGGCATGGACTTGAGCAAGCTGCAAAGCAAAGGCAGTCTTTACTATTACACGCTCGGGGCTGAAGAGTATTCACTCCAAAACTGGCCCGAAAGGAGTCCCCAGATGACTCACATAAAAGTTTTCAACTTCAGTCTAGCCGACAGTGAAGTGAAAAAGCAGACAAAATTCAGAGATATCCAAACTAAGGCTGGGCGAAGCTCATGAGGATACAGTGACGGGGGGGAAGGCAGAGGGAGAGGCAGGCCAAGCAGCCTCCACCACCTGACGTACCGATCCATGAGGAGGCACGGCTGCATGTAATGGCACTCCAAACTCACCTTAGCCAGTGCCTGCAAACACATTCTCACAATCCCAGCATCTCAGCAAAGCCACTACAGCATCAGGTGAGTGATGTGGGACCAGAGAGACCGTGCAGAGAACACAGGCCTTTCACAGATGGATTTGGAGACATTATAACCCCACATATGACAACATACAACACGGCCCACTGAGTGTCAGGAAGCTGGTCGGGCAGACACAGTCCTGCAGGGCCTCGCCAGCACAAGGCCCAGTTCCACACCTCTCTCTCCTGCCTACTCTGGCACAGGCGCCAGGACATGGGGCAGATCAAGTCTCGAGCAGCTGGGCCAAGAATATGGTCACAAGGAAGGGAGATCCGCAACTTGCAGGCATGCCAGAACAGCTGCCCGCTGGCTCAGGGCACCAGCCCCCTGCTCTCTGGCGTGGCTCCCCCACATGAAGCTGTGGTGTCCACATCCACCTTCCCCAACAGAGGAGGAGCTATGCAAGGCCAGCAGTGCTCACACAAAGCAACGGCTTGATCCGGGTCAGCCGATGAGGAACCACTTTCCTCTCCCTTGGGAATTCCAGGGAGCTGGAGGGAAGCGGAAGGACAGCAGTTGCCACGGCCTCCTCCCATCAGGGCCAGGATGCCGAGGGAGTTAACACTCCACTTACGTGCCGTGCAGCAGGGGATCGAAAGGGGGATGCTGGGCTCCGTACACATGCTGGATGCTATTTAAAAAGAAAGGAAAACCAATTAGCTTTTCTTCAACTGTCCCAAGAGCCCACCACTGACCCAGCCCCTAGTGACCCACACAACTGAGGAAAGCCAACTCTCCCTGAGCTGCCACGGTGCCACTGAGGGTCCTGAGGGGGATGAAAGGTGCCACACAGGCGCACCCCCACACACAAGCAGGACATTCCGCCCTCCCTGGGAATGGGCCTCAGGGCAGGGAGCCGCACCCTAAAGCAGCCCACAGAGCCTCAGGCTTCCACCACAAGCCCAGTGAGGGGACTGTGGCCGCTGCCCACAGGCCACATTTCAGACAGGACTGAAAACTGATGAAGAGATGCCTATCGGGGACTCTCATCTAGCACCACTTTGTCTGAAGATCAAATGGAGAATTTCAAAAAGAAGATGAATACAATTTTTAAAAAAGATTTATTGGTTTTATTATAAAAGTCTTCCAAAATACCCAACTTGGCAGACACTGTTGGTCAGCTGAGCCCCTTCTCCTTGGCCGACTTCAGCCAGGATGGCCACGTGACACGGTGCAGGCCAGTGAGAAATATATGGAGGCTTTTACTTTTCTAACAAAAAAAGACAGGCTTGGCCAGCACCCCTCTAGTCCTTCGCCCCCTCTTCTTCCACCTGGCACCAAGAGGTGAGGCCTGGGCACCTCATCGTCTTGCAAGCATGAGAAGTAGCATAGGAAATAAAGCCACCATGAAAGCCTGCAGGAAAGAAACACAGGACAGAGCACGGTCTGTGGCGGCTCTGTGAAGCTGCCAGTCCAACCCTGGATCACCTCAGCCTCCCACATACTTGCATGGAATAAACATGAAACAAACAAGTCCCTATTTGTGAAGACACTACTGTCATACATCCTAACTGACAGGGTCCACGTGGCAGAGATAACCACAGTGACATTTTCATGCAGTACCTTGTGGGGGTGTGTATGTAAAGATAAACACAGATAAAGAGATATTTAGACGAATGTTTTCATTTTTAAAAACAGAATGAAATCTTACTTTCTTTATTTAGTAATAGACTGTGGCTATTTCCCCATATCACTACTTAATTCTTTTTCAATTCACTTAAGTAATTTATTTACTTTATATGTACTGTTTGATAAATAAAAAGAAAATATGCTGTACGTGTAAATTTAAACACGAGGTGAAGAGCACAGATGTTCCTTGACTTTTGTGGGGTTACATCCTGATAAGATATTTTCAACTTATGACAGGTTTAAGTAAAAAATGCGTTGAATACATCTAACCTACTGAGCATCACAGCTTAGCCCAGCCCACCTTAATCATGCTCAGGACACTTACATTAGCCCACAGTGGGGCAAAAGCATCTAACATGAAGCCTACTTCACAGAAAAGTGTGGAATATCTCATTTACTGAGTACTGCACTCGAGGTGAGAAACAGAGTGGTCATGCGGGCACTGGAAGTGTGGGTTCTACTCAACATGCACTGCTTTCACACCATCACAAAGTAAATATCATAAATGAAACCATCATGCCATAATTTGGTGACCATATGTACATGGTTCTCTACAACTCCTTGTAAATCTACAATTATTTCAAAATTTAAAAAAAGTTTTTAAAAACCATAATAGAATGAGCACCAGTGAACATGGGCCGCTGATTAGAACATCACTTCTAATGTCACACCGTCCCACCATATGGCTACAGCATAGTTTGTTTAACCAACATTAACTGTGAGACATTTAACTCACTTAAAATTGTTTGTGGCTACAAAAACAAACCATAAATATCTCTGAAGACAAATACTTGCCAACACCATGGTGACCCCTTGAGAATAAACTCCTGGAAATGGAACGCACAGATGTAGAGCATGAATGTAAAAAAGGCTGTTGGTACACACTGCCAAAGAGTGTTGGTCCTATTCCCACCAGCAGCACCTGAGCGACCACACTGCTGCTAACTTGATAGGAGAAAAGAAGTCTCAATGTTGGTGGTGTTTCTCTCAATTACCAGTGAGGTTGAACCATTTTTTTTTTTTAATTTTGTTCACTGCACCTCTTTTTGTAAATTGTCTGTTCATACCCTTTGCACTTTTTCTTACTGATCTGTAAAAACCTCATTGTAAAGAGAAGATTCCTTCTTGGTCATTCAGGCCATGTGGTCGGCAAAATAACGGCCCCACCAAAAATGGTCCTGTCCTAATGCCCAGAACCTGTGAATGTGTCACCTTACATGGCAAAGGGGACTCTGCAGGTGTTATTAAGAATACAAACTTTGAGATCTAAGATTATCCTGAGTTGTCCACGTGGGCCCAATCTAATTATGAGTACTTAAAAGCACAGAACTTTCCCAGCTATCATCAGAGGGAGACCTGACTATGAAAAAGGTCAGAGAGATGCAACATTGCTGGCTTTGAAGACTGAGAAACAGGGCCACCAGCCAGGGAATATGGGCAGCCTCTGAAAACCAGAGAGTTTAAGGAAACGGTTCTCTCCTAGAGCCTCCAGCCCTGCTCACACCTTGATTTTAGCCTGTGAGACCCGTGTCACTCTTATGACCTCCAGAGCCCTAAGATAATACATTTGTGTTGCTGTAAGCCAATAAGTTTGGGGTGATTCATTAGAGAAGCAACAGAAATCTAGTGCAAATGACAAATCTGTTTTCCTGATCATGGGAGACTAAGTCGATCATTTTGGTTATCCTTCCTTTATGTATGATTCTGCTTTGAGGATTATACTTGGAAAGGCCTGTCCCTTCCGAGCCTGCATAAATATTCAACTATGTGTTATTTCCATACTTCTATGGCTTAGTTTTTTACCCATAAGTTTTCGATCCATCTAGAATTTATTTTGCTACAGTGTGTAGTAGGAACTTTTCTTAAAATATAATCAATTCTTCCACTGCCACCTATTAAATAACCTCTCTTTTTCCCCACTGGCTTGACGATATCCTCTTTAATATATATTAAAATATTACACTGCCTCACTTTTCAGTTTTCTGTTCAGTTGCTAGTCAGCCTTCCATTCCTATGCCTGCAGAACAGTATTTTAATTCTATCAAATATTTAGTTTTATATCCTAAAATTTTTCAGCTCAATTTAACAAATATTTTTTGGATACCAACTCTGTGACAGGACACTAGGGAGGCAAAGATAAACATAATATAGTCCAGACTATCAAGGACCTCACAGTTTACTGATTAAAGCAAAAAATAAATAGGCATTTATACGTTCTATGATAATTCCTACAATGACATGCCATGGAGTACAAAATCCCAGTCTTAGAAGGAAGGTTCCTTGAGAAAAAACTACTTACACTCAGACCCAGAAAAGTAGAATACACAGAAAGTTCCAGCATAAAGAACAGCATGAATTGGACTAGCTGGTTAGCTCACTTGGTTAGAGTGCAGCCTTATAACCTGAAGGCCATGGGTTCAGATCCCCATACCAGCCAGTTACAAAAAACATAAATAAAAGTCGGAGTTCTTAAAATTAAAAAAAAAGAAAAGAAAGAACAGCATGCAAAAGACCTGAGGGCAAAGGACAGGATGAAATGATTGGGGAAATAAAAGGGCACCTAGGGCTGTCACTACAGTGAGCAGAAACATGTGCCAAGTCGGGCCTCCCTTGATGATCCTGGAACCCCAGAACAGAGGGCTCTGGAGCCCAGTCCTACTCTTCACTCTACAGAGCACAGAAACCCAGGGTGGAGAAGGGAATTCAAAAGGGCATGGCCCTTGAAGGCTTTGTTATGATCCCTCCTTCCCAAGAAAGTCCACAAGGAGAATCATATGATTTCAGAAGAAAGTTCTGCACATTTGTAAACACCCAAACTAAAACATCATGTTTGCTTCTGCATACACCAGGCCCAGTAAGATACACACTCAAACTGAAAAAAGAAACGTGAAAGCAAAGCTTTGATCCATCCACTCAACCAGTAAGGACGTGTCCTGGCACTGACACCACAGACATCACCACACCACATGGCATGGACCACAGGGAGGGCACCGTGGGGGATGGGGTTGGATGTTTCTACCAAAGGAATGAAACACATGGAAAAGCAATGGGCCAGCCTGCAACGACCATGCCGTGTGCCCCCCACTCAACAGCCTCTACATCCGCCATGTTCTTGTCTCTTTTTCTATTCAAAATGCTGCAAACAATAAAACCTAGAGAATGGTCGTAGTAATTAACAGAGATCTGGCATTATTCTAAACTCTTAACATGTGAACTCCTTTCATCTTCACAACCCAATGAGGCAGATGTGATTATTCCCATTTTAATGATGGGAAAACTGAGGGACAGAAAGCTTAAGTGACCTGCCCAACATCGCACACATCTAGCAGGTTATGAAGCCAGCTTAATGACATGTATAACATAAGGAATAACCACACAAACACCCAGAGATTTAGTTCCACCAAATCCTAACATTTCATCTTACAAAAGCGTTGAAACCCCACCAATTCTATTTCTCCACCTGCCTCCTCGGAGGTGACTGCTAACCTGTATTTGACGTTTATATTCCCATGGAAGTGTTTATACTTCTACTGAAGAGTTGCAGATCTCTAGGCAATATATAGAATTATTCTGCACATCTGTAAAATTTATATCAATATTATCACTTTATATATATATGTACCTTTCATGACTTTATTTTCTGTCAAGATTTTTCCTTATGGGTCAGTGTAAGCGCACGCAGCTCCAGTTTGCTCTGGGGGCTTCACTGTGTGTGTATGAAAGGGGACACTTTAGCAGTAACCAACTTTTCAAAAGAAATTTTACACAGAAGTGTAAAGCAGGCAAACATAGAGCTGCTCTGGTGAAGAGGGGAGACACAGGCATGTGTCCCCACGTGCCGCAGCCCTGGCCACCCGACAGAGAGAGAGAGAAGTCAACTCCACGGAACCACCGCAGGACTTCCAGAGAGATAATGAAAAACTATCACTGTTCTGCATGTTTCTTTAAAATACAGTCATGCACCACATAATGACATTTCAGTAGATGACAGCCTGCACATACAACAGTGGTCCCCCATGATGATGATGGTTATAACGCATAGCTAGGTGTGCAGTAGTAGCCTGTACCATCTAGGCTTATGTAAGTACATGCTATAACGTTCACCCAACAACGAAATGGCCTAATGATGCATTTTTCACAATGTGTCCCTGTCACTAAGTGACACATGACTGTATTTGTACAAGGCTTTAGAAAAACGATAGAGGAAAATCAACAAAACCAAAAGATGGTTCTTTGGAAAGGTAAACAAAGCTGACAAACCTTTGAATCTTCGCTCTTTTTCTTTCAGTCAGTCTAGTTAAAGGTGATACTAAAGTCAGAAATGAAGGTGACAGGGCCGGCCTGTGGCTCACTTGGGAGAGTGTGGTGCTGATAACACCAAGGCCACGGGTTCGGATCCTATATAGGGATGGCTGATTTGCTCACTGGGTGAGCGTGGTGCTGACAACACCAAGTCAAGGGTTAAGATCCCCTTACCGGTCATCTTTAAAAAAAAAGAAATGAAGGTGAGGACATTATTACGAACCTTAAAGAGAAAAAAAATTATACGAGAATATTATGAACAACTGTACAACAACAAATTAGATAGTGTAGATGAAATGGACAAATTCCTAGAAAGATACAAACAACCAAAACTTACTCAAGGAGAAACAGAAAATCTGAATAGACATATAACATGTAAAGAGACTGAATTAATAATCAAAACACTACCCACAAAGAAAAGTCCAGGCTCAGGTGGCTTCACTGGTAAAGTCTATCTAACACCTAAAGAATACGAAGTCTTCACAAATCCTTCGAAAATCTAAGAAAGGAAGGAATAATTCCCAACTCATTCTATGAGGCCAGTACTATCCTCATACCAAAACCAGGCAAAATTTCACAAGGAAAGAAACAACAAACCAATATCTCTTATGAATGTACAAGTAGAAATCCAACAAAATACTGGCAAATCAAATCCAACAACACATAAAAACAATTTTACACCATAACCAAGTGGGATTTAACCAAGGAATGCAAGGTTGGTTTAACAATCAAAAATCTATTTACGTAATACATCGTATTAATAAAGGACAAAAACCACATGATCATCTAAAAAGAAATAGAAAAAGATTTGACAAAATTCAACAACGCTTCATGACAAAAATCCTCAACAAACTAGGAACAGAAAGTAACATCATCCTGATAAAGAATATCTACAAAAAACTCACAGCTAACCTCATACCTCTTGATGAAATACTAAGTATTTCCCCCCTAAGCACAGGAACAAGACAAGGACGCCACCCTAACGACTTTTATTCAGCTTTGTACTAGAGGTTCTAGCCAGGGCAACTAAGCAAGAAAGAGAAATGAAAGGCATCCACAATAGAGAGGAAAATGTAAAACTATCTAATAAGATGACATGATCTTGTATATAGAAAATCCTAAAGAATCCACTAAAAAACTATTAGAACTAAGGAGAGCACACAGCAAAGTTTCAGGATACAAGATTAATATACAAAAAATCGACTGCACTTCTTACACATGCGATGAACAATTCAAAGATGAAACTAAGAAAAAAATTCCACATAAAATAACAGCAAAAAGAATGAAATATTTAAGAATAAGTTTAACAAAATAAGTGCAAAACTTAACACTTTGAAAACTAAAACACTAAAGAAAATTTCTTTCTTTGTTGAAAGAAATTAAAGACCTACGCAAATGGATGGATATCCCATGTTCGTGTATCAAGAGACAGGATATTGTTAAGATGGCCATACCCCCCAAATTCAATACCAATTCATTGCAATCCTATCAAAATCCCAGCTGGCTTCTTTGTAGAAACTGACAAGCTAATCCTGAAATTCATACGGAAATTCAAGGCACCTAGAATAGATAAAACAATCTTGAAAAAGAACACAGATGGAGGACTCACACTTCCAGATTTCAAAACTAAGATTCAGTAATCAAGGCAGTATGGACTGGCATAGGAAAAACATAAGAGACCAACTGAACAGAATTGAGAGTCCAGAGTTAAATCCTCATTTATAATCAACTGATTTTTGACAAAGGTGTCAAGGCAATTCTGAACCTCAATAAAGATGTTCTAATTTTTTTTTTTTTTTTTTGTCGTTTTTTCGTGACCGGCACTCAGCCAGTGAGTGCACTGGTCATTCCTATATAGGATCCGAACCCGTGGCGGGAGCATCGCCGCGCTCCCAGCGCAGCACTCTACCGAGTGCGCCACGGGCTCGGCCCAAGATGTTCTAATTTTTTAAAAGACAATACATACAGCTCCACCTGGCCCTCTTGGGTTCTCTCTCTTGGAACCTGGCCACTATTCTGTGAAGAAGTCCAAACTAGCCACGAGGAGTCATTCACATTATGACTGACGGCACTAGTGAGCCAGCCTTCTTAGGATTTCAGTTCCGGCCTTCAAGTCTTCCCAGTGACACCCCAGACATCACGGAGCAGAGAAAAGCCATCCCCACTGTGCCCCATCTGAATTTCTAACCCACAGAATCTATGAGCAGCATCAAATACTTGCTATATGCAAAAGAAAAAAAAGTATATATCCTGCTTAGACCAAGCACAACCTATCCATCATGTCCCCTTCCTAAAATTTCATGGAGGCCTCTCTGACACTGATAGAAAGCTTCCAGGTTTAAGAATCAAAATGGCAAGGTTCAAGTCCCAGCTCCACCTGGTAAGGTTTTAATCAAGTAATTGTTCTGAGCATTAGCGTCCTCATCCCAGAAACAGGAATAAGAAGGTGTATGAAATGAGATAACATATGTGATAACAGTTTGAATACTGTAAAGTGACCTACAAATTGCATTTATCAATATTATCAATCCATTTTACCTGAATATTTACACTCTTCCTATTATTCCCCAATATATTTATATGGCTCAAAACCAGTAGGCAGTTTGGCCTACAGCCCACTATTTGCACATCATTTTCCCAAAAGCCTCTGCAGCATTATCACAGACCGCAGGCCTTTCCCTCCTTGAATAGCCGGAAACTCATTAATTCTTCATAGGCAAACTACTTGTGTTTATTGAGCAGAAAATGTTCCAGTAAAATTCAAGCTCACACTAAAAGGAACCTCATTTTATCTTATTAAAATTGCATTTTTATTTGGTCTTGCATAGCTAAAAAGAATAACAGACTTCAACTAAAGCTATTTTAAAAGAGTAAGTGGCAACTAACCCACCTACCTCATTTCAGATAATGAAATCTTTCTTTAAAGAAGTATTATCAGCCAATAAACTTTGTCCTTAATTATACTGCTTCAAAACACTGCAGTAACCCACTGTTTTAAAGAGAACAATAGTGATACCTTATTAAAAAACAGATACAAATGACATAATTCCACTTCTTGATAAAAAAAAACCTAGAAAAACTCTTGCACAAGTACACAAGGAGAGGGTCAGCAACATCTGTAATGCACTAGAATGGAAAACTTTTTAAGAGAAATCAAGATGTCCATTATCAACTGGACAATGAATAAATAAGCTAGAACACACACATATAGATAACAGAATACTAACTGCAACAAAAATGTATGAATAGAATCAATGTAGATAAATTTCATCATCAGAACATAAAAAGGAAAAGTAAGTTGAATATACACAGTATGATATCCTTTACAAAAACTTTTTTAAATGCAAAATGATACTATATATCATTTTTGGATACACACATGACTGGTTAAAAATTCCTACTGCATGCATGGGAATGAAAACACAAAATTCAGAATGGTGACCATCTTGGGGGAAAGGAAAAGGATGAGTCCAAACAAAGAATGCAGTAGCTTCAAGTGCATGTGTGTAATGTCCCCTTCTTACACAGGATGGAGATACACATGTGTTGTATGTGCACTACATCAGTCTGTATGCCCTTTTTGAATGTCTAAAATGTTATCTGATTTTTTAAAGACTGCTCTGGCTCCGTGAAGGTGAGGTGTTTATGCAGTAGACGCAGACATGACTACGGCACTGTCTCATGCACCCAGAAGGGTCAAAACCTGAAGGACTCCTCAAGGCCATATTTCTGGTAATTGTAAGTCCCCCTGTTGGTTTTACACTGTACACAGAACTCTTCCAAAAAGTAAGCTCAACATCATCAGCCATCAGAGCAATGAAAATCAAAACCACAATGAGAAACCACTTCACACCCAGTAGGACAGCAAAAATTAAAAAGATAATATAAGTGCTGGTGAGAATGCAGAGAAACTGGAACCCTCATACACTGCTGGTAGAAATGAAAAATAGTGCAGCTACCACGGAAAACAGTCTGGCAGGTGCTCAAAAACTTAAACACAGGGTTATCACACAACCCAGCAATTCCACTCCCAGGTATATACCCAGGAGAAATGAAAATACACATCCACACAAAAAACTTGTACAGGATTATTCATAACAGCCTAAAGGGGGAGTGTAGTGGATTGAATTATGCCCCCCCCAAAACTCACTGAATCTTCAATTGCGTCCCCCAAGTTTTATGTATTAGAAACTTAGCCCCCACTGTGACTGTTAAGAGGGTGGGAAATCCTATGATGGTAATTGATAGGTGGAGTCTTGATGAGGTGATTGGATTGTAGGACCATGCAGTAGTGAATGGACTAAAAATGGTGGTCAGGGGAGTGGTTCTGAGGGCTGTAAAAGACGAGGAGAGATTTTCTCTGCTCTCTCTGTTTCCACCATCTTACAATGTGAGACCCCTGGGTCACTGTCACCACGACCAGATGGACTTTGGACTTCCCAGCCTCAGAAACTGAGGATTTTAAATCTCATTTTTCTTTATAAATCACTGAGTTGCAGGTACTTTGTTATAAGCTACTGAAACGGAATAACACAGGGAGGCAGCCCATATGTTCATCAGCTGATGACCAGGTAAATAAAATGTATCCATACAATGGAATACTGGGTCATAAAAAGGATCAAGGTACTGGTACATGCTGCAGCATGGACGAACCTTGAAAACATGATGCTAAGTAAAAGCAGACAGACACAAAAGGACACCTATTGTATGATTCCATTTATAGGAAGTGTCCAGAAGAGGTGAATCCATAGAAACAGAGTAGATTAGTGGCTGCCAGGAGATGAGAGGGGAGGGAGAAGTGGGGAGTTACCCCTAACAGGGGTTTCTCTTCACAGTGGTGAAATTATTCTAAAATCGATTGCAGTGTGATTACACAACTCTGTGAGTTTACTAAAAACACTGTATTATACCTCAAATGGGTGAACTGTGTGGTATGTAAATGGTACCACTATAAAGACGACAGATGAGAGGGAGGGAGGACAAGCAAGGTCTCCTCTGGGACCCAGCTGTGCCCCAACAGGGTCGGGAGGCCAAGCAGGAGGCTTGGTAACCAAGGCAGCCATTCTGCACCAAGTACTCGCTGACCAACATCACTCAGTAAATGTTTCCACAGGCCCAAGTCCACTCCTCCCACCCTGAATAACAAAAGTATGTAATACTATCATCACAGAATGAGAAATTTCAGGATGCTTCACATGAAAATGACAGAAATCAATTTTATCATCCCCCAAACTAAGAAAATGAAAACTTAAGAAGGACTAATTTGTTACCAGCAAGCAGTCTACCTACATCCTAATGGCCCACGCCTTGCAGCAGTGAGGACGCTCTAACGGGAGAACAAATGAGTGAACACTCAGGAAGGGTCACAGGCTCCAACCCTGTGCCGGGACAGAGGCTCACACCCAGGTGAAAGTGTAATGACCTAGACAAAGGACAGGACAGCATAGGGCAGGCAAAGATGCCCCAGGGAACTGTGTCCTGAAAGCCCCCACTAAAATGACCTCCCCCATGACCTCCCCTATGACAGCCCCCAGAAGTCTCAACAAAGCACAGCTTTCAGTATAAGGCACAAGGAGACTCCATTAACATGCCACCACTGGTAAGGGGAACAAAGAGGACAAAGAATGGGGGAGGGGGATAAAGCTGAGGTATGACACAAGAACCGGGAGGGGCGCCTCTAAGGACAGGGGTACAGCACAGGGACAGGCTGGGGACACCGTTCAGTGGGTGAATGCCCAAGAGAAAGAGAATGGGACTCTGAGATCAAAACCATCTCCTCAGGACTCTGTCCTGAGCAGTGTTTACAACACGATTCAGGAAAGTTTAAAAACAGAAAAAAACAAACAAAACACCTCAGACTCAATGACTTCCTAAGAATCTACTTGCAGGCAGCCAAGGTCTTCACTTGGGGAGCACCATGACTTATGGATGCCTTAAACCTCTGCTGACCATACGTGTTATTTCTTCATTCAGGTCAACCAACAAACATCAACCAAGCACTGGCTCCAAGCCAGGCCCAACACTGGTGCCAGAAGGATGACAGTGAGCGACAGTCCTGCCCTCGGGCTGCTTCCATGGTGGTGATAATGCCTTAGGATACAGGTGACCCCTGAGGCAGGAGAGAAAGCTGGAAACAAGCACAAAGGAACAAGTCAGAAGTCAAGAAGGAAGGACTGACAGATCCTGGAAAGCTCCTCCCGGGCTTGAACTTGGAGCCCTACATCAAGGTGCTGTCTTTGAGAACAAACCTGACGGTGCAAGACCAGAACGGCTATTTTCCTAAATTAAAGGCTAAATAGCAGTGGGTGAAAATAGCATTCAGTGAAATAGTGAATAGTGAGAGAAAATAAAAATGTGGAAAAGAAATAAATCCAGCTGCAGTGTTTAAGCATCATAAAATAAATGAAAAGTTATATTACCACATTTACGATTAAACGCTTTTCTGTATTTCAGACACACAATGGCGAGCCATCCAGTCAGCTTCAGCTCACAGCTCACTCCCTCTCCAAGCACAGCCATAACTCAATGCCCCCTTTGGGCTCAAAAGTAGATTTCTGAAATATGAACTAAATTAGTGACTGACTTCACCATTAGGCATATTCTAACACATAGTGATGCTCTCCAGAGTTAAAAAATATGTTCAGAAGAAGTAAGTTTTCCAAGGAAATTAACTTTAGAAGGCTTTGGACAAAAATTTATGAAAACCATTATTACAACAGTAAACAATTTCACCAGCCTCCCTGCCCACAGCATAATCTGAAACCCACATCTGCCCTGAGGAGTAAACTGCAGAAAGGACTGTCCCACCACTGACACCCATACCATCTGCCTGGCAGTAATGGTTATCGTGTCCTGCAAGGCTTCCAGCAAACTGGTGACCCCACTGGGCCCTGAGATCCCTGCAACGGGGCTGGATTTTGTCTCCTGTCACACTCCTTGTGGCCCCCAGAGCATTTATAAAGCAGACCCGGACAGTTATTGAGCCAACAGAGAGCTGCTTTGTGGATGACTCAGAAAACAGGTCTTGGAAATAGCATTTTTACAATAAATTCTTCCCTCACGTAACAAAAGCAATTTGTGTTTATTATGGAAAACTTAGAAAATATAAATAAGGAACAGAAGTATTTTGAAATTGTCTAACACTGAGTGCTGTCATGGGGTCCAATTCTCTCTCTCCTTCCTGTAGCTTCTCATTCAACCCCTCCCTGCCCAACTTCACCCCCAGCCTCACCATGCTGAGTCCTTTCTTCTTTCTCTCTTGTCCAGACACCCGTAAGACTCTTCCATGCATTCCCTATCTCCACTCCACAAAGCCAAGTCCTCAGTTCTCCTTTCCTCCCACTTTGTGGATAACCATGCTCTCTCCTGACTTCATCCACCATCACCAGGTAAACGGTTCTCACACACGTGCCTCTAGGCAGAACCACTGCCAACTCTCAGTCACAAATCCACCACCTCACATTAAGGGTTCCACCACAAAAATCAGCTCTGCCCCAACTGTCACTCCCCACACCTTCTTGTCACAGTTCCCTGCCCTTGGACAATGACATCACTGTCCACCAGTCACACAGGAACAAGACAATGTGCCCGTCCCTGCCTCCCATCTCTCCCTCATGCCCTTTTGGCTCTCCCCAGGCCATGTCCTGACATGTGGAACCCATGGTTCCCACTGCCCTGGATCATGCTGTTTCCTCTTATTTTGACCATGTGACTTAACAGCCATGATTGCCAACCCAACAAACCCAAGAGTCACCCTCATCTCCTCCCTGAAGCCACCACCCACATACATCATCTCTCCTCTACTCTGTCAGCCCGGCCTCACCCACCCCTCACCCCAAGGGATAACTGTGACAGCTGCCCAGCAGCCTCCAGCTGTGGCCTCAGCTCTGTCCTCCCATGCCAGTCAGAGGATGGGTCATTCCCCAGCTTAAAATCCTTCAAGGCCATCCTGTGGCCCTTCAGAAACAACTCAGAGCCTTTCAGGTGTCCTATGAGGACCTGCTCAATGCTCCCCTGCCCCTCTCTGGCTCACCACACCCCAGTCTGTGCAGGGCTTTTCTCCCCTTGTCACCTTTTACAATGCACAGCACACGGTCAGTTTTAATCAATATCTGGTAAACTAACGGAATTGCAATCACTTCCTCAGCAGTCCCCCCCTCTCTCTTCTCTTCTCCATGGCCATGGTTCTCACCCCGAATCCAGTTTGGCCTCATCTTACCTGTGCAAGCTGAGGCCAGCTCCATGACCGAAGCCTGTCTCTGACACACAGCAAGAGATGAATACATGGTCGTAGGAGGCCCAGTGGGTTTGTCTCTGCTAGAAACCTTCCCTGGCTCCCAAACACAAAACAGCCTAAAATCTAAACTCCTGAGCCCACCACCCTGAACATTTGACCCTCACCTGCCATCCCACCTACACAGCCGCGTCTCCATCCATCACTTCCACTCACCTCTGCTGCTCATGTAGTGGCCACTCACCAGTCTCCCAAACATGCCCTTTTCCTTTTCCTCATCTGGGCCTGTGTCCAACCACCCCTAGTGCCGAGAAGGCCCTGCCAGGCCCCCATCTACAGAACATCCTCCTGCACACACCCAAGGTAAGTGCCTATAAGAACTGAGCCTTCCTTCAAAGTCCACTGGGGGGTCATTCATGCCTTCAGTCAAAGTTAACCTCTCCTTGCCCAGGACCATGGAACTTCCTGGTCCCTCCAGTGTCATGCTTCTCACAGTTCCCCTGGGACAGAGTTCCTAGATGGTGTCTCTGTCTCCCTTGGCAGATGGAAGCCCCTTGGAACCAGAAGTAACATCCAGCTTACCTTTGCATACCTCAGGGCCTAGTGTGCACACAGAAGGCATCCAATAAACGCTTGATACACTTAATTGTCTCTCTTCTTCACTACGTACACATTGGAATGATTAAGCATTTTAAAGGAACACCCTATCTTTGAAGGAGTCAAGTTCCAAAGAATACAGTACAGCCGCTCATAACAAAATGTAACCAGATAACACCCTCTTAAAAGTCCCTATGCTCCTGTTGCTTGACCTATTCTACCACAGCTATTTAAAATCAGGATTGTTTATGAAGTCACATCTGGCTGATACACAAAGTGCTATGGTGGCTGCAGTGACAAGTTTTGGAACAAAAAATTAACCGAAATAGAAATTAATTCTAAAAAGAAAACGATAGGGGGCCCATAGCCAGAACTTCTTCATCAGCCATCCCATGAAGGAGCAGTCACCATATGAGAATAAGCCACAGCACTATCAATAAGCCTGAGTGCTTTCACAGCAACCGAGTCAGAATTACCCTCAAAACAAAAGAGGCAGCTGTATGTCCTCCTCCTCCACCCCAAAGGAGCAAGTCCCAAGACACTGGACATGAGGACAAAACTGTAAAATTGGAATTAATCGTCTCCTAGCCTTCCTTCATCTCAGACCCAATCTGAACTCTGAAAGACACAGGCCAGACTCCCTGACATTTCCTGCCCCAACAGCACCTTGTAGAGAGTCCCACCAGACTCGCTGGCTTCCCTACATGCAAACACATGCAACAAACACGTGCAGGTGAAAACAGTTGAAGCAGGTGGGCCACACTCTCTCCGACGGGCTGTCCTTGCCTCTAAGGACTGCAATACCAAGGGACTTGTCCCCTTTCCAAGACCCAGTCCTTTGCCCTGCCTTCCTACACATGCTGTGCCACACCTACTGGCGCCCCAGCCACCTGCAGAGGGCTTTCAGCCAAGGATCAGAAGCACATCCAGATGATGGATTAAATATCACTTGTCTCATCTAAGTGCAGGTCTTACAGCCAGCAAGCCCATTTCATTTTTACTTTAACAGAAATATCTAGGAAAGAAGGCACATACTGAACTGGTGCAGCAAGAAGGATAGGAGGAAAGAGGGGCGAGTGGGCGCACCACGTGTAGCATGCGGTCAAGGAGGTCCGGAAGCACTCGCCCAAGTCCCAGGCACATGCTAGGGCTGGGACTGCTCCTCTGGCGGTGCTGGGTCCCAGCATGCCTCCTCAGAGGATGAGCCCTAGGACAAGCAAGAACACCTAGGAGGGGCATGTGGGGAACAGAGCTAATGCAGTCAGAGCCCAGAAACTTTGGGGGCCATGTGGTCAGCAAGGGCTTTCCTCGAACAGACGGGCCTGAGCTTGAATCCAGCTACTCACCTGGGAGCTGTGGGGCCAGGGCAGACCATGCAGGGAGGGCAGACAGCCCACGTAAAGGCTCCCCACAATGTCTGGCTCTGCCTGCACCTGCTCCCTGGTGGGCTGCCATTAGTAGCAATCAATAGCAGCATCATTAGCAGCATCAATAGCCCTTCCTTCTTTTTTTTTTTTGGATTTTTAGCCGTGGGCCATTGCAGGGATCTGAACCCTTGACCTTGGTGTTATCAACACCTGGCTCTAACCAACTGAGCTAACTGGCCAGGCCCAGCCCTTACTTCTTTCTGCAATAAGACAATCCATACCTGTTCTAACCAACTGGACTTACGGAAAGTTATGTGGCCCAGCATGAATCTCAGCACTCGGGTGGAATTTCCACTTTACTCCTCAGAAAAGAGGAAACAACATTTCAGAAAAAGAGAACAAAAAGTCTGGGGATACTCAAAACAAGAGTCCCCCATAGCACAGGACCCCAGAAATGGGAAGAGTGCAGGCTGCCTGCGCCTCCTGACACCTCTGCCTCTCATCTGAAAAGCAAACACCAGGGTCAACCTAGAAGAAGCTGCTCATCACGCTCCAGAAGAACCCCCCGGAGATGCAGAAGTCCAAGTGCACACTCTTCCAAGCACAAGGAACGGCAGTTTTCTCCAGCCCTGGGGAGCCAGGCCTCAAGCTGAGCTTAGCAGGGCTCCAAGGGCCAGTAGGCCCAGCAAGGCGGCAGTCTGGGTTCAAACACTATGGGTGGGTGCCAAGGGACTTGTTTTCCTGTGAAGGATCAGATTCCTGGCGGGCGAGCCAGCTCTCTCAGTAATGACTGAGGCACCTGTAAAGTGAGAGGGCTGGAGGGCTTGGATACAGAGCAATACGCCATGACAGTTAAGGGTTTAAAGCCCAGCTCTACCACCTACAAGCTGGGCCACTCTGAGCAGCACTCTGCTAAGGGAGGTACTCAGGCCCACCTGAAATTCTTCCCCATCAGTCATCCCCTGGCACAATCCCCGACTCTCTATGGCTGCTATGACAAATTACCACAAACTTGGTGCTTAAAACACACACATTTATTAACTTAAAGTTCTGGAAGTCAGAAGTCTGGCATGGATCTCGCAGGACTAAAGTCTAGGTATCAGCCAGCTGTGTTCCTTCCTGGAGGCTGTAGGAAAGAATTCACTTCCTGTTCATTCCAGTTCTTTGCAGAATTCAGTTTCTTGCAGTCGTAGGACTGAAGTCCCATCTTCCTGCTGTCAGCAGAAAGCTGCTCCCGGTTTCTAAAGGCCATGCCAATTCCTTGGCTTGTGGCCCCATCTTCCATGTGCAAAGCCAGCAACCACAGATCAAGTCCACCTTATGTCCAATCTCTCCGACCACTTTTAAGAGCTCATGTGGTTACACTGGGCCCACCAGATAATCCAGGACAATCCCCCCATCTCGAGGTCAGCTGATTAGCGACCTTTATTCCCTGTCATGTAACAACATATTCAAAGGTTCCAGAGATGAGGACGTGGACACTTTTGGAGGGCCATGTCCTGATGACCACACCCCTATCCCTCAGGCCAGAACCCTGGTGATCATCTCAACCCCCAACACCCAGCCCATCAGTGAATCCTGCAAGTTCCACCTGCCACATGCACCCTGAACCTGTCCACTCCTCTCTCGCCCTCTCTCCAGGGATGGTGAATAGCATCATAGTACCACTGCTTTCTCGTGGCTCCTGAGAACAGGACCCGAATATTCTCCATGGCCTTTGAAGCCCAGCATGCTCTGGGCCTGCTCACCTGCCCTCCTTGCTGCCTCCTCCCTGGCCACAGGTCTCCCCTGGCAGGAGTGTTCGGATACCCAAGGCTGTGCTGACACCCCAGGCTGCACAGGCAGCCTGGCCCTTCTCCACTTCCAGGACTCAGCACAGTTGGTGCCTCCTTCAGGAGGACATGACCATCCCACCAATTTGGAACCTGTTACTCTGCCAACATTCCCAGATTACTACCATTAGAGCAGCTCAGTCTGTGCCTACACATGACAGGTTTAGTGTCTCTGTCACTCCGACAGCCTCTAAGGGCCAGTCTGCTTGCTCAGTGCGCAAACAGTACCCTGCACATCGAAGGTGCTCCTAAGTGTTTTCTGAATGAGTTCATTCCCTCCCTCCCCCACTCCTTGCTTCCACAGGTACTTGTCGAGTTGACTACCTCGTTTGCTCAGAGGCTCCTTGTGGCTCTCATAGTGTAAGCTGAAAGCTGTCAGAGCCACAACACTGAAAACTCTTCTGCTCCAGCTTTATCCCAAGCACTGGTGGCCTTGCCATATTCAATTTGGGCCCTTCTTGCCTCCATCCCCCTTACAAATGTCATATTCTATGTACCCCAGCTGCCTGCATGCCCTTCTGTCAGCAGAGCACACCCTGCCAGGCAGAGCTGTACTAAAATAGCAAACATCAGATCCACACTGAAAGGCTGCCTGTGTTCTCAACCCCCGTGTGCTGTGATTCTGTGTTGGCATTTAAAGTTAAGTGTGGCAGGAATTCCAACTGCAACCGCAGAAAGCAACAGCCCTTCAAGAGCTGAGCAAGTCAATGGCCCAAGAAAGAACAGACCCCAGACAGTCAGAGACTGACCCTTCTCTGATCCTTATCATCCACCTCCTGCTTCCTCCACCTCCGTGACTGCCGCTCTGGTGCAGCCCCCACCATCTCTCACCTGGACACTGCAGCAGTCTCCAACTGGTCTCCCTGCTTCCAATACCCTCTATCCTCAGTACAGCAGCCAAAGCAACTCTGCTAAGCCTAAGGCAAGACCATACCACGTCTCTGCTCAAAACCTCCAAAGCCTCCCCACTCACTCAGAATTAAAGAATAACAGTTTCATCTTCACTACAAACTTTCACTACAATCATGCCCTGTGATTCTCTGCCCCGCCTTCGGCTACAGCCACTCTGGCCCCTTGCTTCTCTCGTCAAACACACCCGCAGTGCTCCCAGATCAGGGCCCTTGCACTTGCTCCCTCTGCCTAGAACCCTCTTCTCCCAGCTACCCAGCAGGCCTGTTCCCTCAGATCCTGCAAATCTTTACACAAAGGTCACCTTCTCAGTAAGGGGTTCCCTGGCCACCTTATCACCATGAAACCTTCCCCACTGCACCTGCCCCTGCCTCTTCCCTGCATTATGTTTTGATAGCAGTTATTACCTTATGATAGTTAACTCTCAACTTAGGTAACATTCTTTATTCCTTGCTCTCCCACTCCATCATAAGCTCTCTGAGAACACAGATCCTGGTCTATTTTGTTCACTGATACATCTTTAGCACATGGAGCCATTCCTGGCTCATAGTGTGGGTTAACTATTTGCTGCATGAATTATCAAATTCTCAAAACTGTCCAAGAGGCCTCACTTTTCTCATCAAAGACAACTGGGCTAGGCCAAAAAAAATTTCCACTGTATGCCATAGCAACTTAGGTCTAACACAACCCCCTCATGTCACAGATACAGAAATCAATGGTCCCAGGGGTGACATGACTTGGTGAAGGTCACACAGATATTAATAGAAAGAGAAGGCTAAAATCTAGGAGTTGGACTGCCCAACTCTCAGTCAAAGGTCCTTCTACCAAACCACACATCCCGACTCATCCAGAAAAGAAATTTCTAAGAAAGCATCAGACAAATATACAACCTAAGGACAAATGTATGCATAGAACAGAGGGGTCTACTAGTAAGACCACCTCTCATGCAGTGTATGACCTTGGCAGAATCACTTATTCTCTCCAGGCTAATCTGGAAGATAGTTTGGATCAATCATCATTTATTGGTACTAATAATGCAAAGATGAGTGACAGATATTCCCTAAATTTGCAGAGCTCACTGTCTACTGAAAACAACTGCAAACGGACAATACTGAGTTAGATGCATAAAAGGGCACATTAGTTCAGACTGCATGAAAACAAGCCAGGCTTTAGGAGGACGTGTGCTAGAGGTGAATTTTGAAAACTAAAAAAAGGGAAGCTGGGCAAAAGGGAGGAAAGGAACATTATGGTCAGCTATAAGAGCATGAAACCGATAGAGGCATCACACAGCACGGTATGCCAAGGAACCTACAAGTCTGTCAGCACTTCTGAGGGCAGAGTTCAAAGAATGAAGGGGTGGGAGATGTGGGTCAAGAACTGAGCAACAGTCAGGTTATAAAGGACCTTAGACGTCATATAAAAACACACTTCTCAGCATGGCATTTTAGGGGAAACAACCAAGGGGCTTTAAACCAAGCCTATCTCAGTAAGTGTGCTTGGAGGACAAGGCATGTGGTTTGCAAACTACACAACACTGGTAGACATAACACTTGCAGAGCACCAAGAATAGTACCTAGCAAATACTAAGTGCTTAGTGCATATCAGTTAATATTGTCACAGGAATTATTAAGGGTTATACTATGTAAAAGATCCCTTAACAGCCTTGGATTTTGTGGTAGGTAGTCCTTCTCCTGCATTTCCTAGGTTGAGGTCTGCACTCAAAAAAAAAAAAGTAAAACCTCCAAGGGAACTGCTCGAAAGGGCTGACAAAGCCACAGGAACCTGGCCAGGATCTCTGCCAACACTGTGCTTGTGCAGGTGAAGGTGAAGACTAGGTATATAGCTAGTGATCGCCACCACTGATAGGAAAAAGGGCATACCTTTGCAACTCCTCCTTCGGGGAAGAATTCCAGCCTGTCACCTGAAATTGCAGCACTGCCAAGGCAAGGGCCACAGAACGGAAGGGGAGCACAGAGGCTGTACAGGCCTTTCTGGTGGGCCCACCTCTCCCCTTTCTCCTGCCTTCTTTAGTGACAGCCTCTAACAATTGTCCAAGACTCAACTCCAACTCTCTAAGTGTAATATGTAAAGTGCTCTTGAAAGTGCCTAAGACACAGCACAGCATCAAAACCAAATGAAAAAGAAAGTCTGTGTTTGGTACCGTTGGGGACTGTATAAGTTTTCTGTGGCTGCCATACAAATTACCACAAACTTAATGGCTTAAAACAACAGAAATTTATTCTTTCACAGTTCTGGAGGCAGGAAGTCTAAAATCAGGGTGTCAGAGGAGCTGTGCTCTCGGCGAAGCCTCTAGGGGAGGATCCTTCCTGCCTCTTCCAGTTCCCGGTGGCTGCCAGCAATCCCTGGCTTTCCTTGGCTTGTAAATGCATCAATCCAATCTCTGCTTCCCAACCTCTGCTTCCATCTTCACAGGGCCATCTTCCCTGTCTCTGTCCCTGTGTCCAAATTTCCCTCTTGTTATAAGGATACGAGTCATTGGATTAGGATCCACCTGAATCCAGTATGACCTCATTTTAACTTGATTACTTCTGCAAAGACCCTATTTCCAAACAAAGTCACAGTCACAGGTTCCAGATGGACATGAATTGAGGGGTGGGGGTGCCGGGGGTGCTGTTCAACCCAGTAAGGACAAATTACCAAGAGATACAGTCATCAATCCAAAGGTTTATTCATTGTTGTAACTCCACACAGCAGCTCTATTACTCTTTCATCTCAGCTAATTGTTAAGAATTATAGGTTAGACTGAAAGGGAACTGAAACCTCAAGACCTAAACACAAAAAAGTTACACCACCATGTGGCTCATTCTCCCTGGATTCTATGTTCATGTCACTACTAGGACCTCCTATCCTCCGCCATTCCAGAATCGTCACCTCATCTTGGACCCTGACATTGATTTTGATGAAAACTCCTACTGTTCTTTAATCAAGCACAATCCTGTAGAGTAAAATAGGGTCTTTGGCCACCTTTGATGACTCTCTTCATTCTCAAAGTCACTGTGTCTGAGCAGTCGGTAACTCACTCCTGCAAACTCCCAGATCACTCTGAAAAGTAAATTTTTCTGACTGGATGCAGTGAATTCCAACATTTACAATTCTAACACTCAAATAATGACCTTACTATGAAACACAGGAGTGCAAACAATTTTACTGTGCTTACGAATGATTCTATTCAGAGTTTTTTTAATATCACAATTCTAAATTTTCGGTATCTCAGACTTTAGTTTCGGAACAGAACAAACTGTTTTGTTTTGTTTTTCAAAGATGACCGGTAAGGGGATCTCAACCCTTGACTTGGTGTTGTCAGCACCACGCTCACCCAAGTGAGCTAACCGGCCATCCCTATACAGAGATCTGAACCCGTGGTTTTGGTGTTATGAGCACCACACTCTCCCAAGTGAGCCACGGGCCGGTCCAGAACAGAAGTCCTGATGTTTGCTTGTGTTTAACTTGTTTTCAGCAGTGGCTGATTTTATCCCAGGTACTTTCCTTGTAATGCCTCCTCGTTCCCCAGGGCCCTGGCAGGGGTGTGCCATGCCAGTCAGACGAGGACTTTGGAGCTGTACAGCTTCCAGGGTGCACCCAGGTCATTTCGCGTACCTGACTTTCTTTAAACAGTATTCTTTTGGTTTGCTTCCTGCTGCTGACACAAGACAGGAGTTGGTGCTGAGGCCAGCGAGTGGGAACATTGACACTCACAGACTGCCTCTGACACCTCGTCCACGCTCAAGGCGAAAGCAGCGGCCCGCAGAAGCAGAGATCCATCAAGCGGGTGAAAACCCCACACCCCCTGCAGGAGCCGACCTCCCGGCCGGTTCCCGGACTCCACCAGGCTCTTGCCAGCACGACCCGAGTCGGTGCCCTTCCGCCTTGCGCCCAAGGCGCCGAGGAGTTGCGCAGGAGAGAGTCCGCGGTCCCCGGGAAGCCTGCGACGCGCTCCTCCTTGCAAGCCTCGCTCCTCGCACAGCCACTGACACCTCCCAGGCCCCGCGCTGCGACCCCGCGCCCCCCCAGCGCCCCACACCGCCCAGGGGCCTCCCCAGACCCCAGCTCTACCCGCAGCCCGGCCGGCCGACGAGGCTACCTGACCCCTGACCCATGACCCCGACCCGGCCCTCCCCGTCACACCCACCTGCCCGGGACTTTGCTGTTGCTGCGCTTCCAGAACTGCTTCCTCGCCCCGTCGCTGGCCATGGCCCCTCCTCATCCCTCAGACCTGTGGCCCGGACACCCTGAGTGCAGCCGGACCGCCCCCAGCGGCCCTTTCCTATGCCTGGGGTGGCCCCTCAGCGGTCCCGGGACTCCCGAGCGCAGAACCCAGCGGCTCTTCCGCCTCCCTCCGGAAGTTGTGCCTCCGCGCGCCCGGAAGTCCCGCCTCCGTCTCAGGTGGCGTGTGACGCACCAAGCGGAGCGCCCGACGCCATGAACAGGCGACGCCGGGTGGGGGCGGGGGCGGTCCGGTTCTGTGTCCCGGTTGGTCTGCGGGTCGTGGGGAAGCCGCCGGCTCAGAGCGCCCCCCTCCCGGCTTGCCCGACACGGCCGGGGAGGACTTGAGCCCGCCTCTGGCTGCTTTCATCAAGGGCTTTCTAGCACCGGCCTTGGAGCAGAAGGAAGCAGGACGCCGTTCCTGACCCAGCGGCAGGACGACGCAGAAGCTGGAAAGCGCGCCCGCGGCGGGTGGCGGCCAAGGCTGTGTGCCAGGCACCGAGGGGATCGATAAATGCTGAGACACGTGGGTGGAGATTGTCCAGAGCGCCTTGGGGACAGTGACGTGGGGCGTATGCGGAGGATAAGGGCTTGGGCCAGGCCCCAGCCCACCGCCGTCGCGCGCTCGTAGGGCTAGTCCGATGGCGGTGTACCGTGCGTGCCGAATACCCATAGTACTCCAGAGACTTGGGATGCAGATGTTAGCTTCTGTGTTGGTTATATGTCGGATAATAATGTTTTGGAAGTATTGGGTTCAATAAATGTTAAAACTATTTTCCCGTGTCTAATATGACTAGCACAGGGCCGGCCTGTGGCTCACTCGGGAGAGTGTGGTGCTGATAACACCAAGGCCACGGGTTCGGATCCCATATAGGGATGGCCGGTTTGCTCACTGGGTGAGCTTGGTGCTGACAACACCAAGTCAAGGGTTAAGATCCCCTTACCGGTCATCTTTTAAAAATAAATAAATAAATAAATAATAATAATAATAATAATAATATGACTAGCAGGAAACTTGAAATGGCTCACCTGGTTTGCGTTATACTTCTCTGGGCCTTGGACCAAAGACTGAGGGGTCCCAGGGCTGGCATTTCAGCGTGGAGCTTCAGTGTAATATGTGGGGGATCCTTAACACACCACTTGATGGTAAGTAACGTTGGTTACTTGCTCTGTGCAAGGCATCGTACTTTATATGCATCATCTGAATCATATGCCAACAATGCCCTCGACGCTCTACTCTCTTCTCACAGAGTTAGTGGCTCGCTCAGCTCTTGTAACATTTGAGTTTTATACCCTGTCCCTAAGAGCAAGGTCTTGCACAGCTCCATGTACACACCCTGCAACGTTTACACGACTGCATTTGGATTATATCTGTCTCCACACGTAGCTTGTAAGATAGAGCCAGGTAGGATCTGTGTTGTACTCTAATCCTCAGCGACAGCCACAGCTCCTGACGCAGTAAGCATTTCATAGATGTTATTGAATGACAACCACAGGAACTCTCCAGGGGTCCCCTTTTGCCACCACCATAGAAACTCTCCAGGAATGTTTTCTAAGAGGCAATTTCAATAGCTCTTTGGTGATCCCTCCAGACACAACCTCAGCAGATCTTCAGGCTCCTTTGCTGCATAGCTTGAGGCACTCTCCTGGGATCCTGTTCTTATACAACCTCAGGGAATCTCCAGGGATCTGTTAAAACCTCAGTGGATCCTTAAGGACCCCTTCCTGACAGCCTCAAGGAGTCTACTGGGATCCTCTCCTAATAGAGCTCAGGAAGGCCTCAGGGATCGTTTTCTGACTATAGTAGTGAAACCTCCTCATGGATCCCCTACAGACAGCATTGGGGACCTTGGGGATTCTCCCCAGCCCAGTCTGGATTATTGCAAAAATCAGTGAGTGAGGTGACAGCAGGATTAAGATGATGGAAGTGGGAAGGAAGGAAAAGCTGTGGAAGAGTCTACTGAGGAAAAATTGATGCAGTTATTGACTGATTAAATGCCATAATACCTTAGATTTGGTTGCTCCCTATAGCTTACAATACACTTTCCTCCCTACAGTCTCTTGGGAACAGAGAGACTGAGATTGGCTAAGAAGCACAGGCTTACTAGTACCATGGACAGAAACATGAAATCGAGGAGTGAGCCTGTTTGCAACATAAATTTATTATTGGTATTGGACACACTGAGCTTGAAGTCACAGATGTCAGGTCTCAGTCACACACTGGAGAACATATTTGTCCACAAATGAGAAGATGGGGATTAGACAGGGCAGCACAGGCCAGGGCAAAGTCATAGAAGAACTGGTGGTCAGGAACAGGTCAGTGTCATGAGCAATAGTCATAAAGACAAAACCAAGATAGAAATGAGCTCCAGAAATGGATTTGGCCCAAGGGACAAGTGGGATGTGAAAGGACAGTCTGGTAGAAGGCAAGGTTTGAAAGCCAAAGTAGTATAGATGTGGAGTCCAGGAATGGGGCCTATGCAGGAATCAAACAGGACAGATGCACAAATCCCAGAAACAGCAAATGAGTGGAAACTTTTTTATTCATTTATGCAGCAAATAGTTACTGGGCAGCAAACATAAGAGGCTTACATTCACTAATATTTAGGCAAATGCAAATTAAAACTGAGGATGTACCATTTCACACTTAATAGATTGGCAAAAAATTAAAACTGCCTGTGCCAGTATTGGTGAGGATGTGGATTTGTGCAAAGAGCAGAATTCTTATGCACTGCTGGTGGGAATGTAAATTGATTCAGTAACATTGGATGGCCAATGAGAAACTTGTATTAGTTAATGGTACCCTACAACCCAACAATTCCACTCTTGGTGTGTAACCTAGAACAAATAGCCTACCTGTGCAAAGACAGTGTTCATTGCAACATTGCTCCTAATGGTGATGGTAGCAGAGGGAGAAGCAATCAGAATGTCCTCTGCAGGAGGGTTGATAAATTACATATAGTTATCCAATAGGCTACTGTATGGTAATAAAAATGAATAAGTTGTTACCTCAACTTAAATGAATTTCACAGTGTTGAGTGAAAAAAAAGTTCAATATGAATGCACATGGTATAATACCATTCAGTACCATTTTTTAAAACCATGAGAACACTGAAAGCTAAATTCAAGAGGGAGTTTGCCTCTGGGTATTGGTGGGGACTGTAATCAGTGAGAAATTCACAGGGGGTTCGAATGTGCTGTTATGCTTTGTTTCTTAAGGCATATGGAGTGTATTGAGGTTTCTTATATATATATATTTTTTTTTTTTTTCTTTTTTTAAAGATGACCGGTAAGAGGATCTTAACCCCTGACTTGGTGTTGTCAGCACCACGCTCTCCCAAGTGAGCTAACTGGCCATCCCTATATAGGGATTCAAACCCAAGGCCTTGATGTTATCAGCACCACACTCTCCCAAGTGAACCATGGGCCGGCCCTGAGGTTTGTTATATTCTTTATGACTTCTTGCATGGATAAAATATTTTATAATATGTTAAAATATGATAATTGAGCTCTTACTATGTGCTGTGCACTGAGCTACTTTGAACTCTTGTGGGAAAAGGCAAATACAAATGATGCAAAGTGCATGAACTGTTCCCCAGGAAGCTTCGGGGAGTCAGGGAGGACTGGTCAGATTTGTGATTCTTGTGACTGTTGTTTCAGGTTGAGTAGGTGGGACAGGACAGAATACAAGGAGTGTTCCAGGTAGAAAGAATATTATTGCTAAAAAAAGGATTCAAGAGGAAATTGGACTGCTGCGTGACAGCTAAGTATTTAATATGGCCAGATTTGTGATGCAGGCTGGGTTCTCCAGGAAACAGACAGTGTGTTTAGGTGATTCATTGGGGAGGAGACATTGAACTGTGCTGGGCTACAGTGAAGGCATCACACAAAACCAAAGGATGGCCCCCAGAGATGTCCCAAACTGAGACAAGTGGGTGGATCTTTTGTACTGCTGCACAGACCATCATTGGATGTAGGCTGCCTCCTGGAAGAGGGTGCCTAATGTTGGGAGAGGAAGCACCCTTCAGCTGAGGGTAGTTCCCAAGGAGGAACTTTTTTGTAGCCATCAGCAGCCGACACCCCCAGTACCTGGGAGCATAAGAGCCGTGGCCCTAAGGGGGACGTGGCAGCACACCCCAGCAGTCCTCCCTCCACAACACTCGGACCCACTCTCTTCATGTTAGTTCACTCATCCAGGAGGAGCAGCTTCAGGATTCTGGTTGATCCCCTTTTCTAGAGAAACCGATAAGAGGAAGACTGACATGATCCTGGAGCCACAACATACACTCATCATCCCCCTCCACTACTACGCACTGTAGAGTCCCCTCCCCCCCAGGTAGCAACTTTGCTCTTCTGGGAGACTTTCCTGATGGAGCGATCTGGAATGCCATCCCAGAGGCTTCGGAGCCCCCGGTCACCATTCCCTTCTCGGGCTGGGGCTGTTGTACTCATCCACATACCATCAAAGTTGGGCAGGAGAGGACCAAGAGACACCCCGGTGACTCATGTGGGTGCCAGACTTGCTCTTCCCCTCCCCCACTGTGTAATAGCACCCTACCTCCTCCTGCTGGTCAGGAGGTGACCTTTCTTGGCCTGCTAGTCTCTTGGCATGAGGAGCCTGAAGTGAGCAGGTGGCAGCTATAACTTAAAGTTTGATGAGACTCTTCCTGTGTGCCTTTTTGAAAGTGTTCCTGCTCTGGGAATCAGGACTTCTGGAAGAGCCCAGAATTGTGAGAACAGGGAATGCAAATTCCCCTGAGAGTGACAGGAAGCAGAGCCACTCCTTCCTCTCCCTGGTTCTCACACCCATGTCTTCTGCTCAGAGGGGACGCAGCACCATTCGGGGTGTATACTGCATCTTGAAGGATGGCATCCCCTCTCCTCAGGCCATCAACTCTGAGCCAAAAGGGTGGTGCCGTGTGTGTTACGGGACCAGTGGGCCCAGTGGCCATGGGTTCACTACTGATAACCAAAAGAATCTGCTCTGACCAGGTCAGCTAAATTATGTTGCTTTGGGAGATCTGGGATAAGTCAGTAATCATGTCCACCTGTCCTGGAACACATTTGTAAGACTGTTTTACTCAGAAGTAGCCGTAATGGTGCCAGAAAGCCATAAAATAACCTAGAATACTTTAGCCTTACCCTAGATCCCTGCATGTAGAATGTGACTTGGTAACAATCCCAAATCCATATGTTGAATGCTACCAGTAGGAAGCCTGACGAAGTAATTAGGTGGAGCTGTCCTCCTCTCCCTCTCCTTGGACCCTCCCCGTTCCTGTAATTAAGCTCTGCTGGCCTCCTGGGAACACATTTTCAGGGCTACCTGATCTACGTGTCTTCCCAGTCGCAATCATTTTCGCTCAATAAATCCATACCATATGTATGTGGTCTCAGTTTCTTCTTAGGTCAACACTACCATCACCTCCTTTGCTAGAAGGTAGGTCCCTTAGTTCAGTGCAAGGGTAGGCAGGTCTCCCGTGGGTGGATTGGGCACTCTGAAGCCCACTCAGAATACATGTCAATGATTCACATCCCACGTAACCACACAAGTGCAAGGGGGACTGGGAAAGCTAGTCTTTACCTGGGCTCCATGTTTCCACCTAAAATTCCATTCTATCATTGAAGAATGGAGGGGTGGATATTGGCATGCAACAGTAGTCTCTGCTGCACTTAGGACATGAGCTAGCAGCACCCACAGCTAGAATTAAAGAGCAGAAGTGAAGGGTGACAGCATAAGGATGTATCAGAAAACTCGAGCCTTTGGAGCCGTTGGTTAATGAAATCTGCTGCCAGGCAAAGTGAGGCCCACCATGCCTGTCCCACCTGCTCTCCTCCCCGCCAAGTGCCCATATTCTGTGTCCCCCAAGTGCTCAGTTACTCTGACAAAGCGCTTTTTTTTTTTTTTTTTTTTAAGATGACCGGTAAGGGGATTTTAACCCTTGACTTGGTGTGGTCAGCACCACGCTCACCCAGTGAGCGAACCGGCCATCCGTATATGGGATCCGAACCCGGGGCCTTGGTGTTATCAGCACCGCACTCTCCCGAGTGAGCCACGGGCCGGCCCTGACAAAGCGCTTTCAACTGAAAGTAACAAGCCACTTGACTAGCAGCAATTTAAACAAATAAGTCTATCTTCCTTCCATGAAAAGTCCAGAGGCAGGCAGCTGTTCTGTTGTAGGGGTGCTGTGATATGCCCCACATCTCTCCTGCAAGACTGAGCTGCTGCTGCTGAGCAGAGCCCTTCCCCCAAACTGTCCTCTGCCCAAGGAGCTGCCTCACCCCATGGACAGCCCACACCCAGTGACAAAGGCCCAGCCCCGTGCCTCAGTGCAGGCCACCTCTGAAGGGCTGTCCCAGCTCCAAGCTCCCAGCGGGATGGATTGGCTGAAGCCATCCTTGCAACTGCAGGGCAACTCAACCTCTCCTCGCCCGGGACTGCTCCGCTCAGTCCCTCACAGGCCTGGTTCCGAGGTGCATCCTGTAAACCTGCCCGGAAATCTCCCCACATCCATCATCTCAGATGAGACAGACATCCTCAAGCTCAGGCTAGCCAGCTCCTGGTCACAATACAGTGTCACAGCTCCATCAGCTGCTCATACCAGTGTCACAACCAGGAAGGGGAGAGCGGGGAGAGCAGAAAATGGGGAAAAAAAAAAAAAAAGAACTTCTCCTAGAGTTCTGTTTTATCCAGGAAGGGAGCCCCTCATTGGCCAGAACTAACTCAGGTACCAAAGGATGGACCAATCACTAGGGAGAATGGGCTGCCATGACTGGTTTGGGCCAATCAGAACTTACCCTCTGGGACCACTTTCTACTAAACAATGAATCAGCCCACTGCAAAAGCAGGGTTCTGTGTGCAGAGTAGAGGGTGGGGTTGGCTTGGAAGGTATCAGTCAGTGGGTGTCACAGGCAGGGTGGTCAGGGCAAGGAGAGTTCTGAGGATCACCTGGAACTCAGAAAACAGAGCATCCCCACTCCCTTTCCCACCTCGTCCCAGCCGCCCTCCACACGTCTGCCACAGTGCACAAATCTGATCTTAATGTGGCCACCTTCTTCTCCTGTCTGGAACTCTCCAGGGATCCCCCATTGCCTTTCAGGAAAAGTCAATCTTCTCTGCTTGCTATAGCAGGACGTTTGTGTTTAGAGCCTTTTCTTCCTTCTCTCCTTCACTCTCCAGTCCCACTTCTGGCCAAACCAATCATCAGGGTGGAAGAGGGTACCCACCTCAAAGCATTGTGGTGCTGTGTTACTTCTCATCTTCCAAAGCCAAAGTCTCTAATGGGCAAACAGCATGGGGAGCTGAAAATGAACTGGAAGCCTTTATGTCTTTTTCCTCCTGTTCATAATGTTCTCCCATCTGTGCTCTGTTACCCTGAATCACTGAGAACACCTCACTGTGCTCTGGTTTGCCTGCTCCCCTTGGCTATCGACAGAGCAGCAAACACAAGTTTTCCATTGCACCTGATCTAAAAGTTGCTAAGTCATTATATCCAAGAAGTTCAAGAATCTACAAAGCTTGAGTAGGACCAGCAATGTAACAGGAGGAAAATACAGGCAAGTGTAGAGGAACCACATCTTAGTATGTGTGTGTGTGGTGTGCACACGTGCACCTGTGTGTACCTGTGTGTAGTAACCACATGTTACTTGCTCAGTAAAGAGCCATTTACTGTGGGCTGACCCATGGCTCACTCGGGAGAGTGTGGTGCTGATAACACCAAGGCCACGGGTTCAGATCCCTATATAGGGATGGCCGGTTAGCTCACTTGGGAGAGTGTGGTGCTGACAACACCGAGTCGGGGGTTAAGATCCCTTTACTGGTCATCTTTTTATAGGGGGGAAAAAAAGAACCACTTACTGAGCACTGAGGCAGCAGCCACATCTGGGACAGAGCCTGCCTGACATCTCCATCCAAATTCCTGTCAACACTCAATGGAAATGCGAGGTTGGAGAGATGGGAATCTGGAGATGTACAAAAGAGAGAACTATGCCCACCTTCAAGGAGCTCACAGTGTAAAGAGAGAGATGGAAAGAAACATTTGCTATTAAAATGTAGTGTGAAGAAGAGTGGTGTGATAGAGCCATGCACGCAGAGTCAGACCAGTGCTGGAGAGGAACACAGAAAAGACACTTTTATCTGTAAGCATGTGGGAGGGGGAGGGATGGCATCAAGAAAGTCCTCTGAAAGGACGATGAGCAGAAATTAAAGAAGGGTTAACTATCCTTCCATGGGGAAACGGTACAGAAATTGTGATACACACATGCGCGCATGCGCACGTGCACACGCACACACCACACACGCACACGCACACACCACACACTTACACAAAGGGACTTCAAAAAACTTGTGGAAAATGGAATTAAAAGATGAAAATGAAAAATATAAACTTTATTTCTCAACATAAGCTCCATCAACTTCAAGACACTTTCGTAAGTGATAATACCAGCCACTTGGTTCCCTAAAGAACAGCGAGTTCTGGGAATTTTTTTGTTATTAACTGAAGAAAAACGGGTGCCCTTAAAAGATTTTTTAAGATTAAGAAACAAAAAGAAGCCAGAAGGAGCCAAATCAGGACTGTAAGGTGGATGTCTAATGATTTCCCATCAAAACTCTGACAAAAATGCCCTTGTTTGGTGATAGGAATGAGCAGGAACAGTTTCGTGCTGGAGGAGGACTCTGGTGAACACTTCCTGGACATTTTTCTGCTAAACTTTTGGCTAACTTTCTGCAAACACTCTCATAATAAGTAGATGTTATTGTCCTTCAGCCCTTCAGAAAGTCAACAAGCACAATGCCTCGAGCGTCCCGAAACACTGGTGCCATGAACTTTGCTCTTGACTGGTCTGCTTTTGCTCTCACTGGACTTCTTTTACCTCTTGGTAACCATGGCTTTGATTGTGCTTTGCCTTCAGGATTGTACTGGAAAAGCCATGTGTCATCTCCTGTTACATCCTTCAAAGACATGCTTCAGGATCTTGATCTCTTTGGCTTAAAATTTCAATTGAAAGCTCTGCTCTCTTGTCTGCAGCCAATCTGGGCACAACAGTTTTGGAAAGTTTGCTCAACTGTAATTTTTCAGTCAGAATTGTGTAAGCTGAGCCAATTGAGATGTCTGTGGTGTTGGCTATTGTTTCTGCTGTAAATCATCGATCCCCTGCAATTAGAGCATGAGCAAGATTAACTTTTTCCTCACATATTCGTGTGAATGGTCTGCCCCTGTGGGCTTCATCTTCAGCGTTGTCTCGTCCCTTCTTGAACGGGTTATCCATCTGTAAGCTGCTAATTTCTTCAGGCGTTGTCCCCATAAACTTTGTGTAAAGCATCAGTGATTTCATCTTTCTTCCACCCAAGCTTTGCCATAAATTTGATGTTTGTTCTTGTTTAGCAGAATTTTAGCAGAACTTGCGTTGCTGTGATGGGGGCTGTTTTCAAACTGATGTCTTCCCTTTCTCAGTGCCTCACACTAGATCCTGTTCAGACATATTATTATAACAAATTAATATAAGATTATCTTGGTGCAAAAAAATTTTTGAAGTCCATGCATAGTTTTTAGTTAATATACATTTTCCATGAAATTTTTGAAGACCTCGTGTATACACATACATACACACACAATGGAATATTATTCAGCCTTAAAAAAAAGAGAGACTGCCATTTGTGGTAACATGGGTGAACCTGGAGGACATTTTACTAAGTGAAATAAGCCAGACACAGAAAGAAAAATACTGCATGATCTCACTTACACGCAGAACCTTAAAAAACAAAAAAAGTGAAATAAACAGAAACAGAGAGTACAATGGTGGTCACGGTGAGGGTAGGTCAACGGGTACGAACGTGCATTAGGTGGGATGAATAAGTCCAGATATCTAATGTACAGTGTAAGGACTATTGTTAATAATATTGGGTTGTACACTGAAAATTTGCTAAGGCAGTAGGTTTTAGGTGCTCTTACCACAAAAAAAAGATAACTATGGAAGGTGGTAAATATGCCAACTTGAGTACAGTAACTGTTTCACTATGCATACACATCAAAACGTCATGCTGTACAACTTCAGTTTATACAATAAATTTTATTAAAGATATGAGTACATATAAAGAAAAAGGACTCAAAGCCGTGCAGGGCCCCCATTTCACCCAGGATGCCCACAAGGCCCTGTGCTGTCGGCTGCCACCTCAGCCCCCAGCGCCTCTGCAAGCTGTCTGGGGCTCCCCTCGCCCCCTCCTTCCCAGCCAGCCCTCTAGCCCAAGCACACCTCACTTGGCGCCTCCTTTGGAGCACTCCCCCCAGAGAGGCACATGGTTGACGACCTCACCTCTTCCAGCTCTTTCCTCTGCTCAATGTCACTTTCTCAGCAAGACCCACCCTGGCCACCCCATGGAGAGCTGCAGCCCTGCCCGGCACTCCCAACTCCCTTCCTCTCTGCTCTCCTTTCCCATTTTCTCCATCACCCCAAGTATCACTGTTATAGCCGAGTTTTAAAGGAGACACACTCAGAAGGATGTTTAAAAGCTTTATTCCAGCCGGGGCCACAGCAGCCAATTCAAACTGTGGCCCCGAGCCTAAGTTACTTTTGGTTTTTATGTTTAGCTTGGTGCCATCGGATAATCCTTCGTTTTGCTAGCCAATGCAAGCAAGCCATGAGTACATGAGCTAATTTTGCGGTTAGCATTTGGTAGGGACTTTCCGACTGTCCCTGGCAAGGACTTTCTGACCATCCTACCCCCTCCCTATTATCCTTGAGATGAACCAAAATAGATGTTTTTACAAAATGATGTTATTCATGTTTAACCTTGAGCTGTTAACTAGTGACATCCTGTAAGACACACAAGATGTTTTGCAAGAGCAAGCACAGCTGGTTTACAAAAGCTAAAATATGCAAGTTAGCAAAACATAAAACTTTCCTTATAGGCATAATTTGAAACAAGCTTTGGGTAAGGGCCTTCATCACATCTAGGTACAAAGGCAGGAAGGGAGGTTCCTTGAGGAGGGGTCTGCTTTAGAGAGCAACGTTGTCTCTCATCTACACAGGAAAGAGCTGGCAGCTTGTAGTTTTCTTGCTAACACAGGCACAAGCCTGTGATCATAGAGCTGTAGGGTACGGAAATATTCAGCAGCTTGCATTGGAACAGGATGGGCTAATGATGTTACCTGTAACATCACCGTCTCTCACTATGTTTATTACATGTTTAACTCTCGTCGCCTGCCATCCCCTGCTGGAATGTAAGCTCCATAAAGGCTGGGATTTTGTCCACGTGGCTCAGCAGTGTTTATGGCCCCCCATAAACACCTGTTGAGCTGAATCTGCATGGAGGGTGTTTCTGGCAGAGGGCAGGAGGCACGGGGATGTGAGCAAGTGTGGGGGTCAGGACACCCTGAGCAGATCAGCATGGCCAGAGCTGGGGGCACCCGGGGAGAGATGGAGAAAGAGGCGGGAAAGGCTGAGGCAAACTGGGAGCATTTGAGCCCCGGGCCGGGGAACGCTTTTCTAAGCACGATGGTGGTTGTGCCCATCAGGGTGCCTGTGGTTGAACAGTGCGGATAACCTAACTTGCTCTGGCTGGAACGGCAAAGGGCATGATCTGCTCACATAACTGAAACGTCCAAAGAAGGGCAGGGCTCAGGTGAAGGGTGGTCAGGACTTGGCCCCCGACTCTCCACTACCTTCCCCATCAGCTCTGCCGCCCTCGCCGTTGGCTCCCAGGGCGGGGGCTTCCTGCTCCACAGCCAGAAGGGAGAGTCCCTGCCTCCCAGCACATCCCAGACCCTTCCGCCTTGGGCTCATGCCCACCCTACCCTGTCACTGTGGCCGGGGAAGGGCACGTGACAGTGTGAGTTCCAGGGCTACCTCCTCACTTCTGCGGCACGTAGAGAAAGGGGTGGAGGCAGGCACAAAGATCAGACACCGAGAGGAGGAAGGCAGAGCCACAAGCCTGCTGAGCACGTGCCAGCCCCTGAACCATGCAGGTGGCCCCTTCAGCTGCCCAGCATCTGTACGTGCCCTTCCCCTCGCACCTTCACCTTCACGGACAACCACGCCCACAGGGAGCCAGCTGAGGTCACATTCTGACCGAGACCCCGCACATCTGGGTGATGTGACATCCTCTTTGTTTGGCCCCTCGTGGTCTAACAACCTCAGACCGTGTTACCCACTGATGGAGTTTGGATGTGTTGTCCCCTCCAAAACTCATGTGGAAATCTGATCCCCAATGTGGCAGTGTTGGAAACTGATTGAGTCATGGGGTCGGATCCCTCATGAATGGATTAATGCTCTCCCTGGGGGAGGGGGGATTAATGAGTGAGTTCTCGCTGGATTAGTTCCCGCAAGAGCTCGTTGCTTAAAAAGACCCTGGCACCTTCTCTCTCTCTTCCTCTCGCCCTGTGATCTGCTTGTACCCGCTGGCTGCCTGCCACTTTCTGCCATGAGCAGAAGCAGCCTGAGGCCCATGCCAGACGCAGCTGTCCCAGAATCGTAAGCCAAATAAACCTCTTTTCCATATAAATTACCCAGTCTCACGTATTTCTGTTATAGCAACACAAAACGGACTAAAACACCCACTTAGCATAAAAACTATTGCTTTGAAGAGGAGGAAAGGCATCAAAACCCAGCACAAAGTGTCCCACAGCACAGATCACGTTCTCCCGGAAAGAGAGAAGATGCCCTCCTGGTTCCTTGGTCAGCCCCCACCACTCTGGTCCACCAGAGATCCTCCCTTTTCTCCTCCTGTCCTCCACTGCCACTTCTGAGATGGGACTTAAGAGGATGTCCTTTCTAGAAGCCACAGCACTTTATTGGCTCAATTTCCAATGCATGAGACTGGGGCCTTGGGGATTGGTCATCCCGGGGGCTGAGCTGTCGTCCTCAAGGCTTGGGATTTCTCTAACAATACAGCGACCCTAAAATCTTAGCAGGCTTCACTGTGTTTCAGATCGATTCCAAGGGCTAGGAGCCAAAGCCAAAACCTTATCTAGTCAGTGGGACTTAAACTAGAAATTTACTCTGCCTGAAGAGCTCCATCCATCCTTAGCTTCGTGGTCTGGATGTGGAACATTGGAAACAGTAGGCTCAGGTAGTGAAACATGGGCTCGGCTTCCTGCAGCACACTGCCTCCTAGCCGCCCGCTACTAGAAGAGGCACGTCCTCTATGCTGGGGACACAGTGCGTCTGGGAGGATTTGAGTGAGGCCTGGGGCAGGGGCTGGGCTGGGGACTCATCCAGGATTTTCTCCTGCTAAGTCACTGCCTCTCTGATGTGTTCTCACTAATCTTAACTGGGGGAAATGATTTGCTGTCTTTACCTCTGCTAAGCACCAGACTATTCGATTTTCAGCCACCTTGGAGGGGCAGAAAGGACTTCTTTTAGCAACGCTGAATTTGGGCTGTCTCACAAGACCTCTCCGAGTAGACCCAGGGGAGGTGGGGTGGGCCGCGCAGGCCTGGCGCTGGGGTGGGTGTGCAGGGACTCCCCTGGCCACCTCCTGGAGCGGGCTCGTTCCTCCTCGGCTCTCCCCAGCCTTCCCACCATGGTGAGCTCAGCCCTGCTGGAGGGAAAGGGCCCGGCCGCCACCCGCGTGCGCCTTTGCAGTGCCAGCCTCCCAGGGCAGGCTTGCCCCACACCCTCCTCGACACAGTGCTAGGGACCGTCTCTAGGTGGCGCAAAGTGAAGCAAGTGCCTGGGAGCAAGCCCTGGCCACATGCGGCTGCATCTGTGTTTGAGATGAGGGCCTGGAGAGTGTTCCAGAAGCCCCGTGGGAGCTGGGACAGGACCCCTGCAGGAAATCCCCCAGATCCTCACTCCCCACATCCAGCAGCCCTCTCCGTGCCCAGGGCATAGGGCAGCAGGGGAGCCCGAGACTGGACACCACTGCTTGGAATGTCAAGCAACGTGTGGAGGGTGTTGGTCAGCAGGAGGTGGAAGCCCAGACCAGCTACAGCTGGCAGAGAGGTGTTCCCTGCCAGGGGGCTCATGACCCACATGCCTGCTGGCCTCTCTGTGCAGCCTGCCACAGCTGCTCTGCTGTGCTCTTGCTGGAACCTTGCGAATCCCTGCAGTAGGCTGTCTGCAAACCAGCTCCTAACTCTTGTCCCCGTCACTCTGACTACAGGGATTTCCAGTAGGTGTCAATCTCTCACCTTACCTCACCTGACTGCCTCTGGGCCACCTGGGCAGTAGCAGCAAGCTGGGCATTCAGGGCCTACTTGTCAAATAAACTGGGTAGATGTGACAGAAGAGAAATGGGGAGACAGAGAACTAGGGCCACCCTGTCCCAGAAGGGCCACATAGGGACACAGAACCCCAACCCCAAAGGCCTGGGACCTTTCCACCCTGTCCTGGACCTTCATTCCAGCTCTGTTGATGGAGGGCAGAGCCAGGCCTGCTGACCACAATGGCCTACAAAGCATCTGGCGCTCGCTGTGGCGGGATTTAGTATCAAAGGAAGAGGCTTTGCTCCCCAGCTGGGCCGTGCTGCTTGTTATTTTCACTGGCAAATCTAGGAAAACCTCCACTTGGGAAGGCCCCAGGCCCAAATTTATGCTGTTCCTGATGCAGAATGTGACTTGGTAGGATATGAGGGAAAGAGGGAAAGTAGCCTTGGTATGTCCCTGCCCTTCTCTGAGCCTCACCTTCTCCATCTGTAAAATGGGTTTAATACTGTCCTGCCTATCTCACAGGATTCTGCCAAAGATCAGGGAGAAGGTTGGGGGTGAGAGGTGGGAGCTGGAGGGAGAGAGGGAGGGGGAGGCTGAAGGGGAGCTAGTGACCTCCTCTCACTTTAAGCCCCAAGTGAGCAATGAGCCCTGGAGGAGGACTACCCTTGTGGGCTCTCAGCCCAGCCTTCACTCCCAAAAGCCGTCAAGAGTGTGGCTGTAGTCCCAGGTCCCAGCAGGTGGCTCTTGGGCAGTCTGCCAAGGCCATGGGTGCATGCTACACCCTCCCTGCCCTGCCCCACTTCCTTGTTCCTCATTCACTCTTGTCAGCCGCTGACCCCAGATGCTCCTCCATGGCTGCCTGCCTCTGCCACACCTAGCATCCGACCCGCCAGGCATCCTCCTGCACATGGCTGTGCGAGCCAAGCAAGGGGCCCAAGACTCCCTGCTGGTCTCCTCCAGTGGCCCTCCTCACCATCTCTGCCCACCCTACCACCCCCAGGTGTGCAGCCCATCTCACAACGCTCTGCTCAAGAACCACCAGTGGCTCCCTGTGTCTGTAGGAAAAACCTAACTCCTCCTTCTGGTACTCAAGGCCTCTCCAAGTTGGGGGATCCTCTTTCCTGCTCCCCAGTACTCTCTGCCCCTCAACACATTCCAGGATGCCTTTTAACCTGTTGCTGGTGCCCTCTGCCTAGGAGCTGTCCACCTACCCCTGCGCCCTAACTAGCCAAAATCACTGCATTCTTCCAGGTCCAGGCATGCGCCTCACTTCCAGCTCCAGAGACTTCCAGCCCCCAGCTTCCAGGGCTTGCTGCCTCAAGTGTGCCCCTCCCACCGCTTGCCTCCAGTTTCCCCAGTATGAGTTGATGGTGTCTTTTAGTGGCGTGGCCCTTCCCCCGCCCATAGGGAGCTTCTATAAGGCTGAGACTGCAGCTGAATCATCGCATCCCTGAGCTTGGGTAGGCACGAACAACGGGTTGTGGGTGTTGGGGACTGGGGAAGTTCAGGGAAGTTGTTAAGGAGGAACTGAGTGCTGTTTCTCCCAGTGCAGGAAGATGTCTGAGCCCCCCTCCCTCCTGCTGTCCCCACTGGGAGGTGGTATCAGCCTCCCAAAGCCCTGCCCCGTGACCCTATCACCACGCCACGCTGGATGCTGGCTGGACGCTGGCTGGACACCAGGAAAGCCTCTGACTCATGTCTTGTGAGGTGCCCAGAGCCTGACCCACACCTCCTCTCCCTTCATCTTCCGGGCACCGCGTGAGTCACGGGCATCTTCGCATCACCACTGCAAACCTGGAAACACCGGGTGCAGCCAGAGAGCTGGCCAGGGTCAGGTGGCCCCAACTCCGTGTGACCTGGGCACGTCCCAGCCCCTCTCGGGGCCTCGTCTTCCCCATCTGTAAAATGTGGGTAGACACCACCATCCTGCACACCTCACGGTGTTCCTCTAAAGATCAAATCAGGCAATAAATGGGAATGACTTTGATGAGCTGCAAGCCCCCCACTAGCATCAGGGATTAGTGTTTTAATTGGTATAAAGGCAGGGGTGACTCTGCTAACCAACTCTGCTAACTTCTCCTCCCCCCAAGACTAGCCTCCCAGACCTGTCTTGGGGTGGGACCTCTGGCACACAGTAGGTGCTCCATGAGTACTTGAGTCGTTGCTTTACACAACTCTGAAGCCCCATCCCACTTTGCAACTGCAGCTCACCTGGAATTCCGGCCCTGGCTGCCAGCTGACCCAGCCACCCCCCAGGTGGACGGTGGCAGCCTGGCAAAGGAGCATCTATTAAATGTCTTCCTACAGATCTGAATAAACACTGTGACTCACGGTTGTGCTAGCTACGGGCAGTTTCCTTACAGGAAGAGGAAGAGGGTAAATGAAAGGGTGGATTTCTCCTGCAGGAGTTTACCCTTTAGTTTTGCTTGCTCATGCTGCACGCTGCAGCTGAGAAGTATGGGGAGAGGGGGCTTCCGGGCTGTGTGAACTGACTACCAATGAAGGAAAACAGAGGCAGGAAAGCAGAGTAAAAGAACCACAGCGACTCCATTTTCTTTTTAACTTAATTGACTTGTTTTCTTCTAGCCCAGCAAGCTGACCCTTCATTAGAATTTACTGCTTGACAAACAGACTCTTCTCAGAAGCTTGTTATTACCCAGAGACTCATTGTGTAGATAAGCACAGGTAACAAGGTTTAGAGAAATCCCAGGAAGACAGGATGTGTCAAGCCGTTAAACATATGGGAATTCCTTACGAATTGAAGAGCCTGGATTAGAGTAGCCACGAATGCTGTAAAGCCCTGAGAAACCATAAATTCAATATGTCACAGTCAGTTATCCATTCAGGCTTTGCACACTGTTCGGAATCTGTTCTGCTTAGAATTTCCTGAATTTACACTGTGAAACCTCCTCGCTTTTTGGGCTTGTTGGGCAGATTTACTTCCCCCACTGAGGTGGTCTTCCCTAGTTTTCAAACCTAAATAAAAGCCTCATTTACATTTCCTTACAGACTGAAGTGTGTGCTTCATGCTACTCAAGTACTCATGATGTCCCACTCCAAGGCAGGTTTGGGAGGCTAGTCTTGGAGGAGAAGTTAGCAGAGCTGGTGTAGGGTCACCCTGGCCCTTAGTTTAGTTTAGACAAAGCAAACTCTATGTGCCTTAAGGTGTGGCCTTTCCCATATGTTGTTCCCAGGCAAGTCACAAAATGTGCAGAGAAGCAGCAGACATGTGGCCAGGTGACTAGGGGTTGATGAAGAAGAAAAGAGGCCAGGAAAGGAAAGTAAAAGAGACACAGTGACTCCATTTTCTTGAACTTAATTGACTTGTTTTCTTCTAGCCCAAGAAGCTGACCCTTGGGTCCAAGAATTTACCATTTGACAAACAGACTCTTAAGTTCGTTATCCCCAAGAAAGCCATTGTGTAGCACAGGTAACATTGCTTAGAGAAATCTTGGGAAGACTCATCCCTCCCGCTCCCACGTTCTTCAGATGGGCAAACTGAGGCCTGGAAGCCAGTGATGTATGTGAGACTCAGCGGGACTCGGCCATAGCTCTCCGGACTCCCCGGCCGGTGCTGTTTCTGCTGCCCTCCACTCTTGACGCAAGCAGCCCCCAAGTGGGGAGAAAGAAGGAGGACAGAGATAGAGGACCTGAGGGCAGCCCCCTTAGGAGGAGGAAGACATGAAGGTTCAAGTGAGGGGTGGCCTCTCAGATTGTCCTCTTACGCCTGGCTCTTGGGAGGCCATTGCAGGGGCGAGAGTAGGCAGAAGGTCAGAGGGCAGTTCCAAGAAAGGCCAATCCACTTTTTGACCCCCCCAAGCAGTAGCCCATGGGGAAGCCCAGCTGCCTGGGCTCTGACCACTGAGACCCAGGCTTCCCTTTGAATGTGGGGGCCTGAGGGTGGGGAAGCACATTGCAGACCCTACTGTCAGCAGGACAGACCCTAAGAGACCATCTGGCTTCCTACAACCCCAATGTTTGCTCTCACGGGAAGTGGGGATCAGCAAGGGGGGATGGGAATGGCCCAAAGTCACGTGGCTGGCCGGTGTAGCAGCCCAGACCACAAGAGGTCCCTCGGCTCCCAGCCAGGACTCCCACTGTGTCCCAGCTGGCCGCCTGTGCAAGAAGCTAGAGTTCCCAGTGGACAGAGGCAGAGGCCGGCTCGCAGCAGCAGCAACATCATGCCAGACATCCAATGATGGATCTTGGACATGACTGGCGCCATTGTGCACACAATAAGCACAAAATAGCCACCGGCCTTGTCTTCCACTCCAGCACCTAACTCCTCCCCCCTTCCCTTTACCAGAAGCCTTGTGACCTAAACAGAAACCCTTTTGCTTCCGCAAGGGTGCAGTTCTCCACCCTGGTTGCATAGCTTGCGCATTAGCAAAATGCCCATCCTTGATGGTACCAGCCAGCCCTTGGCACCCTATATAAGCTCTCCTACCCCCACACCTGGGGCTGTCCTCCATTTTCAGGGCAGCCCTGGGCTGCCTGTCACTTTGAGCACAGCCCGGTAGATTCTTTTCCTTTAATAAAACTTAATCCGTACCCAGCATCTCGGCTCACTTTCTTTCATCCATAACTCTCACATGTCCTCTAGGCTGGCGGTTGTGGGCAGCGAGCAGATGATCACCCAGGCCCAGGTGCAGAGCAGATTCAAGGCCTGGGCCCCTGACCCTGGGTGAGACAGAGCAAGGCAGGCCCCTACTGTGTCTCTCTGTGCCACATGATGACCACCTGTGGTCCACATCACCTGGGAAGTGCGGAAGATGTGCAGGTTGTCGCCCCCATCCTGCCCCTAACCCACTGAATCAGCATCTCCGGGGGTCTGTGCCTCCCCACCCCAAATGTTCTTGACCTGTCAACAAGCAAGAGGCAAAGCTTGGTGTGTCCCCAGGGAAGGGAAGCATCTTCACGACCCCTCCCAAATAGAAGAAGACGGTACGTGGAATTTTCTGTATCCCCTGAGCATCAGTCTGTAGAGAGGCCATGGTGGACTTGCAGGCCCCCCTCAAGAGCAGCTGCTAATTGGTGCTGCTGTTCTATTTCTGCTCAAGGCTCAAATGAGGTCACCCACCAGTGCTGCCTGACGTGAGCCCAGCAAGGAGAGCTCAGCAGCCAGGAGAGCTGGCTCCGGCTTAGGGAAGGCTGTACAACCCGGAATCTGCCTGAAACTGAAAGGTTTTTCAGGAGGTGGTATTACCAGACAACAGTTCCAGGTTCTTGGTCAAACCATGAAGAAGAGTCTTCCATGGGACCAAGAGGAGTCCTCATTGAGGCAAGCACCCATACAATGAAAGAAAAGGAAGAGGACAGACAGATGGAATATTCAAACAATAGGACTTTATCGTAGCAAAAGTACATGCAGAAGAGTGCGCAGGCATCCCCCTGAAGTGAAGAGCACCCGGATTCTTAGGGGGAGGGTTTATATGTTGTGCTGGGATGGGGGTGTTTCTCTGCCCTAAGGGGAGGATATTCAGCCATGGGGGAGGATCTAGGGTAATTAAGGCCTAATAGGCAGATGCAGGGTTGTATCAGCTTTCTGTCATTCATCCCTGAGTTTCTGAAGTTTTTGGTCATGTGCAGTGGGGTCACATTTCCCTTAACTTTGTTCTTTCCAGTCTAGCATCATAGGTGGAAGGTTGTAGAGCAGTCGTCTGCACTTACACTCCTCCTAGTGTGCAGGCACTGTGGTTTTTGTGAGCTGCAAAGTTTCAGGTGTAGCATGTCGATTGGTAGGTGGTTAAGCTGCCATCAGCTCATTACAGGCTCATTAACTGCAAAATGATTAACTGCGAAACAGATTGCTAGTGCTAATCCCATCTGCATATTTATGAGCAGTAAGTATCCCTGGGATGTGTCCCCATTCTGTACTGCCTCAGTGGGACTTGAAGCACTAAACTCAGGAAGTTCCAGCAAACCAGGAGTAGTTGGTCATCCTAGGACAGCCCTGGGGACCTCCCTCTATGGGGCAGTTCCCGGCAGTCATGGAATCTTGCTTCTCAGAGCCCCAAAGCACAGTCAGGCCAAGAAGCTCCATCCTGCCAGGGTGGGGAAGGAGGCACACAGACCCAGTGTCCACAGAGTCAGGCCAGGATCACCTCTGTCCCTCAGCATCAGCAAGGCCCTCCAAGTGGGGAGCAAGACCTTCTGCGTGTCTATGGCTGCTGCCTGGGACAGGAGTCACTCAGAGGTCATCCTGAGAAGATCTTCTGCCTAGGTCTCTTCCTCATCATCCCCAATACCAGCCTCAGAAAAATGACTTCACCACTGGGTGAGCGCAAATTGCATCCCATACATTTATTCTATGAACTAACATTTAATGAACCTTTACAATATGCCAAGTACTTTGCATTTATGATACTGTTCAACCCTCATAACATCTCATGAGGTAGGTTTTAGTATCTGCATTTACAGGGGGGGAAGAAACCAAAGCACAGAGAAATCGAGTGCTATGTCCAAGGCAGAGTTTCTCTAGTAACGTCTTTGTTATTGCACTGGGAGCCACTACTGGCATCTAGTGAGTAGAGTCCAGAGACATTTCCGTACATCCTACAGTGCACCGGACAGCCCCTGCCAGAGAGAATGATGTGGCCTCACATGTCCACATTGCTGCCCTGAGAAACCCTGCTCCAAGGTCTCACAGCTCCTCCTAAGCAGAGTTCAGATTCGAATCCTGAACTCTCAGGCACTTCGCTCTATGTGTGAGAGAACAGAGGCTCAGACAGGCCAGGGCAAGTCTCATGACTAGCGCAGATGGAGCTGGGGTTCTGTGAGTCCCACCTCCCTCTCTACACGCTCCTAGGGACTCTGCTACCCCTGCTTTGCTCCTGCCTCTCTGGCCTGGCCATCCCAGTTTTCTCCATGGGGTCCTTTTCTACCACCCTTCCCCCAAATGTTGGTGGGTGACCAGATAACTAATCAGCCAGAAGGGGTGCTGGGAAATGCAGATTATCCATCTTGCCCCATAACCAAGGTTCAAAATATCAAATAACCATGGGAGAAGAGGGAACTTAGAGAAAATACATGCCAAGAAAAAAAAATGTCTTTTAATATTTCTTGCAGCCTGGGTGGTTTTAGGTACCAACATGGCTTCAGCCCTGCTCACTCTAACAGGCTCTGAGAGTTGCAGTCCCTCTCTGGCCTCAGTTTCCCCATCTGTAAAGGAGTGAGCTTCAGTTTTCTTCAGGGTCCTTTCAACCTGTCATTCGCACGCAGACCTCCGGACGAACCTCACTGCCCAGCGATCTTTCAGCAAGGTCTATCTTGGTGCCATGGTATCTTCTCTTCTTTCGTCTTCTTGAGAGATGATTTCAATAATTCTCTAAGATCGCCTTGGGATTCACGTTATTTCTACTGATTTTTCTTTTCCTTTTTCGCTTTTGTTTTTGGATTCAATACTTTGTTTGTGCTGAAAAGCTTCCTCATTGAGCAGATTGTTTTTGTTTGTTTCATTATCGTACCCCATTCTTTAAGATTGTCTTTCCTCCAGAAGGTGTTATTTCCAATTTTGTGGGTTTGTTCAATGCAGATTTTCTCCTTTTACTGGTGGTGCTCCAGGCTCCAAACACAGCCCCATCCCCTCACTCCCCTGTCCCCAGACCCACTGCCTCTTGCCCCTGGTTAACAGAAGCCTCTGGTGCCTGCATCACTCGCCCCCCCGCTGAATCAGGTGTCCCCTGGTTCCTGGGCATTTTGCTATTTCCTCACTATTTTTTTTTATAGGCCTCAAATATAAAAAGGGAAATAAAACTTGCCCAGCAGGGCCGGCCCGTGGCTCACTCGGGAGAGTGCGATGCTGATAACACCAAGGCCACGGGTTCGGATCCTATATAGGGATCGCCGGTTCGCTCACTTTGGGAGAGCGTGGTGCTGACAACACCAAGTCAAGGGTTAAGATCCCCTTGCCAGCCATCTTTTTAAAAAAACAAAAAAATCCCAAAAAACTTGCCCAGCAAGCTATGCAGCCTCCCCTTATCGATCTCAAAATAATAGTTTATGAGATGCTCCTGTGCAGTAATCACCCCTGGCTATGTCCTCCAGCCCTGGGCTCAAGGTCAGGATTCCCCAAGGATCCCATTCCACCCAACCAGAGCATTCAAAAGCCACTCAGCTGGGCTCCATGCTGGGTCACAGATTTCACCCAGATGGGGGCCTCTTGGGGTAGGCCTCCCCCAGACTCCCAAGGCTGGACATTGTGGCATCTGCCACTCCCCCAAATGAGTCAAGGCTACATTACATCATTGAGAAGTGGACACTCGACTGAAGACCTTGGGGGAGGCAGGTGCGCACTCTGTCCTCCTTCCATAGCCCTCCCTTTCAGCTCGTTCCTTTTCTCCCCTGCCTCTAACAACCCCAGCAGCTCTGCACCCTCGGACCCAGGCAGCTGTCCATTTTTCCTCCAGCTGCAGGGTCGGAGAGGGGGAGCCTCCCTTCCAATGTGAGGTGCCCCAGAGTTTACCCAACAGGAACTGGCGTTTTCCCCAAGAGCAGACATCCTTCCCCAGTACCAGCAGACTGGTCTACTCTCGGGGCACTCCCAGTCTGGAGAAGAAACCCAGAATGAACGTTTTCAGCAGAAGGGCAAGGCTTTGGAGCCTGATGTTCCCGTGTTCATTCCCAGTTCCGCCCTTTGCCCACAGGATAACCCTGGCCCAGGCCCCTAACCTCTCTGGGACTCAGTTTCCTCACTTGTAGAGTAGTATCACCCGAGGGTTAAATGAACTCATGATAAGCAGAGTGACAGGCATCCTGCCAGTGCCCAACTGAGGCAGGTCACCCTGGAGGGTCTGCAGAACCCACAGGGTCCTGACCAAACCTGAACCTGGCCTGGGTGTGGGGCTCCCCTCGGCTCCCCAGGTACGCAAGCAGCCCTGATTGCTGGCCACCTGCGGTATTATTCCCAGCTGTCCCCACCTCACTGGTCTCTTCCCGCACAGATCCACCTTCCGGCCACCGCCCCCGCAAGGGCTGTCCTCCCCTTCAGCCCAGGTCTGGGTGGGGCGGCACTATCTACAAGCGTAGCTCGGGCACTACAGTCCTGCATGCCTGGAGGGTGGACCGGGCTGGCCTGCCTGAGTGCCCAGGGGGCAGTGCCCATGCCAGGGACAGGCCGGAGCTTGTGTCACCTACTGTGCCTTCATTTCAGACTCTTCCATAGCACCGGCTGGGGTGGGGAGCCTGGAGTGCCCCGCCCCCCCATTAACTTTCTCTATAACTTGAGTAGGTCAGGTTAGTTTTGTGGGTCTCAGTTTTTCCATCTGTAAAATGGGGTAAATAATACCCATTTCCAGCTGTTATTGTCTGGGTGAGGTAAGCATTGTAGGGATGTGCATTTTCTAAATTATCAGCTTACTCTCCAGATGTTTGGGCCAGTTTGGGCTCAGGATGTTTCTTCTAGGCACTCAGCCCTGACGGGCGGAGTCTGGGAAGGCTCCTCTGTGAGGGAGGCAGCAAATGGCACAGGACAGAGGACAGCATTCCTGGCAGCCAGTGGGCAGCTGGTGCTGGATCCACCCCCCACCCCCAGCAGAATTCTAACTTCTGATGTCAAATGGTGCTGCTTACTTCATCAGGGAGGAAACCTCGGAAGAAAAGCGGGCAGGACTGTCTCAGCAAACAAGGCTGGAGGCTCCAGGAAGAAAGGGGAAAAGTAGATCAGAGGCCATGGAGGGGATGGAGCAGAAGGTGCTGCTGCGCCAGGTCCCTGATGGTGGCAAGGGCTCTGTGGGCAGGAGGGGCTGGAGTCTCTGGCGTGGATGACCCAAAGGATGGGACACTCGTGGGTGCTGGGTGGCAATGTGTGGGCCTAGACAGGACCTCAGGGATCAGGCAGCCCACGTGGGAGTTAGCCTAGATGCCCAGGGCAGTGAGTGCCAGCCACTGCTGGGCAGAGTGTGGCCTAGAAGACCCCAGGGCAGTCGGGCCACTGGGCAGTAGCCCAAGCCTGTAGACTGGACATGTGATAATGGCAGGGCCTAACTGATCAGGACCCCAGGCTGCTGGGGCTGAGCCCCTGCTCTCTGGCCTGCTCGGAAGCCCAGGGCCCATCGACCCCTAGCTGGGGCCAGCGACAAGCTGGGGCATCAATTGTTCTGCAGGGCCATGGAAGAGAGGCCTGCGGCAGCCTGGGGTGGAAACTGTGCGGTGAGCTGCAGGGGACTCTGCAGTGTGAAGGGAGGGGACGTAGGCTGAAGGAGAAGGTGAGGGGGGTCCCCCAGGCAGACGTGTGGGAAGGGCATTTTGGCCAGGGCCCAGCATGGGAAAGGTGTGCCTGCTAGGGAAGAGGTGAGCGAGGTGGCTGTAAGGTCATCAGCGGAGCCAGAAGTGCATCCTGATGCAGAGAGCAGGTGTCCCAGGGCAGACGAGTCTGCACTTCCAAGGCCTTCACAGTCAGGATTTGACATGCCGCAAGGGTGGCAGCTGCTCTGGCGCAAAACTGCTTCTTTCCTCCCATCCCCAGTGCTGGGCTCAGAGTCAGGGATCCACAGCCCCCAGGTAGGGCCTGACCCCCACCCTCCCCCCGTCCAACTCAACTGCAGGAAGTGCATCTTCTGAAAACTTAGCCTCCATTAGGCCACCCTCTCCCTGAGCACAAGCATGGAGTCCTGCACTGGCCAGCCCCCTCCCCAGTCAGTCCTAGAGGGCCCTGGCTGGAAGGCCGCAGTCAGCTACAGCTGCCATAACGAAATACCACAGGCTGGGCAGCTTAAACAACAGAGAGCTACTGTCTCACAGTTTACAGCTGGCAGAGTTCACGGGGGGCTGGAAGTCTGAGATCAAGGTGCCGGCAGGGCTGGTTTCCTCCCACGTTGCTCTCCTGGGCTTGCAGGTGGCCTTCTGCTTGCTTCCCTTCACTTGGTCATCCTTCTGTGCACGTGTGCCACTGGTGTCTCTTTGTGTGTCCACGTCTCCTCTTCTTATAAGGACACCAGTCAGATTGGATTAGGGGCCAACCTAATAGTCTCATTTAATCACCTCTTTAAACACCTTATCTCCAAATACAGTCACATTTCGAGGTATTGGGGGTTAGGGATTCAACATGTGAGTTTTGGGGGGACACAGTTCAGCCCATAACAGCCATTGAGAGGCCCCAGGCCTGGCCGGCGGGTTGTGAGTCCACTGGGTGAAGCAGGGTAGGGTCCCCACACCGAGGGAGCTTAGGGCACCACCAGTGTTTGTCACTGATGTTGCCAAGTCCCCATGGCACTCCTCAAGGGCTGGGACAGGGTCTGGGTCCGGGTCCTCTGTGGGCCTCCACTCCAGCTACATGATTTTACGAGCTGCTGTGTGGCATCTAGAGAATGGCTAAATGGACACACAAGGAGTGGCAGGAGGGCCTGGCCACAGGGAGGCCAAAGGAAGAGACCCCTACAGGGACTGTGGCATTCCCGGCCACCACCCAAGCTGCCCTTCCTGGCAACATCAACACCCGCATCATGCTGGCATGAGGCTTCCAAAGAAGTTTCATGTCCTCATTTCCCCAGCCTCAGAGCAGCACCGTGGGAGGCAGGAGGCAGGGTGGGCCTCGCTGCCATCCACCCCCAGTACTGGGAGATCCGGTACAGTTTGCCCAGCCGAGGCTGCAGGACTGTCCTGGAGCTGGGCTCCCAGGGAGGAGTGATTCATGCTGGTTCCCGCCCTGTCGTCGGTCACAGGGAGCTGGTTGAGACCTGTACATGCAGTGACCAGGTACCAGGCACAGCATGGAAGCCACGTGGACCTGACCTGCCCCACCTCCATCTACAGCAGCAGGGCTGGGCAGGGGGAACTAAAGGGACAGGCAGGCAGCTGTCCTGAAGCCAGACTTCGCGTTCGTCTCAGCTCTATCATGTTGGAACTCTGTGCTCTTAGGCTAGTCACTTAACCTCTGAGTCACAGATTCTTCATTGATAAGTTAGGGACAGATGCGCTTGCTTAACCAATATTTGAGTGGTTACCATGTGCCAGGACTGTTTCAGGCACTGGATATACGGCGATGGACATGTCCGTGTCCCCATGGAGCTTTCATGGAAAGGGGACAGTAGAGCACAGCCTTATAATCCCAAGGTCATGGGTTCGGATCCCCTCCCCCAGCTAGCTAGCTGCAAAAAAAAAAAAGGCGGGGTGGGGACCCGTGTGCTCTGAGGGCAGGGCTGTGCTCCACTGGGGTAGGGTAGGACGGTCTTCTGAGCTGGGACCTGGAGGCCTCCCTGAGCAGGGCATGTTGAGCCGGCTGGGGTGATGCGGCAGGAGAATCTAGGGCCACAGTCCCCACGCCTCTGCGAAGTGCTCAGGCACAGCAGCTCGGTTCCTTGGGCCTGCTCAGGAGCGAGGGGAGTGCGCAGCCGGCTGAAGGCAGGCTTTCTCCCCGGGGCGTCAGGCCCCCCAGCAGTGCACGAGCCTGTCCCCAGCCCTTGTTTAGAAGCCCTCCCCCTCTGGCAAGCCTTCCTGCCTGCCGGCCCCACCTGCAGGCCCCTGCCCGGCCCGCGGGCGCCCACCACGAGGGCCAGACCCGCCGAGACCCGCGGCCGCCCTCCGCCCGCACGCGACTGCCCGGGCGGCATTTCCGCGCTGCCCCGACCCCGCCTGTCACCACGGCCCGCCGGGGAGGCGCTGAGTCCCACGCCCGCCGCCGCAGCGCCCGACCCCGGCACCCAGCTGGAAAGGAAGGTCGCCTGCCCGCGGGAGCCCTCGGCCGCCGCCAGCGCCCCGGGCCTCGCGCTCCGCCCCAGCCCCCAGCCCAGACCCCTCCTCTGTCCCCCGCCCAGGTCCCCTCCCCGCTCCCCCCGCCCGGTCCCCTCCTCTGTCCCCCGCCCCGTCCCCTCCTCTGTCCCCCGCCCAGGTCCCCTCCTTTGTCCCCGCCCGATCCCCCCCGCTCCCCCTGCCCAGGTCCCCTCTGGCTCCCCGCCCGATCCCCTCCTCTGTCCCCCGCCCAGGTCCCCTCCCCGCTCCCCCCGCCCTGGTCCCCTCCTTTGTCCCCGCCCGATCTCCCCCCGCTCCCCCCGCCCGGGTCACCTCCTCTGTCCCCCGCCCCGTCCCCTCCTCTGTCCCCCGCCCCGTCCCCCCCTCTGTCCCCCGCCCAGGTCCCCTCCCCGCTCCCCCCGCCCGGGTCACCTCCTCTGTCCCCCGCCCCGTCCCCTCCTCTGTCCCCCGCCCCGTCCCCCCCTCTGTCCCCCGCCCAGGTCCCCTCCCCGCTCCGCCCGCCCCGTCCCCTCCTCTGTCCCCCGCCCCGTCCCCCCCTCTGTCCCCCGCCCAGGTCCCCTCCCCGCCCCGCCCGCCCCGTCCCCTCCTCTGTCCCCCGCCCCGTCCCCTCCTCTGTCCCCCGCCCAGGTCCCCTCCCCGCTCCGCCCGCCCCGTCCCCTCCTCTGGCCCCCGCCCGCCTCTCCCGGTCCCGGCCGCCCGCCGCTCGGCGTACGAGGTGACGCAGCGCGGTTCCCCGCCTCCCCGGCCGGCCCGCGCCGCCTTCGCCCGGGCAGACTGCAGGCGCCGCTAACGGCCCCGCGCCTCCGGCGTCCGCGCGCCCCACGCCCGGCGTCCGAGGCCGCGCCGGCGGCGATGGGGGCGACCGGGGCGGCGGAGCCGCTGCGCTCGGTGCTGTGGGTGAAGCAGCAGCGATGCGCCGTGAGCCTGGAGCCCGCGCGGGCGCTGCTGCGCTGGTGGCGGAGCCCGGGGCCCGGAGCCGGCGTCCCCGGCGCGGGTGAGTGTCGCCACCGCCTGGGTTCGGCCCGGGGTACCGGAGCGCCCGGGCACGGCGGGGGCCGCGGCCGCCGAGGGGGAGACGGAGGAGGGCGGGGGGGGTGGCCGGGGGCCTGGCGGCAGCTGGCAGGGACGTCCCGGGCGCTGAGGGTACATAGACTCCAGGGACCGGGATGACAAAGAGCGGAGACGAAGTGCCGGAGGGGGCGGGGGGACCCGGCGCCCGCAGCCGCCCGCGGGGATGTGAGACCGGAGGCAGCCGCGGGGTCGTGTCGCGGGTGAGGAGCTGTCGCCTGGACGTGGTGGCATCACTCAGACTTGTCCACAGGACACCGTCTGGATGAGACTGTTTATGGATGGACCCCCGGGGGGGTGCCAGGCGCCCCCACCTTCAATTTCAGTGTAACCCAAGGACAGATGCTTCTCTTTGGCAGGGACCCAAAACGTGAGAGGCCCCTCGCAGGATGAGGACTTCCTGTTGTCAAGAATCCGAAGAGGGGGCTTCAGACCTGCTGCTGGGATGTGCTCTCCTTTGGGGGTGGGGGTGTTGATTTTCTTGCAGCAGGTTGGCCACATGACCTTCCTATGTGGAGAAGTGTAATTTAGATAAACATGGAAAGACACACACTGCTCTGGAGGCGCTGGGCAGTGGTTGGGATGGGACAGGGACACCCTGGCCTCCCTCCCTGTGGCTCTGTGCAGAGCTGTCCTGTGGCAGAGGGATTGGCAGAGGCTTATAGAGGCGATGTCATTCGATCCTCTAAAGGAGGGGGAGGATTACAGAAGATTGTGTTTGGACAGGGAGGGGGGATGTGCTCAAGGCAGGGGAAACCCAGGCTGGTGGGGGCGGAGGGGTGGGGGTTCAACTTCATTCATTCCCTCTTTGGCCCGTTTTCATTGAGTGCCTGCTGGGGACTGTTGAGGCAGTGTCCTAGTCCTGGCTCAGCGTATATGACAAAGTCCCTGCTGCAATGAAGCATGTTCCACTAGACGGAGAGATGGAGGGAAACACACAGGGCTAGTGTGTGTTTTGGAGTTGGCATTGACCACGGACGGCCCCCAGGGTGAGGGGGCAGGGTTTTGCTGGGTGGGGGCAGGTGGCTGTCTATTACAGGGTGGTCCGAGCAGTCCTCACCCACAGAGTGGCATTTGACCAGAGACCTGGAGAGACCAATGCTGTGCAGGCATGGCAAAGGCCCTGAGACCACCCAGAGGCCAGTGTGGCCGGAGTGGAGGGAGATGAGGGAAGGGGACCTTGGGCCCTGGTCTCCTACAGCCCTGTAGGCTAGATGGGGATTTGCCTTTCACTGTGGGTGGCACGGGAGCCCCTGGAGGGTTTTAGCCAGCTTGACATTTCCGAAGAATCCCGTGGCCTCTGCAAGGAGGAGGAAAGGACACGGCACTGCAGTGGGGAGGCTGCCGGCCTGGCCCAGGCATATGACAGCGGAGAGCAGGGTTGGGGGTGGAGTCCTGGCAGCCGGGACCCCAGGTTCGTGGACGGTGGAAGCAGCCGTTGAGCGAGGGGGAGCCCTGTGGGAGGAGCAGGTGGGTGTGCTGGAGGCCGGGCTCCTCTGGTGGACGTTCTGGGTTTGGGATGCCTTTTGGATGCCCTGTGGGCCCCCGAGGGTGCTGCAGGGCGCTGACACTGACTGTGAGGCTCCGTGGGCGAGTGGGGGTGGGGACCAAGCTGAACAACAGGTGGGGCCAAGGTCAAGGGGTGGCCTCAGACCCATGACCAACACTTGGGTTCCAGCCTCGGGTCAACAGCAGCGTGACTTCAGAGAGCCTATCTGTGGCTGGGTGTCTGAGACTTAACTTGTTCCAAGGTCTTTCTGATGTCCCCTTTGAGAGAAGTCTCACGACTCAGATATCACCCTTGGGCCTTCAAGCACCACCTCCCGGGGCCCACGTCTCTGGTTCTTAAGGAGAACAGAGGCCTGGCCTGGGGCCAAGCGCTTTGAGCTCTCCTGTAAATCTCTTTGCCTTAAGGATGACGATTGCCATTTTATGAAGCACTTACTATGTGGGAGCCACCGAGCCTCTGTTCTGTATCATGTTCAAGCCTGATGAATTCCTGTGTCTTAGGAATGAACAGACTCGGCTGCAGGAGATTTAAGAGACTGGGCCATCGGGGGTCTGAGGCTTAGCAAGTCCAAGTCCTGTTGGCTGTGGTTATCACCACCAGGTAGTATGGTCTCCTTCAGGCCCAAGAGGCTGCGTGGATGCTGGACGGGCCGCCACCCTTATGGGGTGTCCAGGTGGGAAGTCACTCATTGCCTGTTTCCAGCGTCGGCATCCTTGGCCAGCAACTGTTATGGTTTCCGGTCACCCCATTCTGGGTTTGGTGTGATGGCAGTGTCTACTTTTTAGTCTGCTTGTTTTTGTTGGCTGGTGGCTTCCACAGCCGCCTGTCCTCTGTCATGGAATGGTTATTGCTTCACTCTTACGAAGCACGAAGGCACGTTTGTGTAGGTTTGTCTGGACCTGCCTGGCTGGCATGCCAAGAGATTGCTCCCTCCTAGACAGGGCCTGGGGCTGCGGGGCCCTAGCTGGTGGGATTCCTCAGGACGCAGCCTGCGCTCTCTACCCGGCATGCTCTCCACCGTGATGTGAAAACACAAACAACTGGGGAAAGACTGGGTTGCGAGTGCAGAGGCACAGCTGCACCATCTCTGTGTTGTTTCCTTATAACTTTGCAGTCCCCAAATGAATCAGGCCTCAGTTATTTTATGCTTGAGACCAGAAGGGTCAGTAGGGCAGCATATGACCAGTTCACAGGATGTTTAATGTGGTTAGCAGGTTGGCATTGCCTGGCCCCTGCTGCACCCCCAGGAATGTCTGGACACACCTGCATTGGCTGGGTCAGGGAGTGATGGGAGGTGGAGAAATGTGCAAAAGCCAGCTCCAGGAGAAGTTGAGAGATGAGGCAGAGGGCGGCCCCGCAGCTCCAGGGGGCAGGTAAGGTCAGGACAGAGAAGAGACTGAGCCGGGGCTACTGTGTGCATCTGCTGGGATGGCCACATAGTCGTTTCTTCTACTCCTCCATTTTCTCCATAATTTTACTCCTGTTTTCAGACACGAAAACTGGAAGTCGTGAATTCACTGCTTCCGGGAGCACATGATGCGCAGAAGGCAGCTGGCTCTGCCCCCGGCCCGTGGGGTCCTCCTTCCTGGGTGGCTCTGGCTCGTGCTGGGAAGGTGACTAGTGTTCAGAAATAAAGATAAGGAGTAGAAGTTTGGAGGGGTGGGGCTTTCTGGCCCTGTGTGAGGTCTGTGCCTGAGAAAGCTGGGACAGCAAGTGCTCGTCTGGCCACCAGCCTGGTCGGAAGTAGGGCAGACCGAAAACAGGAAACCCTGAGGGGAGGCTTCTCCAAGTTGGTTGTGCTAGTTGAACTTGAAACATACTGAAATGATCTGGATTATTGTCCTGGCTGCAGTAAAACCTGCTTATGTAGACTCTGCATTTGTTCTTGTAGGCTGGGAGGTTGTGTGTGTGTGTGTGTGTGTGTGTGTGTGTGTGTGTGTGTGTGTGTGTGTGTGTGTGTGTTGGTTGTAGGCTGGGAGGTGTGTGTGTGTGTGTGTGTGTGTGTGTGTGTGTGTGTGTTGGGGGGATTCAGGGCCTGGTGTGGGGGCTATTGTCCTGGCTGCAGTAACACCTGCTTATGTAGACTCTGCATTTGTTCTTGTAGGCTGGGAGGTGTGTGTGTGTGTGTGTGTGTGTGTGTGTGTGTGTGTGTGTGTGTGTGTGTGTGTGTGTGTGTGTGTGTGTGTGTGTGTGTGTGTGTGTGTGTTGGGGGGATTCAGGGCCTGGTGTGGGGGCAGGCTGGGAGGTGTGTGTGTGTGTGTGTGTGTGTGTGTGTGTGTGTGTGTGTGTGTGTGTGTGTGTGTGTGTGTGTGTGTGTGTGTGTGTGTGTGTGTGTGTGTGTGTGTTGGGGGGATTCAGGGCCTGGTGTGGGGGCTATTGCCCAGCTCCACCCTTGTGGGAGGGCCCTCCCCTCCACCAGCCCGCACCTGGGATGCCCCAAGGCTGGTGGTGAGCTCCTTGGGCAAGTCACTGCTATATTTATGAAATGTATCCCCAACACTCCCTATAAAGTGCTTGGCCAAGCATTGGCAAGTCACAGATGCTTTAAAAAAAATTTTTTTTTCTGTTTGCAGAATCAATTCATGTTGATGTAATAGAATACAGAAAACACAGAAAAGCACACTGTTAGTCTTACACTTAAGTGATTAATACTCAGTCTTTGTGTATACATAATATGCAAGAAAAGCCGGAAAGATGCACTGCAGATTGTTTTCCATATTACTGTTTATTCTTTTAAACATGATTATAAAAAATCAGCTTTATTAAGGTCTAACTTGCATGCAATAAAATTCACACATTTTAAGAGTATAGTTCCATGAATTTTTTTTTTTAATTTTTATTGAATCAAAATTGATTATACATATTTTGGGGGGATCAGCATTGAGATATGTTGATCAAATCAATATTACTAGCATATATATTGTTACAAATTGTAATTATTTTTATGCCCCTTGTCCAATCCCTCCCCATCCCCCTTTCTCTCCCCGCCCCAATCACCCTAGATTTCTTCTCTCCCTCTGAAAGAGTAATGGTTACTCTGTTGATTTGCTTCCCAAATGAGCTGTCCAATGCTGAGACGCGTGATCAGGTCCCCCAATACCATCATAGAGCAGATGTCTCTTCCGTCACTATGAAATGGGCTCTGTGGAGACAGACATCCTCCTCCTTTCTTTATCTCTGCTGGTGACTCTCCAGTGTTATCTCACTGGCGTACCACCTGTGTGGTGGTTGTGGCATCTAGCCACCTTCATGGCAGCCATGGTTATCGTGGTGGCTGTGGTGGGCCACCCACATGGAGGAGATGTTTTTGGCATGCTCCGTGGTGCTGGCAGTGTGCCTGGTTGTGGACAGTGTCTGATCCCCTGTTCCATGCCCCAGGTCCCCAAGTGGATCCAAGGTGCTGGCATGGTGTGCCTGGTTGTGGGAGGGGGGGTCCAGTCCCCGGCTCCATACCCCGGGTCCCTGTGTGGGCCTTGGAGTGCTGGCATGGGGTGTCTGGTTGTGGGATGGGGATCCGGTCCCCTTCTCCATGCCTCAGGCCTCTGGGCAGGGCCCTGATGTGCGGTCCCAGCATGCCTGGTTGTGGGGGGTGGTCCAGTCCCCAGCTCTTTACCCTGGGTTCCTAGGCAGGCCCCAAGGTGCTGGCGAGGTGTGCCTGGTTTTGGGAGGGGGGTCTGGTCCCCTTCTACATTCCTGGGTCCCTGGTCAGGACCCGAGGTGCTGGTGAGGTGTGCCTGGTTGTAGGAGAGAGGTTTGGTTCCCTTCTCCATGCCTGGGGCCCCTGGGCAGGCCCTGATGTGCTGTCCTGGCATGCCTGGTTGTGCGAGGGTGGGGCCGGTCCCAGTTCCTTATCACAGGTCCCTGGGTGGGCCCTGAGGCACTGGCGTGTTGAGCCTGGTTGTGGGAGGGAGGTTTGGTCCCCTTCTCCATGCCTCGGGTTCCCAAGCAGTCCCTGAGGCACTGTCACGGCATGCCTGGTTGTGGGAAGGGGGTCTGGTCCCTGGCTGCTAGCTCCGGGTCCCTGGGCAGGCCCCTAGGCATTGGTGGTATGCCTGTATGTGGGAGTGGGGTCCAGTCCTTGGCTCTAATCCTCGGGTTCCTGTGTGGGGCCCTAAGGTACTGGTGGTGTGTGTGGTTGTGGGTGGGGGTCCTGCCTCTGGCTCCATGCCTCATGTCTCCTGGTGGGCCCCGAGGCATTCATGGTGTGCCTGGGCCGGAACTAAGTTTTTGTCTTTTGCTTACTTCTAAAATGGGGGGAATTTCCTGTGGGAACCAGTACTTGAGCTGTGTGGTTGAGCTAAATTGCTGTTTTGCTGCTTTTTCCCTAGGGAAGGCTTTCTGTGCAGCTCAGGGTTTAATGGTTGACCTTATAGGTACTTTTTGCTCTGATTCGGTGCACCTGGGTTGTGTAGAAACTCTGATCTGTGCCTGAGTTTTTTCATCAAACTGCACCCCATGCAATTCTGCATTCCTGACCAGTCTCCTCTGAGTGGTCCTGCGCTGATTGGGGGGTGGGTCGGCTGTCCTTGCTGTGTCCCAGTGTTCCCCTGGTGGGCCTGTCTCCCTCACTGCCCATGCTCCAAACACTTCCCATGGGACAGGCCCTGCACCGGTCCCCTGTGATGACTCACCGGCTTCTGAGTGGTTCCCGTTTTTCAGCTGTTCTGGCTCCTCGCTCCTTCATGGGTCCACGGGAATCCTATTAGGGGTCTTGCTGTCCTGGGGGCCACCAAAGTCCTCTTCTCCTCTTCCGCCTCCAAGTAACTCCATCTAAAGGGCACAGCTGCGGCTTCTGCTGGCTCCTGCTCCATGTGCTCCAGCATTAAAGCGGCCGTGGCCCAAAATGCTCAGAGCAGTTTTTCTTTCTCTCATCATGGTTTCTCCCACCTTCATGAGTTCCATAGGTCTCTCCTCCTCTTCCCCTGAGCTCCAGCGGCCCCAGCTTGGCTGATGTTACATGTTCATAGTTGTAAATTGGTTGATTTGTGGGAGAGAGTGACACTGTGGACCATCTATTCCTCCATGTTGACCGGAAGCCTAGTTCCATGAGTTTTGGTAACTGTGTGCACCTGTCTAAGACAGAGACCAGAAACAGCACCCAGAGCCTTGCCCTGGGCCCCGAGCAGACAGACTCTCCCCTGGCTTTCTCTCCAGGGATGGGTTTAACTCGAGTAGAGTCTCATATAAATGGAATCATACCATATCTACTCTTTTGTGCCTGGCTTCTTTATCTCACTTAGCCTTTTAAAGATTCATCAAGTGTCAGTGGTTCGTTCTTTTTGGTTACTTAGTAATATTGCATCGCGTGAGTACATCATCTGCTGAGGGACTTTTGGACTGTTTCCGGTTTTTGGCTTTATGAATAAAGATACTGTGATCTTTGGGGCATATGCTTTCACTTGTCTTGGATGCGTATTTAAGAGTAGAAAGCTGAGTCGTGGGAAAGTGTATGTTTTAAGACCTGATGTGCAGTATTTTAGTACATGGACGTTACAAATGCTTTTGTAAATTGATTAATGGTAGAAAGATTTTCAAAATTGGAATCAGATAGTTTAAAGATTATCGTGTAAAAATAAATTTTTACAAGAAAGCAGAGGACAGTTTATAGTCTTGGAGTGGAGAAAGGCCTTTCTAACCAAGATGGAATCCAGAAAGAATAAAGAAAAAGCTAGATTACTTGACCAAATAAAAATTTTAAATTTTCTTTTGTAAGATACCATGAAAATTTAAAAAATGATGGGAGTGATATTGGCAACAAATATCATAGTTAAAGGGTTAGACTTTTAAAAAATACTTATGCTTATATAAAAATTGATAGGAAAAATATAGACAATCCACTAGAGAAATGACAATGGATGTGTACAGGCTCTTCACGGAAGAAAATTCAAAAGTGGGTGATAGCATCTGAGTTGATAGTGAGCCAAAGCAGTGGTTGGCTCCTGTTTTCTCCCAGGGGACTGGGCACGGTGAAAGCAGAGCAGTACCTTGGCGATGTCTTGGGGAATCATCTGGGCAGGCAGGGCTTGGGGACGGAAGTGTGAACTGCTAGGCTGTTTTTTACAAAGTAATCTGGCAATTTTTTGAAAGTATAAAAAACATACATCCTTTGACCCAGCGATCCCAATGTTTTTTGACCCTTGACCTTGGTGTTATCAACACCTTGCTCTAACCGACTGGGCTAAGTGGCTGGCCCTAGCTATCCCATTTTTAATCATCTATCCTAAGGGAATTATAAAACAGTAGTATTTAAGGAACTTTCATATTTCAGAAGATATATTTTCTGTGTGCTGAAGATACTTTTGACATTTTTTTTTACTTTCCACTCCCCCACCCAATTTATTTTTCTTCTGTAACAGTCTAGATTTTTGCATAGCAAAATTTCCTAGAGAATGGCGTTGGTGCCTGCCTTTTGAGTGTCACATTACGAACAAGTTGGTTGGCCCAGGATGAAGCCCACTTTCCCTTCACAGTCTGGTCCCGACTCGATGGTCTCAGTGGCCTGCACCATGTGGCCCTCTCATCACACTTTCTTTCTGTCCTGGCTTCACAGGAACTTCAGTTCCGAGTGTGCAGCCGGACCCAGCACGACAAGGGAGGGCTCATGTCCTCTCTCCCAGGCCTCTGAGCCCACCCCGTTGGCTGCTGGCTTCTCGACTCTGCAGCTCTGTCCTTTGCACACCTTTCCTCTGCATTCGCACTGACCTTGATTCTCTTCTTTTTGCCACAGACAGGTTCAGGTGACTTCTGCCTGAGTGGGTCTTGTCACTCTCCTGGCTCCAGTCTCCCCTTTCCGACCCATCTTGCCCATGCTTTCCAAAAGAGCATAGCTCTGATAGCTGGACCCGAGGTCATTGGGGTTGGAAGTCTGGGAAGCATTTGAGGTTCACCTGATTCAACCACCAGTGCCTTCTCCCCGTCCTGACAGCCCAATTCTCGTGCTCCTGTGCATGATGCACTGGAGCACCCCCTCCTGATGGCAGTGCTGCTTGCTGCCTCCCTAGGAAGGTTGCCTTGCTAGAAAGTTCTTCCATGCATGCCACTCGCAGACTCCACAGGCCACTTGTCTCCATGGCCTGCTGTGTTCACGGCTCTCCACAAGCTGGCCCTGACCCTACCCCCACCCTGCCTGCTTTCTGGGTCCATCTGTTCTTGAGCCTATTTGTGCGTCTCCCTGCGGAACCTGGGCCCTCTCTGCCTGGAATGTTTTTCCTCCCTTTCTGCACGTTCCAGCCTCAGCCTCGTTCATGTCTCCTCCGACCGGACTCCCTAGCATTTTGCCCGGCAGGCATCTTTTCTTTTGATTTTTTGTATAGCTCTGTTTAAACTTCTATGCTAGTTATTTCTTTCTACTTTGTTTTATGGGTTTAAACATTTTTTTTAATTGAAGTGTATTGATTGTGTATGTTTGCAGGGTACAGAGTATGCATGGAAGCCTGGGCATATGGGCCTTCATCGCCTTTACTTTTTTTCCCTGTGTCGGGCTGGTACAGGGATCGGACCCTGGGCCTTGATGTTATCAGCACCGCGCTCTAACCCGCTGAGCTGACCAGCGAGTCTTTTTTTTTTCTTTTTAACGTATGTGTCTTATATGTGTCTTCTCTCCTTGCCTTCCCTCTGAGGGCAGAATCGTTGTCAGATTTACCTTCTCATCTGTCTCCTCTTCGTCATCCTCCTAGAGCTCCTCGCATGATGCTGAATAAGTGTGTGGCTGAGTGAGCATGTGACGGGAGGGTCTGGCTGGGCCCCTGCTCGGTCAAGGGGTCAGAGTGCACGCTCATCCTGGTAGGAGTCGCAGCTACTTGGCTCAGGGCCTTGCAGCAAGGAACGGGGAGGTGGCAGCGGATTGCAATGGTCGTCGCGGCAGGAGAAGCAGGAGAATGCGTGGGGACGGTGGGGGCTGCCCAGCGATTTCTCGCTCTGCAAGCTCTCTGAGCACCTGTACCTTTCTCCAAAGGGAGGTGGGTTTGAAACCACTGGGAGTGGCAAGGAAGCTCAACAGTTTGTGTAAAGACCACACATCCTCAAGGGCTGCCTATCGAGTGTCCACCTAGTGGGAGTTATGAAAGTTTTATGCCTCATTATGGAGTCAAAAGTAACGTAAATGGTCAGGTTATGTAGAGCTAATGACCTGCATGTTTTTATGTGGAGGAATCTCTGTACATCTGCATAGGAAATAAATGGCAATCCCATCCTCATATTTCAGAAACAAACTGTCTTCCCAGATTTGCATACTAGTCTCTGTAAGCAGAGGCAGCAGCTTTCAGAGGTCATGAAGACAGCGGTCCCTCCTGCATTTTTCTCAGTTATTTTCAGATTACATGACTCAGCAGTAATCAAACACTGTCATAAAAATTGTCATTATTCTGACTTGATTCCAAGGTTAACCTTTGTTACTCTAAAGTAGGTCAGCACACATTTCGTTAAAGGGCCAGATAGCAAATATCCTGGGCTTTGTGGGCCTGTCCCAGTTACTCAGCCCTGCCGTTTCAGTGCGAAAGCAGCCACAGACAGCAAGTACACAAATGAGCACGGCTGTGTGCCGGTAAAACTTTATTTACAAAAGCAGGCAGCTGCCTGGATTTGTCCCATGGGTTGCAGTTTGCAGACCCCTGCTCTTAAATTATTAGCAGAGATAGAATGTGTGATGTATTACAAAAGCAGTTAATCCATCCAGATGGCTAAAAATATTTTGACTTTCCAGAAATTAGAAAAAAAAAAATCTGGTCATTTGGAAAAGTTGCTACTGCAATTTGGGGAACATGCTCGTTTGGGATTCTAACCCAGCCATGGCACTTGTCTGCAAGCAGAAAACCCATCAGATCAGGGTAAATCTAAGCCCCCTCTGAGGAACAGCATATGCATTTGTAGACCTTAGGCTTCATGATTGGTGCAGTTAATCTCTCTCAAAGCAGTTTCATACAAACCTACTCACATCAACCAAAGTTTGGTACTGACTCAAGAACACGAGGAACATCCTGGTGCGGTGTGTTCCGTGGCGCATGAACAGAATGTGTTCTGCTGTGGAGTGCTCTGTAGATGCAGACCGGACCCTGTTGCTTGATGCTGGTGTTGAGTTCTTCTTATGTCCTTGCTGGTTTTCGATCAATATTTACATTAAAAAGATAGAGGTTGGCAAAGTAGGTTGAAAAACAGGACCAAGCTACCTGCCGTTACAAGCAACTCCCTCCAGGTTTCAGGACGTGCTGGCCTCTGCTGATTTTCTTTTTTCCTGGACACTTTGTAGTATGATCTGAGACTCTGCGTATGATTTAATTAAACTTTGTTTTAGCTGCTGTCTCTGACACTGCTCCAGCAGGGAAGGGGGCTAGTTACTGCCGGGGGTGGGTAGAAGTCCAGGTCCCCTCAGCCTTGTTGGCCTGTCCCTGACAGTCCCCCACTGCTCTCCGAGTGCCACTGTGCGCCTCCAGTGCATGCAGCCCCTGCGCCCAGCAGTCTTTCTTTGCCGCCTCCTTCCCCACTGTGGCCTCAGATCAGGAGAGTCCTGAGAGGATGCGCGGCCCCGCAGGCTCCCCGGCTGGACCACGCTGGCCTGACCCCAGTGTGCGAGCCTTCTCCTTCTGTGCCAGCAGTTCTCAGCTGGGACTTGGGGCCTGTCGAGTATGGGTTCCTGAGTTCTCCTTCTGTCTGTCCATGCATCCCCTGACAATGGGGCTGCAGTGCCCAGGTGGAGACCAGGTAGAGTGCATTCTGAGCAGTTCCTCCCTTCCAGGGCCCAGGGTCTGCAGGTAGCACGTGAGGACAGGTGCGTGGCCCCAGGACCCAGTGCCTGAGGCTCCCTGGGAGGTGTAAGTGTCAATGTCAAGGTGCTGAACTGCGTGACCCTCACCCAGGGCTAAGAGCTCCCCTCACCAGGGCTGGCAAGACCCTCTGGCAGCTCCCATGCCTACCGAGGAGAAGCAGAGCCAGTCCATGGCCTCAAGCCCTGTGTTCTTGTCCTGGGCTCCTGCCTCTCGGACTCACCTCCTGGTCCCCCTCGATCTGCTCCAGTCCCACTGGCCCCAAGCCCAGCAGGGGAGCCTGTGCCCTGGCCTTTGCACGGGCTGTGTCCCGCCTGGTGCTTCTCCCACAACTGAGCCATTCATTGAGTCTGCTCAAGTCTCACGCGCTCAGTGAGGCCCCCACCCTCCATACTCCCAGCCCGTGGTCCCTGCGCTCCTTGCTTTTCCACAGCATTCATGACTCTGGAAAATCAGTAAATTGACAAAATGGTGTACACCAGTGGTACTGTTTATTGGCCATCTCCCCTGATGAGAATGTTAGCTGCAGGAGGGCAGGGGTGTTTTGTTCACGTTCCACTCCCTGTGTAGACGGTGGCTGCCACCTGGTAGACGCTCAGTAAACCCGACTGAGTGCAGGCTGGTGTGACAGCTTTGTGCCTCCTGTCTGGCTTTTTAATGGCCGCTCTTACATCTTTGTGACTCACTTATCTTAAAGAATGAAACGATGACATAGCTGACAATAGAATACCCTTCAAGAGAAAAGTACAGCTTGAGTTATTTTAGGGCATGAGGATCCAAAGATTTTGTGACCAGAATGATCTAGAAAGGTTAAAGTGAGCCTGGGTTTCTGAACTGGACATTAACTCAGCCCGCAGAGATTCAGAGAGCACGCTGGGGTGCCAGCTGAGACCCAGGCCTGCCCAGCCAGCCCTCCCCCTCTCCCCTGCCTGAATCTAACGAAACACAGTTAAACTGGTCCATCCGCTTCTTCTAAGAACCTGTGTGGTTCTTCTCTCCACCTTCTCTCCTCTCCACTTCTGGTCCTGTCCCTCTTTATCTGAGTGCCCGTCTCTGCTACTCCTGTGTGAGTCCTCCCGCTGCACCTCACCTCCTCCTCCACCCTAGACTTCTCCCAGGGGCGTCCGCTCCCTGGGGCTTGTACACTTCACACGGCTGATAAAGACACCAGGCAGCAGTGCCACTTTCTTTTTTTTTTTTTTCTTTTTTTTTTTTAAAAGATGACCGGTAAGGGGATCTTAACCCTTGACTTGGTGTTGTCAGCACCACGCTCAGCCAATGAGCGAACCGGCCATCCCTATATGGGATCCGAACCCGGGGCCTTGGTGTTATCAGCACCGCACTCTCCCGAGTGAGCCACGGGCTGGCCCGCAGCAGTGCCACTTTCTGATGTTTTAAAACGCTGCTGTGTGCATAACATAATTTCAAGTAAAGGGTCTTTCGAGAACGGGGTGGTGTCTGGAGGAGACAACACATATGCCATTGAGTCAGAGTGAAAGATGTTGCTTGCTCAAGTGCCAAAGCCAGTGGTGATAGCAGCGGACACTTGGTAAGTGCTCGCTGTGCACCAGGCGTTCCTCTCAGCATTTTATATGTGATAATCCACTTAATCCTCACTTTGGAGGTAAAGTAACTGAGGCACAGAGAAGGTAAGTAACTGGCAAGGTCACACAGCTGGGCAGTGCCAGAGCGAGATTTCAGACCCCAGCACTTTTGCTCCAGAGTTCACTGCCAGCCACTCTGTTGAACAAGTGCCCCAGTTTGGGGCAGAGTGATGGAGGATGGGCTGTGAACCTGGCTGGACTTTAGAGAGGATGCGGAGGGGGCAGAGGCTGCAGGAAGCTGGAGCAGAGGCTGTCAGGGAGAGTTCTCGCAAGATCCACAGGCGTCTGCCCACTGCCAGGCAGGGTGACGGGCACCCACAGTGCTGGACAGATAGACCAGGCCCCTGCCCACGTGGGGGGGCGGGGGCAGGCAGACCAGGGCACCCTCCAGGCTGCTGTGGGGGGCCTGCATGAGGGCGGGGAATGCTCTCTGGAGGTGGGTTCCGTGGGGAATGTTCACTGACTACTTGAGATGTATCCCTCCAATTAGAAAGAAGAGACACTGGGGTGGCTACTGATGGTGTGCAGCAGGGACTTTGTCACATATGCAGGCAGGGGTCGAAGGTCACATTTTATGGGGTAGGATAACGGGCATGTAGCTCATCTGAGCATCGTGAACTTTGGGGGCTAGGTAGGGTGTACTTACAGTTTTATTTGAAATATATTGTATTAAGATAAGCCAGTAAGAAGAAACAGTTACAGGTAGAAATTTTATTATCAAGATAGGCTATGGGAACAATCACCTGTGTATCAGTGGTAAGTCCGATAGGACTTGCTCCTCCTGTCCTGCACAAGTGACCTGGGGTTGTGGCAGTTTTATAGCCTGCTCTGGCTCACAAAGAATCGATGAGGAGCCACGTTGTTTGTTTTCTTTAGTAGAAATCTGATCTCCTTTTAAACTTTTCGTGTCAGGCTAGACTGGGAAAGATGACTGTGGTTAGGTGCTGAGATTTTCATCGCTGATCTGATCTGTGTGGGCAGCCTCTCCGGAGGTGCGGATGGGGCCCTCGGGCTAAATTTGACCTGTGCATGTTTCTTTGTCTGATTTGCACGGTGAGTTTTTCTTTTCCTTTTTAAATTGTAGCCAACATTTTATTTTATTTTATTTTATTTTAAATAGATGACTGGTAAGGGGATCTTAACCCTTGACTTGGTGTTGTCAGCACCACGCTCTCCCAAGTGAGCCAACTGGCCATCCCCATACAGGGATCCGAACCCATGGCCTTGGTGTTATCAGCACCACACTCCCCCGAGTGAGCCACGGGCTGGCCCATGTAGCCAACATTTTAAAATCCGAAGATTTCCTCACCCTTCGGGGTCCCTGGACCTCACTGGTGGGAGCCCAGTGTACCCTACCTGCTCCCCGCCTCTCCTGGAGCTTTGGGAACACGAACTGCAGACAGTGAACCCTGGGACTGACTACTCATTTCTGGGTGCTTAACGGTCTAGCAAGGCTAACTATCTACGTTACGGAGTGAAAAGAATTTCTTCCATAAGAAAAAAGTCATAGACTTGCCTGGGGTTGGACGGGGGTCCCGGGCGAGCAGCTGTCTTTCGGATTTGCATTTTCTTTGACTGCGATTGAAATAATGTTATAGAAACATCTAGTGTGGTACTTAGACATATGCAGTAGGTGCTTACACAGTGTTCACAGCGGTCCCTTGTTTGTTCCCTGTACTTTCCGCCGTCCCCTGGGCAGTGGATTTCATGCGGTGTGGACGCACAGCTCACAGGTTATGTGTGGTGTAGTGGGAGGTGAACGTAGAATCTCTGTCCTCTACATGGGGACACGATTTGTTCGTAACACCAAGGTCCCGGGTGCATTTTTAGAAGTGGAAGCAAGCTTAGGTGACATTTATGCTGTAGGAGGAAACATGTAATGCTTGAAGAGAGATTGAAGACTGATTGCGTTGATATATTTTGTTCTCAAAATGCCCATCGTTCTCATAGAAATCCAAGTCCTTCCCTTCTTTTGAGGCCACTTGAAGTCTGCCCCCTCCTCGTGGTCTTTTCCTGTTCTGAATTCATATTGCAGCTGTGCATAATCCAGCCCCTAAAATCTTGGAATGGTCTGTAGGTAGAAGGGGCCTGGCAGCCACCTGGTCCAGCCCTTCAGTTTTCAGCCAGGTCCTAGTGGGGTGCCGCACACGCTGGTGCTCAGGAAATGCCAGGGGATGTCGAGATGACTAGCGTAGGACTGGGAGACAGAGGAACAGCCTCCTGGGGTCACCTGGCTGGTTAGGAGCAGAGCCCCACAGGTCACTAGCACCCAGGGCCAGGAGAGGCCTCGTGGTGGGCTTGTTGGGACCTTTCCTGGCTCCATCTGTGACTAGGAGCTTACTTGCCTCTGGTTCTGTGGGGTCATAATGGTGCTTGCCCCAGGGGTCATGGAGGTTGATCTGTGTGAAGTGCTCAGGCAGGCCATAGCTGGCACACGTGTGTCCTCTATAAACACGACTGGAGCCCATGGGCCCCACACTGCCTGCCAACGGGGCCCCCACATGTTACAGCCACAGACCGTCATCTGCAGGATCTGAGCCGGAGCTCCGCAAATCGATGCTGGGCTCCTCTCAATCAGGGACCTGCCTTGGACACGATTTTCCTGGCTGCCATAACTGTGGCCACATGGTAGCGTCACACAGTGCTGGCCGATTTGACTCCTGGGTGTGTGCGGTCCCTGTGACGCCTGCCAGCTCTCTTCCTGGCTCTCCTAGTCACACCCAAGCAGGTGTTGAGGAATTTAACAAGGTAATCCCAGCACACCGGGGCATTATAAAAGCCACTTTTAACACTCATGGTTGAATCACCTGCTGGCCAGTCTTAGCAAGAAGGCAGTGACATTTGCGTCCTCCGCGACATACTCTGCAGTGCCGTGCATGGAGCAGTAGCCGCTCAGTGCTGGGCTGTGGATGCAGTGTGGGCTTTTGGCCTCTCCCACATTCTGTGTGACAGAGAGAGGGCTGTGCTGGGGTGACTGTGGGGGGCGGGGAGGGGACGGGAACAGTTTGACCACTCTCACGTGCAATTGTTACCCGCGTGATATTTCTGGATTCTCCGTGGAAGGTGTGGGCAGAACTCTTCTCTAGTCTTGCTTTTCATGGGCAAGTGCTCACCGTTAAATTTTTGAGGAACGTCAGGGGTTCACACAGCAAACGTGCTTAGGGGTTGTGTTGTGGGGAATGTGCTTGTGCTGTGCATACTTGTGGGGGCAATTCAGACTCCCCACTGATTCACGTCCCTTGGGGGTTGTCTCTCTAGGGTGGCCCCTGTTGTGTGGCACACATGCGGGTGGGGTGTGTGGAGCTTGAAGTGCCCCCCATTCTCTTACCCTCGCTGTCATCTGTGTTCCCTGTGAATGTGACCTCCGACTTCCATGCGACGCAGCCAGCTGCTCTAGCGGGCATGGAGGGGCAGCAGCCAGCTCTCTTGCACTGTCCCCTCTGACCTCTCTCACACCGGCGCTGGTGTTTACAGAGAGTCATGGGGAAAGTTGTGCCCTTGACTGTGAGCTCGGGTTTGTTCTCCTTGAATGTCCCCAAGAGGCGTGTGGCATCCAGGGCCTCCTCGACGGCTGCAGGAGGCCACCTTGACCTTGGCCCTGTGACATGTGTGTGCATGTTTTTCATCTGTGAGTCACCAAAACTAAATAAATTTAGTCTTAGTTGATCATGACAAATACTAACAACCAACAGAATTGGAAAAGGAGATGCTAGAGGTTAGATTCCTCTCGCTGTCCTTAGTGAGCCTCGCACAGATTGCTGCCAGTGCCGCAGTGGCCTGCGGAGCGCGGACGAGCAAATGCGTGCGGGGACAAGAACAGGTGGTCCAGCCTCGCTGCTGATATGGCGCTTGACTTTTCTGGAACACGACGGCCATCTGATCATCGCTTTATCAGAGGGTTAACTCATGCCACCGCGCGTCATGCTGGTTATGAAGGGCAGCCGGTGGAATGTATCTGTGGTCAGCAAAAGTGGGAACTTTGAGCTGACATTTGGATACACGTTTTCAGTTCGTTTTTGGGAAGGACTTCATTGAATGAGAGCATTCTTTTGAGTTTGTAACAACTGCAGTATTTGAGCCGGTGCCAGTCGCCCTGGCGTGGATTGTTTTATTATTAGAATAAAAATCACTGATGAACTGAAAACCGTGGAGGCACGTTCAAGTTAAACTGTAGGATCTGGACATGAAAATAAGGGTAATAGCTGACTCTAAGTCAGCAGGCTTATGCTTAAATAAATAAATTAGAAGCCTGCTGCCTGAGAGTCAACTATTTGAGCTGTATTCTAAAAATAAATGAAGATAATTTAAAACATGGCTTTTTAAAATTTGCAAGACCTAATAAAACCCACCCTGGTGTACAAGGGCACTTCAAAAAATCCATAAAAAGATTTGTATTATCTTTTAATTCTATTTTTCTGTGAGCTTTTTGAAGTACCCTTGTATTATTTGTCAGGATATTCTTATAAATGAAAGCTTGTCTTTCAAAATTAAAGATGTTCAGACACAGTTTGCTGTCCTTGCCTGCTTGATTATTGTTTTTTAAAAAAGAAAGTCTTTTTCTTAGCCAGTTTCTGGGTTGTTTTGTGACTGTCAACATGAGAACCTTGTCACACACACATTTTGTTGTCCATCGTGGGTTGGTGAGGGATACTGGAGGCGAAGGGGGGCTCTTTGGGATTAGCACTGTCCAGAAAGGGCGTCGGGGGAGGCAGGGCCTGTGTGGAGGAGGGACCAGGTGCAGGCAGGTGAGGGTCGCCAGGTGGAGGAGCCTCAGGCGTCTGAGGTGGGCAGGCTCTCTTTAACCTCTCCGGGCAATGAAAGCAAAGAATTTTTTGGTAGGTTTCCTAAAAGCTAGTGCCGGGTGCTGCTATTTACTGTCCTGGCTTGGACGAGTTATTTGACTTCTGGGTTTCAGATGCCTCATCTGTAAGGTGAGGATCGTGATATCCACCTTTTGGATTGTTGTGAGGATTATCTGAGCTTGTGCACTTAGCACAACGTTGCTGCTCACAAACAGCCCTCATTATTGCGATCATGCCTTCTGGTAAAGCCAGTGTAGCGTGGGTGTGCGTTGTGTGTCTTGTGTGAAGTGTGGTGTGTGTGTGTGCGTGCGCGCACGTGTGTGTATTAGTCCGTTTCTGTTACGTACAACAGAATACTTGAAACGGGGTGATTTATACAAAATGAAATTTATGTTTTATAGTTTTGGAGGCTGGGAAGTCCACCGTCCAGGGGGCACACCTGGTGAGGGCCTCGTTCTTGGCAGGGCTTTTCTAGCCTACCAAGCATATCCCATGGTGGGTAGGCTGAGCAAGAGAGAGCTCACCTGTCACTCCGTCTCCTCTTAAAGCCAGCAGACCCTCGCCCGTTACTCCACGAATGGGTCAATCCATTCACGAGGGCACTGTCCTCCCAACCTAATCACTTTTACAAGGTCCCACCTCTCAATGACCATAGTAGGATCTCCCACCCTCTAATACTGTTACAGTGGGGATTAAGTTTCCAATACATGAACCTTTGGGGGCACGTTTGACCCGCAGCAGTGTGAGGTGTCTGTGGTAGGTGTGTGGTGTGTGTGTGCACGGGCAGATCTGGCGTGTAGACCATTTCAGGAGGAAGGAGCCTGCAGGGGGACCGGTGTGGCCTGGCTGAGGGAGGGAAGATTGTCTCCACCTCAGTCTGTGAGTAGAACTTACTTATTTTACATCCAAGCAAGTTATTTGTGGACTATATATTCCCATAAAACCTTATAAATGTATTCCATACTGCTTTGGAATATGTGATGTGTCAGATAAGTGGCAGAGTTTATTATCAGCGAATAAAAATGATCAAAGTCGGTGTCATATCTTGAGTTTGGCTTATAAGATGCTTAACAGTATAAAATAAAAATTTTAAATAAATAAGTATTCAAAGTTGACAGAGTTTTCTCCCTAATGTGGATGAAAATTTGCCTCTTCTACATTTGTTTTCATTACTCTGAATTTGCTCAGTTTATACAGCATTGCAAAAGTTGATGCTACTTAAAATCCACTGGATTCAATTCTAAACTTCAAAAAAACTGTACTTTAATGACACGTATCCTAAACTTTAACACTGTACCATATGCAAATTAACACCCCAGTTAGAGGAAGGATAAAAAGGAAGAGAAACACTTGGGCAGAAACTGTGCGTCTTGGTGACGTCGCTGTGACCTCGCCTCGGGCCACGCTCCCTCCTGCCGTTTCCTGCAGCTCAACCGCTGCGGGTCTCTTCGCCCTGGACACTCTCAGCCCACCTTCTGGATCCTCCACTTTCCTCTTTGAACACGAATTGTTCTTTCTAATCTTCACCTTTTTTCTTTTTAAATACGTTCGTTATGAAAGGGATACACGCTGTTTCATGGAAAGATGGTCTTGCTGTCATTAATAAATACATCTCTGGTTCTTTGTAATGCCTACAGAGAGTAATGAAAGAGTTTGTTTCGTTGGATTCCAAATCTTGTCTTTTCCAGACCAGAAGTAAGCGAAACCACGTGAGGTGCGCTGAGCACGAGGTAGGGGCGGTGTGGCAGGTGCAGGAGCGTCGTCTGCTGCTTTCCGTTTGCCTGCGTGGTGACCTTTTCTCACTTTGCAAACCATGTGTCGGACCGAGGTGGTGTGTGGATGGAGCCGCTGGGGTGGGATGCGGATTCTCGGGGTTCCATGGACTGGCGGCAGGTGACCAGCTTCCCTTCTTTCCAGTCACGCGCATCTGAGGCGCTGCGTCCCGCACTGGGCCGGGGTGCTCGGGGTGCCTTTGTAAAATACATGGCGTGCCAGGGACCCTGCTCCAGCGACTCGAGCTCTCTGGTTTGGTGACTTTGTGTAGTTCAGAGGCCTGGCAACAGATTCTCGGGAAGTAATCAGTTCGAGGAGACTCAGGAGAGCATTTACATGGAAGTAAGTCGGGGGTTTCTGGCAGCGGACTGGTTTTCTGGTTGGTTTTGTGGAAATTTCTGTTGCAGCTGGAGCCTGGGGGTGGAATATGTACCAAGGTGGGGAAGCTGGTCGGAGCCGGGCCGGTGGGCACAGAGTGTCCATGTGAACAGTCCAGGACCCACTGGTGAGAAGGTGGCCGGTGACAGCCAGAGGTTGGACAGATGAGCAGGAGCAGGGCAAGACCACCCAGAGGGGCCTGCTGTGCCAGGAGCAAGGGCAGGGAGGGGTCTGCTCAGTCCAGTGCCTTCCCCCTGCCCCTGTTCCAAACACACACACACACACACACACACACGCGCGCGCATTCTCTCACGCGCAGGTAAGAGAGAGCTCCCCTGGGGACCTTTCAGCCTTAGGAGAAGAGTCCTGGCAGAGGCACAGGGAGAGCGTCACGTGGACTTCAGGCATCTTTTGCGTCCCTTCGTTCCCCAGTGTTGTCCAGCAGCTCACAGGGGGCAGCTGGGGCTCTGTGTGTTCTGGGGACCCTTCCTGAACTCAGGAAGTCCCAGCCAAAGCAATGGGTACTCCAGGCCAGGGGTAGCTCCTGGCTCGGCCTGTGGGGTCCTGGTCCTGTGGGGTCCTGGTCCCCTTCTGCCTTTTGGGTGATCTTACCACCTGCCCAAAAAAGGGGGAGGTGGAGCCCAACCCTCATTCCCAGCACCAGGGTAGCCTCGTGACCTTCTGACAGGACCCACGCACAGGGTGGCAGCGAGGACCCCGTGGGACCGCTGGCAGTGAGCGGACCTGCCTGGGACACAGACTATTTCAGTGCGTTAGAGAGGCGACTGTGCCTCACATGGACCCCTCTTTCATCGCAGGCATTTGAAAAATCACCAATAAAAAGATCGGTTCAGTTTAGAAATTTTGTTAGTAGAGAGGTGTTATAAATGGTGCCAGTAAAATTTTTAAATTATTGCGGGGCTATTTTATTATTTCAACAATTTTTAAATATTTACTTTATCGGGGCAGTGTATAGATGCTGGGATTAAAGTGAAATGATCCTAGAGCCGAGTCAGGTGGGAGACCTCAGTGTCCTCAGTGCTGGGGACAGTGTGTGCAGGGCAGGAGAGTGCAGGGGTACCTTAATCTATTCAGGGCTCACGGCAGCTTTCCCAGGAAGGCAGGGGTTTCAGGGTGACGGGATCAATGGATAGAGGTAGAAAGATGTGCCAGCCATGACATGTCCTCAGGCTGGGACATATGACCTGCATGGTGAGTGGCAGGCTGGGCTGGCACTGGGGTGCCCAGGAGGGGACAGGTGGAGACGCCAGCAGGAGCCCTGCTGAGGGGTCTGAACCTGGCTCTGAAGGCTGTGGGAGAAGCCAGGACAGGTCTGGGCAGAGTGACGGCATTAGTCTTGGGCACTCATGCATCTGAGTGGGCTGCCAGGTGGGCAGTGGCACAGTGACCCAGGCACCTGAGAGACTCATAGGAGGGAGAGGCGGGGCTCAGAGCCAATGTGGTGATGGAGGCAGGGGAGGAGACGGAGGGGCCCTGGACTGCCGGCGAGTGAGTGTGCGCTGATGCACCTTTCACCAGGTTAGGGGGATGCGGGAGGGGAGGGAGATTTCTGGAAGGGGGCGGAGGAGTAGAAAAGGTGGGTTTATTTAGAAGGTTGGGTTTGAGGAACTCATGGGCCATCCATGTGGTTCCATCCGGTGGGCTCTGGGTATCTGTCATTTAGGAGAGTGCTCGGGGCAGAGGTGCCTGCCGTGGTCCCCACGACTGGCCTAAGGTTTGCTTTTGTTCTCCTGTTTAAGTAAGGGGTGCTGACTAAACACGTTAACCTCGTAAGGCAGTGGCTCTTGAGTGGAGCGCAGGGATCTGCTCACCGTCCTGGGCGGCCCCGTGACAGCCACCAGCCCTGGTGTCATCAGTGCAGGCTGAGAACTCCGGTCCCGGCAAGCATCCTGGGGGAGAGTTATCACTGTCCTCCGTGCTTCAGAAGGGCCCCTATATTCAGAATATTTGACTCAAAAACTTGCTTTAAAAAGGATGTCAGGTTGTCACTTTATAAAGAGGAAGGTAACTCCGCTGGCCACGGCCACTGCACCCCGTGTGGACAGAGACACGATCAGCAATGAGCAGGCCCTGGGCGGGGATCCGCTCCCCACAGGCAGCACGCGTGAGCAGGGCGTTAGCGCGGGGAGGCAGGTGCCGTGGTGCTAACAGGACACGGGTAGGACAGCTGCTGCAGATGAGGCCGATCAGGTCTGGGGGATGGTCCTGTGTCCCTGGACCGGAGTGCACTGTGGCCCCTGGCCGCAGCGTCCTGCCCTTCCCTGCCTCCCCAGCCTTTGATCACCAGGCTCCGTCCAGGAATGCCGCCCGTATGGCCTTGGCACAGCCGGTTTCAGGCTGGTCTGGAACGTAACCTCTCTTCAACACAGCACACGGCCCTACACGACATTGCTTTTTTAGTCCCACATGCAATGCGAGATTGTACAAAATGTTAATATTCTGTAGCAAGTGAAAGTGCCCTCAGATCGCCACTTCAGCTCTTGCAAGGTGTTCCTGTTTTCCGCACGTGTCCTCGCCTGCTCACGCTCCTGCTCATCCTTGGGCGTGTGCACGTGCCTGTCCGCGCCAGCGCATGACACTGGTCAGCGTGGAGTGATTTTGTTTTGCCCTTGGGGGACGATCTACCCTCTGTCTCCAGGTCCTCAGCCCCCTGGTTGACCTGACCTCTTTGACTGACGGATGCCAGTCCTGCGTCCCTTCACTGAGTTGCTGGCCGTGCTCTTAGATTCTTGGCCGAGTCCTCTGCCTCCTAATCAGAAGGTTTGAGGAGCAGACTTCCCGTGCCACGCAGATGGGCAGCCCGCTGGAGAGGGCCGACCGCCGCCGTGCTGTGGCTTTCTGCTCTGCGGGTGGACGCCGCGCCCACACTCAAAGGTCGTCCTCAGTTTAACACAGAGGGACAGGGCCTGAGGGGGACAGAGCTGCCGTCTCTAGCCCGGCCTTTCCGACAAGAAAGCAAGCCTCCGCTTATTGAACACTTTTGTGCTCGAAACTTCCTCACCCCTTATCTCACTGAGTCCCTCTCGGGTCGATGGCGTCATCCCCATTTCTAGATATGAAGTCCAGGCTCGGCCACGTGCCCACACCGTGAGAAGGGGTCACTGTCGGAGGCAGGACGGAGGCTGCCGCCCGCCAAGCCCACTGAGGCGTCGAGTTCCCTTCCCAGCTCTGCCGAGTCATCCTCATCCGGGACGGCCTGTGTCCCCACCGTGCCCAGTGTCTCCATCCTGCACGTCCCTCAGTAAAGCCGCGTGCACAAGACGGACTCTCCCTCGTCCGCTGATTCTTCTGGTCAGCAGTGCCCGGTTACATGCCGAAGTGTCGTAGGCGTGAGCTCAGGCGCCCTCTTCCCACTGAGGGAACAGGCAAAGCTCTCTGCAGACCAAACGCAGCAGCAGGTGCAGAGACCCGTCCCAGGAAGTCGTCTTTGTGTCCTGTCCCGCACATGCCTAGTGACTCAGTGTCAGACCGAGTCAGATTGAATCAGATCACGTCTGTCCTCTGCCCTGACCCCTTCCGAGGAGCCGCCACCTGCCCCAGGCCGTGTGTGAGGTCCCCTCCCTCCGTCCCTCCTCCCCTCCACCTCACTGCCTCTCTGCCAGCCGCTCTCTCCCAAGGAAGCTTCTGAAACGGTCCTGACCGCACGACCGTCCCCACCTCCTTCACTACCTGCCCCTCTCCCACCCCAGCAGTACCTGGCGCTGTTGTCAGAGACACAGTGTTCCCGAGTCTCGGGCCTCCTGAGTGGCGTTGCCGTTGCATGTGCGACACCACGGTGGGCTCGTGTGCAGGGGCATCAGTGACAGCCCATGGGATGTGCGACTTGGTGCCCGTCAGCCCCTGGCACCGCAGGCCCCCAGCTGTGGCCGGCGGGCGCGGCTTCACACCTCACTCGTCCTTCCCTGGTTCCTGGAGTCTGTCAAACTGACTTTGCAAGACTGGAACTTATTAACTTGTGGACTTACGTGGACCACCTGTGAGTCGTTTGTAACTTCGAGTTACTTAGTGGTGTAATATATGGCTCTGGTGTCTGTCGTACAGTTTCTTAAATCAGTCAGTCGTGTGTCTGAATATTGAGAGACACATGTTACTCCTAACTGTTGGGCTAAGGCCTCGTAGGACGTCCTGTCACCTGTTTCTTATCAACGATCCTCATTCTACGATTACCCAGAGCGATGGGGGATCCTGAGGTCTGTTCTCAGTGGTCCAAGGTCACAGTATGAACCGTTTCATCAGTGGATGGTCAGTGCCTGACTCATCCTGGCCTCATTACTGACCTGCCGTGAGCCTGGCCTGGTCGGAGTGCCGTGGTCACCTCAATGCAAGACTTGGTGGGCTCCAAGGAGGGTGGGTCCACCACCTGAAGAAATGGGGGTGTTAGGAAGGCGAGCTGTGAAAGGCGAGGAGAGCCCCGTCCAGGAGCTGGCAGTGGGTGTGTGGGTGTCCAGGATGCCATCGAGCCCACGTGGCCATCCCATGCCGACGCTGACCTGCAGAGGGGTGGGCGAGGGGTGAGGGCAGGGTGGCCACCTGTAGCATTGGGTTCCTTCAAGGGAGGGGAGAACAGAAGTGGGTGGGCACAGCAGTGAGACGACAGGATGTCCAGGGGGCCCTGAGCACCCTCCACACTCACACCCTTTGCCCATGGGCAGGCTCCACCACCTGCCCTTCCAGCCTGACTTCCTCCTCCTTAACCCTGTCCCAACAAGCCTGTCCCCACTGGGGGGCTTGCTTCCCACGGAATCACAAGGTCCTGCTGTCGGCCTGTCAGGGATTTTGAAGCCCCTGCCTCCCCAGGCTCTAGAACTTGACTTCCCTAGGCAACAGCTTTGCCTGATGCAAAATTACTACAGATGTTGCAAAGCATGTTTTTTTCAGTTAGCTATTGCAGAATATAGTATTTTTAGCTATATTGCAGCTTTTATAGCCAACCTAGGAAGCTAACCACAATTATAATGTCTTCTATGTAAAAATATTCCGTAAATCCCCAGCAGCAATTCGTTAACAGGCACTTGGAATATGGCCTGCTCAAACGAGTTGCTGCGGGTTGCTGCCTTCTGTCTCGTGCGCTCTCCTGGGCGAGCTCCTTCAGGCCCTGGCTTCAGTTACAGCCTGGCAGGCGCCTTCACGGCTGTGCTCTCAGCCCAGAACTTTCTTTGATCTGCGGTCCTATAATTATAGCTGCCTCCTGAACATGCCCCAGGCAGCCTCAGGGGGTATCTGCCTCTTCCTGGGTTTCTGTGTTAGGGACTGTCCAGTGCTGGCATCCCCTAGGTTCACAACACCAATACCCTCGTCCCACCTGGCTTGGGCCCCAACTCTCTCACTTGCATGCTCTGTGGGTCTGGTCGTTCCTCTGTCATGTTGTGTGTCTCTTCTGAGCCAGACACTGTCCTAAGGGCAGAAACTGTGTCTTGAACATGTTACCCCAGATTCAGCATAGTGGCTGGCCCAGAAATGTCAGCGTTTGCTGCTTGAATGGCTGTGTAAGTTGGGTGGGGTGTTGCAGCCTACATTGGGTGACTGTGTTGGATAAAACACCCCATCATCTGGGAATGTCAAGCTGCCCATAGTTATTGAGCTGTGAGTTAAAAAATGACATATCGCCTTCCTTTTTATTTTTGGATTTCTAATGAAACTATTACAGCAGGGTGTTCTCAGTTTTTAGAGTTGGACTTCTTTCATCTGTGCGGATTCTAATGAATTGAATGTGAACATGTGGTGTGTTTACAGATGCCTGCTCCGTGCCTGTGTCTGAGATCATCACCGTTGAAGAAACAGACGTTCAAGGGAAACACCACGCCAGTGGCAAATGGCAGAAAATGGAAAACCCGTATGCTTTTACAGGTAATACAGCCCTAAACATCTCCTCCCGCAATACTTCATTAATCCATGCAGATGATAAGAAAGGAAACTTTTGTCACTTGTATAACAAGCTTGGTTTATTTCTATAGAATTTTCCTAACATTTTTTCCAAGATCTACTTTTAGTTAATGTTTTGGTTATTGATATCTTTTTTCTTATTTTTTCTATTTTTTTTAAATGGCTTAAAAGTTCTGAGAAATAGGATGTTTTTTCTCACATACCTTGAAAGTTCCTGACTAATTAGAAGAAAACAGAGCCCCTCGGAAGTTTTTTGTCATGAACCTGTAGTTAGCATGCCTTTGGAGTGTATTCACTTGAGGTTTAGTCAACTGGGTGCCAGCCCTGAACTAACAAGCATGCTTATGTCTGTGCAGTGCACTGTGTGAAGAGAGCACGACATCACCGCTGGAAGTGTGCACAGGTGACCTTCGGGTGTGCTGACGAGCAGCTGTGTCACCTGTGGCTGCAGACCCTCCGGGAGCTGCTGGAGAAGCTGAGTACGTGTGTGTGTGTGTGTGCGCGCACGCGTGTGCACACACGTGTGCAGATGTGTAGAAAGAGGGCAGCCATGGCGGCATGCACACGTGAGATTTGGTGATCCTTGTCATGTCCCTCCTCCTCTCACACAACTGGTCAAAACCAAGTGGATGTGATGAATTGGTCATACTTTTTTTTTTTTAATTTGCTAATTAGAGGACCAGGGTAGTGTGGTGGAAATAGCGTGGTCTCCACACCCAGGACACTGGCAGCAAGTCCAGCTCCTCTACGACTGTAGCCAGGAGACCTGGGGCAGGTCCCTTAACATGCCAGTCCTCGGGTTCCTTTTCTGGAGGTGGGCATGGTAACACCCACTTCGTTCACGGTGAATGTGAGCGTCCAGGCAGGGGCGTGGAGGGATGTCCTCCACCGGCTGGGCTGTGTCCGCAGACGAAACGTAGAGGAGCCCAGTGGGTCGGTTATTGGGTGCTGAGTAGCAAGAGTTTGTCACCTTTTAAAAATGGTAGGTGTTCATTCATTCATTTTGTGTCTAAAGCTCTATTTCATGGTGTTTGGTTATAATCTTAACATACAGTCTTGACAACTCAGCATAGGCTGCAACCGTAGGATAGAAAGAGCATGTGTTTAGGTTAAGTTTAGATCTTTTTGAGTTAACTTGGCATCTACAGCAATAAAGTGAATTTTGATGTATCAGAAGGTATCCCATGTGTCAGTTTCAGAGAAACTTTCTGGATTGGGAGAGCGCATCTTTTGGTATCACGGCGGCGAGAGGCCATCCCGCGGGCCGGTCCCTGCCGGCTGCTGCCGAAACATGTTCGTCCTGACGCTGCTCGTGTCTCAAACCGCTGCGGGCTCTGCACCTGTGCTTCCTCTCTGTGCTAGTCTGTCGGAAAGGTGCCTCAGTTTCTCCAGCCTTCTCCTCTGCTTCCCTGTAGACTCTTCCTCCTGTGCAGACCTGCTCTCTCCTTACCTCCCTCCTGCCAGATCTGTTTGTTTTCATGAGACTTTGAGTGACTAGATCTTAGGTTTGGTTCTGTCGGTAAAGACTTCAAAAGAAAATCCTCTGAACCGTGCCTTCCACTGAATAATGCGGATTTATATTTTCTGTATAATTCATAGAAAAACTCATGTAGTTGTACATTTGATATAGTATACTTGTGTCTAAAAACAGCATAGGATCCTGTTATTTCAGGTACTCTCTAATTTTAACTTCTAATTCTGTTACGTTTCATTGATTGAACTATGTATAAATAACATATTCACAGAGAAGTGCTCATATTCTGAGTGTACAGTGTGGTGAATTTTCACACTGGACACACCCAGATCAGGAGACAGGATATTGCCAGCTCCCAGGGCACCCCTGTGGTCATTACTCCCCAAAGGGTAACTACTACCAAGAACTTCTAAATAGCTAAATCCGTTTTTGTGCTTCATGTAAATCAAATTGCATGGTATAAACTCTTTTGCATCTGGCTTGCCGGCTCAGCATTATGTTTGTGCGGTTTACCCACGCTGTGGCGTGTGGCTGCAGGTTGTCTGTCCCCTTGGCTGTGTGGTGTTCCATGATGTGAGCGTATGACCATTTATTCACACATTCTACTGTTGGCCATTTGCATAGCTTGCTGGTGTGGGCTATTATGAGTAATAGTGTGTCTTTTTGACGTGTCTTTTGGAACACGTTTGCATTTCTCTTGGCTGCATTTCTCTTGGCTGCATACCTAGGAATGGAGCTGCTGGGTTGCACAGTATACGGACGCTCAGCTTCAGCACGCACCGCCGCCTGTTCTCCAGAGTGGTGGTGCCAGTCGACGCTCCTGCCATCGGGGTCTCAGAGTTCTAGTTGCTGCATATGTTAACCACACCTTTCAAGTTTTAGCCATTGTGGCAGGTGCTAGGAGTCTTACGGTTTTAATTTGCATTTCCCTAATGGTTAATGAAGTTGAGAAATACATTAGTATGTTTATGGGCCATGTGGAAATCCTCCTTTATGAGGTTTCTGTTCAGGTCGTTTTTTTTTTTGGTGGCTGGCCGGTACAGGGATGGAGCCCTAGGCCTCGGTGTTCTCAGCACCACACTGTAACCCACTGAGCTAGCCGGCCAGTCCTCTGTTCAGGTCTTTTGTCCATTTTTCTGTTTGGTTATCTTTTTCTTATTGGTATGTAGAAATTCTTTACATATTGTGGTTCTGAATCTTTTACTGAGTTTATGAATTATGGATATTTTCTTCCATTTTGCAGCTTGCCTTTTCACTCTCTTATTGGTGTATCTTTTACATTTAAAATTTTAACATAGTTCTATTTATCTTTTTTTTTTTTAACTTTATGGTTAAGTTGTTTCCTATTTAAGACGGCTTTGCCTATTCCCAGACCATGAAGATGTTTTCTTCTCAAAGCTTTGTTTTCACTCTCACACTTAGATCTGCAACCCTTTTGGGATTGGTCTTTGCACGTGGTGTGAGGTGAGAGGTCAAGGTTCGTGTTCTTTAAATGAAGATATCCCCTGACCCCTGCCATGGATAGAAAAGGCTGTGGCTCTCCCACAATGCCACAGGTGGTGCCGTTTTTGTTTTTGCTTCTCTATTGCTTATGCATAGAAATGTGATAGAATTTTGTTTCACCTTGTATCCAGTGACCTTGCTAAATCACTTACTCATTCAAGTAGTTTGATGATTCTTTTGGAGTTTCTTCAAACACAGTCATGTCACCTGTGAGTACCAGGTCTGTGTCTTCCATTTCAATTCCGCTCCTTTTGTTTCTTTTCCTGAAGTCTTTGCCCTGGTTGGGCCACCAGCTCAGGGGTGACAGCAGCATCCTTCATCTTTGTCCTGATCTCGGGGGGAAGTTTTCAGCATTTCCCCATTAAGAATGATGCTTCTTAGGCTGTTAATAGGGTTTTTTTACTATTAAATTAAGGGAATTTCCTTCTAACCCTAATTTTCTGAGTTTGGTTATTTAAAATCATGAACAGGTGTTGAATTTGATAAATACCTTTTCTGCATCTGTTGAGATGATCGTATGATTTTTTTTTTTTTTGAGTTACTGTATTGAATTACATTAATTTCTCATTGTTTAAATTCTTTGCTTTCTTGGAGTAAACAAACCCCCTTGGTAGTGACGTATTTATTACGCTTTTTATGTGTCACTGGATTTGACTCGCTGATATTTTGTTTAGGGTTTTTGCTAGGGTCGAGGAGAGACAGGTCTGTGAGTCCCCTTTCTGGTAATGTCTTTGCCTGATTTTGCTGTCGAGGTGGCCTGATGCAAAGAATGCAGAGGGGTTTCTCCTTTCTCTGTTCTCTGGAGGAATTCGTGTAATACTGAGGCTATTTCTTCCTTAAGTACTTAGAAGAATTCAGTGGTGAAATCATTTGGGCCTGGGGTTTTCTTTGCGGGCAGGTTTTTATTAACGGCTTCAGTTTCTTCGTTAGATATCACAACATTCAGATTTTCTCTTCTGACATCATTGATAAATTGTATTTTTTGTGAAATTTGTCCATTTCATCCTAATTTACAGGTTTATTGGCATAATTTTATTAATAAATCCTTTCGTTCCCTTTGTAATATTTGTGGATTCTGATGTCCCTTTTCTCATACCCAATACTGGCAACTTGTGTTTTCTCCCTTTCTCTTTGTCTGTTTTTTTTTTTTTTTAGGAATTATCGGTTTTATACATCTTTCTAGAGAACCAACTTTTGGCTCTGTCTGTTTTCTCTATTGTATTATTTCCCCAGATATTTTATTTTATTTTATTTTTTATTTATTTTTTTATTTTAAAAAGATGACCGGTAAGGGGATCTCAACCCTTGTCTTGGTGTTGTCAGCACCACGCTCAGCCAGTGAGCAAACCGGCCATCCCTATATAGGATCCGAACCTGTGGCCTTGGTGTTATCAGCACTGCACTCTACCGAGTGAGCCACGGGCCGGCCTACCCCAGATATTTTATTATGAACGTTTCCAAACATACAGAAAACTGGAAGAGCTGTACCCTGGACAGTCATATACTCACCACCTGGATTGTACAGTTATCAACATTGTGCAGTATTTGCTTTGTCAGTGTTTGTCTGTCCAGCCATCCATTAATTAATCATATGTTTTGCCACATTTCAAAGTAAGTGACAGACACCAGCACACTTCCCCCTTAAACACCTCAGCGTTCATGTCGTTAACTAGAGAGCAGTATTTATTTATAATTCTGAGGCAAAATTTGTTTTACCTCCGAAGATGGTAAAATCCTGTGAAATAGACACATCGTAAGTTTAAACCAATGAGTTTTGGACCATGCGTTCTTGTGTGACCCAAACCAGTCGAGAGTCCCACAGCCCCAGCAGTCTCCCCACGCTCTCTCCAGCCCCTGGAGACACCACCAGGCCGGCTTTACCTTTGCGTCGTGGTGCCGTTGCCTGCTCTAGAAGTTCACGTCACTCCAGGCTGTCTGGAGTAAGGCTCCATCTCTCGGGTGTTGGGGACATTGCTCACGTTGGTGGTCGCTCCTCTGCCTGGCTGGAGAACGTCCTGCTGTGTGGACAGACCACGTTTTCTTCATTCACTCATCAGCTGATGGACATTGGGCTGGTCCCACTTTTTGTCTGCTGTGAATGATGCGGCTGTGAACATTTGTGTCCAGGTTTTTGTGTGGATTTAGGTTTTCAATTTTCTTGAGCATATACCTTCTTGTTACTTTTCTTGATTTTGTTAGTTGATTTTTTAAGTAAAAAATAGAATCTACTTGGACTGACCAAAACAGAATGTGGACGTAGTTATGGGAAAATAGGGGCGCTCCAGAAAGTCACGTGTAGGAGTTTGGCTGGGCCTCTGGAGGGACTGAAACCAGGGCCGGGGAAGCCGAGTGCATCTGTCTGTCTGTCCATCTCTCTATCCGTCTCCATGCCAGGCTTTCTCTCTCCGTGCCTTTCGGTCTGTCTTTCTCTGCCGATGTTGCTTTCCGTACATCTGCTCCATTCCTGTTCTGCGTGGACTTGCCTCCTGCACATGCGGGACTGCAGGAGGCGACGGCCAGCCACGGCGGAGTTCCACCTTACACACGTGCGAAGCACCTGCCCGTTCTGACAGTCCATCGCTTTTCTTGTCTCATGGACTGGGACACTTGTGTCACCGTTCTTTAAGATTTAAAAATACTCGTTACCAGATAATATTAAGCAGAATTCTAAAACCATCATGGCGGGACTTTGTCTAGTAACTCAGATCTTAATTTGGACCCTGTTATATCCATTGTGGTTTACACGTTGTTGTTGTTTTGTAGCATCTCGACCAAAGCATTTACTGGTGTTTATCAACCCATTTGGAGGGAAAAGACGAGGCAAGCAGATATACGAGAAGAAAGTGGCGCCGTTGTTCACGCTGGCCTCTGTCACCGCCGACATCATCGGTAAGACGAAAGCTCTGTGCTGCATGTGCGACTAAATCTGAGGAGGATTTACATATACCCGCTAGAGAAGACTTCTATCCTGTAAGATTATCGTAAGCAAAACGGGTTTTGTTTTTTTTACATACCAGAATAGCATGCAGTCTTTTCTAGCCTGGTTTTAGCCCATAAAGCAGCCGAGAAAAGTGCTAAAAGAACAAAGATAATGGACAGAAAATTCTTGCAAGAAGAGATAAGACATTAGTAAGTCTTAGAAATAATCCCACCAGTAAGTGACATTTTAAGGCACGTAATGCCACACAGTGTTCACAGCCCCGCGTCCTCAAGGCAAGGGCTGGGTGCCGGGCGGTGCAAGAGACGTGTCCTCTCACATCCCAGGGTGTGGAGGGTTCTCTGTAACCGTATTAAAATCCTACTTGGTGATGGGGGTCCAGAGCGTGACAAATGAGAGGTTTTGCCCAGTATTCTGTTTCCTAAATCTCCCCCAGGAGCACAGTCAGATGTGTGCAGAGATTGATGTCCACAGCATCCATTGCCAATTTTTTTTGCAATAGCTCGGAAATGGCTCAGAAACAACTTAAATGCCCCCAAGACAGGAGACATAAGAATACAGTGGTGGTGAATCAAAGGGATGCTTTGTAGCTCTTTTAAATGGTCTTTACAAGGAATTCTTAATGAAAAAAATGATTGGAATAATATGGGAAAGCAAAGATTCAAAATTGTGTGCACAGTAGCATCTCCACAGAAATTTTGGTTTTTTACATTGGGCATACACACTATAGACTAACGTTATCTCCCTTCTACATTTTGGTGTATTCTAAAATTTCAAAAGTAACCTGTGTAATAAGGAAAAATTGTAAAATGAAGATGCAGTCTCTTTCAAGGAAATTACTATCTGTCGGCAGGGAAAAGCCGAGAGTGTCACGTCTCACCCAGCAGAGTGACATGCCCTACTGTCCGCTTAACCCCGTCCCAGAATGGGGATTTTGGTAAGATCCAAGAAGGGATTTCTTATAGGAAATCCTCCTGAAGGTTCTATAGAATCTCATTTTAAAAGAATGGTTTGTTTGCTTTTTATTTTAAATTAGGATTTATGGATGTGAATGTAAACTATGTGACATAATGTTATTTTTCCCACAGTTACTGAACATGCCAATCAAGCCCAGGACACTATATATGAGATTAATATAGATAAATATGATGGGTGAGTAAGTTTTCTTTCATCTTGATTAATAAACAGTGACTTGTAATCAGGTTTTACCCATATCTCTTAGTTGTGTTATCTCCCTTTCCTTAATTTTTTTTTTTTCTTTTATTTTTGGGGACTGGTAAGGGGATCGCAACCCTTGGCGTGGTGTCGCCCACACCGCGCTCAGCCAGTGAGCGCACCAGCCATCCCTATATAGGATCCGAACCCGCGGCCTGGGCGCTCCCAGCGCCGCACGCTCCCGAGTGAGCCATAGGGTCGGCCCTCCTTAATTTTTTTTTTTTTTCCTAAATTATAAAAGTAAACATGCTTCTTGTAGAAAGTCAAGAAAAGACAGAAAAGTTCAGACTCTCACATTCCTCCGCTACAAGGCGAGGACTGTTTGGTGGGTCTCTAATTTCTGTTTCTGTCTTTCACAGGATGTGTTTATATAGCTCTATGCAGGTATAGAAATAAATCAGTCAAGTCCATTATCAACTAAAGTTGAGATGATGACATTTTTATAATTAGGGATTCTGCTTTTCTATTATATTGTGAGTAATTTCCCATGTCATTAAAGATTTTCCAAAATACTACTTTTAATGCCTGTATAATTTTCTGTTATATAGATGGGCCACAGTTTAACCTGTCTCTCACTACTAGATGTTTATTTAGACTGTTTCCAATTTTTGCTCTTATAATAAAATAGCATTCTTGTGTATGAATCTCTTTGTATACATCTATATTTTTTTCAAGGTAAATTCCTAGAAATGAACTTAATCGGTCACGGGAGATTAAAATTTTAGAATCTCTGCTGTGTGCTGTCGTATTGCTTTCTAAAAATACCGTATGAATTTACATTCTTTCTTATGGTATATTTTCTACTATTCTTGTCAGCACATTTCATATTATCACTGTAAAATTCCCTGCTAATTTGAGGTGAAAATCTTTCATCTTTTAAGAAATATGTTTACTGGCCAACTGGTTTTCTTCTTTGAATTGATTTCTATGTCTCTGACCTGTTTTCTTCTGTTGGCCATAATTTCACTTTTTTGTTCTTCTCTCCAACAAATATTGTCATTTTTTTGCAAATATTTTCCTAGTTTTTAAATTGTCCTTTAATTTTGCTTATGGCATTTTTTTTAACCAGTTGAAGTTTTCAAATTCATATGCTCAAATTTATCCATCTCTTTCTAAGCTTTTCTCATGCTTAGAAATTCATTCTTTATCTCGAGTTTAAATATACTCCCGTAGTTAATTGCTTTGTAATTGGTTGACTTTTTGTTCCCATCTCCGTGTTCCATCTGGAATCTTGTGACTAGTATGTTATAAGTTGCAATGTGAATATTTTCTGAAATCATTATTCATTCACAAGCACTGCGAAGGGTCTGCAAAGCCCGGCACTGTGCTGGTGCTACGGTTAGAAAGGGAAATCACTCGGGAGGGAGTAGTGCTGATAACAGCAAGGTCAAGGGTTCGGATCCCCGTGCAGACCCTCTGCCGAAAATAAAAAAGGAAAGGAGAGAGAGATGTAACCAGTCCCAGCCCATAACGTGCTGAGTGCAGGGGAGCTCCTGAGCTCCATGATGTGGGTGGCCACTTTTCTTCCATATACTTCAGTTCTCAGACTCTCCTGATAGCAGCCTTGTCAGGAGAGTACTGGACCTTCACTTTTCACCAGGAGTGGGGCTGGGTTTTGGTTACATTACTTTACCTAACCTAGTCAGGCGATCGGCCAGTCGTACCACGAGATGCACCTCCCAAACACACGCCTCTCCCCGGGGGCACATTGAAGGAGCCCTGGCCAGCAAGGGCAGTCCTTTCGCTGCCCGGTCACTGATCAAGCAAGCCGTGGACCTTTCCTGAGTGCCCATCTCAGGCGTGGCAGGTGTTGCTGTGTTGCACATTCAGACGCCTGAGCCATGATCCTTGTGCTTGAAACCACAGCCCGGCTGGGGATGGGCCACCCCAGTGCAAGGTGCAGGTTATGTAGGAGAGGTGGTCAAGGAGCCTTCCTGCAGGGATGTGCTTTAGAGCATGTGCCTTACGAGGTGGCCTCTGGCCAGAGACCCAGCCCTGTGTGGCGGGACATTCAGGGAACAGCCAGGCACACTGGCCTCACTCGCTCAGGTTTGAAGGGCCCCCTTGCGCTGCACCCCCAGTCCACTCACTGCTCACCCATGGACAAGCCTCCACTGCGATCCTCTCTTCCCGACCCGCAGCCCCACCCCTGTTCCCAGCTGTAGCCAAGTGTCCTGCTTCCCTGGTGATGGGGGTCTCAGGTTGCCACGGGCCGTGGGGCTGTCAGTGAACTTACATGCACCCACCTCTCCATGACTCCCTGGGGTCGTGTCTAACACCAGCACCCTAACACCATTCCTGCCTCCCTCCAGCCACGGCTGCCTTTCTCCACTTCCTCTCCTTCTGTTTTCTCTGAACCCATTTCATCCAGCATGGATTTGGTCCTCTCTGCTTCTGCTTTCCGGGTCCTCAAGGCCACCACGCAGTTGGTGATGCACTGTGTGAACATATAGCCGTGTTCTCGGCTGAGATTTATTACCATGACACAGCACGGGTGCACAGCGAGACGGTAAGAGGGAAAGACAGCCACGTGCAGGCTCCCTGTGCTCCTCCCCACCGAGAGGGGTCACCTGAGCACACCCTCCCTCCAGCAGCAAAAGTGCAAGCAACGCAGGGCTGGTGTTTGTGCCCTGCAAGCTCGAGCCTTGACACTCAGAGTTCAGAGTTTTTGATGGGGCCAGCACCCTCCGCCTGGTGATCACCAAAGTCCCAGAGCCCCAGAAGGAGCATTGGTGTTTGCCATAGGTCGTGTTTGTGCAAGCCGTCTAGGCAGACTGGTGAGAGGCACCAGTGCATTGCCTAGGGAACCTTCCAGTAGCCGAGTTCCCAGACCCCTGCCGAGGGTGGGGCTCGCAGGCTGCCCCTTCAGAAGCAAGAGCCTCAGGCCTGCCGAGGGCGTGTGGAGGTCCTCACGAGCCCGTGTTTCTCCTGCAGCATCGTCTGCGTCGGTGGAGATGGCATGTTCAGCGAGGTCCTGCACGGTCTCATTGGCAGGACCCAGAGGAGCGCCGGCATCGACCAGAACCACCCCAGGGCCGTGCTGGCCCCCAGCACCCTCAGGATCGGTATCATCCCGGCGGGTATGGAAACCTGGGGTGGAGCCGCTGCGTAGCAGCCGCTGTGGGCATCGCGTAATCTGACCGTACTTGGTTTAATTACACACATTTCCTATAATTAGGGCTGCTTTGGGGAGGAATATTGGGTTTTTCCTTCGGGTTCATTCCTCTATTTAAATTGATTTTATCACCACACAACTATTGCATCGTTGTTGAGAGTTTGTGACCAATGAAGTGAATACCAGCGCGTGTTTGTAAGGAAACCTGTCCTCGTCTCCTGAACGCCTGCCCTGTGCAGGGTGCTCAGAATGCAGCGCTGATGCCACGCACTCTCTGCTCCTAACGAGCTGACCGTTTGCTGGCGGGCGGGCGGGCGGCGGGGCCGCGGGGCTGGGTGGGGAGGTGCCCAGCGCAGGGGGCAGGCGGTGGGGCTGCCAGGGCGGGTTTCTGGGTGGGTTTTCTAGCTGACTGAAGGAACTGGGGTTTGGGGTGCATGGGGGCAGAAGGAGCACGTGTAGGAGTCGGGAGGACAGGAGGGGACTGAGAGGGAAGGCGGGGGTGGAACCCAGGGCGGGGCCTCGCTGTCTGCAGCAGAGCTGGGCACTGTCCTCGGTGCCACTTTGGCTGGTGGATTTAGCATCTTCCTGTGAAGCGTCGCAGTGTGAAGTCAAGGTGAGGGCTGGCGTGGTCGGTTCATGGCTTTGCACAGCACGTAGCAGGGAGGAGGCGTCTTCGTCGTCTCCTCGCTCTGGGCCTGACTCTTCAGTAGCAGCTGCGGCCAGGCCCGGGCAGACCCTCCACACTGCTCGTCCGGTGACTTCCTTCCCGTGACATCTCTGCAAAGCGAGCACCCTACTTATCCCCGTTTTATGGATGAGGACAGGAGGGGCTGGGGCCCGCGTTCCCTCGTTCACCACAAGAGAACGCAGGCAGGAGCTCAGAGCTCTTCCGAGGGACAGCGGCCCCTGACCCCCATCCCCATGTGTGCCGTTCCGCCTTAGTGACCGCAGCCACTTCCTAACCCTGCACTGTCTCTGGCAGGTGACACTGCACGTTAGTGTTCACTCTGAGGAATCACCCTTCAGACTTGACGCCTCTGTCCTCAGGCAGTGACAGCTTGTGAACAATGGTACGACATTAGGTTGTCCCCTTGGGTGGTGGCACTGTGGGTGTTCTCAGTATCAAGAGTCCCTTTTAGGGGGATTTGTATTAGCATAATAGCTTGTGGCTCTGTGGTAACGGTGAGCAAGATGTTGGTCAAGGTCGTGGTTTTAATTATATATTGAAGAACAGTCCTAGTCCCCTTCCCTGTAGCTTTTGGGGAAAGTTTTGGGGAAGCCGTTGTTTGCAGAGAGGAACTTCAGGAGTTGAGTTTCGGCTTAAACAGCACACTCACTGGAGACCCGAGCCTCAGCTCTGATGAGCAGAGCCCGGCCGGGAGACGCCGGGGGAAGAAGCAGGTCTTAGCCGAGTCGGTAGAGAAAGAGCAGCCGGCAGCCCTCATAGCAACAGGTCGTTACAGCTAAACCGATGATGATGGAAACGTCCCGTCGGGTCCCCTCCTGCTCCTCAGCGTCCTGTGCTCAGGCCGGACCTCTCGGCTCCTCTACGGCAGTGAGGAGTAGGCGGGAGAGGGCGGTCGGGGGCTGCTGGCCCAGAGAGCAGAAGAGCTGACCGGCTGGGGGCAGTTGGGGGGCTCTGTGCCATGGCTGCCCTACAGCCGGGGCTTGGCTGCCACTCAAGTGACCTTGGCACAGGAGGGCCTAGACGGTTGTTGAACGGCTAACTGAGCACAGCTGTGCAAGGGGGAGCCTGCAGATCCAGCTCCACACACCCACACACTGGGGTCCCAGCCCCCGGAAGGGGCAGAGGTCACCAGCCACTTGTCTCGCTGGTTGGTGCTGCTTTGAGTGGAGTTCTGACTCCCCAATGACCCAGACAGTGCGCGTCACCAAAGTGGTTGGCCTCCTTGAGGCCACGCACACCCTGGGGACGGGTGCATCTCCCACCACCTTCCCCTGCATCCTTCGTCACTCTCTGCTGCCTCCGCACTCACGGAAGCTCTGATGCCTCCCACGTGGGGCTCCCCGGGGCTCCCAGCGGCGACGTCCTGTGGACATTCCTCTGCGTGGCGTCTCTGGGCCCACCGTACCCTCCCATGAAGACCACATGGATCTAGACCACCCAGGGGACTGGGGAGGGGTGTCTCCCCACGTGGAGGTCTGCCTGTGTTTACCTTTTATCTAACCTGACAGGCAAAGCGTGCTATCTCGTTTACTGTGTTTGTGCTTCTGCCTCATACAGGTTCATTGCTGTTTGCGTTTTGTGCTTTTGTAAACTTCCCTTCTCTGCGCTGTCCGTTTGCTTGTGGGGGACGCCCTGTCTCTCTCTAATCGACTGTGACACTCTTATCCATCGTTTCCCTTGGTGGGTACTGTGTTTCACAACTCTTCTTCTGAGTTAGGTTTTTGTCTTTTAACTGTATGAGGTCTGTTCTGGACTGCATGAATTTTGTTCTTCTGTATTCTAATTGATTTTTCCATTATGGATCTCATCTCGTTTATAAGAATTTGCCTTTTATCACCATTTGCAGACAGTACTGTTAACATCTCCAACAGTAAGCTATTAAAATTTGAAAAGTGCTTAAGAGCTAAGAAGTGTTCTTGGGGACACGCTCTGCTCCACCTGGTCAGGCTGGATGGGGCACCCGCTGGGTGCCTGGACATGGCCTCTGCCCCAGGAGAAGACAGCAGACACCCCACAGATGTGAGCACAGAGGCATTTCCCATAGTGGGCACCATGGAGACAGTGCTGCTGGAGGAGGGTTTGGGGAGAGCAGCTATGAAGGGCGTCCTTCTGCAGGGAGCCCAGGAGGCCTTTCTGGGAGGTGACAGGTGAGGGGCCAGCCATGCAGTTTGGGGTCAGCTGGTGCAGAGGGTGGCAGGTGGGAAGGAGCAGTGGGTGCTCAGGACAGAGGAGCCAGTGAGGTGGGGCCATGGGGGTGAAGGGGACAGTGGGATGTGCCAGTTGCACTCTGCCATGCAGCCGGAGGGCGTGTCAGAGGCGTTTCAGCAGGGGTGACGTTTGACGCTGCTTTAAGGCCCCTTCTGCATTTTGTTCTGGGAAGAGTGTTCTGAGTCCTGGTAAGGACACTGGTGGCTTGGACAGTGGGTGGGTCGTGTGGGATCAGCTGAGACTAGGGTGTAGATGGTGGGGATCTCGTGGGGTCTCTGAGACTTGGCACAGCTTTAGAGGTAAAGTCAGCAGGACTTGCTGGTCATTTGGAGGGAAGTGGGACAGGGAGGGTGACCCTATAAAGTTAGCTGTGGCAGCATAGGGGGACAAGGGTGTGATTGAGACCCATGAGATGCGGATCACGAGGGAGACCCCCCTGGAAGCGTGCAGCCACGAGTCACAGTAGGTCTCTACAGCTCAGGAGGAGCACTGGGTGTGGAATGAGGGTCCTGGCCTCGGTGGATGGGCTGGCTCTGGGACAGACATAATTAGAGCTTCTGAAAGGCACAGCTCCAACTGCTTTGAGACCTGACCTAACATTTTATAAATTCCAAGTCTCTTCCTGTTACCTACTAACTTTGACGTGTCAGCAAGTCTGCAGGAAAAAGTCGTCGTTTATGCGGTCCTCTGTCGAGTGCTATCCTTCAATGGCACCTACTTCTCTTAGCATCAGCTCCCATTTCATGTAACGTACCTGAGGCACCGAGAGGCCAAGGAAACAGTATGTGCGTAGCAGGAGAAATCTCCCTGAAGCCAGGTCCTTCTGCACAAACGGGAGCTGGGGAAGTGGCAGATAAAGGGGCTTCTAAGCTGCATCCAGCATCTTTTCCACGGAAGAATGTCAGACCAGAGGGGACGCTCGCTGTCTGTCCTCATGTTAAAAAAATTTGTTATTTTAACTTTGTTGTTTCTTCTGAAAAAGGCAAGAGCAACAATTCACTACTTTCTGTGTCTGTGAAAGCAAGGGAAAACAAAATTATTCCATTATATATATATTTTTACTGTATACATTTAAGGTATACAACGTGATGTTTTGACATACATATACATAGTGAAATGATTACTAAGGCCAAGCAAATTAACATAACTATTATTTCACATAGTTTTTTTGTGTGTACCTCGCATTAAAATTTGAGGTTAAAATTAAAATTTGACGGTTTTGCGTGACCTCTGCTGGATCCAGCTGTTTCAAAAGTCTGTGGAGAATTCTAGGTTTTGAATGATGTTTCCTTTCATTTCCTTATGGTGCAGAATTTGTTTCTTTCTGTGATGACGTAGGTTCAGCGATGGACTGACGTATCTGCCCGCTGCCTGCTCTGTCCCAGCCCGGGGCGACTGGGCTTCCAAGGGGGGCACATCGCAGACTGGAGGTGCTCACCTTTGTGCGCTGCCAGGAGGGGAGTGACGCATATTCAGCCAGTTCAGTAGAGGGCACCTGCGAGGAGGGGGCTTCACGGGGACCCTGAGAACACAGGGGACCCGAGTCACTCAGCCTGAGTGTCAGGGAGACTACTGAAGGGGTTGATGCTGAAACTGAGTCATGCCCGCTGAGCACAACATGGGCAGGCAGAGAAGGAGAGGGGACAGTGCCAGTCCCAGCGTCTAGGATGTGAGACCACGTGGTTCCCTTTAGCAGAAGGGAAACGTGGCTCATGCTTGACAGTCACGAAGGCCTTACGCACTACATGAGGGGTTCGAGCTGTGCCCCTCGAGCTCTAGGGAGACACTGGTGCAGGGAAGTGTCGAGAAACAGTGGCCAGCTCTGTGTTTCTAAGCCAGAAGCATTTGAAGGCTGAAGATGCCTTCTTTTTTTTTTTTTATTTACTTTTTAAAAAACAATAAATACTTAACCTAAAACTGTCAATTGGACCAGTCCCAGCCTCTCCTGCAGGTGTGTGCACTGATTCACAGTAGAGCTCCTAGTCCTGCTGGCCCTTCTGTCTTTACCGTCCGGGGGTGGTGGAGCTGGGTAGGCTGGTGAGCACATGCAGTGAGTGGCACATTGGTCCCCACTGTCCTCCCATAGGTCGCATGGTTGGGTTAAAAACCTAGTTACCTGCAGATAGCACAGCAGGAAGAAGAGCAGGCAACATGAGCATCTTACTCCGAGGAGTCCTGACATTCACCCAGGCTGGGGAACCAAAGGTCTTCTATGAACACACACACATACACATGTATGTGCACACACACTTGCACACGCGTGCACGCACATACATACACACAGGTGCGTGCCCACATACACATGCATATGTCACCGCTGGGTCAGGGCAGCCCTTCGAGACACTGTCTGGCACAGGAGGAGACCATCTGAAGACAGAAGCGAAGGAGCTCCCTCTGCCTGGCCCTGTGGTTGAACGTGGGGGTTCCTGACGCCCGGATGCTTCTGCGGGCAGTCTCGGGCCTTACTCCAGCAGTCCTGGAGACTGGCACTTGGCTGCACAGCTGCCATCTCGGAGGACATGAGGTCAAGTCAAGCTGAAGCCATCCTGCTTTAGGACTCCTCAGTAGGACCGAGCATGACCTGTCCCCAGCCTCAGGGGACCAGCACTCTGACCAGGCTGTTACTATTCCACCGGCCAGGGCTCACATCTACACATGTCGGAGAACAGGGCAGACTGACATGTCGGAGGGCAGGGCAGTGGCCGAGGACAGCAAGAAGAGCATCCCAGATGCCTGGTGCCAGCCTTAGCTCCTGGCTTCCATTCCTCAGCTCCTTGCCAGCTGGGCTGTGGGGACACTCCAGGGGATGCCAGGTGGAAGGTCTGGGCTGGGTAGAGCAGGGGAAATACGCTTGCACAGCGCTCCCTGGGACATTGGCCTTCTCGAAGGCCCTGGGGGTCTTAGAGCCACAGGGCCCAACCTCCCTACAGCACGGTCTCTCCCCAGGGAGGACCGGACCCTCCCTTAGGTCCAGTCCACCAGTGAACTGCTGCCTGCAACTCCTCCTCCTGGTCCCGACGCGGGCACTCTCTACGCTGGCCTGCTGCAGACGCCCTCTGAAGACCAGAGAATTGGAACTGAGACAGATGGAGAGGCTAGCTTGGAGTTAAGGAGGTGGTCTCTAAGGACTCAGTAACAGATTGGGGACTGGGACAGGAGAAGTGGCAGCGAGAGTGGCCCCAGGTCTCTAGGAAACTGGGGGCTTGTTGGATGTGGTGCACCTACCGGGGGCCCAATTGCGGCCTCGGGCAGGTGTGTTAGTCTGTGTGTTGCTGTGATAGAATACCTGAGTCTGGGTAATTTATAAAGAAAAATGGTTTATTTGGCTCATGATTCTGGGACAGCTACATCTGGTGTGGGCCTCAGGCTGCTTCTACTCATGGCGGAAAATGGCAGGGAGCCGATGGGTGCAAGATCATATGGCGAGATGAAGCAAGGGGGGCGCGGGAGGTGCCAGGCTCCTTTAAAAACCAGCTCTCACAAGAACTAATAGAGCGAGAACTCACTCATTAATCCCCCCTCCTCCAGGGACAGCATTAATCTATTCACAAGGGATCCATCCCCATGACCCAAACAGCTCTCAACACTGCCACATTGGGGGTCAGATTTCAACATGAGTTTTGGGGGGACAACATACCTAACCTGTCACAGGTAAAATGCCCACTCTGTGCCTCAGTTTTCTCATCCACAAAATTCTAATTGAGCAAAATAATCCCTGAAACCTATTAGAAAACTCAGTTTGCCTACCATCTTGATGGCCCAGAAGGACGCAGGTGACGTGGAGAGCGAATGTGTGCCCAGTCCAGGGGCAGGGCCCGTGAGTCCTCTGTTTTCTCTGTAGAATTCAAATGCCTTTATGACCTGAGCCATCTCACACCTATTTAATCAATAGGAAGTGTTTACAGTTACTTGCTATTGAATGACCTTTGACAGTCTAGAAACCTGGAGCTGGCCCAGCGTGCCCAAGGCGTGGCCCGGGGCCTGACGTCTGAGCTCTGTCCAGTCACAGCCCTCCCCAGAGGAGCCGCCGTTAGGTCGGCCACGGTTGAGGTCGGCCACCCGTTTTTATTGTGGTTGTAGATTTTGTGGTTGTAAAGGATGACGTGGCAAGGTCAGAAATACTTGCTTTTTACCCCAGGACAAAGCCCTGTATGAAGTTCCCTTATAAAATTTTTAGTTTTCCTATGATGTCTGTGTGATATAGAGCAATTAGATCCAAAATGGACCCAGAAATAAGGAATGGACTTTGGGAGTCCTGGGCTTATAGAATATGGAGCAACGTCAAAACCACACACTCCTCTTGTTCTTATTTGCGGTCATTGCTGAATTTCCACTGACTAGAAGGAATTGGACATACAGTGACAGCTGACCACACGCAGGGAGGCTGGATGTCTGTTGGTTTTTGTTGTGAAGGATGATTTGCGAGGAGTGTAAACGCCACCCAGGCATCAGAGCCGAGGTCCCGGGGACATTATGTGAAGTTCCAGGGTGAGGAGGACTTACCTCTGGCCGTGCGGTGAGGTCATTAAATAGCTCTCTTCGCGTTTGTTCTCTCAGAAATGCTGATTTTTGTTTCTCAGGTGCCCTTGGTTATAAAGATGAGGGGGGCGGGAGATAGTCTGAAACCACATAGTTTTTCTTAGATGCTGTTAATTACATTTTAAGAATTAGTCACTCCTATAATGTTAATGTTTATTTAAAAATTTTTCACTTTTTGTCTCATTTTTGAAATGAGATGTAACTCATGTCTTTAGGGTGAAAAAAAAGAAAAAATACATAGTAAAAGTGCGTGTGCGTGTACATTACGGACCCTCGCGAGCCCTGCGCCAGCCAAGTGGTCTCAAGCGGCACCGGGTTCTGGGACACTGCGAGATGACCAAGAGGGCTCGCGACCTAACCCTTCTGTGCGGACCCATGAACTTTCAGACGTCACTTACGAGCAGAGACCCGTAGACTGTTGTGGGGCTTAGGGCAGAGCACCCGGGACGTAAACACATGGACCTGTAAACACATGTGCTTGCTCCCTAGTGAGTGGTTCTGTGCCTGCGACGGTATTATGCAAATGGTAGTTACTGTCACACAGTTTATTCCGGGGGAATCGAGACTAGGGTGTTTCAGCTACTCAGCAGATCTGTTAAGTATTCAGACTGCTGAGCCCTTCCTAGACCTACTGAGTCAGAATCTTGGGTGTGGGGGCTTAGGAATCGCTGTTGTAAGCCCCTCAGGAGATTTTGTGTGTACTCAGGGTTGAGAACGCCAACCTCAACCTTGTGACCCAGCTAGGACAAGACAAGCCATGGGAGGACCTGCAGCCGTGACCCGTGAAACAGATGATGACCCATGTGCCAGGGCAGCATGCCATGCGTTGACACCTCCCCAGCACTCTGAGGCCACACTGGTCACCCCCACCTTACAGATGAGGAAGCGGGGCCCTGGCCACAGTCAAGTGCTGGATGCTCGCCGTGGTCAGTGGGTGCAGAGCAGGTACAGCCAGACTCCCCCCTGCGTGTGAGCTGGCACAGCTCTTCGCTATGAACCGAGTCGTGTCTTGGTGTGAAAACCGCTTTACTGGTGTTTTCCCATGACCTTCCAGTTGACCTTGCTTTGCACACATGCTCCCGCTGGCGATGCTCCAGGCAGACTCCTTTTGCCCTTATGTCTGGGCTGTGATGTGCCCCTGCCAGACTCCCTGGGGGCCAGGAAGAGAGGCGGGGAGGACACATGGCCGTTGCTGCAGGCGTTCCCTGGGGGCTCCTCTCGATGCCAGCAAGGGGGCATGTCACCAGCAGCTCTGTAAGGCGCTACTTGATATTATTGCAAGGTCAGTCTCGATGTCTTTGATGCATCGTCTCAATATTCATTTTGAAATTCTATTCCTTCTTATCTACTCCATGGCCAAGGAAGAAAATTAATAGGGTAACACTCAGTTAGTTAGAAGGCTGCTACGGTTTAAAATTATTGTAACGGTATTAAGGACATTTACCGTCCCTGTTTCAGGGTCAACAGACTGCGTGTGCTATTCAACGGTGGGCACGAATGACGCAGAGACCTCAGCTCTGCACATCATCGTCGGTGAGTCCCTTTCTCGGTGATTTACACCCAACTGACAGGTCCCAGTAGCGTCCCGAGCAAATGCACAGGCAGACCCACCTTCCCACCGTTCTCAATGCCTTGGCCTTGCCATGGGCAGCCCACGTTGGCCGCTTCCTCCCGTCTCTGCACAGCCCTTCGCTCACCCCCTTCCCGTCCTGTCTCCCCCCAACAGTCAGAGGGACCTTTTGGAAGCTCAACCCATCGTGCCACACCCCTGCCCAGAACATGGGGGTGCACGTGACAGCCTGCCTCCTGGCCTGGGGCCTGTGTCCCCATGTGTCCCCGTGTGTCCCTGCGCCCTGGCCAGCCACCTCCCTCTGTCCTATAACACACCCCACACCACGTCCCAGTGCTCTCTCTGCACTCTTGTCTCAGAACTCGCCCTGGCCCAGCCCCTTGCGGGCACACTGGGTCCCTGGTCCTGCGTCATCTTCTCCACAGAAGCCATCGTTTACTCCTCTGGGTGCTGCTGTCCCTGGGGGCGGGAAGCTACCTGTGCTCCTCATCATGGCCGTGTCTGTGCGGTGGGGACAGTTGGCTGTGCCACAGTTACCTGCAGTCGACTGGCACATCAGGGGCTGCTCCAGGCACTGAGTCAAAAAGACAGGCGGGGCTGTGACACTGCTTGAGCTCAGCAAGGCGCCTGTGTGACAAATGCGTAGTGCCCCTCCCGTCCCTGTTCATGGTGTCGTGGTGTCTGACCCGAAGTCAACAGATTTTATGTTTAAAAATAGCCACTCAGGGTTTTATATTTTAACACGCTATGCCCCATCTCCTCCTTCTCCAGTCCACCTTTCATTCGTGGGTACATTCTCGTTCTGTCCCCACAGAACCGCTCCCCAAGCCTGTTTTGGAAATCTGAGTCAGGTTTTATCATTTGAATCAGAACCACACGGATCGTGGCGTTGAGTGCTCTCTGTGTGTTTTACGTCGTCACTAAGCACCTCCTCTGCGAGTATGTTCTGGGGACAGAGTGGCAGGTTCAGGGGGGCAGGGACCGTGGTTCCACGTGCATGTCTCCCACAGGTGACTCTCTGCCCATGGACGTGTCCTCGGTGCACCACAACAGCACGCTGCTGCGCTACTCGGTGTCCCTGCTGGGCTATGGCTTCTACGGTGACATCATCAAGGACAGCGAAAAGAAACGGTGGATGGGGCTCGTCAGATACGACTTTTCAGGTAGCTCACCAGGCAGCGCCCCGCGTGTACAGACAGGAGGCTCAGGGCCTCGCCCTCCTGCGGCCACGACGTGGCCAGTCTGGACCTGAACCCGGGATGTTGCGATCCAGACGCGGGAAATGTGACGGGCTCCGTGAGAGACGTGATGCGTCCCAGAATGGCAGTTGATGGGCACCCCGGGGATTCAGGCAGGCGGTGTCTCGCACATTTGAAGGGGAAGTTTCAGTGGGAAAAAGTTCCTTTTCTAACCACCCGGGCGTCTTAGTCACAGTGGCGGGAACTTCCCTGTGAAGAAATTCAGCCTTAGACGTGTGGCCGGAGCCCGCCGGGACTTCAGGCACATCGTCCTTTAGCTCATGCAGCAAAGGTGCTGTCCTGTCGCAGTCATACAGCAGCAGCCGTCGTGCGTGTGGCACACACGTGCCCAGCACCTGCTGCGGGCCAGGCCCTGGTCTCCATGCCGCCCTGCCAGGCCCGGAGACCGGTGGGGGTGGCGGGGGGTGGCGAGCGCTCTCCAAAGGTGTCGCGTTCTGCACGCACTGGGCGTTCACGGCAGAGAGAACGGCACAAGGAGGCCGAAGGACGTGCCACATCCCGCCTACCCTCCCTCCAGGTTGGCGGTCCTCAGACCGCAGTGGGCATCGTGTCCCCGAGGGCTTGATAACCCCAGACTGGGGAGCCCACCGCGAGCGGGTCTACCAGGCTCCGTGCCGGGCTGGCGGGGCCTCGGGGACAGGCCTCTGCTCTCTTCCGCCTGGTCACAGAGCTAGAATGAGGGAGGGAGGAATGGAAGCAGCTCGTGTAAAGCAGATGCAGCCCGCACGCCGCAGGCGGAGTGTGCAGTGCCATCCTGTGTCAGGCCATCTATGTTGCTTATAACAAAATACCTGAAACAGAGTCATTTATAAAGAAAAGCAACATTTATTGCCTACAGTTTCTGAGGCTGGGAAGTCCAAAGTCCATCTGGTGGTGGCGACAGTGACCCAGGGGTTTCACACTGCAAGATGGTGGAAGCAGAGAGAGCAGAGAGAGACACAGACAGACTCTTGTACTCCCCTTTTAAAGCCCTCAGAACCACGCCTCTGACCACCATTTTTAACCCATTCACTACTGCAGGGTCCTACAATCCAACCACTTCTTCAAGGCCCCACCTTTCAATCACCATCATAGGATTTGCCACCCTCTTAACAGTCACAGTGGGGGCCAAGTTTCTAATACATAAAACTTGGGGGACACAATTCAAGCTTCAGGGAGTTTTGGGGGACATAATCCAATCCACTACACATCTTCTCAGCTCCTACAGGCTGAAAAAGAAGAGCTTTGAAAAGACGTAGGATTTGACGTTCTTTTGTTCACATGGATTCCTGTGCATTCTAATGAATTCCATTTGTCTGGTCCCTGCCCTTTATAGGTTGCTTTTGGGTAAATCTGTATTAAATTAAATTAAATAATTCCAAATACTAGAATCTAACTCTTTTCTTTGTGAGAGAAAAGAGTAGGAACTTGGTAAGCTTTATGTAACTTTAAAAGATCTCATTAAAAACTGTAGGGTGACTTGAAAATTAACATGTGAGAAATGCCAAAATTATATATTTACCCAAACCTTAATTAAGAAAAGAGACACTCAGGAAATCAGAAAAGCCACGAGGACTTCCGTAAACGATGAATGCCACTTTCCTGCCCCCCGTCATTGAGCCTGACGTGTCTCCGCTGGGCAAGCCCCTCTGGGAAGCCACCCGCCGCCCCTCCCGCCCGGTGCGTGCCCCCCACCCCCACGCGGTGCCTGCCACAGTCCCCGAGTGCTCTCCGCAGGGTGGGTTTGAGTTTAGGCCTGTGAGGTAGGACGTGTCCGGCTGTTCTGGGCAGAGTGGAGGGTCAGATCAGCGAGAACAAGGGTGTGGAGACGGTGTGCTCTGCTCTGGACACCTGGAGTTTCAGGGGCTGGCGGGACATCTGGGGGGCCCATCTGGTAGGCAGAAAGGGGGACCGTGGCATCTGGAGGGGCAGCTGGATGATGGAGGAGCGTTCCCCACAAGCACCCCGTTAGGAGCCTGGCTGCTTCCCTGCCCCTTAGCAAGGAGCCGGCTTGCAAGGCTGCTCACCAGGGGTTCAGCCTCCTCCTGGGACTCTCAGGGGAGGAGGGGGACAGAGGCCAGAGCCACCATGCAGGGAGCGGGTAACAGCTACCTGGATGTGCCCCTCCCTGAAGGGGCAGGGGGAAGGTGGGTGCCAGGGAGGGCCAATCTGGAAGCTGTTTCTCCATGTAACAGATGCTTTCTTAGCTTGTCCCATGTGCCCAGCCCACGCTAGGTACCAGGTGGAGCCAGGTGAGTGGCAGGAGTGGGTGGGGGACATTGGGAGCTGAGCTTCATGCAGGCCAAGGTCGGTGGGAGCCAGAACCCTCTTGTCGGCAGCTCCCTTCACCAGCAGGCCAGACACACGTGTCATCCTCTGGTGGGGACGCCTGACGAGGTGGGGCCTGGGCACCGTGTCGAGGATGGAGGCCTCAGTGTGCTGGGGGTAAGGTGGGGGGCAGGTCCCTCAGGCACCCCAGATGTGAGCTGGACAGAGTGGCCATGCAGGGAGGTGCCAGCCCCAGCGTCAGACATGGAGTGGCGTCCCCTCAGACTCGAGGGACGTGGCCTTGTCCCCTCTCATGCCTACTGCCCACTCCCTGCTGTGCTGCTCAGCAGCTTTCCTGGACAGCTGGTCAGATTCCCACCAGGCCAGCTGAGGGTGGCTTTGCCCCCCAGCATGCTGGAGACATGGGCAGCACCATGCACAGCTTGCCACAGTTTGCCTCAGGCGCTGGCCACAGTCTTTGGGTGGCAATGCTGTCCTGCCCCCCAGCCCTTGTCCTGAGCTCTTCTCGGACCCCACAGTTGTCACATGCGACCCTGGCGGGGGCCAAGCCATGCAGAAGCTGGGATTGTTCAGGCCACGAGGGCTCATGATGGCCGAGACTCCCTTCTACCTGCATGGAAGGCAGCCCCAGGGGCCGGTAACCCAGCGCACCAAGTCCCTGCCTGCTCCTGTCACCACTGGGTCCCGGAAGGCGCTGGCACTGTGACCAGATGTGCTATCTCCCGGGGGAGGGCGGAGACTCTGCAGCTTCTCTCTGAAAGCGGCTGCGTCTTAGCTAGATTGGCTCTCACTGACCGATGTCCTCGCCGCACTCTGTTCCCAGGTTTGAAGACCTTTCTGTCACATCACTGCTATGAAGGAACCGTGTCTTTCCTCCCTGCACAGCACACGGTGGGATCTCCCAGGGACCGGAAGCCCTGCCGAGCCGGGTGAGTGCACCTCGCGTGTTTCTTTTGCAGGTGGAGGGAAGGAAAGCAGGGCTGCTGGGTTTTGTCCCTGTCATGGACGTGAGTGCAGGAGTATTTTCCAAATGTCTGTAGGAAGCTACTGGATTTAGCACGCCCATGGGACAGCGAAGGTTTGTGTAGGGCTTTGTGATTCGCGAGCATGAACACTGTGCAGATGGCTTCTCACCCTGTCTGTCCCTGTGATCTGCACAGGCCAGGACAGCCGTGTCCCGTAGGAGGGTCAAGTGCTAGGCCCAGTCCCACATCGACCGTTGGAGTCAGGGCTCACATCCACCTTGTCTGCTCCTGTTGGGGGCTCTCTTTGCCCCCTTTGGGGGTCTAGTGGACAAAAAAATACATGCAAGAGAGGGTGAAAGACAGAGCACTTCATCGACAGCCATGCGTGTGCGGGACGCTGTGAGGGGGAGGACCCCTGCCTGGTCACGCTGGCCTGGGTGGATCGTGTGCTGTCCACAGGAGCCTCCCGTCCCCACCCGCGCTGAGACCCTGCGCATTTCAGCCCGTGCTCCATGGCAGGAGCTCACCTGCGGCCCGGAGAGCCGGCCAAGGACCCCTTGAGCCCCGTGGAAAGGCGGGGGGCCTGTCAGCAAGGGACCAAGAGGGGAGAGCCAGGCAGCTGCCACAGGAGAGGACACAAGAGGAGGGTCCACATGGGGGAGGGGAGACTGAGAGCCCACGACAGCTGGAGAAGCTCATGGTCTTTCTCATAGATTTGGCCGTTGCACCCTCTGCAGTGCGTGTGTGTGTGTGTGTGTGTGTGTGTGTGTGTGTGTGTGTGTGTGTGTGTGTGTGTGTGTGTGTGTGTGTGTGTGTGTGTTTGGCCGTTGCACCCTCTGCAGTGTGCGTGTGTGTGTGTGTGTGTGTGTGTGTGTGTGTGTGTGTGTGTGGTACACGAACTAATAAGCAGTAACCCCCCACACAATATATTCAATAATATCTGACCAGTTTAAAATAGAACCTTAAATAAATCTTGAAATTAGTTGTCCCAGGCTGTGTGGCCACATTAGCAACATGGAGCGTCCCCCTAACCGTCACCCTAGCTGTTCTCTGTGCTCTGCGGCTGGTCTGAGGACATGGAGACGGTTTCATCCTTTCTGTGTCATTCAGACTTGGGAGCTTCCTTCCCCCAGGTCCTTTACTTCTTTTTTTTTTTTAAGTTGACCAGTAAGGGGGTCTTAACCCTTGACTCAGTGTTGTCAGCACCACGCTCTCCCAGTGAGCCACGGGCCGGCCCTCCTTTCCTTCTTGAAGGGAAGAATTTAAGACCCTAAAATCAGAATATTTAGGGCCGACCCCGTGGCGCACCCCGTGGCCTACCCCTGGGAGCGCGGCGACGCTCCCGCCGCGGGTTCGGATCCTATATGGGAATGGCCGGTGCACTCACTGGCTGAGTGCCGGTCACAAAAAAGACAAAAAATAAATAAATAAAATAAAATAAAATAAAATCAGAATATTTAGAGGCAGGTGCTGTCGCAAAACTCAGTTATCGATGAGCCAATTTCTCCCGTGTCAGCACCTGTCCGGCTGACGCACGTGAATGCAGAGGTGGCCGAGGCCAAACTGCGTTCTAGATTACTAAGTCCTGAGTTAACTGCTCTGAGTTGTTTATTTGCTTGTTATTGATTGCAACAAAAAAACACTGTATTATTTGTTATCTGAAAGTAAATGAACTCTCACGCCAGGACTCTGTTGGTGGGATTTGTACCTTAAGCAAAAATCTTCTCTAGGTATAATGTAAGTGTCCTCATATTAAGCTTATTACGATGTTTATAAATTTTAGAGGACGTATTATGTGTAATTTTAAAAGTAGATCTAATTTTCAGCATTCAAATTAGTATGCAGAAAAAGGTATTTTTAGTTAAGCCTTTGAAATTGAACTTTTCAGTATAATGAAAAGAATTTAAATACTCTTATATGCCAAGACGATGTACTTCAGTTGCTGAATTTACATATTAGAGAAAAGGTGATCTTGTTTTTGTCTTTCAGATGCTTCGTTTGCAGGCAAAGCAAGCAACAGCTGGAGGAAGAGCAGAAAAAAGCATTATATGGTTTAGAAAACACTGGTACTTCTTTTTAAACATGTTTTAATCGAAGCATAAGTGATTATACGTATTTGGGTCCAGTGTTGACTGTCGTTGCTTGTGTACAGTATGCGATGATCGAATCATATCATCACGTTCACTGTTGCAAACTGTGATTATCCTTCGTGTCCCTTACCCAATGCGCCCACCCCAGCGTGACAATCGTGTGTGTCGTGGCTTTAGTTTTTGCAGACTTCCGGCACATGCCTCTTCCCACCGTCCGTCTCTTCGTTTTTGTCTCCGCATTGCACTCTGCGTCCGTTTTCTCTCGAGCTCCAGAAACTGCTCATTTCCACTTATCTGACTTGGGGAATAGTTTATTTTGTGGGAAGGCCCACGCGGGCCGTCTTCCCCTGAACTGCTGATGTAACGCCAAGCCAGGGCTCCTGTTCCCGCAGGCTCTAGAATGTTCTGTCAGGGCGTGGTAGTGAATAACATCGATCTCTGTCACAACTGCTCAACTCTGTTGTAGCGAGAGCAGCCACAGGCAGTATGTAAATGAATTGCCATGGCTGTCTGCCAATAAAACTTTATTTGTATTAGAACACGGTGGTGTTAACACCAAGGCCAAGGTTCCGATCCCCGTACTGGGCAGCTGCCAAAAAACAAAACAAAACAAAAAGATAGAAAAACTTCATTTGTAGACACAAAAATTTGAGTTTCATATAATTTCTTTTTTGTTGTTGTTTATTTACTAGTATTATTTTTTTTTACTTTCTAAGATGTGGAATAGTTGGGGGTGGGGGAGGGGCAGGAGGAAGGAGGGGGGCAGGTCGAGGCCCGTGGCACCCCCTCATCCTGGCAGGGGAGACCAGGGGGCTTCTGGTGGCAGCTTGGTGGTCATCACTGGGCTGGTTGCAGATGTCCGGGGAGTGGGAGGGGTGCGTGGCTGAGTCCCTCGGCCCCTCGTATAATTTCTACATCACAAAATACTATTATTCTTTTGATACTCTCCAACTATCTAAAATTGTGAAAACCATTCTTAGCCTACAGGCCATACAAAGGCAGATGGCAGGCTGGATTTGGTCCACGGCCGTGTCTCACTGACCCCCTGCTCTAAATTTCTGTCCAAAAGTCACTGTGTGAAGAGAAGTAAAAATAATTGTGCCGTTTGCCAAGTGACCCATTGGGTCCAGCACTTGGTGCAACTTCCTGAGGCAAGTGGACAGCTCCGTGGTCAATATTTTGGGAGTTGATGACAAAGAGTAGATTGCATGAAGACTTTGTACTAAACATATCACCAAAATGAAAGCCTAGAGTGTCCAAACCATGGGGAGCATGGATGAGCCCATGGGATCATCTGCCCTTCGTGGTGGGACGTCTGCCACTGTGTCATGCTGAGCCGTAACGTGTGCAATGGTTCTCTCTGCTCCAGAGGAAGTGGAAGAATGGCAGGTCATCTGTGGGAAGTTTCTGGCCATCAACGCTGCAAACATGTCGTGTGCTTGTCGCCGGAGCCCCATGGGCCTGTCCCCGGCTGCTCACCTGGGAGATGGGTCTTGCGACCTCATCCTCATCCGGAAATGCTCCCGGTTCAACTTCCTGAGATTTCTCGTCAGGCACACCAACCAGTGTGACCAGGTAAGTGGGATGCTTTCTGCACGTGCTCCGTGTCAGCGAGTGGTTTATATGTGGGCAGTCCCTGATTTACATATTGTAGTCCCTGATTTACATATTGCAGTCCCTGATTTACATATTTACATCCATTACCTAACTCAAAGGAAGGAGACACAAGTTCTTTTGTTTGCATTTCATGAATTTTAAACTCCCAGTCACGGTTACTCCTTGTAGAATTTCATTTAAAATCATAAGTCTTCGAGCACAGGAACTACAAGGCATGAATGATAAACATGTATATAACTTCCTACCTGTCTTTTCTCTTCCTATTTAAAAGCAGAGCAAAGTGATTGGGTCAAGTTTTATGTGCTGCCCTCGCAGGTCACTTAAAATAAACTCTTTCGGGCCGACCCCGTGGCGCACTTGGGAGAGTGCGGCGCTGGGAGCGCTGCAGCGCTCCCGCCGCGGGTTCAGATCCTATATAGGGATGGCCGGTGTGCTTGGTGCGGCCGGTCACACACACACAAAAAAAAAAAATTAAAAAATAAAAAAAATAAACTCTTTCGGCTCTCAGAAGTGGCTTCTGCTCAGACCCTCCTGCCACGCTTCCCGTCGCCGCGTCCCGTCGCCGCGTGTGGCGTCCTTGAGGTGGTTCACACGAATTAGACCCGAGTCTAGTAGTGCCGGGAGAACTGGAGCTTCTGGTCCAGGCTCCAAGTTTAGTAAAATTTGTTTTTTTAGTTAAATTGTATTGAAGATCTAGTTCAATGCTATGGCTATGTGGCTTTTTTGAAAAGTGTCTGTCAAAAAAGAGAACAAAAAATTCTACACGTCGGGGCCGGCCCGTGGCTCACTCGGGAGAGCGTGGTGCTGACAACACCAAGCCAAGGGTTAAGATCCCCTTACCGGTCATCTTTAAAAAAAAAAAGAAGAAAAAGAAAAGAAAATTCTACACCTCACTGCTGATTAAATACCAGAATTCTTGGAAAGGTGTTATTGTAGCTGAGTTGTGATTCCTGGAAGTACTGGTCGTTTTGACAAGTGCCGGGGCAGGTAGGGCCACACTTCTCTCCACCTGTAAGTGGTGAGGTCAGCAGGAAAGGTCACTCAGAGGCGCTGCCTGGTGGCTGTGTCCTCTGCAAAGGGCGCACCCTGTGTGCTCGGAGTTGGAGAGCCCACTGACCCCACGGGGAGCCGGGAGAGAGTGTCGCGGGGCGGGCATGCTACTGCCCCAGCACGATGACCCAACGAGCTGCTTTTCCTTTCACTGTCTCTTGGCAGTTTGACTTCACTTTTGTTGAAGTTTATCGTGTCAAGAAATTCCAGTTTACTTCGAAGCGCGTGGAGGACGATGACAGTGACCTCCAGGAGGAGGGGAAGAAGCGGTTTGGGCAGATCTGCAGCGACCACCGCTCCTGCTGCTGCACCGTCTCCAGCAGCTGCTGGAACTGTGACGGGGAGCTCCTGCACAGCTCTGCCATTGAGGTCAGGTGAGTGCAGGGGTCCCGCAGCCCAGACGCTGCCCAGGCCCCGGGCTTCGCAGGGCACTTTTCATCCCACGTGTCAGATGTGCAAGAAGGTGCCCTTTTCTGAACTCAGGAAGGATGCTAGGGCTTGGAGTCGCGTGCGTCGTGGCCTGCAGGTGACTTCCACAGGTTTGGAAGCCCCCCACCTTATCCTGGGTCTCTTCGCACCCTGCACCCCGGCACGCGTGCATCAGTCCTTGGCCTGGCGTTGCCTCTCTCCTCCTCATTAGCTAAAAAAGCACACGCGGGAAACCACCTTCATGGGCACTCCCTAAGTCCTTGGTCCAGAGTCCTCCAGGAGACGTCCAGCCTTAAGGGGCCGGTTCAGTGCCACGTGTTGGCGCTCAGTGCCAGAGTGGCCGCGGGCAGAGGGGCTGGGAAGGGCAGCCCGACGCGGCAGGAGGGACAGGAGGAGGAGCCCGGGGGAGGCTGGGTGTGTGGCCGCCACACGGACCCCGAGGCCTCACCGGCTCTGCCCCATCGTCCCATGGGGAGCAGCTCACCCTAGCCAAGCTCACTCGCTGGGGTGACGCTGAGGATCAGAGCTCGAGGCGTCCTGGGCAGGCGACTGAATTAGGTGTGGGTGTGCACATTCTGTGAGGCTGGGAACACTGGAAGACGAGGGAAGGATTCCGTCCTGCCTGCCAGTGTGTCTGAGATCTTGGTCCACCTTAAGGAAAGCAGCCTGGCGGCTCATTGCCATGTGGAGGAAGGTAAGGCCGCTGGCACAGGCCACACCTGCTGTGTTGGGAGGTGGGTAGGGGACGTGCCTTTGGTGCTTCACGGCATTTGAGAGGTGTGTGTGCACCTGTTTACAGCCCCCCACTTGAGGTGACCCTGTCCACCTGCTCCCTTTCCTTTCGGTCAGTGTGACAACGATCACCCAGCATGTGCCTAAGGACCAGAAGCTGGCAGAGGTCCCAGGAAAACCCACCAAGCCAGTCAACCGCGTGCACAGGCATCTGGCTTCTGAGGACTCATTGTACAAGTTAGGGAAGTAGAAGTATTTTTAATGCTAGCTTATGTATTTATTAAAAGTATTAAATAGGATACTTTGAAAATTAGGAACAGCATTCTTTAAATATACACCATATGTCTTGATAAATATTACCATGCCTTGCACAGCATATCACTTAGTTGTGGGGTTTTGGTTACTAAAGTGTGTCTGAGGAGGTTGTGGCGTCCTTAACAACTGAAATAAACGGGCTGTCCTCTGTGGGAAGGTGGCCCTGCTGGCTAGGACCCGGATCCTGCTCTGACTGCCCAGCCCCTGGGCAGGGGACCTCCGGGGCCTCCAGCCTGCTCCTCAGACCCCCGGGCTCCCGCTAGTGCCAGGCCACGTGTCTTTCTGGAGGGAACACTTTCCACACGTCTCTTACATGCATGGAGTTGCCCTGCAGTGACCCCTCAGGGCCCTGCGAGCTCATTACTGCTGAGGAAACTGAGCCAGGCGGAGTGGGCACACACGGGATGGGTTACTCTGCGATCGGGCGGGGTGTTGGAATTAGGATCAGATCTCCTGATGCCTTGTGTTTTCCACTTGGCCATCAGCACCCCTTTACAAAATAGGACTCTGGGGAGTCTCAGTCGGTCACTCTGTGCCCCACAACCTACAGTTGCAGGGCTGGACCCTGACAGCCTGCGATGGTGCCTGATGGCTCCATGGTCAAGGAGCCCCCACGCCGCCCTGTCCAGGTGTGGGGCTCAAGGCCAGCTGTGAGTGGGGAGACATACGTGGGGTTTCAGTGTGGCCCTTTGTCTCTGCAGGGTCCACTGCCAGCTGATTCGACTCTTTGCACGAGGCATCGAAGAGAATCCCAAGCCAGAGGCACAGAGCTGAGAAGCCGCGACAGACCACCCGCCTTCCCGCGCTCGGGAACGCGAAGGCCACTGAAGATGACTGCAAACCAATTATGTGGATATATACATTTAAATTTAGAAATTTATTTTTGATAGTTAAATCTTGATTTTAGAAAAATATCTTTGTCAACAATTTCTGTACATATTTGGCATTTTAAGTTCTGTGTGAATCCGTGGGCTGCATTTCACATGACTTACCGTCAGCAATGGCACTTTTTGATTTGGGGCGTTGGCTTCTTAGATTTTAACAATGTCAACAGCGCAGTTTTTAAAATGGCCCGTTCGTGGCTCTATTGCAATAATTTTAGGGACATTATAATGTGAGTGCTTTCCACGGAGGTCACAGGATCAGGACATGGGGTAACTGCCAGGCCGGGTCACTCCAAGCCACTTTGCAGGGCTTGTCCTGTGTTTATGACCAGGTTTTGGAGGGTCGTGATTCCCTTCGCCTTCATGTCACCTTCACCATAGTTTACGATCAGGACACTGTTATTCGGTCCTTACTGTACTGCGCAACCTCAAGGCCATGTGGCCTGCCTTACGCGGTCTCTGGAGTTAGAGCAATTTAGGGCACTGACTGTGGTGACACTTGACCTCTGAATCCTCCACTCTTGCCATCATCACAGGATGTTTCTAGAACAGTCCAGCTGGGAGCAGGAGTGGGGGGTCTGTTCTGTACACACAGAGCATGAGCTGCAGAGGCGGGCAGTTTGCAAAGCACTGGCAAGTTTTTACTGTTTTAAAATGTAAAATACAGATGCTTTATATCACACCAAGTGGACACCATTGCTGGCTTTAGGGGGAAACAGAGAAACTGGCATTCAGTAGGTAAACAATTCACATTGTGAATTCTGTTAACTTCAAACCCGAGGTGGGGTGGGAGTGGGGCAGGGTGGGGGTGTCGTTCCCAAATTCCAACAGGGTCGCTGTGGCGCAGGCCCTGAACCCTATACACGTGGTCCAGATTTGTTCTTTTCTTATCTTTATACTGAATTCTATATATTTATCGAAAGTTAAGTTTTGTCCTTTTAAACCAGAATAGTGTAAATGGTGTCTTCATGTTTGTATTTGGTCTTTGAGCCATGATTCCTGCAAAGCACACGGGCGACAGTGACCAGAGGAATTCTCCGTGAAGGCATTCCTGCTCAGATTCCTGGGGAGTTCCTGGACTGTGTGCTAGTCCTTGTTTTGATTGCAATCATACTAATGTATGTGATAAGACGTATGTAAAATAGTTTGATCTGAAATATAAGAATATGCCGCTTGAACTCTGATTTGAAAGAGAAGAGGGGATACTTGACTGTTACAAGAGCGTGATTTTACGTACTGTTCTTTAATGCTGTAGGAGGGGACTTTACAGTCCACATTAGTCATTTTGGCATTTAACAGACAGCATATATTTTTAGAGTTCCCTCGCATCAATTTATATATTTTGAAGCATACATCAAATTTTCTACTTCCTCACCCGGCCCCACCCAGGCCAGACGGAGGACAGCTTTCACAGCAGTTTTTTTTAATGGAGCACCTTATCCAAGGTAATAGTGCAGGTTGAATAGGTTAATCATTGATGGTTGAACGAGGTCTGGGTACAAAGAGTAAACATACCCCAGCTGTTTCTAATGATGTTTGTTCCTGGTTGGGGAGAAACCAAAGACGTCAGACTGGCAGTTCCTGGAGAGGGGCAGTGCCACCTGGGCCCAGCAGCTGTGCAGCACCAGGGGACAGCCATCACTCCGGCAGGGCTCGGGAGGAGGGTTCCTGAGGAGGCTGTAGGATTCCTCAGCCCTCTGGAATTCTGCTACTTGACGAGACTTCCCCAAAAGAGTCTGCAACGTCTTTATTCTCCTGATGAATGTTTACCGTACACTGGTCTGCCCTAAAATCCAGTTTTAGAAAATGGTCCAGGCCAAAGAGTAAGCATGAGTTCAACAGGACACCCCGCCGGGCCCCGCGGCAGGTTCCCGAATGGCGTTGGTGGTATTTACCAGCCACTCGCTGACGTTCAAAACTGCAAAGCTCGGAACTGTTGCTGGGGTACCGGGAGTGCCCAACACCCCCCAAAGCCCCTCGATCCCTGTGCGCAGGTCGTGAGGTAACGGCTCGGACATTCCCTCGCTGTAGGCTCTGATTTCCTTGCAGCCTTTAGACGCAGCAACAAAACTCCTGTACTTAGGGGTTTTAAGAAAGAAAAAAAAAAATCAGATGTCATGGTTAGATAGTGAAAATTTAGGATCATTTAGAAGGGTTAGTGTCATTTTACCTTCTTTCATGGCTCATTAGTGCACAACAGGCAGGCAGCGGCCATGCACCGACTTTTCCTTGCTTATTCCGATTGGGGAGAACGCCGTCGGCGCTGCTTCTTGGTGGAGCGTCACTTTGTTCCTTAACACAATCCTGTGTCACCGGGAAGTGCCACGGAAAGGGTGGCTTCCTTTTCTTTCTAGTCTTGCTGGTTTCAAGATTAGAAAATGGCATATTTGATCTGATGTGTTCGAGATGACAAAAATAAAGTTACTTTGGGCAGATGTGGCTTTTTTTTCTTTCTTTTACAAATTTCTGTTGTTTTCAAAGCAGAACATTTTTCATGAAAACACACGTACAATTTAAAGAACAAGGATGAAATGAACGAAGGTGCAGCTACCACCTGTGCCGGGACATTGAACTTCACCCATAGATTCCTGTCCCCGTCAAGCCCCGCGCCTCCCCCTCGGGGTCACCCCCGTGTTACAGATCCAGCGCGTCCCTGGCTTGCCCTTACCCAGGGCTGTGTTCTCAAACAGCATATTGTCTAGTTTTGCAGGTTCTGTCTTCATCTAAAGGAAACATTGTGTGTCGTTTTGTCACTTGCTCCTTTTACTCCACGACTTTTGAGAAGACATTTTCATCATGAGACTGTTTTCTAACCCATGAACATGGCATCATTTCCACTTACATAGGTCCTCATTAAGAGCTTTCAATTTTATAACTTTTCCATAAAAGTCTTCTAATTTTGCTTAGACTTATTCTTAAAAACTTCCTATTCTGAGGCTACCATGTATCTTTTTAAGAACATTTTGTTGCACATAGAGGTGCAATTGTTTTTTATGCATCGGGTGGTGTCCAGGAAACTTGCCTCCTATTATGATAATTTATCTGTAGACTTGGGGGGGTTTCTATAATAACGCTCGTTTCACCTACAAATAATAACCATCAAGTGTTTTCTTTACAACCTTACACATTTCGGTTACTTCTCTTTTCCACACCTGCTGTGAACTGAAATGACGGTGGGGTCCTTGTCCTGCTCCTGACGGAGGAGCCAGTTACCCCTGCCCCTCGTTGCCCCTTTGTGATGTTGGGGCATCTCTCCTTCCAGCTGGCATGGAGCAATGGGACCTCAGGGAGGCAGGGGCTGGGCGTCCTGGTTCCGGTGTGTCTGGGGGGATTGCAGCAGCGCTGGTTTCCCGGCGTCCCCCACCCCCACCCCTGCCACGGTGCTTCAGCCCTCCTGGGCCCAGGGCCTCAGCACACGGGCGCTGGCTGCTCCCCCCAGGAGTCCTGCGGTCTTTAGCGTCCTCTCTTATTTGGCCAGGGAAAGCTAAGGAAGCCTCCCCAGGAATTTGTAGAACACAGAAATTAAGATATAGGAAATTGCAGAGGAAACCAATTGTACTGAAATGTAATTATCAAATAGTTTTTTAAAAAGTGATATAGGTGTACATGGACTTCTTTATTGACATTAAGTAATGAAATATATGTAAAATAGGCAAATCATAAAGTTCTTTGAGCTGAAAGGCCACAGGCCAGGTGCGAGGCACAAGGACCGAGCATCCCCTGGGAGAGCCCCCCACCCCCGCGGCCTGTGCCGCCCACAGCCTGGGCCCCAGCGCCCCTCCTAAGCCAGGTGAGGAAGACTCGCTGTCGAGGGGTCTGTGCTGGCTGCAGAGGAAAGGTCAGGTAGGACCAAGCACAGGGCAGCTCTGGAGCCAGAGTGGTCGTGCAGACCAGGGGGTTAAGAGGCAGTGGAGGAGGCCATGCTGTAGAGGGAGGGGTAGGAGTGGGTGGTTAGGGGTCACTGGGGGGGATCACAGCATGGGCGTGTTCTCAGGAGGGGTGAGAGGGTGTGTTTGCCAGCCTCCCAGCACCCAGGGCAGCCTGCTGTGAAGGGGCGGATGGACGGATGAGCAGACTATGCAAATGTCCAACTTCAGCTGCCCCCAAGGGTGGAGCTGGCCTACCGGGCATGGTTTTCACACAGCCTCCTGGGGGCTCGTGGGGGCTGCGGTGCAGGAGGTCAAGCACCATCAGACACGCCCAGCACAGGTCTGTGCTGATTTCTGCAGTTTCAGGAGAAGGCACATCCTTGTGTCTTTGTGTCCAGTGTCAATATCTGGACCAGCTGGCCACAAGTGTCACTGGGGAACCCTCTGCTTAGAATGCCCAGACAGGCAGGATACCACACCTGGGTGCAGCCAGGACCCACACCCTGACCCCAAGATGCTGCCTGGCCCCCAGACTGCCCCACATCCCAGCCCAGTGCCAGCCCTGGGCACCCCACCTGAGAGCCGCTGCCCCCTTACCATCTGGCCTCACGTCTTCTAGAACCTGGCCCCCGCCTCCTGATGCCCATGGCCCAACAGCACTCCTTCTCGGCCCCCAGCCAGCACCCACCTCACCCCCGCAGACTTCACCTAGGTGGCCTTGGCGCCCAAGACCCTGGCTGCTCTACAGTGCTCGTAGCCACGGGGACCCTGGAAGCAACGGGCAGGCGGGGGTGCTGGGGGGTCCTGCCAAGAAAGCGTAGGGCCCTGAGCCTTAGCACAAAGCATTTTAGATTTATTTAAATAAAAATTATAATTTATACAAGACTTTTTTCTTTAAACAAGGTTTTTTTAAAAAAAAATGTTACAGGGGAATTTTTGATCAGTTCTTCATACAGTACAATCTTTTTGTGGAACAAAAGTTACACTGGTAACGATTATTTACAGATCCAAAATAGACTCAGCCTTCAGACATAAAAAAAGTAACATTCATTCTAGTTCAGCGATTAGTTGTAGAAATTAAATATCTGCCCAGATTTACACAATTCAGTAAAAACTACAGCTTCTCTCTGACAGGGAGCCCAGAGCCTGCACAGGTCTGCGCCCCGCACCTGGCAGAGGCCTCTGCTGCTGGGGTTCCTACGAAGGACCTGCTACGGGCCAGCGGCACCCCCAGCCGGGTCCTCATCTCCTGTGCACCCTGGGCCACCCTGGGCAGGAGTCCCGAGCCACACCCCAGAACGTGGTCAGTTTTCATCTCCCTTTCTCTTCAAAAGGGACTCAAACTAAACCGCCCCACTCTTTAAAGAAGCCCCATTCTCCTGCAGGGCCCCTACCTACTGTGCTTGGGGACAGAATCCCAGACTACCTAGAAAGGTGCTCACTGACCCCGAGGCCCCCAGAACCCACCCTTTGGCACTGCCAGCGCCCCAGGAGAGGAGTTTGACCGTCACCCGTGGGCATCAACCCCGGCGGACAGGTCTGGGCCTAGCCTGCCTCACCTCAGGCAATGAGGGGGATGTCCCATTGGGGTGTGTCGGTCAACCGTAGGGGCCAAGCCATGGTTTCAGCGGGGTTCCGCCTTCATTTAGAAAAGGCTGGCGTGTGGTCACCAGATGCCACAGTCCGGCAGCCGGGGGGAGGCCTGGGAGCTTTGCCATCTAGGGTGGGATGTGTGCTTAATCCGGCTGGTCGGCGTGGCTCTCCCCGGAAGCAGCTCCCAGCACCAGCGTGTGACCCTACGGCCCCCATGGAGAGGGTGACACAAACCCAGGCCACTGGGTCTCTCACCCAAACCAGCAAATGAGGATCAGAGCAAAGGTAAAAATTACACCTGAAAAATGATACAAAAATAAGAAAAACAGCTTGCTCTCTGTAAAAAATATAATCTTCTGTTTCTTCAAAAAACAACAATCTCAATGACACCCAAGGGACTTAGGACAAGCTGAAGGAACTAGAGTAATGCGCCCTGGAAGATGTGCAGCCCGGGAGCTTGTCACGGCCTCCAAAGAGGCCGCGGGCCTGTGCTGGCCTCCCTCTCATGTCAAAACCAAACGCAGACACCCCAGAATAAGCTGGGCCTGCAAGACGCTCCCACGGGAGCCACCTTTTTCCCAGGGAGCACGTTTTCTCAAGCGTGGAAAGAGGGAATGTTGTCAGGGGCCAGGGTGCAGCCGGCCCCAGCCCCAAGCCTCTGGGCTCTGCTCTCAGCCACTTCCCGAAACAGAGGGACCTCCCAAGTCCCCTGGCAGCCCACATGGACAGGAACTCCAGAGCCTGGGCCACCCCTGCCCCAGCACCCCAGGTGGCTGCAGCCCGGAGGCCGGCTGCCGGCCAGGCTATGGCTGATTTCCATCTGTGAGCAACCAGAGCGCAGAGCACCCCAAAAGCCTTCGCAGGTGTTCTCCTAGGCCTTTCCAAAGAGCCAAGTGTGAAAAAGATGTGCTTTTACCTACACGCCCTTCTGTGCCCACTGGTCACCAACTGGTGAGAGGGAGAGGGCACCAGACACGCCAGCCCCGAGGGCCCCCGCCAGCCCCCACTGCTCCCACGTTTGGAGCACGGACAGAGCACGAACCAAGGATGTCACACCCCTGCCCCAAGGGTCCCTCTGAAGGCAGGAGGAAGACCACGGCGCCCAGCTTGCGGTGGCTGCTGAAGGGACCTCCATGTCACTCTCTCCTCACTGACGTCTCACTGACCCAGGAGGAAGAGCCACAAATGCTCCTCGGCTATGGCTTTGGTGGTGGAAAATCTGTCCTCCAGAGAGCTGGGGACACGGGGTCATGAGAGCCTCCTGGGTGGCCGGTGCCGGATTTCTCTACCCAGGTTGGGTGGAGACAAGGGAGCTGGGCGGCGTGTCCCTCGTGGGTCCTCTGCCCTGCTGTGTCCACAGGTGTCCAACAGAGGTGTCTGAGGTACTGGGGCAGGTGGCAGCCTGGTACCCTGTGAGCCCCAGACCCCCCGCAAAGGGGTCTGCAGAATGCAGGGGTCGAAACAATAGAGACCAAAGGGAATTATTGCAAAAGATCATGGGGATGTTCAATGTTTCTCCACCACCACGTTGTTCAGAAAAGAATTCCAGCCGCGTTCCAGGAAAGCCAGTACTAGCTGTCACCGCCGGAGGCTGCTGCGGACGTGATTTTCGTGTACTGGCTGAAAATGGTCTCGAAGGCCTCGTCTCTGTGCACCATGGCTCCGAACACGAGCGGCTGGCGGGAGGAAATGCCCTCATGAACACAGTATGGCTGGGCTGGCACCAGGACCAAGACCCCCCAGGGAGCCAGGTCGGCATGCAGCTGCAAGGGGTCTGGGAGCAAAAGCAGACGCCCCCTCCCAGCCAGAAGCCAGGCTCCTCCAGGCCTTCAGAAAAACCGAGGCCAGAGGCAGGGCGCCTGGGCTCCAGGCTCAACCCTTCTCTCTCTGAATCACCGTGTTGGGTGCGTCCCCTCTGGGCCGCACCCTCCCTATCTGTCCTGTGACTGTATGGCCCCACCCAAGGGCTAAAATTTCTCAATCCAAACTTGATGCAGCAGCAGGTTCCTGAAGTCTCAAGGGAGGAGGCTTCTTGGGCCCCTGCCCAAGCTGAAACCTGGCTTGTCTGTGGCTCTGAGCCTGTCCCAGGGATGCTCAGAGCTGAGCCCCGCCCCCCACCCCCACCCTTTGGTGGCCACCAGCCAGGCACTTACTTTCTGGGTTGATGGCGTCGATACGGCAATCCCCATGCCTGAGCCTGGCAGGACAGACAGGACCTTGTACTGAAAGACAAAAGCACAACTGTCACCACAGGCCTCTCTTGGGGACAGGGCGGCAACAGGCAGCCCACCACATGCTTGGGGCATTCTCCTCTGCTGAGCACACACACGGCAAGACCCATGGGAGTCTGGGACTTCCCAGCCACAAGAGGATAAGGACCGTAGTGTCTCCTGACTTTGTGACTGAGAATCCAGACCTGTAAATGGTCCGTCCCACTCTGTCCCCGGTGGTTGGCCTAAGTGAGGCCAGGGAGGGGCAGGTCCCTAAGGATATTGCACCTGGGGAACAGGCCCCAGAACTTACTCCCAGGGCTTGGCACCGGGAGGGCATCTGTTAGTGCTGCCAACCCCAAGAGGTGGCTGGGAGGAGCCTGGCCCCGATCTTGTGCCTTCTGGTCACTAACTGTACACTTTTTCTCCGGAAGGGGAGTGACCCACAATAGCCATGGTGTTGGGTGTGCCTGACATGCCAATGGCGGGGGGCACCCCACAGCCCGGGCCTACCGGCTGGCACCCCCTCACCAAATCTCTCCCCTGTCCCAGAGCACAAGGCCCCCGGGGCGCTGCATACACCCGTGCCAGGGCCACCACATGTTCCATGTGATGACACACGAGGGAGACTGGCTACGGATGCACCCAGAGTACGAGCGTCATCTGAGCTCACATCTGAACACCTGAGTCTAAAGCAAGACCGCGGCCGCTCTGGGCGGGGAGGTCCTCAGATGCGGGAGGAGGGCGTGGTGGTTAGAGCAGAGCCGGGCTCAAGCACCTGACCTCCTGGGTTCGGACCCTGCCCCTCCACTTGAAGAGGTGGCCCAGGCATGTGGACCTCGCTGCTCCTCTTCCCTTGTCTGTACGGTGGGACCAGGACAGGTGCTGACCCCAGGGATGTGGGTAGGCCAGCGTGGCCCACGGCCATGGACAGTCTTTGATGGGGCTTTGCATGGGGACGCTCTGGAAGGTGAGTCCCAAAGCAGTCAGCGGCAGCGCCTCCAGACGGCACCCCCACCGGTAAACTACCCAGCAAAACCCACCAGCCTCGGGGCCCTTCAGCTTTTCTGTTCCTAAAACCAGAAGGGAATAAAAGAAACGCGGGCAGGGGCAGGACACCAACCTTCTGGATGTCTGTGATGTCCACCAGCCTGATGACTTTATTCCTCTTCGAAGACCCAGACCTGGAGCTCTCGAAGCACAAGTAACTGGACGGGAGGAAATGAGCATGACACCCCCTCCCCACCAAACACAGCACCTGTGAAAGACTAAACACCACCGCCCTGTGCTAAACCTATGACTCTCGTCTCATGGCACTAAAACCCAGGGATACCCAGCAAGAGCCGCGGGAGTCCCTGAGGCCCAGCCAGGGGTCTCCCGGGCCAGCTCCTTCAGCAAGGCGGGGGCGAGGGAAGCTTGGGGCCTCGGCCACTGCTACAGGTGCGTGGGATGTGGGGGCCGAGGGCCCCACGAGGCTGAGAACAGACACCCCCACGGCTGAGGTGGGCTCGCTAGGACAAGCCATCTGTACAGCCTGGCTCTAGCAGAGGAAGGGCAAAGCCATCTGTGGACTGCTGCGTCCTAGACAGACAGCAACAAGGACCTGGGCCGTGGCTCCAGCAGGTCACTGCACAGCCCCGTCCTCGGGAGGCTCTGCCCCGACTCCCCGAACAGCTTTGGCCCCTGTGAGCACCGCAGACGAGACAGAGCGGCCTCGGTGCTGCCGGCCAGGCCTCGACCGGCTTGGAGGCAGCGTGTCCCCCCAGAGAGCAGCTGGCACGAGCCCACAGCTCCAGAAAAGCAGCTCGCTGGGCCTTGGCCGCCCTGATCGGGGCCTCCCGCGCCCCGTGCCCCGCCGCCGCGCTCGCGTGTGCAGCCCGGGGGCCCCACTCACTTCTCCGTCACGTACAGGACCCCGTTCCTGATGTAGTCCGTGGGCATCTTCCGGTCCCTGTTGATCAGGCAGCAGCGCCAGCCGTTCTCACACGCTGTGGAGAGAAGCCAGCGGCGACCTGTTGCCCTGGAAACGCCCCCTCGCTCCGAGGACGCCCAGTGGGCCTGTGTCTCGAAGACGCGAAGATCCGTCTGCCCCACGAGACGACGCCCGCCGCGAGGGGAAGGACGGTCGGAGGGAGGCAGGCGCCGCGCTCCCGGGCATGCGGGGGATCAACAGGGAGGCGCCAGGTCGGACGTGAGGCCGGGACACCGACCGCGCCTGCACCTCCGCGCCGGCCCACGTGCCAGGCGGCAGGACGGGCTCCCCTGCACTGTCCCTCTCGGAGCGGCTGCTGGATTCTGCTGTCCAACCACGTGGTGCGGGGAAGGCCGACTCTCCACGCGGCACGCCCACCTCCACCCCACCTGGGATGTCCCCGTGAGACCCCGGCTCCTGTGCCACCTCCCTCGGGAAGCAGGATGTAGACACCCCTCCCATGGGCTCCTGCAGCCTGTCACCAGGCAGGGTCAGCCCTCCTGCATGGCTGCGCCCCGCCCGGCCTTCCATCAGCACCTGTGCAGGGGTGGGTCACGGACGCACGGCACACATACCCGCCAGGGGACGCTCATTTTCGGTCAAGTTGAAGATTTCGTGGAAGTTGCCCTTCTTGGTGCTGTGGAAGCGGCCGGCGTCATCCTCTCTGCTCAGGCTGGCAGGCGCACTGGACACGTAGCTCCGCGATGCGGCTGTCTGCAGCTGCCAACCGCACCCACGTCCCACTCAGGCCTCTGAGGGGGCGGCTACCACGCCACACATGGGCCTCCTGCCCACACCCAGGTGCAAACGCAGACACGCCAACGGGCACACACACCCTCTCAAAAGCCATAGTCCAAACGTGGGGGCAAAGTCTCCAGGGCCCCTGCTGGGGTAGTCCTGCACCACCCCAGCTCGGCCTCTCCTCTGGGCATTAATAGGAGAGGCCAGCAATGCCCCCCACCCCCAATGCGGTGGCTGAGCCTGCACCTGGCATACTCCGCCAAGGACACTGCTGCCTGGCCTGTGTTCTGCGCTGAGGCACTTAAAATCAACATTTCAGAAACCAAAACTGGCCATGAGATGGGCCAGGGAAAACACTGGAAAATCAGCCACCACACAGCAATGGCACAGCACCAGGTCACAGCAGGCCAAGGGGACTTCCACCCAGACACCGTACCTTGTCATTCCCTGACAGCTGGCCAGAAAGGAGACAAGAGACACACATGTGACCACAACAACAGGAAAACTGGGCTCCATGTGCCACAGTCATAAACACACCGAACTTAGCAGAGCTGTGAGTGCAGACACCAGGGCCGTGGGACACCTGGAGGATTGTTCCCATCCTGGGAAGCCGAGGCCCATGTCCTCCCTCCCCTTCGCTCTGAGAGTGGCCAGCACTAAGTGGTCTTGATCCCCAGTGAGGCCCTGTCCCAGCCACCCTGGGCAAGATGGGCACTGGTCCCCTCTCACACTGGCAGGGGCGCCAGGCTGCCTGTGCCTTGTCGTGACCAGAGCCCACCAGACAGCTCCTGAAGTGCAGGCTGCGCTGCACCTGGCAGGCCCCTCGTGGCTGAGTTCGGGTTCCCAGCAAGCTTTGTTGTCCTAGAACCCAGGGTGTAACCCACACTGGACCCAGAGTTTCCCTCCGACCCACAGGGGCATCCACATGTCACTGTGACACCTTCTCCCCAGAGGACAAACACTAAGGACTGTGTTCCAACCTCACCTCCTTCAGGAAGCCCTCCTAGACCTTCCCACTCATCAGAAAGGTCCCCAGGAGAGCCCCTGGGCCCGCTCATCCTTCATGTCCTGACTCAGGACACTGTCCGATGCCCACAGGGTCTTCCACCGTAAGTGAAACATGGGCCCAGTACCAGCCTAGGGCATGGGTTGGGCCCTTCTCAGGTGCTGCTTGGCCTCCATGCCTGAGCCTCACAGTCACGGTCAGTACGGGGCGGCACCCACACACACAGACGTCACTCCCAGATCTCCCACGTCTCCGGGTCTCCCATGTCCCCAGGGCTCCTGGCTCTCAGCCCCACCTGCTGCCTTCAACCTGGCTCAGTGGCACCCTGCTCCCAGCAAGTCTCCGCAAGAGGGTCCCCAGCGGCCACTAGGCACTGGGGGCCCCAGCCCAGCCCCAAGCACCGCACGCCTCCCCAGCAGCCCTGGGCTTACAGGACGAACAGGCCTTAAGAACAGCAGTGCCCAGTAACGAGGAAAACCTCACAATGCTTTAAGTCACTCGTTTCAAGGGTCCCGTAAAATCTGAGAAATGTCAGCTTCCAAATGAGACCCCTCCTGCGCCCCACCCCAGCAGAGGCCACTCACCCTGCGCGACACGGCGGCGGCACTGCTGGAGCGCTCCTTGAGCTGGGGGTCGGTGGGGAGGCTCTTCCAGATGATGTAGGGCGTGTCGTACTTGGCTCGCAGTCGTGGGCAGCGTTTAAAGATAAAGTCGATGAGGAAAAACTTGATGCCTGCGTAGAGCCCTGCAAGGGGAGAACCAAGTCCCGTTTCACCCAGAACTCTGCACCCGTGTCCCAGCACCGTCACCAATGCAGCCATCAGAGCTCCTCGGAAGGGGCACAGAGAGGCCAGGACACTAGATCCAAACCCACAGCGCATGAGGGGGTGGTGACCAGAGAGCCCTGCCCCAAACCCAGGTCTGCGACCAGGCGGAAGGCCCTGGGGGGGGCAGTCAACACAGGGCAGGGGAAGGAAAAGATGAAGCCATCCAGGGTGGGGGGAGCACATTTTTATATTTTGTTTCCTTAAACCCAGAAGTGGCTCAGCCCCCAAAATAAAATTCTCACAAAACAAGAAAACCACGAGTGACCATCCCTCTGACGGTGATCTGAAGGAGAGCTCAGGAGACCTGTCCCAGCCTGTCCTCCTCTGGGCCACACCCTTCTGTGGCCGGGGTGGGCGGGCAGTTCTCATGGCCGTGGGCCTCTCCCTGGGTCAGTTGCTCCGTGCCAGCCCAGGCCCCCCAGACAAAACTTCACTGCCCACTGAGGGCTTTTGTCTTTGCCCCCAAAGCCACACCATCTGTCAGCCCTGGTCTTCCCAGTGAGGGGTGTGGAGGGTGCCAGTGAGAGACTTGGGGCCCCTGCTCAGATCTGGCCTGCTGCCAAGGCCCCTGCCCATTCACTGCAGGCTGGTCATGTGCTGGCTCCAGGCTGGGGACACCAAGGCTAGGAGGGCCCTGCTACCCTCAGAGCTCAGGGTCTGCCTGGAGGGGAGAGTGCAGCTTGCTGGGGGGAGCAGGCTGAGTGGGTGGGAGCAATCCAGTGGATTTAGGGCCATGAACTCGGCCTCCACACCTTCCTAACCGAGCAGGACCACACCTGGGGTCTGAATGCAGCCCTCTTCCTCCCTAACCTGCTGAGGCCTCTAGCCTGGGGTGCAGTACCCCCCTCGAACTTGGGGTTTCAGGGACCATTCCTATAGCCTGACCCCCTACCCAGCCCCCACCCCCAGCTCTGCCCACTCAAGCTGTGCTCCAGGGGCCTCGGAATGTTCCACACACCAAGCTCAGCATCCTCCCACTGCTCCCTCCCCAGCTTCCCAACAGGCTCACTGGACACCTCCTGATGGCCCCCTCTTCCCCTAATGCTGTCGCACCTCTCCCTGCAGGCCACCACCTGAGCTCCCTCCTATCGCCCCCTCCCATATCCACACCCTAAACCCTGAGCCCAGGCCGGCCACTCCCAAGCAGGAAAGTCAGGCCTCAGGTGAGTCCTCATCTCTCTGCCTCCCCAGCCTCACTCTCTTGTGACTTAACCAGCCCCTGGTTTGAAATACCAGGACAGGACCATGTCCCGCACATTCAGACCTATGGCTGAATTCACCTTCCCACCCAAGAATCAAGCAACTTATGCCCCCTTCCCCAGTGTGCCGCTCCTCCCCTTCCCCGTGGCACTGAATGGAGCCATCACTTACCCAACAGTTCAGGAGAGCCCTCAGCATCCCCTGGACTCCCTCCCTCACCCCAGTCCCATCCACCTGCAAATCAGTGGATCTGCCTTCCAAACAGGTCCACTGCCAGGGCCCCACCCATTCCCACAGGCCCCACCCCAACACAGGCCACACCCACATCACAGACCACACCCCAACACTGGCCACACCCACAGACCACACCCCTAACAGGCCACACACCCAACACTGACCATACCCACTCCCACTGCCCACACCCCTAACACTGGCCATGCCCACAGGCCACACCCCAACACAGGCCACACCCACTCCCACAGGCCACACCCCAACACTGGCCATGTCCACAGGCCACACCCCAACAAGACCACACCTACACCACAGGCCACACCCACAGTCCACACCCCTAACAGGCCACACACCCAACACTGACCACACCCACTCCCACAGGCCACACCCCAACACTGGCCATGCCCACAGGCCACATCCATGCCACGGGCCACACCCCAACACTGGCCACACCCACAGACCACACCCCTAACAGACCACACACCCAACACTGACCACACCCACTCCCACAGGCCACACCCCCAATGCTGGCCACACCCACAGACCACACCCCCAACAGGCCACACACCTAACACTGACCACACCCACTCCTACAGGCCACACCCCCAACACTGGCCACGCCCCAAGACCACACCCACACCACAGACCACACACCCAACACTGACCACACCCACTCCCACAGACCACATCCCTCCCACAGCCACTCCCTCCCGCAAGGCCACACCTCCACAAGCCCACGGTTCCTGCAGGCCACACACTCTCCACGAGGCCACAGCCCCCTACAGGCCACACCCACAGGCCACACCCACTCCCACAGGCCACACCTTCTCCCAACCAAACCACACCCTTTCCCACCCATTCCATGCTGCTCCCCATTTTTCCTGACACCCCACTTTGTTGACCTGCCCCAAACACTTCAGAAATGTCCCTCCTTTGCTTGAACACACACATGTATACCCTCCATGCCACAGCCCCTCGCCACGCTGTCTCCCATCTGATCCTCTTCACCTGGGTGACCCCCCATGCCCACGGCCTCTCTCCTGAGGCCTTCCCTGACCCATCCCCCAGCTCTGTTTTTCTCCCTGGCACTAAGGCACTGCCCATCCCCTGACAGTGCCTGTTTATCAGCTCAGGGTCTGTCTCCCCATTTAGAACACGGCCGTGGGAGAGTGTGCTGCGCCCCCTTGCCAGTGCCAGGCACAAGCTGGTGACCCAGGGCAGCACTAGCCAGCACCCCATGACCCCACCTGGCAACAGATGCAGGGACCAGAGGTCAGCCCCACCAACGCACACACCTCCTAAGCCAGGGAGGCACATCTGTCTGCGCAGCCAGCACTTGCTGGGGCTGCTCCAATCTCCCACTGCCCAGACCAGACACAGCAGCCCCTGCCTGCAGGGGGGTCTTGGGGGTCTGAGTTTCATGTAATACGAGGGTACTTGGAAAAGCTTGTGGTGAAACAGCACTGAAAAATAATACGCATCTCCCATGAGCTTTTGCAGGGCCGTGTATCGGCGCTTTTATGTACAGGGACTGGAGGAAGCTGTGCCTTTGTTTTTCATCTTTGTTAGACATTTTCACATAAACTTACAAACCAAGTCAGACTTTTTGATACTAACTCCTAATGTTTTGATTCTGGAAATATGCTCAGGAAAGGAGGGGCAGGGCTGGGACCCTCCATTCCCTCCCTCCTGCCCAAGAGGCACAGCTGGGCAGGAAAACAGGGGGCCCTTGAGCAGCAGAGGATGAGCTTGATCGAGAAACGACCCATGCCCCTAGACTTCAGATGGACCTCATTTCTCCCAGATGGGAACGTTTTGGCCAAAAACAGAGGCAGAAACGCCCGTGTGAGCTGAACAGCTGGCCTGGCTGCAGCTGGCACATGGACGCTCAGCAGACATGCCAGGCAGGTGCACGAGGACACCGCGTGCCCTCTCCCGATGCTACATGTCACATGGTCGCGCTGGCCTGGCGGGCAGCGCTTCTCTTACCCACGGCGAGCCCCACCAGGCGGTAGGGGAAGAAGCAGGAGGCCAGGAAGGCAGCCCACAGCGCCACGTACAGCTTCTGCGTGATCTCGGGCTGCACCCACATGAACAGGCTGCAAGGAGACGGGCGGCTCAGGCGGGGTGGGGCGCACCCGGCCCAGCGCTGGGGGCCCCGACTTACTTCTTGATCTTCTCCAGGATGTCAGCCATCTTGCCAAAGAGGTTCTGTGTGAGAAGAAACCGCAATGATGCAGACCCTGTCGCCACCCAGAGCCGGGGTGCCTGCCACCCCAGGCCTGGTCAGAAACAAAGGGGACTGCACTTGACCCAGCTAGAAGGGGCTCCTCTCCACACAGGGCAGAGGGCCACTCCCCCAACTAGGCGTGGTTGGTAGTAACATCTAAGAACGGGCAGGGTGACTGCAGGTGCTGTCCCCATCCCCACCCCGGGCACTGGCCAGGCCTGCGTGGAGACGCCTCTTAGTGGGAGCCCAGGGACAGTACCTGGGCTTTCTGGGCGACGTCCAGCACCAGCTGGAACTTCTCAGACACAGTCAGATCTTCCTTTGGAGGTTCCTTCAGTCAAAGGGGAAAGAGAATTTTCCACTGAAATTTAATAGTTCAGAAAAATTACTGACAACACAGCATGAAGGCCTCCCAGCCCCAGGGACCTGTGGGTCACTCTGCTGTCCCTGCACAGCCAGAGGGGATGGGACCCAAGCGTGAGGATCACACCCCTCTGGGCTGATGGTGAAATCTCCCTTCGTGCCCACCCAAGGCTCCCAAGAGGGAGGTCAGCAGAGCAGCTCCCACAGTGGCTGAGCTGAGGCTCTGACTCTCATATACAGCAAGATGCGTCTGAGAGACCACCTGGCACCCGGCTCCCTCACCTACAGGCAGGGAAACTGGGGTCCAGGCCAGTAGGGGCCCAGCCTTCTCATGCTTGTCTGAGTTCACACATTTCCCCATTCAATAAGAACCTCCAGAGGGGGGCTGGTCGGTTAGCTCACTTGGGACAGTGAGGTGCTGTTAACACCAAGGTCAGGGGCTGCAATCCCCGTACAAGAACCTCCCACGTACCAGGGCTGGGCGGGCACCAGCCCACCTCCTCTAAGTCGCCTCCCTGACCCTGTGTGCTCTGTGCACGCGGGAGGCGCTCAAATATCTGACCAGGCCCAGGGAAACACTGTGGCCTCCCTTCTGCCCATGCCTGGTGGTTCTGCCCATGGACCAGAGTCTCCCTCTAGAAAACACTTCTGAAAAGGGCCAGGTTGTACATATCTTTGGCTTTTCTGGCCATGTGGTCTCTGTTACAGCTATTCAACTTAGCACAAAAACAGCCATTCATGTAAATGTATGGGCATGGCTGTGTGCCAATAAAACTTTATTTACAAAACCAGGAAGTGGGCCAGATGTGGGCTCCAGAGTCCCAGGAGGGAACACATCTACTTGTCCAGCCCACTGCTCACCTCCCCACCCAGGGAGGCTGTGGGGGTTACAGTGGTCCCCCACCCACACCACGTCACATCCTAGATGGGAAGGATCACCTAGCAGGCCAAGGCAGGGCAATCTGCCTCTCACGCAGCCCTCCCAGGCCCTCTCCTCCCCAACTCTTCTTGCCCGGGCAGGGCTCCTGCTGGGCATGCACACAGCACCCCCATGGTGTAAGCCTGACCCAGTGGAGACAGATGGAGAAGACCCTTCGCCCTCCCAGGACTTACCACGGCTTCGGACACTTCGGGCACAATGCTCCACTGTATCCTCCAGCCCCTGGCAGACAGAAGCAAGGACACAGCTCTAGAACAGCGCTGTCCACAGGTGGTGCAGCCAGGGGACAACTCGTCACCAGCCCTGCACTCCCAGCTGGGGAAGCATGGGAAGAAGGGCCCCCGAAACCCCCAGCCGCTTGCCTCCCAGACCACCAGGGCCACTCCCCAGCTCCTCCTCTGGGGGCCCTCCTGAGGGAGGGGACACATTTAAAGTCAGACAGAAGTGAGGGGAGAGAAGCCGTTCAATCTATATCAGCTGAAGCAGCCACAGCAAGTGCTTCAGCTGATCCTGCCTCAGCGCTGGGGACTAATGACTCCTCCAAGGGTACTTAAACGTTTTTTACACAAAACATTTTCAAATGAGCCAACTTGAACGGGCACAGAAAGCACCTGGAAAAGTGAGCGCACAAAAGTGCCAACTCTAGAACAGCTGTGTAAAGGTGTGGGGTCGGGGCTCAGGTCTCCAGCCCTGGCACAAAGCTGAGGTTCACTCCTCAGGGACAACTGTGAGTTAATGCAACAAGGGGTGCACCCGAGCATGGGGGTTTGCCCAGAGAGGTCACACTGGTCAGGCTCGGAGGTTGTCATGCAGGTGCGCTGTCTGCAGACCACTCGCACTCTGAAATCCAGCTCCTCCCCAGCATTTCCGTCACAGCAGAGGCCCGCCATGAACCTTCAGTGACCCACCTGCTAGGGCTGGAGACAACTTTCCTGTGTGCTGGAGTGACCCTGTGGCTGGCACTGGTGGCCGTCCAAAGATCTGCTGGCAGCATGGGAACTACCTGCTGCTGCCCCAGCAAACCAGGGAGCATGTGGCCATCCGGCCTGGGGGTTTCCCGAGCCTGGCAGAGGACAACTCCCCAAACGCCAGTGTGCGACACACCCATCTTGCACCACGGTTTCATGTACAGGGAGGCAGCAGTCATGCACATGGCAGGTAAAGCGGCCACGCCGCATATCAGCTCACCTACCTGGCTATGAGGTAATTGAGGGACAGCCTCAAGATTGCTAGAAACAGGAACATGGGGACAGCCCAGCCGTGCCACACGGCGTTCATGTACACCTGCAGCAGAGGGGGCGGGGGGCAGACGGTCAGACACCGCGTCCCTCCCTCCTCCCCTACCCAGCAGGGCTCAGCGGGGACCTGGCCCCTGCAGAGCTCCACACACTTGGGAGGAGGCCAAAGAAGGGCCGCTTCCTCGGCGAGGGCTGCTGGTGGGAGAAAGAAACCCACGCAGAGCGGTGGACGCGGAAGCTGCCCTGCAGGGGCAGGGAGTGATTTGTCCCGTGGAAGCAGCTGCTGCACACAGCAGCCGGGATCAGAACAGGAGAGTGTCCCCACGTGGGGTCCCAAGGGGTGGCTTCCACGCACTGCACTCGGCCATCACCAGGGCTCAGCATGGCTGAGGGAGGCATCTGACCACTGGCTGAGAACATGCCAGTAAATTTCTGCCAGGGCCACCTTCATCCCGGGCCCCACCTGTGCCCAGCGCAGAGCAGATGCTCAGGGAGGGGCAGGGAATGGAATCCCACTGAATTCAGCGGAGTCCTGGAAGGTGGGTCTGAACTGTGTGGCTCATCTCTTGACGGTAACAGACCCAGACAGTGTAAAGGTATCTGAGGCCCCGCACAGCAAAGCGCCTGTGAAGGGTGGTGCCACCCCAACCTTCATCTGTGAATGTGCAAAGTGCCCCGCCTCCCAGGTGGACAGTGAGTCCCTGGGGCAGGCACCCCTCCAAGGGCTTCAGGGACTTGCCCAGAGAGCCTGACCTAGGGCCAGAGCAGTTCTCGGGACCCTCCGTGCTGTGGCCATCTGAGGGACCTCTCCAGAGATGGGGCCCACCTGGCAGGACGGTGCTGCCTGTGGGAGCTTTGGTAGGTGCCCAGGGCTGTGGCCGCCCCCTCTCTGGTGGTGGGGGGCAGCCTGCATCCTTCTCACACCACAGAGAAAGGCAGGAGGGTCTTCCTGTGCATGGTGGCGGCAGCTGCTGTAGGACAAATCCCAGCAGGCTGGGCTATGTTCCCAAAGCCCCGGCAATGCCAGCCCCAACGTCCTCTTGTCCCTTCCCAGGACTGGTGGGTCACAAAGGCCAGGCTGGATCCCCTACACCATGTTCCTTGTCAGGAGGCTCCAGCGCCAGAAGCTCCGTGGGTGAGGCCTCCAGTCCCCCAGGGGCAGAGGAGGTTTGCAGCCGTCATCCTCTCCCCATCCAACACAGTAAACCAAACGGTAAGCGTGCCCAGAGCCCTTTCCTGAGGACAATGCTGTGAGCCACATGCCTGTTCAGGGACCCCTGAGTGCCGCCCTGGGCCTCACCCAGCATCTGCAATCCACATGACAACTCTACAGCTGGGTGGGACATCCCTGTACCCAGTTTACAGATGAAGAAACTAAGGCTGAAAAATACTCCTTGGGCCAGAGGAAGTGCTGCCTGGGGGGGCTGTCCCCCCGCTTGGCACCACACCCACCCTGCCCTGTGAGGAGCCACTCACGGTGAAGGCGATGGCAGATGTGTAGACGGAGTACCAGTCGGATAAGGCAGAGAGGTTCTTCACAAAGTTGGTGACAGGCTTGGCACCTCGCTCTGGGGACACAGCACACCCCGCATCAGCCCCACTGTCCACCCAGCAGGCAGCTCCAGCTGTCCCCCCAGGTGCACCTGCAGGGTCAGGCTGGACCCAGCTTGAAGCAAAACCGAGAGGAGCTGCACCAAACCCGAACCCAGGCAGCTCCCGGTGTGCCTGGGCCGAGGCCAGTGCCCCGGCCGGCACCGTCCGCTGTCCTCGCAGGGAAAGGCCACCTGCCCTCCCCCATGTTGTGTCTGCAGGATGAGTTTCATTCACATTCCCTGGGGCCCAGGAGAATCTGAGGAAAGCATCGTTGTTCATCCCAAATGCTGGGCTCCACCCTCTCCCAGCCCCCAGGTGGCTGGGTGGGCCTCGGACAGACTTCCAACACGGCCTTTCCCAAAGGAGGGCTGGGGCAGGAGCCTTCCTTGAGAACCTCTTTCTAGAGAGACGTTCGGTTCAGCTCACGACCCCAGAATCCCTGAGCCAGACACCCCCACCCCCACCAGGCACAGTGGGCACCCCTCACCCACACCGGGCACCACAGGCACCCCTCCACCCCCACTGGGCACGTGGGCACAGCCACACAAAGCTGCCTGCACTTACTTAGCCGTCTCATGTTCTCAGTTAACCTAGGAGAGAGGGGAGAGAGATTAGCGCCTGGTGTGAACTCATCAGCCAGCCCTGCGTGCCACGATGCCCACACCCTGCTCACACGCGGGGAGCAGGGAGGACATCCGAGCTCCGGGGACCCCTCAAGTGCAAGGAACACACATGTACGGCGACACAGTACAGCACTGAGCGCCACAATGGCCCTCGCCGCTGCTCCCTAAGTCAGTAAGGCAGGGGCGACTCAAATACAGAATGGCTTCCTGTCCCTGCTCATCTGTCTTTGAGAGCAGGGGACTTGCCAGTCTGGCTCTCCTGGGGACTCCAGGACCTAGGACAACTTGACAAGGGGAGCTGGTCTTTACTGACCAGGTGCACGAAACAATGGACCACCCGCCCGACACAGGGAAGGCCCCTGGGCAGAGGGCACTTGGCCCTGGGCCCACACAATGTTTGTCACAAAGCACAGCGAGGCCAGAGCAGCCGCAATGTGGCTCTGCCGCCCTGTCCTGAGGACCCAAGCTGGCCCACAGCTCCCTGCCCGGCACATGCCCCAGGAACACAGCAGCGCGGGGCGTCCATGCAGCCACGTTGGCAGCTTTGTCTCCTTGACACAGGCTGGCCTGCCCACTGGGGCCTCAGCGCAGGGGCTGGGCCCGACACACGGTTGCCCCCGCCCCAGGTTGGTGCAGCGCCCCCACCTGCGGGCACTGAGGGGCTCCTCGGCCTCCACGGTGTTCTCCTCGGGCTGGAACCGGAAGTCCTCCACGTACTCCCCAAACTTCTCATAGAACCACTTCTGGACGCGGGAGGACAGCCCCTGGCCCCGTCGGTCTGCGGGAAGGAGGCAGAGGCCCGGTGAGGAACGCGACAGGGTCTGGGGCTGGTGGCCGGGATCTCGGGGCAGGGAGGGGGCCTCCCGGCAAGGGCCCGGCCAGCGTGGGCACAGGAGATGCTTGGAGGGTTGGGGGCCTCCCTATGGAGCTGGGAAATGAACGGGTCCATGCCAGAAGGGACGCTGAAGACATGAGGTGCAACCAACAAACGCAGACCAGAGCTGCAGCCATAAACACCTGGCGGGGGTCTCTGCTCTTCTCACACCTGACTCTTAGCAACCTGCACATCCCAGGCCTGGAGTGAGCTCACAGCGGTTTAGTGCTGGTGATTTACACTCTGTTTACCAACTGCTAAGGCCTTCAAGAAATCAACCCATGTCACAGAAAACCAGGAAGAATCCTGCCCCTCAGGAGCACAGCAGTGCAGACCGAAGCGGGCCCCTTCAGAAAGCACGGTGTGGAGTCGCCTGCAGGGGACACTGTCCCACCATAATTTAGGGGAGTGGGCTGGAGGCAGGTGGTCATCAAAAACCCACGTGCTGCGGGCTCAGGGCAGAAGTTGAAGGGCTACAGGCCAAAAGGGGCTGAGGCCGTGCACCCTGAGGCCGCCCAGGCCCGGGAGAGAGCTGAGCTGCCTGGCAGCGAGGGGCAGCCTCCCAGGGGCTTCTTCTCACACCTCAACTGGAGCCTTGCAAGATTTTAAGGTGACAGTCTAGGTGGAGTTGGCAATCTTGCCACAGCAGCCCCAGAACGGGCATGTCTACGTTCCCACGGAACTTTATTTATGGATGCTGGAATTTCAGATTTATGTAACATTCACATGTCACAAAATAATCTTCTTCTGATTTTTTTCCACCATTTAAAAATGTAAAGCCAGACAGGGAGCTGTAGTTTGCAGACCCCCAGGTCCAGGGAACGTGCACCTACTGCGTATGCAGAGCTGGCTCCCCCTCCTGAAGCCCACCAGCCTGGCCCTGAGACCAGGAGGAGGTGCATCTCTTTGCCCGGCCCGTCAGGATAATTCCTTGGAGGAAATGCAAACCCCTGACACCGCCTCATCCCCAACAGCTTTCCACAACTGGCTCCTGTCACTGGGACTGAGGCTGACCTCCCTCCGTGCTTCTGTTCCACTTATCCAGGGCGTGGTGTGAGCATCTGTCCCCACTCCTGGTGCTCCCGGTGGGTCCAGCACCAAGATGCCTGGGAAAGAGACACACACCACCTTCCCCTATGGAATGCAAGCTTGGCGCGCCCAGGGCGAGGCTCCTCAGGTCCAGGCTGGGCCTCTACTGGGCCTTCCCTCCCGGGGCCACAGTGGGATTTATACTGGGTGGGACTGAAGCCAGAGACCAAAGCCCCTTCTGGTTTCAGTCTCTGGGCTCCACCGGCACAGGCAGGGAGGTCCTTGTGGGTGGTCAGCATGGGGGCAGGGGCACAACCTCCAAGGTGCACAGGACTGGGCCCAGGAGAGCCGAGTGCAGCTTCCGGCTGTCCCCTCACTGTTCTCTGAATGAGAGTTTTAGAAGGTATGGTGTGGAGTAAGATAAAGACAACGAGCTCAGGGGTGGGAAGTGAAGATAAGAGGAAAGAAGAGGGTGCTGTCTCCTGGACCACTGCAGGGAGGGGCACATCCGTCCCCTCGCTGCGACGACCAGCCGCAGGCAATGGGCCACCTGGTCAATAGCAGAGTAACCAGCATGACCCTCACAAGGCTGCTCAGCAAGGCCAGGCCGAAACAGATCCCATGAGAAACACCATCCCGTTCTGGTTGAACGGCTCGAGTGTGCTACCAGGATGCACCAGTGCACAACTGGGGACACTAACCCAGTTCTGATGCGAGGACGGCCTGGGAACAGAGGCGACACCCCCACCCACCCGCCAGGGGCCTACCTGCTCCATTGTTGATCTGGGGCTGCCCTTTTGGGGGCTGCTGAGCCGTCTGTTCCTCAGTTCTTAAAAAGAGGGGAAAAGAGGTGAGATGTCTGTTACTTCAAAAACAGCGCCGGGCCAGACCGCAGGGTGCCAGCGGTGACACGGGCCGCGCGGTGTGTGGAACAGGGGGAGAGCCTGGGCTTGCAGGGGATCCCGACTGCTCCTTGCTGCCTGTGACAGTAGCCGGCACCCACGGGGCTGCGTTCCTGATGGGCACACGTTTTATTTTTTAATAATTAAATAAATAACATGTCATAAATATACAGTTCATTTCTTTCCTACTAATTTCAACAGTTGCTTCTTTCTTCATCATTAAGCTCAGAATAAAGAGCTCCTATGTCACAATCAGTCTGCTGATAAAACATTCTCACCAACATACACGTATAAGCGAGGCCAAGGCTGATGCCCGCAGCTGCCTGTGCACAGTTCCAGCTTGGCCCGTGCCAGCCACACCCTGACCACAGCTGTCACTGGGCCTCGGAGCTCCCTTGGGCTCTGCCCTCTCCTGGAGTTTCTGTCTACCTGTTGGATCCTGACCATCGACCAGGACTTCCAGCTGCAGGCACTGAGGGAGCTCGACCCCAGGAGGCATCCCTCGGGAGGTGTCTCTGACCTGGTTCTCTGTCCAGCCCACCCAGCCCATCTCATCCTGCACTGGCCTGGGCTACAGCTGTACTGTAGCTGCTCCTATGGCCAAGAACTCCCAGTCCCGCAGGGACCATAGGTAGGCATGGGCAAGGCTGGGAGGAGTGCAGCGGGTGCCCCTCCTCAGCATGGTGGTGAGGGAGAGGTGGTTTCTGCTCTGCTCACATCATGTGATTGCACACTGACAGCGCCTGAACCAACCCGGTCCTGGGGCTGGTGACCAGTCACTGTGACCTGTAATTGCCACACTGTGCACAGAGTGCAGAAGACCACCTGGACGGAGACAGTGGGGCTGGCACCGGTGAGGGCTGCAACGTAACGGAGCAATGGATGGTGAGATGTCGAGGTGGAGGTGGAGACCCCAAAAAAGGGAGCCGCGGTCTTGGAGCGGGGGCCAGGCCTCCACACCCTCTCGTCCCCAGACCTGGGTGGGGCTGCCCAAATGACCACCCATGGGAGATTTACTGGGAACAGGGGTGCGGGCCCAGGGCACGTAAGGAGACTCCAGGACCCGGGCTGGGTCTCCCTCTGTTCCTGGGCAGGTGGACCAGGACACGCCATGAATAACCTAGAGGTTCTCCAAGAGGCCACTCAGCCAGGAGGCGCTAAAAAGCTGGCTCCTGCCACAGCCTGGTCCAGGCAGCACCACGAGGCCTGGATGGCCTCACTCGGGCTCATCGAGGGCATGGGGAGGGGCTCTGGAGGCCAGTGGGGCTTCCCAAGAGCTGTGGTTGGTGATGTCTGTTTTACAAATAGTAATGCACTGTTGGTCTCTGGCTGTGAGATTTTTCCCAGCACAGTTTCCTGCTAGAAACAAACGGGTGTTTAGATATTAATGTGCTGCAAGCTGCCTTCAGGGAGAAGGCTGGAGACCAGGCAACAGGTGTTCCAGGTGGCAGGAAACTTTACTCCTTCACATCATGCCAAACACAGAATACCTAACCACCTGTCATTACTGGACAAAAGAGACAGGCTGATCTATACAGTACTACGGCAACACACTTTTTAAAAATTAAAAGGACAGAGACAGAGGGCAGACGGTGTCTCAGGACCTTCTAGCCTGGGCATTCCAGCAAGCAGCCCCACCAGGGTCTCAGATGTCGGACATGCACAGGGTGTCCTCAAAGCCCCGTAAATGCCACCTGACCACATTTAATGGGGAAAAAGACTGCTGTATTTCTAACAACTACTGATTCTTCAAAATGGTTCCAAACGACTATGCTGATGTTTAATGGTTAACTAAACGAGCGTGGGGTAGAATGTGTCTGCATTCCTTCTGGGAAGTCTAATGTTTCCTGATCCACCATTACCTGAGGCCAAGCTGCACCAAGGTGTGTGAGGGTGTTGCCCACTCGGGCGCTGACACACCCCACGCTGGGCAGGGGCACTAGATGGTCCCCAGGGCCGCTTCCTCCTCCACATGCAGCCCCTGCAGCCAAGGCCCCAACACCACGTGCTGATGCAACACAGAGCCAGTGGGTGCTGTCTGGTCCCCCTTAACCTTCCTAGCTCGGGAGCTGGCGGCAGGCGGTTGGGGTCAGTGGGGGGAGAAGCTGTGGGAGGAGTGAACCCTAAGAAAAACGGGGTGGGGCATCTAGAAGGGCCAGACCACAGGCTGGTGGGAGGCAAAAAGGCAGTTTTCACGTGGCTTTCGGACCCATAGCTGGAGAAAGCCTTTGCCTGCTACTGAGTAGGATTAAACCAAGGTGATTTTCTGGGAATTTCCTTATAAACCTAAATAGAAGTTTGTGTGAACATAATTAGTGTTTCAATACCGCAGCTCACCTGCAGCTTCGATGTGTGCCAGTGTGGGGTGTGTGTGTGCGTGTGTGTGTATGTGGTATGTGTGCGCATGTGTGGTGTGTGTGTGTGGTATGTGCACGTGGTGTGTGTACGCCTGTGTGCGGTGTGTGCTGTGTGTATGTGGTGTGTGCGTGTGCAGTGTGCAGTGTGTGCGTGTGTGGTGTGTGTGTGTGGTGTGTGCGCATGTGTGGTGTGTGTGCGTGTGTGATATACACGTGTGTGTACATGTGTGGTGTGTATACATGTGTGGTGTATGTGTGCGGTGTGTATGCGTGTGGTGCGTGTGCAATATTGCATGTGTGTATGTATGCGTGTGTGATATGCATGTGTGTGTGTGTACACCTGCACGTGTTTGAAGGGGGACTGTCCACATGTGTGCCCACCCTGGACAGACCACAGCCACCCAGACCCACACCAGACCAGCACCAGGATGACAAGGGAGGAAGCTGTTCCTCACTGTCCCCCTGTGCTCCTGCAGGCTTCCAGAAGGTTCCTAAATCCATCCCCTACGTGAAACAGGGAAGGGCCCCTCAACACTCCCTCAGTTCCACTTCCTCGGTCACAGCCTGCAGGGTCCTTCACTGCACATCCTGGCTGGTCCCCCAGGCAAAGCCGTGTGAGAGCAGTCCCTCGGCACTCCTGCCACCAATGGGCTTCAGTGAAGGACTAGACCCCGGGGTGGGGAATGAGGACACTGACACTGCGTGGGGAGGGGACAGGAACACAGGTCGGCCTCGGGCCAGGCGAGCCACCCAGCACCACCAGGGGGAGCTCGGCCTCCAGGCGAGGCAGGACACGAGCACCTGCATCAGAGGGAGGCACGTCATGTCTCTGCGGCACCTCTGTGCACAATCCAGTGCCAGCTGGTCTCTGAATTTGAACAGGCCTTCACAGAAGGTTCGACACCGGGCAAGCTCTCGTTGAAGCCTGTGCACCGGCTTCTGGTCAGGGAGGGGCGCTGACCTCACAGCCCGGCTGAATGGCAAAGGGGACCGCTCCCTCCTGCAAGCCAGCTGGAAAGGTGACAGTGAGCCCACCCCAGGGGACCCCAGACAGGCCCCACTGACCCGCGGGAGGCCGCAGGGAGCTGGGGCTGTGCAGGACGGCGGCCTTGTTCACAGCAGCCAGAAAGCACCTGAGGAATCCTCAGAAATGCTGGAACAGCAGGATACAAACAACCCTGCCCCTGGAGAACCAGGTGCCACCAGGTTCTCAGAGCTGACAAGGAACGGGTAGGACCCAAAAGGAAGGTGGAGTCTGGCCCTGATACACAACGGAGGCCGCTCCTTTCCACAAGCGGCACAATGTGCAGCACTGTCGCCAGTGTGTGGGCCACACAGAGAGGAGTGGTGCCCTCAGAGCCCAGAGCCTTGGCAGCAACCTCCCCAATGGAGAAGCCAGCGTCCGGCCAGAGGCAGTGGTGTGTGCCCCAAACTGGTGAGGGCCATTCACTCAGGTCACAGATGGCTGTGGACAGGAGTTGCCACCAGTGGGTGACGCCAGAGGTGGGGGGCTGGCAGCCCAGGTGGGGGGTGAAGTGTGGGGGGGGCCGAGGTGGGGTGACAGAGGGGGTACGAGTGCCCGGGGGCAGTGCAAGCCCAGCAGGCCCACCTCCCAGAACAAAGTTACCTACAATCACCCCCTCCAGGAGCTGGGGTGGCACTATCACCCCAGGCGGGGTGATCCAGCTGGAGCAGGGAGATGTGGGAGGCAGGGCACCCAGGACCCATCTGGGCCACAGGGGCAGGGAAGTGCTCTGCAGGGTAGCAGGGGCACCTGCAGGGTCTGCAGCAGTGATGAGGGGCAGTGAGCATGGGAAGCACAAAGGTAGGGTAGGGGGAGCTCGGAGGCCCAGGAAGGTCCTGAGAGGCCCAGCCAGCCCCCTGGGGCCAGACACGGGGGTCAGGAGTGGGGAGTGTGGGGGTGGTGGCAAGATCCACTGGATAGGGGGCATCTGCTGGCTATGAGTGGGGAGCCACGGGGCAGTTCTGAGGGCTCTGCAGACCCCACACTGATTTTCTCTCGAGTCCTGTCCCCACCCCAGGCCCGCTGTGTAAGAGGACCACCTACTCTAGACTGCGCATCGTCCAGAAGACCCCGAGGCACAGGAAGGCGGCCGGTTTCCCAACAACTGAGCTGCACAGGACCAAGCAGGACTTAAACCCGGGGAGGGAGGGAGGGCTGAGACCATGCCGCCCGCTCACAGGCCCCGGGCCACCTCAGAGATCTGAGCGGGGGTTCTGAGCAGGGGCTCGACTCCAGCGCCCACCGAGTGGAAAGAACAGTCTTACCTGGCCTTCAGCACCTCCTGCACCTTCTGCTCCAGCTCGATCCGCCGCTGCCGCTCCCGGTCTAGCTCCTGCCGCAGCATCTCCGAGTTGGTTTCTTCTCGCAGCTTCCGGAGCTCTTCCTCTGTGCAGGGAGAGAACGGCCAGGTGACCATCGCTTGTGTCCACTCTGCCACTGCTGACTCAGAGATGCCAAGGCAAGGTTGCCCAACTCTGCAACAGCAGATAGGTTTCTGCCCCACGCGCCTGAACTTTCTCAAGTTTGCAGGGGGCTCAGACAAGGGCTGTGCTCCAGCCCCGTCTGCCGGGTAGTGGCAGCTCTCTGGCCCCTTCTCCAGGGTACACACCAGTGGGAAGGAACTGTTAGTTGGGGCTCTTCTTACACTGTCAGGGCAAGATCTAGGGTGAAGCAAAAGAGGATCTCTCTACTGTGCTCCACAATGGTGCAAAATAGACACAGAAAAGGTGATTCACCAAGCCACTGCCACCATACCTACAGGACAGCCAAGGAAGGGACACTGACGGCACTCGGCCACCCCTCCAACACAGACTCAATGCCTCCATGCACCAGGCAAGGTTCTAGGAAGCATCAGCAGCAGAGCCAAGGCTCTGGGGTAGCGGGGACAGGACGCTGGTAGACAGCTACGTGGAGAAGGCGAGACCTGGGGCGCAGCGCTGGGGCAGAGGAAGCAGGAGGACCAGGGGTCAGAGAGAGGTGGAAAGGTGGGCTGGAGGAAGAGGCCAGGAGCCAGGGGTGCATGCGGCCTCCAGAGCTGGGGAAGTCAAGACACAGGACCAAGGTCACTTCAGAAATTGCTCTTTCCTGTCTCTAAGCCAGGCATGGCGGGGCTCACTCATGTCACATGAACCTGTCCCCTCTCTCTGCCCACCTCTGCACATGAGAGCAGCCCTCCCAGTGGCCCTGGTCCATTCTCAGCTTCCGGCTCCAGCTCAGAACATCCAAGCTCAGCTAACTGTCCTGAAGTGGATGGGACTGGTGGAAGGGAAGGGACCGCAGCCCTGAGTGGATAACTCATGCATGCTCAGCTCTCTGTAGGATCCCACGCATGCACTACTCAGTGCTCAGCTAGGACCCAGGAGACAGCACTCAGCCCTGCCCTGAGGAATGCTCATCACAGCAGGAATATACCCAAGAGCCAGAACCAGTCCTGCAGGAGCAGAAGGGAGGGCCTGGGGCTTGGGGCAGCACAGGGGGCTGAAGCGGGGCTTCCTTGCCGGGGAGGACATGGCAGGTGGGCTCAGGTCAGACAGTGGGGGCAGTTCTAGGCCACCTGAGGCCCTGGAGGGCTCCCCCGAGAGGGCCCTAGCATGAGTTTAGCCTGGAAGGCGCGGGTGAGGACAGAGGAGGTGCTATAGGCCAGCAAGGAGGGGAGTCTCGAGTCTGGGCTCCGAGGTCCCGTGTGCGTTTCTGGCTGGGGGCAGCTTTCTGCCTCTGCTCAGGTCTCCCGCACTCGCTGCTACAGCCGAATCCCTCAGAGGGACAAGAGAGGCGGCCTCTCTCCTCCGTCCTCTGCCCCGTCCCAGCTTCCACCTTCTAAAACCCAGGGCGCAGGCACATCTGATCACATGCCTGACACCTGCTCCCCCTTGCCCTCGTGGGGTCTGGCGCCGGCTGGATACCTGAAGAGGAGATGAAATTCTGCGATAAAAGCAGAGAGCCAGCCTGCAGACGCCGGCTCTTCCTCCTCAAAGGCCTGGGCGGCCACCCCCACCCCCACCACCGGGGAGGTACAGCCTGTGCTTTGGGGACAGGCCACCCTTCCCAGACAGCTGTGCAAGTTTCATGAGGACCACTCCACAGAGCCTCCTGGAATTGCCCACACTCGCCCTGCTGGCCCGTGTCAGGGCGCCCCACACACCCACAAGCCCAGAGGAAGCTGCGGGAGGCCCAATGAACTCCGCCTCGTCCGGTGCCCAGCACGTGGCTGCTGGGATGGAGGAATGAATGAATGAATGAATGAATGAACGAATGAGTACCCTCTAGCTCCTCTACTTCCCTTCCTTGAGGGTCAGAAGATGTGGAGGAAAAGGGAGGAACCTTGCAACTCTCAGCCTAGGGGACGCTGCAGAGCCCCGCAGCCCGGGACGGGTCTCATGGAAACTGGGCTCAGCCCAGCTCTGCCGTCCTGGGAGGGAGGCCATGCTGGGTGCACACGGGGCTGAGGGGCATCTGTTTGTAAGGCATTCCCAGAGAGCAACTCTTAGAAGGGACCACCTTGCAGTCAAACTCACAAAGCTGTCCAACAAGAGGCCCCAAGACCCTGGGGACAGCCCCAAAGGCCGGGAGGCTGGCTTTCCCAGTGGGTCTTTGGCTTCCCCAGCAGGGACCCCCAGCTCTGGCCGGGGAGAGCATTCCATCTCAGCCCTTGCAACCCCCTGCCTGCAGCCCCCTGGAGGGCAGCACCCGTGGGCGCCGTGACTGAGAACTCAGTGGTCACGTCCACCTCTGCCGGGTACATGGGCGGCACCGCAGCACAGGACCCTGCGGCTGGCACAGATGCGCACTCGGGACCACCTGGCAAGGGCAGAGTTGCAGGGAGGGGGACATCTCTGAGCTACAGCCCTCACTTTTCACAGTGCCCGGGAGGCTCAGGGACCTTCAAGCACCAGGGAGCTGGAGGCTGCAGGATCGAGCAGGCTCTTTGGACATCTGGCTTTTGAGACATTTCCTGCACGATTTGCAGCCACTGACTCTTACATCAGTGGGGAGGCTGGGAAAGCTGGGGGCTGCGCTCTGGCCCTGACCCCACAGCCAGGTGTGACAGTGGCAATGGACACTGAGACGCAGAACAAAGGAGGTGCTGGGACAAACAGCTTTCGGATTCCACTTGGCTTCTTCCTCCTCCTCCTCACAGAACTGAAACAACTCAGCGCTTTGCGCAGCTGCCTCAGTGTCTCTGCTTCTCAGGGCGCTGGCTCAGAGACAGGCTGGAACCACAGGATGCACTTGGTGCAGGAGGCAAACCTGCATGGTGGGCACAGCCCAGGGTGACCGGCTGGGAGACCCGGGCAGTCCTAAGCCTACACACTGCACCCCAGAGCACTGAGTGAGGGTCACAGGCTCAGTGGGTGGAAGCTGCCCAGGCCACAGGTAGCTCAGGGCATCTGAGGTGTCTCACAACCATGCCACCTGCCCCGACCATTACATGCCCACAGGAGCCAGGCCTCATGCAGGGAGGGGGTGGGGCCTGAGGCCTCGATACCCCAGAAGGAGTCATTTCTACCAGCCACAGCTCCAAGTCCTGTTCAGCTCTTCAAATCCCAGCTGCTGGCTGGTAGAAGAGGCAGCCCCAGGCCACATCTGTTACCCACCACCTGAACTGGTGGGCAGACGGTGCTCACTTGGCCTGCTCACCCATTCTTTGCAACTCTGAGGAGCAGGTCCAACACACCCCGAGGGTCAGAGGTGTCCTAGCTGTGCACCAGCCCCCTAACCCTGTGGTCTCCCCCACCCCCACAGCACCAAGTTTACCTTGACCCAGGAGGAAACTGGAGCCCGCACCAAGTGCCCATGCCCCCGGCTGCACGGTTCCAATTGCCACCCCCAAAGGCAGGCCAGTATTCAGCCACTCTGAAACATGTACTGGGCACACGGGGGACACTCATGATACAGAATGACCAAAATGAAGGCCCAACCTCTGGGGCAGGACACAGACAAAAGAACAAATCACGGGGTACAGAGCAGGTGTTACAGGGGGGCAAATGTGAGTGGGGTACAGCAGGGAGAGGCTGGCAAGAGAAGACATTGGCAGGGATTGTTCAGGACAGAAAGACAGCCCATCCAAGCCCCCAAGGAGAACATGGCCAGGGACCATGAGGGCCAGCCACTGTGGGACAGAGCTTGGCTCTTCCTCCTGGAGCTCGGCCCCGGCTGTCTTCAGACACAGCACTTACCCTCCAAGACCCAATCCCTCCAGAGCCACTGCCCTCACAGTGACAGCAGCTGGCCGGCTTCGCACCTTATCACAGGTGGCCTGCCTCACCCTACAGACTGCCTGCATTCCCTGGCTCTCAGCTCCTGGAGCTACAGTAGACCCGCCTTTGTAGGTGGCCTGAGATACAGCCAGAGCACAGCCCCCAACCCCACAGCTCCCACCAGCCATTTCCAAGGTGGGGATTGGCAGCAACCGTGGAGAAAACACGAGGAGCAGATCCAGCAGTCCCCGGACAGAGCGCCGCAGGCCCTGACAAGTCTGACATAACGACCCAGGGCCACGCCTGAGGTGTTCCTGTCACAGCCTGGAGAGGGCAAGCATGTCACTTCTCAGGACCACCCTCCTCCACAAGCAGGGGGCTGGGGTCCCAAGCCCAGCCCAACCCTGTCCCCTCAACTGGCTCAGGGAGGCAGCAGATGGCCGAGCACCACCACGATGGCCTGAGGTCAGGGCATATCCAGGTGCAGTGAAGCTGTTAGTGGGCAATGGTGGCCGGCAGGACCCGGTTGAGGGTCCTCCAGTACTGTCTGTGCCCAAAAGTCTGCCTTGTTGTGGCCTGTGGTGGCCAAGGGTCCAGGTGAGTGGCCAGCCTCAGTTTGAACATGAAACACCATGATCACGAGCTGACAAGCTGAAACCTTACAACACAGAAACTCCTCCAGGAAAGGCCGCATCTGCTCAAGTCCCATAAACACTCCTGAGACCAAAGAGCTTGACCAATTAATTCACTAAATCCGTGCGTGAGAGCCAGAAACCCCTAGCAGTCTGACGAGCAGCCCCCTTCTTTCTGGACAGATTGGGGAGGGGTAAGGACGACCCCAGCAGCTCCCTTTCCTGCCCTGGACACCTCACCAGACCTGGGACACAGGGCCAAGCCTGAGACACTGAAGTTCAGACCAAGGTCAATACAAGATTGGAGCAAGGCCCCAGCCCCAGGCCCCAGACGCAGGCCGGCTTCCAGAAGCAGCTGTGCATGATGGCGGGGGACCTCCTCCAGGAAGATCACAAACACAGGTGGACCAAGGGAGGCCAAAGGCCAGTAAACCTCCCTGCCTCGGGACACACGGGCCGAGGCTCACAGAACCCGAGAGGGAGCAAGGGAGGGAGACCCTGCATGTCCCGGCCCCTCCCACACCTGGGGAGCTGGTGACTGGATTCTGTTACTAACCAGTAAGAAAATATTTAGATTTGCTGAGTGCTGGGATCCATTCTCTCTATAAATATTTGGAGTGCTGGGCCCTCCTGTATGTCTGCCTTCTGGGGTCAGCCCTTCTCTGCAGCATCCTCCGACTCCCTCGAGCCCCACACAGCGGCTGGGCCAGTTTGGGGAAGACCCTCCTGCAGGCGGCCAGGAGGGAGGCGTCCTCTCTCAGGAGCCAGGATTCTCTCCAGGGGCTCCCACATCAATCCTGCGGAGAAGGAAGCTGGCCCTGAGGACCAAGGTCCCCGACCACTGGCCCTGGTGCCCATACTGTTCTCAGGACAGCCTAATACGTGCCAAGTGCTCAGCACAGGAGCCAAGCACGGGGCAAGTGGGGGAAGGGGATCAGAGAGGAGGCCAGTGGCCACACCCTGGGGCCTTGGGGCAGCCCCCAAGCCACAATCAGGAGCAGGAGTCAGAATCAGAGCCCCCGCCCTAGCACTGTGGGAGGCCAGGCCCCCAGAGCCTGCCACGGGAGCTGCGCATCCAGCCCGCTCACCAGTGGCCAGCCTTGCTCTTTTACAGCACAGGGGACCAGAGCCAGGCGCAGATGGCCAGGGGCGGCTCACCCTGACATGTCTGGGATTCTTCCTTCCAAGCACCCCCAAATCTATCCACTCTGCTGCCTCCCGGCTCCCACCCTGGCCCTGGACGTCTTGGAAGGCGGATCCATATCTCTGATGCAGGAGGAGCCCCAGTCACCTTGGGGTCCAAGAGGAGTCGCACACCCACCGACAGCCCTGGCCTCCCTGCGACGTGGAGATTTCCTGCCCACTCCCCGCCCCCAGCCAGCCTGACACACACGGGGGCTCCGCAGAGGCTCACTGGGTGAGCGAGGGCAGGAGCCCACCTCCCCAGCCTGTGGACACCCGCCACCCAAGCGCTTCTCCCCAGAGGGGACCGTCGGCCCGGCTCCAGACCAGGCTTGGGCGTATTCAGAGGGCAGCTGAGCTTTGTCACCCCCTGTGCCTCTGTCTTCACGTTGTGACAGTGACTCTACAGGAGACACCTTGCACTCTCACCTGGGCAGGGCACCTGGGTGGAGAAGAAGGGCCACGGCCGGGGTTCTGATACTTTCCTTCTGCTCGTTGAAACCCCAGCACCCACGTGCACCCCACTCACCGCCTGGATCTGGGCCCGTCTGAAGGTCAAGGCAGCCCCCACCTCCTCTCCAGCTCCTCGGCCCCTCCCAGCATTGGAAACAGGAAACCACATTTTCCTTAACAGGGCCACCCCTGAACACATCCCCAAACACCCCTTTTGGCATCACTAAACTGTGAAAGGTCAGCAGGCCACCAGGCTCCGCCACCAGCACAGCTGCGGTGGCGGGTCCCAGCCGGGAACAGATGTGGACTTGCATGAACACACAGATCACTTCCCCAGCCGGGCACGGTGTGCCCCCACCTGCTTGCTGGTGTGAAAAGGCGGCCCGCAAAACCCTGCGGGGTTCAGAGATGAACGGGGCCTCAGGCAGCTGCCTCCCTACACCCCATGCCCCACTGGGACGGGCTCTCTGCACCCAAGCCCTGCAGTGCTCAGTGCTCACGGCTCGGAGCCTGCGCACCCCACCTCCCCGTGGCTGCAGGGCAAGCCTTCCCCAGCCAGCTGGTGACTTGGCCCCCAGGGCAGGCCCTGCGGCCTTGCAAACATGGCTCCTCTGCAAGCCTGGCAAATCAGCATGCCCAGCTCCCAGCGGAGCACCAAGAAGGCTTCCCACCTTTTCCTGGTGCCCTGCTTCCTGGAGCTGCAAAGACAGCTAACTGGATAAAACCAGCTGGAACTTCTGACCATTTATCTCCCCTAAGTTCTTCCTCTCTCTGAGCAAATGCTCCCTGCTGAGCCAGGCTGCTCTCTCGCCCCGAGACCGAAACGATGATTATACCCAACGACTGGATATTACGGGCCCACCCCCTCCCAGCGGTAACACATTTAGGTCAACTGCAGTGCCCAGAGCACAGCAATCTCTTTCCACAGGACAAAGGCAGTACAAATCCCCGCCACTGATTTTTCTTTCTCCTCCCTGAGAAATCAGGAGTGCTGATTTCTTGCCAAGTGGGAAGTGCTGAGCTGGTCATTCAAACGGTGGCCTCGTCTGGCCCAGCTTCCTGAAGGGACCAAGTCCTCCAAGAGCCCTTGGGGCCTGTGGTGGCCTGCTTCCCTCCTTCTGGGTCTCTGCTGGGGAGGCCCCTGCCCCCCAAGCCATCACCCAATCTCACAGCCCAGATCGTGGCCTCATTAGTAGTCCCCAGCCTTTTCTCCAGAACCTGGACCGCACCCATGGCGGCACTGGACGGCCTGGGCCTGCAGCTCGAAGCTCCTCAGGCCCTGAGCTGCCCAGATTCCAGTGTTGCCAGGCCCACCCCCACCCCAGGATGGGCCACAGGCTCCCTACTGCATTAGTCAGGGGTCCGAGAGGTGTCCTGCAGGACAGGCGTAGGGAGGGATGGAGCCCCTCAAATACCACTGTGTTAGTTTCCTGTGGCTGTTGTAAAAAATTACCACAAACTTAGTGGCTTAAAACAACCCAAAGTTACTCTCTTCCGGTTCTGGAGGTCAGAAGTCCACAACGGGTCTCCTGGGGTTAACGTCGGGTGGAGACAGGGCTGGTTCCTCCTGGAGGCTGCAGGGGAGAACCCGTCTACTTGCCTTTTCCAGCCTTTAGAGGTGCCTGCATTCTGCGACTCCAGCCCCAGCCAGCAATGACATCGCCCTGACCTCCGACCCCCATCACATCTCCCGTTCTGACCGCCGGCCTCCTCCTCATGAGGATTCTGTGGTCACTCTGGGCCCACCTGGATAATCCAGGATCATCTCCCATCTCAGGCCCGTAACTCGCTCACATCTACGAAATCCTTTTTGACATGTAAAGTCACATTCACAAGTTCCAGGGACTAGGACGTGGATACTTTTGGAGGGCCATAAGCCGGCCCCCTACCCCCCCCTGAGATAACAATGTAGGGCAGAGGAGCCCCCAGTGGCCAGGGAGAGAGTGGCCTCCTCCTTCCACCTGGCCTAGAGGGGCGTTTCCTGCCCCCGGCGTCCCTCGAGTCATAAAGCCACGAGGAGCTGTCCTTTAGCAGGTAGAGCGGCCCTCCTGGGGTACAGGGCCCCCTGTCGGCCCCCTCCTCCCATCTCTCCTCTGCATCTCTGGCTGTGTCCCCAAGCACACCTGAAGCAGGACTTACCGTGGCCCCCACCGCAGTGGCCCTGACACCAAAAGCTCTCACTGGCCTTCTCCAAACCCTCGTAGTGAGAAGTACCAACGAAGGGGACACTGCCAGCGTCCCCCTCATGTGCCACAAGTCTGTGACCTTCTGCATCCACTCATGGGCTGTGCCAGGCAGGGAAGCCACACAGGTGGGCCAGGGAGCACATATTTCACACCTGTGGGGGGTGGGGGGTGTCCCAGGAGTAAGAGCCACAGCCAGTACTTGAGACCATGAAACCACAGCTCTGCAGGGCCGCAGGAGCTGCTACAGCAGAGGCCAGGGGCTTGCCTGGATCATGTGGTGCAGTTTCCAGCCTGGGGAACTGATCTTCCTCCAGGGTCAGGTGCCAGCCATGATGGACTTGAGTGCCCATCTGACCTGGCTGCAGACGTTAGGGATGGCAAGGGAGTCTGCGGGAGGCCAAGGAGAGTCAAGATGCCTGCCCAAGGAAAGAGCCAGACCCCAAAACCTTCTAAGTTCCATGCCACACCCAGAAAGAGAAGTGTGGACCATAACTCATAAATTCTCACACCGGGCTCCCACTTAACATGACACCTACATAAACAAATCAGCCATCTGATCACCAGCCCAGGCGTGTGGCACCGGAAGAGAGGAGGCCTGCCCCCGCCCCACCCCACCCCGAGAGCAGTCAGGCAGCAAAACAGGACGGGGCCAGGGGGGAGGGGACAAGGCCCAGGGGAGGCTCTGTGAGCCCAGAGGGAGCCTCACGCCCATGGGTGTCTTGCAGTCAGGGGACAAAACAAGCCTGGACAAGCTCCAGAAGGAGCTTGTAGGGAACTTAGAAAGGAAGAGATGTTCTGCATGTCACGCACATAGCCCACTTATTTGCACAGACCTCTGGCCACTGCTTTCGACTGGATGAAGTCAAACGAACTCCCGATGTGGAGCCCTGCAACAGGAAAAAAGCCCGGCATGGCAGCACGTGTCACACAGAACTCGCCCCCGACGGAGGCGAGAGAGGCCCCGGCAGGGCTGGGCTGGCCACACACCCACTTGGTCCAGCCTTGACACCTCCTCCAGCATCCGGGAGGAGAGGGCAGGGAGGGCCAGCTGACCGGTAACTCCGGGGCAACCCCCACCCCGAACACTCTCTTAAGAGCGAATGGCCACCCTGATTCGAGCAGAGGCCGCAGCCCTGCCCACCACCCAGACCAACTGCGCCAGCCCACAGGGAAGCTACTGGGAGGAAGGAAAACAGCTTTGAGGCTATTTTTAAACCTGTATAAGTAGAACTCTTGAGCAGGAGTCCTCTTGGCGCACTATTCAACAGGCCCAGCCTCAGCCAAAAATAAAAACCAAGTGATAATCCTTAAATAAAACTCCTTCCCCCCATGCCAGGAGTGCAAACTCAGGAGCCACTCGAAAAGCTGCTTCTGCCACCTGCTCAGGTACAAGGCCGCACACCAGGGACACCACCTGGCCCCAGGCACTGCCCTTCACCTCTCCCCACTGTCCCCCCTCACCCCCGCCATCATCACAGAACTTTCTAGAAGACAAAGGCACACCCTTCCCAAATTGACCAGCAACAGGTCGCAACTCTGGAGCCAGGCAGAGCCAAAGGCACTACTTCACCTTCAGCACCAGCAGAGAAGCTGGCACCAACCTCTCCAGCCTCTTCCCTCCTGTGACCCTCTCGGCTTGGGGAAACGGCTCATTACAGGAAACGTCTTGCTTTTAGTGTAAACGTCTGTCTGCATCTTGGCCCTAATATTTACTTATTGCTGTGTTATTTAGTGCTGCAGCAGAGGAAACATGCACAGATGATAACGACCGACGACGTCGGGTGACGGTAAGCAGCAGGCTCTAAGCACTTGACATTCCAACCGCATGGGCTGAGGCTTCGAGGTTGGCATTTCACCAGTTCAGGTACATTTTAGGAAACTGATTAGGGGTTTAGGGTGGACAAGTAATGTATTAAATTTTTCCGATGTAAAATAAGGAGAAATAGGATCCCAGCCAGTGTTGTCACCCAGAGTGGCTGGTTTTCAGGAATGGACAGGGCCTTTCAGCGAGTGATGGCAGGCTGCCTCCGACTGCACGTGGGCTGGACGCTGGGCCCCGACCCGGCGCTGAGCTGGGAGGTGCGTGTGCTCAGCAGCGTGCACTCCGCCCCCACCCCGCACCCCCTCTTTCCAACCGCGCCCTCCGCACCTGGCAGCCAAGCCTACCAGGCCCGCCTTTCTCACAGCAACAGGCTCTCTGCGGAGCAGCTGCTCCCGGCTCAGTGGGGGCTGGGGGCAGTTGGGGACACTCACCTCCAGCAAGTGGGTGGCTCATCAGGAAGCTAAAGAGGCACAGACGAACCACGTGCCTGGGATAAACACCAGACAGGATGGGAGCGAAAGAGGGCAACCTGGAGAGCCGGGGTCCGGGGAGGTGCCCAGCAGGGGCTTGAAGGATGTACAGGAGCACGCCCAGTGGAGGGGACAGCCGGTCCACCTGTCCGTCCGCCAGTCCATCCACCCATCCATCTACGCACACGCACATTCAGATGTGCGTTGAGCCCCCAGTAGCCAGGCCCTGGGCCATGCTGTTGGGATCACAGATGATGGCGGTACCTTTACTCCCTCCCATGTGAGTCTGGTTAATGAGGGGATGACTGTGGACATGTGCGCGCCCTCACAGAGCCAGAGCATCGGGACACCAACGTTCCCCACGTGCCCCTGGGTAGCCACCTCTGCCAGTGCAGCCTCAAGGGTTATAGCAGGAGGGGACCCCAGAAGCAGGCAGAGGATGGGGAGGGCTTTCTGGCCCGGGGACTTTGCTGCCCACGGCACGCACAGGAACCTGCCCTTCTCACGGCCCGGGGAGCTGGTGATGTGCTCAGTGGGCAGATGATTCTGGCAGGGCCGGGATGCGGGGCCACCCACATAACACAGCAGGCAAGCTTGTGCAGGCTCCCTGACTTCACCCCGCACCCCAAGACTCCTGGAGTCCTGGTCCCGGAGCAGCAGGAGGGAGGCCCAGGCTGGCAGGATTTTGGGGTCTGTCCTCTGAAGTGTCAGCTGCGGGGACGGAGCAGGCACAGGGCCGAACATCCTCAATGAATAATGAAAGAGCAGATATTTTAAAATAAATAAGTAAATAAAGAGTGGATTCTCACCAGCCAACAGACATGATCTAGAAATATGAAATCTGGAGCCCAGTATGTCAGACATTTCGTTTTCTTAGGGGCCCATTTCACGTTTTTCCTAGAGAAATCCTACACGATACAGACATCTCGTCCCATCTTTCGCTTCTCTGATCTGTTTGTTCCCTTCCTGTCTGTCTGGGTCACCCGTTCACCATCCTCATCTACTAAGGACATCACTCTGGGGACAGAACCAGACCGAGCCAGTCCCTGGCCCTGGGAGTTCATCTTTTCAGCTCAACACCACTGAAAGAATGGGAGGAAAATAGTTTAAAAAGGCCAGAGCCCCAGAATGACGTCTGCAAGCCCAAGTCCAAAGGGGGTTCCGGAGACACCCATCGACCCTCTCTCCAGCAGGCCTCTCTGTTGGTCACCCCCTGCAGCAGGCAGCCAGCAGCTCCCGAGACCCTTCCGTGCTTCCAGAGGAAGGCCCTGCACGCGTGGCTGGAGGCAGCCACTGCCCTCCTGCTGGTCTCTCCGACAAGCTTCTGGAAGCCCTCCCACAGGGGTAATGTCGGCCACTCTGACCCCACCGTGTCAGAGCAGGAATGGAGCTTCCAGGAGCACCAGGGGCTCTCCAGGAACCACTGCCGCCACCTGTCCGAATGCATCCGCTGGGAACCCACCCATGTCTGGCACCGTTGGGTGTCGGCCCAGAGATGGGGTGTGGTGTGGCACCTGGGGATGTATCCTCCTGCTCTTCCAGGGGGTCTGCAGTCTTCACATCAACACAGAAGAAGGAACAGCAGTCCACGAGGGGCCTGTGGCACAGCCTAGCAAGCAGCGAGCCCCCAGACCCCCCAGACTCCCAGAGCACTTTCCCTTCCAAGCCCAAATCCCATGCCGAGGTACATCTCACTGGGGCCGTGTGCGTGCCTCACCATGTTGGAGAATCTCGCTTTCCAGAGCCTGCACCCAGCAGGTGATCAATAAACACATATTGACATACAGAAGCCGTGGAATATTGTGCATCTGGCGCTCAAAAGCCAATGGGCTCTGAGCCACATTTCGGGCGAAGTGAAAACGTCCGCTGCTTTTAACTTATTCATGCGCTGCTTTAACAAATTTAGGCTCCTGCCATGAGCCACGAGCCAAAACGCGTTTCAATTTCACATTCTTCATCCCTGTCATTTCTCACAGGAACATTTGTTCTCTTCAATATTTAATAACTGAAGAAGGCTGCTGTTCGCTCGGGCCATCTCGACTCTGCTTTCCGAGAGAAGGTGCGACAGCTAACCGGATGGCATTTTACCACTGACCACTTCAGTGTCTCAGCTGGGAGCTGCGGCCCCGAAGGGTAAAGGCTCACGGCTGCCTGCACCCCAGTGTCTGACTCAAGAACCAGACACCTGGGTCCTGACTCCAGGACAGCGCCCTTCCCACACCCCACCTTAGCACCCCCTCCAAGAGGGCCAGGAGGGGCAGGGACGGCCAAACCAGCACGCAGGTGTCGGCGTAGTGACAACCTCGGCATCTCCGTGGATCCCAAGAGTCTGCAGCACCCTTTCTCACACGTGTATCTCCTGGATGCTGACACAGAGGCCACCACGGAGCAAGGCACAGGTCCTGCTGTGCAAACTCCAGCTCTGGCCAGTCTCTTCTGCACTGATTCCTCCACTCACTGAGCTCCCACTATATCCAAGACATCACGCTTGGGGATTAAAAATAAGTCCAGCCCACGTCCTCCAGGTGCAGACAGCCTGGCAAGAACCACCTGTAACCACCGCTAAGGGCAAAAGGCTGGAGACAAGACTACAGTCCATCAACAGGGCACTGGCAGATTAAGCCATACCAAAGCCAGAGCGTAGATGCAGATGTGAAACAGAGCAGGGACCAGCTCCACGTACCATTCTGGAGTGATCTCCAGGTTACAACATAAGTGTGGAGAAAGTGTGAGAGAGCTCACATTTTTCTAAGGGGAAGGTAAAAACAAATACGTGCTTGCTTCTATGAAAGAAATTCAACAGAAGGATACAGTGTAAAACTAAAAGAAAATTGGTTATCTACAGACAAAGGGAGGCCATGGGGTGGGGGTGAAGGGAAACTCAACTTTTCTGAATATGTCTTGACTTTGGAACCATGTAAACAATTTTAGATATCTATGAGAATAAATTTAATTTAATTTGAAAAAGAACTCTTGACACCATGCATAATGGGACAAAATGACACCACGTGTACCTCCTGATGCACTGAGGACACACCATCACGCCTGTGACGCTCTAGACAAAACCGCGTGGCTTGAGTCCCTTCATGAGGAAACAGAGGACAAACCCAAATCGAGGACATTCTGTAAAGTCGCTGACCTGCACACTTCAAAATCGTCACTCTCAGGCCAGCTGAATGCAACTCACCACCTGGAACCTGCACCTGCTATACGGATGTACGGGAACAACAGAGAAGCTGGAATGAGGTCTTAGATAGCAGTATTATATCAGTGCTGATTTACTGATTCTGATAACTGCACTGTGGTTAGATGAGAGAATACCCTTCCTTTTAGGAAATACACACCAGAGTATTTAGAGCTCATGAGTGTCATGTCTGCAACTGACCTCCAAGCAGCTCAGAAAAAAAGTACATGGATGGGTGGGTGGAGGGGTGGGTGGGTGGAGGGGCAGATGTGGGGGTGGACAGGTGGGGGTAGGGGGTGGGTAATGAGAGAGACAAACGTGGTAAAATGTTAATCTTTGTGGAATAAATGGATGAAAAATATACAGAAATTCTTTGTTCTGTTTTTGTAACTTTCCTGTAAGTCTGAAATTCTGTCAAAATATAAAGTTAAAAGAAAAAAAGCAATCTCTAAAAATCTAAAACAAAAGGAAACAAAGCCAACTCTATACTGACCTCAGGACATAGCCATACGATAGAAAAGACTCCTGCAAGTGACGTCAGCACAGTAATCTGTACCCCCCTAATACAGCGGGACATACCCTAAGGACAAAAGAGCTAGAAACAGATACAAGCGTTCTAGTAATCTGTGGCTGACCATAGTCCTGGTATTCATTCTGAGCCCTGCGTGTATCACTGTGGGACAAAACAAATGCTGGTGTCACATGCTGAGAACCAGGCTTTCAGCATGAGAGGGAGAGACAATAGAAGTCCAGCAAGGAGTCCTGGATGTGAATTCTAACTGGATTATCTGTACAAATTCCCGATGCCCTAGCCCTGTCCACTGAAAAATTCAGGCCACAATGACCAGGCACTAGCAATGAGTGTCCTGGAGTCCTTATTTAGTGTCTAAATATCACTTTCCACCAAAAGGAACCAGGACTTTTCTGAGACAGTTGACTCTAGGACAGAAGAGCCTAGAGCATCTTGTCACAACACAAGCAAGGAATCTCTCACAGACGACTGGGTTGTGTCAACAGGACTCGGAAGCTGGCTGAGAGAGGCTCCCACAGCCCAGAGGTAGAACTATTTGGGAACCAACAAGATGATAACCACCATCATTAAAACGTCAAATATGTTTAAATCCACAATCTCCTGATGACACACACACACAAAACCTACCCCATAAAAGCCCAACACCCCCATCGTTCAGCTTTGGAAGAGATTCTAAGAGAATTCAACTCATGGTTTGGAAAACTGTAAAATAAAGGGACAAACTCAAGCGCGCATCTGCCTTTCCTGGATGAGCTGCAAAACGGGGTGAACACACAGGCGACAAACCAGAGCTCGTTTTTGGAGGCATGTCAAGCTAGCAAATGGAGGAAAAATGGCAGTCACAGGAAATGGCCGTGCTACGAGCTCTGGTGAGATGCTGGCTCTGAGCGGTCACCGCCAAGGTCGCAATGCTACAGCGAGTGCCGCCTCAGGGAATTACACACCCCCACCAAAGACGGGTCCTCCCCAGAGACCAGCCAGGTCGCATCACTACTGAGCTTGTGTTCAGTGGACAAGTTCAGGGGACATGTCGGGCCACATGTGAAGTCCCCAGGGATGCCGTCAGCAGGGTCCAGGGTGGGGACTCCAGTCAGCAGAGGACCCGGTCAACCAAGGGCAAGAAGAGCAAGGTGGAAGAGCCTGCAGAGCGGAGCCAGGAGACACAGACCTGCTGTCACAACCACGGCCTCAGCTGGTGCCAACACAAGAGGGGACAGAGAAATGTGACCATCAGGGAAGTCTGAGCTTACGCTGGATCTCTGGTGACATCGAAGAAAAACTGTCTTTTTAGTTATGATAATGGACCACAGCTTTTGTCTATAAAAGGTACTGAGCTACCTACTAAAATATTTACAGGTGAAATGATGGGATGCTGGATTTGCTCCAGAATAAACATCCAGGTGGGGGAGAGCAGTAGAGGAACCCATCACGGCCGGGATCGCTTCAGCAGAGAGGCTCGCGACACTCTGCTCTATTTCTGAATATACTGAAATTTTCCATAATTAAAAAGTAATGCCCATAATTGCCACCCGATGGGCTTCCAGAGTTGCACTCCACACTTCTACTTCATGAGCTCCCACAGAGTAAAATGAGATGCTCCTCTGGCAGACACTGGGCCAGAATTGTCAGTGCTGGTCCCCAGACGCCAGCCGTGACGTCCCCTGGCCAGGCCACCTCTTTTCCTCTTGGATCTCCTCAGCTCCAGAGAGGCGCCCCATGGGGCCCGGGTGTCTTCGCTTTGCAACTTCGTCCTGACCTGTCTCGGAGAGAATGTGAGTGACCCTGTGTGCCCGCCTCCACCCACCCCCACTCAGCGACACTCTCCTGGAAGCCACCGTCCCCTCGCTCGCATGGACCCTGCCCCTTCACTGAGTGCTTCTCTCTGTGGCTTCACCCAGCCCCGTGAAACTGCCAGCATTCAGCCACTTTCACCCACGAAAAGGCCACTTCACGAGGTCCAGGCTGATGAAGCAGCCTCACCGGGTTGACGACTTGACTAAGGCCCTCCCAGAACAACCTCCATGGGTCAGTACTGACTGAACCACCCTCTCCCTTCGTGGGGACCCACAAACCCCACGGAGCCTCCACTGCCACAGCTCAGCACAGCGCAGGCTCAGGCCGCAGATCACCAAGACTGTGATCAGGAGGGCCGGCCACCTGCAGCAGCCCCTGGGAGCCTGGCCCCTCTCTGCCCAAGCCAGTGCAACCGAGCCTCAGACTCACGCGGAGAACAAGTCACTCCACAGCACTGCCAGGCTGTCACCAGAGCTGCCCTGAGAACCACCGGGATTCAGCCTCCTTATGGGCAGACAGGTGAGCCCTCACTCACACACAGTCAACTACCGCTGCACACACACATGCACAGAGCTAACTACTGCTGCACACGCATAGTTAACTACTGCCGTGCACACATGCACACAGTCACCTACCAATGTACACACATACACAGTTAACTACCGCTGCATACACACACACACACAGTTAACTACTGCTGCACATGCATAGTTAACTACTGCCGTGCACACATGCACACAGTCACCTACCAATGTACACACATACACAGTTAACTACCGCTGCATACACACACACACACACAGTTAACTACTGCTGGACACACATAGTTAACTACTGTCGTACACACATGCTGTCACCTACCACCGTACACACAGGATCAACTATTGCCATCCATGCTCACAGATTTAACCACTGCTGTACATGAATGCACATGGCCAACTATCGCCGTACAGGTATTACACAGTTACCTGCTCCCTGCACACACACACACAGTTACCTACTGCTGTGTACACATACACAGTTACCTACCACTGCGCACATACACAGTTACCTACTGCTGCGTAAACATACAGTTACCTACCGCTGCGCACACATACACAGTTTACTGCTGCACACACATACACACAATTACCTACTGCTGTACACACATACAGAGTTACCTACTGCTGTACACACAGAGTTACCTACCGCTGTGCACACATACACAGTTAACTACTGCTGCGCACACATACACACAATCACCTACTGCTGTACTCACATACAGAGTTGCCTACTGCTGTACACACATACAGAGTTAACTACCGCTGTACACACATACACAGTTAACTACCGCTGCACACACATGCTGCACACGCATGCACAGAGTTAACCACCACTGTACATACACACGCTCATGCATACACAGTTAACTATGGCCACACACACACACACACAAACAGAGTTCACTATGGCTCTCTCTCCTGTGGCCAGGTGAACCCATAGAGCCATGTGGACCAACCCTGGACTTTCTAGCACCAGGTGAGTTCATCGACACACAGCCCCCTGAGCCCGCAGGTGTGACAGGTGGAAGCCCCAGGAAGAGAGCTCCTTGGCTGTCCCCTCCTGGGCTCTCAAAAGGAGAGCAAGGCCCAGCCCCCACATGGCTCGACAAACAGCAGAGGAAAGGACTTTGTTAAAGAGTGAAAAAACTTGATTTTCCCCACCTCTGGGATATCAATAATACTTGGTCAGTACAGAAGCCTGCATCTATGCTAAAATGGACAATCTGCACCCAACACATGTCTATTGAGGGCTTCCCCATGCAGACCCTGGGCAACCTGCAAGGCACAGCCAGCATAGGATGGGTGACCAGGGACAAAAAGCCAGCATGATAACCTTCTGGCAAAGGCACCAGCTGCTTGGTCAAGAGCATCGAGGTAACCCCCAGTGAGCAAGACACCCAGAAAGGAGGTGACCTGCCTGCTCAGGGCCTAAGCCCTGGCCCATGGCCGAGGGCTGCGCATCTCAGTGGTGGGCACCTTTCCCTGAGCCTGGGTGTAGCTCCCTGTGGTTCAGTAGTGATCAGCTCTGGACACACGCAGTGGAGCTGTTTCTTCCAGCAGTTTTCCTAATAGCCTTGTTCCCAGTGTCCACTGTGAAAACGCCCTGCCACGCAGGAGGCCCATCTGCCTGGCTTTACCCCTTACTAGTCAGAGGACTTTACCTAACGGAGCGGTGACCTTTGTTAACCCTCCATGCCTCAGTTTCCTCATCTGTGAAACAGAGAGGACACAGAGGTGAGGAGAGAGGATCAAAAGCCACACATCTGACGGCAGCACGTCTACAGGGACCCACAGGCCCTGCCGGGTGATCTGCTATTAGTGACTACTATCATTACCCCAGAGGCCAAAGACCCCAGCAAGCAGGGAACTTGCCCTCTGTCCTTCCTTAACGCATAAACAGAACAGAACAGATAAAAATTTCAGATTCCCTCAAGAAGCTCCGGGTTAACCTTTGGAAATACGCTGTTCCAGATTCACTAAAACTGAATTCTCACAGACATTTTATTCCTTCCCCCACAACACTCTCCTATATCCCATGGCATGTAGACACCCCTGTGAATAAACATGAGCACTGGGCTTAGTAAAGCCCCAAGTCGGAGCTGCAGACTGGGAAGGCAATAGGCCCCAAGAGCCACATCAGGCCACACCTGTCCACAGCCATGCATCCAGCGGGAGCTGTCACAGAGCATCACCCACCCAAGCCCCTCACTGCACTTCAGCAAGACAACGTCCCCACCCTCTGTCTTGTCCTGTACCTTGCAAGCACCCGCTGGTACTCACGTAAGAAGTGTTTTTCCAATAAGGCGATTTCCAGGTGACCTTTGATCTCATTCAGGCGATCAGACTCTGTGCGGTTAAAGTCCTGGACTCCTGCAGCCATGATGAGGGTCCCTGGACCAGCCTAGAAGGAAAACACCATGAGCTCAGAGGGAGCCGCCTGGAAGCATCCCGCGTCTGCACCCATCGGTTCTCTAGGAGGCACCGAGGGCAGCGGCAGTGTGAAGGGGACCAGCAGCTGCAGCCTTGGGGACACGAGGACCCAGCACCTGCCTGGACCCTCAGTCCCCTCGGCTTCCTCTGTCAGTGGAAGGGACGTCTCAGACAACACGCACATCCTCAGAGCCCCTGTAAGGCCAACTTTAAGAAATATTAAGAAAATTAAAACTAGAAGTGTTTACCAGCTGCCCCACCCCCACCCACCCCCACCGGAGCTGGGCAGGGGCAGAACAGGGACACTGGGGGAACCAGAGGCTGGGTGATTCCATCTGCCTGGTCCACCTGAGGGGCCCTGTGGGCACTGGTCAGGTCACTCCCTGCATTGATGCTGACAGAGCAGGCAGACAGCCCAGGAGGCCAGCAGAGCCTGGATGTGGCAGCCCACAAGCGTAAGAGTGCCCATCCAGGAGGACCACTGCTCCAGCATGGCCCCAAGGAGGACATGCAGCCCACCGCACTCCAGCCAGAGCAGTGCGGACCCTGATGCAGGTGCCGGGATTCAAGGATTCAGCTGGGAACCACAGGGCAGGCTTGGAGTCTAAACATCTGTCCAAAGGTGGCTCCAACAGAGCCAGCCCCGGGTGAGCTCATGAAGCCTGGAACAGGCCCACTGCGCAGTCAGTGGCAGTTGCGGTGCCGCCCCTCACAGTCAGGAGGAAGACTGTGCTGGGGCCACCTGTCTCCTGTCCTCACCTTTCAGACACAGCCCCTGACGTGTTTACTGTAAATATGATAAAATGATCAAATAACTGGGATTTGCCCCAGAATCATCCAGTGGGGAGTGGGGGGGGGGGCTGGCAGGACACGGACCCACTGGATAGGCGCGGCCAGAGGTGGTGATAGTTGTACGTAAATGGTGCATGGGGCTCATGGTACACTGCACTTAGTGCAAGTGTGCTGGGCCTTTTGGACATTTTATATTATAAAAAAAATTTTTAAATCCCAAACAGAAACATTGGGCCACGTGGCACAAGCATGCCTCAACCCACTTGCCCCTCTGCACCCTGGGCAGCTCTGGGCCCCCTGACCAAGGACCCCGCGGGCACTGGCTCTGCCTTCACTCTCTTCCTCCGCACCCCTCCGCCCCAGCCTGGGAAGCTGGGCACCTCTGCTCGCTGTGCCGCGTCTCCCGGGGCTGGTTCCAGGATGTGCGCACCTGCACCTCTGCCTTCCCTTCCTGGGCCTCGTGTCTACGTAGCTTCTGAAAGTTTCTCCCCTTTTTCCTTGCCTTTGAGTCAAATCTAGCCACCTGCCCCCAGCGTGGTACATCAAGGCCAGGGACAGCACTGTGCCTGTCGCAAAGAGGAGATGGTCACGATTGCTGAACTGAAGTGAGACCTGGCAGCCAGGCCCCGGCACAGCCTCGCTCCCCGCCCTGAGGAACCCGCCACCCCTGAGTTTAACCTGCTCCTCTGCGGGCCTCCTCCAAGGGAAGATGTTTAACTATCTCACTTACTCTTCGTGTTTAGGTTGGCTCCTGGCAGGTGCACGGCACAAGTGCCACACCTGGGGCCCAGCAGGCCTGTGTTTACCGCCCCCCACATCTGGTGAGGGAACCTAAAGCCGGTGGTGACCCAGGCGAGCCTGTCCAGAGGCTGCCCCAGGAGTGGGCAGGGACCACGCAGGACACTCAAGGCCTGCCCGGGAGACATCCAGCACTTATTATGGACTATCTAGCCCAGAGGACAACACAAACAGGAAGCAGGAGCACCTGGGTGCCACCAGGGCGCAAAGACAGGCGCAAAGACAGAAAGCCCCCCCCTGCAGCCAGCCCCACAGCCGCCCACCCACTCCCGCCTGCACCACGCACGCCCTGCCCTGAACTGGATTTTCTCACACGATGCTAGAGATGTGCCCCTTTCCTCTCGGTGGTGACAAGGCAAGGCAGGGACCCTAGCAGCCAGCGGCCTCGGCTTCCACAGCCTGGGGACTTCTGTCTGTAGCAGCAGCAGCAGCAAGGACCCCAACCCAGGCAGAAAGCCAGAGCCTCAGCAGTCGGGCTCTGCCCCCACTTGCTGATGACCACAGCACTTAATCCCCCAAACAGTCTCTACATGGCCACGTCCACATGGGGAGACAGGAAGAAGGGGAGGGACCTGGCAGTCAGGCACGAAGTCAGGACGTGCATCCACGCCGCTCGATCCAGGCCCCTGCCTTCACTATGTGTGGGGGCTCCCCAGGGGAGCAGGACAGCAAACTGCCCTTTAAGCAACTGTCTTCCCACGGGAGATGTCCCAGTGCCCAAACTTGAAACAGTACCCACCTGCGCCTAGGGGGACAGACGACACAGGCATGAGGGGGAGGAGGAGGGGTTGGGGAGGGGACCTCGGAAGCACGGACAGACAGGGGAGCTGCGAGGGGGCAGTGAGAGGAGCCCGACAGCCCAGAGCCCTGGAGCCCACACCCGGGTCCAGCCTGGTCTGCCGCTGACTCTCCACATGACCCTGGGTGTAGCTTAACTGCCCAGGGCCTCAGTTTCCCTCTTTGTCAAATGAGAATGACGACCCTGGAAAAACCCCTCTGGCTGCAGTGAGAGGCAGATACTTGACGCTCCTCATGTGCCACATGAATGTGCTACCCAGTAGGAGTGAGCCGGCAGGCTGGAAAGACCGAAATGGGGCTCACTTGGGCCACCTGGCTTCTGTAAAGCCTGCGGCTCATGCTGCATTTTCAGGGAGGCCCAAGGAAACCAGGCTTGGTGGAGCCGCCCCACTCTCCACATCAGCCTGGACAGGTGGCTTCCAAGTGAGTGAGAAATGAGAGAGGGGCCCGGAGACACCCCACGTGCCTCTGCCACTCACCCCACAAGCAAACGCACTGTGCCCTGCCCATCCCCACCCAGAAGGGCAGCCCTGCCCCAGTTCTGACGCAGAACATTCGGCTCCCTATGTCCAGCAACCTCCCACCACCAACAAGCAGCTGGTCACTTGGCCAACCAGCTATACTAATCACTGCCTATACTGTCCAGCCGCCAAAAAAAAAAGATCCCTGTCCTCGGGCAGTTACCCCAGGCACCTGGTCCAAGAGGGCCTGGGCCCCAGGGTTTCCACCCAGTCCTGAGGACTCCAGCAGCCCATCTGGGAGCCACCTGGCACCAGAGCCAGTGAGGACCAGCTCTGTGGGAGCTGCACAGCTGGCTGGGGTCCCTGATGGGGAAGACAAGGCCCTGGGGTGCTGCTCTGAAATTCTGGGGTCCAAATCCCTCTGCCAGCCCCTTGGGTCCCCCCAACTGACCCCTTCTCAGAGTTACAGAGGAGCGACCGTGAGCTGGGAGGCACAGGCCCAGGCTCAGGCACTCGGGAGCAGACCACCCAGGCTGCAGCGTAAAACCAGAGAGGCGGGTGGGGCCACTTCTCCGCTCTTGCACCTTTTCCAGACACCAACGTCCGCCTCCGCTGCAACCTCCCTATTAGGCCTCTCCTGCAGCCCTCTCAGGGGAGGTGGGCCTGGGGGACCCTCTTCCATCTCCTGGTCTTTGAGGTGTCGGCCCCTCTGCCTCCTTGTGGTTGCAGTCACCCCTGATGCTGTCCCCAGCTCTGAGGTGCCCACCTAGCCCAGCCACACCCTGACCTGGACATCACCCCCAAACTGCTGTGCACCCTCCCTGCACACCCGCCTCCTGGACCCTCAAGCCCACCTATGACCTCCTCCCTTCCTCACCCCATCCCTCCCAATCGGGTCTGAACTCAACTCTCAGCCACTTTGCCCCAGGACACAGATGGCGAGTCCACAAAAAAGGAGCTAAGAATGAGGACTGACCTGCTATACCTCAGATGACCCTTGAGGACATCAGCTTGGAGAGATCAGCCAGTCACTCAGATGGGGTCCCTACAGTGGTGAAATTCATAGACAGAAAGCAGAACGGCGGTGTCAGGGACTGGGAAGGGCCGCGGGGAGTCCTCATGTCACAAGTGCAGAGCTTCAGGGGGGAAGATGGAAACGTTCTGGAGCTGGATGCGGGTGATTCCCCAGCACTGTGAGTACTTCACGCCACTGAGCTGGACACTTGTGCTTAGAACGGTAAATTTTACATTCATGTATTTCACAGGATAAATGAAATAAAATGAATGAAGACCAAACAAATGCAAAGACAACCAACCCCCCCATAGTAAAAGCCATGCAAACTAAAGCCACTTGTTGCTGCCGTTTCTACCCATTGTGCCAACAAATAGAGAAGCCTCAGAACACCTGTGTCCCCCAACACAAGGGGGTGGGCACATGGCCCCCCGGGCAGCTGTGGATGCACCACGCACCCTGCAGGAGGGTGGCCTCGCAACAGCCATCAGACACCATGACCCAGCTCTTCCCCAGAGGTGATGTGGCTTGTGGGAGTGACAGACACCAAGAGCTGGCAGGAACATCCACAGTGGGACCCTGAGGGGCTGCAGAGAGCGAGGCCACTCAGTCCCCACCTGGGAGAAGAGCTCTGGAGTGTCGGGAGGGAGGCAGCCAAGGGCGGCCCGTTGCAGAGCAGGCTCCCATCTGTGCTAACCCGACCAAGGAAGCCCTCAGACAAGGCTGATGGAAAACTGGCAGCTCCTCGGAAAACAAAAGTCTCTACATGGCCCGGCAAACCCACATGAAAACGCACGTTCACAAGTGTTCCGCCTTTATCCGCCTTATTCATCACAGCCGAAACGTGGAAACGGCCCAGGTGTCCATCGACGGATGAATGGGCAAACAAAATGTGGTCTATCCAGACGTGGGATAGTATTCAGTGGTAAAAAGGAAATGAAACACTGATCCATGCTACGGCGTGGGTGGACCTTGAAAACACGCCCAGTGAAAGAAGCCAGGCTCAAAAGGCCACATGTTATATGATCCCGCTTACATGAAAAATGTCCAGAATCGGCAAGTCAATCCATGCTGGCAGAAAGCAGACTGGCGGTTGGCTGGAGGCCGGGAGTAGAAACAGGAGTGACTGCGAAAGTGATCAGGGTCTCTTCTGCAGATGACAAAATGCTCTAAAACCAACTGTAGTGTTCACACAACACTGTGAATATACAGATCCTCTTTGAATTACGATGGGGTAATGTCCCGATAGACCCGTCATAAGCTGAAGATAACGTGAAGTCAAAAATGCACTTAATTAATGCACTTAATAAACACCTGCTCTGGTTTACATGTCCCCTCCAAGTCTCATGCTGAGACTTAATTCCCATTGTAATAGTATTAAGAGGGTGGGAAATCCGACTATGGTGTTAGAAAAGTGGGACCTACAAGAGGTGATTAGATCATAAGGGCTGTGTGCTCATGAATGGATTATGGGTTAATGGATTAATGGGTTATCATGGGAGTAGACTGTGGGCTTTAAAAGGAGAGGAAGAAAGCACCTTTGCACACTCAGCCCTCTCGCCATGTGATGCCTGGCGCCACCGCGGGACTCTGCAGAGTCCCCACCAGGAAGAAGGCCCTCACCAGACGTGCCCCTTCAACACTGGACTTCCCAGCCTCCAGAAATGTAAGAAATAAATTGTTTTTCTTTACAAATTCTCCAGTTTCAGATATTCTGTTATAAGCAACAGAAAACTAAGACACTACCAACACATAGCTTAGCCTGGCCTACATATTTAATGCTCAGAACACTTACATTAGTCTACAGCTAGGCAAAATCATCTACCACAAAGCCTATTTTATAGTATAGTGCTGAACGTCTCACTTAATTTTCTTTTTCTTTTTTTTTTTTTTTTTTGCGGCTGGCCAGTATGGGGATCCAGACCCAACCTTGGTGTTGTGACACTGCACTCTAACCAACTGAGCCAACTGGCCAGCCCTCATGTAATTTGCTGAATACAGCCCTGAAGGTGAGAAACAGAATGTTGCACAGGCACTGGAAGCATGGTTCCTACTGGACGCACATGGCTTTCTCACTGTCATGAAGTCGAAAAATTCTGAGCTGAATCATCGTAAGTTGGGAACTAGAAACCACTTTATTGCGTGCTTAAAATGGGTGAACTGCATGCTGTGTGGACACATCCCAATATGGCTGTAAAAACCAACCATGGCGGGTGGGAGTAGGAGGGTACACACTGCACACCCCCACCCCAGGGGTCTCATGAGCGTGACCTATGAGCTGCAGGAATGTGGCTTTGCAGAGGGGTCCTAGAACCAGGAGGCTTTTATGAGTCCATATTTCATGGTGCTTAGTAATAGTAACTACACACCTGCTAACACTGAGCAAGATGCCGGCCATACACTGCTCACATCTCATCTCAGTTAATTCTCTAAGCAGGCCTAGGAGGCAGGCACTATTGTGTCCCCTTCTAAAACTGGGGATGCTGAGGCTGAGGTTACAACCAGTTAAACAGCCTGACCTGGTATCTTCTGTGAGTAAGTGCCTGACCTGGCCCTCAACATGATGCCCCCAACAGGGCCCACTTCTCCCATGAGGCTGAACCCGGACAGGATTCCAGGTGTCAGGGTCCCCACTGTGGTTTCCCTCTCTGTACCTCCCCCCCGCCCCACACACTGACTCAGGGATGCAGAGCCCAGGTCCACGGTCTGACCTTGCCCCAGCCTCCTCTGCCTTTGCTCCCCTCCCCCAGCTACAGCCCAACGGGCCAACACCCCTCCCAAATCAACATGTCACCCAAGGACCCTTCCCACCTCATGGACCACCACCTGCACGTCAGAGCCAGTTCCACCCACAACCTGCCCTTCCTGTGACCACCCCATGCCCCATCCAACCAGCCCTGCACTCTGCCACCCTCAGGAGCTCACACTCTCCAGACCACTCCCCAATGAACCACCCTAAAGTGGCCAGCTCTGACACCGACACTCCCCTGCTGGGGATCCCCAGTGCTCTGCCAAATCCAGATGCTCTGCCCCAGGTCCAGACCTCTGACATCCTGCAGCCTCGCCTCCTGCTCTCCCATGCTCCAACCAGACCTGCACCTGCAAAACTGGACCTGCTCCCCTCTGCCCTGACCCTCCAGCTCACCCACCAGAACACACCCTGGGGACCACGGCCTGCCCCCAAGGACAGAACCTCTCCCTGAAGTGGCCTTGGCAAGCAAAGCTGCCTGAAGTCAGGACACTGAGCCAAGGTCCCAGAATCTATGTTCACAAACTCTCTACTCCCCCACTGACTGGGAGTGCCAGAGCTGGGCTGACATTCTTCCTGGTGGCCACAGAAACCCAGCCTAGCACAGCATTGGCACAACCCCCACCCCAGATCCGCCCCCTACCTAAACCTCACCCTCCACCAACACCAAAGCGCCGCACCAGCCACACAGCCCGCCTGCCTCACCCACGCGGCACACAGCCCTGAGCTCACAGCCTCAGAGCCTTCTCGCAGCCCAGCCCACTGCCCGCTGCCCACATGCAGAGACCACTTCTAGTAGGAGGCCCTTGGCTGGGCGGCTGATCAGACCATCACAGGGAGGGGGACAGCACTGTGTGCCAGGCACTGTGTTCTACCAAGACAGCGCCTGTGATCTCACAACCACACGATGGGCAGGTACAACCAGATTGCATGCCAGCCTCAAGGCTGGTGAATGGCCAGCCAAGGACCCCACCCCGGGTGGCTGGCCCTGAAGATGGCACCGCCCTCTTCTCCCCACCCTGCCGCACCCCACCTCTGACACGCACACTCAGACGCAAGGGCCCAGCCCTGGGTCAAGGCCAGGTCTCTATCTAGACAATACCTGGAGCAAGGTGGCTGTCATGCAGCCCTGGCTGGACAGACAGATGGACAAGCAGAAGATGAGAAGCCAGGAGAACAGCCCAGCTTCGGGGTGGGATCCCTGTCGCCCCTCCCTTGCCAATCCCACCGCCATGATGTGTTGAGCTCAGAACCACGTGTGTGTTTGTTGGGGGGGAGGGGGGAGTTCTTGTCCCCAGATGCCCACCGCACATTCAGCCCAAAGATGGTCCAGGCCACAGTCCTCCATACCTGCACGGGCCAGAGCCAGGCAAGACACAGCTCTCCTGCCAAGACAAGCCCCTGTAGCTCTGGGACATAACCAACATGAAGGGACACATTGAGCTGGGGTCCTGGCCCACTCACAGGCCAGCAGCTGCGGGACCGACCTTTACCTGAGAACAGAGGCAGGCATCCAGGCAGGCCAGGCGCCCACCTCCCGGCTCTGCAGCGCAGGCCCCGGGAAGCCGAGCAGCCCCACCTACCTGATTGCAGGGCTCTCAGGAGGCAGCGCCAGTAAATTATTAATTCCTGCCAGGAGCAAACGCACAGTCACTGTCCTATTATAAAGCATTAATAATACAAGGAGCCAGGGAAGGCCACCACTCACAGGCCACACTGGGAAAGAAAGACTGGCTCAGGAGCCAGGAGAGAAAACCATGGGGTCATCAAATTTGGTGTGCACCCGGGGGTGACGTCCACAACTGGCAGGAGATGGCTCTGGGCTTCTTCGCTGGCAGTGGGGAGGATTCAGACAGATGAATCACTGACACTGAGCCCAGTGATCATACCCAGCCAGAGAGAAGGGGGCATGGAGAGCCCGTCCCACCCCCCAGCCCGTGAAACACAGCTTCCAGAAGGCAGGGCCCACTCATGCCTGGTTCCCGCCCAGGCCGCAGGGCTCGCGGAGTGCTCAGTGGACATCTGCTGCCTGAATGAAGAGCTCCCCACCCACTGGCCACACGGCCCAGCGGGGGCTCAGCCGGCTGCTGGGGGCTGGCACACCCACCCTGGTGTGGTCACAGAAGGGCCGGGTGCCAGTAGCTTCTAGCCCTCCCCAACCCCATGTCAACACTCACAGGGCTCAGGCCTGGGGGGTGGGGGGGCCTCCACCTCACTTCTGCATGAGAAGTTCACCAACCGCCCAGGAAAAATAGCGAGGAATGCAGGGCAACCCAGGTGCTGCGCAGACCCCTGCTGCAGAGGAGGCTCCATCCAGGACCAGCCGCCCGCCCGGTGAGGTCTGTACGGGGTGGGAGGCGCGCGACGGACGAGGGGGAGCAGGCCCCGTTCCTGTCCCTGAGGACTGGGGTTGACACTGAGGGGCCAGGAGGCAGGGACACTAGGGGTCAGCGTACTCACAGGATCCCTCAGCTCCTCAATGTCCCGAGGTGAGGTCCGAGGTATCTTCAGGGGTATCTCGTCTCCGCATTCGGTATCCGAGGCATTTGGAGACTCTGCTAGATCAAGGAAGTCATCTCTCTTGTGACCTCTGAACCTGATTTTGTCCAGCCTCCTTAGCATGTTCAGCACTGAGCTTCTCTGCTTCACCTTAACATGATGCTCGGGGTCCCTGGAAGAGAAGGAGGGAGGCGCGGTCACTCGGTCGCTCAGTCACCCATCTGCTTCCCACCTGCTGCTTTGAGAGCACCGTCCCTCCTGCAGGCCAGGCCCCACGCCATGGGCCGTGACCAAGCTCTTGCCCTAGAGGCCAGTCCAGCTTTTCAAAGAAAACCTGGGACACACAGACCCTACCTCGCACCCACCAGGCCAGGCCACCCATCACCCCACCCCAGCCAGGCCCGGTCAGTTGCTGAGCTCCTTCCACGGCCTCCCACCAAAGCACCCCCAGCCCCGGCTCCCGGCAGGGCAGAAGGAAGCCAGGGCTCCCAGCCTGGCTCCCCGAGGCAGCGCAGAGACCCAAGGGTGAGGGAAGACACCACGGTGAAGAGGGAATGAGGGCTGGCCGCTCTCATAATTCCCCTAACAACTGTCAGAACTCGGTGGAAGCTGCGGCTACAGCTACTGCCCAGGACAACCGCGGGGACACTCAGCACCAAGTGCCTCCGCACATTCCTCCAGACCTGGTGGCACCTGAGCCCAGGCCCTGCCCACCCCACCTGGCCCAACTCTCTGGGATTCCCCCCACACTCAGGGCAGGCCTCACTTCTCTGAGTGCCAGGCAGGGTCGTACCACCATCAGGCCTCAGACTGCAGGCCTGTCTGCCTCCCTGCCAGCCTGAGGCAGTCGAGCCAAGGCCTGGTGCAATGTCACATGGACATGTGAGTCACTGCGTGCCGCACAGAGGAAGTGTAAATTCACACTTGCATCCACAACCAAGACATGGACACACCATGGGCTACCACCTCCCCACGTCTCTGTCCACCTGGGCCAGGAAATTGCAGGGGCAAGGGGAGTGGCTATTCTTCTGAACGTCCAGCCAGCCTTGCTCTAAGGACCACAGAGGGCTGGCCCAGCGGGAAGGGATCCTCCAGCCCCAACCCTAGCCCTGGGGCTGCAGGTCAGGGACCAGCTGGCCTGAGGGCTGCCCCTGCCACAAACCTGAGGCTCCGACTTCTGCAAGAGGCCCTGGACCTGCAGGAAGGTGGGGCCCGGGACACCCCTGGGCCCAGATCCTGTTCTGCCATTTACCCCCTTCCTGAGCTGTGGTTTTTACCTCTGAAACAGGAATGATACCAATAAGGCAAAGTATTCTGGGAATTCGCAATGACACATCTTGAGTGCCAGTGCTTGGCCCAGGGGCAAGGAGAGAGGAACGGGGGAGTGTCTGGATAGAATCCATCAGCCTGGTCCTGGCCCGGCCAGAACATTCCCTGGGGAAGGACAGAGGCAGGTAAGAATGCTTTGCAGCACATAAGCACCCACTAGACAGTTAAGTCACACCGGGATGGGCCTGTCTGCAGCCCCGATGTGCCCTCTGCCTCTGCTCTCCTCGGCACTGTGGCTCACAGTGGAAGGGACCCCAAGGCCTTGGTCAGACTACACCAGATTTGCCCTGAGCCCCACGGCTGCTGAGTCATGCCACAGGAAACAGAATCTGCACGGAGCAGTCCTGACACCCAAACTTCCCTGGGAACTGGGAGGAGTCCAGGAGTGGGTGACACTGCGGGGGTCATGGGGGGCATGAGCCGGCCATTTGGAAAAAAATGGAAGTAGGAACTGTGACTTCCAGAGGGACTGAAGGTTCACTAAACTTGAAAATGTACAAAGCAAACGAAAAAAGAACATTGTACTTAGCGAAGCCCTAGAGAAGATAACGGTCTACGTTAAGAGGATGGAAAATAGCATCACCAAGTAAAAAAGTCCAACAACTGGACAAAAGGAAAAAACCTCCCTTTGTTAAAAAGTAAAAATTCTAAAAATACGTAATGAAACAGGGAATGTAGTCGCTGACATGATAGATGAAGGATTAATGCCTTTGTCACGAGACAGCTGGAGTACATCGGGGGGAATGACAAGACCAACTCGGCGACAAACTTCAGCTTCACTGGAAGGGTAAGAAAAGCTAGCTCGGGGGCCGTGGACACGGATGCGCTCGGATCAGTGACCCCGCCTCTGAAGACCCGACCCTAGGAGCAGCCCCGAGATGCAGGGAAGGCCCCGTGCACGGAAGTGCTCTCCTGGCATGGGAGAGTAACACACATGTCACCCGCCACCCACCAGACAGGCAGGCCAGGATTTTGGAACATCCTCTGGTGGACTCGCACGGGACGCGTCCTTCTGAAGCAACAATTGCAAAATGGTCACCGTTGCGGCCGACAGGTGTGCGAAGAGACAGAGGGCAACACGGGACCCTGCGCTAGCAGCGTCAGCTCAGCCGTCTGTAGTGGTTCCCCTGCAAGTGTCTGACGACGCTCTCCTATTGCATCCTTTTTCCCCAAGTTTTTTTTTATTATGACAAAATGCACCTAACGTAGTATTTGCCAACATCACCATTTTTAAGTGGACCCTCCATCTCCAGCGCTCCCTTCATCTCGTAAAACTGAAACTCTGCGCTACCAGCTCCCGTCCGCTTCCCCAGCCCCGGCAGCCACCCGTCCTACTGCTCCTTCATTAGAAGACGAATCTGGCGGGGAAGTGGAGCGATGTAAAACCTCCCTCCTTTGCTTCTCAAAGAGCCCAGGTGAGTCCTCCCACGAGGCCGGGGGCGGGTGAGCTGGGGGCCCCCGAGTCCCAGACCCTCAGAGGCCAGCGGGAAGCCTGCGCTTCACACGCCTGGAGCCACTGGCTGCCTGCAGGGCTTGGGGCTGAGCACCCCCTCATCTGGGATTCGCACATTCCCTGAGGCTGAGGCCGCCTCCCTGCTTTGGCTCTGGCAAGCGAATGGGGCGGGAGCACCATGAGGGGGACAAAGGCGCCCAGTGTCCTGTCTGCCACCATCAGAATGCAATGCTCACCAGGCAGCAGAGGCCAGGCCTGGGGTCCCAGTGCCTGGATGGGCTTCCCCAGCACGGGGGTCCCAGAGGGCCTGCTCCTGGCCCCACGGCCCTCTCCCTTGGGGTCCTCAAAAGGATGAACTGTCCATGCTGCAGTCAGATATGTTCCCCAACCACACCACCGGGCACGGGTCCAGGCTGAAATTCCAGCCCATGCCTGCTCCTCCAAGTCCACACTGGCACCCCCCAAGCCCACCCTATGCCAGGACGACCCCATCTTGTGGCATCTGCAAAGACACTGTTTCCAAGTAAGGTCACATGTGCAGGTTCCAGGTGGCTGTGAATTCTGTGCTGAGACTAAGGACTATGTGTGCACTGATTGCTGTCCCAGGGCTGGGTCTCAGGCTCCAGGTGTGACTTGAGTGGGAGCTTTTTCCACTGAGCCAACATCTCCTGGGTACTGACTGCCCAAGTCTCATCTGCACCTTCCGTCCTGGCTGCTGCTGCCATGCGTGCCCTGCCGGCCCCCTCCAGGCCTCTGCACACTTCCACCCACCCACCCCAGACCCCACGTTCCACGAGAACAAAGCTCACTCCTCAGCCTGCAGCCCAGCCACCTGCCTGGGACCCGCCCCTCCCTTCCACCCACAGGCCCAGCCTGGGCACCTCAGGGACCCCAAGACCCCCTGCAGCCCACCCTGTGCCTGATGGAGCCACATTGCCCTCCTGGCTGGCCTCCCTTCCTCTTGTCCTAAAAAGTCCTACGCAGACCGACACCAAGGACAAACTCTCACTGCACTTCCTGAGAGGGGCCCAGTTCCTGCCTTCCTGGCTCCCTCAGCGAGGCTGGTTCTCAGGTGCCCCCCACCCACATTGGACCCCTCCCTGCACTGAACAAGCAGGTCTGAACTCACCAGCAACCCTCTGGAGGGGAGCGTGGCTTTCTCAGGACCGAGATGGTTTCTCAGAAGAGCACGAGTCACCCGGGGCCCGCTGCCCACAGACAGCAGCGCTTCCTCAAGGTGATGGCATCACTCAGAGTGGCACCTGCTGTGCCCCCATCCCCACCACCCTCCTACCTCCATCTGGAAGCAGAGGCGCTTGGAAACACTGCTCAGCTGTGGCTATTCCAGATCTTGCTCCAGACACGGCACTGCAAGGACCCAGTAACCGTATGCCTCTGAGAGCTGCTCGCCACCAACAAGCCCAGAAAGAGTGGCGCCTGCTGCCCAGGAGCCTCGAGGACCCTGGTCCTGTGCAACAGGGTAGGGCAGATACCCTCAGCCCAGGGCAGCGCCTGCCAGGCTCCAGGCCCCTCTCTGCAAGCAGGATGGAGGCCAGCCCAGCTAGCCCTGGTACACAAAAGCACGCTGCTTAGGAAACCCGCTGAATTGCTTCTGGACGTACAAAGAAAGCAGTGTCCAGGGAACCCTGGGCTTGGAAACCACAAAAGACTTTATTTCCCCTTCCCCAGCCCAATTCTGAAGAAGAAAAAAAGTGGTTCCTGGTCGCTGGCACTTGCCCAGAGCCACGGCTCCTTCACACCATCACACAGAGTTCTGGATCCTGCAGCCAGACGCTCCCTGTGCCGGGGCCTCACTGCCAGCATACCCTTCATCTCCTAGTCACCTGGTGGCTCTCCCACTGGTCCCTGGATAAACAGTGTCTGCTTTCCCACAAGACGCTAACCTTCACTCCTAAACAATATTCCTGGAGGACTCACCAACACTGAGCAAAACCCAATCACTTCCCTCCACCCCCACCAAAGCGAGTCCCAGCCAACACCTGGCCCCTGCCAAGTCTCAGTCCTCTGGGGAAGACGGCCCCTAAACTCCAAGGTCAGAAAGGCCTGGGATAGAGGTTAGACCCGCAAAGGAACAGCCAACCGGCCAGCTGGGGGGCTGAGGATGAGGCAGAATCTGACGCTTTGCAGGGTGAACGGGAGGGCCAGGGAGGGGCTTCAACTAGGGCCTTGTTCTAACCAACACCCCCAGTGACCCCAAAGCCACAGCCACACACGTGCACCTCCCTAACTGCCCCAGGAGGGGGAGGCCCAAACCCGAATGTAACACAACTCCCGGGGCCAGTCTGGATCCCTGAGATCCAGAGGCCCTGCAGTGTGACAGCAGACCCTGTACCCTCACCCTGCCCTGGACTTGGCCACTACTGTTCTAACACCCAATGACACGTGGCTTGTCCAGGAACCCCTCCCTCACCCCGCTTCGCACCTCGGTCCTGCCTGCTGGACGTCTCGCCAGTGTCTCGAATGTGCCAGTACAGAGCTTGAGGCCCGAGGCACCCTCGTGCTTGATGACATCGTGTTCATGGTCCCCTTGAGCCAAAACCTGACAGGGAGCCTTGACTGTCTCGTTCTTCACTCCCCACCAACCTGTGCCACACGCCAGCCCCCACCTCCACACCAGTCCACACATCTGTCCACTTCCCCGTCCCGACCCCAGCCTGGTCCGGCAGCACCCAGGCCTCACAGAGCCCCTTCTCGAAGGGACAGGCAGAGCTAGGGTTTAAAGGGGAAAATCAGACCAGCGTCATCCCTGCTGAAACCCCAGGACTTCCCAGAACCTGAGCAAACGCACCATCTCACCCAACACTCCCTGCCACTCTCCCCCAATATGCGGCTCCAGCCTTGCTGACCTCTCTGGGATCCTCCGGCCACCGCGTTTGTTCCTAGCACGGTGCCTGGCATGTCTGACTCTGGCACGTCTCCCATCCCAACTCTTCCTCCTCCAAGTAGCTCCCCCTTTAATCCCATCATCCTGCTGAGCTTGGAGTCCAGGAAACTTCCTGACAAGCCCAGTGCAGGCTTGTGCCCCTGCCCACCTGTCAGCACACGCAGTCCCCGGGCGTGGGGGCTCAGCTCTCCAGAATGCCCGGGCAGGCCTGAGCTGCAGACGAGGGGTCTTTGTCAGCCCTGCTTAGCACATGCCGGGCAGCAGCACATACTTTAGAGCAAGGGACGTGCAGGAAGGCCAGGCTGCCATGACGCGGCTCCCAGGGCCAGCCGTGTGTTGCGCAAAACTGTCACTGGCAGAGACCTCAAGGCAAAGGGTCTTCCCAGGATTTTGCCTTCGGGCCCTGCCAAAGCACGCAGTCCCTAAGTCTGCAAAAACTTACAAAAAATTTAACTCCAAGGTTTTGACAATCTAGGGTGTTTCTCTAGGAGGAGGCTTGAATTTCTTCCCATTGGGAAGCATCTTCTGGAGCTTTCTCTCATACAAAGGTAAGGCCAAAACCCCCTGTGGGAGGAACTGAGCTGCTCTGTGCTAAGCTACCTGGAGGGCTGGGGAGAGGGCGTGAGCTGGGCGGGCCTTGGGGTACCTATTGGCAAGAGGGGTTCTGCCAGCTCTGTGACCCCATCACCAGGGTGGCCCAGCATTGCGAGCAGGGGAGCCAGAGAGCTGGCAGGGGCCTGGTGGAGCCTCTGCTTCCTCCTTTGTGAACTGGGATACTGCCCAGGCTCAGGGAGAAGCTGATTAGTGTTTAAGGACAGCCCCAGAGGGACGTATGTGCACACAGACATGCAGGTGAGGTCAGGCAGCGGGCACTCACCAATGACAATCTAATACGAATAGGGCATAAGGTGAGTTCTGGAGAGCCACCGACTCTCACGAGCACGTCCGTGAGTCTGCGCTCAGCTCCTGTCTCCACAGGGCGCTCCCGTACGGCTCCCACCGGATGCTGGCTGCTATCTTTGTTCACGTTAACAAACCACAACAAAGGTGAAAAGGAAGACGTGATGGGAATTTTGCCTGTTAGTCTACGACATGAGAAACTTCCTTGCTGAAGTCGGTAGCTGTTTTATAGCAGCAGAATATCTCCATGACGTTCCAGTGAAGTTTAATCTGCACATTAACATTTGCTCATCGCTTTCCTGAGTCTAGACAGTCAACAAGAGGAGGTGAAGCCCTGTCGGCAGCACCTGCCTGTTCCCTCGGTGAAAACACACACCTGGCCCGTACACAGTGCTCCCACCACAGGCCCCAGCAGCCCAGGAGCACACACAGGAAAACGCAGCGAAATAACGCAGAAACAATGAGTTTCAAGTAGTTAACACTATTGCTTTCAATATAACGTATGTACTTGTAAGTTTATATACTTTGATTTTTATTAATCGCCAGCTCATAAAATTCCTGAAAACAGCAATTAACTCTTACGAACCGGTATAAGCCGGCTCCACGACCCCACTGTGGGAATCCCTCCATCTCAAGCTGCTGCAGCCACATAAGGAACAGGGCTCAGTAAACGTCAGTGTCCGCCCACTCGCCCGCCTCCTTCCCTGGCAAGCTTGGGGGCAGATGCAGGAAACAGAAGCTAAGATCTAAATGCAAAATGAGGGCTACTGAGATGCCCAAAGGGATCGGGCACAGCTCTGGGAAGCAGAAACCAGACAGCCATGTCCGGAGGGGGCCAGGACAGGAGGGGACCCATCTAAGGAATGCTGCAGCTGAGCAGCTGGGGTGGGGCCGTCCCTCAGCCTGCTCTTGTTGCCATGGCAGGTTCCAATAGGAGGTGCCAGGATCTCCCTGGCCTCCAGGAGGCTGCCCAGTCCATTCCCTCTGTCTGTCCTAGACGGCCTTCCCATCCCACTCCTGCAGCTCAGCACCAGCTGCCCGCCCGGGGCCAACACACTCCCACCCTCAGTCATCTCACCTCTGCCCAGGGACCCACGGCCACCATCATACCATCACCCACTACTGTGGCCGAGGGGTGGGTCATGGGTGCTCGCCCGTCTAGCATCTGAGTCCTCCTTGTGCCTCCAGCACCAAGCAGGGTCTCGCTTGATTCATGTCTGTTCCAGCTGCCCTAAGTACCATGGTGGGTGGAAAACCTACGGGGAGTGCTGCCTGCGTGAGCTATTTCAGCTGACCACTGCCAGGCCACATGGTGCCATGGACAGGAGCAGCCTGAGGCAGAACCTGGCTAGCCACGCTGTCTGACCCCAGATGCATTACATGACTGTTCTCTGTGCCCTGTCACTGTGGTTTAAATGTGTCCCCCTAGGGTCAGCCCATGGCTCACTTGGGAGAGGGTGGTGCTGACAACGCCAAGTCAAGGGTTAGGATCCCCCTAACGGTCATCTTTTAAAAATAAATAAATAAACGTGTCCCCCAAAGTTCATGTGCTGGTATGGAGGTTCCTCAAACAACTACAGATAGAACTGCCATACAACCCAGCAATCCCATGGCTGGGTATAACCCAAAGGAACAGAAATCATCATGTTGAAGGGACACTTGCACTCCCATGTTCATCGCAGCTCTATTTACAATTGTCGAGACATGGAACCAACCTAAATGTCCATCAGCAGATAACTGGATAAGGAAAATGTAGTATATACACACAATGGAATACCACTCAGCCATAAAAAAGAACAAAATACTGCCATTTGCAGCAACATGGATGAACTTGGAGAAAATTACGTTAAATGAAATAAGACAGGCAAAGGAAGAGAAATACTCCATGTCCTCATTCGTAAGTGGGAGCTAAAAAAATAAATTAAAAAAAGAAAGACAAGATACAACAATCACAATAATTCATTGAACTTTCAAAAAGAGAACAGAACTGAGGCCACCAGAGGTGGGAAAGGAGGAGGGGACAAGAGCGGTTAGTGAGAAATTAGTAAAGGGCCACAAAAAAATTATTATATTGTATAATGTTGAATATACTAATTATCCTGATTTGAGCATCACATACTGCACATGGGTATTGATATTCAACTCTGTACCCCACAAATGTGTACAATCAACTATGTTTCAATTTTTTTAAAAAAAGGTTTATGTGCTAGAATCTTAATCCCCAATGCAACAGTGTTGATAGATGATGTTAAGAGGTGATTAGGTCATGAGGGCTCTGATTAATGCCCTAATCACAGGAATGGGTTCAGATATTGTGGGAGTGGTTTTCTGATAAAAAGAATGAGTTTAGCCTCCTTCCCTTCCCTTCTCTCTGTCTGTCTCTCTTGCCCTTCTGCCTCCCACCTTGGGATAACACAGCACAAAGGCCCTCACCAGATGCCAGACTCTCAGCTCTGCACTTCCCAGCCTCTAAAACTGTAAGAAATAAATCTCTGTTCTTTATAAATTACCCAGTCTTGGGTATTCCGTTGTAGCTGCACAAAACAGACTAAGAAAATGGGTACCGAGAAGTGAGCTGTTTGTATAACAAGCACTTGAAAATGTGGAAGTGGCTTTAGAACCGGATAATAGGTGGAGGCTGGAATAATTTGGAGGAGCAGGCTAGAAAAAATTTAGATTGCCATGAATTAAGGGCAGCTTTGATGAGGGCTCAGAAGAATCTGAGCTGTAGAGAGAGCCTAAATCTTCTAAGCGATTACTTAAGTGGTCACGATCAGAATGCTGGTAGAAATACAGACAGTAAAGGCTATTCTGATGAGGGCTCAGATGGAACTGAGAAACGAGGTACTGGAAACTGGAGTAAAAGCCATCCTTGTTGTACAGTTGCAAAGAACTTGGCAGAACTGTGTTCACATCCTAGGACTTTACCTCTCTAGCAGAACATACAAATGATGAACTAGGATATCCGGCAGAAGAAATATTTAAGCAGCAAAGCACTCAAGGTGCTGATGGTTTCTTTTTTCTTATGGAAAATGAGACAAGAGGGAAATGATTTAAAGACAGAATTTATAATTAAAAGGGAAGAAGAGCAGAAAGATTTGGGAAATTTGCAGCCTGCCGTGTAAACAGTGAAAAGGTGTCTTTAGGATAGCAAACCAAGGGTATGGCCAAGCAACTATCTGCTAAAGAGATTAGTATGGCCAACAAGGAATCCAGGTGCTATTCATCAAGACAATGGGAAAATGACCCCAAAGGCATTTAAAGGTCACTGAGGCAAACAAGGACTTTGAGGGCATGGTTTCCAAAGAGGTGCCTGTGGAACCTCAGCATTTGCTGCCCTGCACTGCCTTGGGACTCTGCTCCCCAAATTCCAGTGCAGCACCCCTTGGCTGCCCCAGCAGTGCATCAAGCAGACCCAGGTGCAGCTCCCACTGCTCCAGAAGGAACAAGCTGCACACCTTGGCAGCGTCCACATGATGCTAACTCTTCAGGCATGCAGAATGCAAGAGCTGTGGGGCCATGGTGGCCTCCAGCTACATTTTAATAGATACCGCAGACAGGCAGGGCCCCAGCAGAGAATTGTCTCAGGGTGGAGTAACCACAGAGAGTCCCCACTGGGGCAATACCTAGTGAAGCCGTAGGATTTCAGTCAGCCCTTGAGACCACAGAACTGCAGGGCCATCAGCTCACAGCTCCAGCCTGGGAATGCTGCAGGCACAAGACTCCAATCTGTGAGAGCTGCTGGGTGGACTGAGCCTAGTGAAGCCACAGAGGCGGAGCTGCCTGAGGCCTTGGGGGCCCAGCCCCTGCCCAGGGGCCCAGGATGCAGGACACGAAATCAAAGGAGAGAAAGGAGATTATTCTGCAGCTTTAAGACTTAATGTTATTTTCCCTGTTGGGTTTAGACTTACTAAGGACCAGTTACCCCTATTTTCTTACCTATTTCTCTCTTTTGGAATGAAAATATCTTTCCTATGCCTGTCCCACCACTGTATTTTGTAAGTAGATAACTTGTTTGATTTTACAGTGTCACAGCGAGAGGGGGAATTTGCCTGAGGATGACTTGTGCCTTGAGTTTGACCAAAATCTGATTCAGATGAGACTCTGGACTGTGAACTTTGGGGTTGATGCTGGCATAAGTTAAGACTTTTGGACTACTGGGTGGAATGAATATATCGTGTATGTGAGAAGGATGTAAATTTGGGGGCCCAGGGGTGGAAATACCATAATTTAAATGTGTCCCCCTGGGCTGGCCAGTTAGCTCAGGTGGTTAGAGCACGGTGTTATAACACCAAGGTCAAGGGTTCAGATCCCTTGACCAACCAGCCGCCAAAGAAAAAAAATTATGTAAATGTGTCCCCCAAAAAGCATGCGCTGGAAACTTAATCCCTAATGCAACAGTGTTAGGAGGTGGGGCCTAATGGAGGCATTTAGGTCAAGAGGCTCTGCCCACAAGAATGGATTAATGGCATCGTAAAAGGGCCTGCGGCTGTGAGTTCGTCTCTCCCCCTCCTCTCTCCCTCATGCTCGCTCTCACGCTCACGCTCCTGTCCTTCCTCTGCCATGGGATGACACAGCAGGAAGGCCCTCTCCACATGCCGGCCTCTGGATACTGGACTTCCCAGCCTCCAGAACTATGAGAAATACATTTATTTTCTGTATGAATTACCCAGTCTGTGGCATTCTGTTATAGCAACACAAAATAAACTAAGACCCCTGGGGTCCTTGGCTGTAAGAGGATGTTAAAGGGCCCCAGCCGGTGGGTGGTGAGAGGACGACAGGCATGGGTGCCCGCAAGGACCTGGACAGCAGCAGAAATGCAGACCCCACTCTCCAAAACAGCGTTCACCTGTCGCTGTTCATCTCCATGGGCACTGTCTTCTCATGACCTCTGGGGCACTGTAGGGACAGCACTATTTGATAGGTGACGAAGCAGAGGAAGAGGCTCCAAGGCCAACTCGAGCACCTGTCATCATGCACTTCTGAGCAGGGACCCAAGCCCAGGGTCCAGGACAGGACAGGAGGGCCTATGGGTAAGTGGGGGCTGCAGACACTGGGAAGTGAGGACCGTGATGCCTGAAATATAGATAGGGGGTTCAGGCTGGAGGCCTTGGGAAGCAGGAGGCTGCTTCAGGAAAAACACAGCACCCTCGGGCCCTCCATCGGTCACTAAGCCCATCCTTGTCCCCACACCCTCTGACCCCATCCCTGGACCAACCTGAAAGGCTTGAGAGGGAGGTTTCTTGAGCCAGGGTGTCCCAGTCAAGCCCAGCCCTCCCGCAGCCTCAGTTTCCTTGTCTTTTAATGGGCCCGGATCTTCTGACACCTAGGAGAGAGGGCCACCACCCAAATGTGGGTCCACCGTGAAGCGTCCTTGGTCAGGAAATCACAGTCACAGTAATAGTAGCAGCACCATATTTCCATCCACAGCCTGGAAGGACAGCTTCTCACCCAACGAGCCTTTCTCCAAAGATACAAGGCAGAACGAAAGGGTGAGAGCAGCAAGGCCCCGCAACTGCCCACCTCCCCCACGCCAGGGCTCAATCTGTCCTTGCCACAATGCTCAGAGGGAGGAGCTACTGTTTAACCAACTGACAGGTGGGGAAACCGAGGCAGGGGTGACGCGGTAAGAGACAAGTGGCACAACAGGAACATACACTGACTCTGCTGGACTCCAGAGCCTGAGCTTGCTTCTACCCAGGACAGTCCCAGAGGCAGCTCAGAACCCACCAGCCCGCCCTCCCCAGCATATCACATGCCTCTGTTAACGCATCCATCACACTATGACAGCTCACAGGCCACTCTGCCTCTGAGACTGAGTGAGGCGTCTGGCAGAGTGGCCACACGGACATGTATTTAAACAAAACGATGCTAGCAAGAAAACCTACATTTTAGGAGCAAGTAGGCAGGCCAAAACCTCTGTGTTGCATAAGTAACTCAACTAACAATAGGAAACACACTCGAGAATTCCTTTCTAGCAGAAGCATTCATTGCTCAACTCTCTCCATTGCTCTTAGCAGCCAGGACTCGGGGAGATCCAGCCAGGGAGACAGCTGGAAGGAAGCACCTTCCGGATTCCCCGGATTCACTCCATCTTCCTGCCACTGCCCTTGCCCAAGTTCCTGAAAGCAGAAAGCGGTGCCGGCTCGCAGCTGTCTGGAAGCAGGCTGTTCTCCAAATGCACTGCAGCGTCACGATGCTGCCACAGACTGCACGCTCGGGGAGCTGCTCCTGAGCGGGCTCAGCAAACCCGCTCTGTGAAAGGCCAGGTCGTAAATATTTTTGGCTTGGTGAACTGTACAGCCTCTGTACAACCTTCCAGCTCTGCTGTCGTGCAACATGGGCATAGCCGTGTGCCAATAAAACATTGTTTACAAGAACAGGTGGAAACAGGCGGCCCTGGGTGGGGTCTGGCCCGTGGGCTGTCGCTGACCATCCCCTAACCTGGGAATAAGTGGCTGGCGGAACAAGAACCCTCCACCAGGTCCCAGTGTGCACTAACCCACCACCGGGGGTCAGGCGGGCCAGCAGGAACCTCAGCCCCTTGCAAAGCACGTGGGTCCTACTTTTGGCAGCCTGAGCATCACATGCTCGTGTGTGGGCCTTGCCACCCGCCGAGTCCTCTTAAGGAAAGGTGAGGGACAAGGCACGGCCCATGTCCAAGTTACCAGGGACAGAAGAATCCTGGTGAGGAAACCCAGGATTCTTGCTCTTGCTCCTCTTGGGCCAGCTTCTCCCCCATCCCATGTCCCTCCTAAGATGGAGAAGCCAGGAAGGAGGGCACAGCCCACGGGGGTACTGGGAGGAGAGCCAGCTCTGGAGAGCCACTGGCAGAAGGCCCTGGGCATAGGGCCAGCCCGTGGTTTACCTGGGAGAGTGTGGTGCTGACAACACCAAGGCCATGGGTTCAGATCCCTATATAGGGATGGCCGGTTCGCTCACTTGGGAGAGCGTGGTGCTGACAACACCAAGCCAAGGGTTAAGACCCCCTTACTGGTCATCTTTAAAAAAAAAAAAGAAGGCGGCGGCCTTGGGCACAGCTGATGGCAGCCAGCCAACGCCCAGGTTTCAGAGTTACCCCTTACACTCCACTGACAAACCAACCACAGGGCGAAGGAGACTTCATGAAACCCATGAAACTCAGAGTCAGCCCTGAGCACGGCCTCCCACCTGGACCACCCCAGTCCATCCTCCCAGGAAGCTCTCCGACCCCCGCTCCACATCCGCACAGAACTCCCGCTGGACAGGTCTGGATCTGATGCCTCCATGGGCTGGGACAGCCAACAGAGTGAGTTGTGTCCCCAGGACCCAGCACCTGGCCTGGCACTAAATGAATGGGTGTGCCAGGTGGATTTCCTCATCCTGGGCAAATCAGAACCACAGCAAACACACGTGGTCGTAACATCCCTGCAGGTGAAAAGAGCCTTTGTGTGCCTCCAAACCACCACTTTCCTTCCGGCAACTTCTATCTTTTTAAATGTGGACCAGCTGAGGCCAAAGCCTCGCATCAGGCCTACAGGACTCTCATGTAGACCAAGCCCTGGGATGTCTACAAGCCCAGACCAGGGCTGTCCAGCCCACATGCAACAGTGCACAGTGGGGAGTAGGTGGAAGCCGCGTCTCCCGGTGAGCCACGGCAGGACCATAGCCCGGCCCATGGCCACTCCCCACCCCTCGGTTTATGTCCCTGCTACAACACTTAAGGTCCAGTGAACAAAAGAAAATGTTAAAAGCGCAAGATCAGAATTCCTGGAGGTCCACTTGGCACCTGTCACCCAGGCAAGGGACCGCTTGCTCCAGTGCATCCAACAGCTCAGCTGTGCAGGAGGGCTAGGGGCTCTGGCAGGAGCGGGATGAGCGGCGTGGAAGTGCTCACCATGCAGGGCCCACTGCAGCCTGGGTCCAGCAGGCGGAGGAGCAGCCAGGCAGAGTCCTGTTGCCAGAACACACCAGAAAGGAAAGAGCAGGGCAGATGAGGCCGCAGTGGGCACCCTGACCAATGGTGCTGCAGGAGCACGGGCAGCCAGGCACGGAGGCGGACTACTGGGAGGCTGCAGCCCAGGCACAGCAGAGATGGCAGTGGCTGGACCTGGATGTGGGTGCAGGAGGTAGAGACTGAGCTAGGCGGGCAGATGGGGATTCATCTGGGGAGAACAGGACAGGGAATGGTCTAGGATAATCCACCCCCACCGCATTCTTTTACAAACAGCCGCCCTTTAGCAAGGACCTGCACCTGCCCCACGCTCCTCACGCCTCACCTCATTTCATCCTCACGCACCAGCCTGCAGGAGGCTGGACTCTGGGCTCCACCATGGTGCTCTTTAGGCCTGGCATGTTCTATGAACTCGGTAACCATTAGCTGCTATCACTACGGCTCCCTCCTTCTTAGAGAGATGAGGAAACTGAGGCTCAGGGAGGGACATCACAGCCATTAGGAGTGGAAGGCGGAGTCCAGGGCTTCATCGCTCCTGCTGCCCACCAGGACGGCTGGGGACCAGGGCAGCCAGGGCCCGGTCAGCACAGAGCTGTGGATTCACTGTTTTCTCAGGCGAAGGTGTGGGTGGATTCCAGCACCCATGGCCAGGGAGTGTGAACCACAGCCACGAGGGGCACGGAAAACAGTATGGTGGTTCCTTAAAAAAATTAAAACAGGACTGCCGTATCACCCACTTCTGGGTATATACATCCACAAGAACTGGAAGCAGGGACTTGAGCAAATACTTGCACCCGCACGTTCTCAGCAGCACAATGCACAACAGCCGAGAGGCAGGGGCAGCCCAGGTGTCCATCTACAGAGGACAGGTAAGTGACATGTGGCATGAACTCGCAGTGCACTATCACTCAGCCTTAAAAAGGAAGGAAATTCTGACACCTGCTACCACGGGGGTGAACCTGGAGGACAGGATGACGAGTGAAATAAGCCAGACACAAAAGGACACATAATGTATGATTGCACTAGGTCCCTAGAGGAGTCACACTCATGGGGACGGGAAGGAGGAAAGGGCAGCTGGGGAGGGGATGGGAGGTTGTGTTTCATGGGAACAGAGCTTTGAGCTGGGAAGACGAAAAAGCTCTGGAGGCAGACAGTGGTGACGGCTGCACAACGGTGTGAGTGTGCTTAATGCCGCTGAACTGCACACTTAAGACGATTAAAATGGTAAAGTTTGTTATGTATATTTCACCACAATTTATACAGAGAGAGAGAATCAACCCTTCCTAAAATAATGTATAGGGTGGGGATAAAAAGTAAAATAATAATCCACAAACATAACGTGATTCCCCCCCGCCCAAAAAAAGATTTTAGAGAAAGCAAGACAAGCTTAGTCTGAGATTTATAAGGAAAAATAAGCCAAACAGCCAAGAAAACTGTGAAAAGCAGGAATGCCCAGGGAGACCAGCCCTGCCTCATAAGAAAACATGATAGGGCCATAGTCATTTTCAAAGTTATGTCATGAAAAGACGGCAGAGCTGTGGAAAAACCCAGAATGTACAGAAATAGGCCCAGACCCAATTGTGATCAGGGTGGCATTTTTTTTAATTGGAGAGGAAGAGAGAAATTATTCAGCAAACAATGCTGGGACACCTGGATAGCTATCTAGGAAAAGATAGTGTTGGCTCCGTACCTCATACCTTCCCAAAATAAACTCAAAGTGGACCAAAGACGTGACTGTAGACAACGAAAGCACTAAAGTAGCAAAAGAGGCCACAGGGGAGGACACGTAGGCTCAGGACGGGACACGGCCTTCCCAAGCGAGACGTGAGACACAAGTGAAGAAGACAGAGCACACTGAAAACAAGGGTCTGCACGGTCCAGCTTTCCCAACTAGTCAAAGATAAATGATAAACGACAATCTGGGAAAAAATATTTCAGCACAACTCACAAAGAACTAACTGCTCTAACATTGATAAACAGCCCAGTAGAAAAACAAGCAAAAGATACAGACAGTTCAGAAAAGCAAAAACAATTAGCTCTTAAACATATGAAAAGGTGATTCACCTTCCCTTATAATGAGAGAAACATAAACTGAAATTGCCCTGAGAAACCAGTTTCCCCCACAGACTGGCAAAGAGGCAGGGGGCAGGGGCCCTGGGGACAGCATCTCCCTACCTGGAGAGCAGTCTGGAGGGCAATTTTGCAATATCCAGTCAAATGACTACTCTGCTTCCAGGAATCTCTCCTACTCACATATGCAGGGTGATGTACAGGCCGGGCGTCTCACTACAGCATTGTTTTCATAATAGCAAAAAAAGGTTAAATGTACTGTCCGTGTCTACCTACAGGGGACAGCCACACAATGAGGGCCCCGTGCGCTGCTCTGGAGGGCTCCCTGCAATGCACGCTGTGACCTGCCAGCCTGTGCCTTGCCACTTGTGTACTGGAAAAAAAGGGGCGCGGGGAAGGGAGAAAAAGAAAAAGACAGAAATATGTCCCAGGGAGCAGCCCTGGAAGGGCTTCATGAAAGCCAGTACCAGTGGCAGCCTCTGGACACAGGACGTGGGGGCTGGAGCTGCCAGAAACTTCAACCCCATCTGAATTCTGAATCCTGAATGAATGAACCTTTCTACAGTAAACTAAATTTTAAAATTAAAATTTTAAAATAAAAGAAATAAAGATTTAAACAAACAAACAAAGCACAAAAAACCCACCCTCATTCACCATGACAGAGAATCTCTCCTAATGCTTAAACCAGCGGTTATCAAGGTGTGGCCCAGGAATCCTCGGGGGTCCCCAGGATGCTTTTGGGGGACCCACAAGGTTGAAACTGTTCTAGTGATAATCCTAAGATGTTGTTTGCCTTTTCCACGCCTCCTGCCTGGCGGCTCTGTGGTGTGACGCAACAGCAGACAGGACACAGAAGCACAGGCCACCCCACTGTCCCCTACCCACCCTGACACTAGAGAGCGCTGCAAATCATCAGCATCCCTCATTAATTTTTTTTAAGTAGTGACTTTTTAAAATAAAAATACGCTATCTGTGTTCATATTAACAGATTTGTAGCTGGCATTTTTCAATGAATATATATTTTTAAGTTTCTCAGTTTTAATTTCTAATGCAGTAAATAGCAATAAGTACAACCCTGTACACAAAAGCTCTTTCACGTCCTCAATAACTTGGGACTGTGAAGGGGTTCCAAGACAAGACTGAAAAGTCTGAGAATCCCTGGCCACCCCCAGTAATTCCTAGGAAGGGTGGGGGCAGAGCACCCCCCGTGGTCAGCCCACCAGCGACCTTTATCCTCAACCCAGGGCTTGGGGAAGCTGAAGCTGGACCCTACTGGGGAGCTGTGTCCATAGGCATAACCCGAGTGTCGGGCAGGGCCCAGGCTTGGGGTGGCCAAGGACACCACCTCCTGTTTAAAGGGGCCCAGCTGGGGTACGCACTTTACTCCCGGACACAGTCTGTCACAGCCCTGACCCGTCTCTAGTTGCTTATGTTTGTGGGGGGTCTGTCTCTACCGTACCTGCATCCTGACCTGACCCATACATCCAGCACCAAGCCGGCCGTGAGTGACAGGGCTCTCAGGGCTTCTCACACAAACCGAGAAACATACCAGCAGGACCCCTGCCAGCCGGGGATGGAAGACGGCAGAGCTCAGGGAAGGGTCAGCAACCAGCCCTGCGTGTCACACCACCTGCCCCACGGCCAGCTGGACAGAAAGGGCCCAGGGGCTGGGGGCTGGGGGTTGGGAAAGGTGGGCCATGGGGTCTTCTGCTACCTAACTCATGCTCACACCTCCAGCAAATGGAAATCACCATCACCCTTCACAGATAAGGAAACTCCAAACCAGCCCTACATACCCCCCTCCCCACGGGCCCAGGACACCTTCGGGACAGAGGTGGAGCCCCTGAAAGGGCACACATCCCCTTGGAGCAGTCCCTGGTCAGTGGCACTGTCAGGACGCCCCATGGGCCCCCACGGTCCTACCTGATCACTTACCTCAGCAAACCCTCGGTCTCCCAAATACGCCTTCATTCCCCATCCCTGCTGCTTACCAACACCCTCCTCCGGGAAGCCCTCCCTGACTCCCACAGTCCACAGGAAGACCTGGAGCCTCCTCCTCCGGGAAGCCCTCCATCCACGGAACGCCATCAGTCCTGAGGCACGGATGCACCACTGCCCTGCACCGCTGTCTTCGCGCCTGTCTCTGCAGCCTAATGCGCACAGTATGTCCCCACCCGTGGTTCCTTAAGAAATCAAGGCATTGAAATAGTCAATTTCCAAAACAGATACTTTTTTATGACTAAAGGATGACTCCACCCTCTAGAGGACCTTTTGACAAATCACTTTGTAAACAGCAAGCTTTCCTGGTGGCTTTAAGGTCAGATTAGATTTGCAATCATCCACTTTACAGACAATTCCAAGGGAGAAAGCACGGCTGAGAGCAGGGCACACCTGGAATTCTCACTGACTCACTACTAGCAGGAGTCCCCACATGGGGAAAGCCTTCGGACAGTCACTCTCCTGCCAAAGCAAGTAAAAATCAAAACGTGCATTTGCTTCAGCTACAACAAACGTGGCAGAATCCATCAGCACTGGGGCAGTCACGCTTTATGGGGCTGGTGTGTGAAACGTTTTAATCTCCACCTTCCATAGATAACTGAGACTCTCATTTAGGAGAACTGAGCTAACACGTTAAATGCAGGTTGCTAACTGCCTTAGTTTTCTGTTGCTTATAATAGAACATCTGAAACTGGGTGATTTATAAAGAAATGCAATTTATTTCTCACAGTTTTGAAGGCTGGGAAGTCCAAGGCTGAGGGGCACGTCTGGTAAGGGCCTTCTTCCTGGTGGGGACTCTCTGCAGAGTCCCGAGGATCACATGGCGAGAGTGATCACATGGGGATCACATGGCGAGAGGGCTGAGTGTGCGAAGGTGCTTTCTTCCTCTCCTTAGAAAGCCACCAGTCTACTCCCCTGATAACCCATTAATCCATTAACCCATAATCCATGCATGAGGGCAGAATCCTGATGATCCAATTGCCTCTTAAAGGCCCCACCTTTTGGGGATTGAGCCTCAACGTGAGCTTTGGAGGATACAAACATTTGAACCATAGCAACTAGTTAATTTTGCACTAATTTTAATTCTTTAAAAAACCTAACATCCAGAAGCACAACTATGAAAATAACAACTCACGGTTTGAAAAGCCAATAGCCCTCTACGTGTTACATAATTAATAATGCAACTAACAGACACAGGCCCTACCCACGCCCCAGGCAGCTCCACAGCAGAAATATCTGGACCCCCACCCCACCCATCCATTGACACAGATTCCAAAAATCTACTTCTTGTGTGTTAGGGGCTCTCTCATGGTCTCAGGACATCCTGATCTAACCTCACACCTCAGACAGGCCGTTCCCTGGGACCCCACCCCACCCAACACCCTGGCTTCCTGCAGGGGGGCTGCAAGGCGCTGGGCTGGTAGGCACCCCAGGAGCCCCTGGCTGAGCTCACACCCCCAGCCCTCCCCGCTGGGCCTTCCAGAGAGGCAGCGACCCCTGTCTCTAGCGTCCACCTTTTCCCATACACACCTGCCCTCGTTCATGGCTGCGGCCCCATCCGCTCCTTTTCTTTCAGTTCCGGCCTGGAACTGGCCACGTAGCTGATAAGGGCGCCACATGGACAAGACCTGCTCAGTCCTCCCCTTCTCTGCCCACACAGGTTTGAGGACTTGACTTTCAGCAGCAGCTCCTGTTTCCGATATCAGGTAAACCTGCCCTTGAAGAGCTCAGAGCTGCACCATGGGCCGTCTGACCACGGGGTCTCCCCACCGTACCCCACTACAGTTGAGGGCTGCTGCCCCAGACATACCTGTGCATCTCTACTGACCAGAACCCAATACCTGGAAGCAACGTTGAGCCCAGGATCCAGCAGCCAGCAAATCTCAGCAAATCAAACCAACAACCAGCACTGCATTTCTTAAACAGCAGGAGAGAAAGAAGCTAAAGGATTCTGGGCAGGGACCCATGCTGAACAATGTCCTATACCTTCCATAACTAGAGTCCTCAGGCAAGGAAAGTCAGTGCACAAAATGACAACTCCATCCCTCTCTCCCTCCATCCAATAGCCGTATTCCCTGACTCCCAACCACCTTGCTACAATTTTCATCAAAGTTTCACTGTAAAAAGGCCACCACTGCCAAACCCAAATGGACTAAAAAACACAACTAACCAGAACGTGCCATCTTTACTGCATCCAAAGGCAAGTTCTATGAACACATAATGGTGAAAACATTCAAAACCTGACATTACATACAAACTTGCCCCCAAAATAGTAATCTGCAAATAAAGCTGCACTTGTTTATGTCCTAATTAAAACCACACCAGAAAATCATCTGAAACTTAGAGAGAGAGAGAGAAAGACAGAGGGAGAGACTATGTCACTTGAAGTTCCTCTGGATCCAAATAAGATCCCAACTCACCACATCATCTCATTCCCACAGGCCTGGAGGCTTCAGATCATTTTCTCTTCAGGAAAACCCAACCTCTCAAACATTCAACGAAAACAAACTCCTTAAAGTGCCTTGCCGTGCAGCCCGCCTTCTGCCAGAACCGCCACAGGCTGCTGAGCAAGAGCTGGCTGTGCCAGCTCCAGGACCGTGCCCGGCTGCTGGCGAGGCCCCAGCAGCAAAGCAAACCTCTTCCTCCTGCTCCCGCCGGAACCTCTCTGCCACCCTGCCAGCAACCGGGCCCAAAGGCCAGGCCGAGGCTTCCCAGGGGAGGGCAGGACTCATCGAAAGCAGGCGTGGAGACCTGGCTTAACCAGACGAACAGGCTGGCAGAAAAAGGTCCCAAGATGACAAAGGAAGGCTGCCTTTAGGACCCAATCTCCAGATTCCAAAATGAAACAAAATTCCGTCAGCTGGTTCCACTGGAAGAGGAAGACCACCTAAAGCCCTTGCCAGGCACAAACACCCACCGCGCCCGGGAGGCACTGCCCTCCACACACGGAGGCCCCAGCTGAGCAGGGCAGCTCCAAGTTTCACTCGGTCCTGTGGCCACTGTGACTTCTGTCATCCTGGCGATGATTACACCCGTGGAAATGATGGCTATCAGCCTCATAAACGCAGTTTAACCAGGTAAGACTCGAAGTCTTGGAGCTCACGAGCCAGAGCCAGGGTCCCTCCTCACGGGCACAGGCTGGGCCCAGCTGGCCTGGGTCCTTCTGGTTAACCCAGGCAGAAGCAGCAGAGGGAAACTGCACAGTCAGGGGGCCCCTGACCACCCGTCATGGCGCTGACCTGGAACGCAGCACAGATGACTCCCACAACATGTCCAAAAGTGAATTTCAAGAAAGTGAGTCCATCCTGACACGCTGGGTCAACACTTCAGCAAGCAGAGCGTGCGGGCCTGGCTGGGCGCCCCCAGCAGGACAGCAGACCCCCTGCCACCCTCTGCAAGTCCCCAGCTGGCTCCCAGTCCTGTCCTACGCCCACTGCCTCAGCCTACCTGGCCAAGGAAGGGAGAGGGCATAGGAGTAACTGTGTGGCCTGGACGAGATGTGGCTCATCCCTGCTCCTGGCAGATGGTGGTCAGCTGCCCGTGAGACTGGGTTTCGTGGTTCTCTGTGTTCGTGTCTCAACCCCTGACAGGCTGTAGGGTGCCCTGATGATTCGAGGAGGCGAGCCGGAAAACCTGTTCCCCTGGTGGCTGGGAGGGGGCCTGGGAGGGGTCGGGGGTGTCGGGGCAGGAAAAGGGGCTTCCTGTGGCACTGCCCAGGGCCGACTCTCGCTGAGGGCTGACCTGCCTGGACAGGAGCCTGTTTTCCTCTTTTCCCTGGTGCCCCTACTGACCACGGGCCCAGAACATTGGGACATTGCCTCACCTTTCCAGAAGCACAGCGAGGCCCAGGGGCTACAGGCTGAGGGCCCCATGGGTGAGGGACCCTACCTGTGGCATTAACAGGAGATTTACAACCAGAAACCAAAGTCAGAAGAGGCACTGCCTCCAAAAGCAGACAAATTAAAAACCTGTCCTGACGGCCAATTTCCCCCACATTACCTCTTAGATTACTCCAGAAACCAGAAGTGGTGAGGTCTGTTGCAATAGGTTCTCCTACAAGTCTTGTGTCACTCGGCTGCTATCTACAGTCCACTTCTGAGCCCTACCCAATGGCGTCAGGAAATATTCTTGCAAGACCTGCCCCCGCCGCACTGCCAGGCCCCGAGTGTCTCTAGACCAGGGGGCACTTCTCCGGCCTGCAGGCCTGTGCTGGGAGGGGTTCCAGATGCCTGCTCCCCCACTGCTCTGCCTCACGGCTGGACCATGCTGTCTACAGGAGGGGCTACAATAAACACTGTGTTGACTTAGCACTTTACTTCAAGCAGCAGAAACAGACTGCTGCCAGCTGTGGACACAGCAGACCACAGATGACAAATCAGTGCTGGCAGGAGTGCAAGGCAGGACCTTTCCCACTTGGCCCCCCTGTGCTGCCCCTTACGCCCCTGGAGTTCAGGGCCAACCTTCCCCTTCCCTCCTAGGACACCCCAGCCTCCACCTGCAGCCCAGACCTCCTGTCCCCTGCTTGAACCAACTCTCCTGAGTCCAAGCTCTGCTTTACCTCCTGGACAGCTCTGCACCTGAAACTTCCCCAAACTCCCGCCCTCTCTGGGGTTAATCCCCCCACACTAGGTCCCTGCCATCCACGGGGAATGCCCTTTCCTCTGCCCCGGCTCTCATCCAGCCACCAGCCTCTCGCCATGCCTGTCACGCCCCAAGAATCCCGATCCCTCAGACCTATGCTTTCACAGCTGCCCTAGCCTAGAATGTTCTGTATCATCTCCCGCCCCGCCCAGTCTGCCCAGGCCACTTCCACCAGTCCTTCTACAGACGAGGAGCCAGAGGAGGGGTCCACCGGGCAGGTGTCAGGTCCCGTGGGGGCGGCTGCAGAAGGTAAAGCAGTGTGGCATTGGGCCAGAGAAGGTGGCCCCCGGAAAGGAGAACACAGGACATGGGGAGCTGGAGCTCTGGGGCGGGGGTTGGCTGGGACAGGTCTGGTTTGACGGTGGGTGTCACCAAGGCCCTGGCTTTTGTTCTGATGGTGAGCTCAAGGGTGCCCATGAAAAATAGCTAAACAAATGGACAGAAGAGGGCCACACACTGACCAGTGACGGCAGCATATTGTGACCCACAGACGACGGTTTATCCCATCCTAAGCACCAAGGTCCAAAACATGAAAAAAGGAAGAAAAGAATTCAGGCCGCAAGTCTCCCCTCTTAAAAGGCTGCCCAGTGCCACACTCCCTGCTAGAAAGGCAGCCATACCAGGCAACATGGGCCACCTCTGCCCGCCCGCCACTGGCACCTCCTCAGCGGGCACTGCCTGGGATTCATCAACTGCCCTCCGTGTGGCAGCCCAGCAGGTAAGAGGCGTGAGGAGCGTTTGCAACAAGCCACTTTTCCTCATCCAGCTGCGTAGACTTGCAGGCCTCACGCTGGGAGGTCTGATCATCAACCAGACGACAGAAGGTGTCTGCTCCTCAAGCAAGCGCGTCACTCTCAAGCGTCTGAGAGCAGTGCAGATGAAATCAACTCCTTTATGTTTTGGTTCAAATGCTTTCTTTCTTGAAAACCCACATGGAGAGAATTCTAATTTAGGTTATGTTGGTGAACAAAAATAATCCCGGAGTGGGGTTTTTATCTTCTAATTATACAGAATTTAGGACAAAATATTCATGTAAGTGATTCTGCAATACTTTATAAATGGGTCATAAGAGGCTCTTTTCATTGCCCACATTCTCTCAGCTCGACACACGGAGTCCGCGTCTCTCTGCAGAAGACCGAGCAGCAAGGCAGGAGGCCGGGCCTGCCCTCCATGACGCCGGCCGCGTCCTGCAAGAGCGGGCTGTGAGTCCGGCCCAGAAGCCCGCTTGACACAAGCGTTTTCTTGCACCAGTCACAGGACTGGTGCCTGTGAACCTGAGCCACAGAATTCACAGATTCTCGGGACGGGAATCCTGCTCCTGCAGGTGGGGAAGACTGTGGCTCCTCCGTGGCCAGATGCAGCCTGCACGGTGACACACTCAGGAGGGACACCGAACAAAGCCGTCCCAGCCGTGCACAGGCGAGTGCAGAGCGCAGCTCCGTGTAGCCTTCTCATCATGACTCATGCAAGCAGCTCACTTCACGATGTCTAATCATACAATTAAGTAGTCAATTATTACAAAATACACACTTGCCTGACTTGGAGGAACCATGCTTATTTGTCAATTAAGCCAGCTGGGGCGGGGGCAGTGGAAGTCAGCCCCATTCCCCCGGCAGCCTGGGGAACACGGCTCTGCAGTGACTGCACCCCACCTGCTGCACCACCTGGCCCCAGCCCTTGTGGCCCTGCACAGGACTTGGACTGGGGTGACTGGCATCAACCGGTTCTCCTCAGACATGTTGTGGTGACCTTGATGGCCCCGCCAGCCCCTCAGCCACAGGCTGGGGACAGGGGAGGGGTGGGAGCCTCGTTGGGTTGGTCAGTCAGTTAGACACAAGACAGCAGGTGGAAAGGCATTGAGACACCGCTCCCCCTACCCACCCTCTACCTTCTCCTGACTTCTCGATCAACCCCTCCCACCAGGAAGAATCATGGCCAAGGGCAGCGTAGCCCATCAGAGACGCCACAGCCAGACTCCCAGCAGATGAGCCCATTCAGGCTGCCCAGTGTATAGTGTAGACACGAGGTGCAGGTCTCCAGCCTCCCAAGTCAGCAGCGGGTGGGACGTCACGGGGCTGTGGAATTGCCTGGCCTCACGGCTCTCTTGCTGTGTGGCCTCGGGGAAGGCGCCTCCCCTCTCTGGGTCAGTCTTACCAGGGGGTGTAACCCATTCTTCAAGGACATCCAGGAAATTAACAGAGACAATGGGTCTCCCCCATCGGCACAGGTGTCATGTGCCAGCTGGCCACAAGGGTCATGGGGGAGGGAGAACGGGGGATCCTGGGGGAGGAGCTGGTGGAGGGTCTTGGGTGGGGAATCTGACCATGTGCAGCCGTAGAAAGGGTGCTTCCGGGAGGCCTCTCTGAGAGGCAGAGGGCGGCGGAAGCGGCCAGGCTGCTGGGGCGGCCCCAGGGGTGCACACACTGAGTGGGTGGGGTGGGCCACCTAGAAACCTGAGGAGCAGGCCGGGTGAGAAGAGTTAAGGGCCCACCCCACGAAGCCCACGAGTCGGTAAGTGCAAGAAGGGCAGCATCCATCTTTTAAGCTACTTAAATATACCAAAAAGAGTAGGCCGGGGATGACAACAAGGATGTGGGCCCTGCTGACAACCAAGCTGGGACCTCACAGATGCCAACCTACTCATCTGCAAAGTGTGGATGATGTGGCCCCTTCCGGGGTCACTGTGGGCCAAGAAGCCACCCCCGCATATCCCCAGGCCCCAGCAGGTGTGCAGACAGCAGAACCACCCGTGCAGCCCTCCCAGAGTCCCCAACCAGCCCAGCCCCCACCACACTGTCCACCCTTGGGCCACGTGAAGCAAAGTCCCCAAGACCCAGGGCTCCCCCCACATCCAGGGCTCCCCCACATTCAGGGCTCCCCCCCACATCCATGGCTCCCTACGCGTCCAGGGTTCCCCCACATCCATGGCTCCCCACACATCCAGGGCTCCCCAACATCCAGCGCTCCCCCCACATCCAGGGCTCCCCCACATCCATGGCTCCCCACAAGTCCAGGGCTCCCCCACATCCAGAACTACCCCCACACCCAGGGCTCCCCCCACGTCCAGGGCTCCCGCACATCCAGGACTTGCTTCCTTTAACGAGGCTCCAGGGCTCTCAGGAAGACAGCAGTGACTGGAGGGACAAGGACACCCGGACAAGGTCTGGGAGGGTCATGCTCCACCCAGCAGCGCCCCTCCACCCGGTGCCGCCACTGATGGGCACTGCCTAAGCAGCTGCTGTGTCCCCAGCCCTCTGCCCAGCACGACGGCCACTAGCTGTGGTCACGACAGGATCAGCACTTTACACAAGGCATGTCAAATGCTCGTGAGAACCCTGCCCTCAACGCGTCACTCTGGAGGGGAGGAGACGGGAGGCTGGGAGAGGCTGGGTCACCAGCCCCAGGCCCCACAGGACCTGGTGTGAAGAAGGGCTTTGGCTCCAGCCACTCGAGCACGCCAGGCTCTGCCCAGCCCTGTGCAAGCCCAATGTTCCCGTGCTTTCCCTACTCCTTGTGGGATGGCCAAGGCCTGGCCCCTGGTGACGTGGAGCTTGAGGAAACCTAAGGACCTCACAGAGGGTAGCAGAAGGCAGGGGGAGGGGGTGGGGGCACCTGGCGCAGGCCCAAAAGGAGGACAGAGGAAAGGCCACTCCGAGTGCGCCTGCCACCCAGGCCTCCCCCCAGGGCACTTTCAGAGCACAAATGCTCCAAACACAGTGGCAGCCTAAGTCCCACCAGAGGTCAGGAGCGGGGGCTTCTGAAGGCTTAGACAGTGGTTGGTTAGAGGCCACGGTTCCCCTTCTCCTGCCTCCATACCCTCCTGGCCCACCCTGCAGACATCAGGATGAACAGGGCCCTGCCCCTGGGGTCCTCCTGAGTGCCAGCTGGGCTTACTCCCCCCCACCCTGTGAACACAGGGCGACATCAGCCCCTAGGAAGCCTAAGGCCCTGCGCCTTTGCCCTCGGGGCGCTTCTCACCCAACAGGACAATGAACAATGGACAGACAGACCAGGAACGGAAGTGCCAGCTGACCTTGGCTCTGCCACCCGTTGGCACACAGGCTCCTCCCCTGCTGGGCACTCACCAGGACTATGCAGCCTGGGCTCCCTGCCTCCCTCCCGGCACCCCATTCCTCCAGCAGAGTCACAGTTCGACATGTCGGCTTGGGCCCACTGTGACCTGCCCACCACAACCTGGTGGTTCCCAACTCATCGCCACCCACTGCCACCCCCTCGGCTCCACCCACCAGGCCCTGACCTCCTCACCCCCCAGGGCTTTTGCCACCGATCCTGTGCGGTGGGTGAGGCTCCCAGCATAGGCGTGCCCCTCAGGCAGTCCCAGGCGAGCAGGCAGGGGCAGGAAGGCCCCCTCGGTGCCTTCCCTCCCCATCCTCAGCACCGTCCTCCAGCAGCCCCACCCCAGACCCCTGGTCGCCTCACAGCCCCAGCTCACTTCCTCTCCCCCAGACAGGCTCGGCGGCGGCAGCTACTGCACAGTGCGCCTCCAACCCGGGCAGGGGACTCTAAGGACCAGCCGTGACCGCTAGCACCCTCCACTCCTGTAACTTCTATCTCCAGGTCCAGCTCCGTGGGCTCTGCACTCCCCCCCTCGCTCTCTTACAGGCTCACACCCTGTTGTGACTTTCTGATGGAATACTTCTGAAGTGATTCACACATCTTCCACATCCTTCAGCAGTGGCTGTTAAACGACACCACGTCACCTTCCTTCCTGATCCGAGATCTGCTGAGCATGCCTGCTCACTGCTCTTCCAGCACCAGAGGACAGGACAGGGCCCTGTGACGTGCCATCGCTGACCCCCCACCCAGCCCACCCGCTGGTCCCTGGCAGCCTGTCTGGCCCACTGCTGGGGGGTAACATGTGACTGTGCCTCGGCCCCGCCTCTCCCCGCCCCCACGCATTAGACCTGGCAGTTTCACTTCTCCCGCTGAGGACTTGAGAAATGATGCACGCACCTCACTGCCTTCGCAGCAGCGGCCAGAGACACAAGATCACCTTCCTCCCTGGCTCAGGGGCCCTTCCCCTGCCACTGGCGCATCACAACCCAGCAGGGACTCAGTGGATCCAATGGTACCCAGGCTGAGCTCCTCCAGGGCAGGGGCCAAACTACCTCAGAATTCCATGTAAAACAGAACGACCGGGAGCAGAAGGGACAAGAAAACACACGGCCCCTGCTCTGTGGCAGCTCCCGGGCAGTCAGTCACGGTCTGGTTCTCCCAGAGTGTGACAGTCTGGATTTTGACATTGAAGGTTTGCAAGTGTGTGTTTTTAACATCTCCAGTTGCTTCCGAGTTTTAAATGCCAAACTTCCCACCCCAGGGGCCAAGGCTGGGAGGCATCTTCCCGTCTCTGTGGATCTGGATCCCACGTGCCCTCGGAGCAGCAGGGCCTCGGTTTCCTCCCCCTTGGCTATAGCGCAGGAGGACCACAGACCATACTGGCCCTGGCTGGTCAAGCCAGGTTCACTGGTGCAGCTCTCCCAGCAGACAGGCAGGGGCTCCCCCTCCACATGCCCCAGCAGCAGTCACCAGGCAGCCGCCCTGGGAAGCTGGGAACCCACGATGATTCCAGTTATGCCAGGGCTCTGCAACCAAAGAGGACAGAGCATCCCCAGGCCAGCATCACCCTGCAAATGCCTCATAGCACAGGATAGGGCAGGCCCAAAATTTCAGCCCAGAAAGCAGGAGGAAACCAATGTGGCCCAGATAGGACAGGGGATGGGGGCATGCGATGGCAGGGGGTGGGGGGATCCAGGGTAAATAGGGAGACCCAGGCAACAGGACCACAGCTGCCTGGCCCCTGCAGTGTGAGCAGACCTGCCCCTAAGCTTCACTCCCAAGAAGGGCCACGCAGGACAGAACAGCAGCACCCAGCCCAGTGCAGCCCACTGCCAGAGACTCTGCTCTGGGGCCCAGGCTGGGTGAGTTGGCCAGTTCCTGCTCCTTGTCAGCTCCCAGCCAGCTCCACCAGCTTCCTTGGACACACCCCACAGGACTGGAGAAATGTGGGGGTCGTGGGAGATACCAGACCCACAGTAGGGAACTGAGGGCCTGCAGGAGATGCAGCAGGAGGTGCATAGGGAGTCACATGTCACCCACACCCCGACATGTGGCCTGAGCCCCCATGCTGTTTCCTGAAGAGCTGCAGGCACACGCCAGTGGGTCTCTAGGAGCCTTGGACAGAAGCTGACCTTTAACAAGCTGACTTCATGGGCCCCCCACAACAGCCTGAACCCTATCCCTGAGAGGGCAGGCATGGTCGCTGAGGTCTTGCCCAGCCAGGCCCCTCCCCATCCTGGGTCCTGCAAACAAGGTCCTGTGCCCGCCCCCCCCACCATGGAGCCTTCCTCGACCTGCCACCCCCAGGTCAGGCACCTCCCTGTCCCACAGCCCCGGCCTGTCTCTACCTTCCCACCTGGTCCCCCTCCAACCATAGGCTCCCTGTGGGCATTGGCACCTCTCAGCGTTGCTGGATGCCCAGCAGAGATGAGACACAAGATCAGACACACAGCACCCTGCACAGGGACAGCTGAACCCACAGGTGGGTGTGCGGGCAGAGCCGGTTCTGTCTTTTTCCAGAACTTCTCCTGAGGGCCTGAGCCACACAGACTCCGTAAGCATTCCTAGCATGGATGACATTTACCGAAAGGCAAGAGGTGCACCTTCGCTGCTCTGCAGAACATTTCAAAGGCTGCCCCCTGCTAAGGTGCTCAGTTCAGAGGCAGAGAAGAGAAAGACCAGGCCAGGATCTGAGTCAAGATGCGTCTGAGCTCCAAGGCGTCCCATGGCGGCCTTTCTCCTCCCGTGCCTGACAAGGCCGGACCACCAGAATGTGTTCAAAGTCAGCCCCGCTTTCAGATTTCAAAGGGATGCCCGAGTCTGTGCCCTTCCCGCTGCCGGGATGACTGAGCACAGCAGGGAAGTCCCCGGTCCTCCTACAGCCGTCTCTTCTTTTCCTCTCCCTCCAAGTCACAGAACCATTTGATGGAGGTGGCACCCCTGCCCAGCCTCTGCAGGGCATGTGGCTGCTGTGTGCCACAGAAGGGCTGCTTGTGCACGCAGCACTCAGGGCGATGACGCCACTGCCCGAGAGGCAGGGTGACAACTGCAGGGCCACTGTCCCTGCACACTGGAATTGAACAATCGAATAGATGCATGGCAGGCAGTGGGAATGGACATGTATGGATCAGCAAGGGGAAGAGACGAGAATGATCCATGGGGTGACCAGATTAGAAACCATCATCAGTGTGAACTCACGTGTCACATAATGCAGACACGGGGGTTACATGTAGACATACTGACAGCCGTGTAGACACACGTGGGTCAGCATTCATGCCTGTGTTTCCTCGCTCTGTCAGCCGAGAGGGCCCAGAAGCAATGACACCCCAGCAGCAACCAGCACGCTCACAGGCAGATCTTGGTCTGATACACTGTCCCATAGGAGGAACCTGGGCTGCTGGGGAAGTGGCTGATGCCAGGGCTGGGCAGGGAACGCAAAGGATGAGCCTGGAGCATCTTGTAGGAGCAGAAAGGAAGTGCTCACATCACCCCCAGGATGGTGTGTGGAAAGGGCCCATTGGCCAAAGCTGGAACAACTGAGCCACAAGACAATGTCACGCTGTGTCATAGCCCAGAGTATAAAACAAGCACCCACGAATCCATGCCGATATAAATAAGTGATCAGCTAATACACAGGGAGAAGAGACAAATCTCCTGTGCAGAAGAACTCCAAATAACTGATGGAGCTATTCCCCACTCCAGGAGGCAGAGCAAACTCCCACCCCTAAGCATGGGCCGTGCAGAGCGACTTCCTTCCAAAGACCACGGCACAGAAGGGAGGAAATAGAGTCACCGCACAGCAGAGATGCCTGACATACACCTTAGCCAGGTGACCAAGGTCATCACCAAGAGTGGTGAGTGATGTTGACAGGACGCACCCCGATGCGATGTGACAAGGAGGACCTGCACCTCTGGGGTCTCTACCCCAAACCCATGACCCCAGTCCAGACATAAGAAAAACACCCAAATTCCAATAGAGGAATTCCAATTGTCCAAACAAATTCCAGTGGAGGGGGATCCTACAATATTCCTAACATTCCTCGAGACCGCCGGGGTCATTAAGAATAAGAAAAGTCTGAGAAACTGTCACAGCCAAGAGGAGCCTAAGGAGAGATGACAACTAAATGTCATGTGGGATTCTGGATGCAGCACTGGGACAGAAAAAGATTATTAGGTAATAACTAAGGAAATCTGAACAAACTGTGAGCTTTGGTTAATAACAATGCATCAGTTTTAGTTCATGAACTGCAACAAATGTACCATACCAATATAAGACATTAATAATGGGACAAATTATGAGTGTTTGGGGGTGGGGAGCTGTATTATGGGAACTCTCTGTATTATCTGTATATGGGAACTGGGTTTACGGGTTTTACAGTTTTTCTGTAAATCTAAAACTGTTCAAAAAAATACAGTCTATTAAAAACAAAAAACCAGCACACCGCCCAGTGCAGGGTGGGCATAAACTCCAGGCCCCCTCATGTGCTCTGCCTGAGCATGCAGGACCAAGGCCAGCCCTGAGACGTCCCAGAGGACACAGAGAGTAACGAGATGGTGGCAAAAGCCCTGAGACATACAATAATGGAAGTACAGTCATGAAACAGAAAGAGCGGGCTGGGAGACAAACTCTGGGGCAGTCTGTGAGCGCCCCATGGGACCCACCCCGTCCCGCCTCTCATCTGTAGCTACTCATCCCGCATGCACCTGCCAGACACTGTCCCCAGTGACTCCAGGCATGAGATAAAAGCAGGGCCCCGACAACCACACATGGGTGATCAGCACGGGGCAGGGGGCCAACAGACCCCCACCCCAGGAGGGGGAAACCCAGGAAGGCTTCCTGGAGGAGGCAACCTGAGAGCAGCTCACACAGATGGTAAGTACGAACGTGAGGTGAGAAATGTGAACTGGCTCATGGGGTCCTGCGCGAGGGGGGTGCACCGTCTGGTAAGGGTGAAGGGTGCTGGACAGCGCACCAGCAGAAGGTACACAGGGCCCTGTGCCCAGGGAGGCAAAGCCAGCCCACCAGGAAGGGTGAGAAAGGAGGCCCACAGCCACTCAGCACAGGGAGGAGGTGCCACACTTCAAAAGGGGCAGCAAACACAACTCTGTCACCACACTGCAGCACAGATGAAATCCATGCATGCTGAGGAAAGCTAACACAAAAGGCCACGTGGGTGTGACCCTATCTATATGAAATGTGCAGAAGAGGCAAATCCACAGAGACTGGAAGCAGCCAGGGCAGGGGAAAAAGGGACAGAGACTGACTGCTACAGGGTCCGGGGTTTCTTTTTGGAGTGTCTAACGTTCTAAAGTTAGACTGTGGTGATGGTCGCACAGCTCTGTGAATATACTAGAAGTTGGTGAACTGCACACTTTAAATGGGTGGGATGTATGGTATGTGAATTACACACAATAAGGATCTTTGAAAAGAGCAAACTTTCTGACTCACAGCCTTGCCCCCTCCCTGGGGAGCAGTCAGAGGGGCCTGGCCCTGCGCACCCCATGGCCCAGCCCAGCTGCCGGCAGATGCCCTGAGCCAGGGTCTCAGGACCTGAAGCCACTGGCCCCTTAGTCCAAGCTGCACAGTGACCAGTAGGGGCAGAGCAAGGCATCCATGTGATGCCACTCCAGGTCACCCAAGGCTGCTCTGGAAATGAGGGAAATGACGAAGAACAGGAGAGACCCCGGGCTTCAGGGAGCCCACCTTCTAGAAGAAAAGCATGATAAGCAGCAAAGGAGGAGCCCAGCCACTGCAGGAAGAGAAGAGTAGGAAAGGGGACAGAGAGCGACAGGCTGGGGAGCTCCCAGGAGGCCTCCTTGGCTGGGGCACATGAAGCAGAGAGGTGCCAGACACAGGGGTCTGCCACCCAGGACTGGCTGCAGGCACTGTCACAGAAGAGGTAGCTCTGGGAAAGGGAGCTCACTTCCCTGTTGGGGAGGGCGGCGGGGCTCAGGCTGGGCTCCTGCACACCCCCACACCTGCACTCCATGCCCGCAGGTCCTGGGAAGGGGCTCCCGCTTCCCTGACCCCCATGCCACCCCCAGACAGCCCCTGACCACAAGGGATGGGTAGAAGCAGCGGTCCTTCTCCCCATCACGGGAGAACTGGACCAAGAGTGGCCGTGCTGTCTCCCCAGAGCCTGTTAACCGCTGCGGCCTGAGAGGCATCAGCACATTCGGTTTCTCCCGCCACAGCTTATCTTGAGTTTGGTGGCACGGGTGCTCTGGGTGGGGCCACTCTTCCCTTCCATTCCCAGGGGACAGGTAACAAATCTCCGAGCACAGTGCTTTAGTTTCCCAGTGCCACCACGCTCCGCCTCCTCGGAACCACTCCACAGAGGACAGCCACACGGCAGCTGGGGTCAGGTGCACCCCAGAAGCCCTCACTCCTAGACAACCCACAGCTGCCCACCCAACACCCGCCAAGGCCCAGACGCTGAGCTGGGGCACTCCCGACAGCTCCCCACCAGACACTCCTCCTCCCGGGAGGGGTGGCCAGCCCTGATATTTCTTCCACAAAACACCCCAGAAACTTGACTGAACTTTACAAAAGGGCTATAAGGGAGGCAGACAGCTGCGGCGGTTATGCACAGCCTTTGGAGCCAAACAACCCGAGTTCAAATCCCAGCTCCTCTCCTGAGCTGCCAGGGGGCTTAGGCACGCTGCACCAACTCTCTCTGCCTTGGTTTCCTCATCTGTAGGATGGAGCGAAGGCGTATGTTGTGTGGACTTTGTGAGACAATTAGTGTAATACATTCAGCGAAATGTCTGGTGTGTAGATTGAGTGATTTCTATTACTGTTATTAATTTTTTGTTGATAAGCCAATACTTCCTGTCTTCCTGTGTAATTGCAGGGGACTTTAATCACAGAGCTCAAACATAATCACAACCCTGGGCCAAACAGTCTTAACAATGGCCTTTGGAGGGGCTGTCATTAGTGGTCAATTACCAGCCTGATGTCTCCGCCCAGGCCTTATGTGTGGCCACACACAGACACCAGAGGCAAAAAGAACAGTTTTCTCTAACTAGAGAAATCCTCACTTTTTGCCTCCATCTCTGTCTGTATGAGAAGTCGAAGCAACCTGGCTTTAAGTTCTCAAGTTCACAGATGACATTTCTCCATGAGTCACAGGCTCCAAGCAGGGGATGGGCTACCCGGGGCCCACCTGGGTTCACCTTCAGAGAGCCAGGCCTCCTCCCACGCCCACCAGCCGGCATCTGACTGTTGAGGACTTGACCTTTTACCCACTTTGCAAGTGGCGTTTTCTGGGTTTTTCCCAGAATAAAGACCTAACGAGGGTGCCCACGGCTATGACACCGAAGAGCGGAGGAAAAAGCATATCTAATTCCACTGTGGTGCCAAAGAGCCCCACCAGCCAGCCTGCAGGTTGCCCGAACCAAAGGCTGTCCAAAGCTCCATGTGGGCGGCCACACTGGCCGTGGGTGTCTCGCCCGCAGACTCCCATCTCTGGGCTGAGCAAAGAAAAGCCGCTTCCTGGCCAGCACACCTGTGTTCCGCCTCTGGCTCACGTTCCACGGCCCACGGCTTATCTCTCCCCACTCATTATTAATTTCTTTCTGTGCAGGGCTGCTCCGCCACACACCCCAACACTGTCAACAGCTGCCACCAGGCAGCAACGTGCACCGGGCTTTTGACAGAGCGTCTCCTTTACTCCCAACAAGGTCGTGCAGCAGCCTCACAGGCCCATCCTGCAGGGAAGGAGGTGGAAACTCAGGGACAGGGCGACCAGGCTACACGCTAGTCCCATGTCTTCCTTCCCAGCCAGCACATGCCGCGCGCTACAGGTGCACTGGAAATGCTCCGTAAGTCCCCAGCATGGCAACTAAGCAGGAGCCACCCGACCCTGACACACATGGGAGGAAAAACACAGTGGTGAGAGGCCAGTGGTCCCTGTGAGGGAAAGCTGCCCAGCTCCCCAAGAGGGGGCAGCCCCCAGAAATGAGCCCCTGGCCAGAGCCAGCACGGGAACCCCATTCCCGCACAAAGCCAGGTATACCTGGCTTCTGGAGGGAAATGCCCAAACAGCAGAGCGTGGGGAGCTGGTAGCTCTGTGTGGCCCCAGGGAGGGGGACACCTGGATGGCATAAACCATTGACACGGATCACACCATGGGGCCATCAGGGACCATCAGGGGCCCTTGGTTCTCCTGGTACGTAGAGTCCACTGGTGCTGGGCTTTCTGTAACCTCCGTACCATGCTCTGAAGCTCTCTCTACAAAGAGAGAACAGGCTCCAGGCTGCTCGCTGCAGCCTCCCCTGGCAATAGTGTGTCACTAGAATCTAATAACACTGTTTTTATTGCGCCTGAACCACTATTCTGTTCTATCGTACAGCAGAAATGGTGATTCAGGAAAACCAGGTCCGACACTCCTCTCGCCTTTCCTAGTTGGTGAAGGACGAGCCGAGGGACAGCAAGGGAAGCAGAAGTCACAGCGAGCTGTGCCAAGCTGGCAACCGGGCCATCCCAACACCCAGGCTGGACCCCACAGATAAGAGGAGGGAGCCGAGGCAGTGGCCCCACAGGCCAGCGGTCTACAGAGAGACCGCCTGGTTCTTCCTTTGTGAAGGGCCCTCCGCCTGCCTGGGAGGGAGACACAGAATAAACAGGCCTCCTGGGCTGCCTCAAAACAGACCACAACTTCGAGACTTTCCCATGCAGTTTCCAGGAAATGGCTCTCCAGTGTGCAAGAAGATAGGCCCCGCCTGTCCCCCAGGCCAGACCACACTGGGACAGCCACACTCCAGACACCATCAGCCAGGGCAGCTGAGAGGAAAGACGGGCAGAGCGGGATGCAGGGAGTGGTGATGGCCACAAGACACCCTGGCCCCCCAGTCACCAGGACCAAGCCCACATCCCCTAACCCTAACCCAAGTCCAGCATGTCTGGAGGGTGGGGCTTGAGGCCTCTGGGGCCACAAAGTGCTGCAAAAGGGTCAACGCCAGGCCAAGGCAGGGGTCGTCAGAGCGGTCTGTGGCAGGAAGGAGGGGCAGGTTTATTGAGGCCCCAGATCAGGTGTCCCAGCTAACAACTGTGTCATGTGGTTTCATCCCAGAACTTGGCAGGGAAATGGACTCACCCGGCCAGACTGGGTGTCCCCAAATGGGCCTGGGACACATGTAGGCAATGGCAGGTAAACAAGAGAAGATTCTTCACAGGGCTCTGTGGCTCTGTCACAGCTGCCTGTGGGCAAAGGGTGCTACTGGCCTCGCCAGCTTGTTCTGACCCCTGACACAGGGCGTGCCGGGCTAGCAGGAAGCCTACATCACCTCATTTAATCCTCGTATCTGCCCCCCTCCCTGTTCACTGGTGAAGAAACTGAGGCATGAGAGGCTCACTGCCCTGTCAAAGGTCACGGAGCAGGTGTACGAGGAAGGCAAGTTTTCAGATTCCTCTCAACCACTGCCCCCTACTTCAGACCCAACAGAACCCTGACCCTGACCCTCCTCCCAGGTCCAGCCCTAAAGCAAGCCCCAGAGCTGGGCTGGGCTTGGGGGGCTGGGACTCAGAAGCCTCCTTTTTTGGTGTGTGGGAGAGGCTCAGAATTCTGAATTTCCTCCCAAACCCACACAAGGAAGGCAAGAAGGGAACCCATCCTGTAAAAGGTCTCCCCCAAACTGAATCTTTCCTACCTCTGGAAATGTACGGTTGGCAACAGCCCCAAGGGTAGACCTCGCTTCTGGGGGAGGGGGTCACAGTCAGGACTCTGGCCCTGGGGGGGCTGCTCTCCCTCTGTCACAGGACCAACAGGCACGGACAGGGGCACCTGCCCACCAGGGGCGCATGTCCTGCTCTGAACAGGTGGGGGCCTCAGGCTGGGCGGTGCCCCACGACACCCCACCTTCTCGCTGGCACACCCGCCTGGGCCCCAGCCGAGGTGCCAGTCTGCCCCAGCAGAGCCCTAGCAGCTAAACGTCCCAAACAAAGGGAGAGGAGACAGGGCAGAGAGGGGGGTACAAGGAGGGTCGAGCCTGCACAACTTTTTGGTGGGGTCGTCTCTGGCGTCCCAGGGGCCGGGGAAGCCCTCCTCCTCTCCTGTCCCATCAAGAAGTTGACCGGTAGGACATTCCCGCGCCTCGGCCGGTCCAGTCTCCCTCCAGCGGCCTAGCCTCGGTAACCCTGGCCCGGCGACCCCGACCCCAGTCTGGGGCCCCCGGCGACCCCGGGACGTCCTTCTGTACTCGGGAGAGCCCGGTGGAACCCCGACCAGAGGCCGTCTGTGCCCGTGTCGCGTGCGGGAGGTGGCCGTGACGCGCGCCCTGGCCCGCGCGGGACCCGGGGGCATGTGAGCCGGGCGCGCCCGCGCGGGGCCCTGCACGGACGGTCGCCGGGCCGGGCCCGGGAGGCGGCGGGTGAGGGCGACAGAGCGCGCCGGGTCGCCGCCCGCCGGCCCGGGACGGAGCGTGACCGTGTGTCCGCCGAGGTCCGTGTGGGTGTCCGCGCGCGCGCCGCTTACCCTGCGCGGAGATCGGGGCCAACTCTCATCCACCCGCCGCCGCGGTGCCCCCGTCGCCAGCCGCCCGGCCGCGCTGCACCTGCCGCCCGCCCGGGAGCCCAGCGGCGCCGGGGAGCCGGGAGGACGCGGGCCCGCGGGTCCCGGCCACGAGCGCGGAGGCGGCGGCGGCGGAGCCAGGTCGCGCGCTCGTGTCCCGCGCCGCGAGTCTGCGCGTCCCCCGGCCCGGCCTGCGCAGCCGCCGCCCCGCCCCGCCCCTCCCGGCGCCGCCCGGCCCGGGGCCCGCGGGGACGCGCCCGCCCGGACGGGGGCGCGCGAGAGGAAGCTCGGTCACGCGGCGCCGCCTTTGTTTGGGTGGCCCACGTGGGTCCCCGCAGCCCGCACCCACGCGCACGCGCAGCCGCCCGCCAGCTGCGGCCACGGCCACGCTGCCCCGCGCGTCTGTCACGGCGGACGCCACGGGCACAGGCGCGCACGGGCACAGGCGCGCAGCTGTCACCTCGCCCGCGGCCCGCACGCCCGCTAGGGGCCGCACTGGCACCTCCTGTCCGTTTGGAGATGGATCGATGGCTTGACCGCCAGTGGCGACCCCCATCCCGGGCGGAAATACCTCTCGTCTGACCCCCACTGCTCGGCCCAGAGCAGAGCCCCACGCCCCGGTGGGCAGGAACTCCCTCCACTCACCCACTACCTAGCGGGGACTGACCCCAGCATGTCCAGGGTGCTCCGTATCCCCAACCCAATGCCCAGGGGTCTGGGCCTCTGGGCTGTCCCCCCTCCAATCTCACCTTTAACCCCCACTACTATTGTCCCACACCCCTGCATCTCTTTAGGAACTACATTGTGGGCAGCGCATCAGTAGAGGGGACCCACCCTAAGCCCACCTGCCCCTGGGTGCTGGGACCCTCCAGGACAAAACTGCCTCACACCTTGGCATCAGGTCCAAGGGCTGTCCAGCTCACAGAAGGGTGCTCAGTGGACCCAGGCCCCTTATCCTAAGTTGGGTGACCCACTGTCAGCTCCCTACCCAGGTCCAACCCAGGAAGATAGCTGCTGGGGGTTGGGGCGGGAGGGTAGAGGGGACCAGGAACGGAGAGAATGAGAGGGCCTTCTCTGCCTCCCCTCCCAGCTGGCCCTCTGTGCTCAGCCTGCCCTTCCTGCCTGCCATATGTGTGTCTCCTCCCCACCCCACCCCACCCCGCCCCTGTGCTCTGCCCCTGTCCCACTGACTTAAGTCCTACAAGCACCTCCAACTCAATGAATCAGGACTGGACCCCCTCGCCACCTCTGTCTCAAGGGTCCCCAGCTCAAGAACCGCTGAAGCTCCCTGGGTCAAGATTCGGGGTCCCTCTCTCCTCCCTTCAGCATTCCCTGGCTTTCAGGATAGCCCTGATGGACCTAGGTCAGGGGCAAGATTTCGGGTGAGCTCCCTGCAGGAGGCTGTACCTCTCTGAGGCTCAATTTCCCATCTGCAGAATCCCCATGGGGGACCGAGTGATTTCAGACTGAAGGAGCTGGTGTACCTGCCAGTGCTGCACAGCGTGGGGTCTCTTCTGTGGTCTTCAGTGGGCAGCACGGGTCAGATGGCAAGCTGTCGGCAGGACTGTCTTCCCTGGGATGGGAGCTCCTTTGGGCAGGGACCGAGGCTGAGTCACATTTGTGAGATCTCACCAGCCCCCCCTTCCTCCCGCCTGAATTCTTCAGACTGTCTTGCCTTATCTGTTTGTCCATCAGCGCCCAGGACTTGTGTTTTTCCCAATGACAAGCTCTACTTTCCTGTTCCAGGTCATAGCTCTGACTAAATCCTCGCAGGAGGACCTTCCCTTCTCTAACTATACAGTCTGCCAGGCCCAGCCCCAAAGCTGCCAGCTCCACGAAGCTCCCCTTGGCCAGCCTGGCCAGAAACGGTCCCAGGCACCGGCCACCTCCTGCTTCCATCACCAGGGCCGTCATTTCCATGGTTTTCATTGGGGTGGATCGTGTTCTTGTCTCTCTCCCCACTCTACTTGCCCACCCAGCTGGGGTGCTCCAACAAGGAAAGACCCAGATTGTTCATGTGTGTCCCTCCCCCCAGTACCACCTCAGGCCCTTGGCCTGGCTGTGTGTAACCGTCACAGATGACAGAAGCCTGGAGACAACCTGTTTGCTCTTGAAACTGGCAAGCGTAGCAGCTGAAGTTTCTCCTAGCGCACAGGGCATCTGCCTCGCGCTTCCTCCTGACCTCTCATCTCTGCACCTCCCTCCGGAGGCAGAACCTCCATCCTTATCGCTTGTGACCCCAGAGAGAGACCTCCTCTCTTGCCACATCCCTGTAACAAATCTCGTGGAGGGATTCTAATTGCCCTGCTTGGTCCTGTGCCAGACTTGAGCTAAGGGTGGCAGCTGGGGCAGGGGCTGGGGGGGGCACTGGGACTGGCAGTGTGGGCTGAACCACCTGGGATGGGGCAGGCAGTACCCCAAAAGAAAAGAGGCCTGCGGACACAAATGACAGCTCTCCACCCTCGCATGACACAAAGCAGGTGCCCAAGGAATGTTCTTTTCTTGAGTGGCCAGGATTAGATGGGGGCGGGCAGGAGCCGGAGGGAACCAGACCACTGGGGCTGCTGCAGGATCCCTAATCCCTCATGTTCAATGCACCCTACAGTCAGTCACCGGGTGCCCACTCTGTGCCAGATACTGCTCGGCAGTGGGACAAACTTGGTAAACAAAGTCAGACACAGTCCCTGCCTGATGAACAGGCATGGACCAGATATCCCCCCATAAAAAGGGGCATTTGAGGTTACAGGGCGACCACACCACTCTGCTCAGTGGCTCCTCACAGCCACCTGTTACAGGGCAGGATGGTTATGGGCTGGACTGTGTCCCCAACACCCAATTCATGTGTTGAAGTTCCAACCCCTAGTACCTCAGAATGTGACTATATTTGGAGAGCGGGTCTTTACAGAGACAAGTTAAATGAGAGCATTAGGGTGGGCCTTAATCCAACATGACCAGTGTCCTTATAAGAAGAGATTAGGGCACAGACATGCACAGAGGACAACCACATGAGGACACAGGAAGAAGATGGCATCTGTAAACCAAGGAGAGAGGTCTCAGAAAGAACCAGCCCTGCTGACACCTTTATCTTGGACTCTTGGCCTCCAGAACTGTAAAGAAATAAATCTCTACTGTTTATACCACCCAATCTGTGGCATATTATGCAAGCCCTCGCAGACTAATGTAGGGACACAGGCCCAGAGCAGCCACCTGACCCTGAGGGCCACACAGCTGGTGCTGGGCAAGGCTGCCCCCAGCTCCCCACCTCCCCTGCTGGAAGCTGAGCTAGACGTGGGGGATGTGCTGTGTAAGCAGCTCTGGGAAGGTGGCCTGGCACCTCTCAAACCCCTGGGGCCAGCTGAACCTGCTGGGCCCACAGACCCCTGTCTCCCGGCCTCGGAGCCCCGAGGGAGGCATCAGGGGCAAGGTGACTGGAGTCAAGAGAAAATCCAGGTGACAAGTGAAAGCGGGGGATGTTGTGGCCAAACAAAGGCACACAGAAATAAGTCAGCAATAAATTTTTGTGTTTTTTTATAAATCGCCCAGTTCTGTGTATTTTGTTATAAGCAACAGAAACAGACGAATACAGGCCCCCAGCCCACACCTTATAAGCACCGTTTATCTCCTGTTTACAAAGGGGAGAGCCAAGTGCACTGATGTCTTCTGACTTGTCCAAGGCCCCTCGGCTGGGACCCCGAGCTCAAGAGGGTCTGTCCATGGGGTCCAAAGCCCATGCCCTTTCCACGCCTGGTCCACTGCCTGTCACAGGGCGGGGGGACAGTCAGCACCTGTGGATTCTAGAAAGAACACTCCTGACTCCCCAGGGTAGGTCCAAGAAAACCCTGGGGGTAGGGCCCACCCAGGACAGGTACCCCCTCGAGAGGGGTGGAGGCTGCCCCAGCCTCTCCCAGCCCTAGAGCACAGGCCCTGGTCCCTTCTGCTCTGTCACTGTCCCTGCCCAGCATAGGCAGCACGCCTGCTTACAAGGTGGGCTCCTGGGCCCCCTCTGGGGGATGCTGAGCACCCCGGGAGGTAGAAGAGCGTTTCAACACTCAGACACATCCTGGTGCTCGTGCTGTTACAGGCATTTGGGAGGCACTCCGTAAGGGTCATGGCTGGGAGAAAGGACCCAGGACCACCCCAGCTTTGTCAGAGGAGGGAGCTGGGGCTGAGAATGCCCTGAGGAAAAACATGTCCTGACCTCCCCTTCGCACCAGGCCCTGTGCTGCAGACACACGGGGGAGGGGAAGGGACACCTAAGACTGTCCCTGGCCTCGGGGGCTCCTTATCTGATGGAGAGACAGAGAAGCAGGTAGGTGGTGATGTCACGGTGTGGTCAGTGGGACAGAGGAGCCACGAAGGGCAGGGAAGTCTTCCTAGAGGGGGTGATGCTCCAGCAGAGGCCAGGGAGCAAGCAGGAATAAACCAGGAAGAGACAGCAGGAAGGGCATTCCAGGCAGAGGGAACAGCACGTGCAAAGGCGGGGGCCGGGGAGCTGCACTTGCTCTGTTTAGCCAGGGAAAGGCAGGGACTGGGCTGTGCAGGACGGCCCACCGCGCTCGGGCCTCATCCCAGGGGCAGTAGGGACCCATGGCAGGATTTTAAGCAGGGACAACAGGATCCAATCAGTGCTTAGGTAGAGAAAGCCTTCTGAGCCCAGGATGCTTCCAGAATGTGCAGACCGAAGGCCTCAGGGTGACAAGCAGGTGGGAAGGGCATCAGAGCAGATTTTATAGCCCTTCCCACAGTCATGGGACTTGCGATTGTCCAGATAGAGGGAGATAGGGGGAATAAAGCCCCCCACCTTATACCGTGGGTGCTGCCACATGTAGAAAGGCCACTCAGAGGACTGTGGCCCAGCAGGCGAGGACCCAGAAAGGGGCTGCAGGGGATGGGAGGACTGTGAGAGCTCAGGGCATGCGGAGGATGAGCAGGCTAGGAGGGCTGTAAGTTCCTCACAAGCCCGCCACAGATACCGACACAGCCCCCATCTGAGCAGCGACAGCCACCCCAGGATCCAGCCTTGGAAAGACCAGGGAAGCCGTAGGGATGGGGAAGGAAGCCTAGGGGCCAGGACTGCTTGCGGACTGGGCTCCGGGCCACAGAGCCCCTTCTGCAAGAACTGCACTGGGAGGCTCTAAGGCCCCAAGGGCCAAACCCAAGGCTAAAAGCTCCATTTACCATTTCCCTTGGTTGGGTGAGTCCCCACCTTTGTCCACCCTTTGCCCAAGGACTCTTGCACTTGGCAGAAACCACTTTCGTGGCCCTCAAGATAAAGTGCAGACTCTCCCCGTGAGCCCTTCACACGTCAGGCCCTGAGGATGTCCAGCCTTATCCCAACACCCCCCTCAGACCCTGGGCTCGCTGCAGTTACAGAATTGGAGCACAGGTGATTCAGCCCTATTCCCACCTGACCTGGGGAGGAGGTGGCAGGGGCACAACTGCACCCATTCTGCATATATTGAAACCAAGTCCTGAGAGGTCATGTGCTCAGACCAGCATACCACAGCTAGTTCAAGCTCCAACGAGGGCTGTGCTACAAGCCCACAGTTACCAGGCCACAGACACTTCACCAGCCTGGAGAGACGGGGACAAGGGGACACAGCTGCATGGTAGAAAGATAGCCCGGAGGAAGGCTGCAGAGCCAGGGGTGGGGATGCAAGTGGAAGGGGTGGCCCAGCAGCAAGAACCGGCCTCAGGGTGAAGGAGGCAGCCCCACACACACCAGGGGTGAAAATGTAGGTTCAGACAGCCCCTAGCCACTTACCCCGAAATCCCAAGCTGCCCTTCATGAGCCTCCCCACTCTGTCCTCTGTCCCCCACCTCGGGCCCTCTGGATCCCCCAGCACAGCCTCGCAGAGCCCCTCCACCTTCAGCCACTCCTCCAACCGCTCCCTTCACTTTCTGCTCTGATGGAGCTTCTGGCTGTCTGGTCCCCCCACTCCCCTTGCACCCCTGGGCCTGTCCTCCTGCCCCTTGTTGGGGCTTCCAGGCCTTGCTCCCTCCCTGCTCCCTAAAAGTCTCCCAGTGCTGAATCCCTCTCCCCGCGCCCCGGGCTTGCTGCAGGAGCCTCCTCACTGGACTCCCTGTCTGTCCTCTGCACGGGCCTCCCGCGCCACGCCCACCTGCCCCTCCCGGGCTCACCTCAAGCTCCGCCTCCCTACGGTGCTGGGAGAACCTGGCGCACTCCCGCCTCGCGGCTCTGCACCTGCTGTCTATCCGGCCTGCTCGTCCCTTGTCCCTCCGTCCCTCCGATGTTGGCATCACTCCGTCCCACACCCTCTTCAAGTCTTTGGTCAAGTGCCGTATTCACTCTGAGGTCCGCCCTGACCACCATTCCAATCTTCCTTTCCTGCTCTCTGTTTCTCTCTAGCACCGAGCACTTTATAATACTCTGTGGTAGACAGAATAATGGTCCCCAAGATGTCCACGTCCTGCTCCCCGGAACCTGTGAATTATGTGACTTTACCTGGCCAAAGGGGTCTTGCAGGGCTGGCCAGTTAGCTCAGCTGGTTGGAGCACAGCCTTGTAACACCAAGGTCAAGGGTTCAGATCCCCATACCAGCCAGCCGCCAAAAAGAGTAAATAAATAAATAATAATAAATTTATTTTTAAAAGGGATCTTGCTGGTGTGATTAAGTGAAGGCCCTTGAAATGGAGAAATTATCCTGGATTATCCAGTGGATCCTAATGTCATCACAAGGGGCAGGCAGGAGGGTCCGAGTTGGAGGAGGAGGAGATGCGAGGATGGAACCCGCCGTCAGAGAGTGATTTGAAGGTGCTGTGCTGCTGGCCTTGCAGACAGAGGAAGGGGCCGTGAGCCAAGCAATGCAGGTGGCCTCTAAAAGCTGGAATAGATGAGGAATGGGCTCTCCCCGGAACCTCCAGAAGGAGCCATCCCTGTTGGCACCTGAGCTTTAGCACTTCTGATGTTCGGACCATAAGAGAATGAGTGTGTGTTCTTGAAGCCACCGGGTCTGCGGTAGTTTACGGCAGCAGCGGGACACGAGCACGGACACTGCATCGGGCCTCATTTATTCTGTATATTCTGATTCCCCCACTATCATGTCAGCTCTGTGGGGCAGGGGCTCTCCATATCCCCCCTGCTGCTCCTCAGCACGTAGTGCAGCGCTGGCCCCGGGTTCCACGTGGATGTTAAACCTCGGGGTCTTTGATCAGCCTGGTCTGGGCCTGGGGTGCCCTCCTGCCCCCGACCCCCACTCCCCTCTGGCTCCAGGCACTTTCCTCTGCCCTGCCAGCCTGGGCATCGCCGCCTCTCTCACCCCAGCCCTGAGCCAGTGGGCGACCTTTGCCTCTGAGCCTGTCTCTCCTGCCAACTCATGCTCTGCCTCAGGGAAGAGGCCACAAATGACCCCCTCTGGCTCCTGGCCCAGGTCCCGGGGCACATCAGGTCCTGGGTTAACTGTCACCCTGGAGAGCCCTCAGACAGTAGTTCCTCTGGGGCCATTCACCCCTCGTGCACCCATAGACGTGCTCTGTTAGGGCGCACCCTTGCTCAAGGCCCCCTTCTTCAGGAAGCCTTCCCTGACCACCCCTTTTCTCTGAGCTCCCACGGGGCCACTCTGCCCACTCGTGCACCTTCAGAAGGGCCAGCCTGCCCACAGGTGCCTTCCAGCCAGCACCCAGTGCCATGGGGCCTTCTCACCCTGGCCCTGGGACAGAGCCCTTTTTGGTGTCCTCCTCCTGACCCCCACCCCATTGCCATCTGGGCTTTTGAGCGCTGGCCTCGGCCCTTGGATGTCTCCCTTGGGGACTGGCTGTCTCCCTGCCAGCTGATGGTCCAGGCTGCTCTGACCATTGGTCCCAGCCCCATAATGAAGCTTCTGCCCAGGGAACGTCAGGACCAACCTGCATGTGCTCTTGGCCCCTGGAGGGACAAAACTGGGCCTGCTCTTGGTGGCTATGTGTCCTTGGACACACCACTCAACCCTCTGAGCCTCTGTTTCCTTATCTGTGAAGCGCAGAAGTGAGATGCCCCCAGCACGGCTGGGCCTGGGGTCTCGGCCCCTGCCCAAGGGGCTCCCAATGATGGGGCCGAGTGGCAGCCCACAGGGGAGGGGGCATGCAAGACCTCAAGGAGGGTCGGGACCCGGACATCAGTGCCTGCCCGTCCAGGGGCTGAAGGTCTGATGGCTCTGTGTATCCCATACAAACCAGCACGGGGTACACTTCAGTGCCTGGGGTGCCTTCCATGTAGCAGGCATTCAGTGAAGGTGCCACTAGCAAGTGGCTGAAAGACACCCAGAAACCCAAGTCACATATATCTTTGGCTTAAAAATGCCCACAGGTGGGCTGGCCCCGTGGCTCACTCGGGAGAGTGTGGCGCTGGTAGCTCCGAGGCCGCGGGTTCGGATCCTATATAGGGATGGCCGGTGCGCTCACTGGCTGAGCGTGGTGTGGACCGCACTATGCCGAGGGCTGCGATCCCCTTACCAGTCAGAAAAAAAAAAAAATGCCCTCAAGTGTAAGACCCACCACCAAGGAGAGCTCTTCAGGGAAACCTGGGTCATCCCTGCGTCCACCATGCACCTCTGTTGTAAGTGGCTTCCGCCGTTTGCAAGTGTCTAGGGGAAGGAAGCAAGGGCATAGAGGCGCGACGTGGAGGCTCTTCCCTGCTGGGGCCCTCAGGACACTGTTCCCTGTGAGCCTGGGCCCAGTGGAACCTCCAGCTTCTCCAGGCCCCTTCCAGCTTGAGCCTAGAAGGGGGCGCCACCTTGTGGTGGCCACTGACAGCGCCGCGCAGGGGCCGGACAGAGGCTGCAGCCCCTGGAGCAGCCCGCTGGGGCCCATCGCCACCCCCGACCCGGGAGGCTCCTCGCCCAGCGGCCTGGCAGCCGCGGGCACCACTTGGGGCCACATGGGCAGGGTCTTCCTCCTTAGCAGCCTTTTCTCCCGTCCCCTGGGGACAGACGCTAGCCTGGGTTTGAACTTAGGCTCTGGGTTCTACCTGCTGGGTGACCTTAGCAAGTCTCTCCACTTCTCTGAACCTCAGTTTCTCTACTTTGCAGGGTGGTGGGTGGGCCTCCTTCCTTCCATCCTGCCTCTCACTCGTTCTGCAGCCATGCACAGCGGCCGGCAGCCATCAGACCTGGTCCCCAAAGACCTTCTTTTGAGCAAGAGACACATGTTTGAGCCTCCAGCCCTCGTGCTCCATGGGGGTGGGGGAGCTGGAGGGAGGGTCTGCTCTGTCCCGAAGGGCTGGGGGAGTCTCAGAGGAGGGGCTTTCAAGCTGAGGAAGGCTTCTGAGGGAGGGCAGGTGGGCAGAGGCCAGAGGGAGCAGGTTGTGGAGAGGTGACCACCTTCTGTATCTTTGAAAGAGCTGCAGGCACAGACTCCAACCTATGAGAGCCGCTAGGCCGGCCAAGCCCAGTAAAGCCATGGGGATCCAGCCCCTCACCCCAGTGTGCCAGGACGTGGGACATGGAGTCAAAGGAGATTACTCTCCAGCTTTCAGACTTATGTTGTTTTCCCTGTTGGGTCTTGGACTTACTTGGGACCAGTCACCCTCTCTTCTTGCCTGTTTCTTGCTTTTGGGATGGGAAATTTATCTACACCTGTCCCACCACTGTATTTTGGAAGCATGCTCTTGGACTTCCCAGCCTCCAGAACCTTGAGCCAAGTAAACTTCTACTGTTTATAAATTATCATCTCATTCTGTTATAGCAGCACAAAATGGACTAAGACATTACCTAATATACTCTGTCCCAGGATCCCATTCAGGACCCCACGTGACATTTAGTCATCACATCTGCTTGAGCTCCTCCTGGCTTTGAGGTGTAGGGGCCGAGGAAAGACCTCCCTTGCACCCCTGAAGTTTCTCTGAAAAATTAAGTAGTAAACAGAGATTAATATTCAGGAAAGTCATAACAAAGCTTATTGTTTAACGTGCAGGGAGGGGAAATGCATGGGGGAGTCGTGAGAGAGTAATGTCCCAATTTTTCAGTGGGGTACAGGTGTTTATAAACCCTCTGCGTGGGCAAAGGGGAGCTGGGGGCAGGAGTGAATGATTCTCAGGGGCACTCAGTGGGAGAACAGACAGTGGCCTGGGACAAAGTCTATTGGAGCCACAGAGCAGACAGTGACTGGTTAAACAATTCTCTTCTCAATACTGAGTGGTACTGAAATAGAAGACAATGGTTTGTGACGAATGTCTGTCCAGGAGTGTTGCCAGACTCCTGTCTTCCTTCCTGTGACAAGAGTGAAGTTAATGAAACTCAGGGCAAGGACCAGGGGTGACTGTCTTCTTTGGCGGGTCCGGACATTAGGCAAATGAAGGACCAGCCTCATGCTGTGCTTCAGGGAGAGACAGAGGATCGAGAGATGTCGTGGGGTCAGAGGGACGCGGAGGCTGCTCCGTTAGTCCAGCAGGTCACAGCGCCGTGTTCAGGGGCGGCCGCTTGCTGCTCCCCAGCAGTGCTGTGCTGGTCTGGGATTTTGTAGATGCCCCTCGACTGCACTCTGCCTGATGTTTTCTCAGAGTTAGACTGAAGTTACGGGTTTGGGGAGCAAGACTGCAGAGGCAAAGGGCTTCTCATCACAGCCTGTCAAGGCTGCGTGTCCTGCGCGTGGCTCGTCACCACTGCATGGACCTTGATCACCTGGCTCGGGTGTGCCTGTCAGGCTTCTGCACTGAAGCTTCCCCCTTTCCATTCTGTACTCCTTGGAAGGAAGTCAGGACAGTGACATTTGTCTATTTAAAATTTATATATATATAAATCACCATGAGAAATTAATTTTATTTTATACTGCCAACATTTTCTTAGATTCACCCACATATTTATGTATTGTGGTAAAATATACATAACGTAAAACTTACCATCTTACCATTCTGAGCGACGTTAGGTACACTCACACGGCTGCGTGACTGTCACTGCCATTCAGCTCCAGAAGTTTTTCTCATTTTGCAAAACTTGAACTCTGTCTCCATTAGACAATGACTCCCGTTCCTCCCTCGCTCCAGCCCCTGGCATCCCCATTCTACTTTTTGTCTCTGTGATTGTGACTGCTCTAGGGACCTCATCTAAGTGGAACCTCACAGGATTCGTGCTTTTGTGACTGGCCCATTTCACTCAGCATAATGTCCTCCTGGTTCATCCATGTGGTAGCAGGTGTCAGAATCCCACTTCTCTTTATAGCCGAATATATTCCATCGTATGGATACAGCACGTTTTGTTTATCCGTTCACCTGCGGACGGACACTTGCGCTGCTTTCTCCCTTTAGCTCTTGTGAATAACGCTGCCGTAATCATTGGTGTACAAGTATCTGTTTGAGGCCCAAAGGTCAATTCTTTGGAGCATATACTAGGAGTGGAATTGCTGGGTCATGTGGTAACTCTATGTTTAACTCTTTGAGGAATGGCCAGACTGTTGTCCCCAGTGGCGGCGCCATTTTACAACCCACCAGCAACGTAGGAGGGTTCCGGTTTCTCTACATGTTATTTTCTGTTTTATTATTATTATTATTATTATTATTATTATTATCATCTTTTTGCAACAAAAAAATTGCCTTTATTCAGAATCATAAGAGATTTTTTAAAATCTTACCATTATGAAAGTTTAGAAAAAGATAGCACTCAGTGCAATGAAACACTACGTTTAATCAGTCTTTAAATACTTAGGCAGATTTCTCAATTACATGTGAGAATTTAGCTTGATCCAAACTCAAATATCCACTTCTCACATCTTTACATGTCTGCAGAAGAAACTGACTTAGAAACCTTTTTTAAAACCATTTCAAAATCCTCCACCGTTGTAGAAGTGTGCATTTCTTCTCTTGAAAGTATTCTTATTTTTAAGATGCTGTCCCACCCTAATGGGGGTGAAGTGGTGTGCCTTTTTAAAATTTTTTAAAGGAGATGTTTTGGACTGAATGCTAGTGTTCACCTCAGTTCATGTGCTGGAGCTCTAACCCCCACTGGCTTGGTGTTTGGAGATGATCACTTTGGGAGGTGACTGGGGTCCGATGGGGCCCTCCCCATGGGATTAGTGCTCTTGTGAGAAGAGGAAGAGGGACATCTCACCCCCGCTGGCTGCTCACATGCCCCGAGGACAGGCCAGGTGTGGACTTGGTGAGAAGTCAGCCTTCAGCATCCCAAGAGGAGGGCCCCGCCTGGAACCGAGTTGGCCGGCCCCTTGCTTTTAGACTTCCCAGCCTCCAGAACTGTGAAAAAATGTTTCTGTTGTTTAATCTCCCGGTCTGTGGTATTTTGTGACAGCAGCTGAGCTGGTTGAGACAGTAGGTTCCAAATGCAAAAGGTACAAAAGGATTCCCCTCACCCCTGCTCCAGCCAGAGAGGTCCCTCAGGGGAGGGGACATCTAAACCAAGACCCCACAATGAGGCCATCAGTCATGTGAGAAGAACATTCTAGGCAAAAGGCAGAGCCTGTGCAAAGGCCCTGAGGTAGGAAAGGCCACACTCCCACCTCTCGGCCAGTCACAGACTCGAGGAATGGGCAGAAAGGCAAGTGGGCCCCGGGGCAAAGCGTGTTCTGCTGGTCTGTCCCAAGACAGAAACTTGCGTCAGATGCAAGCCCCCCAGTCCCCAGGCACTCTGCTTGGCTCAGATGACACGTTTTCCCAGCAAGACGTTTAAAATGGAGGGAGCAGTGGGTCGATGTCCATTCTGGCCCAGGCCCCTTAACTGGTCACAGTCTGGTCCTTTGAGTAGCTCTGAGATGACACTGAACTCTGATTGGAAGGAGGGAGGGGTGAGATGGTTGCTGGGGAGGCAGCCAGGGGCCTGCAATGGATGTCGCTATAGATGTTACAGAGTTTGGGGTGGTTCAGGAGGGCAGAGTCGCATTTTTATTTATTTTATTTAATTTATTTATTTTTTGTGGCCGGCTGGCATGGGGATCCAACCGCATGACCCCGGGGTCGTAAGGCTGTGCTCCAACCAACTGAGCTAACCAACCAGCCAAGAGTTACATTTTTAAAAGATCACTCTGGCTGTGCCAGGAACATGGATCGAAGAGGGCAGAGCAGGGTCAGGGGGACCAGCTAGAACACTTCCTCTTTGTCAGGGTAGGGAGAGATGCTGACAGCCTGGCCCCAGGTGGTTCTGCAGCGATGGAGACCCCCATGTGCTCCATGGGTGGAGCCAACAGACCTGCTGCTGGACAGCAGGTGCGGCGGGAGGTGGTTGGCAGGGCCTACTGGACCAGGAAGGGGCCAGGCCCAGAGGCCATTCACAGCTCTGCCGAGGGCCATGAAGATCCATGGCCACGAACCTGGACTGCCCCTCGACTCCCCTGCCTCCATCCAGCCAGTGAAAGGAAGCACTATTCATAAGTCACCAGGACTGTCCTGGGTGATCAGCACCTACCTATGGCCACCTCTGCTGGCCTCTGTCACTTACACCTGCACAATGGGTCCTGGATCAACATCACTCTCTCTTTATACACGCCTCTTGGAAGGAAAGGTGTCAATGCCTTGAGTAAGCTGTGTCTGTACCTGCCACCAGCCTGGCCTGACCTCCGGCCACCGGGCGCCCTGCTGGTAATCCCCCGCTGGCTGACCTCCCAGGCTCCTCCCTGGCCCTGCAGTGGGTCCTTTTCACTTCCTGAGGGCCACACATGGGAAGCCTGCTGGATTTACACAGTAAAGTGCATGTGGGGGGTACCTGCCCAAAAGGAGGGGCAGCAAAGACGTGGGCGAGTCTGCCATAGGCCCTGTGTCTTGGGGAGGGGTGGGAGAGGGGCAGGCAGCCTGGGGCATCGAGAATGTCTGAGGACCAGGGATGTGGTGGGCAGGGGCCTCAGCCCACCAGGAGCTCAGACCCGGCCCCTCCGACCAGCACGGGCCTCCTCAGCCCCCAGCTCCGGCCACATCCTCAGAGATGAATGACCCCTTGGGGTCAGCACCACCCTCCTTCATGCCCGCTGCTTAGTCCTTTGCGGGTCCGTCTCCTCCTCCTCTCCCCACCGCCCTCCCTCCCAGCCCAGCCTGGACGAGGAGGAGTGGGGTGCGAGTGTGGCCTGGAACCCTGTCAGCCCCCTTGGGCTGCAGCCCCAGAAATGCTGCTCCGGGGACAAGGGAGGCCCCGTGTGCCTGACGCGGCCTCCAGGGGCACGACCCTTGGCAGAGAGGCCCAGGCTGCGGGTGTGACCCACATGGGGGGGCAGGGGTGGGAGGCCTGGGAAGGGCCACAGGGACACGTGGCAGAGGAGGGAGCTGAGCAGGCCCGTCCAGAGCCAGCCTGAGACCCCTGCCCCACAGCTAGCACCCCCAGTTCTGCTGCCCCAGGTGCCCCACCATGTCCCTCAGCCCGGCCAGGCCCGACGCTGGGCTGCACAGTGGCCACGTGAGAGGACGAGAAGCTCGGGCCAGCCCTGCATCTGCCCGGCCCGGGGACCCTGGGCGGAGCTGGCCCTGGGCTCACTGGGGCCCCTGTGGCTGCTCACAGCCTCAGCCCCATAATTCTGGGCCTGATTCATCTGCCACTTGTCCTCTGTGCCAGCTGCCTTGGCTGTACTCGCCATGCGCCAAGTGCTGTGCTGAGCCACTTCTAAGCCCCACAGGGGACAATACTTGTTCTCATCGACAGCCTCTCCCTGTTTCACGTGAGGAGAATCACAGGAGGACATGTCTGTTCTGAGGACGAGGGCATCAGCTTGCCGGAGGCAGGAGGCCACCTGGGGAGAGAGTGAGAAGCCGTGCGACCATGACGCTGACGATGGTGATGGCGACGGCTCATATCCCAGTGCGCTGGGGACACGGATGCCTTCTGTGGGGGGTGACTGGAGTCCAGTCCTCCACCTCCCGTAAGACCCCAGCCATGGCATGCTTCGGGACATGAGTCCGTGTGGGTGGAGAGTGAGGCATGCAGGCCAGAGGCCATGGCCCTGCGAGGAGGGGCCCGTCTCCTTGGACAGCTGCGATCCTCCCCGTCACACAGAGGGCAAGACCAGGGCTCCCAGGGCTGACATAATGCTCCCAGGCCAAGCCACAGCATGACCCCAGCCCTCGGGGGGCTGCCCCACTCCCCTAAGGCCCCCAAGGCCAAAAGCCCCCAGGGTCTTCAAAGTCTCCTAGATGCCCTCCCAAGCCATCTAAGATCCCAAAGATCTCCCAAGGTCCCCCAGGCCTCCAGAGGCTCCCCAAGACTTCCCAGGCCCCATAAGGCCCCAGAGATCCTCCAAAGACCCCTCAAGGCCCTCCCAGGACTCTCAAGGATCCCCAAGGTCCCCCAGGACTTCCTAAAGCCCCCAGGACTCCCAAGCCGCCCATGGCTCTCTAAGCCCCCAAGGACTGCCCAGCCTCTTTTTTTTTTTTCAGCAGCTGGCTGGAGGGGGTTTGAACCCTTGACCTTGGTGTTATCAGCATTGCGCTCTAACCAAGCAAGCTGACTGGCCAGGCCCATCCTCAGCCCCCAGGAAACTCCTTCCATAGCTGCCTCTTTTCCTGGGATGCCAGGCTGGGGGCCCCAGGGTGAGCCCAGCTGGTCAGCTCCTCACTTCCTCCTGCAATTATTGCTCCCGTGCTGACCTATGGAGTGGCACCTTGGGTCATGTGACCACCCGGGCTAGGTCACATGGTATCAACATGGCTGCCTACAGCTCTGCTGTTAGTGAGGCTGGGACCTAGATCTCCTGCAGCTCCCCAGAGGCCTGCTGTCCTGGGTGCCCCGGGCATGGGCCCTGCTCTAGAAGGAGAACAGAGAAGTCCTGCAACACAGAGGGCTGAGGGCGGGTCTGAATGCTTTAACAGGTCCCCCTGGGCCCTCCAGGAGCCCATCCCCCAAGCCAGCCCTTGTCTATTGGTGGGGGAACCAGCAGCCCTAACCCCAGACCTCACTCCCATACCCCCTCCTTTGGGCTGGGGTCTCTCTTACCTCTGCCAGTGCCAGGTGTATCCTGCGTCCCCTCCACCCCTTCCCCTGGACTGGAGGCCTAGGGCCAGTCTCCCAACCTGCCTCCATCTGGCTCTGCCCCCACACACGAAGACTGACCCTATCAACCAACACTCCCTGAAACACGCCACAAACCACAAACTCAGCCTCCCCTTTGCCCACAGGATGCCCACAGGAGGCAAAACTGTCACCAAGAGAAGGAGCAGAGGCCCGAACCGGCTCTGTCTCTGGGAAAAGAGCTTGCCCGGAGCCTCCGAAGAAGCTTGGCAGGAAGACAAGAGACAGGCACCCTCTGAGTCCCGAGCCCCGGGGCTGCTGTTTTGAGGTGAGGTTCCGCCAGGTGGAGTGAAGAGCCAGACGGGAAGCCAGGAGGGTTTGGCCACTGGCTGTGATGCCCCGGCGAGTCCCTTCCCCTCCCTGGGCCCCAACGCCCTCACTGCACACCTGGGGTGGTGGCAGGTAGAGTCCCTGCGGATCAGAGCACAGACTGGAGAGGGGCCTCCGGCTTTAAATCCTGGCTGTGCTGCACACTGGCTGTAGGAATCTGGACGACCCACCCAGCCTCTCTGCACCTGAGTGTCCTTGTCTGTTAAGTGGGGATCAAATAGAATATACCACCAAGGTGTGTTAAGAAGAGTCAGTGAGTTCGTATTTATAAAGCATTTAAAACAATGCCTGACACGTCATGGGTGCAACAAAACCGACTGCTAAGGAAACAAAGGCGCACACCTGGCCTGTTTGCCTCTTTGGACCTCTAAATCTCATGCAGCCATTTACTATTCGTTTAACAAACATTTACCCACCAGGTATTCTTGCCAGGTCCTGGCTGGTCCCTGGGTCAACAGAGATGAACCAAAGGAAAACACGACACAAGTAACCACATCCCACGGCAGCCTGGGTTCAAAGGGACGTAAGTGGCCGGATGAAGCACTTCTGTGTGGGAGTTCAGGGAAGCCTTCCTAGAGGAGGGGGCATTCAACCTGGCCGTGGAAGCAGCGGCTGTCAGCGACGGGCACAAGGCGCAAAGGCCTGTGCACCCCACTGTTTGGCTGATTGATCTGCAAGAGTCTGAACATGGGTGGGTGCTAAGTCAGCTGGGACCGAGGATCTGAAATGACTTTGTTGCAGATGAGAGTGGACTCTCTCATCTGACCTGCGCATTGCACCTATCCAGCATCACCCCCAATGGTTGTCCATGGCACCAGCCAAGCTGGGGGCCGGGAAGGGACAGGCATGGGCTGATGGCCTCTCAACACTGCTCCTCTCACATACCTCAGTGACTGCTGAGGTTGGGGGTCCTGACCAACACAACCCATTTGGAAAGACCCTTGGGGGTCTGGCCTGCCCCCCATACCCCCAGCAACACTTCTGTGATGTCATACCTCTTCAGGCCTCCAGCACCTGACAAGGTCCAAGGCCATCAGAAGCCACTGCTGAGGATGACTTGGGAGCCAGGGGCCTGCCTGGGCAGAGATTGTGCCCAGTAGCCAGTGAGCTGCACTGACTCTCAGGAAGACAGCCAACCCCTGTGCCAGCCTACCCAGGCACGCACCTCTCCCCTCAGTGAGCGCTCGTGCAGCTCTCTAGACCCTGCCTGGCTGTCACCCCGTATGGGAGCCTCACTGGCCCCTGGGCTGGGGTATGTACTCCCGTGGGGTCCCTGACCTTGGGGCTTCCCTCTTTTACATGGATGGAGTGAGAAGTTATATGTGACAGAAAAACCAACTGAGACCAGCTCAAGCAGAAAAGGAAATGTGTTCACTCGTGTAAGTGCTAAGTCCAGCATGTCCTCCAGGCCCAGTTGGATCCAGGGCTCAAATGCTCTGCGTCTCTGTGTTGGCTCCATTGCCTGGCAGTTCCAGGCCAACATTCTACCCTGCAGCAACCCTGGCAGGTCCAGAGACTTCCTCCACCCAATAGTTCTAAGAGTTTTCAGAACTGGGGGTGGCTGTGGTTGGCATGTCCACCCGAAGCATGAAGGATTGGGGTTAGCTCTATCTGGGCCATGTGGCCTGAGAGGAGAAGGGGTGCAGTTATCAGTCAAAGGGGAGAGGATGCTGGCTGTGCAGCAGCACAGCTGTCTGCCACATTGTGGCCGGCCCCCCACCAGACTGCCTGCTGCTTAGGCAGGGACAGCATCTGAGGCATCTGTGCCCCCGCGTTGCCTTACATAGAGCCAGCACAGACGGAGCACTGTGGCCCATGGGCTTTGGTTGGGTTCCTCAGGGGCTTGGCATATGCTGTTCCCTCTGCCTGGAACAGCCCTGCACTCCTCCGCCCCCCATTGCCCTCATACCAACCTCATCCAGTAGATCTGGAATTATAAGGACATGCACGTTAGACTCCATCATGCCGTCCTCCCTGCCTCCTTCCCTCTCTCACACTTTCTGTCCTTATCTTCCTATGCTACACCCAGGAAAATCCTTCAGATCCACACTCCAGTTCACTGATTCTCTCTTCAGCTGTTTAATTCATGGAGTTTACAATCTTAACATTTATATTTTCATTTGTAAACATCTATTTGGTTCTTTTTAATATCTATCTGGTATTTAAAAAAATAGACCCTTTTTCCTTTTTTATCATCTTCCTCATTCTATCGTTTATTACTTCATCTATTTCTGAAATGTTTAGGTGTCTAAACTGTTTATTTCTATTGACTCATCTCATGGTGACTTGTTTCCTTGTGTTTAATTTTTTTTTTTTAATTGTGAGTTCATACTGGTTGGGCTTCATCGGCAGGAATCCTGAAGGCCTAAATTGGGGTGATTTCCTCCAGAAAGGCTTCAGTTTGCTTCTGCCAGTCATAAAGGGGTGCTCCCAATCTGGGACCATGTTAACTTGATTTCCTGAGTTGGGATTTCCCTGTCTGTGAGGATGCTGTAAATTCAACTTCAGCACTGCCTGAGAGCAGGCCTTTGGTTGCAATTTCTCAAGGGAAATCACTATTGTTATTAAATATTTCCACCTGCAGCTCTGCAGCGGACACCCAGATTTCCTGGAGGGCTGCCTTTGCTGGCAGGCAGGTTTACTCAGAACCACTCTCTCCCTAAGGTGGTTGCCCCCTGTGAGGGTCTCAGCTCGACGTCTATGTCTTGGGTGCACACTCCCCCTCCTGCTCTGCACTTGGCATTGCCTGGGAAAATGCTATCGCTCGTCTCTCTGGTTCCAGCTTTCTGTTTCTTTTCTGAAGGAGCGCTTTCTTAAGAACTTGGCACTGCAGTCATGATCTGACTGCAGACATCTATCCACAATCAGGTAGGAGGATGGCATTTTAGTGTCACCAAAGTCAAGTCGATTCGCCAGCTCTTCCTGGGTGTTGTATCCTCAGCTGCTAACGTGGCTCTCACCTTGCTTCCTCGTAGGGATTTAGAGAGAACGCGGGGTGCACGTTTTTGTGGCTAATCCAGGGACCAGGGTCTGCCCCATGCCCACTGCCTCCCTGGCGCTCGTGCTGAGGAAGGACTGATTCTGAGCTGCAGGGCACCGCAGCTGCACCCCTTCCCAGCAGCCACGTGGGCACTTCTGCAGCCAGCCAGTAGAGATGCCCGGGACTCAGGTGCAAGGGGGTGCCTGCGAGTACATGTTGGGAGAGTGCTAGGGTATTGGGGTGTTGGTGGGGGATGCTGGGGGGTACTGGGAGTGTTGGTGGTGGGAGGAGCCCTAGAATTGTTCGAGTTGGCCATCTGGATTGGACACGACCTAGAAGACTGTCAGATTTTCTCTCTGTCTGAGGCAGCATAGATACAACCTAACTGAGCTCCTTAGAAGGTAGTAATAATTAAAAAGAAACGTCTGTGACTGTAACAGCATGCAAATCCCACCCAACCTCGGAGACAGGCCTGGGCTCTGTCTGACCTGAGGGCTCTCCAGCCCCTCACGCCCTCTTCCCCTCACTGCAGGCACACTCTGTCCCACACTGTCCACACTCACCTGTCCCCAGCCTGGCCCTGCTTGAACCTGTGTCCCTGGGGGCATCTGTCTCCCTAGGAGAAGCCACTTCCCTGAAGGCAGCCCCGGCCTCATTCATCCCAGGAGTATTCACTGATCCCTCCCCTGTACATGGGCCTCTGTCAGTGCCCACAATGAAGGAGCTGGTCTCACTTTCAGGGGCCATCGTTCGGGAGACAGTAATATAGGGCAGTGACAGCTGTGATGGACGAATGTGGGGCGGTGGGAACACAGGACGCGGAGCACCCTAGGCTGGCCAAAATGCAGGGAAGGCGTCAGCTGTGGGTAGAACACCGAGGCGCGCTTTGCCAAAGGCACAAATGGAGAAGGTGGTGGTGGGGAATGGGGGGTGAGGCTGGCCTGGGGGGCAGGGCAGACCCTGGAAGGCCCTGAGACGAGGAGCCACCCAGGACCCCTAAGGAGAGGAGTGACCTTCTCAGGAGTGTGTTTGGGATATGTTACGGGGTCTCTGGGACTGGACCCCACATTCCTGAAAGCTTTATGGCTAAGTGTCCTTCTGAAGCTGCTCTTGCCGATGCCGAGGGTGAGGAGGTGGACCTTCCAGGCCCGGGTTAACGGGAGTCTCCCACTTTGGAAGGTGCGGTAGAGTTCGTGCAAGCGTCTGGTAAGTGGAGCGTCAGCTATCTACCACTGAGTGACAAACCTCCCAAACCTTCCTGCCTTAAAGCAACACTTCATTGTGATTTCTTTTTTTTTTTTTAAAGATGACCGGCAAGGGGATTTTAGCCCTTGGCTTGGTGTTGTCAGCACCACGCTCAGCCACTGAGCAAACCGGCCATCCCTATATGAGATCCGAACCCGTGGCCTTGGTGTTATCAGCACCACACTCTCCCGAGTGAGCCACAGGCCGGCCCTTTCGCTGTGATTTTTGAGGCTCTGCAGGTTGCTGCGCTCAGCTGGCCAGTTCTTCTGTGTGGGGGTCTCTCACGTAATCGCAATCAGATGGTGGCTGGGTGTGGAATGTCCAAGACAGCTTTTCACTCACCTGTCTGAATCCTGATGTCCTCTAGGTGGCCTCTCTCTGCACAGTGTCCTGTCCTCCAGGGCCTCTCCACCAGGCCTCTCTCTCCATCAGGATGGCCAGACTTCTTAGGGGGCAGCAGCTCCCAAGAGTGCAAAGGCCATAGCAGCCGGGTCTCACGAAGCTGCAGTCATCAATTCCACTGCGTTCTGCTGGTTAGGGCGAGAGTTGGGGCCAGTCCGGATTCAGCTTGGGAGGGGACTAAACTTGGTGGGAACCGCAGGAGGCTGGTTCATGGGGGTCATCTTTGGAGACTGGCTACCACCTGGTGGATCTAGCATTTGAGCTCAGGTCTGTCTGCCTTAACCACTTTGACCCTTCTCCTCTGGAGGGGCCACAGCCATGTTTGGGGTCTCTATCTGAGTCATAGTGAGACCACATGCCTGTGTGACACTCGAGGTAGTCCATAGGATGCCTGTATGAGTTCTCTACTGCTGGGTAACAAAACTCCCCCACATTTAGTAGCTTAAAACACAACCACGTATTATTTCTCATGCGTCTACAGTCCTGGTGGGTGGCTCTGCTGATCTGGGCCGGGCTGGACTAATCTCAGTTGGGCTCACTCATGAGTCTGAGGTCAGTGTGGGTCAGTTCCTGGCTTTGCCATCTCAGCTGGGCTCACTCCCATTTCCGAGGCCTCAGTTGGGACAGCCCCTCTCAGCTCCACATGGTCTCTCATCCGTCGCAGGCTAGTCTGGGCTGGTTCACGTGGTGGCAGGGCTCCAGGTGGAAGTGCCCGGGACTGATAGGGCCTAGGCTCAGAACTGGCATTGTTTCTACCTCTCTTGGCTAAAACAAGTCACAAGGTCATCACCAGATTGCAGGGGTGGGGAGATAACTTCCACCTTCCAATGAGCTAAAAAGTCACCTTGCAAAAGACCTGAGCGCAGGGCGGGGCGAGGAGGTGGAGCCATCTGTAACCGGCTGCTGCTGTGATTTGAGTGTCCAGGGGACCCTTCCTCGGCAGCAATCGGCCCGTGCCAGGATGCCGGGCTGGGTGTACCACGCAGGGCCTGATGTCGGGATCACCCCCTTGGTGGACACCTTTGTGTACCGTCATGTCCCTGCCCGACCCTAACGGCTGACCGTGTGTATGCTTCACCCGAACTGAGCCAGCTTGGGAACCGGGACACAGAAATGAGGTTCTTGTTCATGGTGAGCTGAGCCAAGGCCCACTATGGGGTCCATGGAGAAGCCGAGAAAACAGTGAGAGAGGGAAGGAAGTGTGAAGTCGGGGCTCGGGGGGGCCACGCGGGAGGGGATGGGACCGACAGGGCTGAGCGCGGGAGGACTGCCCCAGTGCAGGGGGACTTCCAGCCCCCGTCCCCGTCCTTGCACAGGCCAGGCCAATTGGCATTTCCTCAGCTCTGTCCTTGCAATACAATTATTTTAAAAATTCAGATACACTTCACATGCTATGCTGGTTTTGCAGGGGACCCTGAAGCTCCTTTGGGATTCATCTCAGAATTCTGCTTCCCAGAGGGAGACAGCTCCCGGCCGCCCCAGCATCGGCCTGTGGCAGACATGGTCAGTGTCATCAGAAAGGGGAGGCTGTGGGGCGTGGCATTCCTGGGACCCAGCAGTGACTGGGAGACTGGCGGAGCCTTCAGGGACTTGTGGGGGCAACAGATTGAGGGCCCAAGCCAGGGAGAACGGAAGCCGCACCAGGCCTGGGGATTCAAGGAGCTGAAGGTCCGGGTCACGCTGAGGAGAGGCTGGGTCAGCAGGAGACCAGCCCCCAGCCCCCCACCTGCAATGCTGGTGGGAGCCAGGACAGCTGGACACGTGTCCTCCAGGGATGTGGGGCCAGGACAAGAATGCAGAAACTTGGGCTGGAGGCCCTGTGTACCACTGTGGCCAGGTGGTCATGTAAGACTGCTGTTCCAACTACCCAGAAACCAGAGACAGAGCAGTGAAGGAGGGGAGGGATCTGAGGTCTGATGTTAACAGACTCATGCCCACTCCCTGCGGGGGACACCTAGAGGGGCTCCAGGCAAAGCAAAGAAGCTGCATGTTCTCTGGGCCTGTGATGTGCAGAGGGAATTAGATTCTTCACACCCTCCAAGTGTAGGGTCCATTCCTCTCTTATTTCAAAGGAGGTCTGATGTGTGACCCTGTGCACCCCACACGCAAATAAAGCGGGACAACCAAGCCCAAACTAAAGCCAAAGCTTTGTCCAGCTGGGCAGGCCTGGGGCTGCTCAGAGACTGTGGGCCCCGCCCTGATGCCACCCTCTCCCCAGCACCAGGGATACCTGGGACATCTGGCCTCTCCCTGGGGAGATTCCTCATGCCCTGAAGTCTGTCTCCCATCCAGAAGCTTCTGGAATCCCTCCCTTCTGTTCCAGTTCCACCTTCCCCTCCTTCAATTCTAGGCTCCTATCCTCTCCTCCAAGATGCCACCCTCACCTTCAGAAGCTGGCCCAGACAGACCCGGAGACAAGGGCTGCCCAGCCCTGGGCCTATTGTGTAAGCAGCACCTGCTGGCTCTGCTCAATGGTGAATGTGTGGAGGACAGGGCAGGGCGGGCCCGTCCCCACCAGTGCCACACATGCCAATAAGCCTCGCCTCAGCAGGTGCTCAGAGATCATTCCAGGGAATAGAAATCATCCTGAGACCCAGATAATTTGGCAAATGTCCTGCGGGTGGAGGGCTGCCAGGGGCCCTCTGATGACTGGCTGTTGGGCCCGCCTGGACCCCTGTGGGTTCAGGGAGTTCCTGCCCCTTCCTTGCCTTGGGGACTCAGCCTGGGAGACTGCACTCACCGATGCTCCCAAGACCTGGGTCTGCACTGGGGACACCCCGGAGTCTTCTCCTCCCTGAAGTCCATCCCCGCCCCTTACTCAAGGGCCAGGGCAGGGGGTGGACCATGCCTGGGCTGTGTCTCTGAGCTCTCTCCAAGCACCAGTGGGCTGTGGGTTGGCTGCACCAGAGGGTAGAGGAGCCCAGGGCGTGCAGGGCCCCAGTCTCCACACGGGATTCCAGCACCTGGTGGGGGGCAGTGGATGGGAGGAACTGGGTTCCCTGGTGGGTGGCACTGCCCCAGTCATGCCCACTTCCTCTCACTGCCAGGCCTCGCCTGCCCGGAGGCTCCGAGTTCCAGGCCAGCCTGTAGGGGAGAGTGCCACACCCCAGCATGGCCCTCAGGCCCTCTTGGTCTCAGTACCACTTTCCCCTGCAGCTAATTCTCTGCCCAGTGCCATGGTGTTCTCTGCCTGAGCTGCACGCAGTTTCCAGCAGGTTCCAACAGACCCAGCCCCTCTTGTCTCCTGGCCTTCACCTCTCTGGCCAGAGAAGGGCCAGTCAGCTTTCCAGCCTCAGCCAGATTGCCACCTCACACTAGGCTGTGTGGCTGGTGGGAGTCCCCTCCTCCCAGGAGGAGGGCATGGAGTGGGATACCGGGAGGAAGGGGGTGGAAGGACCTGGACCCACCCTGGCTCCTCCAGTTCCTTGCTCTGTCATAGGCCAGGACACTCTGCTTTCCCCTGTACAATATTTGCCTCCGGGAGCTTCGGGCTGCTGTGATTCACCAGAAGGTTCCCCACGTTCCTCTGGGAAACCAGAGCCAAAATCCCTGACCAGAGACACAGCAGGCAGCACAGAGCCTGGCACGCACAGAGCCTGGCACAGGGGAGCGGTGGGTGGTGAATCTCACGCGCTCTGCAGAGCTTTCTGTGGGGGCTGGGCTCCAGGGTGAGGGGGCGGAGAGAGGAGCTTTGAGTCAGTTCCTGCTGTGTGACCCTTGACATTGGCCTCTCTGAGTCCCTTTCCACATGGGTGGGGCTCCCCACCTGGCGGTATGGCCATGATAATGGAGCTGGGCCGGTGGCGAGTCCTTCCCACCCCATCCACAGGGTGGAAACCGAGATGGGAGTGTTCTGTGGGCGCACAGCTGGAGAGGGGAGAACTCCATCTCTGATCCAGGCTGCTTCTGCCAAGCCCAGCTCTGCTCTCACCACCGCTGGGCTCACAGTGCGCAGGCGAGCCAGGTGCCAGTCAAAGTACTGACCCTCAAAGGCTGGAATTTCCGACCATGAGAAAGACAAGAGTAGAGACCCCTGTGAGCTCACGCCTTGCGCTAGGCTGTGTGGCTGGTGGGTGCCTACCCGCTACCCCCCCAGGAAACTCCTGGCTGGGACCTTGGGATGAGCCACCTCCCAGCTGTCCTGAGTATTGTGGGTGGGTCCTGGTGCCCCACATGTTGTGGCGAGCAGACATCCTCTTAGGGTGGGGAGCAGGATCTGTGCCTGGGCTCTCTGGGCACCACCTCACAGGGGACTTCCAGTTCTATGGTCAGTCAGTCTCCTCCCCCACCCTCGTTTTTCTCCAGTCCACCTCGTTCTAAAATACCCAGACGATCATGTCCCTCCACAGCCTAAAATCCCAGTTGTCTCCGGTGCAAAGACCAGACTCCTTAATCCTGCCCCCGCCCCTGCCCCGCCCACCTCTGGCCTCATCTCTAGACCCAAACCCCCCATTTTACCCCCTAGTTTCTTATAGTCCCCCCCCACACACACACACTGTTTTCCTCCTCTGTGCCACCTCTGCCTGGAATCCCACGTTCCCATCCGTCTGGTGAACTCCTGTCCACCCTTCAAAACCCAGTTGCCCTGGAAAGCCTCGGACACCCCTCCCCCCACAAGGGGGGGACAATGCTGGAGCAAGAAAGACTGGAGCCGCTTTGGGACCTAAAACCACACGGCTGTGAAAGATGTTAGAAGGACACAGTTTGTTTTTTTCTTGGCAATCATTTCTCTGAGTCCCCTCTTTTTCGACGGTTATTTGATATTTTGAACCTTGGTTATGAGGCAAGATGACATTGTTTACGAGAATGTAAAGTTGTTTTCCAGCCAGCTGGAGCTGCAGCCTTGCCAGGCGGCACGTACTGCCCAGACCCTGAGATAACAGCAAAGACAGGAAGAGAAGAGCTGGCGAGGCCGTGCACCCGCCTCCTCGTACGGAGCCCCCACAGCTCCCGTCCCCCTCTCTCCTGCTTTTCACGTCCCACGGTCCATTCCCTCAGCCCCCTCTTTAAAAACCCCTCAGTAACCTGAGTCTCTGAGGTGGCTTTAGCCTGGCCAGTCTCCTTCAGGTTTACCAGACAGATGGGTTGGCCTAACATCTCTCCTCAGGTCACCAGTGTTCCTGAATAAAAGCTGACTTCCATTTTCACCAACATTTGACTTTTGAGGGGTTTGCTTTTGAAAGGGGGCAGGCAGCTGGACCTGTGCCTGGTCACAGATTTTGGGGAGCCTCAGCCTTTCTCTTTGGAGTGACCATGTCCCCTGGTTTTACCCATGGCGTCTTAGCTAGTCCATGTCCTTGTCTGTCCCTCAGTGGGCTGAACCTGGCAAGGGCAGGCCGGCACATCTGATCAGTTGGGCCCCGTGGCCAGCACAGGGCCGGCACAGGGCGGGCCCACCACAATGGTGTGTGGCCCAGATGAAATGGTGCACCTCCCCCTACACCTGTCCCCGGGAAGCATCTCCGAAGTGTGGGGAGGGTTTGGGGGTCACAGTGAGCACCTCTCAGAGGCCAGCCTTGGCAATGAATGCTCCTGGCCTGCACTCTGGAACAAAGGCCCACCGCTCCTCCCACGAGCGCCCTGGCCGAGGATGACTGCGGGTGAATGGATGCGTCTCGCATCTGTCCACACACAGCCCCATTCCACTCTGGCGGCCTGTGTGCGCACCGGCTCCTTGCGGAGCCTGACTCAGCCCCCTCCCCTGGATGGCAGAACACTGTCCTCCAGAGATGTCCCAGTCACCAAACCCATGAATATGTTGCTGCACAGCACGAGGAATTAGCGTGCTGGTGGAATTAAGACTGCCAGTCAGATGAACTTGAGATGGGAGGTTATCCTGGATTAACTGGGTGGGTCTAGTGTAATCAGAAGGGTCCTTAAAGGTGGAAGGGTGGGCAGAAGAATCACTTCAGAGAGATGTGACATGAGAAAGACTTGACTGGCTATGGCCGGCTTTAAAGATGGAGGAAGGGGACATGAGCCAAGGAATGCCGAGGACCTCAAGCAACTGGAAGAGGCAAGAGAAGGGATCCCCCCAGAGGCTCTGGAAGGCCTGCACCCCTGCTGCCATGTGGACTTTAGCCCACTTAGTGAGACCCATTTCAGACCTCTGACCTCCAGAACTATAAGAAAATAAATGTCTGCTGTTTTCAGCTACTAGCTTGTAGGATTTTGTTGTCAGTCACAGGAAACTAATGCACCCCATTTCACCGAGGAGGAGACTGAGGCCCAGAGACGAGAAGGGACTTGCCCAAGCACCTCCAGGCCTCCCAAGTCACCGCCCAGGGGTCCCTGCTCTGGCACCCTTCCCAGATGACAGGGACAGAGGCCCCGGCAAACATATCCACTGTCAATTCTGCAGAGGTAAGAGGCTGGAGAAATGGAGTCAAGTCCCTTTTTCTGGCGAAAGGGGGAAGTGAGTGAATTTCGTGGAGAGAGAAGTGTATGTGCCCTGAATCATGCAAAGCAACCAATTGACCAATTTTAGCAGAAGTTAGAACTTGCAGGAACTGAACGCTCTGCCAATAGCTCCTCCTTGCTCCCCATGTCCCCCTGAAGCAGGTGGCACTGTGCCACGGATGTCAACCTGGATTTGGAGTTCCTTAGCTTCGCGGGCTCCCAGAACGTGCCCCTCCTGCATCCCGGAGGCCAGCCTGATGGCTCTGGCCTGTTTATAGTGTCCTCATCCATCTTCTTCCCTTTTGATCAGGGCAGGGTCTGACTTCCTTGGAGCAGCTGCAGATCTCAGCACGCTCAACGAATTCCAGCAGGGCATGAATCATCGGTTCCTGCCCCATGGGAGGGCCCTCCTCTGCCAGCAGTGCTGCTGGGGCCCCGGGGCCCGCCTGCTGCCTGGGTACGGGCCAGCGTCCGGCTGATGGAGCTGTCTCTGCACACCCCAGCTGACCTCAGGCCAGCTTTCCCCCAGGGGATCTTTGTTGACCTTGCAAGGAAGAGTCCTCCAGGAAATGAGGGCTTCCTTAGCTCGCCTCTTCTCCCTGGCAAGACTGGCAATCAGCAGCCCTTGGTGTTGGTGGCTCCTCAGGGTTGGCACCTCTGGCTGGGAGGCCACACTGGCCTCAGACAGCTGTGCATCTCCCCCAGCCCCCTTCACCCCCTACTGCCAGATGGCCAAAGTTCCCACGCTCCCTGAAATTTGGGACTCTTCCAGACTCCACTCTGGGACCTGGCTGACGGCCTCCCAGGCCCTAGGGTACGTGCACAGGTGACTGGTTTCTTTGGCCTCGGGGTCAGGCACCCCTGTTGGATGGGGCAGCCCTCTGTCTCATGTCCCGCCCCAGCATCTGGAGAGGCCGGCTCCTTTCCCTGGCTTCTTGGCAGTGCCCTTCTGCACTCCCTCCAGGTGACCAGAGCCAGAAGCCCATGCTCTGTTGCCACCACGTCACGTAGGGAGGCTGTGCTGAGTACCATGAGAGTGGCCGGAGGAGTGGACATGCCACTGTAACAGTGACAAAAATAACCATGATCTTTCAGCCACTGCTTGCTGGAGTCGGGCCCTTCTCAGGTACGATCTGCCACCTCACACTGTGACTTTGTCTCCAACATGTGGACACTGAGGCCCTGAGAGGGAGACTCACGAGGAGGAGGTGGCAGAGGGACCAGGACTGGCTCCCAAGCTTTGGGACCCTGGTGCTGTAGTCTTTCTTTTTCTTTATTATTTTTATCTTTAGAGAAGATTTAAAATCAAGGGTTCAGATCCCCACACTGACCAGCCACTAAAAACAAAGAAGACATAACCAGGGACGGGGCACTGTCTTGACCTTGTCTGGGTCTCCCCCATTCCTGCAGAATCATTGCACTTTCTTGCCCACAATCACCTGCCCATCTCCACTGCACCCCAGAAATGCTTTGCGACCTGAGCAGGAGAAATAAAGGAGGAGGGTTCCGGCCACCGAGGTGCACGGCGCCGGCTGGGCCGCCTCCTCCGTCCCCAGGGAAGCAGGCAGGTGGGGCTCCCGGAGGGAGACTCTGGGGACGCTCCACCCCTGCCTTCTCCGCGCACTGCACCCGGTGTCCTCCCCGATGCGCCGGGGCCCTACTGTAAGGCTCCATGGTGGGGAAGGTTTCATGATCTCCGTGGAGTGGAGGAAGGGAGGAGGGGACACACCAGTCCACCGTTACTCGGGTCACCGACAGCCCACTGCTGGCACTCATGGGGGGGACCTTGACATGTCTATTTCTTTCATCCCCTCACCTCCACTCACGGGCAAGTCCTGCTGACTCACCTCCAACCTCCATCCAAGTGCAACCCCTTCTGCCTCCTCTGCGGGCCCCGTCAGTCCCCAGCAGCATGCCTGTCTTGTGGCCCCCTGGACCTCTCCGTCCTGTCAGCCAGAGTGGCAGTTTGGAAGCACAAACGGCATCACGTACTCTCCTGCTCCCGGCTGCCTGGTGCCCTCCCACCAGACGCACCAGGAGGAACAAGCCCCGGCCGTGGTCCAGTGCCCCATCGTCCTCTCCCACACTGGCCCAAACCCTTCTGCTCCTGCCCCAGAGCCTTTGCACGTGCTGTCCTCCCTGCTGCTCAAAATGTGCCTCCCTGCAGTCTCTGCCCCCTCACCCCCTGGCCAAAGACCTTCCCAGATCCACCCACCCTGAACAGCCCTCTCTTTGCTCTCCTCCCCTTGTTCTTTATTTTCTCCACCTGAAGTTGTATATTTCCCTATATTTACTGCCTGTATCCCCATGGGAACGACCTCTCCATGAGGTCAGGGGTGTTGTCTGTGGTATTAATGAATGAATATTGAATGAATGAATGAAAGTGTGCACGAAGGGAGGAAGAAGCAGGTGGAGGGCACGGTGATCACGGGTTCTGCTGCCGGGGTGCCCTCGCCCCCCCATTCCAGGCAGAACGTGGGCCCCAGGCCAGGGGGCGGGACCAGGCCTCTGGAGCATTGCCCGTCACGTGGCCCTCCTGTCCAGCCTCGAGCATTGGGGCATGGCCAGTGGTGCTGGGGACGGGCAAGAAAACAGAGGCCACTGGCTTCCCCACCTCACTCTGCCAATCCTGTCCCAGGGCAGCTTTAGTGCCCCTCCCTGTACCCAGAAGGGATCAAGGAAAGTCCCCAAGGAAAGTCCCTGGTGAGCCGTGGATGACAGTGTGGTTGCTGGTTACACAGTCCAAATCTGAAAATAAAGAATAATTTCAAAAAAGATTTCGTATGAAAATTCTCAGAGAGAACAGAGTCTTGCCCCTTTTTCCTCCACTCAAAAGGAAGGGAAGTTGTTCAAAATAATCAGAAAGTAGAAACAACCCAGATGTGCACAACTGACAAATGGATGACCCGTGGTGTGTCCCTGCTGTGGAACATTACTCAGCCTTGAAAAGGAATGAAGCACTGATTCACTCTACGATATGAGTGAACCTTGAAAATGTGATGCCAAGTGAAAGCAGTCAGGCCCCAAACGCCACAGAGGACGTGATTCCATTGACATGAAACGTCCAGAATAGGCAAGTCCACAGAGACGGAGAGATTAGTGCTTGCCAGGGACTGGGGCGGGGATTGGGGTGGTGGAGGACATGGGAGATGATGGCGGGGTTTCTTTTTGGGGTGATGTAAATGCTCTGGAATTAAATGGCGGTGATGGTCGCACAACTTCTTAAATATACCAAAAAACACTGAATCGTACACTTTAAATAGGGTAACATTTAGGGTATGGTGAAGTGTATCTCTTTTTTAAAAAAAGGGCAGGGAGTTATATAAAGGAGAAAAATGATTAAGTAAGACGATGGTGCTTTCCCCTGTTCTGGTTTCATGATAATGTTCATGTGTATCAAGTGGGGGCCAGGAAACAAGGGTAATGACGACGAGGAAGACGGTAATGATTGAAACGAGGACATCTGGCACTGTCTGCTCGGCGGGTTGTGGACGCTTTTCTGGGTGTGAGCTGCATGTCCATTTCCCGAGCACGAAGTCAGTCTCCACTGGGCTCTGTCCCTGCCCTTTGTAGCCTTCCTCAGCCCTTGGGAGTCCTTCTCGGCCCACATCCCAGCCACCGCCCCCCAGTGCAGCACCTGTGCCCTTGGGGTGCTTGTGCGCTGGGACCTGGCCCTTCGTGCTTGTTCCTGGGTGCGGGGGCAGACCCTCCCCCAGGCCGTGCAGGCCGAGCCTCAACTTGCAGTGTGTCCACGTGAGCTGTGCATGCTCACCCTGCAGAAAGCGAGGGGTTTAGGGGGCCTAGGAGCAGCGGCCAGTGTGATCAGGAGGCTGTGTGGCTGGCACTGCTCAGGGCCAGCAGGCACTGTATGTGTGCACACGTGCACATGGTGCCACTCTCAATGCCGTGGCCAGGGGGTCGGTCAGTCTCTGCACCTGAGCAGGGAGGGAGGCTCCCGGCTGGGGCAGCAACTGTGCTCGGCCACTAGGGGCCGGTGCAGCCCTGAGATGGGCCTGGTGGACCTGTTGGGGCCTGGCAGGGCGGGTGTGTGTCCGAGCATGGAGCGCCTTGTCCTCCCTCCCCACCCAGGCTCCTAGAGGGACGTAAGGACAGTTCTGGATACAAGACCTGTGCCCACCCTGCGTTCACAGTATTTCTGGTTAGGCTGGAGATCGAGTCTCTAGCCCCTGTGCTTGCCAGCTAACCTTCTTGGAGCCTTTCAGAACCTTCTAGGAGCCTTCCAGAACCTTCCTGGAAGGCATCCCCAAAAGCAGGGGACTGGTTGGTCAGGTGCTGGCATCTCAGGGAGTACCTGTGGGACACGTGCTCCCAGGAGGGGCCATGACCCAGGGGCCCGGGGTAGCCACACACACAAGTGCAGAAGAAAGAAATCCCAGTATTTGTATCTAGACAGGTTCTGGCAACTTCCAAGCAGGAAAACATTGTTCCCTTTTTTGTCATAACATTATCCTGGTCTCTCAGGGAAGCACCAGCACACAAAATGTGCTTGATTAGGATCTAAATTCCCTATTACATTCTAATTAAGTCAGGGTCCCATTTTCATCCCGTCTTAACTTTTTGTTTCATGTCTTAACTTTCACAATTTTCCGTGAGTCAGACCCCACCAAATGTAAGGGGTGGGGAGGAGAGAGAGAGGTAATGAGTTCTGTTCCCAAGAGGTTTTTCTCTCTGAATTCCAAAAGAAGGGCAAAGTGGAGGCCGGCCCAGACTGGCTTCTCAGCTTTCATCGATGGGGCGATTTCCTGTGGCTCCTCACGGTTTAAAAACCAGCCCGGGCATCAAGCATGCTCAGAGCCAGGGCATGAGGTGGAAATCCACGACAGACACACACAAGGATATGAGCGTTAATTGTAAAGCACTTTGTAAAATTTACATTTACAAAATCATAAAGTCAGTTCAAGCTGGGGGGAAAAAAATGAACTGGCCCAGGAATTTATTGTGCAAGGAACAGATTCCAGAATTCATGTGAGTTCTGGTTCCAGCCCCTGGCAAGAAACATTTTAAGCTGCTTTTTACAACATGCAACAACACTAGAAATCCATAGCTTCTGCCTTAAAAAAAAAATTCTATATTTATTTTTAAAAACACTCACTTCACGTGAAACACCTGAGGGCGTGTGCAAAATACAAATATCAATCACCAACCACTGAGCCCCTGGGAGTGGCAGCAGCAGCAGTTCCAGGCACATAAAGCCTCGTTACACATGCAGCCTCTTCTGGTTCTCAGGGGGACAGGCCAGGAATGACCTGGGGCACTGTTACTAAACTCCTCCCCACTCTCGGAGCCCCCTCGGAGAGGCCCCTGAGTTTCAATGAAACTTAGAGAAGGTGGGCGCATGGGAAGGAGAGACCTTGGCTCCGAGCCACCCCCAAAGGGGAAGGCTGTATGAGCAGGATGATGGCCTGTGGGAGGCACGGACTTGGGCAGCAGCCCTCAAGTGGTGCTGGGTGAGGCCACCACACATGCCACGTCCCTTCACAAAGCCCTAGGCATGTTCTTTCCCCTCTCTGGGCCTCAGCTCCACCATCTGTAAACACATCGGGTGGACTGGATCAGTGGCCCAGCACAGACTCCTCAGGAAATCGGATGAAAACTGCAGCCCCTGCCTCTCCTCCAGCACAAACACGCGACTGTGCCATGTAATTCACACAGGGAAGGCAGTGCTGGGGCAACTGTGGGCTCGCGCTGGGTAACAACAAGGCGCAGCAGCAACAGTAAAGGCTAGCCCTAGTGGATCGTACAGAGCCGGCCCCCTGCCAGCCTCTTTAAGCAGATTGTCTTGTTACCCCTTCTACAACGTTGGGAATCTAGGACTACTATCACGTCCAGTTAGAATGAGGAGTTAGGCCTTGGTGAAGGTTGCACAATCAGTTAGTGGGAGAATTGGAACTCAAGCCCTCGAAGGCTCCAGCCACTTCAGATTCGTAGTTTCTGTCCTGCTGATGCAACTGGACCACACTGTGGTCCCATCACAAGCTGCGGCCAGTCTTTTTATTCCTAGTCGCTCCTCTCCCCCTCTAAAATCGTGGACTCTAGCAAGCATGCACCGGGAAAAGTGCAGAAAGCATTGTATGCCGAGGTCAGTGTACGATCACAAGGCCCACACTCCCGTAATCTTAGGTCCAGAAGTGGACACCCCCTGCCCCACTGTGTGCACTCCTGAACATATCACACGGTGAGGTGGTTAGGCTCGCTTGTGATCTATGTGTGAATGGAATCATCTTTTGTCTCTTGGACCTTTGCTGGACATCCTGTTAGTGAGATTCGCCTGTGTGTTTCTGGCCTGGCCCTTGGAACAGGAAAGGGTGCCGAGCTGTCCCTGTGGTTACCTTGCAGTCTGCAGGTGTCCTATTCCAGGAAAGCGTGCCCACACCCGAATCCATTCTCTGCATTTGAATTTTGTTTATTTAAACCCAACCCACCCTATTTAAAGCCTGATTGCAAAATATGCACTCCTGGGGTTCTCCAGCTTCCCTCCCACGGGCCCCCCTTCACCTCAGTCCGGAGCCCTCCACTGCCAGACTCTAGGCTCAGGGGTCCTCCCTGACTTCTTGACTTTGAACTCCTGCCCTTTGACCCTCTCCAGAGAGGTCCAAGTTGCAGGGCAGTCTAGGGGGTCTGGACTGGTCACATTCAGGGGATGGACTTTTCTGCTTCCTTCCCCTTCCCTCCATGCACACATTTCCCAACAGGACTTGCCAGCGGAAACTCCCAGAATTAAAAGCGACTCTACCTTTTAGGTCAATATAACGACTTCAAATAGTTGCTAATGGGAAGAAAATGGTCATATTGGGTTTTAACCCAAAGACATCGTTTTCAGCAACTTAGATAAAAATTGGTTATGTGTAGCCCGAGGAGAAGCTCCACCCGGTCTCTACAGCCGCTCAGGCTCCTCGTCGCCACCATACCCGTCAGATCCCAGCTCGTAAATGCAGTGACCGGACCCGACTCTCCTTGGTCAAAAAGACCAACTCTGCGCGACATTGCCATCCCTACCGCTTCGGAGCCTTCTCAGAAGGCGACAGACCCGCCCCTCCAGCCCCCTACGACTGGGGGGCCTAAGGGGTTTCAGAGTGTTCCGGCACCCACAGCTCCACGGAGGGAAAGTGCGTCCTCTCCCTACCCGGAGGCGACACGGTCCCAAAGCTCCACAGCAAGGCAGATGTCGCACAGTCCCACCCCCGAGCCCCCAGCCCCAGGCAGTGCCCCTCAGAAGGAGGGGCGTAGGCGTCTCGCGGGTTTAAACAACCCCCCATCCCGCTCCCTTGGTCCCCGCAGCCGTCCTCTCAGGACACTGGGGGGCTGTCACACAATTCTAACCTGCTCCCCCCAGCTCCCCCCAGGTGGCTGCCTCCAGGGCCCGCAATCCGGGCGGTCGCGCTTCGGGAGCAGCCGCGGGCTCTGGGACCGGACGAGCTCGCCTCCGCCGTCCCCTTCAAGTCCCAAATGTCAACCAGGTTGTTTTTCTTTTGGTTTAAAAATTGCTCTGTAAACCAAGTGGGACCCTAATCCGGTTCGCCGCCTGTTGGGTTTCAAAGTCCAGGGAAGTTTGGGTCGGGGCAGCGCATTTCAGCCTCCGTGCGCCTCGCTGTAAATGTGTAACTGCGCCCAGCGGCAGCCGCGGTTCCGAACGGGGCCCCTCTGGCTCCCCCGCCCCGGCCGCGCCCCCGCGTCTCCATAGCGACCCCCCGGGCGCGCACCTCCGGGCCGGCTCCCCCCCGGGGCCGAACAATGCGCGGCGGGGCCGGGGGCGGGGCGGGGCCGGGCCGAGGGCGGGGAGAGCGCGGGCGGCGGGGGCGCGGGCCGAGCGCACCGCCCAGGCTGCCGCCGGCCGCCGTGGTGTGCGCGGCGCGGCCTCGCTCGTTCGGGGAGCGCAGCCCCCGCCCGCTTCCCACGGCCGCCCGGCCGAGCCCGCGCCGGGGCCACCTGGAGCCGCCTGGAGACGCCGCCGCCGCCGCCGCAGGTTGATGCGCGGCGCCCTCCCGGGACGCGCGGAGGAGCCATCTTGAAACCAACTTTGCAAACTTTCGCAAAGTGCTCTCGAAGTGGAAGCGGCGGGGGAGGCCGGGCGCGCGGCCCCCGGTGTCCCCGCCAGGGCCCCCGGGGAGGCGGGGCGCGGGCCGCCCCGAGGGCCCGGCGCCGGCCGCGCGGGAGCCGCCCCCCGGCCGCGCCGGGTGGGTGCGTTGGCGCGCCGGGTGCATGGATTGTGCTCGGGCGCCCGGCTCGGGCTCGGGCTGCGGGCCATGGCGCCGCCGCCGCCCGTGCTGCCCGCGCTGCTGCTCCTGGCCGCAGCCGCCACCCTGCCGGCGCTGGGGCTGCGGGCGGCCGCCTGGGAGCTGCGCGTGCCCGGCGGGGCCCGCGCCTTCGCCCTCGGGCCCGGCTGGACCTACGCGGGGGACGCCACGCGCACGCCCCGGGCGCTGCGGGAGCTGCTGGACGTGAGCCGCGACGGGCGGCTGGCCGGACGGCGGCGCGGGCCGGGCGCGGGGGCCCGGGGCTGCGCGCGTCTGGGGGGGCGCCCGCTGCCGCTGCACGTCCGCCTGGCGGCCCGCGGCGCCCCCGCGATGCTGAGCCTCCGCCTGCGGGCGCGAGCGCAGGGACCGGGATGCGGCGGCCGGCCCCGGCGCCGACGGGCCCCGGACGTGGAGCTGCGCGCTCGGGCCGTGCTCACCGAGCCAGGGCGCGGCGGGGCGCTCTGCTTCCCGGCCCCCGGCGGCAGCGCGGCCACGCTGCACGCGGCGCTCACGGCCCTGACCAGCTTCCCCTCGTGCAGCTGCCCGCCGCGCCCCGGACCCCGCTGCCCGCGCCGCCCCGTCTGCCTGCCGCCCGGCGGCTCGGTCCGCCTGCGCCTGCTGTGTGCCCTGCGGCGCGCGGCCGGCGCCGCCCGGGTGGAGCTCGCGCTGGAGGCGGCCGCGGGGACGCCCACCGCGTCACTGTCGCCACCGTCGCCGAGCCTGCCCCGGGCCCGGGCGGGGACGGCGAGGCGGGCCCGGCGGGGCGCGGGCGGCAGCACGAGCCCGCAGTTCCAGCTGCCCAGCTACCAGGTGTCGGTGCCCGAGAACGAGCCCGCGGGCACGGCGGTCATCGAGCTGCGCGCGCACGACCCCGACGAGGGCGAGGCCGGGCGCCTGAGCTACCAGATGGAGGCGCTGTTCGACGAGCGCTCCAACGGCTACTTCCTCATCGACCCCGACACGGGCGCGGTGAGCACGGCCCGCGCGCTGGACCGCGAGACCAAGGACACGCACGTGCTCAAGGTGAGCGCCGCGGACCACGGCTCGCCGCGCCGCTCGGCCGCCACCTACCTCACCGTCACGGTCAGCGACACCAACGACCACAGCCCGGTCTTCGAGCAGTCCGAGTACCGCGAGCGCGTGCGCGAGAACCTGGAGGTGGGCTCCGAGGTGCTGACCATCCGCGCCACCGACGGCGACGCGCCCTCCAACGCCAACATGCGCTACCGCCTGCTGGAGGGCGCGGGGGGCGTCTTCGAGATCGACGCGCGCTCGGGGGTGGTGCGCACGCGGGCCGCGGTGGACCGGGAGGAGGCGGCCGCGTTCCGGTTGCTGGTGGAGGCCAACGACCAGGGCCGCAACCCGGGCCCGCTGAGCGCCACGGCCACCGTGCACATCGCGGTGGAGGACGAGAACGACAACTACCCGCAGTTCGGCGAGAAGCGCTATGTGGTCCAGGTGCCCGAGGACGTGGCGGTCAACACGGCTGTGCTGCGCGTGCAGGCCACCGACCGGGACCAGGGCCAGAACGCGGCCGTGCATTACAGCATCGTCAGCGGGAACCTGAAGGGGCAGTTCTACCTGCACTCGCTGAGCGGGAGCCTGGACGTGATCAACCCCCTGGACTTCGAGACCATCCGCGAGTACACGCTGCGCGTCAAGGCCCAGGACGGGGGCCGGCCTCCGCTCATCAACTCCTCGGGGCTGGTCTCCGTGCAGGTGCTGGACGTGAACGACAACGCACCCATCTTCGTGAGCAGCCCCTTCCAGGCCGCGGTGCTGGAGAACGTGCCCCTGGGCCACTCTGTGCTGCACATCCAGGCAGTGGATGCAGACGCGGGGGAGAACGCCCGTCTGCGCTATCGCCTGGTGGACACAGCCTTGGCCGCCTTGGGTGGCGGTGGCACTGGGCCCGAGGACCCTGCTTCCACCCCAGACTTTCCCTTCCAGATTCACAATAGCTCGGGTTGGATCACCGTGTGCGCCGAGCTGGACCGAGAGGCGGTGGAGCACTACAGCTTTGGGGTGGAGGCGGTGGACCATGGCTCTCCACCCATGAGCTCCTCAGCCAGCGTGTCCATCACGGTGCTGGACGTAAATGACAACGACCCAGTGTTCACGCAGCCCGCGTATGAGCTTCGCCTGAACGAGGACGCTGCCGTGGGCAGCAGTGTGCTAACCCTGCAGGCCCGGGACCGCGACGCCAACAGCGTAATCACCTACCAGCTCACAGGTGGCAACACCCGGAACCGCTTTGCACTCAGCAGCCAGAGTGGCGGTGGCCTCATCACCCTGGCGCTGCCACTGGACTACAAGCAGGAGCGACAGTACGTGCTGGCCGTGACCGCGTCCGATGGCACACGTTCGCACACAGCACAGGTCTTCATCAATGTCACCGACGCCAACACCCACCGGCCAGTCTTCCAGAGCTCCCACTACACAGTGAGCGTCAGCGAGGACCGGCCTGTGGGCACCTCCATTGCCACCATCAGTGCCACCGATGAGGATACTGGGGAGAATGCCCGCATCACCTACGTGCTAGAGGACCCCATGCCACAGTTCCGCATTGACCCCGACACTGGTACCATCTACACCATGACAGAGCTGGACTATGAGGACCAGGCCGCCTACACACTGGCCATCACAGCTCAGGACAATGGCATCCCTCAGAAGTCGGACACCACCTCCCTGGAGATCCTTATCCTTGATGCCAATGACAACGCACCCCGGTTCCTGCGGGACTTCTACCAGGGTTCTGTCTTCGAAGATGCTCCATCGTCAACCAGCGTCCTCCAGGTCTCTGCCACGGACCGGGACTCGGGCCCCAACGGCCGTCTGCTGTACACCTTCCAGGGCGGGGATGATGGCGATGGGGACTTCTACATCGAGCCCACGTCTGGGGTGATCCGCACCCAGCGCCGGCTGGACCGGGAGAATGTGGCTGTGTACAACCTTCGGGCTCTGGCTGTGGATCGGGGCAACCCAGCTCCCCTTAGTGCCTCGGTGGAAATCCAGGTGACTGTCTTGGACATCAATGACAACCCCCCAGTATTTGAGAGGGATGAATTGGAGCTGTTCGTAGAAGAGAACAGCCCAGTGGGGTCAGTGGTGGCAAGGATTCGTGCCAATGACCCTGACGAAGGCCCCAACGCCCAGATTATGTATCAGATTGTGGAAGGAAACGTGCCGGAGGTCTTCCAGCTGGACCTGCTGAGCGGGGACCTGCGTGCCCTGGTCGAGCTGGACTTTGAGGTCCGGCGGGAGTATGTGCTCGTGGTGCAGGCCACATCGGCCCCGCTGGTGAGCCGGGCCACGGTGTACATCCGCCTCCTGGACCAGAATGACAACCCGCCAGTGCTGCCTGACTTCCAGATCCTCTTCAACAACTATGTCACCAATAAGTCCAACAGCTTCCCCACAGGTGTGATCGGCCGCATCCCGGCCCATGACCCCGACCTGTCGGACAGCCTCAACTACACCTTCCTGCAGGGCAATGAGCTGCGCCTGCTGCTGCTGGACCCCGCCACAGGCGAGCTGCAGCTCAGCCGGGACCTGGACAACAACCGGCCGCTGGAGGCACTCATGGAGGTGTCCGTGTCTGGTGAGTGGCTCTCCGGGCGGGAGGAGTGGCTCCTGTGAGCTGCTCCTGTTGGGCGTCCTGGGGAGCCGCAGGGACCCGCCAACAGCCCGCCTGGCGTGCCGGGGCGTATTCGGGCAGAGCCCTGGCAACTCTTTGGGGATTTGTTGCCTCCGGTTGGATGCCGGGGGCGTGCTCCCCACCTAGGCTGAGCGAGTGGGAGAGGCCCCAGTGCCTCCCTCAGCACTTTTCTGGGAGCACGCCTGGGCTTCTTCAAGTTCAAGACCAGGGCTTCTTGGCCCTTTTCTCAGTGGGCTGGTGGCTCCCGAGTTGTGCTATTAAAACCTGGCCTCCGGGTTACCTGGTTCGAATGATTTGCTTGGTGATTCTCTTTTGTCAGCCAGCCACACGGCTCTCGGGAAAGATCAAAGGTCACTGTCCTCTCCATGTGGCAATTAGTTCCCGGGTGGGACCGTTGGAAATTGCTGGATGGGTCCCTGAGTCACCCTGTAATACGGCTGCTGTTCCCTTGGTCTCACTTTTCTGTCTCCTCCAGATAATAATAACAATTGGGCTTATGTGCGCCCGTCTTTGTGGGAGCCCTTTGAAAAGCGTAGCCGCGTTTGATCTTGGCTTCTGCTCCTGGACACGAGCTTATAATTTGGGTGTTATTTAAGAGGACTGCTCAGGTTAGTGGTGGAGCCAGTGTGGGAACCCTGCTCGCCTGATCTGGGGCTGGAGGTGAACAGAAGGGAGGGCTCAGCCCAGCCGCCAGATGCTTGGCAGCAAAGAGTGGCTTCTTCACGCTGGCGCCCACTGCGTGCCAGGGCTGGCCTGCGCTGCTGGGGAGAGGGGACAGGTAGAGGGCGCGGGATTTGGGAGACAGAGGAGAGGGAAGGATTTGGTCGGGGTGGGGGAACAATAAAGGGACCCCCCTGTGGCTCTTTGAGAGGACATAGATGTGATCATTTGGGGCAGGTAGGAGACCATATAATGAGACCAAAATATCTCCAAGAAGGGCTCAGTCTGTGGGCTGTTTGAATCAATGTTTCAGATGAGTTGTTTAAACAGTAAATTATTAGGATACAATATTGCCATGGGAACCCTGGAATAAATTAAAAGGTTGATTTTCCGTATTGTTTTGTTTCTACAGTTGGCTGCTATTCTTTATATACTAAGAGCTGGATTCCAGTTGGTTGTTTATGCATCTGGAATTTACAGGTTCAGTTTTGAAGTGATGTGATACTTCAGTGTACATTTTGACAGCATAGTCTATTTGTTGGTGAATATTTTGGGGTTTGTGAGGTTTTTAAGAATGTATAGAGAGTATGGAACAGGCCTTTAGGGACAAACTGTTAATCAGGGTTATGGATATTCCTATTAGTTTTATCCCCACACCACTTTATCTGCTAGATAAAGCAGTGGGAAATTGGCCTGTATAGGAATGAGTTGGCAAAATAAAATGGTTTAGATTTTACAGGGGACATGGTGCTTTAGTGGGAACAGGTCCATGCTGAGGGGGCAGGGATGTTTTTTGTGTCTGCAGGATCAGCAATGTGAGCCCTCCTGTGTTTGCCAGACAGCGGGCTTTAGGATGGATTCCATGCAGAGGAGGGTAGTTACTGAGCGCTGTCTCACCTGGTGGGCCCACAGCCTGGACCACAGTTGACCGTGTAGTCATCATCTCAGTGGTCCATTCCTCAGCTCTGGATCCATTGCTGTCACACCCTTGTGTGAATCAGGAACTGGACCTCCTCCCCCCCAGAGGACATTGATTACCTTTGACTGGGTTCTGTCGAGCAGTCTTCTAAACTCTTGTGTTTACACTGTCACTTGTTCCCCTGGTAACTGGGAGGTGAGTGGTGCCATGCTGCTGCCCATTTTACAGATGAAGAAACTGAGGCCCAGAGGTGATGAGGAACCCTCTCAGGGTTACACAGCCAGTGAGCAGGGGCACCAGGCATCAAACCATGACTGGGACGAAACAAGCCTGCTATTCACACTCCCGTCTCTTACCTAACAACATTTTTGAGAAATTATTTGCTAAACTGAATTATTTCAGTGCCCGCTTGAAAGTTAGATGTGTTGGGGTGCTGCATAGCCTTCTGACCATGTGTCTGTTATTTAATGCTCTGAAGAAGAAGACCACTATAAGATCTATGTAGAAACCTACCCAAACAAAAAGATCAGCTCTTGAATTAACCAGAGGCGGATTCTTAGGTTTTATTAAGGAACAATGCAGAAAGCTGTTGTTTCAAACTCATGCACTCTTTTCAGTGAAGTGTTATTGGCTTCCCAGGATTTATAGCCATGCCCTAAAGCCTTTGATGCATTATTACCGCTCTGGAGGTGCTGTATGAACAGTAGGTTCTTTGGGAGCCTTCAGCAAAGCCGCACAAGGGGAGGAGGGTAGATCCTTTTAGCCTGGCCTGGGGTTCTAGCGCAGGCGCGTTGACTGTGAGTAGATAGCGTCGATGGTTTTGTATAGCTCGCCAAGAACAAAACGCTAGTCTGAACATACTGAAATTCAAATAACTGTCATTTTTTAATGACATCCAGCGATACTAGATGCTCATTTTATATGCAACGATTTCTGAGTGCGATTTAAAATTCTGTGATAGGGACATTTTTTGTTATGAATGTTTATAAAAGCTGTGTTTGTATTTTTCAAAGCAGTGTGGCTAATAACACAAGGAGAAACTCAAGCCTTGAATACTCTGTAGTCTTTCTAGACGTTGGTCTTTTAGTAACTGTCATTTTAAATCCACCTTGGACATGTGTGTGCCTGTAGGTTTAGGGCCTTATGCGGTGCGTTACAGAACACGGCTATTGGTAGCGAGGTGATGTCCCCGCCTGTCCTCTTGTGTGTGTTGCACACCTGTGGATGAGGGAGAGTAGTATTTATGGGGTCAAAATGATTGGTCAGTGAGTCATTCAGACATGTCAGAAAATATCGAGACTCAGTGAATTAACAAGACTGAGTAGCCTTTTCATCGTTTACTCTGGTGGGGAATGCACGGCATAAAGTTGTCTAGGCTTGATAAAGTTTTATGTAGTATTTGCCTCGTTAAATACAGGATATCATTGTGACTTTTACATAGAAGATTACAAACGAGCAAATAAGGAGCTGGCCATTGTACGGGGCATCGTCTGGTTGCATGGTATTATGTATTTTTTTCCTGAAATTCACAGTGTGGAAAAGGATCAGATGATCTTAAATCATTTCACTTGTTGAGCTGGGTTCTTGGAGTGACGTAAACTCTAAGTCCCGGAAGAGTGAGCTACTTTTGGCAGCTATTTAACCATTTAAGGGCTCTGATTATCTCTGGACATCAGTCTCTTGCTCATACTTTCAGAAGCACTCTCAGAAACAAGGAGTGTTTGTTCATTTATTGAGCGCCTGCTGTGTTCGAGGCCTGGGAGAGCCTGTGTGGCCCCTGACCTGCTGGAGCTTGGGTGGAGGTAGACAATTGGATAAACCGGGAGCTGGGTTCAAGGCGAGGGAGGTGATGGCAGTGTGTGGGGGGACAGGGGGTCTCTCCAGGACCAAGGGGAACATGTGAAGCCGTGTGTGGCAGGGGGATGGGGTGGGGGGATCCCCTGGGTCTGGAGAGGGCTACCGTGGAGGGCTTGGTAGGCCCTGTCTGGGGAGGTCTGGGGTGAGTGCTGGGCCCATGTCTGAGCTGCTGATGGGCAGATCCCTCTGGGCAGTGAGGAGGGAGGGTGGAGGCAAGCACGGGAGGTCAGGTGTGGCCCTGCGAGAGGGTGGCCGTGGAGCATGGGCGGACGGAGGAGGGATTCTCCAGGTTTGATGGTCAGGTGCCGTGGTGATGATGGGGTCTATGCAGCCAACATGCTCCGTGCCCCAGGCACTCTGTGCCCCGGAACTCTCCCCAGGCTCCACCTGTTCAATCACATTAAATTCTCCCCGTGCCACCCTCTGGCGTGGAAGGTACTGTTGTCACTTTGTCTCAGAGATGAGCAAACCAAGGACAGTGCACCCGGGGCACACAGTGTCTGGTGGCAGCAGCAGGACCCAGAGACGGGTAGCTCCTGTTTTCTCAGCCTGTGCTTTCCAGAAAAACTGGCTCTGGAGGGTGAGGGTGAGGGTGACGGGGGTGCTTTCACTGCAGGGGAATCAGCTTTGCAGTGAAGACCACGTGCCACTATCTGACCTCATGTGGCTGGGGCACCTTTGAGATTGTTCTGAAGACAGCTGGACATGCAGGTGTAGATGGGAGAGATGCTGGGGTCATGGTCCGAGGCGGCAGGGGTGCAAAGGGTCTGCGACAGACAGAGCTGGGGCAGGAATAGCCACATGCGGGGAGGAGCCCAAGGGCGAGTGTGGGTCCCAAAGGGGCTCACCCGTGGTGGATGCCTTGGTGTTTGGGGAGCCTGAGGACAGAGATGTGACTTGGGGTAGCCCAGAGCAGGTTCTTAGTGGCCTTGGTGAGAGCCAGAGTGGAGGGGGCTTGGGGACCCCTCTGAGGAATGGATGACAAGGTCACTGGGTATATAAGTGGGGTGTGGATGAGGCCGAGGCTCAGAGGGAAGGCCGGTGGCCATGGGGACATGGGAACCTGCGGTGACCCAAGGCTTAGTTGAAGGTGGGGAGGAGTTGGCAGGTTGACATGCACAGACATCCGGCCTGTCCTGCCACTCTACCTGCCTGGGAAGGTGTCACCTAGCATGGGCACTGGCACCTCTAGGGGGCATTGGGAGTGGGGGACGGCATTCTCAGTGTCTGTTGAAGACCTGCTATGGCCAAGCTCTGCATGGATGGGGCTGCTGGGATGGTGACTCTGCTTCTCTTTGAAGCATCGCGCCTGGAGGGGAGGATCGGCCTGGGAGGATGGAAGGGGCCACAGGACTCACTCGGGGCAGGTGTCCCACCTCCACACCTGGGATGCGAGCTCTCCGTCTACCCCATCCAGCAACCAAGGTGACAATAGACCATTTTTAAAAATCTGGGTAAATGGGCCGCCATGTGGCTCACTTGTGAGAGTGTGGTGCTGATAACGCCAAGGTCATGGGTTCGGATCCCTATATAGAGATGCCGGTTAGCTCACTTGGGAGAGCGTGGTGCTGACAACACCAAATCAAGGGTTAAGATCCTCTTACCGGTCATCTTTTTAAAAAAGTAAAAATTAAAAAATAAATAAAAATAAAAATCTGGGTAAAGCGGCAGGCAGGTGAGACGCTGGGGAAGTACCTTGCGCCCCTTGGCAGGAGCCAGCCAGGAGGGGTGGTGCTGAGTTCACACCGGGGAAGTGGCGGTGGTGTTGGGGACACCAGAACACCGTCCAGGACCTGGCGTCACTGTTGAAGAGTCCTCTTGGGTTTGGGCTGACGCATCCGCCCGCCCATTTTGAAACCCGATAGCAGAAACCTGTTAAGGAGTGAGTAGGTGGGAAGAGGGGCCTGGGTGTGGCATGTGGCCCGGTGCCTGGGCCTCTGTCCTGCCAGCTCTTGGATTCAAACAGAAGGAGATTTTATCATGTGGGGCACAGCGTGTGGAAAATATTCATACATTTGGTGTGAGTTTTTTCAGTTCACAGCCTCGGGGGAAATAATTTTCTAAGTTTTTTCTTGTCCTGTAACCTGAACACACAGGTTCATATGAATGCCCTAGAATTAAATTCCTGAATATTGGGAGGGAGGTATATGTAGTAAATGGCCCTTTTTAATTCCGCGCTCCCTGGCCTTCCCCTTGCTTTCTGGTGTTTGTTTCGGGAGGGTTCCGAGGTTACATGGGGAAATGCAGGAGGGTCGGGTCCCAGGCCATAAGGGTCAGAGGGACCAGTCTTGTGTCAGTGGCCGCTCCTTTGTGGAGGACTCTGGACCTCTCTCTGCATTCCCTGTGGGACTGGGGCACAGTAGGTGCTTGGCCCACATTCATGGATTATTTCTGGAGTGAGCCAGAGGGGTCCCCACAGAGGTGCGAAGGGAGGGGGCCACCTGCCGAGGCTGAGGATATGCCACCTTCACTTGGGGGACTAGGGGGGCCGATGCTGAAGCAAGGACACCCCCGAGAGCCATCTCAGCCCTTCCTGTGTGTGGCTGGGGACTCAGCCCCGGTGAGAGGGACAGACATTTCTCAGGAAAACTCTGATGGTTGAATTCTCGTGCTTGTGCTTCAGGTGAGAACTTGTGGATACCCTGGTAGTCACTTCACCTTTTCAGGCGTGGACATTCCAAAGCCAGGAAAAGCCCAGCACCAGCCCTTTACAGTTGAAGTCACTCTAGAGTCTGTTCTCTTGATGTCCTGGGGTTCTTTTCTTAAAAACAAGCAGACAGACACACACAGGCTAGGAGGGACATCTTTAAAGGTTATTATGTAGGGTAACACCTTTCCTTCCAGCCACCCTAGCACACCCTTTAAACCCCTTCTGGTCACAGTAGGGAGCATGCCGGGTGACACACGGGTCCCTCAGAGCTGGGGCCATGCTTCTGGGCTTGGGAGTGTACCGCATAGTGTGGGTCGCCTGTAAGAGGGAGCCACACCAGCCCTTGGCTACGTTGGCCAGCGGACATCAAGGTGTCCACTACGGAGAGCGTGGGAATAGCGGCTGGCAAGTTGTAACCTGCTGCTGTGGGGACAGGGGCATCGTCGTCACGTGGGGCGGGAGCCTTGCAGCCTCTTTCTCATGGGATGGTGTTAATGATGCGACCTTTTGATGAGAAGGTGAACTCTAAGCTCATGTCACTTTTCTGTTAATCTTGCGAGCAAGGCGATGGTACCTCCATTTCTGGGCGAGGACAGGGAGACCCCAGAGACCGAGCAGCTCCTGCGCCTTCCGTGTGGAGCACGAGCGTTCCAGGTGAGACTGGAGCCTGGATCTTCCAGCCTCGCCTGGCTGGCCTCCCGCCTCCGTCCCTGCCTGCCGCCCCAGTGTTGGGTTTTCAGTCCTGGCTTCATAATAGCCTGCAAGTCGATGGGGCGGAATTGCTCCGTTGGAGTGTTCTGATGGTTCCTGCCCCTCCGCCCAGGTGGGACTCTGCAGTGGGCTCCTGGTCCAGTGGGCTTAGAAACTGCCCGAGAGCCAGCAAGGGCACACGTGGCCCCAGGGGAGGGCGGCTTCCTGGCCCGGGGGGTGGGGGACGGGGGGAGGGCTGCTGGCTCTCCTGCGCCCCAGCCCTTTCATCTCTCCTGCGCCCCAGCCCTTTCATCTCCCCTTCCCACTGGAGCACTTCCCCCTGAGCCTGAACATGGAGCTGAACATAGTGGGGGTCTCTCCCTGAGACAGGATCCTTCTGATCATCTCTACCTGGGCCTGGGGACAGGGAGCAGCCAGGGGAGGGGAGAGACTCAGGCTGAGTAGCATGGGGGCGCACTCTAAGCTCAGAAGGAGGGGCCCGGCTAGGGGACTGGAGCGTGTCCTCTCCTATCTGCTTTTACCCATGCCCTGTAGGGTCATGGGACAGCATGACAGCTGTGGCTCTGTGCCTCAGTTTCCCCATTGGGAGACACCATCTGCAGGGATGTGGTGAGGGCTGCTGGAGGCAGTGCCTGAGACATGGCCTGCACTGGGTACTCTGCAGGTGCCACGCTAGCCGGACACGGCCGGAGGGACTGGACTTCTCCCTTCCCCCTTCCCATGGTCTGGTTGGTTGAGCAGAGTCTGTGAGAGGGTCCTCTTGTCCTCTCTCTGCCCAGGTCTCTGCCTTTGTGTCTGTCTGTCTTTCTTCCCTCCACTCCCCTGGCTTCCAGCACGCCAGGACAGCAAGGTGTCTGTCCAGTTGCAAGGGGCTGCCTGTGTCACCTCACTGATGTCTCACAGAATTCCCATTTCACAGGTGAAGAAACTGAGGCTAGAGAGCGCGTAGCTGCAGGCGGAGCCAGGCCTGGACCCTGGGGTCTGCCTGTGCTAATCACTGTATGGCTGCCTCCCTTTGATCCCCACTGTCTGCCAGTGGCTAACCCCTGCGGGGGCTACTGCGCTGGCACAGCTGCCCCTGGGACACAGGCTGGGGGATTCCTGGGGATGGATGCTCAGTGCAGGGACCATGTTGCCCAAAACGGGAGGATTGAGAGTCGTGTGTACATAGTGCCTGATTCCACCTGGTGAGCAGGGATGTGGCTGCACTGCAGGATCGGGGTGAGGGGCTGGCACTGGAGAAGGGGTGCAGCTCCTGGTGGAGCTGTCATAGGAAGCTGTGGCATGCAGGGCCAGCGGGGACCAGGTGTAGGGAGGCAAGTTTCCTTCAGTGCAAGGCAGGCGCATCAGTGGTCAGAGCTCGGGGCTCTCCTGGGGGCGGGCAGGGGATGCAGACACCAGGTGAGGGGCCCACAGTGAGCTGGGCTGGCGCCCTCTTAGCGCCTTCCAGCTTGGAGAGCCGGATTCTACTGCCCGAGCAGCCTCCTTCCTTTTCTTTTTCCCTCCACTCGTCTGTCCATCTGCCCATCTGTCCGTCAGCCAAGATTTTTTTTCTTTTTAATAGTCTGTTTTCACTCCCAGTTCTGTATCTTTTTTATATTTTTAGGATTTTTTTTTTCATATCTAATCTAAATGACACTTGGTTAAAGTAAACTAACAGCAACTAATCCAAATAAAATCATGTGCTATGTTAGCATTGGGAGATAAGAACTCTCGCAGGGCAGTGACTGTTTAGTCATTGTTGATTGTTGGACTGTTTTCACAGTCGGAATGAAGTTATGCAGCTGCTGGGCAGTTCCACTATTGGGGACTGCCCCGCACGGCTGCCGGCCAGCAGCTGTCCTTTGATGCATTGTGGTGCTGGACACTGGACGCAGGCTCGGCTGAGAGAGCCCTCTCAGGAATTGGGAGAGAGCGTGAGATTTCACCAGAGATGAGGCCTGGGTTGTGCCCCCACTGCTGTCCTGTCCTGATGGCCTGGGGCCGGGCCTCGGAGGGGGTGGATGGTGGTTGCCCAGGACCCCTTCCCCCACTCTTACTCTTCTGGAGGTTAACGTTCGGAAAAACAAAACTCCAGCGTGGGGATCTAGCTGGGGTTTGGGAAACCTTCTTTCTTCTTGCCTGTGTACCTTGCATGTGCTGAGAAATTATCTCATTCAAAAACCGTTAAGGAGCTGGCTGGTTAGCTCAGTTGGTTAGAGTTGGCCTGATAACACCAAGGTCCAGGGTTTATCCCTGTACCAGCCAGCTGCCAAAAAATAAAATAAAATAAATTGTTATGAAATATTTGCAAATCATATATCTGATAAGGGATTAATATCCAGAATACATAAAGAGCTCCTACAAGTCATTAACAAGAAAACAAACAACCTGATTAAAAAATGGGCAAAGGACTTTTAAAATAGACTTTTCTCCAAAAGATACAAATGATCAATAAGCACATGAAAAGGTGCTCTACATTATTTGTCATCGGAGAAACACAAGTGACAACCATGATGAGACACCACTTCCCACCCACTAGGATGGCTTTGTCCAAAAAAATCAGAAAATAAGTGTTGGCGAAGATGTGGAGAGATTAGAACCCTGTGCGCGGTTGGTGGGATGGCAGATGGTGCAGCTGCTGTGGGAAACACAGTGCAGGTTCCTCAAAAAATTAAGCGTAGAATTACAATGGGACCCAGCAGTCCCACTTCCGAAAGAACCGAGAGCAAGTCTTTGTATCGGTCCGCTTCTATCGCTGATAACAGAAAACCTGAAACTGGGTCATTTATAAAGAAATAAAATTTGTTTCCTCCAGTTTTGAATACTGGGAAGTCCAAGGTCCAGGGAACACATGTGAGGGTCTTCTGGGTGGGAACTCTCTACAGGGTCCCATTGCAACCAGGTGTCACATGTCACCTGGTGAGAATGGGCCGAGCAGGAGAGCTACCTTCTCACTCACTCTCCTCATGAAGCCATCAGAACCATGCCCATGACTCGTGCGTGGATCGATGCATTCGCCAGGGCACAGTCCTTGTGATCCAGTCACCTCTCAAAGGCCACACCTTTCAAATGCCATAATTGGATTTCCCACCCTCTTGGCACTGTTGCAAGAGGGGTCAAGTTTGCAACACCCGAACTTTTGGGGGACACAGTTGGCCTGTAGCAGTCTTGGAGAGATATCTGTACACTTGTGTTCATAGCAGCGTTATCACAACAGCCAGAAGGTGGGGACAGCACAAGTGCTCGTCTACCAGTGAACGCACCAACAGAAAGTATGGTCTCTCCATACAATGGAATATTATTTAGCCTTAAAAAGGAAGGAAATTCTGACACCTGCTACCACATGGATGAAATAATTTCACTTATGCTAAGTGAAATAAGCCAGTCACATGTGGACAAATACTGTATGATGTCATTCATATGAGGTCCCTAGAGTAATCAGCAGAGACAGAAGGTAGAGTGGTGGGTGCTAGGGGCTGAAGGGAGAGGGGAAAGGGGAGTTGGTGTTTAGTGGGTGGTGACGGCTGCACAGCAGTGTGAATGTGCTTAATGCCACTGAGCTGTGCACCTAAAAGTGGTCAAAGTGGTGAGTTCTGTGTTATGTATACTTTACCACACACACACACACAGACACACACACACTCTCTCTCTCTCTCTCTGCTTGGGTGCTGGATGGGTGGGAGCAGGTGCCTCTGCTATGTGGCTCCCCAGAACTCGAGCAGACTTTCAGGAACCCCTGGGAGCTGAGTCGGGCACAGGTACAGCCGTGGGTATTGCGGGCAGGGATGGGACCTGTGGGCCAGAGGGGACCCTGTGGGCTGGGATGGTTGGGGGACACTTCTCAGGGAGGGTGTCAGCGAGTTGGGTCTTGGACAGGACACACTGAAAGGTGAGGGGACAAGGCAAGAGGGCATGGAAGCTGCGTGCCCCAGCACCATGGGGGGCGAGGCCATCTGGGGAAAGTCTTTAGCTCACTAGGGTTGGCAACGGTTGCCAAGGTCATATGGACAGAGGTCACCGGGACCTTTGTCCTCTGCAGTTGGGAGAGGGGTGGAGTTCGGCGGTGTCTTTGGGATGGCTTTTAGACATCCTGCGGGAAATCCCTCTGTGTACGTCCACTGCTCCGCGGGCCTCCTGGGCCCATGCAGAGAGGATTTTCACTGGGGGTCCTTACCCTCCCTGGCCCGGCTGTCATCTGTACACGTGTGAGGGGCAGACCCACTGCCCAAAAGTGCGTCATGCAGGCTTCCTGTCAGTGCCTCTTCTGGAAGGTTCTGCCTCGTTTATGGACTTTTTAGGCTGTGGCCTGTGCTTGACTCAGTCTCTTATGAATCAGTAAGGTTGTTATCAGTCAGGGGTTAGGTTTTAGTGAGAGTCGGGCAGATTTTTATAGATCTGCTGTGTTAGTTTCCTGCCTTGACCAGTGACCACAGACCGGGTGGTTTAGAGGGCAGAAATGTAGCACTCCAAAATCAAGGTGTCTGCAGGGTCATGCTTCTTCTGAAGACTCTCGTGGAGGATCCTTGCCTCTTGTAGCTCCAGGTGGCTGCTGGCATCTCGGTGTCACCTGACTTGTGGCTGCATCACCCCATCTCTGCCTCTTTGTGTGTCTGTCTCTGTGCGTCATTGTTTCTGTTATAAGGACACCAGTCCTGTTGCACTAAGGGTCCCACCCTACTCCTGTATGACTTCATCTTAATTTATATCTTATTTGCAAGGACCCCACTTCCAGATCAGGTCACACTCACAATTGCCAGCGTTCGGAATTCAGCACATCTTTTTGGAGGACGTAATTCCTCCTGCTGCCGCGCCTGCCATCATGTTTGTGCGCGTGACTGATGTCCTTATGTTAAATTGGAGGACCGCGTTCGCCCTTCTCAGTGGAATGCGCAGTTGGTCCCCCTGAACTCCTGAAGCACAGCGTTGGTTTCCCTTGCCATAGAGCCACGTGACCCAGGGCCCCGCTCCTCGCTGTCCTCTGATGAGATTGCACGTTGCATGGGCTAAGCTCGCCACTGACTGTTCCCACAAGCTCCTGGCTCCCTAAATAACTTAGGAAGTGGGGCGGCATTGGGGCTGAGGGGACACACGCTTCTGGCTGTCTTTTAGGAAGGGGAGCAGTGCAGAGCGTTGTATGGCCGACAGCTGCAGGTACGTGGTGCGGCCAGGTGTGCTTTATCATGACAGCACACCTCCCTCTCCCTCTCCCTCTGTGTCCTCGCGTCCAGTGACACACCCGAGGGATGGCCTTTCCAATTCTGCCCTCTCCCCTCAGCATGGAAAATTCTAACGTGTCATTGAACAGTCCTCCAAGTCTTCAAAGAAGAGAGAATGGAAAATATCAAGGTTTATTGTTCTGGGCGACTTCCTATCCCTCAGGCATGTGGCCGTCAGACATCAGGGCATGTGTGCATGTGCACGTGTGCGTGTGTGCGCGTGGACAGCACAGAAAGTCCAGGGCAGCGAGGCACAGCGCGTTCGCTCTGCCCCTCACTGTGAACGAATGTGCCTGCAGGATGTGGGGCAGGTTCTGCCTCCCAGACACCGCCTGATGCCTCGTGGAAAATGACACGTGCTAGATGGGTCTGTTTTCAGGGAAACCAGGCATGAGTGACCCCGTAGGCAGGAAGCTGGTGGCTTCAGGGTTGGACGGCCATCTGAGGCCCCAGTTTGGCTTGGGAGATCCATTGTGTTTGCAGCAGGAATTCTGTTTTCCCTCCTGTTTCTCCTGTTGATCGTGAGCCTGGCATTTTTTGAACCCAAAGTGAATATGGAATAGTGTGAAAATTGTGCTAAGCTCCTTCAGGGGCCAAACTTGCATTTGGCGGCTCCATTCTCTGCAGCTGGGGGAGCTGAGGCAGTGGGGGCTGGGACGGGGTCTCGTCCCTCTGTGCATGACTCATGGGTGAGAACCCGCCTCGGCCACGTGCCAGGACGCTCTGGGCTCCTTTTCTGAGTCACCAGCAAGCCTCTCTGCCTCTGTCCTGTCGGAAGTGGAGACCCCAGCCTTCTGGGTCTCTCTTTCCTTAATAACCCCTGCCTAAGAAAACAGAAAGGGAATCTCATGACTTCACCAGCTGCTACCGGGTCCGAGTAGGGTTCTGTGGGTGGGTCAGTGGGGGTGAGCTGCAGGTGGGTTTGGGAAGTGGGGAGGGAGCCGCGAGGTGATCAGCCCTTGGGACCCCATCGGCAGGGCTATGGTGAGTGGCTGCTGCTTCCCGTCACAACCCCGAGGGTGCTGCCTGTGTCCCATGAGTGTCATTTTGGATACATGTGCACTGGTGTGAGGTGGAAAGGATGGAATCTGCGGTCAGGTGGGCTGCAGGAGTGAACTGAAGCAAGCTGGTTGTGGAAATGGGGGTTCCTTTCCTCCCGTTGTGTTTCACAAGGCCGTGCTTGCGTACCCCGTCGTGAGGTGCCGTCCCACGGTGTTGTCTTGGTTGAGTTCATGCATTCTTCTGCGGAGGTGGACATTGTGCCACCAGCTGGTAACACAGGTTAAGCCCATTTACCCCGTGTGAATTTCTGATTTCTGAGGGCAGTCTTGTTTACCTTTTTGGTTTTCATTGTTGTACAGTTCACGGAACCTAAGATCCATCATCTTTGCTGTTTTATCACAGTGCACAGTTCAGTGCATGAGTTACCTGCACAGTGTTTGCAGCTGTCACCACGTTCTAGTTTCAGGACAGTTTCATCACCCCGAAATTGTAAACTTCCCACCCCACACACATTTTAAAATCAGGTGGTATCATTCAAACTGAATATGTGATATCATTTTTGGTTTATTTTATTGCTATTTGGAAAGATATTGTTAAAGCACCAGACTTATGTATGTCCACAAGTAGTGGCTGGTTACTTTTAGTGGAGCGGGGCGGTCTGGCGGGTAGGAGGAAGACCACTTCCATCCTCCAGGCACGTGGTGGTGCACGAGGAGGGGGGTCTTCAGGTGGGAGCAGACGTAGCCGAGGGTGCCTCTGCCTGTCCCAATAGCTGTACAAAACCTGGGGATCTTTCTTTGACTCTTTCCTCCCACCTCTAGGGTCACCAACTGTCCTGGTTTGCCTGGGACTGAGGAGTTTCAGGACGTGGGACTAACAGTGCTGGAACTGGGAAAAGTCCCAGGCAAATGCGGTTGAGTTGGCCACCGAGGCCATCACCTGGCTCTGACTGTCCCTCTTCATGAGGCCACCCTGGACTCCCCCCGAGCTCTAGGCTTATGACTCACACTTGGGCCTGTGATTGGAGCCCCGAGGTTCTCCTTATAGAGACTGGATGTGTTGTCCCCCTGTCAAAGCTCATGTCAAACAGGGTGGCAGTGTTGGGAGCTGTTTGGTCATGGGGGCGGATCCCTCATGAATGGATTAATGCCCTGGGGGTGGGGGTAGTCAGCGAGTTTGCCACTCTGTTAGTTCTCCCGAGAGCTGGTTGTTAACAGGACGCTGGCACCCCCCGCCGCCCCTCCCCCTCACTTCTTCACATGTGATCTCACACCCCCCGCCTGCCTGCTGCCTTCCACCTTGAGTAGAAGCAGCCTGAGGCCTGCACCAGACGCAGCTGTCCCAGAATCGTGAGCAAATAAACCTGTGTTCTTTATAAATTACCCAGTCTCAGGTATGCTGTTACAGTGACACAAAAATGGACTAATATTGAATAAAGGCCCCAGGCCCAGAAATACCTGCTGCATCCAGGCGGGTGGCCAGGAGGTGGGGAAGGGAGCCCTCCTGAAGGCGGGACTCCCTGCTGGGCAGCACTGAGGGCAGAGTGTGTGGGAATGGAAGACAGACGCCTCATAGAGCACCAGCCCTGGGTACAGTGGATGGGCCAGGGCCGGGGCCGGGGCCTGGTCAGTGCCAGCCGGCTGGGGGCACCCAAGGATGAGTTGTCCTGGCAGCAGTCTTCACATCTCGCTCCTGACTGGAATTCTGCCCCCCGCTCCCCACCCTAATGTCCTTCTCCCAGAGCTTCAGCCACAGCTCTGATAGCACCAGCCCTCGGGGACCCTGCCTAGCCAAGGTGTCATGTCCTGTCTCCTCAAGTCCCTGGACTGAGTGCTCCGTCTAGATCACCTGGGACCCCTCTTGGCACTTGCTTGTGTTGTAGATTCCAGCTCATTGTCCCGTCCCTGGGCCAAACGTGTGTCCCCGCTGCTCCTAGGGTGTATCATGTATATCCTGCCGCTCACTGAGCCCCCACACCAGCCCTGCGGCCCCTCTGCCGTTCTTCCCAGTAGCCCACCTCGGCGACGTGTTCTTCCGTGAACTCCTGGCCCCCTCAGCCATCCCACAGGCCCGCGCCATAAATCCTGTGCTCTTGGGAGGTGCTGGGATCGGGCCAGCCTGGGTGAGCATGTTTCCAGGGTGGGGAGTTTAGTACTTCACACAGGAAAAGCTCATCTTCCAGGGTTTTCTCACACTTCCCTGCTTTTACAAGAACTAACTTTATTAACCAGATGAACCAGTCAGCATTTTCTTAACCAGATGAACCAGTCGGGAAAACAGAAGCCATGCTAGGTATTTCAAGCAGAAGGGGATTTCATGCAGGAAATTGGAGCTGGAGGTGTAAGAGGGGGTGTCCGCTCCCACACTGCCCCTCATGTGCTACAGGGGTCTACTCAGAGCCTACCCTCCTCTGCCCCAAGGCAGCCCATGCAAGAGCCCTGTGGCTCCACCACCATGATGGCTTCTAGGAGCCTGTTCCCACCACCCAGAGCAGAATGGCTTCCCTCCTCCATCTAATGAACACAAACAGGCCCTGGTTGGACCCTGCAGGTCAGGGAGAAGCTGTGGATATGGAGTTTTCAGACGTGCAGCCCCCTACTTTGCAGAGAAGAGCACCAAAGGGCATCGGTAGGGCTGAGCACTAAGAGAATACCTGGCAGCAGCAGTAACATGTTCACTAACTGCAATTAATAGGGCAAGGTAAAAAGAAAGATCCTGTAATCTTACCACACAGAAATAATAATTTCAAATGTAGTATATCTTACCAGATTTTTTTTCTGTGTGCAAATTCACCTGTATGTGTTGAACTGTTTTGTGACTTGCTCTTTTTACTTAAACTCTATCAGAGGCATTTTAATTAATGTATATCTATGTTATTCCTTTAGGTGGCCGCATAGTGTGTTTCTGTATGTTTTTGTATGATCGTGCCCTGGTTTATTTAACTGCTTGCTGAGATCGATATCCTCTTTGATGGCGTGGTTTTTCTTTCCTTCCTCCTAGGGTAAATTCCTAGAAGTGGACCCACAGGGTGGGTTCATTTTGAAAATTTTTCATTCCTGCTTCCTTAACCCAAATTGATAATGCCAGGGACATTGGTCCATGTGGGAAATCTGCAGAATGGGCTGAATGTCCTAGCTTCCCCTGTTGCAGGGGTGACCGTCCTGCACTGGCTGCTGGGAGCTTGTTAGTTTCACATGTAGGTATTTGCCGGGTTGGGGAGACTCCAGGAAGTTTATCACCCCCAGCCCCCAGCAGAGCTTACAAAGCCTCGGTGTCTATGCCTTTGGGTCCCTGGCCCCAAGGACTGTGTAGATGGTAGTCGAGGCCCCCACCTGCACCAGCCCCAGCTGTGGCCCTCGGCCACCATCCTGGGCTCAGGCTTGGCCTTCCTAGAGCTGCCCTCACCAGGGAGACACAGACTGTCAGCTTTCCTGTTTTCTGTCTCAAGGCTTAAAGAGTTTGTATTTAAGGCGAGCCTCTCTGATTTTACCTTAATGAAACATGCAGGAATTGTCCTGCCTGGGTCATGTGACTTGGGGATATGTGCTAACAAGCTGACCATCGTGATCAGCTTGGGGACTGCTGGGTGTAGTCCCAGTTGTGCCACTGACAGCTGTGCAGCTCCCACTAAGAGGTTCCAGGAGGGGGTCTTCAGGTCTTGGGGGGCACTTGCCTGTCTGGGGACTGGGAGTGGATGGACAGGGGCCCAGGGGCCCAAGGTCTGGCTGGAGGGCTGACTTGCAGATGAAATGGCTCCTGCTGCTCATCCTGTGTCCCACCAGTACGTCCTTGGGGATTGGCCAAGCTGGTGCCCCAGGGTGTCCAGGTGGTCAGGCAGCCTTTTCTCAGCTCAGGCAGCAGCCAAGGGGGGTGCTGTCCAAAAGGGACTGGCCAGGGCTAGGCTGCCTACCAGGGCCTGGGAGGGTGGGGGTTCAGACAGAACCACTTTTGTGGGGAGGTATAGAGCGTGGAGTGGACACCAGTTGGCCCAGAGAGGTCTGGGGTACTCATCCCCCAGACTCAAGGGCCGGCTGGAGAGTGGGTGCAGTTGGCTTCCTGGGGGAGGGGAGGAGGTGGGGCTTCAGGGCTCATCCTGCAGTGACTTGTACCTGCTGACCACGTCAGAATGACTCAGTGAGGCGGGACAGGGCCAGTGGCTGGTGCAGAACGGAACAGAGCTGTGAGCTGAGGCTCTCGTGGCAGAGGGACCACAGGGCCGGCTTGGGTTGGGGCTGTGCCGAGCGCTGCTGGGTTGTCCCTGCCTTTCAGAGTGGATCTGGTGGCAGTGCACTGATGCTGTTGGGGTGTGCTTGGGCCACATCCTTCATCCCCCAGCACCCACCCCAGGACTGGTATGACTGACTGGCAGGGAGAGAGGTGTGGCCTCTGGCCTCGGGGGATCTGAGGGAAGGGTGGACCTCAGCCCCAGGCACGCTGGCCCAAGCCACATGTTTTTGAGAGGCGGCTGTGGCGGTAGTGGAGAGACTTGGGTTTGAATCCAGCTCGGGGAGGTCACTCACTGATATCACGGCCTCCTGTTCACTCTGTTGGTGAGGGAGGCAGTCCCACCCTGGGGTGATGGGGACAGCTGAACACACGATAGTGGCACTGGATGGATGAGATCGACAGCAGTTTATTAGCCACAGAGATGCATGGCCCAGGGAGGACATTGTAGGGTCTGCAGGACCACTCGGGTGCCCTCAGGAGCAGTGACCAGCCAGGGGCTGTCGGAGGCAGGCTTTGTAGGAATAAGACGGTGGGGTGCCCTGGTCCCTGCAGAAGGATGTGCTCGGCCTGTGCAAATGATTCCTCGGGCCGGCGAGAAACTGATACCTGCTCCTTGGGAATAAGCAGAGTCTGCGCCTGGTCCCCAGGAAGAGGAGGGTGATTTGTTGAGGGGATCTTATCCGTGGGAGGAGGGTGGGGAGGGGGCTCGCAGTTAGGCTCTTTGAGGCCTCCTGGTTTCAGCAGATGTCACGCAGCATGTGGTGTTGGGCCTCGATTTCAGGTCTCACGCCACACTTGCTATGTGCATCACTGTCCTCGTGTACATTGGGACACCTGGGGCCCAGGCCTCTAGGTGTAAGCCCTTGAGGCAGGACAGTCAGTGAGGGCTGTGTGAGAGCAGCTGCCGTTCTACCTCCCAGGGCTCCTGGCAGCTCAGGAACCCCAGCATCTAGATGACTCGTTGCACTTCTCTTGAGGCAGCAGGATGCCAAGCACGTCATGGCAGAATCGAAATAGCTGATGCGGGGAGGAGTATAAGAGGGGACCGTCAGTGCACAGTCATGTGGCTAGGCTGAGCAGTGAGCAGAGAGCGAGCAATGGTGTCTGATTACCGAGAGGTACTGCAGAGCTGGCGCGTATGTCTGGTCCTCATGCTGCTGCACGCCTAGGAGGCTCCCTTGCCACCCCGGCCCTCCGCCTTCCTCCCACTTTCTCTGGGGTGTCCCGTGCAGCCCCCCGGAGAGCAAGGGGCAGCCCCCTTCCCTGAGCTCCCCAAGTCCTGGGGTCTCACGGCTGTCTGTGCTGCGGTGCTGGCCCGAGGTGGAGGCAGGTGCAGTCAGTGTTTGTCGACTGAGTGAATGACGGCGTCCCGAAGATGCTTAGCCTGGTTAACACGGTGTCGTCAGATAGCACAGAGGGCCAGTTTCCTCCAGGTCAGGCTCTGCAGGGAGAGCCGGGGCACTTTGACAAACATGGTGGTCCCGGCTGGGATCGGAGAGCGTCGGGTAGGGAGGAGGTGTGGCAGGAGCCGTGGGCTGCGGCGGTGGCCGGCTGGGGCTGGCCTGTGTGGCCGTGTGTGGACGCAGAGCTGCGAGGGGCGCTGGGCGCGGCAGCTTTGCTGTGCGTGGGGTCTCAGGGAGCATCCAGCTGTGACATGTCGCCTGTGTTTTTTCTCTTTATTAGTCGTATCTCTATCCTATTTTCAGTGTCTCTTCTAGGTGAAAACAGAAACTGAAAAACTGCCAAGAGGATTTAACGTGAAGGCGGCCAGCACTTTGTGTTTTTAATTTTTTAAAGCTTTATTATGGGCATTAGAAGTTGCTTTTCAGAATAAAAATATTTTTGGTTTGTTCACAAAGACAAGCATGCGCGCTCTAGAAAATCCAGCAGTACCAGAAAGCAGAAAGCAGAAAGCAGGCAGTCCCCACACCCCAAGCCCGGACACCTTCCAGTTTGGCTTCAGTCGTGACTCTTCTCTCGCGGCCGCGGGGCTGCGGGCATGATGGCACTTTCCTGTCCCCTGAGCTGTTACCCTGCAGTGGGCACCACCTTGGCTCCCTCCAGGCCCTGCAGGGTTGTCATGGCGATTGGGAGGCACCTCTCGGGGCCCTTACATTGAAGAGCTGTCCCTTTGTCCAGGGACAATGGGGCCCTGAAGGACTGTTTGTGTGTCCGGCTCACTTTAATTACCTCCACGGTGAAGCCCCAGGAAGGGGGCTGAGTTCCAGCCTCTTCCTTGGAATGAGCTGAGCAGCTGAATATTTTGTTGCCTGAAAATGCTTGAGCCTGGATCCCCCGTTTAAGAAAAATCATTTATTTCACACCAGAAGATCTTGCGTTTTACGACTTCACCCTAATGGGTCAGAAATAAACGCTGAGAGGGACACGTGGGCTATCCTCGGTCTGCAGAGGGTTCAGAGCTAGCCCAGCTAATTGGTTTTAGAGCCAGCATTCTGTCCTCCCTCATCTTCTGTCCCTAGGAAGGGACACGTTCCCTCTCCCTCTGCATTGCTTTCAGCCGTCTGTGCTGCGTGGGAATGTGGCTTGCTGGAGGAGGCATGAAGATCCAGCTTTGTCACCTGCGCCCGTGAGCGGGCATTGGGCTGAATGCAGCAGGCGAGGGCACTTCGGGTCCTTGTTGCCCACTGGATGGGTCACTACGCGTTCAGTAAACATGTGTGCCGGGTCACTGACCAAGTCCCAGCCTCGTGGGTGTGGCCTTGCCATACCCCCACCATCCCTTTGACCTCTCCAGCTGTCCCCTCGCCAGCCCCCTCCTTCCAGTCCCTGAGGCCAGTCCTCTCCAGAGCCCCGCAGACCCTCTGTCACCTCACTCCCACGCTTACCGTCTGTCTCCCTCTCAGTGCTGTGGATGTCTTGGGTGCTGCAGGATCTTGAATGCACCCACCTCCTAGTCGTGACAATGCACAGCATCTCCAGACTTTGCCAAATGTCCCCACCCCTGTTTGACAGGACTGCCCTAGAGCACCCAGGAGTTCCTCAGGAGCCCTTCAAGGGTCCTGGTACACAAGGCTGGTGGGATTGGCTCAGGGCTCCCTAAGCTGTGACAGCACGGAGTGATCAGCAGCACAGCTGCAGAGCTGCAGCCCCTGGTCCTGTGTGGAGAGGGGGCTGCTCGCTCTGACCCCACCCTGGCTATGTGGTTGGGGTAGCTGTCACCTCCTCCGAGCCCTACTCCTTATCCACAGAAGGGAGTGGTGAGAGCTGCCTTGCTCTAGGATTTGGTCACAGAACACGCAGGGTGTCTGCTCCTCCCAGCCCCCCAGCCCCTTGCCCAAGGCAGACCCTGGGGATGCTTCCGGCTGATCAGGGATTGGGGGGGCCCAAGGCACAGGACACCAGGAGGCTGTTTGGCACTATGGCGACACCTTCAAAATCGAGCAGAGGAAACCTCTGAGTGCTGCGGTGTCCTGCTGGACATCGGTGGCCAGTGGCAAGGATGCTGGGAAGCGGTGATGGGTGAGGGTCACTGCTATTCCGGAGCCTTCCTGGGAACACGGTGGCTGCTCTTACCGTCTTAGCGGCTGGCCCGGTCAGGGAGGCAGCTGGAGCGGGCACAAGTGGCCGACCGCCCAGCCGGCCCTCCCTCTGTCGTCCTGGGTTCACAGACACAGGAGGAGGCTCAGAGTTTCGGAGAACTCTCCCAAACTGCAGGGTTTTCTCAGTGTATCCCATCGGGATGGCGTTATTTATAAACTCTTTAACAAGTTCATTCTTACACATTGGACATTTCTCCATTCCAGCCAAACTGAGACTCACACAGAGCCTTAGAAGGCAAACGAGCTGCAGCCTCTGGAACCAGGGTGGCCACTGGGCCAGGCGACCTCGGCGCCCAGGGAGCGGAGGCGGGAGGGACAGTGGAATTTGGCAAGTGAGCGAGGCCCTTTAGTGGGGAGAGGGGCCGGGCTGGTGAGAAGTCCCCACAACAAAAGGGCTCTTACAGGAGGGTGGGGAGGGGCCGGCAGGACCCCGGGTGTGGGGGGGACAGGGGTGACTGAGCTGTTGACAAGAGGACAGAGAGTCAGCAAAGCCGCCCGAGAAGCCAGTGTCCCCTCCCCCACCCCATGTCTCTCCCCCATTCCCCCACGTGCTTGTGAGCCCCTGCCCACAAGCAGGGGCCTCTGTGACAGTGGAGCTGCCTGCTCCCCGGAAGCTTCCATCCAGGGGGCCAGTCTGCACCCAAGGTTGGCTCGCACCTGTGGCTGGAGCTATGGCAGTGATGTGAGGGAATGAGCAGGTGGAAGGGGGTCTGGTCGGGCTGTCTGGGGCCAAGAAGGCTTCCTGGGGTCAGGACTGTCACCTCCACACATGCCAGTGGACCACTTGCAGGTGCCACAACCCCACTGGACACTTGGGATATCTGGACAGAGGGGACAGAGGGCCCTGCCCCCTGGCACTGCTGTTCCTCTGGGCTGGGAGTGGATGGTGACCATGCATGGAGCAGGAGTTCCCGATGGAGGGGACGGCTGTGGAGGCAGCAGATCAGGCTGCTGGGCCAGGTGGCGGGCAGAACATGGCCTCAAGCAACTGTTACTGAAGGTGATGCCAGGTACTGCTGCTTGGCCAGGGCCCCATCCTGGACTTCCCGTGTGCATCTGGTGCTCCCAAGCAGTACAGAGGACAGACGGCGGAGGAGACGCCTCCCATGGCCTCTGTTCTCTGCTATTGGGAACATCCTTCCAGAGAGATCTCAACCTCTGTCCACATTTGGATGGGGCATAGAGATCTTGAAATTAGATCCAAGTCCCGATTTCAGCCCGTTGCACTGGCATGCTTCACTGCAGAGCCTAGTGCCCTGAATACTGTTCCAGAATTAAATACTGGGTGTTCTAGAAGCACCTGCCTGCCTCTTCACCTCACGCATGCAACCAATCACAAAGTCTCATTAAATCTCCCTCCTGTATGTATGTCTCTTGAATTTGTCTTTCCTCTCTACTCTGCAGTAGAAGGCAGAGGACGAAGATTATGGGAAAAAAAGAAACTTCTCCCTGAAGAAGTGGTCTTAGAAATGGGTGGGAATTCCAGCAGGTGCGACACCTCTCTGGATTTGCTGGGACTTGGGGGCTGGGGTGGGGAGTAGATGGGAGACCTGGGGCAGTGCCTGGTTGGCTGGACACTTGGTGGCCTTTGATATGCAAGGGAGGCCTGGCCTGAGGACTGAGGGGGGATTGAGTCCAGGTCTGAGAAACTGAGGGGAGCAAAGAGAGTCTGAGGAGAAAGGGGGGCCTCCCCCCTTGGGCGGGCAGGGCTGCTGCTCACCCAGGTGCCAGGTGGCACTCCATGCTTGGAGGTGCCATGCCAGGTTTTCTGCAGATCCTTCTAGAACCCAGCGGTCAGTATTGATGCCTTTTTTGGAGGAAGGAAAGGATGGGAGGAATAGGTATATTTTTAAAAAATCCTTGACAATCTTATAATCAAAAAAGTAAAGCAGCCTGGTAAAAATTCAAAAGTGGGACGTGCATAAAGTGGGACAACGGCACTGTCTGGGTGTCCTTCCGTGCGTCTGCCGTGGGTGTGAACACGGGTGGGGCTCGCTTCCTCTTCACCCCCAGTGCCGCCTGCCTTTAAAAATGTGTCACGACAGACTTGCCACCTAGTGTGTGAGGACTCAGCTTTCTCTTTTAAATCTTCGTCCCGTTTTCCATCACACAGGTGTAACGCGATGGCACACGGCCAGTACTGGTTAATTGCATATTTGCTTCCAATTGTTTTCATATGGTTTTGCAGTGAGCGTTGATGCAGTGTGTGTGGTGTAACTTTTGAGGTTGTTCTGAATGATAAATTCCCAGAAGTGAAATTATTGGTGCTAAGGGATTGAGCGTCTTACAGTCTGATAACTCTGGTCAAGTGGCCTTAGGAAAGTTTGCACCGGTCTGCACGGACCAGCAGTGTACAGAGATCCTCCATACCAGGGCTCTTCAGAAAGCCTGTGGGAAAGTGGAAGGAAAAGGTATACAAATCTTTCCATGAACTCTCTCAAGACCCTCATTTGTTCCTCATCATTGGAGGGATTAATCTTTCACGTCTTTCCTAAATTATAAATGTCTCCTTTTTTTTGATTTTCATCTTTCTCTTTAGGGGACAGTGAACAGTTTTTCATCTGCTTCTCAGCCATTCCTGTGTCTTCCGTGAGTTCCAATCTACTTTTTCAGTTAGATTGTGTATTTCTTATTGATTTACATTTCTCTTTATATATTATGGATTTTGAACTTGTTACAAATATTTTCTGTAATTTTGATTTTTTTTTTTTAACCTCATGGTATTGTTTGCCGTGGAAGTCTTAAGTATTTTTTGCTGTGGAGACTTGGGCTTTCTCATTTATGGCTCTGCCTACCCTTGGACAAGTTGCCTTACTTCTTTGAGCCCTCGTTTCTGTTCCTTGAAGTCAGGACAGTGACACTGACCTCGTAGGGTTGTCTGAGGACTGAAGGAAAGGGTGAGGTGTAGCAGCAAGCCCCTGGGCCAGGCTCTGGCTGCTTGGATTCTCCTTGCTGGAAGTTGATGCAGTCGGTTGGGTTCACAGTTAATTCGGTTCTTTCTGGCAAGTCTTGGTAGCCTCCTGTGGTCACAGGGTGGGGTGGAGGGACTGTGGAATCCTCCCTATGTCCTTACCACCACGAGGGACAGATGGAAAAGGACTCCAAGCAGACAGACCTTCATGAAGAAGCAGACGTGAGTGCAGTCGCAGCTCCCATCCTGTGGGCTCAGTGTCCTTTCGGCCACCCAGTAATGTCTGGCACGGAAGGATCTCTGCAAGCAGGTGTGGAATCTTCTAGCACAGACTTCAGCTGACCTCCTGGCTGGAGTTCGACAGCAAAAAGCCTCTGTTTATTGAACACCACTAGCAGGTTGTGTTCCTGGGTGCTGGGCTCTGTTTCCAGGGGTGCAGGCTCTGAGCCTGCTGGGTTCTTAGGTCCTGTCCCTACTCTCTGTGGTATAGCTGAGCTGACCTCATCCATCCAAGGCCACGTATGTCACCAAGAAAGAGACTCCCCCCATACTGTTAAGTGTCAAAGCCTCCAGAGAGAGTGGGGACAGAGATGGGGACATGTCCCAGAGTCAGCCTTTGAAGTGTCTTTCAGATGCTAATCAAGTGCCCTGGGGTGCGGGTTCCCAACAGGGAACTGCTCCCAGGGTATAGACTCATGTGTAGCTCTCTTTCTGTGGGGAATTATTTTAAAGTCAATTATTCGTATACTACCTCTTACGGAGCGTGCGTTCTTCAAAAACATCCTGTTCCTGATTTGGGCCCAGGTTGTTCAATATTTAAAGCTAATGGGGAAAAAGTCAGAGAGAGGCAGGAGAGTGTGGGGATATGATCCTGGGGTTCGTATGTCACTTGCCTGGTGACCTGGGGTTTGTCACTCAACCTCGGTAAACCTCAGTTTCCTCAAGTGACTAACAGGGTGGCGGGACCTATTTCACAGGTGCTTGCAAAACACAGAGTGGAATGCTGACCACACCGCCAGGGCTGCAGGAGAGTCGCCTCTGTCACCTGTGATTTCAGTCGCCAATTTCCCAATAAAATATGCTGTCTTCTCCAGGGCAGTTTTCCAAGTAGTTGATAAAAGTGTAGTGAACTTTCTGTGCTCGATCAGAACAAGGTCCGTCGCATCACTGACTGCACATATCCCCGCTACCTCCCTGAATGATACAGGTCTGATATTTTTCTTTATTTTCTCTTCAAGTCAAGGAAGCTCACGACTGTGCCAGAGGGGATTAAAAAATATTAGGGAATTCTTTTGGGGAATTTACTCTTCAATTTCAGTTATTTCTCATCTGAGATATTCCAGTATCGAAGGGGGTGATGTTTGATTTTAAAAAATAACATTTTAGTTCCACCTTTGGAGGCATCTTTAACAATATGATTTAGGTGCGTGGCATGTGAACGGACTGCTGTTCAGCCTCATGACCTAGCACGCCTGGCGTGCACACAAGGATAGCTCTGCCCACTTAACGAGGAGACAGCCAGCCCCTGCCTTCCAGGCCAATTCCCAGTCGTGGCCGAGACCAAGGCTGTGAGGACACATTGGCAAGTTTTATTCTGCGGCTGCAGTGAAGGCCCACGAGTCGCCCAGAATACAGACCAGATACTTGCTATAAAGGACACTTTAAAAAATGGCATCTGACCAAAGGCCCACTGAATCATTGTTGCAAATTCCCCCCAAGATCAATAAGCACAGGTGTGGGCCAGCAGGGGCCTCTGTTCTTTCGTGACATGTTATGGGTGTCATTTACGCCCCCTTTAGAAGCTCCCGGAGCCCCGTCATTTTGCCAGTGGCCTTTGTGCTCGGCTCCCATTCAGCCCGCCCATCATCTGAATAAGCTCAGAGCCTCTGTCATTGTCCCCGTGGTTACCCATGGTTACCCATCAACCATCCGACTGCCTGGCTGCCAGTTTCCATGGTTACCGCCACCACTGTCACTGTGATCTCCCAGCCATGGGGGAGGGGCTGTCAGCAGCTCCATATAAAAGATCATCTCCAGCCAGCACTGAAACCTGGAGCAGAGTGCTAGAAACTGGCACTGGGGTTTTGCTACCACAATGTCGTGATGTCCTTTCCTCATATCCTACAGGGATGGCAAGCCAGCTTTCCTGAGAGAGCGCCTGGGCTGTGGGCGAGGGGCCGGGGTGGATCAGAGCAGGAGAGTCAGGACTAACAGAAGCCATCGGGCTCAGGAATGCAATCCTGTGTGCTGGGGACAGTGGGAGAGGTGATCTGCCGAGTCCCGAGCCAGGAGTGGCGGGAGGGATGCTCAGGGTGGTGGAGGAGGCTACAGGGGTGACAGCAGTGTGTTCTAGAGAGAGGAAGAGGCACGGTTTTGGCTTCTGGGAGGGGGATTTGCAGACAGTGGAGGGTTTTAAGCCCTACGGATTGGAAGGATCCAGAAGGGACTGGCCCAGGCCAGTTGGCACCTGCAGCATGGGGCTCCGGAAGGCGGAAGCAGAGGCCGCCGTGTGCAGGGCCGAGGCCTCGAGAAAGATCTGCGGAAGCGGGCTTCTGCGCCGGTGGACAGGTCACATTTGGACTCGGTCACATTACCAGCGTGTCTTCTAAGAGTGCTTGGCTAATTGACGTTCTTCTCCACGGGCACAAGCTTATTAATCTGTCTTCTCCAAGGGTGATGTGATCGGTGTCTACAATTGTTGCCGGCCCGGCCCGTGGCTCACTCAGGAGAGTGTGGTGCTGACAACACCAGGGCCACGGGTTCGGATCCCTACATAGGGATGGCCGGTTGCTCACTAGGAGAGCGTGGTGCTGACAACACCAAGGCCACGGGTTCGGATCCCTACATAGGGATGGCCGGTTAGCTCACTAGGAGAGCGTGGTGCTGACAACACCAAGTCAAGGGTTAAGATCCCCTTACTGGTCATCTTTAAAAAAAAATAAATAAGATAAAAATTTTGCCAGTTTGGTGGGTGAAAGGCGGCCCGCTGTCTTGGTTTCCCCTGGCTCCGCTTCCTGCGGGGTGGAGCTTCTTTTCGGATGTCTGTCGCCCGTTGTCTTTCTTTTGGGGCCTGCCAGTTCCTGTCCCGTCTTACTCCTGCTTTGTGGGTCCCGCTTTGGGGTTGAGCATTCCTGAATCCAGGAGTGTAACACTGTCCTGTGTTTTGCTTTCGTGTTTTCACAGCCTCGTCTTCCTGTCCTGCTGCTCTTTGAGTTAACTTGGGGGTGATAGTTTGTGGGGAAGCTTCGTCTTCCCACTTGCCTCAGAGTCTTTTCTTTGAAGTCCCTGCCCCCTGCCCCGAGATGCTGCCTTTATCACGAACTGCGTTCCACAGCCCCAGAAGAGGAACAGCCCCGTCCTGTGTGGCGGTGTGTTCCTGTCCCACACCACCGTGCCGTTGTCACCACTGTGACAGTCACGCACATTCTTTTTCTTTTTTTTTTTTTTTAAGATGACTGGTAAGGGGATCTCAACCCTTGGCTTGGTGTTGTCAGCACCACACTCAGCCAGTGAGCGAACCGGCCATCCCTATATAGGATCCGAACCCGTGGCCTTGGTGTTATCAGCACCGCACTCTACCGAGTGAGCCACGGGCCGGCCTGAATCACACACATTCTGACAGTCAGTGGAGACATGTCCTCCCAGGGTTCTTTTTCGTTTTCTTGGGTCCTCTCTTCCATGTGAGCTTAATAAATACATTATGAATGTCTGTTGAATTAGAATATCCTGTAGGAATTTTGGTGTGAATCATTGTGTTTATGGATCACTTCACATAGTGGGTTGAATAGTGGCATTCCCCCTTCCCACAAAAGATGTGCCTACCCAGAACCTGTAAGTGTGACCTTATTTGGAAAGAGGGTCTTTGCAGATGCAGTGCAGTTAAGGTAAGGGTCTTGGGATGAGATCATCTGGATTAGGCTGGGTCCTAAATCCAATGACAAGTCATTTTAAGGGAAGGGACAGGGAGAGGACACAGATACAGGGAAAAGAGGAAGCATGAAGAGGAAGCAGAGATTAGAGGGTGGCAGCCACAAGCCAGGGGATGTCAAGGACTGCCAGCCACCACGGGAGCTGAATGGGGCAAGGAGCAGGTGTTCCCTCAGAACCTCTGGAAGGAACACACCCCTCCCACACCTTGATCTCGAACTTCTAACCTCTGCAACTGTGAGAGGATAACTTTTTCTTATTTTAGCCCACCGAGATTCTAGTGATTTGTTACAGCAGCCATAAGAAACTAATACACTTTGGGGAGAAATGATATCTTTCCAGCATTGTTTTTCTATTTAGAAACATGGTATATACTATGGGTGGAATGTGTCCTCCAAAAGTTCATGTGTTGGGGCCGGCCCGTGGTTCACTCGGGAGAGTGCGGTGCTGATAACACCAAGGCCACTGGTTCGGATCCCATATAGGGATGGCCAGTTCACTCACTGAGTGAGCATGGTGCAGACAAAAGTTCATGTGTTGGAAACTTGATCCCCACAATAACGGTGTTAAGAGGGTGGGAAATTCCATTATGGTATTTGGAAGGTGGGCCCTTTGAGAGGGGATTGGTGCCCTCGTAAATGGATTGATCCATTCATGGAGTAATGAGCTTTGGGTGTGGACTGATGGCTTTATAAGGGGCACATGAGAGAGCTCTTCTGACTCTCTCACCGTGTGATACCCTGCATTGCCACGGGACTCTATCAGAGAGTCACCACAAAGAAGGCCTTCACCAGATGTGTCCCCTGGACCTTGGACTTCCCAGCTTCCCAAACTATAAGGAATAAGTTTCATTTTCTTATAAATTACCCATTTTAAGAAAACGGACTAATACAGTGTATTTCTTCATTTCTTAATGTCATTTTTTATGTACTTTAGTAAAGTTAATCATGTTCTTCACATATAGACTTCATTTGAGGCTCATTTCTAGGAATTTAAAGTGTTTTGTTATGATAGGGATTCTTTTTTCATTATTTTCATTATTTTCCCACTGGCTTTTGCTGGGTGTCGAAAAGCACTAAATTTTTGTTTGATGGTTTTGCACCTGGCCACCTTACCGAGCTCTCTTATTAGTTAAAATAATTTCTCAATTGATTTTTCCAGGAGAGCTATCATATCGACTACGAGTAATGTAGGATTTATTCTTTCCTTTCATTTATTTTATCTCTTCCTTTTTTCCTGGCTTGTTTTGTGGTCAGGTGGTTTTCTTAGCCTGTCACATCCTGTGCAGCCCCTGTTCACAGAATTCTTACCAGCAAAATTAGGATCTCCCAAGTGAAGTCCAAAAGCTGACTCTTGATGAAAGACTTGTGGAGACACTAGTTGTTGGTAATAAGTTAGTGTGTGTGAAAATTTAAGGTATTCATTTGCTCAGTCAGTATTCACTTAGTTTCTACTACTTGCCAGACTTTGTATTAAATCCCTGGTGTATAACATTGTACAGGAAGTCTTAGCCAGTGCAGTAAGACAAGAAAAAAAAAATAGGTATAAATAAAGGACAGCATGAAATAACACTGCTGTTATTCACAGATGATATGATTGCATACAAAGAAAATCTAAAAGTATGCAAATAATTAAAATATTAAGTGTGTTCAACACGATTGCTACATACTTAGTTATTATAAAAAATCAAATGTGTTTCTGTGTACTGGCAGAGAAGGGAAATTGAAATGAAATATATTTTTTATAATATCATAAAAAGATCCAATAAACAGGAATAAATCTAGTAAAAGATGGGCAGGAAACTACAAGATGTTACTGAGAGAAATTCAAGAAGACCTGAGTAAATGAAGGGCTTAACCATGTTCTTAAATTAGAAGATTCAATATTATAAAGATGTCATTTCATCCTAGAGTGGTGCATAGATTCAGTGCAATGCTAATCAACACCCACAGGATTTTTAGGGAAAATTTAAAAAATCGACAAGCTGATTCTAAAATTTACATACAAATAAAATTGGCCAAGAGTAGCCAAGACGACCTTGAAGAAGAGCGAGGTAGGAGGACTTGGTTGGCTAGATGTCAAGGTTTATTATAAAGTTATTATAATTAAGAGAGTGTTTAAATAAGGGAGTAGCCAAGGATAGCCAGATAAGGCCAGGGGAACAAAATAGAGAGGCCAGGAAACAGGCTCAACATGTTTAAAAGTGTAACCAATCAAGTAACAAGGAATAAATAAAGAAATTATAGAGCTGAATTGTACTCTGTGAGGATGGGTTTTGTGTCTGCCTTTTTTTCCGAAAATACTTCATTCTGAGTACTCTCTCATGACCTTTTTTCCAGTTTACTAACTTTCTTGTCAGCTGGATCTAATCTATTCTTAAGCCTATCTGTTGAGCTTTTAATTTTGGTTATTGGGTTGTTCAATTCTAGAACTTTTGTGCTATTTTTCTGGCCTGACATGTTCTTTTCTATTGTTGGTCTCTAATGAAATTCTCAGTCTTGTCTTTTATCTTTTTGAACATGGTGAACATAGCAGTTCTGAGGTCTGTGTTTTATACCTCCTCCGTTGTCTGTTTCCTGTTGTCTCAGAGTGTCTGCTGATTTTCATTTGGGTGGTCATGTCTCCTTGTATGCCTGGTTATTTTTTATGTGCTGGACATTGCATTATCATAATTGTTTGTAGGAAAAACATGAGGCTTAGGATGCTGTTATCTTTCTCCTGAGAGCTTTATGTTGGGTTTTGGTAGGTGCCAGAGGTACTAGAGATCTGGGTCACCATCATTATTAGGAATGGACTGCTGTTGCTAGTAGCAGCTAATGAATGTCTTATTCAGCATGGACTGTGATTGGGGATGCTTTTCAATGCCTAGCCCTTGGCCCCTTTTATAGGTGAGCCAGGGACACGTAAGTTTTCTGTATTGCTATGCCTGGCACAATCTCACAAAAATGCGCTGTAGCTTACCTGGTGGATATAATCATCGCTGATCATGTTTGTTTCCATGAAAAATGTGGTCTGAGTTGCAGAATTTTACAAACTGTTTGTGAACGGGGGCTTCCTGCAGGCTTGTTCTTGGGAAATGATGCAGTTTATTTGCTAAGTTACACATATGGATAGCCCATCGGTAAATGAGATAGTGGTAGGGCCTAGGCACTGTTTCCTGCCGAGTAGGATCTTTTCTGCTTCTAATACAGTTAGCAGAGATTTGCTGGGAGTGTTAGAGCCCCTGTCACTGAATAGACCCAGAAAACACAGATAGGGTCACCACAGGGCAATCTAGGACTTCTCATTTTTAACCACCAAGGATTAAGGGTGTTAAGATCTAAAGAATTAAAGTTACTGCAATTGTTTTATGATATCTCAGAGAGACATATTGCAGCCAGCTGATGCCAGAAATCTCTGTCTGTGGGCACTCAGCATCCGAACATGATGTGTCCTGAGGGTCTGGAATGTTCTCTGCTTCTGGAGTTGCCATGGCAGCTGTGGGGCACCGCTTCTCTGCCTGGCTGCTCTTCATGACTTGCCTGCTGGGCTGAAATGTCCTCTGCGCCTGTTATTTGTAACCCATTATCCCTTTCTGCACCAGGAGATCCAGCTGTCAGTCAGCATGCCTTAGACACTCAGTCTGTATGTCTCTGCATGTGCAAGTAGATTTCATCCTTTCCAGCAGAGCTCTCAAGGCATCATATTTTTTAAAGTATAGAACAAATCCCCTAACTGTTAGGGGTCTCTGTCCTAAGCCCTTCTCAATCCTGGCCCAAGCGTGTGGTCTCTCAAAAAAAGCAGCAGCAGCGAGCTCAAGAAATGGCATCACTCCCCACTGCTGCATTCTCTACCTTGTAACCAAGGCACTGCTTGAAAATGGAGAGTCATCCTGGGACTTAACTCGGGAAGAAGCGTGCAAGGCGTAGGCTTCCACCAGCTGTTGTGTGGCTTGTCAGTAGCCTCCAGCATGGGAGAGAAGAGGAGCAACATTCTTGTCTCTGGTGGGCTCAGTGGAGCTCCCCAGACCTGCAGAGAGCCGGCCCCACCCAGCCCGGCAGGCCCTGCACACCTGGGCAAGGGTCCCCAATGGTGGTTGCTTATGGTTCTTGCAAGCACCTGGGCACCCAGACGCCAGGAAGTCACTCCCACCCAGTTGGTCATTCTGCCCCTGAACAGGCACTGGAGCCCAACATGCTTTGCAGCCAGAGGAGCTGCCAGCACCTCCCACGCCCTGTGCTTGGGAGAGGGAAGCACAGGCAGAAACAGAGGCAAGGACAGTGCCCAGCAGCCCACGGCTGGCTAAAAAGGAGGATTTGGTTTAGGTTATTCGCTAATTTCCCAGGGAAATTTCAAACATTTTCCATGTTCTTTTTGTCTACCTTTTAATCCTTTGTCCCGTTACTGGAGCCTGTTTCTAATCTGGAAGAAAATACATCCATGGAGGAACAACACAGGCTGCTGCTGGTTTTTAAAACAAAGGAGTAAGTGATTTTTGGAAAAGAGAAATAGAGAGGTCGTTTTTGTCCATAACTGGAGTTAGTCCAGGAAGACTTTGTATTGGGAATTAAAATAGGGCTGTGTTTCTGAGTGAGAATCACATGCCCCCGTGTTGTTGGTCTGTGTGAACAACCCATAAAGGTGACTATAACCGTGGCCGGCTGTCGCATTTCCGAGGACTGTATAATGAGGAGTGGAGCTTCTGTTTGAAACGAGACTGGCCTTTGAGCTTGGAGATCTGTCTGCCTGGCACGTGGCTGGCTCTGTTCCTGGAGGGGTGACTGGGGGTCCTGGAGCCTGGGGAGCACCCTGGAGTGGACGGCTGGCTTCGGCCATCATGGATCCCAGAATCCCCACCATCCCCTTCTCTCCCTTCTGCCTCCACAGTGTCCAGCCTGTTGTCAGGACAGTCGGTCCCTGTGTGTGTTGTTACCCGGCTTGCCCAGCCTTTGCGGGGCACAGACAAGGTACTGTGCAACAGACACAGCGTGCAGCCTAGAGGCCTTACTTACCTGCACGTATGAAGAAGAATAGAGTGACTTAATTTTTTCCCTTTTGGCCAGTTTACAGGAAAAACTTTTAAAAAATTACTTTCTGGGTGGGTTTCTTTAGTGTAGTGGTCCTCAGGTAGGGTGATTCTGCCCCCAGGAGGCCTTTCATGATGTCTAGAGACATTCTGATGGTCACAACAGGGGGGCTGCTCCTGGCACCTAGCAGGTAGAGGTGTGGGGTGCTGCTCAGGGTCCTGCAATGCCCGGGATAGCTCCACACACAGGGAATGATCCCATCCAGCACGTCCATGGTGCCCAGGTGGAGAAGCTGCTGTAGAAGATCTGCTGCATGTGGATTTCAGCAGAGCCCTTCCTTGTGCTGGTGGGTGTGCCCCCCGTCCAGCGGTTGAGCTGAGCTCTGCACCCTGCATGGAAGAGGCAGTGAGTGGGCCACACTGGGCGGCACATGGAGCCGGAGCCCCTGGAAGGACATAGGTTTGCATTTTGGCACATCGTTATCCAGCCACGTGACCTTGGGCAAGTCACTTTATTTCCTGACCCCCTCTAAGGCCTGGTCTGTAGAGCAGGGAAAATGAACCCTGCACGGTAGGACAGTTTGGAAGATCAGGATGAAGGACCTAGAGCGGGTCAGGCCAGGCTGTTTCTGAGAGCACGCAGCGAAATGGGGACAGGCTGTTGCAGTGGCTGTGGCAGTTTGGTTTGTAGATTTTTGTTTTAAAAGCATCCCCGACCCTTTCCGTGTCTGCACACTGTGTGTGAAGTGGCCAAGGTAGGCCTCATGATGTAACTGTTCCATATACTTCCCTCCCAGGTTGTGTTTAAAAAGTGCTTCTTAAGGGAGATGATTATGGCCCTAGAGTGCACAGGTGACCGTCTCTTCATTTGTCTGTGATTGTAACCTGAAGCATGGTGGGTGGAGGGAGGCCACAGGTAGGGATTTCCCAGAGTCCAGGTTTCCTCCCCAGCTCTGTTAGAATCTCTCTGGTATCTCCTCAGATGTAAATTGGAGTGCGGGACCCTGTGAGTCTGAGGGTGTCTTCTGGCTGGAGGAGACCAGGACCCTAGAGCAATACTCCAGGTGGATGTGCCGTGTCCAGTGACGTAGCCCTTTGCACTTCAGAAAGTTGGTTCTCAGAGTTTTCCAGTTGTTTGTCCCCTGCCTCCCTTTTAATTATGAATTCTACCTTGTGTTGTGCCTTTGCTGCTGTGACTCAGTGTAGGCTGTTGGAGGTGTCTGTGCGGCTGTCTGGCTGCTTTGCTGCTCAGAGATTTCTTCCACTAAATACCCTGCTTCATAACTTTGGGGTTCTGCATTTAATAAAGCCCTCCAGCATGGACATGGTTTAGCCAGGTTCTTTGCTAGTTCATAGCAAGGGTGACTTGCTATAGTTTTCAGTTGGCTCTTCCCCATTCTATCTGGGATCTCCTTGGGGTGGCCTTTGCAGTCCATGTTTCTGTTAGCATTCTGATTGCCACTGTTTGACCAGTCTCTGGAAGGTTCCAGACTTTCCCTGGTCTTCTTATCTTCTAAACCGTCACCAGAATCCAGGCTTTCTCTAACTTGCTTCTCTGAATTCTTCCAGCCTCGTCCCTTTGCCCAGTTTCACGGCAGCTTCCACATTTTCTGGTGTTTGATGTGGGTAGCACCCCACTTCTGGTACCATTTCTTATTGGTTCATTTTCCATTGCTCGTAGCAGAGTACCTGAAACTGGATAATTATAAAGATGTTTATAGTGGAGGAGTCCATGAGTGTGTGGGGACAGGTGTTATATGGGAACACCCTATATTTTTCATTCAATCTTGCTGTGAACTTAAAACTCCTATGCAAAATAAAGTCTGTTAAATTAAAAAAGAAAACTTCTCAGAAATTGGGTCACTTGGTCATCCCTTCAGCCCCATGAGGTGGGCATGATAGATATTTCCACTGCCCAGGGAGGAGGCTAAGACTAGCTGGAGACGGGCTTGCTTTCACACTAACCAGGCTGGGCAGCCCTTCTAGACCCAGGACCTCATTGTTCTTGCAACCTGGAGGCCCCAGAGTGCAGGAAAGACGAGCATTTTCCTGGCAGAGTCAGACCTGCCCCCAGGAGCCTGGTCCAAGAGAAATTCAGTTCTGTCTGAGCAGTGGCTCCATTCAATCCTGAGTTAGGGACAGGCCAGGGCCACTGGTGTCCCTTGGAATTTAAGCAGCAGCCGTCTCTGCAGTTGGAAGGGGCATGGGCAGAGACGTCCCGGTGTCAGCAAATGCTTCATGTGGTGATAAATTACGGTTTGCTCTCCACCTGGAGCAGGAGGGTGGGAAGGCCGAGCTCGGGTTAATGGTTAAAAGCATCGCTGTTAGAGAGCACAGTGCCCACCACACCGCTGGGCCAGGAGGATGTAGCCCTGAGATAATTACCAGCCTGCATGTTGGTTGTGACGACGAGAGGAACTGGGAACCACAGAAATTTGTTGGTTTAAGATTCCAAGCAAAGCAGAGGCATTTAGGTATCCTTAAGATAGACTAGAAGCTGAAAATAATGATTTGCTTCGGAAGAACGAAATGCTGCCATTATTCTGTACGACCAGCAGCAGAGCGGGCAGCCCTGGGCTGTGGGTGTGGGTGCCTCGGGGGATCTGAGCCAGCTTAGCCCTTCCTGCCGCCTTGACCCCAAAACTGCAGCAGGAGGGACTCACCGCTCTTTCTGGACACTCTCCACTGTGGAGCTAGGGGTGGCATTTGTTCCCTGTGTGTCCTTCAGCCAGGCCCGCATGGGGCTGCCCAACCTCTCAGGCCTGTGCTGAGTCCAACCCCTCTTTGGGTGATTCAAGCTGTGTCCCCACTGAACAGTCCCACTGACCTCACATGTGTACACATGTACATGCTTCATTGGCACCACCATGGACCCTCCTTTGTATGCCTACTGGCCTGTAGGTGAACTGTGTGGCTCTGGGTTCAGGAGCAGGGAGGGCTTGGTTCTCTAGCAGCTCTCTCACATGTGTCCCCTAGAACTTTGCCATGTCCCCAAGAGGCAAAGTGCAGAGAGCGTGGGCTTGCTGTGCAGTGCTGGCTCTGGGTGCCTTGGTGGTGGGGGGGGCACCTACAGCTCACATGGTCACAAGGTTCAGTGAGCTAACAGGACAGATTACCAGCCTAGAGCAGGTGCTGACCACAGCTGGTTCCTGCCTTCGCGCAGCTGCTGTCCTGCCTGCAGAGCCCTCTTCCTGAAACTGAAGCAGGGCAGGCCCTACCCAACCACACCCCCAGTCACAGCCTGGACTCCCTCCCCTACACCCCCAGTCACAGCCTGAACTCCCTCCCCCATGGCACTGAACACTCTGCAATTGTCTGGCCCTGTCTGTGTTCCCACCAGGCTGAGGACACCTTGAGGGCAAGGCTGTGGTTTTTCCCTCTTGGCATCCCTAGATCTTGGCCTGGCACAGGGAGGGCTGCAAATATTTGTTCAATTAATGAGTGACGACAATTTTAATTAGAGTTTCTTTGAGTTTAGGTTTCAGATTAGAATCTTTAAAAAGACATAATACCAAATGATTTTAATTATAGGTGAATCGTAAATGGAGTCAGCTGCAGTAATTACTACGAGAACTTTTTTTTTCAGGACCCTTGGGGTACTCTAAGAGGAAAATCCAATTTGTTACTTTTAAGTCATCTCTTAATCACTTAATAACAGGATATTTGATATTAGATTAATCTCCTCCATCTGTTCAGACCCATGCTGAAGACGCCACTGAAGGGACTGGAGCTGGTGTTCTCCAGCGGAACCTCAGGGTGGGGGGTGCGTGGAGTGGAGAAGGTGCACGGGGTGGAGGCCCTGGCCGCACGCACAGTAGGTGCTCAGTAAATGTGTGAACTGCAGGACGGGGACATGCAGGAGGCAGGGAACAGAGGCCAGGTCGACTGCGCCTTCCGGGAGCAGAATGCTGCTGGGTCAGGGTGGGGAGCAGGGGCCTGGGTGCAGCTCAGAAGACATTCTGCGTGGCCTGTGTCCTGACATGCGACTTTAAGAAGAACCTGAGATGTTGGAGCAAATGAGGAGCAGGTTAGAGAGGTCCATGAGAAGTGCCTTCGTAAAGCGGCCGCAGCAAGGCCGCAGCAAGCAATGCCAACAAAAGCTGGTTCACAAGAGCAGAGCAGGGGACGCCGCCTGCTGCGGTTCTAGCCCCTTCCCCAGCTGGTGGAGGTGCCGCGCGGGTACTCGCGTGTCCCTGATGCCACGCCGGGCCAGCGGGCGGGTGAGAAAGTGGCAGCACGGACGGAGGTGGGAAGGGAGCCTGTCGGCCACCTGTCCTCGAGACAAGCTTTTGCTCCTGGCAGTCTGGGGATGCTCGGGCGGGCGTAGGGTGTGTTATGAAAGGGAGGTGTCAGGCGGCCAGATTGCACTTTCAGTTCCACTTGTGACATCCCTCTCTGCCTGCCAGGCAGCCTGCCGCCCACAGCCCGGTCCGGCCAGAGGGGTTTGCGCCTCTGCTTGGGCCTCCGGCTCACTTAGCAGCAGGGAAGGCGGAGGGGGCCGCGGAGCCGGCGTGGCGGGGAGGGCTGGCCTTGCAGGAGAGCCCGGTGCCGAGGTGAGAAAGAGTTTTTGTTCCAGCCTTTAAATGCTGGAAACTAATTTCACCATCTGGAGGTGGGAGGAAAAAAGGCCTGAAAGAAGTAATTAAAATACTCAACTGCAGAAAAACATTTAAGCCATAGTAAAGACAAAAGAAAGGACGCTCAAATGCACACTTTCTCTCCTTGCTGAGAGTTTCGTGTTCACGAGGACGGGGACGGCTGGGTCATTTTTCTCTCAGGCTCCCTCCACGGGAGTGTCTAGTTAACAATCGAAAACGACTTGTGTCTTATTTTTCTAGTATCATGCTAAATCAGTCTTTTGAAATTTAGGACTGGAATTTTCTTAGCAAATATTTAACTAGAAAAAATTCCCTGCTTTTCTGTTCTCAGCTGTAACGAGGTAGGTTGCAAGTTAATAGATGTCTGGGCCAATATTTGATCTTTTCCCCAAAAGAAAATGATTTGTCGTCTAGTCACCATATTGGGGGGAAGGTTCCTGGGAGTAATGAAGATGATGTAGTTGTTCTTGGTGGGTGTTTGTTTCCCCACTGATGGTGGGGGGCCTGGGCAGGTGTTTGCCACCCCCTCGGCACCTGGGTGATGGCCATGGGGATGTTGGGGGACAGAGTTCCCCTGCCTGATCAAAGGGGTGCTGCAGGGAGTGCAGGAGGGCCCGTCAGGGTGTGTAATGGTGGCTGTCCCCTGCCCAGGGAGTCCTGGGCTGCCCCCAACTCTGTGACTAGAGGAGCTAACCCACCAGGAGGCCAGGGGCTTAGTGTAGCCTCTCAGTGGCATTTGCATTTCAAAGAGGTCTCAATGACATTATTCTGGAAGGGATTTCAGGGCCCCCAAGTGGGGAAACATTGGGGGCCAGGAGGGGTGGCCCTTCCAAGTCCCTCTCAGATGCTGTGCCCTCCACTGCTAGAGGAAGTCTGAGCCTGTGGGAGCTGCCGTGTGCTGGATTGCACTGCAGGGAATGACCAGGCCCCTGTCAGTGGCCTTGCTGGGGCCAAGCAGCTGGGGCTGGGGGCCATCCGATGCCAGGTTTGCTGCTCCATCCTCCATCGCAGCTGGTCCACCCAGCAGTGACCTTTCTCTTCCCCTGGTCCTCTGGATTTCTGGGCTGATGGCCTTGGGCGTTGCTCTTACAGGTGAGCCTGGGAACCCAGGGGATGTTCTGTGCTCAGTGTAATTGACAGTGGTGCCTGCTTACCTGGAGGCGGGGGATGTGGCATCTGATGCTGTGGGTTCCAGTCGCCTGTGTTGTTACACCTCTGCTCCTAAATAGGTACAAATTACGGGTATTAGACAGCCTTGCGGCTCCTGTCCTCATTAAGCCTCTGTAGTTAATAATTATTTTCTCTCCGGAAAATGTTTCTGTGACACAGCTGAGCAGACACGTGGGGGCTGCCAGGCCCCTCTGTGCTGTGGCAGGAAGGTTGCGACCTGTGTCCCCAGTAGTCCCTGAGCCTCTCCAGGCTGCAGGTTCCTCGTCACTGGGGTAGTGGAATCTGCTCTGTCCACCTCTCTGGGTTGTCGGAGAAGCAAAAGTGCTAATAAATGGCAAGAGGACAGACTGACCTGGCTCTTCAAACCCTCTCAGAAGTCTGGGAGGTAGGAAATCCAGTCATCCTGGTTTTCCTGATGAGGAAAGTGAGGCACAGATAGATCTAAGTAACTTGCCCAAGGTCACAGAGGAAGTGGGTGGAAGAACAGACTGTCCCTTCGTCACGGAAGGAGCCTTGTGAACTGAAGTTCAGCGGGTGGCTTTTGGTCCCCAACTTGCACCATGTCTTGGGAGCATTCCACACAGGTGACCGTGTCCTTGGCCGGCTGGCCCAGGTATCAGACCCTGGACCTTGGTGCTGTTAGCACCATACTCTAAGCAGCCGAGCTGCCCAGCCAGTCCTCTTACCTGCCTTCCCCGTCCTGAAGCTGTCCTGTTCCCCCCCACAGCCTCGTCCTCTCCACCTGCCCTGCCATGCACAGGCCCCTTGGGTTCAGACCTAGGCCTCCCCTCTTCCTGCTGTCCCTGGGTGACCTCACGCACTCCCACAGCCATTGGCGTCTCCACCTGGATCAGGCTCTGAGCACCAGACCTGCCATCCAAGAGCCCCTCTCAACCAGGACGTGTCACAAACACTTGGAGCAGGTTGCCAGCGCTGTGCCACAACCCTCCCTAACTCGGCTCTAGAAGCATCGGCCATTTCATTCTGCTGGATTCTGTAGTCAGGAGCTCTGACAGGCACAGTGGGGATGGCCTGTTTCTGCTCCTTGATATTTGGGGCCTCAGCCAGTGGTGACTGAATGACTGTGACAGACTCAGAGGGCTGGGGTCTGGAATCTTCTAGAGCAGGGGTGTGGCCTGGGGATCAAGTCCAGCCCACAGCCAGTTTCTGTAAATAACATTTCATCAGAACACAGCTTCTGCTCCATGACTGCCATCTGTGCTACATGTGTGACCGTATGGCCTGAGTGGCCTACACAATTTCCTGTACGGCCCTTTGCGGAAAATGTTTGGCAGACCCTGATCTAGAACCTCCGCTCGCATCTCGGGGCCTGGGCTGGGAGGACTCTAGGGCCGGGCTGGACAGGGAGCCCCACATGTGGCCTTCCCTGCACCTGCGCTTCTTACAGCCTGGCAGCTCGGTTCCGAGAGGGAGCTTCTCAGGACCCGTGTCCCAAGGCACAGCTGCGTGGAAGCCGAGTGGCCTTTTATAAAGCAGCTCTTGTTGTCACACGGCAATACTTTGCCCTTCTCTGTTGGCTGAAGCCTCCCCAGGCCCACCCAGATTCAAGAGGAAGGGGACACAGGTCTCACCTGTTGGTGAAAGGATGTCAAAGCATTTGTGACCCTTTTTTAGAACGACCACATCCTTTAAACTCCTCATCTCTACCCCAGACCGACAGATGACCTCGCCCCCCTCCCGTTTCCTGTCTCCGGGAACAGAGCCCCGATTCAAGCCAGAAACCCTGACGCTGCCTCTTTCCCCAACAATCGTCCTCCCGTCCACCCCCACTTCATTTAAAAAGTTCTGTTGTTGTTCGGGAATAGTTCAAATATATGAGATGATATAACACGCACATGTATGTGGTATAAAGGGTAGCAACAAACACGGGCGTGTCCACACCGAGTATATTCTGTAGGAGCGTTCACGTCCCTGAAGCCCTCCGTGTGCCTCCCTACTCATGTCCCTCTCCTGCTGCCAGGGGAGTTTCCACTGATTTTTCCTTTGCTTTTCATTTTGGTTCTCTGGCATGGGGTGTCAGCTCTCATGTGTACACTGGTTCTTAGTCCTCATCTGCTTTTCCAAAATCCTAAAGCTCTGAAAATCAAAGTGAGTTTTGCAAAAATTCATTTGGCAGCAATACCTGCCCCACACCAGCATGAGACTGCTGACAGTTTCATCCTACTTAGTGAGAACATTCCCGTGCTTGGCTGCAGAAAGATTAGCGTTTGATTGTGGGATCTGCTGTTGTATAAGATGATATGTGTACTGTTCCAAATTCCAAAAATTCTGAATTCTGAAACTGCCCAGGTCAAGGATTCTGGAGCTATCTCCTTAAGTTGTGTCTTTTTCCGGAGCTGAGATAAACGGCCCTGTACCATGTGTCCGCATTTGCAGCCGCCTCTTTCTCTCAACGTCCATGCTGGTGTCCCAAGTTGTAGTTCATTCATTTTCACGTTGTGGGGTCTTCCAACCTGTGACTGTACCACACTCGGCCGATCTGTTCTGCTGCACGGGCATCTGTGTGCGTCTCCTAGTGCAGGCAGGCAAGGCTCCCCAGTGTACACACCCCATGTGGAGTTGCTGGCCTTTGGGCATGGTGACATTCCGCTTCGTTAGGTGACTCCAGTTGCTTTGCAGAGTGGCTGGGGCAGTTCATATTCCCCTTGTCCCTCATCCTTGCTGTCACTTGCTGGTGTGCGACTTCTTCATTTTTGCCAGTCTGTTGGGTGTAAATGGTATCTCATTGTGATTTTGGTTTGCATTTCTTGGATTGCTAATGGTGTTGAGCATATTTTTATTAGTTTTAGGGTCAGACACCTTCCAGTTTGTGGCTTGTCTCTTCATTAGTTTTCTTTAATAAAATTCTTGATTTCAGTGTAGTCGCAATCACACATTTTCTTCCTTTATAATAGTGTTTTGTGCATCTTGTTTAAGAATTCCTGAAATAATTCATTGGAGATTATAAACGTAAGTTTGTATGATCTCTTCTAAGATAGGCTTTGCCCTTCACAGTCAAGTCCTTAATTTACCTGGAATTGCTTTTTGTGTTCGGTGTGAGGTAGGGACCCGATTTCACCTTGCCCCTCACGTAGAAAACCGATGGTCTCAGGACCATTTGTGGAGTGGTCGCTCTTTTCCAGTTGCCGCCTGTCATGTACCGTGTTTTTGCATGCGTGTCCAGCTGTTTCTGGGCACTCTCTGCCGTCGGTCTCTCGTTCTGCTCCCTGCGGGTCCTCTCCTGCGACCATAGATTAGGATTAGCACTGACACGTGGTACGATTTGTGGGTCCTTCCCCTTTTCCTCTGGGGGTGCCTTGGCTCTTTGTGGCCTGTAGGTCTTCCATAAAGATTAGAGAATTATTTCACAAGTTCCCTATGAAGGACCCTGTAGAGATTTTGATAAGAACAGCAATAAATCTATAAATCAGTCTGAGGAGAATAGATACCTTTTCCATACCAGCTCTTCCTATCAGTGAATATGGTAAAGTTCTCCGGTGTTTAGATCTTCTTTACTTCTGTCAATATTTTATATTTTTATGTATAAGGCGCTTCTGTGTCTTTTATTAGATTTATGGAGTGCAGTACTTTTTGCTACTGTCATAGATGATATTTTAAAGATTATGTTTTGTGAGACTTTGTGACTGGTATAGGAAATGCATTTGATTTTTCCGTGTCGATCTCTCTAGCCACCTTGCTAAATGCACTTGCGCATGCTGACGATCTGTGGAGCCCTGGCAGTTTTGTTTGTTGACGGTGTGTCATCTGTGAATAGTGACATTATATCTTCTTCCCTGCCGATCTTCATACCATTCGTTCATCCATTCATTCATCCGTCGCTGACTTGGGCCTTGTACAATATGGGATAGAAGTGGTGAAAGTGGGTGTCTCAGTAAGTATGATGTTTGCTGTAGCATTTCTATGGATGCCCTTAATCATTTTAAGGAAGCGTCTGTCTCTTCTCTGTTTGCCAAAAGTCCTTATTCTGAATGATTGCAGAATTTTATTGAATCTTTTTGTTTGCTTATGGAGATGCAAATATACTTTACTTTTTGGTAAGTGTGGTGTATTATGTTAACACAACTTCTGATGTTAAATTCCTGAGATAAATCCGTTTTGGTCTTGGTATATTGTCTTGTTTAACACATTATTAGATTTGGTTTGCCTTTTTGTTTTTTAAAGAATTGTTTCATTTATGGTCGAGAGTGACTTGGCCTGTGATTTTTCTTCCTTGTACTCCTCGTCTGACTTTGGTGTCAAGTGACCTCACAGGATGGGGTGTTAGTTTTCTTTTGCTGCTGCATTACAATGAGTTACCACAAACGTGTTGGCTTGAGACCACACACATTTATTCTCTTGCAGTTCTGTAGGTTAGAAGTCCTGCGTGGGTGTCAGTGGCCTAAAGTCAAGGTGCGGGCTGGGCCGTGTTCCCTTTCCAAGGCTCTGGGAGAGAATCTTTCCTTGCCTTTTCTGACTTCTAGAGGCACCACATTCCGTGGCTCGTGGCCCCTTCTTCCAGCCTCAAACCGAGCAGCCAGGGTCTCCCTGCTCCTGCTTCCATCCTGCAGGTCGTTCTCCAACTCCCTCCTCCTGCCTCGCTCTGTCACTTTTATGGACCCTGTGGCCGGATCAGGCCCACCTGGATAATCCAGAATACTCTCCCTTTTTTAAGGTTAGCTGATGAATAATCTTAACGCTTTGCTGTGTAGCATAATATATTCACAGTTCCCAGGGATTAGGATGGGGACCTGTTTGGGGCTGGGGGAGATTATTTTGTCTACCGTACATAGTGGCCAAAGATTTATACAAGTGCCGAGGAACAACAGAAGATCTTCTGCTCACCCTTCCCAGCCACCAGGGCCCCACGTCTCCTGCCCAGAGGCAGCCACGCTCTCCTGCTCCTTGTGGACCTTGTGGGGGAGACTGAGGGCACCGGGTGCTGCTCTGGCCCAAAGAGGAAGCTGTTCCTCAAAGATGGGGCTCCTGAGTGATGAGCATCTGGGTGTTGGCACCTCGGGGTGACTGACAGTGCTCCCAGGGCTGGGCCCAGACGCAGGTTTTCCCCAGGCAGCTGCTGCAGCCTTCCTGTTCTGGAGGGATTTGGGGGCTCAGAGCAGGAGTGACTGAATGTTGGTCACCAGTGGTTACTGGAGACAAGTTAGAATTTCAGGGGGTGCTGCTGACAAGTGTGGGGGTTGGGTAATGTTGGAGAAGCTCCCAGGATTAGATGAAGCCCAGGGAGTGTTCTTTTTTATTTTTTTAGGTGGACAGGAGGTAGAATTTATTAGCGGGTGTGAGTAAGGACAGGGCGGGACAGTGGACGCCCTCACAAGTGCAGAGCCCCCACTTGTCCAGGGGGCCACGGTTGGGGATGTGTTTAACCCCACAACCATCCAGGTGAGCCGCTTCTCAGTGATCATGTCTTCAGATGCATCCACATTAAACTTGGTAATGTGTCCCACTTCTTTGAGATGCAGGTCTTGTGGCAGCAGGAACTTGAACTTAGCCCTGAGCAGGGCCTCAGTCACATGCTGCTTCTTCCGCAGCCTGGTGTAGATGGACACGATGGCTTGGCCAATGTGAACCCTGTCACTGTACCCTGGGGCTTTCCAAAAACACCCCGCACACCTGTCTGGAGCCTAGATTGGGGGTAGCACTAGGTCAGACATGAATGTCCATTGGAAAGGGCTGTCTCTGAGGTCCCATCAGACAGCCCGCACAAGCAGCAGGCTGTTGTTGGCACACCAGGCCCCACAAAGAAAGGAACGTGGTCGCTGAATGGGCTGCAGAGCAGGGAGTGTTCTAGAGCTAGCACTGCCCTGCCGCACATGTGAGCCGCAGGGCCCCAGCAGGAGAGTGGCGGGAGGCAGAAGAGGGTCACCTGCTGCTCTGAGCCCTGGGGTGGTAGATGAGGAGCCCAGCTAGGTGGTGGCAGCACTTTCAGAGCTGGAGCCCAGAGTGTTCGAAACCAGCTCCTGTTGCTACCGAGTCCTGGGCCAACGGGTGGGTGGGGAAGACCCTCGGAGCGTGGAGCGGCCCTCGGGGTGCCATGTCTGTTAAACCGTCATCTTCGTTGTGCACAGCAATCCTGGTCTGGCAGCAGCACGGCGACATGTCCAGACTGGAGAACACATGGCTGTCCCTTGGCAGGTGCTCAGGGCCACATTGTCATGCTGGAAGGCATCCCTTGTTCTTTTCATTTAATGACTGCCTCGGGGAACTTTGCCCAGTTCCCTAGAATGGGGGCAGCAAGGAGGCCTTACTGGCTCTGGCAGGAAAGAGCCAGGCTGGATGGGCTCCCTGCTGGCCCAGCCAGCATCACCCTCGGGGACCAGCTGGCAGAGGGAAGCCCCAGACAGCACTCCCAGAGGCCTGGGGCCCCCGGCCAGCCTGGCAGCAGCCATGGTGCTGAGCCAAGGAGCCCCAAGCCCAGCTGCATCCCGGGCCCCTCGTACTCACCGAGAGTCTCAAACTGGAAGACAAGTCTAGAATGTTGGTGTCATTTCTGAGGGCAGAGTTGTCACCTGGGTGCGATTCGGCCCAGTAGACGGCTCATGTGGTCTCTTTGGTCACAGCAGGGGCCAGGGCTTGCTACTGGCATCTAGTGAGCAGAGCCAGAATGTTGCTTAACGTGGAGAGTTACTTGTCCCAAATGTCGACAGGGTGGCCATGGAGAAACCCTGCCCTAGAAACCGAGGCCCCAACACCACTGCTCCCTTCTGCTGATCCTAAAACAGCCTTTAAGTCGGGCTTATGGATCATTCAGCCTCCCCAAACAAGTTTAGTGTGATCGGACCTTTGGATCTCTGTTCAGCAAATGAATTCCTGTGTATTGTTCAATGAGTACTTGAGATAAAACGAAAAACAGAAACAATAAAAGATCCCTGAGGACACCCTTGGGGTGATCCCGGTCAAGCCTGAGGTGGTTGGTGTGTCTTCCCTGCAGGATGTTGACATGTGTGGGTTTTCTTTTGCAATGTTTAGTTTACAGTGTAAACAGACGGCAGTGGCTTTCACTGTGCCCAAGCAGGAACGGAGCACGCTCGGGGTGCGTGCGTCTGGCATCTGCAGGTGAGAAGGTGGCTTCCCGGCTCACGGAAGCATAAGGTGGTTCTGCCTCTTCTGACAACCTGCCTAGCTCCTCTGACTTCACTCATTGTTCTGGGCAATCTCACACAAAAATAAAGCAAAATTTTATTTAGAGTCAATTATTCGCTCTTTTTTTCTTTTAAGTTAAGGTGAAATTCACATAAGATAAAATTAACCAGTTTGCAGTAAGCAATTCAATGGCTTCTGGTATTTTCACCGTGTTACACAACCACAACCACAACCTTTGTCTAGTTCTGAGACTTTTATCACCCGAGGAAACCCCGTACTCGTGAATCTTCAGTCACTCCTGGACCCTCTGGTCCCTTGCTCTTGGCAACCAGCAGTTTCTGGATGTTTCATATCAATGAAATTATACAGTACGGGGCCTCTTGTGTCTGGATTCTTCACTCAGCACAGTGTTTTTGAGTTTCACCCATGGTGTAGCATGAACTGGTGCTTCATTTTTATGACTGAATAATATTCCATTGTATGGATAGAGCACATTTTATCTCCTCATCCATCGATGGACATTTGGTTTTCCAGCTTTTGAATATCATGCTTAACGCTACTGTGAGCATTTGTGTGCAAGTTTTTGTGTGGACCTGTGTTTCCAATTCTTTTGAATTGCACCCAGGAGTGGAATTCTGGGTTGTGTGTCGATTCCGGGTTCACTTTTTGAGGAACCAGTCCTTAACTCTTCAGCGAAGTTTCTTTCTCTTGACAGGAGTTCACGTGCTCCACGCCTCAACCTACCACTTCCTTAGCCTGTGGTGGGGCCGTTCACCATGAGTGGTGAGCAGACCTGCCTGTGGGGTGGTGGGGCCTGTCATGATTTCAGGTTCTAGAAAGCTCCATCAAGCATAAACATTACAAGATGACAAGACGTGTTTCTCATGGAATCACTTGAAAGTGTGGAATTCTGAATTAGATTGTAACTTCCACCTTGGGATGGGAGTTTTCTTTTATGTATGAAATCAGGAGAGAACGTTTCTGAATTGATGTGATCGAAGATCCTGTGATTTTACTGTAAATAATAAGTGTGGGAGTAACATTGAGAAAGAGGTTTTAGGTAGCTTGGTGGTTTCACTTCTCCTCCTTTCTTTTTCCCCTTATTATTTATTTGTTTGTTTATTTTTAATTGTAGCAGACTTTGCATAACATAAAATTCATCATCTTAACCATTTTCAGATGCACAGTTCAGTGGTGTTCAGGACATTCACGCTGCTGTGCAGCCGTCACCCCCATTTGTCTCCAGAAATCTCTTCACCTTCGTCTAGTAAAACTGAAGCTCTGTGGCCATTAAACGCCAACTCCCCACTCCTGTCCCCGGCCCCTGGAAGCCCACTCTGCTCTCCGTCTCTGTGAATCTGACACTCCACGACCTCATGTCAGTGGAATAGACAGCATTTTTCCTCTGAGACTAGCTTGTGTCACTGAGCACGATGTCCTGCAGCTCATTCCACATCGGAGCAGGTGTCAGGGCTTCCTTCCTTTCTAAGGTCTCCTCCCTTCCTGTGCGACCTGGAGCCGGGTGTTTTCTTAACGTGTCATGTTTGTTGTCACTCAGCTGGTATGGTGGGTCTGGGATTGACGCCTTCACGCTCTCCCACATATCTTGTGACAGTATAATTCTTTGTCATTCCTAGAATTCTACGATTTAGGAGGGGAGGAAGGATGCTAGGAAGTGTCTTGGAGACAGAACAATGCAGTGAGATAAAATGGCGTATTTCATTTGAATGATTGTGTATTTGAAGCTCTAAAAGTGTTTTCAGAGGGGTGCTAGAACACTCACTGTTCACCCACTTACGGGCTTCTAAGCGCCTGTGTCTCCGCTCGATCCACGCTCGGCCATGGGAGGAGAAGGTTTATCGTCCTTAGCAGGTCACAGGCACATCCCAGACAGGTTAGGTGGGACTCTGCAGCCTGGGTTCAGGGTTGGGTCTGGCCTCTCCCACCCGGTTCTTCGTGGCTATCGCATTGCAGGCGGGAAGTCTAAGTGTCTGGCAACAAGTTACCACATTTGATTTGGGGTTGTTAATGCGATGGCAGCGGCGGGGAACTTGATTGAACGTTTGCCGCGTGCTCGTGTCCTAGCTCTCCCAGTACCCTAGAGAGGGTGGGTCTTTATTCCTGCTCCCCAGCTTACAGATGGGCCGGGCGAGGTTTGCACCTTCCGACAGCAGACCTGGTTAGCGTGGGACTGACTGCAGGGTCACAAATGGTGAGGGCTGGTCAGCTCCGGGGCCTGAGCTGTCCCTGACACAGGGCCAAATGACAAGAACATCTAGACACGTCATTTCAGTTTTCCTAAAAGACGTTTCTGGCACTCAGGTTTCCTGATATCATCGCATTGCCTAACAATGCCTGCTGGGTGGCTGGTTGGCATTTTCTGACCACGTGTTGGCTGCGGCGTGGTTCCATATCCCTGTGTGTAGGGGTGTGCTGAAGCTGGGCGATGTGAGGTGCTCTCAGCCCTTCCGTGTGGGCTCTTGCTGTCGCAGCTGTAGCAGGAGACCCTCATGGTGGGGGGCTGGCATGCGGGAGGGAGGTGCACATGTGCTGTGGGTTGGTGGGTGGGAGACTTGTGCCTTGAAGAATTCCAACCCTAATGCCGGGGGACCGTGTCACTGAGCCTAGGACTCTCACATCTCTGGCCTGGTGTGGGAGGAGGGAGGCTGGGGGGAACTCAGCCCACAGCTGCCCACTGGCACTCTCAGGATTGGGGCCGCCCACAGGCCAGTCCCTGCCCCGCTGTGTCCACGTGAGGCGAAGAGGACTGGAGTCGGGGCACTTCAGAAGTTACCTTGTCACCTCCCACAGTGAGAGGTGTTGTCTTTCCAGAAGCCAGGGAGGGTCTTTACCTTGAAACCTGCAATGCGTATGACAACTGAGCAAGCTGTTGGTGTGCTGGAGTGTTCGTTATTGAACTCGATCTCGAGGAGTTGAGTGCAGTGGGCACGCAGGAGTGAGGGGCAGGAGAGGCAGGCTGTCAGCACGGGTGGATCCGCTGTCTCGGCTGACCAGCAGGTGCTGGGCCCATGGCTGGCCCCAGTGCAACCCCAGGGGCAGGTTGGGGGAAGGTCGCTCACAGCAGGGAGGTGCCAGGCCCAAATGCCCCTCTGAGGGGGGTGTGGGTACAGAGATAGGCAGAGGTAGAGGAGGGGTCCAGGGGATGGGATGATGGGGCCCTGAAGTCATTTAGGGTAAAGGAAGAGTGGATGAAGGGACTCTATTGTTAACGTAGGGTGTGGACATTGTAGCCAGGGGCTGGGTTCAAGGGTCTGGAGCTGGGAGGCTGGGGTGCCCCCCCTCACTGCAAGAATTTGGATGTCCCCCCAAAATAGGAGTCAGGAGATGAGCACCGATGGGTCTGGGGGCTGGGAACAGGCACTGGGGCATGGTTGGGGTTGGAGCCATGTGCTCAGGGTCTGGGTGCTCAGCCTGTCCTAAGGCAGTGGGACCAAAGGGGAGGGGGCACCTGGACTTGGGTTCCGGATGAGGCAAGGCCTGGGCCTCCCTCTCTGTTGCCCATCCAAAGACACGGCGTGGATTGGGACAAGGAGGAACGGGCACTTGCCTGTTTTCTCTACACACCTGTCCCCTGGCAGGGCTGCGCTGGGCCCTTTCACATCTTGCACATCGACTGCAAGGTAAGCCCAGGGGTTTGTTCTAGAGGCACCATTAGAGGCATCGGGGTTTCATGCAGTTCCCGATCTGCTGGGGACACACGTGCCACAGTGTGGCTCTCCTTTCCCAGGCTGAGCACAGCCTCTGTCCACCCGTGGGTGGGGCAGGGAAGCGGTGTCTTTGTGGCGCCCACCCAGGCCCAACAGTGAGTGTTTGCTGCAGTCCCGAAAGCTCGTGTCACCCTGTTCCCATGAAGCAAACCCGGATCCTGAGACACAGGTTCCAGATTTGGCCTTTGTTCCCCAGAAAGGAGAGAAACCAGATGCCCTCAGGTAGCAGGATCAAAACATCACACCTGTTGTCTGGCCACAATCTGGCCTCAACAAACAAAACAAAAAAAAAGCTCAAACAACAAAACCTCACAGAGAGAGAAATGCAGAAAACCACTTCAGAGTCCCCTGGCTTTGAATGGGAGCTGTCAGAGCCACCGAGCAGGGACCTCCCTGCCTGTGGCTGTGAGCTCCGGGAGGGGAAGGTAAGTGGCCTTTGTCTCAGACTGGCCAGACAGAACACAGAGCCCTGTGGATATGACCACAGCCAGCGCAGGGCATGGCCCTGAACACTGAGGGTGTCGCGGGCCGTGCCAACCAGGCTTAGCAGGGCGTTGGCAAGAGGAGAGCAGAGGGGTCCCCCCAGACTGTGGCCCATGGTGTGGGGTGACGAGACTCAGTGAGAGAGTAGATGAGTCAGCCCTGGCTTCCTCCTGGCCTTCCCTCCTCCACGTCCTCGGCAGACCCTCCCAGACCAGGACTGTGGTCCTCTTGGTCCACCCCCTCTGTCCACCCCGCCCACCATCAGTGGGGACTCGGGGCTGAGTGGAGTGTGGGCCCTGCCGCTCACAGCCCCAGGGGCCTCACTGGGCACAGTCAGCCTTTGTGCCTTGGTGTATTCATGGTGGTGGGTCCTGTCCAGCCTCTGAGAACATTTCTTCTTCATACCCCCTTACCTACCACCCTGTGTCAGGAGCCCACCAGGTTGGCAACAGTCGGAGGACCCCTCACCCCTGTTTCTATAGCTTTTTCTTCCCACAACCCCACATTCCATCTGTCCTGGGTGGACTAGTGTCTCCCCAAATTCACATCCAACTGGAACCTCAGGATGGGATGCTCTTTGGAAACAGGCTCTTTGCAGGTGTAATCAAGGGACATGTTGAGATGAGGCCACACTGGACTATGACTGGTGTCCTTTTAAGAAGAGAAAACGGGGGGTGGGGAGGCAGCCACATGAGGGCAGAGGCAGAGATCGGAGTGACGCGTCTGCAGGCCCAGGAATGCTGAGGAGCGCTGGCCAGCCCAGACGTGGGGGGCCTGGGACCGATTCTCCCGCAGAGCCTCCGGAAGGACCAGGCCTGCTCACACCTGGCTGTCAGACGTCTGCCTCAGAGCTGAGAAAGAGGGTCTGCTCCTGTGAGCCGCTCCGTTGCGGTGCTTGTCACGGCAGCCCCAGGAGACTGACATCCCCTCCTTCCCTGACTCGCCAGGCTTGCGGCCTTTCCCCTCTGCATCTGTTGTGTGGCAGACTCCATCCCTCTAGGGGACCCCCCTCCCGCTGTCTCCGGGGGTCGGGTCGTCCAGCATCAGCTGCTCTGCCCTTCACCTGCACTGTTAAATCACCTGCCACTGAGTCTCACAACTACGGCTCTGTCCCCTTCCACCTGGAGGGGCTGCCAGCTCCTTGGAGGCCATGGTGTGACCTCTGGCCCCAGTGTCCCATGGCATGGGCTCACCATGGGGAACACGATTGTGACCACCGTTATCCTCCTGCCAGAGTCTTTCGCCAGAGTCAGAGGGATTGGGTGGGCCCGACCTTGTCTGCAGACCCTGAAGGTGTTTCCTCACAGCATTGTGCAGGGTGGGCTGCCCCGTGTCCCGCCCCTGTTCTGTCTCCTTCCCACTGTGTCTCAGGGACACAGGATGCCAAGAAGCTGGCATGGAGTCAGTTCCAGGGTGGTTCCAGTGCTGTCGTCGCAGCCGTGGAGGACATACCCGGGACGCAGGCGGGAGTGCGCTGGGTAATCCCTGCGCTTCCCAAAATAAATTAGGCCTTTAAACTAAGCCTGACCTGCACTCGCGCAGAACAACAGAACAGTAGGGGACAGTGCTGAGGAGAAAGTGGAAGTCACCTGAATGTCAGTGAACTCACGTCCTACACAAGACCTGAGCAATCCCCCCAAACTGCCGAGGTCACCAAACCAAGGGACGTCGAGAAACTGCCACAGCCCAGGGGAGCCAGAGTGACAGGACGAGACTCAGTGTCGTGTGGGATCCTGGCTGGGGTCCTGGCACAGGAGGAGGACAGTGGGTGGAAACTGAGGGAACTGGAAGAAAGTGCCACACTGATGAGGCAGTGAGAGTAGCGCGGGCAGCTGGGCGGGTCTGTGGGGACGCTCTGCACTCTGTCTGCAATTGTTCCATACATCAAAACTGTTCCAAAATAAAAAGTTTATTTAAAAATAAAATCAATGACGCAGACAGACCACTGTCACCATTGAGGTGAACATCTATGCTGATAGCTCTCTGGACTCGGATGTGTTTTTGGTTTTGTGTGAAGTAGAAACTTATTTTTTTCCACCAACACCATGTTGTCCAGATCTGTCAGCAAATGGAGGTTTATGTTACCTTTCTGTTTTGACTGCACAGCACCCCGTTACAGGGGTATCCTGAGCTGTATTTCAGGGATCCCCTATTGATGGACATTTAGGTTTGTGTCCCTGGAGGCTTGTTAAGTTGGAGGTTGGTCCAGAAATGCAACCCAAACTATTTAAGTAAAAAGTAAATTTGTCGTCTCCTAGAACCTGGGGTGTCCAGGACAGCCCATGGCTGTGAAAGAAATTAATGCTAAGATCAGTAGTATGGTGTATGGTGTGTTTTCTGGCACATTTAACATTAGTTAATATTTAATGCTGCTTTCTGGTTACCATGTCACTGTTTTGTCCCTGAGTGTAGGTGTGTCCCTAGAATATGGCTCCTCGTTCTGGGGTATTCCGACGTGCTGTGCTGTGCCTTCCTGGGCTGCCCAAAGACGGCCCGAGTGCTGGGGCCCCCACCCCACCCCTGGGGCGGCAGGATAGCCCAGAGCACCCCAGGAAGCCCTGAGCTTTTAGCCTAAAAGCAGTATGGCCTTTGCATCTTGAGCCAGAACAAACAAATCCGTGTGCGGCTTAAGAGAAAAGGATGTTTCATAACCGTCGCCACCAGGAGACAAACAATATCCTACCTGTATTATTGTAACAGGTCTTTGCAAAAAAAAAAAAAAAATCAAACAGCCACAGAAAAATAGCTCACGCGGAAGATGGAACGTCTTGATGCTGTTTATGTGAATGTCAGTGTTGGGGCTGAAGAGATGCCATGGGAAAGCTCGGTTCTTCCCTGCCACCCCGTCCCCTCCTCCTGTCCCCTCCTCCTGTGCCCTCCCTCCCTTCCACAACTGTTTGTCCAGCACTTCTGAGTACCAGGAACTGTTCTAGATGTGACGGGTGCAGCAGGAACAAGACCTACAGGTTCTCCGTCCTCAGAGACTCACAGGAGAAAGGGCCATAAACAAACAAGAATGAAATCGGGTTGCGGTTGCTCCCGTGCAGGAATTAAAGCAGGGATGTGGCAGAGCGGGACTGACGGGTGCTCGGCATGGAAGTCTCTCTCATGAGGGCCGTTTAGCTGAGACCTGGATGGCTGAGGAGTAGGCACTGGCTGACGAGGGCAGCAGCACTCCAGGCAGAAGACAGGACGTGCAGAGGCCCTGGGGCGGGAAGAGGGACCACAGGGTGACAGGGAGGTGTCACTACAACGAGGGGAGAGGGCGGTGGGGAAGATCACGTAGGACCATAAGACGGGGTAAGGGGTGTGGATTTTATTCTGGGTGCCATTGGGGCCACAGGGGACTGGGATGATGAGGTTGACATTTTAAGATGACCCTGTGGCTACGGTGTGAGGACGATGGTGGGGGGACACAGGCTGGCAGACCCGAGGGGCATCCTGCGCATGGCTGAGCGCTGCCTGTGAGTCCTAGTCAGGCTATCTGTTTTCTTTTTTTAATTTTTAATTGTGGTGAAATACACATAACATAAAATTTACCATCTTAACCATTTTTAGGTGTGCAGTTCAGTGGCATTATGGCAACTCATACAGGTGGAATCTCCCAGTGTTGTCCTTCTGTGACTGGCTCATGTCACTCAGCATGATGTCCTCAAGGTTCATCCATGCTGTAGCAGGTTTCAGAATTTCCTTCCTTCTTAAGACTGACTGATATTCCCCCGGATGGACAGACCACACTGTTTATCCGTCCATCTGTTGGTGGGGCTCGGGCTGCTTGCGCGTTCTGGCCCCTGTCATTAGTGCCACATGAGCACGGGTGTGGATGGCTGCTTCCAGTGCCGTGGCCAGTGCTGTTGCCTCTGCAGTGGCTGTTGAGCCGAGCAGAGGGAGGAATCCGAGGACTTGTGGAACATCCTCTGGAGCAGCTGGGAGAGCCAGGCAGGCCCAGGGATATGCTCAGTTCTCTTTTGGGGTCATTCTAGGTTGATTTTCCCGTGACAACCCCCAGATAAGCACTGGGTTTGTGCGTGTGGAATTCCGGGAGGAGGCTGGGGCTGGAGATGTGGGTTTGGGGCCTTGGGACTGATGTGGTCACCTGGGGAGGTTGCAGAGATGGGAGGAGAGGCCGTGTGGAGATGAGCCCGGTCATGAGGACGTTGAGGTCAGTGGAGGGTGGGGAACACAGTGTCATGGCCAGTCTCGGACGCTGAGAACAGGTATGTTAAAGTGCTCAGGTGTGGCTGAGCGCATGAGTGAGATGGAAACAGAGAAGTGGGCTTGACCTTGACCACCAGGCAGCTGTTGGTGACCTTAGCCAGTGCGTCTCAGGGGAGTGGCAGGGCTGCAGGGCAGTCTGGGGCTGGGTTGGGAGAGACGGAAGGTGAGGAAGTGGAAGTGGCAGGTGCGCAGAGCTCTCTGCAGACGTTCTGCCGTGCAGGAGAGCAGAGAGTGGGGCGGCTGCTGACAGGCTCAGGGCTGGGGCGGGGACTCCGGGGGTGTGTTCGTGTGTCCCCAGCGGTCACTCAGCACAGAGGGGGAGTGGATGCAAGAGGAAGGGGTGCTGGGCAGAGGTACTGAGCAGGAGGGGCTGCTTCTTGGGGAGGAATCCTCCTCCGCCTTAGGAGGGTGCAGAGATGCAGGGGCTGGTGGGCCTGGGCGCGGGGGGTCATGTCACTTCCTCAGTGATGTGTCCCCTGAGATCGTCCACTGCGAAGAGAGAGGCAGGGCAGGAGGGTTGGTGGGATGTGGATGCTGAGATTGGAGGAGATGGCAAAGACCGCCACAGCCTTACGTGGCTCTGACACAGCAGCATGTGTCCTGGCCCGGCCCAGCCTCAAGGAGATGAGCGCCCGTAGAGAAACCTGGGGGCTGTGAGCTTGTCCTGGGATGCAAATAACGAGCGTTCAGGAGTGAAGCCTGTCCTCCCTCCCCTGGGCAGATAGGTACCGAGTGCTCGTGGGTGGCAGAGCCGGGGCTGGGCACTGGGGACACGCAGCTTGCACTGGTTGGGGGAGGGGTAATCTCTGGGAAGGCTTCCTGGAGGAGGAGATGCTGGACTCAGCCTGGAAGATGTGCAGACAAAGATGGATGGGAGGAGGAGGGAACGGGCAGGTAAGAGACCACCTGGGTCGGAGGGCACGGGGCTGCGTGGGGCCCACTTTGGTGGTGGCCGGGGGCCTCTGTGCTGGAGGCTGGTGCACACTCCGCTCTCGGAGGTGCTTTTCTCAGTTGGGCACTTAGAAGGCAGAAGGATCCTGATGGGTACTAAAATTTGGTTTTAATTGGGATTTCCATTTTTTTCTCCTGTTGCAATAAAGTATATTTTAGAAACCAAAACATACATGCTTATTGTGGGAAACCTGAGTGACAGGTTTGGCTGTGGCTGTCCCCGCGCCGGCTGTGCAGCGTGGACTTGCATGCAGACCCGTGAGTCCTTGGGCATCTGGGTTTTATGCCAGAGCGAGAGGCGCCCTCCCCACGCTGAGGGTGTGCATGTGTTATTTTCGTTTTGTAAATTCAGCCTTGCCAGTTATCGGGAGGACTGAGTGGAGCAGGAGAACAGCGCTCAGTGCCTGACCCGGGACTTACTGGTGACCGGGGCGGAGGCCGGGGCTCCCCTGCGGCCGGGCGCGCGTTCCTGGGCGTGAAGCTCATCTTCTCTGTGCCTCGGTTTTCCCACCTGTTCAATGGGTGGTGCCAGTTCTGTCAGAATCTCCTGGGATCGCAAGTTTGCTGCCGTGATCAGACAAAGCACCTGAATGTGCTGGGACTCAGCATGGGTGTGCTCCTTCGTTCTGGACAAGTGACGTGGCTCACGGTCCCCCCACGGGCAGGCGGGAGAGGACCAGGGCCGAAGAAGCACGTCAAAGTGGTGGTCGTGGGGGGGGGGGGAGCAGGGGTGCCCAGGCCCACTTCTCCTTCGCTAATTGTGTGCCAGGCTGTTCCTGGGTTGGGGCCGGTAGCATCCGAGTGACCCGACTCTCCTTGTGTCCCGCAGATGGCGTCCACAGCGTCACGGCCCTCTGCACCCTGCGCGTCACCATCATCACGGACAACATGCTGACCAACAGCATCACCGTCCGCCTGGAGAACATGTCCCAGGAGAAGTTCCTCTCCCCGCTGCTGTCCCTCTTCGTGGAGGGGGTGGCCACGGTGCTGTCTACCACCAAGGACGATATTTTCGTCTTCAACATCCAGAACGACACGGACGTCAGCTCCAACATCCTGAACGTGACCTTCTCGGCGCTGCTGCCCGGCGGCGTCCGTGATCAGTTCTTCCCGTCCGAGGACCTGCAGGAGCAGCTGTACCTGAACCGCACGCTGCTCACGGCCATCTCCACCCAGCGCGTGCTGCCCTTCGACGACAACATCTGCCTGCGCGAGCCCTGCGAGAACTACATGAAGTGCGTCTCGGTGCTCAGGTTCGACAGCTCGGCTCCCTTCATCAGCTCCACGACCGTGCTCTTCCGGCCCATCCACCCCATCAACGGCCTGCGCTGCCGCTGCCCGCCCGGCTTCACCGGCGACTACTGCGAGACCGAGATCGACCTGTGCTACTCCAGCCCGTGTGGCGCCCACGGCCGCTGCCGCAGCCGCGAGGGAGGCTACACCTGTGAGTGCTTCCAGGACTTCACCGGTAGGTGGCCGGAGGGTGCTGCCTGGGGCCTGCGGGCCGGGGCTCGGCGCCGGTGCACAGAGGGTCTCGGCTTGTGTGTCGGATGGTTTCTTAGGGTTTCCTCTTCCGCTCCCCTCCTGGGGCATGGTCAAGTGGCCCTTTCTCAGCCAGGGCGCCCGCGGGAAGACACCTTCCTGACGGGAGCCACAGTCTTCCTCGTCTTCCCTGTGTGACCTGAGTCACCCTCTATGAGAGCAGAAGGGGAAGGCAATGGTGTGAGATCCACTTAAAAAGCAAAAGCAAAACCCGAGTGCGTGAAATGACATGTGCTGCTTTTGAGTGGCGTGAAACTTAAAGTAGTTTATTCCAGATCGCACGTTTAATTGGCGTGTGAACAGCAGAACTGGGGTACGTAGGGATCATGGGCCGTTCACCACTCGGGTCTCGAAAGATGTTGCTGGCTTCTTCGTGCCTCGTTGTCACAGTGGAAAGTGACCTACCTCCTCTGCCTCTGAAGACGCACTTACCGTGAGACATCCTGACCAAACACACAGATAAATGGCTCCAAATGCAGCCAACGGTTGTTTTGAAAAAGAAAGAGCCAGCCCAAGAGCAGTAGGAAAACACTCATTCCCTGCGTCCCCGCCGCGAATTTCACTTTGGTCTTTGATCGCCTGTTATGTGCAATCACGGTCCATTTGAGAAATGAGTGTGCGGTGGTCCCGCCTGGGAACAGTCCGTCTTCTTGGAAACTCTCTGGGGATTAGGCGGGACGTGGTTCATACCGGAGGTAACTTTGAGATCCTTCCATCGACTCTGCCCTAATGTGTTTAATATAAACACCAGAGAAATTGTTGTGTGCTCGCGCGGGAGTTTTATGCAGCACCCAGCACACGTTTGTCGAGCTTATGACAAGGGTCGGAGGTATTAGCAGGTATTTGTGGAGCAGGAAGAAAGCAGGAGCACAGAGGAGGGATGACTCGCAGGGCTCTTGGCATCAGAAGAGGAGGAAGAGCCACCGGGGCGGGCACTTGGCAGGCAGACGGGGTGGGGGCTGCCGGGCGGGACGTGCCTCGCAGTGCGCTGCTTGTAATCTGGTAATTAATTTCAGGAAAGGCATTTTGATTGCCTGCCCCGTTTTCTTCATCCCCCCTGCCCCCCGCCTGTCTGTGGCTGTCTGTCGGTCTGGTGGTCCTGTCTGGTTCCTGAGGTCCCTTCCCCGCTGTCTCGCTGAGAGTTAATCCTAAATTCCTGCCTACACTGGGGCTTGGCAGTGACTGAGGAAGGCAAAGGCGGCAGGAGACCCCCCGCCCTGCAGCCCACACCCGAGTGGGGGGCTCTTCCCTCCTGCCCTGAGTTTCAGCGGGGCCCTGTGCCATGCCACCTTCTCGACGGGCAGTGGTCCTCCCCTCCCGCCTCATGGCCTAGAGTTGGTGTCTCCGCCTGCTCTGAAGTGCCTGATCAGGTGTTGCAGCCAGCCACACAGTCGGCCCTCTCCTTTCTGGAAGGTGCCCATGGGTGAGCCTGCATCCCACTTCCCCCACACCCCCACCCTGCCGCGTGGCCTGGGGGGCAGTGCTTTGGCTGGCTGTCCTGATTTGGATGGAGAAGCTGTGGCCGAGGGTCCCTGGGAGAGGGCCTGGGGCACTCCAGGGTGTTGGCAAGTATACAGCCTTCAGTCACTAAACAGATATTTATGGAGTGTCTGCTATATTCCAGGCAAGTGCACACAGTCAGAGCTCACTCTTGCCCATTCAGGTGGGTGACCCAGGTTAATCCCTTGCAGTTGGCCCTTTGATTGGTCACGAGCCCTCTCAAGCATCCCCACCTCCAGCGACTTTGTCCTGCAGCTGGGCCGGGAGCCCTAGGGTGGTGCCTAACATGGTGTCATGGAGGCCAGGCACCAGCCGCCTGGGCCACTAGCAGCAGGCCTGTTGGAGAATCCGGGGTGGAGAAAGCTTGGGGCTACGCTGGGGCAGGGCAAGCTGAGGCCACTGGGGACCCCTGGACCGACAGATCCCCCCAAAGACAGACTGACCACATTGGGCAGAATCAACTTCTGAAGTTCTCAGGTTTCCTTTTCATCATGAGAATCATTTTCAGAAAAATAATGACTGGGGAATGGTCATGTCTGTCATTGCCAGTAAGACCCACTAAAATGTAATGATTGGCATAAGACTAATTTGAATCTCTTTGGGCACTAAAATTATCATATGTATTTCCCTCAGAGATAAGACTAATTAAGACTGATTATTTTCACCCAGTCCCTCTTCCTCTCTTTTTTCCCTGTTTCCCTTTGAAGCTCCATTTTTTTCTGCATGGAGGTAATTGAGCTCATTCATGCTTGATGAAAGTGGTGCTGTCGTCACCAGCGTTTTGTTACTGGCTCCCTGGTAAGCTGAGCTCCGCTCCGGGGCCTCGAGGTTGGAATCGGCCCAAGCCACACTGGGAGCCCCCACTGCAGGACAGGAGATGGCAGGAGACCCAGCCGAGCTGGGTGAAGGAAGGTAGCAATTAATTTCAGGAAAAGCTCAACGAATTTGATGCTGGAAAAAATACCCCTGATAGCTGTCCTGAGTTTCCGACACCTACTTTGCCCTTAGAGAAGTACCAAGGCCCGGGCACGTGGATTCCCCTGGACTTTGCAGGGCTGCTACCCCTCTTCCCTCCCATGGTATGTCCCTGCAAATGAAGCTGTGCGTTGGGACTGTAGTTAGGGTCTGCAACTATCCCACTCTCTGAAGGGAGCAGGGACAGGAAGATTTAAGGCGCTGGCAGTTTAGATGCTTGGTGGTCACTCTCCCACTTTGTCAGCTCAGCAGATGTTCCCAAACAGTCAAGAGTGACAAACACAGCCTTGTGTTCCTCGGCTCTCAGCCTCCCTGTTTGTAAACATTGTAGTCTTGGTTTTTGTTAAGTTCCTTAAGGACGTGGGCCTTAGGCCTCCACTGGCTACTGTCCCCACCTCTGCCCGCCTGCTGTCTGTCTGAAAAGCCGCTCCTCCTGGGCCATCTGTCAGTCATGTGCCTCCCTCACAATCCATCTCAGTGCTCTGGGAATGTTCTGGAAGGTTCCTGACCTCCTTGGGTTTCCTCCCTGGAAGCTTCCTGGGTGCCCTGTTTTTGCTGTGACTGCTGGGCTCTCACTTTGGGTGGGATTTGTTGATTTCCATGTCTGTGTCACTCAGGACAGCAGCGACTTGTAGCTAATATTTATTGAGCACTTCGCTGTCCTGGTTACTGTTCCAGATGATTCTACACGTATTTCCCCATTTAGTTCTCAGGGCAGCTCTATGGCCCCGTTTTATAAATGGAGAACTGAGGTACAGAACACTAAAGCACCTAGCCCAGTGGTTCTCAACTGGGGGTGATTTTGCCCCCCAGGGGACATTTGACAATGTCCAAAGACATTTTTGGTTGTCACAACTGGGAGTTGGGTGCTAGTGGGTAGAGACCAGGGAAGTGGCTCAGCATCCTGCCATGCACAGGAGGGTCCCCATAACGAAGAATGGTCCAGCTCAACATGTCCCTACAGCTGAGGCTGAGGACCCCTGCCGCTGACACAGCTGAGTGAGGCCAGGATTCGAACCGGGGCTCTGGCGTCTGACTCCAGCTCCTCAGCCCTGTGACCTCCGTGAGGGTGGAAATGCCGGAACACCTATTCACTGCTCCTTTCTCCTTCTTGTTTATTTAACAGCATTTTGTCAGAAGTGCCTTCTGTGTTCCTGGCACTAGGGTTCAAAGGTGAAGGGTGAAGGTGAGCCTGTCCCCCGAGGGTAGGGAGGAAACTGTCCCTTCCTAGCAAGAAACTCATTAAAGCAGGGTGAGCCTCAGGGCTTGATTTTGAATCCTGGCCCCACCTCTCGGTACATCCTCTCCACGATCACAGTCATGGTCAGTCCCTCCTTACTAAAATGGCTATTGAGGGCATGTGACATCATGGGCTCTGCTCCAACTAAGCCTTTTTGAAGTATCTGTGACAACCCATGAGGTGGGGACAGTTGTCATCCCAGCTTTACCAACACCAAGGTGCAGAGCCACATTGCCCCTTGCTGTCCTCATGCGGATAACTCTGGCCTTCCAGAAAAGTGCTGACTCCTCTCACCGCAGCCCTTGCACCTTGAGTGCACTTCCCCCAGGTCTTCTGTGAATGTCCCCTCCCTGCCCCGCTCCTCTGCCCACTGCAGCCCCTGCCCCGTGGCAGTGGTCGGAGGTGGGATCGGTCTGTGCCTGGCCGGACGCGGGCATACAGTAGGCACTGTGTGCGAGTGAGACAGGGTCGGGGCCAGCTGAATGTTCCTCCACGTGGGCCAGAGGAAGCGTCCCCAGGGGACTGTGGTCCACTCTGTGTTGTCGTCACAGTGACGCCTTTGCTGTTTTTGGTGCTGAGCTGGGAGAGAAAGGCTCTCCAAGAACATGCCCTCCCTGCCCCGTCTCCTCAGTCCCAGCCTAGGGGACGCCGACTACTCCCGGCTTGGTCCTGTGGGTGAGCACAGGCCAGGCTCCTGCCTGGGCCTGCTCTTGTGCCCGTCACACGGGGAAGCTGGGCGTCAGCCCCAGCTCTCCAGCTGTCCTGCGAGGCCTCTCCCCCCTCCTCTCTCTCCCCCCACAATCTGGAGAACTGGGAGCCTCGATTTGTCACCACAGATTAACGTCTTCCCACAGGGTACATTCCTGAGTGGCAGCTTTCACAGCGCTGGGGAGGGCGGGCTTTCCTGCAGTGTCTCAGGTGGAGGGTGGTGGCCCGTGTCACTTACGGCTGACCCTGGTGCCCTTCCTGGGAGCGCTTGTGGGCTGGGTCTTCTTTGTCATGGTCAAGCTGATATTCTTGATTCCCTGCTTCTAGGACCCTGAGCCATGTGTCTGGATTCTGAGCGGGTTTCAGCAAACTCAGGCGCACAGTCCTCACTTGGCTGCTGAGCACGGAGCCACGGCCGTCCCTGGGCTGCACACGCTGCCTGGACTTCGAGTTGTGCTGGGTGCCCCTTAGCCAGGCTTTACCCAGGTTTGGGCATCGGTGGGTCAGTGGCCGAGTGGGAGAACTTCAGTGGTGCTGGCTTTGAGCATATACCAATTCCACCGGGCCGGGATGTCCCAGTTGCCCTGTGTGAGGGCCTCTCCAGGGCCAGGCACCCAGACTGTCCCCATGAGGGCCTCCTGGGGCCAAGAACATGTTGTGCAGGTTCAAGACCAGAGAAACTTTTGCCATAAAAATCTGATCACCTGTCTGCTCATGGGAAAATTTTAAAAATAAATTCTGGCACCTCTCTGATTTTGTTTTAAAATATACACGTTCCTCCACCTCTGAGTTTCATCTCAAATCCCGTCAGAGCAATGGCGTTCCCACCGTCATGTGGTCGCTAATGCACCAATCGACCCCAAGCCCCACATGCTGCGCTTTGGTGTGAGGCTGAAAACGCCCTCGCCCTCGTTCAGAGCTGCACCAGCTGCTGGGGAGGGACGTTCTCTCAGCGCAGGACAGAGACGGTCTGCCAGCGCTTCCTGCAACTTCCAGGATTAAAGCTCCACTTCGAAGTATTCCTAGTAAAGTTGAGTTTAGTCCCTAAACTGACAGTTAATCATCACTGAAAATGGAAATCATTACATAGCCTATAATTAAAATCTCAGATAAAGCAGAGACAGAATCCTTTCTTAGGAAAACGTGCCTTTCAGATGTTCAGGCTTACATCAAGTTTTTGTCTCAGGCACCTCTCAGGTCTTTTGCATTTGGCTCTCTCTGCAGATTCCAGGTTGGAGCGTCCGGCATTTCTCTGATGCATTATCAGAAAGCTAGGGCATTACTGCATTTTCAGGGTGAATTACTTTCCATTAAAATCATGTACTGAGGGGTCAAGGTGTGGATCAGTTAGCCAGGGGTCTCCTGTTCTCCTCCATGGAATTCCCCCCAAACTGGGGCTTTCGATGAATAGAATTAGCTTCCTGGGTAGGGTGTACAGGCACAGCCAATCAGCCGCTGGGGACAGGGATGGTCTCAGATGGAGCCTGCGTTCCTCCCTGGGGCTTCTGTTAATGTCCTCTGGCTGCTGCCACAAGGTACTACAGACTGGTGGCTTAAAACAACAGAAATCTATTTCTGGAGGCCAGAAGTCCAAAGTGAAGGTGTGGGCAGGGCTGTGCTCCTTCCGGAGGCTCTAGAGGAGGATCCTTCCTGCCTCTTCCAGCTCCCGGTGGCTCCAGGTGATCCCTGCCCTGTAGATGCGTCACTCCGATCCCCGCCTCTGTCTGCACGTGGCCTTCTCCCCGTGTGCATCTGTCTTTGTGTCCACATCTCTCTCTTCTTATGAAGATACTAGTCAGGGATCAGGGCCCACCTAAGCTGGTGTGACCTCATCTTAACTTGATTACATCTGCAAGAGCCTACAGGTATTTCCCAATACTCCTTCACAGGTACTAGGAGTTGAGTAAGGCCTGAACGTAGTGATTTTGGGGACAGAATTCAACCCGCCCCAGGGCTCCTGGCACCTGCTTGTCAACCTGCTTGTCGAGCGTCTGCTGGGGCTGGAGGACGTTCCTGGACAGGAGACAGGTTTCTGTGGTTTGTTTTCCTTTAAGAAATCTAAATACAAGAGCATGAGACTTCCCCACTTCCCAGCCAGGGAGCTTCCAGGTGTGTCAGCCGAGCTGGGCACAGGGCATGAGTCAGCGAGAAGGAAAAGTCTGCGCTGAAACATCTGACCACGGTGAGCAGAGTGACCCAGAGACGAGCCGCGTGCATAAAAACCTCGTCGTTTAAAGCCCACGTTGTCCCTGCTGACTTTGCAGTCTGTGCCTGGTGGGGAGACCAGGCTGCATGGCCAGGTCCTGGCCGGGGCTTCCCTCACTGCAGGTTGTGAGTCTGTGTGTATGCGTTAGGACAGCAGCTGCTTCTGCAGAAAGAGCCAGAACACCAGCTCCAGAGAGTCGGGCTGGGCTTGCTGTTCATCCTGCACTGGGTTTCCAGGGCTGCTGTAACACATTTCCACCCAAGAGAGGCTTGAAAACAGCACAGATGTATTCTCTCTCAGTTCTGGAGGCTGGAAGTGTGATGTCAAGGGGCCGGAGCCGATGGGGAGGGGTGTGGGGAGGGTCAGGCCACTTCCTGCTGACAACACATTGGGGGGAGTCAACCAGACAGCTGTCTGCAGCGAGGCTGGAAAGGGCTGTGCCCAGCATGTTATCAGTGTGCAAAGGAACCGTGCCAGCGACCCAACAGCAACGTGTCCAGACTCAGCTGGAATGCTAACGAAAAGTTTTAAAGGCTGCTGCTTTCTCTGGGGGACTGTCCCCAGAAAAAGATTTCTGCTAAATCTGCTAGTTACCTTGGTGTATTTAGGGTCTGTGTCCATTTCCTGTGGATGCTGTAATAAATGCCCACAAACGGCGGCTCTTAAACAGCAGAAATCAATTCTTTCACAGTCCTCAGGCCAGAAGTCTGAAATCAAGGTGTGGCAGGGCCCTGCTCCTTCCCAAGGCTCTAGGGGAAGATCCTTCCTGCCTCTTCCAGCTCCTGGTGGCTCCAGGCATCCCTGGGCTCGGGCAGCATCTCTCCAGCCCCTGCCAACGTCTTCACATGGCCTCTCCCTCTTCCCCTGGCCCCTCTCTTATAAAAACACCCGTGATGGGAGAATTCTGTCAACTGTCACCTTCTGCCCAAGAAATCCCAGCCTGCTGCTGGCCTGCCCCACGCACCTGCTGAGCCAGCCCTACTAGCATGGGTACAAATTCCTCAAAATCTCTCTCTCTGTACACATGTATCCTACTGGTTGTTTCTCTGGTAGAACCTTGACTGATACAACTGTTATTTAAGATGGTATTTTAAAAGTTTTTTATATCTTAAAAAGAGTTTTCATACGATTGAGTAGGGCCCCCAAGATAAGTATTGTCTCATCTCAAGATTCTTAATTTAACTATATTTTTACCATACAAGGTAATATTCACATCTTTTGTCATTTAAGGTGATATTCGCAGGTTCGGGAATTAGGATGTAGATATATCTTTTGGGGGGCTACCATTTCGCCTACTACAGGGCGGATTATTCTTTCATCTTTCCACACCATCATCGGTGTCAAGGAGAGGGAGGTTGGGGACAGTGCCCCTCTTCTGAAAGGAAGTGTCCCTGAGCGTGATTCCAAGCTGCAATTGTCAGAGATTGTCTGGGCTTGTGTGCCTGCTGGAACCTTCGGCTTTTGAGCTGCTTTGAGCACCAAGAGAGTTAAATACACAGCAGCCACTCAGGTTTAGCAGGGCTTCCACTCCTCAAACACGCAGGTGGCTCCTGTAAGAAAAAGCAAAGCCGTGGATAGGTGGGAAACATTTTTCTTTGCTGCTGGAATGCGTTTTCTATTTATATATTTTTTTAAATGGGTGTGTCTGGAGTTCTGGGAATTTGCTTCAAAGACAATGAAGTCACCCTGAGAAGGCCAGCCCTGGACAAGCCTGCAGTTCTCGGGCCTTTCCTCACCTCTGGACTCTGGCTTCTCTCTCTCCCAGCTCCTCCTGCAGGGTGGGGCTGGCAGGGGGTGGGCAGGTGTCTGGGACTCCACGGTTGAGGCTGAGGCTTTTCCCGGTAGCCCTGCCAGGTGGTGGCAGGCTGGGCTGCCTGTGGGTGTGGCTCAGGAAGGGCCTCCAGGTGCAGTGCAGGTCGCCAGGAGGTGAGAAAGTCAGACAAGCTTAGAACTCCTGAGTGAGGCGGAGGGAAGGTGATAAGGGGAAGGGTGAGGTGATGGGAAACAGAACCAAGAGGTCTAAAGGAAGCTGGGGAAGAGGAGAGGGGCATGGGGGCCCAAGGGGTGAGAGATGAAGCCTCAGTCCTGGTGCAGGCTCTGAGCTCAGGGCTTTGCAGAGTGAGCTCATTTCATCCGACACCAGCCTCGTGGGTACTAGGCGTAGCTTCCGGGCAAGAGAGACAGACATCCCTTGCCTTCAGGCATGGATATACAGCTGGAAAAACTCAGGTACCAGTCAGGAGGTTGCTCAGGTAAGCTCTGTCCCTGGCAGTGATGCTGCAGAGGTTTGGTGGAATGGGGTGCCAAGGCCCCCGTAATCCTGCCCCCTGGGTTGCCCCTCCTACAGTGACATTCTGGAGGAGCCACTGATCCTGCAAAGGCAGTGAAGTTGGCCATCACTCTCTGTGTATGGACACTGAGGCAGACATGGGTTTAACACACGCCCCCACCCTTGCAGCTGTGTGACCCAGCTCGAGTTATTACCCCCCTGTGCCTTCCTTTAGCCCTCCGTATGGCCAGGTGTTGAGGCCTGCCCTGGAGGGGGTGTATCTGGTGACACGCTGACAGCCCGCAGATGAGGTGCAGCTGGAATGCTCCTTATCTTTTCTTCATCCCCCAGATGTGGACCTGGTAATAATCAGGGTCAGAGGGCATCAGTCTGAGCTATTTGGGCTTCACCGTGGCTCTGTGGCCCTGCCCTTTCAGTCTATCTGTCTGTCTCCACGTCAGCCTGTTTCTCAGAGCTGGGTGGCCACACGTCCTTCTCTGCAGCTCTGTTGCTGGACATAGGGCCCAGTGGCTGAGGGCCCCTGCCAGTCACGCTTCTGCCCAGGGCTGCATACCGCCCCTGAAGAGGCGGGTCCTAAGTGGCTCTGGACTGCTCTGCAGGACCCATTGCCCAGGCTGCAGCCCCCTGGAGCTTTTCTGTGCAGCCCCTATGCCAGGCAGGCCTTGCTGGTGTGGGGCTGGATGTGGCTGGACAGGAGAGGGCTGGGGCTCTGCTCTGTGGTGGGAACCGTTGCCTGTGTGTGTGCACGCACGTCTGCATGTGTGTGTGCATGAGCATGTGAGTGTGTGTTGGGGTGGCTGGAGGCACTTTCTCAGGTCTGGTTGGAATCTGGTGCACTGGGCAGGGGCTGGCAAGGAGCCCAGGTCCAGATGAGCCTCCACCCCTCCCACCCTCTCAGATCTTGATCGGACCTTGATGGCTGCTCTGCCTGAGTCCTGCAGCCGGACTATCCCCACCCCTTTACCTCAACACCAGCTTCCCTTCAAAGCTTCTCCCTCCACTTTTCCCTATCAGCTCTAAGACTGTTAGCACGTATTTTTGGATTTCCTGAACATGAGACATGTTTAACCTAGATGGAAACTCCCTAGGACAGGTGTCTGCTTCTGTCATAACTCCAGCGCCTAAAAAATGGCCCTTGCTAGGCAGTGTCTTAGATGGATGATTGGGTGGTGGATGGAAGGATGGTTAGTTAAGTGGGTGGATGGGTGGGTGACAGGTGGGTGTATGGGTAGATGGATGGATGCATGGATGGTAGAATGGAAGGATAAAGGGTGGATGGTTGGATGAATGGATGGAAAGGTGTGTGGATGGATGGATGGATGGAGGGATGGATGGATGGAGGGATGGATGGATGGATGGAAAGGTGTGTGGATGGATGGATGCATGGATGGTAGAATGGAAGGATAAAGGGTGGATGGATGGATGGATGGATGGAAAGATGTGTGGATGGATGGATGGAGGGATGGATGGATGGAGGGATGGATGGATGGATGGATGGAGGGATGGATGGATGGAAAGATGTGTGGATGGATGGATGCATGGATGGTAGAATGGAAGGATAAAGGGTGGATGGATGGATGGATGGATGGATGGAAAGATGTGTGGATGGATGGATGGATGGAGGGATGGATGCATGGAGGGATGGATGGATGGATGGAAAGGTGTGTGGATGGATGGATGCATGGATGGTAGAATGGAAGGATAAAGGGTGGATGGATGGATGGATGGATGGAAAGATGTGTGGATGGATGGATGGATGGAGGGATGGAGGGATGGATGGATGGATGGAAAGATGTGTGGATGGATGGATGGATGAATGGAAAGATGTGTGGATAGATGATGGAGGGATGGAGGGATGGATGGATGGAAAGATGTGTGGATGGGTGGTGAATGGAAGGATGGAAGGATAGGTGGATGGATGGGTGAGTGGGTAGAAGGACGGATGGGCAAATTTGTGCAATGTTTAATCATTTCTGATGTACTTGTCCCTTTTCAGAAACGTCACGACGTTCCCCTCTCCTGTGCCTCCTGTCCTTGTGCTTGCTCTGGTAGTGAAGCTGCTGACATGGACCACGCTGTTGGACGTGTCTTCTTTGTTAAGACACAAGACCCTTTTCCCTATCCTAACATCCAGGGTTACGACTGAGCTCTTTGCTGGGCTCTGGTTGTCTTCAGGTTCTGTGTGCTCGTGTTAGCGACCCGACTTTGAAATTGTCCTGCGTTCCTGTTCTCTGGGCTCTAACACTCTCCTTCCTCTGTTCCCTGCGTTCCGTGTTGATTGTTAATTCTGCCTAAGCTTCAGGCTTCAAAGTGCCTTTTTTGGTTCGTGCCTGAGTTTTTCCCTGGCTGCCTTTGAAAATTCTAGTTATTCTAGTTCAAATCCCTTAGCTATTTCTTAGGACTGGAAGGGAATTTTCTTTTTATTTATTTAAAAACTTAAGTCCTCAGAGCTTTACAGGCCCTTTCCCCAATCCTGAGGGTCTGGGCCTGGCTGGGCCCGTGCTCTGCATCTCTCTTCTCCTGGAGCAGCCCCGGGGGCATGTTCTGAAGCTGAGTTCACATCAGCATCTCCCTAGCGTGGGGCCTCCCTCTGCCTCCCAGACCTGATGTGATTGTCCCCCCTCCCCGTGCCTTCTGTCTTCCCCGCGTCTGTGCCCTGCCCCCTACCGGTGCCTCCATATAATGAGGTGGAGGTCCTCCGGCTACCCTCTTCCTTGTCACAGACCCAACCTGGTGCACACCTGTCACCTAGCACCTGGCCCCTACCTGCTGCAGGTAAGCTGGTCGCTTAAGCTCTGTGAAGCTGGGGCTTTTTCAGAGGACTCAGCATTCCTCAGGCCTAGGGCTGATGGCTCTGGCACTACTAGGCGGGGTCTCTGGGCAGGCAGGGCAGTGTCCCCTTACTCCCAGGTCCAAGCCTGGCGTGGAACAAGTACCTAATGAGGGGGATGTGCATGCATGAGGCCATGAGGGCTGGATGGGCCTCAGCTCCTGGGAGCTTTTATTTGCAGCTAAGAATGTTTTTCTGCAGACATCCTTTACATAATTTCTGTTTGGGGCCCCACACTTGCAGCTGTGACCACGAGGCTGAGCCCTGTGTCCCCGTGCACAAGAGCTCGTGGCATGCAGCATGCATTATTGAGCTCAGCTATCGGTTTTCCCAGGTGAACACTATTATGGCATGGGGATGGGGCTGTGGTTGGAATGGGGGGGAGGTGCAGAATAGGAGGTGGGGGGATTTTCCCAGGTTCAGAAAGACTCAGAACAAGCATTTGACTCTAAGCAGAGTAGGGACGGACGTAAGCAGAATGCCAAGTTTATTTTGAACAAGAGTTCCTAGAACAGGAAAGATGAAGTTAAATCTTGATAGTAAATTCGTCTGAGAACACTTATTTCATTAAAACAGCATTTCTTGTAAGAGCTGCATTGGAAAGTTAAAGATATAGGGCTCACTCACTCAATTTGATCCAAATTACTTACCTTAAATGAGATGACTTAAAAATGAAAACGTGTCACATTACATCTCTTCTCAGCTCTGCCGTCAGCACTAAGTGGTAGCATGAAGGTGGCTGGGGTGGGAGTGTTTGTCCCGTGGGGTTGGGTGGTCGCTGTGTGGATTGTGGATTTCCACCAGAGGGCTGCGCGTTAGTGGATTGCTGCACAGTGTAGACAGATTAGCTGGACAGGCTGCTGGGAGCCCCAGGGGCCTATGACTCAGCCTGCATGAGGCACCGGAACTGGAGATGGGGACCCTCCCCAGGCTGACCCGGCTCATCCGAAACCCAAACCTTCAGAATTCTCAGCACCTTTCATCAAAAGGCTTGTCTAATAGTAACATTAATTCCTCATGACATCAACATATTTCTCGCACTGTTTGAATTAAATACATGATTTATATAGGTTGTGTAACTTCAGGAATTAAGTATAAGCATTAATCATTGGCGTGGAGCTGAGGAAAATTCTGGCATCTGATGACTTCACTCCCCAAGCATTCGTCAGCGCCTGCTGTGTACTGGGCTTGGCACGGGCGCCCCTCCCTGCCTGCCGGGCCTTTGTCATGTGACACACACACACACATACATGCATACATACACACGCGAGGCATTCATTGGGTGCCCACTGTGTGCCCAGCATTCTTAGATTTGGCCCCAGAACCCACCCTGCTGCTGCCCTTGCTGAGCAGATGGCGAGATGGATGTGGACAAACAGCCATACGAGCAGGGGACCTGGGGCTGGGACCGGGTGCTGGAGAGGAGATATTCTGGTCATAAGCATGTGTCGTGGGCACCTGAATCTGCTCAGGCAGGCGGGTCACACTTCCCCAGGGAGACAGGCACAGCAAGGGGACACGGGCGGCTTTTGGGCACCAGGGCAGCACAAGCAGAGACCAGGAGAGAGGATGCCAGGCACAGAGGACAGCCACTGTGGGGTCATTATTGATAATGGTGAACGTCAGCAGAGCACACTCAGGGCCACCTGTAACTTGTTTAATTCCCAACAACCTGGAAGAGGGAGACTGTGTGGCCGCCACGGGGTGGGCAAGTGTGGTGCAGACGAGGCTGGTCACGTGGTTGGGGGCCGGGCCCCATGGCAGGGTGGGGTCTTTATGGTGCAGTGAGATTCTAAGCCAGCCTGACTGACGAGGCCAGGATTTTGAAAAGCCGTCTCCAGTGGTGGAGTGCAGGGTGGTGGGGTGGGGAAAGAGGCCCACGAGGAGGACCCTGTGGTCAAGCAGGTGGAAGTTGGAGGTGGCAGTGGGGAGATGGTGGCCCAGGACTTGGAGATCGTAGGGGGAGTGTTGGGGGAGAGTGGCTGCTGTCAGGTGGCTCCGAGGCTCTTGGCCTGCCTACCTGGACAGATGAGGGAACCCTGCCCCAGATGGGGGCCCCGGGAAAGAACAGACTTGGGGAGGGGCGCCTCAAGGTAACAATGGGAGGAGTTGTGATTACTTGGACCTGGGGCTCAGCTGCAGAGGTGGGGAGGGGGCTGCTTGCCAGGGCCTGGGCCCCAAGGTGCTGCACCTCCTGCTGGCCAGGTGGGGAAGGTTGAGCCGGCAGAGGCTGGGAGGACGTCTCCCATGGGCAGAGAAGTCACAACCTGGGGAGTCATTATGGGAGAGAGGCGCCACGGGAAAGGTTCAGCAGCAGCAGGTGCTGCTGGTTTCTAGGCCCTGTGTTTGCAGAAGCCAAAATGGGCCATGATTGTAATCCTAGGACGGACACAGAAGGCCACTGTAGTGGGTTAAGTAGTGGCCCCAAAAGTCATGTCCACACAGAACCTCAGAGTGTGACCTCTTTTGCAAATAGGGCCTTTGCAGATGTGATGAGTTCAGGCACTTGAGGTGAAATCATCCTGGATTTAGGGTGGTCTCTACATCCGAAGACTGGTGTCTTTATAAGAGAAAGGAGGGGGAGATTGGACACACGCAGAGAAGAGGCCTGTGGCAGAGACAGAGGCTGGAGTGACGCAGCCACAAGCCAAGGAGCGCCTGCAGCCATCAGGAGCTGGAGGAGGCAGGAAGGACCCTCCCCGGAGCCTCGGGAGGGAGCGCAGCCCTGCGGCACCTTGATTTCAGTCTCTGCCCTCCAGAACTGTGAGAGTAAATGTCTGTTGTTTCAAGCCTCCCAGTTTGAGGTCATCGGTTACGGCAGCCCCAGGAAGCTCATACAGCTACCTCCTGGGATAAAGGAATAAACCCCACAAATTCATCGTTAAAAAACAACACACTAAGGGCCGGCCTGTGGCTCACTCGGGAGAGCGTGGTGCTGACACCAAGTCAAGGGTTAAGACCCCTTACCGGTCATCTTTTAAAAAGAACCCAAAAAACAACAGCAACAACAAAATCAACACTCAATGTCCACAGATATGCACAAGTAAATGTTAAAATTTGAAAAATTAAAAAAAAAAATCAAACCAACAAGTTCATGGAGACTTAGCCACATATTCAGAATAGCAAGGGGACCTTTTGAGTGGAGGGACGGAAATGTTCCTGCCTGTGTTCGTGAGGACCCCATGTGAGGAGGACAGGTTTCTGTCGTCCTCCCTTCCAGGGACAGCCCGAGGAGCGTGGTGGCCCTGTGGCCACTGAAAACTGTTTGGAGCGAGAGACCCGGCCAGGAACTCAGACCCCAACCCTCCAGCTGTGGCTGGAAGGGGCTGGGCCTCTCAGGGGAACCTGACAGCAGAGGGAGCCCCCACTGTCCAGCCTCAGGGAGGGCCGCGCGGGGTTGGGGCGGCGGCGGGCCGGGCTTTCCTTTGTCAGGTTGTCAGGGGGAGCTTGAACACTTGGTCCCCCTGGATGTGAGGATTCTGGAGCCGCAGAGGAGAGCTATGGGAGGGCGGGGCCCGCGGGCCAGCTCGGTTGGTCCCCTGGGTTTAGTCAACCCCCGGGTTTAGTGAGCACACCCCACCCCGTCCTCCCAGGGCGGCTTTATTATTCCAGAATGCGACAGGCTGAGCTGGACTTGGAAAGCAAGCGCTCCCAGTGTCACATGTTTGTCAAGCAGAAGTGAGAGACTTTGAAGTGTTTGGAGGAGGAGGAGTGAACCCTAAGCTTCGTACCTGAAATTCATGTGCAGAATTTAGGAGGGCTGCAGGCTGCCCACCTGGAGAGACCAGGCGCACTGACCGCACGTGCGAGAGTGTGTGCCGGTGTGCGTCATGTGTGCCGGTGTGCGTCGTGTGTGCGCGTGGGCAGCTGTGAGCATGTGTGCATGTGCATGAGTGTGTGTGGAAGGCCGCGTGTGTGGGTGCGTGCAGGAGGTTATGAGCGTGTGCACAGCCTGTGTTGCGCCATATGCGACCTAGTGGGGTCGCCGAGCCCCGTGCCTGTGCCCAGCAGAGCCCTTGGTAACGGGAGCCGGCAGAGGAGGTGGACGGCTTCCCTGGATGCTGGGAGCCCGGGGAGGGTCTGGGGCCCCCCGGGGGCTGCCTTCCTTTGGCTTGAACTCTGAGCAGGCAGGAAGCCGGCTCTGCTCCATTTCTGTAGGGGCAGCCCTTGCCAGTGCAGAACAGGTGGGTGGAGGAGCAAGCCCTGCTCCTGCCCTGGGGGTCAGGTCTCAGTAACTGCAGCTCTGGGGGTTCCTGGAGTGGTGGCCCGTGGGTGGCCATGACATTCAGGAAAAGGCGCTCTCTTTGTTTTGGAGAGGGCTCAGACTGGAATCACCTTTGCTTAGCTGGTTACGTGTTAGGTGTTGCAGCCTGGTAATGAGAGGGAGTTACCTGCCGAAAGTGGAGGGAAAACTCAGATTTTCCAGAAGCTCTTCTTGTTTCTCATGACTGTTATCCTAATTACAAGTCACTTTCATCTGTTCCTCAAAAAAACGAGCTGGTTGGAAGCGATGAAATGGAGGACTGGAAGGATTTGCTTAAACTAATTAGTTAATTGTGCTTACTAAAATCAGTATCCATCTGAGGTTGGCCTCCCTGGGAAACAGACTCGGTGACCCCGAGATCTGGATGCGGCAGGTGGGAGGAGGGGCCTTCTCAGGAGCCACACCCAGGGCAGTGGGTGGCACTGGACAGAGGGGAGGTCGGGCTGCCATGCCATTGTAGCGAGGCCTCAGCCCACCCCACGGTGCGCTCCAAGCTGGGGCAGTCCCGCAGAGATGGCCTGCATTGGACCACCTGGTGGTCACTGCATCTGCACACTGGTCGGTCACTGGATGCGCCTGTCCCAGCAAGGACGATGCAATTTGGGGGAGGCAGACTCTTGGGCAGAGGGATATTGGTTGGGACGGGGTGTCTGAGGGCAGGGTCTTAGCTGCGAGCCAGCAACACCCGACATCCCAGAGCCTGGGTCCTGGAGGGGCACTGGGGATACACTACAGCACCCCCTCGACAGCATCTGATTTCTTTCTTTTTTATTCAAAAAAATTGATAATAAAGTTTAATGTCATCACTGTCCAGTTTTTAAGAATATCTAGCTGTCTCACTCGTGTCTGCTGTGGGCTGAATCTTGTTCCCAAATTCACTGTTGAAGCCCTGACCTCCAGGGTGACTGTATTTGGAAACAGTCTTTAGGAGGTAATTAAGGTAAAGTGAGGTCATGAGGGTGGGGCCCTGATACAATGGGATTAGTGAGAAGAGGAAGAAAGGCCAGAGCCCTCCCTCCCTCTGCCGTGTGAGGACGCGGTGAGAAGTCCCCCTCTGAACGCCACCGGGCACTGAATCAGTGGCACCGTGACCTTGAACTTCCATCCTCCAGAGCTGTGATAAATAAATGTCTGTTGTTTGAACTGCCCAGCCCGTGGTGTTTTGTTATGGCAGCCCGAGCAGACTCAGACAGTGTCGTGAATGTGTTTTTATTTTGTCTGTCTGAGTTGGTCTCCAAATAGGGCACCACACTGCATGGCAGCATCTGGCAGAACCCATCAGTCATCTGAAATGTGGCCTTGCTGATCTGCTCAGAGGCCTCTCCTGAGAGACCTGTTACTGCCCATCATGAGGACCTGTCACAGAGTGACCCACTGTGGGGACTCCAGTGAGTCCTGGGTTCTGGGAAGACGCTGCCGTGTCAAGGTGGCATGACACTGTGCACTGAGTGTCTTCACACTGGACATCTTTGTGTGTCATTTCTTCATACCAGCCTTTTAAAAACCCGACAGTAGCAGAGCCGTGAAGGGAAAAATGGATAAATATGACCATATGCAGATACAGAATTTCTTTGTATTTCATGACAAAGTCATTAAGCTCGGAGACATTGCCACAGCAATGAGAGAGAGCAGTTGATGTCCATAATTTACAAGGAAGTTGTATAACACGATAAGAGCAAAACCAGCAGCCAGATAGAAAGATGGGCACAGGAATTACCAGGCCGTGCAGAGGAAAGGTAATGTCAGTTGCCAGTAAAATATGAAAAGGTGCTGAGCCTCGGGAAAAATAGCACAAATAAAAACGCTGTTGAGACCCATTTGTCAGAAATGCAAATATTTTAAGATGGGTGATACCTAGTTTTGCCGAGGACGTGGGAACCAATCTGTTCATCGTGTTGGTGGGAGTGAAAGTGTGTGGCTTCTGAAGGCGGCAGTTTGGAAATACGCATCAAATGTGAATTACATGTGTCCTTTGACTCCGCACTGTTGGGGATTTTCTCTAGAGAGAATCTCAAGACACACCAAGGTTCATGTACGAGGGTGTTCATGGAAAAGTCGTTTGCTGTGATAGCCTACGTGTCCCTCAGTAGGAAGAGAGCGCCTTACATTCTGATGCAGTCCTCTGCTGGACTACTGCACAGCCTTGAGAAAGGAGAGGTGGACTCCGCGTGCAGACAGGGACATCTGCGGGATGCAGGACTGAGTGCAAGACGCGACGTGCAGGGGGGCATCCAACTTGTGCACGAGAAATTGCTGGAGGCTTTTGCTCTTCCTGCCATGCCTTTCGTACTGTGAGGTTTTTAGTATGCAAATATAATACTTTAATCTTAAAAGGCCTGCATGTAAAAATCATAGCTGGGAAAGAATGTTGCTGGAGAGTTTTCTGGTTGTTAGAAGCCCGTGAAGGTCTGTGAGGGGTCTCTGGCCGATGTCCACCCTGTGTGGCAGAGGCGGAGGAGGCAGGCACAGGGCCTGGCGGGTTGGGGGCCGTCCTCCCCATCTGGGGGAGTGAGCATCACCAGCCAGTCCACTGCCAGCTGACACTGTGGTCAGTGCAGGGACACCTGGTGCTGAGTGTGGCCTCCCTGGGGACAAGCCCTGGGACCCTCCCTGCAGACAAGGTCTGAGAACTCCTGGTCTAACAGGGCCTTTGGGGGGAGAGGTGGTCAGCTGTGGGTTCCCTGGTCAGTCCAGAAAACCTTCCAGAACCTTCTTGTCACAGGAGGGATTGGGCTCTGGGGAGGACTTTGGAGCACAGTGGGAGAGACAGATACGTTTAAAAACCAGTTGGGGGCCGAGCCCGTGGCGCACTCGGTAGAGTGCGGCGCTGGGAGCGTGGCAACGCTCCCGCCGCGGGTTTGGATCCTACATAGGACCGGTGCACTCACTGGCTGAGTGCTGGTCACGAAAAACGACAAAAAAAAAAAAAAAAAAAAACCAGTTGGAATCCAGTGTTGGCCAGACTGTGTGAGAGGTCTGCAGGCAGGGCAGAGGGGACAGCAGGCACGGCAGGAGACCCACTGAGAAGGTGGCCGTGGGGCCCGGTGTGGTCATGGCGTGCTGCTGAGTCCCGGACAAGGCTCTGGTATATTCAGCGATTGTGGCAGGCATGGGTACAGGGAGGGGGCACGGGGCCCTCTTGTTTGTTTCTAGGTAATCCCCTTGGAAGAGACTCTGGCTCGGCCAGTGCAGTGTTCAGCTGGGACTGGATGCTGAGAAGAGTTCGTGACTGCACAGTTTCTTTGTCCCCTGGGATGCAGGGAACCTGGCAGGCCTGGGACACAGTCATCTGACGCATTCCATGCAGGAGACCTCCTCCCAGGGAGTGCTTTTTGGAAACCCACAGGCCCACCACCCTTAGACCCCCCACCCGGAGCTGGGTGCTGTAATTCCAATGAGGAAACCAACACACGTGTAGTCGCAGCAACGCTGGCCTGGTCCCGACAGGCCCCAAGTGCTGCAGTTTGCGTTCTCATCACAACCCTCCCACTCGAGCTGTATTTTGCGTCTCGTGTGTGTCCGGGGGCCGTGAAGGGCTCGTGGGCTCTTCCTTGCCCCCCATAACCTCTCATCTGGCCTCTTCCTCTCATTCTGCAGGGGAGCACTGCGAGGTGAGCGCCCGCTCGGGCCGCTGCGCCAACGGCGTGTGCAAAAATGGGGGCACCTGCGTGAACCTGCTCATTGGAGGCTTTCACTGCGTGTGTCCCCCCGGCGAGTACGAGAGGCCCTACTGCGAGGTCACCACCCGGAGCTTCCCGCCCCAGTCCTTCGTCACCTTCCGCGGCCTGCGACAGCGCTTCCACTTCACCCTGTCCCTCACGTGAGTGTGCACCCCACGCAGCCACACCGGCGTCCTCCTCTTCTCGTCTCATCTCCCTGGATCAGGACACACGTGTGTCTGCAGGTGGCCTTTGGTAGTTGAGGAGCTGGGCAGTGCTGGCCATGGGACCAGCTGCACACTCAGTGAGGCCACAGGCAAACTGAAAAGGGGGTGGGCCCTTATTTAAAAATTATGAATAATTTCAGGACAGCCACAGCAGAGCATTGAGGGGAGCACAGGCCCTTCTGAGAGTGGGGTCCTGTGGGTCACACCCTGGGGAGCCAGCCCTGGCCGTTCCGGTCCTGCTCTTTTGCCAACACGTCATCTCTGATGTCATCTCTAACATGCAGGTGGCCAGGCCTCCTGCGAGTGTGTGACCCAGGGCTGCTCAACCCGTTTCTTAATCTGTAGCATGAGGGTGCAGGCTTGCTGTGCACTGCAGTTAGGATTTTATTTTTGCATATTTCTTTCCGAGAGAATTTAAATGTAATTAATTTTTTAAAATGTATCATTTCCATCTTAAAGATTCCTATCAGGTTTGACTTAGTGAAATAGGAGGCATTTTGCATTTGGTGGTTTTGTGCTGGGGTTTAGGGGTCTTTCAGGGGATGGCATTCTCCAGGCACGATTGCCAGGTACTGTGCTCTTCTCTGAGCTGCCCCTTGAAGGACAGGGCATCTCAGGACGGAACAGGGCGGGCTTCTCTCCTGGGGTCCTGCCTCTCCAGGGTCTTCCAGGTAAGTGGCCAGGTTGCATCCCTCACACCCAGCAGAGCAGAGTGTAGACTGCCTGACTCTAGGGGAAACTCTAGATGGAAAACACAGGTGAGCTCACAGCATGCGGGCAGGCAGGGGCCATTGGCAGGAGTCAGGAGCTGGCCTCCGGCAGCATTCTGTGCCATTTTGACAGCCAGACGGTGCATTTGAAGTGTCATGGAGTGTGGTAAGAGCTGGCGTGCACGTGTGGTCAATGTGACCTGGCACATGTGCACTGGGAACCTGTTGTGTGAAAGACCCTCTGGGTAGCACAGGTGAATCAGAATCCCAATCTGGTCCCTTGGGATCTTATCTGGCAGGAGGGACTCTTGATGTCAGTGCTGGGGAGCAGGGAATCCCCGATTGTGGGGACCTCAGAGGTGGGTCTGGAGACTGGCTGCTTGGCCCAGCATCCGATCGTTGAAACAAGACAGAGGCTCCATGATTGTGCCCCAGAAAACCACAAAAGCCAGTTCTGCGGGGACACTTAAATGTGCATGTTTGGGCTGGTGGACATCTCCACGTGGATGTCACCCAGGTGCCTCACATTCGGCAGATCCAAGAGGAACCCCTGCATCCTGCGATCCCTCTGCAGAACTGGCCCTAGGTGGGGAGTGGCCTGAGGCGGCAGGGGTGTCCTTGCCCTTCACTCAAATCACATCCTAAGAGTCTCTCCCCCATCCCAGTCTCTACCACCTTGTCCCCACCATCCATGGCCGTCTGTCACCTGTGTGACACTGATGTGACTACACCAGTCTCGCTCGCCTGCTGTCAGCCTGAGTCAAGCCAATCCCTGTGAGTCCTGCCCGGGCCACTCACTGCCTGGTGAAGGCACCAGCATCTGGACGGGGCAGGGCCCTTTGCAGCCTGACCCCTGCTGACCCGTGTCCTGTACCTCAGGCCCTGTGATGCGGCCGCCCCGACCTCCCCATCGTTCTCTGGCCCTGGACCTGTCCTCTGCCTTGGGACAGCTATTTCCTCCACCTGGAATGTTCCCTCCCCCGCATGGCTGCCTGACTCCTGCCCATTTCCTTCAGGAAACCCTCCCTGACCCGGGCAGGGACGCTGCCTTCCAGCACAGGCTGGACAGCCGCGTCACTGCCTGCTTCTCCACCACCTTCCAGACTTGACGTCCCTGATTGCAGGCTCTGAAATGAGGGCTCAGCGTGGGATCACTGACCACTGTGTCCAATGTGGCTTGATGTTTAGGACAGAGGGCTTCTGTGAGCATCTGTCCCCAGGTCAAAAGGAGTCCTGTATGTTCTGGCAAACACATCATGGCATGGGACGGGTGTGAGATTTGGGCATATGATTGTGGATATATGTCGTCATGGCCACCACCACCTGGGTGTGGCCACGAGCCCTCAGTCACATGGGCTGCAGTGACCACTGACAGCTGCTAAGCTGCAGGAGGGTGTCCTCACTGAGGCTGACTTAAAGGGGGCCAGAAGTCCTAGTGCCGGAGGTGTGTACGAGGGGCCAGGAATGTGCCAGAAGCCAACAAAGGAGGTCTGTTGGCTCCAGACACGGAGAGAAGCTGAACACGGAGCGACGTTTGACTAGTGTTTGTATGTGATGTCACGTCCTCCTGCTTGTCAGATTCAGTGTTTGTAAGATTATCATGATTTTCCTTATGCACGAGGGTGGCTGAAAAGTCACTGCTAAATCAGTGCGTGTTTTGAGGGCCTGATTTCAAGCGAAAGCATAAAAAGTCCCCCAGAACTCGTACAGGAGAACAGCTCCGCGTGGGGGCCGCGGTGGCCGTGGGGTCCCTCATGCCACCCGCGGGCGCGCCGTGGGAAAGCGCGGGCCTGAGCTGCGCTGCTTCTGTTTCGGGAAGTTTCGCTCGCGCGGGCCCTTCTCTTTTCAGTTTCTGTTTGCCAAGAGCCTGGGCTCCCCGGCCGCTCCGGGCTCGGTTCCCAGCCACCTCTCACCCCCACGTCCTTTGTTCTCTGCTCCATGGCCTGCCTGCTCCCAGCCTCAGTTTCTGTTCTCACTTTCCTCTTTTACCCAGCCTCGATCCGGCCCCCTCGGCCTCGGGCCCCTTCTTCACCTCGGGCTCCAGCTGCGGGTGGGCACTTGCCAGGAGGGCGCCGCGTGGGACCGTGAATGCCGCCACTGCGTCCCAGCTGCCCCCTCGGTCCAGAGAGAAACGTACAAAAGGGAGACCTGGTCAGAGAGAATTGGATGTGCCCCAGCGGGCCGAATCCAGGAAGCACGCCTGTCCCGTTGGTCCTAGACGTGATGTAGGTTCCTTCTGTCTGTCCGCTCCACGCCCAGAGCATGCAGTTTGCTGTGCTGGTATTTTTTCTTTCAGTTCTTGCTGGCGTTCTAAATAGAAGGGATTCAAGGTCCAGAGAGGAATGGTCAATTTTGTGTTAACTTAAGAAAAAGGCTGAGGTCACATGCTTGAGGCTGCTTCTGATTCCTGTTGCATGAAAATGTTGGTAAACCCACCTTGAATCAAAAGAAGGAACTTCTCCCACCTAATCTGGGATGCTGGAGACATCCAGCGAGCTCAGGAACTAGTCCCAGGTTCGTTTAGGAGGTGTGCTGAGTTCTCTGTAACCGGGGGTGTTGGGGAGGTGTTGTGGCCGTGCGGTGGGTGTGAAGACCCCCTGTCAGGGACCCTCGGGTCTGATGGAGCCAGCTCGCTCAGGACTGTGGGGATGGGAGAAGGATTCGGGAGAATGTGGTGATCTCTTGTGAGAGTAAGTGGTTTTTTCTTTGATTGTTTACAGTTCTGAGTCTGTTCATTCTTTCCTGCCTTCATCTGTTCATTTATTCAGCACATCGTTATTGAGCACTAGTAAGGGTCAGACTCTGCTTTGGGGTCTGGAACGTAGCAGTGAACTAGAGTCACCATCCCTCCCCTTCAGGACGATATATTCTTATAAACAAATAAATAAGCAGGGTAATTCCAGAAATACACTGAGTGATGGGATAGACTGTGGGTGGGGGTACAATTTAGGTAAAACGAGTCAGGGAGGGTGCAGTTGGATTGGCCCCCTGCGAGATCTGCAAAGCCAGGGAAGATTGTTCCTGACTGAGGAAGCGAGAGGTGCAAAGGCTCCGGGGTCTTTTAAACCCATGTTTGGAAGAAAAAGATGCTGGTGTGGCTGGAATGTGGTGGTGGGGACCATGGGGATGACCCTGAGGTGGTCCTTCAACATCAGCATCCCTGTGTGAGCAGGTGCCGCATCCCTGTGCCCTGGCGTACACACATGGGGACCTATTTCCAGTAGCAGAAGATGCGCTGCATGTGTGTCCTGTCATTGGTCTATTGGCTGTGTGTCATACTTCTAGAAGATAGTGCACATGTAATCTTTTCACATTCTATAGACTGTCGTAACCAGATTCCCCCATGGATTCTGGTTTGGTATTTCCAGAAAACATCGCTAATCAGGTTGAACAGGCTATCAGCTCCTAGTGTGAGGAATGAGTGTCCAGGACCAGACTCTGTCCTGCATTGCAGCCCCGGGTGCTTGCCCCCTTCTGGCTGGGCTTGTCCCTCCTGGGCAGTCTCCTGACCCTGGGGCCTTCCCCATGTGACATGCTTCTGCTTGGCCCCACAGGTTTGCCACCCAAGAAAGGAATGCACTGCTTCTCTACAACGGCCGCTTCAATGAGAAGCACGACTTCATCGCCCTTGAGATCGTGGACGAGCAGGTGCAGCTCACCTTCTCTGCAGGTGGGAGCAGCTCTCAGAGCGCTTCCCAGGCGCCATGTTGATTAGAACCATTTTCCTCCTGTGCAGCACCTCCAAGCTGCTTACCCTTTAATCCCATAATTCCACATCTAGGAATTCGTCCTGGAGAAGAAATTCAAAGTGCACAAAGATGTTCATTGCAGTGTTTTTTACAGTGCTGAAAATATGGAAGATACAGTGCATATTTACAAAATAGAGGATTCACTAAATAAAGCGTAGTACATCTGTAGATTAAAAATATTAACAACGCCATTAAAAATGCTGTACTGTTGTTGGAAAAGAACATTTATCCAGACTGCCAAAAGGACTTTCAGCCTCTCTTATCTGTGTTTTTCTGGCACAAATGATTTTTAGGGGTGAGTTATACCTGCTCCTCCCTTACCTGGAAATTCACCAAGACAGCTCAGAGGTGCTTCTGTCCCTAGACCCCGGCCCCTGTCAATTTACATATGTGTTATAGCAGAAGCTGGGACTTGGTTTTCTATATGGAATGAAGACATGGGGGCACCCCTAACACCAGGAGACCACAGTGGGAGAGGTGGCCATGGCCCTGGAGGTGGGATGCCACTCCTCTCCCAGGCTTGGGTCCACAGACCTGCACCCCTCATTTCTGGAACATTTCACCAGTTCACTGGGGACAGCATTCCCTGCCCGAGACGTAGTACTGGTCGACCCTGTCCTTTTGTGCATGCAAGGCTCCTTCCTCCCAGCTGCTGCTTAAGCAGGAGTGTGCAGTGGAACCTCCAAGGGGACTTGAAGAATGCTTGCCCAGCCCTACCCCACTGAAGCAGGAGCTCTGGGGGTAGAAATGGCATAAACGCCCCAAAGCAGATACATAAGCGATGTGTCCTATGACCTTACAATGTGATGCATTGTGTGGTGAAAAAGTTGCTCAAAACATGGAACTGTGCTTCTGTCATTAAGTGACCAGAACAGGGAGCACGGTTCTGCATGGGTTTGGATGATGTGGTCTGTGTTAGTGCTGAATGTCGGGAAGAGGAAAGACCCCCGCTACAGGGCAAGCTGGCTGCTGCTGGCCGGTGCAGGGAACGGAACCCTTGACCTTGGTGTTACAAGGCTGCGCTCTAACTAACTGAAACAACCAGCCGGCCCCTAGCTGCTTGCACTGACCGATGAGTTTTCCTTCTTTATGCTTTCTTGCATTACCCTATTCAAAAACGATGAACAAGAGTTATGTATGTAATTGGAAAAGAAAAACTGATGTGGGATGTTTGGTAAATGTTAGGCAATGGTTGTGTGTCTGGGCCCCTGGGTGAAGGGTTAGTTTGTCCCAGTGTAGATGGAGCCTGTAGGGGACCTGTGGGACGGCTGACACACCTTCCAAGGCCCTGGGCCATGAGGGAGCCCCCCTTTCCTTGTGAGGGCCCCGGGCCTTCCAGACTGGGGTTGAGGCCTCGATGTGGGCGGAGTGGTGGGGGCCTCCAGTTGGGTGCTGTGGGTAGGGGAGGGAGGCTGTGACCACACTTCTGATCAACACATGCCTATCCTGCTGCCAGGGGCCTTGCAGCCTGATCCACCGTCCCCACCAGGCTGTGCTAACCTCTGCTCTCTCTGGATCTCCCTCCTCCTGCTCAGGTGAGACCACAACGACCGTGGCACCACAGGTTCCCGGAGGCGTGAGTGACGGGCAGTGGCACTCGGTGCAGGTGCAGTACTACAACAAGGTAGGACAGGTGGCCCCAACCCGCTCCTCTCAGCCTCAGGGTGGCCAGCAGTGGCATCCTGGCAGCTTTTCTGTTTTAAGGCATTTATACTCTGAAATTTTAAAAACCATGCTGTTGAAAACAGTGATTTAGGAAACGAGCATGTGTTGAGGGTCTGTGTGAACACACCTGAGCCCTGTGCTGTATGGGATACTCCCGCAGGGAGCTCTGGGCTCAGGGGCTGGGTGGTAAGAGACAGGGACCCTGGAGATCAGCCTACGCCGGGTAGATGCAGAAAGAGTTTATTCATCTGCAGTTGCCTTGGCTGGAGTCATTACTGATGGCTGAAATTCAGGCCATTCAGACACAGCTCCAGAGCCAGAATTGTCCCCTCTACCTGGATGTAAATTGAGTGCTGGAACATTCTCCAAGGAAATGCTACGGTGGCATGGGCATTTTGGTGTTGCTTTATTTTGCTGCTTTTTGGCTCGTAAGGAAATGCATTGCTGGTTTTTGCACCAAAATGCCCAGCTTTCCGTGGCTGCGACTTTGCAGACCTCTTTTCTCCTTCCCGAGAAGTTCCAGCCCCTTCCCTGCAAAAGGGTCTGCATTGGCTTGCCCCATGGTTTTTGCAAGGCCGCAGATCAGGGTCTTCTTACCTCTGTGGGGTGCACCGTGGAGAAGGTGTCTTCTGTATTTCATGTCTTCTGCATTTCAAGCTTTGACACACCAGTGAAAGGAGGCCACCTGCCCCCACTGGGGCCAGATGTCTCTCTGCTGTCCTCGATCCTGCCCCTCACTCTTCTTCCCCGGCCAGTCATCTCTGTCCCTGTCTCCTGGGCTGCCCCTTATTTCTGCCTTAGATGTCTTGTTATCTCCCAGTCGCCCCAAACAGGCCCCAAGCAGGTGACCACGGTTTCCATCCTGCGTCCCCTACCTGTGGGCCAGAGCTGCCCCATCTCCTGGTCAGTGCGGGCCCAGGGCAGGGCCGGGCAGGTTCTAAAGCCCATGTGGAGCTCGAGCCTAGTTTGTGATGAGGCTGAGGAGAGGTTCTGGTGGGGTTTGGGGGCTGAGAGCTGGTTGGGGATTTTGAAGAATAATGAGAGGACGTTGGCAGGCGCCTGGGATGGGGTCTGGGCCACCCTGGGCCCCATGAAGACCTGCTGCATGTGGTCATTGTCATCCCAGGTGGGGGCTGTGGTGCCGCGCAGTGCCCAACTGCTTGGTGAAGGAGCCTGTGAGCGACAGAGGAGGGGGGGGGCTGGGGAGGGGCTCAGGGCTGAACAGCTGGAGAATGGGCCACTCACACCTGGAGCTGTCGCCCTCATTGTCCTGTTCCAGAGGCTCAGCAGGACTCTGGTCTTTTCATGAAGTGGTGGCCTCCCGTGGCTGTTGGGGACAGTGACTAGCCAATGTGAAGCAGGCCTGCACGTCCTCGCCTGGCCGAGCCGCCTGGAGTGGCGCTGTGGCAAGCACGGGATGTAGGTCGTCTCCGAGAGCTGCCACCCTCCCGCCTGCCCTCCTGGGGGCTCGAGCTTGGAGGCACAGCTTGGTTTTTCTGTCCACAGCCTCTTAATCCATACGACACGTTTTCCCAGTTGCCATCCCATAGGCCAGTCTTTCCCACTCCGGCTGCTCTGGAGAGTGGGTTCCTACCCCTTTTAGGGTGTCCCCCAGGGCTGCTCCACATGGATTTTTCCGTCCCTCAACCTACACTTCAAGTCAGATTGCGCCTGCCCTTCTATCCCACCCTGGAGAACGTCTGTCCTGCAGGCCGTTTTCTGTGAGGGGTCAGGAGGGGAGCACGGCTCTCTCAGGCCCTCAGGTGAGAGGCCGAGTTCCATGTCACGGGGGACTGGAAGCCCTCAGAGGGCTGGGCTGGTCCTGTGTACTTCTGTGTCCTCAGAGCGAAGGCCATGGTCCCCCTGAGCTCAGCAAGTGTCCTGTCTGACATCAGCGCCTGAATCTGGCCCAGCGAGCAGCACAGATGATGGGCTGGCCGAGCTCTGGTTTCTCTGTTCACGTCACCTGGACAGTGTTCTCATGTCCAGCAGGGCCGACAAGGACCCGTGGAGGCTGCAGAGCTCCTGGAAGGCTGAACAGTCTCAGCTTGAGGATGGGGGGTGGGGGGATGTGGTTCTCTGGCCCAAACACGTCCAGGCTTTTGTCCCTATCTGGCACACACCCTTGAATAGAATGATGGAAAATAACCCCCCGCTGGGGTGCCCTCTCTGGCCGCTGCTCCACGGTGGCTCGCCGTCCGGCTGTGCAAACCTCTGAGCCCCTGGCTCTCTGTGCTGTGCTCTTCCTGCCAGCAGGGTCTGGATGCCAGAGGGGGGATGCACCCAGTGATCTGAGCTTGCATCCTGAGCACTGAGCAGGACACAGACCCGTGGGAGGGGACCCTGGGGACCACGCTCCTTTGTCAGAGAAGCAGAGAAACCACACCTGGTGTGTCTTCTTTTTTTGTAGCAGAAATGCAGAGCAGGACTAGTAGTTTTGTGCTGGGCTGGGGGTGGGGACGAGGGGGAGGTTGAGCCAGCCTTGTCTCCCCGCTGGAGCACCGTACACTCCAGAATCATCTGCCGATGGCTGCAGTGGAATAGGGACTGAAGGCCAGGACTGTGGCGTTGATGCCACTGCCCGGCTGTTAATTCACCTTAATTGGCCCTGAGCACATGGTGCACAGGCCAGGGGCCTGCCTCCCGCTGTGAACTCGCAGGTGGCACAGAGGGGCACCCTCACCATTCCTGGAGGAAAGAGGGTGGTGCACAGGGGTGGGTGGATTACTGGAATCCGCAGCTTCGTCTCCAGGGCCGGGCCTGGCAGCAGCATGGAGGGAAAGATTAGGCCCCTCCTGTGAGCTCCAGCTGCTCCTGTGTCTTGCCTGAGGTGCTTTTACGAGGAACCCAGCAGTTTTCACTTCTTTCTTCAGGCCTCAGCTGCACAGTGGGGAAATGTTAGCAGAGATTACCTGCGCCTGTCCGCGGGAGGGACAGCGATGTGTCTACGTGACTTTTGTCTCAGAGCTGGCGGCACTAGCAAATCCAGGTGCAAAGACGTTGAGAACGCTGGAGCACGCCCGGGGCTGGGGCAGGACTTGCCAGGCTCCAGGGGGTATAGGAGGGCTGTGGCCAGAGTCAGGACGCCGCCCCAGTGACAAGAAGCCACAGTGGCCCTAAGGATGATCTGTGCGAGGCTGGTCACTCTGCCATCTCTAGTCCTTCTCTTTGTCATTGACCATCTCTGGTCTGATCCTCCAGCAGCCAGAGAGGGGTGGCCACAGCCACCAGGGAGGCTTTGGGGTAGAGGACAGGCTCAGGGTGGGGGGGAGGCGTTGGGGTAAGATGAGCGCAGTGTTCAGGGCCGTGGCCGATCGAGAGGGCTCCGGGCGGGGAGCCCGATGGTGGGTTTGCGGGCTGTGGGTGAAGCGGCGGAAGGGAACCCCTGCACACCCTCCCCCTCCGGCCTCTGCTGCACGCGTTGGTGGCCATCCCTGGCCCTGCACTCCTTCCTGAGCCCGCTCTGCCCGCCGTACCCCCTTTGCCTGCTTTTGGTTTTGTTTCGATTATCAATAAAACATACTTGAGAAATTCAGCATGACAGCCCTGGGAGAGTGGGGACGATGATTATCGGGGACCACACCATTGGTCGTCCCTCCCGCCCTCTCTTGTTGTCTGGTACCACGTCACCCTCCCTCCGTGGACGCCCGTCCTCTGAGGTGTGACCTGCCCTGCTTCTCACTTCTGAGCTCAGCGAGACTCACAGAGCGGCCCTCTGCACCGAGTCCACGTGCGTCCTGTGGGGGAAGCCTCTGGGGACCCTCCCCCAGCCCGCCAGGCTGGCTTATCAGTCGTGGTCCCTGCAGGAAACAGATGGAGCACTCCAGCAGGATGACCCTGAGCAGGCTGGGCAGGGTGTGGGCATCCAAGAGGGGTGGTCAGGACCTGGGCTGGCTGCAGTGACCGCGGACCTGTGACCACTCGGAGGCCTGGAGGGACAAGAGGAGGGGGCAGAATGGAATCCAGACAGAAAGGGTGGTGGCCATTTGAGAGGGGCAGTGACCATAGGTGAGGGACGCAGCCACCTGGCGCCCATCTGTCATCTCTCTCTTCCCTCCCTTCAGCCTCCTGTTGGGCTCCCCGTTGGCCAGAGCCAGCCAGAAGCCAGCAGGCAGGGGACCCCCACAGACCCCCAGGCAGGGAGCAGGCAGTCTGTTTATACTTTCCTTCTGCTTGATGACATTTTAAACGGGAAGATCTCTTGGTCTAATTTGCCTTCCACAAAACCAAAGAGGGCGCTGCAGCTGGACGTTCTTCCAGGAAGGTATTTCGAAGGCAGGCATTTGCACACACATGTTGATCTCCGTCAGGCAGGGATGAAACGGCAGAGCCCCTCCTCCCACAGCCACCCAGGGAGGCCTGGGGCCACGTGGAGCGTTTGAGCATCGCTTCACCTGCGCTTTCTCCAAGCCCGTGTGAAAGCTGGTGAAGCGTTTTCACCCCCAGGTCGCGGAAGGGTGACTGGGCCCGATGGGGAGCGGTGTAAAGTATTGGAGATTTGTTTCTCCATACTTGAAATAGATTTTGCTGCAATCAGGATTTTTTTAAGGGTGGTACCTCCCCATTGCCCTCCAGCATCTAGGGTGTTCACGGGGCTGGGGGAGAAGCTCATTCATTCCCTATGGAATCAGCTTTGACGTGGCATGTCTCTGCTTTTCCTGGAGAGGACGCTGTTGAAGGGACAGTCACTCACTGAGCCCTTCCCCTGCAGCGTTTAAACCTCTTTCCTTGTTCAGGGAGCTCTCCTCAGGGGTCCAGGGCACAGATGTGTCATCAAGGAGGTATGTAATAGGGTCCTGGGGAAACGAGGGCAACTCATGCCCACCTCAGCCAGGGCATAAGGCAGCATCTTCCAGAGCCAGCTGTGCCAGCCTGGAGCCCACAGGAGGACCTCCTGGCAGCAGGGGAGGGTGTGTGTGTGACTGGCTTGGACCCAGCCAGCATGCTCAGAGTGAAAGTAGGAAGTTAGGGGCACGAGTTGGATCAGGTTGTCTGGGGGATCTTGGTGTTGCATGAAAAAGGGATTTAGGAGGAGATGAGACGGGCAAAGCAAGGTTTCTTCACCAGGGCACTGCTGGCATTTGGGGACAGATAACTCTTTTGGGAGGGCCAATCCTGCACAGCGTCTCTGGCCTCTGCCCACCAGATGCCAGTCGTGCCCTCAACCCAATTGTGACAACCCAAATGTGTCCAGTCATTGCCACATGTGCCCAGGGCTGGGGGTGGATTGCCCCAGTTGAGTCACTGGGTCAGAGGTGGGAGCTTGGCTGAGGGTCTTGGTGGCTAAGGTGGAGTTGGTGAGGCCCTGAGCCAGGGCTCCAGGCAGCACAGCCAGTGGGGCTGGCAGGTCATCTTCAAGGGGCTGTGGCAATCAGAGGTGCCTGGTGGTGGATATTGCTGAGTGATTCCCACGTTGGCAACATGCAGATAGACGACCCAGGGAAGCCCCTCATGGCTGAGCTGGTGCTGGGGGTCTTGGGACCCCCGCCTCGGCTGACTTGGCCTCCTCTGGTTCGGTTGATTCCTTGGTGGTGTAGGGTTGTCTTTGGTACAGCATGAAAAGCACCTTTATAAAGCACAAGCTCTAGCTGAAATATACCTCTCCCCTCCAGGATCTCCATCTCTGCATCTGATTATCAGAGGGTCCAAGTGCTCCACAGTTCTATGACATTTCCATGACCTTGAGATGACCCCTAAGTATTCATGGGAATTGCTCTGCCCCGGCTGGGATGCACACCATTGCTCATTCATGCCCTTCAAAGCCTCAGTCTGTGCCACATGTTAAACCACAAGGTCCCAAGGAGAGTGGGCTGTGACCCACCCCACTGCACCCCAGGGTCAGGGGGAGGGTTTCCCTCGCTTTGCAAGTATTTCAGAAAACTCAAGGGTTTCCACCCAGACACATGTTTCAGGCTGGTTTCCATAAGAGTCTTCCTGGGTCCCGCAGATCCCCCGTGGTCCCCGGGGTGTGGCCACGTGGCCTCCTTTGTGACGGCTGCAGCCCCACCCCCATTTCTTCATTCCTTCGTCATTCATAAAATGTTAACTGGGTGCCTACTGCATGCCAGGCACTGTTCTGGGTGAGAGTAGGGCAGAGGATGAGAAAATTAAGAATCTACCTCCCTGTAGGAGCTTGTGGGGGGCGTGCGGAGTGAGAGGGAGATGTTGGAAGGGAGCGAGCGAGCCCACGCACAACGAAACACACTAAAATGTGGTCTCAGGGCGGCGTCATATGCTCTGAAGAAAAGTTAAATGGGCGGAGGGTGACGAAAGGCTGGGAGCAGGGGGCCACCAGTTTCAAGGAGCTGGTCCGGGAGGAACGCTGAGCACCTCGCAGCCAGCTCTTCTGTGTTACTCTCCAGTTTGGGACATCGTCTGCTGACGGCTGTCATGGAAGATGAGGGTTTAGCTCCCCATTAAACCCTCGGCCTGGGAAAGGGAAGAGTCTGTGCTGCGTTCCCTTCGTGACAGAGCCCCGAGGAGCCTCTCCCTGTGAGATGTGCCCAGAAAGAGGGAAAATGCCCATCAGTGCAGAGTGCTGGGTTTGTGCTTTTTTCCAAAACTGAACATGGAAGCATTTGTAATTGCCTTTTTTTTTTTTAAAGAAAAAGTGGGTCCTCAGTTCTCTTATAGAATCCAACTTACAGAAACTCAGAAGTTATTTAGCAGGATGAATATACGCTTGTCCGTACAGTGGAGCATCACTCCTCCATCAAAGATGAGGTCGGGCTCTGTGCCAGCAGGGGACGAGCTCCAAGGATATCGTTGATGGGCTAAAAACACAGCGCAGAACTGGCTGTAGGGTGTGTGCTTTTGTTTATTTTATTTATTTATTTTTTAAAGATGACTGAGGGGATCTTAACCCTTGACTTGGTGTCATCAGCACCACGCTCACCCATTGAGCTAACCGACCACCCCTATATAGGGATCTGAACGTGTGGCCTTGGTGTTATCAGCACCACACTCTCCCGAGTGAGCCACGGGCCGGCCTGGGTGTGTGTTTTTAAATGTTTGATTTCAAATTTAAATGTCCAGAGAAGTTGCAAGAATAAAGCAGGTTCCCCAGCTGCTGACATGTCACTGCGTCCACTGTTGTCACACTCCCTGGGTTTGGCATCCCCTGATGGTCACGCCTGAGCCCTTGTTCTGTGATGAATGTCAGCTGTTTTCTAATTCCGCCCTTCCTTCTGCATTCATCAGCTGGCTTTCTGCTGTAACCAGGAGGTTTCTCCTCTCGTGATGTGTATCTGTGTTTTATGAACTCCTGATGCATGCAATGGGCTATATTGTTTTTATTGATTGGTGCTCAAATTATTTCCGATTTGGCCCACAGATCACTTTAGGCTGAAAAGAGCCAGCGAGATAGCACTGTCCTTTGGGTGGGCTCCCGTCACTTTTGCTAGCACCTCTTTACTTTTGGGCACAGTAAAGTGTCCCAGGCTTACTCTGTACTTTCCTGCCCCAGCCCTGGAATCAGACATGTATCCACAGAGCCCTGGGTCCTCCAGGAAAGAATGGTGTAGAAATGAAGGTCTGGGTGCTTGGTGTGCTCAGGGCTGCTGGGGTGCCTCACTCCCTGCCTCTCTCCCTGGGCAGAGCTAGGAAATACCTGTGTGTATAGGTACATGGGTACATACATACCTACACACGGACGGACATACTTAAATTCATATTTATTTCTATGTCTCTATCTCTACATATTGAAAACCATGAATTTTATCACAACACTACAGAGTTTGCTGTGCTCTGAATGTTTATGTTACACACAAATACACACACACACCAAAATCTTAGCCTGTTTGTGCAGTTATAACAAAACACGTGAGACTGGATAATTTACAAACAACAGACATTTATTTCTTACAGTTCTGGAGGCTGGGAAGTCCAAGTTCAAGGCGCCAGCAGGTTCATTGTCTGGTGAAGGCTCGTTCTTCGTAGATGTCACCGTCTAGGTGTCCTCCCGTGGCAGAAGAGCAGAAGTGAGCAAACCCACTGCCTTGAGCCCTTTTATCAGGTCCATAGACCCATCTGTGAGGCTCCAGCCTCATGACTGATCACCTCCTCAAGGCCCCATCTCTTGAGACTATCACATCGGCTGTTCAGTTTCAACATATGAATTCTAAGGGGTGCATTCAGATCAGCACCCCCAATTTATATTGAAATTCTCCCCACAAGGGGATGATGGTATTGGAGGTGGAGCCTCTGGGAGGTGATTAGGCCCTCCCACGAGTGGGATTCGTGCCCTTATAAAAGAGGCCCACGAGAGCGTCTCGCCCCTTCTACGACGTGCGGACACAGTGAGAAGGCTCGTCTGTGAACCAGAAGGTGAACTGTCACCACACATCAAATCTGCTGGTGCCTTGATCCTGGACTTCCAGCCTCCTGTGAGAAAGAAGTGGCTGTTGTTTATAAGCCTCCCGGTCTATGGTGTTTTGTTACAGCAGCACAAACAGACTAAGACACAGTTCATTCTAGTTTTCTCACCTTCCATATTTGTAACTTTTGTCTCTCGGTGAGAAACCTTGTATAGTTATTTTCCTCATAAAATATATGAGGAAAATATATAGATATTTTATCATGCTCAGTGTTGTTATTTATTTTCTCAATCCGCACCACGTGAACAGTCTCCCAGCCCCTCCAGGCCGCCCTCCACGCCCCCACGCCAGCTGCCGCCTTCCCCGCTTCGCGCACAGCCCCAGCCTTGCCGGGCGTTTGCCTCGCTCTGTCCAACAACTGGAGACAGAGGGTCTTAGTGGAGAAATGAAAACGCAGTAACAAAACAGAGGGTATCCCTACAGACCCTGTGCACAGTGGAAAGGAAATCAGGAATAGAACACGCAACCCCACACGCACACGTTTAAAACCATTTAAAACCGGGACGAAATGGCCAACTCCTCAAAAAATGCAAACTACCACGACTCACCCAGGATGAAATAAAGAATTTGAACGGCTGTATACCTGTTAAGGAAATGGAATTTGTAACTTAAAATTCCCCAAAGTGAAATCTCCAGACCCAGATGGTCTCACTGGAGAATTCTACCAGATATTTGAAGAATTATACCAATTCTCTGCAGTCTGTCTCTCCCGGAAAATTGAAGGTAACATTTCCCAACTCATTTTGTGAAATCAGTGTCACCCTGATGCCAAAACCAGATGAGGACAGTACAAAAAACCCAAAGAACCCAAAAACCTACAGGCCAATGTCCCTCATGACTGTAGATGCAACTCAGGTTTACACAGAAGCCTGTATGTGGATGAGTATGGCAGCTTTTTCCATAATATCCCCAAGCTGGGAACAACCCAATGGCCCTCCGTGGGAGAACGTGTGAACAGGCTGGCGTGCCTGCACCGCGCAGTGTGGAGTGCTACTGGGCCGTGGAAAGGTGAGGTGTGAACACGCCGAAAACGGAATAGCCTTCAAAGACTGGACATGAGAAAGGCCATCCCAAAGGGCACCGAACTCTATGATTCCACGGGTGTCACATTCTTGACATGACAGAATGATGAAGTGGGGAACAGATTAGTAGTTGCCAGGGATTGGGGGGGGGAGTGGGCGTGGCCCGTACAAGGTCAGGAGGAGGGGCCTGAGGTCAGCGTCAGCGTCTGTGACTGGCTGATGTATGTTACACTGTCCTTTCACAGGACATTTCCCATTGGTGGGAACTGGGCAGAGGGTGCATGGCATCTCTCTCTATTACATTTCACAATTGCATGTATCTCTGAAATTATCTCAAAATGAAAAGTTTAAATGAAGAAATTTCAAACACAGATATGTGCTGCTGTGTGGATATTGTTTTTCTGGAGGGTGTCCCTACCCCCTCCAAACAAACCCGTTACCAGCATGTATCGGGCAGCTTTTTCTAGGTCACAAACCACCCCAGAGCAGGGAGTCTTAGGACATCAGGTATCTATTGTTCCTCTTGATGCTGTGATTTGACTGGTGTTTCTTGTGGCCGCCTGGTTTAGCTGGGGCTTGTGTTCTAGAACCGGCGCAGTCCCGTAGCTGTGGTGGCTGGGCCTGTCCTCCCCAGCAGGATGGCCGGGCTGTCCACGTGGTGGCAGAAGGGCTCTCGGCAGCCCGAGCAGGCCAGCCCCAGTGCCCGGGCGCTTCGCACGCCTCCCCTCGTTCACATGTGCTGATGTCCTGCCAGCCAAGTCAGGTGGCCCTGCCAGCCACCAGAGTGCAGGGTAGGCTGTCGACAACCAGGGCATGGTGTCGCGGTGTGCGGGGTGGACACGCAGCACAGGAGGCATTGCGATGGCCCTTTTTACAGACAAGGTGCCACACAGTGGATACCTTAGGAAGATGGACAAGAAGAGAGATAGGTTTTGTGTTCTTTTTGTGCCCTTCTGAGCCATCTTACATGCATTTAAATTCCTTGTATTAGAGAAAAGAATACAGCGGGAGTCCTCATGGGATTATGAGGCATTTCTGTTTTCTTCTTTTAATCTCTCTCTGTTTAAGAAAAAAATCATTGGCTTTACAGAATGCACCAGGTAAAGAAATGTAAAACCTTTACGACAAAGGAGCCGGCCTGGCAGGCTTGTTATTTTACCCCTCTCTGCACAGGGGCTCGGGGCCTCACTTCTCTCCTGCTGACCAGGGGACACAGAGGTGACGTCATGGTCAGGGTGGCAGGTGGGGAGGTGCCCCAGGTGTTCAGTTGCTGCTCTAAACATTCACGCAGCTCACTCACAAGCCCTTGTCCCATCTGAAGCGCGACTTGGTGGCTTCCCTCCCTGCGACGGGGCTTCCTGCCCACGCAGCCAGTTTGTTGTCGGGCCGAGCACGGATTCCATAAATATTGCACGTCCATGCCACGTATAGCAGCGTTCCCTTCACCCCCATCGGGTCACAGGGTGACGTTTGTAATCGCTGTTATCCTTCATCTCAGGCTTGGAATGTTAAATGCCTCCCATGAAACCGAGGAGGCGGGTAATGAAAGCCGACAGGGGGCCTTTAGGGGGTGGCGAGCCATGAGAGAGGTGACGGCAGGGCCGCCGCCATGGGAGGACGTGGCTGTCGCTTGCCCCACCCTGCAGGCGGTGATGGAGCTGGGAGATAAGTCGCCTGGTTTCCGTTCCTAAACATGGGCTTTGGCAGATGGTAGAAAGTCACCTGCTATGGAAACATGTGGTCCCCGGGAGCAGCTCAGCCTCACCCTGGCACCCTGTGTTTTATTACCCTGCTGTGGAAAGTCGCCCCAGGGGCTGGTCAGCCCCTTTCCCACACACTGGCCATTGTGACTTCCTGCCTGGCACAGTCTGCTCTTGTCTCTGCCTGACCGTCCCCAGCCTGCCTCCTTCCACTCCCTGAGTCCCCACGCTTCCACGTGCAGGGCGCTGTGGCCCCTCGCCTCCCCACACGCCTGCCCTTCTGTGCTTCTGCCCACCCCATAGTCAGGCGAGGGGACGACAGTGGCCCGTGCGTCAGCCCATGCGGTCCTTGTGTCGGCCCTTGGAGGAGGAGGTGCTGTTGCTGTCTGTCTCACAGATAAGGACACTGAGGCACAGAGTGAGGTGGCGGGGGGCAGGGCTGGACAGAGCTGTGGGTCGCGGTGGCTTTCACGTGGTTGTCCCAGGGCCATCATGAGCCCTCCTGCTGAGACCGTCCCTTTACTCTTTCTCTGTCTTCCCCAGCCACTTCCGGCCTCCTCCCACAAATTCGGCACAAATTCCCACAAATTCTTCACCTTCAGCACAGCTTCTGAGTATGTCACTCATCGGTGGCCCACTGACAAGGCGGGGGCAGGCCTGTCAGAGAGGAGGTTGAGACGGAAGAAGGCAGGAGGTCTGACGTGGGAGGCTGAGGGTCCCAGGGGTCTCTCTGCTGCAGCCCAGACTTGGGAAGGAGAGGGGCCTAGAGGTCCTTGCGGGAGCAGGCCTGGGCTTTGTGGTGTGTGTGCACACATAAACATGCAAGTGCGTGTGCATGTGCCTGCGCGTGCATGCACGAGTGAGCACGAGAGCGAGTGGGCACACTTCTCACAGGCCTTTCCCCTTGCTTGGAGGAGACATAGTTGAAAAATGACCTGTGACCTGTAAATCCTCATTCCTGAAACTGTCTGTCCTTTCTTTCCTGGGACGCTTGTGTGGCTGAGCTCAGGGGTCTGTCCCAGGCACCGGTCCCCGTGCCCATGCTGAGGAGACCCCAGTGGGCTACTGCTTAGGAGGTCCCCTCCCCTCTGTCTCCTGTTTGCCGGATTGCTCTAGCTGGGTGTGACAAAGGGTCAGGCTTATGTATCCCACGTGTGCAGGGACTTGAGCTTCTTGGTGGGTGCCTGAGGGTCCCCTGGTTGGTACCGAGCAACTATTCATTTGCCAAGTTCTCAGGAGAAGGAATGTGTTGCCACAGCTTTCCAAGAAGGAAGGTGCTGTGCATAACTTAAGGAACCCCAATTTTGAGCCTATCATTTGTCATAAGAGAAAAGACCCCCTAGCAAATCTGCACAAACTCCACAGTTCCCAGAACACCTGGGGGAGCCTACAGCCTGGCTGCAGAGGGGACCCAACCCTGATGGCGTGGCCCAGGAGGTGTGGCAGCAGAGAGCTCCTGGTCCCCTCCCATGGACCCTAGGGGCTTCAGTCTGGTTAAGGGTCAGGCTCAGTGGGTGCTGTTGGATCTTTTCCAGAACAAAGGTCATTGCTGTGGAAATCACAGAGCCCTTTTGGAGGTGCCTGTTTCTGGGCAGTGCCCAACACACAGGCCATGCTCAGGGACCTCCTGCTTTCTGATACACAGCTTTGCATTTCTGAGCATATTGTACAGCCATCAGGGCACCACAAAGACTTTGGTCTTTGGCCAGAATTGTCAGTGAAACTTGGGTTAGCCACCCTGCCTGAGAAGTGGAAGGCTTTGGTGTGATTTTTTAAAGAAACGCTAAGGTGACCAGTTGTTTTTGACCCTTCTTTCTTTTCTTTAAGTCCGTTAGCACAGTCCACTCTTGCCTTGGGTAGCTGGATAAATGGGGAAATGGTCCTATAACGACAGAGAACCAGAAGCTGCTCGTGGCTGTCTCGGCTCCTGCAGAAGAGCCTGGTGAGGTGCTTTACACACAAGCTGCTTAGTTGCTCCTTTTCCTGTTAAAGATGCAAAAAGAAATTTTATTATTTTAATTTAGGGAAATATTAAGACAGCAAAAATCCAGGGAGAATAACCATTCACACTTTTTTTTGCTCCCCATATTTTCAGTAGTGACAGTTGTGTAGGAAGCTTTGGGGGTGCTTCCCCCACGCCCGGCGTGTTCCAAGCACGGCACACGTGTTACTCCTCTCATCCATGAGGAAGGTGCTGTTTTTACCCTGTTTTACAGACCTGGTGTGCAGGAAGGTCACGTACTTTCCCCAGTGGGGTCAGGGTATGAACTCTTGTCTTTTGGGAGGTGATTCTCATTGGAGCTGTGGACACTGCTGTCCCGTGACCCCTGCTGGTTCTGGCCCTCACAGCTGGAGCCCACGCTGGTGATGAGAATGACACTAGCCAGCCCAGCACCAGACATGCTGCGAAGGGTTTCAGATCCATTCTTTCATTCTGTTCCCCAAAAAGCACAGGAGGAGGTAACTATGCACTTGCCCACTTTCTAGAAGAGTCTGCCTAGGCTCAGAGCCAGTGTGTCACCTGCCCCAGGTTACCAGCAGATCAGGGGGCAGGAGCACCTGCAGAGGAACTTAAAGTTCTCTTATAACTTGGGACAGCTCAGAGCCACCTGTGCCACCTGGCAGCCGGCAAGTGGCCTGATGGTGGGCTGGGCTCCTGCGCAGCAGTGTGGTACTCGCTGTCCTGAGGAGCTGCTGCACCTTCCCAGGATGGAGAGTCCAATGTCTTAAAGAAAACATGCTTAAGAGAAGGCTTGGGCTTTTTCTCTTTTTTTTTGTCTTTAATGTTAAACTCAGGAGAAGTAAATATTTGTACAGCTTAGTTTTTGAGCACGCCGAGCTTCTGCTGGCGAGTTAGCTACTGAGGAAGGCAGAGGCCAGTGCAGGTGCTGCCAGCACAGGTGACATGGACTCTGCCACTCACACGCCCCACCCGGTGGACCCCTGTCCCAGGCCCTGGGAATTCTGTGGGGGGCAAAGCAGGGAGGTCCCCGTGACAGGGGTTGGGTTCCGTGGGGAGGCTAAGCAAGTAGAGGTGAGAAGCATGGAGTCGCAGAGGTGCCTGGGAAGAGCCAGAAGGAATGAGGTGATGGCGAGTGGTTGGGCATCGGTTTTAGGGGTCACAGTTTCAGGATACATCTGCGTGTCCCTTAACCTCTCTCTCCTATGGTCCTTCTCTGTCCCTGTCCTGTGTCGTGTTTGGTGTGAATCCTCCATACCTGGTGAGGGACATAGACATGTCAGCCTCTCACCGTCATGGGGTCAAAAGTACCTGCATAGAGAGTGGTTGCCCATCAGAGCTTGGTCCTGTTACCTGCCACTTGGGTCCTGGAGAGGTGGCACCTTGGCCTGATGTTTCTTTTCCAGAAAAATCCCCTCAGAGGCTCCTGAGAGTTGGGTTTGAATTCTGAAAGCGTGTGCGTGTACCAGCTGGATCTTCTTGTGACCCTGCCCACCAAGGGAGGGCTTGTCACCTCCATGCCAGAGCTGGCAGGGCTCTTGCCCGCATTTCCTGGGATGGTTGTCGATTGGCCAGGTCCAAGCCTCCGTGCTTTTGAGAAATGACAGCGCCGTGAATGTTCAACACTGCATTTGGACTCTGCAAACATTCCTAAAATCCAGCCATCTGTGAATTCTTTGATATGAGCATCGGTTAATCATTTAGGACACAGAGCGTGAATCCATTCATTTCCCAAGACCTGCCCCTCCCGGTGTCTGGTTCCATAGCCCCCCCACGCCACCTTCCCCAGCTCGGAAATCGTACCCCACCCACCCCCCAGCACCGAGTGTCTGCAGCGGGTTGAAAGGCTGGAGAAATGTGAGCGCCTCGTGAGGGCCAAACACTTTTGTGCACACACGAACCCTCCCGAGCTACTTCAGAGCGTTAAGTGGAAGCCCACGGGGGGGGGGACCTGCACACGGGAACAAGATACGTTGAAGGAAAATGAAGAGGGGCCAAACCGGAGGGACGACTTCGGAGTCAGGAATTGGATCCGCCCAGATGTGCAAAGCTTGGCTCTTGCAGGTCCCTCCCTGAAATGCTCAGCGGCTCTGTGGGATTTTTCTCGATGGCAGCCAGAGTGAGCGTGGTGGTCTGCCCTCGCTGGCCCCGTTTCACCCGCATGGGGGCAGGGGGAGCAGTGTCAACTCCAAGGGGTGTAGACGTCACCTCCTGCAGGCCCAGCTGGCTGGCTTGCACCTCCGGTTTGTGTATCTTGTGCCTGCTTCTCTCGGCCTGAGTGCCCAGGCTTAGACACTGGTGAGCCTTCTGTACCCTGAAGGGAGGCCTGGGGTCGATGGCTTTCCTGCAGGGAGCTGGGCCTGGTTGGCTGCCTTACAGGACAAGCCCAGCCCAGGAGGGAGATACCAGGGACTCCGGTGCCCCCACCATGGTGGCCTCCGCCAGTCCTGTGCCCAGCACGGTTCTAGCACAAGAATTGAGAAATAACTCGGATACTGCCATCGGGCCCTCCACACCACCTTCTCTTGCGTAAACATGCAGCGAACTTTGAAAACTCGTCTTAAACACGTTAGGGAGCAATTCGTTCTGTCTTTTTCTTTGTTCCTCCCACCTGCGGGCCTGCAAAGCTGTGGAGCGCGCTCTCTGGCCGAACGTCAGCACGCTGAATAAGCAGCTCCTTTCTCTTTTTAAAGCCTGAGGGGGTGGACATGCTGGAAGTAAGCCTGGCACTGCCACCACCTCCTGGTTTCCTTGCCACTGGCTTCTCGGCCTACCTGTCGGCCTTCTGGCTAAAACATGCTTTGTCCTCCTCTGATGAAAACAGGTGACCTGAGCCCAAGTCGAATGTACCAGCTGGTGTCGTCGTCTCCCTCTCCATCCCGAGCCAGGCAGCTGTGTAACTGCCCGCAGCCCTCCCCACCCCTCGCAGAGAGCCTTCGCCGCTCGTACCGCCTTTATTGCTCATGGCAGCCTGGACAGGGAGGCTAAATAATGTGTTTCATCTCAGGTGTACAGGTAAAAATGGGAAGGATCTTCCCAAGGGCTCCCCAGGTAGAGAGGGGCCAGGTAGCTCGGGCGTGGTGGTTGTGCACCCAGGAATCTTTCTTTTTCTTATTGAGGTGACATTCACGTAACGTAAAATTAAATTTTACAGTGGCAGTTAGTATATTCACAATGTCGTGCAACCATCACCTCTTCTAGATCTAAAACGTTTCATCACCCCAGAAGGAAACCACGTACCCTTTAGCAGTCACTCCCATGCCTTCTGGCCAGCCCCGGCCACCACTAACCTGCTTCCTGTCTCCGTGGATTGCCTACTCCGGACATTCCATATCAATGGAATCACACAGCATGTGGCCTTCTGTGTCTGGTTTCTGTCACTCAGCACCGTGTTTTCAAGCTTCATCCGTGTGGTTGCATGATGTAGCACTTCATTCCTTTTCATGGCCGGATGATATTCTAATTTTATGGCCAGGACACAATTTGTTTACCTGTTCATCCAGTGATGGACACTTGGCTTGTTTTCACCTTTTGGGAATTGTGAGTGGTGCTGCTATGAACTTTCGTGAACTAGTTTTGTTTGAGGCCCCGGTTTCAATTCCTTTGGGTACATCTCTGGGATGGCACTGCTGGGGTGTGTCGTAGTTCTGTGTTTAACCCTTCAAGGAACCCCCTCCCTGCAGCGTTAGACATGCTTCCCCCACGCTTGCCAATTCCGACCACGCGTGAGCCAAGAGGTGGGCGTTTTAAGTTACTGGCCCCGCTTGCTGCTTGTTCTGGGGCAGCAGGATGCCGTGATCGCCGCTCCAGCCTCACAGGTTCTCACAGTACTCTGCTGGGCCTTCCAGCTCTTGATCCAAGAAAGCTTGGTTCTTTGGCCAAAAAGGTTGTCACTTTTGACCGCATGGCCAGCAGACCTGTCTGGGAGAAGGAATCAAGCGATGTGTGCCAGGTGATGTTTATCAGAGACTGTTTTCCTAAAAGTCACACTTGTACTGTGATTCACTAACATCAGACTCTGATGTCAGGTCCTAACGGTGGTTGTGTCACGTCAGAAAGTGCTGTTTTAAAAGCATATGTGCATTGTTTTTTGTTTTTTGCCTCCAGTTTTCTTTTTCCTTACTGTTCTGCACATTGATGACGAGCAGCAATTTACAACTGCAATTTTGTAAACAGCAGCTTAGCTTCATTAAAGCTTCCCAAGTATAAATGCTGTTTACATCTTTCCTCAGAAAGTCTCACACCCATCCCCAAAAATGTAAATTATAAGTTGTAAAGATAATCTGGGCCTCGTACAGCTCGGGGACGGCTCTTTCCCCAGGCTTGCACCTGACGTTTAAGCGTCCTGTAATGGGCACTTCCAAATGTTTTCCAAAGCAGGCCGCTGTCAGAGCCAGAAAACAGATTGTTTTCTATACTTATCTACCTGTTGCTTAACCAAAAGTGAAATCTTTAAGGAAATAGCTGTCAGACCTTGTGATTTCGTCAACTGATGTAAACGAAAATAAAAAAGACTGTCACGATCTAGGGCGTCGGGTGGCATGGGAAGGGCCTCCCTCGGCTTTTCCTGAGGAGGGTGTGTGGGAGAGTCACTTTTAACGTCCCCATAACACAGAGAGCACGGGCATTCTAATGTTAAATCCTTACCTTGCACACAGAAAAACTGAGGTACGGTGATGGTCTTATCTAGGTTAGATGGTCAGACAAAGGGAGTGGAAGGCGCAGTGGGGGTGGTCATGTACAGCCATGCAGGTTGTGCACCGCACAACTCCAGGGGACAGCGCCTGGATGAACAGGGTCCCCCGAAGTCACAGAGCTTGGCCACCTGGCTGAGCTCCTCTTAGCAACAGTTCCGTCTTCTACCTTTCAGCCCAGTGTCCCTGATCAAACGGATTCTTTGTTCCTGTTAAAAACCAAAGATCTGTTTTTGAATGAACTATGCAGTTATTTCCATATTAAAGGGCATTAGGGATGATTTTATTAAATTCTCTGTATTTACAATGGCCTGTTTCCAACATTATCATAAGCATAAGATTGCATCATGTTATAAGCTTGGACGGACCCCAGAGCTATCAGGTGGCGGCACTGAGCCCATCATTTTTAGGGGTGAGGGAGGGACACTGCAGGGACCAGGAGAAAATGGTTCTCTGGGGAGGAAGGAACGCTGTGTGGTGCGCTGGCTGTGAGGTCTGGTGGCCTTCCCTCGTGTCCTTCTGTCCACCTTCCCAGCCACCCATGGAAAGCAGGTCTCGTTACCCAGGTCGTGCAGATGAGGAAAGAGAATTCAGTTGCCGCCCGGCCGGAGCAGCCCTCCGCTGCCTCTGCGTGTCTGGAACCCGCATGTCCCATTCTGTGGCCGGCTGGAATGGTGCAGATCAGCTCCGCTTCTCCCGCTGGAGAGGCGTCTGAGGGCTGTCCCGGTGCACGTGCTCAGCGTTCCGGGAGGGGCTGCCGGGGAAAGAGGACTCTTCCTGGGAGGCAAACTGCAGCCTCCTCAAGAAGGAGTAGGTTTCACCCGAAGTCACTGATTCCAGCAGGAATTCTTATAGCCAGCCCTGGGCGGGGAGCCAGGGCCGGCAGCAAGGGCCAGGCCCCGAGGAGGCTGTGCATGAGGCCGGCGGGGGGGAGGACGGGTGTGCTGTCGGGGCACTGAGGGCCGGCGGCTCGGGCCAGCACAGGGGACGGGAGTGACCGCAGGCACCTGGGGTGGATGGGCTCCTAGCCCTGGCAGGGAACTTGATGTCGACTGCCTGGCCTGCCGTATTCGTTTCCTGGGGCCACCGAAACAAAGTACCACAAACAGCCTGCTTAAACAACAGATACACACTCTCTGGTGACTCTGCAGACTAGACGGCTGAAGTCAAGCGTGGCGGGGCTGCTCCTCCGGAGGGTCTCTGTGGGTCTTTGTGTCTGCATCTGTCATCTCATGAGGACACCGGTCATCTTGGATTGGGGCCCACCTTTCTCCAGTGTGACCTCCTCTTATCTGATTACAGCTGCAATGGTCCTGTTTCCAAATAAGGCCACATTCTGTGGTTCTGGGAAGGATGTGGATTTGGGGGAACTCCATGCAACCCAGGACCTGGTTTGGGGAACTAATTTGAAATGAGGCTGCAGGCTCCTGCCCTTGTCCACATGCTCGTCCACCCTCCTGTGTCGTCCTCTCTCCGTGGGGGATGGTGCTGGGGGCAGAGGACGCTGACGCCTCCTCTGCTTTCTCTTCCCACAGCCCAACATCGGCCGCCTGGGCCTGCCCCATGGGCCGTCCGGAGAAAAGGTGGCCGTGGTGACCGTGGACGACTGCGACACAGCTGTGGCCGTGCGCTTCGGAAGCTTCGTCGGGAACTACAGCTGCGCCGCCCAGGGCACTCAGAGCGGCTCCAAGAAGTGAGCCTCCACGAGGGGACCCCAGGCATCTGCACCCCACCCATGGCCACTGCTGCCAACCGCGGGGTCACCCTGTGGCCCTCCCAGGGCAGGACCCAACACAGGGCAGTCTGGGCTCAGTGTCCAGGGAATCCCAATCCAAGCTGGAGTCAGATTCAGACACCTTCCTTCCGACATGTTAGAACCTTCTAGAATAAGTCCCCTTAGAAGTATCTGTCCAAAGGGTGGCCAGGCCAGCCTCAGGGTTGTGATGGCAGCTGACCCAAACATGGGTCCCTGTGACTGCAGGGCTCCCTTAGATGGAAGTGGCTGGTCACCTTGCTGGTCCCAGAGGTTTCTTGGGGCCCATTCTAAGTCAGGGATGAAGAAATCCTGACATAGATGTTTACAGCCATTCTTGTGTTTCTCTTTTTGTAACGCAAATCTCCAAAGCCAGAGTGACAGTTCTTGCTGATGCATCTTTAATTGTGTTTTGGTGGAATATTGAATAATCTTTTTGAAGATCAGGTTTAGATGAACCTGATACATCCGGAGCATCTGATCTGGGCTGGGATGGTCACCTGCCTGTTTCACCTAATCCCTGCCCACTGGGATTGAGTGGCACAGTGCCCTCACCCTGATGAGTGGACTGTGCCTTTGGAGATTAGAGCCCCTGTGCAGGGCCACATCAGCACCCATGGCAGTACCAAGGCTCATTTCCTTTTGACCTGCTTTAAGTCCATTCCTTTTCCTGGAGGATCTTGGAGGCTGGAGGAAGGTGGATTCACTGTTGGGCAATGCCAGGCTCTCTGCACTCCATGTCCTGTTTAGGTGTGGACTGACCGGGAGGTGGCTGGACTCAGTGGTTAACCCGAAACAGCCAGTTTGTCAGGACGTAATGCAAGTGTGGGGAAACTGAGGCACAGAGAGTGTGAAGAGCCCAGGGCGGCAGCTGAAGCAGGATCCACCTTGTATTCTGGCCTCTTGCACCCCGATTCCTGCCTGCTTGGTTATTAAAGCATTTCTGGTGGCAGGGGCTGTGGTGACGCCTCGACGTCACAGAGGATGGCTTTGCCTCCCCAGGTCCCTGGATCTGACAGGCCCTCTGCTCCTGGGGGGTGTCCCCAACCTGCCGGAAGACTTCCCAGTGCACAACCGACAGTTTGTAGGCTGCATGCGGAACCTGTCCGTTGATGGCAGGAACGTGGACATGGCTAGCTTCATCGCCAACAACGGCACCAGGGCAGGTACGGACGGCCACCGGGGTGTGTGGGGCTGCCATGGCGGCACCTGGCTGGACATCCTGGGAGGGCTGCTTGCACATCCCTGGGGAGCTGTGTTTTTACTAGGAGTGTGTGTACCCCGCTGTGGGCACTTCCTGGGCGTGGGCCCAGGCTCGCCGGACATGCTGCTCTGGAGGTCTCTGGGTCTTGCACTTTGGGGTTGCTATGGCTCTGGGCACTAGCTGCTGGGCCGGAAGACCCAGGGGCACACACAGTTCCAGGGTCTTGGACATGTCACCAGATGACCAGGCCGGCTACCATGATGGCCTGGAGACCTGGAGTCTCCGTGTGTGGGCTGAGCGTTCTGCATCACCTTGGTCCCCTGCTCTTACCGCTGCCACAGGGCTTCACCTGGCCTGACTCTTTGGCTTTTTCCATTCCTGCATGGCTGGGTGTGGGAAACCACAACGGTGGCCTCCTCATCAGGCTCCATCCTGTCCCTCATGCTGAGGCCACGTGTGTGCTCTGTGTTGCCAGGCTGTGCCGCTCGGAGGAGCTTCTGTGATGGGACCTGGTGTCAGAATGGGGGCACCTGTGTCGACAGGTGGAACACCTACCTGTGCGAGTGTCCACTCCGCTTTGGCGGGAAGAACTGTGAGCAAGGTGAGGGCCTGGTGTTGTCTGTGCCCCCCACCACAGACTCTTGGATGTCGGGGTACCCGGGACCACTCGGCAGGGGCTTCGCATCTGGGACAGCAGCCCCCAGCGGTGCCCGTGTCTCCTGTGTGTCTGGCCATGCACAGGGTGTGGGCTGGGCTGAGAAGCTGAGAGGCCTCGCGGGGGCACCGCAGCAGGTGAAATTGGTCCAGGGTCTAGGACGGGCTCTGCAGGACGTAGTACCTTCTCTGAGCAGGGCAGTGTGAGGTCAGGGGGCCATGGGGCACACTGACTGGGCAGTTCCCCAGGCACCATTCACCATCCCATTGGGTGCCCCCAGCTGGCCACTTGCTGATTGGACTGTGGTGGGGAGTAAAGGAAGGGTCCTGAGTACCACCCACCCCCACCCCGCCTCTAGTCTGCAGTATAGACGCTGGCAGGTTGTAAGACTTAGTTCATTTTGAAGCAGTGCGGTGTTAGTATCATCATTTGAAAATCATGACACCCTTGAAGCGTGAGGTTAACCAAAGGAGCAGGACTCAGGCGAAGCGGTCTGGCCTTGCTCGCCGGCGGCACTTCGGAGAGCCCTGTGCTCGGTAGCGAGTTAGAGGCTCTGAGAGTCCTGCGCTGAAGCTGCCCGCTGGGCTCCAGACCCAAGGGAGTGTGAGGCGGCCTGTTCCTGTCCCGCTGCACGAGTGCTACGGGTCCCTGTCCGGGTCAATGCGTGAATGTTCTGGGCGGACCGGCGGGGTCCAGGGCCTTCCCCGAGTGGGAGCTGCAGCACAGCGTTCCTGAGGAGATGGAGATTCCCTTCAGCCCATGCAGGTGGAAGGAGCGGGGCCGGTGAGCAGGGCTGGTTCCTCAGTCCTGTCCACCTGCTCGGGGCTTGGTCACTTACTGATTGCGGGTATGCCGTGTCACAGGCTTAAATATCAGGGCTAGTTTCTTTATATGTTCGGCCCTCTACACGGGTCAAGCCTAGCTCTGGCTGCCCCGATGGGTACCGGAAGCTCAGATTGCAGTGGTGGCAGCAGCACCAGGCGGACTGTCCCCATCCAGAGAGCTCCTGTTAGAGGCCACACGTCCCCACTACAGCCGTGCCCAAGAAAAGGCTGCTGCATTTTAGATTCATAAGAGCAGGAAATAGACACTCAGTGCTCACAACGCTGAGATCCCCCCTCAGGCAGCCCCCAGGTGGCTTATCTGTGACATTTCATTGTGATAACTGTCCAGTCACACCTGGAGGAGTAACGGGGTCTGGAGGTGACATGGTGCAGTGGGCCTGACCCAATGTCAGCCTCTCCTGCTACTCTGCCTGTGCCCACGGGTTTTCCAAGCATAATGGACTGGAGGGGGCTGTTTGTCCCCCTATCGCTACCTCCATGGTCCCCCAAATCATCAGGGGGTCCTTGGCTAGCCACCAGCTCTTCCATCTCTGTGCCCATCACCAGGAGCAGAGAAACAGTGGCCTGGGGGCTGGGAACCCACCCCAGACACGAGCCAACAGCTAGCTGGTCAGGCTGTGGAGTCCGAGGTGCACATGCAGGAACACGTGTGTGCTGTTTACTGCATACCTCATTGTCCTCACCGAGGGGCTGCCTGTCCTCCATAGAGCCCCTGCTCCTGCCCTCAGGCCCCCCAGTCCTGTGAGCATTGGGGGGACAGGAAGGCTAGGCTGATGGGTCCACCCCAGGGGTCCCCCTCTGCCTCCTGTCCAGCCTGAGCGCCCCTTATGAGACCCTGACCTCAGCTGGGATCTGCAGGCCTTGCCTGTTCCCACAAAGGTAGCTGTGTCCCGGGGTGGGCTTCTGCAGAGCCCGAGGCTGCTGATTTCAGAGGGCTGCACATGGCACAGATGGAAGGCTGAGAGCGGCCTTCGTGTGAAAATGAAAAAGGCCCAGGACATCCCCCCACCCGTCCCCCTCCCCTCATCTGAAAAAGGTCCTCAGAGGCCCCCTGATTTGGGGAGGCACCTGAGGTTCCCGGTCTGTGTCCCCAGTCATGCCCCACCCCCAACACTTCAGTGGAGAGAGCGTCGTGTCATGGAGCGACCTGGACATCACCATCTCTGTGCCCTGGTACCTGGGGCTCATGTTCCGGACCCGCAAGGAGGATGGCGTGCTGATGGAGGCCACTGCGGGCACGTCCTCCAGGCTCCATCTGCAGGTGAGCAGGACCACAGGCTGCTTGGGCACCTGCAGGGTGTGCAGGCACCTACGCAAGGGGACAGGGCTCTGGGCAGCACCGCCCGCCGGAAGATGAGGCTCCCCCGGCACATGTCAGAAGGGCACCTGCACCCACCTGCCCTCTCCCTGTGCCCGCCCATGGGCTCTCCAGAGAGAAAGGAGGGAAATGTAAGCGGGTTTCTCAAGTGGCAGCACAGTCGCGCCATTCCCAACGGGCAAGGTGCAGGGGTCATAGCCTGCGGCTACGGTTCCCATGGGGGGTGGGGTGGGGGCTCTTTTCCAGCCCTTTCTTTCCTCCCATGTAACCGGGGGATGGGGCGAGTAAGTGGGGGGCCGGGCACACCCTGAGACCAGCGAAACTCAGCCATGGTGCATTTGAGACGCAGCTCTCGTCTGTCCAGCTTGTAGATTTGGCCATTTTCTGGCTGGAGTGGTGGGCATTTCACAGCCACAGCAGGCGGCGAGTGTCTTCAGTGGAACCAGCAGGCCTCCGTTGGTTAAAACCATGGCTGCTTGCAGGAGGTTGGCTCAGCTAGAGGATTCCTAAAGCCCTGATGTGTCACCTCACACGTGTTGTACTCTGTATCTTTTGGGTCTTTACTGTTTTGTTTGAAACGCTGGGTGAGAGTTCCTAAAAACTTCAAAAAGATGATTTCGGTGCCCTCTATTCTTGGGGTTTTTTGGCGTCATAAATAATTTCCACTTACTTCTTCCAGGCGCCACAGGCGCGTCGTTTGAGAAACAATTGTGAGTTTCTGTAATTTGTGAGAAGTGCCCGCAGCTTCTCGCACACCGCCTGCCCGTGCCCGGCCGCACCCTTGGGAGCCTGCTCCACCAGGCAGCCGCGGGGATCTCCCGTGTGGGTGCTGGGCCCGAGGGCATCCTCCTGCCCTCCGTCTCCAGGCACTTTCTGTCTCCAGGGATGGGGACAGACGTTCTCGTGTAAACCTTGCAGCCTGTGACACCTATCTGATAGGGTCATGCTCTGAGAACACGCCCGGCATGGCTTCCTCCTGAAAGCTCACTTCCTGACTCTGAGACCTCATTAGCCCCCCCTGACCCCGGCGGGAGTGGCCTGCAGGAGTCGTGCCTGAGCAAGGCGCACTGTCTGGTTTGGAAGGAATTCCAAACACTGGATTGCTTCCTTCTTTCTTCTAGGCTTTTTTTCAAGTATGTATACGCGTGTACATGGATGTGTGTTCACATGTCTGTGTCCGTAGGCATGCATGTCTGCGTGTGTCTATGTGTGCATGTCTCCACATGCATGCGTGTGTGTGTGCATGTCTCTGTGTGGTGCATGCATGCAGGTCTGTGTACATGTGTGTGGTGAGACCTGGGCACACACGGTCCTGGAGCAGCCATGACTTTCTTCACACAGGTGGTTCATCACCTCCTACCGTAGTGAACCAAAGACTCCCTGCCTACTAAGCATCTGCTGCCCTCAGATCACCCTGTTCTCTTGCCCTGGGGCCAGGACACGTTGGAGCAATTGGCACTGTCATCCCGAGGTGACCCCCTGCAGGTGGAGCGGCTCCCGCAGCTGGGAAGCACCTCCAGAGCTGGCTCTGGTCCCCTCTTCAGTTGTCTGCATGTGTCACGGAGCTGTGCCTTGTTTATTGCACTCCCCTGGGCCCTGAGACTTTTTGTTCATGCAGAGTGGACTTATTTCCCATTCAGGGGAGGTTGGGTTGGATCAGAGATGGGCAGAGGTGAGGTGCATCTTACACGTGTTTGCTGCAAGCTCTCATTCTACACAGGGGAAACTGAGGCCAGAGACTACACTCTAGGCCCCGTGGTCGACTCATTGCCTGGGTTCCAGGGAGGGCCACAGGGCCCTCTCCCACCGCCCCTGTGGGCAGTCCATCTGGAAACACTTCTGGGTGGCAGGGCTTGGTGTAAAAGGCATGGGAGGGGACAGAGGGGCTGCCCAGCACCCCTACCCACTCATCCCCTGTGAGCTCCCCGTCAGAGGTCAGCGGGGGCAGGACCCTGAGCACCCCCAGTGGGCTGGCCGGACACAGACTCCTCAGCTGTTCAGTTAGTGCAGGCCCCTCCCCGCCCCCAGAAGGCAGGTGAGGGGCTCATTGCCCAGGCAGGAAGCCGTCTTCTCTCCTTCCACCTGCCCCCACTTGCCCGTGTCATGGCTCGGGAGTGTTTTCCAGCACAGACCCATTCAGATCATATGGAAGGTATGGTGTGTGCAGCGGGGATTGTTCCAGCTGTTGTCGTGTTTCCCTTATTAACTTGTAATTTCACAAGTTTACCAGGCAGTCCCAGAAGCTCGTTCTGGGCCAAAACTTGGCAAGCATAATTCTGCCCGGGGATGGTGTTTTTCTTTGTGGTTGTTTCACTGTTGGAACAAATTAAATTGGCTCTTTTTGATTCAGGTGATGAATTGGAGTTCACAAGCTGTCATTTGGCAGTGGGGTCTCTGTAGGAAAAAAGTACGCTTTCGGTAGGAAGAGCACTGAAAGCCGCACACTGCCATATTGTTTGGGTAATTACATTATGAGTGGCTCATCCAAAAATTAGAGTTTTTGCCCAGGACTATAGCCAGCCCTCCCTATGGAAGTAGGGGTGGCAAGAGGGGTGGCCTTGAGGGGGTCCTACAGACCCCAGTGGGCACCCAGAAGGCCACCCCAGGGCACTTCCCAGAAGCTGGTTAGCCAGGCATTACAGGGCTGTTCTAGGGGATTTCTACTTGATATTTTCAACTCACAGGCCTGCTGCAGCCCTGTAAGCTCTGTGATACAGCAGTTTGGGTGTCCCTGAAAGGTTCCCCCTGTGGCAGGCTGAACGAGGCTACATCATCATCCCACAGCCCAAGCAATTTGGATAATTGCTGTCAGGCGCCTAAATCCACCTGCATTGTCAAGTGGGATAACCTTGCTGTTGCCCAGTGCCTCTCCTAAATCCCCTGAGGTGGGAGGCAACTTCTGCCCGCAGTCCTGGGCTTTATTCTGCAGATACCACTTTTGTTTATAGATATAATGTCATTTTTGTTGTTGATCTGCTTGCTTTGGAGTTTTGTTAGCAAGGACAAGGAAAGAGAAAGGCAAGGGACGTTCATGAGGTGACTTATACTTCTGTAGAACAAAAGGCAGCAAAACATAAAAAGGTGAAAAATTGCCTTCTTAAATTGACTGTCGGTGGAGGCCAGAAATCAAAATACATTGTAAGTTGTATTATCTTTATATTCAGTTAATAATATCTTCTGTTTTCTGGCATGAATTCCTCTTAGATCTATGGGGTATGTATGAAGTATGTTTCTGAGTTTGCCAACATGTGAAATTTTTCTAGTAAGTCATTTTGGTATTGTTTCAAGCATAATGACAAAGTCACAGAATGTACAGCAAATGATTTCAGACCTTTGCAATGTGTTGGGACTTGCTTTACAGCCCAGATCAAGTCAGTTTTTGTATGTTCCATTTGCACTTGAAAAGAATGTATGTGGTGCAGTCATTACATATGGTGTGCTCTATATGTCAAGCAGGTGCAGTTTGTTAACCGTGATGTTGAAATGTTCCATATCATTATTGACTTTTTTTTTTTGTCTGTTTGTCTTAGTTACTGAGAGATGTGGGTTAAGGATTACCCACCTTGATTGTAGATTTGTCTATTACTTCTTTTGGTAATCTTTCAATTGTCACATTATAGATTTTGAGGCTATGTTATTAGGTGCATACAAATTTAAAATTGTTTTATCTTCCTGGCAGTTGACTCTGTTATCATTATGAAAATCCTCTTTATCTCTTGTAATGATTTTTGTCTTAATACTACTTTGTCTCGTTAAAATAGTTACACCAGCTTTCTTTTGGTGTTTATGTGATAGACCTTTTTCTGTCGTTTTACTTTCAACACTTTATTCTTATATTTCAGAGTAGAATATAATAATGCACTCTTTTAAGCAATGCATTAATAGTTTTTTAAAAATCTCATCTGTTTCTTAATTGAACTTATCTTTAAATACGAGTATCTTAGGTTAGTTAGAATTGTTTTCTGATTTTTCTGACTTGTATTTAAACACGATAGGTCAACTCTTATCTCATGCAATGTAACACTTCCCCCTAGAAATAAGAGTCATGGTCACTTGAATCTGTTTCTTTGAAAGTTCTGTGGTTCTCGTCATTTTCAAGTTTGTGTCTGACGATCCTACTATCTGTTTTCCCTGTGGGTCTGTTTCCACTTTTCCTGCTTCTCTTGGTTTTGAAGCACACTGACTTCTCTTTTCATCTAGTTGGTTACTTTTTATGGAGTGCTAGACATTGTATTGAGAAACTAGAGAGAATCTGCAACCAGGATGAGGGTGTCCTTAAGCTCCGTGTTTGCTTCTGGCAGCCAGTCAGGTCATCAGCCATCCCAGAACACTGTAAAGCAGCCGCTGATGGAGAAGATTCAGAGCTGGGCATCTGTTTCTGCAAGAGCTGGTCTGTTTCTTGTTTACTCTTAGTGCACAGCCCTTCAGGGCCCCAAACAAAAGCCAGAGAACCTCGGCAGGTCCTGAGCTCCAGTTTTATCCTCACTGCCCCAGGAGCCTCGAAAGCTTTGCTGAGCTTCTCAGCCTCAGTTGTGTCTTCCAGAACCACTGATGACCACAGGGGAAAGCAAACACCGAATCACTTGCACAAATTTCCATTTTCTCCCTGGTCCTGACCCTGTAGCTCTGTTGTTCCTTGTGTCACTCCGATGCCTTCAAACACATGTTCTTTAATATTTTGTCTCAGTTTTTTATTGTCCTCAGGAAGAGGGTTGGTCCAAATTACTCAGTCCCTCATTAGGGAAATAAGACCTTGGTATTGCCCCCGCTATGTTATTTTAAAATATCAGCATCTTAGGCCAGTTGCAATGATGACTTCTTTTTTTTCCCACACGTGTAATTAAATATGGTGGATTGAATTTTTTCTTATAAAGTGTGACATTTACATACAAAACTAAGACCCCAATTGTCACGTGAATCTGCGATGGTTTCCAATACTTAAAAGTCTAACCGCGCTTGTTCTCAGTCCTTACTTTACTTGACCTCCATCAAACATTTGAAACTTTTCACTGCAGACAAAGATGTACGATTCCAAAGAGTCCTAAAGGCAGCAACAACGAATTAAAACTTTGCCCAACTTTCACCCCATCTTTGATCCAGGGCCACGTTGTAAGTCTCTGTGGCTTCGTCGTGTAAGTCACTGCAAGGCGTTTCCCATTTCGTTGCCCTGGCACCAATCGGTAGGTGTGGCTCTCCCCACCCTGCAGATCCTGAACAGCCACGTCCAGTTCGAGGTGTCCCATGGCCCCTCCGATGTGGCGTCCATGAGGCTGTCCAGGTCACGTGTGACTGATGGGGAGTGGCACCACCTGCTGATAGAACTGAAGAGTGCCAAGGAGGGCAAGGACATCAGGTACCTGGCGGTCATGACCTTGGACTATGGGATGGACCAGGTGAGTTGGCGCCTGTACCCTCTCTCCAGCAGACCCTTCGTCCAGCCCACGGGGAAACAGAATGACCCCTCCATGTGGCAGCCCCCACCAGACACATGTACGCTTGGGGAGCGCTTTCCAGGCACCCCGCGTTTGGGTCTCACCTCCACCTCATGCTGAGGTCTCTGGCGTCTGCGTCTCATCCCCCTCCAGTGGCCAGCTCCTGCCATCGGGAGCTGGACGTGTCCACCTGTGCCGCCATGTCCACGGTGCCGCCGGCGCCCTCAGCAGAGGGCTCTTTTAATAAGCCGTGTTGAGTGGTGACTGCTCAGCACTGTGCCTCTGGCAGCACAGAGAGGAAAACACAAGGTCCGTGCCCACATAGCGTGACAGTGAGTGAGGCTGGGTGAGCAGTGAGACCCAGTTCTTAGAGGGGGCTGGGACACCAGGGAGGTGCCCTGTCCCAGGTGGGTGAATGGCGTTCCAAACAGGGCACACTGAGAATGCTTGTGGACCCAGACTGGATTTCCACAGGTCACACCAGGTAACGTAAGGCATTTTTTACAAGACACTCACACACTTAAGGGGCTCCTCGTGATTGCTAAGAACTCTTGGAGTCGAGGCTTGTCGTGCACAGTTCTGAGAATAAAAGGCTGTCGTGTCCCAAGTCCACTCCTTCCCGGGACCGGGGATCCGGCTGAGACTGGCTCAGATTCCCACCACGTGGAAGAGCAGTTGCGTATCTGTTGCTGTTGTCTTCCTAGTTTACCAAGCTCTTTCCCTGGCCATGGCTCGTTCAGTGATGTGCCCATGACCAGCCGGGGGAGGTGTTCCCGGGCCCTGCCTGTCACTCACAGACAGCCACCCTGTCCACGAAGAAGGCTGAGCCTGGCCCAGCCCTGCCCTCTCTCTGGAGGCCTGTATGTCCTCAGGAGAGTTTGTCAAAGCAACTGTTTTATTAGACTTTGAGCATGTCCTTCCCAGCCGGAAGATGCTTCCAGAATGGTGGAAGAAGCTCCTCCCCTCTCTCTGCGCAGAACACGGTGCAGATCGGGAACCAGCTTCCCGGGCTGAAGATGAGGAGCTTCGTCATTGGGGGCGTGTCTGAGGACAAGGTGTCCGTGCGCCGCGGGTTCCGGGGCTGCATGCAGGTACGGCAGCATGGGAGCCCAGCCCTCGGGCTGCTCGGGGGCTGCCGGCTCGTTCTTAGTAAGCTAATAATTTGTCTAAGAGGCAGCCCAGCCTTAACTCCTATTTCCTCCTTACCCCCAACCTCCCCCATGGCTCCCCGTAGGACCCCAGTGGCTCCCCAGGCCCCACTCCCCCCACCACCATGTTGCAATCAGGCACCTACTGCTCTGTCCTCATGACCCGTCCTGAATGCAGCCCCTCACCGCCGCCACCACCGTGCCCACCTGGCCCAACCCCTTGCACTTATCCAGTGGGTCCCGTGCTCGTCCCTGGGCCAGGGGTTGCAGCAGTGGCCGAGTGGGCTGTTTGTGAAGCTGCTCTGCTCACGGCCCCGCTCACAGCCCCCCGCCCACAGCCCCCCACTGCAGGGACACGAACTCCTCACTGCGGTCTCTGAGCTGGCCCACTGTCCACTGTGCTCTGACTGCCCAGGCTGCCGGGGTGGCCCCACCGGTCCCAGCTCTTTAGATATATGAGGTGTCTACAAGGGACAGGAGAGAGTTTGGGGGTCTTTGAACTCCCATTTACTTTTCGGGGTTCCTTCAGCCACAACGCCTCAGGACTGAATCCAGCTGCCCTTTTTGTGACACAGGGAGTGAGAATGGGGGAGACGTCCACCAACATTGCCACCCTGAGCATGAACGATGCCCTCAAGGTCAGAGTGAAGGACGGCTGTGATGTGGGGGACCCGTGTGCCTCAAGCCCCTGCCCCCAGCACAGCCACTGCCACGACACCTGGGATGGCTACTCCTGCATCTGTGACGAAGGTGGGCCCGGATCCCTCGTCCTGTGCCTGTGGGTGGAAGGTGATGCCTTCCGTGGTTTCAGCTCAGCGAGGGAAGTCTGGTTTGGGCATCGGCTGCCCCATGGACTCTCCCTGGGTCTGTGGAGCCCTGAGCCTCGCCTTCTAACTAAGGAGTGGGCCCCCTGTTCTTACAGTGGATTCCTGTGCCTCAGACGCCCCAGACTTCATCCTCATACACGAGGGGATTAGCCAAAGAATCAGTGTCAAGTCCACATTTTAAAAATCAGACACTCGGGCCGAGCCCGTGGCGCACTCGGGAGAGTGCAGCGCTGGGAGCACAGCGACGCTCCCGCCGCGGGTTCGGATCCTATATAGGAATGGCCGGTGCACTCACTGGCTGAGTGCCGGTCACAAAAAAGGCAAAAAGTAAATAAAAAATAAAAATCAGACACTCAATGGTCACTTCTGGACTCCTGAGGTGCTGAAGTCATCCTCAGCTGGTACCTGTGCCCCGTGTGTCCTGGGGTGGCCGGGACCCCCTGCCCTCACAGCTCCCACCCTCCCAGGGTGGCCTGAGAAGACCTTCCTCTGTGTTCTTAAGTCGAGCCCACCTAACATTTGTGCTTCCTGTGGCTCTGAGGCCCCCCGCCTGTCCCCCCCACTGAGAAGCAGGGCAAGTCAAGTCCTGGGGATGCGACAGATTGTTCGAGAAATCTTAATGTAGAGGGCCTCGCGGATTCTGGGTGGAGGTCATGCTGGCCTGTCCCCGCAGGGTACTTTGGAAGGAAGTGTGTGGACGTGTGTCACCTGAACCCCTGCGAGCACGTGGCGGCCTGCGTGCACTCCCCAGGCTCCCCGTGGGGCTACGCGTGCGAGTGCGGGCCCAGCCACTACGGGCAGTACTGCGAGAACAGGTGAGACGCCACCCGCGGCCCGTGCCAGCCCAGTTAGCTGCTCTTCTTTCTGAGTTATTTTCTTTTTTCTGTTATTTTGACCCAAAGATAGATATAATTCTGGATAACAAGGACACATTTTTTTTTTTCTAATTTGGCACAAAATAAGTGAGAATTAAGTCAGGTATCTCAAACCAACCCCACTTGATCGTGTTTCCACCCCAGAAACAAACTCAGCTCACATTTGCCTGGAAGCAAACAGGCACTGCAAGATACTTGAAGGGGGACATAATTTGTAGGAAATGCTTTCTCTCTTAAGCTGAGGAATGAAGTTGTCTCAGGTGTAGTTAGGACAGGGACAGCATGCTGTGGCTCCTGGAGTGCCGTTTGTGGAGCATGCGGGTCACAGGGCACAGGTATGCAATCATCACAGGTAAAACATTTCCTCCAAGGTGGAGCCACTTGGCTCTGCACAGACCCAGACTCTGTCCCGCTGGGAGGTGAGACAGTCATGGCCCATTGTCCTCGGCTGCCTATGGCCGTTGTGCCCCACGTGGTCGAGACACCTAACTCTGCTGTTGGCCCATTTGAGTCCCGAGCGTGTGCTGTGACCCTGGTCCATGAGCTGGCAGCAGCTGTGCCTGTGGGCTGCTGAATGCACAGGAAGATAGGCACCGCCTGCAGCCCTTTGGATGTCAGCGAGATGTGCTCCAAGGAAGAGCTTAGAGGGGGTACCTGGGAGTGCAGAGGGAGGCGGGAGCCAAGGAGGCTGAGGGCGAAGGATATTCCAGGGCCAAACAGCGGAGCTGGAGAGGAGCGATGGGATGATGCTGGTCCAAAGAACTCAGTGGGTCCGTCCTGGGGGCAGAGCTGGGTACATGCTATACCAAGCATGTCTTGAGCTAGGGATGCAGAGAAGCCTGGGGGCAGGGGTTGAGCCTGCCTGGCAAGCCAGGAACAGAGCCCAGCTTGGTGGAGGCCGTGGGGGCCCAGCAGAAAAGTGGCAGGATTGGGGCTGGGTCTTAGAGACTTTCTGGCTGCTGCACAGAGTGCACTTTGGAGCAGGCAGAAGCTTGGACAGGGAGCAGCTGAGAGGCTGATCCAGCAACCCTGAGGCCCAGCATTGCAGACAGGCACCAGGGCTGAGGAGGGGGTGAGGAGAAGGGGGTATTCCAAGGCTCTGGGGTCCCCCTGCTGCAAACACAGGTTCATAGACACCAGACGGTGCTCCTGGGGCTCAGGAACACTGGCCTGGTTATTTTTATGCCCCTGGTTTGTACACAGGCAGTGCTTAATAATTGCTTGCAGGTGAGTGAGTGGGTATGAGACGTTGGTAGATGGGTGGGTGGAAATGCCATGAGCCGGGATGGCAAATCTGGGCAGCACCTCATCTTGGGGAGCCTGAAGGATGATTTTGAGGTGGGTGTCTGCAGGCGGGTGGGGACAGGTAGGGTGAGGGGGCACAGAAGGGTGGGCCGGGCCTTGTTCAGGCCGGGTTGCTCATCTTCAGTGCCTGCTGGTCTCTGCCAGGGAGGCTTGGTGAGGCAGGACTGGTCAACTTGATTCTGAATCTGCCGTGTCCAGTGTGTGTGTGCACATTGCTGACGTGAGGACATTTCATATCCATGGAAAGGCTGCTCGGGGCATCTGTGGGGATGGTGGCCAACATCCGACCCAGGGGACCTGGGGAAAGAAATAGGCTTCTGGGTCCCTTGTTCAGGAACATCCTGCTACGTGTCTTGGACTGGCAGATGCCCCAGGAGCCCTGAGAGGTCGCCACAGGCAGCTGAACTCCGTCTGCCTGTGTGGGGCTGGGTGTGACAAGCCAGCCCTGCAGTGGGGCCAGTTGTCCTTGGGCCCCCCTGAACCAGGTGTTGTCTGGTTAGCATAGCATAGGATGAGTATAGACAGACACTGTCCCCACCACGTTGAAAGGAGCTGTGTCATGCTAATCCGAGACCCTGCTTGGGGTATACGTATATGTCTTCAAGGCAGAACTAAGAAGCAAGGAACAAATATTTTTACAATAACAGTGTTGTAGATAGAACACTTCTGGATGTGTGACCCCGAAATCTGGGAGTAGGACACAAAATTCTAAGGGTCCTGGCAGGGGGTGGGAGGGCAAGGTTGGGAGCCATTGGGGGAAACTGAGGCCATGTGACAGGGAGGAAGATGCCAAGAGCCGAGCTCTGCCAGGGCTCCTGGGCAACCCTCCCTGTGCTGCCCAGGCCTCCACCAGCCTTCCTCTTGTTCCGGAAAGCAAAGTTACGTACACCTTCTTTCTGCCATCTTTTTTCCCCAACAGAATCGACCTTCCGTGCCCCAAAGGCTGGTGGGGGAACCCTGTCTGTGGGCCGTGCCTCTGTGCTGTCAGCAAAGGCTTCGATCCCGACTGCAACAAGACGAATGGCCAGTGCCAGTGCAAGGTGAGGCCCGGCCCACAGGGGATGGTCAGAGCTGTGTCCCTGCACCCCAGCCCAGCTTGAGCCCAGGGAGATGGCCTTGTGTGCACACGTGCATACATACATCTACCTATACACATGTGCACGCACGCACACACCCCATCTGTACAAATTCACATACACACCTACCTGTACACATTCACACACACCTCCCTACATATGCATGCGCACGCACACACCTACCTGTACACATGTACACACATGTATGTACATTCCTACCTGTACACATGCACGCGCGCACACCCCTACCTGTACACATGCACACACACACACCTGTACACATATACATATACCTACGTACACGCACGCACACACCTACCTGTACACATGTACACATATGTATGCACATTCCTACCTGTACACATGCGCGCGCGCACACCCCTACCTGTACGCATGCACACACACACACCTGTACACATATACATATACCTACATACACGCACGCACACACCTACCTGTACACATGTACACACATGTATGCACATTCCTACCTGTACACATGCGCGCGCACACACCCCTACCTGTACACATGCACACACACACCTACCTGTACACATGCACACACACCCCTATACACACATACACATACACCTACACACGTATTCACGTACGAGTGTAGTTTTCAGATATTTTGCTGCTTGCGTGTGCACCATGAGTACACCGGGGCTGCTTTTTACCTGTAAACTGGGTTAGGCACCCTGTGGGAGCTAGAATCCTTACACACCCCTCAGCCCAACACCCAGGTGGTAACAGGAAACCTAGCAATTTCTGCGAAGGTTGGCTCCTCCTTGGCACCAACCACAGTCCTCCTAGTTGGCCATTTTCCTGGTTGTTTTCTTTTTTTTTTTTTTTTTTAAACCGGTAAGGGGATCGCAACCCTCGGCACGGTGTCGTCCACACCACGCTCAACCAGTGGGCGCACCGGCCATCCCTATATAGGATCCAAACCCGCGGCCTCCGCGCTACCAGCACCATACTCTCCCGAGTGAGCCACGGGCCGGCCCCATTTTCCTGGTTTTTTACCAAGCTGGCCCTCAGTGATAACAGAAATTTTTAAAATTTTGAATCTTTGCCCCCCTCCCCCATCTCGAGTGCTCAGTCCTAACGTGTATGCAGCACAGTCTCCGAGTGTGCTCGAGTGTTCTCAGTCCCAGTCGTAGGAGTCCATTCCCCCAAACTCACGGGACCTGTGACTAGCAGGGGCAGTGTGGCCAGTAAGGGTAGAGCCAGGCATAAATCAGGGGCCTCCTGACCACACGCACTTCACCGTCACCCTGACCTGCCCAGTGGTGGACGTGCAGGTGGCTTCTAGTTTTTACAGTTAGAAGACAAGGTCCATCCTTATACGTAAATCTCTATTCGAATCTCTGACTCTTTTTAGGACTAATGGGGGTGTCTATGATAAGGATTTGCAGGGAAATGAGGGTCGTGCTCCCAGAAGAACTCTTCCTGTGCGTCGCACCATGGGGACCTGGGAAGCAGCCCCCCCAGCGGGGAACATGGGCAAGGGGCCGCCATGGAAGGCCTGGAAGGCAGGCTGGCAGCCGCTGACGGACACACACTTCGGGAGCCCTGACACTGTTCGGGAAGTTCCTCCCAGAGTAGGGCTCCTGCTGGGTCTGAGGTCACATGCATGGCTTCTGGCTTTTGCAGGAGAATTACTACAAACCCCCAGCCCAGGATGCCTGCCTCCCCTGTGACTGCTTCCCCCATGGCTCCCACAGCCGTGCTTGCGACATGGACACTGGGCAGTGCGCCTGCAAGCCTGGCGTCATCGGCCGCCAGTGCAACCGCTGTGACAACCCATTTGCCGAGGTCACCACACTCGGCTGCGAAGGTCTGCACTGCCCATTCACCCCCTTCAGGTCACACCACAAAGACAGGCTGCTGGGCTGGTGTGTGTGCGTGAATGTGTATTGTATGGGCGTGTGCATGTATGTGTGCATGTGCATGTGATGTGTGGGAGTGCGCATATGTGTGCAGCACATGTGTGTGGGTATGTGCACATGTGCACATGTGTGCACACGCACATGCACATGTGGGTGTTTGCACATGTGCATGCGTGTGCAGGTATGTACATGTGGATATGTGCATGTGTGGGCATGTGTATGTATATGTGGGTGTGTACATTTGTGTGTGCATGTGTGTGATAACACCCCTAGGGTTTGGGGAGCTCTTGGCAGCCTTGTGTTCTAACCATCTTCTGTTGACCTTCTAGAAACCTGCCCTTCACAAGGGTCATGGGTCAGACCCTGAGTCACCCAGCTGTAACATCGGTGGGGGAGGGAAAGCGGCGAGGGGCTCGGTCCTTGGTGGGGGCAGAGCCTCCTGCAGGGAGTAGCATGTGGAGAGTGCTGCACCTTTGTGGGCAGCATGCTCGGCTGAGCGGCCCTCTTTCCTCTGTGCCTAGTAATCTACAATGGATGTCCCCAAGTGTTTGAGGCTGGCATCTGGTGGCCACAGACTAAGTTCGGGCAGCCGGCTGCAGTACCGTGCCCCAAGGGATCTGTGGGTAAGTCCTGCTGGCCTGTGGCATCCACGGGGAACAGGATGGGACTGGGGCATGTGTTCTTTTGGGAAAGCCAGTCCAGGCACCGGAACTGATGTAATGTTCTGTGTTTACAAAATGTCTTTAGGCAAAGCGTCAGGGAGAAACAAGATAACTTTTTCCATAATAGTGAATAACAAGACACAGAAGGGCATGATGAAAACTTAAAATAGTGTGTCCGGCTGGAGGTGCTGGGCCCGGCTCTCCCCCATGGGTGTTGGGCAGGTCGCTGGCTTCTCTTTGTAAACTGGGCACAGTGGCTGTGTCAGGGCGTCGGGGCGTCCAGCAAGGCTGTGCACAGTAGGTGCTCGGCCCCGAGGCGGATTCCTGGCACGTGTGGAAATTGTCAGCACTCAGCCAAGGATGTAGCTGGTTTCTTTGCTCATGGACTTTCTCAGATGCTCCTTCGTGTTTTCCAGGCACTGGAAGGGCCTGGTTAAATGTCAGAGCAGCTTTGGACATGTCCCAGGTGTGGAACAGGGAGCATGTGTGGCCTCATGGTCCTGGGGCCTGCCTGGGCCAAGGCCATCATGGGGTCTCACCTCCACTCAGTGCTCAAGGCTTAAGGACATTTGGATCACAGGATTAAAATAAACAAGCATTGATCAGCACCTGGAATTTCAGGTTTTACCTACGCGTTCTCGTTCCCTAGGAAATGCTGTTCGACATTGCAGCAGGGAGAAGGGCTGGCTGCCCCCGGAACTCTTCAACTGCACCTCCGTCTCCTTCACGGACCTCAAAGTCCTGGTAGGCTGGCGCCCAGGGACGTGAGTTCAGCTGGGTTGTGTCGTGTGTGCACGTGTGTATGTGTGAGAGGTGGGGTTCCAGGGTGGGCAGACAGGATTGCTACTCGTTTCCAGGACTCAGAGTGTCAGCGCTGGCACCTGAGCTGGGCACCTCGCATACACGTCTCCTGTCCACATGCCCAGCTCTGCACCTTAGGTTCTGAAAATGCGGAGTCCCACATTCGTGCTTGCCCTCTGCTCTTGCCCTTTTTTGTGGCAGTTTGTTCTCCTGCTTCACCGGCTTGGCATCTTTTTTCCAGCACTCTTTGGCCCAACAGACCCTCCATTTTCATGCCAGGGGTCAGCTCTGGGCTTTTGGATTCTCTAAGTTGCTTTGTGACAAGGAAACTTCCACCAGAAAGTAGTGACTTTCTGAGTAATAGGAAGGACCGAAAGCAACCAAAGTAGGTTTGCAAACACAACGACTGCTTCCCTGCTCCAGAACGAGAAGCTGAGCCGCAACGAGACGCAGCTGGACGGTGACCGGTCCCTGCGGCTGGCGAAGGCGCTGCGGAATGCCACGCGGCACACGGGAGCGCTCTTCGGCAACGACGTGCGCACGGCCTACCAGCTGCTGGCCCGCGTCCTGCAGCACGAGAGCCACCAGCAGGGCTTCGACCTGGCGGCCACGCGTGACGCCGACTTCCACGAGGTAGGGGGGTGGCCACCCCGCTCAGGAAGCCTGGCCCAGGGTTGAGCTGTGGGGCTGGGCGTCTAGGAGGGCGGGAGTCGACGGTGGGCTTGTGCAAGATCATTGTCTCCGGGACCTCAGGGCAGCACTTCATGTTTTGAGTGTGAGCCTGGGCCAGTACGGCCCTGTCTGAACTGATCACAAGTGTCAATGAGTATCTTGGCAAGAGAGCGTGCGGGTCACAGCCGTAATGATAGTAATGACCGCTCGCAGATACGGACCCGCGGGTAACGGCCAGACAGTGTTCTAGGTGGTTTCCATGAAGTAGCCGCCTGTTCCTCCCACACAGCCTATGACATAGTACTGTTACCACACACTTGACAGGTAAGGAAACCGAGGCACAGGGAGCCAAGGGCACAGCTCATAGGGGTGGGGCCCAGCAGTGGGCCTTCCCTAACATCTTGGGGTGTATGTGGTGAAACCCCCGGCAGGGCCCCCTCCCAGGAAAGTCTCTGTCCTTCAAAACTAAATCACCCACGATCTCTTCCCCTCATGCTGGTCCAGCTTGGTCTCGGTGACTGCTAAAGGCTCTCTAGGACCTGGCTTGCTGCCGTCATGTGGCCAGGCCTCCGCAGGCACGAGGCTGAGCGCTGTCTTTCTGGCCAGGATGTCATCCTCGCGGGCAGCGCCCTCCTGGCCCCGGCCACCAGGGCCGCGTGGGAGCAGATCCAGCGCAGCGAGGGAGGCACGGCCCAGCTGCTCAGGCGCTTTGAGGCCTACTTCAGCAACGTGGCGCGGAATGTGAGGCGCACCTACCTGAGGCCCTTTGTCATTGTCACCGCCAACATGAGTAAGGGCCACGCGCCAGGGGAGGGGGAGGGGCATGCCCTGATGGATATGCTTGGTGGGCAGAACCCCGGGACCATCTGTGGGGTGTGGTCACGGCAGCTGGCCCGTCCCAGGGGCGAGGCAGGTGGGGTCTCAGCCCCAACTTGGCCGCACTCTCAGAAAAGTGGGTCAGTAGTGCTGGCCTCTGTTTCCTTGTCTGTAAAATGGGGAGAACATGATCCTCGTCGTTGGGACATGTCTCTCCCAAGGGACAGGTCTCAGGCATGGGAGATGTTGGTTCAAGGTACTGCCGTGTGAACTTCGGGGTCTGGCGGGCCTTGCAGACACTCAGGGGTGACAGACTCTCTAGGAGAGTGTGTTGAGGGCCCCGCTGCAGTCCAGCCCTCCCTGGCACACAGGGACAGGTACAGACACACAGCGGGATGCACAGGGAAGGGCGGGCGCAGGCACCACAAAGTGGGAGGAACTCAGGTCCTCTCTGGGCCAGGAGCTGAGCAGTCACAGAGCCAACGCCCCGTGACCTGCGTCACCCTGAGAGCCCAGGACACGCTGCTGTGGGGTTGGGGTATTTAATAGGGCAGGTTCCTTCAGGCAGGTGGAGAAAGCCCCAGGATGGTAGAGTACGTCCCTACCTCACCCAGACAGAGCTGGCAAGAGCCCTGAGGTCCCGGGGGGCGGGGTACATCGTACAGATGGGGGGTCCTCCCCCACCTCTCCTGCAAGTGCTTGGGAAACGCCTGTGTGGGAGGGGCGCTCGGGCAGCACCGGCAGACTGTCCCTTCCAAGGGAGCAGCTTCTTGATTTTTCCCAGCAGACTTATCCCAGTATCTATACAAGAAGGACCTGGGCCTTGGCCATGGCTCAGGGTTGGTGGCACCCCCTGACATGAGCCCTCAGAGGCTCCGGCCCCCACCTTCCCTACCTCGAACATTCTAGCACTCTCACACCTCCCTGACTGCCTAAGCCCAGCCCTTGCTCCTGCAGGTGACTTGAGGAGCACCTGTCATATTGGGGAGTGCTGATGGGACAGGAGGACTTAGGGAGTCCCTCAGCGCATGCAGAGGTGACCATCTGTCTCTGTCATCAGGCTGCTCAGAGCCGTGCCAGTCAGCACCAACTGAGAGACACCCTGACAGCTTCAGGCTCAAAAACATCCCTGACCCCCCAAGGGCTGCAGGAGAATGACATGTTGGTGCGGCAGGGGCAGGGGCTCCCCTGCTCACGGGTCTCGCCCCATCAGGTCCCCAAGCTCGCTGATGCTGCGATGCCACAGCGGATCATCCAGTGCCACCGGGGTTGCTCACTCACCCTTGGGTGCTCTGCCGTGTGACTCCTGGTGGGTTTAAAGGACACAGACAGACATAGATTCTGTTCTAAAGGCAGCTGGTGTCTGTCAAAAGGACAGTGGTGGTTTTGAAAACGGTTAAGGTTTGAGAAAGCTCTGGGAGTCGTGTGCGATTAAACAAACTGTCCCCCAGTCCTTGCAGTTGACATCTTCGACAAGTTTAACTTTACGGGAGCCAGGGTGCCAAGGTTCGAGGACATTCGTGACGAGATCCCGAGGGAGCTGGAGTCCTCGATCTCCTTCCAAGCTGACTTCTTCAAGCCCCCAGAGAAAAAAGGTAACATCACCATTGTGTGGCATCTGTCACTTTTTAAAAAATTGTGGTAAAATACACATAACAAGAAACTGACCATCTTTACCATTTTAAGTGTGCGGGTGAGTGGTGCATAAGCGGTCCACGCTGTTGTGAAGCCCGTCTCCGGAACACCTTTCATCTTGCAGATCTGAAACCCTGTCCCTGCTGACCTCCGACCCCTTTCCCTGCCCTGCCCCGGCCCCTGGCAGCCAGCAGTCCCCTTTCTGTCTGTGCATTTGACGAGCCTCCGTTCCTCGTGGAAGTGGAATCTCACGTCGTCTGTCCTTTTGTGACTGGCTCATTTCACTCAGCATAAGGTCCTCGAGGTTCGTCGGTGTGGTAGCAGGTGTCAGACTTTCCTTCCTTTTTAGAGCTGAGTGATCGTCCGTCGTGTGGGTAGCCTGAATTCTGTCTGTCTGTTCATCTGCCAATGGACATTTGCTTGTGTCTATCTGTTGGCTGCTGTGAACGGTGCTACCAAGAACACGGGTGTCCGGACACCTGTTTGGGGCCCTGCTCTCAATTCCTTTGCACATATGCTCAGCAGCGGAGTTGCTGGATCATAGGGTAATTCCGTGTTTAATTTTCGAGGAGCCCTGTGGGGCGCCGTTTTCCGTAGGGCGTCTGTCGCTCTTTCAGAAGCACCGCTCAAGCTGACAGTGAGCCGGGGGGAGCACAGGAGTTCCTGCCCAGGTGCTCACACCCTGTGCTCCCATTGCAGAAGGCCCCATGGTGTGGCCAGCCAGCCGGAGGGCCACCCTGCAGACCACGCACCCAGGGCCCAGCGCCCAGAGTGAGGCCCCGTTCAACAGGCGGAGGAGACACCCGGACGACCCCGGCCAGTTTGCTGTCGCCCTGGTCATCATTTACCGGACGCTGGGGCAGCTGCTGCCTGAGCACTACGACCCCGATCGCCGGAGCCTCCGGTGAGGGCCTGTTCCCAGAGGGTCCTGAAGCTTTCACAAGTCAAAATCCTGGTCACCCACACATCTTTACAGTGACATTACACCGTGACCCTGGCCCAAGGGCAGAGACCACCACCCTGTGGTGTCCCTTGGATGGAGGTTCTGGGCCTGCCAGGAAGGCACAGTGCCTGGAATACTGCTTACCCTTGGCCACAGCTCATCCTAGGGTTCCTGCCAGAAAAGCCCCTCCCCATATACGCCTGCACTTGGTGCCTCTGTGGACCCCATCCTGTCCCCCAGCACCCGACCCAAGGCTGTCATGGGTGGCTGTGTCTGCCGCTGCCACGTCTGGTCCCAGCACCAAGGGCTGCCGGGCCTGTACCGGCTGGAAGTAATGAACACTCCCGGAAGGGGCTTCACAGCCCTGATCAGAGGTGGGCGCCCACCAACTCCGTGTCACTTCTCAGACACTTCCTGGGTTCCGTGGTCTTCCTGTTCCTGTCATCCTCAGTGACTAGAGGGAGTTCCACCGTGAGCTCTAATTATTGCACAGGCTCCCGTTAGTCGTGTGAGCCAGCCCAGAGCTTCTGCTGTCAAGGGGCCACTGCGTCTTTGTGTGTGTACCTTTCCTTTATTTTTCAATTTCTGATGAAGCCCCCCCCCAACCCAGAGGTGACACATCTTCCTGTGCACCCCCTTAGTGATAAAACCTGCAGAGGACAAAGACGCTGTGCTCACGGGCTGATTCAGTTGATACTAGAAAGAAGTCTGTCCTGTGTCCTCAGCATGTTTGCACACAGGATTTAAATCAACGTTTCCTAATCGCATTTGTCCCCATGCTCTGGCTTCTCAATTGCAGGCTGCCCAACCGGCCCGTCATTAACACCCCAGTGGTGAGTGCCATGGTATACAGCGAGGGGGCTCCGCTCCCGAGCCCTCTGGAGAGGCCCGTCCTGGTGGAGTTTGCCCTGCTGGAGACAGAGGAGCGAACCAAGCCTGTGTGCGTGTTCTGGAACCACTCCCTCACGTAAGTGCCACACTGGGGCCGGGGCAGTGACCTCTTGCCACTGGAGCCTTGCATTTCTGTGTAAGGGCTTTGCTGAGGCCGGAGTGTACCCACAGGTCCCAAAGACTCGGTGGAGCATCCCTTGGGGACCGTCTTTGCAATCTGTTGCTTCCCTTCCAGCTGCTCATGGGACAGGAGACTTATTCTCCTGCCCTGCTTCTGAGAGCGTCAGAGCCTCTCCCACATGCACGCATGCATGTGCACACCGACATACGCACATGGAGGCTCACAGACATGCAAACGTGTGCGTGCATGCACACAGACATCCCTCAAGGAAGCTGACAGTGGAGATAGGGCTGCTCCCCTGCAGGACCCGGTGATGCAGCAGCCGACTAAGTGCACAATTCACCCTGGAACAAGGCAAGGGCTCAGCAGCTGGGCCCAGGAGCCCTCCTGCTGACAGTGGCAGCTCCCAGATAGGTGTGGGGGTCCCTGTGCCAGACAGGGATCCCAGACCTCAGCCTTGCCTGTGAGACCAACGACAGCACAGTTGCAGGGGTTTTATCCCCCAGACACTGCACCTGCCCGCAGTAGGGTTTATTTGGCCTGTTTCAGAAGCAGCATCAGAGAGCTCTGCAGTAATTTGTCAGAGGCGTACAGCAGAGCCGCCAGTGCACATCCCAGCATCCTCTGAGTGAGGAAGAGGTGTTCTTGAGACGTAGATCAGAGGCACGGTGGTGTCTCCACGGCCTGGAAGCCAGCATGTTTCTGCTTTGTCTTGTTAGCTCAGGGCTCATGAGGCATGGACTTCTGCATCGCCCTGTCTGTACAGGGAGCTTGCTTTTTCTCTGCTTGCTTGTTTCCATTTTTGCTACCTTCATTTAGGAGAAAACAGTGGAATTGGGACATGGGTGGGAACAGCCCTTGTTGCCAGGACTAGTGCCCCGAGAAGGTAAAGGAGCCGCAGCTCCTCTCCATGCCAGCAGAGCTCACTAGAAAAGGGGAGGCCTGCCCAGGATTCAGGAATTGGGGCCTGAGCCCTCCCCTCACGCCCCCAGAGCATGACGCTAGGACAATACTGTGCATCTGGGAGTTCTGGTGCAATGGGAACGTTCTCCAAAGAATGATTCCTGTGGACTGAGCAGACAGCCCGAGTGCGGGCTGCGCGGGGGCTGGCCCCGGGGCAGGGGAGCGGGCGCCTGCCCTGCAGAGCTCAGGCCAGGAGCGCGTTCAGCTTGGCAGAGACGGCGCGTCATCCTCCTGCTTCTGCACTTTCCAAATTCCAGTTAATAAGCAGCCAGCACAGTGTCTGGAGCATAATAGACAGTTGGCTTCCAAAAGAGAATGAACGAGGCCCTTTCAGGGTGAGGGAAACGTGCCCGTCTGGCATGTAGGCCCCACGGCCATCAGGCGCAGCTGTCTTTGGTCACTCATTTGAATCCTGGCAATTAGCTGTGGCGCTAATGGTCTGCTCTCTGCTTTGCGTTGCTCCTATTATCTCCAGGTCTTAAAGTTCTTGGCAGACATATTAACTTTCACTTCCCATTTTACAGATTTGTAAACTAAGGATCAGCGAGGTTATGTGATTTTTCCCAGAGTCAGGGCGGGCAAGGCCTTCACTGAGGTGAGACACACGCCTCATAACAGCTTGTTATTTGGGACTTCCCATCAATAAAATGGGAGTCATAATTGGGCCCTGGCTTCCAGACGGTTCCCATAAAATGTTGTGCAATCTGAAGATGAAATTGTAAAGTGAGCGTGAGATATTCTTTCCGAAATCACCTAGACTCAAAAGAAGCCTGGAGCACAAAGCAGCTGCTTTAATCACCGGCTGACGTCTGTAGACAGGAGCATGCAGTGGACATGCAATGTCCCATTTGAGTTTTATTGCTACATGACACATAAACTTGAACTTCACACAGTGCTCCTAAGAGGCCTTCAACAGCCACAAAAGTGAAGAGAGATCGTTCACATGGTCCTGCGTGGCTGCCAGGGTGCTGTCCTCGTGGCCGGGTGACAGTGGCTCCTGTCTTCAGTGCAGAGTGGGTGGTGAGGTCGGACGTCAGTACTCCCAAGCCACTGCCCTTTGTCTTTGCCCGTTCCTTCCAACGGGGTCCAGCAGGGTCACAACCACCTTGGAGACCCCAGGGCTGGGTGAAGGCGGCCCTTGGTGGTCTCATTGGTGGAGGGAACCATCTCAACCCCACCCTTTCTCCCTTTTCTCCATAGCACCGGTGGCCCTGGAGGGTGGTCAGCCAAGGGCTGTGAGCTCCTGTCCAGGAACCGGACCCATGCCACCTGCCGGTGCACCCACACGACCAGCTTTGCGGTGCTCATGGACGTCTCCCGGCGCGAGGTGGGCACCCTCCCACGGCCACCCTGCCCACCTGGGGATTGGTTCTTTTGGAAATTGGAAATTTAGCCTACCTTCACACCTATCCCCCTCCACATTCTGTGTGTTTCCTTCTGAGCACTTCGAAGAAACCAAATCAACTGATTAAAAGTACATTCCAGGCGTATTCACCAGAATCTGTTAGGATTTCCATAACAAAAGCCCATTAAAGGGGTTTTCCAAGATCCCAGGGTTGTACATTGAAACTCACTACGGCAGCCCCTAACCTCAGATGCAGAGAAGCTCCTGGATGCGCGCCTCACTGCGGAGTGCGCTTCTCAGCTGTGCACTGGAGACGCTGTTTCTACACCCACTCTGCACTGTAAGGAGTAAAGAGACTCTGGCAGGTCCTGTGGGATTATCTCCCTTCGGTGCCACATGCTAGCCCCAAAGGACAGAGAGGCTGGGTCGGGAGCACCCCCAGTGACGGGGCAGCTGATGTTTAACCTCTGGCATCCTAAGCAGCCTGGGAATGTGAGCCAGCCATTGTGGTCCTGCAGATGGGTCAGCTGGTGGGGCCCCTTGCATGGCGGGCCAGAGTGCCTGTCCCAGCCTCCCGTTATCGAGACAGGAAGGTGGCTGAGGCCAGCCTGGGGACGCTGGTGTCTAGGCACCAGAACCAGAGGCCTGGGGTGGCCTTGCCTGTTGCCTCCTCTCCAGGGTGGGATATGGCCCAGGAGCCCAGGTCATTGTCCTTCCCAAGGGCTTTCTGGCGTGAAGTGGCCCAACTTTCTGTCAAATTCTTGGGAGGGTGAGTCAGTGGCGTGACGTGCTCATCAGGTGGCAGGCCTGGGGGAGGATGTGCCTTTCTGTGTCGTGTGCAGGTAGAGCCCCCCTGTGCTCTCGGCCTATCCCTGGGCCCCTCCCGTGGGCAGGTGGACCAGGGCTCCACCTGGAGGGTTAACTATTAGTGGTCTTTGTCCACATAGGGATGGGATTTGGAGTCAGTTCGTGCCCAGGAAATGGGCAGTGCCAGGTGCCGACATCTGGACTGTGGAAGCTGAAACTGAGCAGAAGAAATGAAACTGGGGTCAGAGTCCAAGGCCCCCTGCCCCGGAGGTACCTCAAAGCCAGAGGCCTCTGAACCACCCCAGCCAGTGCTCAGAGGGAGCAGTTCCTTGCCCAGGGTCAGGAGCACTCGGCCTCCCCTGCCCAACCCGGTCCTGGCTTCCAGGTCTCCTCTGCGCAGCCTACAATGCCCAATTCCACGTCCCAAGCAGCACCTTCCGGAAGTTACTAGAGAACCTGAACAGTTGTCTCCAGATGCTGAAACTTCCCAGGGCACTGGGTCCCAACAGTGTGTCATAGATTGCAAAAGCACAGGAAACACAACAGTCTGAATGTACTTACAAGTGGACTGTGCTCTTGAAAATAGCTAAGACGGTACATTCTGTGCTGTGTATATTTTGCCACGATTTTTTAAAAAGGACATGTTTACTGCCCTTGAGAAATTTGCAGTAAGGATCCAGAAATTAAAAAAATAAAGTCTACTGTAACATGAGCTATTATAGAGACGTGAGCAGCTGACACAGGGAGTTGATTCCCATGATAATCACAGAAAGCTTCATAGCAAGGAATAAAACGGGTGCACAGGCAGACAGCGCTGCCAAAACGCAAGTTATGCATATGAAGTACCATGCTTGTCCCAAACAGTTGGAGCATAAAGTCCCCTGTACAGCTGTGTGACATCAGGCAAGTTATTTAACCCCTTTAAGCTTTACTTTTCTCATCTAAGGTGAGGATAATATTAGTACTTTCCTCGGGGTTTTGATCTAAGGATTGTATGAAAAAATGCAGGTGGCAGATTTATCAGAATCCCTGCCACATTGTGCATGCTCGGTAAAAGGTATTACTCATGTTGTATTATTACAAATTACCCATTTTCCTTGTAAAGAGGGAGTCACATTTCAGCCGAAAGAATAAATCTATAATACCATTAAACAAAACAAAACCCAGGAGGCGTTGCATTAACTGAGAGTCTATTTGGAAGGTCTCTCCCAGCTCAGAATTTTGGGTAGACAAAGTCAGCGTCTCCTGACAGCAGGATTTATGTGCGAGTGGTTTGTTTTGTTTTGTTTTCATTTTTTTTAATGTGGCAAAATACACGTCACACACAGTCTGCCGTCTAAGCACTGAGCTCAGAGGCATTCAGTCCCTTCCCGTGTCCATGCCCCTCCGGAGCTCGTCCACGCTCCCAGGCCTTTCACTTGCTTCTCATTCTCATTTTGTGCCACCCTGAGAACACGTCACAGTCACGCTGGTTCCTGCCGTCTTTGATCATGTCATCATAATCACTTGTCTTAATTCTGCAAAAACTCTGTCAGAGCCACAGCCCTTACATTCTCCTGCCTTTACCCAACCCACCCGCAGCACGGGGAGGTCCTGCCCCTGAAGATTGTCACCTACGCCGCCGTGTCCTTGTCCCTGGCAGCCCTGCTGGTGGCCTTCGTCCTCCTTGCCCTCATCCGGACGCTGCGTTCCAACCTGCACAGCATCCACAAGAACCTCATCGGGGCCCTCTTCTTCTCCCAGCTGATCTTCGTGGTCGGGATCAACCAGACGGAAAACCCGGTGAGGCCCCGCCGCTCGCTCTGCCCTGGCCCGCGGCTCCCGTGCGCGCGCCGTCCTGTGGCGCACGTGCCGTCCTGTGGCGCACGTGCTGTCCTGTGGGCACGCGCCGCCACGTGGCTCTGCTCTGTCGGGCTTTCAGCGAGGCTGGCCTGGTGGCAGATTCTCACTCACCTCTTTAAGGCATGGGGCGGGGGCGGTCCCTGCTGGTTGAGTTTGGCGGGTGCAGCAGGGACTCCTGTGGGAGGTCCCAGGCAGGACCCTCCTTCCATTCGCGTCGAGTCTTATCCTCCTGACATGGACGCTGGTGATCTCATAAGAAATCACAGTCCTTTGTCAAATCCCAGAGTCCTGCAAGCTGTGGTTGGTGCTTTTGCAGCCTGAGGACCTTGGTGACACATGTTATGGGCGAGTGCTGGTGGTGGCAGGGTCTCCGCCCTGTCACACTCACTCCGTTCACTGTCAGAGCCCCTGGGCTTCTCCAGGGAGGGAGGGAGAAGTCCAGAACAGGCCCAGCACTGGATGAGGGGTTTCTGGTGGATGGAGAGGGTGGACGGTGAGAAAGGAGCTTCTGAGGGAGAGTAACTGGTGGAGAGTGAGATGAGAGAAGAGAAGCCACTTCCACCCGAGCCAGCTAACTGCAGGGCACGTGGGGGCTCACGGGGTGCCACGTGGCCTCCTGGAGGTTGTGGGATCTCACGGGTATCCAGCCACCTGTGTAAAGCCAGTGAGGTTTTTCTGGACAGGGACGATCAGGCCACCTTTTCCTAGGCTCTGAAACCCCTGAGCACTTCAATTCAGGGAGAGACAGGCACAGCTTACAAATCGCCGAAGCAGGTATGAGCCACCTGGCAGCCAGCGTCCTCCTCTGTGCCCAGGAGTTGTTGCCATTCAGGAAGGTCAGCCTTTTAGGGTGAAATATGGTCTTTCAAACTGCACCCTCCCATGTTAGTGGCATAATAGCCACAATGTCACTGTGTTGCAGTCGTGCCCAGGACTGCAGTTAAGCACTTCAGGTGCACTGAAACTGACCAGGGTCATGATCACAACCGCTGCCACCCGTGCTGTGCAGATCCCTTTAAGGAACTTGTCCGTGGTCGTGTGGCTGTTGGTGGGAGGGGACCACAGCAGGCTTCCGGGCTGAGGCGCACACAGCTCGCCCCCTTGCCTCATCAGGCAAAGCTTTTTTATTCTTGACAGGCTCTTTCTGAAGTTGTTCAAGCAGAGCTGACCCAGATTTGGTCCTCAGCTGCTGAAGAAGACATGGGCTTTGGGCATATTTAACCGTTTACCTGCAGTAAAAGATATGCATTTGAGACTCAATGGATATGCATTGAATGAGCGCCTACTGGGTGCCTGGGGCTGGAGACACCGCAGGTGATGGAGCAAGGCGTACAGGTCCCCTCCATCCTGGAGCTGGTGATCCCACAGCTGAACATCCCTGAGAGGACGTGCCTCATGCTCTGGGGGTGCACCACAGATGGCCAGCCTAGGTGGGGAGCCTGCAGAGACTGCAGGGGAAGGTGACTCTTCAGCCGAGATGAACAGCTGAGGAGATATCTGCCAGGTAGCGGTTTCTGGGTTTGCAGCGGGCAGGGAAGTGCAGAGACTGGAAGACATCCAGGGTAGCGGGGTCTGGGCAAAGAAGAGAGGTGCACCCACCTGCAGCTGGGTTGGAAGCCAGCGAGGCACACCTGTCTGTGCTGGCAAGTTCAGTCCATGTACATGGGCACTGGGCTCCGACAGAGGCAAGGGAGTTCATCTTGCCTGTGAAATAAAGACAGGGATTGTCCAGTAGATACAAAGTCAATCCGTGTGACACTCACGAGAGGCACAAAGATTGAGAGTAGTGAAAAATTACATGATAGAAAAACACCAAGCTGAATAAACCTAGAGACCTATATAATCATCAAACTAACTTGTCTTGAGGATTAACAGCGATATTTGGGATAGAGAAGGTGGCTATAGAATGCTGAAGTGGTCCATTCAGATGGGAGATATATAAACTTTCTAAATTTGTATGAACCTGGTAAAATGGAATCAAAATATACCTGTAGAAGACACAACTTGATTTCAAAAATTTGAAGGAAATTGGTAAGATTCACAGTGAAAAAATTTTAATGAAAATATTCCATGTCAGAACTTGGAGGGTGTAATTAAAGCAGAACTTAGAGGTAAATTTATATCATATATGCTGATGTTCAAAAAAAGAAGAAAGGCTGAAAATCAGTGTAACGTGAGGTTTAGAAAAAGCACAGTAGGGCCGACCCCGTGGCTCACTCGGGAGAGTGCAGCGCTGGGAGTGCAGCAGCGCTCCCACCGCGGGTTCGGATCCTATATAGGAATGGCCGGTGCGCTCACTGGCTGAGTGCCGGTCACAAAAAAGGACAAAAAAAAAAAAAAAGAAAAAGAAAAAGCACAGTAAACCCCAGAGAAAGTGGAAGGAAGGAGATAATGAACAGCAGAAGTCAATAAAACAGAAAATAAAGATACAAGAGGAGATTTAAAAAAAAAAAAAGCCATAAGTTGTTTTTTGAAAGGGCAAATCTCCAGTGAGACTGATGAAGGGGAAAAAAAAGAATAAAAGCACAAATAATGAATATTGGGGATAAAAAAAAAAGGGGGAAGATACTTATACTGTGAACAGTTTTATGCTAGTACGTTTGAAACTTAGAGAAAGTAGATATATTCTTAGAAAAATGCAACTCATTTGTCAAAACTGATTTAAGATATAGAAAGTCTAAATAGTCCTGTAACCATTTAAAGAATTTACATCGTTGTATTAAAAATAATCATGCCCAGGTTGGCTTTATCTTAGGAATGCAAGGTGACTTAAGATTATAAAAAATCTGGGCCGACCCGTGGCGCACTTGGGAGAGTGCGGCACTGGGAGCGCAGCAGTGCTCCCGCTCGCGGGTTCGGATCCTATATAAGGATGGCCGGTGCGCTGCTCACTGGCTGAGCGCAGTGCAGCCGGTCACAAAAAGACAAAAAAAAAAAAAAAAAAAAGATTATAAAAAATCCATAAATGTCATTCACCTCACTAATACATTTAAGGAAGAAATATGATTTTTCTCAATGTAGGAAAAGTTTTTGAATTTCACACCTATTTATAATTAGAAAGAAATGACCTAGAAGAGGGGAGCTCCTTAACCTAATAAAGGCATCTGCAGAACCTACTGTTGACATAAGTAATAGTGGGAAAATACGAGCAGCATTTCCTCTAATGCCAGGACCCCGCTCCTGCAGCCCATCCATCCCTGTGCTGACGGCTGCCAGTGCAATGAGGGAGAAAATCGCATTGAAGGCATGGAGATCGGGAGGGAAGAGGCAAAACCATCACTGATTATGAGATGATGTAGGTGATGTGGTGGCGGTCACAGAAAAATCTAAAAGACTTTACAGCCATTCTGAAAATCAGGTGGAGAGTTTGGCAAGGTAGCTGGCTAATGGAAACCTAATGTATATGAAATTGATTCAGGTCAAGGTGGAGCCCAAGAGGGGGCATGAGATGGGTAATATGGGAGGGAGGCATGGGCCGGTGGCTGGGGACACGTCCACAATGCCAGGTGGAGAGGACAGCACAGTGCCCGAGTGGGGGCTGCAGCCCTGGGCATTCCCAGCTGGTTACCAGGGATGATGTTGCTTGTTCGTACACAGGGTTTTCAAAGCAAAAGGGTCCCAGCATGCCTGGGGCTTGCACACGGGAAGGGCCACCTTGTGGTGGCCACGCCAGCTCTGCTCCGCGCAGGTGCCATGCCTGGGCTGCACACGCTTTGTCTCCTTCCCACCTCCCGGGTGCCGGCAGGCGGGGCACAGCTCCTCACGGGCGAGGGAAGCCGGGCTTGGCGAGGTGGGAGACGGCAAGGCCACAGTGGGAGCCCAGGTCTCTGGTGCTGCTGCTGTGCGAGCCCCGCAGGACTTGGCGCTGCGCGGTCCAACCGCCCGGAGGTCAGAGCTGCGGGCCACCTGCCCCGCGCAGCCGCCTTCCTGAGACCTGTGGCAGGTCGCTACTTGTGTGTGCGATTTCATGTCCCGTCACTAAATAGTGACTATAAACCCCCTAGAGAGACGTGAGACCAGCTGACCACTACACATGCAATTGTAGTGACCTCAGGAAGTTATAGGGGTGTTTGGGGTCGGTGGGCCACCCAGCACTGCTGCCATCTGCTGTTGACACAGCTGTCATTTCTTCATTCCTCACACAAGGACGTATTGGTTTTCATTGTGTTAAATCTACCAAAGACCCAGATTCAAGAAGACCTCCCACCCCTGCCCTCACCCCGCCCTCACTGGCAGATGGGGAGCTGGGCCTGGTCAGGGAAGGGCTCATTGGGACCACCCAGTGGAAGGGGTCCAGGATAAGGGGCAGGGGACGGATCGGGGAACAAGTCATCGGGAACCTGGGGCCACACCAGGAGCTCCATCTTCTCTTTGCAGGCAGCGTTTTAGAAAGTTAAAGCTGGCAGTAGGTGGACAGTAGGTGTGAGGACGGGGAGAGTCGGGCAAGCAGCTGGGAGGGTGGGCTCCCGGGTCTGGAAGGCAGAGGCAGGCCCAGAACCAAGTCCAGGGCAGCAGGCATGGGGAGGAGGACCGGGTCAGGACCATCCAGGCACGGAGGAAGCAGGAAGGAAGAATCGGGGTGACCTTAAGGTCCCTGGAAGGGGGAATGAGTGGTTGAGAATGTGGCTAATTGAGATGAAAACCCAGGCGAAGTGGCAGCATGAGGTAAGGATGGACGCACCCACGAAGGGACCGAGGGAGGCGCAGAGCTGGAGTGTGGCAAGGCCTCCTCCCACGCCAGGGGAGAGGCTGTCAGTGGGAATGGACAGGCCTGGGACAGGACGCGGAACCAACAGACAAGATGGAATCGTCAGGCTGCTGCTCAGGGCCACCTGCAGGCTTGAGCTCTGCCTCCTTGTTTACTGCACGCAGAGGGACCCTCTGGGAGGGAGGGACTGCAGGCAGACCTTGAGCGGGTTCCACGAGTGAACGTAGTGGCTTCTCAGCAGCGACACGTGGCGCCCCAGGCATGGCCATAGGATAGACTCCGAGCATTTGTTAGACGCGAGTCCAAACGTCTTCACTGCCGTTAGGTGCACCCCTAGGCCGGGCGCTGGGCTGGCGGGGGCCCCGCATGGGGGACTGTAGCGGTGTCTCTGCACCCATGGCCGGGCGCACCTTCACCTGCATGCTCTGTCTTATCCGTGCACCAGGCAGGCAAAGGCTTCTGGTGGGAAGCTGCAGGGTCCATTGCAGGACCTTCAAGTATGCTTTTGAGTGGTCTGAATAGAGGGGAACGTAGGGTCGGCGGAAGCCGCTCCCTGCAACTCAGCACCCCGTGTGAAGTGCCGGGGGCCCCTCGCTTCGAGCGCTGACTCACGCCTGGAGCGGAGCGGGCACAAAGAAGAGGGGAAGCCGGTGCGCAGAGGTCGGGGTCTTGGCATGGTGCCTGGTATTTATGGGCTTTCTGTAAACTCACAATCCTGTCTCTGGGCAAGGCTTTTCGTCTCCCAGAACACTGGCAGGCTGAGATGATTTATTATGCATGAGTGTTTTGTCTTTGTTCTGTTTCTGGAAAAGGTGCGCATTGAGTGCAGAATTCTGTGCATGTGCAACCCCACTAGAGCGAAGAAGTCGTATTTCTAGCACTTTTTTTTTTTTCCAAAGGTGGTTTTGTGGGTTTACTTTTCACACTATTTAAGGCAACGAGCCAACCAACCGTCTCACCTTCCTTTTCCTAAGCCAACCGTGATTTCCACTCAGGAAACCGCAGTGTGTGGTGTGGGGTTCATCCAGCCCCAGGCTTGCCCCTCCAAGCCCGTTTCCTGGTTTCCTGACCAGGTCCAATGTCTGAGGCAATAGCACGTCCCCAGTCGTGACGCAGGATGGTTTCTCCTTCAGCTTTGGTTCTTTCTTATACTGTATTTGACAAATGTTAGTGCTAAAATGGCTCCCTCCCACACCCCTGGGTTTTATTTCTTGAGAGCATGTGGCCCATCAAGGTTAACATTGTAGCAGGTAGCACCTGACACCTGTGCTCTGTTGCGCTCCCCTTGGGGTGCAGTGACCTGGTGCCTGAGCAGAGTGGCGTCCTGCATGTGGTGAGGTGACGGCCCTCCTTCTGCTATTCTGTCTATCGAGGGCATCTCCTTGGGGAAAACACTGAGACCCTGGGAAGCTGATGGGACAGCTGTGGACGATTGGACAGCAAGTGGAAGGGGGCAGGGCTGCCGTGGGGTGTGGCTACAGGTGGGACCAGCTGTGGGTGTGGCCAGGGGTAGTGCCCAGCTGAGGGGCCAGCGCCTTTCTCTTTCCTCTCCACTCGGCGTTCCCATCCCCTACCGAGTGGCCCAGCTTCCTGAGACCTGTGAGGTCAGCTTGCCACCATCTCCCAGCTGGCCAGCCGTGGGGGCATTGGCTTGAACAACCCCTCCCAGCGACTGATGTGAAACTGCTCTGGGCCACACCTTCAAGTCCTGTCCAGGAACATGTGGGATGTGATCCCGCAGTGTCCCAGCGCCTCCCTGCCTCCTTCCTCCCGTTCTGACACCTCCCTCTGTGTCCAGGCACACAGGGCTGGCTCACCCACCTGGCTCAGCTGCCCCAAGGCCCCGAGGGACCACCTGCTGCCCTGTAGCTGCCCCATGGACATTGATTTTCTCTTCCCGGCACTGGGCCACTGGCCAGACACACAGCCCTGCTGGGGGCTGTGCACAGCTGGGGACAGACACGTAGAACACTCCCATCCTTGTTCTTTCTTTGGTGGAAAATGTAAGGCTCCATGAAACCAACGCAGGCACGAGGAGCTCGTTCTTATTCGGCACTGAGGTCACTGCGTGATGCTGCTCCCTCCCTCTGGCTGCACCCACTGGGTGTGAAGATCTGTGTGGGGTCAGTGACCATGGGTGCAGGCCACTGTCACAGTCGGGGGCCCTCAGCCTGAGCAGGCCCTCCATAGCATTTTATTTTTTTTAAAGATGACCAGTAAGGGGATCTTAACCCTTGACTTGGTGTTGTCAGCACCACGCTCTCCCAGGTGAGCCAACTGGCCATCCCTGTATAGGGATCCGAACCCATGGCCTTGGTGTTATCAGGACCACACTTTCTCAAGTGAGTCACCGGCCAGCCCTCATAGCATTTTTAACTTTAAATTAAATGCTAACATTTAAAGATTTGGAGCCATCATAGAAATCCAGATTTCCAGCTCTCCCCAAAAAACCACATGCTCTGCCCACCCCTCATCCCTGAGCTGTGCTCTCTCCTGGCAGTGATCCGAGCTGAGGAGGGAGGCCCCATGCCCCTGTCCCCTGTTCCACACTGGGAGCCTGAGACGCTGTGATCATTGACGCTCGGCTGCTACTGGGTGAATCACGTGGGAAGAACAGGCAGCTCGATTTCCTGCTGCAGACACCAGACCTTCACATTTGCGGAGTGGCCCGATTTGGTTGCTCCCCTCCCTTGTGCCCGTTCAGCCTCGGCCCCTGCAGGGCCCTCGCTGAGCCCCATCCTCTTCCGCGCAGTTCCTGTGCACGGTGGTTGCCATCCTCCTGCACTATGTCTACGTGAGCACCTTCGCCTGGACGCTCGTGGAGAGCCTGCACGTCTACCGCATGCTGACCGAAGTGCGCAATATCGACGCGGGGCCCATGAGGTTCTACTACGTCGTGGGCTGGGGCATCCCGGCCATCGTCACAGGTGAGGACGTGCAGTCCTTGTCACAGGTGAGGGCCTCCTGGGTGGCCGGGAGGAAAACACAGATTTCTAACCAAGCACTGCTCTGCGGGGCATCCATGTGTCCCAGGTGCAGGCGGGGAGAGCTGTCTGCCTCCTTTCTCGTCCATGTCCTGCTCTGATGCTTGTCCAGCCCCTAGCAGAGGTGGCCCCAGCCCTGCACACTCGTGTGCACGAGTGCTCAGTGCCCATCCAGGAGGCGCGTCTCCCCTTAGCTGTGAGCTCCTTGAGAGCTGGGTCCAGGTCTGTTCAGGGTTCTGTCTGCAGCACCAGACGAAAGCTCCATACTGCCCACTGGGTGGATGGACGGACGGATGAGCAGGTGGATGGGTGGACGGGCGGGTGGATGAGTGGATGGGCGGAGGGATGGGTGGGTGGGTGGGTGGATGGATGGATGGATCAATGGATGGGCAGGTGAATGAATGAGTGAATCAGTGAACAGAACAGCTTCCTCAGCATATTTCTCCCTGAATGTCAGAGTCAAGTTTGCTTCCTCTTGAGAAAGATCTGCACTTCTGTTCATAAAAGGAAGAGCTGAACCCCCTTCTCCTTGGTAGCCCCTGGGTGCCAGGGGTCTGGACACAAAGTGTGAGGCTAGAGGCACTGGGGAGGAGGTGCGGCTGCCCCAAGGGCTCTGTCTAGAACCACCTGGGGCCACGACTGGGGTCTGCGGTTGTGCCACCCTGGCATCCACAACATTGTCGATGACTGGTCTCCCCCCAGCCCTCTCTGCTCCCACCTGGACAGCCTCCTGGCCCAGGCCATCTGGGCTGTTTTGATGCGACTTGCCTCCCTCTGCTCGGAGGGACCCTGAGGGACTGTTTTTGCTTCCATCCAGAGCCACTGGGGGGTGGGGGGCCCCCTCCCCGGCAGCCGCCGCCTCCTGGCTTGACAGAGGCTCTGTCTTTGTGGTCAGGTGTCAGTGGCAGGAGGGTGTTGAGAAAGCCGCATGAGAGTGGCCATGTGGCTGCCCCATGAGAAAGCCATCCTGGTGCCTCGCGGAAGACGCCTCCCCCACCACCTCTGTCACGTTACACGTGTGAAATGTCACTGCCTCTTACGGGGGCTTTGGAACTAAATCCAGATAGTTCACATTTCTAACTTCAGAAACAGGTTTTTTTTGTTTTTTGGTTTCTGTTTTTAACACTTAAGTCTCTTGCACAAGATCTTAGGATGATTCTGGAGGAAGCTCAGGCTGAGATGAGGGCGTTGGCCGGTGGCAGCCGCCTCGTTGGTCTGTCTGGGGCAGAGCTGACAGCCCTCGTCACAGTGTCGGCCGGGGCAGCTGTCCCAGCCCCTGGACTCCAGGGTGCACCAGATGATGCGGGGTCTCTCTGGCCCTCCAAGTCTCAGTTGCCCAGATACCCCAGAGTTGGAAGGATGTGCTCGTTCCTGCGCTCCTTCACTCGTCGTCTGTCCGTCCGGCCGTTCATCTGTTGAGTGCCTCCTCTGTGCCGGGCTCCATTCTAGGCCTGGGGTCAGAACAGGAGTGACAGGGCAAAGCCTCTGTCCTCGGGGAGTTGCTCCCAGGGCAGGTGGGCATTAAGTACAGAAGGATGGGTGTAGAGCTGGGGTGCGGGTGGACATGGAGCCCTGCTCTCCCCTGGGGTGGGGCAGGGGGCTTCCCGGAGGAAGTGCCATTTGTGCCAGACCTGGAGGGTGGGGAGTGTGCCAGGGGTCTAGCTCACTGGAGACCCCAGTGGGGGGCATGGCTGGTTGGGGACTGACCTGAGGCCAGGACAAAGGCAGGGTGTCACATGGGCCGGAGCATCACTGCAGCCACACTGTGCAGGACCCGCAAGGCCACAGCAGCAGCCAAGTCTGTCTCCTGAGGGCAGCGGGGAGTCATCTGAGGGCTTCAAGCAGCAGGGAAACATGATCTTTTTGCAGGGGACATGTGGAACAATCCAGGCTGGGGGTGCACAGGAGGGGGTGATGAGGTCACACCTGCTGTTCTTGCCTACCCTGAGCTTCATCTTGATGGCCCTACATGGACAGGCGGTCCTAGTCTAGTTGTCACACACTTGTTAGAAGGAACGGTGGCTGAGCTTTAGGTCACGTACGACACTCTCATTTGCACACACACCTGGGGGGCGGTGCCTGTCGGGGGTTGGGGGGGAGGCTCGCGCATGTCGGGGCTGAGTGTGCTTGTTGGCCCACCCACTCACGCAGCCCCACGGTGGCACTGTCCATCCGTCTGCTTGAGTCCTTCCTCCCTTGCACCTTGGTCCGTCACGGCCTCCTGGCCCCCATGTGGCCGGCCACAGGGCCCTGCCCAAGCGCAGTCCCATTGCCGCCTTGTCAGCAGCTGCCGCCCGGGCTGGGCTCCCTGCCTCTGTGGGGTGAATCCGTGAGCAGCTCCTGCCCGCCGGGGCACGGTGAGCCCGTGATCTGGCACCGAGAGACTTTGCTCAGGGGCGCTGGGCCGGGCCGGCTGCCTGGGCCTTTGTCACATCAGGCTGTTTCTCTCGCGACTCCTTGCTCCTCTCTCCCAGGAGGGTGATGCTGGGATGCCAGTCGTGGCCCCAGCAGGTCCTCAGAGGATCCTGTCCCACATCTGCGGGGGCAGGAGGCCATCTGGGTGTGTGGCCCTCACTCTTTTCTGCCTCCCTGATGTGCCCAGGACTGGCGGTTGGCCTGGACCCCCAGGGCTATGGAAACCCTGACTTCTGCTGGCTTTCCCTTCGCGACACCCTGATCTGGAGCTTTGCCGGGCCCATTGGAACCGTTATAATTGTGAGTGCGGGGGCTGTCACGGGAACCGAGACTCTCAGAGACACGGCAGCTCAGGTTCCCAAGGATGCATCGGCTGCAAGGGGTGTCCGGGGCTGGCTGGGGTCGCTATCTCCTCTGAGCAGCTGGGGTGAAGCAGGCGGGGCTCCTCTCGTGGTAATGGTCAACAAAGCTGCCAGACTGTTCTGGGCCTTGTGCTCAGGTCCATGGATTCCGGGTTACATGTCACGTCCACTGTGAGACTGCTGCGTGTCCAGCTCCCAGGCGGGTCCCCGTGCAGGCAGGCTGGGTGTGGTCGGCCCTGCCAGGACAGCTGGGGGAGGGATGCAGCCTGGCCATGGGACAGCCTCGCCTCACAGGCCAGCGGCCCGAGGCCACCTCCTCCAGCAGGACCTCCCTGAGGCACGGGATGAGGTTCCTCAGAAGCTTTCAGCCACAAGACGGAAGAGTTGGCCACCTTACCTTGTTTTTTTGTTTTGATTTTTTCAGATCAATACAGTCATTTTTATCCTGTCTGCAAAGGTTTCCTGCCAAAGAAAGCACCACTATTATGAGAGAAAGGGGGTCGTGTAAGTTGGGACCGAACCTGACTGCTGGGGCGGGACTAGTGCAGCGCTGATCCTGCCCGGCCACAGTCAGCTGGGCTCTGAGACCCCCAGATGTCCAGCTTACACACCGGGAGGGTCCCATATTCAAGGTCAGACACACTGTCCATGTTGAGGTGCCTGAAAACACCAGGGTGGAGCCTGGCAGAGTGGGGCTGGGGGAGATGGAACTTTCCAGGTTGGTGGTGATGGTTATGCTGTGGCCACAGGAGTGGAGGAGACCCCCAGCTAGAGGGTGTGGCGTGAAAACGGGCCCAGCACTGGGGAACCTCCAACATTTCAGGGTTGGGGGAGGAGAGGGGACCCACCACGCCACTGAAGGAGCAGGCAGAGCCTGGTGTTCAGGAGCCATGACAGGGTCAGGAGAAGATGACGGGGATGTCCGATGGGTGACCATGAGGCCCTGGTGACCTGTTTCAGCAGAGATGGGGCTGAGCCAGGGGGCAGGAGATGGGCTGACGCACAAGAAAGGGCCTCAGGGAGGGGTGTGAGCCTCCTGGCCCCTGGAGAAGATGGCAGACACGCTCTGAGATGGGTGGCAGAGGGGGAGACAGGGTGGGCAGGGTCCTGGGGCCCTGAGCCCCCTGCCTGAGCCTAGTCACTTCCTCCATGGCTTCAGCTTTATCCCTGACTCAGTCACTCCACTGCCAGGACAGGGTACCGTTGCCATCCCTTTTTACGGAAGGGAGACTGAGACAGGGAGCGGGAAGCCACTTGCAGGGTCACGGCAGTGCGGGAACCCGCAGCAGGCAGGCCTGAGCACCCCTTGGTGCCTGTGCATGCACCTTCGAGCCCCCCACAAGCTAGCGCAGCCTGTGCACCGGGCACCGCGGCTCCACCCTGGGTCGCCCTCGGAGTGCCGTGGGCAGCAGCTCGCCTTAGTTGTCATGGCTCACAGTTCCTGTCTATCTCGCTCCCCATGTGAGCCAGGGCCGGGCTCACAAAGGTGCTCAGAAAGCATTTGGGGAGGGGAAGGAAGCAGGGAGGGTGGGCACGTGGATGGATGGATGGACGGATGGATGCATGGGAGGAGGAGGGGGGCTGTGGCTCATGCTGCCCCCATCCCCGGCAGCTCCCTGCTGAGGACGTCCTTCCTCCTGCTGCTGCTCGTGGGCGCCACCTGGCTGCTGGGGCTGCTGGCCGTGAACAGCGACGTGCTCAGCTTCCACTACCTCTTTGCCACCTTCAGCTGCTTACAGGTGGGCGCGGACCAGTGCCCCAAGGTCCTCTGCAGGGCAGCCCTGAGGGACAAGCACAGCCACACTGTGGTCGCTGTTCCAGTGCAGCTGCAGTGCGGGAAGCGGTGATGGTGAACCCTCCCTGCTCGTGGTCCCACCCCCAGAAAAGACCTGTTGCCCTGGACCCCACTCTGTCCAGAGCCCTCCCCAGGACCCTATCCCGGGGTCCCCCTGTAGCTGTCAGGACATGGTCCTTGCTCAGCCAGTGCAAGGGCTCATTCCCTCCTCCCTGCCCTATTTGGGGATGATGAACTGCGGCCAGGCCAGCACACATCCTGTTTGTGTCCCCAGGGAGGAGTGGTGGCCATTTATGGCTCACACGAAGGGCTGCCCAGCAAGGTGATTTATGACAAGCCAGGGTTCCCAGGTGGCCCCCAGAACTGTGGAAAGGACCCCAGAAGACTGTGGCCTTGGGTGGGGCCCTCACTGCCCACAACGTGCAGCTGCCCTGTCCAAGAAAGCAGCAGCCCTCAGGAGGGGAGGCCTGGCGTGGGCTTGGTGGGCGTCCCCCAGGCCGTGCGGGCCAGGCCTGCTCTGTGTGCTCCGGCTGCCCGCGTGGGTGGGCTGAGCTCGGGCATTCACAGCAGGTGGGCAGACAGCCTATGTGGCCGCGTTAGGAGCCTGAAGGCCGCCCGGGGCTGACCCTCCCTCCTCCTGCAGGGCCTCTTTGTCCTCCTGTTCCACTGTGTGCTCAACAGGGAGGTCCGGAAGCACCTGCGGGGGCTGCTCGCTGGGAAGAAGCCACACCTGGACGACTCGGCCACCACCAGGGCTACCCTGCTGACGGTAGGGGGTGCTGGGGACCCCGCAGGCCTGGGAGCTGGTGGCACCGCACATGGCCAGGGGGTTATGGGCGGTACAAGGTCCAAGCCCGACACGGCTCTGCAGTCTGCATATCCCCCATGAGGGGCAGCACAGAGGTGACCACAGGGCACGGCATAGATCCTGATGCCTTCACTGCAGTCCTAGGAAAATGAGCAAAACCAGCCAGATAGGTCACTGTCAAATCACAGCCCCACTTTTAAGGTCTTGGGAAGATGGGGGCCTCGGCAGACAAGGACCCCAAACCGGAAGCAGGGGCTGGAGGAGCCCTGACCCCAGCACGGGCTGGGCAGTGCACTCCCCTCGGCCTCCTGTTTGCAGCAAAACTTCCCCTCTCTGTGCCGGCCTCTCCTGGGAGCGGGCAGGGGCTCAGCCCACAGGCACAGAGGCCTTGCTGGGGGGACAGGGCCACCCTCTGCCCGGCCGATAACCAGCCCACCCTCCCCCCCAGCGCTCCCTCAACTGCAACAACACGTTCAGCGAGGGGCCCGACATGCTGCGCACGGCACTAGGCGAGTCCACCGCCTCACTGGACAGCACTGTCAGGTCAGGCGGCTTGGGGTGGGAGTGGGGGCAGCTCCCAGAAGGCCCTGGCTGTGTGCCCTGCCCCAGCGCTCCAGGGGGCTGTGTGTGCCAATGTCCTTGGAACAGAGATGGGGCAGTGGTGGGGGGATCTTCCCATAATGCTGGGGCTGCATCGTGTCTTACTCTGGGTGACGGTGCTGAGCCTGCCCTCCCCGCCCTCCCTAGGGACGAAGGGGTGCAGAAGCTCAGCGTGTCCTCTGGGCTGGCACGGGGTGGACATGGAGAGCCAGATCCATCCTTCGTCCCCAGGAGCTCCAAGATACCCCACGGTAAGGTTTCCCCTGGAGAGCGGAGGTGCCTCAGGCTCGTTCCTGCTTGTCCCACGTCCCCTTGGGCATTGGAGGATACACATCCCTGAAACAGCATTAGCAGCCTCAACTTAGAGGGTTGGCAAGGACCTGTGGCCCAGTGGCAGGAACCCCCCCATCCTGCTGGTTCCTGAGCTGTCCCCTCTCCCCCACAGGCCATGATTCAGACTCAGATAGCGAGCTGTCCCCGGATGAGCAGAGCAGCTCTTACGCCTCCTCACACTCGTCGGACAGTGAGGACGATGGCGCAGAGGCCGAGGACAAATGGGACGCAGCCCGGGGCCCTGTCCACAGCACCCCCAAAGGTGAGCGAGCAGGCACAGCGGGCCAGGCTGGGCAGCAGGCTGCCAGGCAGGCTCTGGCCCCAGGAGGGCCCTCCACGGCCTCCACCCAGCAGAGACAGCAGTGCTTGGGGGTCCTGGAGGACCGTCACTGCAAGGACCGGTGAGACAGCCAGAGGGCAGCCACTGTGAGGCTACCGGGTGTCGGGGTGCAGTGGGGGGACCACAGCCAGGGCCACTCTGGGACCCTGCCTCTCTGGGCCTGCAGGTTGGGGAACGGTGGGTTCCCCAGACCCGGAACTTCCTGGGGACACAGCTTTCAGCGGCTGGGCCCGGCTGCTTGCTGAGTGTTGCTCTCGTGCCTCAGTGGACACCGTGGCCAACCACATCCCAGCTGGCTGGCCGGACGAGAGCCTGGTGGGGAGCGACAGTGAGGAGCAGGGCGAGCAGCCCCCCCTGAAGGTGGAGACCAAGGTCAGCGTGGAGCTGCACCGGGAGGGGCACGGCAATCACCGGGGCGACTGCCCCCCAGACCTGGAGAGCCCCGCCAAGCCTGCAGCGGCACTCAGCAGCCAGCCCCCGGAGCAGAGGAAAGGTGCCTCGGGCGCGGCCGGGCTGCCCTGGGAGCTGCAGGACCTGGAAGGGCCAGTCCCTCTTCCAGAGGGTGGGGACTGGGGATGGGTCCAAGCAGGGACAGGAAGGGTGAAACATGGGGTGGGGCCCAAGTGGGTCCTGTGGGCCGCCAGGGCAGGAAGACGCGGCTGTCTGTCCTGCGTGCCACCTGTCTTTAAGAACCAGCAGGGCTGAGGCTTGTTCAGGCACAGGGACCGGCCCTATCTGAGTCTTCTGCACGAGGCTGTGCCCTCCTGAACATGACCTGGTCGTGTCTCCCTCCTCCCAGGCATCTTGAAAAATAAGGTCACCTACCCGCCACCGCTGACGGAGCAGAAGCTGAAGGGCCGGCTCCGGGAAAAGCTGGCCGACTGTGAGCAGAGCCCCGCATCCTCGCGCACGTCCTCCCCAGGCTCCGGCGACGCCCTTGCCCCCGACTGTGCCATCACTGTCAAGACCCCGCGGAGGGAGCCGGTGCGCGAGCACCTCAATGGAGTGGCCATGAATGTGCGCACAGGGAGCGCCCAGGCCCATGGCTCCGACTCGGAGTGAGTGGCCTCAGTGGGGTTGTGGGGCCGGGGGGTGAACTGCAGCCAGCTTCCCCTTGTCTCAGCCGGAGGAGAGAGGGGGCAGCAGTCAGGAGCCTGGTGCTCATGTCACCAGAGCCCAGAGCACAGGGGAAGCCCAGGCAGGGGCCAAGGGGCTGCAGCTCGGGTCATGGGAAACTGTCCAGACATGGACCATCCCTGTCCTGGGGGTGGGGGCTGCATTAGCCAAGCCTCCGAAGTCCTGACCAGCCCTGAAATTCTAGGACTCGAGGCCCTGCTGAGGGATGGGCCCAGGATCATTTCTGCCCCGTTGCACGGCTGAGGAGACTGAGGCTCCCAGCGGCTCCCAACTGCTCCCAGCCACAGCAGCTGCAGCCCTCTCTCCATTGCTCCTCCTTACAGACTTGCAAGGGAGGAGCAAAGCCCAGGAGCCAGGTCTTGTAGAATAGCCTTCCTAAAAATCCTAAAAGATGCAAGCGTGGTTTCTAGCCTTGCTACTCCATGCTCTGCTGAGAGGCTGGCATCATAGAGGACACCTGGCGGGCCTGGGCATCAGGACCGTGGCCCGCGTGCACGAGCCCGCCCTCTGGAGCCCCCAGGCCTCCCCTGTGCACTGAGTGGGGGGCTTTGCCCCTGCATGGCCTTGGGCCCTCCACCTGCCGTCCTCACTGACGCTTTGCCTGCCTGATGGCTTCTTCCCATACACAGAGGCAGTAACGAAACCTCAATTTGAACCATCAGGAAACCGTGAGGCCAGCCCATCACCTCCACACAGGCCACTGCATCTGCGTCCTCAGCCCGTGGAGTGAAGCAGGCCCTGGTGTGGGGGTCCCCGCGGTGTCATCCCCGTGACTGATGGTCCAGATGCAAAGCTCTTGTCTCTCTCAGGGGCTCTGGGCCCGTCAGACTCTGTGACAAGTGCCAAAGCCCACAGGCATGAGGGAGGTGTGGACTCCCAGGCTGGCACAGCTTGGTCCTCAGACTGCAGACAGAGCCAAAGCTTGCCACACATGAGAGGAGCCACCCAGCCGGGCCCGATGGCATGCCAGGTTTCAGGGATGCCAAGGACAGACTGCAGACTGAGGTCCAACTGCTCATATGGCATCTCCCTACAGTGCAGGCCCACGGCCCATGGCCTCAACAGCCCTCTGCAAAGGCACCCCTTGTCCTAAAGCAAATTCCTTTGCTATGTTGAAAAGGTGTACATACTTTTATATATTTGTATGGGATTCAGAAGGTGAAAACCTGTGTATATTTTGCATTTGTACTGACTGTTGATCCTGGGAGATCTGTGGAACGATCTCTCACTATTTTTTATATAAGGAAGATTGCACAGTTGTACTTGAATGTGGCATGCATTGATGCACCTGGGGTCCCAGCAGATCAGAGGTGGGAAGTACATGGTGGGCAGTGAGGTGAAAACCGAGTGGTCAGAAGTTCTCAGCTGCTGTCAGCCAGTGAGCAACAAGCCCACAGGCATTCCGGCCGGGCTCCTGAGCTCACAACACATTTGCTTTGGAGTGTGTGCCCTCCACTGCCATCGGCCCCGACGGGTGTGGATCCAAGACTGGGTGATCTGGGACTGGGCAGGAGCCCAGTGAGCATTGTACTGCAGGCGGGTTCCTTTGTCCCTCTGCTCCTGTTCTCAGTGGGATCTTAAAGCATTCACGCGTTCCCAATTCAGATGGAGGCATGAGGTCTTCCAGGGTGTCATTCCTTCCTGCCAATTTTCTAGTTCTTTTAGATTCCGAGGATCTCCAAGCAGGCTGGGGTCCCACCCCCAGAGTCTGATCAATTACTTCATTTTGCTTCTAATGGCCAATTGTGCAATGGGACAAAGCCCCAGCCACACTCTTCAATGGGTACCAAATTGTTTTTGGAAACTCACACCAAGAACCAACTGTGACTGTCCCACGGCGGGCATTTGGCACAGCATGGCCTGAGGGGCTGTGGAATGGGTCCTAGAATTATTCAGACATGTTTTATTTCAGTTTCCTTTGTTCTGCAGATGAGGTGCCCAAATAAGTGATCAGCACAGCTGCTTCCAAATATGAGAAACCATAAAATAGGATGAAAATCAAGTAAGATCCAAAGGTTTCCCTATTGTATAAGTTTCACATTTTATTCTTATGAAAATGTAAGCACTGCTAATGAATGATTACATGAGAGAGGGAAAGTTTATCTGAAAAGGTCTAAGGCACGAGAATGGAATGAAATGAGATCTCCAAGTCCTCACACCTGAATGAATAACAAATGTGCCTTAGCGGCCGAGTGGCCTTCTGGAAACCCACACAATAGTCTCAGCGGCCGAGTGGCCTTCTGGAAACCCACACAATAGTCTCTTCAGCATGCCGCCAGCGAGACGTTTTCTGAGTCCAAGGAGGTTTCGCTGTCGCTGGGTCTTTGAACACTCCACTTGAATATTACTGCTGACTGTTCTGCAACTGGATTTTACCCCTCGAGGTGTAGTTTTTAATTTGTTCAGAACTGTTACCAAAAAAACAATTGTCAGTTTTATTAAGACAGGAAAAGTTAAACCTATTTTTATGACTTTTATGAGATTAGACACTGGAGATTTTTAAGAAATGTGTATTTATTAATGTTCAGGACACTGGAATTTCAACACAAATGAGAAGAGAGTCTACAATAAATTAAGATTTTTGAATTTGTACCTCTGCTGTGCTGGTTCCCCCCCCACACGCCTGCTCCCCTTCGTTTCTAAGGTGGCACAGGGGACACTGACAGCACGACAGGCTGCTCACGGGACGTGGGTGGCTGGCCCTGCGGGGTGTTGTGCCAGACCTCTTCCTTCTTCATGCCTGCCATGGCCTGGGTGGGCTGTATTTGGGGTTTCCTGAGGTTCTTGAATCTGTAAATTATAACTTTCACCAAATTTGGGAAATTTTTAGCCATTCAGTTTTTTCCCTTGCACTAAACTCTCTCCTCTCCTTCTAGGGCTCCAGTGGCACAAATCTTAGCCCCATCGATACTGTCCCACAGGTCCCTGAGGCTCTTTTTACGTCCTTTCTCTGTTCTCCAGATTTGATCATTCCTGGTGGTCTGTCTTCGAGTCTACTGAGTCCTCTGTCATCTCCATTCTGCTACTGAGCCCATCCAGTGAATTTAAGTTTTAAACTTAAAACTCCATTGGGTTCTTTTTTATACTTTTCATTTCTGTGTTGAGGACTTTGGGCTTTCAGTTCATTTTAAGAGCTTTTACTTTTGCCTCATGGAGCATGGTAAATTCATATTTGCCTCATAGCCGCTGTCATTTTTTTTTTTTTTTTTGGTGGCTGGCTGGTATGGGTGGCCAAACCCTTGACCTTGGTGTTCTAACACCATGCTCTCATCAACTGACCTAACTAGCCATTTTCCATTTTTTGATAATTTGCACACATGGCCATCTTGGGGCTGTGAAGTCTGCTGGTTGTCTTTTCTCTTGGCATTTCCTGGTTCTTCATCTGCTGAGTAGTTTGAATCCTCAGTCAGCATGTTAAAGGCGTGAGACTCTGGGCCATGTTAAAACTCTCATTGTAAATGTTAGTTTCAGGAGCCAGCAACTCAGGTTCCAACTACTAGCTCTGCCTCACGCTCTGCATGCTGGGCTGCAGCACCGGGCCGGTTGTCAAGCCTTCACCACGCTGTTTTGGGTCCATCCATGCACCCACATGTGGGGAGCCAGGACTGCGTCAGCACGTGGGACTTGGGGTCTGCTTTGTAGCAGCACGTGGGACTTGGGGTCTGCTTTGTAGCTCTCTGCTCCTGGGATTCGCCTCACACTCTGGCTTCTGGGGCCCCTTTCCTAGATTCCTGAGTTCCAGCCACCTGTGCTGTACCCCAGCTGGGCCACCCTCAGGGAAAAGCAGTAAGAGTAAAGAGAGGGAAAAGTAATGGTGATCCCCCTTCGACGCTCTTTGGCCCACAGGGCCCCCTTCCCCAGACCTCTCTGGGACATGGAGACGACTGTGCCCACTGGAGAAAGAGGCACGGTCAGTCAAGAGGCTGCGCAGCTGGAGCCTAGGGGGTCCGGGGGGCAGGGTTGTTGTGTCCTCTCCTTCCTCCACTGGCCACTGAGGCAGGCCTGTGACCGGCAGGAGGGGCAGAGCCGACCAGGGGCTGCAGAGGGCAGCCTCACTGCCTGCCAGCCCGGTGCTCATGCCAACTTCGCCTGGCCACCCCTCCTCCCTCCTGCTCACGTTTCTGTGTCCTGGGAGGGTCAGCCTCGAGCAGGTCAGCATGGGTACTGTGGGGACTATCTTGGGGGCCGTGGCTTAGACCTCAGTCCCCAGGCGAGAGGCCCAGCCACAGCAGCACATCAGGGGAAACTCGAGCCCTGGAGGCTCTGCACTGCCCTTTGAGCTGGCAGAACAAAGCAGTGTTTCAGCCCCAGCCTCCGTGCCCAGCTGGACTGAGGGTCCCCAGGGGCCAGTGGGCCTGTCCGGTTCCCACCAGCTAGCACAACCTCTCCATGATGGGCGCTGAGTTCTGGCCTATCCCAGTGAGGGCTGCCATCCAGGGTTAGGTCAGGCCCATTTCTTCATCTGGAACAGGGGGTGATCTCAGAATCCTCCTGGTTCTGGCCTCCTTATCCTCAGGACACTCTCTGTTGGGTGGGGACCCCAGCTGGAAGGAAGTGCTGGGGGCCAGCATGTGAAGGGCAGGGGAGGAGGGCTGGGGAAGAGGGCAGCTGAGGCTGGGGGCTGACCCAGGACAGGGAGAAGCTAATGAGGGGCTGATCAGTGACCGTGCCATGGGGAGGGCAGCAGGGGCCTTAGCTCGTGAGATGTCAGTGCTCCCTTCCTGCCCAGAAGGTGAGGTGGTCCCTGCTCCCCTATCTGCTGACATCCCTGTCCCTGCGCTTCGCTCTGGCAGGCAGGGAGGCTGGCGGTGCCTTCTGACTGCTCTGCTCCCTGTCACAAGACCCACCCCAAGTGCAGCTTGCGGGCACTGGGGTTGGGGGGATGCAATAACTTCCATGTCTCATGGGGTTCCTACTGCAATGTCTTCCTCCTCCCCACGGGGTTTACAACTTCATGGGGCAGACGGAGGCACAGTCCTCCCCTCCAAGCTGAGTCCCCTGGTTCCTCCCGGCCCCCACTGCAGACTGGGTATCTGCGCCACTCCAGGAACTGGAGGGCCACTGAGGTGGGGCTGCCCTGTCCAGCCTCTGGGGTGACATGCTGGTGCCAGCTCAGAGACACTCAGTGGCCTCCAATCTGGAAGCTCCCCACTCCATGCTTGTTGCCCCACCATAGGCCCAGGACAGCCTCTCCCAGACCAACTAAGCTAGCCATGGGGGCACTGCCTGGGCCCAGCATCCACCTACCTCATGCAACGTTGCTCCCAGCTGGCTTGGGTCTCCCCAGCAGTCTGCAGCCTCCCCACACCAGACCCAAGGGGGGTGTCCCCAAGTGTGGTGTCCAGTCCCTGTCAGAGAGACTAGGAGCCCCAGTGCCTGGCTGCTCTAGAGAACGACCCTGGGGCTCTGCAGTGGCCCTCTATCCTGAGGTTCTAATGAGAATCAAGGGCACCTGGTTAACTTCCTCTGGACGATGCCAGGCTTTCAAGACCATGAGGAACAGACACTCCCGGCTGGCTCAGCCCTCAGGACAAGTGTCTTAGTCCTCAGTTCCTTCCGCAACTTGTTCATTTATCTCCATACTTCCTAAATCCAACTCTTCTCCCCACCTGCCACCCTCATCCAAGCCTCTACAGCCTACCTGGTGTACTGTCCCCTCCTGTCTTCTTCCATCTGTACTTCACAGCAGCCAGAGGGATCTTCTCTAAAAACGTACATTGGGCAACCTCACTCCTGCTCAAAACCCTCCCAAGGCTTCCCCTTGCGTCCAAAAGGAGGCCCCTCCTCACTACAGCCACCAGGCCCTGCCCTGGCAGAGGCTCCTGGTCCTCCTACATCCTGCTCCCCCACTTTCCCAGCCTCCCTTGTGGTCAGGGGTGGGCACTAGGGACTGTGACCAGGCCAGGCTGAGACCCCAGGGTGGGTGTGTATAGGTGTACTTGTCCTGATGTGTCTGCAGCCCCTGGCTCTGCACACACACACCCCACACGCAGGTGCTCGAGCAGTTCATCTCCCGGAACCAGCTGCCAGGCTGCAGGGAGGAGCTGTTGGAGCCATGAGGGGGCAGGTGGAGCCCTGACACACATCCCCCAGGGAGGGGTCCAACCCTCGAGGTGCCCTGAGCCAGGTCTTGGCCCTGCTGCTACCAGCGGCCCTATCACTCCATCCCAGCATCTTCAGAGCTCCGAGAGGGCAAGGACCTTGGTGGGGCAGGGAGGGGACCCTCCCTTCATCCATTCAAGCCAAAGACAGCCCCTTTCTGACTCCCTCACTGGCTGATGCTCTGTGTTGGCTGAATGTGTTGCCTCTGGTCTAGAACATTCTAATCCAGAGAAGGGAACCACACCTCCAGTCCCCAAAGGAGCCTGGCTTGCAGCATTAACAAAGTGCTGAGTCTCATCCCAGCATGATGAAGGGAGTTGACGCTGTCTGTGCTGCCTGGGGTAGGTGCTCTGGGGTCCACGACCTTCAGACCTGGCCCTCGGGCCAAACGCAGGGATGCAAGTGGGCAACTGGAGGGGGTCCAGCTGTGGGAGGGGAGGGCAGTCCACCCACCTCTCCATGCCACCGACTGCTAGTGGGCTTAAACCCCTTCAACAGCCCAGCCTCGCCCCTCCTGGAAGCAGTAGTCAGACCCCATGTCCCCAAAAGAATTTTTATTCCACACTGTCCCTGCAGCATGCACAGCCCCCCTCCACAGGTACCCTCAGTACACTCGAAGCTGGCAGGTGCCCCAACTTGGATAAGACTGGCCCTTTGCAGGGCTCTCCCTGGCTCTGCAGGCTTTGCAGAACCTCAGCTGGCCGGGCTTGCCATGTTCGGGCAGCAGAAAAGGCCCTGACAGCGGGTCTGCATAGTGGCTGCCCAGCCCTGCACTCTGTTCTTCCAGGACTCCTCCAGCAGCTCAGCCTCCATCAGTGTGTGGGATGCAGACCCAGGCCATCGCCACAGCCCTCAGTGGCCACGCTGGCTTTGCTCCTGCCCTTCTGGAGCGTGTAGGTGGACGGCCCCAACCGCAGAATCTTCCCGCTGCCCAGGCACTCATCCCCTTTGTAGAACACAGCGAACTGGAAAGGAGGGAGAGGCCCTGGGGACGGTGCCCGCGGAGCGGAGCCACATCCTCTAGAGCTTCGCTCTGTGCAGAGCCCAGGCTGGGCCCTGCTCTTCTGCTCTGAGCAGCTGAGCTCCCAGGGGATGGGTGGGGGCGGGGACAAAGGAGAGAGGCCGGGAACTCCCAGCAGCTTCATTAGGGAGGAAGTCAGGGTGACGGACCCCTTCCCTCAGTGGGATATTCATGAGGGTCCCTCCAAACTGCCAGATCCCTGCAGCTCTTGGGAATCTGGCAGATGTGACTGGCGGGGGAGGCGGGAGGGAGCCTGAAGAAGCTTCAGCCACCCCACCCCCACCCCAAGGCCTCACCCAAGTTCCAACCAGCACCTGCCCTGGGAGAGCCCCCAGGCCAACACCTGCAAGCCCCGGGCCTGCACACTTGGCCCACGTGGGTTCCCTGTTCCTCTGCCTCCTCCCCTTCCCGTCCTGGCCCCTGGGGCCCAGTCCTGAAGTAGGCCCAGGTGGGGCAGCTGGACCTCCCAGAGCCCAAGCAGGAGCCAGGCTGAGGGACTCTCTGCTGGTGGCTGTGGCTGGAGAGGAGCCCATGTGCGGGCTGCTGGCTCTACCCTCACTGGCTTTGTTACCTGAGCTCCCACACCCCCCTGGGCCTCAGCCCCTCACCTGCAAACCAGGTGTTCTGCTGGGGATAAAGTGTGATACGGTCCTTCCAGAGCACAAAACACCCTGACTCAAGAGCCACCTCATGCCACCAGCCTGGGGGTGGCTGAGCAAGCATGAAGACCCACCTCACGTGCCAGGACCAGGCTCAGAGCATGTGCTTCAGGCCCTGGGAGCAGAGCTGGCCAGGCACCTGGCCACAGGCAGACAGTAACACGAGGGAGCTCCATCCCACCTTCTAGCCAGGTGCCCCCCCAGCCCCCACTCACCTGTCCTGGGGTGAGGGCCCGCACGGCCTTTACGGCCGTCACCCACACGGTGCCATCTTGATTGAGGGTCAGCACACAGGGCACTGAGGAAGACAGGGGCCCTTGGAGGGGGGTACAGGCCTCACCTTGTCAGCCTCAGGCCTCAGGCCCCCAGGGAAGAAGGAGCCCCAGTTGTGGGGGGCGAGGCTGCTGCCCAGAGGGGGTCTCCAATATACCATTCTGCCAGGAAGGACAGGGCAACAGCCAGGGGGGCTCAGAGCCACCAGCCCAGCCTGTGGATGTGGCAGGACACTGCAGGGGCAGCACACATGCCACCTGCCATGTGTTGGTGCCCAGAGCACCTGCACCCCCAACCCAGAGCCAACCTCCCAAGACCCTCCTGGCATCAGACAGGAGCACCTGCTGCTCCCCAGCACCTCTCAGGCCTCTCTGCGGGTAGGCACAGAACAGAGGTCTGAGTATTTCATACAGCCCCAGCAACGAGGGACTTTCCTACCTGAGGCCTCACCTCCCTGCCCTAAATCTGGCCCCAGGAAGCTCCACTCCAAGGGGCCCCTCACTGGGATCCCTCTGCCCAGTTACCTAGCGCCATCTGGTGGCGAAACCGGAAGTGGCACTCCATCATCTTGTCCCGGACCAGGGCAGCGGGTGGCTCCTCTGCGATCCAGTGCACTCGGTTGGTCCGCAGCAGGTCCCTGTACAAGGCCGGGTGGTCTGTCTTGGGGGCCTATGGAGGGAATGTGAAGGTCATGGCACTCTGCTGCCCTCAGCAGAGGGGCTCTTCACCCCAAGGCCACCTGACTGCACATCGTTGATAACAAAAGTACCAATGGCTAGCACGTATTGGTGGGTATGCTGAAACTACTGTTTTTCCTATGGAAATTCATTTAATCATCTCATGAGCCTTTCATCCTCATTTTGCGGATGAGGAAACTAAGGCACAGGAGGGAAAATAACTTGTCACGGTCACAGTTGGCAAGAACCAGAGGTGAGATCTGAGCCCATGACCAAAAACACCCCTCAAAGTTCAAATCCCACTCTGCCCCTCCACCTACAACCGTGTGTGGGGCAACACCACCTCCTTCCTCTACCCAAGAGGACCTGGTTTGCTATTCCCAAGGACATGGGCCAGCCACACCACTGGCTTGTCTCTCAAAAAGGCCACGACAGGAATCCCACCAGCAACCAAGTGGCCAAGAAAGGACTGGTGGGCATTGGCTGTCCCACAGTCACCCAGGGGCTGTGCTCACACTCTGGGGGTTGGCCCTAGCCCAGCAGTGAGGCTCCTGCTCCCCACTACCACCCACCCGGCCCTGTACCACTGAAATGCCATCCCACCTAGGATCAGGCCAAGGACCTCCTTTGAAGCAGGACCAGGAACATCCTGTCCAGGGGCTTTGGGTTCTAAGCAGGCACTGAGACCCATCTAGGGACAGGGTCAGTCTATGGCCCTTTGGTTTTCTCATAGCAAAGAGACCACTGACATTCTATGCTAAACTCACCTTAATTTATGCTTGCCTGGGCTTTTTACATCATGGCTCTTCTTAGAAGGAGATGTCTCAGAATCAACAAGTGAGGTCTGCTGGCCTCTCTGCCTGCATCTAAGGGGAGGTTCCCCCAGCTCTTGTAACAGCACAAGACGGCTGCTCAGCTGTGTAGAGCAGGATTTCGCAGGCTTAGCCCTGCCAAGATTGGGGCTGGATAATTCTGTTGGGGCGGGGGCTGCACTGTGCACTGCAGGCTGTTCGGCAGCGTCCCTGGCCTTACCCACCCACTCTCCTTACTCCCCATCCAAGTCATGACAGCCAAAAATGCCTCCAGACATTACCAATGTCCCCTGAGGAGGTGGGGCAAGCTCGCTACCTTTGGGAAGCCCTGCTCTAGAGCCCAGGGCTGCAGGCCAGGACTGCAGTGGCTCAGGGCCCAGCTGTGGTCAACAGCCAGTCTGACCCTGTATCAGCCACTTGCATCTGTTTGAGGACAACTTACCGGATCCTACCATGGGCAGACACTGTCCTTGGTACCACAGCTACCACCCCCATGTGACCTTCAGCTAGTTATTTAACCTGAGTCTCATTGTTCTCTTTTGCAAAATTGGAGAAACAGTATCCATCTACAGAGTTTACTGTGATGATTATAAGAGTGGCCAGCATACAATAAGAGCCTAATAAATACCTTAACCAGAACCCACCTGTTCCCTTGGGCCCAGGCCAGGAGGGTGCTGAGGGAAGGCAAGGCTGCTCCAGCCACCCCTACTGCTCTCAGGTCCCTGCACCCTGGTCCCAGGAACCTGCTGGTTCTGCCAGCACTAGACTCCACCCCTGGCTGAAGGCCACCTGACTCACCACAAACACATTGCCCGTGCTGTCGTCCTTGTCCACCACGTACCAAGGCTCTCTCAAGCAGCTGATCCTAGCTCTCTGGCCCAGTGTGTACAGGAACCACCCTATGGGAAGACAGCTTCTCTGTGAGGCTCGGGAACAAGTTCCACCTTGAACATCACGCCTCTCGTGACGGGGGGGAGGGCAGCAGCGCAGTGGTGTGCGCTCACACAGAAGCCATGACTCTCCAACCACCAGAGCCAGCACCAGGCGGGCACTGTAGTCCCATCTCTTGCCTAGGCGTGGGCTGGACAGGAGGGGTGCAACAGTGACCAGGACTGCACCTCATACCCTGACAGAACAGGCTCAGCTGCGGCATGCCGACATGAGGGGCCACTCCTTTAGAACGTGGGCTGAGCATGCGGCTGGAAACCACGAGAAGCCTCTTTTTGCTGACCCCTGACATGTCTACGGCTTTCAAAGGTATGTCCACTCCTGCCCCACCCATCCAGTGCTCTAGCTGCACCCCAACTCCCCAATTTCTCTGTGCCCAACTCTTCCCTGACTACACTCTGCATGTCCCCAACCCCCAAAACACACATCACACAAGATGGCAAGCTCCCGCCTCTGGAATAGTGTGTGCCCAGGCAGAGGTAACTGATGGACTTCATGGTGCTCCCAGGCACGGCGTCCTATGTAAGTGAAGCCAGACAACCGAGTCGCAGGCGGACATCCTGAGTCATCTACTGTAGACAGGTCTGGGAACAATGCTGGGCAGTTCTGTCCCCAGCAAGATCATCACCTCCCCCAGCCTCAGGAATACCCAAATCCCCGCCCAGCTCCCCCTCACCCTGGCTCCCCAAAGCAATTCCCTGTGAGATGCCCCTGTCTGTGCAGCAGCCCTGTCCTCTCAGCCCTCTCACAGGTCAGGTCTGTGCCGGGCCAAGACCCACCTGGTCACCCCGCCCTGGGAGGCACCCCCACCACTGCACTGACCAGAGATGGCCACGCTGTCTGTCCCCACACCAGGACCGTGAGCACTGTGACTAAGTCTGTCCCTGTCCTCCCCATGCCCAGCACAGGCCCATGGTGGCCCCACCCCAATAAATGTTTGCAAATGAGTGAGCAGCACCCACCACGTGGCCTTCCTGCCACAGGCACAACGGGACATCGAGCTGTCTCTTCAGCTGGTCTTTAATCAGCCTGGTCATGCCAGGAAGTCCACCCACCCCTCTCATCAGAGTGGAGCTGTTCCCCAGTTTAACATTTTCTTCACAGTGAGAAAATCATTCCATCTACAGGGACTTCATACATAGCTCCCAGAGCGCGGCCCTGAAACAGAGGGCACACTTTTTCTTAATGCCAGTGTTGAAAGCAGAGCACACCCTGACATGACAAAGCCCTGGGCAAAGTGCCTGCCCAGTCCCGGCATGCACCCTGCAGGGCTGTCTGCACTGCCCTGACTGAGTGGGAGAGACTACGGTGTCTTGTCTGGATCTCCCAGAGCTCAAACTCACTCCACCACTCAAGGAGTTTGAGATGAACAGCAGCCAGAGGCTGCATCTCACCTTTGTGTGTGCCCAGAACTGTACTGTCTTCTACAGAAATAAATTTACCCGGCCGAGGCTGCAAATACTGGAAAACAAACATTTCATCACTAATGGAGACCCACATCCGGCAGATACATGCTCCAGGCTTCTGCGTCAAAGAATACTCACCTGAAGAATGAATTGCTCAAAATTCCTTTTCCCGACAAAACAGATGCCCATGCTCTGAAATGAGAGGAAGGCGGACCGTGAGGGAGTGGACAGCAGGAGGTGTCCTGAGTGGGAATGAGCCTGGCCAGGAGGACGCTGCGGGCCGCCCCACGCTGCCAGGCAGGGGCCTGGCTTCTTTCCCCCGCACCCTATGACACCAACCACAGCCATGAGCAGACACCCAGGGCTGGAAGAATGTCTTACCGTCTGTCCCTCTCAGGGCTTATTAAAAGCCCAACAGGTGCCCCTGCCATGTGAGCATTGCAGCATCACCAAACACCAGCAGGGCCTGGCCCCAGCATGGCAGAACATCCACTAGCTGTCCCAGCAGAGAAAACTAACCCTGGTCAAACCTTCAGGCCACTGTCCTGTGAGCAGCAGGGGAGCGACAGGGACAGAGTAGGAGCAGAAAGCAAGGAGCCAGGCCCGAAGTCAAGGCCCCAGAGAGGGCCAGAGGAAAGGGGTTCTCATCTCAGGTGGATCTCTCCTAGCATGAGAAGCCTGGGCTACAGCAAGACCTTGATCCCCGCTGCATGGCCCAGCTGCTTCCTTATCCACTCCGTGGTTGGTGTCCCTTTAGGCGGACCCCACGAGGTAGGGACCTGCCCCACCCATCTCAGTGGCCCCCTCAGCTCCTCCCACAGAGCAACAGCTGGAGACTGAGGAGCAGAGGTGTGGGCACAGAAATGGTGGATGGGTGTCCTCTTAGGGGACAATGACTGGCTGACAAAAGGTGTGGCCATGCCCATCCCCAGGAAGACAGACATGAAGTAGCTTAGTGCTGCCTCAAGCCCTGGAATGGGTGGATGTGACAGAGCACAGCACCTCCCTCCATCACCACGCCACTCGCTGGCTGTGCCTTACCCCCACCACACACACACACAAGGCCTCTGCACATGCTCCTCCCAACCCTCTAAGTGACACTAAATCCTACTCCTCTTCAGGCCTCAGATTAAATGTAGCTTCCTCAGTGGCCTCTCTGGGCATCTCGGTCCCCAGTCCAACTCAGACCCCCCCCTGGTGCTTCTCTCACAGGACCCTGCGCCTTCCTCCACTGGCACTTTCCAGGTTTACAATGACAAGTTTCCCATCTCTCTCTCCTTCCCGACTGTAAGCTCCTGAAGGAAGCAATGGACCTGTGCACCCAGCACTGTCTCCTGGGGGTCCAGCAGCAGGGTCTAGCCCAAAGCAGGTGCTGGATGAGCACTGCTGGCCGCATGGATGGAAGGACAGGTCTGTGTGCAGGCGGCAGCAGAGCGCCTGACCTGTGTGGAGTGTGTGGGGGTCTCAGGGCTGCTGCATACTGTCCCGCTCACCCGGCACGCTGCTGGGAAAGCTGCCTTCCACAGGAGCCAAGGAGGGGAGAGGCGGCAGAAGCCACTCTACGCTGGTCCCATCAGCAGAGCCTCCTACCATGCACCTGCACACACTCCTCCGGTCTACTCTCCTTTGAGGCCCTCCTTGGGCATTAGGTCCTGGGGATAGGGACCTGGTACCATGACCACACAAGCCCAGTGTCCCCCTGTACCACGGAGACAGTGAATGTAAACATGCACTGATTCAAGGCAAACCACCCTCTCGTACCTCTTTTTTCTGAAGCACATGATGAAGTCTATTCTCAGCAGCTATTTTCTTTACAAAATCTTTCGTTAATCCCCCCAGAGGGAAGATGGTTCTCCTCAGGGCCTCCTGGGAAACCTGGCTGAGAAAGAAGGTCTGGTCTTTAAAGCTGTCGGCTGCCTGGAGAAGTTTTACCACTGCCAGGAATAAAGAACAAAAGACGTTGCAGGATGAAAACAATGACACTTTGCCTTTAATAACATCCTTCCGTTTACTTAGATTACCCCTGGTCTGTCAGAAGCAAAAATCAATACTCAATAGCAGACTACTAGGTTAATACAAGAAGATCTGCACCCCTAATTTACCTACTATAAAAAAAATATAAGAAAGGTAGATTATATATAAGAAAATTAATACCAGTTCACACTTTAGAATGTATTTTCAAAGATGAAACATCACATGAAAAACTGTTCTGAAATAAGAAAAAAAACAAGCCTAGGATAAATTCAGCCAAATTTAGGAAAATTGGATAAGACTGCAACGTACAGAAAATTCTGTTGAAACAGCATCAGCTGTGCTTTTTTCTAATAATTACAGGACGTGTTTGTGCCCTGGTTGTTTTCAAGGACTCTCTTAATGTTCCCAGGTTCAACTATTGGGTTAAGAATATACTCCCTGGCAGCACTCTACTTTTAAACACGTTTTCTTTCCTGGTGCTGTTTAGAGTCCAGGCTGACATGTCAGACCCTTCTGCAGTTTCTTTAACATTCCCTGTTTTATTTTGTAAAGAACCGTTTTTGGCTTTAAGGCAACAGTGCGGAGGCGTGAGTAACCTTGACCACATGACCTTGGGATGAAAAGAAGGCTGGGTTCCAGCTCGGCCAGATCAGTCCTGTCCGGCTTCTAGAGAATTTCCAGTGATTGCAACTATCTCAAGTTAGTGACCAAAAGAAAAAATCTCAACAGAGTATCAGCAGCATGGCTTCTTTCCACCTTTCTCATGTCTGGTGCTAAGAAATGCCTCATGGGTTATGCTCAGAGCATGCCACACGCGTGGCGGGTGAAACAGCACGCGCGTCTGTCACGGCAGGCATAGCACGCATGGAGCGGGCGCTCTGTGCAGCTCATGGTTTCCCTCCGTGGAGTCTCACATCACCCCATCTCACAGACGAGGAACTGAAGCTCAAATTATTAAAGCGACTCGCCTAACAAGATGCAGGCAGAGGACGGGGGAGCTGGAAACTGAGTAAATCTTCCAACTTCCACTCCATTACTTTTCATCTACAAAACAATAAAACCAGTTGAAAAATGAAATGAGGGCCGGCCCGTGGCTCACTTGGGAGAGTGTGGTGCTGACAACACCAAGGCCACGGGTTCGGATCCCCTTACCAGTCATCTTTAAAAAAAAAAAAAAGAAAAATGAAATGAGAGTTCAGTCAACTAGTTACCAGGAAAGCACACTCATTGCCCAAATTTTACTTTTTGTCTCAATACTAAATTCAGTCAAACAGTGTCTGTGTGCACAAAAAGCTCAGAACACCAGGAGCAACTTGCATTTTCTCCTAGATCTGAGTCACTTTATTTATTATTTTTATTTATTTTTTTTAAAAGATGACCAGTAAGGGGATCTTAACCCTTGACTTGGTGTTGTCAGCACCACGCTCACCCAAGTGAGCCATGGGCCGGCCCTGATCTGAGTCACTTTAAATCAAACTAAAATACAACTCTTAATGGTGGATAGAAAAAAGAAAACAAGCTAAAAATCCATGATTTTGGATAAAGAAAGCTGGCAACCCTAATGGGACACTCTAAGGGAAAAGGATGGAAAGAAGCTCACACCTGGGCCAGGAGGTTTGCTGACCACTGGCTCATTCTGTCCCCATGGTGGCTCTGCCAGGCCAGTGGTCTCACACCATGTGTGGATGATGAGTGATGGTGCCCAGTCACAAGGCCAGGCCTGGGAGCGCCAGCCCTGGGAGCCGCTGGCCCAGAGCCCAGGCCTTCTCCTGCCCCCACCTGCACTCCCCTCAAGGACCTGGGCCCCAGCCAGCTCATACTTCAGATTATAACAAATAAAAATAAAACAGAAAGCTTGAGTGTGCCTAGGAAACACTGAAAACAAAGACACTGTGGTATTCTTAAAACTACCACAAGGGCCGGCCCGTGGCTCACTCGGGAGAGTGTGGTGCTGATAACACCAAGGCCACAGGTTCGGATCCCATATAGGGCTGGCCGGTTTGCTCACTGGGTGAGCATGGTGCTGACAACACCAAGTCAAGGGTTAAGATCCCCTTACCGGTCATCTTTAAAAAAAAAAAAAAAAACTACCACAATAAAATTTACTCAACAAAATATGTGTGATGCTGTCAGAGAAGTTCCAGGGTGTGCGTGGCCTGTAATAAGCCAGTGGCTCTGCAAGGTGAGCGACCTTCTAGGAATAAGCAGGCACACCTATTCAATACAGAAATAAATCTTCCATCTTCTCGGGCCCTTAAATCTACCCTGACTTGGTGAATTGCACTGTGGAGTTCTCATGTTGCCAGACTCTGCGTTCCAGTCTGTGTCTTCCCGAAATGCAGGGCTTTCCTGGGCGCCTGTGCCCAGAGGTGTGAGAACCAGCCCAGGGGAATAGGAGGGGGCTTTAGGAACCCACCATCTCCCCGCCCCTGGGCTGTCAGCGGACAGAGGCCACCCAGAGAGCTGCAGACAGCAGCAGAGGCCTTCCCCACAGGAACGAAGTGCTGCTCCTCTCTGAGCACCCTCTGCTGTGACAGGGAAAACAGGGCAGCCAAGCAACGCTGCCTGACTCAGTACTCCCCTGACAAGGTGCACTACCCTGCAATCACTGCTGCCTTCAAGACGAGCCCCATGATACTGAGAAAAGAATTCACTGGGGCCTGGAAGAGCAGAAAGAGCAGGGACTAGGGAGCCAGGCAGAATGAACTGAAATCCAGCTCCACCACCTGAGGTCCCCAGGTCAAGTGACTCCATCTGAGCCCCAGTTTCCTCATCTGTGAAGTGCCAACAGCACGCACCTCCCTAGAAAAACTAAGAGGAGCGAAGTGAAGCCCACCCCCTTCCAGAAGCCCCTATCCCCAGCCAGGGGCGCAGCGGGAACAAGCTTCCAAAATCCAAATGCAGTAACGCCTGGCTGACTGTGAGGCAGGCTGTCGGCAGGCCAGACGAGGAGAGATGCGGCACAGCTCAGAAGTGCTGGCCCTTCGACCACCCTGCAAAGCTGGGCACCCCTTGCAGACATGCAGCTCTGAGTTCCAACATGTTCTTCACTCAACAGCAATGTGAATCCCTCTTTTCTACACACAAATGTACATCAGGAAGAGTGGCAGCTTCCAGCCCACCGTCTGGCATTTATGTTTTTCTAGAAAGATGGGACTTTGCTGTCTAACATTTACAAACTAATTTGTGTTCATCTTCTTGGCAGACACAGTTACAAAGCCTGACCACCTATCAATGTCACACTAAAGCCTACGCATATCTTGAGCCCTTGAAAACTTGATGCTAAGTATAAGGCTAAACCTACAGCAGCCCAATTATTGTTGTCAAATATACCTCCAAATATATATATATATATTTTTTTTAATTTTTATTGAATCAAAATACATATTTTGGGGGTTCAACGTTGAGATATGTTGATCAAATCAATATTACTAGCATATATATTGTTACAAATCATACTTTTTCTTTATGCACCTTGTCCAATCTCACTCCATCACCCTCCCCTTCCCCCCCCCCACAATTACCCTAGATTTCTTCTCTCCTTCTGAAAGAGTAATGGTTACTCTGTTGATCTGTTGCCTATATGATCTGTCCAATGCTGAGAGGTATGATCAGGTCCCCTAATATTGTCATAGAGCAGATGCTTCTTCTGTCACTCTGAAATGAGCTTTGTGGAGAGAGACGTCCTCCTCTTTTCTTTATCTCTGCTGGTGACTCTCCTTGTGTCAATGCACTCCAGTGGCTAGAGGACCATCTGTGTGGTGGCTGTGGCATCTAAGCGCTTTTGCGGCAGCCATGGTTACTGTGGTGGCTGTGGTGGGCCACCCACATGGAGGTGATGTTTCTGGCATGCTCCTTGGCACTGGTGGTGTGCCTGGTAATGAGAGGGGGAGTCTGGTCCCCGGCTCCATACCTCAGGTCCCCAGGCAGGCCCCTAGGTGCTGGCACGGTGTGCCTGGTTGAGGGGAGGGGGGTCCAGTCCCCGGATCCATGCCTTGGGTCCTTGGGCGGGCCCCAAGGCGCTAGTGCGGTATGCCTGGTTGTGGGAGGGGGGTCTGGTCCCCTACTCCATGCCTCACATCCCTGGGCAGACCTGAGGTGCTGGCCATGTGTCTGAGCCAGAACTAGTTTTTTTGTCCTTTGCTTACTTCTAAAGTGGGGGAACTTCCTGTTGGAACCAGTACTTGAGTTCTGTGGTTTAGCTAAATTGCTGCTTTGCTGCTGCTTCCCTAGGGAAGGCTTTTTGTGCAGCACGGGTTATAATGATTGACTTTACAGGTACTTCTGGCTCTCCAGAGACTCGGTGCACTTGGGTTGTTTAGAAACTCTGATCTGGGCCTGAGTCTTTTCATCAAACTGCATCCCATGCAATTCTATATTCCTGACCAGTCTCCTCTGAGTGTTCCTACGCTGACTGGGGTGCAGATCAGCTGTCCTTGATGTGTCCCAGTGTTCTCCTGGTGGGCCCATCTCTCCCACTGCCCATGCTGCAAACACTTCCCATGGGACGGGCCGTGCACCAGTCCCTTGCGATGACTCACCAGCCTCTGAGTGGCTCCATTTTTTCAGTTGTTGTGGCTGCTAAGTCCCATGTGGGTCCATGGGAACCCTATTAATGGTCTTGCTGGCCTGGGGGCCACCAAGGCCCTCTTCTCCCCTGCCACCTTCAAGCAACTCCATCCGAAGGGCACAGCTGCAGCTTTTGCCAGCTCCTGCTCCATGTGCTTAGCAGTTCCAGTCTTAAAGCAGCCGCAGCATGAAATGGTCAGAGCAGTTTTTTTCTCTCTCTCATCATGGCTTCTCCTGCCTTCATGTACTCCGTAGGTCTCTCCTCCTCTTCCCCTAAGCTCTAGCGGCCCCAGCTTGGATGTTGTTGCTTTTTTATACAGCTGTAAATTGGTTGATTTCTGGGAGAGAGTGACGCTGGGGACCGTCTATTCCACCATCTTGACTGGAACTCTCTCTCCTAATATTTTTGGAACAGTCAAATCACCAACACACAGTGTCTAGAGCTGGATGACAAATTTCTGACTTAATTTTCCACTAGCCCTTGCCCTGGCACCTGGCCAGGACCTCTCTTATTGCTCAATCACAGACCCCTGCGGGAAACAACCCTCTTGGTAACTGCAACTTTTCAAATGTGAGCCCCACACCAACAAGCTAGTTTGGAGCACACAGAGAGAGGGATGGCAGGGATGCTCAGACATGACCCACTGCCACTCTTCGAAATGTTTTACTTTGTTCACAAGAATTAAGCTCGGACCTGGGCACTTTAACTTACCATTTCTAACTTCAAATCGATTTCTGAAAAGCCCTTCCGGCCTCTTAATGTGCTTCTGCTGAAAGACTTCTTCATCTTCCAGGGAAGTTCTTGCATAGTGACCTGTGGCAATGGCATCTGCTCCTGGGAGGTTTTTGAAAACACAAGGATCAGACTCGCATTTGCTGGCCTCGGTCAAGGGTGCTGAGAGAGGTTTGCAGGCCTGAATTCCCTGGGAATGGAGGCATACTTTGCACCTGTTAAACAAGCAGCCTTAAGCTCTGAATTTAAGCTGATATAATCTCGCTACAAAGTATTATCGCATCTTTGAGAGTTTTTCAAAAGTTAGTATCTATCTATTTAACAGACATGCAAGCAAAGAGTTAAGTATGCAAAGCTCATTTCAGAATGTCTTACAATATTAAGGAAAAATTGAAAACAATCAAATGCTCAACACCAGGAGGATGTGAAATGAGTCACAAGCGCCACCACCTTGATAACAGTGGCACCTGCAGAGAGTGTTTGATGGCATGGAAAAGCCTGTGACACTGTTACGTAGGGAAAAGTACATATTACAATGATTTCACTATTTTTAATGTACAGAAAAAAAAATGAAGAAAAATCTCAGAATACCTATTCCTTTGATTCTTGGAGTGAAATTATGGATGAGATCCTCCTTTTCTCACTGTTTTATAGCTTTAAATTTTCTTTAATAAATGTGTATTTTTATCACAGACCATCTAGCATATTCAATTTCTTCTTTCCACCTTATGCAAAAGTCAGAGAACTTACTGTTATGGATTGAATTGCGTCCCCCCAAAAGTATAATGTATTGGAGGCTTGGTCCCCCCTGTGACAGTGTAAAGAGGGCTGGGAAATCCTATTATGGTCATGGAAAGGTAGGGCCTTGAAGAGGTGATTAGACTGTAGGACCACGTCCTAGTGAGTGGATTAATAATGGTGATCATGGGTGTGGTTCTGAGGGCTTTAAAAGGAAAGCACGTAAGAATCTCTCTCTGCTCTACCATTTTCTGCCACGTGAGACCCCTGCATTGCTGTAAAACCACCACCAAAGAAGATCATCACCAGATGCGTTCCCTGGACTTTGGACTTCCCATCCTCTGAAACTATAAGCAATAAATTTCATTTTCTTACAGATTACCCAGTTCCATGTATTTTGTTATAAGCAACAGAAATGGACTAGTACACCTACCAAGGTCCATAACCTTTTCATTGTGTGAAAATTCCAGACATTCAGTATTTGCTGGAAGGTGCAGCAAAGTTGCTTCAGTATTTAACTCACCACACCAGCTCAGTGTAAAACAGAAGATACCACAAGACTTAACTGCTGCATATTAACTACTTAAACAAGTACTTTTAGAAACATATTATTGCATATTACCTAATTGCCTAATAGAGAAAAAAAAAAAAACCCTTCTTTAAGTCTATTTCCTTAAAGGACAATCACTTATAATGCAAAAAGTGTAGGATTCTCCTAAGAGAAGCCCTAAGATTTCAGAAATCTAGGTTTCATGTATTTTTATCGTGTTGCACTATTTAAGCAGTTAATTCAGATTTGGAAAGATTCACTGCAGAAATTCCTTCCAGAATATCCCCAGATGGCCACCTAAGGGCTCCCTAAAAAACTATAGTGACAGCGAGTTCAGCACCCTCCAAAAGCAAACATTCCTTCCCAAATAGCTGTTTGAGCCTCCTCCCGAGCAAACCTTTCTCTTACGAATCTAACTGTGCCCTCTGGTGTCACACAAGAGTGTAATCCTAACACACACCTGGCCACTGCTACCATGACCCAAAGTCATTTCAACAGTTCAGCAGAGGACATACTTCCAGATGCTCTGAAAATCAAAGTCAACTGGTACTCTGTTGGTCTGTCACTTTCCCTGAGTAACAGACATGGCCTAACCAGTGCAGACCGCAGCAGACTCCTCCCCTCTCTCACACATTCTCTGACCATCGAGGCGAGCTCAGTCTGTGCTGGCTTTGACAACTGACTTCAGACAACTGGCTCAGTCAGCTCAAGGGCAACTAAGTCCCCCAGATCTTCTGCACACAAAGGCAACCAAACCAGCTCTTCCCAATCTTGTACTAAGATAATTAATTATTGAGCCTAGTTAGCAAACTTCGCATTTGTCTCTATTTAATTTCATGATTTTGGTGGTAGCCCAGCATTCAAGTTTAAGATTTTTTTGATTTTTTGCTTTTGTAGGCATATTTTTACACCTAACTCCATGAACCATCTTGTCATCTCACCTTTAGGTTACTTTTGCACTGGCTCTGCAAGCCTAACCTATGTCATTACTAAAAGTGCTGGATCACTGGCATGTGATGACAGACATCTTGGGACATGGTCATACAAGGCAGGGAGAGCTGCAGTGGGGCAGAGCAAACTGAGAGGCCATTTCCGGAACTTCAGAAACTCATTATGGTGACCCCAATGGCAGGGGACAGGAAAAAGAACCCAGAATTCACAAAGTATAGCAACAGATACCAAGAGGTAGTCTAAGCAAGCAATTAAGAATCAGGAAGGTTCAATAAAAAGGAATAGGGATACACATGGAACTGAGAAAGGAAAAATTAGGAATAGACAAAATCTACAGATTCAGCGGGCAGGCAAGTGGTCAGCTGGTAGCAGGGCCCTGACCATAAGGTGGGCTTCCAGAACAGGCCACTAAGACGCCTTCAAATCCAGAAAAATAAGATAGAGACCCAGGATCCAGAATCAGGTAGACCACAAACCTGTTCTCAAGACAAAGCAGAAACCCGCTTTCAGAAGCAAGAGAAAAAGTCTCAGAAGGACGAGCAAGGATAGCTAAACGCTGAGTTTCTCAGCACCACGCTCAGCCAGTGAGCAAACTGGCCATCCCTATATAGGATCCGAACCCGTGGCCTTGGTGTTATCAGCACCGCACTCTCCCGAGTGAGCCACGGGCCGGCCAAACGCTGAGTTTCTTAGCCATGAACGACTGCTCCTAAAATTTCCCCTAAATACAATCCACCTGGAACTGGAGCTAAGAGAAAGGCAGAACCTGCAGACAGGGTACAGTGGCCTCAGGGGTAGGCAGGGAGATGATGCAACAGGGGACCAGGTAGGCTCTGACAGACTACACACAGGCCCTGTAAGTCCCGCGGGCCACCCAGGGCACAGCTCAGCTGGAGACAAATTCACCTAAAAGGCGAGGTGTCCTTTTGCTTTCTGCTTGCGGATAGCAACAATCTCTCTGCATTGCTTAGGCCCCAGGTTTGAGGAATGTTCTCCGTGCTAGAGCAGTTCAACACCACACAGAAACTGCAGGCCTCTGGGCAGCCCGGTGCTCTCCAAACAGTGGCCTATTCCACCTCGTGTTCTTCTCGCCCTGGCCAGGCCTTTAAAAGCTCTTTGTTGTCCTTGGCATTTCCCCAAAGTTCCAACCTTCCTAGCACACTTACGCGTTCATCTACTTTTGTCTTCCACATGCTTTTTGCTTGTCTGTTGATAATATCTCATTGAGGTTATTAACAATTTAATATCAGAATTTTATATTTTAAGACTTTCCTCCTCCTTCTGGGGCCCTGTCACCTTTCAACCCCTGGCCAGTGACCCAGCACATCTTTCCTCAGGATTTTTTTTTTTTTTATCAATATATAATAGGGTTTTTAAAAATATATATCTTTTTTTTTTTTTTTTGTCTTTTGTGACCGGCCGCACCGCGCTCAGCCAGTGAGTGCACCGGCCATCCTTATATAGGATCCAAACCCGCGGCGGGAGCACTGCTGCGCTCCCAGCGCCACACTCTCCCGAGTGCGCCACAGGCCCGGCCCTAAAAATATATATCTTAACACTTATTTGTACACATCTGTGAGCACAGTGTGTTGCACCCACAATATGTGCACACACTGAACATCAATTCACTTAGAACAGACAGCATGGCTTTGTAGCCATTTATCTACCACTTCCCCACCTCCTACTCCCAGTTTTAGAAATGCTTGTTCAGGTCCTATGACCATTTTAAAATTCAGTTATTTGGTTTTTTGCTGTTGAGCTGTTTGAGTTCCTTATATATTCTGGATATTAATCCCTTGTCTGATGTGTAGTTTGCAAACACTTTCTCCCATTCTGTAGGTTGTCTCTTCACTTTGTTGACCGTGTCCCTTGCTGTGCTGAAGCTTTTTATTTTGATGCAGTCCCATTTGTCTATTTTTGCTTTGGTTGCCTGTGCCTTTGTAGACTTGTTCAAAAAAACACTGCCCATTTTGTGTAGCATTTCCCCTGTGTTTTCTTCTAGTTGTTTCATAGTTTCTTTCATAGCTGGCTGTCTTGTGACCAACTGTGCCTGTCCTCACATTTAACACAATCCACAATGCAAAGCCCTCTCTCCTCTCAAGGGCCTACGATGTGCACTTCACCAGAAAGTTCTTTCTTACTCAGTGAAATACAAAATGTCATTTGCACTGCTTCCTTTCCTTCTGAAAGATGAAACTGTTTATAAGGTTTTGGATTCTGGCTATCTCTAAAAGTCTATAATTCTTAAAAACAAATGAAAAAAATCCCAAATTACTTACCAAGATTATCCACAGCATAATGAAAAAAGCAACTGAATTTGATATGCTTGTTGCAGACTATGTCAGGATTGGGAGTCCTTCCTTTTTCATACTCGTTCAAAAAATCACTGTCATAAAAGAAAAAGACTTTTCAGTTCTAGGTGTCAAACAGTCCTCAAAAAATAAATGTTTAATGTAAAATTTCTCCTTGTCATACCAAAACTATAATTCTCTGCAAAACAGGAGAACTTCAGTATGAAGCCATTTTCAGTATTTTCATCAATCACTTGTTTACAGCCTGCTGCACTTGCCAGCTGTAACTAGTAAACCTGGATGAAAAACAAGGTGTCACCCCTTGTTGCTTTGGCTCAATAGCCACTCGGTCTCTCCACAGGCTCACAAGCATCTGGGGTCAGGAGACGGTAGGAGCTGGGACTCCTCCAACACAAGAGGGTGAAGGCGAAGAAGGGAACATGCCTGAGTCACAGGAGGAATAAAATCATCTACAGTTGCAATTCAGGGCTCTACGAGCCATTCTACAATCTCAGCCTGGGAGCCCATGTCACTGGGAAAATATGACAAAACAAAACTTCTTTTTTCTCTTTTTTTTAAAGATGACCAGTAAGGGGATCTTAACGCTTGACGTGGTGTTGTCAGCACCATACTTACCCAGTGAGCTAACCGGCCATCCCTATGTAGGGATCCAAACCTGCGGCCTTGGTGTTATCTGCACCAAACTCTCCCGAGTGAGCCACGGACTGGCCCTAAAACAAAACTTTTCTAAGGTGACCAATGCACACTTCTGAGGACTAGCAACCTCCTGAGTGCTTAGAGTGGATTAAACAGGTCATTCTAACTCAGTGGATTCCGCTCTAACAGACTTACTGGACATGGGAGAACGATGCTGCTATACCAGCAAGACCTAGCAAGAATTTCATAGCCCTAGAGTGTCACTTCAGGAGGGTTATGGTGCCTGTGTGAGAAATTTAAAATTGGGTGTATTTTTTGGTACAAATGATAAATTTTTCATTTAACCTAAAGCTACATGGGTTAAAAAAGTAATGTTGATCAAGAGGGTCATAGTATGAAGAAAGATTACAAATCTGCACAGGATCTAGCTTATTTGTGTACATTCAGCTTCAACGGGCACCGCCAAACTGTTTTCCTACCACTGACCACTCCCCCAGGAGTTCATAAAAATGCGTGTTGATCTATAATTGCAACAACATTTGATATTACACTCCTTCCATTTTTTTAAAAATTGTTAGAAAGTTGTCAAGAGGTTCATTACATTGTAAATTAATTAAGGCAGGACCCACGTCTCCCTCAATAAGTCCATGACTCAACAAACTTTCTACGTAACAGGCATTGAATAAATGCTGAAGAGGTTGAATGTTTAAACCAGTTTATGAAAAGACATACACAGCACTGTTAACCATTTCCTGAACGCTGTAAGGGAAGGTATGTCAGTTGGCTCTAGCAAAAATGATGGAGGGAGTAGCCCAGTCCATTCCTTCACTAGAAAGAAGAGAAACCTTTCCTGCATTTTGTGAGGCAGATGGGAAAAACTTCTGGACTCTGACCCTGGAAGGCCAAGTGGGTCTTGAACAAAAGAATTCAGAAGAAATTTTGGAGCTAGAAAGCACGACTGGAGCAGTTAGTGTCCTAAATAAAGATTGACGAGCACGTGCTGACCACTTTTGTGGCAGTGGCAAGGCAGGCAGGCTGGCCGGAGCCCAGAGGTGGCTCAGAGGCAGCTGCAGAGATGAGTAAATACTCTGCTGACGCCATCTCTTCCTTCAGTCCCCGAGAATAGAGCCCAAGGTTCAATCCACGACATTAAAAAAAAGAATACAGTTGGGGCTGGCCTGTGGCTCACTTGGGAGAGTGCGGTGCTAATAACACCAAGGCCACGGGTTCGGATCCCATATAGGGATGGCCGGTTTGCTCACTGGGTGAGCGTGGTGCTGACAACACCAAGTCAAGGGTTGGGATCCCCTTACTGGTCATCTTAAAAAAAAAAAAAAAAAGAATACAGTAGTGAGCACCGGCCTGAAAAACTGGGTTCTAACCCCAGCTGTGCTTCTAATTTGCCACAGAATGCAAGACAAGTCACTCGACCAGTCTGGCCTCAGTTAGAGGTGAGCTAACCTTCAACAATCATGTTCACTCACATACTTTCGAAATTTAGCACTAGAGGGTGAAGCTGAACTTAACCTGGATTTCTTGCTATCACCTTAAACTATGCACTCCTCATGAGGTTTCCCTGTGCCCACCCAGCCTTGACCTTGAAGCTGTCACTGACTCCTCTCTCTCCTGCCTCCTGCACCCCTCAGTCACTAAGCCCCATCTCGCCCTTTCCCAAAGTAAGACCTGAGAATCCTCTCTATCAGAACCAATTGAGGTGCTTGTTAAAACAGACTCCAGGGCCCCACCCCAGGCACAGGTCCAAGTGCAGGTATGTGTTTAAGATTTTTGAGCCTGACAGCTACTGCCCAGTGGCTCTGTCCTCTGGCCCGTCGCAGTCAGCCCTCACCTTCACTCCCACACGCCCCACATACTCCCGACCTCTAGCAAGAGCATTTCCTTAGATTCTCCACTCGCGGTCTTCTCACATTATTCACCCTACACTTGGCTGCCAGATTCCTCTTTTTAATAATGGAAATAACAACAGCTACATTTATAGAATGCTTGCTAACATACCAAGCACTGTGCTGAGAACTTCATATGTAATCTCATCTAATTCTTCCAATAACCCTGTGAAATATTTGCATTATCCCCATTTTAAGGATGAGAAAAATGAGGTTTAGAAAAGTTCAAGTAAATTGCCAAGGTCACAAAACAAGTGGCGGGACTGAACCCAAGGTTTTTCTGACTCTGAAGCAGGGAAGGGCAACTCACCTTGTGCATACGGCCTGTTGTCTCAGATGTCTTTAATAGACCCCAGCATTTAGCACAGTCGGGGCTCACCACAGCCTATCTCCCCTACCCTAACTGAGCCGCAGAAACATCTCACATTCAAGAAGGCATTAAAGAGACTTCTGGCAGTTGGTAAAATAACAGGTGTAGGAGAGCTAAGGGGTTCTGCGGGATCCAGGCCTCACCTCTAACGCAGAGGTGCCTGAGGACGGCTGAGGCCTTCTGCACACTGTCGCTGGCATCACTGCTGAAGAGAACTGGGCTGCACAGATGTTGGTCTGGCTATCTGTGGCAAAGCTTCCATTGGGAAGGAGTCACAGTGCATCAGGAAGCCTTCTACATGCTACAACCTGCACTCACCTGAACACGTCGTTCCAATACTCCTTCACGTAGGACACTTGACGGAAAGGGATGTCTAAGATCTGGCAAACTTTGTAAGCATCTTCGCAGTCTTTGTCAGCAGTGCAAACTCCATGTTCATCCAGTGAGTCCCAGTTCTTCATAAACACCCCTGTCACTTGGTAGCCTGGGGAAGGAAAGAAGGTAAATTAAAGAGTATGTGAATCAACAGAGTAAAAGGTAGTGATTTCTGAGCTCTGAGCAATTCCTGACATGCTGTGCTCCTGTACCTCTGTGCCTGGTTTGCCCAGCAGCCCCTGCTTTGCCAGCTGGCCTTCCAAGCTCCATGTCACACCTTAGTGAAGCCACCCGACTCTCCCAGGCTGGTGCAGGTGCTCCTTCCCCTATACTCCCACTGCACTTTGTAAAGGGCTCCATCACCACAACACATTATTGGACTGAGATTGTCTGCATGTGTCCCCACGATGAGTAAGATGGCACAAGTATTTTGTTCATCTTTGTGTCACCACCTACGTATCAGCACAGTGCCTAGCACATAGGAAGGGCTTAGCAAATGTGTGCTGAACAAGTGAAAGAATAGAAGAAATTCAATGAAATTTTTCAAAGCAAATAAAAATCACCATTCAGTTATCAGAAAAGTAAACTCATTTCAAAAGTTATTTCCAGTTATCATGTAAGACTTAGATTCTAAGTCATCAGACATAAAGACAATTGAAATTTGGGGTATCCCTTATTATAAGCACTGTACCACCTATGTATTTTATGATCTATTTCTCCCTTTTGTATTTTGACAAAGTACCCAACCAAATATTGGAAAAGCCAACTTTAGCCATACACCATCATAACAAAACACACAGGTGCTGACCATGTATGAGAAATGTTTCTTCCAGGTAGATTAAATGTAATGAAAGACAGTGCATTTGACTATTAAAGGCTTAATCTAATACCCCAAAGGACAGGGATTTGATCACACTTGGCTCCAGTTGTTCCAGTCTGTCTCCCTCCACAACTCACTAAAGCAGGGAGTTCCTCAAGGGCAGAGACAATATCTAATTCAATCCTAACATCCCCAGCACCTAGTACAGTGCCCAGCACATAATGGGAGCTAAAAAAAGCTTGCAGAATGAATAAACGACTCTACACACAGTTTTAAAAACCTACTGTTCCTCTACCCTCATCTGCCTCATCATTTTTCTCATGAAGAGATGTGACCTGCTCCCATGGGCACAGGTGGAGACACTCTAGGTTGGATCCTCACCTTTCCAGGGGGCGCATGAGAAGACACGCACCTCCAGCAAGACTGGGAAAACCCTCAATGTCAAAACAAGGACCACACTTTTTCTCTGCTACGTGGGTTCATGGAAAGGTTCGTATTATCTTTTACTTCTATTTTCCCACAAACTTTTAAAAGTACTCTCATATATCCATCAGCTTCCTCCATGGAGAAGGAAAATCTAGCGAAGGCTGGAATATGGAGTTGTGCAGTCTGGAGGGATAGTTTACTTTCTTGAAGTAGTAAAATGATGTATCTTAGTCTCGCCACAGCCTGAGCTTTCTGCATCTCCCAAAACACCTAGTCATGCCCCTCATCAGAAAACTTCTAGGGCTCTGAGCTGTCTACCCAACATAGGCTAAGGTCCCTAACATCACGTCCTCTGCAACTGGGGCTCATCCTCCACCCTTCTCTCCTTCCACCTCCCTCTGGCCAGACCCAGCCAACACTTTCACGCCCCTGGCTGGCATGCTGACTCTGCCGGGTCCTCCTCCTCACCTCACGCCTCCCATTCTTTGCTTAGTGAAATCCTACTCTTCTTTCAAGTCCCAGCTCAGACACCTCCACCTCTAGAATGCGCTCCTAATTATATATGCTTATGGCTGGCCCATCTTTCTCTTTGGCACTTTTTATTACACCTCTCATAATAGCTACCGTTGTTAATAACATAAACCAATAAACACTACTGTTTTCTGAGCACCTCCTGTGTGCTGGGCACTGGGGTAAACCCTCCAATAATACCGTGTCATTTAATCCTTCCAGTCACCCCGTGAGGCAGGTGGCATCCCCATTTTACAGAGGAGGGCTTAACTCACTTGCCCAAAGTCAGGGAGCGTGCGTGCCCTCTGCATTCTCAGAGCCTGGGGCCCGAGGTGGCTCACAGCAGAGGTTTACTCCGTGAATGAGGAGGCCTCTGTGAGAAGGAGCCACACAGATGAGCGTGTAGATGTGCAGTTGATCTCAGCTCCAGACCCTAAGGACCCCCAGCACTCGTGGGGTTCCGTGTAGACGCCCGGAAGAAATGCAAGCGCTTTGGGGAAAAGTGTGCCACCGGCGACCGGAGAACACAGGAGTGATTTAATAAGCAGACACGCCGCTCGGTACGTGGCCGTCTAGTAGGCGGGAGAACAAGGACCTTCACGAAGCGGCCGAGCGTCTGCAGAGGTCAGGCCTCGGGCCGAGAAAGTCCCTGCTCCTCTCACTACCGTCCGCGGCCTCACAGATGGAGCGTGGACGTCGCCGTCACCACCGCGGGCACAGCGCCGCAGACCCGGTGAGAAACCGTCCTACGGGCCCCGAACGTCAGGAGGTTCACGATCCATCGGGAGTTCCCGCCGGGGAGCTGGGACGGGGTACCTAATGGCTCCCAGGCAGTCACCACACACTGGAGGGCGAGGAGCCGCAGAAGCGAAGCGAGAGGACGCAGGTCCCCCTGCGACCCGCAGCAAACTTAGGCCCTGGGAGGGAAGCGGCCTGCCCAAGGCCACACGGGACGGGGAGAAGCTGTCGGGGAAGAGCCGCTCCGGGGCGGGCGGGGCCTCGGCCGCCTCACCTTTCCGTCGCAGCAGCAGCGCGGCCACGGCGCTGTCCACCCCGCCGGACAGGGCGCACACGACGTGCCGCACCGCTCGCATCTGCCCGCCAGGCCAGCTCGGTCCCCTGCCGCCGCCGCCGCCGCCGCCGCCGCTTCCGCCCCACGCCGGAAGTCCCGCCCCGGCCGCGGCGTCCGCACTGACGGCCCGGCCGGAAGCGTATTCCCCGCGCGCCGCCGTCAGGCCTTGCTCTGCGGCCTTCCTCAAAGGTGTTCCCTGCGCCCCCAGGGTGTTTGGGGTCGACGCTATACCCTTTGCTGGTGGAGTGGCTTTGGGGGCTGGGAAAGAGGGGTGGGGCCGTCCCTGAGAAGTCAGTGTGACTGCCAGCTCGCGGGAGGTCAGGCTGGAGGAGCTCGGAAGCTTTTGCTGGGCCTGAAGGAAGAGGCCCAGGCAGGACACCCGCAGGGCGGAGCTCTGTGGGGGACCCGTGGCTGTCCCGGGAGAGGCTGGGAGCGCAAGGAGGTGGCGCAGCGCGGGGCGCCCAGGCCGGCGTGACAGCTCGGAGCAGCAGTGTCGCAGGGCTCGACACCAGAAGCTACGGGCCGCACGTGCAAAGCACGGGCATTCCTCAAAGCGGCGACTGTCAACGCTGACACCTCAACCCACAGGGTCACGTTCTACGTGGTGGCCCAGAGCCATGGCCATCTGCGCAGACTGTATAAAAAAGGAAGGCTCCTTGAAATAGCTGTTAAGATATGCCGTGTACTGTTCTTTTTATTGTTTTTCGTTTTTTAAATCTGCTGGTGTAATCCACTAGATTGATTTAAGGTAGGATTTGAACCACGGTTTGAAAAATGCAGGGGAGGAAATGCCACTACAAATGCAGGTGATTTCTAAATCAGGCCAGTGACACAAACGCCAAAGCTGGGCATTAACATCGCAAAGCTGGGCATTACCTTCCTACCAGTTTCTTAAAAGGTTGTCAATGGAAATAAATGTTTAAACGTAGATAATTAGTAAAGCAAGTCATTTTCTTGAGAACATGAACAGTTTTAAGGGGCTAGAGTAAAATAAGGAAGGCTCCTAGGTCCCCATTTCCAAGAAGAAAAGCAGGAACTGCCAACCGGAGAATAAGGGCCACTGTTGCCAAGAGGAGGCACAGGGTGAGCTGCAAGATAGGAGGAGAGAAGTCACAGGGCCCTGTGGGAAAACAAACAATGACCGCTTTTTCAGAATGAAGAATCAGGGAAATATCCAACAGGGTAGCGATTTCATTTTGCATTTCCCAGAAGCGAGAAGAAAACCCAATGTCTGGACGCCTGATCTTGGGGATATTTGGGGGGAAATATTTAAGCTGTGGCTGTGCTGACATCACTAATCTTTAACCTTGGGCTAGAGGACCGCGCGCTTGAGTGTGACAGTTTGATATAAGGTTATGGCAGGTTAAGTCTCAGTTTTCCTGCTCAAGCCAAAACGGCTTTGGGTTTAGGTGAGCTGCAACCAACCCACGGTGTCTGAAACATGATATATTTTCTGCTACTTTTCAGTTAAATACATGGTATTTTCTACTTCATAGCTCCAAGAGTCCACTGTGTGTGATCTGGGTTCAGGATGAACCAGCTATGGCAGACAATGACATCTCAAGTGTAGCTTGCCAATAGTGATGGAAGATGTGGGTTTCAGATATGTAAAGTCTGAAGACATTTGCTCCACAAAATTAATGAAATATGGTAAAAAAAAAAAAAAAAATCACATGAAGTTGGACCTGTTAAGTTGGAAGGGTGGCCCTCTAGTGGCAGCCGAGGTACTTCATACCATTCTGAAGAGGAAGTGGCCAGCTCCAGAAACACTTTAGTCTCTGACACTGTGGGATTTCTCACACTGAACCCTCTGAGTGGTGAATTTAGGGCCTGGGAGCCAGGAGAGGAAGCGGTTGGGGGGAAACTGTCAGACTGAGCAGCTTCAGCAGGGACAGCCAGATGAAGAGACCAGGATAGAAAGGAAAGGGGACCGAAGCACATAGGATGGGAGAAGCTGCTTTATCCGACTTGTGCTAATCTTCCGGATCTTTCTCCCATCAGTTTGAAGAGAATTAAAGCATATTGCTTCTTTCCTGTCTGGGTGCATTGCAGCTCTGACAGCACATCTTGGCCCCAAGGAGAGCCTGGCTCTTCTGCAGATCACATGGGAAAGGGGAAGAGCCGAGGGAACAGGGCCAAAGGCCAAAGGTTCGCCTCACCTCCAGGGTTTGAACAGAGAGGCCAAGGCACAATGTGGTCATTGCAGGTTAGCTGAGACCTTGTTTAACGTCTCTCTCCCCCACCAGGTATTAAGTCCTGCTGTGGATTGATTAAATTGTGTCCCCTAATGTTCATATATTAGAAGCTTAATTCCCACTGTAACTGTTGAAAGTCAGAAATCCTATTATGGTAATTGAAAGGTGTGTCTCTGAAGAGGTAATTAGATTGTAGGACTACGCAGTAGTGAATGAATTAATAATGGTGGTCAGGGGCGTGGTTCTGAGGACTTTAAAAGAGCGCACAGGCTGGCCTGTGTCTCACTTGGGAGAGCGTGGTGCTGACAATACCAAGCCAAGGGTTGAGATCCCCTTACTGGTCATCTTTTAAAGTAAATACGTAAATAAATAATAAATAAAAGAGCACGCGAGAAGTTCTGTCTCTCTGCTGCACCATATTCTGCCATGTGAGACCCTTGCATTGCTGTAAAGACACCACCAGAGAGACCCTCATCACATGTTCCCTGGTGTGGAGTATGCATAAAGCAAATATACTTCACAGGGCTTGGTTTTCCAAAGCCTTGCATTTTCAAATATTGACCTTGCAAAGGACAGGAAATTTTCCCCAGGCTACAGTCTATGTTGTAAGATAAAGAATTGTAACACAGCAAGTTTGCTGGCTCAAAGACAGACAGGTCACTGATAGATATGTAAAGATACTGGGAAATTGCTGTAAGAAGAGAATGTTTGCTAAAATCAAGCTTTTGTTAGTGGATCACTTAATTGTATTATAGAATGTCACCTTACTTTTCGTACTGAATGTTACCAGCTTCTATTGTTAAACTTGTTAAACTATACTTAGAAAAAAACCCACCTATGTTCTCTTCCTGTAACTTCCTGGTCTGGAGAATAAATGTGGGAAGAGAACCCCAATTCAGGGTTAATTTCCCAAATGGAAGGAATGCATCACTGTTGAGGGTTCTGGGAGATTAACCCCTTATCAGGGCTTATCACTGCTCAGAAGAGATGGGCTTTGAGTGATCTTTGGCAGCCCCATCACCCAGGGTAAAAGGGGTGACAAATCTGTGGGAGGCAAAGCAACAAATGGTGACACCAATGTGATGAATTCTGGGTCCATGGATCAGAGACTGACCTGCCAAGCCTTGGAAAGGAAAAGAAAGAGGACATCCGCCACTCATCCCGACAAAAGAGAGGTCCCGACAAAAGGGGAAAAGGAAATAGGATGCCCGGAAAAGAAACAGGACATCTACTCATCCCATCAAGAGGGAAATCCTTGTAAGGAGGACTCACCCTGGTAAAGGGGATCATAGAGGTGGCTTTTGATTAAGCGATTGCATGCCTGCTGCAGTATCTAGCTAGGGCTTTGCCCAGAAGTTTTGCTTTCTTACTCCCTCAATTTTCTATCTATTCTTTCAATTATGTGTAGTTTACCATCTAAGAGGGAAATTCAACATAGTTTAGTCCTTCTATGTCTCCTTAACGCCATAGGTTATAAAGTAACCAACCGTCATCTAAATTATTATTGATTATAGTGGTTTGGAAATTTTGTCAAATTGCTTTAAAAATTATTCAGAACCTAACAAAAGGAAAAACCGTGTTTATTGCCTCCTCCTCCTCTCCCCCCATCTCCACCTTTGGAGGCAAACAATTAATTTATTCCCTTGATGGAGTCCTGTCTTAAAGAAGGACATAACATGGGAGCTGATGCTCATCATGTCTCTCCTGCTGTAAGAACTGGGACTCAGGCGGCCGGCCCATGGCTCACTCGGGAGAGTGTGGTGCTGACAACACCAAGGCCACGGGTTCAGATCCCATATAGGGATGGCCGGTTAGCTCACTGGCTGAGCGTGGTGCTGACAACACCAAGCCAAAGGTTAGGATCCCCTTACCAGTCATCTTTAAAAAAGAAAAAAAAAAGAACTGGGACTTAGTCAAGACATGAAAACCTCTGAAAGGATGAGTCGACACCAGTTGACGATCCACCGGAGAGGGCTCATTTATTAGGCGGCACACACATATATATATAGGGCTTCTAGGGAAGGCTGATAGGCTTAAAATACAATCCCTACTTAGAGGGCAACAAGTGCCATGATGGGGTGTGGCCGAGAACGGCTTATGTGATCAGGGTGTGATCCCTTGGGGCATTTGGGTTCTTACATTCCTCAGTGTGATCCCTTGGGGCATTTGGGTTCTTACATTCCTCCCTTTTTCTTGTTTTAGGAAAGGGGACGTTGAAGTCATCGAGCTACTTCCTGCTAAACTGGGGCGTTGTGGGGGGGGGGCAAAGGGAGGAAGGTACATAAATACCCATTATGAAACCCCAAAGGAGGGTGGAACAAAAGGGGAGAAGTCCATAAACGTTCCTTGAAGCCACAAGTCGAATATGCACCGGTTCCATTGTTCATAGTTGGAGACTGGAGGGAGCAGCCAGGCGTCGGTAGCGAGGGCATGTAGGACGCGTTCCCTCTGTAAGGTGGCGTCTCTTCAGCATCGGCTGAGGCGCTCACGAGATGAGGCGGGGGGTTCATCGGTACCTAGAAGCTGGTAGTTTCTAAGCAAAAGCTGGTTAAAGGCCTGATTAGAGATTTTTCCCACTTGGGTTTGAAGAAACCTAATGATGCAGGGCAAGAAAAGGCAGGTTATTGGGCCAGCCCATGGCTCACTCGGGAGAGTGTGGTGCTGATAACACCAAGGCCACGGGTTCGGATCCCATATAGGGATGGCCGGTTTGCTCACTGGCTGAGCGTGGTGCTGACAACACCAAGTCAAGGGTTAAGATCCCCTTACCGGTCATCTTAAAAAAAAAAAAAAGAAAGAAAAGAAAAGGCAGGTTATGAGGATAATGATTAGAGGTCCCAAAATGGGCCAAATCCAAGTTAGGATAGGGTTTAAGATAAAAGAAGAAAAGGGGTTAGAACTGGATGTGGTTCGTAGGCTGGAAGCTAAGTCGGTGAGTTTGATGATGTTTGTTTCTACTAGACCGGATTCATTGATACAATAACAGCATTCTTCCCTAAGGAAGATGCAAGTACCTCCTTTTTCTGCAGTGAGGAGGTCTAGTGCTCTGCGGTTTTGGAGGGTGACCTGAGCTAAAGAGGTGATTTGTCTCTGTAGAGAGAAAAGAGATTCGGCAGTGGAGGTCAGAGTCCCTTCAAGTTTAGCATTTATGTCTTCGACCACCCAAAAACTGTGTCCTAAGGCTCCTCCCGACAGGCCGGCTCTGACCGCTGATGTTGTTAAGGAAATACCAACCATGATGGGGAGGAAGGCGGCCCTTTTTTGTCTTGAGGGTGGGTGAAGAAGATGGAACAGTTCTGAACTGGTGTACAGAGTGAGTTGAGGGACGATGGTGACAAGAAGGCATGGGGCAGTAAGATTAGGCAGGATGGAGGTAGAGAGGGTTCCATTGCACCAGAAGAAAGAGCCTGGTGGGGCGACAGTGTGGGTATAAATGGTTGAGGAAGCGTTTAAGGGGATGGCCACCAGGAGCGGTCGCATGAGAGAAAACAATTTCCGGGAGAGAGAGAGAAAGATGAGTGTTTCAGAAATGGTCTGTTGCCAGGTGTAAATGGGTGACCTTGGGGAGCTAGCAGAGGGGCCTGAAACCTCCCTGGGGGAAATGAAAAGAACAGGAGAAGGCCAAGGAGAAAGTTCATGTCTCTGGAATTGGGGGTAAGGCTGAGGTCCAGGATATGCGGAGTTTGAAAGGGTCGGTAGGATGAGGGATACACTTAAAGGAATGGTGGTTTTTTTTGTTGTTGTTGTTGTTGTTTTTTCGTGACCGGCACTAGTGCCCCGGTCAGTCCTATATAGGATCCGAACCCGCGGCGGGAGCGTCGCCGCGCTCCCAGCGCAGCACTCTACCAAGTGCGCCACGGGCTCGGGAATGGTGTGTTAAGTTTCCTTGCAGCTTGTTACTGGAGTTCTCGGTGGCTGAGGGTGGATCCTGAGTGTAAGGCTTCAGCCTGGAAATATGAATCCATGGAGTCAAAGGATGACAGGACATGGGCCTTCCCACTTAGGGGTCAGGGGGGTTTTGGGTTCCGGGGATGGTTCTCTCTACCTTTCCAGATGCCTGAGGTTGATAAGGGCAATGTAGGTGCCAGGGGAGAGAGAGTGACTGGGAGAGTTTTTGTATTACCTGGGCGGTAAATTCAGGTCCATTGTCAGATTGAATGGAAGTGGGCATCCCAAATCGTGGGATGATTTGGGAAAGGAGAGTCTGGGCTACGGTGGAGGCCTTTTTATTGGATGTTGGGAATGCCTCTACCCATCCTGAAAAGGTATCAACAAACCCGAAGAGGTATTTGAGGCGCCGGACAGAAGGCATGTGTGTAATTCGGTGCGAAGGTGGGAGAGCAAGGGTATGTGGTGAGAGAATGGTGAGAGGTGCGCCAAATGTTAATTTGGATGCCTCCTTATGCAGTAACTGCCCCGCTGCCAGGGCTCTTAGACAGGGTGTCCAGCCTCCTACAGTGGGGTCCAACTGTTTTGATAGGTACAAGGGGGTGAATGGGAATGACAGCAGCATTAACAAGGCAGAGATCTTGGACGAGACGAAAGGCGCCATTAGGTTTTTTTACAGCGAGTATGGGAGTATTGAAAGGGGAGCGAGTGGGACGGAGATACCCCTTTTTTAATAGGTCCTGAATGATGGGGCTTAACCCGAGGAGGGCTGTTGTGGTTAATGGATACTGAGCCTGACAAATATATTTGGAGGGGTCTTTTAGTTTTATGTGTACAGGGGAACACTGGGCCAGAGCGGGGCTGGCAGTGTCCCAAACTGTGGGGTTAACAGGGTGCATTAAGATGGGTAAGGACTTCTTTGGAGGGGTGGAATTAGTAGGATCTTGGGCTTGAACTAGCGCTAGGAGGAAGGAAATGGGGGAAGAGGAAGAGGACAAGGGCAAAGTAATGGAGGCTTGAAGCCGTGATAGAATGTCCCGACCCAACAAGGGGACGGGGCATTGTGGCATGACTAGAAAGGAATGGGAGAAAATGGATTGAGTGCCTCGAAGGCAGCAGGTTAAAAGAGGGGCTTTTTGGGGAAAGATTTGTTTACCTCCTACCCCGACTATAGGAGAGCTGCTGGAGGTGGTGGGGCCTTTATATTCCCTTAAGACCGAAAAGGTGGCTCCAGTGTCCAGGAGGAAAGATATTGGGTGGCCGTCCACAACCATGGATACCCTGGGCTCTTGCTTTGTTACAGAGATGGTTGGGAAGGGCCCAAGGCTCCGTCAGTCCTCCTCAGCGAGGCCCACCATAGGTGGTGTCCACGGTTCAGGGGACTGTGGGGCAGTTGGTCCCTCACCCCTTCGGGCAAGGGGGCAATCAGATCCCCAATGTCCCTTCTTTTTGCATTTTGGACAAGGAGTGGTGGGTGGCCTGGCGGTGGGGCAAGCCTTTGCCCAATGCCCTTCCTTTCCACATTTAAAGCAGGCTCCAGGTGGAGGCTTAGAGGTGGAGGCTGTGGGAGGGCGCCCAGGGGGTTTGATAAGCTGGGCCAACATCTGGAAGTTGGCATGGTCGGCCTTTTGTTTTCGACGTTCCTTTTCCTCCTCCCGATTATGAAAAACCTTGAAGGCCACTGACAGGATTTCAGTCTGAGGGGTTGCAGGACCCTGCTCTAATTTTTTAAGTTTAGTTTTAATGTCGGGGTAGGATTGGGCCAGGAAATAGGTCATAAGGACATGCCGGCCGTCTTCTGAGTTGGGGTCTAAGGTAGTGTATTGTTGAAAGGCCTGAGTTAATCTATTGAGGAATTTGGAGGGAGTTTCTTCCTTTTTTTCGACAATTTCTTGAATTTTTTGGAAATTGATGACCTTGTGAGCTGATTTTTTGAGGCCAATTATTAAGCAAGAGGCAAAACAGTCTCAAGCCTGGATTCCCTGGGCTGTGTTATAATCCCAATTAGGTTCCTGTTCCGGGACTGCTTTGGGGCCTGGCGGGTGATTCGGATTGGTACAATGGGTGTCAGTGGCATGGGTTTGGGCTGTATCCCAGACCCTGCGGCGTTCCTCGGCGAGGAGGGTATTGGCTAGGAGCATGAAGATGTCATGATGTGTGAGGCTGTAGGCCTGCAGGATCCATTGGAATTCTTTAATGTAGGTGTTAGGGTCGGTAGAGAAAGAGCCTAGTCTTTTTTCTGATTCTGTAAGGTCAGCTAGGGAAAAGGGAACATGGACCCTAACTACTCCTTCAGCCCCAGCTACCTCACGTAGTGGGGCGATTGTTAAAGGGGCGGGGGGAGGTCCTCGGGAACGGGTGAAAGGGGGGCTTAGTGGGTCAGGAGTAGGGGAGGGTAAAGACGGGGGACTGGATGGCGCAGGAGGTACAGAAGGTGATGCGGATGACGGGGGAGGAGGAGCAGGCGCCAGAGGCACTGGGGGAGGAGGAGGTCGGTAGAGTGGGGGTTCATCAGCAGGGTCAAAGGTGGAAGAATTGATGGGTGACTGTGAAGAGGGTTTACAGGCTAAAAGGACTTGAGAGGGAGCACAGGAGGAGCAGAGGGCGGGGTTCTGAGCCAAGAGGTGAAAAGCCTCGATGTAGGGGATCTCCTTCCATTTTTTTAGGCACTGGCAGTAGTTAAAGAGGTCTCGTAGAATGTTAGGATCTAGTGTGCCCTCAGGGGGCCATGTGTTTTGATTATCAAAAGGATAATAAGGCCAATCTTGTGTGCAGAATTTGGTGAGGAGTTTGGGCTCAATATCCGGCCTGAGTCCCCTAGGGAGGAGGAGGAAGCACCCATTCTGGTCTCTTAATGGGAATTTAGACAGAAATCGGACAGAGATTTAGTGATAAGACAGATCCTTCGACCGGTTGGGAAAGGTGGGATCCTAGAGGGCGTCCCCAGTAGGTCACGTCAGTCCCGGCAGGTTCAGGTACGAACCAGGAGGAGAGAAGGGAGGTGTGGGTCGTCACTCAGACCTCCATTTCTCTAGGGCAAAAGCCCGGTGCCTGAAGGAACCTAGCGCCAGGATTTTCTGGTCGGGTCCCGGACCCGGGAAGTGGAGAGAAGAGAGTGGTGGACAGGAGGATGAAGGAGAGAACAGAATGGGGCTTTTAACCTCCAAAAATGAAAGTAAAAGTTTACCAGGGCTTTGGAACCTGTTATAGTTTGGGAATTTATGGTGGTCGTGAAGACCATGGTGGGGTGGGGTATGGGCGTTAGGGGCCACTGGACAGTCACGGCTAGGCTCCCTGTAGTAGCCTGAAAAAGGGCTGGTGCCCTTTAGGAAAGGGGGCTTACCTAATGATGAGCCGGTGGTGAGTGGAAGGATCCAGCGCCAAAAAGAATGGACGAGGGTGGACGGTCAGTGGTGAGCGGTGGAAGGGAGGCCGGTCCTGGCGGGACGGAGTTCCCGAGGGGCGACTTGGAAAGTGCTGCCACTGCGATTCGAAAAGTGTTACCGCTCGAGGGAGCCCTGAGGGGCGACTTGGAAGGTGTTGCCGCTGCGATCCGAAAAGTGTCACCGCTCGAGAGAAGCTCCATCCCGGGTTTCGGCACCAGTTGACGATCCACCGGAGAGGGCTCGTTTATTAGGCGGCACACACACACACATATATAGGGCTTTTAGGGAAGGCTGATTGGCTTAAAATACAATCCCTACTTAGAGGGCAACCAGCGCCATGATGGGGTGTGGCCGAGAAGGACTTACATGATCAGGGTGTGATCCCTCGGGGCATTTGGGTTCTTACATTCCTCGGTGTGATCCCTTGGGGCATTTGGGTTCTTACAACCTCCCTTTCTCCTTGTTTGAAAAAATTTAAAAGAGCATAACAGAAAATGGCTTACATAGTACTTTTACTAAGGAATACTTAGAATCAATTGCTAATGGGTATAATATGACCCCTTGGGATTGGAAAACACTTGGAAAAAACTGTTTTAACTCCTGCTCAATATACTGTATGGCTACAAGAATATCAGGAAGCCTTAAACGCTATTTCACTTGAAAATTTACAAAATGAGGTTCAAATTAGCATAGACATGTTACTTGACCAAACAACTAGAGCAGCCATAAAGGCTTGGAACAAAATTCCTGAAACAAAATCTAAACTTCAACCTCTTCCTTCCCCTGATGCATTTTGTATACAAAGATTAGATAAGACCTGGCCACTGTTGACACTATCTGTTGAACAAAAATTAATTACAGATTTGGGGGCTGATGTTACCATAATTGCTAAAAAGGATTGGACTCCATTATGGAAAATAACTTCTTCACCAGTTACACTTACTGGATTAGGTGGGTTCAAAATCCCTTATCAAAGTAAATCCTTTGTTGTGTACTGGCCCCAAGAGACAAACTGCCTCCATTATGCTTTATGTTCCAGATCTCCCTTGAGCTCTATGGAGCTAAGACCTCCCTGCTCAATGGGGTGTTTATATTGGGACATCTCTTTCAAAATTTATCATAATGGCCATGGCCACAGTCCCACCAGTCAAATTACAATGGACCCCTAGTCCTCCAGTTTGGGTGGAGCAGTGGCCTCTTAAAGGGGAGAAATTAAATACAGCTACTTTACTTGTTAAACGACAGTTACAAATGGGACATTTAGAGCCATTGCATAGTCCCTGGAATACTCCCACTAAATCTTTTGCCACTGTTAGACTGGGACCCACTGAGCCTTATATAGATTTTATTAATCGTCTTCAAGATGCTATAACTAGGGCCGGCCCGTGGCTCACTCGGGAGAGTGCGGTGCTGATAACACCAAGGCCCCGGGTTCGGATCCCATATATGGATGGCCGGTTCGCTCACTGGCTGAGTGTGGTGCTGACAACACCAAGTCAAGGGTTAAGATCCCCTTACCGGTCATCTTTAAAAAAAAAAAAAAAAAAAAAAAAAAAAAGATGCTATAACTAGACAAATTGACAATGCTCATGAAAATCCAGAACTGCTATCACAAGTTTATTTACATTTAATCAAACAAGTTAATAATGCTGGTTTACAAGTAGCTCCAGATAAAATTCAAAAAAAGGAGCCTTGGAAATACCTTGTTTTTTTGATTACTCAGAGAAGTATACAGCCACAAAATACATCTTTCCATATCCAGGAGCCTTTTACTCTAAATGGCTTACAAAAATTACTTGGCCACATTAACTGGCTTCGTCCTTCTATGGCATTTCTACTTACCAGTTACATTTGTTTAATACCCTGATCTGTCCTCCCCTCGTTACTTATCTGAAGAAGCAAAATTAGAATTAAAACAGATTGAATCCTTTTTACATTCCAGACAATTAACAGGTATTGTTAAATCTCAAGTCATTCATTTCATTATTTTGAATACCCCACATATTCCCACAGGTTTGCTTTGCCAATTTCTTCCTCAAATAGGAGTCATTGAATGGATTTTCTTACCCCATCAACAGAAAAGGAAATTATATACTAAATCAGAACAATGTATTCATTTACTCACTAGGGGAAGGCACCATTGTCAAGTACTTACTGCATATGATCCTGATATTATTAATCCTGGTCTTTCTAAAACTGATTTTTACACTGCCGTTGAACAAACAGAGTCTTTACAGATAACTATGGCTGATTTTGTTGGTACGATACAATTCTCATTACCCCATGATAAAATCCTACAAGGACTCCAAATACTGCCCATACAATTAAAATCCTGTTTATCCCCTATTCCCCTCTCTCAAGCGCTAATTGTGTTTATCGACAGTTCTGGCAAATCAGGAAAGGGGTCCATAACATGGCAGGAACAGGGAATCTGGAAACATTTTGTTACGATCCATCATAAGTCCACTCAAAGGGCTGAATTGGCAGCTGCCATTGGCAGCTGCTTTACATTTTTACAATCAGCCACTTAGTTTAGTAGCTGACTCTGCCTACATAGTTGGAGTCTTACAGGTAATTCAAGATGCATCCATCCATGAGGGAAATGATTTTCTTTTATTTGAAATGTTTTGACATTTACAAAAACTTATTCAAAAAAGACATCATCCTTTCTATGTAACTCACATGCATTCTCATTCTGGACTTTCTGGCCCTTTATCAATTGGAAATGATATGGCTGATCACTTGGTTATGTATAATAATGTTTTACAGAAAGCTATTGATTCTCATCAGTTTTATCATCAGGGTGCACAAGCTTTGGCCAACATGCATCAGACCTCTTACAGGTAAGCTCAAGATATTGTTTGTGCTTTTCCCGATTGTCAGAGGTTTTCTACATCTAATTCCCCTGGAGGAGTTAATCCTCGAGAAATAAAAGGTAATGAAATTTGGCAAATGAAAGTCACTCATCATTCCATTTTCGGACGTCTTAAGCAGTTACATGTTACTGTTGATTACTCTGTTACATGTTACTTACTCTGCTCTTATTCATGCCACTGCCCAAACAGGAGAAACTGCTAAACATTTTTTTAAAAACATTGTCTTTCTGCCTTTGCTGCCATGGGGATTCCAAATCAAATTAAGACAGATAATGCACCAGCATACACCTCCAAAGTCTTTCAAGTATTCTGTGACAACTGGAACATTAAACATGTCATAGGAATCTCATTTAACCCCACTGGCCAGGCAATTGTTAAAAGAGCTAATGGCCTTCTTAAATCTCAAATAAGTAAACAAAGGAGGGGTAATATAGATATAGGACTAGCCTCTCATGAACAGGTCTTTTAAGCTTTGTTTACACTAAATTTTTTAAACTGTAACTCCCAAAAATTAATGGCCACAGAACGACACTTTATACCTCCTAAAAAGAGACTTAGACCCTTGGTTTTATTCCACCACCTGCAGATGGGACCACAATTGTTGGGACCTGTCGAATTGTTAACATGGGGAAGAGGGTATGCGTCTGTTCTCTCACCCACAGGCCCACTATGGATTCCTGCTAAGGCTGTTAAACCTTATGTGGATCCCCAAACCAGACGAGGAATTGAACCTGATCCCAAAATCTCAATGCTTCACCATTACACCTCAATCCATCTCACTGGGGATGGTACACATCAGACCACCAGTAATGAAAATTATGACAACAAGCTCTAAATTGACCCAGGGCAAATTTAAAAACTTCGACAGTCAAATAGCTTTCAATAGCTCAGCCCTTAAGTTCAGTAACTCATTTGAAAAACAAAACTAAACTAAAATCTACCTCTTTAACTAGATGGTCTCAAATTTTCTGGCATCCAGCTGTTTATCTCAACAGACTTCTAAATTTTCTTCTACGTTCATCTATGTTTTTCTTCACAAAATCCTCTGGTAAAATTCTATGCCATTTAAAAAAAAAGAATAGAAAACTTTCTCTGCATCTTCTTGAAAAGGCTTGCATACTTTGCTTTACAATGTAAATTTGTTACCTTGCTTTCTTTAAGGCAGGGTGTGGCCTCACCAATAAGTCTTTTTAAAAAACAGTCTAAACCTGACTGTCCTTTTTACTAGTGAGCTTTTTTTTACATCTTGAACAAAACCTGTAAGATCCTTGTTTGTTCTTGTTGTTTATGTCTGCATATATGCGTATGTAACCTGTATGTTATGTCTATATGTTCATGTCTATATGTGTAATTGTGTCATCTGCAAGGTACCAAATTGGCTTATAATGTGTGCTCATTAAATAAATAAGTATACTTTTCAAGTTCACGTGACTTAAATTTTCTAAAGTTTGATAAATATATATTCAAAATTTGATTTAAACCTTTTACCTAAATTTGTCTCTAGGTCAATATGTCTCCTTGTTATCTCAGCTCTGCCTCCTGGCCATGCTGGGAGAAGCAATATCTTTTAGACATTATCTTTGTAAATACTTCCCACTGTCTTAAGCTCCACATGGCTCCAAATGCCACGTGGAAACCTGGGACCCAAAATGGCTAGTGAAAGGAGACCTATGCCCAATATCACATAGGCCCTAGTTAACATTAACTGATAAGGGTATAAATCTAATACACCAAGTTTTTGGCTGGGAAACCATAAATATGTATTTGGTAAAAACAGCTAAAACTCAAACTGGGCTTTGTATAATTTGCTCTGATAAATGGACGCCTATTTACTAACCTGAATGTATAAAAGCGTTCTTATCTACACACATCGCTGACTGGGTTTACTAATCAAACAGGATTACTAGAGGTCTTTTCACTTGACTGCTCTTAATGCAAAATTGTGAAAGGTTTTCTTTGTCCCTTAGATAACTGGTTTAAGAAACTTATTTCATGATAATTTCTTGTGCTCTTTGCCTTTGAAACCCTCTGTCACTTTGGTTTTACTTTTTGTAATAATTTGTGATTTTATTCAACTAAGTGTTTTAAGTCTTTTGTTATTTGACAAAGCTTTTCAAAACTGAAAGCTCAACCTTTTGGTTTAAACTAACTTTGAAGAGTTCCAAGGGCCCTGGAGCTTCTCAAAGGATATATAAAAAATGTATCAAACTAATTGGCTTATTTAATAAATTAGACTATATGGGACAGTATTATTAGTACTGAAGGTGTTACGGATATGTGTTCCAAAATCTCGTAAGGTTCTTAAATATCTGTGTCTTGATATAAATGCTATCAGTCATAATCTTGGTTTAATTATATATATATACTTTTTTGTCTTTTTGTGACCGGTAAAGGGATCGCAACCCTTGGCTTGGCGTCGCCTGCACTGTGCTCAGCCAGTGAGCCCACCGGCCATTCCTATATAGGATCTGAACCCATGGCGGGAGCGCCGCTGCGCTCCCAAGCGCTGCACTCTCCCAAGTGCGCCACGAGGCCAGCCCTATAATTTTAAAATGTTATGTTTTCAAATACTTCATGAAAAAACTCTAATATGTACAGTTTCCTGATAAACTTTAAAGTTCCAAAATTCTAATGAAGAAACTGATGGGTTTGTGAAATTGTTCACGAAGGTCAAAACAACAAAAGTTAATTAGTGAGCTGATTAAAAAGAATTATGGGTTTTTACAATTTTCTTATTTTGCAACACTGCTGGTTCTCTTAATTTTTTGTTTTCCAAATTAAAAAAAACCTCTCTCTCTCTTAAGCTATTTATAACTAACAACAGTTTGGTAAAATATCATTTAAAACAGAGATAAATGTATGTTTTCTCCCTATTTGATCCCCCCCCCGAATTTAATAACTTTAAGTATCCTTATGATTATTATGGCAATGTGGCTATTTTTATAAATTCAATGAAAATTAACTCTCTCTTTATAACAGGATATAATTTAAAACTTTGGATATAAGATAGCATGTCTCACTTCTAAGTTGCTGACCCCTCTTTCATGTTGCCTTAATTTGGCCTAACTGCTGCTTCATCCTGCTGTTCATCTTTCCCTGCAACGTGGGACAGATCACCACCTGGTAAAGGGCCTTTCCAGCAGAGTGGGATTTATACAAAAAAAAGTACGACCTTTTCAATCAAGATATTGATCATCAGTGCTTTTATGAGGTGATTATGAGGAATGCCTTGATCATAAAGGGGGAAATAACATCTTCTCTACAAAGGCAGTTCTCTAAATTTTCCTGGCCTTAAAGAGGGTGCTTGTAACTTGGATGAGACATCCTATTTCTAAACAAAAGACTTGCAATTGATCAGAAATTTTACAAAAGACTAGATGCTTTAAAAACAGTAATGTTCTGGACAGGTGAACATTAACAAACTCTCTGGACTCAGAATCAACTATTATACAGAGCAGAATCCCATTCTAGAGTTTCAACAATTGGTAATTACACCCAATTCACAGCACCTGGAATGACGCAAATGCAGCCAGAGACGATGACATCATCAGTCCTCACCTGAAGTAAATTAAAATGACTTGCCATGCTAAATGACACTAACTTTGCTTTAACAAAATGCTTTTTGTCTTAACTGTAAAAACCTGATCTATAGCTTTTGTTTTTTCTTTTAAATAAATAAAATGGGGGAGATGTGGAGTATACTATAAAGCAAATATACTTCACAGGGCTTAGTTTTCCAAAGCCTTGCAGTTTCAAATACTGACCTTGCAAAGGACAGGAAATTTTCCCCAGGCTATAGTCTCTGTTGTAAGATGAAGAATTGTAACACAGCAAGGTTGCTGGCTCAAAGACAGACAGGTTACTGACTGATATGTAAAGAAACTGAAAAATTGCTGTAAGAACAGAATGTTTGCTAAAATCAAGCTTTTGTTAGTGGATCGACTTAATTGCATTATAGAATGTCACCTTATTTTTCGTACTGAATGTTACCAGCTTCTATTGTTAAACTTGTTAAACTATACTTAGAAAAAACCCCACCTGTGTTCTCTCCCTGTAACTTCCTGGTCTGGAGAATAAATGTGGGAAAAGAACCCCAATTCAGGGTTAATTTCCCAAATGGAACGAATGCCTCCCTCTTGAGGGTTCCAGGAGATTAACCCCTTTTCAGGGCTTCTCACTGCTTGGAAGAGATGGGCTTTGAGTAATCTTTGGTGGCTCCATCACCCAGGGGAAAAGAGATGACAAATCCGTGGGAGGCAAAGCAACATCCTGGCAAGACGTTGGACTTGCCAGCCTCTGAAACTGTAAGCAATAAAATTTCATTTTCTTATAAATCACCCAGTTCTGGGTATTTTGTTATAAGCAATAGACACAGACTAATTACAAGCCTCAAGAGGGCAGGGGTGCATAGGCTTTGTACCCCACTGTGTCCTCAGCATAAATGCAGCCTGACCCATAATAGACTCTCAGTAAATACCTGTTGAGTGAATCAATTCAATTCCAGAGCTTGTTTAGTTCCCCTGTGAAGTGAGGGACCCGACAGAGGATGTCTGGAGAAGAGGAGCTGCTGCAGGTCCCTTGGCACTGCTGCCGGGCACCTGCTCTGAAGGCTCACTGCAGGATAAGTCGGACAACTCCAGCTTCACAACTCACTTTCGAGCAACCCCTGGCAGCTAAAAGCTTTCATCTACAGGCATGGCAATGGTTCTTATGGCACCAGCTTCCTTTTCCCACTCCTGATGCCACAGGAACCACTGATCCAAATGGCAGTTCTGTATTCATCACATTAACCACAAAAAGTTAGAAGTACAGCCAAACTTCTCTTTTCCCTCAACTCTTTGTGGACGGAGGAAGCTGCTGAATGAGGCAGGAACACTAGACTGGGGTCCAAAATATTGTCAGAGCTAAGACTGTCAGAAATTTCCTCATAACGTAAGGACATATGTGTACCAACTAGTGGCTTCCAGGCCAGCTAGTTTTTAAAAACTACTAGTGACTTCAGGCAGGGAGTAGGCTTTCCAGTGGCCCTCAGTTCCACCACTGCCCATTGTGCCCTGCCAGGAGGCTTCACCCAGCAGTGCCCGTACTGAAAGCACAGCTGGCTGGCAAACACAGTCCATCACCTCATATTCAGTGAAGCCCACCTCATTGCCCACCTTTCTCTTTCCATTCTGTACCCAGTCTCCCCAGAGCAGCCTCTTCTCAACCATTCAATCCAAATCACCTGGGTGCCTATTAACAGCACAGCTTTCTAGGCCTGCCCCAGAGCAAAGGTCTAGTGTATCTCGGGGGTGGGCCTGGGATCTGCATTTACACCAATTTTTTATTCACATTGAATTTTGGAAATCGCTTTTATAAAAGCATTAAAGTCTGGATGATATAAGTCTTGCATACTTATTGAAGTGATAAAAAGAGCTAGGCATGTTTGAAAATCAAGACACACTTCAATACAATTTCATTTATTTAACCATTTAACTTAAATCTAGAATACAGGTATTAACTTCATATACACTTAACCTTAAAAACAGCCACTTGCTATTTTACATACAAAAGATTCAAAACAAAGTTCTTAATTTAGAGTGACATCATCTTCGCAGTCCAGTGCAAAGTAAAGGCAGGGAGGCAAGCTGAGGGCAGCAGAGACCTCGGACATCTACTCTGAAACCTCCGCACTCCTCAGCCCAGCCCTCCAGGCACAGTCACTGTATTTGGGCTTTTTTTTCTTTCTCAAAATTTTTCCGAAAATTTGTTTCTACGGGTTGAAATCCACTTTAGGACTAACTATTCTTTTTAAAAAGAATGAAATGAACAGGATTTGCCTCTGCTCAGAACATGAGGAGCAGTGAATCCACGTTTTCCTTATTGGCCTCGGGACTCAGCTGGATCAGAGGAGAGCCCAAGTCTATGAGCTGGAAGAGAGCAGAGAGGAGACGGTGAACACAGGCCGCAGCACGCTTCTCCAGTGCCAGAGACGCAGCTGCTGGGAGCCATCTCTTCCTGTGGCTCAGCGCCATGAAAACAACGCAATAAAACTGGTTCAGATACACTGAAAAGAAGTCGGCAGGAAAAAGGATACGTGCTGAAGAGCTCTGCGCCCCCCCGCCCCATGCTCCGGCACAATGCATTAGCACTGGGCCCTGGGAAGGTGCAGACTCAGTCCTGCCCCCCATGAGCTCATGTGGTCCCGGGCATTATGCCTCTGCAGTGATGGGTGATCTTTGAGAAGCTCAGGCCACCAGAGGTGAGTCACGCACTGAGACAAGTAGCCCTTAGAAGCCTCAGTGGCCACTCTCAAAAGTCACTGTGATGTGGAACAACCCAAAACCAAGAACACCCAGGCTGGAATCAGTACAAACCACCCGCCACTTCTTACCTGTCCCACTACCTGGGAAGGTTTTGACGCAGTGTTTTTATTCATGTCTGGAGTGTTTATCATGAGGTCAATCAAAGGACTGCTCTCAGAGCCCAAAGCCGCACTTGCTTCAGGGGTACTGCAGAAGTCGATGAGAGGGAGGTCAACGAGGGGTTTGCTTTCAGCTTCTGGAATGACGGTAAGTTGATCCATCTTGATATCTATAAGAAGAGCCTAGATAAAAACACAGGATTGAAAGGAGATTCTGGTATCTTTTTGTCAACAACCTGGCGAAACGTACACTTTGCTCATGTCTATGTGCACTAACAGTTGGGAAACCCAAGGAGGGAGGGCTGGAACAGGCCCTTGGTGGGAGGAAGCTCTGTCTGTGGTGTGCAGTTACTGACCGAGCCCTCTCCTCTACGGTTGCTGACTCCTCCCCATCCACACACCTCCTACCAACAGCCAACACAGAGCTCCTGCCCCTGCTTCCAAGTTCCTGTCCTTTGACCCGTGACCCTCTCCTTTGCCAAATACAGAGGCCTCTAGAGGCCCAGAAGTCCAGACTGCCTCTCCTTGGGTCAGCTGGAACTGGAGGCCCTGGGGCAGCAGGATGAAGTACATGGGGACCTCTGCAGCCACTGTCCCCAGGTTACTCCACAGCTTCCAGAGCAGTCTCCAGTAATCTTGGATAACACGAGTAAAGAAAGAGGTCTGTTTCTGCGTACCTCTCCAGGGGGTGTCTCTTCCCTTGGAACTGCCCCACCCAGAGCTGCTTCTGGGGCGATGCTCTTTGAACAAGTGATATCACTCTTTTCTGGAGAAAATTTCAGCGCCTGTGGCACAGCAGATGGAGGAGAAAAGCTTCCGTCTGGTGACAAGTCGGCCTGTCTGGAATCAACCTTTCTGTTGCTCTCCCTTGTTGGTTCAGTTCTGCGGGAGGAGAAAAAATCTTGTAAGTAAATTTCTCTAATGTGCATTCATTTGGGAAACAGGGCATTTTTGGAGAAGTGTCCCATGGTGGAGAGCGTCCCAGCTCTGCTGCCAGCTTGTCAGCGATAGCCACCTCACCATGAGGACCTCACCTTTCATGTACGAAAGGACTGAGTGCTTTCTGCAGTTCCTTTCAGCTCAAAAATTTTATCTGATAGCAACACATGCCTATTTTATCCCTTTCCTTTAAAGTTATTAAATAAGAGAAAAGGAGCTTGTGCATTATTACATGAAAAGGAGCGATGACCACGTGCAGGAGTCCCCCTCCACGTGCTGAGGTGAGGAACATGGCCTGCCCCACCTGCTGTGAGCACCCGGGCAGGTCTGAGTCCCTGGTGGCGCGCTGGTGTGGCGCCAGCCTTCCGCTCCGTAGCACGCCTCACAGGAGCAGACGCTCCCTTCCTGTCTGTGCTTCCCAGGCTTCAAGTCAAGGAAGCTGGGGACCAATACTATATTCTACTTAGGGGATAGCTCGAGTAACACTTCGTGTGCCGGGGCTCATTCTCAGCTGTGGGGACAGCAAACACAGAAGGTCCTGACTGAAGGTCCCAGCTCTCAGGGAGCGTCCCCGCTAGGTGAGGAGGCAGAAGTGGTCAAGCAGACAGACGCACACACCACGTTCAGGTGGCGACGAGGTGAAAACTGTTCTGAAGAAGCCCAGCACTGGGGAAAGGAGGCCAGGGATAGGGTGGAGGCGGGGCTACTCTACATAGGGTTTTCCAGAAAGGTCTCTGAGGTTGCTTGCTGGACATGAGTTCAATTACAAGGAGGCGGCAGCTCACCCAGGACTGGGGGGTGGCCCGTTCCAGCAGGGATATCAGCAAAGACAGGCATGTGGGTGACACGATGGGAGGCAATGAGAATAGGAGATGAGGCAGGACAGGGAGGTGGGAAACTTGAGTATTGTCACCCGACGGAGACCCCAGAAGGCAAGGTTGAGGGACTCTCCCAGGTCCCAGCTGCAAGAACAGCACGTGATCTAAGAGCTCGTGATAGAAACACATCCTACCGTGCAGCTTTGACCACAGGGCGGCCCTCATCTAAGCAGATGGTATAACCAGGGCATGGCCCTCTCCAGTTTGCCCAGCCCGCCAGCCTAAAGCAGGATTTGATGTTAGGTGGGAAACATGACAAGGGACGAGTGTTGCCTCCCTTTCAGTGAACCTCCGACAGGAGAGCGCAGGCAAGCGCCCGTCCTGCTGCTGAGCAGGGGTGATCAACATTGCTTCCTGACAACTGACCATGCAGCCTGTCCAGCACAGGGGTATTTTTGAAGCTGTATGAATTGGAGACAAACCCACTGCAACCTTTATCTCTTACCTCACTACAGATTTTTTCCGGGGCTCAGAAGAAAGTCGCCGAGCGGGCACACATAGGGAAGAGGCCACAACCCTGGGCATGGTTTTGGGGGTCATCAGTGGAAAGTTGGAGAGGCGCCGGCTGGCAGGCGTGAGCAAGGCCGAGGCACATTTCCCACTCACGGGGGTCCTCATGCTGCCTGACAGGCTTTGCAAAGCTGGCCCTGATGACTGTCTCACAGGAGTGCCACAGACAGTGGCCCTGGCAAAGACAAAATCAGAATGTTAAGCAGACATGATCTAAAAGAACCAAATCTAGTTACTCAGCCAATGTGCTGATGCAGGACTAAGTACTATACTTCAACAAAAAGGTTCCAGCCAGCGAAGCCTGTGTGAGCCCTGCCCTCTGAGAGGGTGCCTCCCGTGTGGCAGGACTCGGAGCGGCTGTCCCCCCACCAGTGTTCCACGGCGGGTTCGCCTCAGGCTCCTCAGGGGGAGACACACTTCAGGGGAGGTTCAGGAGAGATTTAAAAAATCATCTTTTGATGGAACTGTAAACATTTCCACAAGGAAGTCAGACCCATGTCAGAGTCTGCTGGGCAAGTGAATGGACCATGCCAGTCCAGGCCAAGATTGCTGCATGACACTGTGCAGAAGTCTCAGAAATCTTAAGTCTGTAGTAGATATAAAAGTAGCTGGCACACCTCAGGAGTTCAGTCTGCACCAAAGAGACTGACACTAAGGCCAGATACGCCTGAGGAGGCACGCAAAGCCAGCCGAGCATCAGTTCCTCCCCCTCCTACAGGAACGTAAAAAGAAAGGAAGCAGACCGATGTCCATTACCTCCCAACTGATGTGCACGACTGTGGCCTTTGTGCCCTGGAGAACTTTGGTGTTGCAGTGTCTGGGGATTCCCCTAGGATCAAGAGAGGAAGTATGCACAGTCAATCAAGAGGGATCAAGTGGGAGATCCATCGTTTGGAGATCTTCACCAAATGGGCAATTCTCCCCTACATGTCTCCACTTTCCCAACTTGCGGTGCAGATGGCATTAGAAAGCACAGACAGAGCGTGAGAGGACACCTGGGGATCCCATGGAGGCAGAAGAGAGAGCCCTCTCGACTCTTCTGTTCTCACCCTGCTTATCCCCAACCAGGAACAGAGCCCAACTTTCCAGAAGGCTCACTCTGAGTAAAGTCTACTGTCAGCTACTGAACCTGCTATACACCTGCCCACAGAAATGACACTGAACATGGTCAGATTCCCAGGCAAGCCCAACAAAGCCCATAAATGACTTAATTTTCCCGAACCATGACATTACCAGGATAATGATACATTACATCACCTAAGTGCTGCTTTGTAGTTGACAGAGCAGTTCTACAGGTGTGATCTCATCTGATCTTCACAAGAGGAGGGCAAAGGATTCACCAGTCACTGAGCCAAGGCCCAACACAGGCCCCAGATGTCCAGTCTCACCACTGTCCCCACAACAATGCTGGCTCTGCACGAACCAGCTCACCAAGAAGCTTGTCCCAATATGAGCTTGAGTATCAGCCACATGTACCCTGAGGCCCCCAAAGCCTCAGGTACTAGGACCTACATGCAACATCTTGCTATGTCTCGGGAGCCACAGTCAAAGTGGCTGTCCCCAGAGCGCTTTACCTCAGCCACTGAAGGGGAAGGGTGGGGCCTGGACCTGAGACCCCTTCTCAGCAGGTGCTCCCAGGATGCCAGGTGAGGGTCCCACCATTGCTCCTGCAGGTCTCCCCTCTCTCTGGCAACGGACCAGCTGCTCGGCTGGATTCCTCTCATCTTAAACAAATCAATACCTGTCCCTTCTACACTCCCACAAGCTCCTGTCCCATGTCCCTGCACCTCTTCAAAGCCAACTCTTCTCAAAAGAGCTGCCTGCATTGCTCATCTCCAGCTCCCATTCTTTCTAAAATGATCTCTATCAAAGTGATTCACACAGTTTTTTTTTTTTCTTAAAAAGATGACCAGTAAGGGGATCTTAACATTTGACTTGGTGTTGTCAGCACCACACTCTCCCAAGTAAGCTAACTGGCCATCCCTATATAGGGATCCGAACACATGGCCTTGGTGTTATCAGCACCACACTCTCCCGAGTGACCCACAGGCTGGCCCCCCACACACAGAGTTTTAAAAATTGAAGGCAGAAATCTTATGGGACCAAACAAGTCTCCTGCCACACCCACTCCTACCTCCAACTTGTTCTGTTATTTCTTATGGTTTTTACCTGCATATTTCTAAATCACATACTTATACTGCCACATCATTTTTCAAAAACTTTCCATGTTACAAGAGGTGAGAACCTGGCTCCCTTGTCCCCCACCCGCCCGCCCCCTGCAGTCCCCTGGCCTCAGCGTCCAGGACTGCAGATCCCCACAGCTGAGTCCACAGTGCTCCCACCCTTTCCCCAACCTCCGTGGGGTTGTTTTTGGTGGAGGGGTCTTGTGACTAAGTCATCCTGTAACTTCCGCCTTTGGGCAGCTACACCTCTGGGGTCACTGATCCCTGCCGTGTTCATGGAGGTCTCTTTCTGAAACTCGGAGAGTGGGCAGGCGGGGGCGGGCCCTCCCTCTCATGTCTCCTGCGCTGCCTTCCCTCTGTCATGCGCCCTCCTTCCTTTTCATTGTCTCCCCTTGTCTTAACATTCTTCAGCAGTTTCCAAAGGTGCATGGGAAGGTCACTATTTTTATGAAATTTTACAGGTGTGAATATCTCGATTCTACCCTCACCACTGAGTACAGAACCGCACGCTGAAAACCATTTCCTTCCTGGAGGTTGAAAATGCTGCTCCACTGTAGCTTCTAATGCTGCAGAGGCCAAGGGCAGAGCCGTTCTGAGTCTCAATCCTTTGTGTGGCCCCAGGCAGCACAGATCCACAACTAATAACATTATCTGTCACTGACTATTTTATAAATAATGCTGTTTGTCTCTGGAATATTTTAAGGAAGTGTGTATATGACAGGCTCCGTCACAGGACACCGTTCACACTGTCCCACGCTTCAAGTGCCTTCAGCCACTCTTCCACGGTGAAAGCTAGAGTCACAGTCAGCAAGCAGCTGCACAGCACATGACTGGTGCTCTTAGCCAGACACAAGCCTGCCACTATGCATCCGAGGTTCCTAACCATGTGGTCACTCCCCTGCGGCCTCTTTCAGCCAGTACTGAGTTTGTGGGAAGAGCTCTGACCCACGAGGAACGATAGCAGGTGGGCCCTGTCCCTGACGCTGCCAAGAAGGGAGGAACAACCTGCTGAAGGCAAGATGCAGATCTGAGGGGCCTGAGGAGCCATCAAGGACAGTCTAGGAGAGGAAAAGCCAGCAGGCAGCCAGGAGGACTGACCCTCCACCACTGCACAAACGTAGTTAGAAGGCCTGTGGCCAGGGCTTGGCATGGCTCCAGCATGTGGAAGCAGCAGCAAACACTCCTGGACAGAGATGCCCTGAACCCAACGCAGCAGAGCTCCCATGGCCACCAACAACTCTGCCCTCTGCTGTTGAAACCTAAGTTTGTCACTTCTCTGAGCTCAGCTACCTGCCGGGCCCCTCCAACTGCAGCCCAGGAAGCATCTCACTGACCCCACGTCTGTAGTGAGTTAGAAATCTTGATTCTTCTCTGATCAGAATAGGATTTTTAGGTAATGCATGAATGAGCCAAAAGGCTCTTGAGTAGGGGACAACAGTCCACAGATAAGGTTGGCAAAAGCCATCTAATCAATTCTAATCACTGTTTAGGGATGTGATTGTGTACTTTGTTTTAGGTTGCTGGTTTGATTCCGGCTTGAATGAATAACTACTGACTATCTAACCTACAGATTGTTCTTAAGATATGTTAAGGAAACTGCTTGAATGCTGTTTAAATAGGCTAAAGGGCGCACTCGGGAGAGCGCGGCTCTGGGAGCGCTGTGGTGCTCTCGCCGCGGGTTTGGATCCTATATAGGGATGGCTGGTGTGCTCACTGGCTGAGCGAGGTGTGGGAGACACCAAGCCAAGGGTTGCGATTCCCTTACTGGTCGCAAAAAGACAAAAAAAAAAAATAAATAAAATAAATATAAAAAATAAATAAGCTAAAGAAATCACTGTAGAAAGTATGTAGAAAAGAAAATGTTTACTAAGGACAAGCTGTTTGCTCGTGAATTAACCTAGCTTTTTACAAATTACATTCTGGAATGTCACATTGTTAATTTACTGCTGTTAAAAGTTTTACACTGCCTGTTTTTATGTCCTTCTTTGATGATTGAATCAACTGATTTTTCTTGTGAAACTTCCTTGTCTTGTCAATAAAAAGAAAGGCTGATTTTTAATCAGGGCTGCTCCCATGATGGGCGGCAGTCCCTCCAAGCCTCATTGGTGGTACTCTGAGTAAATTCTTTCTCTTTTTTCTGTCTCGGTTACACAGAGGAAAGTGTAACACACGTCCAGACTGGAGCCGGGGCCTCTGTCCTCAACTGCCTCCTCCAGTCCTCCCCTCACCGTGGGAGGCAGCACCCGGGTGCTCCTGACAGAGCCTCAGGGCACCTCGAGTCCCATGCATGCTGCAACATGGTATCCCAACGGAGCAGGTCATGCAGATCAGAGCCCCAATCGCCTTCTCTACACCACCACCCCATCTCTCACATGGGTCAGGGTACAGCCCACAGTGCTCTCCCTGCCCCCACACTTGCTCAGAGAGGGAGCTTCTGAAGGCCATGCCACTCCTGCTTAAAACCCTCCTGAGGATGTCCCCCTGCACTCAGAACAAGGCTCTAGGAGCTGGCCTCAGGCTGCCTTTGTCGTCACCTCTTTTTATTCTTCCCCTCGTTCACTAACCCAGCCCAGGTTGCTAGTTTTGGGTTAACAGCCTCGTTCCTCTTCTTCCCAGTAAGAAGGAGGATGCGGAATGAAGAAACACGTCCTAGCTGGATGTGGAGTGAAGGAGCGTGTCCTAGGGAAGTATGGTGACCAATGGGGCATAAATGGAAGTGACACGGACAACCTGCAGTAAAGGGTCCTTGAAAGGCAAGGATCTGCTCTTCTTCACCTACTCTGTCTTCCTGCTTGTGGGGTGAGGGCTGGAGCTGGTGCAGCCACACAGGCCACAAGACAGAGAAGCTACTCATGACAAAGCACGAAGGAGCAGCCTGGGTCCCTCACACCAAGGAGTGCCACACTGTCTCTGGAATGTCCACCTCGATGTTCATGTGAGAGGAAAGAAACATCTTGATTAAAACCTCTGTTGCTTTGGGCTTGTAGCAGAATCTGATCCCAACGACTATACCCACATTCCCACCACTCTCGCCTTCGTTCTGTGCCCAGAACCTGTTGAGCACCTTCCTGCCTGAGGACCTTTGCACTGGCCATCTCTGCCTGCCTCCTTCTCATGGTCAGACTGGCTCAGCGCCACTTCCTGGCCACCTCAGCCAAAGGGACCACTCTCTGACTTTCTCCCCTGCACATGCCAGTCATTACGACACCATTCTCTTTCATTTGCTTTGTTATACTAATGATCTGGAAGCATACCCGTTTGATAACGCCTTGTGCCTTTTCCTATAAAACAAATTCCATGAGAGCAGATCTGTCTTCTCATTACATCCCTCCTCCCTAAGAGTGCCTGCCACACAGAGGACACTCAACAGAATGGCCCATTCCTAGACACAGGAATGCAAAATGAGATTTTGGGGAATGCAAGGCCACCTATACTGGCCAGCAATGCTGCTAACCTCAAAATATTCAAGCCACCCAGAAAGCAGATCTACTGACAGAGGAGGCCAGAACTACCTTCTCACCTAAGTCAGCTCTGCACAACTTTTTGTCAACACAAATTTGTTAGGTCAATTCCCTGAACCTCTACCAAACACCCACCTACTACCTGTCAGACACCGAGCTGGGCTTTCTGCCTGAAGGCACCGTCACACTGCTCAGGCAGCCTCATGATCGGAGGAGTTCAGGAGGCTGTGGGAGCTGGAATCGGGAGGGAGAGGACCAGAGAGGAGCGAGCTACACAAGAGAAAGAGAACTCTGCGAGGGACCCTCGAGTCTCTGGCTGAATACTAAGCAGCACACATGTAGGGCAAGATGCCATAAAGTCAAGACAAGTGCAGCTGCTGGGAATGACCAGAGCTCACGCAAGGCCAGGAAACACTCACATTCCAACCTGCCAGGGCAGAGAGACCTGGTGGATGCACAAGACACTCAGTAGAGCTCGGAAAGCCACACATTAGCAGCAGGGCTAAACTATCCCAAGGGTCAAGGTTATTCTAGACCTGCCCCATTACAGCTTAAAGAGAAGCCTTGAAAGGATCAAGTTGATCCACAGTCTAATTGCCTGCCAAACCAAAACTCAATTCCTTAAGGAAAGACAACAAAATCCAAATATTCAAAAATATAAAGCTGACAATATCCAGCACCCAATAAAAAGTTATTAAACATGTAAAGAGGCAGGAAAATGTGACCATAACCAGGAAAAAAATTAGTCAATAGAAACAGACCCCAAAATGATAGGGAAACTGGAATGGAAAGAAACAGACTTTAAATTATAAATATGTTCAAGGATTTAAAGAAAAACCTAAGTACCACGAAGAGAAAAACAGAGAAACTATAATGTTAGAAATAAAAAATTAACTGGACAGAACAGACTTAACAGCAGATCAGATGCCACAGAAGAAAAGATGTATGAACCTGAAGACGTGGCAGCAGAAACCAGCCAAACCCAAGCACAAGAGCATAGGCTGAGAGACGATGGGAGGCCTCGACAACCCAAGCCAATGTCAAGGTGTCTGACACACGTGTGATGACAGCCTCGGGAAACACAGCAAACAGGAAAAACATCTCAGAAACTATGGCCAACTTTTTCCAGATCTGATGAAAAATATCCACCCACAGATCAAAGAAGCTCGAGAAACCCCATGCAGGACAAACACAAAAGAAAGCCACACCAAAATATGTAATAGTCAAATGCTGAAAATCACTATAAAGAGAAAACCTTAAAAGCAGCCAGAGAGCCATGCCATGTCACACGAATGTGAGCTGGGAGTGGGCATAGGACGAGCACGCACAGGACTGTCCTGCAGCACGGCACGTGGGCAGACAGCAAGCACACCTCTGAGTGCCGTCGGGGGAGAGCAAGCAAGAGACCACCAGTGCCACGAGTTACTCTTTAAACTGCCAAACATAATTTCCTCCATATTTTAAAAACACATTAAAATGTATCTACTACTTACCCATAGATAACTTGGGAATTGTAAGTTGGTTTGCAGGGCTAGGCATAACCTTCGTCTTGGAATTCAGACAGGAATCTCGCCTTCTTATGCTCCCAGTTTTATTCCATTGAGAAGATTCTGACAAAATGGCAGTACAGTCCAGCCTCGGGCCTCCACTTCCCGGAGTTTGGGGTTGCAGGCGAAGAGCTGTGGTTGGCACCCTGGCTCGCTCCACTGTACACTCAGCGGCAGCGGCCCACTTGGTTTGGCTGCAGGACGCACCTGCAGGGTCGGCCGGCAGGGACTGCCTCAGAGTGGTGGGGCCCGTCCTGCCTGACTTACTGATGTCTGGCAGAGGCCGGCAACTGTTTGCAGGAATACCTGCAAATTCATCTGATTTAGCTGGAAGAGGAGACACACAAATTCTGCTTATCACTCAAGCACTTATGTTATTTTTAAATTATAAAGCTATTTAACAAACACACAAAAAATACGTTATCTTTAGCCTGTCTTTTTTTTTTTTTTTTTTAGCCTGTCTACTTTAAACATATGACATATGTACAATACTCTGTATGTCCATCAGGCAATATCATCAAACACAGGACACCCCGCTGCTTGTGGCTCGGCTGAATGTATTCTAAGGTGCTGATTCTCAGCACAGTTACCAAAATATTTATAAGCAAACACAAATGCAGGCTCTCCTATCTTCCTTGACTATGTGGGCAGCAGAGATCACTCTAGCTGAGCAGCTGGAAGGGGACAGTCTAGTCACATGCCCCACCTGCCCAGTCAGGGAGAGAGGATGCAATCGTTACCAGTTGATTCCTTTAAATTACAAGAAGGAGATATACACTAATACATTTTTTCTGGTCATAAAAAGAGGAGAAGAGATTTCATATATTTTTACATTTCTGATGCTCCCTGATATTCAATAAAAAGAGTATGCTGTCTTCTTCAAAATAAATAAATAAATAAATTACAAGAAGGAGTCTTGGTCATATTAATCATAAGCACTATCTAAACTAGGGTAATAAATACTTAGCTACCAACATACCTGGTACACAAGTCAATCTGGTAAAAGATTCATAAAGAAAAGCCTTAGGGGCCGAGCCTGTGGCGCACTCGGGAGGGTGCTGCGCTGGGAGCGCGGCAACGCTCCCAGCAGCCGCGGGTTCGGATCCTATATAGGAATGGCCGGTGCACTCACTGGCTGAGTGCCGGTCACGAAAAAAGAAAAAAAAAAAGAAAAGCCTTAGGAGAATCGTGCCGTAGCTTCTATGTATACAGTGTGAAAGTTTACAAGGCTCCGTCCCACACATGCTCCTATCTGATCCCAGTGACTCTGCTGTGTGCAAGAGAGACACACACATACACCAGGAGCCCCGTGCAATTTCTGTCTCAGCAGAAACAGCAGTAAAAATGGTGCTGATGTCCTGAATCAATACAGCAAAACAGAGCTCATTACACCTAACGTAACAGTAAAGGGCGTGCATCTACTGCACACGCACTACATGTCATAGCCTTCTATGCCAGGCACTTTGCACAGTAGTCCCAGTGCTCACAGGGACACAAAAGTAGGTGTCATCACCTCAGTCTGTAAAGATAAGTACACAAACTTAGGTTCTCTTAACCACTGAGTGGCAGTCAGGATTCTAGACCAGATCAGTCTGATTTGAGTATTCATACATTTCACATTGTGTGAACAAAATCCACACCATGCTGCGCTGACTAGTCAGTGTCTATGCAGCAAATATAATTTAAAGAGGATTTCGTTTTTAGGAGCAGAAAAACAAATGCCTTTCCCTATAGCCTACTAGAGTTTCTCCCCTTTACCACTAGATGGCAGCCTTGGCTTGGTAAGACAAAACGTGGCGGGAATTTAAACAGGTTTGGGAGTGGAGATTTAAATAAACATCCAGAAGTTAGTTACAGGGGTCATGTGTCCTAAATTATCTGGAACGGTCCTATTTTAAAACCTGTGTCTGATGACATTAACATGAGATTGGTCTAAGCGTCTGTCTGCTCTCAGGCACTGGCGACACACTCACACACATGGACTGAAGCCACCCATCTGAGTGTGCCTCTCCTCCCTAAGGGAAGCACCCTGAGGGCAGGGGCCATGACACAGTCTCTTCCCTGCCCAGCATCCAGCCCCATCCACAGCACACAGCAAGCCCCCCAAGATGACCCACTGAGCCTAACTGGTTCTGTGAAGACGGCCCAGAGGAACAGAGAGCATTTCAGGCCTCCCTGGGCTACACATGGGTCTGAACACGAGATGCCTGCCACCTCACCTGTACTGACTGCTGGAGACGCACACACCCTGGACATCAGGCTCGAAACCAACCCTGAGGAAGAGGACTTCCTTGCAAGATTGCCAGTGCAGCCAGGTGGCTTTAACAGGGTCTTCTTCAGCCCCAACTGAGACAAAATGTTTAAAAACAAAATCAGCAAAGATTTCATTATCTACCCATTACTTACTTCTGCATAAGTGTGGTTTTTAAATAATTTTTAACAATTTAATAATAATCATCTTGAATTTAAAGAAGAAAGAAGTCAAGCAGTACTTCTCAAAGGGTAGACTTCAAACCCCTGCATGAGAATCCCGTGGGGGAGCTGGCTGAGGTGTAGATTTTGGGACTCCAAGCCAGACCCACTGAGTCAGCTGCTGTAGGCCCAGCTCCTGGCAATTTTAATAAGGACTGCCAGTGATTCATACACATAGCTCATTTTGACCACCAAAGCCAGAAAATAAATGGCAAAGATGTGGATGGGAATATCCGTGCTTGGGAAAAGCTGTTTTCAAAACATCGACACCCCACATTATCCATGCAAAGATCCCACAAGGGAAGCGGGGAGCGTCCTCACCATTACACAAGCTGATGCTCAGAGAGGCTGATTGGCTTTTCTCAACTGACATAGCTCCCAAGTGGCAGAGGCCAGCCCCCAAAACACACTGCCAGGCCTGTATTCTTCACAGGCATTTCGCCAAGCTGTCTCTCATGGACTATATTTTCAACTCTACTAACTTGACTTTAATCAAAAGGCACATCACTTGTATACAAAGCTGCCACCTTTTTCCCATCCATCACAGGTCATGGCCCCTGCAGACTTACCTTGTTTGGAACAGGGAGTGATCGCTTGCCTTGGACCAAGTGGCTTCCTCCAGCTGGGAAGCCGTCAGCATCCAGAGCAGTGCTGGCTTTGTCAGGGAGAACATCCCTGTGGGATCCCTTTTCATTTTGGATTTTCATCTTGGAAGGACTAGCTGGTATCTCTTTCTTGCGCTGAAAATTTTTAATTTGGAATGTGACAACTGTCTAGTCTTTAACAATGTACAGGGATACTAAGGCTTCGGTTTAGAGCGACCCCAGGCCCCATCTGTCTTTCTGACTGCTGCACACATTCCTCAACTCATCAACTAGATCGAAGAGAATACAGCAGTTCACTCCTTCCGCCAAATCACTATGGACAAAAGTGATGATGGACTTCACTTCCTCATTAAACACAGCTTAGGGCCAGCCCGTGGCTCACTTGGGAGAGTGTGGTGCTGATAACGCCGAGGCCACGGGTTCGGATCCCCTATAGGGATGGCAGATTAGCTCATGTGGGAGAGCGTGGTGCTGACAACACCAAGTCAAGGGTTAAGATCCCGTTACCGGTCATCTTTTTAAATATACACACACACACACACACACACACACACACACACACACACACACACACACACAAATATATGTATACATATATTTATGTGTGTGTGTGTGTGTGTGTGTGTGTGTGTATATATAAATAAAGACAGTGTAAAATAATACCAAGACAGATCATTAACAGGAGCGAGATCCTCTAAAGCTATCCCTCAGTCAGGATCCTTACTTAAGGATGATAATTAGGAAACTGGTTCTAGTTACACAAATTTTTAAATGCTGTACAGAAAGGACTCATTCATTAAATGGTTGTCCCTCCACCAGAGAAACTGCTCAATTGCAATAAATCTTCTTGGTCTAGTACTGAAAACCATTTTACTTGCCTGGCAGAGTCAAACGAAGAGTAAGTTCCCGACATATGTAGAGACAAGGGCATTCATGGAACTAACCCACGCTGACATAAATGACCCCCTTATAAGACAGAGTTAATAAGAGCCATGGAAGCCAGTAGTCATGAAGACACAGCAGTAACTTTTTTCCTTAACAGCATTTTAAAAATCAAGATACACTTCACATGACATAAAACTCACCACTTTAAAGTATACACTTCAGTGGTCTTTTGTATATTTGCTCTGTGTGCAACCATCACCACAGCTAACTTTAGAACGTTTTCATCCCCTTAACAGAAACCCCATACCCGTTAGCAGTCCCTCCCCAGCCCTAGGCAACCGCACGACCACTCCTTGTCTCTGTAATTTGCCTGTTATGGTCATTTCATATAAACTGAATCACACATGACCTTTTGTGTTTGGCTCCTTTCACTGAACGTGTTTTCAAGGGTCACCCGTGTAGCAGGCATCAGTACTGCATTTATTTTTACTGCCATATAGACTCCACTGTCTGGACGTACCACATTTTATTTTGGGTTGGTTCTACTTTAAAAGGCTGCTTTGAACATTTGTGCATAGGTTTATCTGTGCACATATGTTTTCGATTCTCTCAGGTAAACACCAAGGGTGGAGATGCCGGGTGCTATGGGAGCTGTACATTTAACCTCTGAGGGACAGCTGAGCTGCTCTTCACAGTGGTCACACTGATTTACATTCCCAGTAGCAATGCAGGAGGCCCCCATTTCTCCACATCCCCACCAACTCTTGTTTTTCGTTCTTTTACCGATGTCCTAGCAGTTATTTTTAAAGAACATTTTAAATAGGTGTTACAATCAAGTGGTCCAGTCGTTTCTAACGACGATCCTCACATGGGTGAGCATGTGCCTGTGAGTCACTCTGGAAGTGAATGACCTTTCTTGGAAAAACATGCAGGAAGTGGTGAGGCTTCCCAAGGGAGCTTAAATGCAGTGCAGCTGTGCAGATGACGTGTACAAGAACCAGCTCTCTGGACCCAGATGTCACCCAGGACCAGGAAATCAAAGGACATACTGTGATCCAGAATGGCCAGAATTATACCATAACTTCTCTGCCCTGAGTCCATGTGTGCTAATGCACAAATCCCTGCCATAAACCCACGTGCTTCACACACAAATCTTGGCCTTGAGTGTGGATGGATTTGTAGAAAGGAAAAAGGAATATCTAGGCCCTTGCTGGGGATTCTGCTTTTATCTAAGCCTCCAAACAACCCCACCAAAAGTCATTCTTCCTTTACTGTTGCCCAGGGCAGGCAGCAGAGCTGGGAAAGGGCAAAAGGGCACGCTGCAACCTGCCCCTCCCTGTCTCTCTGCCACCTCCCCTCTCCTGAGCAAGAGCCAGATCAGGCAAAGCTGAAAGTAAATCGTGGTCTGACATCCACCTTTCTCCTACCCTCTCCACCTTCCTCCAGCCTCCAGGACCTCAGTTGCCCAAAGCTGGCCAACTGTACCCCAAAGGCATATCTGCTAACTACCACTTCCCAGGACAGCGCATCTCTACTTGATGCCCAGGAAGAAAGCAATGGAAACTAAGTCACAGTCAAGGAGGATGACTAGTGGCTATCCCAGAGGAAGGGGACTTTATGGAAGAGGTTGCTTGTTAAAGCGAATGAAATCCCTATGGGTGGGATATCTGGTGTTATAACAAAACAAAAGGAACGATTTCAAACCAAATTTAGGAGGAGGTATTTTTTTTTTTTTTTTTGTCATTTTTGTGACCGGCCGCACCACGCTCAGCCAGTGAGCGCACCGGCCATCCTTATATAGGATCCGAACCCGCGGTGGGAGCACTGCTGTGGGAGCACTGCTGCGCTCCCAGCGCCACACTCTCCCGAGTGCGCCACGGGGTCGGGGTCGGCCCAGGAGGAGGTATTTTTAAGCCATTACAGCCCTGCCCAGGCCCACCCCCAAATCAGCTCCCCATCTGTGACTGCTTTTCACTGAGTTTTCATTCCTGTGCTTCCCCAAAGGATTTCCAGGATAGGACATAAACCCAGATGGCTAAGAGGCAAGGACTGTCTAGGTGCCCAGATAAATGTTCTGGTACATGGTTGTGCCTACCTTCTCCATGCCCGAGTGAATGTTTTTTGCTCTAACAGACGAAGCTCGGGGCAGCTGCAATTTGCTGGTGACCTTCTTCTGAGTCACTGCCTGATTTGGAGGGTGAGCAGTACTCACTGCCCCAGGCAAAGGATGAGAAGCATGCAGTGGCCCCTGTGTCTGGGCACAGCTGGCCTGGGCAGGAGCACCTGGAAGGGCCAAGGAGGAATCGGGAAGCAGGGCCTCACTGGGAGGGGGACAGACTCCCAGGAGCGGTGGCCCCATCAAGGGGCTGTCTGACAGGTAGTATGTCTCCCTTTTAAGTGATGTGGGGCTTTTCTTTATTTCCTTTTCTTTTTCAAAGAGGTTTATTTTTAATTTTGATTCCTGGATGAATCTTTCCACATCCTGGCTCCAAGGGTCTTCGGGCTCAACAGCATGGGCCGCTTGGTTTCTGCTGTTGCTTTCTATCTGTAAAGCCAATAAGTGAGCTTCTTTATACACTTCCACAAACTTTTCGCCAGTGAGAGGGCTCCAAGTAAAGTGACCTTCAGATGCTGGCAGAAGAGGTTGTTCGGGAATCTGATTACTTAATTCTAAGCTGGCAGCGATACATCTTTCTTTATGTCCAACAGGTCCAAAAAAGACTTCATCATCTTCATTTGCACTATTTTTAAAGAATTATTAATAATTAATAACACTGGCATTTAAATGAAGTGTGGTTATGCCTAAGGCAAGGGAAGAAAACTCATTTGTTTACCTTGAAGACGACAATGAAAGATCGAAGTCAAATTTTTCATCGACCAAAAGAAGAATGTCTGGGGAGAGAAAAGTCTACTGTTACTTTAGGGCTGGGGCTGATAAAAAGAAAAATATTACCAGTCTCTACAGCTATCAAAGCTATTATGAAATTTACCCCCTGAAGTATAACCCATCACTATTTAATTTAGGTATATTTTCATAGGGTGTTCTAGATTATCTTCATTTTTCTATTTACTTTGGAAAATTGCACCAGCCATTGTGTGTTTGCTAAACCCCACCCCAAAAGAATGTCCTTATTTTTAAGATATAATCCAAAATGCATTCACTGAATCATTCAAGTAGCTTTTCAAGAAGAGATAAGTCATTTTCAGGTATAGAACATTTTCAAAAGACCACCTGCCTCAACTCCCTTACAATTAACTTCCCCTTGAAATGCAAAATAAAACTGCACTGAGATATCATCTCACCCGTTAGACTAGCTATTATCAAAAAGACAGAGAATAACAAATGCTGGCAAGGCTGCAGAAAAGGTGAACTCCTCTACACTGTTGGTAGGACTGTAAATTAATACTGGAAAACAATGTGGAAGTTTCTCAAACAACTACAGATAGAACTACCATATGATCCAGCAATCCCACTTCTGGATATACATCCAAAGGAACAGAAATCATCATGTTGAAGGGATACTGCACTCCCATGTTCATTGCAGCTCTATTTACAATAGCCAAGATATGGAACCAACCTAAATGTCCACTGGCAAATGACTGGACAAGGAAAATGTGGTATATATACATAATGGAATACTACTCAGCTATAAAAAAAGAATGAACTTCTGCCATTCACAGCAACATGGATGAGCTTGGAGAAAATTATGTCAAGTGAAATAAGCCAGGCACAGAAAGAGAAATACCTCATGTCCTCACTCATAAGTGGGAGGAAAGAAAGAAAAACAAGGAAGGAAGGAAGGAAATACCGACCACAATAATACGTTGAACTTTCAGATGGAAAGAAAAGATTTAAGGTTACTAGAAGTGGGAAAAGGGGAGGGAAAAGGGGATTAGGGAGAAACTGGGTAATGGACACAAAGAATAATTACGGTCTGTAATGATGAACATGCTACTAACACTGATTTGCTCATCACATATTGTACACAAATACTGATAGTCAACTCTGTACCCCACAAATATGTATAATCAATTATGTTTCAATTAAAAAATAAATTTAAAAAAAGAATTAACTTCCTGTCTTTCAAGCTACAAAACACCTAATCATCTTTCAACAATGAATTCTGATATTATTCACATGCACAGCAGGGACACACTAAGTACTTGTTGACAGTCATTGCTTCTTGGAGTCTTTCCTGAATCCCCAGATAAAACTGCACTCTGCATCCCACCCCATCCTTATTTCTGTCACAGCTTTCACCAGCCCTATTTGCCCAATTCCCTCTAACAGACCACAGGCTCAAGGTCCGTGGTTCCCTCTTCTGGGGGCAACTGCTTCCTCCTCCAGTCCCTCCCTAGGTTCCTGTGGCACCTGAACCTGACCTCCACAATTGCTGTGTAAATGCCTCTCGACCCTCCTATGGCCCCAACTAGATTGTAAGCCTCTCCAAGATGGTAAATGTCTAACACTCCTCCACATTCCCCAATGTCCAGCTAAGGGCCTGGGAATTTAGCAAATATTTACTGAAATGCACTGAACTGATATTTCAATCTTGTAAAGTTTATACAGCACTTTCACAAATTATATATCATTTGATCTTGATAAACAATGCAGCATGCTTACTTACCAAAATCATAAAATTTGAAAACATACCAATATCCTAATTAGGTTCTAATTAATCAATTAAATGGTCCTAATTACCTAATTAGGAAAAGGGAGAAAGCACAAATGCACAAAAGAAATAAAAGAGAAATAATCATAGAGAGTGGGAATTAAAAGATTCAGAAGCTACTTTGCTTAACTCCATGCACATAAATCTAAGAACTTGGCTGAAATGGATAATTTTCTAGGAAAATATCATTTACTTTTTGTATTTAAATTATCCAGATTTAGTTATCTATAAAGCTGACTCCAGAAAAGAGAAAAATCTTAGTAATAGTTCAATTACCATAAAATAATTGGAGAAATTTATTAAAGCGCTATCCCCTTCAAAAAAGCAAAAGTCCCAGCTAGTTTCATAGGATAATTCTATAAAATCTTTAAAGGATATATCATTCTGCTCCAGAGAATAGAAAAAAATAAACTTTCCAACTTACTTCTATGAAGCAAGCATAATGATACCAAAAGCCTATAAAACTTGCTCAATAAAGACACCTACAGACCAGTCTCACATACATCAACATAAAAGTCCTAGACGAGAATATTAGCAAAAAGAATCCAGCAACACATTAAAATAATAATAGTATATTATGACCAAGCTCGCTTCACTTCAGGACTGTAAGACAGTATAATTTTACCATCTTACATAATGATTTATATAATCATTATATTACTAGACCTAAAGAAAAAAACATATGATTATCTCCGTATACAAGGGTACTTCAAAAAGTTCACAGAGAGATACATATTATCTTTCAATCCTATTTGTCCACTAACTTTTTGAAGTACCTTAGTATGTTGAAGAGACATGTGATAAAATGCTACATTCTGGATTTTAAAGGCTCTTAAATAACAAGCAGTAGATATATCTTACCATATAAGGAAATATCCATCTCAACCCAAAAGACAAAATTAGGTTCAATGAGATAACATCAGATGTGTTCTTTCTAAAGACAGGAGCAGATATACCTTGTCAGTCAGGATAGGCTAACTTATGCTGGAGTAAGGGTAACAAACAATCCCCAATGTTCAAGTGGCTTACGACAACAAAGCACACTTCTCACTCAACCCCTGTGTCTGCTGAGGGTAGGCCGGGGCCCTGCTCCATGGCATCCTCACACCAGGACCCAGGCTGGTGGAGCCTCTACCATCAGGAACACAGCTGGTCTCCAGGGCAGGAGGCAGGGGAAAGAGTACATTCCACACTGGCTCTTGAAGCCTTCTACCTGAGGGATACATATCACAGCATTCCCTTTTCACCAGCCCAGCAAGTCACCTGAGCCGAACCAAACTTCAAGTGGGCAGGGAATACAATTCTGTCACATACCTGGTAGAAAACAACGTAGAAATACAAACGAACAGCACCAATGATGACTACCTGCATGTAAAGTAACCCACAAGCCAGCATCAGGCTTGATGGAAAACTACAGAAGAGATTCCACTAAGGCCAGGGACATGGCAATGACACCTCCAAGCACCACGATTCTTATCATTGTTTTGGACACATTAACCACCACAATTAGACAAAAGAAAGAATGTGGAGGTAAAATTATCATGGAGTACAGATGCTATGGTGATAGCACAAGAAAAATATCAACAAAATCAACTGAAAACTACATCAGTAGTAAAGGATACAAGAATATGGCTGAGAACAAAATCATTACACAGCAATCAACAGCTTTCACATAAACCAAGAACAGTTAGAAGATATGACGGAAGAAAAGACCTCATTTACAATAGCAACAAAAAATACAAAATACCCGTGAACAAACCTAACAGGAAATGTGCAAGATAAATATTAAGAAAGCTTAGATCATAAAAGTAACAGATCAAATATAAATGGAAAGTGGGTTATTTGAAAAATGATAACGAGATAAACCACACAATCCTTTGGGGAAAAAAACCCCAAGAAACAATTAAGTTTGATCCACACCTCGTGCCACACCAGGAGAAATTCCAAATAAATCAAAGACTTAATTGAAAAAACAAATGAAACCCTAAAGGAACAAGAAGAAGCCACAGGGAAATTGCACCCAGGAGTGCGGGGGTCTAACTATGACATCAAATTGGAAGCCATAAAATAAGACATCAGTTGTCAAATACATAAAAGTTAGTAAAATCTCTGTGTGGCAGAAATCACAGTAAGCAAAGTTAAGAGAAATGAGAAGCGGTGAAAAGAATATTTGCAACTTTTTTTTTTTTTAAGTTTAAAAAGATGACCGATAAAGGGATCTTAACCCTTGACTTGGTGTTGTCAGCACCACGCTCTCCCACGTGAGCCAACTGGCCATCCCTATATAGGGATCCGAACCCATGGCCTTGGTGTTATCAGCACCACACTCTCCCAAGTGAGCCATGGGTCGGCCCTAATATTTGCAACTCTTATCACTAGGGGCTAACTCATGAGGAGTGCCTACAAATGGCTAAGGAAACAACTAACCATCTAATGGAAAACAGACAAAGGATATGAGCAGATGGAATTCACAGAAAACAAAACAAAATGTTCTTAAATATATGACAAAAAGTTCAGCCTCACTCAAAAATAAGAGTAATGAAAAATAAACTCACCCTAGGGCTGGCCTGTGGCTCACTCGGGAGAGTGCGGTGCTGATAACACCAAGGCCGCAGGGTTTGGATCCTATGTACGGATGGCTGGTTCGCTCACTGAGTGTGGTGCTGACAACACCAAGCCAAGGTTTAAGATCCCCTTACCAGCCATCGTTTTTTAAAAAAAAAAAGAAAAATAAACTTACCCGGAGATTCTACTTTTCACCTATCAGATTAGAAAAAACCAGAAAGTTTGAAAAAGTGGAGACAAGGCTGTGGGGAAAGACAGTTCCTGCACAGCTGCAGAAGGTGTCAAGTGTTACAGTTCTGCAGGGTGTGACTCAGCAGTACCTAACCAAACAAAAAATGCACGCACTCTTCAACCAGCAAATCCACTTCTGTGAATGTATCTCACAGACCTTCACAGATGCGCAAAATAATGTGTGTGCGCGGTTACTCGCTGCAGCATCACGTGTAACAGCCAAGACACTAAGCAAAAATGCAATGTTCACCCATAGCAGATGGATTACAGTACATCCCCATGATGAACACTACATAGGTTCAAATAAGAATAATAACACTCTTTCTATGTTGACATACAGTGATCATCAAGGCAAATTAAGTGCAAAAACCAAGACGCAGGACAGGGTACTACATGCTACATTAAGACGGGGAATCAGTCAACACTGTACACATGTTGGCTTGCACTTGCACAAATTATGTGTAGAAGGACACCCGAGAGACTGATGACATCGGTGGCCCTTGGAGGGGGCAAGTGGGTAACTGTGGGACAAAGAGGCAGACATTTTGCTTTTTACATGTCTGAACCTAGGAAGTCAATTTTATAGGTCACTTCCAGGAACTTCCAACTGTCTGATGTGGAAAAAAGACTCCTGTACCAGGAGTCAGGAAAGCAGTCTTCTACTCGAGGCTTTGCATCTGGTCCCAAGTGGCCCTGGGCTGGCTGACTTGCTTGTTCTGCAAACATGTGAGCACCCACAACAGGCCACATCCTCCACCAGGTGCCAGGCAGACTTGGGGTACATGGTGCCTGCCCTCAGACGTGCACCAGGCAGTGTGGTAAGGGGTTGATGTGGAGGCAGGAACACCTTGGAGAAAATAACAAAGCATGTGAGGAACTGACCAGAGGTCAGAGTGGCTGAAGAGAAGGAAAGGTAGGTCAGGTCAGATGTCAGAGGATTTGCAAGCCATGGCAAGGAGCTTTTATTTTATCCGAAATGCAATAGAAGGTCATTGAAGAGTTTTAAACAGAAGAGGGTTATAATCGAATTTGTGTGTTTAAAAGGGAACCTTGGCTGCCATGTAGAGAGTACATCAGAAAGGAAGCAGGCAATATCTACTGAAATTACAAATGCACATATCAGCCAAAGTAAAAAATAAGCAAGTAGGTACAGGTGAGATGATGTGTCTGAAATCAAGGTGGTGGCATTTGGATGGAGGTGGAAAGAGGAAGATAGATCCAAAATATATTTTGAAGGTGGAAATGACAGTAACTGGTGATTTGAATGAACATGGGAAGTTCTCAGCTTGGACAGCTGGGTGACGGAGGAGCCATGTACTTTGATGGGAAAGACAAAAAAGAACAGGTGAAGGATGGGGTGTGCAGGGGCATGCTGAGTTTGAGGTGGGATACATCCATGTGGAGATGCCAAATAGGCAGGTGAATATACAAGTCCAGAGCTCAGAGGAGAGATTGTGCTCAAGACAAAATGCGGGCATCCCAGGAAAGCAGATGGGATGTAAAGCTGAGGGAATGCTGATGGCCCCTAGGGCAAAGGCACAAAGAGAGCCTAGACCAGGTCCTAGGAAAGATCAGCTTCAGAAGATGGTAGAGGAGGAAGAGGAGCCTGCAAAGAGGCAGAGATACACCAGCTGGAGAGGCAGGAGGAAAACCAAGAGTGCCTCAGAAGCCAAGCAAGGCAAGTCTGCAGAAGGAGAGAAGGTCAAACGTAATTCAGAAGTTGATTGATTAATCGAGGACAGAAAAGTGACCAGAGATTTGGCAATATGGAAGTCACCAGGGACTGATGAGAGCAGCCTGAATGGAGTGATGAGGACAGAAGCTGGAATAGCAGGGGTGGAGTGAAGTGAAAAAAAATAGCAAAAGAAACAGAGAAAGCTCTTCAAGTTTGGCTCTGAACAAGGAACACAGCAAAGGAGAGGCAGCAGAGGAGATACACAGGGAACATACCTGTATGTCGATGATGAGCATAATCCAACAGACAGGAAGAAGTACTCAATGGAATACTACTCTGCCATAAAAAAGAATGAAATTCTGCCATTTGCAGCAACATGGATGAACTTAGAGAAAATTATGTTAACTGAAATAAGCCAGGCACAGAAAGAGAAATACTGCATGTCCTCAGTCATAAGTAGGAGCTAAAATAAAGAAAGAAAGGAAAGGAAAACAGAAAGAAAGAAAGAAAGAATGAATGAATCACAATAATACATTAAACTCTCAAAAAAAAGAGAACAGAACTGTGGTTATTAGAAGTGGGGGGGTTGGCAAGAAACTAGTTAAGGGTCATAAAGATTGATAACATTTTGTAAACATGAGTATATCAATTATCCTGATTTGATCACCACATACTGTACACATGTATTTATATTCGATTCTGTACCCCACAAATATATATAATCAATTATCTTTCAATAAAAAAATTGTCAAAAAAATGAAATAAATGAAAAAAAAAAAGGCCATGAAGGGAGGGCGACAGAAGGGAGAGCCCTCAAGAAGCAGCGATGGGGGTTCAGCAGGTACGTGGAAGGGACATATTTGAAAGGGAGGGTATAGCAGGCAGGAGGGGAGGGGTGCAGAAGCAAATGCCTTTTTAGATACAATGAAGAAGCAGTGATGATGCGCAAGGTCTCCACGACCGTTTCTGCAAACTAGAGGTGTCGAGGACACTTGGGTATCCAATCCACCTGCCTCACACGGGTGTTGTGAGGACCAAAGGATAAAAGGATGTCAAGAAGTTTTAAGAGAAAAAGAGGATGTGGCCTTGAACTCATTTTGTGAAGCTGTGCCCTCACCCTGATACACAAACCAGACAAGGACAGAAGGAGAAAGGAACGTTAGGGGCCAGGCTCACTCACTACCATGGTCTCAAAGATCCTAAGCAAGTCTTTGCAAACAGAAACTGCAACAAGCAAAAAAGAAGACATCAAATTCAGTTCAACAAACATTTGAGTACCCAGATGTCAGGTACTGTGCTCGCACTGGGGATACTAAATAAAGTGGATGAGAATCCCTGCTGTGATGGAATTTAAAATGGGTGGCGGGGAGGAGGGAAGAACGTGTGAGAGAAAACCAGAAATTAAAGACAGGTACCATGTGTTTGTTTCATGGGTGCAGAGCACAAGACGAGCACTGAATAAATAAGCGAATACTACATCCTCATAGAAACGTTAAACCCATCTCCATCTTTCCTGAACTCTAACAAGGACTTACCTTCCTTCTTGGGAACATCCCTGCCCGCTTCTCCTGCCTGGCCGGCTGAAGGCACATCTCTGACGTGTCCTCCTTCCATGGCGACAGCTGTCAGGCAGTCACTGCGGGAAAGGGGCCAAAGGTGAGCAGGTATCCGAGCCCAGGGCGGCTGCAGCACACACGGGGCGAGGGGGCCGCCAAAGGCCGCGGCCAGCTCAGGGAGAGGGAAAGGCGGCGCGGGGACCACCCTGGAACGCCCGCATCCTCAGGGAAACCCCAGGGACCGAGAGCCACTAGGCCGGGAGCTGCGGGGCCGGGGACGGGCCCGAGTCGAGCCCGGACGCGGTCGGACGGGGATGATGATCTGCCAGCCCTGGGCCCAGTGTGCGGGGCGCTCCGGTTTGCCCCGGGCAGTCCCGTCCTCCTGCGTCCTCGGCGGAGACGCGAGGGGGCCCGGCTCCAGCCCAGGCCCGGCTGCGGGCAGCGCGCGGCCCTTCCCAGCCCCGAGAACGGGGGCACCGGCCCGCACTTCGCTCACCGGGCGCGCCCCGCACGCCGCCCCGCCCGAAACGCCTCGCCCGACGCGCCTCCGCCAAGGGTTTAAACGCGGCGCCGGCGGCGCGGGCTGCCCATTGGTCCGTTTGAAAAGGGCTCCGTGGGGTCGCGGGCCCGGTGCATTCTGGGGGCTGTAGTCGCAGCGTCAGCAGGAGGACGCCCCGGAAGGAGGACGCCCGGTGCCCGCGGTGCGCGCGCAGGCCGGAGGGCGGCCCGGCTCCGTGACCCGCGGGCTGAGTCCGGCCGGACTGACGGACTGGGCGGGGGACGTCCAGGGGAAGTGAAGATTCCTGCCTCGGGGCGTTCACGTGAAGACTTAGTGAAATGGGTGATCTGCTCTAGTAGGTGTCAGTTATTATCAGTATGGCAGTAAAAATGCACGTCCCTGCCCTGAGGGGCGTACAGGTGGCCCTAGGTGACCCAGGGACTCTGAGAAAGGGGCATTGCCGGAGGTCGTCCAGCAGTGTGGCAGGAAGCTGTCGTGGGCTGTACCGGCCGGCTGGGGAGCGGGACTGAGGGGTGAGCCTAGAGGCGGGTCCGGGCGCCAGGGAAGGCACAAGTTGGGGAAGGGCTGGGGAAGCAGATAGGACATCCTGGGCCTGAGCGACACGGAGGGGCCAGAAGGAAACTGGTGGTGAGGCAGCAGCAGCTTGAGACTGACGCCACTTGATCCTTTGCCTGTCAACCGGGTGTAAGTAGTTCCCACCTCGGGGGCTTGAGGACCAAACGAAGGGCTTTGCCCAGGGCTATGTCACCAAGCGGTAGCTCTAATTAACCAGGACTGATGGCTGGAGGAGGGCGCAGAAAGGAGGAGCCTGGAGTGACTTACAGGGTCTGTCCTGGGAAGCATGGAACTCTGGAAGGAGAGCAGCATTTTCAGGGATAATGATAAGCTATTTATTCGGGGCAGGTTGGGTGGAGAGCTGTCCAGGGAGCAGCCACCCTGAGCCCAGGACCTCCTCCAAGAAGCCTTCCAGATTAGCTGGGGCCACCTGTGGGCTCCCACGTCCCTGGTTTGGCACCATCCACACCAATCACTGCATGTTGCTGTAATCCTTCAATTCTGATCACAAGTCAGCTCCCCATGAGACTGTGAGCTCCTAAAGGGCACAGCAGGTCTCACTCATCACTCCTTTCCAGGTAACAACCAGCCCAGCCCTGGGCACCAGGCAGGGGCTGAGTGAGAACCAGGCAAGGTGGGGTGTCGAGCGGCTTGGAAGGAGCATGGCCTGCCCACCGCACTCCCCTCTTGGCTTGTCGTGGGATCCCCAACATTCTTTTGTATCTATGGACTCCCTCTGCAGTCTTTGCCCTCATTCCTTGCCTCCCAGTGTACTTCCATGTGGTGGGTTTCCCTTGACCTTCCCTTTCCCACCTGAGCCTCTGATCTTGGGCTCCTTCTTGAGTTCTGTTCCATCTTTTGCATCTTACTTAACTGGAGAATGATGGTGACAGACAGACCGACAGACCCCTGTGCAAATCCCAGCTGCAAGTATCAGTCAAGAACCTTTGGGTTGCAAGTAACAGAAAACCAGCTTCAATCTGGCTGCAGAAAAAGGAGGATTTATTGGCCAAGGTACAGGTCAGTCTAGGGGTGGCCTGGATAGAGAGAGGGGCTCCAAGTAGGTCATCAGGTTGGGCTGTCTCCTGTCTGCTTCTTCTGGGTCTTGCTCACCCTTGGGCAGGCTTTGTCAGGCCTACCAGCCCAGGAGGTCCAAGCTTCCAGCCACCTGCCAGGGATAGTGGCCAGTTCAGTGCTACTTACACTGAATACGTGGTTGCAAGGGCCAGGCTTGCTGATTCACACACCAAGGGGAAGCTGGCAGGAGCTCTGATGGTCCAGGACTCCAGTGTGTCAGCACATAGGTGCTCAATAAACAGCACAAATTAATAACTTGTTGCCGCTACTCTAAACTACATTGTCACTCCACCCCTCTTCTTTTGGTTTCCTCTTTTTTACAACTGGCCTGTCCACAGTAGACTCATTTCTTCCTTCCCCCAGTAGGATTCTATTTCATTTATTTCTGCATTCATTCAACCATTCACTCACCAACTTTCACTGACAATTACTTAGTGTAGGCCATGTGCTGAATGATGCTGGGGACCCAGATGCTGTCCCTAACAGGAGGTCACATCAGGGGACAAAGTTGCAATAGCAAGGGCTGGTGCCAAGGGCCGTGGGGCAGACAGGAGGCACCCTCACCGGCCTGCAATGGGGGGTGGGAGGGGCAGATGGTTTACTGGAGGAGATACCAGGGTTCCCACTTCCTTGGCCAAGTCATGTCTTGCTTGGAAGCAGGAGAGGGGAGGGAAGTTCCTGCTTGGGATGTGTCCCTAGCTCCTGCGTAGAGATGGCACCTCTCTTGAAATCCTATTTTAATTACCCATTTTCTTCACTCAATGCCCCACCCACCCCAAGTTCAAGGAGAAGCCTGTCTCCCCAGAACCCAGTCCCAGGCCTGGCACATAAAAGATGCTCAAAGGTGCCCAGAAGAGTTAGTCAAAGGAACAGATTAATTTATTTTAATCTCAGGAATCTTCCCGGGCTTGAGCAAACTGCAGAGACCTAATAGATTCGGAGGCCTCCTCTCCCTCCCAAGAGACCTGCCTTCTCTCTGCCCCAAGAAGTTCCTAATAATACAAACTGAAGGAACTGGAAAAGCATCTTTGCTCTCACAGGCCACCCCCTCACAGGAAGGCTGCAGCAGCAGGGCTAAGTCAGCACGTTCAGGAGGGACATGGGGCAGGTCCAGGACGGGGAAGCAGGGTACAGAGACAGCCTTTACGAGACCAGCTCAAAGCTTTGGTTTTTGCCACAACAGAGCAGCCCTGAGTTCAGTTATCACACTCGAGACCTAGGAAGCCATGTTTCCGAGATCCCGTTAGGATGTGCAGTTTAAGTAGAGAAACAAGCCCAAATCGGCATAACCAAAGCCCCCTGGAGAGGCTGAAAGACTTCCCTCCAGAGACTGCAGAAGGAGGGCCCCACGTGTATCATTCATTTGTAAGGAGGGCGGTGTGTGCAGCAGCCAGAGCTGAGACCAAAGGCAGGAAGGTGGGGTCCCCTCTCTCAGGAGGGACACACGGGCCTCCACTAGCTCTGACTCTGGGCAAGTCACTACTCCCACCCCCCACCCTGCCATCGCTGCCCTCACCTGTAAAATGGGACAACAGACCCCTCTCGAATGTAAGGAAGACTAAATGAAGGGTTTATCCCAAGGGCAGCCAGTCGGGGGGAGAGAAGGGGCTGCCTCCAGGGGGCTGTTTGGAAAACTCCCTCCCCAGCTGAGCCTGGCCCCAGCCCTGCCCTGCCATCCAATCCTTGAACAAGCAGGAAGTACAAATATTCCCCTGGGAAATGACTTGCAAGGCAAGTGGAGAGAGAAGCAGCCATGTTGGTTCTGACTGCTTAGAAGTGCACACCAGCCCTTTACGAGGATTGGAGGAAGATTCTGAATGACATTTAAAATGAATCTGTGTCCCTTCTTCCTGTAAAACTGCCTGTTTACAGAGCTTTTTGTTTAAGGCTGCAGATTACCCTCTAACAGCTGTAACAGACAGGGTCTAGCTGTTTTCTAACCCTAACCCAGTGGAGCGGCTGGTCTGACGCCAATGAGGCCGTCGCTGAGGTTCTGCAGGATGGAGGCAGCTGGGCCCGGTCACTACATGAGGTGGACGGCAGCTGCCTTGCGGATCAGCCGCTCGGTCAGGGGCGAGTTGGGCTTCAAGGCATCACGCTCCATCAGAAGGCTCCTGCAGAAACAGACACAAAGGTTCTGCTGTGGAACCTTCTAAAAGGATATGGGTGGGGCCTGGGGGTCCCTTAGCTTCAAGGCAGGACAGGGGCAGCCAGAGCACAGAGGGAACAGGATGGGCCAAGGCCCAGAGACAGGAGGCCTGGCCTCTGCTGGGGGGAAGGGGTGCGTATAAGAAAGCACAGAGCCCCTGCGCTCCGTGTCCATGCACTCCCAGCAGCAGTGGCACTGGGACAGGAGGTCTGGAGAGCATTTTGACTTTGGCGTTATCAGTACCATGCTCTAACCAAGTGAGCTAACCAGCCAGCCTGACTGTCTTAAAGATAAAAACTAGAAACCCTGTTGCCTTGGGTTGAACGTCATCCCAAAACTTAATCCCCACTGTAACTGTTGAGGGTGGGAAATCCTATCATGGTAATTGAACTATTATGGTAATTGAAAGGTGGGTCCTTGAAGAGGTGATTAGATTGTAGGACCGTGCAGTAGTGAATGGATTAATAATAGTGGTCAGGGGCGTGGTTCTGAGGGCTTTAAAGGAGAGCACGTGAGAGTCTCTCTCTGCTCCACCATTTCTGCCACGTGAGGCCCCTGCATTGGTCACCAGATATGTTCCCTGGACTTTGGACTTCCCAGCCTCTGAAACTATAAGCAATAAATTTTGTTTTCTTTATAAAATGCCCAGTTCTGTGTATTTTGTTATAAACAACAGAAATGAACTAATACACCTGCGATGCCAAGAGAGAAGGGAAGTCCACGCTGGCTGGGTGGAAAGGAGAAAGAGTGTCCCAGGCAGAGGGCATAGCACATGCAAAGGCCCAGCGGCCTGAAAGAGCAAGATGTGTCTGGGTAACTGGGTAGCTCAACACAACTTCAGTGGGGAGCGGGCTGGGGAGGGCAGGGGGCTGGGCCTGGGGGTGGGGGCTGTGGGCTCCCTTTGGTCAAGTTGAGCTGCTAACAAAGGAGAACTAGATTCCCCTGCAGCCTCGTGTCTTCACAGCCTCAGAAGCAGGGACAACCTCAGCCAAACAAGGCGGGGACTTCCAGGCACTCCAGAGGCCCACAGGAAGACCCCCGTGTCAGAGGCAGATGTGCTGGGGAGCCCGCCCAAGCCCAGCTTTGGGAAGAAGGCGAGGAGCTCACCGGGCCACGTTCTTATGGATGCTGGAGGTGCAGTTTAAGGCCGCATGAATTAGTAACTGGTTGAAGACGTCTCTCTGAAATGCCAGTTGGGCGGGTTAAGCTCCTGTGGGTGGGATGAGCCATGGGAGCCCCACCCCACCCACCACAGGCCAGCCTGTTCTCAAGGGAGATAGTGGTGTTGACACTACACCCTCTATGACAACCTTAAGGGGAGGGGGTGTGAGGGGTAAGGATACTCCATATTGTGGGCACTAATACCACAGAGAGACTCAGGGGCTGCTGAGTGCACCTGCTTCCTGGCCCAGGGCCCCTTGCACTCCAGCTGGCGACTTCGCCAGAGGAGCTGGCTCACCTGGGCATTGCTGCCTCCGATCTGCACGATTCGGTAGCGGATAGGCAGCAGCAGTTCCACGACACGATCAGGGTTCCCGCGCTCAGCTTCCACCAGGGCGTGGCACAGGGGCAGCCCCACGTCTCGGGCCAGGAGGTGCTGACAGTTCTCCCCTGGTGATCTGCCAACCCAAAAATGTGCCCTCAGCACCCCGCCCCCTCACAGCACATCTGTGCCCTGCCTGGAGCAAGTGTCCTGAGGGGAGGGGCCATTTCTTAGTCATGGGTGTCCCTGCACGGTGCCCAACACACAGCCACACAGCAGGTGCTCTAATATGGCAACATAGGAGCAGTGACCCAGCGAGGGGAGAGAACAGGACTCTAAACTCAAATCTGGGTTGGACTTGGCCTGTTACCAGCTGCTGGCCCTGGACAGGTCCCCAGCTTCTGCCTCAGTTTGCTAATCTGTAAAGTGGATGTAACAGTATCAAGCTCACAGAGCTGTCAGGATTGCAGACAATGCAGGCAAAGGCCTCGCACCTCAAGTCGGAGGATCACCATCACCAGGAGGGAATGGCTGTGACGGCCCAGGTCTCCCAGGCCAGCCCTCGCCAGCCCTCGGCAGGCACTATCCCTGATTTACAGATAAGGAAACCGAGGCTCAAAGCAGAGAACTGCCTTGGCCAGGATCTCAGGGACTGTGAGCAGTGGGTGTCTGGTTCCAAGGCCCCAACATGTCCCCCATGGGAGGTTGCCCCATGATACTGAGTCCCACACCCACCCCAGAGACGGAGAGGCAGCTCTGTATACTGAGACAACCAATTGTACTCCTGTGGGTCACACACCTGGGGGTACACAACTTTGGGTCACACACCTGGGAGCAGCCCTCCATGGGCATCCCCAAAGCTGTGCTCACTGATGGGGCCTCCGCCTCCAGCCTCCCTGGCCGGTGGGGTAGGCACTGCGGGGGCCTCGGCACGGCCCCAGCACCCCCTTGCCCTCACAGCAAGGTGGGGATAGCCCCGCCCTGGCACAGGAGCTTTGAGGGACCCACTGCATACTCGCTGATGTCCTGCAGAGTTGTCAGCAGCTCCTCTGTGGTCCGGGTGTCCCGTGCACCCAGGGAGGCCATCAGGAAGTGTGCATCATTGAACAGCAGGATGTGGTCTCGGCTGTGCTTCTGGGTCACGCGCAGGACGTCCTGCCACCGCGGGCCCACGGACACCCCTGGGACAGGGGGGAGGAGACCCAGGACCTGGCATGAGGCTCTGGAGTGCATCCTGCACACAGGCCCCCTTCACCCGCACATCCCTCAGAGGCCCTGTGATCCTGTTCCAGGTGACAGGCCAGGGAGCAGCTGAGCAGGGCCAGCAAGTGGCATCCAGCCTCGTGCAAGGCCTGCGGACTCCTGGTTCATGTTAACTTTGGGCAATTATGAAAGCAACAGTTACGTAAGGCAGAAAGCAAATCTAAAAAACTGCTGAAGGGTATTAAATGAAGTCTCTGGCCCCTTTGACAAACCCCCAAAGCACTTTTTACTTTATTTTATTAATTATTTTTGGCAGCTAACTGGTACAGAGATCAAACTCTGGACCTTGGGGTTATCAGCACCACACCACAACCAACTGAGCTAACCAGCCACTCCACAAAAACACATTTTCGATTCTTCTAGTAGGTACTGCCAGCACAGCACCTGATACATAATAGGTACTCTATAAAAACCTGCTGAATGAATAAATAATCCTTCTGCTTTCACGTCTGGATTCCTCAACTCCAGACGGTCCCTACTTCTGCCCTACAGTCCAGCACCTCCTCCCACCAACTCCCCTCCTGATTCCTCCATTATTAGATGCTTTTTCCCCTCCTGGGCACCCCATAACCACAAATGCTTCCCTTACCCCATTTCTCATCCCGTAAAATTGCACAACGGTTCTCAAGTCTCCATCCTGTGTGGTGAGGAAGTGAGTGGCCTTTCTCATCCTCCTCCACCCCTTGGCACCCCACCTCGCCCCTCTGCCTGAGTGTGGGGCGTCCCTTCCTCTGCCCCGCCCTGCACTGGCCTTGAGCCAGCCTGGGCTCGAAGCTCCAGTTCCAGGTGGTTTTCAACCTCTCTACCTCAGCAGGTGAAGGGTTAACAGGGTCTCAGCGTTAATGGGACTCAGTCTTCCCTCCAGCCTTCCCCCTCCACACAGTTCTAGATGATGTTTGGCCTCCTGTCGGCCCAGGGATTCGTTTCCAGGCCTAGAAACTGCAGCAGCAGCTTCCTCCCTGCTGTCCCCTGGCCTCCCCACTCTCGCCGCAGCCTCCCTGCCCTTGCCCTGTCATCCTCGATGTTCCCCGACCTCCCTGCCAACCTCCCAGTCTCCCTGGTCTCTGGGCATCAGGCCTCAGCTGGCTGAGAGCTGACCCTGCCCACTCAGCAAACTCTTCTCAAAGGCAGATCCACGCCTGTCCAGGGTGGCTCCAGCCGGCTCCCCTTACTCCCGGACGGAAGCAGAACTCTCCTGTGCACCCCCACACTCGGGCTCCCCGGCAGCTGTGCCTCTCAGCCTCCTCGCGCCCCTCTGACCACATCAAGCCTGTCCCCCAGTCACTTGCCCATACTGCTGGTGGCTTTGGACAGGCTGCTCTCTCCCTGTGTACAACACTTTCCCCATCTCTGCCTGGCAGACCCTATACATCCTTCCACATTTCACATTTCACCTCCACTAGGAAGCCTTTCCAGAACCTTCTGGAACAGCTTGCTGTGCCCTCCTTGGGTCCCCAAAGTGCCCTGCCCAGGCCTCCATCCCCCCACTGTCCTGCTGATCTGGGGCCTTGCCCAGGCCCACCTGCGTACAGGTTTGGCTCTGCTGAGCCTGGGGCGAGGGGAGCCCACAGAGCCCACAGAGCCGTGGCCAGCCCTGTCCAGGCTACCTGCGGAGCATGGCAGGTTGAGAAACCTCTCTCTGAAATCCCAGGGAGTTAAGAAACTCTCAGCTCCCGTGTTCTAGGAAGGGAGGCAGAATCAAGACAGGTGGCCAGGTGCCATCTGTGCCCTGAATGGCCATGGGAATGGCAGGTACTGTGCTAGGGGCAGAGCCAGAGGCTCCACACTGGGGAGCGGTGGGGACCAGAAGGAAGGGCAGCAGTGGCCAGGCGTGCCTGTCCCCAGGCCTGCAGGGCGCCTTGCTACCTTCCCCTGGTTGTGTGGGAGGGATGAGGCAGGAGGCGAGGGGAGTGAGGGGGCGTGGCTACCTTCCATGTGGAGGCGGTAGAGCATGGAGCAGCCGTCCACCACGTCCAGCATCGCACCACTGGCCTGCAGGCTGGGGATGATCTGGAAGACAAGGGCCGCAGAGGTGGTCTCAGTGGGTGGACCGAGTAGGGGGCAGCAGGGATGGCCGTGGGTGGTGCCTGCACAAAGCAAGCTCTCACACACCAGAGCTGCCACCATTGTCTCCAGCACTTCACGTTTCAGACTACCACCTTCGCCCAGGGCTCAGGAGGCTCCAGACACCAGAAAGGACACCAAGTGCACCAGGCAGCCCACTGCACTACATACTCGGTGGTTCATGCCGGGCCCTGGCATCTGACACTGCCCACCCTGAGCCTCAGACTGTGCTGGCAGGAGACCCGTCTCTCCCATTTATGTTCCAGATTCAGCTCTGCACAGCAGTTACCTGGTCTACACCTGGCAGCACACAGTGCATGCCACCCTTCATCTCTCACTGTGAAATCCTGACAGCACCTGAAGGACCACTTCTAGGAAACCTAATTATGTGCTTTTCTCTGGTATTTAGTTAGATCCCCAAATCACAAGCATTTCTGTAATCCCAGTCTTCTATTATTCCCTCACTGGGGTACACGAGAGCTCTGAGTCAGGATTTTTTTCCTTCCAAAAGAATACCTAGGGGCTGGGGACAGGGAGAAAGGGGAGTTAGTGTTTAGTGGGGACAGAGTTTCAGTTTGGGAAGATGAAAAAGTCTGGAGACGGACGGTGGTGAGGGCTGCACAGCAATGTGAATGACTTAATGCCCCTGAGCTGTGCACTTAATCTTACCTTATGCATATTTAACCACAATAAAAAAATTCTTATGAGCAGATCAATGATCTAACCAACGAAAATCCAACTAAAAGGACTGGAGGAAAGTCTGAGATTGCAGAGATGATCACCTTAGCTTTGTAAATCTATCGTCACCCATGGGGTGAACCGAGTCAACCAAAGATCTCCATCGCATTCCGGGTTACAACACCACTTTGAGCCACAAGCAACCCCATAAGGTCTTACACAAGAAAGGTGTTCTTGCTCCAGCTATTTCTTCTGGCTGGGACAATCCTGATGGGATCAAAGATCTGCTAGGGACTAAAAGGCAAACTGCTGCAATACACTGGGCAGGCGCAAGTGCAGACTTACGTGCTTATCGTAAATGGTCAGCGCAGCCTCGTACTCGCCCTGGAAAAATAAAGTTTCTGTGGTCAACATCTACCGCAGGCGAAATGCAATACTGAGACATGAACTGAAAGCGGCCGCGCCAGTCCTCCCCAGCATGTGACCTCCACCTCCTCACAACGGGGATGGGCAGTGGGCCCAGGACAGGAGAGGGGACAGAGGAGACGGCAGGGGCCTACGCCGCTGCTACCCTTAGTTGCTGTGAACGCATTCTCTTTCCTATTAGAAAAGATAATGTAAGTATTAACCGCTGAGAGCTTTTCCATGTTTCCTTCTAGTCTTTTCTCCTGGGTGCGTTTTCCCCACTGTACGTTCAGCCGGGCTGACTGCTCTCCTCTAGACACTGTGCTATCCTGTTCCTATGTCAGGGCGGGATCCCCATCTTCCAAGCACACGTAGGAGCTTCCAGTGTTCCTCTATGATAATCAGCACTGCAAAATCACTCTTATAAATGGGACCCTCTGGCAGAGTCACTGGGGTCAAGGGCGTTTGCAAGTAGCTGCCCCCACAAGCTTGCTCCCACTGGAAGGTCTCATGGGTCATTCAGGTACAAGGTGTGGGGTAGGGGCTCAGCTGTTCCCTCCAGCAGCAGAGAGGCACTGACTCTGCATGGTCTCCACAGATCATACCCAATAGACATGATTTCCAAGGCCTGCCAGTGAAAAAAATGCCTAAAGCAGTTCGAGCCTGAGAGGCTCTCTGCAAACATTAATGCTCTAGTGTGTCAGGACACTGCTTAAATGTACAAACACAATGTTACTCCACGGAACATAAACACATAGCATAAGCCAGAAAAACATTTCCTGCTCTGGATGTCTTGATCATCTCACCTTTTCAATCAGATATAAAGCCCAGTGCCAATAATTATGACAAGCAAGCATGTCAGAGTCCTGGGGAAAGAACAACAGAATTAAAGGAGAGTCTGACAGTCTGCGGAAAAAAACAAACGCTGTTTTGTGCTAATGTAGAATTTCTCAGCCCTGAGTGCAGGAAAACACCAATGGCTGGGCACCCGCTCCGTGGCTGACCTGTGCTGAGCATTCCACACCACATCATCTCCTTCAACTCTGAGGGGCAGCAGCTATCATGGCTGAATTTACCAAAGAGGAAACTGAGGCCAGGGAGGTCCCAAGCTAGGGAGTGGCAGCACCAGGACCATACAGTGGAAGGTGCTGCAGCAATTCAAGAAAAGAAAGAACAGGGCCGTTCCACAGAAAGCTGTGAGGCTCCCTGTGCACAAGGCACTTGGATAAAACCTTGGGCAATTTTCAAGACCTCTGCTCCACTCGGAGCTGGCCTCTGCTAGGATATTGAAAGCTTGGGAAACTGGACCTGTGACCTCTGACAGGTGGCAGCACCCAGCACCTGGAAACCTAAAACAGACTTTGCTGGCTGAGAGGAGGGAGCCGGATAGCTGCCACCTGACAGAGAGAGTCCAGAGGCCTCAGGGTCTTCCCCCAGTGCTGCTCAGACTGCATGGCTCCTGCTCATAGTCAAGTACTCATCCTCCCTGGGACTCGAGGCCTGATTTCTCACTGACCCTGAGCAGGTAGAGGTATTTAGTAAAGGTTGATCGGGTGGCCTGGGGTCCCCAGTCTGTGCCCCTGTCCCACAGGAGACCCCTCTCCCTTGTGTCCAGAGCACCCACACCCCACCATGACACCAGCCCTTCCTTCTCTGAGGCCTCTGCAGTCGGCTCCTCCTCTGCCTGGACATCAGCTGGCCTCCCCTGGAAAGAGGAGCTGACAATGCCATCTGCATGGCCCACGTCCACTTTGCACCTGCGCGCGAGGACAAGAAACTATTCAGCTCCCCTTTCCCTCACAGGCCAACACAGGCCTTGGCGTCTTTGCTCAAGCTGGTCTTGGGCTGGGATACCCCCCATGTCCCCCTCTTTCTTCTGGCAAACACCTAGTCATCCTCCAATACTCAGCTCAGAGGTTGCCTCCTCCAGGAAGCCTTCCCTGACCACTGCTCTCCCCAAACCCGATGGGGTTTAATGCCTCTTTCAGGTTTCCACATCCCCGAGAGTGTCCCTGTCATGGGCATGCTAGGAGCTGCTCATTAATCTTGACTAGGCCCTGTGAAGACAGAGAGGTCCAGCTGGACCCTCCGTGGGGTCCCCAGGGTAGGGCACAGGCCTGGGATGGGGAGTAGAGTCTTGACTGAGCTCCACGCTCAGCAGCCAAAGGCCTGAGGCAACTATAGAAGGAGGAGGGAAGGGAGCCCCAGGCTGTGTCGTCCACGCCCAGGGCTGTCCAGCCAGGCAGAGGCTGCCCAGAGCCACGATGGGGACAGAGGAAGACATCAGAGGATGGTGGCTGTTTCTGAGGTGACCCAACAAGCCTCAGACACCCCCATTTTACATGCGTCGAAACCAACAACGATAGGAACGCGTTTGGGGCCAAGGGCCTCACGGTTGTCACAACAGCCAGAATCTCAGATGAGGAAACTAAATCTCAAAGGAATCAAGTTCTTACCCGACCTCAAACGCAGGTGTCTCAGGCCCCACAAAATCAGAGTTCTGGGGGAGGGACATGAATGGGATGTGAGGAAGGGTGTTGGGTGGGTCTCCTGCCACCAGGATGCTGCCTAGTAAGCCCCTCTGCTGGGAGGACACAGACACACCGGGTGCCCCCAACCCAGGCCCATGCTCCCCGCTGTGAGAACTGCCGCATCTGCCTAGGGAAGCCCGAGGGCAGGGCTGCCAGGCTGGGCTCTGTGTTCCCAATGCCCCCAGGTCCTTTCCAGTCCCTAGAGTTTGGGGATCCGGAGGAAGATCCGCACGTGAACCTCATGGGATTATAGTTCTCGAACATTCTTACACTGCTCACCTGCTTCACCTGAGACCCTGAGACCACTCCCAGAGAAGCCAGTAATCTGCCTTCTTGTAAATTACATCTCACTGGGCAGGCCCTGGGCCAGGGCACGGCCGGGAGGCTGCCGGGGACACGGGCTCCTCCACTCCCCGCCTGGCTCCTGGTGTCTCCTGGGTTCATACACTCACCTCATTTCAGCACCTGCCGCTCGGTGCCCTGGGGAGCCCACCATGGCAAAGAAGGGCAGGGCAGCAACTACACCTGGACAGGTGGCCTGGCTCTGTGCCAGAGGCAACTCCGGGGACCACTGGCATACTCAGAGAAGGGGGACCGCCACAGTATGTGGGAGGGAGGGGTGGGCCCCAAAGACAGCAGCCAGCTGGCAGCTGGGGGGGTGAAGTCAGGTGATGGGAGTGCGAACAGTGAGGCCATGGTGTGATCTGGCCATGGGAAAGGGCCTGGCAGGCTGCTAGTAGCTTGGACGGCCCCAGTACACCTCCCCCACAAGGCCCAGACCCCACATGCCAGCCCTACAGACCACCACTGTGCCTTCACTCCCATACACCTCCCTGCCGGCTAAACTGGGGGCTCCCCAAGTCCGCTCCTGGGTTCTACACTGAGCACGGTGGCCAGTGGCAAAGGAAGCAATTCAGGGCCCTCTCTACTCATCCTGGCCAGGCTCTGGTTTCCTTGGCAATTTTCTAATCCATTCTTTTACAACCAAATGCCAAGACCAATTACAGAATCACCTGCAAAATGTTGGCAGGTGTTGGGGTGCCATGGAGCTCCCAGGAGATGCTATGGTGTGACAGAAATGCCCACAAGCTGAACACAAGTCTCCAAGAACTAAGCCACACCCTATAACTCCTGTCCATAAAGCCTTGGCTTTACTCTAGGTGACAGGCTGAATTTCTGGGCATATGATGCATCGACAGGAATTGTACCTTCCAGTGGGTTTCTGAGTGCTGCATGAACTCCAGCCCATCCTTGATCTCTGCTTTCATCTCATGGATGTGCGCAATGGTGTGCACTGACCACGCGTCTGTTGGGTTAATAGATAAAGCCTACATGGGGGTAGGGGTGGAAGAGAAGTCGAGATAATGTGGATGAGTCAGGCTGCCTGGACCAGGACACGACATGTCTCCAAGGGGTAAGAGGGGCCTGAGCTGGACAGGGCAGAGCAAGCGTTAGGACTGGGTTCTAACTCAAAACCATTACAATCCCAATGACCAGCCCTTTTTCCTGAGTGCCTAGGGCATGCCAGCTTGTTATACCAACCATGGGATGCCACCAAAGAAGGTATCACTGCCCATTTCACAGATCAGGAAACTGAGGCTCAGGGATCACACAACTGGGTGGCAGCAGGGTCTTTCCCAAACTGGGGCTCATCCCCTGACCCCACAGCCTCCTGTGTACAGCTGAGTCACATGCCACCAGGCTCTCTGTGCCTGTTTCCCCCCCGGTGGAGGGGCCACTGATGCTGCCTTCCTCTGGGGCTGCAGTGGAGACAAAGCAGACATTTTCCCTGTGACCACTGTGTGGTGTCAGGAGCTCCTGTGGCTTGTGGCTGCCTCTTCCACTAACATCCACACAATGACTACACAAGTGGTTTCTGGGCTCAGAAACAGCCAGTCCTGACATAATCACTGTTACCAGCAACAGCCACTCACATGACCGTGAGCTTCTCGGTGACCAGGGAGGCAGACAACACACGTGGCATGATTGTCACCTTGTAGCAGCATCGTTCTTACACCCGTGTGTTCAGCTCACGTTTACTGAATGCCTACTAAGCGTCAGGCACGGAGTAGTCAATGGAGTCTCACAGGGGTCCTATGAACTGGCCTCCACAGCAGATCATGGGTTTCCCCCTCACCCTGCTGCCTCAGTCTCCCCATACCTTTCACAGAAGCAGAGACCAGGAGTATGGGCACCTGCTGCATGGTCTCTGCAACAGGTCGTCCCAGCAGGCCCTGCCTCCTGCTCCAGCCCCCAGCTCTCATGCCCTGCCCTCTCCACATGAGGACACACAGAGCACCCCTGGGGTAAAGGCCCATAGCACCAGGACCCCCGGGGAGACTGCAGGGCAGTCTGAGCAGGCTGGGCACTGGGCCTGTGCAGGGATCCCACTAAGCATGCTGCTTTCCCGCACAGCAGACACGAGGGCTGCAGCTCAGAGCCACAGTACTGCCCGCCAGCTCTCACCATCTCCAAGGGGCTGGCCAGCTTTCTGCCTCGCTCAGGGACCTCCCAAGCCTCCCTGGGGAAAAGTCTAAATTTCCAAAGGCCCAGCAGGCCCCGGCCTCTGCCGTCTCTCTCCAGCCTTGGCTCCTAGGGCCCTAGCCTGCCCACCAACACCTGTAGCCTCAGCCCATGCTGCTACATGGAGCTCCATGTCCCCGAGCTCTGGGACCGTGCCTTTGCTGCAGCTTCCACAGCCAGCCGCCCTTTGCCCTTCCTGCTGCTCGCCGGCCTGCGGCTGGCCTGCTCAGCTTGCAGACACATGGCCCACGTGCCACTGCCCTGTGAGTCCTCTTCAGTCCAGCAGAGCCTGGAGCTACCCACCCTCACTCTCCCAAAAGCTTGGCAGACACTGTCACAGCCTGGTCTTCTTAACCAGTCATCGTCTGTGGGGTGCCGGTGTTAGGGTCCAGAGGGGGTGCAGCAGGAGAAGGGGGCACGAAGGGAGCCTGGGGGAGGGGGATCCTATTCCACCACTACCTGCTCCCTGCCAGGCCTGAGTCAGCACCTTTGGCTGCCCTCTGGGGGACCTGCCACGTCTGGCTGACCAGAGCCACCCTTGTCCAGAGTTTTTCCAACTGTCCTGCCAGCCCTCAGGTGCCCAAATGGACACCACCCAATGGAGGGCCCAGCTGTGATGGTCTCTGAGGGACCTTCCTGTGGCTGACCTCTGGATGGTGGTGCCTGGTCACCAGGCCATGGAGCCACCACCACCAGGAAGCCACCCAGCTCTCCCCAGCCCTGACTTGGAGCTAAAGCAGAGAGCCCGTCACCCTGAGCCTTGAGTCTGGGCTCTGATTCTGTAATCACAGCAGTCTTCAGAGATCCCACAGGCTGCAGAGGTGTTGTCTCCTGGGGAGGGGGTGCTGGGGGCCAACTAGGGCAACATCTCGGGGGAAGAGCCCCTGCGGGGATGCTGGGAAGCCGGGGTCTAGTCCAGGCAGCTTAAAGGACAGCCACCCATTCGGTAATGGGCCACAATAATCAACCATTAATAAAGTTTAAAAAATAAATAAAAAATAAAAAAAATTAAAAAATAAACTGCATTGGCCAGAGGAAAAAAAAAAAAAAAAAGACAGCCACCCAGCTCCCCCATCTCTGTGTGGCCTTGGGCAGGCTCGGACCTTGGCCTCTATCTGAGCCTTGGCTCCCTTATCCAGGCAAGGAGGAGTTTAACATCATGTGAGCAGACAGGATGCACGTGAGCAGACGCGCATGAAGTGCCTGGCACAGGAGTGGCCATCGTCCCCTTGCACATGATGGCGAGACCTGCCAACTCCTACTCCTTACTGAGAACTGCCCTTCACTCCTTCCTCTCGCCTCCCTTTCATTCAGCAACTCTGGCTGAGCGAGGCCGCTTACCGTGATAACCACCAATTCGTCCTAACCATTTTGGGCCAGATCTGGGAGTTTGTGCACAAGTCTCAACTCTGTGCCTAATTTCACCTTGGAGGACACAAGGCCAACCCCCTTCATTTTAATGCTTAAATCTCCACCCCCAAGAGAACATGGGTTGCACGTAACATACATGATGCTGCACTGCACATGCGTGCTCTTCCCCAGTTGAATACATACAGAAACAACCCAGCCCTCGTTGCATATATTTGAGCTCCCGTAGCTAGACCCTTAAAGATTGTCACTGCCGCCTGCTCCAGGAGCTTGGCACAAGCCATGAGACCAGCACCTGACTAAAGTGCCTTTCTGCTGCACGCTCGAACACCCCGTTGTCGTGGCTCTTTCGGCATTCACAATAGGCAAGGACCCTGTGGATGTTTACCTATGACAACAATGGCCTCTCCCTGTGCCTCAGTTTCCATCACTGTGAGGAGAGGAGTGGAAGAGAAGGACTTTAGGAGCCTGGGAGGCCTCGCAGCCCGGGCCTGACAGCGCAGCCTGCCACCCGGCCCAGCCCAGGCACGCAGCGCGTCCACCCGCACATACAGCCAGTACAGCACGGGCGGAGCGCCGAGGCAGGGGCCAGGGCCGGCCGCAAGCAGTCTGCGCTGTCGCTCAGCAGCCTGGACTGAGGCTGATGCTGGTGATGCTTGCAAATGTGAAGTTCAAAGGAAGACGCAAGGTTCGTGTACGTTTCCCCGCCACGAAGTTACTGTCCCCGCAATGCAGAGTGGGCTCTGGAGCCAGAGAGCTGGCGGGAGCCCAGAGCCCCCTCCGTGCCGAGCAGCAAGGTGGACCAGCTGCCCCGAGCCTCGTCATCCTCATCTGCAGATGTGGAACCGTCGTGTGCCAAGGACCTCGGGAAGCACAGGTGAACGACAGGCACACAGTAAGCCCCGGGGAGGCAGCAGAAGCTCGCTGTCATACAAGCCCTTTCCAATATCTCTGAGGAAATGAGGCCCGGGTCAGAGGGGAACTCACCAGGCTCACACATGAGTAGTGGTCCTCGTGTGCTCTGCCCCACCTGACAGCCACTCCCTGAAGGGTTGGGCACTGCGGGAAGGGCCTCCTTACCTCTTTGGCGAGCTTTTCTGCCTGATCATAAAAGTTGGTTTCCATCAATCCAAAAGAATATATGCCTTTCACATAGCTAAAAACAGAGAAAAAATATCTCAAAGTCCATATCTCCATAAAACATGGACTGGTAGTGGGTTGAACTGTGTTCCCCATAGAGATATGCTGATGTCCCAGCACTCCCAGTACCTGTGAATGTGACCTTGTTTGGAAACAGGGTCTTTGCAGATGTAAACAAGTTAAGATGAGGCGCTAATCCAGTGACCAGGGTCCTTATAAGAAGGCCACGTGGAGACACTAAGACACAGACACAGAGGGAAGATGGCATGCAAAGACAGAGGCAGAGACTGGAGTGATGCAGCCACAAGCCAAAGAATACCAAGGACTGCCAGCCACCACCAGAAGCTGGAAGAGGCAGGAAGGATTCCGAGAGCCCTTGCAGGGAGCTGGCCCTGATGACACCTTGATGTGGACCTCTGGCCTCCAGAACTGCAAGTGAACACATCTCTTGCTTTCAGCTCCCAATGTGTGGTTCTTTGACACAGCAGCCCTGAGACTGAGACACATGTACTGGTCGGTCAGGCTCCCCCTGGCCCAGAGCTCCTGGAGGATAGGACCCCCTCTGTCCAGCTCACTCTCAGCCTACTCCCGGCCCAGCATGGGCTTGCAACACTTTGCTGAATGAACGCACACTGAGTTCGCGAGTCAGTCACGCGTGGAAGAGGCACTCTTTCCTGTGGTTTTTCAGGGTCACGTGAGAACTTAGAACAATGGAGTTCCCATTTGATGCTCAGATGTTATCTTTACTACTATGCATAGAGACAGATTCAAGCTTTTGTTATTCATCAAAGCAATTTCCAGAGCACTGGCTTCCAGGCTCATTGTTTTTGTGGTTTTATTGAAAAAATATTTATTTACTGCTTACTAGGGTCATTTATCCCTCAACATCTAAACATTTATTGAGTACCTACTATGTGTCAGATACTAGTAAGGCTCTTGTGATGATTAGTTTTATGCGTCAACTTGGCTGGGCCATGGTACCCAGTTGTTTGGTCAAACACCAGTCTATGTGTTGCTATGAAGGTATTTTTTTTTTTTTTAGATATTAACATTTAAACTTTGAGTAAAGCAGATGGCCATCCACAATGTGCGTGGGCCTCATCCACTCAGTAGAAGGCCTTAAAAGACTGAGGTTCCCAGAGGAAGGAATTCTGCCTCCAGATGCAAGACCGTAAGGTCAACTCCTGCAGGACTTTCCAGCCTGCTGCCCCGCCCTACAGACTTTCAGCTAGCCAGCCACCACAATCAAGTCAGCCAATGCCTCAAAATAAACCTCTCCATCTCTCTAGAGTAGCTGCGTGGGTCTTATCTGACAAGTGGGATCAGTATTTTATTGGTTCTGTTTCTCTGGAAAGCCCTAATACAGCTCTTCGATCTATCAACTTGTTTGACCCTCACAACTATCTTGCAATTAAGACGCAATGGTGCTAATCACGTGAAGTGGTCACTGGGGCTGTTCACAAACATTCCAGGCCTCCCTCTCTGCCCAAGCACATTGCAGAACTGTATTTCCTGGTCTCCTGTGGGCGGCTCAGGTCACGTGACTGGTTCTGGCCAATGACTTGGGAGTGGCAGGCGATCCCTTTCATCCTGAGTACTTAATTGCCATTATGAGCCCCTCAGGAGAGCTCTCTTTTCCCTCTTAGCAACTGGTGTGTCCAGAGGGCAGTTGCTTCATCAGCTGGGGCCCTAGAGGGAGACAAGGATATAGTCGTGGCACCCTCAGCCCTCCTAAGATGGACACGTAGTAGGAGTGAGAAAGAAATCTTTGCTGTAATGAGCTTCGGAGAATAGGATCTCAGGGATGTTTGTTCCTGCAGCAAAAGCGATCTCGTCCTGACTAATATGTAATAGTATGACCTCATTCACAGGATGGGATGAAGATCCAAGAGAGAAAATGAAGGGTTTAAAGAACTTTAAAGAACTAAGAGAATAGCAATAGTCATCTCATTATTTTTAGCGCAGAAGACAGAGATTAAGAAATAGAAATGATGTGATTTCCAACCAGCACATACCTGCTAAGGGGGATGTCAGGTGTCCAGAAGGGGTAAATTCGAGCAACAGAATCTCGCATCTGTTCCTGGTAGCCCAGGTAAAAATAGGCATCATGGGAAAATTTCAGGGCCAACATGTCTGTCGGGTGGTCCCGGAGAATCTGTTCCCATAGTTCACAGGCTTTCGGAAAGTTCCTAGAAGCCAGGAGAGATTTCTCAGCAACACTGAACACGTAGCCCACACACAGGGAATGGAGAAGACACCATTTCTTGCCAGTGTCATGGTCTGCACTGAATTGGCTAAAAAAGAATCAGTTTCTATGTTAGGCTGTAGCTCAGAAAATTGAAAAAACAGTGGGAAATTGTACTCTCTGCTTCAAATAGGGGGAAAAAAACAGTTTAACAAATTGCCAAAACAAGTTCACTAGAGACCATGAGCAGCTACAGGACATCTCAAGGTGGAATTCCACCTCTGTGTTCATTCACCACGAAGACCCAGGCAGGACTTTGTCATTCTCAGGGTTCAGAACCCCTGAACCCCTGCACAATCAGCTCAGGTCACCTGGCTCTGCAGGGCATCTCGCCTGCCTGAGCAGACACAGGGGCTGTCTCAGACAACAAGAGGACAACCGTGGAAACAGAGGCAGGGGATGATCTGGAAGGCAGTGAGCAGATGCTCACAGTGGTGTGTTAGGGCCAGAAGCTTATGGGCAGATGTTTTTTTCTCTCTTCCAGAAATTTCTGTGACGTGGTTCTATGATTTTTGTAAGGAAAATAATAAGCAATCTATTTAATGAAACAAAATAAGTTACTTTGAATGCTAAATTGGGAACCCTAGTCAACCACTTCCTCATCTGGCACTCAGCTGAGGACAGAGTAGCAGGCAGGATGCGATTTCAATCAGACGATCTTCTGAGCTAGGGAGACAATCACTCCAAGGTGGCCCTTTCCCAAGGGCACTGGGACAGCTGGTGGCACCACCCAGCACAGCCTAAGAGCGCCAGCCTCAGCCCAGGGAGGCCCCTCACCCCTTGGCAAATGCCTCTACCGCAGACACATGCAGCCGCTCCCGCTGTGTCAGTGGCTGGGTTTTAGAAATCTCCACCATCGTCTTCACAGCCAGGTCCAGCTCTTTGTCCAGCCGCACAGAGCTTCCGGTGCCAATCAGCACAAGGCCATTAGAGATGGCGTGGCCCATCACTGGCAGAAGATTGGAAAAGAGCTGGTGATTCAGAGGGTCCAGCCCTGCTCCAGCCAGCCCCGCGTGTGAAAAACACACCCAGCACCCCGGGAGATGCAGGCAGGCAGCAGGTAGGCTGGGCACTGTGTCCCCACCAACAGTCCAGAGCTCAGCCTTGGCCCTCACCATGCAGGGCAGGGAGTGGCAATGCCAAAAGCAGCCAAAAATACTTTTCTAACGAGGGCTTTCTGGTGAGTGCCAATATCTACAACACCTTTCCCCTTCACTGGATGAAATGGTTAGGGGCTGCCTGCAGGCTCATGAGCTGATATTGTCACTACAACCAGCACATCGCCTCTCACGGGGCGCTCAGGGGATGCTACTCATGGGGCAGGTCCAAGGAGGAGCAAAGAAGCCATGATCCTATTTCAGCTGCTCTCAAATGCAGAGAGCAGGGTTGGGGGTGTGCCTGTGGCCTTTCCAGCAGCATTGCTGGCAGGCGTGCAGGCCCCCAGGCCCTACTTGGGCTTCCCAGCCCCCATCTTGAGAGAGGCAGGGTGTCCACTGGCATTTGGAAGTCAGTCACTGGCACAGGCCTAGGACCTAGCCATGACCACTCATGTGGCCCCTGCTTCTGACCAGAGGCTCGAGGTCTGCTCCAAGAGCCCAAGCCCACCCCGGCTACTAGCTCTCCCCACAGGCTAGGTTCAGCTTTTCTGTTCTTCCCAGTTCTTTCTCCCTCCTGTCCCTGCCAGGGCTGTACGAGCCCTTGCCCAGCAGAGTGGGAAGGGGGTCCCTTTTGTCCTGTCCTCCTTCCTCAGCTCTTCTCCCAGGCCCAGAACCTTACCCCGCATTGGGGCCACCCACCTACGGTTCTGGAATGCACTGTGCTGACCTTCCCATGCCTGCCACACACATGACTTGCCCAAATGCTAGCCTCTGTCACCCACAGGTCCCCCCCCTACCCCAGCCACTCTGGGTGGGGCCTCACTAGTCCCCTGACAACGGCTGCAGTAGCTATCTCTGTGTTCCAGGAGTCTGGACTTTGGATTCAGACAGTCTTGTCTGATCCCAACCCCTCAACAATCAGCTGCGTGGCTTTGGGTATGCAGCTCACTCTTTTAGTTTCCTCGTCTAAGAAATGGGATCAGAGTTTTCCTGCAGAATTGATGGCAATTAGAGAAAAAAAATTGAAAAATGCCCTTCATTGAACCTGGCATCGTTATGGGAGCAGCTGTTATTCCAAACACAATGGCAGCTGTCATCTTTCCTCCTGCTGTGCAAATGCCAGCCGAGTCACTGACATGCCACCTGCCCTCCCTAACCCAACTGAGTCCCTGTGGTCAGAGAACAGAGAGGGTCTGCATCCGTGAAGCTGGGCTCCTTAACCAGGGAAAGAGATACTCACCGAAGGTCGGATCTGCTGCTTTGAGCTTTGACAGGCAGCCCTCAATGCCACCGAGACTTTTGTCATTGGTCCATTTCACATACTGAAATAAAAACAGTAAAACAAAGTTGTCTCCATGGAGTCCTTAAATCATGTATCTAAATCCAGATTTTTTTTTTTTTTTTTTACTTTCTAAAACACTAAGTGTTTTCTGAACTCTAATCTAAAAGAAAGCATAACTTGGTTGATCTCATAGGAAGAGATGAAATACAAGTAACTTGAGGCACACTTTCTAGAGCCAGAGATGGCACCATCTCCAGAAAAAGAAACATCAAAGGGAAGGTTCTTTTTTTTTTTTTTTTTTTTTAAAGATGACCGGTAAGGGGATCTTAACCCTTGACTTGGTGTTGTCAGCACCACGCTCAGCCAGTGAGCAAACCGGCCATCCGTATATGGGATCCGAACCCGGGGCCTTGGTGTTATCAGCACCGCACTCTCCCGAGTGAGCCACGGGCTGGCCCAAAAAGAAGGTTCTTCCTGACAAGTGACCTGCCCCTCAACATCAGCTTCTTCCCCGTAAGAGGGGCCTTGAAGCTGGTCACCACATTAGGAACATTCCTGCCTCTTATTCATTCACCACAGTGAACTTCCATTATGGATAGTCAGAGAGAGACACAAAAGCTGAAAGAAAAAACTCACCCTAATCTCATCTTATCACCATTTTGACAATTTGATGAGTTTATTTCTAGTCCTTCTTTAAAAAATGTCTGTTTTTTTTAAATCCTAAAACCATAATAATGCATTGGATTTTACAACGTACCCTTTCAGTTGTCTAACCCGTAGCTACACAGAATTGGCACATGTGCGAGAACTTCAGCAAGACACAGGGGAGCTGGCAGGGAGAGTCAAAGACCTCTTGCTCTAACGCAGGACGACACAGAGACCCCAATGCATGGAACAGACTATGCACAGCAGGGAGGATGAACCGCCCCTGAATGGAGGACCGTGGCGCGTAACCGATCGAGTATGTACACAGACCAACAAGGTGTGGAAGGCAGTGGGCTGACACAAAACAGACAAGTACTCAAACGCACACAGTATCCTTGTCCTTGGCAAGGACAGGCTGGGAACAGGAGATGCGCCCATGGCATAGCTAATGGCATTTCACAGTCCTTCCCATTAGGTTGTGCAGCCCATATACTTTCAGGCACTTTCTTGTTCCTTGTGTTGTGTGGATGAAGTCAGCACGTAGAGGTCTCACCGCTCATGAAAAAGGCCAGCTTTAGTTTTTCACTGGTATTCACACCCAGGTGCACCTGGTTCTGCCTCTAACTCACCTTAAACTCAAGTCAGTTCAACTTTCTGGGCCTCAGCTTCCCTACCTATCAAACTACTTGGGCCTTATTTCTGAGACCCCTTCTAGCTGTGAAATGAGAGGATACTTCACTGGCGTAAAAGTGATTGATCATGTGCTGGAAGGTCTTGGCACAGCCAGAGCAGTGTGTTCTTAGCTTAGCCCCAGGAAAGGACCCCAGGCCCCAAGTGGTAGAGCCCCACATTAGCTTAGCCCTAGGACAGGACCCCAGGCTCCAAGTGGTAGAGCCCCACATTAAATCCTCAGCAGGCTAGAGCAGGATGGCTGGGGAGGCTCAGCACACTCGCAGGACCATCCCCCATGCGACCCCACTGCTGCACCGCTCAGGGGCCTCATGAAGGGAAGGAGAGTGAACGCAGAGCCCTCTCAGCCACATGCTCCCACGTACTCCAGGACAGAGTGCATAGATTTTATTGCCATCTATTGCTAAAGTCATGGTGCAATTTAAAGTGTTTACCCATTTAAACACTTTCCCCATGGACATCCATAGAAGGGCCTACTGTTTCTCTGGGCAGACATACCTGGGTCAGGGTGGCATCAAACAGCTTGCAGGCCTCATTGCTTGGGGTGGACAGTGGGAGCCCCGCATCCTTCCACGCCTACACACATCAAGAAAGGAACACCAGGGCCTTATTCCAAGGAGTCCTTCAGACTTAACACACACGAACCCCAACCCCCAACACCACCACAGATCTCCACACGCTCAGCCGTGGGGCAGGTGTGGGCTTCTGTAAGATGTGGTCGGTCCTGTGAGGCATGCATGGGGTCCCACATTTCCTAGACAGTGCAGAGCAGAGAGAGCTCAGCCCAGGATGGGAAAGATCCTGATCCAAATCCCGGCGGCCTCTAAATAGCTGTGTGCCCTCAGACAAGATCCTCCCTCTCAGACCCTGTGGCTGTCCGCTCTGGAAAATGGCCTGAGGAGGACCAAATGGGGTACTGTGAAGGGTCATTCAGTAAAGGGGGACATTCGGTAAACAGGAGTCCCTGATCACGACGACGGGAGGTCTGGTGGGGCAGAGGAGTCTAGCGCTGAGTGCAGGAGGGAGCAGGGTGGACTTTCCCTCTGGTTGGCAAGCTGCACACGGCCTGCCAACCCCCAAAACATTTCCTCCATCTCTCCATTGGACATTCAGACCTCCAAGTCCCTCGGTGGAAATATCCTGAGACTGTCAGATGTGGTCACTGTAATGGCTGCCCTTGGTGTCCTGCCACCGGCGCACAGTCCGGTGACTCCCCTGGGCAGAGGAAATGCCCTTTACTCCTCTCCAGCACAGAGGGCCGCCCCTCAGGTTGGGCATCGGGTGGCTGTGAGCAAGTCGCCTGACCCGTCTGATCTCCACCTTGCTCATCTGCGAAATGGGCTCAGGTTCCCTGCCCTGGGCAGGTTGGAAGGAGACTCACATGATCGCCCGGCGTCCCTGCCGTACCACGCTGTGCCCAAGGAGCTAAGCTTTTTAGGAGGTCCTGGGGTCTCCTCTAGACCCCGACGGCCGCAGCTTGTTTCCCTCGGACGGGGCCGCACAGGAGGGTCCTCTGGTCCCTTCCACGCGCGGCCGCGCCCGTGCGTGCGCCCAGGGCCGAACCCCGCGCTCCGGACAGGTCCACCGCCCGCGCCCCTGGCCTGACCCGGGTCGCCCGCAGGCCCGATTCCGCCCCGCCCGGCGCCGGCCGTCCCCAGGGTCTCGCGGGGCGAGGGGGACCCGGCCGGGGTTGGCCTCCGCGTACCTGGCAGTCGCGCAGCGGCCCGGACGCGGCCATGGTGCCCCGGGGCTGGGTCTGGGGGACTGGGCTCGCGGCCGCGCGGAGACCTTCCGTGGAGGGGGCGGAGTCGACGGCAGGGTCTGGGCGGGGTCCGGAGGGGGACGTCTGGGCGGGGTCCGGAGGGCGGGGTCCGGAAAGGGGCTCGGGGCGGGGCTCGGGGCGGGGTCCGGAGGGGGGACGTCTGGACGGGGTCCAGAGGGCGGGGTCTGGGCGGGGTCCGAAGGGGGGACGTCTGGGCGGGGTCCGGAGAGGGGCGGGGCGGGGCTAGGGGCGGGGCTAGGGGCGGGGTCCGAGCCGGGCTGCGTAGGCTGAGCTCTACAGCTCTCTCCTTGGTGGGTTTCGAACAGACCCCGACCTGGCGCAGGGGACCCCGGCCCGACCTCCAAGCCCCGAGGGTCACATGGGCGCCGCGGCGGGCCCGCCCAGTGGGGTGCTCCGAGGGGTGTCCGCGGGCTCCCCCTCTCCGGGGCTGCCGGAATGCGGACGGGATCGAGGGGGACACGCTTGTGCGGGGGCCTCCGTGCACGCGCCTGTCTCCGCCATCGGACTGGGAGCCTGGGGCGGAGGTACGGAGGGCGGGCCCGGGGATGCGCGCTCCCAGGCCCGGCCGGGTCTTGCCTGCCAACCTCCTCCCCTCGCCAGGGGCCTCCTCCCTGCTGGGGACCCTCTTGGGGAGGCGGCTGCAGTCTGAGTCCCCTGGGAGGCAGGGAGCCCTGGGACAGCGGTCACTTTCAAGTCCATGTAGTCACCCTCGGAAGCCACCCGCGCGCGCCCAGCACACATTCCCGAGGTCATTCTGGGGCCACATCTCAGGGACCTTTACTGTGTGGCCTCACCCCCTGCCCTGGGTCCCTTCTCCCTCCCTTTGTCGAAGCAAAACACTACAGCGTGTAAGGAAGTTTCACGGGCACGTTGAGTAGGTTTGCAAAGCGGGGAAGACTCTCTCTCAGGATGAGGGGAGGGTCTGCCCACTCGAGGAAAAAAGCAAGAGGTTTTCATAGTAAAAGTACAGGGCAGATTAAGCAGTAAACAAGATTCCAAATACTGTTTTACAACATAATAGGTAAATGATTATATGGAGTCTCCAGGACAATTTTGATCTATAGAACAAGGTTAATTGTGTTCATTGTACCTATTTGTGTCTAAACAGTGGGTTTCCTGACCTCAAAAAATTCAAGTGAAAGGTCAGTTTCGTAGGCTCTGAGGAGCAAATCACTTACAGTTCCAGAATGGAGTCACTCACATCTCTTCAGTTCTCCCCTCTGGCCTCTTTTCCTCTTGGCCTCCTCAAGGTCTTGCAGTGGGAATACTGCTCCCTCTCTAGCAGTACCAGCTTCTGGACCAAACCTGACTGAGCTCTGCCACTAGTCACAATCCTGCTGCAGTTCGTTCTCTCCTAAGTTAACGTAACCCCTCCCCACTCTCCCCCAGGGTGCGTGTGAATAGTGCAAGTTCAGGGTCAAATCCAGTCTTCATGTGAAATGTTAATATTTTGTTCATCGTGGATTTTTTTGCATTAATTTTGATTTTCAAAAACATTGCATTAAAATATTACTTGTTTTATGTAAGAGCTGAAACTATATAAAACTCTCAGAAGAAAACATAAATCTGCATGACCGTGGGTTTGGCAATGGATTCTTAGCTGTAACACCAAGAAGTCAAGCAACAACGAAAATAGGTAAATTAGACTTCATCAAAATATAAAACTTTTTGCCTGAAAGCACACCATCAGGAGGGTGAAAATGCAAACTACAGAATGGGAAAAAATGTTTGTAAACTGTATACAGTCACATGTCACTTAACAATGAGGATATGTTCTGAGAAATGCATCATTAGGTGAATCGTTCCTAATGTGAACATCAGAGTGCACTTACCCAAACCTGGGTGGTATAGCCCACTACACCCTAAACCACATTGTATAGCCATTATAATCTTATGAGATTATAATATGACAGATTATTATATACTGTCATATATTCGGCCCGCATTGATCAAAACATTGCCTGTAATGGGTAAGGGTCTAGTATCCAGAATATGTAAAGAATTCTAACAACTCAACAGCAAAATGACAGCCCAATTTAAAAACAGCCAAAGGATTTGAACTGACATTTCTCCAAAGGAGATATATATTTAGCACAATGTTTTGAAGGTTCATTCATACTGTGGCTAAGTGAAAGAAACCAGACACAAACAATCATGTACTGTATGATTAAATTCACATGAAATATCCAGAATAAGCAAATCCATAGAGACAGAAAGTAGATTGGAGGTGGCCAGGGGCTTGAGGGGACACAGGGATGGAGAGTGTCTACTAATGGGTATGGGGTTTTCCTTTCAGGGTGATGAAGATGTTTTGGAACTAGATAGAGGTGATGGTTGCAAAACACTGTGAATATACTTAACACCACTGAATTGTATGGTTTTAAATGGTTAATTTTATGTGAACTTTACTTCAATAAAAAAAGTTTATCTGTCTTGCTTAGTAAGTTTTTGGCACCCCCCCCCAACCTTAAATTTTGCACCTGAGGTGAGTGCCTCCCTGCTCCACCACCCCTACCTACCCCCCAGCCCAGTGTGAACCTGGGCCACGACTTTGGAGAAGAATCTGGTAGCATCAGGCTGGTGAAAATGAAGATACCCAGACCCCATGCATCAGACGTTCCACTCCTGCACAACCAGGAGGACCCAAAAGGCCAAGGACAAAATCATGCATGGCAGGGAAGCACACAGTGCCCCGTGAGAGGCCGAGTTACCCTCACAGGCACCTTCACCAGGGTGCTGCAGGGTGCTGCAGGGTGCAGGTTGAAGAGGCAAACAGGGAGAGCGTCTGGAGACCATTGGAGGTGACATGTACCATGTGGCATTCTCCCTCTGTTAGAAATACCTGAAACTGGGTAACTTGTAAAGAAACAATATTTACTGCTTATAGTTTTGGAGGCTGGGAAGTCCAAAGTCCAGAGAACACACTTGGGGAGGGCCTTCTTTGGTGGTCAGTTCTGCAATGAAGAGTGTCCCATTGCAAAAAAGACAGAAGAGAGAGAGACTCACGTATTCTTCTTCTTTTTTTTTTCCCTCAAAAAGATGACCGGTAAGGGGATCTTAACCCTTGACTTGGTGTTGTCAGCACCACGCTCACCCAATGAGCCAACCAGTCATCCCTATATGGGATCCGAACCCGGGGCCTTGGTGTTATCAGTACCACACTCTCCCGAGTGAGCCACAGGCCGGCCCCAACGCATTCTTCTTTTAAAGGCAACAGAACCACACCTATGACCACCGTTAAACCATCAACGGATTAATTCATTTATCAGTGCATAATCTAATCACCTCTTTATTAGTCCTCATGGCTAGCTTAACATCAGCACAGCCAGGTTAAGCAACTTTCCCCCCCTTTCCCCTCCCCTTTCCTTTTTCTGCTCCAGGAACTGAGCAGCAAAATTCCTCTCTTGGGGAGGGGTAAATATGACCGTTATCATCAAAGGAACGTCTTGTGGGCTGTGAGAACAGGCCTCGGGCTGGAGCACTTTGCACTGATATAGTAACGACACTAATTAGAAGCCTATGCCCTAACCGACCAGGTGTTGGCAGACTACAAGGCCTGTGTCACCCTGCACACCACTGATCATGAAATTGTCCATTACTCTGCCAGAACCCTCAAAGGCTTATAAGGCCCTGCGTTCCTTTGTTCGGGGGAATTGGTCCAACTCAGTCTCCCCTCCACGTTGGTAATAAAGCCTCTTGGCTGAAATAGTGCCTGGCTCGGGTCTCTCTCCCTTTTCTCCATCTAGCCGAAGCTAACACTCTTTAAGGCCCCACCTTTCAATTACCATAATAGGATTTCCCACCCTCAACAGTTACAGTGGGGGTTAAGCTTCAATGAGTTTGGGGGACATTCAGTCCACAGTATCCTCTTCCCCTCACCCCTGCCGAGAGGCAGGGTCTTCCTAAAAGCCCCTTGACCTGTGCCCCTGGAGGGCCTGAGCCCCAGAAGCTGGTGTCAGCTTCAGAGCCAAGTGTGCCTGTGTTTCCTGGTGTGGCCTTATTGGGGGGAGGGGGAAGGGGAACAGGCCTTTACACCCAAGAGGGCCCTCTGGAGGGCTGGTTGGCCTGTAGGGGCTGGGCCAAAAGGCCACAAACCCGGCACTGAAGGATATCAGAGGATGTCGCCCTGCCTAAGTGAGGGACCACAGACGAGAGGCCTTCAGAGCTGACCCTCTGAAGAGCCTGACGTGTTCTCCAAGGAAGAGTCAGCTTTGCAGCCATGCATGCAGCCAGATGACATCACCGACATGGTGCAGGTCAAGCAGGACCTTTCCTGCCCTGCCTTCTCTTCCCCCCTTCACTTCCACCTTGGGGGTCAGAGGTTGGGGGGGGGAAGAAAGCTTAGGCCAGTGCTGGGGGAGGGGAGAAGTTAATGCAGAATGAAGTCAGAGTCTTGACTATTACATGGACCTGGATATGTTAATTACTGAAAAAAAAATTTTTAATTAAAAGTGAACAAAGAACTTTTTACCCAAGGGCTGGGGAAGGGAGACGTAAATTCGTTTTCTTAAAGTTTGAGATCTGCTTACCCAACATACTGGTTATATTCATGAGGGAGCAAGTCCAAAGGTGCCTAACAACAATATTTCTAACAGAAAGATACAGAAAATGACCTTGACCACCACCAGAAGGAGAATAGATGGAAGGAGACTAGCACAGTGCCTCAACGGAGTACCACGTGGTGTGAAAACGAGCGAGTACAGCTGCATGAATCAGTGTGAGTGATCCACACCTATGGATGAAAATGTGCAATATGACGGGCTATGGAAAGCTTAGCAAGTGCAAAGCAATACATTGCCAGAGGTCAGTATCTGTGTAGTAAAACAATAAGGAAATGCATGAGAAAAAGAGAAGCTAGACCTGGGTTAATGGTTACCCCTGGGGGAGGGGCTGGGGATTCTCCAGGGAATGACTGAGACCTTCAACAGAGTTGGAATTATTTTATTCCTGTAGCTGGGATACAGGCACAGGGATGTCCTTTATCATTTTTTATATCTTCTTGGACATCTTAGATATTTTATAATCAATAAAAGATATGCTTCATCCCTCTTCCCTTCTAGCTACTGACGCTGCTTTGATCCAGGACAGCAAAGACCTCCCCATTCCCAAATCCAGCAGCCACTTTTCCCACTTCAACTCCCCAACCTCAGCCACAGGGGACACAGCTGGCCACATCCTCTTTCTTGGAAGCGTCTTCCTGTGGCCTCCAGGACACCTCATCTTCCTCCTTCTCCTCTCTGCCTTGGCTTGACATTTAAATACTGGAGGACTTCAGGGTCTGTCCACTTCTTCATGGGTGGAGTCCCCTCCCTATGTGACCTGAGAGAGCCCCAATCCGACTCTCCAGGCCTGACATTCCCCCTGTCTTAATCAGCTTGCGCTGCCATTTAGAAACACCACAGAGCAGGTGTCTTAAACAACAAACATTTATTTCTCATGTCTTGGAGGCTGGAAGTCCAAGATCAGGGTCCAGTTCCTGGGGAGGGCCTGCTTCCTGGTTTGTGGGTGCTCACCACCTTTTTATGCCTTCATGTGGTGTTTCCTTGGCATGTGCACATGTGGCCACACACGTGTGCATGCATGCAGACACACACAATCTTCTCTTCTTATGAGGCCATTAATCCCATCATGAGGGTGGGGCCCTCATGACCTAACCCACTCTAATTACCTCCCAAAAGCCCCACCTCCAAAGGCCATCACTGGAGGTGAGGGTGATCTGGCTATGACATCTGTCACCCCTTTGATCGCCAAGGTTGATTTGGCTAACCTGGCTGGCAAAGCGGTGTCCCCTTCCTCCCTCACTGCTCCATATGCATCCCCCCTGAAGCTGCATGCTTGGTCAAAGAGGACGACCTTCCCCAATAGAGAAGAGGACCATTCTTCGGTCAAGGGTATACAAGTAGCTGCACTCCCCTGCTAAGACCTCCAAACAAGCCCCCAGATACCATCACATTGAGGCCTCAACATATGAATTTTGGGGAGACACAAACATTGTCCATGGTGCCCCTAAATACGACTTAGGTCAAGTTCACCCACAGGAAACGGCTGACATGTGACCAAGGTTGATATGTCACAGCAGTAATTTCCTATGGTCCAGCCTAACACAGACCCTTCCTGGACAGATCTAACAGGAACGACACAACCAAAGCAGAGGTGGAGTTATTCTTGTTGCTCATTTTCACTCATGTCTCACATCCAGGGCCAGTTTCACAGGAGTGTGCCTGGGCAGTCACAGTGTGCCCACTCTTAGAAGGACTCTGTGCTCAGTTTAATGCTCTGCTGCCTTGGTCTTGAAATTCGTGCTAATTTTTGAATAAGGGGCATTTACAACTTGCAGAAGGCCTGGAAAATTATGTAGCGGACCCTGCTGATACCCAATCCATGAAGAAGTGCTTTCTTTCCTGAATCCCCCACTGTTCCCTGCCTCCACCATCACAACTCAGACCAAGTCAAGATCAAAGCACGTACATACTGGCAGTTCTTGCAGCAGCCAGGCCTGTCCCTTCCACCTCACCGGTCCCCTCCTGACTGTCCTCCGTTCTTTCGTTCCTGCCTACCTACAACCTTTTTCCACACAGCAGGATGATGCTTGCAAAATGGAAATCAGATCAGGCCCCTTTGCTGCTCAAAACCCTCCAAAGTCTTCCCAGCTCACTTGAAATAAAATTCAAACGTGGCACCACTGCTGGAAGTCCCTGCTGGCACTGTCCTTGGCCATCTCTCCAGTTACATCTCCCACCTCTCATTCTCCCCCTGCTGACTCCAGCCATACTACCGACCTTCTCTCCTGCCCTGCCTCCAGGCTTTTGAACTTACAGTTCCCTCTGCTGGGAATGCCCTTCCCAAGCTCTCTCCATAGCTTGTGCCCTCACTTCATGAAGATCTGAGGGTTCAGAGGGCACCTCGTCAGAAAGGCCTTCCCTACCTCCCTATCTCACCCATACTCCTTATCTCGTCCTGCCTTTTTCCCTCCATTTATCACATCTGAAATCACACTCATTATAGTTAGCCTGATTATTTTTTACCACCCCATTTCATTGAAGCTCTGTGCAAATTGGCACCAGGGCTAGTGCCTCAAAAATATCTAGCACATAGTATGTACTCAAGAAATGTGTGGAATGGTTTCAAGGAGCTAGTAGAAGGATTTTAAATGTTCTCAACACAAAGAAGTGACAAATGTTTGAGGTGATGAATATGAGAATTACCCTGATACAATCATTGCACATTGTATATGTGTACCCAAATATCACACAATACCCTATAAATATATACAATCATCATATGTCAATTAAGAAAAAATAAATCTAGCTTTTCTCTGCAGGATTACCATCGCAGCTGGGACCCTGTGCATAGATCCAAAACCCGTAGGGCCTTCAAGGCCTCACTGCTGCTTAGTACAGTGGGGCTCAGGTCTGTGTACTCTGTGCACCACCCCACTTCCATTTTGGCCAAACCAACTGCGCCCGAGTTTCTCCACAAATTTTCTGCTGGTGAGGCTCCAGCATTTGAGGGTGATGATGGATTTCATGTGTTTGAGAGCAATGCCTTGCCTACCATGTGAGCAACGAGGAACTGCAGGGGAGTACTGCAGAGGCAGCAGCCCAGGTGGCGTAGTAGGTAAGCTTTGCTGATGGTAACACAGAGCCCCCAGCCAGTACCTGCGTGTTCCCCACCTTGGGCATCGTGTACCACAACAAACAGGCCACTGAGAATGCAAAGGAGGAGGTGAGGTGAATCCTGGGGCTGTTGGATGCTCACTTGAAGACAAGGACTTTTCTTATCGGCAAACAGGTGACACAGGCCAACACCACAGTTGTCCACCCTGTTGTGGCTCTATAAATAGGTCCTTGAGCCTTCTTTCCAGCAGGCCTTTCCCAATACCAACCGCTGGTTCCTCACCTGCATTAACCAGCCCCAGTTCTGGGCTCTCTTGGGGGAGGTGAAACTGTCTGAGAAGATGGCCCAGTGTAATGCTAAAAAGTTTGCAGAGAGCCAGCCTACAAAGGACACCCCACGGAAAGAGAAGAGCTCATGGGAGAAGCAGAAGCCCCAGGCTGAGTGGAAAAGGAGAAAAAGGCAGCTGCCCTGAGGAGATGGACAACTGTGAGCAGGCGCTGGCTGCTGAGCCAAAGGCAGAGGATCCCTTTGCTCACCTGCCCAGGAGTACCTTTGCATTGAGTGAATTTAAGCGCAAGTACTCCAACAAAGACACACTCTCGGTGGTGCTGCCATTTCTTTGGGAACACTTTGGTAAGGATGGCTGGTCCCTGTGATACTCCTGAGTACCGCTTTCCTGAAGAGCTCACCGAGACCTTCGTGAGTTGCAACCTCATCACTAGAATGTTCCAGCTACTGGACAAGCTGAGGAGTTGCAAGTGCCATCCTCTTTGGAACCAACAATAGCAGCTACATTTCTAGAGTGTGAGTCTTCTGAGGCCAGGAGCTTGCCTTTCCTCTGAGTCCAGATTGGCATGGGGACTACAAGTCACATACATGGTGGAAACTGGATCCTGGCAGCAAGGAGATCCAGACATTAGTTCAAGAGTACTCTTCCTGGGAAGGGGGCCTGCCAGCATATGGGCAAAGCCTTCAACTGGGGCAAGACCTTCAAATGAACATCTCTTGCCATCATCTAGCTGCCTGCACCCGCCCTTCAGGGAGATGGGGGTCATTAAAGGAAATTGAACATTGAAAAAAAAAAAGAAAAAAGAAATTTAAGTAGACAAACAAAAAAGAGAAATGTGTGGAATGGCTAATGCTAAATGAATTAATAAATAAAAGAAAAAAATCAGAGGAGATAATGAGACAAATTATAAAGTGGTAGGCCTAAATCCAACCATATCAACAATTACACTAAATGGTGATGGTGTAAATACTTCAATTACAAGGCAGAGATGGACTGAGTGGATAAAAAATAAAAACACTGCCTATAAGGCTGGCCTGTGGCTCACTCGGTAGAGTGCGGTGCTGATAACACCATGGCCACGGGTTCGGATCCTATATAGGGATGGCCGGTTTGCTCACTGGCTGAGCGTGGGGCTGACAACACCAAGCCAAGGGTTGAGATCCCCTTACCGGTCATCTTTTTTAAAAAAAAAAAAAAAAAAAAAAAAACACTGCCTATAGAAAGACCACTTTAAATATAAACACATAAATAAGTTGAAAATAAATGAATGAAAAAAGATATGTCACACAAACAGTAAGCAGGAAAGGGCTAGTGTGGCTATTTTAACATCGGTAAAACAGACTTCAAAACAAAGATTATTACCAGAGATAGGGAGAGGCATTTCATAATGATATCAGGGGCAGTTTATCAGGAAGACATAACCTCAAATGCATATACACTTAATAAACAGAGCCCCAAAATACACAGCAAAAACTGACAGAATTAAAACCAGTCAGAGTAGGAGAGATTAACTTCTCTCTGCAATTAACAGAAGTAGACAAAAATTCAGAAAAGACATAGAAGATCTGAGCAACTCTATGAACCACCTCAATCCAACAGAGCACAGCAATTTATAACATATATACAATCTACAGAACACTCCGCTCAACAGTAGCATACACCTACTGTTTAAGTGCACATGGAACATACACCAAGACTGAGCACGTGATAAGTCTCAATAAACTTAAAAGGACAAAAATCGTACAGAATGTATTCTCTGACCACAACAGAATTAAATTAAGAACTGGTAACCGTAAGATTTCCATAGAAATACCAAATATCTGGAAGTAAAACAACATACTTCAGAATAATTCATGGGTCAAAGCCAAAACAGGGGAAATCAGAAGTATTTTTAATTGAATGATAAAATACACAACAAATATGTGGGATGCAATTAAGCAGTGCGTAGCAGGAAACTAACAGCTTAAAATACTTATATTAGAAAAGAAGAAAGATCTAAAATCAATGACTTGAGGTTTCAGCTTAATGAAACTAGAACAGCAGCAAAATAAACCCAAAGTAACAAACCAGAGTCGGGCCTCCCTGGGCACCTGGAGACCTCCCGGTCCCTCTTGATTTTTTGTAACTGGTTTTTCCCAAAGGAGTGAGATTCCTGCTAAGGAACCTTCTGGGTGGGTCAGTAAAGGGAGCCAAATTAATTGCATTTAGCAATCCCCGAAGGTGGGGCCTACACACGTGGGGGAGGGGGCTGTTCCCTGATACCCCCCCGACCCTCGTGCCCTCCAGTGTTCCCGCTGCTCTCAAGACCTCACTGTCCCTGAGACCTCTCTGACCCTCAGACCCCCGCTGCCCTCCTGACCTCCAGTGTTCCAGCTCTCTCTGGACCTCACTGTCCCTGACACCCCTGCTGTTCATGAGACGCCCTCTGGCCCTGTGGTCTTCGCGGACCGGCGCGGCCCGCTGTCCTGACAACCCCCCGCCCCTTGACCCCCGCTGCTCTCGCGACCCCTCTGTCCCCGCGACACCGCGGCCGTTGGTCCCGCCCGCGGCCCCCTCCCAGCTTCCTCCGGCGGGCGCCATGCGACCCGGGCCCGCGCTCCTCCTGCTGGGCCTGGGTCTGGGCCTGGGCCGCCTCCCGCCGCCCGCGGCTCCCGGCCGAGTGCCGGCCTCCGTCCCCGGAGTGCCGGTTTCGCCGTCGGGCGGCCTGTTCAGGGGCGCCCCGGCCCTCGGGGAGCATAGCAGCCGCGCCCGCCACCGCCTGCGGCCCCGCGCGACCCGGGCAAACGGCGTCCTCCTGAGCGGAAACCGCGGCTTCTGCTTCCGCCGCGGCGGGCGGCGCTGGTACTGCTTGCGCGTGCGCGTGCGCGTGCTGCTCCGCGCCCGCCGCGCCCCGCCCCGGCCCGCGCACGTGCAGCTGCGCCTGCGCCTGGTGGCGCCCCGAGGACGCCTCGCGCTGGCCTGGGCAGCACCTCCCCCGCGCGCGCTCGGGCTCCCGGCCTGGACCTTCCACCTGCGGCTGCTCGGGCCCGGGGACGCCCGGCCCGCCCGCCAAGCCGCCGCCTCCCGCTTCTCGCCCCGCGCCGCCCCGCCGGTCGACCCTCGCCCCTTCGCCGGCTTCGTGGCCCGCACCACGTGTCACACAGAGGGACCCACGCCCGTCGTTCTGGAAGCCGTCCACGCGTCCGGTTCCGAAGCCGTGGCGTCCTCAGTGTCCTGCCAGATAAAGCCCTGTCTCATCAAGCAGGTGAAGATCAACACAGACCGTTTTCCTGTGATCTTGCTCAGGAGGGCAGAAGCCACCATCAATGCCACCGTTCGGGTTGACTGCCCGCATGCCCCGGCCGTGGTCGAGCGCTGGCAGGTCTTTTCCGTGCCCTCTGTAGGTGACGTGCCCGACTGGACTCGGCCTTTGGATGTACCACAACTCAAGTTAGGAAAAAGTCCATCGTTCCTACACATCCCCAGCAACTCACTGACGTTTGGGGTGTATGTATTTAACTTCACAGTGTCCGTCAACACATTGGACCCCAAAATGCCTCTGTTAAAAGATTCGGATTCCATCTATGTCTGGATTGTTCGAAGTCCCCTGAAGGCCGTTATTCTTGGGGATGCCAACATAACAGTTAATTTTACAGATAGGCTGGTGCTGGATGGAACAACGTCCTCTGACCCAGATGCAGACAGCCCATTAGAGGGACTTCATTTTTTTTGGCACTGTACCACAAATCCAAGAAACTACGGTAAAGATCAGATAATAGTGATGAGCAAGGAAGTCTGTCACCCAGAGCAGTCTAATCTGAAGTGGCCATGGGCCTCTGGCCCTGTGCTAACAGTTTTGCCAGAAACACTTAAAGGTGACCATGTGTATTTTTTCAGAATGGTGATCCAGAAGAGTTTCAGAACAGCATTTTCTGATAAAAGTGTACATGTGCTCAAAGGACCCGCACCTATAGCACATATCTCATGTATTGAAAATTGTGATAGAAATTTAATTATATCCGATAGATTTTCTTTGTTTCTAAATTGCACAAACTGTTCGAGCCATGATTTCTATAAATGGTCAATTTTGTCTTCTTCAGGTGGCGAGATGCTATTTGATTGGATGGGGCAAACGGTAACAGGAAGGAATAGTGCTTATTTGTCTGTAAAAACTTTTGCTTTTAGGCATTTTTTGGAAGCTAAGTTTTGGGTTTCTCTGTATCTAGCAAGTTGGAGTGGAATGATCTTGGTCTTGAAACATTCCGTTATCATTAACCAAGGTCCTCAAGTCGGAGGATGCGAAATTAATCCAGCCAAAGGAACTGCATTTTTTACTAAATTTGTTGTCCAGTGTAGGGATTTTAAGGATAAATACATCCCTCTTACATATAAAATAATCATTTCTGATTTCTACGGTGTGGGTGAAATCAGTTCGGTAAAAGAAAACACGTTGGGGACTGTCCTCTATTTGGGAACTGAGTCCACAACGCCTCCTTCCTTTCTCCCTGTTGGTGTGTTGGCTAATCATTATGCCATAAAGATATATGCTCAGGTTTATGACTCTCTAGGAGCTTTTTCTCAGGTGACTTTGTATGCCACCGTGCAGGCTCCTACTGACAAAAATTCATCAAATACTGTGTTGCGTCACCTACTCAGTCTCACCATGGGACCAAATTCATTACTATCTACATTGCTCCAAAAGCAGGACTTTTTACCTGCAGGTTACTTAATGTATACAGTAGCTTCTGTTTTGAATAACATGAGAACTGAATTAACTCTCCAAGATGACAAAGCCAATCTCCGAGAACACCTTGTCAATCAGTCTTTTGCTCTTCCTGTACGCACTTTGGAGGAAATTGGCCAGGTAGTCATGGCTATTACCAAATTAACCCAGAAAGCCTGTGAGTTGACTCGAGTTGCTCAGAAACGTGCCACAGTGAGGATATGGCAAGCAAACCAAGCCCTACAAGAGTATCGTCAAAAAGATAAACGCTTTCGCTCTGAACAAATAGAAATTGTGAGCACTGGAATATTAACAAGTTTGTCTAATATCCTTAAGCTGACTTCTCATCATGAGGTGACTGAAGATCCTTTCCATGTAGTTGAATCTTTGTCAGACACAATATTGGCTAATAAAGTGCCAGGGAATGAAACCACTGTAATGAGGACTCCCAACTTGAACATATTTGTCAAGAAAGTTGAGAAGCGGGACGTTACTCGGGTCTTCCGAAATGACAGACACTGTTTTCATCCCACACTCAATGTGAGCAGTGTTCCTAGTCTGCCTGCAAATGCCCCAATTTCTGCGATGTTCTGTGAGTTTGCAGATGACCCCTTTCCCTGGCTAAATGATATGGAAAGCATGTCTGTAGAGGTGGTTGGATTCAGAATGACGGGAGCCACAGATCAGGGCAGCATGATAGAGATCACACCTGATGTAGCAGAGGTGTACCTCATCAGAAAAAACTTGACCTTTGCAGCTTTTAATCTCACAGTGGGACCTGACAGCAATGTCAATGAGTCTCTGAAGATGACAACAGGAGCATTTAGCTTTGAAGTGGACAGCAGAGTCCTTAGGGAGGTGCTGGTACACATTGTGACAGAAGTGACCGTGTTGTTCAATGTATTGGTGTACGCAGGCAATCAGGTCACCCCTACCGCTCTGGTGGCCACCTTCCTCGTGCCTCATGACATGCCTCCAGTTGCCAACCAGAGTGTCCCATTTGACCCAGCCTGTACAGTTAAGGAGGCCCGTGTGATCTGCCTATCACTGTCCCTGCTGCAGGTCATAGTTGAGCGCAGCAGCTCGTCCATGTGCACCATATCGATGCTTCTGCAGGCACCTCATTTTGTCACGAAGCCCAGTGACAAGCTAGTGAGAGTTTCTCTTTTCAGCGTTCAGTGCTTGGACATGTATGGGATCCAGAGTGAGTGGAGAGAAGATAACTGCGTTCTTGGCGAGAAGACCACCTGGCGCAAAGTTCACTGTGTCTGCAAGAACACAGTGAGGGCCAGGCGGCAGCTGAGCACCATCAAACTAACCAACGTTCACCTGCATACCCGCTATGTGCTGGCCATGGTGATTGTGGCCCCTAATTTTGTGGATCTACAATTAAAAGTCATCAAGAACCTTTTCCAAAACCCCGTGACCCTCTTCACTGTGCTCTTCATTATGCTTGCGTACATAATCCTGGCTTTCTGGGCTTTGCACAGGGACAAAATGGACCAGTTTCTTCGGGAACATGTGGTAGTTCTACCCGATAATGATCCTTATGATAACATATGTTACCTGGTCACTATTTTTACAGGGAGTCGTTGGGGATCTGGGACCAGGGCCAATGTCTTTGTGCAACTTAAAGGAACAGCAGGTGCCAGCAAAGTGCACTGTTTAAGCCATCCACATTTCACCACCCTCTACCGAGGAAGCATCAACACTTTCCTTCTAACAACGAAAAGTGACCTGGGGGACATTCATTCCATTCGCGTATGGCACAATAATGAAGGCAAAGCGCCAAGTTGGTATTTAAGTAGAGTCAAAGTGGAAAATCTGTTCAGCAGACACATTTGGCTGTTCATATGCCGGAAGTGGCTGTCTGTTGACACTGCTTTGGACAGAACTTTTCATGTTATCCACCCAGATGATCCTCTGACCAGAAAGGACTTCTTTCTTATAGATTTGAGTTATAAGCTAGGGAAGAACCACCTGTGGTTCTCTGTTTTTGCTGGAGTCGTTGCTAAACCATTCAATAGGCTCCAAAGATTGTCCTGCTGTTTAGCGATGTTGCTGAGCTCTCTTCTTTGTAATATTATGTTCTTTAATCTAAATACACAAGGAGAAACTGAGTCAAAAGAGTGGCACTTCATCAGATCAATGGTGATAGGAATTGAAAGTGTCATCATTACAATCCCTGTGCAATTATTAATAACTTTTTTGTTTACCTATTCCCAGAAGAAACCACAAGTGAATCTAGATGAGGTATCTCCTCAAAAGCATCCCCTGCTGTCAGAAGGAAGTGTGTACTGGGAAGAACGTTTGGAAAAGTGGCATGCTTATGAAACTGCTGAGGCACAGCCCAGGGAGGCTGCAAAGCCTGAGTCTAGGGGAAAGCCTGGACTTCGTCGGGCTTCTGTTAGGGAGACCTTCAAAACAGCACGCCAGCCTGAGAAAGCAGAAGCCAAGGCCCCAAAGACCCACAGACCAAATACAAATTTCAGTAACAAAAATATAAAAAACAATCAGGATGTTGGTTCTAGAGAGCCCTCTTCTCAACAGCATCCTACACATCTTAAAACAAAGCCCCGGATTGTCCTGCCTTGGTGGTGTGTTTATGTAGCCTGGTTCTTGGTTTTTGCCACTTCTAGCATATCCTCATTCTTTATTCTGTTTTATGGACTAACTTATGGCTACGACAGGTCAACAGAATGGCTCTTGGCATCTGTTTGTTCATTCTGTCAGTCAGTTTTTCTGGTGCAGCCATCTAAAATTATATTCCTGTCAGGCCTCAGAACTAAGAATCCCAAATACTGTAAAAACCTTTCGTGGTCAACCGGGTATCATTACACAGAGATCAAGCTGCAGGGGATACCTCCTGATGACATGCAGAAGCTCCATCACCACATCGTCCGAATCCGAGGCTCGAGGATGTACCAGCCCCTCACAGAAGACGAAATCAGAATATTCAAAAGAAAGAAGAGGATCAGGAGAAGAGCCTTGCTATTCCTGAGTTATCTGCTAACTCACTTCATCTTTCTAGCCCTTCTGCTGGTCCTCACCATCCGACTAGGCCACACGGACAGCTTTTACCATAACCGGTTTCTTCATGATCAGCTCTCTGTGGATCTTGCTATGGTGACAAAGCTGGAGGACATCTACAGATGGCTGAACAGCGTGCTGTTGCCTTTGATACACAATGAGCTGGAGCCAACAGTTCTCCTTCACAGCTCCTCTAAAATCCTTGGCCTTCCACTGATGAGGCAGGTGAGGGCAAAATCTAGGGAGAAGATGTGTCTGCCTGCCGAAAACGTGCAAAACAGCGTCGCAAGAGAAATTCGCTGTCGTCCTAAATATGGCGCTGACCCAGAAGACACAAGAAACTATTCTGGTTCTTGGAATGAAGTTGATAAGTGGGGTATAGACAAGAATGTGGATGGGTTTACTTATCAGCCTCAAGGAAAGCAATGGGTGCATTATTCCTATGGACTATTACATACCTATGGATCAGGAGGGTATGCCTTCTATTTTTTTCCAGAGCAGCAGCAGTTTAATTCTACACAGAGGCTCAAAGAACTCCAAGGAAGCAATTGGCTTGATGAGAAGACGTGGGCTGTGATTTTGGAACTAACGACTTTTAATCCAGATGTAAATCTGTTCTGTAGCATATCAGTCATATTTGAGGTCTCTGAGTTAGGAGTTGTCAACACAAGCATATCCGTTCACTCTTTCTCACTTGCTGATTTCAACAGAAAAACTTCAGCAGAAATCTACCTGTATGTGGGCATTCTCATTTTTTTTGTAGCCTACATCGTCGATGAGGGCTATGTCATCACACAAGAAAGAGCCTCCTACGTGAGAAGTGTGTATAATTTGCTCAACTTTGCTTTAAAATGCATATTTACTGTGTTAATTGTGCTCTTTTTCAGGAAACACTTTTTGGCAACTGGCATGATTCAGTTTTACTTGTCGAACCCTGAAGACTTCATCCCCTTTCATGCAGTTTCTCAAGTAGATCATGTCATGAGGATAATTTTGGGTTTCCTGTTATTTCTGACAATTTTGAAGACGCTCAGGTATTCCAGATTCTTCTATGATGTGCGCCTGGCTCAGAGGGCCATCCAGGCTGCCCTTCCTGGCATCTGCCACATGGCATTTGTGGTGTCTGTGTATTTCTTCGTATACATGGCTTTTGGTTACCTGGTATTTGGGCAGCACGAATGGAACTACAGTAACTTGGTTCGTGCCACTCAGACAATCTTCTCCTATTGTGTTTCAGCTTTTCAGAACACTGAATTTTCCCATAACAGGATTCTCGGGGTCCTGTTCCTCTCATCTTTCTTTCTGGTAATGATCTGCATCTTAATCAACTTATTTCAGGCAGTGATTTTGTCATCCTACGAGGAAATGAAGCAGCCTGTGTATGAGGAACCATCAGAAGAAGCGGAGGCAATGACCTACCTGTGTCGCAAGCTGAGAACTGTGTTCAGCTTTCTGACCTCACAGTCTAGGGCCAGAGACGAGCCTGAGTTCTTCATCGACATGCTCTATGGGCAGCCAGAGAAGAACAGCCGCCGATATCTGGGGCTGAAGACCAGAAACATCAATGGGAAGAAAATGGTTTACCTCGTTGTTTGATCATTGGTTTGAAGAACCACAAGCAAGAGTTTCCCCAAATGCTGCATTTGTGGGATTAAGGACATTTAGTGGCTCAGTCATGCTTTTTACCCATGTCCGTCACAATGCACACCCCCTTCGCAAGTATCCCACCCTTGGCCTCTGCTCTTGGGGACGTGAAAGTTGGAGTGTAGTGCAGTGTCTGGAGACAGAAGGAGGGCACACCATGGGATTCCTGGACTGACTCCCTTTAGAGGGAATTACCTGATTTCTGCTATGGGGCAACCCTTGTTTCTTTGGAGCCAGCAGTAGTTTAGAGGAGTTAGAGCCACTGGTTTTGAGAACCAGATTTGGGGGGGGGCTAAAGGGGCCCCACCTGGACCTGGCCAGGTGGAACATTCCACACTGCTTTTATGTTCAAGCCAGGCTGGAAGCCAGTGGCCTGCTGCTCCAGCCCAGGGGCCCAGGTGCACTGGCCTTGCTGGCAGTCCCCTTTGCAGGCCAGAGCTGTGGAGCCTCCCCTTCCCCATTCCTGCTGGACCAGGGCTGGAGGGGCCTTGTGGGGAGTTCCAGGACTGGCCCTCGTGCTTGGGAATGCAGGGATGGGAGTCATGGGTCAGAACCCTGTTGCTTCCTATTCATTTCTTAAGGCTACTGCAAGTTAAAGGAAAATTTAGTAACATTTTCTAACCAAGATACATGGCTTTTGTTAAACAACAGAAAGATGTGTATGGGTTCACATTAAAATATAGTAAATGTGCTATATACTGCATATAGCAATATATACATCCAGAACTAGGGCATTTGGTTATTTATGGCATGGTAGATTACTTAGGAATAAGGAAAATGTGGTTTATCGTTTAAGAGAAACAATGCCTAGTGGCTGTTATATTTCCACTCAGAAGCATGTTCATTTATGTAGATGTCACTTTAAGCTTTATCAGAATTAAATGTGAGATTTCTTCCATGAGACTTGCAATGATTTCTGCGTGAGGAGCACGTACACTCACGGTTCCTGCCCTCAAAGTCCAGGGCCAGGAAAGGGACAACCAAATCAGGTGGATGGCTGCTTTGTACGCCTTTCGTGCCCCATCACCTGAGCACGGGAACGGCAGCAGCGCGCTACACTCCTGCAGGCACGCACCACTGTGTCCGTCATTTCCTCCCAAGGGGATGCCTGAGAACCTGGGCAGCCTGTGTCTCTGCCGGATGAGGAAATGGAGAAGTCCAGTGACTCGCCCAAGGCCACTCACACCATTAGCGAGTGGCAGTCAGATTTGGATTTTCTAACTCCCTGGTGGGAGGTGATGGGAGTAGCCTGTCCCATACTGGCCCACTGGTTCCGACTGGAGCACACATTCATTAAAGAATACCTCCCTTAACCACATGACTTCTGAACAGATTGAACAAAAGAGTAAACATGGGGGCCAAATGACTAGTTTTTATTGATAGAGGCCAATGGCAGTCTGGTCAAATTTACTTGCCCATTGAACTGTAGAATGAGGGAGTTTAAGCCCCAGCTGCAGGCAACACTGGGTGAGCCTGCCCTTAGAGGTGGCGAAAACCGCTGGCAGGCCAGGCAGAGACTCACGCTGTCTGCCATTGGGTGCGCCCAAGCACTCCCCCCAAACTTAGCAATCAGCTAAAGTCTCTGCCCCTCCCCAGGAGCCGAGGGAGGCAAGGGGCAGAGGGAGACTTCCCATCCTGGGAAGGAAGCATGGGGTGGGGTGGGGGGGAGGCTTTCCCACCAACAGGGCCAGTGGGAGAGTGAGTTACTGATGAGTCATGGAGGGTCACAGTCATGAACACAGGGCCCAAGGGGCAGTTCCAGCCAGAAAAGCTTCAGGGAGTCAGTGGGGGCCCTGGTGATGGGAGCATCCAGAAAAGGGGGTCCAGGAACAAGCACTGGAAGTGGTCTGAGTGAGGACCAGGGAAGAAGACAAGATGCTCAACTTGTTGGTGCAAATTTGAAATCTCACAGTTGCAGGATTTTATTTACGTATGCTGGGAAAGAGGAGAGTACCAGGGATATTATTCTAACCTGACAGAGCAATGACAAGTATCTGTTCAGTTTAGAAACATAGAGATGCCAATTATAACATTATCAGGAAGAGACAGTACCAAGTAAGACAAATCAAAATTCATGTTTATTTTGAAGGCCATTTTCATGGCAACAATCTCCAAAGGAGTCTTTTAAGACTCCTTTGTTTTCGTTATACTCCAGGGATAGGTCAGGAATATTCTAGAACCCTTGGCATCAATCATGATACCCTCCCAGCTCTATCAAACAGGGAAACAAGATGGATGTTCTTGGTTGTGTTCTTATTTTAGCCCCTTATTAACTCAGAGTAGTTAAAAAAGTTTTACATACAGAGAGCGCTCTCTCTCTAACTCCAGAGGAGAGGGGACAGACATGTCCTTCCTCTATCTCAAACTCTTTTGTTAATTACAAAGACTTGCATTTTTAAGGCCCAATTCTGGAATTTCATTAGTTAGCACTAAAAGCAAAACACAAGCCCTTAGGCTGCAATGTTACTGGCAGAAACAGACATGGGGGCATAATTAATCTTTCCCAGTACCTCCCTTTTGCTGCTATCAGCAATACTTTAACTTTAGATTTTATTCAGCATTCCTTTCAATTTTCAGATTTCCTTTCTCAGTCTTCACCTAAATGCACGATGTACAATTATTTGTTCAATACTGTGATAACCTTTTAAGACCACATTTGTACAACATTTATAAGTATAACCCTAACATACAGGTAATTACTTTTCCCACAAGCCTACCCCTAACACCCGTGCAGCCTGAGGCAGGACTATGAATCCCCATATATCTAAATATTTAGATGTTATACAACAAGCTTACAAACTGTTACATAAAATACGTTATAGCCACTTTCCTTGACAATACACCTTCATGAAGACAAACTAAAAAATTGTGTAAAAATATGGTATTCATACAGCTGAAAATTGGCAAAATATCAAAGATAACTCAACTTAATTTTCATTGTGCACCTGTGGGTGTTCTGTTGATGGGCCATATGAATTATATGTAATAAAGACACATGCAATTCATAAATTAATATGCATTTATTCCATAAGTTTTTTTATTGCCTTTGTTTCAGAAAAATCAGTGTTGATATAATAAAGATTTTCACACCATTATGTTCTATTAACAATAGTGTCAAATTAGACAACCTTTCCTGAGTCATTATACTTTGAAGAAAGTTTTAAACTCTTTCAATTGGGAGAAACTTCACTCTGCTGAGGGAGTAGCAACTGGAATTATGAATAAGATTCTTAAAGTTTTAGATTCACATCTGAAACATGAATATTGAAATCAAGTTTAAACATTGTAAGGATGGTGTGTATGAAAAACCATCATGATTGCAGAAAATATTGCGAAATATTTTTCTTTCATTATAAACATGTTGTCATTATTTTGTTATCACCATTACTTACAACGATAGCTGGATCCTTATAGGATTTGTTTTTCTTCTTTTACATTTTTCAGTGCTGATATAAAGAAAACAAAATTTCAGTAGGTTGCTCACTGTTCAAATCTCTTTTCAATAGAGACTACACCTTGATGTGCAGTGGCCAGAAAATAGTCTGTATAGAAATCAGACTCTAGTATTTGTTTCCTAGTTCTAATTCCCCTCCATTGTACTTGAATGTCATTTTAGTTCTTTTTTTGTTTGTTTGTTTTTTTCTGTCTTTTTCGTGACCGGCACTCAGCCAGTGAGTGCACCGGCCATTCCTATATAGGATCCGAACCCGTGGCGGGAGCGTCGCTGCGCTCCCAGCGCCGCACTCTCCCGAGTGCGCCACGGGCTCGGCCCCATTTTAGTTCTTATTTCATATGCAGTTTCTTTTGGGAAACTATTTTTTCCCTACAACTTTATGAAATATTTTTAATCCTTTTGGATTTTTAAAGATTTTTCAAATATAAATAACTGTGGACAGCTCAAATTCAAAATTTACTTTCTGCCAAAGACCACGATTTGCTGTTTGAATATTACATATTATTTCACTTAACTCTTCTAATGCACCTCATCTGTAACTTGTCTAAATTAAATCTAATTGCTATAACAGCATTCATGGGATTACCATCATGTATCTGACAATAGTAACAGGTCAAATTTGAAATGCTTCATCAAGATGTTCTATCGTTGGGTAGATCCAGAAATAAAAACAACCCAATACATAATCTTTTTTTTTTTTTTTTTAAGATTCCCAGTAAGGGGATCTTAACCCTTGACTTGGTGTTGTCAGCACCACACTCTCTCAAGTGAGCCAGGGGCCGGCCCAGTACATAATCTTTGAATTGATCCAAAGAATGTCACTGCTGTAAGCACAGCTGAGGCCATGCCTACAAGTCAGGAAATAAAACTGCTTGCTAATTTCTCTAGCCCAGGTCCAGGGCCCCTCTAGCTCAGGCCTAAGAGTGGTTCTGGTTCCCAGTATTACTAAAATGCCTTGTATAATCCTTACTTTCAGTGTCCCAAAGGAGTAAGTCCCAGACCCCAGTTTGATACAACTTGGCAACATTCCTCTTGAGAAGTCAAGGGTTAGTTCTGGTCTGTCAGGAACAGAGGCAGCACCCCTTGGCAATCAAGGTGCACGTGCCTCACCCGGCCTGGGGACTTGTTACAGAGGAGACTGGCGAAGACTTGTGGTGAGGCTGGCGGAGAAAGGCCGCTGCAGCTCCCTGCAGCTCCGAGGGAGGCCTTGTCTCCCTCGGAACAAAACCCCTAAAGCCGTGGGGGAGGCGGGGCGGCAAACCCTGTCATCCCCAAGGCACATGTTAAGATCCACTGCGGCTGAGGTGAGGGTCCCCCCTGGGCAGGAGTGGAGCCCACAGGCAGAGCCAGGCCTGCTAGCTCCAGAATCCGTGCCCTTAACCTCACAGAATGGTGCCTCCCATACTCAGGAGGCCCTGGAGGAAGGGGAACCGGCAGAAGCTGGTGTGGCTGGGACCCGGGGCGAGTGGAGAGGCCCGGAAGGTCGAAAGGAGAGCGGGGCGCAGACCACGAGGGCACCGTGACGTGTCCCGAGGCCACACGGCTTCATAAAGGACACAGGAAACACGGGGCTGGCTCTGAACCCACCCTGTCTGCTGCCTTCGGCGGGCAGAGCCGCATCCCGCGTGCGGGCCTGACGTCCCGACCGGGAGCCAGGCGGCCGCGAGCGGACCAAGGCCGGGCATTTCAGCCCTGGGGACGCGCAAGGAAGGAACGGCGCGGATCCGCGGCGTGAGTCAACCTCCGCGCCCCTTGGCTATCGGGGTCCTCGCCCCGGCGACCTCGACTTTGCCCAACCCGGTGGAAAACCCAGAAAGGAGCTGAGCGCCTCAGAGCTGCCAAAGCAGGCCCAGTTCCGCAACCGACGCCTCAGCTCGGGAACCGATTCCGCGGTCACCGGAAGAACGCGACGGAGGCGGAAGCCGACCGCGAAGCCCCGCCCCGCCCCTCCCCGCGCCTGCGCCGTGCCGCCTGGGGCGGGGCCGCGCACGCGCCGTGGGAAAGCGGAGTCGCGCGGCGGGCAACGGTGAGTGAGTACGGTGGCCGAGTCCCCCGTTGCCCCCGAGCGCCCCTTGCTCACCGGGTCGTGGAGCCTGCGGGGTCCCCAGCGTCAGTCGCCTGCGGGCCGCGCGCGGCGTTGGGGACGGGACGGAGGACGCGGGAACGGTCACGCGCCGACCCTGCGGGCTCGGGGTGTCTGTGCCCCCGGGGCGTCGGCCTCGCCGTGCGGGGCCCCCGACCTCGTGAGGCGACGAGGTCCCCGCAGGAGCGCGCGCTCGGTGGAGGGGACGGCGTGTGCGGAGGCTCGGGGGTAAGGGCCGGGGCAGCCCGGGGTCGCTCACCTGCTGGAGGGGTGGCGCTCCCGGGAGCCGCGACGAGGCATTAGGTAGCTCCGGTGGACGGTTACGGAACGGGGTTAGGTACACGCACACCCAGAATAGGGTTTTAATTTTTAAAAAATCATTCTTAACCCGTGCTTCCAAGATTTGCCCCTGGCGTTGTCCGACTCCAGAGCTCACACTGCTGGACATACATCATACTCGGGTTCAGATGAAGGAGGTCACAGCTGGGAGCGAGGGGCCAGCTGATGAGGTTGTATTTGGTAACGTTGAAAGATGTGTAGAACTCCACAGGCAAAGAAAGAGTCTGATAATAATCTAAGAAATACTAACTTTTCTTGAACCCATCAAATGGCCGAGGTCACAGGGTGACCAATTAGCTAGAAATCTAAGGAAAGACAGATTCCTCAGACCCAGCGGTGTGCATGGGAAAGGGTTCCACACAAGCAGATGGGAATTCAGCTAAAAGTTTTAATGAAATGCCGTATACCAAATATACCGAGTGTGGACTAGTGTGAGCGTATAGAGTCCCTGGGAGCCACAAAAACGGGAGTTTGTATCCACTTTGGGCATTCACTAGGTGCTCATGGGAAAGATGGGGGATAGAGCAGGAGAAAGCTTTCCTGGTGGGGGCTGTTGCCCAGGCTGGATTCTGTGTGGGTCCTTCTCCCTTTTCAAACAAAACCCTTAAACTGTTGAGGGATGGGTAGAAAATCCTGACACTCTGTGGGGCACAGGTGAAAACCAGTGGCAGCTGGAGAGAGAGAAAAGGGAATGCTCCCGGGGGTGGGGGCTGGGGGGAAGAGTCAGGAAACTGTCCTAAGCCTGTATCATTAGAGGTCTGTACCTGTGGCAGGGGCAGGATTTCTGGGAAAGCCTGAGAGCCAGGGACACAGGGACTGCCCAAGACTGAAGCTCGACCAGGACTTAGGGAGCTCGACACCATCATACAAACAGGCAGCTGCAGCCTACTGCTTAAAACTGACACTGAAATGGGCCGAGCCTGTGGCGCACTCGGGAGGGTGCTGCGCTGGGAGCGCGGCGACGCTCCCAGCGGCCGCGGGTTCGGATCCTATATAGGAATGGCCGGTACACTCACTGGCTGAGTGCCGGTCACGAAAAAGAAAAAAAACAAAAAAACAAAAAATAAACTGACACTGAAAGAAAAAAACAACCCTCTGGGCAGATGAATCCTTACCCCAAGCACAGGTGGTGCCAGAGAAATTTGAAGCCAGCAATGCCCTGAGAATAACCACTGCAAGTACAAAACCCAAACCCACCTCAACTACTGATGAGATTGACACAGTACCCCACACTAAAGGCCCAGCAGAAAGAGACATGCCCATTTTCAGTCAGAAGTAGTACTTATCTCCACGATTGTACAAATGATGTCCAGCCTTCAACCAAAATTGAGACATACAAAGAAACAAACAAAACCAAGAAGCCCCACTGTTACAGATCAAAACAACAGGACCAGAATTAGATATGACCCAGATGTTATAACTATGAGACAGAATGTTTTAAAAAGCATGGTTAATATGTTAAAGACTCCAGTGAAAAAGTGTACAACATGCATAAATAGATGGGAGATTTTAGCAGAGAAGGAAACTGAGTCAACAGAAATGGTAGTAGCCTTCAAAGGGCACATCAGTTGATTTGACATGGCCAAGGGAAAAAAACTAATGAACTTGAAAATAGGACAGTAGAAATTACCTGAACTGAAACATAAAGAGAAAAGAACGATTAGAAAAGAGTTTTTGTTAAAAAATAAATAAATAAATAAGGAAAAAAAACCCAGAACAGCATCCAAGAACAGTGGGACAATATCAAATGGTGTAACATATTTGCATTTGGAATCTCAGTAGAAGAGAAAGAATGGAGCAGAAGGAATAGTTGAATTTTCCAAAGATAATGAAAGATATCAAACCACAGATCAAAGAATTTGCTTTAAGAAGCACCATAAGGATAAATAACCTTAAGAGAAAGAAAAAAAAAGACCTAGATATACATTCAAATTTCTGAAAGCCAAAGATTAAATCTTCAAGACAAGGGCTGGCCCGTGGCTCACTTGTGAGAGTGTGGTGCTGATAACACCAAGGCCACGGGTTCAGATCCCTATATAGGGATGGCCAATTAGCTCACTTGGGAGAGCATGGTGCTGACAACAACAAGTCGAGAGTTAAGATCCCCTTACCAGTCATCTAAAAAAAAAAAAAAAATCTAAGGGAACCCAGAGGGAAATTCCATAGAGATGTGGGGAAAGCTTTCCAGGTGGAACAGCAGGAGCAAAGGGAAGGAGTTGAGAATGTGCAGGGAATATATGAAAGATAAGAAGGGAGCCACTTGAACTGTAGCCTCTTGTGTGTGGAGGGGAACTGTGGGAGAAGGTGGTACCCAAATTAAATAGACCTTGTATGCCAAGGAAAGGAGTTTATTCTATAGTCATTGGGGAGCCACATAAGGTTGAAGTAGGAGAGCTGAATTCTCCCTCCCAGCACTACCCAGATCTTTGAATTTTGTAAAATTATGTCGAATTTTGTCATGCTTTTTCTACATCTATTGAAATGATTATATAATTTTCTTCCTTTATTCTATTATTGTCATGAATTGCATTCATTGGTTTTTGAACGTCAAACCAGTTGCATTCCTGGCGTAAATCCACTCAGTCATGATGCATTAGTCTTCTTATATATTATTGAATTCAGTTTGCTCATGTTTTGTTAAAGAATTTTGTATTTGTGTTCATGAAGGATATTGGTCCGCAGTTTTCCTATAATAGCTTTGTCTGGTTAATGGTATCAGTGTAAGACTGGCAGTTTTGGTGTCCATGTAACACTGACCTCATAAAATCACTGGGTTAGTGTTCCTTTCTCCTCTATATTCTGAAAGACTTTGTACTTCTTCCTTAAATGCTTGGCAGAATCTGCGTGAAGTTTTTAAAAAAATGTGTTCTTTTGTTTTATTTCATTTCTGGGGAAAGTTTTAATTGTGAATTCAGTTTTCTTAGTAGAAATAGGGCTAATCAGGTTTCCTGTTCCTTCCTGAGTCACTTTTGATAATTGGTGTTTTTTAAAGAAATCTGTCCATTTCATCTAAATTGTCAAATTTATTGGTTAAGTTGTTCACAACATTCCCTTATTATCCTTTTAAAGTCCCTAGTCTTAGTGATGATCCTTCTTTCATTCCTGTTAGTGGTGATTTGTATTTTCTTCCCTTTTTTCTTGATCAGTCTAATTAGAGGTTATCAATTGTATTGACTTTTTGAAATAAACAGTTTCGGGTTTTTTTTTTTTTTTTTCTGTTTGTTTTCTATTTCTTTGATTTCTATTTTTTATTATTTTCTTTTTTCATTTAAGTTGGGTGTAACTTGCTTTTTTCTAGCTTCTTAAGGTAGATATTTAGATGATTGATTTTAAACCTTTTTTACTGATACAAACATTTGAAGCTGTGACTTTCCCTCTAAGCACTGCTTAAGCTGCATTCTACATGTTTTGGTTTGTTGTATTGTAGTTTTCATTTAGTTCAAAATATTTTCTAATATCCCTTGTGATTTCTTTGAACTATGGTTTCTTTTGAAGTATATTGTTTAATTTCTAAATATTTGGAGGTTTTCCAAGTGTCTTTCTGTTACTGATTTCTAATTTAATTATTTTGGGGTTGGAGAACAAACACTATAATTTCATTCTTTTAAAATTTGAGGTTCATTTTATGTTCCAGCATATGGTCTATAGTGGTGAATATCTCATGTACACTTGAAGATATGAGGGACCTTGAGCAGGTCTCTTACTTGCTCTGAACTTGAGGTTCCTTGTCTGTGGGAGGGTATTGCGTTTTGTGGATGAGCAATATGCAGCAGGAGGGGAGGCTTTAAGACATGGGTAGTTTTTCTGATGCACCCTGTCTCTTGATCTTGCAGATGGCATCTGAGTCAGAGCGATGTCCTCTGGGTGTGTTTGAGTGCCAGCTCTGTGCCTTGACAGCTCCATACAGCTACATGGGCCAGAAGCCCCCGGATACCCAATCCATTGTGTGAGTACATGCTTTTTGGGCCCACGCTTTCTCATGCCGGGAAGCCCCTGCCCAGAGCTGGTTGGTGGTGCCATGCCTGCATCTGAAAAATGGCTTGGGCGTTGTGGTTTAGGCCTGTCCCTGCCCACTCTCTGGATACTTCAGGTCTAACCTGAGGAGGCCTGGGGTAAAGCTTCAGGGTCATCTGACCCTTCCAGAGTCCCTAAACACTTTGCTTCATGCTCAGTCCAGAGTTCAGCACTGGCTCCAGCTACGGGGTAGAGAAGCACTGTGGCCCAGGCTGAAACAGCTCAGAAGTAGGGACCAGAAGGAACCATGGTGCCCTCCTCATTTGGGGATGCACCCTTGTTGCCTTTCCTGCTGGTGACACCTCCAGAGTGGGAAGCCCATCTTCCTTGCAGCTCTTGTGCTGGTGGGAGTGATCAGCTTCCCATGGGTCTGCCCGGAGCAGGCCTGTACCAGAGCCAGTGGGCCCTGGTGCTTGTTTTTTACCTCCAGCTTGTCGTTCATTGAATGCCACATTGTAGGAAAGCTGAGCAATGCGGCACTCATGTGGGACACAGTGGCAGGCTTCTTCCTTCTGGCTGTGGTTCCTCTGCTGCCCAGGAACCTGGCATCATCATGGAACACTGTTGGGCTCATTGTGATGCACTGCAGGAGGCCAGCCTGCCTCCAGGGGTCGTGGGGGTGGGTAAGGTGCTGAGTTCTCCCTGCTTTGAAACAAGCAGCTCAGGGCAGAAGGAAGGGCTTGGGGAGCTCAGATGGAGACATTGTGCCCCCACCCAGCGAATCAGGCTGGGAACTGGGGTCTCCCACTGCAGCAGCCCTTTTTTCAGCTGTTACAGAGCCGAGAGCAGGTCCAATTTCAATTCCAGCATGGCCCCCAATTTCTTGCCTTTCTGCCACTACTCTGTGGCACAGGTGGACTTGTCCCCTACCTCAGTGAGCCTGTGCAGGTGTGTAGGTCTCATGCTGCATGGCCAGCACCAGGGCTTGTAGCCGAGTTCTGGTCAGCAGGGCTTTGGGCCATCCTGACAGCTGGCATTACTCTCTTGCAGCCTCCTGGAGGAAAGCTATATCATGAAGGATCCCTTCACCTCGGACAAGGGCAGATTCCTGGTCCTCGGCTCAAGATGCAGTTTATGTAGCAGGCTGGTGTGCGTGGGCCCGGTGGGTAAGCTGTGTGGGACTGGCACAGCCTGCCCTTGATGTGGTGGTCCTAGGAGCCCACCTAGTCACTAGGTAGGGAGGGCCATGAGGGCCCTTAGAGGCCAGCTGGTCTGCTCCATTATAGATGGAGCCCTGCAGCTGACAAAAGGGGAGGAGACCAGGGAGGGGCTCTCAGCCTGGGGTGAGATTCTTGGAGGCTCTTCACCTCCCCACTGTGGCCCCACATGGTTCCTCCCCTCCCACCAACAGTGCAGTTGGCCCTTGTGCCCCCTTTCCCCATGGACAGTGATCTTTCTTGATGTTCTTGGAGGGAACTTCCAGAGGAAGGGGCTGTCCTTTCCTGAGCATTTGTTGTGTGCCAGGCCCTGTGCTTGGGACCTGTTTTCCAGGTGAGGCTTCATTCAGTCATTCCCAAAGCTAGTTAGGTAAAGCAGTATTACACCCATTTGATGGTTGAGGAAACTGAGGTTTAGAGAGGCTGCATGGCTCAAGTTCCCCTGGGTAGCTGAGCCTACGGTGTGAAAACCCAAAGGTGGATGGAAGTGTAGCAATGTGGCCTCCAGAGTTAGCCAGTGTAACTGGAGTGATGCTAGAGTCTGAGATGTCCCTGAGCACCTGCAACAGGGTGAAGTGCACACAGAGGGAGCGTTACCACAAGCCATGCTGAACAGTCAGCCCCCATCCCTCCAAAGTCAGGGGATGAGTTGGGATGGGGGTGGGAGGAGCCTCAGCATGGGCAGAGGCTCGGAGGAAGGCAGTGTAGGGGAGCGTTTGAGGTGTATGCAGCAGCTGGCAGGGCTGGGGCCTCTGGTGGTGGAGAAGAAGCTGGGACATTACGGCTGGAACGGGGCGGGGGGGGCTGGTGGTGAGAAGCCTTGAATGCCACACCTTGGATTTGGGCTGCACTTGGTGAGCAGAGGGGAGGGTGCCCCACACAGGTATCAGAAATCTCCAGCTTTCTTTGATTAAATGGTACCTTGTTAGCAAGTAAATCTCTGTGGCAAAGGATCTCTTCTAAGACTCACAGGAAGGACAGCCTTGTATTAGTTGAAGCATAATCTAAGCTGATGGAACAAGGAGACCCACACAATAGAGTGGTCTAAATAAGACAAATGATTATTTACTTATTTTCTTTTACATAAGAGTCCGTAGCAGACAGTCCCTGCCGGAGCAGCACTGCTGCTGCTCTCAACACACAGCACACACTGGGCCCATGGTGGCTGTTGCAGCTCCCACTATCACGTCTCCATCCCAGCCAGCAGGAAGGAACAAGGGTGCACCTGCTCGTTCTTTGAAGGGCATGAACAGCAGGTGGCAGACAGCTGCTGCTGATATCCCAACCAGACTTGGCCCCATGGCCATACCCAGTTGCAGAGGGGGCGGGGGAGTGTCATCCTTAGCCAGGAGCCGTGTGCCTGGATGAATGTAGCCGGGAGCATAGTGTTAAAGGTTGTGGGGGAGAATGGACATGGCTGGACAATTCTGGCCTCCTGCCTAGACCAGCCACTTGTCCACAGCCTCTTTGGTCTGTGGGTTTGTCCCTCCCATCCCCTGCTGCTCCCAGTACCAGGTGGTCACCAGGCCCCTGTTCCTGCTGTGATAGCTGGGAGAGGGAGGACTCTAGGATTTCCCACTTTTTGGGTGTGGCCTGTGCTACAGCTTCCCATCATTGTCGCTTCACCTGTGGTGGAGCAGGGCAGGGTCCCATCCCGGCTGCCCCCACCACCCGGGTAACCCAGGCTTCATTGCCTCTCACCTGGACACCCTGCCAGGCCTTTGGACCCCTGCTCTGCCTCTTGCTGTTCTGGCTCTGGCTACCCCCTGCCCTGTGCATCCTGGGGGACCCTGCCCAGCCATTGCATGTGGTGAAGGGCTGGCCTCCGGGAGAAGCTGCATCGTGTTCCTTCCCCCTGCTTTCAGGAATGCAGTCTATTCTACTCCAAGAGGTTTTGCCTTCCTTGTGTCCAGGAGAACATCAGTGCTTTTCCTCAGGAGATTCGGCAAGACTTGGAGAAAAGGAAGGCTCCACCAAAGAGGCCCTCCAGCCAGCCGGGTTATCGGACATGAGCACAGCTGGTACCAGGTCAGGGGCAGGAGCCTGCATGAAGTTCCCAGGCCAGCCTGGGCCAGGGGTGCCATCAAGCTGGGAGCCGCCATGCACAGCCTTGTTTCTGCACCATTGGGAGCAGCATCTGCAGCCCTAGGAGCTGGGGTCCAGCTTGCAGCAGCAACAGGGTCTGGGGAGCAATGCTGTAAGCACTCCAAAAGGCAGACGCCAGAGCAGACATACAGTGAGGTTGACCTGGGAGCTCCAGAGCCCCCTCAGGGCTGCGACCAAGTGAGAGGAAGCCCTCCTTCAGTGGACAGTTCACTAGGAGGCCCCCATGGAAGCACGGGTATGCTGGGGCTGCAGAGCACGGGACCCAGACTGGCAGGTGTGTAGGGGGATTGGAGGGGGATAGAATTTGTACGTTGCATCCTTGTGTGATGCTTACAAAATGTTGCTTTAAATCTTGACCATGTATCATGTTTGCAATCAAAAAGCCAAAGAACCAGCCAGTGTTTGAAAAGTAATCTTTCCACTGGGACACTTGGAAACCTGGCAGTGGTTGGGGTTTCCTGGGAGCTGAGCACCACTTCCTGCCTTTTCAGTTCCTCAGGCTCAGCTCCAGCTCAGGCCAGTCCTGAGCTGTCTCCCTGCCCCCCAGTCAGGAATGCCACCATTATGTTGCTGGCCTGCCCTCTCCCCGCCCCCAGGAGCTGCTGCCCTCTGCACTGATCCATGAGCTCGCCGCCGAGTGTCTGCCTAGCATTCTTAGAAGCAGGGACTGCTCTGTCTTCGTAATTACTGCAAGGCCAACTGTCATGTTTCATGAAAGAGTGAATAAAGAGAATTCTGACGGATGTGTGTGTTGGATTTTAAAATGTTCACACTTTTAAAGCTTCCCTGTTTCATGTTACTTTGAATGAATGGGTGTCATATTCTCGGGCCACATTGTCCCAGATCCATTCTGTACACTGAAGGGTAAAAAGGGACTCTGTGCAGGTGAGGGTGTCCTCAGGTGAGTGGGGTGCCGGGGACTGTTCTAGCAGAGAACAGACCCTACAGCAGGGGATTTGGTTTTTTTCAAACCAGATTGTTCATTTCACAGCATCACTCAAAACTCACCAGATAACTTTAAAAAATAGTTTATTATTTTTAAAACCATTAAGGCAAAACTGTACCCTGAAATTAACTCTTTACATTCATCAGTCTTACATAGGACATTCCAAACATATAAATTCTCATAAATTCAGGATATAAATCAATACATGTGGTCAGTTCAGTCTCCTAATAGGAAAATGAAGACCCCCCCCCCAAGATTTTTAAAAATTAAGGTTATTTTATAGCCATTCTCTAATCTGGACCAATCAGTTGATGTGACTAGAAATATTACATTTGTCCTTCCCTGCACCCTTGATTCCTGAGGTCCTGGATACCCCCACACCCGCAGAGAGGTATGAAGTTGAAGAGAGGACGCCGGAGCCCGCTCAACAGTTCCTCCTTTGGAACTGCTCCTGTTTCACATAAAAAACAAAGGTCTGTAAGCCCCGAAATACTTTGAGAGTATAAGGCACCCAAGAAAAGTAATCACGAGCACACATCGGAAAACTGAGCTCAGTCCTGGCTTTGGAAACCTGTGTGTCTGTCAAACCCTCTTCCCTAGGGTTTATTTTTTTATTTTTTATTTTTTATTTTTTTAAAGATGACCGGTAAGGGGATCTTAACCCTTGACTTGGTGTTGTCAGCACCACGCTCAGCCAGTGAGCGAACCGGCCATCCGTATATGGGATCCGAACCCAAGGCCTTGGTGTTCTCAGCACCGCACTCTCCCGAGTGAGCCACGGGCCCGGCCCCTTCCCTAGGGTTTAGCATGATGGCACTGTGGGTCCCAGGGGGAGCAACAAATATGCACCAAGAAGAAATTCTGTCAAGATGCTGAAAACAATGTATGGGACAGAAGGGTTCTGTGCTTTCTGTTTTATGCTTTGGGTTGGTTCATCAAGAGGATGTCAGAGAAACAGCATGTGCAAATAATTTGTCAGAATATTTGAGGTTGCCAAAGTTCTTTGGTAATAACCCACAGGTAATAATCCCCTGAAGAGCAGACAGCTGTTTCCTAAACAGGAATAGTTAATGATCTAGCAAAATACTGTTGTATGAAGTCAGTGACCTCTGACCTGGGGTCTAAGCAGGCCTTGCTGGTAGAAATGGATAAAGACAGACACACTTGCACTTCTTGCACGTGAAGTAGGGTGAAGGGAGCAGATCTACAGACTGAAAATAAATTCTGCTTTGCTCAGGGGAGATGAGAAGCTGGGGGAGGGCGTGCATGCTCGTGTGCAGTTGTGTCCCAGCTGTTTCACTTCGGCTTCCTTTGTATTTCCAACGGTTCAAGAGCCAGGCTTTTAAGAGTATACACCAATTAACACTGATTTCAAAAGAATTCAAGTGTTTGTCATTAGATGCATGATTGTAAGTTAGTAAAATATTTGTATTAGGATTTTTTAAAAAAACTCAAATCACAGTATTTAAGATACAGCTATCAACATAGTTCTTTTTACCATACGGTGCAGAAAAAAACGGTGATACTCAGCACTAATATTGTATTCTTACCAAAAGGGTACTAAGTGGTATTCATCTTTTGTGAGGTACGTTTCTTTTTAGGCTTGAAAAAGGAACTGACTGTGCCTTTAAAAAAAGTGAATTTTCCAAAATCAAGTGATTTTACCATGAAAAGATCAGCCACTGACTTGTCTTCAGGAACTGAAGCCTGATCTGATCCGACTCTAGGCAGAGTTGAGGCTTGAGGGTCTGGGAGAGATGCCGGGAAATCCGGGCCTGCTGTCCCCATCCTGCCTCCCACGGCTCGGGGCTCACGGGCCGGCTTGTGTGGTGCTCCGTGGGCTGGGGGTGGAGAAGAGGAGCAAGGGAGGAGGCGGCCAGCACATTCCCTTCTCTGGAGGAAAACATGTTTCACATTTGACCCAAACTAGCAAACTTTTACAATAATAATGAAAACTAACCCGGGTCTTAATTTGCTGTGTACAATGTAAAAATCAATGTTTGCTTTTCTTTTTTCTTTTTTTTTTTCAAATAATGCATCTAACAGCTGTGGGGCCACTAAAGGACTTGATGGTCTCAGTTGCTTCGGTCAAGACATGACATTGAACGTGGACTCATTTTTGCCTGTTCTCGTTGGCAAAGGACTCCAAAAGGAGGTGGCTGTATTTCAGCTAAACCACATTATATAGCCCCTCTTCCCTTACAAAAAGGGGCCCCGGGGGAGAAAAGTAACCAATTATATTTCTCATGTCTCAAACGGAAAATCTGAGAAGCAAATGGTCAGTCGATAGCCCCACTCCAGATCTGAGACGATGTCCTCAGGTGCATGCAGCTGCTAAAGGCAGCATGGGAAGCAGCCCTGGCCTCTCCTCTCTGCTCTCCTAATAAGCGAGGCCACACATGTGGCTTTTTTTTTTTGAAGGCTGCAGTCCACTCCACAGAGATAGTTTAAGAACCTACTGCATTCCACAAAAATAGCATAATGGAAAGCACTATGTAATTATGCAAACTAAAGAATGAAACTCATTATCTTTTTTTTGTTTTTTTACAAAACTTCCAATTTCACATTTTAGTATGTATTGTGGTTTCCAGAGAAATATAACGGATCTCCTATATTCGGAGTCAGAATAAATTTATTGCCCTTATTCTTATCCTGTTTTACAGGCTGGGGGCCAATTACCATTTTTCTGAATTCTATTAAAATAGCACCTAAAAAAATACATTAGTGCCAGCAACAACCTAGACCTTCGGAGCCTCATCTTACATCTTTCTAGGCAGAAGGTCTCTCAGAGGAGTACATGCCCTGGGTGAAGGCCAGGAACTTGGAAGGCCACTTGATGATTTAACAACATAAAGGAATCCCTTGGCAAGATGTCCGTTGGTTGCCGCCAGCACAGTTGAGGCACATTCATCAGCATTTGTCACAACCCTTCATTTGCTCCTCAAAGTTATCGCACAGCTGAGCTGTCCTTAGAGACTCTCTGCAGCAGAAATTTGTGGACATTTCATCTCCAGACCAAGATGTCTGAAGATGGGCTTGAGTGACCGCTCCCACCACCGCTGTGGTGAGGAGGGCACACACAATCCCCTGAACCGACAGCTCAGTGCAAAGATCTGGTTGGCAAGAAATTCCAGTGCAACTGCACAAGTCAGCTTGGACCAGGAGTTAACAGAAGCTGGGCTGCTTTTAAAATGAGAAGAATAGATACTGCTCGTGCTTGGCAGTGCCAATGCTGTCAAAACGATGCACTGAGACAGATCTCCTGTGGACATTTGTTAATAATGAGTAAGCCCTCAAGTGGTGGCATCGACTTGATTTGTAAGTTCTATAGACAGTGAACGTCCTTGCCTCTCCTGAAGCCATGCCACTGTTCTGAACTTAAAAGAAAGACTTTTAAAAAGTAATCCCTTAAAAGAACCTGCATCAGGCAGATGACGGGCTTGCCATCTGGCCAGCCACCAGCATGTGTGCTGAGAAAAGGGCCACAGGTGTCTCAGTCAGTGTCAAGTTCATCGTCTGGCCTCACGCCTGCTGGCTGTGACTGCAAGAGCAGGGACGCAGCAGGGGGTGGAGAAAGTGTGCCACGCCTGGGCCCCAGACCTGCCGTGCCAGCCCTGCATCCCGAGGCCAGGCGTTTCCATCTTGAAATGGGGGCTGGTTCCCCATCTGCCCCCTTGGCCTGCTTTGGAGGCTGTAAAGAACCACGATGTACAAAGGTGGTGGCTGTAGGCATTGACACGTTTTGCTAGTGGGATCCACATTTTGAAAGGCCACCCAGGTCGAAGAGGTACTCTGAGGGTGGCTAGCTTCCCCTGGGCACTGGAATCCCCTCCAAAGGCCATGCCGGTGGTCAAGGCAGTCTTAGCTGGGAGTGCTGGACTCACTGATTGAAGTAATGATGAACCCGTATTTAAATGGGAGCTGAAGAAGAGATTCTGAAGACAGGCGTGGCCACTGTGTCGTGACTGCGTGGAGACAGAACCCCCTCCAGCAGCATCTGGCTGTAAGCATCAAACGCTCAGGTGTCACAGTGGTTTCAGAGGGGGCTCGAGGCAGGAAGTGCTTGGACTCAGACACAGAGGGTACGGTGTGAGCCAGAAGACCTTAGCAAGTCACGGTTTTACGAAGGCTGGCTGTGAGGCATCTGTTTCCATCTCATCTGGCAGTACGTCTCCTATGAACGGGGCTCATAAACAGCAGCAGGAGGGGAGGGGAGGCCCCCGACAGGCGGATCGCTGCAGGCTGCACGGGGGGCCACCTCTCCTAACCCAGGTCACACTCGAGCTCAGCTTCACTAAATCGGGGTAGCAACTTTTGCCCTGCCTATTTTTAAGGCTCCCTTTAAACAACAAAAGATCCTGTGAGAAGTCATGTAACTTGCCATTCCTGCGTGTGCAGGCAACCGAAGATGTGTGCATGCTCAGGGAGCCCTAACCACCGGCCAGCAGGAGACATCAAAGAGGGCCCGTGCTCTGTGTACCTTAACGTTAACAGTGCCTCTGCAGGGCCTAGAGAGGTAGCTGTGACGCCATACATTTGGGGGAAGTAGGGGCTGAATTAACAGTTTACTCATCATCAGATATTTCACTTGTTCCTTGAGCTGCTTCTACTACACTCTTGGGATGCTGCGCTGTCCCTGGGACCTCCAGACGATGTTTGAGGTGGTTTGTTTCCTTTGGGGCTTTAAATGGCCCAGGGTAAGAAATGCATCAGAGAAAGCAGAAAGGCACCTTCTACGCTCTTAAAATGAAAAAATCTCTTTAGAACTGGGACAGCTCTCGCAGGCATTCTTGAGTGCACTGAGTCCTGGGTTCTTTTCCACCCTGCTTCTCATTAGTTATACATGCATAGGTGTCCAGACACTTTAGAAGATGCTGTGAACTCATCTCATCAGAGAGCTGTGGGAAGGTCAACGGGAAACTAGAACAGCTCACGAGCTAGTGCTCTATGTAACCATGCTGCTCCCGAGTCCCACTCTCACTGATGTCACCGCAAGCATCCTGTTTTGACAGTTCTGCACTTCATCCACATGGCCTTGTGCCTGTGTAGCCCTCAGGCCCCTCAAAGTGTGGGGGTCATAGAACTCAGTGTGTGGGACACCTGGCTGGAATGGCCAGGAGGTGGAAGAGGAGGGATGCACTGTAAGTCTCACGGTGGCTGGCGGAGGGGACCATGTCTGATCCCGGACCCGCAGTGCAGCGGCTGGCGTGTGTCTGTGAGAGGCACGTGGTTGTCGCTTCATTCTAGTCAGTGTGGAACACCAAGGCCTTTTGGTAATTCTGTGGTCTCTGAGGAGTTTGGCACTTTTTTTGCTATTAAAAGTTGAGAAAATGAAGAATCAGTTTTCGTCAATGACTTGTTGAAAAGTGGGTTAAGTTGCTGATTTTCTTCGTTCACTGGCAGAGGAAATGTGGGCTCTACACACGTGGTCTGAAACTCCTTGAACCTGTTATGATGTCTCCATTGTGCCTTCTGCTGATGTCTACTGAATAAAGCCAGCAATAAATGCGCTCTATCAATAGTTCCTGTTGAGATGCTACAGTATTTGGGACTAGTGCATAGTCAGTCTATGCTGGACTATCGATGCCCTAGAAACCTTTGATGAGGTGACCCAAAATATTTTAGCAGAGTGGCAATTAGTGACTTTGTTATTTAAATAAATGGGAACATGTAATTCTCCTTCCTGGTAATGAAAGCAAACAATGTTGAGTGACTTTCAAGCTGAGGTCACTTGGGGTCTCCTTTCTGACTTCATCGGGACATCAACGGTGGTCTGGCTAGGCCCAAAGAGAACCAAACGCTCCTGAATGCTGCGTGAGCTAACACAGAACCTGTCAGGCAGCATGTCTTTTACTACTGAAAGCTTGAAATAAGGAGCTATTTGAAATAGGGCCTATGAAAATTTAAACAGAATGAATGACATATCTGGAAACCTGGATCTCACGGCCAAGTCCATTTGGATAGCGTTTGTCTAGGGCACCTCAGAGTGGGAGGATGTGTGGTCAGTGGGGCAATACAGACTTGGCCTTGGAATCCAGCCTCTGACCCCAAGACCTTGGACAAGCTCAGTCCTCGAGTGTCACCGGTGCAGGGAGCTCTCATTTTAGGAAAGAATAATGAAATGGACGTGCCATGTCACTCAAAGGCTAGCTTCCTTCTGAATTAGGATAACCTCTTGATTGGTGTCATATATGGAAATATTTTTCTTTGCTTTTGATTCCTAAGACACTCGAGTGGATGGCCTGGTGCTGCAGCTGACAGATCCTTTGATTGGATCTTTAAAAAAAATCACTAAATGTGTAATGTTTAAAAAAGGATGGCCCAGTCCTAACTTTTACTTTTTTCTAGTTGAAGTCTCAGTTTTATTGTCCTTTGTCCTATTGTGTTTTCATAATGCTGATGTTGGGAACTTTATCAGTATCAATCCTAATCATTCTTTAACAACAAATAATAACTATCTCAGAAGAGCCAAATTTTCTGAAGATAGAGGGGGAAAAACATCAAAATCAACCAGGTGGTAAAGCTGTTGACCAGGTGTCTGGTGGCCCCCAGGGAGGCAACGGCTCCGGCAGGCTCTGTCCAGCTCTGGCTGGGGGGACGGCTGATTCCTCTGGGGGACGATTTATCTACCAGGTGGATAGAAAGAGAAAGTATTTCCAGGTCCATATGTTCTAGGCCAATTACCATAACCAACACTGCTATCCCAGCTGGACTGAGGTCGAGAAGTTGCTCTTCAAGGCTAAAGCAAATATTTTAGATGTTGGAAAAACCACCTTACATTTTTAGTGGGAAAAGGACAAATCTTTGTAAAAACAAAAAACAAAAAACAACTACTGTGAAATCTGAGACTAAGTGAAACTGCCACCTAAAGGACATGGCCCTTCCCTCATGCTCTAGAATGACCAGCAGCCCAGCCCAGGCTGTAAAGTCACATCTGCTTCCCTTCAGTTCAGGGGGCACCTGCTACCACCAAGAGTTAAAAAAATAAAGTATCGTATTCTTACAAGCAACACAGGAAAAGGTAGAGGAGCTGCCAAATGGGGCCCGGAGCAACATTTACAAATGACTTTGTAAGTTTGTCCCTAACAAACTACCATGCCCACAAACAGCCTGAATGAGTGGGTTCAGACTGGACAGAAATGGAGGCGAGGGGAACGGGAAGGATGCCCACTTGCGAGTTCGTCTGCTTCCTGCCCGCCGCAGGCGCTAGCTTAACACAGTCCAGAGGGGTCCTGAGACGTGGTTCTCTGGAATCTTCCACACAAACCTGGAAACAGGCTTTTCCACACATCAGTGACAACCATGAAAACAGTGAACTGAAAACAAAACAGCTGCGTTTCAATAGCTTATCAAATTGTTCTTTAAAATTCTCAGTCCTGTGATTAAAAAGCTGCACGTTGTGTTTCTTCAGATTTGGGAAACAGAATGAAATTCTTCCAAATAAATATTTTGCTGCTTTTTAAATACCTAACCTTTGGATACATCTAGATTTATAGGATTATAAAAGTTGTTTAAAAGTGCTGATTAGTTTCAAAATTATAAAGGAGCACACAAGCCAAAAGGGTGGTGAAAAGGGAAGACAGCCCATGTATTCTGGGGTCACCAGCTAATTAAACGGTAAGTTACTAATGCGATGTAAAGACGTGCATTGATTAACACTGGGTGAGTTAAAATCAGACTGTTGAACATCATTCTCCTTAATTTTCCACGTCCTGCTGAGCTGCTGTCACCGGCATCTGAGAGCTATGCACACTCCTGGAAGTACTGGTTACAGTAAAGAAAATGTGGAATAGTATTCCGGTTACCCAGAGCTTAGACTTTCCAATCTCTAAGGTTAAAATGGTGGGTATTTGTGCAAAATCGTGCTGCTCCCGTTTCTCCTTTGTAGTGCTGTCGACATTAAAAATCCTTGACACGTTGTGCTTTTCGTTGACGTCAGAGAAATCAGTACATGTCCCTGTAGATCTCTTGCAGCAGCGGGTGCAGAGCCGCATCCGACTCCGTCTTTTTGATGATCTGCACCAGCTGCGCATGCTCTGTGACCAGCTGCCGTAGGTCTGCCATTTTTTGGAGGAGTTTTGGGAACAGAAAGGTATCATCGGGATGATTGCTCTGCAGGTGAAGTTTGAGCACATGCACGATGCCCTCCTGCATTTTTTCAATGTGTCCTACGTTTAGAAGGCCAGGACGATCTGTTCTCAAAAGAAGAAAGAGACGCTTGAATGTGATGGTCTCCTAGTAACTGTTTACCCGTTTGAGGAACCACACGTTCCTGTCTGATGTGACCTTCCTTAGAAAAAGTTGAGCTGCCTTTAGATATTGTCAACTTCACAAGAAGACAGAAATAAATTTTTTTCAAAGTCTAGGCCTAATAGGAACAGACAGGATTAATACTCATTCCTAAGTGTTCACACTAATGGGCCAAGTACCACCTTAAACCAACTTTACAGTGTGGCCCTCTCATGTTGGCTTTGATTGATTACCTCCTGTCAGGGAAAAAAACCCAAAACAGTAGGAATAACTGCACACTCTGATGATTACAACAACCAATTTTGCATTATATGGGAAATAAAGTTCTTCTTCCCGAGTCAAAAATAGATATCGGCTTCAAGTTCTCTACCACTATTTAAGGAATGTGATTCTGTTAGACTTAGGTTTTGCAGTATAAAGCCCTGTCACAGGAACCTTCTAATATGAATTAGGTGAAAAGAAAGTAGAGTGAGAAATTAATGGGATACTGGCTGGGAAGGATCTGAGGAGACCCTGGAGGATGGAGAATGGGGCAGGTCTGAGACGCGGTGCAGGGAGTGCCAACGTTCACGGCAGGTGACCTCCCTGCAGTAGCTCCACCACCGACACCAGACGTTCCGGACAGGCTCAGACCCGGGGTGCAGACTCTTAGTCCAGGAAATACTGGCCCAATCCATATCCAGTAGGCAGTGCTCTCTTGAAAGCCCCATTCATTACTATGATTTTCAGAAGTGTTGCTAATGATGTGGATTTTTAATCTTCATTGTGTTTTGATTGCAAAATAAATATAATTATTGAGTTCTGAGGCAGAGAAGATTTTGAAAAGATAGAAAGAACCCCTGCTCATAATGTTAACCCCAGCATGACGGGTTTAATGCAAATCTCACCAGACGTTTTTCTGTATATATAGGGTTGATGTAGGATTATAATCTCCTTTCTGATACCATGACTGTGCTACACGTAAGTAGTTCTGCAACTGCTTTTTACCCACAGTGCTACATCGTGGTTGTACAAAAGGACAGTGATAATTATGTGTAACTGCTTTGCCTTTTATACTTTATGCCAGAGCATAAGGACTTCTCCCATCTGGACAGTACCCGGCCAGACACACACCTCCAAGGGCTGGACTGCCCTCGCCTGGCTCCACTTGTGGAGTCCAGGCGGTGTGGTCGGCCTCAATTCTAAGAGTGAGTAAATCTCGGGGGACAGCACAGTTTTTGGCAGTTTGGGGGGGACAGTCACTCCACTGGTCTCTGCCAAGACTGGCTAAGGTCAGCTGAGTATACAGTAGGGGAATGACTTTCTTAGACCTGGGATAGGGCTATTTAAAGGAATGGGACACCAAGCCAAAAATCTGGGGGCTGCAGAGAGGCTCAGATTTTCCTTCACTGGGATCTGTTTCCTCTGGCAAAGCAAACATTGCAATTGCTGCCAATAGCTAACATTGCAATATTAGCTACTAATATTTTTCATTATAAAATAGCATAAATATTACCAATAGTGACAGCAACAATACTAACATCTCTGTGGCACTCTACAGAATATGGATGTAATAAAATAATATTTTATAATGATAATATAAGAATATCATAATATAACTACATTATTATAGATTATATTATTATAATTTTATCCAATATAATTTATAAGAAATGGAGTATATTTATATAACTATATGTATATAATATACAAATAGGTATTAACATATAATATATACTATACTATTATAATGATATAATTTCCACTTAATTCTACATAGCAGTAACTCAAAGCTCAGCTGTCTTCCCACCCTGCCAGTGCCCACTCCACTGTAACACAGCTCAGGCCAGTATCAGATTTACTGTCGTCAAATTCTTCAGGGTAACAGCCTGCAAGTGACGTGGCACCAGCAGATTAAATCCAGCACTTACCTCCACAGCAAATTATAGCAGCCACAAAAAGGGAAATGTCACTGTCATCCAGTTCCAGTGCATTGAACTTCATGGCAAAATCAAACTTAGGTTCCATGATATCACAAAATGGTTTTCTTAGGCTTTTTAGGAATTCACGCGTTATAAAACCATTTCCATATGCCACCAGCATCCCATCTTTGTTCATCACAGAGGACAGCATTGCAAATATGGCCTCATAAACTCCATATTTCAGCAAAGTTACTTGATCGTTCAAGTCCAAGTTTGCGAAGCCTGGGATGGCCTTGGCGAACTCCGTGAGCTCCGTGACGGTCTCTACTGATGTGCACTGGCAGCAGTGGAAGATGCGGACCTCTGCCTCTTTGTTTTGGATGCCATTGGCCACCAGCTTGGCCACCAGTGTCTTCTCAGCCATACACAATGTCTCCATGTCATGTATGACAAAAGGCTACAAAGAAAGATATTGAAATAAGTCAGGTAATTTGTGACAAGCTATACTCTTAATTATCAATAAACTAATGAGCAGCTATTGTATCCAAATCACCAAGCTCGGTGCTATGGAGAATTCAAAATACGTATGAAACACAGTCCTCATCCTTAGACAACTTCAAAATTAGTTGGGGAAAATAAGACATTAATAGAGAACTAACAACATAAATCAGAAAGAAGAATAATTGCCATTGCCTAACATCTGTAGGGATTTCATTGCTAAGAAACTAAAGTCCTGATTTTGACAAAAAAGCTAATGGAATATTAGCAAAGCACCTTTAATATTTAATAATATTCTCTGAACTCTTAAATACTATTACAACAGCTTTAATAACAATAATTCTTGGTATTACCTTTATATGAACTTTAGAGATAACCACTATTATTTAACACTGACTTTGAATGAATAAATCTGGCGGGTAAATATATATCATTCAGAAGCTGTCATTTGTGTAGAAATAAGCAAACAAGCACTGTTAAACTCTTTAGGGAAAAAGTGGAAAATCCTAGGGGTGCCCTTGTTTCTCTCTGTTCATAAGACTGAAATGTTCACATCAGCGCTCTATGTTCTGGAGAAAGGGCCCAATCCCTGACAATGCTCCTGGGCCTGTTTCTGGGCTCCCTAGAGCACTTCACAGTGCAAAACCATCTTCAGGGCATCCGCAGGGAGTGTCTGGTGCAGAGGCAAGGTGGGCATGTTGGGAACAGTCAGACTGATTGTCTTTGAAATGCTTAAACAGAACTAGAACTTGCAACATAGTGCTGAACAAGAAAAATCTGACTGCACATGTGAGGAAAGAGGATGTTTAAAAAATTACCTGTGAGGCGACTGCCTCACCCCTCTGCCTCAGACCCAGGCAGGTGGGGAGCTCCAGGCCCCGCCCCCACACCCTGAACTGACACGTGCAGGTGAGCCCACCTGGGGCGGCTGGCAGCAACACCAGCCAGCGGAACCACACAGCTCCACGCAGCCCCTCATCCTGACTCAGACCCAGTGGGAGCACCAGCCTATGGTTACAACCCACCGAGTTTGGCCCAGCAGAACTCCACACGCTAGGGGCTCATTCTACAACCACAAAGTCTAGAACGGGAACCAAGGTGGTTTAACATAACCACCACCACACCTACTGTCAAGCAAAGACAATTCACCCCTAAAAGTAGCAAGCAAGGCCACTCCACAGCCAACCTCAGAGTAACAGAAGAAGCAAACACCCTACCAAATGACCAAGCATCAGCAAAAAAACACTAGAAGCACAAACAATCAAGAAGAAATGACACCACTGAAAGGATATAGTAATGCCCCAAAGTCAGACTCCATGGAACAGGGAATCCTTGAAATGTCTGAAAAAGAATTTCAAGCAATGATCTTAAGAAAACTTGAAGAAATAAAGGAAGACTCAATTAGAGAACACAATGAAACAAGAAAAAACATCCAGAATATGAAGGAGGAAATCTACAAAGAGATTAATACCATAAAAAAGAGTGTAGCAGAACTTCTAGAAATGACTCACTCAATGAAATAAAAAACACGACTGAGAGCTAGAGCAGCAGGGTAGAGCAAGCAGAAGAAAGAATTTCAGAGCTTGAAGATTGTCTTTTTGAAATAAGTCAGGCAGACAAAGAAAAAGGAAAAAAGAATTAAAAACAATGAGGAAAACCTATGAGAAATAGCACACAACCTCAAGAATTCTAACATGTGAATTGTGGGTATTTCTGAAGGGCATGAGAAAGGAAAAGGTGTTGAAAATCTACTCAAGGAAATAGTAACATAAAACTTCCCAGTGTAGGGCGAGATACAGACCTTCAGATCCAGGAAGCTCAAAGGTTCCCAAACTGATTCAACACAAAAAGATCCTCCCCAAGACATATTATAGTTAAATTTGCAAAGCTCAAAGACAAAGAGAGAATTCTACAGGCAGCAAGAGAAAAGCGTCAGGTCACTTACAGGGGAACTCCCATCAAACTAACAGCAGACTTCTCAACCGAAACCCTACAGGCCAGAAGAAAGTGGAATGATATATTCAAAATGCTAAAAGAAAAAAACTGCCAGCCAAGAATTCTTTGCCCAGCAAGTCTCTCCTTAAGAAACGAGGGAGAAATAGTGTATTTCCCAGATAAACAAAAGTTGTGGGAGTTCACCACCACATGACTAGCCCTGCAACAAATTCTTTTTTTTTTTTTTTTGTCTTTTTTTTTTGTGTGTGTGTGTGTGTGACCGGTAAGGGGATCGCAACCCTTGGTTTGGTGTCGCCCGCACCGCGCTCAGCCAGTGAACGCACCGGCCATTCCTATATAGGATCCGAACCCGCGGCGGGAGCGCCGCTGCGCTCCCAAGTGCGGCACTCTCCCGAGTGCGCCATGGGGCCGGTCCCCTGCAACAAATTCTCAAGGGAGTCATTCATCTGGAATCTAAATAATGGTGGCCACTATCACAAATACACAAGAAAGAGCAAAACTCACAGTTAAAACAAAAATGCCAGCAAGAAAGAGAAAGAACCTAAATGATTTCACCTTAAATTCCTGACTAACATTGAAGAAGAGAAATAAAAGGGGAAATAATGATCAAAAGATATTTAAACTACCTAAACAAGTAGCAATTAAATGACAGGAATTAAACAACACTTCTCAATAACTACTCTAAATGTGAATGGACTAAACTCCCCATTCAAAAGACACAGACTGACTGACTAGATTCAAAAGCTAGACCCAAGTATATGCTGTCTTCAAGAGACCCACTTCACCTGTCAAGAAACTCATAGACTAAAAGTGAAGGTATGGAAAAAAGATATACCATGCAAATGGAAACCAAAAAAGAGCAGGAGTAGCTATTCTTATATCAGACAAAATAGACTTTAAACCAAAAAACATTTAAAAAGACAAAGAAGGCCATTATATAATGATAAAGGGAACTATCCAGCTAGAAGACATAACAATCATAAACAGGTATTCACCCAATACTGGAGCACCCAGATATATCAAGCAAACACTCTTAGACCTAAAGAAGAAGATAGGTCCTAATACATTAATAGTGGGTGATCTGAACACCCCTCTCTCAGTATGGGACAGGACTTCCAGGCAACAAGTCAACAAAGAGACACAGGATTTAATCTATACCCTAGACCAACTGGACTTGGCAGATAAACACAAAACATTTCACCCAACAGCTAAAGAACACACTTTCTTCTCATCAGCTCATAGTACATTCTCAAGGATAGACCACATATTAGGTCACAAATCTAGTCTCAGCAAATTAAAAAAAATTGAAATCATTCTGACAATCTTTTCAGACCACAATGGACTAAAACTGGAGATAAACAATAAGCAAATTGCTGGAAGCTATACAAATACATGGAAAATAAATAATAGGCTCCTGAATGACCTATGGGTCCAAGAAGAAATGAAACAGGAAACCAAAAAATTTCTAGAAACTAATGAAAATAAAGATACATCATACCAAAACTTGTGGGATACTGCAAAAGCAGTACTAAGGGGCAAATTTATTGCAGTAAATGTTTATATCAAAAAAATGGAAAGACTCCAAATAAACAACCTAACACTATGCCTAAAGAACTTGAAAAACAACAACAATCTAAATCTAAGGCAGAAGATGGAAAGAAATAATTAAGATCAGAACAGAACTAAATGAAAAAGAGACCCAAAAAACAATAGAAAAGATCAACAAAACTAAAAGTTGGTTTTTTGAGAAGATAAACAAAATAGACACACCATTAGCTAGATGAACAAAAAAAAAAAAAAAGAAGACCCAAATAACAAAACTCAGAAATGAAAAGGGAGACATTACAACTGACACTACAGAAATACAAAGAATCATTAGAGACTATTATAAACAACTGTATGACAACAAATTTGAAAATCTGGAAGATATGGATAAGTTTTTAGACACATATAAATTACCAAGACTGAACCAAGAAGACATAGAAAACCTGAACAGACCAATAACAAGCAAGGAGATTGAAGTGGTAATTAGCAATCTTCTAACAAAAAAAAGTCCAGGTCCGGATGGCTTTACAGCTGAATTCTATCAAACTTTTAAAGAGGAGTTAATACTAATTCTCATGAAACTGTTCCAAACAATTGAAACAGACTACTCTCCCAAACTCATTCTATGAGGCCAACATAACTCTGATACCAAAACCAGATAAAGACACAACAAAAAAAGAAAATTACAGGCCAATATCCTTGATGAATCTAGATGCTAAAATCCTCAACAAAATATTAGCAATTAGAATACAGCAACATATTTAAAAAATTATACACTACGATCAAGTGGGATTCATCCCAGGGATGCAACAATGGTTCAACATACAAAAGTCAATAAATGTGATACATCACATTGACAAGCTCCAGGACAAAGACCATATGATCATCTCAATAGATGCTGAAAAAGCATTTGACAAAATTGAACATCCCTTCATGATAAAGACTCTCAACAAATTCGGTATAGAAGGAAAACATCTCAACACAATAAAAGCCATTTATGACAAGCCCACCACCAGTATTATTCTGAATGGGGAAAAATTGAAGGCCTTCCACTTAAGGAAAGGAACAAGACAAGGATGCCCACTCTCACCACTTCTATTCAACATGGTACTGGAGGTACTAGCCAGAGCAATCAGGCAAGAGAAAGAAATAAAGGGAATCCAGATTGGAATAGATGAAGTCAAACTTTCCCTATTTGCAGATGACGTGATACTATATATAGAAAAACCTAAAGACTCTATCAAAAAACTCCTAGAGCTGCTTAATAACTTCAGTAATGTTGCAGGATACAAAATAAATGCCCCCAAATCAGTAGCATTTATATACTCAAATAATGAATTAACAAAAAGAGAAATAAAGAAAGTAAGCCCACTTACAATTGTCACCAAAAAAATACAATACCTAGGGATCAATTTAACCAAGGAGGTGAAAGACCTCTACAATGAGAATTACAAATCACTTCTGAAAGAAATTAAAGAAGACACAAAAAGATGGAAAGATATTCCATGCTCTTGGATTAGAAGAATTAACATTGTGAAAATGTCTATACTATGCAAAGCGACCTACAGATTCAATGCAATCCCCATCAAAATACCAATGACATTCTTCACAGAAATGGAAAAAAACAATCTTACCTTTCATGTGGAAAAACAAAAGACCCTGAATAGCTAAAGCAATCCTGAGCAAACAAAACAAAGCAGGAGGAGTAACTGCCTGACTTCAAATTATACTACAAAGCTGTTGTAACCAAAACAGCACGGTACTGGTATGAAAATAGACATTCATACCAGTGGAGTAGAATTAAGAACCCAGAAATCATTCCTCAGACTTATAGCCATCTGATATTAGACAAAGGCAACAAAAATCTACATTGGGGAAAAGATTGCCTCTTTAACAAGTGGTGCTGGGAAAACTGGATATCCATATGCAGAAAAATGAAACTAGATATGTATCTCTTACCATACACTAAAATCAACTCAAAATGGATTAAAGACCTAGGTATAAGACCCGAAATTGTAAAATTACTAAGGGAAAATATAGGTGAAACACTTTAGCAGTTAGGTCTGGGCACAGGCTTTATGAACATGAGCCCGAAAGCACAAGCAGCAAAAGAAAAAATAAACAAATGGGACTATATCAAACTAAAAAGTTTCTGCACAGCAAAAGAAACAATCAACAGAATGAAAAGACAACCTACAGAGTGGGAGAAAATTTTTGCCAACTATGCATCTAACAAGGGACTAATATCCAGAATGTACATAGAACTCAAGCAATTATACAGTAAAAAAGTAAATGACCCATAAAGGAGCTGAATAGACAATTTTCAAAGGAAGACATACAAATGGCCAACAGATACATGAAAAAATGCTCAACATCGCTAGTCATTAGGGAAATGCAAATTAAAACCACATTGAGATACCACCTCACTCCAGTTAGACTGCCTATGATCAAAAAGATGGTGAATAAAAAATGCTGGCGAGGGTATGGAGAGAAGGGAACACTCCTACTCTGTTGGTGGGGCTATAAATTAGTACAACCACTTTGGAAAACAGTATGGAGGTTTCTCAAACAACTACAGATAGATCTTCCATATGATCCAGCAATCCCTCTTCTGGGTATATATCCAGAGGAATGGAAATCATCATGTCAAAGAGATACTTGCACTCCCATGTTTATTGCAGCTCTGTTTACAATAGCCAAGATATGGAACCAACCTGTCCATTAATAGATGATTGGATAAGGAAACTGTCGTATATATACACTATGGAATACTACTCTGCCATAAAAAAGAATGAAATACCCCCATTTGCAACAACATGGATGAACCTGGAGACACTTACACTGAGTGAAACAAGCAAAGCACAGAGGGATAAATACCGCATGTGCTCACTCATATGTGGAAGCTAAGAAAGAAAGGAAGGCAGGAAAGAAAGACCACAGTAGTGCCATGATCCAACAGAGGGAGGGAACATTCCTAGGGCTACAAATTGGAGTTGAGGGGAGAGGGGAAATGGGAGGGAGGTTGGGGGAAAATTGGGAGGGGAGAAGGGTACAAAAGTAATTTCTGGTTATGGGTATGTCCCCAGTATGAATCTGGCCCCCACATCATGGGCAGGAGGGGGGACAATCAGCTTTGTATCTCATGAATATTCATTAAAAAAATTACCTGTGAATGAGTGAGAACATTCTGAATACAAAATTTAAAAGTAAATTTCTAAATATCTCAAGTCTGATTAAAGAAGACTTACATTATCTCTCTCCAAAGACCTTAAATACAGGCCAGATTACCATTGTTTTGGAAAAATTTGGGGACAGATCTGCTTCACAGAAAGTTATAGCTCAGATTTAAGGAATTACCATTTATAGGATGAACTAGAGAAATATTTTTAAAGGACAGATGGGAGTATTCCCTCAATTCCAGGAAATATACTCTTAGGTCATGCTAACTTTATTCAAATCACTGGCTTTTTCTAAAGTACCTTCAGAAGAAATAAAGGTGCTTAAAAAAAAAAAAAGTTCTGTGGTCAAAAAAAAAAAAAAAAAAAAAAATTAGAGGAAGACTGAGTTAAATGAAGTTTACATAACAAGTGTGCACAGTGAATCTTCAAGACCCAGGCTGGGGAAGTGGTATTTCCCAAAGTATCTGGTTACAGGACACTTACTATGATTTCTTTTTTTTTAAAATTTTTATTATTTATTATTTATTTATTTTTTTATTTTTTTAAAAAGATGACCGGTAAGGGGATATTAACCCTTGACTTGGTGTTGTCAGCACCACACTCAGCCAGTGAGCGAACCGGCCATCCGTATATGGGATCCGAACCCGGGGCCTTGGTGTTATCAGCACCGCACTCTCCCGAGTGAGCCACGGGCCGGCCCAATTTCTTTTTTTTGATAGTGCATCTCACAGGTCTACTGCAGGGCCAGCTACATAATTTGCAGGGCCCAGAGCAAAATGAAAATGTGGGGCCCCTTGTTAAAAGATGATTAATGACTTCAAGAGAGCAACAGCAGGGCACTTGTAAGCGTGGGGCATAGTGGAACAGCTCACATGGCCATGAAGCTGGCCCTGGACTAGTCTCATGTATGGAATATGCTCTCATAAATGGGGACTTAGTTAGCAACAAAATGTCACTTCATTTTTATAAAATTATCATTTGGATTTTAGAAAGCAGGCCTCATGTGACAGGCAAAATTAGAAACCATGTGAATTCAAAATGAATGCTAACATAATAAATCGATGTTCGTTCAAGCAGAACTGTATAGTACAACACACTTGAAAATTCACAAACTTTACTGATAAACATTCTTGGTAAAGATTATTTTTTTAAAAAATCCATGCAGCTTATATTCAACTTTGGAATGAGCCTTCTATACTAAAACTTGAATATGAATATATCTGACTTACAGATATGAATATGTCTGATTTCAATACTAAAATATGAACGTGAACATATTTCATTGAAAATAAATAAAGCGTGTTGTAAAGATTTCGAACAGCATGAGGCAGAGTGCTGCCTAGCTTCGCCCGCATCCCCAAGACCAGAAGCTCCCGCAACTGACCTTCCGCAGGCCTGGCTCACACCTCCTACATTCTACGGTGTTAATGACATTGCTCACGAGAATTTATCTCTAAAGTCTATTTCCACCTTGAAAAGTTAGCAGCTGTCATGTTTTAGGAAAAAATTAAACATGAATCATTGGTAGAGCTGCTTTGGATGAAATTATTTAATAAGCTCTTGGTTATGTTTTACCACATATTTTTAAAAATGGCATTAAAATATTAAGTATGTTTTTCAATCTAAAGACAAGTAGTAGGTATAATATTTGATCATAACATAGCAGACAAAATCCCAAGACAGGGTGCAAGGTAACATCGTTGAAAACAGCAATTCCGGGCCGAGCCCGTGGCGCACTTGGTAGAGTGCTGCGCTGGGAGCGCGGCGACGCTCCCGCCGCGGGTTCGGATCCTATATAAGACTGACCGGTGCACTCACTGGCTGAGTGCCGGTCACGAAAAAAATAAATAAATGAAAAAAAAAATAAAACGGCAGTAGTAATATTTAAAAAAAAAAAAGAAAAGAAAACAGCAATTCCATTCCAATGTGGCGCCCGGGTGGCCACCCGTATTCCAATGATTCACAAACGCTGAGAGTAATGTTGGAATTCCTCTCTTGAAACTGGTTTTAGAACCTGTGCTCAGCTGCATGTCAAAAATTAGTCTTCTCAGTTCACTTTTTTTCTTCAAACAAGATATTTCACTGTTAATTCCAACTTGTACGCCAGACTAGCTACAACTAACTCATGGTTTTGTCTAAAATTCAGTTATATTCTCAGAGGGCAAAGATTTTCCATAACTGAAAACATTCAAAGAGTCTAAAGATAATTCCCAACAATTTTGAGCAATAGGGGTATAGTGGATTGAATTATGTCCCCCTAAAATTCACTAAAGCTTGAATTGTGTCCCCCAGGTTTTATGTACTAGAAACTTAGCCCCACTGTGACTGTTAAGAGGCTGGGAAATCCTATTATGGTAATTGAAAGGTGGAGCCTTGAAGAGATGACTGGATTGTAGGACCGTGCAGTAGTGAATGGATTAAAAATGGTCAGGGGCATGGTTCTGAGGGCTTTAATAAAGGAGTACAAGAGTCTGTCTGTCTCTGTCTCTCTCTGCTCTCTCTGCTTCCACCATGTGGCAATGTGATACCCTACCATCACTAAAGCCACTACCAAAGAAAACCTTCACCAGATGCATTCCCTGGACTTTGGACTTCCCAGCCTCAGAAACTGTAAGAAATAAATTTTGTGTTCTTTACAAAATACCCAGTTCCATGTATTTTGTTGTAAGCAACAGAAATGGACTAATACAAGTGGAATCTTTGAAATAAACATGATACTCCCAATTATTACTTTATTCATTTGAACTGAATAAAGTTCTGCTATGCTTGTTAGATTAAAGAGTAGCTGTCCTACTTTATTCTCTGGTGGCCAGCCATTACAGGGATCGAACCCTAGACCTTGGTGTTATCAGCCCAACACTCAAACTAACTGAGCTAACCAGCCAGCCCGGTACTGCATTATCACCACCTTATACTTTGAATTTCTAACGTCCTAATATTCAGTGCTAAAGAGTTTGCTGTTTTTAAGCAAACATCCTCATCCATTTTTCAGAAGGTGCAGCTAGCTTCTAAAACCCAAAGCGGCTAAGCCTGAGCAAGAGCGAGTATGTGTGTGAGCACGCATGCCTGCATGAGCGTGTGCATCGTGTGGGTGTATGTGCACGTGCACATGGGCTGGGGCCGAGCCCCTGGTGGCCAGGGAAGCAAACATTGCAAGGAAGGTGCTGACTGCACCGAAGCCCCTCCATCTTGTTTTCGTGTTCCTTCCTGCAAAGTCTTTTCGTGACATTCCCAACCTCTGACAGGTCATGTAGTATCTTTGTAGGACACTGCTGAAAAGCACCTCTTCCAGAAGCCATGCTGGGAGGGCACTACAGCTCCCCTCTCCCTCTTGGCTCTGCTTCTATCCTGGTCACCCTCAAATCAAGGGGCAGCAAGTCCCCAAAGGAGCTCTGGCCCAATCACGAATGGCCCTTGGTTCTGAAATCTCAGGGACTCAAGCCAATCCCAGTGTCTAGATGGAAACAGACATTCTCCATCCATCCCCTCACCCCCTCCCCACAGCTAAAACCCATCCTTCCCTGAAGCAATGGCATCTTTGCAGCCACCGTGTACCCTAAGCAGGGTCCTCCCGGCACCCTGCCTGTTTCCAGGTCAGCCACGGGGCTTTGCTTTATCTGATCTGAAGAACACGAGGTGGTCTTCACAGAACAAAGGAATGAACTACTGCAAAGATAAATTCGACCCCAACTTCTAGCATAGGCTGCTTGAAAGTTAACATGTGTCTAGCACCTAGCTTTCCCCATCAAGGTATTGAACATCTCAGGACCACGCTTTAGTCAGAGGTCAGAGGTGGGGAGCTTATGCCCCCTATTGCCCCAGTAGTCCCTGAGGAAGGAGGTGAGCCTGGCCCTGCCCCAGTGGCACAAGCATGTGTCTTTATCCGGCATGCAAGTTCATGTTTCCTATATCATGCAAAGAAGTGTGTTTACCAGCCTAGGACAGATTCATTATTCCTCCTCCCAACCCCAGACAGAAATAAAGTTGGTGTGCCTTCCCCACACTCTGCAGAGCCCGGCTGCAGGCCGTCAGGTCACCCCAGGCTGGGACTGCACGGCAGGTCATCGTGTGGTGGTCACTAAGCACAGAGCAAGGTGAGCACGTCTGGGCCAAAGCCTGGTCTCCCTAAGAGAATTTCCACCAGAAGATGGGATTCCTTTCTAAATTGTGTATGAGACACAGACTATGATCTTCCAACGCCCACTGCAGCCACAAAACCACAGCTCTGCGCAGGGATTCAGACAGTGTGGCCTAGTAGTGGGTGTCCCACTAGTCGGGCCTTCTCCTGGATGGATGAGTAGACACAGTGGCCCTGGGCTGGAGCATCGAGTCCTGGAAAGGCCGCCAGCAGGCTAGGCAGGGAGACAAGAGCTGGGCCCACCTCCAACATACCTGAGCAGACAGGATACAGGGCTTGGGGTGGTGGAGGGGGACCCTGGCTTGGAGCTACCAGTGTGATCAAGTGCAACAGGTGACACATAGCTGGATGGCATCTTTAAAGCTGGTACCTGGGGCAGTCTGCCTTGGAGGTGGGGGTAGAACTCTCAGCAGGACACCGAATTCTGCTTTTCCAATACAGTGAACTCCAGACCGGGCCTAGTAACCTATTATTCATTTCCTTAAGACCCCAGCACAAACAGGTTCCTGTCCAAGAGTGACCGTGTGTGCAAGTCCCCAACCGTCCTGATTTCCTCCACTCTGGCCCAGGCCGGCCAGCTGCTTTGCAGGATATCTCGGTGGGGAGCGGCAGGAGGATGCTTTACAGGAGGTGCATTAACATCAAACAAGAATGTTTTGTTAAGAGTAAAGATGACTTTCATGTTTTGCTTTAAACTCTTCAAGTCCAAGGGAAGAAATAAAAGATTGCAAATGAAAGTCTTAGCTACCCTTGCTTGGGGCTACACTAATCACTTGCAGGAGAGAAATGCAAAGGTGAAAGGTCACCTTCGCTTTCACCCTTGTGACCCAGAGAGCGTCAGGTTGGCACGAGCCTCTGAGCCTCTGGGCCGCCCAGTGTGGGCGTTTGCTTGACCACTCCCAAAATATCTCAGCCTATTTAATTGGACAATTCACTGAAGAAGTAAAAGACTCAGTAAAAGAGAGGTGTGGTTTGTTCATGAAAGTACGTAGCTTGTGAACTACTTTATTTTCCTGTGACTAAACATTCTAGCTTGTAATTCCCCACAAGGAGAGCTTCAAGCTATTCATTAGCACAAATTAAACCTGTTTCGCCATGCTCATAGGAAAAAGGCAGAAGATCTTTATCCGCTAAGGTTGGGCCGTCCCCCTCTTTGAAGGTGGCTCTGAGGTTCCTGCTGTAATGGAGACAAAGACTTACTTAACTATAGGGGTGGGGCAGCAGGACCTTAGGCCTGCAGGTGAGGAAGTGCACGAGAGGCCACAGGGGCCAACGTTGGTTGCCTCTGAAAAGGCCCAGAATTATCCAGTGCGACAATAAAGTTTCTGTAAACAAACGAGCCTCTCCTGTCCCTGAGATGTCACTGCCTTCTCACTGAAGAAAAAGGCGGCAGGTGTGTGTGTGGGGTGTGTGTGTGTGTGTGTGCGCGCGCGCGCGCGCGCGCGCGTGTGGCGTGTGTGTGTGTGTGTGTGTGTGTGGCGTGTGTGTGCGCGCACGTGCATGTGTGGTGTGTGTGTGCACGTGCGTGTGTGCGTGTGTGCTCGTGTGTGTGTGCGCGTGTGTGGTGTGTGTGTGTGTAGGAGCGGGGGAGGGGGGCAGGGAGCACTTTTAGGCGGGAGGATCAGAAAGCACATTTTTAGTGGGAAGTGAACAGTTTCACTTTCTGGCCTTAAAAATAAGAATTTTAAAAATGCACTTGAGAAACGCCCCCGTACCTGGTAAACGGTTAACTGGACTTTCGGGGCGTGCTAATTGCATAGCCAGTATAGTAGCTGGTTGCTAGAGCTTTGAGGTGGATCCCAGTGGGAGGATGGGGGCTGCCGTTAAGCTACACTTGGGAGCCTCAGAATGAACCATTTCCGGCTGGATGGTTGCTGTTTGCCTTGGGGATGAACGCTACTTTCTCAACAGTGACATATTTCCTCAATCGCCCTCTCTGAGTCTGGTTGACATGTGGCCCTCAGAACACTCCAGACTCTACTGAGCGGCAGCGGCACCTACTGGATTGTTGCTGGTCTTTCCCGCCAGGATGACACGTGCTTTGACCTTGTTCATGTTGAAGTTCTTCAGGTAGGCCTCGTAAATCCTCTTGGCAAGGGATTTGAGATCCGCAGTTTCGGAATCGTCTATGTCATGTTCACAGGTGAGAATTTCTGCTTTCAGTTTTGCTTTTTCAGACCTTGGCATTCTTCCAAAACGAATTGCTGGGGGTTGGAGAAAACAAGGGACAACGTGAAACAGACGAGAACAGCAGCTGTGGAGGCAGCGCGGGTGCAGGAAGGGCTGGTGGGCAGGCCCCGGGACTCAGACCATGGACGACACTGACGACGCGCTGCAGCCCACTTCTCACTGCTGCGCAGCTCTCTGCTATGCAGGGATGAAAGTGACACTCAGACTCCATAGCGCCCAGACTTCTAAAAAGGTTAAAACAAAAGGTACCACTGTCGCTCACTTCAACAGTCGGATTAGGTAGTAATTGACCTTTGATATCAGGAAGATAAAAGTGAGCTTCAGAATGAGTTCATACACCACCTCTTACCTCTTCCAGAAGGTAGAGGTGCAGCCTTTATGAACTGCTTATCTCAAATTCATCGTGGTTAGCATGTTCTAACTTTAGAGTATAACAGACTACAATGAAATGTATAATATGGTGAGAGGTTTGAAATGGCACCACTTCCCATGGATGAGATGAACACTCTGTCATCTCAGTGCTTTCCAGTTGGTTTTTATTTTTCAAATCAAAGTCGTGCCATTTGAAGTTTCTAGCAATAATTATAAGTGCTCTGCCAAATCTCAGCTACTTGAGACTTTTATTTTTTTTTAGTCTGTTCTGATTACAAAATGATTTGGAAGTTAAATGTTGCAGCATGTTCATTCAAAGTACAGTCTGTTCCAACCGAACAAGGAAGGTAAACTGAGGAACAGATTGTGAAAATGTGCCAGGCAACCTTACCCACCGTTGTGTGACATCCCGACAGAAAGGCACTTGTGAAAGCGACAGTACTGGCACTTATTCCGATTCTTTTTCTGGATCTTGCAGCTACGATCACATCTGTCATACACCAGCTTTAATCGGATAGTTCGCCGAAAGAAACCCTGTGAGATTAATATACAGTTTATTAAGGAATATGGACCACTAATAAATCAGTGTAACTGCTTCATTCACCTTTCATGTTGTCCATTTATTATCCATTTTTAATGAACTACATTTAGAGAAACAGTTCTTCTAAAAAGTCTGTTATAATTAGGGCAAATAAAGCATTTTTAATTTCATTGCATTTAAGGTGAAAAACAATAAAATGAGGCAAAATTTAAAGTAATTTCAAAATGTCCTCATCTGACTTGGGAAGACACAATTGTAGTTTTCCAAAGACTTCCTTAGCCCTGCTACTACGTATCCGAATGTCACCTCCTCCCATCTGACACATGCGCATTGGTGACTGGAAACTTTCTAGGAACTTGAACATACTAACTCCATGAAAGACAAAAGTTATAATAAAAGGAAGCCAGCTCTTTGTAAACAATTTTCTTGCTTTATAAAACCATTTTAACATTTACTCAGCAAGAAACAACTTTACCAGTTAGTCCATTAAAAAACTAAACTAAACAAAAGTCATGAAACCATGGCCCTAAAGATAAGGCCATTTTACAGGGAGCTTTTTAAAAGGTTTATGGTTAGAAAACTTGATTTTTTCCTCTGGGTTCTTTTTTTTCTCTTTGCTTTTAAGGCATTCTTCCCCATTTCTGATGTGGTACATTTGACTGGCCCATGTGCGAGGCAACGGCAATCTCTTGGGGAATGTGAGGGGAAGGTTCGTATCTTTACTTGATAACTTTATCTAGGTTTGTAAAGCAGGATGGGCAAAGAATGCGTGCGATCATAAGTGGCAGGGTGAGAAGACGGCCTTAAGCATCAGGATGCCACAATGCCCTGGCCAGCGGCCCATTCTCCCTGTGGCCCAGACCTCCAAGGCCAGGCCCGGCTCGGGGCATGACATCAGTGTTTCAAGAACACAGATTGTGCAGCGTAGCAGCAAAGGCTGTGGCAATTTCCAAATGTGAATAAACACTTCCAGCATGAGCAATGCAAGGGGATGTCTGATTTTACCCAAACATTAAGATTACTAGATCTCCCACACATCACATGTATAAAGTGCCAAACCTGAGAACGTACATATGTCCCTAAAAGGACACGATGCCTCAGGAGACCTTCGGGATGTAACAGGATGGGATCCTTTTCCTCATCATGATGGAAGATCACAAAGGGCCAATGGTCCAGTTGGCAGCAGGGGGGACAAGCAGGCCCAACTTCATGAACTCTACCCTGGGTCATATGTCAGGGGCTGGCTGAGCTAGCACGAGGATGAGGACGCACAAAGGGTACATGTGGCTGGGGGGGATAGAGGCCCTCAACATGCAGGAAGGAGCGGCGTGGGGTGAGGAGCAGCGGTAGATGAGCCAGCTCCAGGTCTGGTCCCCCTGCCAGGTACCCTGGGGCCCTGAGTGAGACACTCTGTTCTAAGGCTGCACTAACCACCTGAGCTAACTGCCCAGCCCTGAGCAAGGCAGTCTGTGCTTCTGATGGGCAGCTGCTCCACCGGGCACATGAGAACACTGCTCCATCGGGCCCTCGGAGAGAGTCGAACGGTTCACTGGGTAGACGCTCTCTACCTTGTATTCAAATGAAAGGGTCAATCTTAATGTGGCTTATTTTCTGTTAAGGAACACACTTCTCTAAGTTATTTACAAAGCACGGTAGAGCAATCTGTTCTAGACTCTCTGAAGAGAGAAATTAATCTGTCACTGAGGTCAGTTTCTTAACTGTGACTTTCTGCAGATCTCTTTTAGTAACGATGGACATTTGTGTATAAGATGAAAGCAACCACAAGCAGCTGGTGATGCAGGCCACCTTTGTCCTCCTCCAGGGTCCCCTGTACCTTGCAGCCTTCACACGCATGAACTCCATAATGGTAGCCTGAGGCTTTGTCCCCACAGATTCTACATTCAATGTTTAATGCTCCACTGGGAGATTCCTCTATGCTTCCAGGAACCACAGGATAAGTAACTGATGAGGGACTTGAAGCTGGTGAAAGGGTATCTAAGAAAAAAAAAAAAAAGATTTATGAACATTCATGGAGTCATAGTCCTATGTCTAAATTTGGTCTATGAGGATACAACAGCATGTGAGGCACTCAGTGATGAAGCACAAGACAGTCGGCAGCATACCTGTCCTGTGTGGGGCACCTGGTCGCACACTCCCGCGCTCCTATGACTACCACCTTGCTGGCACACCATGTGCTCTGCCTCCTTCCTGCTGAGCTGCCCCCTGGGCCCCGGGCCTACACGTCCCTGTCTCACAGATACTCCCACCTGCAGGGCTCCCACAGCCCCCCATGCTGACATGTGCTACACAGACCTTGTTAGTTCATTTGCCTCCTTCTTTCTAGTTCTTCTGCAATTACTAACCCAGCAAATGGCACTAGAACACAGTATCAAAATCCACGTGGGCAACGCCAAATGCATAATCCTTGAGAGAAGAAAAGTAAGTTGGAATTGATGTAAATTAAAAACTTTTGATCTGAAAAAGGCAATGTTAAGAAAATAAAAAGACAAGCCACAGACTGGGAGAAAATATTTTCAAAACATATCTGATAAAAGACTTGTATCCAAAATATGCAAAGAAGTCATAAAACACAACAGTAAGAAAACAACTCAATTTAAAAATGGCCAAAAGATATGAATGGGCACTTCACCAAAGAAAATCTATAGATGGCAAGTAAGCATGTGAAAAGATTACTGGTTCTTTAAAATAAAAGAATAGCAATATATTTTACATTTATGTTTATATGTTTATGTTATGTTTATATTTATGTTTATAATATAGATAGAAATAAAAGTATGTGAAACAATACCACAAATGCATGGAGGGACAAATGGAAGTATAATGTTATAATATCTGTAAAATCATATAATATCACTTGAAAGTAGACTATGATAAGTTAAAAATGTATACTGTAAACCCTAAAGCAACCAGTAAAATAACACAAGGAGTTATACATAATAGGACAACAAAGTAGGTAAAACGGAATTTAAAAAAATACTCAATCCAAGAGAAGGCAGAAAAAGAGGAAAAAGGAACAAAATACAGATGTGCCAAAAAAGAACAAATTGCAAGATGCAAGATAATAGATTTATGTGAAACCATAATATAAAGATACAGATATGTTGAAAAGAAAAGAATGGAAAAATATATACCATGTTAACAACAGTCAAAAAGACAGCTGCAGTGGGTACATTAATATCCTACAAAGTAGTGTTCAGAACAAAGAACTTTATCATGGGTAAAGAAGGTCATTTCATAATACAAATGGGGTAAATTCATCAAGAGGATATAACAATCCTAAGTGTTTATGCACCTAATAATAGAGTTACAAAATATTTGAAGTAAAAACTGCAGAACTGAAAGGAGAAATAGACAAATCTACAATTGTAATTTGAGATTTCAACACCCCTTCTCAATGATCGATGAAACAAGTTGACAGGAAATCAGTAACAATATGGAAAACTTGAACAACGCTAATTACCAACTTGACCTAATTGACGTTTACAGAACACTCCAATTGCACAGTGCACATTCTTCTCAAGTAGATGTAGAACATTTTCCAAAACAGACCATACTCTGAACCACAGAACAGCTCTGATAAGTTCAAAAGGATTCAAGCCATACAAAGTACAGTATGTTCTCTGGCCATAGTGGAACTAAATTAGAAATCCATAACAGAAATATATATGGAAAATCCTCAAATGTTTGGTAAATAAAAAATAAACATTAAATAATCCATGAATTCAAGAAGAAACCAAAAGAGAAGAGAAAAAGTAATTTGAACTGAATGAAGATAAAAACACGACATATCAAAATTTCTGACATGACTCCTTTAGGAGCCCTTAGGTTGAAATTCATAGCACCAGATGCCTATATGAGAAAAGAAAGGTCTCAAATCAATAGCATCTTAACTGAAGAAACTAGAAAAAGGAGAGCAAATTAGACCTAACTTAAGCAGAAGAAAGGAAATAATAAAGATTATAACGAAAATCAATGAAATAGAAAACAGAAAAGCAATACAGAAAAAATGATGAAACCAAAGGCCTCTTTGAGAAGATCAATAAGATTCATAAGCATCCAGCCAGCCCGATCAGGAAAAAGAGGGGAAGATACAAATTATAAACATGAGAAATGAAAGAGGTGACATCATTACAGATTCTACAGGTATTAGAAGGATAATAAGGGGACGTTATGAATAATTTCAATGAATTCAACAACTTGGATGAAAGGAACAAATTACCAAAGTTTATTCAAGGAGAGAGAGATAAGGTGAATAATCTCTATCTATTTTAAAAAATTGAATATGGAGTTAAAAGATCCTTCCCATAAAGAAAACTCTAGATCCAGATGGCTTCACCTGTGAAATCTAGTAAGCATTTAAGGAAGAACGAATATCAATTCTACAGAAACAATTCTAGAAAACTGAAGAGGAGGGAATAGTTCCCAGCTCATTCTACAAGGCAAGAATTAAACCAGAAAGACAGTAAGAAAAGGAAACTAGACTCGATTGTCTTCATGAACAGGGATGTAGATAGTCTTAATAAAAGCTTACCTAGTTAAATCCAACAGTATATAAAGAGTAATACATTTTGACCAAGGAGTACGTGTCCTGGAAATGCAAGGTTGGCTTAACCTTGGAAAATCAAACAATGTAGTATACCATATTAACAAACTAAAAAAGAAAAACCATTTGATCATCCTGTTAGATACAGGAAAGTTATTTGACAAAATCCAACATCAATTCCTGATAAAAATGCACAGCAAACTAGGATGAGAAGGGATCTTCCTCAACCTGATAAAGGGCATCTAGAAAAATTACTGCTACCGTCTCACTCAATGGCGAGAGACTGAATGCTTCTCCCCTAAGATCAGGAACAGGCAAGGATATGTTACCACTTCTGTTCAGCATTGCCCTAGAAGTAATAACTAATGGAATAAGGTAAGAAAAATAAATAAAAGGCATCCAGCTTGAAAAGAAAAATGTAAAACTGTCTTTATGGCAGATGACATAAATTTTTAAGATTTTTGACATAGATAATTATCAAAAAACTACTAGAACTAATTAGTGAGTTTAGCAAGGGTGCAGGACACAAGATCAATATCTAAAAATCAATTGTATTTCTATGTGTAGCAATGGATAATCAAAAATCAAAATGTAAAAAAGCCCATACCATTTACCAGACCAACAAAAATACGAAATACAGATAAATCTGACAAAAATGTGAAAAACTTGCACATGAAAAACTACAAATATTGGTGGGAGAAACCAAAGACCTAGCCAAGTGGAGAATTAACTGTTTGGGTTCAGAAGACTCAATATTGGTAAGATGTCAATTTTTCCCAAATTGACTATGGATTCAAGTAAGCTCCAATCAAAAGCTATAGTAATCAGCTTTATAATGAGCTGACACTTTAACACTATCACTTTTGACACTGTGGTATTGGTGTCAAGAGAGACAAATAAGTCAATGGAGCTGAACAGAGAGCCCAGAAATAGATCTACAATATAGTCAGCCCTCCATCCATCGCAGGTTCTGCATGTGCAGGCTCCACCAATCTTGAATCAAAAATATTTGGGGAAAAAATGAAAACAACAACAAATAATAATACAAATTAAAAACAATGCAGTTTAACTGTTTACATAGCATTTACATTGTATTAGGTACTATAAGTAATCTAGAGATGATTTAAAGTACACCTAGGATGTGCCTAGGTTATATGCAAATACTGTACCACTTTATATAAGGGACTTGAGCATACTGTCACTAACGCAGGTGACTTACCTGGGCTCTGAGAGGCAGCACCTGCCATGCAGACTTCCCTTGCTCCCCTCCCTCACTGCTTCTGGAAGCTGCCATCACCCTGTGCTCTTTCCCCAAAGTTTATCCCTCCATAACGAGCCATGAGAAAGAGAGTCAAAACCGGAACCATTTTTAAAGATCTGTCAGGGTCACTACAAAGGCTTCTCTGCTGCAAGGCCCCCTGGTGTCCTCAGAGTTTCACTGGGATCGCGCATCGCTGATTTACTGAGTTGAGGACACTGCTGCCTTCTACAAGGCGCATGCATGTGACATGCAAGGGACAGAGCTTTCCACCCGTGGAGAGGACAGGGTCCAGCCCCGGCACCCTCCTTCTAGCACTGTGAACCCAGGCATGTTGCTTGACTTATCTGATTTTATTTCTATATTGTAACAGCAGCAACCTTTCTCAATTCTTTATGAGATTATAAAATTATATTGCACGTGCTGCTTATTGCACATGCTAGGAATGCTTTCCCACTGTTTTTATTTTTCTTAACATATTTCAAACATACAAAAAAGACACAGTGTAATACCCACCCATCAACACCCAGATTTGTCAAGCTGCCTCCTGGCTTCTTAAAAAATTCAACCGAGAGCAAACGGAAGTCCCTGTGAGACCCCCTCCCCAGTCCCATCTCCCTCTCTCTCAGAAGATAACCAAGACCTTGAAGTTGGTCACACTTTGCAATATGTGTGTGTCCCCCCAATAATGTACTGCATTGTGTAGTGTTTAAGATTTTACGTGAAGTGAATCACACTGTGAATCAAAAAAAAAAAAAAAAAAGAGTCATCCTTATTGCAATAGGAGTCTATGCTTAAAGAAAACTCGTACATACTCTTAGCATTTTAGAAACACAGCTGCTGCCTTAATTGCATTTCCAGTGTTACTGGACTTGTGCACAGATGTTACAAGAAGGCATACTATGCAAAGCGACATACACCTGAAAAGCTTCTGGGTCCAAGTGTCGCCAGATGTGATGCTTTAACAAATCTGAAGATTTCTTTGCAAAAAGTGTGACTTCTTTTCTGGCTAAAGAGAACAATTTTCTCTCAGGAAAAACATACTTCTAAATAAAGCTTCCTAGTAGACAGCCCACTCACCTGTGATAACAGATCCATCTGAGCCTGGACCGCTTCCTAAATACTGGTATTCCGTAAAACTAAAGCTTCCAGAACTGTCCTCACCAATGGATTGAGAAATCTCTTGAATGTTTCCCATTTCTTGTAGGAATTCTTCAGCTAATGGGCTTTCCAGATCATCAGCCTTGAGCGGGGAGAGTGGGCAAAGCAGGCTTTCTGTGTCCACCATCGTGATCAGATAGTGCCGGGCACACAACTAAGCCCCAGTCCCCTGGGAGGAGAGAGAAGTCACTGGTGAAACTGACGCAGAAGAACATTAACCAGTCTGTTTTGATGAAAACATTCATCACTGAAGATATACCTGAATTCGTAATCTCAGCAGTAATACTGCAAATGATCCTTTCTAGGCTTGGCTCTTGAGAGGAACATTAAGAAAATGAAAAATCTTTAAAGAACAAAATGTTTAAGGAGCTGAAGCCTGTTAAACCAGGACTGATTCCTTCATTACTGATCGCACATGATGCGCGGTGCTCAACACACTGTCCTCGAGGGGCTGGGGAAGTCCCTGCTCCTGGAGCATCCCTGCTAGTGGGGACACAGGTGGTGAACACACAGATATATGTGTGGAATGTCCAGTGGTGACACCAGGTGGAGTGGATGGGGACAGATGACACTTTATATGGGGACACAGGGGAAGGCCTCGCTGATTAGGGGACAGTAGAGACCTCAGGGAATGAGGGGGCGAGCTGCACGGGTGTCTGGGGATAACGTTCCAGCAAAAGTAATGCCAAGTGCAGAGGCTCCAGGTCTGAGACATGCTGGCGCATTCTGGGGACAACAGGAGGCCGGTGTGGCTCAGGCCAGGGGCATGGGGTGAGCATTGGCGTGCGGGTCAGGCACGGCACTTGCTCCTACATGCTCTCCTGGTACCCATGGGGGTAGCTCACGTAGGGAGTCCTAGAAAATGATGGTATAGAAACAAATACTTCATGGAGTTTAAAAAGTCTAAGCAGGCAAGCCCTAGACAATGCTGGACTATTTCAACCAGCAAACAAAGGGACATTCTCCATGTGGGTACAGTGACAGAACAGTAGCTCTTCCCATGTTGGTCTGTATCTTAAACCACTGCCTGTGACCTCCAGACTGAAGCCCAGTCTCCTGTCCTCTAGTGCTTTGGAACCTGTCCCCACCTGATGGTGCACATGTCACCATCCATCTATCCCAGTGGGAATCCAGTGACACGGAGTACCACTGCGTCACCTGCCTGAAGTGCCCCTCCCACTGCTGGTCCACCTTCCTGAGCCCCACTGAGTCACCAATCACCCAGCCAGGCTGAGGAGGTGACATTTAGCTTCTGGACTGTTTTCCCATCTGAAAATGGTCACAGTGAAGCCCACCGCTCACATCACGGAGAGGACCAGAGGAGGTGTATACTGCCACTGGCCAGCGGCTCTACGCAGGCAACTGCCACCACAGTGTGGTCACAGAACCCCAGACTCTTCTGACACGGTAAAGGACACTTTTCCAAAGCAAATATTCATCCATTAGTGGTACTCGTGTAAAAATTTTTTTCACATTTTTGGTTTGCTTCATGTAAACAACAGCTTTAAGTGCAAAGATGAAGGGACATTTTGGCTTCCTCTAGAAATGAAAAATGGGTACAATTCACACGGTTTTGTGAAATTCACATCTCTTGCTTAGAGCTTTTAACAAATTATTGTAGTTGACAACAACATAGAGGGAAAAGTAAAAAAGAACCATTAACCTTTCGTGCGATTTAAAAGACTTTCTCTATAATCTATGAGCGTAAGTGGAGCGGTGCACCTGTGCGTTTTTCTATCATACTTTATTCTGCATTATTGCTGAGGGAAGCTTTCTGCAAATGGCACGCAAGACAACGGGGTATTACTTAAAGTGTTTTTCACCAGGAACAAAAAGTTCAAAAGCTGCAGTTACTAACTCACTATATTAACCATAAAGTTCATCCTAATAGAAAAGCAAGACGCTGGGGCTCCGGCCACCTCCCGTGTCGCCCGTGCTCACTCTCAGCCCTGCGAGGCGAGCGCCTGTCCACAGCGCCCTTCACTCCTGCAAACGTGCGTTCCCCCAGCCAGGAGCATCAGACTAACACGATGTGGGTTTCCTTGTCATCACATTCACGGAGTTAAAATGTTTTGAAATGTTTCCATTTTACCTTTCAGTTGCTTTTCAACAATGCCTGAGATTTATTTAGAGAAACATTGGTCTTGTCCTTAACGAAGAGCAACACCAGGTAAACTGCCTGTGCAGAGTGAGGCAACACCATCTTGAGCTCTGCCAGGGGCACTGGCTGTCGTTCAGATCATTGAACACAGTGGCCCCCCTTCTTGCTTCCAAAGAGAACAGATAAGGAACGCTTCCCTTTGAACACGTCCCCCAGAAAGACAGCAGAGGTCGCATGGGCACCCCCGAGCTATGCGCCCTGCTGTCCCGGCATGCTCTGGCATCTGGGCCTTCCCCACATTGCTTTAGCTTCTGCCCAGGAGCAGAAACACCATGGGAAGTCCCCGCCGCTTTGTGTCATGCCCATGTGAACTGCCGCTGCCTGGTGCACCCAGAAGAGCAAGCCAGGCCAGCCAGTTACCATGTCCTGTGTCCCAGATGCTCGGGAGGGATTAAGGGGTATAATAAATGCTCCCTTTTCTCAGAGGCTCCCAATCTGGTGGAGGAGGCAAGACACTGCAAATACTGGTAGCTCTGAACCGGGTCTTCACAGAGAGGGTCTCGTAGCACAGAGAGGGTCTCAAGTAAGTTGAGAGGGGAGGGAAAGGCCATGGGAAGTTGGGAAGAGGCAGCGCTGCCACCGCAGTGGCGGCAGTGGCGTGCAGGTCTACGTAACCCTCCCGTTCTTTCCTTCCCCTGAGACCCTTTATGTTTGTAAACCCATTTTTCTTTCCCATCCAATTTAAATGTTAAAGCTGCATCTTGTAAATCACGATCTCAAACTACTAAAACCCTACTTTTAGGTCTGAGTCACCGAACATTTATCAGTCAAAACATTCCTTTGAAAATGAGAAGCAGAGTATATGAAAACTAGAGAACAAAAAAAGAAATAGACAAAAAGGAAGAAACACACGCAGAATTCTATGACCATTTTATGTTACCTAAACACAGGGCAGGTGAGAACATGGCAAGGATCCTGACCTCAACTGATAACCTTTAACACTAAGGAACTTTCCGTATCACCGGCTGTCAGACGCGTGCCCGTGTGGAAGATCGGGGTTCAACGAGTCGCTCACAGCGCAACGAGCCCTCACTTTGTGACACCAAGACGGGCTCGGCCCATTCTCCTCTGGCTCCCACCGCACTTGGGGCCCAAATCTGGGGTGGCACTCGCCCTAATGATATGTGGTGGTGTCACCTGTTCTGAGTCTGTCCCTGCCACTAGACTGTGTGCTTTGTGAGGACAGGGAACGCATCGACCTGTCTTTGCAGCTGTGCTTCTAGCACGGTCCCTACGAGGTAGCTGGTGTTCAATGTCTGTCCTAACACTTCGCACAGAAAGAGCACTCACGAATGCCTTCCTCCGCGGGCAGCCAGGGCAGGGCCTGTGAGAACTCACCTTGGCTCCCTATTGGCAGCCACAGCCTCCTGTCACCCAGATGGCAAAACAGCACCCACAGTCAGGGCGTCCAAAGACAACAAAGGCACAGTGGGTATCTAGAACAGAAGTCAAAGAGATTCTGCATTGGAAAAGTGACCAGAAATTTGCACAGTGAACTGTAATCTTCATAGGGACTGAAAAGGAATGTAAGTGGGAAAAATTAACCCTAATGGTGAGCAGAGAAGTCCCAAGTCAGCAGGTAGGAGCTCACTTCACAGAGGATGTGACAGCGGGGCCGCTGCGTGGCCACCTCTCTCCTACGCAGAGGACTGCCGTGCTGTCATCACAGGCCCCGGCCTGGCCACGGGGCTGGGCATATAGACTGCTGGGACAAGGGATGAACGGGTTATCAGTTTGACTCTCCTTAGAAGCAACAGCTGGAGAACTTGGGAAGTGTTCTGTGATAAATACAGTGGTTTGCAGTAAGAGTAAAGAAGGTTCACCCCTCGAATAAAGGAAGACCGGTGGACATCACTTCATGGCTGGCTCTGAGGGCAGCTGCAGTGTCTCCCCCCTCTGCACCCCTACTTATCAACAGAGACTCTGGGGCCTAGAAGTCCCTTTGTAAACATTTTCTGAAATTAAAAATTAAATAAACAAGTAGCCTGCTACTGTCCCAACTATAAAGTCATTTTATATGCTATGTGATCAGAGACCCAAGAAAAAGAACAAATGGAATTGGGCTTGAGTTTTCACACTCAGAACTTATATTTGACACAAAAGCACCAGATACAAAGTTACAAACATTAGACTTTTACTTTTCTCTTGCTTATCCTTCCGTATAATCCACCCTGATTTACTGTGTGGTCAAAACCCCTCAGATGATCATTTAACGTGCTTAATTATGCCATTCTACAGAAATCTATTTATATCGTCCTTTGCTAAATTAAGTTGGATAAGACCTCGTGGAGTGGTTAAAAGGCAGAGATGGAAGTAGCAGGGGTGGCATGGCTGTGCCAGAGCGCTCAGACGATTGGTTGGTTTTCCTCTTTCCCCCCCGATTCTAATCCACTACCTTGTCAGATGCTTTATACTTTTTAGGTATTATATTTAATATTTACAAGTTTTCCAGCTCAATTTGTTGGGCTGGGATTTCAAATAACATTTCAGAATAAACAACAGCAACAACACAGCAAAATGCTCAGAAGCCCTTTGCACCTTCATCTAGCACCAGTTCACCGAGATAGACTAATCTTTACCACTGTGTTCTTGCCAACACAGTAAGAACAGAGAATGCCTGTGCAAACACATTCAAAACAGAAAGAAAAAGAACTAGAATAAAACAATGGTAAAGAAGCTGGGACTGTGTATTTTAATGAATTAAATCAAAACACATAATAGTTTGCACATCACTTAGGTTTAACTAGAGACATCTAGATCTTTCTCAACAATGCCTAAGGTATTAAGCTTGAAATTTTGTAATCAAGAGAATTTGGCATGTGAGAAAGAGTGACAGGGCCAACCTGGCACAGAAGAGTACCTGTCACCCTCCACAGCTTTATCTTTACTTTTTGCTGGCTGGCCAGTGTGGGGATGCAAACCCTCGACCTTGCTGTTATGCGCTGCGCTCTGCCCGGCGGAGCCAAGCAGCCAGCCCTTTACACCTTCACCTAGAACGTGCGAAAAGAACGTCCCCAGCCCTTCCCAAGGAAAATGCCAGCGGGCTTTCCACGGGTTCACACCGTACGACGGCCTTCATTACTTCCATTTTAAACCCAATGCTTCTTTTTAACTTTCTGAAAGTTTGCAGTTACTGTGTTTAAACATAATCTTACCTTCATGGTTGGTGATATCAAAGTAATGAACGAAGAGCCGCAAGCGTGGACACGTTTTGTGTCCATTACAATAAAATCTGAGTGAGCTGAGAAGCCTGTCACAGGAATCTGAAGTCAACTGAAACGGAATTTGTAGAACCACGCAAAAGCTTTGACCCTAGAGACAGAACGACGGGGATAGTTGTGAAGCATTTACCGGCCAGATGACGGAGAAGTATTAGAGGACTGATGGCCTTGCCCAATTAAGTGGGACACACAGTTAATGATGACATTCCAGCACAAGGAAGGCCTCACGGGTTTTTGTTTGTTTGTCTGTTTTTAATTTTTATTGAATCAAAATTGATTGTACATATTTTGGGGGATCAGCATTGAGATATGTTGATCAAATCAATATTACCAGCATATATATTGTTACAATTTGTAATTATTTTTATGCCCCTTGTCTAGTCCCTCCCCATCCCCCTTTTTCTCCCCGCCCCAGTCAGCCTAGATTTCTTCTCTCCCTCTGAAAGAGTAATGGTTACTCTGTTGATTTGCTGCCCAAATGAGCTGTCCAATGCTGAGACGCATGATCAGGTCCCCCAATACCATCATAGAGCAGATGTCTCTTCCGTCACTATGAAATGGGCTCTGTGGAGACAGACATCCTCCTCCTTTCTTTATCTCTGCTGGTGACTCTCCTTGTGTCATCTCACTCCAATGGCTGGCGGACCACCTGTGTGGTGGTTGTGGCATCTAGCCACCTTCATGGCAGCCATGGTTATCATAGTGGCTGTGGTGGGCCACCCACATGGAGAAAATGTTTTTGGTTTGCTCCGTGGTGCTGGCAGTGTGCCTGGTTCTGGAGAGTATCCGATCCCTGGTTCCATGCCCCAGCTCCCCGAGTGGGTCCCGAGGTGCTGGCACAGTGTGCCTGGTTGTGGGAGGGAGGTCCAGTCCCCAGCTCCTTACCCTGGGTCCCTAGGCACACCCTGAGACACTGGTGCAGTGTGACTGGTTGTGGGAGGGGGTTTCGGTCCTCTTCTCCATGCCCTGGGTCCCAGTCAGGCCCTGAAGTGCTAGCACAGTGTGCCTGGTTGTGGGAGGGGGTCCGGTCCCCTTCTCCATGCCTCAGGCCCCTGAGCAGGGCCCTGATGCACAGTCCCAGCATGCCTGGTTATGGGAGGGGTCCAGTCCTCTTCTCCATGCCCCAGGTCCCAGGGCAGGCCCAAGACGCTGGTGTGTGGTGCCTGGTTGTGGGAGGGGGATCTGGTCCCCTTTTACATTCCCTGGGTCCCCAGTCAGGACCCGAGGCACTGGAGAGGTGTACCTGGTTGTGGGAGGGAGGTTCGGTCCCCTTCTACATGCCTCAGGCCCCTGGGCGGGCCCTGATGTGCTGTCTTGGCATGCCTCACTGTGGGAGGGTGGGTCCAGTCCCAACTCTTTATCCTGGGTCCTTGGGCAGGCCCCAAGGTGCTGGCATGGTGAGCCTGGTTGTGGGAGGGGGGTCTAGTCCCCTTCTCCATGCCCCAGGTCCCTGGGCAGGCCCTGAGGCTCTGGCACTGGGTGCCTGGTTGTGGGAGGGTGGGTCCAGTCCCATCTCCTTATCCTGGGTCCCTGGGCAGGCCCCGAGGCACTGGCATGGTGAGACTGGTTGTGGGAGGGGGGCCCAGTTCCCTTCTCCATTCCCCAGGTCCCTGGGAGGGCCCTGAGGTGCTGGCATGGTGTGCCTGGATGTGGGAGGGGGGGTCTGGTCCCCTTCTCCATGCTTCGGGTCCCTAGGTGGGCCCCAAGGTGCTGGTGTGGTGTGCCTGGTTGTGGGAAGGGGGTCTGGTCCCTGGCTGCTAGCTCCAGGTCCCTGGGCAGGTCCCTAGGCATTGGTGGTGTGCCTGTATGTGGGAGTAGGGTCCAGTCCTTGGCTCCAATCCTTGGGTTCCTGTGTGGGGCCCCAAGGTGCTGGTGGTATGAGTGGTTGTAGGTGGGGGTCCTGCCCCTGGCTCCATGCCTCATGTCCCCTGGTGGCCCCGAGGCATTCATGGTGTGCCTGGGCTGGAACTAAGTTTTTGTCCTTTGCTTGCTTCTAAAATGGGGGAACTTCCTGTGGGAGCCATACTTGAGCTCTGTGGTTGAGCTAAATTGCTGTTTTGCTGCTGTTTCCCGAGGGAAGGCTTTTTGTGCAGCTCAGGGTTTAATGGTTGACCTTATAGGTACTTCTGGCTCTCCAAATACTCAGTGCACTTGGGTTGTGTAGAAACTCTGATCTTGGCCTGAGTCTTTTCATCAAATTGCACCCCATGCAATTCTGCATTCCTGACCAGTCTCCTCTGAGTGGTCCTGCGCTGATTGGGGGGTGGGTTGGCTGTCCTTGCTGTGTCCCAGTGTTCCCCTGGTGGGCATGTCTCTCCCACTGCCCATGCTCCAAACACTTCCCATGGGACATGTTGTGTGCCAGTCCCTTATGATGACTCACCAGCCTCTGAGTGGCTCCCCTTTTTCAGCTGTTCTGGCTCCTCGCTCCTGTGTGGGTCCATGGGAGCCCTGTCGGTGGTCTTGCTGTCCTGGGGGCCACCAAAGTCCTCTCCTCCTCTTCTGCCTCCAAGGAACTCTATCTAAAGGGCACAGCTGCGGCTTCTGCTGGCTCCTGCTCCATGTGCTCCAGCATTAAAGCGGCCGTGGCCCAAAATGCTGAGAGCAGTTTTTTCTTTCTCTCATCGTAGTTTCTCCCGCCTTCATGAACTCTGTAGGTCTCTCCTCTTCCCCTGAGCTCCAGTGGCCCCAGCTTGGCTGATGTTTCATTTTTATAGTTGTAAATTCATTGATTTGTGGGAGAAAGTAACGCTGGGGACCATCTATTCCACTGTCTTGACCAGAAGTCTCCAGGCCTTGTGGGTTTTGGCAAAAATATATCAGATACGTGACAGGCGAACTTTATAAGGCTGAGCCTTCATTTCCAGAGATAAACCGATGATCATCTTTGGGATGAGAGACCACATTTTACAAACTTTGTGAAACACATATGAGTATACATCCGAGCTAATAATGAATGTGCTTATCTCTGGAGACCACAGATGGGCAATCGTAGCCTTGAAGGCCCCCACAGCCCCAGGGCATCGGGGGTGGGGTGTGTGTAAGGGGAACAGGGCAAGAAGAAGGGACAAGGAGAAAAGTAATATTGATTGAACACCCACCTTGGGCCAGTCCCTCAATTACAGTTACATGTATTTTTTCTTTGATTTCCCCAATACCAGGGCAGGGTAGGTATTATTGATCCCATTTACAGAGAAGAAAAATGCAGAGAATCAGAGACACAAGTAACTTGTCCAATTAGTAGGTAAGAGAGATAAATAAGTGAGTAGTTGCAAATGCAGTGCAGTGCGAACTGTAACCTGGGGAATCCTGAAGGGCCAGGGAGTCTTCATCAAGGAAGGGTCACTCAAGATGAATCCTACAAGGTGAATACAAATTCAGCAGGAAAACCTGACAGAAAGAGGGTAAGGGGCCTTTCAGGGAACAGAGAATGGTACATCTGCATATATGGCCTAAAACGCCACTGATAAGTAGTTGAGAATGGCTGGACAATGCACTCCCAGAGTTGTACCAGTCACATGTTACTGCATAACCACCGACCCCCAAACTTCATGGCCCAAAACTACAACCACCTTATTTGCTCACAATTCCATTTGTGGCCAAATTAGGCTGGGCTCAGCCGGGCGAGTCTTCTGCTCATCCAGCCTGCAGTAAGTCACATGGCTGCAGTCATTTGGCAGCTCCACCATAGTTGGTCTACAGTGGCCTCATCCACCACATGGCCTGTCATCCTTGTGGAGGCTGGCCCAGGCTTCTTCAGATGGCAGAGGCCTTCCAAGTAGGCAAGTGTGGAAACTGCAAGGTCTATCATGTGAGGCCTCACATGCAAACTGTGTAACGTCATTTTAGCCACATTCTGCGGATCAAAGCAAGTCACAGAGCAAGCCCAGACCCAAGGGTGGGGAAGTAAACTCTACCTCTGGATGGGAGGAGCCTCAGAGAAACTGTGACCAGTTTTGCTCAGCTACTGCAAGAGGGAAGGGGCAAGAAATGAGCCTGCAGAGGTGAGAGAGGTTGGCAGTGCCAATCATGGTGCACATGTAGGAGTCTGGACTTCAAAAGCAATAAAGAATCATGAAGGCTGTCAAGAAGGAGTGCAATGGGACAAGATTTGCATTAGGACTGTTCTGTGTGGAATCCAGATTCAAGGAAACAAGACTAGAAGCAGTAAAACTCCTCATGAGGCTGCTGTACCCACCCCAGGAAGGGACTGACACCTCTGGGAGCTCACATGGGAGGCCAGAGGATGCGAGAAGATTTGATGGCTGGAAGCCACCAGATCAGGGATTCAGGACAGAGTCTAGGATGGGCATATGCTTTGGCTTAGTGACTGGACAGACAAGGTGACATCATGAAACTCAGGATACAAAGATAGCAGGTTTGGGGCAGGGGGATGATGAGTTCAATTTTAAATGAGTGTTTAAGGGATCTGAGGGCACAAGCTCTGTAAACCCTGGAAGTAAACATGATGCGGATGGTGCTCACCTCCTGTGGTTCGCAGCAGCAGCAGCAGTGTCCAGGGAAGATGCAAGTCAGACTCTCAGGGGTGGCAGTGCTATGACCTTGACAACATCACTATGTTTCTCTGAACTGTCACGTTTCAATCACTGTAGATTGGGGTTAATGATGTTCATGTGGCGAGGCTGTTCTGAAAGCTTGCAGAGCAACAGGCACATGGTCCTGCACCTTCTTCCTTCCTTACTGGGGATCCCTGCTCCCCCTGGCCCCGGCCCATGCTTTCGCCCTGTAATCAGGCTCTTCTCCCTGTCTGGCTGGACTTCCCAAAACCGTAATGTCTACAAAGGCAGGACCAGGCCTTACTCCCATGCATTGCACAAAATACACCCTTGAATAAACTGAGCTGAACCAGAAATGGCAGAGGAAGAGAAAGATGAGATTTACGTTAGATCCTGCAAGTAACCAAGGACAAATGTCTGAGGCACACGAAGGACTTCAGGCTAAACAAATGATGAAGCGTGAAGCAAATTACTCAAGGTGACAGATGACTTCCAGCCTATGAATGCAAGTCTGTGCGGCCAACCCTGCAGTGTACAGATTCCCAGGCAAATGTGCAAGATTGGTTGTACAGGAAGGAGAAAAGTCCCTTTCCCTTTATCTTTAACTTCTAGGGGCTAACTCAGTGGAAGTCCAAATTTGCTCAAGACCAAGAGTAACTAGCCAAGTAGAGAGTCACTTCCGGTACAGTCCTACATCCTGAAGGTTAGTTTTGGTTTTATGATTTTATGATTTTATGGTTTCAGGAAGTTGATAAAGAGATGGATTCATCTTCCTCTATGGACTCATCATTTAATCCTTTCTCCCTGAACTTTGTCCTTTGATTTTTAGATTAAGCCAATGGTATCCAATTTTGCCAGAGCAGAAAAGCTCTGAATGTACTATACTTCTTCAAAGTCCAGTGAAAAGCAACCCTGAAAGTGGACAACGTCAGCACCAGAGTTCTAAAGCAAGGGGACTCCATCGTGTAGTGTTTCCTGCTCTACTCGTAATAGTTGCAGGAAATGGTAAACACCAGCAATCTGATGACAGCAGCACAGAGATAGGGCGCTCAGGACAAAAGTAAGAGAATGCTATAAAAAGGAACATTCTGAGAACAAACACCTCTCTTGGAATTAAAAACATGATCACAAATCATACAAGAGTTGAAAATGAAGGCTGCAATCTCACAGAAAGCAGAGTGAAAAGACAGATGGAAAATCACGCTCATCCAAATAACAGGGGTTCCAGAGAGAAGGAGGTGAGAACACGGGGCAGAGGAACTCACTAACCAGCGAGTTCAAGAAACTTTCAGAAATGAAGGCCATGACTTTCCAGGTTGCAAGCATCCCCAGGGGTCTCGAGAGAATGGATGACACAGCAAGGCTGGTCTCAGAACACACTGGGGACAAAGAAAAGATCTACATGCTTTCAGAGGGGGAAAAACACGTCACCTGCAGAGGATCACATATCAGAACGCTTTCAGATTTCTCAGCAGCAACCAGGATGTGAAAGACCGTGGCTCAATACCTTCCAAATGCTGAAGGAAAATGACTTCATGCCTATCTATGCAGAGAAACTGTCCATCAGGTGGGAGGGCAGCAAGGCTCCTCTTTGCTCTTTCAGGGGGGAAATCATGTCTCTCCAAGACTCTAGGATCTCTTCCTCCGTAATTTCTGCCACTTATGTCCTATTGCAGTAATTATTGGTGAACATAGCTTTTATTTTATTTATTTATTTATTTTTAGTTAGTTTTTATTTTATTTATTTATTTTATAGTAATTATTGGTGAACATATGGAGTTGCAGAATTTAACTCACGACACTTTTTCTAGACATCTAACTTGCACTGGAGGGTCATAAGATGTATCTCATTTGCATTGCATCATTATAGTTTTATACACTTTGCAGCCCCACGTTAGGACCTAGTCATCATCAGCCACTTTTCAGGTGCAACACTGCTATAATTTAGAGATGATGATGATGGTGGCAGTGGCAGCTAACACTTCCAGAGCCCTTATCATGGAAGCCCTGTCCCAACGGGTATTAACTCATTTTATCCCTACAACAACCCCATGAAGTAGACGCTATTACTATGTTTACTCTACAGATAAGGAAGCTGAAGTGCAGATGCACCTCAACTTATGATGGGGTTACATGGCAATGAACCCACTATAAATCGAAAATATCATAAGCAGAAAATGCATTTAATACGCCTAACTTACCAAACATCATTGCTTAGCCTAGAGCTCCATTCCCTTTTCGTAGATGAACAATATCCATTGTATGGACAGACCACATGTTGTTTATCCAGTCATCTGTTGATGGGCACTTGGGTTTTTTCCACCTTTTGGCTGAATAAGGATGAACATTGGCAAACCAGTTTTTGTTCACATGACTAAGACACCAGCGAGCATCAGAGCTTAGCCTGGACTACCTTAAACACGCTCAGAACACTTACATTTGCCTACACTTAGGCAAAATCATCCAACACAAAGCCTGTTTTATAACAAAGTGTTGAATATCTCAGGTAATTTACTAAATACTGTACTGAAAGTGAAAGACAGAGTGGTTGTATGAGCACCAAAAGTATGGTATCACTTTTGTGACATTGTAAAGTTGAAAAATCCTGTCACACCATTGTAAGTCAGGGGCCGTCTGTGTAGAGAGGTTATGATAGCATGCTTGGAGTTGCAGAAGCAGCAGAGTAGGGCTCTGCACCCAGGCAGGCAGCCACCAGGCTAGAATCCTCATGTGATTTACTATGTGCATCTCTAAGTGCTGCGTTCCTCGGCTGTCACATCCAACTATCAATGAAGCCACCTGAGCCTGGGGTTTCTTTGTGAGAAGGTTTTTAACCACAAATTCTATTGATTTAACAGACTTGGGGCTATTCAGGTGACCTATTTCTTCTTGAATTCAGTTTTGGAAGCCTGTGTATTTCAACCTAATTTTTCTTTTCCATCTGAGTTGTCAAGCTTATTGGCAGGCATTTGTTCCTAACAGTCCCTTACTATCTCTGGGCATGTGTAGAATTTGTAGTGATGTCACCTCTCTTATTCCAGGTATTGGTGATATGTGTCCTTTCTCCTTTTGTTCTAGATCATCCAGGCAAAAAAAGGTTTATGAATTTTATTTACCTTCTCAAAGAACCAGCTTTGTGTTTCACTGATTTTCTCTCTTGTTTTTCTGGAATTCTATTCACTGATTTCCACTCCGATCTTTATTATTTACTTTTTTCTGCTTGGGTTTAATTTGCTCTTCTGTTCTTAGTTTCTGAAGGCCCTTGATTTGAGTCCTCTCTTCTCTTCTAACATAGGTATTTAGTGCTCTAAATTTCCATCTGAGTACTGTTTTAGCAACATTCCACAAATTTTGATATTGTGTTTATTTTCATCTGGTCCAAAATACTTTCTAATTTCCTTTTCTTATTTCTTTATTGACTCATGGGTTATTTGGAAGTGTGTCATTTAGTTCTCAAACATTTGGTCATTTTTCTATTTATGCTTATTGTATTGATTTCTAATTTAATTTCATTATGATCAGAAAACCTACTTTGGATGACTTCAATCTTTTTTAATTTACTGAGACTTGTTTTATAGCCCAGAATATGGTCTATATTGGTAAAAGTCCTGCATGCACTTGAAAATCACGTATCTTCTGCTGCTGTTTGGTGTAGTGTTCTATGTATAAATGTCAATTAGATCAAGTTCATTGACAGTGTTGTTCAAATCTTCATATTCTTGCTGATAGTCTCCGCATTTGTTCTATGAATCTGACTATGATTGTGTATTTATCTACTTCTCCTTGGAGTTCTATAAGTCTTTCCTTTCTGTATTTTAAGGCACTGTTATTAGATGTATGTACTTTTAAGATTTCTAAATCTTACCAACGAATTGGCACCATTATTTCTTCAAATATTTTGTTCTGTCCCTCTTCTTTTTTTCTTTCCAGGGTCTCCAATTGCACATATGTATTAGGCTGCTTAAAGTTACTCCCAGTTTACTGACCTGCTTTCATAAAGTTATTTTTTCTCTGTGTTTCATTTTAAATGGTTTCTACTGCTGTGCCTCCAAGTTCACTAACCTTTTCTTCTTTATTTTATTTTATTATTTTATTATTTTATTTTTATTTTTTTAATTTTATTATGTCGATATACATTGTGGCTGATTATTGTTGCCCATCACCAAAACCTCCCTCCCTCCTTCCTCCCCCACTAACATTTTCTTCTGCAATGTTAAATCTGCTGTTAATCCTCTCCAGTATATTTTTAATCTCAGACATTGTAGTTTTCATTGTAGAAGTTCAATTTGCATTTTTTGTTATATCTTCCATGTCTCCACTTAACTTTTTGAACATCAGTTAAAATACAGTCATAATAAATGTTTTAATGTACTTGTCTGCCAAATCTAATATCTGTGTCAGTTCTGGGTAGGTTTTGAGTTCACTGATTTTTCTCCTCATTATAGGTCCTCCTTTCCTGCTCCTTTGCATGCCTAGTAATATTGGATTTGATGCCAGATATTGTGATTTCCACCTTTTTCGGTGCTGGGTAGTTTTGTATTCCTATAAATATTCTTGAGCTTTGTTCTGGGATGCAGTTAAAATAATCAAAAAAAGCCTGAACCTTTTGTGTTTCATTTCTGAGGTTGGTTAGGCAAGAGCACAGTAGTGTGTACTCTAGTGTAATTATACCCCACTACAGAGGCAAGATACTTCTGAGTTCTCTATCCAATCCCCCTTGAAGTATGAGAGCTTCCAGACTGTCAGGTGGAAACTGGCATGCTCCTGGCCTACTCTGAGCACTCAGCAATGCTCCCTCCAGTCCCCTCAGGTGGCTCTTCTCCCGGCCTCCAGTTGCTTTGCTCACATGCCTGCACCAATCAGTACTTCAGCAGATCTGTGAAGTCTCTGTGTGCAGTTCTCTCCTCTAGAACTTTGGCTTGGGGATGTTAGACACTTTGATCTCCCCGGACTCTCAGCTCCATCTCCTCGACTAAAGGAATCTGCCAAGCTCTGCCTCAGTTTTCCCTCCCTGCACCATAGCCTGGAAACTCTCCCAAATCACACCTTTTTCCCTGTTTGTTCTTATCTCACAACCACCAATGGTTCACTGCCTGATGTCCAGCGTCTTGAAAAACATTGCTTCATGTGTTTGTATGGAGTTTTTATTATCTCAAATAGGAAGAGAAATTGGCCTCTGTTATTCTATCCTGGAAAATGGAGCCAATCATTTTTACACACATAGAATAAGTTGGTTACAAAGCCACAGACAGTATTTCTCAATCTTTTTATATCCATGTCCCCTTCTGAAAATAGAAATATCTCATGTTCTCCTTTAATATTGTTTTAAATATCGAAGTAAATTAACTATCAGGCTTTACTTTTAAAATCTACCCTCTCCTGTTCCTCAAACAATTGCAGATAGATCTACCATACGACCCAGCTATCCCACTGTTGGGAATATACCCAGAGGAATGGAAATCATCAAGTCGAAGGTATACCTGTTCCCCAATGTTCATCGCAGCACTCTTTACAATAGCCAAGAGTTGGAACCAGCCCAAATGCCCATCATCAGATGAGTGGATACGGAAAATGTGGTACATCTACACAATGGAATACTACTCAGCTATAAAAACGAATGAAATACTGCCATTTGCAACAACATGGATGGACCTTGAGAGAATTATATTAAGTGAAACAAGTCAGGCACAGAAAGAGAAATACCACATGTTCTCACTTATTGGTGGGAGCTAAAAATTAATATATAAATTCACACACACACACACACACACACACACACACACACACACACACACACAAACCGGGGGGGGGGGAGAAGATATAACAACCACAATTATTTGAAGTTGATACGACAAGCAAACAGAAAGGACATTGTTGGGGGGGAGGGGGGGAGGGAGAAGGGAGGGAGGTTTTGGTGATGGGGAGCAATAAAGAAAAAAAAAAAATCTACCCTCTCCTTAGAGAGGGGAATCCTGATATGCTTCCTAGGAATATACCCAAGATTCTGCTATGTCTCCTTGAGCACATACCTTAGGCTCTGCTAGACCTCCTTGGGTATATACCCAAGATTCTGATACACTTCCCTCTCCTCACACATTCTCAAAACCCCGCTTTAAGTCAACACTGAGGTCCATCCAAAAACCTGTGTTTATCAAGAACACATAAGATTGTTTAGAGTTCATTAAATCATGTAGGATATGATACTATCAAATTTTCACATAAAGCATCATTATCAGTCCTGACATAGACATAATGTTAGGATTAATGAATTCTCAATAAAATAGGAAAGAAAGGACACTAGAACACTATTGACTGGGAAAACCACGTAGTTTTCCTCTGCTCTCCCACCACAACCATCAACATAGAAGACTTCTGTGACCAAATGTGTTAGGATTTCTCCCACCAGCAAGAAAACAAGCAATTCTGCAGTAAACGCCAGCTGGGTGCCCTCAATTCAATTCCGACACCATCTGCCTGGAGATAGCATCAGATCCCACAGAATATGGGCTCAGTTTCCAAGACTGCCCTCCATCAGATGTCAGTTGCAAGCCCAGGCCTCTGAAAATTCTGACCGACCAGCTATAAATTGGGGTTCCCACGACCCCTTCTTTCGGTCCGATTAATTTGCTAGAGCAGCTCACAGAACTCAGGGCAACACTTAACGTTTATGATTATCATAAAGGATATTACAAGGGATACAGATGAAGAGATGCACAGGGCAGGTGTGTGGGAAAGGGTGCAGAGCTTCTATGCCTTCTCCAGGCATGACATCCTCCAGGAACTGTGTCCAACTAACCAGAAACATGTTCAACTAACAGGAAGCTCCCTGAACCAACGTCCTTCTGGGTTTTTATGGAAGCTTCATTTCATAGGCATGACTGCTTACATCGGCCACTGGTGATCTACTTAACCTTCAGCCCTTCCCCCTCTCCCAGGAAGTTGGGGGGTAGGGCTGAAAGTCCCCACCCTCTAATCACATCTGGCTGGTGACCAGGCCCTATCCTAAAGCTATCTAACTTGACTGATGGTTGCTAGCCATGAGTCAACGCATTAGCACACAAAAAGACCCTTATTACTTTGAAGATTCCAAGGATTTTAGGAATTGTATGCCAGGAGAAGAGGACAAAGACCAAATATATATTTCACAATATCATAGCTTTTAAACATTATTTTTTAAAGTACTAAGAGGATCACCTAATGATAAAAGGATTCATCCACCAGGAAGACATGCTGATCCTAAATATGTATGCACCAAACAACAAAGCCTCAAAATACATAAAGCAAAAACTAATAAGAGCTGAAAGCAGAAATGGATGAATATAGTTGGAAACTTCAACACCTCCCTCTCAGTAACCAACAGAATCACCAGACAGAAAGCCAGCAAGGCTACAGAGGATCTGAACAACGTAATTGGCCAATAGGATATAATCAACATGAATAGAACACTCTATCTGCTATGGTCTGAATGTTTGTGTCCCCATAAATTCATATGTTGAAATCCTAACCCCAAATGTGATGGTGGTAGCAGGTGGGGCCTTTGGGAGGTCATTAGGTCATGGGGTCAGAGCCTTCATGATTGGGATCAGTGCCCTTATAAAAGAGGCCCCAGGGAGCTGCTGTGCCCCTGCCACCATGTGAGGACAGTAAGAAGGCATGGTCTGTGAAGCAGGAAGTGGGCCTTCACCAGACACCAAATCTGCCAGCACCTTGATCTTGGACTTCCAGCCTCCAGAACTATGAGAGATAAATCTCTACTGTTTATAAGCCACCCAATTTATGGTATTTTTTTATAGCAGCTTTAACAGACTAAGACACCATCCAACAACAGCAGAATATCCTTTTTTCCCCAAAAGCCCATGGAATATTTACCAAGACAGACCACGTCCTGAGTCATTAAACAAACCTCAGCAAATTAAGAAGAATTGAAACTGTATGGAGTATGTTTTCTAATCACAATGGAATCAAACTAGAAACTAATAACAGAAAAACAACACAAAAATCTCTAAATGTTTTAAAATTAAACAATACACTTCTAAATAATCCATGCATGGGTCAAGAGTTTTGAGGAAAATTTAAAAATACATAGAGTTTAGGCTGGCCTGTGGCTCACTCGGTAGAGTGCGGTGCTGATAACACCAAGGCCACGGGTTCGGATCCCTATATAGGGATGGCCGGTTAACTCACTGGCTGAGCGTGGTGCTGACAACACCAAGCCAAGGGTTGAGATCCCCTTACTGGTCATCTTTATATAGGATAAAAAAAATAAAAATAAAATAAAAATACCTAGAGTTGAATGAATATAAAAATACAACATATCAAAATATGTGGGATGTAGCAAGAAAAGTGCTGAGAGAGAAATTTATGTCACTAAATGTTTGCAATAAAGGAGTGAGAGGTTTAAAAACAATCTCAATTCCTGCCCCGAGAAACTAGAAAAATAATAGCAAAATAAAGCCAAAGCAAGCAGAAAGAAATAATAAAGATAGGAGCATCAATCACTGAAATTGAAATCAGAAAAACAGGGCCGAGCCCATGGCGCACTCGGGAGAGTGCGGCGCTGGGAGTGCAGCGATGCTCCCACCGCGGGTTCGGATCCTATATAGGAATGGCCGGTGCACTCACTGGCTGAGTGCCGGTCACGAAAAAGACAAAAAAAAGAAAAAAAAAAAAAAAGAAATCAGAAAAACAATAGAACAAAGCAATGAAACAAAAAGCTAGATCTTTGAAAAAATCAATAATATTGATAAACCTCCAGCAAGATTGACAAAAGTAAAAAGAGACAAGATACAAATCACCAATATCAGGAATGAGAAAGGATATCACTACAGATCTTGCAACCAATAATGAGGAACTAATACAAACAATTTTAGGCTCATCAATTCAACAAATAAGAAGTAGATCAATTCCTTGAAAACTGCAAACTACCAAAACTTAACCAAGATGAAAGAAACAATCTCAATATCTCTATAACCACTTAAAGACTGAACCTGTGATTTAAAGTGTCCTGAAAAAGAAATTTCTAGGCCCAGCTGATTTCACTGGAGAATTCTACCAAACATTTCAAGAAGAAATAACACCACAGCACTTTTATATAATCTCTTTCAGAAAAACAGAAGAGGAGAAAATACTTCCCAGTTTATTTTTATACCAAAAACAGATAGAGCTAGTACAATAAAAGAGAAAACTACAGATCAATATTTCTCATGAGCTTAGATACAAAAATATTCAACAAAATATTAGCAAATCAAACCCAACAATGTATAAAAAGAATTATACACCATGACTAAGTGGGATTCATTCCAGGTATGCAAGGCTGGTTTAACACTGGAAAATCAATTAATGTAATCCATCACAAATTGGGAGAAAATATTTACAAATCATATCTCTGATCAGAGACTTACATCCAGAACATACAAAGAACACCTACAACTCAACGATAAACAAATATCCCAGTTAAAAAATGGGCAGAGAATTTGAATAGACATTTCTCCAAAGATATAAAAACGGACAATAAACACATGAAGTGGTGCTCAGTGTCATTAGTCACTAGGGAAATATAAATCAAAACCACAACGAGATGCCACTCCTCACCCACTAGAAAGGCTGCACTCAAAAGGACAGATAATAACAAGTGTTGGCAAAGACGTGGAGAGGTTGGAACCCTCACGCATTGCTGGTGGGAACTGGCTCAGCCTCGTGAAAAACAGGCAGTTTCTCAAAAACTTAAGCAGTTACCACATGGCCAAGCAATCCCACTCCTAGAGAAATGAAAACATACATCTACACAAAACTTGTACACGAATGTTCATAGCAGCCTTATTCACGATAACCAAAAAGTTGAAAGTGAATGTCCACCAATTGATAAATGGGTAACTAAAATGTGGTCTATCCATACAACGGAACGTTTCTGGCAATAAAAAGAAATGGAGCACTGATATGCTATGACATGGATGACCCTTGAAAACATGATGCTAAGTGAAAGAAGGCAGTCACAAAAGACCACATATTCTGTGATTCCATTTATATGAAATGTCCAGAACAGGAAAATTATAGGGACAGAAAGTAGATCAGTGGTTGCCTAGTGCTGGAGGGGGAGGAGGAAGAGTTGGAGGGAATGGAGAGTGACTGCTAATGGGTATGGGGTTTCTTTCAGGTGTGACAAAAATGTTCTAAAATTAGATTGTGATGATGGTTACAAAATCTTGTGAGTATACTAAAAACTATAGAACTGTACATTTAAAATCAATGTTGTATGGTAGGTGTATTAGTCCATTTTCACTGCTTATAACAAAATACTGAAACTGAGTGATTTACAAAGAAAAAGAAAATTTATTGCTTACAGTTTCTGAGGCTGGGAAGTCCAAAGTCCAGGGAACACATCTGGTGAAGATCTTGGTGGTGGCAACAGTGACCCAGGGGTCTTACATTGCAAGATGGTGGAAGCAGAGAGAGACAGACAGACTTTCCTCTTCTTTTAAAGCCCTCAGAACCATACCCCTGACCACCATTTTTAATCCACTCACTTCTGCACGGTGCTTCGAGGCTCCACCTTCCAATGACCGTAATAGGATTTTCCACCCTCTTAACAGTCACAGTGGGGGCCAAGTTTCTAATACATAAAACTTGGGGGATGCAGTTCAAGCTTCAGGGAGTTTTGGGGGGACATAATTCAATCCACTATAGTAAGTAAATTACATTTCAATAGAACTATTTAAAACAAAATTTAAAAAACCCAGAACACCTATACACAAACATTCACAGCAGCTTTATTCATAATAACGCCCAAGTGGAAACAATCTAGACGCCCTCCAAAGGGTGACTGGGAAAACAAACTGTGGTCTATCCACACCACGGAATACTACTCAGCATTAACAAGGAAGGAACCATTCATACACCAATGACATGGATGAATCTCACAGGAATCACACTGAGTACAAAAAGTTAATCCCAAAAGGTTACATGCCATGTGATCCATTACGTAACACTCTTCAGGTGACATAATGATAGAAACGGAGAACAGATTAATGGCTGGCGGAGTTAAGGAACAGGTGCAGGTGAGAGGGTGTGGGTGCAGCTACAAGAGGACAACACAAGGGATCACTGGCAATGAGATCACCGTCTTGACTGTATCAGTGTCGATATCCTGATTGGGACACCGCACGCTCATTTTGCAAGATGTTACCATTGGGGGAAATTGGGTAAAGAGTATGGGATCTCTCTGTATTAGTTCTTAAAACTGCATGTGAATCTATAATTATCTCAAAACAAAAAAATTTTTTTGGTGGCTGGCCAGTACAGGGATTGGAACCCTGGACCTTGGTGTTATCAGCACCAGGCTCTAACCAGCTAAGCTAACCAGACAACCCTCAAAAAAATTTTTTTTAGTTAATTTAAAGTAGTACCAAAAGGGAAGAAAACTAGGAGTGATATTTTGAGAACAGGTAATCTGTTATTCATGTTTTCCCGTCTGCAGCTTTCAGAATCCAAACATGGTAATACACGTAGCTAGGATATGTAATGCAGAAACTGTCCTTCTTATTTGTTTTTTAATTTTTTACTTGAAGTAACATCACTCACAGAAAAGTCGCACACACATAAAATAGTACAAAGAACACAGGAAACCCTTTATCCGTATTCACTGATGATTACCGTTTTATCCATTTGCTTTATCACTTTTTTTCTTTCTTTATAGGTCTGTGTGGATGTACATACGTGTGTGTGTGTTTGAGGGTAAGTCGCGTATATCATGGCCCCATTCCCATAAACACTGACGTATGTGTTTGCTGAGAACAGGGACCTCCTCCACACCAGGGAACACGTGCCAGCTGGAGTCCATTCAACAGAGGTGCGGTAGTCTAATCTGTCATTTGTATTCAAACTTCATCAGTGCCCCAGTAACGTCCTCGATAGCATTTTTCCCTCATCCACTTTAGGGTAGGGGTTGCATTCTGCTGTCATTTCTTTTTTAATCTGAAACGTTTCTGCAGCTTTTCTTTGCCTTTTATGATATTGACATGCTTAGGGAATGCCATGTCCAGCTCTCCTTTTAACTAGAACATAGAAACTGCTTTAATGCCTACTCGGAGTGACTCATGTGTCAGTAGGTATCCGCGAAGAAGAACTCACACTTCAAAGATCTTCTCCCTCGAGGCAGCTCGTGCCCCATTCGGAAGCGGGGCTCGCCCGCAGGCTCCTGTCCTCTCCAGCAACCCGCGCGCCTTGAGCTCTGTCGGGCTGCCAGCTGGAAGTGTGTGCAAGCCTTTCCTATTTGGAACTGGAGGTTCCCAGAGCTACACAGCTTCAATTCCTATTCACCACTACAAACAAAAGAGACCTAAAAACATAATTATTCTGTAAATCCCCACGTGAGAGAGTAAAAAGAACAGCCACAGAGTCTACCTGATAACACTGATGTTACGCAGCTCAACGCAATTCAAACATTCAGCAAACATTAGTAACAATGAACCAAGTACCTCTTTCCATAGCTGGTTGTAGAACAAATCCTTTTCTAAAGAAACAAGGACAAATGTGATTTAAAGTGACAAGAACACTAAGGGAAGAGGAGGAATCTGTTTAAGAAAAAAAATGGAATTTTCTGCTATAAAATAAAGCTCTGCATAAAAAATAAGAGCAGGAAACCTACTAAGGGTTTATTCATAAGAGCCAGTGCTGGGGATTTCAAGGACACAGTCATGTTTCTGGCGTGACTGATTATGGGATTGCACGGGCCAAACACGGGAGCGCCGAGTGACCTGCGGGAGCGACAGCACTTCCTCTAGGGCCACGGCCCCTGCCAGCGAGAGAGGATGTCTGAAGCCAGGAACAGCTGTCAGCATGCCTTGGACCCAGCACGCCCTGATGTGACCTTGGTCCTTCAGGTCTGCCAGAGCTTATGGTCCTTTGGACAGGTTGTTTGTTGTTTGTTTTCAAAGGCTGTTTTCTTTTCAAGGCACCTGCGTCCATCCTGTCATCTCCGTCCCAGCTGCCGCCATCCCTGCTCACAGCATCACTCCCTCCCCCCAACTGCAGCCTGCCTCAGCCTGTTTTCCCCTCCCTTAGGGTCTCGTGTCGCTGCCACATTCATCATCCTGAAGAGAAGCCCTGATCATACACCCCTGCCGAGGGATCCTCTGATGAGTCAGGCTTCTGAGTACCTGGACTTGCAGGTGAGGAAACAGATCAAGGTCACGCAGCTGCTCAGTGGCCGGCTGGATCCATAGTCAAGGTCTCCCTGCTCCCACGCAGGAGTGTGCCCTCCACTGAACCACTCGCTTGCCTACCTGCACGCCTTCAGCCCTCTGTAAGCCCATTAGTCTCATTACCAACCTACAGCTTCTGCCCTGGCTCTGGCGACAGACAGAGGTAGCCTCTAACAGCTAAATCAGAGCATGTCACGGCCCCACGGCTGCTTTCACTGGAGTACAAACCAGAGTCCTCAGTGGCCCCCAAGGCCTCCACAGTGACTGGCCACCAACCCTCCCCTGGGACCTCGCGTCCTCCTCCTCCTCCCAGGGACATTCCTCCACAGTCGCACTTCCTCACCACTGCTCCCATGAGCCCCCCTGGCTGCCCGCTGTGCCAGGACGCTCCCCATCCCGACGTCTGCCACGCTCTTACCCGCTTCCAGTCCTTCATCCTTGCCGAAACCGCCTCCCAGCACCCTGCCCCTCTCCGGCGCTCCTGGCCCGCTCACCTCTCCACGCTTCTCTTCCCAATGCACTGGTGTCTTCTAACACACCAAGTCACAAACTCAGTCCCAGCACTTACTATCTGTCTCTCCCTGCCAGAGCAGCAGCTCTGTGAGAACAGGGATTCTGTGGGTTTCATTCACGTTTTTATGTATCCCAAAGTGCTTCAAAGGATGCTTGGCACAGGGAAGGAGTTCAACAAATATTTGACAAGTGAATGAATGAAAGAATGAATCTTCCCTTCACTTCCCTTTGCACACCCTGTACTCTGGCCAAAATAAACTACGCAGCATTTGCCAGTCCTGCCCCATGCTGTCCAGCCTCTACACTTCATCCTGCTCCTTCCACCTGGAGTGCCTCCCTCCACACACATTGAGAGGAAATGCAAACACCATTCATCCAAAAGCCTTCCTGGATCAACCCGGGCTCTCTGAATCCCCGCAGCTCACATCTGATGAGCTGATGCCTTTTCTGCCCAACAGATTTGTAACTCCTTGACGCAGAATTCTCGTCTGAACATTGTTCCCTGTGTTGCAAAACACTCAAATCATGTTAAGTAGTGAACCTCTGAAAGGAGGCCGGGCAGTGGGCACTGTCAGAGCTAGTCGTGAAACAAATGCTTTCCCAGAGAAACAAGGATGAACGCACCAAAAACTGGTGAGAACGGAGGCAGGCTGATTAAGAAAAAGATGGAATTTTTGGCTATGAAGTTCTGGAAGTGTATCCTGAGACATCTGGGTGGGGTGCACTTAGGGGCTTCCAGGCCTTTTAAAGTGCCTGTAACCAGCTCTGTTGAGTCCATAACATTCAATTAAACATGGTTAAGACGCCTACATGTGCTCAATGCCATATGCCAGCATCCCTTGCATGGCACATGAGGCCTTTCTTAACAGAACTGACACCTTTCCAACTCTGAGGTGTCTCTTCCTTGAACATGGTATATTCATCTATTTACTTGGGTTATATTTAGTACCCACAATAATTTAATAAATTTTCTGAGTAGAGTTCTTACATATCTTTTCTAAGATTTGTTCCTAAGTATATGATACATACATTTTTAATTAGTAGATTTTATTATTCAGAGCAGTTTTAGGTTTACAGAAAAATCAAGGAGAAAGCACAGAGAGTTCCCATACAGCACCTCATGCCTCCACACCTGCCCCCAACCACTTTCCCTATTATTAACATCTTGCATTGCTGAGGTTCATTTGTTACCACTATGAACCCATCATTGATACGTTATTATTAACGAAAGCCCATAGTTTTCATTAGGGTTCATTCTTTGTGTTGTACATTCTATGGGTTTGGGCAAATGTCTAGACCAGCATGTATCACACTTACAGTATAACAGGAATAGTTTCTGCCCACAAAATGCCCTGAGCTCCGATTCATTCCTTCCCCTGAGCCCTGAGCCCTTGGCAACCACTGGTGTTTTTACTGTCGCCACAATTCTGCCTTTTCCAGAATGTCACATAGTCGGAATCATACTGTACCTACGGAATCATGCATACACACAGCCTCTTCAGTTTGAGTCCTTTCAGGAACACAATGTTTTCAATAATAACGTAAGTGGTATTATTTGCCAAAATGTACTCCGAAGTGGCTGCTGCCTTTTTACGTTCCCATGAGCAGTGTATGAGCGTCCTCGTCATTTCGGGGTCACACGGGGTCGGTCTGCTTAGTTTTAGCCATTCCAGTGGGTGTGTAGTGATATCACTCTGCTAACGGTGATATCTACTACTAGTAATTTGCATTTCCCTAATGACTAATAATGCTGAACATCTTTCCATGTGCTTACCTGCCATCCATTCAAACAAAATGCCCTTTGTTGAAGAGCTAGTTTAAACCTTTTGCCCATTTTTAATTGGGTTGTTTGTCTTCTTATCATATTGTAAGAGTTCTTTATATTTCCCAGATACAAATCCTTTGTCAGATATGTTTTGCAAATATTTTCTCTAAGTCTGTGGCTTGACTTCACACTTTCTTAAATGTTTTTTGATGAGCAAAAGTTTATAATTTTGATGATGACCAATTTATTAATGTTTTCTTGTACAGTTCATGCTTTTTGAATCATATTTAAGAAATATTTGCCAAACACCAAATTATTAGAATTTTCTCCTGTTTTCTTCTGGAAGTTTTATAGTTTTAACCCTTACAATTAGGTATATGGCCCATTTCAATAACAATAATTAGCAGTAGTATATGAAAATAAGTTATCATATAATATCTTACATAACATAAACATTATATAACATCTTATTATATATTATATAACATATAACATGTTATATTATATAACTTATCTTATGTAACATGTTATATAAGAAACATATAACACATAATATATTATAAAACATGTTATATATTATATAACATTATATAACATGAAAATAATTATTATTTTGTATATGGCATGAGGTGAGGGTTGAAGTTTTCTCTTTTGCTTATGGCTATCCAATTCTTTCAGCATCATTTGTTGAAAAGATTATCTTTTCCCACTGAAATGACTTGGCACCTTGCTGAAAACAAATTGACCATATACGCGTGGGTCTATTTCTAGATTTCCTATTTTGTTCCATACAAAATTGTCTGTCTTCATATCAATACCATACTGTCTTGATTACAGTGGCTTTATAATCATTCCTGAAATCAGGCAGTCTAAGTCCTCCAGCTGTATTATTCTTTTTCAAAGTTGTTTTCGTTACTCTAGGTCCTTTGCATTTCCAGATAAATTTTAGAATCAGCTTATCAAATTCCATAAATAAGCATGCTGAGATTTGACTTCAACTGCTTTGAATCTGTAGACCATTTTGGGAAGAACTGCCATCATAACAAATCTGAGTTTTCTGATTCAAGAGCATCGTATGACCTGGCATTTATCTAGGTCTTTTCAAATTTCTCTCAGCAATGTCATGTAGATTTCAGTGAATAGGTCCTGCACATTTTATCCCTGAGCACTTTATAACTTTGATGCTTGTTACTTTTTAAATGTTAAACTAACCTTGTATTCCTGGAATAAACCCAGCTTCCAGCATGTTGAAGGTGCCTTTTCATTGTCTTCTGGCTTCCATCATTTTGGTTCAGAAATTAGTGCTCAGTTGTTGCTCCTTTGAAGGCAATGTCTTTTTATCTCTAGCTTCATTTAAGATGATCTCTGTCTTTGTTTTTTTCCAGCAATTTTACTATAGAGTGTCTAGGTATTAATTAAAAAAAAAATCCTGCTTATGGTTCTTTAGGGTTTTTGAATTTGCAACTTGATGTCTTTCATCAGAGCTAGAAAAACTTCAGGCACCATCTCTTCAAATATTGTTTCTGTCCCATTCTCTCTCTCCTCTCCCAGGATTCCAATTTCACGTATGGTAGAATTCTTCACTATGTCCTTTATGTTTGCATTTCTACCCTTTTGTCTCTTTGTGCTTTATTTTAGATACTTTTTTTCTGATCTATCATACAATTCAGTAATGTCTAGTATGCTGTTATATCTATTTACAGAGTATGTAATTTTATTTTTGTATATTTTACTTTTATAATTCCTATTTGGTTATTTTCAAATCAATATCCCTTTAAAAATATATAATGTTTAGTGCTCTACCAAAGTTCTCACTCCTCCCTTTCATCTTCTTGAATACAGTAAGCAAGGTTATTCTAAAGTCTGCATTTTATAAGTCTAATATTTGGAGTCATGTGGGTCTGTTTCCATCATCTACTATTTTTGCTGGTTTGTGGGGCCTTCTGTCCTCATATGCCAGGTTGATTTTCTTGTATGTCATTGCTATACAAACAGTCTTGATATGCTTGGCAGTCATGACCATAAAAAGGATCATACAAGCAGAAGTTGTGCAAAGCGAATTTAATAATCAATGGGAAAAATTACATTTGTTCCATAACCTTTAAATTTTTGGTCAAAACACTAAAAATTCTCTTACTGTTGGTTGTAACTGTATGGGAGGAAAAAGATAGCAAAACTAATATTTATTTAGTACATCATAACCTAAAAGATGTGATAAGTGCATTTAACTGCACATCTGCCTGTACTTTTAGAGTCTCAGGTATTTTTTCTATAACTCTATTTATGTCAGCTTCCAATTTTACTTCCAGCAGTATCACTTTTCACTTATTTGCTACGCTTTATCTTTTTGGCTAATTCTTTCCCTTACCCACCCATTTTTATAAAACATCACATGGGTTTATCATTGGGAAACCAGGAGGCAACACAACTACACACTTTGCTGTCTGTGTGTGAACTGAACAACAGATGCTCAGGGACCAATCACAGACCAGCTTTGAAAGAAGTGATGAGACTAGTCACTGATCATGATGCACATTTGTTATCTATAGTGTGATTTGCGGACTGGAGAGCTACCAATGGAGATTATACTTTATACAGTTACTCATGGTTCTCATACCATGGGAACCGGAATTTGAGCTGTGTTGTAGGGAGACCAGTGTTATTTAACTAAAATGTGGTAAGCGAAATTCATGCATAATGGAATTGTGCAAAGCAAGAACTGTTCTTGAAAACTTGCCCTTAGAATTAACTAGAGGCATAGGATGATGCTTTGTTCCTCCACAGAGGACGTTCATTTGCTTCTGCCAGGCATCTGAGGTCCTAGAAATCTGGGGTCACCTTAATCCATTCTCAAGGACAAAGATTAGTTAGAACTGAACTTCATTCTTGACCAAGTTGATCTATTTCCAGGTCATCTATATTCTTAGGGTGTTGCTTTTTTGGGATACCAAGCCAAAGTTTGGTATGTTTACCAGAATCTTCTCTTTTTAGTAAGATTTATCAACCGATATTTGACTCCTGGCCACTCAAAAGTGCTACTCAGGCACTTAACAGCTTCTTCCATAAATTGGCCAACACCTCAGAGACAAAATGGCCCCAAATGTCAAGTTTCCAACTTCTCCAGATCTTGGCCTGGTAATTCTTCACTACCCTGTGAGCTCTCCAGTGCCTCAGCATATGTTTAAATATTTTTTCCACCTTTCCGTGTTGATTTCCAAACTACTAAGCCTCTATCAGAAATGAAGCTCCTTATCTTAACATTTTCAAACCATCCAAAAGTCATGGATATTTATCAGCTCTGCATTTTGGGAAATGGCTATTTGTCTCATTATTTTTTATTTCCAGAGCTACAAAGAAGTATTTCTGTACTCTTCAATAAAATCCATAGACTGAAATACAAGAAAACGATGACACTTCTATCCTTAAGGTTTTCCTCATGATCAGGCAACATTACTCGAATAAAAACTTTCTAATTAAAATGCTAATAAGATTTTAGAACAGAAAAATTGCCATCTTTTCAAAAAGCACAAGGGCGTAGATTTAAGTAGAGGGGAAGCTTCACTAAGCACCTGCTGTGCCAGGACACATTCTAGCAGCTATGGGTACACCCATAAAGAAAACAGAGAACCATCCCTGCCCTCACAGAGCTGCCATTTCAGGGAGGGGAGATAGGTGAAAAACACAGAGATAAAGCACACACGATGTTAGATGGGGACAAGGTGGGGGAAGGAGCTGCAATTATATATAAGATGATCAGGGAAGGCCTCCCCCCATGGGAATGGAGCCCACTCACGATATCCTTTTTTCCATGAACAGGGGCACAGAGCTGTGACAGCCACCACTTCCTGGTGCCCTGAGTGTCGCTCCACTCCCTGGCATGCTAAACAGCCCCAGCACTAGCTCTCCCCTTAATGCCAGCCTGCTGGGGGGAAGAGAAGGCAGCCACCAGGCCCAGCCACTCGCTGCACTGGGCTTCCTACACACCATTCCCCTAAAACCCTCAGCCCCAGGCCAGTGTCACCAGCCCATGTGCTAGCTGCCCAGTGCACCGGGCAACTTGTCACAGCTTCTCATCTTGGATGTTATGGATTCGTCCTTAATTGACAAAGCTGGACACTGGCCAGGTGCCCCACATTTGAGTATGAATGGGAAGTATTTAGCAACCTCAACACTCCACACCTCCTTGAACAAGTGTTAGCTGCCACTAGACTGTGAGCTCCACAAAGGCAGGGACCACAGTGTGGCAGCCGGACAATGGGCCTCAGAGATGTCCCCACCCGAAGCCTGGAGCTTGTGGATGTGTCACCTTCACGCGGCAAAAGGGGGCTCTGCAGATGTAATTAAGGGTACTGTTATGGGGCCGGCCCGTGGCTCACTCGGGAGAGTGCGGTGCTAATAACACCAAGGCCCCGGGTTCGGATCCCATATACGGATGGCCGGTTCGCTCACTGGGTGAGCATGGTGCTGACCACACCAAGTCAAGGGTTAAGATCCCCTTACCGGTCATCTTTTAAAAAAAAAAAAAAAAAGGGTACTGTTATGGGTTGATTTGTGTACCCCCAAAAGCTGTGGTGAAGTCCTAAGCCCCAGTACCTCATGATGAGACCATACTGGAGTGGGGTGGGCCCTAAGCCAATATGACTGGTATCCTTACAAAAAGGGGAATTTGGACCCAGACATAGACACACAGGGAGGAGGCCACATGAAGGTGAAGGCAGAGATTGGAGGGAGACATCCGCAAGCCAAAGAAAGCCAAGGAGGGGCCAGGAAGGATCCTACCCAGAGCCTTTGCAGGGAGCTTGGCCCAGCCGACACTGGGACCTCAGACCTCCAGCCTCCAGAACCATGAGAGAAGAAATGGGACCTCAGACCTCCAGCCTCCAGAACCATGAGAGAAGAAGCTGCCTAGTCTGTGGCACTTCGTTACGGCAGCCGCAGGACACTGATACAGGCACGGACGCTGAGGCAGGAGATCATCCCGGGTTATTCAGGAGGGTCCGATCGACTCACTCAAGCTCTTAAAAGCAGAGAACGTTCCCCGGCTGGAGTCAGAAGGGTGCAGTCGCAGAGGCAGTGGCAGCCACACGGCAGGGAGGGAGGGCCCCAGCAGGGCACATGCCCGTGGCACCGGCTTTGACATCAAGGGAGCTGCCAGCCAAGGGCGGGTGGCCTCCAGCCACGGAGATCCACCTCCACTGACACCCAGCGAGGAAACGGGGACGAGATATTTCTCCCAACACCCAGAATTGTACACCTAAAGAGGACGAACTTTACTGTATGGAAATTATACCTCAGTAAACCCGATTTTAAAAAAACAACAATAAAACTCCTCGAACCCGTCTCCACTGCCTGGTTTCTAGAAGGCAACGGGGGTAGCGCTGGAAGCCGGTCCCACGCACGGTCACACCCATGGACGTGGGCAGGGACGGCGGTTTCTCCAGCGATGTTAGGTCACCAGCGCTGTTCCCACCCCGACGGCACTGGGCTCATGACCCTCTTGGGCAGGGTATAGCTGCCTCCCTCCCCTCCACTCTGGACAGGCAAGGCAAGAAGCAGCCTGCCCTTGAAGGTGTTGGCATATTATCCACTTTCTATTATCTTTCCTATTTTCTATTATCTAGCAAAGGGGCGTGGACGACAGGCTTGCATTTGTCTCCTTTGCTTCTATCAGACCAAACAGTGCCCAGCTCCAGCGCGCACGGGCCTGCTGTCATCCCCCCGAGCTGGCCTGGCAGCAGTGACCACCACGCTGGTATGATAAAGACAGAATCGCTGCTGGGAGGGCTTACCTGCTTTTTATGCTAGACCTATCGGCGACATAGAAAAGGCCAGTGTGGCAGCGAAACATACAGTGTTTCTTGAATGTAGGTCATTAGATGCATGATTAGAGTCAATAATCACCTAAGATTTAAACTCTGCTGACCCATGTGGGTCACAAGGAGTTTAACTTGAGCACTTAATGCCTTCAAGATCATGATCAGAAGAACTAAAATGGTCCAGAAAGTATCTGGGATAATTTTTAGTCACTTGTTCTTCTCCCCCAACTTAGTCCCTTTAGTGAAAGGAAATTCCGAATTTTAAGGACGCGTGCATTGAGCTGCAAGTTCAGATCACTGTCAAACACCGCGCATGCTCCCCTGACCACCATGTGCTCTTAGCTTTTACCACACTGAGGTCACTGTTAGTCTTCCTATATGCCTCTTCGGGTGGCCTGGGAGTCACACTTGCTATGGGCTGCAGTGCTTTACAACAGCAGGGAATCGTGCTTCACACTTCCCCCTGCCTTTCCCAGCACCTGGGACAGTGCCTGGCACACAGTAGGCACTCAGTAAATACTGGCTGAATAAATAAATGTACTTAGGACTTAATGACTGACATACCCCACCGATAGCTGCTGATGGGAAGGCAGAATCTGCCAAATGAGAGAGATTTGAACTGCCATAGGGTGTCTGATGGACTAAATTCCTGCCTCTCGTTTGGGGGAGGATGAAGAAGGGCTTCATGAAGGAGGTGATGTTTGATTGCGCCTTGAAGGAACCTCAAGCAGAGGGTGTCCCAGCAGGAGCTGCGGGCTCCCAAAGCCGGTCCAGAAGCCCCTGCTGGCAAGAAGCTCCAGGTACAACAGTGAGGGAGGCAGACAGGGCTCCCAGCCTTCTGGGGTCTGTCGGTGTCAGCAGGGACAGCCACTTTTGCCAGGCCACCACACAAATCAATACATAATACCTAAGTGCTCTGGAGAAGAAGCTTGCATTGAGTGCTTGCATCAGAAGGATCTGACCCGGGCAGGCTGTGCAGGGAGGTTTCACTAGGAAAGTCATCAGGTGAGGCAGGGGACAAGGGTCAGGGTAAGGGAGTGTGTCCCGCCATCAGTGGAAGCAGCACATTGCAAGAGAAGGACAGGAGGGGCTAGCGTGGAAAGGATGTCCTCCCCCGGACAGCCAGGGCCCTGCCTTCTGCTTCCCTCCAAAGCTGATAAATATCTGATGGACGAGTCAGCATTCAGGTGGGAGAGGTCACAAGAAGCGAGGAAACATCTAGAGTTCTCACTACCTGCCAGGTGCGACAATCTATGAAAAGCGCTAGTATTCGCAGCATTGGTAGATGAGGAAACTGAGGCACAGGCCAGTTGGGAAATCCATCTGAGTTTGAGAGCTGCCACGCGGTGGTCAGGACCCTGCACCTCGTCCTGCCTCTGATGCCCGCCACCCCAGCTGGAGGCCAGTACCTGAGACAGAGATGGGACGCCAGGGTTGGGGAGGGGAAAACGCAGAGCAGCTGAGAATCAGACACTCTGAGCGTGACAGCCTCCAGGAGGGTCACGGGTGATGTCCGCACAGGGCTGGGGGACAGACATGGAGCACCTGAGAGCAGTGGCAAAGTGCAGGGGCCTCGTGGGAGGGGGAGGGGCTGGCTGGTCCAGGTGACAGGGGATCACACACTGGCACAGGAAGAGGCTTCTGAGGAAGGCACACACGCCCCGTCAGAAAGCGAATCCCTGCTGCCCCGGCCCTTCAGCCTTTTGTCTCCCTGTGCAGCATGTGACAGCAGAAGCTATCTGGTGCATGGCAGGGTTACACCTCAGGCTGGAATCTCATCTTTTCATGTCTTCAAAGTCATCCCTTTTCTGAGTGCTAATCTTTAACCACTCTCTCGTCTTTCAGAAGTTTCATTCTTAGAGTCTGTACCAGACCTGATATCATAACTGGGCATGCATCTTTTTGAAATACCTTCTAGAAAATGATTTCTTCTACTAAGACAGCCCACGTTTGAATTCACTCGTTCCAGGAAGAGTAACTGAGCGCTTCCCAGGTTTTATGCTCTTTTTACTAGTCCATGAAACGGCTGCAGATATATCTGCTTCCCTGGCTCCATTTTTCCTTCTGGATTCTTGTTTTTCTTAAGTCTTGTACCTCTATGAGTATAAAAGATTATCAGGTGCCCTCGAATGTGGTTAAATATTCACCTTCACTTAGACTCCTGACCTACACACTAAAAGCTAACTTGGTTAGATTCATCTAAGTAAAGAGAATGGAACAGGGAAAAAGTCAATGATTTTTGGTTTCCAGAGTAAAAACAAAATACCGTATTGATCTCTTATATCGATGTCCTGCTAAATTCTCCCTACACTTCCTATTCACATACAAAGCTTGAGACTTTGAAAGAATCACTACTGCTCTTAATTTAAAGCTTTCCACATAAATCTTCCTCCTGTCACCCTCTGCTGTCACCCTTGGCTGGGAACTAGAGCCTTCCTCTCAAGTCCAATACATCAGCTCTGGATCCACACTTGCTCGCTCTTCCCTGGCAGTTACAGTCTGCAGTTTCCAGGCTGCTGGAGGGTAGGTTGGTGCCCTTCAGCCACACTTGGGATCTTCTCTTAGACTCTGCCCCCCGCACTGCTTCTGAGTGCACACCCTCTCTCCCTTCTCCCCAGGCCTAAAATCCTGTCTGTCTGCACACACCGGGCACCAACATCTGCACCCCATGTGCTGCAGTCCTCACGGTCACACCAGCTCTTGTGTGCCACTGTCCTCCCCTCGTGCTCGTCCTTCAGAGCCACCTCCAGGATCCTTCCCCACTGCGCTGTACCTTCCACACATCTGCACAATGGGACTTTTCCCCCTTTAAACCACTTGCCTCTTTCAGGACTCCTTGCTGAAGAGAATGGATTATTTTTGAGACTCTAAAACTACAGCAACAGAATGTCTTCCTTTCTTGAAAGTACTCTCAACGAGTGAGTTTTCCAAAGTAAAGGAGGGAACGAAGGCCGCGTTCGGGACCTGCGGCATCTCTGACAGCTGCTCGTGAATCATCGGGCGAGCTGCGCACAGACAGGAAGCCTGACTTCCCTGGCCTGCATCTGGGGACAGACTCTGTAACATTTTTCAAGTGGAAAAAAAAAAGGCAATTATACTACTCGAGCAAAACATTCCTGTTATAAATTGTAAAGTTCAAGGACACTGTGAACTGTTCACGTACTGCCCTGTTTGTTTTTCTTGTAAATCACTTTCACATACTCAGAGATGATTCCATTTAGACCAAATTTCAAATTTCTCTGAATCATTTTTCTTTACACATCATTCTTGCTAATCCCATCTCCAATGCACAGACAGAAAAACAGAAATAGAATGTGAGTGGACAGGGAATAAATAAAACGCTAACCCAGTTATCAAGCATCCCATAAAATGAGCTAAAATGAGATTGCAATCTGGAATTTACCAAATTTATGCATAATTCTAGAGAGAGGGTAATATTTTCCTTGTGTTGTTATTTGCTCAATAAGGAAAGCTACCTGAAAATGCTTCTAAAAATTCTTCCAGTAAAAAACATCTCATTTAACAAACAGGTAACAGAAGAAAATTGGCTTTCAGATCCTCAAGATTTGCTTGTCACTTGATGGTGCAATCCTGTATTTTACAAGCCATACTGCTTAATTGTAAATAGGTGTTTAAATACTCACATATAGCTGACCACTAACTTCTTAGAATGTTTCAGAAAGGGACACGGCCACATGTCAAGCTCCAAATAACTAGGTCTCTCTTACTGAAGCTTGGCAGGCTGTCACCTTGGTGTGGTTATTACATAGCCACAGGCTTATTTAGTTACAAGTGGCTGCAAGAAAACTTGGGACTTCACTCACTCCTAAAAGTGAAAAAAGAGGTAGGGGGAGAGGACTACAATATACTGTTTCCTTAGCTGCATCCTAATCTCAAACCGTTCATATGAAGCTTCGCAACCTTTAAAAAAATTAGTCATTCTGTATTTGCTTCCCTCTTACTAACCAAAACGATGCACTTTTAAAAGTTTACATCAGACATGAATAAGAACATTCTCTGCGCTCAGCAAGTTAGACTCCGTGGGGACAGTCAGACTGATGAGGACGTGTGGCACAGGGGGCACCGAGCAGGGGCTCAACAGAGTGTCGTCCAGGCCCTGGAGAGTTCCCTAAGCCTGATGTCAGCAGACCCCCTCAGATGAGGAACAATCCCGGGCCTAGCTACGTGGCAGGAGGGACAAACACAGGCGTGGCACCACCAAAACAAACAGGAACCCCTCCTGACAATTTCGTTCTCCCTGGTGGAGAACTCTCCTTTACCTATTCAAAAACAAAAAAAAACCACTTTTTTTTTGGTGTGTATCAGGGAGAGGGAGTATATTTCTTCCTGAAAGCCTTTGGAAAAACATAAAATGGCTGGAGCAAAACCAACACAGGTATCAGACCTGCCTAAGTGAGCATGGCAGGCAGCCGAGGGCACATCCTTCCTCCTCAAAACGTCTCCTGGGACGGGCTCGTGTAGCCACCACCTCTGAGCTTCACAGCCCTTCAGGGAGGTGGGACAGAGAGGAACTCCATTTCTGCTGAGAAAACAGTAGTTCAGAGAAGCAGACAAAGGTCTCCAGGCCTGGCAGGCACCAGCTGAGGGGCTAGGATCCAAATCTCATGATTAGTGACCTAATAGCTTTTCCACTGTATCAAGATACCCTCCTGATGCAAACCAAAATTCTCAAAGACTTTCTCTTTTATTATATGCAGGTCTCAAAAAAATGCAGCTTAACTACAAAGATAGCCATAATAGGGACAGCCTAGCAAGCAGTAAGTTCTTCACTTTTTGAAGTGCATAAACTCTTTAAGACACTGTAATATCACTATTACAAGATGCTATGTAATCAAATACTTTAGAAGCAAAGAACACACACACCTCCTCCAAACAATGAGCAAACCAGACTAGGTTATGTCTGTTACCCAGATAAAAGGCTGGGAAATTCGTATGCATAGTGCTCCTCTCCATAAGGAGCTCAGTGCATACAAACCACAGAAATACTTGGGAGAGAAAAAGTTCTTTTAAATATTGTCCACCAGAACATCTAGGGCTTTTCCTATTTGGTTCTTACATTAAAACTATTTTATCATCAAGTTCTAAATTTAAATTCTGTGCCTAATTTTTCCTAACCACATGACCTCAGAGGCGATCTAGCTTGTCCTATGTAATTAATAAGGTTGAAATAACAGATATAGCAAATGTCCACCCCACAAGCAGAAACTGTGAGTGTTTGAAAAGTGTCTATTGGACATTTGAAAAATTGACTCTATACCAAGCTGCCAAGGCAAAAACAAAAACAGAGACCCTCAAATTTGGAAAAAGCAGAACTTAGGCTACATCCCCTAATCGCAACACAGCAAAATTAGTATGAACATGAAACAAAAATGCTGGCCCTTTTGGAGCTAAGACACTCATCCTACAAGGGTACTTCAAAAAGTTCGTGGAAAAATAGAATTAAAAAATAATACCAATCTTTCCATGAACTTTTTGCAGTACCCTTGTATTTGCCATTGAGAATATATCCATTCACACACAGAGACCGTGACAGAGCAAAAAAAAGAGAGAGAAGAATATTTGGTATGTTTAGAATTTATTTACGACAAGCAAAGAAACATTTTAATTAGGTTTTTTTTAAAAAGACTACTTAAAGAATATTTATTGTAAAAGCACAGATGCTTATAGACAGCATGCAAGAGAAAGGGCACTGGTCACCAATCACTAAAGAGCAAGATGTCCTAGCAAAAAGTTCCCTCTCTGTACTCCTGTTTCTTCATATTTTACCATGACGAGGATCACTTTTAAGTTTCTTTTTCATATCCTGGTATGAAAATCAGTTTCATGAGCAGATGAGATACACGGTCATGGTTATCTTGTTCAGTACTGGGCACAGTAGCCCACAGCAGCTACTCAGTAGTACTTATAGAATAAATGGAATATATATACATACATACATACATACATATATATATATATATATATATATATATATATGAGATGGAATGTTATATAAACATTTAAAATGATGAAGCAGAAATACATTTTATTCACATGGAAAGATATTTCATAACCGAATAGTAAAGCAAGTTACAAAATAGTTTATATAGAAGAAACATGTTTTCTCTTTCTTCTGTCTCACACACATACAATTTTTAAAACCCCATTTACAAGTTCAACAGGCATGAGCTCGTAAAAAGAACTATTTTATGATTACAGCATGATTTCTTAGATGTTTAAGATGTGGGAAAAGAAAGAAAACGTTTTTTTCTACTGTCAATTAGTTTACTTTGCTTCAGAGTTGTACAAGATTTCATCAGGCCCCTGTCTCTGGTCTTTCATGGACAGTGACCACACACGTGTGCATTACCTGGCCCATTTCTTCAGGCGATCAATCCCTACCACAGCTGATGGCAATTCTAGAACTGAACTATCAAGCCATCTGCTTAATATTCAAATCACAATGACAGCAGCTGAGACAGCATGCTACTCTTTACTAGTCAGCGTCTATAACTTAAGTGTCTGTTAAATAATAACATTTCTCAAAGTTATGTTACCTAGTTTTAAATCACACAAAGCAGCCTGCCGTAAAGACATGAAGTTCCCAGTGAAGCAACACAGTAACTCAGAACTTAAGTGGATCTGCCCACATTTATGTTACTTATGCTTCATATTTATTTTGCATGTGGCCAGTACAGGGATCCGAACCTGTGACCTTAGTATTGTAAGGCTGCACTCTAACCAACTGAGCTAACTGGCCAGCCTGTCTTACTTCTGAAGCACTGATAATGTATTCACCATCGCATCACAAAGTAATAATTAATCCCCAAATTGCTAGTCTGTAATGCAACGGAAGTAAACGCTCAAACGTTTCGGTCTGGAAACATGAGTAAGTCAAACTCTCCATTTACCTGTGGTGACAACTTCTTGGTTCTGAGCTTGTCTTGCCACAAACTGTTAGTTCACAGCAAAGGCAGGGCCTTTAACTTCAGCCTTGGCAGGAGGAAGGTAAAGGAGGAAATGATTACAATATGTTCTCTGGATCCCCCCCAACTCTCCACCACCTTGGGAGAGGAAAGTCACCCTGACCCTGCCTCTTGCAACAACGACCATGTCCCAGTCGTTCCCAGGACAGCCCTGCACCCTCCCCCCAGCCAGCTCCCACACTTCCCTTCCCCAGGCCGCCCGGGAGAGGAGTGGGCCTCGCACTGGAGGTGGGTGGCAGCCCTGCAAGTCCCCGAGCACGCCGCGGAGCCCGAGACATTACACAACCTCGGATTTTTGTTAGGACGAACCTAGACACTGGGTCACACCTTCTCCCCATCGAGTTAAAAGCAGGCTTGAGAGAGAAAAGCCCGGGTACGCGGCCGCCCCCGACGGGCTGGGGTGGGCGTGGGGGCGGCCCCGCCCCGCTCCCCTGGGGCTCCCGTCGCACCGGGCGCTGGGACGCCCCGCGGGGCCCGCAGCAGGTGGACCCGACAGGCGCGCCGGCTGCTGCGCCCGCCTGCAGCCCCCCGCCCAGCGTCCCGTCGGGGCCTTGGGTCACCTCGCCTCGGCGATCCCCGGGTGTCTCGGAAACGCCCCCCGAGGCCGGGACGCCTCCACTCGACAGAGCCAGGTCCCCGGCTCTCGGGCGGAGGGGGACCCGGAGCCCCGGGACGCCCCGCGCGAGTCCCCGGCGCCTGCCCTCGCCCCGCGCCCCCCGGGCCCGCGCATGCGCCGCCCGCCGCCCGCCCCTCCCCCGCCCGCCGCCGTCTCCGTCCCCGGCAGGCGGGGCCCGGCCCGAGGACCCCCACGCGCGCGCGCCCGTCCCCGGTCACCTGGGGCCGCGGTCCGCCGCCTGCCAGTCCGCGGGGCCCGCGCGCAGAGGGAGGCGGCGCCGGGCAGGGCGCTAGCGGCCGCCTCCGCCCCCGCCGCCCGCTGCCCCCGCCGTGGGGCCGCCGCGTCCCCGGCCCTTGCCCGGCGCCGCCTCCGCGCGCCCGTGCCAGCCGCGCCCCCGCGACACGCGCCGCCCCTCGGCCCGCCCGGTCCGGCCGCGCGGGCGGCTCCCGCCGGTGACCGACCCGGAAGCCCCGCCCCGGGCCGCGCGCGGGACACACCCCCCGGACGGCGGCGCCCGATTGGCTGCTCGCGGGGCCCGGGGCGGGGCCGCGGCGGGGCGGGGCCGCGGCGCCCGGGGGGAAACTGAGGCCGGAGAGGCGGAGGGACCGCCCAAGGTCACGCGGCGCGCGGGGACGGCGCCGCGATGGGACACCGCGTGCGGCGGGACATCGGCGCCCGTCCAGCCGCCGCGCACCGGGAGGGGCTGAAGTTCAAGGCCGGGCGGGCGCGCGGCCGCGGGAGCGGGTGGAGGTTCCCGCCGGGCGCCCGTGCCACGCTGGCGGGGCCCCTCCCGCGGGGACCCCGGCGCTGCCGCTCGGGACCGGGGGCCGGGGACCGGCTGCCCGCGGGTCTCGGAAGGCGTGGGGAGGGGAAGGACCGTGTCCTCGGAACTCGAAAGGGACGCGAGCTGGGGGCGACGGGTCAACAGGTGGCGGAGGTGCCAGGGCGGCTGTGGCGGGCGGGGGAACAGAAGGCGAAGGGCAACGGGGACGGAGAGGCGCTGCCGGCTCCGACCCCACCCTCGGGGGTTGGCCTGAGCCCTGTGCCCCTCCCTGTGCGCTGGGACGAGGCGCTGGGACGCTGCCGGCTCAGGGGAGGTCGCGGCCAGGCAGCCGATGGCGAGGAAGAGGGGACCGCGCCGCACCGCGCCATTGCGCCCGGGCTCCCCGCGCGGAACGCGCGAAGCCCTGCGGTGCCGGCGCATGGGGCGCCCCTCCTTTGGGAACGAAGTGTGTGCCATGCCAGCCCTCCGCCCTGCCCTCTCCGTGCCACTGTGCTGCTATTTGTGGTGGTGGCGGCTAGGGCCCCGCAGGACCGGCTCCTGGAAGGAAAGGCAGTTTCAAACACGAATCTCCGCCTCACGCATGGGGCACTGGAGACCCTTTCAAAAACGAAAACTCACCCTCGCAGGGTAGCCCCGTGCCTGTGGCGAACTTTGCCCTGTTCTCTGACACCCACACGCCTTCCCACTTGCGCACCGGCAAGCCCAGCTTTTATTGCACATGCCAGCTGCCGTAGCTAATGTTTGTGTTGTGTTTCATGCTCGCAAAGCGATCCACGTGCATTGTATCCTGGTCATCTCGTAGGCTGGGCAGGCCACAGCATTATTTAGTTGTGCAGCTAGTGGTCGTGTGGTGCTGGATGTCATGGATATAGCAGCGGGGGGAGCTGACCGGTGGCTGCCCATGCTGAGCTCACGGCCTTTATGTTCCTGAGGATGTCCAGGCTGAGAGATGTTCCCTGACATACCCCAGATCTAGGCTCTCAAGGACCCAGCGTCCAAGCACAGGAGCAGTGCTGGCTTCTTCTCCCAGATGCACCGTGACGGTCTGCCATAAACCCAGTTCAACCAGGCATTTGGAAAGACCTGGCAAAAATTGAGTGTACAGAGACTCAAGAGAGTCGTGTACACTAGCAGACGTAGACACATGATATTCTTGGGTTCTTGGGGGTCCCAAGGTCTTAGGGAGAGGAGACTTGTATTTCATCCATAGGTCAAGAGATGTTATTTTTGAACAAATCCTCTCAGCTAGCCTCCCACAGGCATCCTGAGGGTAAAAGGAAGCTCGGGACTTTTCTCATGGGTGTATTCTGGGCAGAAACAGCTCCTTATCTGCTGTCCCTGGGAAACAATGGGTTTCTTTTGGGAAACCACTTTCAGATGGCAGAGGTGAAGCTGCAGCCTTCCATTTGCCATGGAGACCTTGTCACACACCCAGCATGGGAGAAACTATCACCAAGGGCACCCCCACCCAGCCCCCAGCTCCAGGGTATCTCTCCAGCCCTCTCCTTACCCCTTCGGTGTTGATGGAGCAAGGGCAGCACAGGGCGCAGAGACGCTGCCTGTGCAGGAACCGACTAGGAATCTGTAAGTTGGGACAAATTGGTGCTCTTGAAAACTCCTTTGAGCACCACCTGAATCTCCTCTTTGGAGTCTTAGTAAATACCCGGAGGTTTTGGAGCATATGGTTCTAGTTCATGGCTTCTATTTATTTGGTGGTAATGCTGTCTCAGGTCCCTTTTCACATCTTCTAATCTCAAAGATGTTCTAAGAGGTAATTATTATTGTGCCCACATTACAATAAGGAAACTGAGGCACAAGAAGTCCCAAGCTGCAGCACCATGTCAGGCAGGCCAGTTGCAGGGCCTGGGATTGAGGCAGGTCTGTAAAGCTCATGCCTACACTGCTGAGCCACTCCTGCAGCCCAGCCTGAGCAGTAGAGGCCCTCCTGTGGCCTCAGGGAGAGAATCAGGGGCTGACACTGGCAGAGGAGGGGCTGGGGGCTGGAGGACGACCTGAGGTGATGGGGTCTGCCACTCAGCACTAGGCAGCGGGTTAAGCCCCGAACGACACAAGCAGGTGATGCCAGTCACCCAACTGTTTGTTTCATCCCCCACCCCCACCAGGGTAAAGCTTCTCCTGTGGGTCTGGGGGCCCAGGCCGAAGTCTGTTTACCCTGTAGCTTAGGTAAGCCCATTTCCAGGAAGCATCCAAGGCCTCTGAGGGTCACTGGTTTGCCCTTTGCTGATCTGCAAAGCCTCCTGTCGAGGTGGAGTTTGTGCTTCCGGGGTGTCACTGGCCAGGGCAGTGGACTCTGTCTCCTGGAAGCATGCCCTCAGGTCAGGTAGTGGAGTTCCACCAGGCACGGACATGGACTGAAAAAGGGAGAGCTCACAGACAGCAAGTAGGGAGCTGCTTGGTGGCCCAGGGTTGAACCTCAGTGAGGGCCACCGTGGGCATGTGCTTGGTGGCATTGCAGTACCCACAGCAAAATCTTACGGGTCCAGCTAGCAAAGTATCATCACGTTAAGGCGTGGAACTCACAATGGTCCAGAACTCACAATGGTCCTACAAGAACCGTAGGCTGGGTTTACCCCATTTGACAGATGAGGAAACCAAGAGCTGGGAATGACAGCACTTGGCCAGGGTCTCCAAGAGGGAGCAAGAACACTCTCCATGTCCAGATCTACTCAGCACCTGCCCAGGTTACCCCCAGGGGTCGGCTCTCTGGTGCAGAAGCTGTCTGCTGGCCTGATACCTCAGCCACTCCGGGAACCCCAGGAGCATGCTGTTAAGGATCAGATTCCTCGGGGGTCAGTCCTGCCCCATGCTCCAGGGGTGGCAGCAGCATGTGCAGAAGCCTGTGGCAGGAGAGAGGGGCCATGTTCAAGTGGAGGAGAGTGGAGTGGTACAAGATGGGCAGAGGTGGGCACTCCTTGCAGCCTGGTGGAGAGTTTGGCATTTGTTCTCAGGGCTGGGGGAAGCCTACCAGGAAGGGTTTTAAGCAGGGGTGTGGCTCCATCAGATTAGTAATGAACACTGAGTTAACCGATGGTTATTACAGAGGTGGTGGTGGGCGAAGCTACATACTCACTTTAGCTCTGGAACTGTAGACACTCAACCCCTTTGATAACTAACCTCTCCCTGGCCAAAGTTTATAGACTGGCTTTGCTACAGGCCCCAGCAACGTGAGTCAGATATCTGTTTCTGCCGCTCTTGAGAAGGCCAATGCAGCACCCACAGTGTCGCGGCCTCTCCTCCCGTCCCCTCCCAAGAAAGACACCCTCCTCCTTGGCATGCACTGTTCCACCCCCAGTGTGCTCCAGGGGATGGGCCATGGATGTCTTTTACCCAGTCCAGAGCACAGCATTGGAGCTTCAGGACCAGTGTGATCCACTAGGTGCCATATGAGTCTCTCTGCAAAGTGTAGGGTATAGATGGATGAGGTCCAGAAAGGACACTCCACTCTCTGTGGAGGTGGGCTCTGCAGTGATCTGACCGGGCAGAAGCCTGACCACGAGCTGCACTGCTGTGGGTGGGCTAGAGTGGGGGAGCACAGAGCCGCGGCACGGTGTGCCGGCCCTTAAATGCACCACGCATGCAAGGAGACATGCATGTCCCTGCCTCTGCCTGGGACTCCCTCCTGCCATGTTCCATCCTGACATGAGTAGGCAGAGCCTGGGATCTGGAGTCCAACAGAGCTGGATTCCAATCCTTGCTCTAACTTTTACTCACTCTGCAACCTCGGGCAGGTCACTCCTACCTGTGCCTCATCTATGAAGAGGGGCAGTGATGCCCACCTGACAGTCACAGAGAGAGGAGGAGGAGGAGGAGGCATGCGGGAAGTGCAGGGCAGGGGCTGACAGTGGGTCATGTTCAGGACATGGTGACCACCAGCTTGTGGGCTCTGCCCAGGGTCGCCTTCTCCAGGGTGCTTGCTTGGCACTGTCTCCCATACCCTGTGAGGCTGTGGTCCAGTTCAGTGCCATCTTCACCAGGCCCATTTCCCTGTCCTGTCTCCCCACTCAGAACAGCTGACGTCCAGCCCTCACACTTCACAGACACTACCCAGGTGCCTGTTTGTGGCACCCCGGTGTGATCCTCCGTCCCCCAGTTATCTGCCTTTTACGGAAGAGTCCCGCCAGCCAGTCGAGGCAGTTTGGACTGGAGCCCAGAACAGCCTGCAGCCCCCTGGGGCCCTGAGAGCCCTCGCCAGGAACCCCGAGGCTCCGTGCAAGGCCTGAGCGAATAGAAAGCCATCCTATCAGCATCTCAGGCCTTGGCTAAAATGAGGAGTTGGACTGGGGTCCCCAGTCCCCTGGAAGAAACAGACCATGTTTGATAAAGTTTTCCTGGTCTTCAGCAAAGTGGAGAAAAAAGAAAATTGTGGAGAGTTTTCTACAAAGCTTCATCTAATTGACTTAAAGAAATATCCTTTTTCTTCCCAAGATCGTGTCCTTTACATCCTTTTCTTTGTTGTTGAAAATGTTTCTTAGTGAACATTTCTTAGATGAAGTGCCCTATGGCTTGGTTCATTTTGACTTGGCAAAACCAAGACGTTGGTAAGTCAGTCCCCAGAGATGTTTAAAATTGTACTGGTCTGTGAAAGCCCATGGCCCAGGAACCCCCGGCCCCGATGAGCTCTATTTACTGATAAACACACAGCACGTTGCGAAGGCCTTGTGACATTTTTCCAGTCCTTCCATGCCCAGCTCTCTCCTCGGGTTTTATTTGTGTTTATTTTCAAGTCAGCACGTTGGCTTGTGTTGAGACATGCAGCATGGAATATAGATTCCATGTGAAGTCCTGATTTTGATCTTTGACAGAGTGAGGGAGCCGGGTGTGCACAGCCGCCTCAGGAGCCTGTGGGAGTTCCGCCCACGCGGGACCCTGGCTCACACGCCATTGGGCACCTCCTGGGGCCCGCCCTGGGAAGAGCGTTCTTTGCCTGGGAGCCTTATGGTGTGCAGAGGAGGGCATTGGCTGACGTAGGAGGGAGGCTTAATTCCACATGGTGTGTGCATGCAATCAGCCTTGCTCTGGAAGGTGACAGTGGCACAGGGTGGGAGGAGGACATGGGCCCGGCACCCTGGCAGGTGGGGTGCTTGGATGGCCACTGGGGAAGACAGATGGGGGGCTGTAACCCCATCATTTCACTTCTCTAGGTGGAAGCATTAGTATCTTGACAAGTATTAGTGCTGAGTTAAAATTTAAAGACAAAACCAAAAGGTCATCTAGTGAGCAAAGGTGGTGCCAAGGACTGAGCAGACACTTTCCAGACGTGACCCTGGCTCACTGCCCAGGGACCCCAGTGCTGACTTCCTCTCAAGAGCAACGTGGGCTCCAGGGTCCTACAGAGTTACCAGAATGCTTTCTCAGCAGCCCTTTGTCGCCTGACTTCTTGGGACCTCAGGGTGTGCTGCAGGCTGGGCTGGTAAACCACCTACCTGGCCTAACTGCTGTCCACTCAGGGGTGTGTCCTCTGGATGCCCCCCAGATGCCCCATGGCCTCACCACCCCGCTGGCTAGGAGCCTGCCCTAGCTGCCCCCTAGTGCTCAGGGCCAACCTCAGGCTCCTGCTGACATTCTTCTCCCTGGGTCTATGTGCTGCCTGCTTCCCTCATCAGACGGGTGGGTCTTGGGCAGAGGGATTCTGCCTTCCCTGCAATTGTGGCCTCAGCACCTAGTAAGCCCATAGGGAAGGTTACAGAACTGACCTATTATCCCTCCTGCTGCAAAACTCCACCAGCCCCACCACCCTACCTTGGAGCGAGAGTCAGCCTGGACCCAGGCAGGCAAGGGTGTGGCTGCGAAAGGCTGGGACGGGCACATGGAGGGCCTTGAAGTGTGGGCTAAGGAGCTGGGACTTTGTCCTGCAGACAGCGAGGAGCCAAGAAAGATGCTTGAGCAGGGCGGGCTCAGATGCAAGGGACTTTCCTGCCCAGAGCTGGAGCAAGGAGTGGATGGTGTCCTGAGACGTGCAGCTCCATGAGGAACAATGAGACTGCTCCCAAGAGAGCCAGGGTTGAAAGTGGTCTTGCCCTAATCTAAAGGCAGTAGTTTGAGTGGAAATTAAAAAGCTCGCCTTGTGTGGCACGACGTTCCTCCTGGAATATTTCTGAGACAAGCACGTGCAGGCGAGGCCAGGTGAAAACTGATAGAACGCAACGGGGTGCTACTCACCGGGGCTCATCGACAAGTGACTTGCGTTATTATTTAAATTCTAAACTCTTTTGCATTCCTGTAGTATGTGGTCCTCCCTCTGTGGAACACCTGCAGGTATACCTGTGCCTGGCCACCAAGCGTGTGCAGTCCCTTCGATGATTGTTTGAAATGTTGTCTATAATCTTGTGGGTAATTACAGTCTATGAAGTCTGTGCAGGTAGGCGTCTGCTATTTTGTCTGCTGGTTCTTACTCATGGTGCCTCGTTTCCTCTCATCCTTAGGTATCTGAGGACCCTTGAAAGACTATTTTCTGGGTTTCCAGGAGGCTAAGGATGAAGATTCCTTCCCACAAAGATTTGTATGGCTGACCCTTGAACAACACGGGGGTTAGGGGCTCTGACCCTCCACGCAGTCAAAAATCCACGTAAACCATTAAGTACTTAAGGATTTGGTCCGGTCCTGCCTATAGTGGACCCACATGGTTCAAGCCAGTGTTGTTCAGGGTTTGCTGTATTTGCCTCTACAGCTATCAGCCCCGACCGCCCGAAGCCAAGGGCGCAGCTCCAAGTGCCCTGGGCCACCCAGGTGGTAAGAATCAGGGCTCCACACCGGCAGCGGCCACAGGTGTTTATGCCTGAGTCTGCTTTCCTCCCTTTCCTTTTTCCTCCGCACCCTTAATGCTTCCTTCTAGATCAGCAGGGGAAGTTGGGGGGGCCACAGTTACCTCTGCTTCACTCTTATCCGAGGGCGAGGCCTTTTGGGCCAAGCCTAAATGGGGGAGAATCCCATATTAGACTCCCCACACCTCGACTTCTGTCTACTCCCCTCCCCCCCCAAGGGCAAAGCCCAACTTCACTAGACTGGCAAATGCTCTCAGGGCAAAAGTGGCTCCAGTGTCCCTCTCTAGGTGCCTGCTTTCCCCCCAGAACTTATCCTGGAGGTTCTCCACTATGTTGGCCACTCTTTGATGCTTTAATGTGATTTTTTTAAAATTATTTTTTTATCCAAAATCTTTGCTTGTTTCCAGAGGGAAAGTTGGTCCAAACAGCCAAGTTACAGGACGTGGACTCTGGGCCCGTCATTTCCATCACGGGTGGCATTGATTGTCCCATGATGACCTGTCTTCTCATCCAGACACTAATCAGCTTGAGGACTGACCTGTCCTTGTGCCTTGTCTGTCCACACCTCACCTAGCATGGGGAAGAGGCCTCTCATCAGGGATTCTTGAGTACGTTAGTAAAGGGTGCTGCTGATCCAAAGGACAGTGGGTCCCTGCTCCCCTTCCTGGGCAGAGGGTCAGTGCCTGGAGCTCCCTCCCGGCTTGGCTGCCTGCAGAGATGGGTGAGGAAATGCCCACTGTGCATAGGGCACTTTGCACCCAGCCCTGCCTATCCCCCAGCAGCCCAGCCATGGAGATTGAGGCTGAGAGGCTGAGCCATCACCCCAAGCCACGGCCTGGTATGTGGATGGCCTGGCTCATGTGTCCTTGCTTTTACCACTGTGCCCGCGGCTCCCTCCCAGGCCCTGTGACCTTGGACATCCACGGAGTCCTATGTCCGTTCCCGACTGTAAAATGAGAGTCTAGGCTGGCTGATCTCAAAGTCCCCTGCCAGCTCGGGATTCTGCGCTGTGCTTGGGGTGTGACTGTGACATGCCCCAGAAGGGAGCTGCCAGCGTGCATGAGGGAGGTGTTTTTCCTGAGCCGTGGGGGGTCAGGGGGGTGGGGAAGCAAACTCATGACTATCCCTGGCTGAGCACTTGTCTCGTGCTCTGTGCTTTGGAAATGCTTTCAGGACCAGCCCCAGGCTTGGAAACAGCGTCCTGGGGAAATCAGCTCCTTTTCTCCCCCGGAACCTCCCAGGCTGAGGCAGGTCAGCTGAAAGTCACACACCCCTGCTTTCCGCAAACTCGCAGCTGACAGGCTGCTCGTGTCCCATCCCCACGCTGTTGCTGTCGCTGTCCCGGGGAGGCTGTTCCCACCCTCGGGGCCCACTCACTGCTCCACTCACTCTGGTGGTCCCACCCCTTGTCCCACCTACTGCTGTGGTTTGACAATGTGCTCTGGCTTCTTGCTTGTGGGAAACCAGCAGAGGTGATAGATCCTGATGATGAGATGGAGAAAGTTACCGATGGGGCATGCTTTGGAAAATTAGCAAAATAGCGGGACCCACAGGCTGGCTCCCCCTGTGTCCTTGATCCCTTGTGCCAGGAGGGGGCACCCTGGGGCTTAGGGAGGTGAAGGTCAGACCTGGGCCTTCTCGCCCAATCACTTCTGCCCCCTTTGGGAGGGAGCCCAAGAAGTTGGCTGGGCAGGGACCTCCTGGCAGGACCTGAGGCCCTGGACTGGGAAGTTCCGTGGGGATAGGACTCCATGGGACCCTCTCTGGGTCCTCAAGGCTAGGCAAAGGCACTAAAAGAATGACTTGGGCAGCTGAGAGAGGCTCTCTCTCCCCTTCACCCATTTCGTCCTGAGAGTCTGAGCTCTAGTCCCAGCTCTGCTGGGTGACTTTGGCTAATTGCTTGCACCTGTTTTTCAAGGGGAGAAGAGACCACCCTTGGAGGGTCACTGTGAGGGTCAGAGGTAATGAAGGTCGACAAGGCCCATGTCCACAAGTTGCAGGCCCTGCCTTTCCCCCCTCTGTGTCCCCCCAGCCCTTTCACTTCTCACTCGCCTTATCCCACCACCTTCCAGGCTCTGTGCACCTGCACCGCCCTACCCCTGGCCACATCCCTGCACAGCTGGCAGCTGGCAGGTCTGGGCACAGCCCCTTGGCCTGATACCTGGGGCCGGCCATGTCACATCCTCACCTCTCTCTCCAGCCTCTCCACTTCCGTTCCTCTGCTTCTTACTTGCCTTTCTTTCTGCAGCGCATCTCCTTTAAGGATTAACTTCAGGCACTGCCTTCTCCAAGAAGTCCTTCCTGATGTCCTGTCCCCCGACTGTGTTCCTCTCTGTGCTCTCTTGATCCCCGTGCCTCCCTCTGATTTCACTGTATTGTATTTGTCTGATTACTAGTCTGTCTTCCTCATTAGACTGGAAGCTTCTGAGGAATCAGGATCTCATCTAAGATTATTAACAACAGGAATGATGGAATAAAAAATCACCATTTCGTGGGCTGGCTGCTCAGCTCATTTGGGAGAGCTTGGTGGTGATAACCAAGGTCAAGGGTTTGGATCCCCATACCAGCCAACTTCAAAAAAAAAAAGGCAGTAGAATGCACATGTGAAAAATCACCATTTTACAACCATTATAATAATAATCAACTCAGGCAAGAGTCATCCAGTGATGCTATAAAATTAATGGGTGAAAGTTAGAGTCACAGGATGTTTACAAAGTCGCAACGTATTTCCCCAGAAGATTCTTATTAATAACAAAAGGAAACACAGTAACTTTTCAGTGAAGTCTGGCAGATTCCGCCTCCATCAAGTGGTCACCAGGAAATGGACACTTCATCGCTCACCTCCTGATATGATGCACTGAGAAGGCCTCTTTTTGGGGTCTTTCTGACAATCACAGGTAATCTGGATCTCATCCCGAGGGACATTCAACAAAATAACGGGTCTGTACTCTTCAAACATGTCAATGTCATGAAATGCACACGCACACAGGCTGAGGAGCTGTTCCAGATTAAAGGAGACTAGAGACGCGTGACAACGGAGCATCATTAGGATTTTTTTTTTTTTGGTATTTTACATCCTACATATTCGGATTTAACAGTGCCCAGCTATTCTGTGCAGAAAATTTTCTCTAGTTATTGCTTTTATTTATACTGCAATATTACTATATAGTGAAGTAGATCAAATATGCACTCTCATTTTGCTGTTTTTATTATACATATAATACATACTATTTTTAAATAAACTATTTTTAACATAGTAATTTTTATTGTGGTAAAATTTACATACCATATAAAATTTACCGTTTTTAAGTCTATAGCTCAGTGGCATTGAGTTCATTCACGCCTGCTGTGCAAACTTCACCACCTCCACCTGCAGAACTTTTTCATCTTTCCAAACGGAAACTCTATACCCATAAAAATCTCCTCATTCCTCATTTAGGACTTTTACTATAAAAGAGATTTCTGGAACATTTGGTGAAATCAGGGTGAGGTCTGTCGTTAGGTAATAATGTTAACTTCCTGATTGTGAACACTGTACTGTGGTTATGCAAGACAGTGATTCTCAGACACTTTGGTTTCATGACTCTTTTACACTCTTAAACTGTATTCAGAAGCCCAAAGGGTTTGTTTATTGGGCTTTCCTTGTCGAGATTTACATGATTAGAAATTAAAACTGAGGAAAACTTTATTAATTCATATAAAAAACAATAGGCCATTCACATGTTAAGATAAATAACATTTTTATAAAAATGATTCTATATTTCAAAGCGAAAAAATTTTAAAACATTTTTGCAAATGTGTCTGATGTAGAAGGAAGTTGGATTCTCACATCTGCGTCTGCTTTCAGGCTGCTGCGATGTGTTGTTTTGTTGACGTCTATGAAAAATAACTAGCTTCATGCTCACAGTAGGTGGAAGACAGGGAGATTTTAATAGTGGGTTCAGGTCATTGTGGGAATTCTTTGATAATGCCCCCAAATTCAGCAGGTGGATGTTTCTTTTTTAACACAACATCTTTTTTGCAGTATAACTCACATGCCATACAGGTCACCTTTTTACAGGGCACAAGTCAGTGGTGTTTCGTGTACTCACAGCTGTGCAGCCCTCACCACGGTCTGTTCTCCCCTGGGGTCCTGGGAGCACATTCAAAGAGAGTGTGCCCAGGCCAAGGTTAAATCGGGACAGCACCTCCCCCACCGATCCCCCATCGTATGGGAAGAGGCCATGGAAGGAGAGATGCCACATGGCCATCCCCACACTAGGATGGGGACAGGGAGGAGCTGGCCGTGCAGAGGGGGAGGTGGGGCCCAAGGTTGCTTGACGGACTCATGGTCCTTGCTGAGAAGCAAGGGTGCTCTGTGGCCCGTCCTCATGTGCACAGGAGGAGTCACTGTCACCATGGGATACAGACGAGAAGCCGAGGCTCAGCAGAGCCCAAATTTGGAATTCAGGTTTTTGGCTGAGGGTGGACATCCCAGGACTCCATGGAGGGGTGGAAGGCTCCAGAAGAGTTGTTTTGCATTTTCTTTCCAGCTTCCCACAGACTGGTGGGAGCTGAGAGTCCTTCTCACTTCCCGCCCAAGACTCCGTGGGAAGAGGCGTTCTGGCAGCTCTGCCTGCAGCAGCGCAAAGCAGGTGCCCTGGCACCGCGCTGTACTGCCAACTTCGTGCCCATGAGGACGAGGACATGAAGGCTCTGGACAAGCATCAGTGACATACTGCTAAGTGACACAAGAGAGAGGCTGTCTGAGGTTCCTGTGGCTGCTGTAACAAATTACCACACACTTAGTGACTTAAATGACCTGGTTTTATTCTCTTACAGTTCTGGAGGTCAGAGTCTCAAATGGGCTTCCTGGGCTAATGTCAGGAGTTGGTGGGGCTGGTTCCTTCTGGAAACACTAGGGGAGAATCTGTGTCCTTGATTTTCCAGCTTCTGGAGGTCTCCTGCCATCCTTGGCTTGTGTCCCCTTCTCCACCTTCAAAGCCAGCTGCGAGGCATCTTCAGACCTTTCCCTGACTCTGACCCCTTCTTCCTCTCATAAGGACCCTTGCGGTGACATTGGACCCACTGAGGTAACCCAGGATGATCTCCCATCTCACGACTCTTAATCACATCTGCAAAGTCCTTTGCCATGTAAGGTGAAGACATATTTGCCGATTCTGGGGCTTGGGATGTGAAGATCTTGGGGGGCCATCATTCTGCCGTCCACAACAGTCAAGAGCGTGGCCACCACGGCAGACTGGCTGTGCCATTTGCTTCCTGTGGGGCCCTGGGCAAGTCATTTCATGGCTCAGTGCTTCAGTTTCCCCAACTGGCTGTGGAAAGATCAGGGAGGTCCTCAGGGCAGGGCCTGGCACTTGCTAAGTGGGGATTAGAGGTTTGTGTTTGTGTGGCTAGGAAACTGTCACTGTGATGAATCACATGTTTTCCAAGACCAACAAGGGGTTGGGCTTCACTGGCCGAGGGCCTGGGGCTGCTCTGCTGTGGCTTCGGAATGGTAAGTGTAGCCCCAGAGGGGAAGCCAGTCTGTGCCTGGGGCCTGACAGTTGCCACCTTCTCCTGGGGGCAGCACCACAGCAGCAAGCCCTGGGGAGATGTCCTGGTCCACCCAGCCATTGTGCAGATGGAGGCCTGGGGAGGCTGAGCCAACTGGAAGGGGCCCAGCTGCCTCCTGGCCCCTATCCCTTGGCCCCTTCCCCCTGGGCCCCTTCACCTGTCCTCTGCCCCCTGGGCCCTCCCCCTGGCCTCTGCCCCCTGGCTCCTGCCTCCAGCCCCTGCCCCTGGCTCCTGCCCCCTGGCCCCTGGCTTGTGGCCCTTGCCCCAGGCTTGCTGCTATTTCCACAACACCTACTGCAAATGCTGGTGCAGGTGGTCGTGGTGATGTTTCTGGAACTACCCCTGCTCCTGGCCCATGTAACTGAGGAGCAACTGACCATGCAGACCAGCCGTCCATCCATCCGTCCCTTTCCTAAGCTCAGCATTGATCGCTCCCACATTCGGAAAACAAGGGATGGGGCAAGGGGAGGAGGCCAGGAGGTGGCCTGAGCCCTCCACGGCCGCAGCCAACAGCTGGGAGGGGTTTCTTGGAATCCACTGGTTTACAGGAAGGAGGACTTGAGTTTCCATCAGTGTGTGTCCTCCCACGTCACTGGAAAGCTGCAGGCACTGAATGTACACTCGTTGGATGGTGAGCCGTGGAGAGAAGAGAGAACTGCACTTTCTCCCACCCAGCAGCCTCAAAGCCTCCATTTTTCTGTTAATGCATAATGCAAGGGGCATTTATTTCAAAACAATAAAAAGAATACTGGCCTCAGCTGGCTGTGTGGCCTTGAGCGACGTGTCCTTCTCCCTCTCCTCAGGGTGGACACAGCCAGCCCCCAGCCTCGGGGATGGCCACCACAGGGGTTCGTCCCCGTACCCCTCCCCAGGAGGCACCTGGGAAGCTGGAGCTGCACGGGAGCGAGGAAAGCCCGCTGCCGGGCCTGGCTCTGGCTGGTGCTGTTGCTGCCGCAGGGGAGAGCTGGCGGCTCCCCGGACCATGGCGTTCCCTCCCAGCAGGCAGGAGGCACAGTTGGGGGAGGCAGAACCACTCCTGGCAGTGCAGGAGCCGAGGGACTGCACTGACTCTCAGCTCAGGGCTCCACCTGCGACCTTGGGCATATGTGTGAGTGCATATGCACGTGCCTGCGTGTATGTACATGTGCGTGCATGTGCAAGCGAGCGTGTGTGCGCATCTCTGTGCAAACATATGGGTTTGCCTCTGTGCATGCTCCTGTCTGTGTGCACACATGCAGATGTCTGTGTGTGTGTTCATGTCTGTGTACAGATGGTCCCTGACTTATAATGGTTCAAATTATGATTTTCAACTTTATGGGGTGGACGACCAGTTCAGCTGGTTAGAGCGTGTTGTTGATAACACCAAGGTCCAGGGTTTGATCCCTGTACCAGCCAGCTGCCAAAAAAACAAACAAACAGCTTTACAATCGATGGTGTGAAAGCGATGCGTGTTCAGTGGAACCCACACTTCCAGTGCCTACACGACCTCTGTGTTTCTCACCTCCAGTGCAGTAGTCAATAAATTGCATGAGATCTTCCACACTTTACTGCAAAGTAGGCCTCATGTTAGATGCTTTTGCCCCACTGTGAGCTAACATAAGTGTTCTGAGCCATGTAAGGTAGGCTGGGCTAAGCTGTGATGCTCGGTGGATCAGATGTATTACACGCATTTTCAACTTACAATATTGTCAACTTATGACGGGTTTATCAGGATGTAACCTCATTGTAAGTCGAGGAGCATCTGTGTGTGGGGGGTGTGTGTGTGGGGGGTGTGTGTGTGGGTGTGAGTGTATGTGCATGTGAGATTTTTGTCCACTCCCTCGGGCGATCACGAGCAGTGGAGGTGATGCAGACAGCTGGAGAGGAGCCGCGTCTGGGCCTGGGGGGCACATGTACTGACCCACCGTCTGCTCAGAACCAGGAAGGCCTGGAGCTCAGCAAAGCCACGGCCAGCAGCCAGGATGCCCCCAGGACCACACGGCCAATGCCTTTGACCTTCTCTGCTGCTTATCTCCCCACTTCTCCCACTCCGGGGCATCTTGCCTGTGTGTTTTGGTTTCGGGACCAGTCAGAAAGCAAGCGGAGTGCGCTTGTAGAAGTTGTGTCTTCCAGCCAGCGAGCCCCCCATGGAAGTGCCCCGCCCGCGAGGGTGCCGGTGTGGCCCCACCAGGCTCTGTGGCCCTCCCGCCAATCAGCCCGGGGTCCAGTGGGGACTTCTTTTTAAGGCTCGACAGGGATTCGAGCGGCCATCCACTTCCCTATGTTGCTTCACTGGGGAACAAACAGAGGATTGTAATGGCTTGTGGGAAAGGGGTGCAAAGAATTCATTTTTTCCTTTCCTGACCTGAGCCCTGTCACCAGGCCTGTGGGGCTGCCTGGGAATTTGCAAGCAGTTTCTGGGCAGAGGCTGGGGCACGCGATGTGGGTGACTGTCCCAACAGTGTCCATGCCTTCCCGCATCCCTATGCTCAGTCCACAGCCCGTTCGGGGCACACTGGCCTCTCCTACCTCCCCTCCCCCAACCTTCCCACTCCAGGCTCCTCGCTGGGTCCCTGGGTCTCTGCTCAGGTCTTAACCACTGTCCTCTCCTCTCACCCACCTGCCCGCTCTCCCCTCGCCAGCTCCACAGACCCCCCAGGAGTGTCCAAGCTGCAAACCCGGGGATGTCCTCAACAGCCCCTCTGCCCTCCACAGCTGTCACCACCTCCTGAGAGCGTCCTTCTCAGCCCCTCCGCCACCCCCACTTCCATCACCTCCTCCCGGCCCAGCCCCCACCGCTCCCCACACAGCCCCTCCCGCCCCTCTCTAAAAGCACCTCTGACCCCATGGCTCTGCGGCCCGAAATGTTCTGGAGCCTGCACACAGCTGCAGGACGAAGTCTCACGTCCTCACAGGCCTCCCTGGCGGCCACCGGGGAGCCCACGGTGCTTCAGGTGCAGGCCCGACCGAGGCCACCCAGCGAGGCTCTGCCCCACCGCGCCCGCCTGCCAGCTCCTGTGCCCCAACAGGGCTCATCCCAGTGACCCCAGACTTTCTGGGGTGTTTTTGTCATTGTTCATACTCACAGTTTCCAGCCCCAGAGAGTCACAGGATTCAGTTTTCCAGACTCCACAGGCCAGCGTCGAGAGGACACTGTGAACTCAGCTGAGAGTTGCCCACCGCCTCCCGGGAGGAAGGGAAAAAAGTGACGGTCAAGGGTGGGTGTTGTCCAAGCTGTCCTCCGTGGGGACGCAGAGGGGACTTGTCCCTGGCCCTGAGCCTGAGGAGCGCCAGGCCCGTGGTGAGCACAGCGCTTGTCGCCCAGGGAGCTGGGGCCGGGGGTCAGGAAAGCTCTGTCCCAGGCGGGGGCGGGGGGTGACGTGCAGAAGGCATGCGGGATGCGGGGAGCAGAGGCCTGGGCTCCAGGTCAGGGGGCCAGCGGGAAGGGTGAGCCAGCCAGGCCAGGTTCCAGGGAGGGGGCGTCGACCTTGTGGGCTGGCTCTAGGTGGCCGTGGGAGCCATGGAGACCAGGCAGCCACGGGAGGGAGCCGAGCAGGGCATGGCCGGGGCCAGCTTGGGTTTTACAAAGCTGCGGTGAGGGCTGTAGGGGAGTGGGCACAGAAGGACCCCTGTGAGGGACAGTGACGGGAGGGTGGATCTGCATCCAGGCCGGGAGGTCAGCCCAGGGGAGGCACAGGGCAGCGTGTGGCTCAGGCCAGCCTGGAATAATGGACGGGGCCCTGCTCTCGGCGTTTGAAGAACCAACTCCTTTAACCTCCACGCTGGTCCTAGGGGGTGGCACCACTAATCCCCACCTAGCAGGCAAGGAAACTGAGGCAGAGAGAGGGCACAGAGCTAGGATTGGCGGAGGTGGGATTTGAACCAGAGTCTGGCTCCTAAGCCCCCAGCAGCCCCACCTCTCAGTGAGGTGGGAGGGCGCTGGGGGCAGGGGGAGGCTGGACCATCCCAGGGGCCCAGAGACCAGCCTTGCCCTATGCCACAGGCTGGGGAGGGAAGAGGGCTCTGAGAGGGGCGTCTAGGAGGGGAGGGCAGGGCCCGGGGGGGCTTAGAGGCGGGAGTGAGGGAGAGGAGTCAGGACGGACTGGCGATTCTGGCTCGAGCACAAGGTGGGCACTGGGGCCTCTGCCCTAGAGACAGGACGGGCCCAGGAGGTCTGGGATAAAGAAGCCAGCAGGCGTCAGGCCCAGGCAGGAGCTGAGCTGGTGCTCGGAGCCTTGTGGGCAGTGCCTCTGGGAGCTCACCCACCCCCTTTCCCCATCACTCTCCCTGGAGCAGTGGGCTGGCAGCTCAGGGCCTATGTGACCTGTGACCCAGACCAGGGAGGGCCTGCCAAGTGGACCGTGGTGGCCGTGCTGTTTGTGGGGCAAGGGGCCTGTGAGGGTGGCCTGGAGTCACCCCTCCCTGGGGGCCAGGCCCTCACCTGCCACCTAGCATCCTGCCGGGCAGCTAACCCTGAGACGGGCAGAGCCCCACAGTGTGCTGGTCACCTACCCCTTCAACCCCGCCCACCCTGGAGAGCTGAGGGTGTCCTCAGGCTCCTGCTAGAAATCCTGGAGCTCACATCTCCTCCCTGTGACTCCACACCCCACTGGACACCCCACTGAAACAGCCCACGGCTGGTTCCCCTGAGAACAGGAAAAAAGCTCAGCCTGGTACTGGTCCCCATCCTGGACCCCATGGCCTGCCGCAGAGGAAAGGGCCCTGTGTGGGCATCGGCAACCTGGCTCCCTGCCCTGCTGGTCCTACCCTGGTGTGACCTTGGCCTAGTCTTTGGACTCTCAGGGCCATGTCACACAGATGCTGAGTGGGAAGGCCCTTGGGCCCAGTGGCTCCAGGGGATGGCTGTGCCCATGACAGTCTGCCCACACCATGCTGCACCCCTGCCACTCCCCTGCCCCAAGCCAAGCCGCCCCCAGCCCACTTCCCCCAGCCCCTGCCCTTGGGCCAGAGCCTTGGAGGCCAAGCCAGGGGCGTGCACCCCAGGGGGCCGAGCTCCTCCTGCTCACCCTTCCCCCTCCAGGGTCCGGCCATCCCTGTGTGCCCGAGGACCTCCTCCCAGCTGCAGCCAGTTGGCGGTCATTGTCTCGGAACCACCCAGTGCTGACAGCGTACTTCAAGTACAAGATGAATTTCCAGGTTGGCTCTGGCGGAGGTCAGTAGACCAGGGGCCTGAGCCCCACTGCAGGCTGCGGGGCACTGGGTCCCTGCACGAAGCTTCGCAGGTGACCTGATGGCCAAAAGAGGTGGGCGCACAGATCTCGCTGTCCAGTGGGGGGTGGCTGTGGACCGAGGTGTCTGTGTGGGTGGGGCTGCTCCTGGCACAGGCCCCTGTCCTGGCCACCCTGGCCACCCAGGCTACTTCACACCTTCAGTCCCTGCCACAAGCCACACCTCCTGAATCTGGGACCTGTCCCCAAAAGCCACTCTGCTGCTGGGCACCTCCTTCTAGAAGCCTCCAGGCCCTCGAACCTTGTCCCTGCCCCTCCGCCATCTGCTCTTCCCTGAGCTCAGGGATGCGCCTGCGATGCTCTCCGCTGTCACCCAGCACCCTGCACCAAAGTCTCTGGAACAGACCCGGGGCCTGGGGAGGGCTCGGGGTGTCCCATAAACGGGTGGCGCTGTTCTGGATGCTCCCGCCCTGTGCCTTCTGTGGCCTGGAGGTGTCTCCATCAGAGCCCCTCACCCCACGTGCCCACCCCGAGCCTCTCCCCACCCCTCTGCCTGCCTTAGGTCTCTTTCTTCCTTCCATGGTCCACACTGGACACAGATAACTCTCTGAAACCCCAGACCCACCTGCGGCCCCTGCCTGACCCACACACCTCCCTCTGCCCCAGCACTCGCTCGTACTGTTCCCTGCTCCTGAAACGCCCTTCCTGCCCTGCTGCCTGGTGACCCGACTTACCAGAAGAGGCTTCCCTGGACCCTGGCAGGAGTGAGCCCCTGCTCTGTGCCCTCACAGGGAAATGCCAGTCCCTGAAATCTGCACAGCACTCCCAGGAGCAGGATGCCGCTGGCCGCTCTTATGTTTGCTTGTCTGAGGTATGGGCTGGGAGGGGCCTTCAGAGCCAAGTCTGCCCCCAGCACCAATGCCCTGGGTGAGGGGCCTACGTGAGATGGGACCTGGGAGAGCAGAGAGAGCCCAGCCCTGGGATGGGGGGGAGTGGTGCTGAACCCAGCAACACCCGCTGTGCACCACTAGAGATAGTGTCTCCAGTGTCCTGTCCCCACCCGTCTCCCTCCCAGCAGCTCTTTCTAGAGGCCCTCGCCTCCTCTCCACCCTGCAGTCGCCTGCCAGGAAAGCCCCCCATCCACCAACCTGCTCTCTCTGCCCTGACTCTCATGCCCTCCAATCTAGAATCCACACAGCAACCTGAATGAACTTGCAAAACACACACCTAATCTTGTCACTCACCTGATAAAACCTTCCATGGCTCCCTGTGGCCCTCAGGGACCCAAGGGTGCCCGAGGCCCTTCGTGGCCTGTGCACTCACTTCTGGTCTGCATGCCGTGTGTCTGCCAGGGGCCTCCTCACCTGTGGACACTGTACATGCCTCTCCCCACCCTGCACCCCCTTCCTCATCCTTCCTCCTTATCCCTGAGGACACCTCCTCCAGGAAGCCCTCCCCGACTCCCAAGCTGGGGAGCGCATGCCTCCCACGGCCCTGCGTGCTCTACGCGGCTGCCTTCACCCCACCATGTCATCTGTTTCAGTTCCTGCCTCCCCACGAGGCTGGACACTCTTGATTCATACCAGACAGACAAGTCCTTCTCACTGCACGGATTGGGGCAGGGTGTGCAGGCAGGGATGCTGACTTGGAGTCCACAGACCCTCAGTGCTCTTGCTGATCAGGGTGTGACCCCAGGGACTGCTTCTCCCCTTGGGCCTCAGTTTCCTCATCTGTGAAATGGGGAGCTGTCCCTCCCAGTGCAGGGGCAGTGGGGTGTGCTGGTGAGAGTGTGGCACTCTGGGACACTTCCAAGGCCAACTCTGCTACTCACCACCATACGACCTTGGGTTGATCTTACCTAGCCTCTGTTTCCCAGCTGTGAAATGTGGACAACAGAAGTAGCCGGCTGACTCGTGACAGGCACCATCAGAACCAGGCCTGCAGGAGGAGCCCAGGGACTTGAGCACCTAGGGACTTCCCAGCCCAGCCCAGCCAGGGAGCAGGAGGGGACGACAGGTCAGGAGCAACAAGCATGCTCCTGGCCCTCCCCGACTGTCACTCCTTGGGAAGGTCACCAGCCTCCTGAGCTGTCTGCTCCTTTGAGGACTCACAGTAGGGCCAGGTCCTGCTGTGTTCCCAGGCCCTGGGTCACGGCAGGGCAGCCCAGCTGTTCCTGGGAGCTGGCCATGGCCGAATGCGGCACTTGGCCAAGCCATGTTTCTGCATTTAGCACCAGAATCACAGGCGTATAAAGCAGAGGGGGCGCTGCCTCCTCCTCCTGCAACAACAGAGTGCCCAGGGTGCACTTCTGCAGCTACAGGTCACCTTGAGCAGCCAGGCACCCCTGGCAAGAGCCCCTCCAGCAGGCATGGGCTCTGGGCCAGGACACTTGCCTGGACTGGGCACTTCATTCTCTGTGCCTCAGTTTCCCCATCCCCTTCCCCTCTGCATTGAGTATTTTGCCCACCAAAAACCACCTGGGCCCCAACACCATACTGAGCTCAAAGGTCCTGTGCAAAGGGCTCCCCATCTGGTCCAGCTGATTCCAGGACAGGCTGACCCCTGCCTGGGGAGACACAGTGCTGGGGGTGCAAGAGGAAGAGAAAGGAGCAATTTATGAGATCTGGAGTCCAGGGAACTGAGGGTCTCTTCCCAGAGGAGGGGGAACTTGGGGACTGCTCCTGTTCCACGTTAGCTGGTGCATCAAAGCTTTATTGAGCCCCAGTGTTAGTCTACGCTGGGTGGCTACTCACTACAGCCAAGGCCCAGAGAGGGTGGGGGACTAGCCTGAGGACACACAGCCTGGCTGGGCTGACACCCCCACCTCACGGTCTCGGGGGGCTGTCCAGGCTGGGTGCCAAATCCCATTCTGGCCTTGGGCGCTCATCAGGGAAGTGCAACACATAAACATGCAGCAGTCAGACACTGCTGCATGGGCTCCTCCAGCTGGGCTGGTTGACCCGATGCCGGATCCCACCCTGGCACGGCAGGGGGTGTTGGAGAGCAAGGAGCGAGCAGACAGCAGGGACAAAGGCTCACGCCTCCTGTGCTCTGCGGCCCTGAATCTCCGTAGGTGGAGACGGTGGGCCAAACCTCTCTGAGTGCGCATGGGGTGGGGGTTGGGCAGGAGCCCCTGTCTCTCCCCTGTGCCGCCCACACCCACCCTGTTGCTGCCACCAAGGAAGCTGACAGGGACTGCAGGGGAGCAGCCCAGGGCTCACAGCTTTCCAGACCCACGGTCAGCATCCCCACCTGGCTGGAGGGGCAGGGGCGGCCATGGTCAAGCATGGGTGGTCACAGGAGACCACAGGAAGTCTCACGCAGTCACAAGAGACCACGGGCAGACCCTCTGATGCTGGGGGCCCAGCCGGGGGCTGGCCTGGCCCAGGCCTGTTCTTGGAGCTGCCCAGAGACAGCTGTGACCCAGCTGTGTGTGCTTGGGAAAAGGGTGGGGCTGGGGGGTGTAGGGGGGACAGGGGCGTTGTGAGCTGGCCGTGAGCCCAGCCTTGCAGGGAAGGGAGAAGTGCTTTAGGGGGCTTGGGCTCCAGCTGGGGGGAAAGAGCAGGGAGGGATGCCAGGAGGATGGGGGGTCACAGCAGGCAGGGGAGGGCAGAGCTAGGGCAGGGGGCATGAGATGCTCAGTGGTGCCAGGCAATGCCAGTGGCCAGGTGTGGCCAGGGCCTACGGGGGACCCTCACAGGGAAGCCATGACCAGGGCCTAAGTCTATGGGGAACATGAAAGGGGGTGACTCAGTTTTCCCCTTGGTAAGTTCCCTGCAAGCCCAGCAAGGGGAGAGGTTGGAGCCCAGGAGATGGGGGTGGGGCTGCTGGGACAGGGTCCGGGTAGATGAAGCTCTTCAGGAGGCAGAAGGGCCTCCCCCAGCAGAGGGAGAAGGGGCAGCACTGGGGTCTTTCTGGTGATGACACTCACCATAGGATAGGACCTTGGGGTGCTCTGCCAGGGATGAGGGCTGCCTGAGTCCTGAGGACATGGGGGGTGGGCTGGGTGGGGTGGTCCTGCTGGCCCCTGCCCAGCCTGTCCTGGCTACAGCCCCACCCCTGCGTGGCATCCAGCCCAAAGGGGCTCTTGGTCACGTTCTCAGAGTGGGCCTCAGGTTTGGGGCAGAGGGTCCCCTGCTCAACCTGCCCCAGCTGAGGGTGTCACTTTGAGCTGCAATAGGACCCTTCTGGGCCCATGGGACCCTCAGTATCCTCATCTGTCCAGGGGGTGCTTTCCAGCTGGTAGTGGGGGGTCACGTGGGCTGGCCATGGTGGGCGTGAGAGGCAGGAGTGGCAGGGATGGGACAGGAAGTCCTGTGGTGGTCAGGGTGGCCTGGAGGAGGGGGCAGGGGAGGAAAGGAAAGGGAGCCATGGGGGGAGGGAGGGAGGGAGTCAGGGTCCGGCAGAGGTGCGGAGGCTGGGGTGCTGTGCGGGGAGTCAGCACAGGGGCAGGGGGAGTGGACAGTGGCTCCGGGTGGACCAGGAGCCAACCTTTCTTTCTGCCTGAGGGGCCTCAACCTCTTCAGCCCACCCTGTGCCCTGTGAGCCCACACCAGAGTGGCAGCTGTGGAGCCCCCAGAGCCCTGCCCACCCCGGGCCTTTGCTCCTGTGCGCCCTGCACTTGGGAGGCATCTCTCTTCTTCCCCTCCTTGAACTCCTATTCATCCCTCAAAGCCCAGGCCGAGTGTCCCCTCATCTGTCTGTCTGGCCGACAGATGCTCTTAGTGTCAGCTGTGTGCTGGGCATGTGCCAAGCACGGGCACAGAGGGAGAGAGCTGCAGCCAGGCCCCTCCTTCCCTCAGCACAGATCTCCTTGAGCTGTCACCATGGCAGCTGTCGTCCGTGCACTTGTGGGTCTTACTGTCCGGATAGAACCCTTCCAAGACTCACCAGGTGTGTCGCGTGGCACTGACAGTTAGAAGGTGGGGGTGGGGTGTCACTGGGGAGAGGGGCCTGTGCCAGGCTCCTGCCTTCCTGGGTGGGTCCCCACAGGGCACCCGTGACCTTTCTCCTGGGGCGCTGGCTCAGGGCGCACCTCTGCGTACTGAACCCATGGGTCACAGACACGCCTCTTGAGGCAGCCCCTGTTTTGCGGAAGGGCTGCTCCCCTTCCCCCCAGTGCAAGGGTCAGAGCAGAGCGTGGGTGACGTCGCACCCTGGCTCACACAGGCAGTGTGGCCACATGGTGGTGGCAGGGCCAGGGCCAGGAGGATGGATGCCGGGGCAGCAGTGGGCCCTCAGCTGGGGGCGTGCAAGCTGACGCCGCTGGGCCTTCACCACATCCAGTTGGAGCGTCGAAGCTGGAACACGCTGCCAGCCCCTCCCGTCCTCCCAGTGCCCCCACCAGAGCGGGCCCTCGGCCTGGGCATAGCGCCTGCTCCTGAGACAGACAGGGCGTGGGCTGCACAGGGCTGCCCTTTGGTCCCTGGGGTGGGCATTGGTAAGGTGCCCGTCTGCAGGGGACACCGCCCCATCCAGGAAGGGGGCGGGGGCAGGAGCAGGGGGTCGGGCTTGGCACCTGGGTCATTCTGGGCAGCTTGGGCACAGGCTGGACGAGCCGGCTGGCTGGCACCCGCCCCCTGATCCCAGGCTTGCTCTGGCTGGGTTATGAACTCCCTGTGCCTCGGCTTCTGGTCTGGAGAAAGGGGCAGGTGCTATCAGTGTCTCTTCCAGGGCTGCCGGAGGCTCTTCTGGGACTTCTGTGGCGCCACAGCGGTCACAGTGTAGCAGGACGGCCAGCTCCCAGGGCCGCGCTGAGAGTCAGGCGGGCGGAGTTCACGCCCTCCCTGCCTGCCCGGGGTCACTGCCAGCTCCACACTGGCCTGGCCTCGAGGGCGTGCTGCCCGCTTCTAACACTCTGGCCAGGGCAGACATGGGTCGGGCCCTCAGTCCCCACACAGAGCTGGGCCCCAGTGGCTGTGCTCAGACAGGCTTGTCCTTGGCTCAGGGGGACAGATAGGAAGTCTCCAGCTGACTCAGTCATAGGGGCCATCTGGTCCTCCACAGCTCAAGGTCGCTGCAAGGAGCCCGCCCACATGGTCCCAGGAGCAGCCACCTGCCCTCCCCTGCGGTAGCCCCGCGGCGGGTCCCGGGTCCCACCCCTGGCCCCAGCCTGGCCAGCGGGAGCACACACAGCCACGGCTCGGGGCCCAGCATTTGAGCGAGCCTGGCCGGTCAGAGGTAACCTGGCCACTGTCGTGGGGACCGCGGGGAAAGGGGGCGAGCTTCGCTCCAGGTGGGGCTGGGGGGACGGAGACGTGGCCACTCTGCTGCCTCGCGGGGAGGCTGCCCGAGACGGGGCCCACGTGCAGAGGAGCAGGGAGGAGAGGCGGGGAGGCCGAGCCCTGAGGACGCTGTCGGTGCAGCCGTGCCTGGGGCTGGGCCAGTTCCCGGACTGTTCTCTTCTGTAAACAAACCAACCCTCTTCTGGGCCTGAGCTAGTTCGGCTTTGGCTTCTCTCACCTGAACTAAAGCTTCCTCATTTGTGCTGAGACTGGCTGTAGGAGACACTTGCGCCTTTGGGCACGAGAGGTCCCCCTGCCCTCCGTCCCCACCAGCACTCCGCTAGCAACACTCCTGGGCTCTCGTGACATACACGTCCCATCAGAGCTTCCCGTTACTCTTCCTGCTCATAGCTGAAAACTCCTCTTGATCTTGCAAAACCCACCTTAGGACTTTCCTGCCCCAGGAAGCTCTCCACGACCTCCTACCCCTCCTAGCCTGTGCTCCCAAGGCCCCTGGGCATCCGTCCCCAGACCCTACTGTTCTGAGTCTGTCTCCCAGCTGGCACGTGCTGAACCAGGGATGGTTTTGAGGACTGCACGACAATGCTGATCCCTAGAGGTGACAGCCACTCTCTCCTGGTCAGTCTGCAGTTGCTGCCACCCCGGGCCATGAGCTGCTGCCCCTCTGTTTCTGGCTGTCCACAAGTGCTGAGGTACCAGGACGTGGGGATGTCTGGGTACAAGTGTGGGGGCAGAGAGGAGAGACGGTGGCCAGGTGGGTTCCCCAGAGATGAGAGAGGCTGGGTCTCCAGGGCGGATGGAGGCAGGGCCGGGCATGCCTGCATCTGCGCAAGTGTGCCAGGCCCCGGATGCTCCTGACAGGTGTCTTTGAGGTTCCCTGCACCTCAGTTTCCTCATCATCAAGATGGAGAGAAAAATAACACCCATGGGGGTGATGAGATCTGTGAGACACCCTTGGACAGTGCTGGGCTTGCAGTTAGTGGTTAGCAGAAGCTGGGGGAGGTGGCCGGGATTGAAGGCCCAGGTGGAGGTGACCAGAGGAGAAGGCACAGCGGGAATGGGGGGGTGCTCCAAGCAGAGGGTCCAGCCTGAGCAGAGGCTGGATGCCACATGCTGCTGGGTGGCGGGGGAGGGCTGGAGGAAGAGGGTCACCCTGCCATGCCCAAGGTGCCTGGACCTAGGGGAGGTCCAGCTGAGGCTGTGAATACCAGCTCGTCCCTCCATCCCCAGCAGTTGGTCTTTCTGGGCAGCACATCCTGTCTGGGGCCCAGCCCAGTGTTGGGCAGGACAGCAGTGGCTTTGGCCGCTCCAGGCCCATCTTGCCCAAGCCTGGTTAGGTGTCACTGCCCTCACCCCCAGACAGGGCTGCTCCAGCTCACTCATCCTGGCTGTCAGGGTCCACTGGAGCCACTCCCGGGCTGTTCCCCCACCCACCCTGGGCCCACTCTGGGCCCACCCCGGGCCCACCAGGTTCCCACTGTGCCAGGCCTGCAGCACCCCACCCAGTGCCAATGGGGCAATGTCCTCTGTGGGGCTGCCTGCGCCTTGTGGGGGCATGGGTCAGCCAACCTGGATGGGCTGGTGGCTCCCATGCCCTGGGTGCCCGACTCCTGTCAGCTGCCAGACCCCCTGCCCATCTGCCCGTGGCTGTTCCCACGCCCCCTGTCCTCCCTGCTGCTGGTCTGTCCTTGTGAGCCCAGAGCTTTGTGGGCCTTCCTTGCAGTTGAGTGATGCCATCAGGGCTCCCTGCGGGGGGTGGGTCTCCCCAAGGCTCTGGGAGGCTGATGACTCACCCAGAGTCACCCAGCAGTGACCATATTGATCACTACAGTCAATGTTGTTTACTGCCCATCACTCTCATGGCCAGGCTAAAGGGCAAAGGGAGCAAGGGAGGCCACTGTCCCTGGCGGACACCGCTGCGTGACCCTGGACACGACCCTGATCTGTCTGGGTCTCAGTGTCCTCATCTGGAGCAAGGGGAGGGAAGATTGAACCCTTGCCCTGTGCTGGGATCAGATGAGACCACGTGGGGCCCCCCTGAGGCTTCCCGCCATCCGGCAATTAGTGGACAACAGGGATTTCCTCCTTGGCCCCTTCTCTTGTCACCTCCTCTGTGGGGTGTGACCTCAGGCCGTACCTTCTGCAGCCTGGCAGGGCAGCACCCTCCACTTTGCTGGGCGGCCCTGTTGGGGACACCGCCATCTGTAGGGGCTGGCACATGGGCGGTTGAGTAGGGGAAGCGGAGTGGCTGACTGGAGGGGGATGGGCAGGGGGCTTCCTGCTGGGCCTGTGGAACAGATGGAGAAACTGAGGCTCAGAGAGGCAGAAGCCACAGCGGGAGTGAGTGCAGATGGCTGGGGTGAGACCCCAGCTTGGCAGGGCTCCCTACAATCCCGTGGGAGGCGCGAGGGGCAGCGGTCCCTTGGGTGGAACGTTGGATTCCGACGTCCTCCCTCCACGCCCCGCCCCCACAGCCACCAGCCAGTCCCTGCCGTAACCACCCCTGGGGAGGCTGCTGCTGGAAGGGGAGGAAGGGGACCCCGGCTCCCTGTGGTGGAGGAGAGGCTGGGGCCGAATCCGCCCTGTGCCTTTCCCCCTCCTCTGCCCCACCTCGGTGCTAACGACCCCGCAGGCTGCTCAGCCTCCAGATGGCATAGGAGCGGCCGGGCCTCCCTGACAGCACAGCACAGAGGCCAAGGGCAGCGTCCACGAGGCCACTCCGTCCCACTGCACAGCACATTTCACTGGATGCCGGGCACCACCTGGTGGTCAAACCAGAAACCACCACATCCCAACACAGCTGAAAGCATCCTGGGACCCTGAAGTTCATGCCCTCCTCATGGTGCGTATGGGGAAACTGAGGCCCACAGACGGGTCAGGAGTTCCCTGGGTCCCTCAGGGAGGCAGGATCTGGATTAGGGACAAAGGCCAGGGCTCCTGAAAGCAATTTAGGAGATGTAGGGACCCCTAGCCCACCCCTGCAAGGACTGCAGTCACAGCCGGGCTGGTGCACCCCAAGGACAGAGTGCAGCCCCCTGACAGCAGGTCTGCCTGCCCCGGTCAAGCTGAGACCTGAAAGCCATTGGTGTTTTCAGGGCCTGCCTTCCTGTGCCCAGCACTGTCCTCAGAGCCCCCTGTTGGCCAAGATCTTTGCAGGAGACACCTGCCTCACCTTCAACCATGAGTAAATGGGACTGGGTCTGGGCCTAGTCCTGAGGCCCAGCTTGCTGGGGAGGGAGACTCTGAATGAACGAGGGCACTGCCTGAGGCAGAAGCTCCAAGAACTGCAGGTCAGTTCCCGTCCGTGGGCTTCCCAGCCCTGCACCGCCTGCGGGCCTTCTCAGAACACCATAGTGTGCCGCCCAGCTCTGAGCCCTGTCCTGGTGCCCAGCTGGGCCTGGGTCCTGGGCACCCTGGCTGCTGATTTCTCTGCTGCTCCTGAGCCTGCGTGGCCAGATCCCCACAGAGCAGGGTGCGAGGAGCGTTCTCTGACGCTGAGGGCCCAGGGCAAGTGGGTAAGGAGGCCCAGGAGTCTCTCTGCAGATGCCCCGAGGGCAGAGTGGGTAGGGAGCTGGGGACATAGAATGAATAGGTCTGACTTCCTGCAGGTGGGCCCAGGTGGCTCCCCTGGGGGCAAAGCCCCGGCCTCCAGCCCTCAAGGTCAGTGCCTGGGGCACCTCACACATAGAGTGTCCCAAACCTCATCTGCTCTGGACCTGCTCCCAGCCTGGCTCCTCTGTGTCAGCAGCCATCCACCCTTCAAGCAGAGACCCGGGCGTTCCCTGTCACCCCTCCCTCTGCCCTGGTTAATCCCCAAGCCCCGTGGGGTGTTGGGGTGGGGCAGTGAGGAAGAGAAAGTGGCCCTGGCATCCAGGAGTGGCCTGGCCCATCAGCTGGGCCTGGGTGTCCTGAGTACAGTGGACAGTTCCACAGAGCATCAACGTCAGACAAGGCCACCCTGGGACTGTGACAGGTCAGGACAGAACCAGACCCCTCTGTAACCATGTGTGAACACAGACAACAGCAGGAACAGTGTCCAAGCCACAAAAGGTGCAGACACTCCCCTGGCATGGCAGCAACCTTGCCCCGGGCTCCTGCCTAGAGACGAGGTTGTGAAGACAACAGAATGGCCCCTGCCCCCGCGTGTGACAGTGCCCGTGCAGAGCAGAGCCCCACCCCCACCCCCTCTCACTGAGCCACCCCCGGACCCCATGGTGCACTTTCTCCCTCATCCCAGAGGGCATTAAACCCTTCGTGCCACTCAGGGCGGCCCCTTCCTTCAGCTGGAGGACTTTGAAAGCACCATGGGGAGAAATCAAGGTGGGCTGAGGGAGGGATCGTGTGCTCTCAGTCTGGGGGAGGGCAGGGTGGGCTCCTGCGTGTCTGAGGGGGGCCGGACATGAGGGCCCTCAATGGGGCCACGGGCTCCTTCCCACTGAGCAGCACTGGCATTACGTCTTGTCCCATGAAGTCTGCCTGCTTGGCTGCCCTGGCCAGCGTGTGCCGACCCCGTGCCTGCTGCCACGGACCCTCACAGTGAGAGCCAGGTCTTCTTGTCCTCAGCCTGGACGAGGACTGTGCTCAGAGAGGGTGAGGGGCTTTCCCCAGGTCATACAGCTGGGATGTCGTGGGCCCCCGATTCTGCTGGGTGGCCTCCTGATCCTGTGTACCCTTCTGCCATACTCTGGGCCCCTCTCTTGTGCAGCCGGGGCTGATGGGGTCTGAGGTCCCCACTGTTAGCTGCGTCCTGGTGCTGGACGCAGCCTGCCCCTGGCTGGGGCACATGGACACCTGGGGTGGAACCAGTGCCTCCATCTGAGGGTGACCGCAGACCACCTCTGCTCGACCTGAGGACCTCCTGGGTGCTGCCCACAGCCTCAGCCCGCTGTGGCCTGGCAGGGGCACTGGACCATCTGACAGTGCCTCTCAGGCTGTGTGTGCTCCTGAGCTCTGCCATGACCTCTGTAGACATGGTCTTTGTCACTCCTGGAACTGGCCACCCCTTCCTGCTCTGCACCCATGTTCTCTGAGCACCTTGAACCCCTGGGGGAGGGGCTCTGTCAACTCTCCACCTGATCCCCACATGCACCTCCCCCGGGGGGACCCTCTGCTCCTGCTGGGGCCTGGCCTCAGGGCTGCCCCCCGCGCTTCCTCCACCCCTGCCCGCCCTCCACGTGCCCATATCCTCCGCCTCCTCCTGGAAGCGGGTCCACGCTGGCCCCTCCGGCCCTCCCCTCAACCACTCCCCCCATGTCCCCTGCTGCAGGTGGCTTCCTCACTCCTCCCCTTGCCCCTGGGTTTCCTCCTCTCCTCTTCTCCAGCCTCGCTCCCTGCCTGGGCCTGACACCCGCAGACCCCTGGGCCTCGCCATGGCCCACGTGGTAGGACAGGGCATCTGTGTGAGGTCCCTGCTCTTGCCGGGACCTGGATTTGTGTGGTGACCCAGGAAATGGGCAGAAGATGGGGAGACTGAAAGTGAGGACGAGGAGGGGTGCAGGTGGGTGGGGGGAGGAGGGGGGGAAGGGCCCAGGCCTAGGAGACCGGGCCCCACACATCGCAGGGGTGACACCAGTGGCTGACCCACCGGTATTCACACCCACTGCATCTGCCCTCCCCTCCCTGGGGAAGTCACTTGCACGTACAGACAGACCTGGCTGCCCACTTGAACTCACAGCATCTGGGGGTCTTAGGTCCAGCTTTGGCATTGCACAGCCCAGGAGGCCGTGGGAGCCTTGGAGGGGCCAGGGCGAGAAAGGGGCCCTGGCTGGCATGTGCGGATGATGAGCTTGGGCCATCAGGTGGGGAGCAAGCAGGGAGGCAGCTGTGGCCCCCCCGGCCAGCCCAACTGCTCTCGGGCTCAGCAACCGCCGGTGCTGTAGTGAGAGCTGAGCTCCTCGAGCAAGCCAGACTTGAAGGCCCTGCTGCCCCTTGTCCATCTCAGCCTTCCAGCTGTCTCAGGTCTGACATGGGCAACCCGGCTGGTGCCACCCCCTCCCCACTCTAGAAAAGAAGAGGTTGAGCCAGAAGGGGGCAGTGACCAGCCACGTTCATAGGGTCTCCCCCGGGCGTCCAGGCCCCAGGGCCTGCCCTGACCCCTCAGACCCTGCCTGTTTGCAGAGGTGACATCAGTGTGACCCATCTCCACTAAATGCCAGTGGGTGGGTATGAGTCTATGCCAGGGGTCTGTGGCATGACAGCAGGAGCAAGACCCAGGCCCGGCACTCACCCCCTAGTCTGCCCTCCTTCCTTGGCTCCAGTCTCCTCCTCAGGCTCCTAAGGCTCAGCCACACGCCTGCCTCCCACTCTGTGGCCTCTCCTGCGCTGCCTCTTCTACCTGGGGCCATCTTCAGGTCTCCAGATGACCCAGTCCCTGCCCCCCAATCCTCCCAGCCTCAGGACGGTCTCCTTCCTGCAGGTCAGCGGGCAGTGCTGGGGGTGTGGCAGCCCCCTCTGGCTCCCCTTAGGTAGAGGGCCCTTCACCCTTCACAGGTTTGCTGCGTGTGTGGCTATGAGAAGGGGGATGCAGGGGACGGGGGGGAGATCATGCTGACTGCTCACTCATAGTGAGCAGGGTGTGAGCAGGGTGTTGCCAAGCTTGTCACCTGGGGCGCAGCACCCATCCCCAGAACCAGGACGATGGCAGGAGCTGCAGAGCGTGGAGTGGGCGGTGTGGGGCAGGTGTGGGGCAGGTGCAGGCAGGTGCGGGCAGGTGCAGGGTGAGCGCTGCTAGGGAGTACTCAGACTGCAGCTCACAGGCCCTGGAAGCAGGGAGCGCCCTGGAGCCCCTCCCCTGAGTTGGCTTTGAACCGGAGGACTCCGCAGCCCAGAAGGGCGGGGGCCAGGGGAGGGGGGACAGGCGGAGCTTGGCAACTGACAGCTCGCGGCTGCCACCGCCTTCAGCTGCCACACGGTGTCGCTGTCGGGACACGCACAGTCCGACGGCCAGGGCTGCCCTGCAGCGGGTAGGATGACATAGGACCCGGGTGAGGGCAGGAGACACCCGGGCCTGGAATTGGGGAGGCGCCCGCCCTCCTAGCGGGGCCCATATGACCTCCCTGGGCCTGGGCACTTTGCCTTCTAGGCCTTTCTTCCATAAAAAAAAAAAATCACAAAATATGTTGATGACTGGAGTGCTATGAAGACAAATATAACCCGGGCTGGACTGATGCCATCTATTATATACAAGACATTATTTATTATATATATTCACTGTGTGATGTGTATCACTATATAATAAAATATACCTATTATATTAGGGTACTCAAACAGTTCATGGATTTACACTACCTTTTAATTGTTTTCCACAAGCTTTTTAAGTGCCCTTGTATATTACGTAGAATAACACATTATATATGTTCTTAATATATTATATATCAATATGTATTATATGTTATATACGTATCCAATATTATGTTCATTTTCCTTTAGATTTTAAGAGGAATTGACATGGAACCATCCGTGGCCCCTAACAGTACTGTGGGCGCTCGGCTCTGTGCCCTGTGCAGGGACAGGCTGGCCCTGCTGTGTGACCCTGAAGGCTCACTGGCAGTGAGCAGGGTGTGAGCAAGATGGTGGCCGGCTTGTCTCCTGGGCGCAGCTCCCTCCCCTGGGACTCAGGACGATGGCAAGGGCTGTGGTGCACCCCATCTCTAGGGACGGCCAGTGGGCAGAGGAGAGACGTTGGTCAGCTGCAAAGGAGGGAAGGGCACAGGCGAGCCTCCTCCAGGAAGCCACCCCTGATTGCAGCGCTGGTCTGGGGATCCTCGGGGCTCCCCAGCCCCTGGTCAGCCCTACCATGGTGCTGACCACAGCTGCTGCCTGTGTGCCTGGCTGCTCCCCTCCTGGCCTTGACCTTCACAGGGCAGAGCCCAGCTCCAATTGCAGTGTAGGTGACAGGGAAAGGTTGACTCCTTGGGATGTTCATGGTCTGACACGGACACAGGCTGCAGTGGCCAGAGGGAAAGGAGCCAAGAAGCAGCGGGGAACAAGGGGTGAGTGGGCGTGAGAACGGCTCAGGAAGGGCAGAGGGGGCTGCCCTGGGACTCTGAGGCCCAGCAGTGGCAGTGCAGAGGAGCAGGAATGATGTTCAGGGGACAGAGGTGTCCAGACTTGCTGCTGACTGACTAGGGGGTGAAGAGTGGAGGTGGAGGGTGCCCATTCCTTACCCACCCTGGCCCTGGAGGACGGCAGGGGAGGGGACGATGGGGTGCTCCAGTGCGAAGGCCCCTCCTGTGTCTCAGCTGCAAACTCCTACACAGCTGTCAGGCCTCGGCTCAGATGGCCCAGCTTTCGGAAGCCTTCCCTGCCCTGGGGGGCCCCCACAGCGCGGGCCCACAGTGTAGCAGCAGCTCCGAGGGCAAAGCAGGCTGGGGTCTGAACTGTTGGCAGCGCAGGGCAGGCGGGCATGGGTGTCACATGGGGGGTTCTAGTCTGCCTGGGCGGGCTAGTGGGGCTGGGGTGCCTGCAGAATGAGGCAGAAGGCCAGGATGGCTCAGGATGGGAGCTGGGGCCAAGATGGTGGCTTGGGGGTGGGCATCACGGTGGGAGGGGCTTGGGCAATGGGAGGGACGCAGATGGGTGCGTGGATGGGGTGCCTGGGCTGGGTGTGGCCCCAGTGATGCCAACACCTCACCCCGAGGGGAGCTCCTAAGCACTGGATCAGACACAACAGGCGTCTCCTGCACAGCCAGGCTGAGATCATGGGGCTGGCCTCCAGCAGCCACTGCACGAGGGCCAGAGGCCTCGGGGAGAGACATGGGTGAACATCTGGGATGGTGTTCGGCCTGAGGAGGAGCACCCAAATTAAGGGAGGCCCCAGTCACCATCCTGAGGGAGCTGGCACCAAAGGACAGGAACTTCCAGGCTCTGGTCAAGCACCAGGTGCTGAGGTGGCCATGGGTGCCATGCCCAGACTGCTCTGAGCTGCTGACCAGAGTCCACAGGGGCTGCCCTGGGAGCCCTCTCCACTGGGGTGGGGGCCTCCAGGCTGATGCCTCCAGGGCCTGGGTCCCACCTGGGTCAAAGGAGGTGTGAGCAGGGTGGAGCACGAGCTGGGGTCCAGAGTCCTGAGCCCAGGGTCCAAGACTGAACTCATCAGGAAGACCCCTAAGGTGCTGGGATGGGCAGGCCAGGGGCATCCGACAGGCAAACCCGATGGCCTTGGACAGCTCCCCAGCGGGTGACCCCCATGCCCCCCCAGGCAGATGCGCCCACATGTGACATTGATGAGTTAAGGTCAACTCGTCCACACCCTCCACCCCCCAGACCCTGGGCTTCTGGAATGAAAGGGGGCCGATTCAAATTCACGTCAGAACAGCTTTTATTGAACCGAGGCCCCACACCACGCCTCCCACCCAGTCTGCGGCCTGGGCTCCCCTGCACGTCGTCGCCCGAGCATGGGGCGGCCCTCCCGTGGGACGTGTCGCTGGGCTCCTCGGGGAAGGCAGTAGGTTGTATAGTTATCTTCTGAGGGGCAACATCACTGCCCTGAAACCACACAACCTACTACCTCACCCCGCCGGCGCCCGGGCCTCGAGGTGCGGGAGGGCCGCCCACCCCGCCGCCCCACGCCCAGCCCCGGCCCCGGCCGGTGGTCCTCGGCCACCAGAGCTGCAGGGACGGGCCGGCGCAGGGCAGGCGGGAAGTGCAGATGGTGCCTCCGTGGGGAGGGGCAGTGTGCCCACTGGCTGGCCTTGAGAAGCCCCCAACTCTCCAGGCCTGCTGTCCCACGTAGAGTGGGGCCCACCCGTCTACCCCAGGGGTGCTCGCTTCCTGCTGGGGAAAGGTGCCTCGACCCCTTCCCTCCCCAGACCGAGGGGCTGTTGCTGACCAGAGGCCCAACACTGAGCTGGAGAGCTGGGCACGAGCCAGGCGTCTGGGATGGACACGTGGACCGAGGCAGAGCCCAGGGATCTCTCTGGGGTGGAGGGCAAGGCTGATGCTTGCTGTCCTGCGGCCTTCGACAGTCCCAGCTGCTTCGGCCCCACGGCTCCTTCTCCTGTGCCCAGTGTTGGCCCCCAGGGATGCAGCTGAGGGTATAGTCTGGACTCCTGCAGGGCCTGATACAGGGGCTGTATGGGTCCCCCTACTCTGGGCAGTGAGTGGGGACAGAGGGTAGGTAGGGTCAGCCCTGAGCCCCATCTGCTCCAGACACTTCACACAGCATCTCCTTCAATCCCCAAGTGCCCCCATTTCACGATGAGGAAACTGAGGCCCAGAGACCTGTCTGAGGTCACACAGCAAGCAGAACCTAGGCCTGTCAGACTTCTTTCCACATGGCAGCCACTGTCCCCCACTCCTGCCCAGGCTGCCCCCCACCTGCCCACTGCACCCCTCCCCAGCCAGGGTCCCGGCCACTCTGTCCACCGCAGATATTACAGCCACTTCAGGAAAGACAGTAGATTGTATAGTTATCCCATAGCAGGGCAGAGCCCCAAACTATACAACCTACTACCTCACCCCAAAGGGCGGTCAGTCTGGGCGCCGAGCAGGCTTCGTGGCTTCCGGAGGCAGCTCCTGGAGGGAGGGAGGGGAGCTGAGGGGCCGGGTTTGGGCTGCGGATCCCGGCAGGCAGGTGTGCGGCAGGGGTCCTGGGAACACTGGACTCCGGGAGTGGCCTCTCAGCTGGCGTCACTGGGAACAGGAGGCCCACAGATCACCACCGACCAGAGAGAGAGAAAGGAAGAAAGGGAGGGAGGGAGGGAGGGAAAGAGGGAAGGAGGGAAAAGCTCCAGGTGGCCTTTTGGGAAACTGTCACAGGCACCTGCATCAGCCCCACTCGGGCAGGAGTGGCCATAATGTCCCCAAGCGACTCCTGCATTGGAGACACTGGGAGAAAGGTTGTCATTTGTTGAAGGCCAACAGGTGTCAGAGGGGCTGCAAGTGTCCCCCGCCTGTGACCCTCCCTCCCTCCCACAGGAAGCTCCAAGACTCCAGTGGAGCAGCGGCCTCGGGGACAGGAGGGGCTCTCTCTGTGGGCTGCAGTTCTGGGCCTGCTGTCCAGGGTGGTCTGAGCTGCCACACTGCGGGAGGCCACAGGACACTGTTCTTTCCTTCTGCGAGGGAACCCGGCTCCCCAGGGGAGGACGGCCAGGGCGGGACTACAGACCCTCACAGGACACGCAGGGCCCAGTGCCTGTTCCTAGGTGGGGTCGCACCTCCTGAGGGCCAGCAGGGGTTCCATGCTCAGTGCCAGAGCTCTGGGCTCACGGGCCTCCCCTGAACACAGGTGACAGAACAGGTGACAGGCTCACTGAGCCCTGCTTATCCCGGGGCTTGGCATGGAGTCAGTCTCAATAAACACTAACTGCAGCCACCACCACAGCCACCACCTTCCTGGGGGACCCTGAAAAGCTGGTGAGGCAAATACTACTAACCCATCCTACAGGTGAGGAGACCGAGGCCCAGAGAGGTCACACAACCTTCTTGAGGTCACGCCGTGGACAGGTGGCACCGAGGCGGTTGGAACATTCTGCTTCCTGCCTAGTAAGAGGGCACCAGAGCTCTGCGCTCTGCGCTGCCGATGTGGACTCGGAACGTCTACCCCAGGCCTCCTTCCACTGCCCTTCCTGAGCAGGGCCCCCTCCCGCAGGCACCGGGCCGGGCAGTGCCATGCAGTCGCCACAGCCCTGGTGAGGCCAGGATCACTGATCCCATCTCATAGTGAGGAAACTGAGGCTCAGAGGGGCTGTCTCTGGCCCCAGGAGGCTTTGCTCTCAGCAGAGGGTGAGGGGAGGGGCTGCGTGCTCTCTCCGGCTCCTGCAGGCTTGGCCTGGCCCACTGCTGCAGAGGGCGGACCCTGTGCCCAGTCCCAATAAGCAGGGCAGCTACTGGTCCCTGGATGAGCTCTGGGCCGCAGGCACTGTACCCTCCTCCTTCCCGAGGGGCACAGGGCAAGTCCCAAGTCCCTCAGCCAGCAGGGAGAGCTCAGGACTCACCCCAGGCCCTGTCCACCCAGAGCTGGGAGGCTGCAGTGCAGTCACCTGGGAGTGGGGCCACAGGGACACTGCAGCACAGCCCTCCCCTGTCCAGAAACTGCCGATGGTCACAGGCGCCCCATGTCCTCTCAAGGCCCCAGAAGGAAACCTGCACGAGAGGGTCTGGCGTCCCCTTCCCCTTCCTCAATTCGGGACCCCTTGACTGTTGGACAGGACCAAGGTATCCCCACTGACAGATCACACAGAACCAGCCAGGGTGGGTGGCAGTTGAGGAGACAGTGGCTAAGGGTCTCCTTTGACCCTCCCAGCAATGGTGAGTGGTCGGGGGGAAGAAGATCAAGGTACGTCCTGGCACTGGCCAGCCACCCTGTGGGTGACAGGCCATCGTTAACCTGATCACCAGGGAGGAACCTGTCTCCCGGTCCAGAGCTGCACCCTGAAGCCTCAGAGCGACTCAAGATCATCTGCTCCATCTGAGTCCCCGCCTGTGCCTGAGGAAGGCTGGGGCCGAGTACGCCCTGAGCACACACCATGGGCTCCTGGCCTAGTCCCCAGACCCCAACGCCCTCGGGCTGGAATGACCACCTGGCTGGCCTGGCCCCAGCAGGCTGAGGGTGGAGTGAGGCAGGACAGCTGGCAGGTGGGGTGGCTGTGCAGACCTGCCGGCCACCTCACTGCGCAGCTCTGGGCGCATCTCATGCAGGTCAGCTGGGGGAGTTTGCTGGAAGAGTAGGAGGAGAATGAGAGATGTGGCTTTGGGGAGGGCACAGCTTGGGCAAAGGTGTGGCAGTGGGACCATTAGGCTCCCATCTAAGGACCCCTGGACTTGAGGGTGGCACCTGGAGATGGATGGGAAGGACACAGCTCTGACCACGCCCTCCCTATTTTAAGACCTCCCATGGCTTCCTACTTCCCATAGCAAGGACGGCAGGAGGGGTGTGCAGAGGTGGCACAGCTGTCACCTGTGCCATGCTGTGATGGTCATCAGGAGTGGGCATGCACCACACCAAGCTGGGGGTGGGATATGTGCTGGCCTGACTCCTGCCGAATGACCGAGGGTGAGGCCTGGGCTCAGGCTGCGCAGAGCAGGTCAGGGGCCCTGCTGGTGGGGCCCACCCCGACACCCACCATGAGGAAGGCTGGCTGTGAACAGGAGCTCCCACCTCAGCACTGCTTCTTGACCTGTTTTTAAAAACAAAAGCAACGAGGGTCAGCTTTGGAAGAGATGTGGCCTCACCCTGCCACCTGCACAGAGCCACATGCTTGCACGGCACATCCTACACAGGGGCTCAGATGGAACGGCCTCTGTGGTCAGCCCTGGCTGGACAACCCCGGCTCAGAAATGACTGAGACCCAGGCTGGGCAAGTGAGGCCTGGGATCCTCCCGTGAGCAGAAAGCCTGGGGAAGGAGCTCACGGGACCTGCTTGTGGCTGCGGCCTCAGCGAGGGCTTGCTCGCTGAGCCGCAGTCCCACCTTGCTCCAGCCCATCCTGGCCAAAGTGCCCTCGCAGGAGAGGTACGAGGCTGGGAAGGCCAGAGTAGAGGGGCCCACGGCCAGCCCACTGAGCAGCAGGGGGCCCCTGGGGCTGCACCTACTCGTATTCTGCTGAGCCCTGCAACCTTGAGCCAGGGGCAGCCCCTTGGAGCCTCAGTGTCCCTGCCCACTAATGGGGACAGGAAGACTGGGCTGTTGAGGGTCTGCTGAGAACATGGGGGGCATACCCTGCCCCACTCCTCCCTGAGTGCCAGCCCCACCCATGCTCCCAGATGGCCGGGCGTCCATCACCATGCTGACACCCTCTCTATGCGCCTTTGCTCCCTCCTGCCACATCTGTCTCCAGCCTCCCCCCAATCTCCTTGGCCCTCCCCACCTTCTGGCCTTTGCCCTGACCTGTCCCTCTGCTGGGACAACCACCCCTTGTTTTCCTGCTCCCAGGATGCGTGCACCTCTCTGACTCATAGCCCCAAGGCAAGTCCCATTCTGTCCCCACAGCTCAGGGACTCACATCTGGAGCACAGACCAGCAGGCAGGCAGCAAGGCCCACAAGGCAGGTGCCCGCTCTGGGGCTGCTGGGGGGTGGGGGGGAGGTCCACTGTGCTGCAGGCAACCAGGCCACAGACACTGTGGCCCCTGAGGGCTCCCAACTCTGGCTCTGCCTCTGAGAGAGCTCATGCAGAATCTGGCACTCTTCAGCCAACAACCCAGGTTCTTTTGTGACAGAACAGGATTGATGGTTCTGGGTCTGTGGTCCATTCGTGGAGCCATTGTGAGCTAGTGTGTTGGCGGGGGAGATTGGCCAGACCCACCTGCCACAGTCCTGGGTGTGACCATGAGCCTCAGGCTGGGGGACCGCAGAGACTTCCCCTTTCTCAGGGGGGATGACCAATGGGACCCTTCCTAGGGAGCCTGGCAGAGGGCCTATGGCAGGGGCAGGCTGCGCAGCGTGAATGGCGCTCCCTGGCTGAGCTGCTGGGGAGTGAGCAGTCGGCAGACGCCCTGCCATCTGCCATCTGCCATCTCCAGGCCCTGCCCAACCCTGCTATGTCTGCCTGTGGGCAGGGTGCCGGGCAGACCGGGTGGGGGAGGGGCCAGGCCAGCCAGGACAGGTGTGTGTGGGAGACCTTGGTGGGCAGGTGGCCCTTTCAGGGCCAGGCGGATGTCTGGAGTGAGGAAGGCAGACAGACGGTGTCACCCCGAAGTCACCTCGGGCTTGGCTCGGGGCCACTGGGAACCGGACCCCCCCACAACTCCTCCCCCCCACCACCCTGATTAGGTTTCTCCCTATAAAGCAGCCAGTGTTTCTGCTCAGCAAGCCGTGCCAACAACGGAGTCTGAGAAAAAGATGGGGGGTGGCATCCAGGGGGCTCGGGTGGGAGGTGGGGCTCCCTGCAAACATGGCCCATAAAGTTGAGATGAGTGCCCTGCACAGTCTGTGGCTCTGACTTGGGCAGGGCAGGGCAGGGCGTGCTAGGAGTGGGCAGCACCCAGTGTATGCCAGGTGAGCCAGGGAAGGGCAAGGCGATGAGACATTTTAAGGGGACCCAAAACTCAGTCATCAAGACAAGAAATACCTTAATGCAAAATTTAGAAAAATACATGCGTAAAGGTCCACGATATAAAAATATCAAACTTAAGATAGGACAGATCAGTGTTATGGACCTTTCCTTCAGCCTTGGCTGCGATGTGGCCAGGCTGCCCTGCTGGGCGTGTGCAGATGCCCGGCAGCCTCATCACGCCCAGGAGCATGCCACAGGGATGAGGCGGCCAACCAGGACTTGAATCTGGACTTCTCGGACCAAGGCTCTTTCCACAGCCCTGCACACCTCGTGCAGGTGGGGAAGGGGTGTCTCTGGACCAGAGCTCCTGCCCCAGACTCGTGGGCCAGACCCCGGGCTGCCTTCCTTTCAGGGCTGTTTGAGGTCCCAAGGTCCCCTCACCGGCTCTCGTTAGCAACCTCCTTGTCTAGCTCCTGAGACAGATATCTGTGGCTACGGGCCAGGGTCTTCCCCCGTTCGGATTCTGTACTCCCATGGCCTCTAAGGTCTTGGGGGGATGGGGGCCAGGCTTAGGGAATGTCCGTGTCCCAGGGTGGGGGTCAGGCCTGTTGTGCTGTGGCCACATGCCTAGAACAGGGCATGTACACAGCAGGTGTCGAGCATTGTTGCTGAGAGGTGTGTGGGTTTGGAAGCCCACAAGAGAAATGGAGGAACCTGAGAAGCTGGGGCCTGGTGCTGGCTGGGGTGCAAGCAGCCCAGGTCGGTGGAATCTGGCCCCTGCTCTGCAGACACTCCTACCTCCATGGGGGCCACAGGCTGAGGACAGCAGTTGGCTCTGGGGCCTCTGGGCCACAGTTCTGACCCCTGCTCTGTCTCTAACCAGCCATTGGCCTGGAAAAGCCAGCCCCTCGGGCCTCAGCTGCCTCCTCTGTAAAGTGGGCGGGATGCTCCCAGGGCAGTCCTGAGGACGTCCCGAGGTAGGCGTCACCATGGAGGCTGTCCTCTAACACTCCAGGGTTAAGTGCATGGATTTCCTCGAAGCCCAAAGGCCAAAAACAAGAATGCACAGCCCCTCTCTGCTCCAGTGGGGATCTCCACAGTTTTAACCTCAAAGGTGTGTACTTATCTGAAAAAATTCTCCTTTCATGCTGCAGTCTGGGTCTCAAGGCAGGTGGGCAGGAAGAGTGTGTGACCAGATGCAGCCACACCACTATAAAAGCCCCAGCCTGAACCCCACCCTGCAGCAGCTGCACCCGGGTCCTGTCCTTCTGCTAGAGACTTTTCCTGCCGAAAGCCTGGAGCTCCTGGTGCCCCCAGAAGGCTCCAGGCCTGGCCTGGCCTGTGGGACAGTGCTGGTCTGGAGCAGGTTGGCAGGTGAACAGCATTCCACCTTCCTGCCCTCAGCTGGTTTCCCCCCGAGGGAGGGCAGGGCCTGCACAAACTTCACGTGGTGGTGACGGAATGTTCTGTCAGGGAACCACAAGAAGAGGAGCCTGGGAAGGGCCTGGGGTGGCAGCCAGCAACCCTCCCAGGCCGCCAGGGCTTGGCTGGCAGCCCCGCAGGTGTCTGGAGAAGGGCCCCTGCTCTCTGCTTCTGGTCTCCTTCTACAATGAGGACCTGACTCACAGCCACGCAGAGGTCATGGGCCAAGGTGGGGTTTGACCCAGGTCCACCTGGACCACCCCATGCTGCCCAGAGAAGTGGTGCCAATCCCTTCAAAATGCATATACTTCTATCAAATTCCATTCCCTACTTCACATGGAAATTTCTCCAAACTCATTTCAGGTCAGTGCCCTGTACAGGACTTCATCTCAGGACTGCAGAAAGGCCGAGGCTCGCACCCTCGCGAGGCCAGTGGAGCACACTGTCCTATGCTCAGTGCCCAGAGCTAGCTCCGGGGACAATGGCGTCTCCTCAACACGCCAGCCTCCCCCGCGGCTGCTGGGACTTCCTGGACAATGTCTGGCAGGATCACGTCCCCTCTGGAATGTACCACTTCTGACCAGCTGGCACTGGGAAGTCAGATGGGCAAGCTGTTCACACTGGGCATGGGACAAGAGCAGGGGGCTCGAGAGGAGGCCCAGGGGGCTCCTGCTGAGGAGAGGACGCTCTTCGGGCAGCTGGGCTGCGGGAAACATGAGGGCCCTGGAGGCGCTGGGCAGGGAGAGAGCAGCTCCCTTGGAACCTCGCTGACCCGGGCCCCAGGGGAAGCCCGGCTGGAGGGCAGCCCTACTCTTGGCTCAGAGCTGGCTCCTCCAGGAAGCCTCCTGCCCTGCTTCCTGAGTACAGGCGGTGCTGTATCTAGGCCAGAGCCCAACTGGCCACCGTGAGGCCTGGTGTCCAGCAGTGTGCCAGGCCAGGACGTCAGCAGCAAGCGGAGGTGAGACGTGCCGCTTCCTTCCCCAGCAGGGCCTGAGCCTGCCCTGCCGTCAGCGCGTCCAGGGAGCCCAGTCCCACACGGGCAGTTGTCATTTCTAGAACTGTCCCCAGCAGCCACTGCAAACTCCGTCCTCAAGCACGGCTTTAATTATGGCTTTTCTGGGCTCTGGTGTGTAGCACCTCCGTCTGCGTGGTGGGGAAGTCTCAGGGGTAGGGGTGTGGGTGCCAGGCTGGGTGAGTGAGGGGCCAGGCCTCCCAGACCACCCTGCCAAGCTGCTGGCTGGTGCCAATCCCGGGGCAGCCATGGCCAAGGCCAGGCTGGGGCGGGGGATGGTGCTGGGCTCCGTCCAGGCCGCCCGGGGCAGGCAGGTGGGCAGTGATCTCCCTCCCTCCCCTTCCCCAAAGCCGCTGCAGTTACAAGATGGCGGAGGCTGTGGCGGCCATTTCGCGGAGCCCTGGGAAGACAAAGGCAGCCGAAGCCAGAGGGCGGGGGCGGCCCGGGGCGCGGGGCAGGGAGGAGCAGGAGGAGGGACGTCCGCTCTGGAAACACGGCGCCCGCCCTGCGCTGAGGCCTGGGTGGGCCTGGCCAGAGAGGGAGGGACAGGCAGGCCTTTTCCAGAACCTTCCTCCTGCCCAAGCTCCCAGTTGTCTGGGGCTTCCAGAGGCTTCATAGTCCCCTTCAAGGGGCTCTGAGTGGTCCTGGGGAACCGGGTGCTGCCCAGGAACACCGATGCTCTCCCACCTCACAGTGGAGGTGGCCCAGCATGAGGCACTGACTGCTGGGGAGAGGCAGCTGGGGCCTCCTAAGCCTGGGCTCCTTTTGGACTAAGCCCCAGACCCCTGGAGGGCGGGTCCTCAATTGGCTGAAGTCAGGGAAGCGTCCAGAGAGGCACCCGAGGGGCTGGCTGGTACTCCAGGTACCAGCAACTCCTTCCTGTCCAATGTCAACAGGCATGGACAGCCATCAGGACCGGCCATGCCAGAAGGCCATGCAGGTGCCTGTCATGGGGATGCCAGGAGGACCCCTCTAGGGACGCATGGCTGCACCCCATTCCAATCTCCCATGGCTCCAGCCCCACTGCCTGGCACTTGAGGCCCTGCCAACGTGATGGGACCCACCCTTCCTTTCCTGGAGCCCTGCCCTAGCCACGTTCAGCACAGGCCACTCCCAAGCAAGCCCCACACCTCAAGGACCCTGTCCCACTCATCTGCCGGGTGACCGTCCAACTCCCCACTTGTACCCGCCTCTCTGGCCTACTCTGGACAAGAGGCCCAGGCCCACTATTCCCAACAAACCCTCTGCAGAGCAAAGCCTGGTAGGTGGCGGTTGCTCAAAGAACGCCCACAGACCCAGCAGACACCCTGGGGTGTTGCAGGGACGTCTTCCTGGCCCTGCCCTGGTTTCCACGAGTCTTTACCAAATCTTATTCAGAACCTCAAATGTAAAGCAGACACAAACTGGACCACTCTAGGGTCCCAGCCCCTCATAGCTTATGTAGAGCAAACCCGTGGTCAAGAGCAACCTCACTTTACAGACAGGTAGACTGAGGCCCAGTGGGATACAGCCAGCAGCGGGACCCTCGCAGGGCAGCTGGGTCAAGGGAGAAGCTACTCACATACCTGAGGACTCTGCCCAGGACTCTGACGGAGACTGACCAATCTGGAGCCACAGGCAGGGCCCGTGTCAAAAAACCAGAGGGTGGAATTAGGAGGGAAGCCCACATTATTTTTACAAGGTGGGGGTTGCCATGGTGACAGGTGCCACCGTCTCTCCGTAACTTGCATAAACACAGTTGCCCTGACAACACCCCAGGTGTGAACAGAATAACCGGCCTCCCTTGCTCTCCAGGTCTCCCAGGCTTGGCTCCTCAGTGGGGAGCAGGCAGGCCTCATAGCCATAGGGTCCTGGATTTGAATCCCCACCTGTTAAATATTGCTGCAAACACACAAACCCTTCCTGGGCACACACTCCCCAGATGTTTGCAACTGCAACGTGCCAGGCACCAACACGAGCCCCTCACACCTGGCAGCTCACTCGGTCTTCATGACAACCTGACCCTCAGGTGCAGGAATAGAGCACAGAGAGGCTAAGTTACTTCCCCACAGCCACGCAGTCAGCACAGGGGTTATCATCCTCCCTGGCGTTTTAGGGATGAGGGAATGGAGACCCAGAGTCGTCGTTTACCTGCCTGAGGTTACGCAGCTTCTGCGGAGGGGCAGACCCTCCTGTACTGGAGCCCCACATTAAGGAGGTCCAGTTTCTTTGTCCAGGTCACGGCCGAGGGCCTTCTGGCTCCCAGTTCTCAAGGCCAGCCTGGCTGGGTGGGCGAGGTATTCTTGGAGAAGGGCACCTGTGACCCCTGCCTGCTGGGGTGGAGCCGGGAGCCTGCTCCTTCCCGTCCAGACCTGAACACAGCTGAACACAGCTCACTAACACCTGGGGAACAAGGGCCCAACCTGGGAAACCCCTGAGGCCAAGCGTCCAGCCGAGCTGAGCCCAGGGAAGGACAGGGACCTGGGGCTGAAGAGGCAGCAGCCCAAGGCACCTCCAGCGGCATGGGGTCTGGAGGCCTAGCCCACCTCTGGCCCATACCAGCGAGGGCCTGGGCTGCAGGCACCATGCCCCTGGCACAGCCAGGCTGTGGAAGGGCTGGCTCAGCCCCACAGCTTGGCACGACCACATCCACAGAACCCAGAGGGCTTCTACTGCTGCGCAGGTAGCTTTAGTAGATTGCTTTGCCAATCGCCAGCCTGGTGGCCTGAAGCAGGCCCCCTGGGTCCTAGCAGGGTGGTCGTGAAGAGGGACGCCTATGTGGGAAGGGTGTCCGGCTTAGGGCCTGGCCCACGAGAGGCGCCTGACAGGCGTGAGCTGAATGGAAAGTCGCTCCATCCAGGTGCGGGTGCAGGGGGGACCATCCTCACTCTGTCCCCAAGTGTCTGCATGTCACATCCCTTCTCAGGTCGAGGGTCAACCTCACGCCTGCTAAGGTTTCTCCAGCCAGTGAGTGCTGCCCAGAGCTGGCAGGTGAGTGCTGAGTGAAGGCCACCACGCGGCATCTTGTCACTGTCTTCACTAGGACTAAAGGATCAAGGCCACGTGTGTCCAAGGCCTTCATTTTTTCTGTCTGGGTAAATAAAGGGCATCTGCGCATTTGGTATGAGAACAAGTCCCCACCCCTCCTCGGCCACTCATGCCCCCCCACCATCGGGGAAAGGTCAGGCACCACGTCTGCCATGCGGGGTCAGGTCATGGCAGCTCCCTGGGGCTATCTCCAGGCTGTGGCACCAGACACAGGTGGTCTCGGGCCCAATGCCCCCTTCCCAAGCCTCAGCTCCCTGTGAACCCACGTCTGTGCCACCCCTGAAGAGCGGTGGCCTCTAGCAGCGGGAGCCCAGGGCGCTGAGGAGAATGGGGACAAGTCCCTTCAGCCGTGTCCCGTGGCCGCCAGCCGCAGTTGGGGCTGTGGTGCCCGCTGTCTGCTGGAGCATGGGTGAGGCCGCCAGGCTTCCCCACGGCGTGGCAGGACACTGCCCCCGGAGCATGAGGACTGAACAGTGGGTGAAGGGCGGGGGAAAGCCCAGGACGGGCCCAGTCTGGGCCGACCACAAGGAAAGCGACTTCCAGTGAAAGAACAAACCCTGCCGGACAAGGCACTGACCCCCTACACCCATGATGGCTGCCCCAGCTCAAGCTGGTGTCCCAGGCCCTCCACTGCCCCCAGTAGCACTTGGGGGCCACAGGCGGGGGTGGCACTGGGCTAGTCCCAGCTCCTGAGCCTCTGTCTCTGGAAGAACAGAAAGGGGGTGATGAGACTGCCTTGGGGGGGTCCTGAGGCTCATGGAGGGTGTGTGACCACTGTGGTGATTACTTAGGCACTCGACAAGCACCAAGTAAGCACCTACTATGTGCACCCAGCCTCATCTTCCATCTGCCGTGGAGATTGAGAGTGCTGGGTCCCAGCCTTGGGACTGTCCACTCCCCGGGCCCTTCCTGCAGATCCCGGGCTCAGCTGCTGCACACAGCACCCACTGCTGGGCCCCAGAGCTCCTCTGGGACCCTGGTCTATGCTCCTGGGACACGCCCTCATGCCTTCTGCACACATGTCAGGGCAAGCGGTCAGAATACAGGAGCACATCCCATGCCAAAGCCCTGGGAGGGATGCACCTCCTGAGTGCTGGTTTCATCTGGACCCTGGAAGCCGCCACTGCTGCCCGTGGGACATGGGGGAGATTATGTCAGTGGTCATCTACTGGGTGTGCCGGGGCTGCGGGTAGGCAAGCCTGGCTTATGGTGAGTGCCCAGGAAGGCACCGACTCTGAGGAACACATCACCTTGGGCGAGACCCCCCAGGCTCCCTCGGGCGTCGATGCCGGCTGCACCGTCAGGCCGGTGTTTCCCGCAGACAGACAGCCCTGCAGTTTCTGGGGTCGCTCTGCTGTGGCTCCTTCTCCACATCCTGCCTCGCGTTCTCCCTCTTCCCGTTACCCCCACCCCTCCCTCTTCTGTCCCATCCCATCCTCCTCGAGTCCCTGGGGCCTCCTTCCTTTCCCTACCTGTGTCCGCCCCACCCAGCCGCAGACACAAATGCCCTGGGGCAGCGTCTGCAGGGTCTGGTGGGTGAGCCCCACCTGTAAGCATGCTGGGCCCAGATATACGCAGCAGCCATGGGGTGGACCTGCCTTGGGCCATGGCAACGGCGGGGTGGGGAGGATGCCAGTCCTGCCCCAATCCACATGGCCACACTGATTCCCCAGGCGGCCAGAGTCATCTGAGAGCACCCGACAGTCTGCACTGTGGGCTGGCTGGCCAGTCAGAGGAGGGGTGGGCACGGGCAGGGGCAGAAGCTGGCCGCAGCTAATGAGCAGATTCCAAGCATGACAGGCAGCCATGATAGACGGTGGTGGGCAGGGGACCTTCTCACCTGCTGAGCCTTAAGGGTCTCCACAGACTCTGCAAAGTGCCCTGCGGTCACTGGTCCCCCCGGCTGTCCTTGGTCTCTCGTTACAGACCCCTTGGGATGGCTGGCTTCTTACAAACAGAAGATTCACTCAATTTATTGTGCAGGAGGGACCCAGAAAGATGGTCCCCGTCCAACTTCCTGGGGTGATTTCTGGGTAAGCCCCTAACTTCCCAGAGACCCTGCTCCCTGCAGAAGGCAGCTGGTGGGAGGTGGGAGCTGAGGTCAGGAGCAGACTCAGCTGAGCTTGTGCAAATGTGCGAGAACTTGCCAGCTCCTGGGCCCTCCGGAGGCCCATACGGGCACATGTGTGCACATGTGCGTATGACACGCATGTGCGTGTTGCATGTGTGCGCGTATCTGGCACGCCTGGCTGAGAGTGGTAGCCAAGAGAAAGGGAGTGGGTCATCACGATGTTCATCAACATTCAAAACGCTGCACTGACCTGAGGGTGGACAGTCTCCTGAACTTCAGGCGTCACCTGGGGAAGTGGCTGAGGAGAGGGGTAGAGACCTGGAAGGAAAGAGGGATGTTGGTTAAGTCTTGGGCTGGAGCACGCAGTAGTGTGGATGCATGTCCCTTGTTTGTACCATCAGCTCTGGCCACCTGCCCTAAGACCCCAGTGAGGCCTGGGGCAAAGCTCAGGAGTCCCCGGGAAGCTTGAGTGTGGGAGCCTCGCAGGTCAGTTGGATGGCTAGGAGGAGGGGACCTGGGGGCTGGGGTGCCAAGTGTTTGGCACAGCTGTGGGCGGTAGTCACAGAGCTAGCTCAGGAGGATCTCCATAGCATGACTCAGCCTTCCCCGCCCTCCCCCGGGGGTGCTGTCTCTCTCTGTCTGATTCTATCTGCTTCCAGGAGGTGCCATCATGGGCGTAGGGCAGACAAGCGGAGATGGGTGGGAGGTGCAGTGCACAGCAGGCCAGGGGTCCTTTGCTCGACTCCCTCACTCCTGGTCCTGGGCTGGGGCCCTTCCCACCTGCTGGGGGCCAGGCTGAGCACCTCAGGGACTCTGGGCAGGGTGGGCCTGGCTACAAGGTGGGGCCTGTGACGGTGGGGCTGATGCTGGAGTTTCCTGAAAGATCAGTCCCTGGCCCTTTCTCGGCCAGGCCGCCCAACTCTGGGGCTGCTTCTGACCAGAGTGAACCCTTCCCCACCCAGGTCTGGGCAAAGATGGGGCTACCTGGGCCGTGAGTCCTGGAGGGTCTTCCAAAACCATGATGGGCTCCCACTTTCTGGGGTGGGGCTCTGGGATGTGATGTTCTATAAGACACAAGGACACCAAGGGATCAGCTGGACAGGTCTGGCGGCTTAGGTCCCCAAGATTGAGGAGGGAGTCAGTGCAGCCCCTCTCTCTGCCTCAGTGACCCCTCACAACCACCTGCAGACGGGCCGCCTATGCCCACAGGTTAGGACTTCACCTGGAGGCCACAGACTGCAAAGGAAAGTCTCATCGAGCCTGCCTCCGCCCTTGCCCGGCGTGCACCCTCAGACCCCAAGCACTGGCCCCCGTGGCAGCCTGAGCAGGACCTGCACATCCTCCAGTGCCTGCAGAGGAAGGGGCAGGCGGGGCTGGGGCACCTGCCCTGGCAGAGCACAGCCACTCTGTTGTGGTCCTCGCTCCAGCCCTGCCTTGGGTGGCAGCCACTGTTCCCTGGGGCTGAGACATTCTCCTACCATCAAATGCCCAATTGCCACCCACCCTTCAGGTCACCTCGCCCAGGGAGACCCCTGGGTCAGGGATCTCTCTAGCTGTGGCAGTAGGCTTTGAAATCAGCTCACAGATACCTGGACTGTCTCACCCCAGGCCTGGGAGCTCCGGGACAGGGACCATCTCTTACACAGCTGTGTGTCCCTGGGCCTTGCTCGGTGCCTGGCACCCAGGAGGCAGCCAGGATGACAAGAAGTGCCCGCACTCACCCACCACACTCCTGGAACGATGCCCAATAGCTGGGACTTACAAGGTACAAATAGGACTATGGGTCTTTTCCAAGTGGTGACTCAAGTGGCTGCCATGAGCCACTGAGGGGGACATCCCAGGACCAGCCATGTGAGAACACTAAGGCCCAGAAGCCTGCTCCGTCTCCTTTTCACCCTGCACACGCGGGCTCTGAGCCCCCAGAGCCTGCCGTTTCTCTCCCACTGACCCCTGAAACCCACCCAAGGCTCAGGCATCCCATGGACCCCGGGTTACAAGAATACTAGGCTCGCGGGTGGCCCAGTTTTCCCAGGAGCATGGCCTTTCCAGACCCTGTGGTGAGGGGGCACAGGGCAGGGAGCAGGTTGGGGCTGAGTCACCCCATTTTGGCTAACTGGTTCACGTCTCCCTCCTCATGTCTCCAGCCTCCTAGAGTTGGTTTCATAGGACCTGTGAGGTCTTAGAGGCTGGAGGGACCTCTGGCGGCTCCTGGGGCCCGAGATGAGCCTGCAGCTAGCCCCCACCCCATCCCTCTTCCCATCCCGCGGGGGCTGTGCCATGATCAACCATCTCTGAAAACAGAAGCAGGAGCCTGGGGGCGCCAACGCACCCTGTTGGTCCTTGGTGATGTCTGTGCCCAGAGACTGTGAGGGTTCCTGGAGAAGCTGAGGGGTGGTGGCATGGTCAGTCCAGGCCCAGCTGCCGCCGCCTCTTGGATAGAGTCTGCAGGCCTTTCTGGCCTTGAGCACACGGCTGTCCTGCTCTGCGGGATGGGGACCAGGCCCCAAGAAGGGGATGCACTGGGCCACACAGACCCTTGCCTGGATGGCTGGGCCTCTCCTACCTGCGGCATGGGCCCAGCAGTGCACTGATACCAACACCTAATTACCTGGGCTTGCCACCCACAAAGACGCCCCATGGCAGCCCTGTTAGGAAATCCCATGTGACCCACCCTTGCCTGCTGCCCTGGGCTGAGACTATTCCCAATGCCCTCACCTGGAACCAATGGGATGGCAGCTCTGGGACCTACCCTGGGAAAAGACCACAAACCAGGGCACCCTAAAACAGCGGGGCAGCTGACAGAGCATTGTTCTCCATTCTGGGGCTGGGACCCTGGCTGCCAAGGGCTGTGACAGGGGAACTCCTCTGACTTCAGAGCCGAATTTACAGACTGCCCTCCCCCCAGGACCTTCAATTGCTCCCGTATCTTTTCACCAACTCTCCCAATGACTGTGACGGAACAGCAAGGCCAAGCGACTGCCAGTGTCCTACGCAGGGGAGGCCCTGTCTGGTGCCTGGTCACCACCAGCTCCCCCAGTCTGCCCATCTTCACTCACCTGGCAACTTCCAATTTTAGTCACTGGGTTCTGGAGCTGGACAAACATGTCATTACCTGCCCTCAGAGTCTTAATCTCCTGAAAGTGCACTGAGCTCTCTTGGGACTGCCTGAGCCTCCCAAAGCCGTCCCCTCTCGGAGCCCCTGGCCCATGGTGTGGTCACTGGTATGATGGGGTGGCCCAGCAGAGCCACTAGGTTCCCATCTTGGCTGGACAAGCCCCTTCCCTTCTCTGGGCCTCAGTATCTTTGTCACATGGGGACAATGACCCCCCCCCTGGATTTACACACAAGATCAGAGATGACACATGCTCCTTGCCTGGGCATGGTGGGGCTCAGTGGACAGTAGCGCCTACAGCCAGCTCCCCGGGTGCTTTGAGTCCATGTGGGAAGTCACTCCAGGCTCCAGTGCCTGGAGAAGTTCCTATCCAGCCTCTTCTCATACCACTGGCCTGCACCAGCCTGGGCCTGCAGGGGAGGGGTCTCAGGAGAGGCTGCAAGGGGCTGGCTGGGAAACACAGAGGTTGCCCACAGAACCTGAACAGACACCACAGGGCACAGTGGTCTTCAGCATTAAACTGGGCCCTCTCAGAGGTCACATGTAGGAGAAACGTCCCCTCCACACGGATAAGTTGCTCAGAGCACCCTCTCAATTTATGTGCAGAAACACAGTGGACAGGTCCAAGCCCTGGCCTAGGGTGAAGCTGTGTCAGATGCCCAAGGCCCCACGGGAACCCAAAATGGGTTGGGAGAGGTCAGAAATGCGATGGCGAGGCTGCTGCGCCGCAACCTCCAGCCTCCCTGCCTTGGCACATGCACTCACCAGGGCCGCGTCCCATCTCAGCCACCACACTTGGGCCTAACGACTCCAGTAGGGACTTTGGGGAGCCAAGGGCTACCATGGAGGTTGGTGTGGTCAGGGCGAGAGGGGAGCTCAGATCCCCCAAAATGCAGCATCTAGCGGCAGAGCCGTGATCTCCAGGGGGAGCACAAGCTCTAGAAAGGCTGCGTGGAATCTTCCAGGCTGTGCAGCCTTCAGGAACCCGGCCTCTCCAAGCCAGCCCATTTCGCATCTTAGAAAGAGCGGCTGACACCTACCATATGAAGCTGATGTCCGAGGTGAGAGAGAAAGGGGACAGGCTTGCAGGCAGGACCAGCCGCTGTACACAGAGCAGGTTCTCACTCAAGGCAGCTGACAACCTGCCACACACCACCAAGTTGGTTCTGGAAAAGCCAGACACGTGGCCGTATGCACACCCACCCGCAGCTCTCTGCGAAGTCGGAGATTGTCACAAACGCTGTCAGTACCAATAACAGCCAAACAACGAAGCCCAATCTCCAGGGCATCCCCCTCTCCACATCTCACCGGCTCCTTTTAAATGGCCAAGATGCCCTGACGGATGGCACTGCCCCTACCCCGTGACCTCCTGCATATGCTGCAAATGTCTCTTTTTTGGGGGAGAGAGCTTGTAGGGATAATCTGGTCAGGTCAGTTTCACTCTGGCCAGATGATTAATTTTATAATGAAAACTTTTTTCCCCCCCATTACAAAAGGAATGGGCATTTGTTAAACACGATTTCGGAAAACTGAGAAAAAGAGAAAGCAGCAACACGCCCCCGCCATCCTCTGCCACGCCTGGCCCACAGCGCCATCATGTCAGGGGGGCTCCCGTGCAGAGGACACGCACTGCCTCCCTCTTCCCAGGAGGCACTTCGGGTGCACGTGCCGCTCAGAACAGCCCCCCAAGAGCCCACAAAGTCACATTATCACAACTACTCAACCCAAACAGCCAACCCTCGGATAATGGTTGGTTCCAAGAAGCTTTTCCCATCTGTAAGGGGCTCTAGGTGAACGTCTCTATCTCTAGGCATAAATCTTTCCCCCATCTACCAGGGGAGACCCCCAAAAGTGGGGCCCCATGAAGATGAACGATGGGAGGACAAGGGCAGAAGGGGCTGTGATGGGTCCCGCAGGAGAGACTGGGTGGGCTGAAGGCTGAGCTGGCAGGAACCAGCCCCTGCCAGGGGAGGGCGGGCAGGAGGGCCTGGCGGTTCTGAGGGCTTCCTGGAGGAAGGGCACCCTCATCAGCTGAAATGTGGAGGCAGGGCCATGCAGGAGATTTGTAAACTAAAAATATCTGACCTAAATTAACAATGTGCCACTACCTGCCAGTGACACATGATGGTATGACGGGTCCCCACCTTTCACACCAGTGAACTGAGAAGAAAAGGCCCCACGACCTTCCCTGGCCACCTCAAATAGTTTATATTCCTGAGTGAACCCCCTCAGAGAAGTAGCCGCGGTCTCCCTGCAGCCGGACACACGCAGCCGGCACCAACCCACAGCCACTGGCCGGTGTTCCCTCCACGAGCTGCTCGGGCCTGTCCAGCCGGCGCTATGAGGCTCTTTATAATGAGGTTTCACAGCCCCCAATCAGTCCTATGAGGGAATATATTTGGTGGGGGTGGAAAAATAAACTCACCTGCCAATACTGCAAACCTCGTGGCTTGTGCCATGGCACTGAGCGCAGGGCGGCGGGTCACGGTCTTCTCTTCTGTTCCGTTCACTCTTCAAACTTTCCCGGAGAGCCTGTCCCCAGCCAGGCTGGTGCTAGGTCCCAAGGCCCAGAGGCGATTACAGCCTGTCCTGCCCAAGGCGCTCAGTCTCCCAGGACAGACCCATGTGCGCACTGACCACCTCAGCTTGGGGCTGCAAGCACACAGTGTACTGGGTGGGGGGAGAGCAGGGGGGGCTTCCAGGAGGAGGTGATGCTGAGCCATAGTTTGGAGAGGTGGGGGATGGGACCAGGGAGGGAGACAGGGCTGGTTTTGGGGAATCTCAAGAGTCCCAGAAAGGGGAGACTGGACTTCAGCCAGCAGCAGGATGGGAACCCTGAAAGTGGGAGACAGGACCAGAGAGCAGAGGCCTGCTTGTGACAGCTGCCACCACCACTCTGGCTATGTCAAAGGCACCTCCCAAGGCCCCTGAACGTAGCTGTGGGCTGAGGGGACGGTCTGGGGTTTAGGATGGTGGCCAGTCTGGTTAACCTCCCAGACCTCGGCTTCCTTGTCTGTAGGCTGAGGCTGGTGATATGTTGGGGCTCTGTGAGGTCACCCTAGGTAGCAGATGTCAGAGCCCAACATAGAGGAGCTTGGCCCCCCTCACTGTACCTCCTGCCCATGGCCCGCCTGTACCCAGGAGACAAGGCTGAGCTTGGGTGCTGGGCAGTGCCTGCCATCCTCCCTGCCTTCCCCAACAGCAGGTCCTGTGGGCACAGGGGACTGAGCGGGAGGGGGTGGCGGAGACCAGCCGGAGGAGCTGGCTTGCCTTGCCATAAATCACCACGCCACACTTCGTAATTATGCGGGCACTTAAGCTCCTCTATCTTCTCTTCCCCCTTTCCCTGGGGAAATTTCCTTCCTTTCCTGCATTATCCCAGTTTCCCCATATGTCTAAATCAAGCCTCGGTCAGGGCTGCAGCATGCTGCTCTGCACAGACCCCTCGGCCTACTTTTATCGGAAGGGCAGGGTGGGGACATGGATGCAGCGGCCACAAGGACACGAACCTTCAAGCCAAAGTTTCGTGCCTGCCCGGGACAGGAAACTGAAAATGCCACCATGCCCGTCCTGGGAGCTATAGTAGGGATGTTCCCAGGACCCGTCAGTGGCCTCTCCTGCCACCAGAATCAGTCAGCAAACTCAGGTGGCCTCAGGCGGGAGGTGGGAAGGGACACAGCCCTGTGGCTGAGAAGAAGAAAACACCACATTGCAGGCTACCTGGGCACCTGCCGTGCTGGAGCCTTCTAACAGCGATTCCAGGTGGTCCATAGAAAGGTCAGCCCTTCCTGCTTCCCACCAGGAGTCTGCGGCTCTTTGGGATGTGCAGCCAGCTTCATTCATGCAGGGGATGCTGGGGTGGCACAGTTCTGAGGCTATCTCCTGCCATCTATCCAGCCCTGACCCCTCATCTCATCTCATCTTATTCTCCCACGAATCCTGGAAGTCAGGGTGACTGCCCCATTTTACAGATGAGGACAGAGGCCTGGAGAGGCAACGTAACCTGCCCAGACCAGCAGGCACATTGTTCCCTGCTGCCGAGAAGGCCGCATCCCAGGTTCTCCTTGTCTGAGAGCTGGAAAGTGTCCCCAGCACAGCACTGGCACCTGTGGGGCTCGGCAGAGGCTGCTCCCTGTGACATTTCACTACATGCAAGCAGGAGCCAAGAGCTCCCCTGGGAGGAGCAAAGCCAGCTGCCTGGCAGGTCAGGCACAAAGTCCCAAGGGTCAGTGCCGTCACCCACCTCTCCTGTGGAACTTCCCGGCTCTCGGGGGCTGGAGGTGGAAAGTGACATGCCACCAAGATGTGGGCTGGGCTGGGGCCACCCTGCTGCTGGCGGTAACAGTCTGCCCAGCTTTTCAAACTCCACCGTGTGGCGGACTTTCCCAGGCCTCCCCAGGCTCCCTGGGGATGAGTCGGCCAGGTTTTTTTTTTTTTAAAGCTGGATCTCATTTTCTGCCCACATCTTCTGACCTCTGGAAACCTCTCGGGTAGTTTTTCAGAGCCCTTCGGATTCCGCTGCAGCAGGATTCATGCCCGCACGCACTGTGTTTGCAGCCAGGTCACTGGGTGCCAACACATGCCAAGGGCAGCCCGCAGGCACAGCTGCCCAGGCCCCTGGCTGCCCATGTGTCCATGCCGTGTCCATGGCTGGCTCTTGGCCTCTCAAACAACTATCTCCAGTCAAATTCCATGACTCCTTCCCTTTAAAAAAAAAAGTCTCTGAAAACAAACAAAAATCCTGGTCCTGAGAATCCAGAAGAGCTGGCGTCACTGGGGCTCTCTTCTCTTAGTCTCTCTTTCTAGCAGTGTAAGGAACTCAAGAAACAGTTCAACCCCTCATTTTACAGCTGGGTAAACTGAGGCCCAGAGAGAAGAAGGGGCTTATTCCAGGCCCCCTGGTGACTGTATGGCCCAGCTATGATGAAAGCACGGGGCCTGTCTCAGATCTACGGCTCAGTGCAGGACACGGGGACCTCAGTGGCTGCTGGGCTTCACTGAGAAAGGACCGGGAAGTGGGGGGGAAGTGGGAGCTATAGTGCTGGGCAGGACCCTGGGCATGCAGACACGCAAGCCCACTGGACATGCCACCAGCAGATGTCAGCCAGGATAAGCAGGGCCTAGACTGTTGGGTTCCCTGGCACAACCCAGCTGGTGCTCAGTAAATGTGGAAAGAAACCCCTGGGGGAGCATTGAACCTCAGGGGCAGGGCTCAGGGAAAGCAGGCCGGCTCTAATGGAAACCAGTCAGCGGGCCAAATGCAGCAGGAGCCAGCCCCCCCAAACGCCCCCCCCGCCCTGTGGTTTCCATGGGGATGGAGCCCAGGAGGTGGAGCTCTGGCGTGGCTGCTGCAGCAGATGTGGCCTGTGCAGGGCTGGCGTGGGGCGGTGCCTGGCAGTGGGGCCCTGGGACGTGGCAGGCCTGAGGGCCGAACTCGGGGGCCCTGCAGCTGCAGCCCTGGTGGTCAGCTTTGGGAAAGAGCCTGGGGCTACGGGTCCACCACCTCCAGGAGGCTTCCCAGATCTGTGGATGCTCGAAGCTAACTTCCTGCTTCTCTTGCGGCTGGGCCTGGGCCCCACCAGTGTCTCTTCGACCTTGGTCTGGCCCTTGTCCAGGGTGCCTGTGCTTGCTGGCTGATGACATAAAGCTCGCCTCTCAGGGAGACCGCCACAGACAGTCAGTCATGGTGTTGGCCCAGCCAGCCAGGGACCTGGTGCTCCACAGGTCTGCTTTAAGCAGTCACTCGATGGCGCTGTCTGGCATCCTGTGGCTGCCCCTGGGCCTGGCATGCAGCAGGCTCTGTTACCTCTCCGAGTCAGGGTGCTGGAGAAGGAAGATAGCTCAGAACTGCCCTGAAGGACAAGGGAACCCGTGCACTCCAGGACACAAGCGTCACAGTGTGGACCAGGCCGACGGATGAGACGTGGCTCACGGCAGGCTCTCGTCCCTGCCCTGACATGGTCCCTGTACACGAGAACAGAGCTGGTCTCTTGTGAGTCCCTCCCGGCCCCGCACACGGCACCCAGCCATCCGATCTCAGTTTCCCACCTCGGCCTGTAGGAATACCGACAAGGACGACCCCATGGCTCCCTCCTTCCCACCACCCGCTGCCCCGCTATGTGGGGTCCCTGGGCCCCGCCAGCCCAAACCAGCAGGCTCCAGATGCTGGGGCAACGGCAACCCAGCCAGAGAGAGGTCCTCAGGGTCCCCAGAACCAGTCAGACATAGGCCCCAAGGACCATTCCTGGCTCTCCCTCAGGGCAGAAGAATTCCAGGCCAAAGGAAAAGTCCTTCCTAGTGCTGGGTGTCTGGGGAGAACCTGCCAAGGTCAGCACTCAAGAGAGGCTGAAGATAAACAGGGATCCTGTGCAGGGCTGTTCAAGTACAGCTGTGGGGAAGACCTGCGTTAGGGCACAGGTGCCATTACCCGCTAGCTGCGTGACTCTGGGGAAGTTCCTCGGCCTCTCTGAGCCTCAGTTTTTCATACAGAAAACTATTAACACCCACCTGCCCCCTCATTGACTGGAACTCCCACTTGGACAAGGATTCCATATTCCAGCACCAGGATGGCACGGGTACACGCTGGCTCTGACTGGATGCTGAAATGAAGTGGAATCGGGCAGACTAAACTTAAAAATGGATGTTTAAGAAAAATGGATGTGAAGTACCTGGCCTGGGGTCTGGCGCTTAGTAGGTGCTCAGCAAGGTCAGCTCCCCCACTGAGTCCCACTGGCAACATCCAACATGCACTGATGTTCCCTGGGGGAGCCAAATGTGGCCCCCGACCCTCCCCACGGGCCAAGGTAGGGGATTTCTGCCATCCTGGGTGCCCTAGCTGGTCCTGCCCCGCTGGTCTCACTCATCCCACCCCTGGCAGATAGACACTGTGATGGCCACACCCTTTCCTCCATGGCACCTGGTGAGGCCGTGGCCACCATATGCTGTGGTGGCCTGCCATGCTGCTTGGCCCCAGGAGTGCCCACCTGTGTGTGCATCCACAAGCCACCCATCAGCGTTGGTCCCATGGGCTGGGCAGCCGATTGAGTGAGTCCAGTCCACCCAGCAGGGCAGAGCTAGAGACCCTTGTGGCCCACCCATAGGTGCTGAGAGTCTCCAAAGGTATTGATGTCAGGCACCTCCTATCTGTGCATTCACAACAGCGAAGGCTTAGCTGGAGGGCACCGTCTCCACGCCGCCAAAGCCTCCAAACAGCCACGGCGGACTTTGAAGGCTGTCCACTGCAAGGTCACATGTGTCTGTGTCAGGTGGGTGGGGAAGGGCCACTCATCTGACCTCAAACACCAGGCCCAGGTGGGTCTCCTCGTCCCATCGAGCTGCAAGAAGCCGCACAACCAGCAGGCTCTGGCAGGTGGGAAGGGCGGGATCCCAGTGTCCCTCCACCCACGTCTGAGCCCGAGGCATGGGCACACCCACTGCAGGAATCCTGGGGCAGGGCTGGGCTCCCAGGAAACTGGGCCAGAGGTTCCCTCGTGCACACTGGAGCAGACAGGCTGCCTCCCAAGCACCCCCACCCCTGCTGCTCATACCTCCTGGGGGTTTGCAATGGCGGGCCCAGCCCACACCCCACATCCAGTTGGCCACAAAGCTCAGAAGCCCATAGGATCACACAACCAGGGGCCAGAGACCCTTTTCCAGGGCCCACCTCAACTACCACCATGCAGGTGCTGCCCCAGGCATCTGGCCAAGTGCTAAATATACACACCCTCATACTTGATTCCATGAGAAACCTCTAGGTAGGATCTATTTCCTTCCTTTCACAGATGGGGAAACTGAGGCTGAGATGGGCAGGTAGCTCACCTGAGAGCCCAGGCCTCCGGTCTCTTCCTACTAAGCCTCAGTGAGAGAACAAACCAAGCAACCAGGGCTTCCCGGATGCTTCTGACTGTTTTCTGAGGCCCGTGCTATATTCCCCATTTTAAAGACAGAGAACTGAGGCCTTATGGCAATAACCCTTTGCCAAGGCCGCTTTGGTCCAAAGGCGTGCCAGGCGTTGATACCATCTCATCAGATGCCCCGGCCCACCGCATTCCAGGGGTGCGTGTGCACACGTGGGCGGACACACACACCTGCCTGGAAGGTCTGGCCCTGCGGCTGCTTCTGGGAGGAGGGCCGAGCACGCTGCTGCCACAGCAGGCCTTCCGGCCGCTCCCTGCCTCGGCCGCCTTCCCGGATCCTGCTCTGGGCCAGCCGCGCCGCCATTTCCTCCCCGGGCCTGAAGGCTCGCCTCCACGCCTCCCAGCCTGCAAATGGCTGGCGCCCTGCACCGCCCGACCGCGAGGAGACAGCGGCCCGCCCAGCCCAGGGCCTTCCTTGACGTGCTGAGCACCTGGTAGGCCTGTCCACTCCCGCCTGTCCACTCCCCTGGCCTGGGGAGAATGACCCACCAGGCACCCAAGGCATGGAAGGCCCATGGCCCAGTCACCACCAGGCATGGTCCGAGGGCTCCGCAGCCCACTGAGAAGGAAAAGGGCCATCCCCAACCAGACATGGTTACCTCCAAACACCAGCTCACCTTTATGGGAACAGCCAACCTGCCAGGGACAGCTGAGTGGATCCAGGCATCAGCCGATGGGGAAACACAGGACACCTGTGCATGTGTGCACGTTGCATGCACACACTTCTGGGCACACGCACCAGGCAAAGGCATGCCATCCGCATCCATGCCTCCACATGTACTTGTATGGCAATGCTTGTGAGTTCACGCTACAGTAGAACCTGGGCTTTGGAGGAACGCAGGGCTGGGTTCCAATCCCGACCCAGCGCCTATCTGGTGGTTGAACCTTGGGGACTCACTCAGCGCCTCTGAGGTCACTGCCGCCCCTGGTGGAACACAGGTGATGATAATCCCCTCTTGCAGACATGTTCTGAGACTCAGAAATAAAGCAAGGAACTAATAGTGTTTATGGGATGTGTTCCATGAAACACGCTTTCCATGTGTTAAGTTTACACTCACTGTCCCCATTTTACAGAGAAAGAAACTGAAGCACAGAGAGGTGAAGTGACTTGCCCTTGATCAATACAGCCAGGAAACAAAGACGACTCACTCTGAACCCAGGCCCCGGGCTCCAGAGTGCGTGCTCTCCCCAGCCGAGAAAGGCGCCGCCGCACACGTCACACAGGGGGCTGTTTCAGTCTGCCACATCTTTTGGAGCCCCCAGACCAGTGCCATACGCCTTGGACACCGAGACCGTAGTCAGTAGGTGGAACGACCAGGACTGGGAAGGATGGAGCTGTGAAAAGATCAGACTGTGGAGCTGCTGGAAAACAGCACCCAACCGGCTCTGGCACATGCCATCAGCTTTTCACTTTTCCTACTATTCCCTTACATGTCCACTAACAGGTACGTTTCTCAAAATAAACAAGCCACAACAAAGCATTTCTATTCACAAATGGATGCAGTGGCGTGAGGTTGCCGGACCCAACAAAGAGAAGTGCCCGTCCCCTCCTCCCAGCCACCAAGGCATGAATGTGGTCTCAGTGGGTGAGAAACTGTAGCACCTGAATCCAGGACTGAGACACGAAGAGGCAAACACTTAAATGTCAGGGGAAAAAGAGGGCCCGAGGACTCACATCATAATACGAGCAAATTCACAAAATAAACAGTTACCATCATTTGCAAATTACTGTGGCTGTAAAAACTGCTCTGCCCTCAAGTATGTTGATATGGGCCAATAAATTCTGCACTTTGTTATCTTGGTGAGATAATTTTTTTTTAAGTTTATAGCTATTCTATATAATTTACCTGCTAAAATTTGTTTTTAGTGTGGATTTAAACATAACTTTAGACCATCCGAAATATTTATCATCTGATTTTGCATAAAGGTCTTAAAATAATTACAAGTCAACACAAAACAGCTAGATTTAACATCTGTCCTATGGAGATTATTAAGATATTAACAACGAAAGTCCCTACACTCCACAAGTTTGAATTTAAATCTCGTGTTACACTGTCATGCTGTGAAACAACATAAAAAGGTAATTAATTAAAACATTTAAGGTCCTTTGACATAGGACATTTGGAGTCTTAAAAGATGAAGACCAAAAATTTAATTAAAATTTAATGAAGGTGAGGGTTGTTCCTTTGCTGAACTTTCCAGGAGCCGAGATCATTGAATAAGTCTGTTTCTATACACAAATGCAACTTGTTTATTTTGACCTCAGTTCTTCGAAATTGTCGACTCCACAATTGAAATATGCTGTGTGTTCCAACAAGTACCCGGCAGTTGTAATGACAGACCAGCCCATCTGTGCTGTGAGAATGTATAATTTCAGTCTATAGTGGAATTTATATAGAAGCAATGATGTGAAAAGTGCTTTGCGTGGTACTTTCTTCAAAAAAAGAAAAAAAAAAAAAAAAAACCTGCCGAGAAGCACTGGCTGCCATGGAGAATGCTGAAATTTTGCCTGTTTTTTTTAAAAAAAACAGAATCCATGGCATTTTACCGATTTGGGAGCAGGTCCGGTGACATCCAAGTTAAAAAAACTAAGATGACAGTGGATCACATACAACCATCCCAGGTATATAAGATGTGCACAGGAAAGTATGCACATATACACTAACATACACTAACAGCATCGGATGAATTTAATCACGGTGGAAAATACTAATTTAAAATAAAAATGCTCATGTATATAAATTAACTGATTTTCCTGCTACTTGCTCCTAACTTGTCCGAAAGGAAGACGAATTAATGCTCAGGAAATTTTACCATCTATTAGTCCAGAATTTAGGATCAAAGGTCTATTCACCTACATCTAATGATAGAAAAAACAAACAAACGAAAAAAACCCAAAAACAAAACAGATGAGGAGTGGACAGCTACTATAAGTGTAAATTCTTTGGAAAAGCTTAACCTCCTTTTCTCTCTGCCCATCTCTGTATCCTCCTGACTTTTTTCCCTATAAAATTTATTACACTCTGGTTTTTTCATTACTCTTATTTTGCCACCAGTGTTTCATTTGATGCTTGCTAAATATTTGGGTGGAATGAATCCTCTGGCTTGTAGCAGCAGAACATGGCTGTCATAATCACGAAAATGTTTTAATTATCTCTGCTCTATGGGCCTGTTTTTGCAGCCCCAAATCCTCCAGTATCGACTGCTGTCTCATCTAAGAACAAAAGCAGCCGCCGATATTCTTCGTGTGAGCCGAGCTCCGTTTTCCCATTTGGTGGTGTCTGCCCTGGCCGGCTGCTCTGACCAGGGCCCACGCAAGCAGGGCCCACATGCCCCTGAACTACAAAAACAAAGATGTAGTTAGGTGGGAATTTTCCTCAGTGCAACTTAGAACTTTCTGGGTCTGATTTTCCATTTTCTATAAATCAAGACCCTGGCTACCCTCAAATGTGGGGAAACTGGGAGGCAACCGAGGACGCTTTTGTCAGCCTGCCAGAGGGTGGAGGTGAGCATGGAGCTGCCCTCTGCAAATCCTACCTTTTAATGAAAAAAGTCCGGCAACTCTAAAGGGCCAGAGACTAACACGAAACTCAGGCAGCCACTGAGCCCAGCGCATGGACAACGGCGGCGTGGCAGAGGGACACAAAGGTCTTTGAGGGGATCCAAGCCCCATCGGCCACGTTTCAGGCCCTGGACGGCCTGGGTGTCTGAACCGACCGCTCTGCAGGTGGGAAACCAGGACAGGATGAGGGGCACAGGCAGTCCCTGGGACTGCTCAGGGCCTTATCGAGGGTCTCTCTAGTGGACCGTGCTCACATGCGCCCCATGCCAGCCTGTGGGCAGGGTGGCTAGGAGCCAGGCATATAGCACTGTTAGGTAGAAACCCCATGCTTAAGTAAGTGCTCAAAAAACAAAGCTCTACAACCTAAAAGATCTTCCCCAAACTGAGCTGAAAGCCAAAAAAAAAGCTGCTTTCTTCTTTTTCTTCCTTTTTTTCCTCCAAAAAATAAAACGAAAGAGAGAAAGAACTAGATCCCGATACTGTGGAAATGGTAAAGATGCCGGGCGAAATAAAAGGGCCTCTGTTTCTGGATGCAGAATCCTCCCTCCCGTGTGCCGGCCTGGCCCTGCCTGCCGATGAGTTCGCTGGGAGGAGCCGTGGACAATTCTGGTGTTTTTCCCTTTCCCACTCCTGGCGCCGCCAAACACGAAAAGAAGGGTAATACTAATGAGACCCCCCAACAAAGCCCACAAGCAGGCAAGCGAGCGTAGGCCGTGCCTGTTACCACCTCCTGAAACGTTCCTGCACGTTCTAACGGAGCACGGAGCCACTATGACATAAGAAACATTCGTTTTTATTGTGATTTCTAAAGCCCGTAGCTTTGGATCTTAAAAATAAACGGGCTGGGCTTCTTCATTCTCCCTACAGTGTTTGGCAGGGCTTACTTTGCCGAAGGCTGAGGGGGTCTGAAAGAGAATTCGGAGTTCTGGAGAACCAACCGGAGGGGACGCCGAGCTCAAGATGGCAGCACCCCCGGCTGTCTCCAGCCCGAGGAGGGAGAAGGGACTTACCGAGGAGCCGGAGGAGGCAGGCGCCTTCTCGAAAGCCAGGAAGTGAAAACGATGTCCCCGGGCCCGGTGGTCACTCAGGCAGGGGAGGAGGGCAGGTCCCGCTGGCCAGCAGGCCGTCCCCACGTCCCAGCCCCTGGCCGACAGGCCCTCGGGGCTCCTGGTCTCTGGCCGCCCGTCGTCCATCAGTCCCTCCGTCCTGCCTGGGCCTTGGCCACCCCGGCACCCGGGGGCAGGACTGCCAGGAGCCAAGTGGCGCTGGGGGAAGGCGCTGCTGCCAGCCCAGGAGGACGAGCAAAATGCTACTTTTGTCTCCTGCTCTCATCTGGCACTGGCTGCCGGGGAGGGGGCCAGAGGCGGCCGCTGCGGCTCGGCCCCGCCCACCGGGAGTTTTTGAAAGATGCTCGTGGGTGCCGGGAGCATGGCAGACGTGGCAGGGGCGGGCGGGCCCCGAACCCACCACCGAAAGAGGCGGGGGCTGGCCGAGGGGGAGAGGAGGAGGGAGCCCCAGCGCCTGGCCACTCGGCGGCCAGCCGGAAGGCCGCGGGGAGCCGCCGGCCCAGGCCTGCCAGGCGCCAGCCGGCCCGGGGACAGGCGGCGGGGACAGGCGGCGCGGCCGGGCGCCATGTTGCGAGCGGCCTGCCTGGCCCGGCTGCTCTGAGGGGTCGGGAGTCCAGCGCCCGGCTCACTCCGGGGATAGAGGCCACATTGTTCCCAGGCGGGCCCTGCGGAGGGGCAGGCGGTGGCCGGCACCCTGGCTGTTTCCCTCGGGGATGAGGCCGGGAGCCCCCACCCCGCAGCTCCCTGGACCTGGGCCCTCGGAGTGTGCCCCCTCCTCACGCCCGTGGAGGCTGGTGCTGTCGTGGCATGGGTTTGAGTCCAGCCTTATGTCCGACTGGCCACCTGACTGTGAACAAGCCAGGCGACCTCTCTCAGCCTCAGTTTCCCCATCCGTATAAAGAAGGGGGAAAATGGCTCCTACCACTCAGGGCTGCAGAGGGTTCAGTGCCATGCTGGGCACCCAGCAGAGGAGGGCCAAGGGGCGGCCGAACAACCATGGGGACAAGGAAGAGAGGGTGTCAGGGTGGAGTCCCGGAGTGTCACCCTTGCCTCTCAGGCCCTCACAAGTCAGTTTCACCAAAAGCAACCCTCACCACCACCGCAGGGAAGTGTCACTATGTTCCAGCCTCCAACCCAGGTCATGGTCTTGGGGTCTCAAAGTGGCATTTTTATTCAGAGATTGATCAGACTGCACTGCCCTTTCCTGCAGGCATCCGGGCTGGGTCCACCTGGCCACCCTGTCTGCCCAAGTCTCCCCTTTCGCCCTTTCTGTGACCAGGAGCTGCAGCAGCTGACCACTGGGCTGTCGCGTGTGGGCGAGCGACAGGCTGGTAGTGTGGGAAGGGGCCCCCAGGAGGCTGTGCCATCCCTGCCACAGACGTCTGGGGCAGGCAGGACTAGCTCTGTGCTGCAGGCGATTGCCTGGGCTGCTGCCCGAGGACGTTCACACCACGGCTCTGGGGCCGACTCCTCAGCATACGGGACACGTGAAGGGTTTTTCTGTCCATAATGGCTCCAGGTAAAGGGCAGTCTGGGCAGACCATACAGACCTGCCTCAGCCTCGTGGGCCAGAAGCTCCTGGGCTGCCTGGACTGTGTTTTATTTTAATACTGCTCTACGCCTGCTCAGAGATGGTCATGCTGAAAGCTGGAAAAAAGGGCGGGGGATAGAGCGAGTGATCGAGAAGGGAGCCGCCCAGAGCAGCCTCTGGGCCTCGGCTCTGGTCTCACGCACACGGCCACGTGACCGGCTCGCCAGCTGACACCGGAGACAAAGCAGGTAGGATTCCGATGCCATGTGCCCGACCAGGAACGCCGGGAATTCCATTCCAGCCACGGCTTGGCATAGCTGCCAAGAGCCTGGTCCCGGGAGGTGAAGGCCCCCCTCCCCCATGCTCCACTAGTCAGCAATCTCGGGGAGGCCAGTGAAGACCAGGTAGCCATTTTGGGGCCTTCCCTGACATGGGAGAGGAGGCAGAGCCTGGGTCGTGACTGCAGGAGGAGGTGCCCTCCCCCCAGGATCGCCACGACCAGAAGTGGCCACTACTGTGCCCAGCTGGCCACCCAGGGGATAATGGCCCCCACCCCACTGCTGCCAAAGCAGGCCCACACGGGCCATCGCGGAGCTCAGGACCCAAGCACACCAGCAAGGGCAGTGGGCCTGGACCCAGGCCCGAATCACGCCCTTCTCAGATGGAACTGCATGCTGTGAGATTTGGCTGCCACCAGCAGAGTGCTGGGCCAGAATCCCCATCAACAAGCCCTCTCCTGGTGGGGTAGGGCGGGCTCCACAGGTGACATCCATGGCCCCTGACACGCTCTGGACACACGTGTGTCCCTCCAGGCCAGAACCTGTACAGGCAAGTCTGGGTGACATATAGCCCCCCCTTGATTTCCCACTGCAGCTTCTCTTACTATGAAAACATATGGAAAACTGGAGCCCCAGCATCATCATTTTATTATAATTTAAAATGTAATTATAAAAGGCTGATTTGAATGTAAATATCTCCCTTAAACACGCGAAAGGGGATTCTAAATTTAAGAGACCCAAATCAGCAGGTAAATATTTCAGCTAAATGCTCCTCCTGCCATCTGAAGCCCCAGAATTAAGGAAGGGCTTTTCACAGAAAAACCCAGCCCTGGAATGAGAAATCCAAAGGCGTCGGGATGACATTGCTTTTAATCGTGAGGGAAAATTCTGTCGCTCTTTAAAAAAAAAATTGCTTGGCCTTCTACTTGGTACGCCTCACGCACACATTAGAACCACCACTTCCAGTCTTATTTTACCATTCTGTTACTGCCGGCCACATCTCTACTCGAAAAACCTCCCAGCCGCTGGCCGAACAGGGGACCCAGCACTTGCTGAGGCGCTTGATGCGTCTGCCCGGTTGCTGAGCTGCCTCCGGAATCCGAAATCCAGCAAGAAGCTGCCCATCCAAAATTTGACAGAAAGACTGTGCTGCATTTTATTCTCGAACCCAGACACATAAAAGTGAATAGAAACCTGTATTTTAGGGTTTTTCTGCCCCATGCCACATGATTTCATTCCTTTCCATAATTTCAATTTTACCAATTCTACCCGCAGTCTCAGAAGCTGTCTTGAAATACCCCCAAAAGAGAACTCGCTTCATAGCATTCTTTTGGGCAGGTTAATGTAGAAGGTGAAACAGTCCATAGCTAAGAAGTTCCAGCATAAAAGAAATAAAGATGTGGCAGCAGTTTTAGAAAAATAAAACTTCGTTTTTGAAGCCAAATATTGTCATTTGCCAACAGTCTTGTGGGTGACGGGAAAGTGTGGCAGGGAGCAGACCCCTGTCCGCCACTCTGATCAGGACTCCCCCCTCTCATCTGTCCTCCTCCATGGGCCTTGCAGGGGTGTCCAGACTGAGGACTGCCCAAGGTGTCAGGTGTGTCCAGCCCACGGTCCACCTCGGCCTTCCTGATGTCCCCCCAACGTCAGAGCGCCTGAGCAGCCCTGCAGACCCCAAAGCCTGATGCCCCCTGATGCTCTATCACAAGCCCCAGCAAGACCAATTCCTCCCCAGTCCTAACGTGAGCCCCGGCCCCGCTTTGCAGGGCCTTCCTGGCTGCCCTGCTCTAGCACTATCCGATGGCAGTGAAGGCACCAGACAGGATAGCCTGTGTGTAGGCCTCGGGTGAAATTCTGTCCATTCTGTTAATTCAGAAAATATTCATTGAGCGCTAACTCTGGGCCAGGTTTGTCACGAACTACAAGAACACCTTCTCCGGCCAGGGAGGGTGTTTGGGAGCCCATGTGTGGCTTTGCCAAGTCAGGCCAGACTCTCCCATAACCGACAGGCCACTCTCAAATTCTGAGAACAGGATTTGGAGAGGAGTGGATGACAGTGGAAAACAGCAAATATTGGCCCAAATCACCCTCTCAAAGGCCTCCGCCCCGACCTCTGGGGACAGACCCTTCCTCTTCCAGTCCCTATTTTCTCACTTCCATTTTGAGACCCGGCTAGCAGACAAAGGCCGACCAGGCCTGGCCTGAGGGAGGCCCCATCCGGCCCACAATCCGAAAGCTGGCTACCCTTCCGGCGTTTGCAAGTGTGCCCCTGAGGCCTTTACAAAGAAATCGCAGAAGAAAAAAATAATAAACTTGTGAAAACTCCACTCAACAAAGAAAGCCAGACATTCCCACTGAAATTCCCCAAGAATCACGGATCAGGAGACTTTCTTTTTTTTTTCTTCTATAAATCTCCGTCCCCGACTCTGTGTTTGGGGCCTGCAATGCCCGGACACTTGGGCTCCACTGGCCATCCCAGCCGACAGAGCACTGGGCAGCCCTGAAAATAAATATTTCCCACCAAAGATCCATTGTCTCTGCCTGGAGACACTTTGCTTTTCCTCCGTCCCCAGCTCCATAACCTCAGAGAGCATGGCCGCTGCCGTTCAAGGTTCTCTCTTGTCCCAACAAGCTGTTCTGAGAAAGGGCAATGGTGCAGGGTCCTTCCTGAACGATCAGGTGAGAGATAAAATTCTCCAAAGCAAGCATTCTGGTAAACATGCTCTTGTTCCAGGCCAAGGAACAATTAGCTCGGCAGAGCAGCGAAGTCCCCACCAAATCGCCACCTGTATTTCCGGCAAGGACGTTGGCGGGTGGTGTGGCCACTGTGGACCCATGTCAGGATGTCTGGGAGGCAAAAGGTCAGACCCAGGGCTGGCACCCAGGTGTGTTCCTCAAGTGCCATTCCCAGGAGGTTCCCATCCTGCCCCCGGGAAGGGGCGTCTCCTCTGTCAGCACATCTTGGGTCCCCAAAGGGACCTTGGTCTCATCTCACGTGGCCAACGTGAGGTACAGGATGCATCGAGGTGGTCGTGGTCACACTTTGCAAGCCCCTCTGCTAGTCTATCTTGTAAATACCATCAAGGTCCACTTTTGCTACCACCTGTGGGACAGGGGAAGTAAACTTCTTGGTGCCCCTTCTGGTTCTCCATTACTTAGAATATGACATAATATAATACAATATATATATAGTAAAATGCAATATATAAAATAGTAATAATAAATGATAAATAAAATATAATAATAATTAACAACAAAAACAGTCACTGTCATTTACGACGACAATGACAATAGCAGCAGCCTGACGACATGCTAGGAACTGTGCTTTAAGGAAATAATGTCGTCTTAATCCACTGAGGTCAGTATTATTCCTCTTGCCTTAGAGCTCAGGGTACAGGCTCAGGGAGGTGACGTGACTTGCCAGGGTCACACAGTGAGCCAGTAGCAGGGACAGATTAGACCCCAGGGTGTTTCGATTCAACTACTCTGATGTGAGCTAGGACACCCCAGTTTATTGAGATTTCTGCAAGAATGTTATCTCTTATCCCCAAGCATGCAAAAATATACCCTCAAAACCCAACAACAGTAACTCATAATGAAGCATGGTGGTTTTAAGATGTTTCTTGCCTGGCCCTTCCCAAACACTGTCCTTTACCAGAGGTAGGCGTGTATGCCTCGCAAGAGGTTCCCCTGGACATGAGCGAGCACCTGCCCAGGCAGGGTGCCCATCTGGGTGAGTACAGACCACCCTGCCCCTCCCTCAGCTGCACAGGCTGCACAGTCAGGCCTCGTCCATGCTGGGTGGGGAGAGGCCTCAGTGCCCTTCTGGGGATTGGAGCGAGTGAGACGGATTTACACAGTGTCTGCCCCAGCCAGGTGCAAACCACACGAATGAAAAGTAACCCTGCTGCAAAGCTCCATGCTGTTCCTGTCAAGCAAAGCCAACTGCTGGCCTGCACCGTTCAGGCAGCACGCATGAGATCCGGCCACGGTGGAGGGGGATGGGACTCCCTGCCACCCCCTGCCCCGTATTGAGCCCAGCCAGCTTCTCCTGCCAGAACCCCGGAGACCCCTCACCCAGGAGGATCTGGGGCATGGCGAGGCCCCAGCGCAGGCGAGGCCCATCCTTTAAACAAAAACAAAAAGAAAAACCGAGGCCCATCCTCCCACACCACAGTCCCTACAACCCTGGCCCCCAGCTTACTATATTCTTCATATTCAATCCAGAAGTGATAAAAAACACACAGGCCAGTTTCATTTTCAGAGTCTCCTCTTTTGTGTGTGTCCTCAAAAATAAATACCCTGGGATAGGATATTCCAACATGCTAAGAAGCCCGAGGGCAGACCCGAGTCTGCAACTGAACGGAAGGTGGACAAAGGCAGGAGAGGGCCTGGTCGAGGCCGAAGCGGGGCCTCCGTCATGGGCCGGCCCCACTGTCTGCTGTAGAACCCCCCCATCCCATTCCAAGTACCAGGGGCACACATGATGGCAGCAGAAGAGACTCTGGAGCCTTGGCAAATGGCAACCCTCGCTCAGTGGCCTTGGGATCACCCCCTTGGTTGTGCAGGCCTTTGCTCACCCGGGCCTAGCCCGAAGCCCTGTCGAGAAGGAGAGACGGATGTCCCCCGTTTCGGAGTCCACTTTAATCCTGGGGGATGCCCAACAGCCTGTGCAGAACGTCACACCATTCCTGCCCACCAGGCACAACGTGACGGGTCTCGTGTGGACCGGGGGAACATGTCTCCAGCATTTTGCAGGCAAGGCCCCGATGGAAGTTGAGCTTCTTATAATTACGAACCTCGTCCCCAACGCCAGGCAGCAGCTCCCGGCTAGCGTGGCGTGCCTTCCGCAGCTGCACCCCGATTCTGAGATCACCCCCAAATGTCCCACCACAGCTTTCGTGTCTACTAACTGCTTCTGATAAAATCACAAATAAAAATTCAAAACGGGGTGGGGGGGTGGGGAGGAGCGTGGAAAGAAGCAGCCTGGCAAAAAAGATGGCCGAGGTTAGTTTGTGAGAACTGAAGCAAACTTTCAGCCTCTGGCCATCCGGCCATGGCTGGGCAGACCCCACCAAAATAGTCTCCTTAATCCTCTGTGTTCTTCCCCCAACGTTGGGCAGGGGAGAGGGTGGAGGGGGGGACCAGGCAGCCCAGGGAGGGAGGCACGAGGCAGGCCTGGACGACTCAGGCCTCTGTCCACGTTCCCGGAAACAGCCTCCAAAGCGCCAGCTCACGACTCCGGGGTGTTATGGAGAAGGGCCCCCACCCCATTATTTTGCGATGAAAGCACCCAGAAGGGTTATCCGAACTACATCAATAAGGTGGGGCAGAGTCGAGGGAAATCGCACCTGCGGCACAGTCACATTAAAAACCAGGCTTAAGTCCCCACAGTTAGGGGTTTCATTTTAACCCAGGATAGGTACGCACATGTGCAAACACACGGTTTAAAATCCCAAATAGCTAGAACCAATGAACAAAATAAAATGAAGCTATTGCTGGCACGCAGGGACGGCCTCAGCTTTCGAAACCCAACTTTGAATAAATTAATTTCAGTGTTACCTTAAAACCCAGCATTATGGGAAACAAGCATTCCTTCACCCCTCTCTCGCTCCCCACAAACTCCCTAGGGCCACTGGCCAGGCCTGTGTGTGAGCCTCCTATAAAGAGGTATTTATTACAAAAAGTTATGAGTTGTTTTTCGTTTTACGCCTCCATAAACAACAGCTTCCACACAAGGGCCTTTCACTCAACCCGCAAATTGCCGCCAATGCTGGACAGAGGGTCCCCCCAAAATCAGCTCTCTCAATGTCCAACCAGCAGGGAAAAAACAAACAAACAAACAAAAACAACAACAACAACAACAAAAACGAAGCAGCACGAGTTTAGAAAGTAAATGAAAGATTTCCAATTTTCAAGAAAGAGTTGTAGCTTCCAAGGAACCTTTCCAAACTCATCGAACCTAAAAACAGATGCTTCTTTTCTATTGTGTTTAAGATGCCTGCTAATGCTTATTTTATGTGTTCAACAAAATTCGCCCTGGCAAACAGCCTGCACACCTGAGATGACAAGCTGTATTTCACAAATTCCAAGTTCCAGATTGACCGAACGCGGAGTTCCTGCAAGCTGGCGCGGCTTCAGGTTCAACAGCAGCCCCTTCGCGTGTCCCCTCGTCTGTGAAAGGCCTGCCCCGCAGAAGGGCCCCTCTTAGCACCCCCTTCATTAATATTTAAATACTCGCTAAGTAGCGAAAGTGAGAAATGCACTTACCACCATCTGCAGGCGTCGCCTTGAACCCGATCAAGACCCGGGGCGCACGGGTCGACAGCCCTGCCCTTGCCAGGGCACCGCGCCTGGGCGCAGCCAGCGCTGCGCTAACATGCCCGCAGCTGCACAGGCCCTCGGCGCTCGGTCTGGGTCCTGGGTTCCAAACGCTTCTCTCCTTCCCGCGTCGAAACTGCGGAGAGCAGAGCGGTGCCAGCTCCAGCAACTCCTCGCAGGGTGGGACGGGTCCGGAAGGCCACCGGAGAAGCGCACGGCCCAGGCCCCACTTCCCCGGCTCCGCGCCGCGCGCTGCGCTGCTCCTTTCCTCTGGGCTCGGGCTTCCCTGTATCTAACATCCGGACCGTGCTTAAGAGTGGCCCGCAGGACCCGGACAGCACGTCCGCGACCAGCGCCTCGAGGGACCTTTGTCCTAGACGAAAACGAAAGCGCGCCGGGCCCGGGGGCGTCCACGCCTCGCCGCGGAGGGCCCGGCCAGCGCGCCCGGCTACTTTCTCCAAGTTCACGTGCATCCCGGGCCGGGAGGGCGGGCGCCGCGGGCCCGAACTTGCAGAGCCGGGCCGTCGGGCAGGGGTCGGATTGGGGGCGGGCTCGGGGACGAGCCGGGGGCGCTGGCCTGGGCACAAAGGGCGCCGCCGGCCGGGCGGCCGGGCGCGGGGACAACGTGGGCCTGGCCGCCGCGCGGCCGCTCGTCTGGCGCTGCCCGGGCGCCGAATGCGGCGGCGGCTTGGCACAGACGCGCCGCGCGCCCGGTGCATGCTAATGGCCGGCGGCCGCGCCATGAATTATTCAGCAGCGGCGCGGAGAGGGCGAGCACGGCGCGAAGGGCGGCCCGGGCCGCGCGTCCCCCGCCGCTGCGAAGCCGCCACGGCGACTTCCCAAACTTTCCCCGGTCGGCACCGAGGATGCGGCCCCCGCGGCGCTGCCGTCACCGCCCGAGCGCGCCGGCCGCGCTTCCCCCGTTGCCGCCTATTTTATGTCTTTTGTCTCGGAGTTGGCACCTGTCCCAGAGAGCGCGTTTCCCTGCCCACCCCTTCGCCGCCGGATCGGCGCGGGGGAGGGGGTACGGGGGACCCGGGTGGGGAAGGAACGCGGGAAGCGAGGCGCCGGCGGGCCCCGCAGCCTCAGGAGACCGCTCGGGTGCGGCGGCGGTGCCCGCGCGCCCGGGCACCCCTATTCCGCGAGCAGGTCAGGGCTGTGGCCGCGCCCGGAATACGTCCCCCGCCGTGCCCGCTGCGGGTGAAGCCCGGGCGCCGCCCCTCCCGGCCTCCCCGCTTGGCCGCCCCCCAGCCCCGAGCCGGCGCGCGCGGGCGGGGCGGGCGGCGCGAGCAGCGGATTCGCCGCTGGGGCCCCGCGCCTCGCCCCGCAGCCCCGCGTGCGCGTCCCCGCGGGCACGCCGCCCCGGGCGCTCCCCGCCTGCGCGCCCCCGCCTCGCGGCCCCGCCCGCCCTCACCGGGCAGGGGCACCGCGCCAGGGGGACCCATCGGCCTTTCGCTTTGCGCCCGGGGCCCGCGCGGCTGAGGCGGGCCGGCCGGCGGGAGCCCCGGGCTCGGCCCACCTCTGCCGCCCTGGCACCGAGGCGGCTGCCGGGGCGCGCTCGGCGGCTGCGCTCCAAGGCGCCGGCTGCCATGATTGTGGGCAGCGGGGCGCGCGCGCGCGCTCGGGCCCGACTTGGGGACCCCGGGCGTGCCGACGGTCTTTGGCCTTCCCGTAGCCCTGTGCGCGCCGCGGGCAGCGGCCAAGGTCGCCGGGCTAGACCCGCGGGGTCCAGTGTGCGCCGCTGAGCTCTGCACGAGGCCCTGGGACAGCGCTGCGGGCCGACAGTGGCAGCGGTCTTCCCCGGGACTGGCGCGCTCTCGGGCGACCCCGCGGCGGCTCTGCCGGCCCAGAGGAGCGAGGGGCACGGTGCCCGGTGGGGTGGGGGGCGGTGCCGGATGCACGGGATCTGGCGAGTGGGGGTGCAGCGCACACGCCAGGAGATGTAAGTGAGGTGCGCGCAAGGTGCCTGGCGGAGTTGGGGCGGCGCTCACGATGCCCGGGAAGACGTGGGAAGGACAGGGGCACAGTGCCCCGCGCTGCCACCCAGCTCCGATCTCGCTCTCTTCCTTCCCCATGGAAACAACTTCCTGCTTCCCTGACTCAGGGCGCGGGAGGTGCGGGGAGAAGTTCAAGGACGCAGCTTTGCCCTCTCGGAGCCCGACGGCGACACTGCTGGTCCCCCCAGCCGCACGGTTCCTTCCCAGGCGTGGGGACCGGTCGGGCTCCAGGCTCGGGACACTGGTTAGAATGCCGAGGAGGCCGCAGCGTCTTTTCCCGCTCGCTCCGCAGGGGCTCCCGAGTGGCTTCCAAACCGCGGAGGGGCCGGCCTGGGCCTCCGGCTCTCGGGGACACACGCGGACACCGGGCCACTATGCTGGGACCCCCTCCCCCACTTCCCCCTGCCTTGGCTCAGAGCCACATGGACTTGACCGTCCCTGAACGCCTGCGATGGCCCGTTGACGGCCCGGCCCCAGAGAAACCAGGCCTCCGGGGGCCCATCCCAGTGTCTGCCTGTGCCTGTCTTCCCCGCCCTCCCTTGCCACCCCCACCCCCGGCCTTGGCATTCTAACCAGTGTCCCTTGACGTCATATCTTGCCATTTCTGCCAACCAATTGAAACTTGCCCGTTGTCATAAAAATATATATACTTTTTATGCCATTGGTAAATTCGAAAGTTCCTCGTATGCCCACCTTCCCAGGAAACTTCATTCCACAGTGAATTGGACTGTCCAGGAAAGGGGAACTGGTCACCCTGGGCAAGGCTGGGCTCGGGCAGCTGGGCAGCTCTGCTAGGGCCCGGGCTGCCCACTGACCCACCGTCCAAGGCTCTAGACCTCCATGACCTTGGCCCTGCATTGTGCTGGACATCCCCTATACACACATGACTGCAACCACCACCCCATGACATACGCAATATGGGGGGAGGGAGGGAAAAATCCAGGATAAGTTAATAAACCTTCCCAAACTGCTAATCTAACTATAGCCTCTTCTCTCTAGGTACAGCTTTTTGCCACCCCATCAGAAAAGTCAGTTTTAGAAAATGGAGTAGAAATATTTTCCAGTTAATCTTTTCACTGGAATCCTGACCAACTTTCACTTTCTACAGCTGCCAGCAAGGCAGAGAGCAACCCAGGCAGGGGTGATTTCACAATCGGTGGGTTTCACTCTTTTCCTGAGGAAGGTCCAGCATGGTCCCTCAAGGGCTGCGGGCCCAGAGCTGGAAGCGTGGGAACTCTGTACTTCATCCTCAGAATAGAGTGGCTCTCAGCAGCCCGAGACTCAGCATGCCGAACCCACTTTCTAGCAGTATGGCAGGGAAAACAATCTTGTCTAGCACAATCCATTATAATTTCCTTCACTGTTGAAATTCCCAGTTCCGACTAAGAAGTGTGGGGTAAGAGAACACACGCCCACAGAATGAGTATGTGCAGGGCAGTCCCCCAAAACCACACAGATCCCTCTGTCGACCCCCTCCCACTCCAGCCACACCAAGAAGAACTCAACCACTAACTGCCATTATAGACTCTCCTTTTACCCCATCTTTACTGTATGGTTCAACTACTTTAAAAAATATATTAAAGACATTTTGTGGTTTAGCACGTTTAGGGACTCCATAAGAACAAAAATGCTTTAGAGACTGGACTGAATGCAGAGATCTAAACACTATAAGCACCAGGCCCTTTTAATACCGAATCTTGTTTTTCCAAAATAATGAGCAAGCTTGGTAACGACCAAACGGGGATTCTGAACATAAATATGTGGTTACTATCCTCGCATAAAATTGGTCTCAAGTGCAAACCCTAGAACTGCTGCATGCCTCTGAGACACATTCACGTAGAAGAAAAAAAAGACTGCATCCAACAACCACACTATAATCTATTTATAATCACTTTCCTAAACACTATAAATATTATAACTAATGTGATATATGTTTTGTGATTAAATGGGTGGATTAAAACATTGAATTTAAAAAGCCACAAAGAAAAAGAGATTATCTTCCATTATGCCACTTACAACTTTTGTTCCATTGGCACAAATACAAATTTGACAACTGTATCATTACTGAAGGCAGTGACTAAATGCCAGGATATTAGCTTTGTAATTTTCACCTGAAATCATTGCATAATCATACCGGCTTCCTAATCTTCTTCGTTTTATTAGCTGATTTTTTTTTTCTTGCTTTCACACAGTAATAAGTTAATTTAATGCCTTTTTCCCCCTTCCAATTTTTATTTTCTGAAACAAGAAATTTGGTAAGTCAGAGCAATATTCAAGAACACACACTCTTTTTTTAAAAATTCCCCTGCACTTGGCAGGGATTTACATGTAATTAGGTTGCAAATTCAGAAATCAAATTCTGCTTGATTCAGGAAAATTAATAGCACTCAGGTAATTCCGTTGGGTATTATTCGGGTTGGATTTTTTTGGTTTTGTTTTTTGCCTATTTGCTATCACATTATATTATTCAAAGTAAATAATATAAAAAAATGTGTGCTCAGATGATCCGAAAAGAAACCTGGAAATTTTACATTGCTGATGAGCATTGTGACAGATAATTTCTTGGAAGAAAAGCTTGGTTTGTGCCTGTGGACCACCACCATGTCTGAGGTCAGATGTTTGAAAATAAGTCCTAGGAACTCAGAGGCTGTTGTTATAGCAGGATGTTTATAGTATCAGCCTTATACAGTTATTTTTTCCTGATTTCTCCCAAGATCTGCCTAATGGGAATGCAGCCGGCAACTTCCTGCCATGCCCCGGAGCCCTGGCTTTCTGTGCTCCGCCTCTGGCCCGCAGTCCAGCCTCAGAAGGCTGTGCACTGCTTCGGTTTAGTTTCCCTTTTCTCAACGTAGCAACATTTAATCATTTTAAAATCTCAGTGTCCAAGGCATTATGAGAACTTTGTAAACAGATGCATTTAATCTAAGTAAAGCAAGTAGGATGAGAATGAGTGAAAAATTACAGTTTCACTTGGGTTCTCAACAATAATGATGTTTTTAAGGCTGGCGCAATGAACTTGAGATTGCAAGTTTGCGGCGGCTCTCGGGGAAGATGCCATTTGGATCATCTCAGACCATGTACCCTTTTGAGGAGCTGCTAAGAAGCTGCAGGTTTATGATTTTTTTTTCCTTTTGCCTTTGTCTCAAAGTAGTTCACAGGTTTGAGAGTCCATTTTGATATGCCTATTTTGTAATAACGTGTACTTCTACGTTATGAAGGGTTTGTTTTTCATTTTTACTCTCAATCATTTATGTACAAAACCTATTAGCATCAATTTACCTTGGGTAAATAATAAATATAGATATATATATCTTATGGAGGGAGTGGAGGAAGAAGAAAGAAGCCTATTAATTTTCGTAGAGATAAAACAGAGAAAGATAATTCACAGTTGACAGGGTCCCAGGCTGGGCAAGAAAATGTGAGCATCCATAGAAAGGGTTCTTCCTTCCAGACATAACGAAGCATTTTCTAAAATCTTTTGCTTTTGTTCACTCAGTTTTGTGTCAAACTTGGCGTTAGTTTACTGGCAACAATAATGGAACTCTGGCTGTAGGACGAGCATATTTGAGGACAAAAACACATGCGGGACACTGCAGTAGTGCAATGCCACCCCCCAAAAACACAAAAAAACCTCAGCATGCTGACACCATTTCTATGTCTTCTTCCTATTTTCTCTTTTAAATCTAAGGCACACACTGAAGTGTGCCTGCAGCTGACAGTGATGAGCGGTGCGCCCCAGCTCTGTCGTAGCTGACGGGTGCTAACTACATCCTCGCTGTCACATGTCTGGTTAGAAACCAGTGAGCAGCTGCTTTATTATTTTAACATACTTTGGAAGTCCACATTTTCATTTTTCATGATGTGTTCTCTGTGTGTGTGTAACACAAAGAAGTCTAACAACCCTGAAAGCGTTCTTAAAGGGTTAATTATTATTTTTCAAATAAAAGGAGAGCATTAAATAACTAGAAGTCTACAACGGATGTGTGTTCCATCATATAAATATACAAATATATCGTATATAATACATACATACTAGTATGAAAAATTTCCCCTTACGGATGAGGAATTACAATTAATAGTTTCCATCCCAAAGTAGTAACAACATAAATCGGAAAATATGAACTGAGGATGATGGGCCAATATCTCTGATTATATATGCACATATCAAGTGCCAAGGCTAGATTCTTGGCTTTATATGAGGACCAAGAAAAGGCACAGTATAAACTAAATTTTTAAAAAATAAAAATTACATTTTAAAGAGAAGTAGGTGCTGAATTAATTTTAATTGCTCAACTCTACAATTTCTAAAATGGAATTATCATCAATTGGGAAATTATTATTTTTCTAAAGAATTTATTGTGCCACTTATAGCATTTATTATACAGTTCTTCAGTGGGCTAGGTAAATTATAAGCCCTCTAAAATAAAGAGAAAAAAAAAAGAGAGGAAAGAGACTGGTTTAGAATTCAAATGGTTCGTTGTTAAATTACAAAGGACTTCAGGAACTTTTTTTTAAAATCGAGACTTCACAGATTACTTCTTTAAAATGACTGTAAGAAAACTTAAGCTGCCTGAAGAGTAAACACAGGCTAAATGTGGGATTGGTGGGGGGGTGACAATTCAAGTTATTTGAGATTTGATGACACTGATTTTATTTATTGAAATCCTTCCATTTTATTTTTTTAAAATTGAATATGATTTCACACAGCACAGATGATTATTTACTTTGTATAAAAAGACAGTTTTATTTTCCCAACTATGTCTAATTATCCTAACTTTTAGATCCAGTTAACTTCAAGGGTAAAGTTGAATTTTTCATATACGCCCCTTTTTCATATATGCCTTTCAGAAACTGAAGAAATATTTTAACTAAACTTACCATTGCAAGGCCATATTTAATTGCCACAAAAGAAAAATACTAAAGAAGAAATCCAAGGCTTTTGTTTTATTTATTGCTATTTAATAGAGTAACCTTTGAGGTAATTCCTAATTTAAAAGAAAAAAATGAAGTTCAGTTGTTAACCAAAAAAAAAAAAAAAAGTGGTAATGTTGTCAAACAAGACAAGAAGAGACACTAACCTTGAAAATAAAAGTCTATATACTTTTTATATGATGAATATATGTTTTAAAAATGTATTTCAAAGTAACCAGAGATGTAGACAGGTATTCTCACTTCACTCCGGTGCTTGGTTTTCAATAATGCACAGAGGCAGGGATTTTTAATTATCGAGAGCTTGTGCCTTTGCTCACATCTTATCCATTAACCAGTTTTTCAACTCTGTATTCTAAATATGCGACAACATTCTGCTTCCCAAGTGCTCCTTGCTCAGTCTACTGTCTGTCTAGGAGGGGGCAGTGGACACAGGTACTGCCAGTCCCTTCCCTCCCTCTCACGACTTCTCCGAAATTGGAAGTCTCTCGAACATACAGCCCCAGAAATTTATAAGAGGACTCCAAAGCACACTGGGAAACTTCTCGAGTTGGGAAAAAACTTGTCAACGCACACCTGGACCTACAGATTCGGAAAAGTTAACCAGCTGTAGCCAAAAACCAAAACACTCAACCACCCGAACACAGTCTGCTAGAAACACAGAGTTCTTTGACATGACAAGAAGAATTATAAATAAAATAGCTCCAAGGCAGACAGGCTGAATGAGCCTTTTAAGACAGCCTGTTGGTGCCTCAAACTTAAATACTTAGAACATTAAATGTTAGCTCCACGAGGATAATAGCCTGGGGTGTGTGTGCGTGTGTCCGCACATGTGCGTATGTGCATGAGTGTGTGGATGTATGCATGCGTGCATGTAGCGATAAAAGTTTTGTTGCCCTTTGGGCTCACGGGCCGATTTGACATCCTGGTGGAGAGCCCCTGGCCCAGGTGAGCCCCTGCATTCTGCTTGGGTTACTCCCTTTCTCATTACACATGTGCAAACACCCAACGCCAGTGAAAACATAACCTGCTGTAGATAACAAGGACAGATCTCAGATATAGAAAAGCTTTCCCTGCAATACAAAAATCTTGTTTGTGACTGGCAGGCCAGGCTGACCTCATTCATCATCTTCAGGACAAAAGCAGCAAAGTCAGAGCTGGCGGGTGAGGCTGTGGACTAGGAAGCTGAGAACATGGGCACTCTGCCCAGGTGGTTCTGGAAGCCACACGAGCCCAAGCCCCCAGGAGAAGAGCCCAAAGTGTGAGGACTGGGCTGAGGTTTGGGTGCCACAGGCGCTAGGCCACGCCGGCTGGACAGGACAATGAAGGGCCGCAGACAGGCTCGGACCCTGGGACAAACACGGCTCCCAAGCATCGATTGCAGAAGGGTCTCCAAACCATGGACCCCAATCCCCCAAATTGGGGCCCACCTTGTTGTCATGGGCAAAGGCCTAGTATAGTCTCTGTCTTGCCCCAGTTTCTCATTATGCTGGGCCCCCACCCTGATTACAGCCAATGCAGCGGGTTTCGATACAGTTCAAGTTAACAAAAACATCCCGATCATTTAGTAATTGCCAGATACCATGTGAGTGGCTAAACATTTTAATCATAAAACACGGGCCTTATAGTAGAGGGTTTCCCTAAGGTAATAATGATATACACCTCATGTGTGCATAGCAGGCACTTCCTAATTTACACTGCGCATTCTCACCCTGTCTCACATGATCCTCACAACCCGTGAGGCAGGCAGAACAAGAACTGTCATGCCTCTTTAAAAAATGGATAAACTGAGGCTCAGGCGGGTGAAGTAGTCACTTGGCCTGATACTGTGCAGACCTGAGACCCCGGATACAGTATATACACACATGCACTTTGTTATTTTTGCTTTTTTTTTTTTTTAAGGAAAACATCACCATCCACCCCTTCACACACTTAAGCATTTTATAGGTAAGAACAGTTTCCAGGAAGAACAGAACACTATTGAAATCTAGGTCCAGGTCTGCCTTAAGCTGGTCCAGCTTTGGTGGTCCCCCTACCCCAAGTGCCACAGATGGCTTTGGTCATCTAAAGCTCCCACTCTCCCCTGCTACGTACGTCCGGATCAGCCCCTCAAAACTGGACTGGGATGAAAAGATCTCAGGTGTAAAATCACCGACACAAGCTCCCTGCTCAGCCTGCCAGAGTCCTCCTAACAAAGCCGATTCTCCTGAGCTGGAGGATCACCATACCCCCATCCACCACCCTGTTGGCCAGGGTGCCAGCACCCTGCAACCAGAGCTTTCTGGGCCAAGCAACCAGGCTGGCTTCAAGCCTCACTTGCGCCTCTCCCCCTGCCTAGGGCCCTCGGTGAAGCTGGTAGGCACTTGCCCCGTAAGTTCAATATAAAAGGCTGAGCATGTGCTGTGGTGGCCTGGGAGCATCTCCAGGTCTGTCAGCGAGGACCACAGGTGACCCGCTCACTGTGGAGTTCTTTCTTGGAAGGGTGGGTGGCCAGGGTCTCAGGCCTGGACATCAGCATCCCACAGAGGCATACTTACACGGATCAGATCGAATTATTGCTCCTCAGAAAGCAGAAAGACTAGGTAGATGCTGTGGCCGTGGGAGGGACAGAAATAAGGAAGGACTAAAGAAAGAGGGAACTGGATTATTTGGCAAGTGGTTCTACGGAAGGTGAGAATTGCAAGGCGTGTCTCCACCGGGCTTTCCTTTCCAAACTGAGATTTGCACCGCACACTGGCAAAGTTACTGACGCACCTGCTCCCCCAACTCACGGTGCACGCAGGGTCCCCCCACAAGTTCCATCCTTACAACAGCAAGGCACACCCCAGCAACTCCAGAACACCAAGTTTTCCCAAAGCCAAAGTCCACATTAGAATATTCCACCCTGTATAGGGCCGGCCTGTGGCTCACTTGGGAGAGCGTGGTGCTGACAACACCAAGTCAAGGGTTAAGATCCCCTTACCGGTCGTCTTTTAAGAAAAAAAAAAAAAAAAAAGATATTCCACCCTGCAAATGACAAGCTCAGAAACAAACTCGACATTTTAAAACGTCTTCCCAACAAAGCCTGGCAATATCTAAAGCTGGTGAACCAAACTATGAAATAACAGAACAGGCCACGGGCTTGCCCAGCTGGGCCCCGGACTGGAAGCCGTCGACTCATCTTCAAAGGCAAAGGCTTCCAAGACGCCTTTCTCTTGTTTCTCTTTTGCACCTAATTACAAGAGAAAGTGCTTTTCTAAAAACAGACAAAAACCTTAAAAAAAAAAAAAAAAGAAAGAAAGAAAGAAAGAAAGGAAATAGAAGGAGCTAAGTCTCAAAATTTTCTTGGGATTAAAATTGCATCCTTGTCCAACATTTGAGGAAAAAGCAAAGAACACAGAAGGATATGGAATGGTTAAAGTCCGAATTTAGTGTCTACTGCATTCATGACCTCAGCATCCCACTGTCACCTAGAACTGCCCCCAGATGCTAGAAAGGTTTTGATCTGGAGGGAAAGGAAGGGTGTGGGGGACCAAGAGTCCAGTGCAGGGCGGTCTAAAGGGCTCCTGTTTTTCCTCAAAATTCTGTATCTCCCTTTCCTGGAGGATCTCTTCTTTCCCATCTTACAAGCTTCCAAGCAGAAATAAGGAGCAGAAAACGAAAAAACAGGAGTAAAAAACCTCTCCTCCTCTCTGCATCCCATATGTCTGGGGTCCTTAAGGGCCCTGCGGAAAGGCAGCTATCAGCCTGGGACACCCGCAGCCGTGCCACCCTGGCCTCCCCGCGCCCCAGGTGACAGGTACCCACGTGGCCGCGGGGGCTGCTCGGGATCGATCCTCCAGCGGACCAGGGGCATCTGGCGGAGGCCGGGGGCCGGGGCTCATCTCCAAGCAGGGGACATGGCCCGGGCCGCAGCGGCTCTAAAGACGGGGAGGCCTCCGCGCGCCTCCTCCTGGCAGCCCCTGGGCTCGCGGACAGGTCCGAGCTGGGGGCCGGGGCCGGGGTCCGGGGTCCGGGTCCGGGGCGTGGGCGCGGGGGTCTGGGGTCCGCACCGAGGCCTGCAGGCCGGGGCCGGGGCCGCCTGGAGAGGTTGAGCCGGGGCTGGGGCGCGCGGGGCCGGGCCGGGGTCCGCGTCCGAGCGGCGACGGTGGCAGCGGTGGCGGCGGTGGCACGCGCCCAATTAGCCGCGGGGCGGGCGCATTGAGGGCGGACAAAGGGCGCGACCCCGGGGTCAGGAGTCGCGGGCCGGGCCCCCGCTTTGTTCGCCGCCCTGTTTACTTTGCAGAAGCGAAGCTCACAGCATATTGACTAAAGCGGATTAGAGGGTCGCGCCCCCGAGGCCGGGCGGGCGGCGGGCGGCTCCGGGGCCCGCGGGACCTCCCAGCCGGGCGCGCCTGGACGGGCCGGCCGGGCCCCTTCGCCGCCGCCGCTGCCGCCCGGGTCGCCTCCAGCCTCGCTCCGCCTCCCCGCTTTGCCAGGGAAACTGAGGCTCCGGCTGGGCCCTGCCCGGGGTCAGCTGCGCGCGGGGCGGCGGCTGCGCGGCTGGAGGGGGCTGTGCGCGCCCGCGGGCAGGGGTCGCTCGGAGAGGCCCCCAGCGGGCCCTGTAAGCCCACAGGGACGTCGTGCCATTCCCCGGGCCCCTGCACCGTGAGCAATTCCACACTTTCCAATACTGCGGGTCCTGGGAATTCGTTTTACAGGGAATCGCGAGGGCGAAGAGATTTTAGTTGGAAACGTGAACACTTTTTCCATATCGCAGAATCCTGCGGCTTTGCGGTTAAAAAGGAAGGGATGCCCCCCAGACGTGAATCGGCAGGTGACTTAAGCAAGCAGAGAAATATTTTGAGATACAGAAGTTCTTGAAGTACAAGCTAAAGAAAATAATTGTGTTTCCTTTCGTTTCTTGTTTTATTAAGGAGGCAAAAGATGAGTATTAATAAACCACGAAGACTTCCACCCAAAGACCACAGTTTCTCATCTGACATTATGAATCCAGGATCTATATACCTCTCCAGTAATGAACATGCAGAGTATTTTTAATTACCTTTAAGAACCAGACAGGAGAAGCAGAAAAAAGCATGAGCTCCAAACCAAGTACCGCGTCTAACCATGGGAGGGTTGTCATCCCACCGAGTATCCCAGAAGGACACTTTTCCCCCCTTCTTTATGGTATTGTTTAGGGGACAAAAAGACTTCTTAAATCTACATAAAATCTTAACTGAGATTTTTATGCCCTGGTTGTGCACATATATATGTTTGGTTAGGGAACCCATGTAGTATTTGATTAATAAGCTATCAACATACAAATCTTATCAAAGAATGAATAATATTTACTTAGCCTGCATATGTGTTGGCCTAACGTTCTACGGCATGCCATCTATCCCCAACGACTGAAGGAAAATATGCCATGTGTCTATATTTGTCCATATTTTTATTCACAAGCCTTTAAAAATGATTTTTTCCTGATTATAAAAATACCATATGTTTAAGGAAGGCACAGAAAAGTCTACAGTATAAGCCATTTCAGAATAAGATATGAAGATAGATATTTAAGGACTAAGCAAAATATATGGGTTAAGTGTAAGATACACAGAATATGGAAAATTGACCTATATACCATTATCCAAAAATAATATTCTATTGTATTTCTTTCCCAACTATTGTTTAGGGAAGATATGCCTACAATTACATAATTCACATACATGTTTACTATTAGGGAAATGTTGTATCCCATACCTCCCGATGCCATTACCATCTTAAGGATGACATGATATTCCGTTATTTCGTTACGTGATAATTTACTGCCATATTCTCTATTTTCCATATTTAATTTCTTGCTGATATTTCCCTACTGTAACTAACACAGCAACCAATGATCTTGCCTGTGAAGTTTGTCTGCAACTTGGTTATTAATACATTTCTAATGATCTGCTGTTATGACGCTGAGGCCACTGTGTTATTCTAAGGGGGTTAAGGCAGACCCCACAGACTCCATTCATCCCATCAAAAATGAACTTGGCAATTCTAGAACTCCCTTCAGATCACAGTTATTCCAGAAAGCAATATGGAAATGTGTTTGTTGCCCTCTCCCAAGGCCTGGTTCTGTGGAACTTTTGCCTGATGGATTTGTGGGACCGGCCGAGGCACATGCCTGATTATGGTATGGCGTTCAGAAAGTGTGCCTTTGCCCTGAAGTTCTGGTTGGTTTCTGCCTACCAAGCCACTTGGCACTAACCCCCAAGCGCTCAGTGACTGTAACTCAGGGCCATAAAGCTGAACACCTTGGAAACATTATCTCAACAGTCCTGACGAAACTTTGCATGTCTAAGAAGTGGTGTGTTTGATTTGGCCCGAGCATCTGTCTTTGCTGAGAATTCAAGCATGGGGCTGCTTGCTGTTGACTGCCTCCCCCAGGCTGCAGCAATCTTGTGTTTTCTGTCCAGGGTGGCCTGCCTGCGTCCTCCCAGCTGCCTGCCCTCTCTGGCCCGGGGAAGGCCTGGCGTGCTCACCTCCACGGCTGGGACACTTGCACTCGCTCCCCCACGCCCTGGGTCAGCCCGTGGGCCTGCTGAGCTGCTGGCTTTTCTGGCCTGCCCCGGCAGGGCTCCCAGAACAGAGGGCTGAGAGTGGGTGCCGAGGAGCCCGCGGTCTTCTCCCTGAACACCCAGGCCGGAGCTGGGCCCGCCTGAAGGAGGCAGCCTGTCGGCCAGAGGGGCAAAGCATACAAAGAGGACCGAGCAGAAAAGCACCATGCAGCTCTCTGAAAATAGATGCTGCAAGAATGGACAAGAGCCGCTCGGCAGAGAGAAAAGCCTGGAAGGAAACACAGGAAAGTGTGACCAGAGCTGGTCTCTGCGTGGGAGGAATGACGAGCAATTTTTTCCCTTACTTGTATTTTTCTGTATTTTCCAAACTTTCTACGATGAGCACACATTGCTTTCACGATCAGAACAGGACTATATTACTGATACCATTATATGTATCATAAGTCAAATAGATATAATTCATTACAAGAATGAAATGAGTTGTTAAAATTTATGAATTTAATGTAAACAGTAATCATTGTGTATTGACAGAAAAGTTATGACGATAATATTAAGAGCAGTAGTTCATGTTCTCTAGCACTTTGCCCTTTACAGAAATACTTTCAAATAGAAAATGAAACTGGGTGGCTTTGCTATGCAAATATTGGCTGCCGCTGTCCTGTCCCTGTAACAACCCTTGGTACTATTGAAATCTGGGAGGCTGAGGCTGAGGCTTGCGGGACTGTGGTGAAGAGCCGCAGGACCTGGATGGAGGCTTCGGGTCTCCCATGGCCCTACAGTAGCTTCCAGGCCATTTTCCCAGGGGATCCAATGTGTTTCCTGTGTCCCTGATATTTTTTTCCCATTACTAGAGGTGGTGCCTGCAGCCAGGGTGGAACCACAATTAGCAAAGATTGTTTTGGGTTTGCTTTAAAATAGTGGTATTGCACAGGTCCCTTTATCACTTGAGGGGCATGCTCCAGCTTGTGGTAAGTGGCCTGGCTGAGTGTGACCGTGTCTCAGCCAGGCAAGGACTCTTTTCCACACGATGACATTAGAGCCAAATGCCACATTCCTCCTTGGAAGGAAAAACTGTGCACAGGACGAGGACTCAGTACACATCTGTGGAAGAACCTCTGGGGTAGGAGCTCACCCCAGAAGAATTCCTTATGCCTGTGTGGGACACCCCCTTTTCTTACGTTCTTTTCAAAAGTGGGCCATTGCCAGCCCGTTGAAAACAACTGACGAGGACCAATCTCCAGACCGAATGTATTTGATCTTAAGTATCTTTCTTTAAAAGTGAGTTAAAAGGTAAAACAGCATGCTGTTTTTTACTCCAAAGGCAATTTCTAAATTTGGATTAAAAAATAAAAACAAAAAATTATACTCCAGCTTGAAAATCCAATAGCTCTCACAATGTAGCAAAGATTCACCACTCTTTGTGCTAAAATCATCTTAACTGGTTTAAAATAAATGAGAACAACATGATGTGAGCTGAGCATATGTCTTCTGTCACTTGTTTTCTGAAGGCGCAGTGGGATGAGCGCGGCATGCAGGCCAGCTCCGTCCCGGGAGCTGCCTGAGCCCGGACTGCGGTGGTCAATGATTTTAACAGAGGCACCCACGGCTCATGGACCACACAGACTGAGGCTTCTTATATTCCAAAGATGGCCTCAGTTCTAGACAAGGATTAAATTGTAAAATAAATCATTATAAAATGTAATCAACAGGTAAGATGAATAAATTGGAGACATTTATTTCCTCCAAGAAAAATGTCTGACACTTGCAATTTTTAGGGTGTAAGTAGATTGGCACATTTTCAAAAGACCCCTTCTTTCAAGTCCCCCTCCTCACACTGGGCACAGCAAAACATGTCTGCCTTCTAAAATAAAAATGCATGCCACTTTAATATAGCAAAGAGAAACCAAAATGCAGAATCTTTGCAGAGATTATTTTTAAATTAAAAAGGGAGAGAGACTGTTAACTGTGTTTTATATTTTGGGGGCGAAGTTACTTTCTCTACATGTCAATAATAGCTGTCAAATCACAACAAAACAGCTAATTCCATCTCTGAGGCTCTAGAATCGTAGCCTAGAAGGAGAGATTTTAATTGTAACCACTAAATAAATAGCAAATACTGACATTAGTCCTGCTTTCAGAGAGTCTCCAGACAGGGCTGGAACATGACTAATTTATTTTATCTTATCCATCTATCTATGCACAGGGTTAAAATATTTATATCAGTCTGTCCCGTTTAAAGCATGCAGTTACAGACACCAGCTTCAGGGCCACTCCTTAATTTTTCACAGTTTTGGCTTTTCATTGTTTCTAGAAATGCACAGTCCTTGAACGGTGAATATTGAGCTGATGAAATATTGAGCAGGGAGCCCAGCACCCTTGGTTCTTCAATATGAAAACTCCTCCCCAGGCTGCACAAACACTGCCCAGCCACGGTGCCGGAGCCATTTCAATGCTCGTTTTCCAAGAGAGGCCAATCAAGTCAGGCAGGTCTGAGCCCGGTTTCCAGAAGGAGTGTGCCTCTGGCCAGGGCGGCTGATGGGAACCAGAGCCTGGCAAGGATGCCCCAGCCAGGAGACCAGGTAGGCAGCGGGAAGCAGGGGGTTAATGCGTGGAGCTGGGAGGGTGCAGACAAAAGCCACAGGCAGGGACAGGATGGGAAGTGGGCAGGGGAGATGGGGGCTACAGGGCCCAGCCCAACCAGGCACAGACACAGGGGGCTCTGTCTGCCTGCCCGCTGCCCTGGCACTGTGACTAACCGCCCCACTATTGTGAGCCTGAAGCCAGCCCTTTGTGTCATCCCCTGCGTCTGGGAGCACAGCCGAAGAACCCTTTCCAGCAGTCCCCCTCGGTCTGGAAGCCTGCAGCCCCAATGCCCTTTCTCTCTGCCCTCGGGGCTGCTGGGGGCCTGGTGCCCCTGTGGAAGAGCCCTTTTCTCTGGCCAAGAAGGGCCACCAGCAGAAAAGAAACAGAAAATGAGTCTCCCCAACTCTGGGGGTGGGGGTGGCAAGGGAACCTGCTAAACCTGCACTGTTCAACGTGGCACCCTAGTCACACGCAGCCCTCACACATGGAGCCCTCGAGATGTGGACAGTCCGAACCGACACACTTGTGTATGGCACGCTCGGGATTTTGAAGATTGAGTGTGAAAAAAATGTGAAATATCTCATTTATAATTTCACATGAACTACAAATTGAAGTGATCTTGTTACAGATATGTATTAGATAAGATGAATTTTATTATTAAAGGGAACCTCACCTGTTTATTTTATTTTTTAAAAACGTGGCCACTGGGACGTATGAAGTTTCAGGTATGGCCTGCATTTGCGGCTCATGTTGTTTCTCCTGGACAGCCCCGTGCTGGACCACGGGCGTGGGCCTGCTCTCTCCTAGGAAGACAACGGCTCCCCACCCATTGTCAGGAATACTAGGTCCTCCTGGCCACGCCGTCACCTGAACCTGGCCTTGCATTCACCTGTTTCAAGAACTGAGACTTACACACTCAGGTATCTGGGAATCCTTTACAAAACCCACATGTATGCACATGAGCATGCCTGCACACACACACATGCACACACACACGTGCACGCACACATGTGGCCTTGGCTCCTCTCCACAGCAGGCCAGGTCAACCTGTCCCGGCTAGCCTTCTGAGAAGCCAGATTCACAGGGCACCCAGATGACCCTCAAAGGCCCCCTGGAGCCAGACATCTTACCCTTTGTCCTGGGACAGATAGGACCAACCCAGGCCAAATCTGCTTTGCCTGGGCCCCTTCCTCCATAAATGTTAAAAATTATATTTTACAACTGCATCAGTTAAAGACCAATATAATCCAGGCTGAATCCATTTTTATATATTCATTATTTTTGTAGTCATTTTTTTCTCCTGATTTTAAAAGAAATTGAAAGTAAAACATTTTGTGGGTCCTGGGGTCCTCGAAGCTGCCTCACCCACACTCCATGCCCAGCCTCTCACCCAGGGAGGTGCACAGATTTCTCCTCTCCATTTGGGAGTTTGTCCAGTGACCAAACGACCTTCATCACTCTAGAATTTATTCCTTAGTCCTGCCCTGAATGTCCAGTGTGCAAAGCCCCCATCAAATGCCAGAAAACATTCCACATTATTTTTAAAACACAAAAATTGGTCACGAGAAAGGTCCAGGATCCCAGTGTGGCCAAAGGCCCCAAGTCAGCATGAACCAAGACCCTCCAACACAGTGCCGGGGTCTCCAGTGGGGGCCTAGGCACCACCACCTTCAGCACCAAGAGGGGATCCCAGCAAGCGGCATGATGATGACATGGGCAGCGACTGGCACAGCCCCAGGCCCGTGTTGTGCCAGCCCGTGTGGGCCCCAGGCACACACCCTGCCCCGGGGATGCCAAGGAGGCCTGGCTTTCCAGCACCTCCCAGAAAGGCATTTGGTGCTCTCGCAGTCCCCTCCTGTGGTGCCAGCGTGCCAGTCCTGGGCCCAAACCCTGCTCAGGAAGGAACCAGTCGGTGCAGGAGATGGTTAAAATTCTGCATCCTTTTCGCATCCGCCTCCAGAGGAAGCGCTGCTTCCCCCCCCACCCCCCAAGCAGGAGGAGGGGAAAAAAAGCTGAGAGCAGCAATTTGCAGGCCTTGGGATGTTTTTCTCCTTGACAGCCCTGGGCCCCGCCTTGCTCTGGCCCTTCCCGGGCTGCTGCACAGCCTGCCCTGCAGCCACGGCTCAGTGTCCCGCTCCTGCCGGGCCCCAAGCACACGCATCCTCCCCGTAGAGCCCAGGCCGGCCGCGATGCCCCCATCGGCGCCTGGCACTGCCGCCTTTGTGCCTGCCTGCTCCTCCAGCCGGGCTCTCCCCCCACGAGGCCTGCTCCTGGGCCCAGCTGCATTGCCCACCGTGCACCCACCCCACGCCCACCCAGGGTGCCCTCACCTTCTGAGCCCCCGACCTCCGGCCTCGGGTCCCGCCGGTGCCCGGGGCGCTGGCCACGTCCTCCATGCCTCTGTCGCTCGCCCCACCCCACTGCCCGCGCGCGGCGGCGAGCCTGGCACGGTGCCAGGCTGCTGGGAGCCCAGCCCGGGCAGGGCCAACTTTCCGCGAGGCTGGGGGGGCCGCGGGGTGAGGGTGGTGCCAGGGGAGGGAGAGGGCCCCAGGTGCCCAGCGGCTGCCCCCAGCCCCGGGCCGGCCCGCGGGGGCCTCCCCCTGCCTCCCAGTCTCCCGAGTCTCCCGAGTCCCATAAAGGCGCAGACAACACCAGCGGTTTAGTCAAAACAGTCATGTGCAGGAGCCTGCAAACAAACAAAAGCCCTTATTTATTTATTTAGTTCACACACCCAGATAAGGAGGCGCCTTTTGTGCACATAATTTCACACACAGAAAGGAGGCGGCGGTACGATGCTCCCCACAGCCGGAGAGCTCTGGACAGCCCGCCCGGCCTCATGAATAATTGCATCGCCTGGCCTGGGCATTTCCATATTTAAATTGGGCAGCAGCGTATGATTAATTAAGAAGGAAAAAGGCAAAAAGGAAGAAAAGCGGTGGGGGTGGGGAGCCGGACATTCCGGGCAGCGTGGCATGCCAAGGTGCCCGCTGCAGCTTAACTCCTCCCATGCCAGGCCAGAGGGAGACTGGGGGTGCTGCAGCAGACAGCTCGGAGGACCGTGCCCCCAGCAGAGTATGGCTTGGGGTGCATGCCCTCGCCTGCCTTTCTGTGCCAAGTGTCACCTGGCCTCATGGGCTGCCCCGGGAAGGCCCTCCTCCTTACTTTCCTCTTCAGGGCAGCTCACCATGGCACAATCAAAGCATGGGCTGCACCCATGCTGGGGAGAAGAGATGCTCCAAGCCCCCGTGGGACGTTCTTGCCTGGGACAAACTCGTCCTGTGCCACGCACACCTTCATATCCCCCGCCCCCAACGTGCAAGCTGCAATGTGACCCTGCCCCGGGTGAGGCTCTGAGACCCCTCCATGCTCATACAAGCCCCTCCTCTCAAGGGCTGCCCCCTGGCCCTTCTGTCCCTGAGAGCAGCCAGGCTGTTCGGGGAATGGGACAGGAAGGCTGCCACCCTTCTGGAAAGAATCAAGGGCTATTGGCTACATGAGTGCCAGGGAAGACTATGGTCCTGGAGACAGGAGGTAGACCCCACACAGCCCTGGACTTAGGGTCCAGCCATCACCAAGGTTCAGCCCTGCCCCTGCTGAGGCCTCAAAACAGCCTGAGTGCTTGTGCCCAGGAGTGTCCTGAGGGCCACCAGGCCTGACTTGGCCATGGGGGGACCCATCTGCCTTTGAGTGTATACAGGGATGCATGGGGGTGAGAGGGCTCTGGGGTGGGACCAGCTGCCCAGTGAGAACCTCTCAGGGGTCCTCTGGGGCCTCAGTAACATTATTACCAACCCCATTTTAGAGATGGGGAAATCCAAGCAGAGAGAGGTCAGCATTGTGCCCAAGATTGCCCCAAAGGGGAGGCACTGGGATTTGAACTCCGAATAGCCCGACTCCAAACCCAGCTTTTTTTAACCACCATACTATGCACTGCACTGGCCCCCGTCTAGGGTGAAAATCCATGTCACTGAAAGATTCTTTACAGAGAGGCAGCTAAATGTTCTCCACAACAAATGACCCAGTTCCCCTCACAGACCCCCTCACAGATCCAACAGCTGGTAATTCTGCAACGGGAGGTATGCCCGTTGGGGGAGGGGCGCAGGGGACAGGGCAGGTCATGCTCAGAGCAGAAGAGCTCTTCCAGGCAGCTGTGTGTCTGCGGGAACATTAATATACTTTTCTAAGCCTGTTTCTCCAGCTTTACAATCAGAGGTGTGATTCCAGGCACATCTCGGCTGCCTGTCAGTGAGTGCACAGGACTGTGCCACAGGGCTGTGCTGGGGCCACGTTGACATATTGGCACAGCCAACCTCCTGCTCAGGGGAAAGTCCCAGTCACACCTGCTTTTCTGCCAGATGCGCAGCTTCACGAGTTCACTGCAGGAAGCAGCTCTCCTCTGTGGACAAGCCGCTGCCCCTCTGAGAGCCTCAGCTTCCTTATCTGCAAGATGGGGAAAGTGATCTTTACATCCCATGGGGTTTGGGGAGGGTGGAAAGGGAACCTATGTGCAGTGGCACCTGGCATGGGGAAGTTGCTCTGTAAATGTTAGCTGCCCCCTTCTCCTAGACACGGAGCTTGGAGGCAGAGTGCTTAAGCTGGTGTCCCTCCAGGCTAAGAAACTTCCACCCACAGGGTGGTGGGGAAGAGGGCATCTGTGTAGGGAAGGGGCATCTGTGTGAGCATGCTGGACCTGGCCTGTGATCCCGGGCAAGGCTTCTGTGGCCTCAGTTTCCCCAGATCCTTCCATTTGCAACTGTGTGTACACCCACAACTCTAGACTCAAAGCAGGGTGGGAGGAGGAGGAGGAAAGTGGCATTTCTTCCGTCCTCTGGGAAAGGTCAGATCCTCAGATGTCCTGATACCACCTCTGTTGGGCAAAATAATGGCCCCAAGATGTCCGCGTCCTAGTCCCTGGAAACTGTATGTTACCTTATAAGGCAACAGGGACTTTGCAGGTGTGATTAAGTCAAGGACCTGGAGTGGGACAGTATCCTGAATCATCCAGGTGGGCCCAATCTAACCACATGAATCCTTTTTTTTTTTTTTTTTTTTAAAGATGACCGGTAAGGGGACCTTAACCCTTGACTTGGTGTTGTCAGCACCACGCTCAGCCAGTGCGTGAACCGGCCATCCCTATATAGGCTCTGAATCCATGGCCTTGGTGGCACTCTCCTGAGTGAGCCACAGGCCAGCCCTAACCATATGAATCCTTAAAAGCTGTGGTCAGAGAAAGAGAGGCAATATTGCTGGCTTTGAGGATGGAGGAAGGAACCACGCGCCAAGGAACGCAGGCGCCTCTGGAAGGTGGAAAGGCAAGGAAACAGTTTCCCCTGGAGCCTCCGGAAGGGATGGGCCCTGCCACCACCGTGACTCTCCCCAGTGAGACCCACATCAGACTTCTGACCTCCCTGACTATAAGACAATATGTTTGTGCTGTTTAAGACACAAAATCAGGTGTAAATTGTGGCAGCCACAGGAAACCAACACATCTCCCCCTGCTCCCCTAGCAAGCCCTGATCCTTGGCAGGGAAGGACACTGCGGGGACACAGCCTCCACGCGTTGCTCATCTGCACTGGGCTGGGCTGGGCCTGGGCTGTCCAGGGATCGGCAGAACTCATTCCTGCCCCCAGGAGCCTCCAGTCAGGTGGGCGGACGCCACTTGTAGTCTCCTCCTGCTGGGGGCTCTCACTCACCTCCTGGCTACGGCCCCTCCCTGTCCCCTCCTCCTCCTTGCCACCGTTTACTGGGCATCATCTCTGAGTGGGTGCCCTGCGGAGCATGATCTCCTCCCAGCCCCGACCTGACAGGCTCGCAGTCCAGGTAGCTGTCTTGCCAGGCCTGGTCCTCCCAATCCTGTCCGTAGCTGGGCGAGATGAGGGGCAGTTTTCCACTTCATGATCACTAATGCATCCTCCTTGCAATAAGGGCGGCAGAGGCTGCAGTGCTTCCTCTCAGTAAACCCTGGGTCCTCATCTGCAAAAGGGACCATTGAGGACACCTCACAGGGAAGCTATGGGCACAGCCAGCAGTGCAGGGCATGCAGTCAGCACTCAAGACTGGCTTCAAATCTCTGGCTCTGCTGCCCAGTCAAGTCAGTTGTGGGAGGGGCTGAGGCACTTGGACAAGGTGGAAGTTCAGACACAAACTATAGAAATGATCCCTGAAAGTATAGTCTTGGAAGTTCAGACACAATTCCAAGACTTCTGGAACCAAATGGTCTCCCCCAACAGCCTGGCTGGAGTCCCCAGCACTACAGTATGATTTCGCCCCCTTAGGAAATCATCAGAAATGTGCCCACAAATATTCCTTGCAGTGATACAGTAGGAAACATTGGAAATAATTGGGAAAAACCAAAGTGTCCAATAATAAGGGGTTAGTTAAGGAAATCTATCCAATGGAATACTAAATAGTCATGAAAATCAATGTGCAGATCAGTATCTTCTGACTTAGGGAAAGCGCTGAGATGAAGTATTTAGTGAAACAAACAGAAGGTAAAAGGTTACATCTACTAAGATGCTAAGACGCTAATTTCATTTAAAATGAAATTGTAAGAGCTGGGTGAGGCGTTCCCATGGGCTATCTGAGTGTGGTTTCATAGATGATTGAAAAAATATTTTTCTTCTTTTGTGAGCATTCAAAATGTTCTAAAATTAGCATGAAAAGTCAGTGATGGCACCAAAAAAAAAAAAAATTAATGCAAAAGAAGGGGAGTTGTGTTCCCTCGATGCAGCTGCCTGTGGTCCTCGCCAGCCTCAGCATGCGGTGTGAATACATGCAAGAGGCAAGGTCAGCTTCACGGGTTTGGGACCTGTGTTGCCACAGGGCCCCTCACTCAGGAAGGCCCTGTGCTCAGAAGGGCCCCAAGCTCGGTTTAATGCTCTGTTATCACCATCTTGAAATTCTTCATAATTTTTGAACAAGGGCGCAGTATTTCCATCTTGCACTGGGCTCAGCGCATCATGCAGCTGGTCCTGACGAGGGGCTCTGGACCTCTGCATGCGTGGACCTTGCCTTTCAGGTTCCTGAGGGCAGCAGCCGGCTTTTTATAGTAGGTTTATTTTATTTCCCACTCAGTGACTTGTTCTCTTCTTATATTTTTGTGCAGGTTTTCCAAAATTGGGGGCTTGAAGAGTCTAACCCCAGAAAATCAAAGCCTGTATCTGCTGTCCCCAGGGACAGCAGCTTGCTTGTTGAAAGGCGGGTGGGGTCACCAGCACAGCCCTAGCAATGTTGAATATGCTGTTGGCAAAAAGGGGAAATGGGGCTCTGGTTTGTAAAAACATGCATTGATCATTTACAGTGCTTTATCTGGAGACTGAAATCAGCACTCACCAAGTTTTTAGGACCTTCTTCTGAGGTGTGTGTTTTCCCCAGTAAAACCAGATGCCTCAGGCCCAGAGCCACTGCCTGCTGACCTGTCCCACATCTGTTCCTACTGTTAAGGCTCAGGGATGCCTGGGAAGCTTCATCCTACAGCTTCTGCAGCAACACTGCCAGAGAGGTGGTGAGCTGCCTGTTTCTGGAGGCGTTCGACTAAGACTGCATGTCCACTGGCAGGTGCGCTGTGCAGGAAACACCTCCTTTGGATGGGAAGTCAGCCTGGAGAACCTCATCCTGATGTTGTCATTGCACAGGGCACATGGCAGCTTCTCAAGGCAGGTCCTGGGTCAGACTCACTTCTCAATCCCCAGCACAAAGCACAGGGCTATAGGCACAGAGGAGGGGCTCAGTGATGGTTTCTTTTAGGATAAGAAAACGAACACAAAAAGGAGAGAGAGGCAAGAGGGAAGTTTCTGAGATGCCCCAGGCGTAGGCGATGTGTGAGTGGAGCCAGGAGCCTCGGTCCTCCTGGACCCAGGAGAGTAGCAGCAGCTAATGTTTACTGAGTGCCTACTATGTGCTGGTGGCACACTAAGTGTTCACAAAGGTGATTATAGCTCTTACAACAATGCAACTGAGTCAGAACCATTATTAAGCCCATTTTATGCATGGGGAAACTGAGGCTCAGAGAGATGAGGTTACCCAGCTAGGACGAGGTAGGCGGCCCATCTCTGCAGAGTTGGCCCTTGAGAAGAACATGCCCAGGCTTTCAGTGTGCTGCGGCTCTACTGCCTGGATGTGAAGGGAATTCAAGTTCAGGTTCATTTTCTGCACCTTGTCTTTCCTTTGTAATACACCAACTGCCACAGGCACAGCCTGTGCAGGCACGAAAGCTCCCCCAGAGGACTTGGGGATGGGACAAGTTAGGTACCTCATTTTAGGGAGATTTTAACTTCCAATGGGCTCAAATAAGCAAATCTGGGCAAGCAAGCTTCAGTTAGGAACAACCCACATTTCTGGAGCCCAACACTTCCCCACAGTGCTGGGTAAACGGGGTACAAACCCTCCCCCCTCCTGCTCCCCAGATCTGTGGGGCTTCCTTCCCAAATCTTGGGCTGGGGCCAGGGTCACTAGGAAACCCACCTTCCTTTTAACACTAACCACATGTATACAGGGGTTGCACCCTTGCAGTGGAGGGGGGTGGGTCAGGTTAAACCCAAGGATGTGTTTCCTCTGTCCTGCCATATTTCCAAATTTTGGACATTCCATGTGTAAATCTGGATTTCCTTCTCCTGAAGTCAGAAGCTCTGATAGCCCTAGGCCTTCACCCTCATGGCAGCAACTGGCTGGAGCTGTGTTTGGCCTCCCCTTAGGGCAGGCTGGAGCCAGGACACTGGGGTCCTGGGCACACTGGGGATAAGGGAGAAAGTGAGCCACGGCCTCTGGAAGGTTGGGGACCCCACCACCGCTGGGAGCAAGGCCTGCCAGGTGGTCCCTGCTGGGCTGGTCAAACTCTGAAAGAGGTTTTCAGAGTCCTGAGCCCAGGACAGAGCTCCAGGAGCTTTTAGGGCTTTGCCACTGCCCATGGGTGGGGTGGTTTCCTACCCCATGGCTGCCCCCCAGGCCACCCACAGACACAGAGGCCTGGTCTCTGGCAAAGGAAGGGAGGTGGGTGTAGAGAAGCCAGCTGGAAGATGGACTGGGCCTGTGGGTGGGAGTTGGGGGGGTGCAGCAGTGTCCCCTGACCTGCTCCCCAGGGACGAGGCCCCAGACCCAGCCTCCTCCTTCCCAGGCCCTGTCCACAGCTGCGTCGTGTGTCCCCAGCACCTTCTGTCCCCCCTTGGCACGGAGGCCGCCCCAAGCACAGCAGATGGGGTGGTGGTGGCCAGGGGTCCTGCTCAGGGGGGTCACCTGAGATGGCCACAGGGAATCCACTCAGGCAGGTGGGGTGGGTCAGAAGCAATGGCCACCAAGGCCCCAAAACCGGCAACCGCTCCCGGGGCAGCGGCGAGGGGGCTGCCTCCCCCATGCTGTTAGGGATCCCTCACCCCAGCAGGACCCCGTATGCAGCCCCTGGCAGCCCGGGCCTCTGAGCGTTAACACCTGAGAGCCGACCGGCACTGGTGCCCCCTCCTTCTTCCCTCCAGCCAAAGAGGGGCTGATGTGCAGGAGGGAAGAGAGAAGAAAGCCGGGGTGACCTTCCTTCCCGGTTCAGAGCCCTGATGGCGGCAGCCCCGAGCCCGAGGGGAGGGAAAATGTCGGGGAGGATTCCCTGCCCAACTTCCCGAGGCTTTGTTTGCAGGAGGCCGACCCCGCGCCGCCACCCCCGCGCCACCACCCCCGGGCGCTCCCTCCCGGCGCGAGCCGCGCACCCCGCGCCCCGGACCCCGACCGGCTGCGGCGGGCGCCGGGGGCGAGGGGCGGCGGCAGGGGCGGCCGCTTACCAGGTCGTCCCGGATGCCCCGGCGGTCGGGCGGGCGGGAGCTCAGGGTCAAGTTCACGTCCGGCCCCGCGGGGCTGTCCGAGGTCCGGGCGCGGCCCCGGTCACCGCCACGGCCCGGAGGCGCTGCTGTCACCTGGCCTGCCACCCCAACTTTCTGCACAGTGGCGGGCTGGAAGTTTCCGGGCTCCGCAGACGCTGGGCTGGGTTTCAGCGGCGACGTCTGAGCTTGGCAACAAAGAGCGAAAGGAGCAAAGCGGCCCGGAGAGAGGGGAGGAAAGAAAGAAGCCAGGGGCCCGCTGCGTGGAGACCCCGAAGCTGAGATTCCACCCAGGACCTTCCTCCTCTTGCTGTTTTCTTGGGCGGAAAACGCGCAAGTCCCACACCCGGGCAGGCAGGGGCCCTGTCCCAGGCCCCCGCTCGCTGGGGGTGGCTGTCTCGGGGCACCCGCGGGTTTTACAGCACACTCTGAAGTGTCTGGGGCACTGTTTTGTTGGGGGGCGGGTTGAGGGTGGGCACAGGAAGCTTCCCGGAAGGTAGCGATGCTCAGACCAGGTTCCTGATGCAGTAGCCTCAGACCGGGGGCTTGGAGGGGCTGGCACCCTCTTGTCTTGTCCCCACAGCACCCAGACTTGTGTCAGCCTGTGATCCCTGGTGGGAAGGGACAGCTGGGACCCCTGTGCCCAGGGAAGGAGGGTCTCCCTCCTGGGGCCCAGGCCCACAGGCCCCTTGGGAGGGAGCAGCATCGGTGGTGAACGTAGGACCCTGTTCTCGACCTTAAGGGAGGATGTTCCGAGGATCCACTGGCCTGGCCCCTCAGCGCAGCTCCAGGGCTGCTGGCCGCCATCTTCTGCCCTCTTCTCTCTGCCTGGCTTCAAACCCTCCCAGAGAGATCCTGTAGACACATCTGGGGTGAGGTGGCAGCTGAGTGGCCCCAGGCCTGGGAATCTGCACAGTGGCCATGCCAAGTCCCCAAAGACCGAGGGTCCTGCAGGCACTGGAACAGGTGCTGAGGGGCACGGGGCGTCCAGCTGCCAGGCGGGCCTTGGGGTGCTTCTGCACTGCCCCATTCATTGTTTGTCCATCCTTCCCTCACAAGACATGTTTACGGAGCACACAGTCAGCACTGGGCCTGCTGCTCCAGAGCTCTATTTCAGGCTGGGGAAATGGGGTTTTCTGCTTGTTTGATTTTTAAAGAAAAATGAACAAGGGGTTATGGAGGTCCGGGTGGGGATTGAGTGAGACAAATATGTTGTCTCTTGTCCCACAAAAGTGTCTGGTGCCTCAAAGAGCTGGAGAACCTCTCTCTTAGGTGGCTATTTCCCCTTTTTAAATGACTTCTCAAATGTGACCCTTTCTGGAGTTGGTCCTGAAAGTGGAAACTATTTCCACACATAGTTCACGGAAGAGGCCTGCTGCCCACCCACCAGGAAGCTTCCAGAACGTGACACAGGGCTGAGGACAGAGAGGTGGTGGAGGTGGGCAGCTGGTGCCAGTTGCTGGTGGGCCTGGCCTTTGGGCCCCCTGTTTTCAGAGCCGCAGGTACCCGTCAGCTGGCATACTTTCCCAGTGCCCACAGTGGGCCTCGCTTGGAGGAAAAACCCACCTGCCGATGAAGCCCAAGATCCTTTCCCAGAGGGGGTGGGATGAAGTTTCTCAGTGTTTTCATAGTAACAAGCATCGCCATTGGCTTTTCTTATTTCTCCCCAAGACCGGGGATGGTCAGCCTTGCACATTCCACGGCAAAGCGATGGAAGTTCCACTAAGCTATGGTGTCAGAGTACTGACCTTTCAAGAGAATATGCAGCATCCCTCGTCCTTAACGAAAGCTCCTTGTGCAGGGCCCGGCCCTGTCCTGGAGGGGGCCTGCCGCTCTCTCCCGGTGGACTCCATTCCTGAGCTGCAGCTGCTTTGTATTTTCAGGACTGGAAAATGCGTCGGGAATGGCCCGGCTTCCCGAAGCGTGAATCCATTCTTTCTGACTCGTGATCACTGGCGCTCGGTTTGTCCCAGTTTGTCCCAAAGGGGGATGTTCGTAGCTCTATCATAAACCATCAATCCCTTGTCCAGGATCAGCTTTACAGGTGTGGGGCCTGCTCAGCCGCACAGAGCCCCATGCACAGGAGGGCCCTGTGCTCAGTGCTCAGCTGTCCCCCGTCCTAAACTTCTTCATCATTTTTGAGCAAGGAACTCTGCATTTTTATTATTCTGCCCTGGACCCTGCAAATTTTGTAGCTGATCCTGACATTGGCTGTTGGTTAACAGTGTCATGAGTGAAAAAGGTAAAAATCTATAATTTTTAGATTTCTTTTACTAAATTCTGTTTATATAAATAATTCCAGATTCTATGTAAACAAGATAAAAATATTTCAATCAAAGATTAAATTTAGGAAAAAATATTCTCCTTTAAGAGGTAGAAAGTTGCAGGCTGGCCGGTTAGCTCAGTTGGTTAGAATGTGCTGCTGTTAACACCAAGGTCCAGGGTTTTAGCCCTGTACCGGCCAGCTACACACACACACACAAATAATAATAAAAAATTAAAAATAAGAGGTAGGAAGTTGTTAGGAAATAGCACAATCCTGAGAGTTGGAGTCATCCCCAGTCCGCCCCTTTGCTATGTCAGGGCCTCTGGTTTTCCACGTACAGGGGTGAGAGCTCCCACCTGCAGGGTGTTCTGGGGAACCAGCGTTGGGGAGGATTTAGCAGAAGATCTGGCACATAGCAGGTATTCAAAAAATAAATAGTGCCTTTGAATGAATGTCATGGTTAAAAGAAAAGTGTATTTTATCACTTCTCCTTTTAAAAGTAATAAAACATGCTGTTCCAGAAAATTTGGAGAATACAGAAAAAAAGGAAGAGAAATTTTCTCTTCCAGCCCCTCGGCTCTAAAGCTTCCAGCCAGTCACATTACAGTGTATTTCTTTGGAGCTATAGAAATAGATACAGAAATACACTACATTTTTAAAACAATTTTTCTTTCTTACCTCCACTTATTTTTAAATGGAAACACTAGTGAGGTCTCACAGAAGAATCTGAGCAGAACTAATGATCCCTCACATTGTGAAATAATTCCAAGCTTACCACACTTCGAATGCAGCCTACACGTGACGATATAAACCCACAGTCTCCGTGGCTGCCTGTTCACAAGGACTATAAATTGTGACATTAACAGTACAAAAGTGCCAGGTGGTAAGAACTCTGCATCACAAAGTGTCCTTAACCTGCTGCTGCCTAGCTTTCCCATTTGTGACTTGGTTTTAAAAAATTATTTTTAACACTTGCAGGCTCTTTTAATTTCTACAGGATGTTGTAGAATCTGCTCAGTCTTGGAGGGAAAAGACACGAGAGCAATCAGGTCTCCTTGGCACCTTCGTGAGGCCAGCCAGCAGGAAGAGGGGCCCAGGGCTGGGGGCGATGCTGAGGTCCCGGCAGCTCCAAGCAGTGGCAGAGTCCTGTTCTCAGAGAAGTTCACAGTGAACCGCTAAGGCCAGCCGGGCTGACGGGTCCACTAAGCAAACAGTGGGTCATAAATTGCACCAGAACCCAGAGCAGACGACAGATGCAGGAAAAACACAGCCCCTGACCCCCAAACCCATGCTGCATTAATCAGCTATTCGGAGCCCCAAGGCTCCTGGGAACTGAAGTTTGAAGGCAGTGAGAATCCAGGCGTGGGGTCAAGTCTGAGCTCCACCAGCTATAAGTCAGGTGACTCTGGGCAAGTTACTTCTCATCTCTCAGCCTCAGTTTCCCAAAATTAAAAAAAATTTTTTAATTGTATTTTTTTTCATCGTAACATAGTTGATTGTACATATGTGTGGGGTACAGAGTTGAATATCAATACCTGTGTGCAATATGTGATGCTCTAATCAGGATAATTAGTATATTCAATATTACACAATGTCATCACTTTTTGTGTCCCTTTACCAATTCCTCTCTTACCCCTTCTTCCCCTCTCAATTTCTCCAAATTTGATGAGGGTGGTGGTGGTAAATAATAACCCCAACCTCACAGGGCTGTGGTAGGCAGGAGATGAGCTACAGTTGCTGGCACAGGGTCTGTCTACCCACCCCCACCAGTCCCTGCATCTGTCCTTGAGGAGAGATGGTAGGCTCAGTGTCATAGGGGCCAATAGAACTGAACCCTGACCCCCACGCTTCGTTCAAGGTAGCATGGGAGCCTGGCACAATCAGGAGAGGCGCACAGGGCCAGAGTCTGAGCACTCCAAACAGGAAGGACTGGCGCAGGGATAGGGCTGTCCTTCTGTCCTGGCTGTCCTTCCCCATGAGCATCAGAAGCTCGGCAGTGCCCGCTGGGCACGGCAGTCCTCCAAAATAACTCAGCACAGAAATCAAGCCACAGACAAGGGAAGGGGGCCCCAGCCCCTCACGCCCTCCTCCTCTCCTACCACCTTGCCAGGCAGAGATCCCTTTTGCTGAAACTGGGGTGTCCTCTCTGTACTGTCCTGGAGCCCAGCCCCACAACATGGCCTGCTGCAGCTGGAAGAAAGGAGAGGAGATACATTTGTTTTTATTTAATTTGTTTATAAGAAGAAAAGTGTTCATTACAGAAAATTTGGAAATACAGAAATGCACAAAAAGAAAACAAAAATTATCCATGAGGTAATTACTGGGTACATTTTGTTGAAAGTTGTCCTGGTATAATTTCCAAACTATATGTGTGTGTGTGTGTAATATACATAGTTGGATCTTATAGGTTATATATGTATACACATATGTATGCGTATATATACAAGAGTATTTCAAAAAATTAGTGTAAAAATAGAATTAAAAGAGAACACAAATCTCCATGAACTTTTTGAAGACCCTTTGTATAATTAAATTCTACTATAGATTATTTTAGAATCTTTTTGTTTAATATGCAGTGAACATTTTATGTTATTATTCTCTACAAAATTTAAAAAATAAAATCTAAATACCAATTAATTTTTTAAATCAACTTTATTGAGGTATAATTTCCATGCAGTAAGATCCCTTTCCCTTGTACTGTTTGATGAGTTTTGACAAATATCTACAACTGTGTAACTGCCACCATGATCAACAAAAAAAACCATCCATCACCACAAAATGTTGCCTAGACGCCCCCTTGCAGGCAGCCTCCCTCTTCCAGGCCCCAGGCAGCCCTCGATCTGAATCCAATTGCTGCAGGTTGATTTTGCCTTTATTTAATGTAAATGAGATCATAGAGGATGAACTCTTGCTTCGCATACTTGGGATTCGTGTATGTTCATCTATCAATAGCTCCTTCCTTTTGCTTTGTAATTTTCCATTGGATGACTATCGCTGTTTGTTTGCCTATTAGTCAACTGACAGACAATTGGGTTGTCTCTGATTTTTTTTTTTTTTTTTTTACTATTATGAATAGAATTTTGTGAATGCCAATTAATTTTTAAAAATTTTAAATAAGCAATGTCTCTGGCACACATTGTGAGTACCCACACATGTGGGCTCGGCCTGTGTATTTCCTTCTAGGAGCACCTCTGAGATGGGGAATCCAAGGGCTAGAGAGATGAGCTGACAAGACAGGAGGCCACACAGGCTGTTAGGGACAGGGCTGGGAGGCAAACCCAACCACTAAATCCCATCGTCTTTCAGCACAACGTGCTGCCTCGCTCTCTCTCGCCCATATGCCTGTATCAGAGATGCTTGGGATTTTCCCACAAAGAGATTTCCATGAAAATCAAATTGTGGGCTGAAGAGATGAAAGGCAGCCTCGTGTTAATTAGGCTGGCTTTGGTTTGGTTCATCTGCCGAGCTTGGGGGTGGGGGGTGAGTATCTCCATGTTGTCACCCACCCACCCACATACACACACACACACACACACGCACACACGGACACTTATACCCACCAACACCAGTGGCAACCAAATCCAGTCAATCCGGTCCACTTTCCCCTTCTAACCTGCCTGCAGGGCTGGGAGCCACACCACCTTCTGACTTTACAATCCTGGCACACCCTGGCCCAGACAGGAGGCCCTGGCTTGGTTTCCAAGCATCTACTCAGCAGACTTGGCTCAAAAGATGTCTGGTTATTTCCCAAAACCAAATCTCCCCTCAAGCGCAAAGATCAGGCTGCTGGGGAGATTCAAAGGAATGATCTGTCCCCAACATGGCTGCTTCCAAGAGGTGCTACAGCCAGCCTGGGAGTGGCTGGTCCCGTACAAGGCAGGGGAAGAGGAAGTGCTCCTTGGAGTACAGAAATCCTGGGTGTGTATAGAGGGCTCCCAGGCCACTCTGTAAGTTCCTGAAAGTGAGAAAGTTTTATTTTGCTCACTCATGACTCAGAGAGGTTAAGAAACCCGCTTGAGGTCACATAGCAGTGGACACTCAGTCCCAGCATATCTGTTCTTTGCAGACATCAGGCTCCAGCCCCTTTTGAGTTAGAAAGGTCTTTGCCTATGTGTAGAGGGCCCCGAAGAACACATGTTCATCTGGAGCTAGCTCAGGTAGAACTTAAGACTGTTCTCCTGTGCTTGGAGGATACAAAAGATTGGGATCCACCTCCCCCCGCCCCACCCCAGTCCTGTTCAGGTACCTGAGGAGCCTCCTTCCTTGGACCACACCCCAGGCCTACCCCACTGCTGAGTAGACCAACTAACACTTATCCTTGCCTCCATTTAAGAGGGTGGGTGGTGGTCCCCAAGTTGGAGCAATGAAGAATCACCTCCCTGCTCTTGAAGTCAGCAGGCCTGAGATGAAACCAGGAAAGTAAGAGCCCATTCTCTCAGAAAACATGTGTTTTCTGTTTACAGAGGGGCCTGTCCAGTTCCCATGTTTTGTTCTTTAATACGGAGCCAAAAAAAAAAAAAAAAAAAATCAAATGTGCAGCTTCCTTTCTGAGGTACACTTGGAGGATAGAAAATCTGGATTGCTGCAGGTGAGTTACACTGGGCCTCAAACCCTGGGCCAAAGGCCTTGAGTCCTGTCTGCTGCCAATGTCCAGCGTATACAAACCTGGAAGGCCACAGTAGAAAGCCAGAATGCCCCCTTGGTATATCCCAGAGAGAGGGGTGGTGCAGATGGGAGAGGCAGCCTGGTGGCTATTTCGACAGTGTGTGCGTGTGCGTGTGTGTGTGAGTGTGAGTGAGTGTTCACATGTCAGGGTGTTCGCTTATGCGCACATTCCGGCCTTGCGCCGCTGGCCTGGCAGACTCGGTCCAACAAACCGGTCATCCTGGAATCACAAGCTTTTTCACGCCCTTCCCTGAGATGCTGGACAGAGGGTATCTTTTCCCATCCCCAGAGCAAAGGCAGGCAGTCTTATTTGGAGATCTTGGGTAACAGGTGGGTGGGGATCTTCAGGCTCAGTGGGTAAAGCTCACAGGTGCTGGGCACCTTCAGAATGGGGAGAGGGTCTTCCTGCTGGAGATGAGACAGCAGGGAGCTGAGGGAACTAACTTGGCAGCCAGCTGTGCCCACTGAAATGAGACTATTATCACAGGATGCCAGGTGAGAGCTGAGATTCAGAATCTGTGCCCCTTTTCCTTCCAGGATTCAGGCGAGCTGCCTCTGAACTCGGCCCCATGAGTAAAACGGGGTGACTGACGATGAGCAGCCCCTACGCAGCTGCCCTGAGGACAACACTTGCACGTGTGTGCCCGGGCCTGCCTGGCACGTGGTCGTCAGGAGGGGGCAGCTGCGATCAGCATCTCTGGGCCTCTCGCGCCAGCATGGGCGCACGCAGCCTAGGCCGAATCGCAGCCAGCGGAGAGAGAGAGAGAGGGGCTCTGCAGTTCCTCCGACCGGCGACAGACCCTGCTGGACGGCAGCAAGACGCCCCGCGGGCGTCCCTTCCTCACTGCAGAGGGTGACAGCAGTAACCGCAGCGTAAAAGGAGCCTTTGAAAGTGGGTTCTGACGCCACTCTCTGACCGCGGTGGTGCGTCCCGCGCTGCCCCTCCGCGTTTGGCCGGGCCCGGCGGCGCGCGTCCCCAGGGCCCCGCAGGGCCGACCCTTTGATCTCGGCCTCCCGGCTCTCCGGCCTCCACGTTCTCGCACACCTGGGGGCGGGTGGGGACAGGGACAAAAAGGACGGGAGGAAGGGCGCGCGAGCTGGCCGGGGAGCCGCGCCCCTCCTCGCAGAGCCTGAGACGTCTCGGCCTGGCCGGGCCCGCCCGCCCTTCCGTCCGGCTCCGGAAACCACGACGAGGGCGCGCCGCGCGGCGCCGACGCAGCGCCGCAGCCGGGGGCGGAGCCTCTGGGCGGTGGACTCCGGAAGCCCGGGCGAGGGTGCGGCGGGCGGTGCTGACGCAGCGGCGCAGCTGGGGGGCGGGGCCGACACGGGGGCGGGGCCCTTATTCGCCGGGTATGCGGGCGGCGCGGACGTAGCGACGCAGCCGAGTGGGCGGGGGCTGGGCGGGGCCTCTGTGCGGCCTGGCCAGAAAGCTCCGGGAAGGCTCTGCGGGTGGTGGCGCTAGGGGCGGGGCCTTCGGGGGCGGGGCCTGGGCGGGGAGGGCGGGTCCCTGAGCTTCTGGGCCCCGCCCACCCGGCCCTGGCTGGACCGGAGACGTCTCAGGAGGATTTAATTTAATTAAGATTTTACTTAAATTAGATTTTCACTTTAAAAAGTTTAACAACTTTTCCTGTCTTTTTTTCTCCTCCCTAAATGAGATAAACAACCAGACAGTGGAGAATTTGTAAAACCGAGGCGAGTACAAACCAAGAAAATGAACATTTCCCACCACGCAGACCTGTTTCTGGAGTACGTGTTTGGGGGGTAAATATACAGATGTTTACATAATCGGGTAACACTGTACACACACTGCGGATGACTTAAAGGTAACCGGGGTTTGTTTCTGACTGCAAAACCACAGAAAATTTGGAACATTGAAAAAAATGCCAAGAAAGTAAAAATAACCTGAGGTTTCACCTCACAAGATCACAAGTGTTAGCATTTTGACATTCTTCCTTTTTATACAGTTATACATGTATTTGAGACAAAAATGGGGTCATACTGTAAATATTGCTTTGCAACTGGGTCTTTTCATTCAGGGCTGTATTATAAATGTCCCACGTCACTGGGTGCTCATCTACAGCCATTTGTAATCACACAGCCCTCTGCTGGGGGGGCTGTATTTGAGTTAATCCATGTTTTAGTCCGTTTTGTGTTGCTATAACAGAATACCTGAGACTGGATAATTTATAAGGAAAAGAGGTTTATTTGGCTCACAATTCTGGGACAGCTGCATCTGGCACGGGCCTCAGGCTGCTTCTACTCATGGTGGAAAGTGGCAGGCAGCCGGTGGGTACAAGCAGATCCCATAGCGAGAGAGGAAGCAAGAGAGAGAGAGAAGGTACCAGGGTCTTTTTAAGCAACGAGCTCTTGTGGGAACTAATAGAGCAAGAACTCACTCACTACTCCCCCCTCCCCCAGGGAGAGCATTAATCCATTCGTGAGGGATGCGCCCCCATGACTCAATCAGTTTCCAACACTGCCACATTGGAGATCAGATTTCCACGTGAGTTCTGGAGGGGACAACATATCCAAATTCCATCCATCCATATGCTGTTACTGGACATCGATGTTGTCTCCAGTTCCATCTCGTCTTGCTTTCTTCTTTCTTTTATGATGAACATCCTTGCAGCTAAATCTTTGATCATGAAAATGTCCTTATATAAATCCCTAGATGTGGAATTGTTGAGTCAAAGAATATGAACACTAATGCTTCTTCTACCTCCTCCTTTTTTCTTTACGTGTTTTCCAAATTTAATAAATAATAAATGAGTGTTTTAACAAGAGTACTGTATATGCAAAAAATCCCTCTCATATCCGAAATATATGAAGAACTCCTACACCTGAATAACAAAAATTACCCAATTTAAAAATGGGCAAAGGACTTTTAATAGATATTTCTCTAAAGATGATAGACAAATGGCCAATAAGCCCATGAAAAAGTGCTCAACATCACTAATCATTAGGGAAATACAAATCAAAACCACAATGAGATACCACCTCACACCCACTAGGATGGCTGTTATTAATATAAAAAAGAAGAGAAGTGTTGGTGAGGATGTGCAAAAATTGGAATCCTTGTGCGTTGTTGGTGGGAATGTAAAAACATACAGTTGCTGTGGAAAAGAGTACGGGAGCTCCTCAAAAAATTAAACATAGAATTATGATATGACCCAGGAATTCCACTTCTCAGGACATACCCAAAAGAATTGAAAGTGGGAACACTAACAGATGTTTGTACACTCATGTTCATAGAAGCATTATTCACAATAGACAAAAGATGGAAGCAACCCAAATATCCATTGATGGATGAATGTATAAAGGAAATGTGGAATATAAAGCGTACTTCAAAAAATTCTCGGAAAATGGAATTAAAAGATAATATGAATCTTTCCATGAACTTTTTGAATACCTCTTGTAGTGGATTGAATTATGTCCCTCCAAAACTCCCTGAAGCTTGAATTATGTCCCCCAAGTTTTATGTGTTAGAAACTCAGCCCCCCCTTTGACTGTTAAGAGGGTGGGAAATCCTATGATGGTGACTGAAAGGTGGAGACTTGAAGAGGTGATTGGATTGTAGGACTGTGCAGTAGTGAATGGTTTAAAAATGGTGGTGAGGGGTGTGTTTCTGTGGGCTTTAAAAGAAGAGAGGAACGTCTGTCTCTCTCTCTCTGCTTCCACCGTCTTGCAGTGTGTGACCTCTGGGTCACTGTTGCCACCGCCAGATGGACTTTGGACTTCCCAGCCTCAGAAACTGTAAGCAATAAATTCGTTTTTCATTATAAATTACCCAGTCTCAGGTATTATGTTACAGCAACACAGAACATACTAATACACCTCTCAATTGAATATTATTCAGCCTTAAAGAGGAATAACGTTCTGAGACATGCTACGACATGGATGAACCTTGAAAACACTATGCTAAGTAAAATAAACCAGACATGAAAGGACACATATTGTAAGACTGTATGAGGTACCTACAGTAGTCAACTTCATAGAGTAAGAAAGTAGAGCGGTGGCTACCAGGCACTGGGGGAGTGGAAAATGGGGAGTTATTACTTAACAGGTGCAGAGCTTCAGTTTGGGATGATGAAAATGTCTTGGAGATGGATAGTGGTGATGGCTGCACAGCAATGGGAATGGACTTAATGCTGCTGAAATGGTAAATTTTATGTTATGCATATTTTACCAAACACACACAAAAAGAGATTTCAGGGAAAAAAATAATAAAAGAAATTTCTTAGATTCTGGTCCCAAGGATGCGTGCATGGAACAAGACCTGCACATGTCACAAACTGCTCGTGGGTACCCTGCCGAGGTGGTTGGGGATGGCTCTTCTGGGGAACCTCGCTCAGGGCAGACAGGGGCCAAGCCAGGCCTCATACATCCAGCATTTTCCATAGTAGTTTCCAAGCTGGGAGAGAGAAACCTGCTTTGGGGAAGTAGTGACTCACTAAGGATCTTCATCTGAACTTGGTCTTTCATTTCTGGGCCACTGACACACTTCTGCACGCGCGTGCACACACACACACAACTCCCTTTGCAAACATGGAAAAGCACCATGAGAAAATAACAAACACATAGAATTCCAAGTCAGAGAAACCACAGTTGACACTGGGACGCACATATGTCCAGTCTTCTCTGTTCATAATACATGCTTACAATCACTGTGCTCAACATCATGGTTTATTATCTGCATTTTCACTAATGTGCAATGAACTATTCACCTCATCTTTGAGTGTTTCTATAGCGCACCTGAATGATTGCAGAATAATCCATTGTTCAGATGTCCCATGTGTAACTTCTTTACCTAATTCTTTATTGTTGGCCGTGTGGGTGATTTACAAATGTGCTGCTAAGAACATCCTCTTTGTGCATCGCTAATAGTTCCCTGAAGGTACTCCTAGGAGAATAATTGTAACTTCACAGAGGATTTGTTTTTTAAAAGCTCTTGAATATATTACCATTCAGCCCCCTGAAAGGTGAACAGACTGTTCTAGCACCAACAGCATGTGAGCGTGTGTGGGTGTGTTTTTTACATAGGGATGTCTGATTCTACCAGGCAGGAGACCTGTCATAGCAGGAACACTGCTATTGGAGGCTGGGCCCCAGCTCAGGGGCTTTGGGCCACTGTGGACCCCTGTCTTCTCACCTTTGCTAGGCAATCCCAAAGACAGTAGGGCTTGGAGGATCTGGGCTCTAGCTGTGTGGGGCCAAGGACCCTGGACCCAGTTTCCTGCCTCTGGGGAACTCTCCCTGTCCCTAGAGGCCACGGAGTATTTCCCGCCACTTGCTTGCTGCTGCCATCAGGGCTGGGACCGCTCTCAGGTAGATGCGTGGAGCGCCCTCCAACTCTCCACCAGGCCCACCTGGCCCTTCACTCTGGCTCACAGGGCGGCATCCGCAGTGTCGGGGTCAACAGACCTGGATACATCTTTGCTAGTAAGCAGGATTGTTGTATGAAGTGGGCATGACGAGGACTCCCCTGCAGCTTCCTACCATCAGAGCATGAGGGTGTCGTGTGGGGCACTCCAATAGCCACCATGCTCGGCCCAGTCACACGCTCGGCCCCAAACCAACCGCTAACCACCCCCTGCCACCGTGGGCAGGGAGAGCTGCTCACCTTTTCTCACGTGCTGTTCCTTCTGAGGGGGCTCTTCCCACCCACATCACGACAGAGACCAGAGCCCCCCCCCAATCCTACTGTGAATAACAGCAGCGGCTACCATTAGTGAGCACTTATCACATGCAAGGCCCAGCTCAGCCACCACCTCCTCCAGGAAGCTCTCCGGATGGATCCCTCAGCTATAAGGCAAGGTGCTGGCTCTTCCTGCCTTTGCTTACAAGCTCCATATCTCTGCCTTGAGCCTTACCGGGTTATGAGTTTCTGGACAGCAAGGACTTTGCCTTCAGTGTCTTCGGTGCCTGGCACAGGGCCTGACATGGGTGTCAAGTCACGGCATGTTTGGAGGAGCAAGTCCAGGACAGCAGAGCCTCGTTAAAGCGAGCGGCTGGGCACTAGTATGTGGACCCACGCTGATGGGAAATTAATTCAGAGCATCCAGTTCAAACATGCAGTCATTCAGAAACAGGAAAGCTTGAAATTTGCTCCTGACAAAGAGGAATCAAAAGGCAAAGGATACAAGTTACAAGTTCATGTCACTCAGGAGAGCCATGTCTCTGCAGTGTAACCCTGCCACTAATTTGCTGTGTGGCCTTGGGCAAGAGTTGTCCCTCTCTGGGCCTTAGACCCCTCTTTGGAGCCGAGTCACCCTCAGGGACCACCCTGGGCCTCCCAGCTCTGAGGCTGGGTGCAAGATTTCAATGCGAAGTACTGATGGTGCTCACCCTCTGACCAGCAAAATAGCCACGATGCAGCCTGCCCTTGGAGAGGAGAATGACTCTCCTTCTAGAACACTCCTCAAGGTTCAGTGCAGATGCCCGACTCCAGCTGGCCATGCATCCCTTCCTCCTTGCGTGGTCAGAGCTCACTGGCCTACAGTGGGAGGACCCCAAGCCCATGTATACATTGGACTCACACCATGGGGACAGACAGACAGAAGGCATCTGTGCTTTGTCCCCTCTCCTCTGTTCTTATGATCGTCCTTCTGTCTTAGTAGTCAAAGAGACCTGTGCTGCAGCTGCAGGCCACACCCAGGCCCTCCCTGGGGTTTGGCTGTCATCACACTGTCCAGCTGGATGGCCATCTGGGTCAGCCTCTGAGAACCGCCAGGTTAGAGGGCCCCAGTGGAGATCTACCTGGTCTACAGGGGGTCAGGAAACCAGTGGTCCAAGCAGGAAGGGATGCCATGAGGAAGACCCATCCTTGAAGGGACCTGGCTATGACCACATTTGCAACCATTAGGGTGAAATGACAGATATGAGGATGACATGGCAAGCTTTTCATGACTATGTTTATTCGGCTTAAAGAACTGGCCTTTGTCCTGAGTGTGTCTTTCAATCTTTTTTGGTTTAAAAATATTCTCTCAAAAAAAGGGAAATTATAATTTTCTCAAGGTCCCAACATGGAAAAACAGAAAGTTGGCAGTCTTCAGCAAGTCTGCAATATTCATTTGAAATTTGACCAGCCTGTGAATTCCAGATGTCTGAGAAACCCTGTTTGCATGCTCCCTGAGGAGGCCACCAGGGAGAGTCACTGGGTCACTACTCCCTGTTTAGAGCCTGCAGTGGCTCCCTATCGCCCTTGGGTTTGAAGCCAAATTCCTTAGCATGACACCAAAAGCCTAGGCAGGTAGGAGGAGGGACAGGGTAAGAGGAGAGGTCCAGGACAGCTTCCTGGAGGAGGCGGTAACTGAACCAAACCTTGCAGGATAAGCTTGTTGGCAAGGGATGGATGGAGAAGAGAAGGTGGGTTGGACAGGACATTCCATGTGCAGGGAGCATTGTGTGCAGGATGAAGCTGGGGTGGTCGAAAAATAGCGTGTAGTGGGACCTGGCCAAAGGGGGATGTGGTTAGGGACACATCGGAAACTGAAGTTAGCATGACTAACAGGATGCCAGGGAGCATAACATCCAAGCTCCTAAGTGGTTCTCAGAGCAGCGTGGTAAATATGTGCACCTCATGGATAAGGCTGGGAGGGAACGGGGACCTGCCATGGTCACACAGTGAGTGAGGGCCCACAGAGCTTGGACCCATCAGATCCCAAAGCTGAGAGTCTACCTGTGCCTGGGGCTGTCTGGGTGGGGCCTGGCTCAGTCCTGGCTGCCGCTGAAAACCCTGTGGAAATGCACCCAGAGAGTGACCCAGCCAACCTTTGGGACTGCCTCTGGTTTCACGCACGTGCTATGAGGACAGATGCTGCAGGAAGCTGGGGGTCCTTGGCAGCCTCATACCTGAGAGTTCCTGGTTCTGCATCCCCAGCCCCTAGACCTCCTGATGGGCAACCTGGTGGGGTGCTGTGTGCCCACTCACAGCCTTCTGCAAAAAGATAACTAGCCTTCCTGGAAGTTCGGGGGTAGGGACATTCCTGGGGGACAATGTAGCCAGAGGCCCAGTGAGGCTCTCCCAGAAGAAGCCCTCTCTCTCTCATCTCCCAAGAAAGGCTTTGAGCCTCTTTCCAAGTGCTGGAAGTGCCCAGTGCTCTGGCCCATTCCCATCCACCACCACACAGCACAAGCCACACTGGCTGGCATCCACCTACCCGACTATGAAGTCGATAAATACATCCTAAGTGCTACTGTGCTGTGGGAATTCACAAGTTCATGCCCACACGAAGCTCCAGTCTACCGGGGGGATTATAACACCGTGTGACCAGGGTCCTGATGGAGGAGTGATAATGGTGGCTACTACGAATACGACAGTGAGGGCAAGATCACTGTCAGCTCACATTGCCCTCAACACATCTCAGCAGACAGCACCCCCAGACTCAGGGCCCGGGGGAACTGTCCTCCAGCCACCAGGCTGGAGAGCTGCAGAGGAGGTCAGATCCCAGGCGAGGGCTGTCTAACCACGTTCCCTGCAGCCTGCTGGGAGACGCCAGCTCCGAAGTGCCTCCGGAGACCACTGAGGGCAACCTGCCTCATTGTGCAGGGGAAACTGAGGCTGGGAGAGGGTGCCCCAGGCCCTGCAGAGAGTGGCGTCAGAGCCCAGGCAGGGTCCCAGGCCTCTGGCTCCCTCGCCAGCCACTGCCCCACCGTGGATCCGCCTTTCCCACAGGAGCAGGGGGCACTCTTGGCCGCTGGAGAGCAGGGTCTCCTGGCAGGAGGGCTGGAGGTGGAGCGGTGTGCAGGGCACCTGGCAGCAGGGAAGGCTGGGGGAGGGGTCCCGGCAGAAGGGGCTCCCGGCCGGACGCGCTGCCAGGCTGATTAGCATGGGCGAGGGGCGCTGGCGCGGGGGCGCCGCCGGCCGAGCTGGCACGTCCCTCGCGGGCCCAGCTGGCCGGCCCGAGACACAAAGCGCCTCAGACGGCGGTGGCGCTCGGCCATTGACGCGCAGGGGCGGCCCGGGCGCGGGCGGCGCGGAATTCCCGCCGCCGCGCGGGGCGAAGAATAGCGCCTGGGCCGGGCGGGGCTCGGCCGCCCCGCGCTCCTGACCTTGAACCTTTGTGACTGGAGCGCATGCAAATCGCGGCGGGGCCGCGCCAAGCCCCGAGGGCGCTGCGCCGCCCGGGGTGTCCCGGCGAACAATGCGCCACTGTCCCCGCGCGGCGCGGCGCGGCGGGCTGGGAACGGCGGGCGCGCACCGGCGACGCGGCGCGGATGCCAATGCGGCCACCCTCCGGGCGCCCCGCTGCGGCCAGGCCCGAAGGCTCGGGCCCTCTTCTCAGGTGACCGCCTCTCCCTGTCTTTCTTTCATTAGGGTGATTTTTTAACCCCCCTAAAGGATCAGGAACAAAGCGAGGGTTGCCCCAGTTACCTTTACCAGGAAGGGCTTGTGTACCGGGGGCGGGGTCCTGCCCACCCTGTCTCTTCTTGGGGCAGATTCTTTCTCACGACCAGGGGTGAACTCTCTTTCACTCCAGCCTCTTGACTTTTTCACCGGGCACAGCATCCGTCCTCGACGCTCTTCACAATGTCCCTCTTGAGACTGCCCAGTGTTGTCCTCCTTGGCTTGCCGACAGGGTTCCCCAGTGCCGTAAGCAGCCAAACAAACAGAAAAGACAAGTTGCTAAGTTGAGCCCAGACAGTTGTGCCAGGCCCAGATGCGTCCATGGCATCTACCCTCACCCACCTGGGTATGATGGGACTAAGTACACAAGAAATAAAAAGCACATGTGCCAGGTAGGAAGTGCAGGCTGGTTTATATGCACGTGTGTCTGACCAGGTGATTCCAGCACCTCCTAGGAATTTGAGTTGGATGCATTCGCCATAGGAGACAAAGCCTCCGACCACAGGCTAACATCCCAACTTGGGACTGGTGACCCAAGACTAGGTGCCCTCATCTGAGAAGGAGTTGGTGGTCCCTGCCTGCCCATCTTGCAGAGGCAGTGGGTTTGAGGGTGGGTCGTCTGCGCCCACGAGCCTGCCCCAGTGTGAAGGGCCCCTGTGCATGTGTACACCTGTGAGGGAGCTGTGCACATGGGGTCGTTCCTGCTCAGATGCTGGGGAGCTCAACCCTGCCATAGCCAGGGCCCAGGACAGGAGCAAGACGTTCAGAGGAGGTGGCCTTAGGCAAAACACTCCTCTGGGCCTCAGTTTGCCCAGGTGTTAAATGAGGGGTTGTGGAGATCTCTAAAGGTCCTTTCAACTTTCCTAGATATGAACAAATAAGAGGAATCGCCCTTTAAAGGACGGGAATCTAGCACAGGGCTGCATCCTTCACAGCCAGGGCTCCTGAAGGAGCTGGCATGATTGGTCTCCAGGAGCTGACTCACTAGGCCTCCTTTGGGCTGGACACAGGCACAGATCCCCCAAAAGGCAGGAGACCCTGGTCTGCTCTTGGGGAGCCCAGAGCCTGTCTGGAGGCAGGAGAAGTGGAAGGGATGGATAAGGAAACAGACGGCGAGTGTGGGGAGGAAGCATGGGGGTGGGCATGGTGCCTGGGAGAACAGAGGAGGCAATGGAGGGGTCCACGAAGGCCCCCTGGGAGGGGCTGGCTAAGGTGAGTCTTAAGGCAGCCGAGTAGCTTCTCACCAGAAGAGAGAGGGGAGAGCCCTTCAGGCAGATGAAAAATAGTGGGTAGAGGGAGCACTCCAGAGAGAGGGAGCACCTCCAGAGAGAGGGAGTACCTCCAGGGAGAGGGAGCACTCCAGAGAGAGGGAGCACCCAGGGAGAGGGAGCACACAGGGAGAGGGAGCAACTCCAGGGAGAGGGAGCACCCAGGGAGAGGGAGTACCTCCAGGGAGAGGGAGCACTCCAGAGAGAGGGAGCATCTCCAGGGAGAGGGAGCAACTCCAGTGAGAGGGAGCACCCAGTGAGAGGGAGCACCTCCAGGGAGAGGGAGCACCTCCAGGGAGAGGGAGCAACTCCAGGCAGAGGGAGCACCCAGGAGGAGGGAGCACCTCCAGGGAGAGGAGGCACCCCTAGCAGGGGGCACCCTCTAAAAGAGGAAGGACAGTCAGAATGCTCTTTAGGGAAATCCCTTTCTCTCACAAATTTTCCTAATCCTTTGCATTTATATACTCTGTCTCATGGGTGGCCAGCAGGACTAGAAACACCAATATTAAAATAAAACATAGGGGTCCATCGGGCTTAGGGAAGTGTCAGGGTAGGAAAATGAAGGGAGAAGAAAACGTCTGCCTCCAACTCTGGAGGGGTTGCGGGTTGGGAGGCCACTAATATCTCTCAGAGACAAACTTTTCATTCCCGAGATTCGGGTGCTTTTAATCAGCAGCTGACTGCACAAGAGACGGGCATGTGGTCCTGAAAGCAGAGGTCTGTGAGCACTTGGCACCAGGTACTCTGCAGGGTGCCAGGTCCCGGCTGTGTCCCCCTAAAGATGAGTAAAAGATGACTTCTGAAATGAAATTTGTAAGTCGTGGTTGACCGTTCTTTGCTCCCAAGGACACGTTTTGAAAACAAACAAAACCCTTCGAGGCTGCGACCCCAGATGTCCGCTGGCTGCTGTCTTTTGCTGTACTCCTCAGCCTCACTGGGCATCTCGGTGACTCACAACTGGACAGGGTCAGGGTATTATAGTTCCTGGTTCCTGGTGGAAGGAAGGGGAGATGGAGGCCCTGGGGGGCTGTTCTAAAGCCAGGACAGACCAGGGCGAGAACCAGGTCTCCCGCCTTCTAGGTCTTTCCACTACTTCACCGGATTCCTTGGAAATTAGCAATGGAAAAGCCATCCTACGCTCGGGAAGAAGCGAGTCATACTTTCCATCCTGGCTCCTTGCAAGCACCTGGGGCTCGGTGGGTCCCCTACAGATCCCACGCAGACGAGCTAGGCTTTGTCACCCGGGGGGCAGTTAATAAGGACGCTCTGGTGGCTCTGACATCATGAGTGGGACTGCTGTGTGGAATCAGCTGCTGGGGCCTCCAGCTGGCAGTGGTGTGACCTCTCCCCTTGGTTGCCACTGCTCTGGGGCTGGGTCTTGGGCAGAGGGGCTGGTTCAAGGTGAATGGCTAGCAGGGCTGGCCAAGGCCAGCCTGAGGCAGCAGCAAAGTCTCAGAGCCCGGGAGAGAAGAAAGTGTGGGCACTGGGCTCCTGTCCCACGGCACCTTTTTGCTTTTGTTCTGGGCAGGTGGCGAGACTAAGAAGCTAGCATTGGAGCCAGCCTGCTGGACTTGACCCTGCCTGGCTTCTTACTGCTCCTGTGCCACTAGACAAGCTGCTTCACCTCTCTGGCCTCAGTTGCCTCCTCTGGGAAATGGGATTGCAACCACAGGGTGTGGTGAGGGATTGGCGGACAGTACCGGGGAGGCTTAGGAGGGTTCTGGGAGCATAGCAAGTGCTCAGGAAATGCTGGCAATTATCTGACGCTCATGCTGGACTCTCTCTGTCCCCGCTCCTCCATGCCCAGGCTGTTTTGTCCTCTGTGCTCCATTCCTTCTGGTCTCCAGGCCTGAGGTCCCAAACTGCTCCATGTGGAATGGGCTGGGGACTTCCTCCTTCCCTCGCTTCCTTCCTCCTCCTTTTCCTTCTCTCTCTCTTCCTCCCTTCTTTTTTTCTCTAAACTTTATTAGACAGCAAAACTGGACAGATATGGACTCTGACATTTTGATTCTTACAATTTAGTAAAAAGCAGCAGGTATTGACCGAACCACCCAGGGCAGCTTCCGTGATGATTGAAATGTTCTGTATCTGAACTGCCTGACGAGGTGGCCACTAGCTACGTGTGACTATTGAGCACTTGAAATGTGGCTAGTATGACTGAGGAGCTGAGTTTTAATGTCATTTAATTTTAATTAATTCACATTTACATTTAAATAGTCATAGGTGGCTAGTGGCTACCACAGGGTACAGCACTGATCCAATCACAACCCCATCACATCGCCCTGTATTATTTCTTTATAACACTTATTATATTTATTTAAATTTGTGAGCTCATTTTTTGTAATCTGTCCTTCCGCAGCAGCATGTGTCTTAGTCTGGTTTCCTTGAAAGCAAAGATTGAGACAAAGATGTGCCTGCAGGCATTTCAGTTGGGAATGACATTGAAGGGAAAACCAGTACAAGGACGCTTTATTGGGTCAGTCACTGCTACAGGAGACTCGTACTTGATCCTGTAGGAATTTCTGGGGTGTCTTATGAAATACATTTCAGAACTGTCCACCCAGGAGATAAAGGGGGTGCATTTGTCCGTCAGTTCAGCTCACCATTGGTCAAGGGTGTCCCCATGCATGTGACTTCCCAGCAGTCCCAGGTTGTATGAGTGTGAGTGCAGAGTGGGTTCCATCAGGTGTCCTAGTTTCTATCTTCAGAGAAACACTGGAACAGGAAGCAAGAGATAACCAGCATGGGCGCAAGGTAAGGCGTTGCCTGGCTGCATCTGTCCAAAGCTGGCCAAAGCTATTGTGAAACTGGCTGCAGTGGCAGCAGCTGGTACTGGGGGTAAGAGGACCTGGAAATGGCTCAAGAGAGGTGTCCAGTAGAGTCCACCCCTCATGTCACTCACATCTGCTTGTGTCTTTGGTGAAGTCTAATCTGTTGCAGAGTCTTCTTCAAGGTGGCGGCCAGCAGCAAGCTCTATAAACTCTTAAAGCCAGATTATTAGTGGAACAAGACACAGTCCCCACTATTGCAGCAGGTCCGAGGCTATGACTGATACCCATCCTCTCCATCCTCCAGCACAAATTCCAGAAAAGCATTTCAACTGTTCTAGGTTGCTTGGCTGGTGGGGGCCCTGATCCCTCCATCCTGGGGAGATCTGAGCCCTTAGTTGCCTTGCTCTTCCTGGCTATGGTGGCTGCCACTGTCTGGCCACCAGCATCACCATCCTGGAAGTGCCAGGCGACATTGCAGTAAATTCTCTGGGTCAAGACTTATTGCTCCCTGCCCTCCAGCCTAGCTTTTTTGAAGATCAGTGCCAATTGCCCTAGCAGTATGGTGACTCACTTCTTTGCCTGCTGGTGCATCAGTACAAGGAAGCCAAAATAACGGATAGTTGAGGCCTCAAGATTGGTGAACTCATTAGTTTGTCCTCTAGTGGAAGAATTCCCCTGTGGGAAGCAGGACTATTGAATTTAACAAAGCCAGTGGGATTGTTGAGAGGAGTCAATCCCACTTCCTGGACCTAGTCATTCCCCATGGCTGCTCGACCTTTGTGTTCTTAAATAGGGGACACCGAGCCTCATGCCAGGGCTCTTCTCTCACCTGTGGCATTGACAGTACTTGCCGTTCACCAGGTTCTGTAGGTGTCTGAATAGAATGTAAGTTCCACAAAAACAGAATTCTTGTCTGCCTTCGTCATTGCTGTACCTCCATCACCTAGAACAGTGTTGGGCTCAAAAGAGTAACTCAGTAAATATTAGCCAAATGAATAAAGAAATTGGGATTCGCTATCAGCTAGTAAAATGAATTATAAAGCAAATATTTTCAAGAAATTATGGGACCGTCACTGGAAAAGGTGGATCTATAAACAGAATAGAAAATCCAGAAAGATATGAAGATGTGGGGTACAAGTTTATCTGAGTACATATTTTTTATAAGGGATCGAGAAACTGGCAACCATCCTAAAAAAAAAAAAAGGTATGAAATTAGATCCATGTCTCTCTTCTTGCACCAAAATAAGTTGGTAATGGATTAAGAATCTTAAGGTAAACAAACAAACAAAAAACATAAACATACTAGGAGAAAATACAGTTAAATATTTGCATAATTTTGAGGTGGAGAAATATCTTTCTAAGCAATGATACCTACATCAGGGGCCATAAAACAAATAACTGTACTTTATTATAGTATAAAATATATATATATGATTTTTATTTTTTTTGCATGTGGATGGAAAAAATGGTATAAGCAGAGTCAAAAGGCAAACAACAAACTGGGGAAAATTATGTGCCAGACAAAATAGTTCTAACTTAACATACAAAAATTCCCTTGCAAATGAATAAGGCAAAAATATTTGCAAAGGATATGGGAAGAAAATTTACAAAAGAGAACATTTAAATTGCCAATATATCTGTGAAAAAAGTTCACTTTCAAAGGATGCAAATTAGGCTAAGATAAGATTTTCAGCCATTAGATTGGAAAGGCTTATAAAAAAAGATCACACACAAAATACTTATAAAAGATTATAAGTACCAGTGAGGGTTCAGGGAATGAACATGCTGGTGAGATAGCAAATTGGGAAAATGTCCTTGAGGCAAAGTGGGCAACACTCATTCATTAAACAAATATTTATTGAGCTCCTCTGTGCACCAGGCATGTGGTAACAACATACAGCCCATCCCTGCTCTCATTTACCTTCCAGAGTAGTGGAGGAAATAGACATTAAAGAAGAAAGTATACAAACAAGTTCATAATTACTGCACTTGTAAAAAGCACTTAAAAATGTGTTTAACGAGGGGTCCTAACCTGGTCAGGATGATTGGGAAGACTTTCCTAAAGGGGTTATTCTTAAGCCAAGTCTAGCAGGATGAAGGGTTTGGAGAGGAGAATAGGGTTAAGGAAAACCATTCTGGGCAGAGGAAATGGCAATATGAAAGTTCTGCTGAACTCTAAAACTAAGTCTCCTACCCTCTGACACCTGTCATTACTGCCATGCTCTGGCCCCTCCTGGCCTTCCATGATTCAGCTCCTGATTCCAGAGCTATTACAATGTTTTATCTACAATGCCTAGGTTTCAACCAAAAATTATTAGACAAAGAAAGAGAAAAGTATCTCACAAAGAAAGTCAATAGATAAGAACTCTTACTGGGCTCACAATTTAGATTTAGCAGTCAAACTTCAAAGCAGCCATTGTAAATATATTCAAAGAATCAAAAAAAGAAATGCTCACAGGAAAATATATTCAAGGAATTAAAGGAAAACATGGTGTCAATGAGTGAACAGAGTATTCTCACAGACAAATGGAAATGATTAATGGAAATTCTAGAGCTAAAAAGGACAATGATGAAATTTTAAAAATTTACTAGATGGGCTCCAATTCTGGAGATGGCAGAAGAAAGGATCAATAAACTTTAAGACAAATCAGAAGAAAGCACTTAACCCAAAGAAAAGAGAGAAATAAGACTGGAGAAAAAGGAAAAAAGGAGATTCTTTCAGAGACCTTTGGGATGATATTAAGTAGTCCATATACATGTAGTTGGAGTCTCAGAAGGAAAGGAGAGAAATGAAGGGGCAGAAAAAATTTGAGAAAATAATGGTTGAAAACTTCTCAATATTAACAACAACAAAAAATTAACTTACAGATGCAAGAAGCTCAATAAACCCCAAGCAGGGTAAACACAAGTAAAAACACTCCTAGGTGAACCACAGTCAAATTTCTGAGCCAAAGGAAAAGAGAAATCTTAAAAGGTTTGGAGAAAGAAAACAAAAATGACTCGTTGCACAAAGGAGAATTATTAACATCTTCTTATCAAGAAACAAGGACAAATCCAGAGGTTGCCTCGTTTTATCTAATTCGATGTCCAAGAATAGATATTAGCAGGGAAGGTAATTAATATTTAGTGATATATTAAATAGGAATACCCTAGAAGTGCTGGAAGATGTCATTCTTCAGATTGGAAGGGCTCATTGAATGCCAAGTAGGATAAATGAAAGAACAAAAATTAAGATCTCAACCTTCTCTACACCAAGGTACACCAGAATGAATTTCAAAACATCCAGGAGAGAGAGGAAAAACTCCTAAAGCTACTAGTAAATAAAGGCAGGTCACTTATAGGAGAACAGTCATCAGATTCTCGTCAGGCAGGGATGGTATTCCTGTTTATCAGCAACCACAACTTAGAGGATGTAATAAAACTTAAATGTCCCATGTACAGTAGTGCCAAAACATATAAGGAACTTGACACTAAATCTCTTTTTAAAAAAAATATGCACACACACACACAAAGATGGGTTCTGATGACAAGCCAATTATGGAATTTATATGGGAATGGAAATGTCCAAGAATAGCCAGGACTGTTTTGGAGCAAAAGAGCAAGATGGTGGGAACTTGCTCTACTAGATTATAAGATTTATACAGTAATTAAAGCAGTAATTAGTGCAAATGTGTACAAATCACTGCAAGGGGAGGAACAGAGAGCACAGAATGGACTCTGCATATGTGTCGAGAGATCTCTCCCTTGCCCCGCACCTCCAAGACTCTCCCCTCATCAAGAGAAATCAGATTGTCTTTAAAAGGACTAGGATTGTCGAACAGTCAGTAATTATATTTTTGACCAACAAAGTAGGCTTGTGATATTCAAAATCGATCGCCAGAAGGAGGCAGGACAGAGTTACTAGGGAAACAGTGGGATTACAAGGAAACTGGAGGCAGAAGCAGCAATCCAGCCCTAGCCAGACAACCTTGGGTGGGAGCTGGAGGGCAGGGGAGAGCATGACCTGAGAGCAGGGGGCTTGTGGAGGCCCGTCATGGCCAGGACCAGGTGGGGGGGAGTGGGTGGATCCTGGGAGACTCAAACGTGAAAAACGAGCCTTTAAAATGACTAGAAAAGAATTAAGAGAGTATTTCTATGTGGGTTGAGAAGATGTCTTCAACCAGACACAAAAAGCACCGGCCTTAGCTGAGAAGATTGATCGACACGAAGATCTCTTCGTGACAAAAGACAACACAGCGAAAAGATCAGTGATGTAAAGGAAAAAATGCCATAGACTTGGAAATGGGTTTACTGGGGATCCCTTCGGTGGCCTGCTGGGTGGCATCCGTCTAGCAGACCCTCTGGGAACGGTCCGATTCTGTGGAATGCTGCTTCTTTGACTGCTGTGAGATTGACTGAGCTGTTTTACGGCTCTGTCAAAGTAGAAGTTAAGCTGTAGAAGACTGAGTAGAAGGCAAATGATCGTGTCCGTAGCAATGCAAATGAATTCTGTCCCTGGAGACTGAATTGAACTCTGTCTTGTAGAAAAGACAGTCCCAACAGTATGCTCTATTGCCCTATAAGATATCAACCAGTTTTGTCCCTATTAGCAAATTTGTGTCAGCCTTCCTGATCGCCTACACATGTCTGTCCTTCAAATTCTCCTTCGAACTGGTTTTAACATCTTACTGGTTCCCTTACTAATTAATGAGTTAAATAAAATTTTAGGTATGTTCATTTTCTATTTGAATGAGAATCATGATTTTACCTCTAAAAATTATTGTCTATGGGAACCGGAATTCATAATATACAAGCACAAAATGAGCTCCCATACATAAAAAAAGAAAAAGACAAAAATCCAATTAAACATGAGCAAAACTTTTAAATAGAGAAGAAACAAACTCATTGGTAATCAGAGAAAGTAAATTTAAAACCACCTATCATTTTTCACTCTCAGCAGGTTTCGCTGGCCTGAAATTGTGGTCATTGCTGAGGTGGGGCCTGGGACTGGGAACGGGGGGGCGGGGCTGGGTGGCAGGGAGGGGGACCGTCTGTAGGAGACATTGGCAGTGGCTCAGGTGAGGGGTGACAGAGGTTCAGATCTGGGTGGCAGCAGAGATAATGCACTGAGGAGTCCAGATGACCTGGGCTGTCTGGGGGGACTGGGAGTGATACCCCAGCGCTGACATCTGCCTTCGCCCTTGGGACTCTAGAAGTTCAGTGTCCTCATGCCAGGGAGTGAGTCAGAGGACAGAAGTCACGAGGGCGGCTCCTGGCCCAGCTGTAAGAAGCCCTCGTGGTGGGGGTGGACATCCAGGAGGCGTTCTCCATCCTAGCAGGATGCCAGGATTCCCACCCCACGAGTGGCCACATGCCCGAGGGAGCCGGCCGGGTGCACACGGTGCCCCACGGCCCGGGCCTCCTGCGGCTCACTCGGTCCCCTTCCAGCCCAGCCCTCTTCTCTCAGAGCTGACCTCACAGAAACATCAGAGGGGCCTCGGCCAGACTGAAGATGTGGACGTGGGAGCCCCCCTGTGTGCTGTGGTCTTTGGGTTCTGGGAGGGTTGAGGTCGATGAGGAGACAGCAGGACAAGGACAGTGGCCCGGATGCAACAGAAGACAGGGTGGGCAGGGAGGCCACCAGCCACGGCACAGAGATGGAGTGGGAGGTGGCCCTCAGCTCTGGCGAGGTAAAGGTCATCTTCGACCTTGTGAGAGCCATCTCAGTGGAGCCAGGCTGAGGCGGGCTGGGAAGCATGTCGGGGGACGGGCTGCGCAGATCCTGCCTTGAGAAGTTTGGCAGGAAGGGAGGGAAGGTGGCAGCAGAGATAGAAGGAGCTTCCCAGGAAGGCGAGGCACGGGCGGGGGGGGGCGGGTGAGCAGCTGGGCAGGAGGAAGGGAGGGTGTGAGCCCGAGGCACAGCGGGTGTTGGTGGCACGAAGGTGAAGGGTGCCACCGAGAAGCAGGCGGGCGAGGCAGAGACTTGCCCGAGGTCGAGGGACGCCTTTTATCCTCCCTGCTCACTGCCACCTGGGACGATGACTTATCCGCCTGGCAACCTGACGGGCCACGGCAGCTCTGTGGGCAGGTGGCTTGGAGGACGTCTGAGTTGTGGAGACAAGTTCCAGCGCAGAGCTCCGCCGAGCAGCGGTGAGGCCTGCAGGTCCCAACCGGGCCACCAGGACACAGCCGGGGCTGACTCAGGCCCTGACTCATCAGGGGCCGCCCCTTCATCGGAAGATGAAGGGGTCCTATGGGGCCAAACCGAGCCATTCTGGTTTGCCCCTGAGCGTCCTTTCTTGGGAATGTTCCAGAATGGCTCTTCCTCCTTACTGGGGGGCGGCTTTTTACCTCCTCCCAGACTTCAAAGACATTTTCTGCACTGGTCCCATGGCCTCTGAGCTCAGTGTTCACTCCTCAGGGGCTCTAAAGGACAGTTTTCAGGAAGGCCTCGATGCCTTGAGTGGGACAAAAATCCTCCACCGTCTTCAATGTAGTAAAGCTGCTCACGGACACCCAGTGTCATGCCTGCACTCATGCGTTCACGCGTGCGTTCGATCATTCGCTCCATGTGTCCACGGAGGGCTGTGCGGGGCCCTGGGACGCGGCAGTAGAGGAGACAGACACAGCCCTGCCCTGAGCCCACGGGAGTTATGCTGCCAGCCCCCCGGATGGCAGTAACCAGCTGTGAACCCTGAGTCGGGGCTGAGGGCGGGGGAGGCCTCCCGAGCCTTAGCTGAAACCTAAGGGGTGACTCAGGGAAGAGTTTAGGTGGTGACAGTGGAGCTGGATGGAACTGTCAAGGGCTACAGGCCGTGCGGGCAGCAGGAGCCGGGCGGGAGTGGAGGTGGCCAGCAGGCAGGACTGTGTTTGGTCACTCTGGCTGCACAGTGGAGGATGCGGGTGACACGGGTGCAGGAAGCCTCTTGGGGGCTGTGGAGGCAGCACGGGGCATGGCCCCAGGTGGGGGTGAGGGCAAAGAGATGGGACCCAGATGGCACCGTGGAAGGTGCGGCTCACCCAGACCTCCAGCAGGAGGTGGAGGACACCAGGGAGGGTGGTGGGTGCAGCTGTAGGAGGCTGGATGTGGGCCCAGCAGGACACCTGGGGGGCAGTCGGACCACAGGGAGCCTCCCCTTCCCCCACTGTAAGACCCAGACCATTCTGCCAGCTCGGGCCAGCTCTGGTGGCCCTTTTCCTCCAGATCTGCTGCAGGGCTAGGCCTGCCTGTGCGCACCCCTCTGCCTCTGCCCACTCCCGCGTCCGTCCCCTCCTGTCCACGCTGTGGACCTCAGGGCGTCCCTAACTGACCTCTTGCCTCCCCAAGTCTGCCTCGGAGCTGGTTCCCCCTGGGGGAGCTCCAGGTTGTGGGCTGAGACCCCAGGCCAGCTCCCCTCCAGCCCCAAGTGGGGAAAGTGCAGGACGACGGGTGCTGGGAACTCCACTACCTGGAGCACAGGCAGGGGGGCAGGGGGCATTTCTGCGGGGCCTGAGAGCCACTATTTGGGCAGCGCCCCTTGCCCTGGACCCCCTTCCCTATCAGCACAGCCTCTCTGGGTTATGCCCTTTGGATCCCTCTGGCCTCTGCCCCTCTGAGGTTCAGGTGATGTGGGTCATGCCTCCTGTGTCCCTGAGCTCCAGGAAGGCAGACACTGCTGTGACTGGCATGTGGTAGAGACCTCTCTGTGAGCTCCTGTCTTGCTCTGGGTCTCTCCAGGAGCCATCCCTGAAGAAGTTCCCTGTGAGCACCCCTCACGTGGTAGGGGTCCCAGGGGGCAGGAGCAGGGAGTGGGGATGTGGTGGGGAGGACGCAGCCAGCACAGGGTATTCATGAAGCAAGCCGCTCCCTGAGCAGCTGGGGCTCAGTCCCACTGGGATGCGCTGGGCGGCGGGAGGAGCTGCAGGGCTTTTGTGCACAGGCACTGTGGCACTTTGGGTTTGCCTGGCTCTGGGCCAGAGACGGTGTCTGTCCACGGTGGCAGCAGAAATACACTTCACACATGGGCCCGTGACTGGTCACCCTGTGGGGGTGCCCCTTGGGAGGGTGGGTTGCACTCTGGTATGCTGCCGCTGACACCCCAGAGATGGAGAGAGCGCCTCTTCTTTATCCAGCCAGTGTCAGCTGCCTCCAGTCTCCTGCGAGGCTGGCGAGTGACTGTGCACCCGGGGCAGGGCGGGGAGTGCCTGCCAGGCCCTCCTTGCCCCTTCCCTCCCCCTCTCGCCGCCTGCCCCAGCTTGTTCCCCAGGGCCCGAGGGACAGGCTGCGGGGCCTGGCAGCTCAGCCCCAACTGGCCCAGTCTAAACTGATGTTCCGCCAGGGAGGCCCAGTTGGCTGCCATCAGCACCTAAACAGCCCGGCCTTTGTGCGGGGCGGTCACAGGCACTGTTTGCTCAGTGCCCAGCCTGTTTTTCCCAGGCCAGCCTAGGCAGACAGAGGCACCGGAGCCATGGAAACGACGCAGACCACCTGTCCCAACCCAGCCCTGCTTTCCGCACAGTTGCTTTCAAAGTCTCTGCAGACCTCCTGGTGTGCTGGCCCTGCCCCAGCTGGGCCCTGGGCAGAACAGGACTTGCTGCCCCTGCCCCTGCCCCTGCCCTCCCTGGGACCTCAGCTGGGCCAGGAGACTCCCCCACATGCCCCCAGCACTCAGCAGTGCAGGCTCTGTGGACCATGGGGACTGAGGGCTCCCTCCCTCTTCCAGCCACTCTCCTGTGGGGCCCAGGTGGGAGGCCAGCTCCGGGAAACACTCTCTGGTCAGAGCTGCCCCAGTATGAAATGGCCTATTTTGAAAGGTGGTGAGCTCCCCGTCGTGTGAGGCATGCGAGGGTAGACTCCTGGGTCTGCCATAAGGGAGTCCTTATTGTGCGTGGCGAGGGGACTGCTTGACTGAGTGGTGGCTACGTGAAGAGTTCTTGCTTTTGTTCATTCATTCATTTCATTATTGACTCACTCATTGATTTGTTCAGAAAACACCAGTGACATCCATCCTTCGGGCTAGGCCAGGTGCCAGGTGCTGAGCACATATTATGGTGAGATCACAGTCATGATCCCTGTCTTTGTGGCATGGGGTCACGTGGATAAAATGACGTGGGGAGACATGCGTGAGAGTGAACAACTGCCTCCAGTACAGGAGACAGGAGCCAAGAAGGACTGCTGAGATTATGGGTCCAGTGCCCTGTCCTATATGGGTAGGAAAACTGAGGCACAGAGGGACAGACATGCCACATAGAGCCTGGACGACTCCCCAGAGTTTCTGGGTCTGTAATTATCCAAGCTGCAGGCCCACAGGAGTTCTGAGGAGAAGAGACCTCTTCCAGGGTTGGGGAGACTCGAACGGCTCCACGAATGAGGCTCAGTGAGGCAGGACATTATTCATTCATTCAGTGGACATTCCCCAAGCCCTGGTTACATGTCAGGCTGGTCTGGGAATGCAGAGAGCATCTGGGGAGAGTCTGTTCTTAGGACAATGCTGCTTCAGGGCACTGTGCAGCTGGCTTTAAGTATTAAGATGTTCTGAGCTTCTCACCTGTTCTAGCTAGCTAGTGCTGTGTAACAAACCACCCTGAAAGAGTGACATGAAACTACAGCCATTTTATTATATTCACGAATTCCGTAGGTCAAGTATCCTGAAAGGGACAGTGGGCACAACTCTTTGCTCTGTGTTGTCTGGCACCTCACCTGGGGCAGCTCAAGTGGCTGGGGGCTGGGACACCTGAGGTGGACCTGCTTCTAGGGTGGCTTCTTCATTCACGTGGCTGGGGCTGGGCTTTGGGATGAGTAGGAGGCTGGAACTGTCCACCAGTGAATCTCCATGTGGCCTCGTGTGCAGCTCGGGCTTCCTCACAGCAGGGAGGCCTCAGGGTAGCTGAACCACCTTCTCACATGGCGACTCAGGACTCCAAGAGAGACGCTGCCTGGCCTTTCATCAGTCAGCCTTGGGAGTCACGCAGCAGCACTGCTGCCACGCTCTGCTGGCTGAAGCCGTCACAAGCCTGCCCAGACTCAGCAGTGAGGCTGCAGAGCCCACCCCTCAGTGGCGGGGCTTTGTAGCCATATTTAAAACTGCTGTGTCAGCCTCCAATTTCCTCCTGTCCTCTTTGAAAATTCTACCATCTGCCAAGGTTGGGCTTAAGTCCCAAGCCAAAAAAACTTGCTGCTAATTCCTGTCCCCTGTACCACCTCCTGCCCACTGGTGCATCCTTGGGTATGATTTCTCTGATAATAACAGGGACAGCCGTGAGTGTGATGTCCCCCACTTTGGAACCATGCTCACGAGTTCACAAGATGCATCCTCTTCTTTGGTTCTCAGAGCAACCCTGTGAGGCATTTCAGAACCCTTGCCTGGAGTTTGGCAGGGTGAGTAGTTCTACAGATGGACAGGCTTTTGGAACAGGTGTGGTGAGCTTGGGTGGGGCTGGAGGATAGTGTTTCACTGACCCTGGGGCAAGGGGTTTTTCAGCAGGGAAGTGCACCAAACAGACCCATGTTTTAGGAGGACCTCTCTGGCCCAGACATCGTGAAGACTGGAACCTAGTCAGGGAGGAGCTGGCGCTGGCGCTCACCTTGGGCCCCCACAGCGCCTGTCTGCCTGTGCCTCCTACATGGTTTCACGAGCCCTGTCAACCATTCTCTGGGGTGGGCAGGTGGGCATTGTTAGCCCCATTTTACAGACAAGAAAACTGAGGCTCCAAGAAGTTTTTCTGGACTCCAAACTGGGCAGGAGGACTGGGACCAGGGTTGGGAGCTCCCTGTGTGTCTCTCACAGGGCAGGAAGCTCGTCCTCTCACCCCGGCTTCCTCTGCTGTACCCCACCCCTCTCAGCCCTGACCATATGGCCCTGACAGGCCCATTCAGGGCTGGCTGGGCAGCTGGGCCCCTGGTTTGCATCACTGGGCAGCAGGGAGTATGACCATGTGCTCACTAAGATCCAGTGCTCCTGTGGCTATAGGAGGGGAAGGACCGAAGCTGGGGGAAGGGGCTGGACTGAGGGGAAACTGAGGCCCAAGACTGAGGGATCAGGCTTGGCCTCTGCCGTTCGCTTGCACCTGGCTTCCCCTGTGTCTGGCCATTTGGTTCCGGCTCTTGTAATAAATCCTCTGTCCACCTGGTAGCCAGCCGACCACGGGCAGTGCCATGCTGCCTGGCTGCTCCAGCCCAGCCCGGTCACCCGAAACGCTGACAAAAGCCAGCTGCCCTCCCAGCGGTCGCTCGGCAGGCAGACACCCGGAGGCGTGACGCCTGCCCTCGTCTGGCACCGGTGGCTGCCAGGAGGGCCCTGGGACGGCTCCTCTCTGCTCCCTCTCCAGGGGCTCTGCAGCTCCTTTCCAGAATGGCTTCCCGATGAGGTAATGCGGCTCGGAGCGCGGTTGGAGGCCACAGGGAAGCGCTGCTGGCCAGGCCCCAGCTCTGCTGGAAAGCGGCCGCCCGCGGCCTGCTGGCGCTGCCCGCCCTGATGCTCCCAGATGGGGGCTGAGCCGGCCAAGGGGGCGCGGGACAGGACTCGGGCAGGTCCGGGGGACCCCAGACCTTTACCCATCTCCAGCCTCGAACTGGCAGGAACACTGATCCTTGGAAACTCCCACCCTGCGAACACGTCACCCCCATGCACACGTGGGGAAACAGAGGCCCAGAGTCATAGCAGGAATTGGTGTCCTGTGGCTCCCTGCACCCCGGGGGCGAAGCAGGCCTCCTGGGGTGCACACCAGGTCTGGGAACAGTACATGCTTGCTCTGACCTGCCAAGCTGCATTTTCCTGGAACATGAGTCTTTTCCGGCCATAGAATAGTGAACTCTGAGGCCACCCACCCTCCTCTGCTGGAGCCAGGAGGAAAGGCCGAGCTGGGGAGTGAGGCTGTCCACCCTGGCGTCCCTCTCAGAGCCCTCTGGGCCCCATGAGAAGCCGGCACCCCCATTCCCTGTACCCTGCCAAGCTCCTCTGCAGGTGGGACCTGCTTGGGAGAAGCTGGTGAGAGACGGGAACTGAGCAGGGAACTGTCATGTGGGGTGACTCTCTTCCCTCACCCACACGTTCCCTGCTCCCTGCCAGGCTCTGCACCCAGTGGCCCTGGGGCCACAGGGACCAGTGTGACCCAGCAGCCCCCGGACCTCCCAGGTGGAGGCAAGGACACTAAGAACTGGAAGCTGTCCTTGAATGGCAGCCCCATGAGGCTGGTGGCAATGACCCCGGCACCTGGAGCTGGGCCCAGAGAGGCCTTAGGGGACACTACTAGGGGCCCTGGGGGCTGGAGGAGGGTTGCCTCCCTCAGGAGTGGGCCAAGGAGAGGACCCAGGAGGACCCCTGCTCTTGGTGGGACTGGGGCACATGCTGGGCCTGTGGCCTGTGGCACTGGCCAGTGGTGTCCTAAGGGAGCAGGGCAGGCCTCCATGTCTGCAGGCCCAGCTGATCCCTTCACGGACTCAAATTTATTGTGCAATGTTGACCAACCCCCTGCTCTGGCTGGACCTCAATATCATCCGTAGACAGGAGACAGGGCAGGAGAGGGCCTCAGCTGGACGCCAGAGCCCCCCAGGTCTGGCGGCACAGGCCTGTAGCTGTGAGGCGCAGCCTCTCTGGGCCCCTGCATTGAATTTCTGCATTGGAGGATATGCCTGGAGCCCTTGCTCCCTACACGCACAGATGAGGGCCGGGAGGCAGTGCAGAGCCAGGATCCCAGACTCTGCTGCTGCCCCCAAGTGACCCTGCTGGCCTCCTCATCCCCCTCCTCCTTTCTCTGCACAGAGCACAGGGAGAGCCAGCCTCTGGCTCCTGGGGGTGGACCTGCTCGCCTCTGCTGCCCCCTGGTGGCCTCAGTGACACACAGTGCCCCAGTCCAGAGCTCCTGGCACCCACAGGGTCATGGAGGGCACCCACAGGACCACGGGAACCCACAGGGTCATGGGGGGCACCCACAGGACTACCGGAACCCACAGGGTCATGGGGGGCACCCACGGGGCCACGGGAACCCACAAGGTCATGGGGCGCACTCATGGGGCCATGGGCACCCACAGGCCTGGGGCACCCAGAGACCCAGGGGAACCCCTGGATGGGTGACTAGAGCAGGGGGCACCCTCTCTGAGAGCTCTGGCCGAGAGTGTCACCTGCGTTATTTCATTGACTCTTCACCCCCTCCCCCCAGGAGGGGTATTATCAGGACTGCCACTTACAGCCGGGGAGTCTGAGGTTGATGGGACAGAGCCTGCAGGAATCGTCAGGTGTCCAGTGATGTTTAAAGTCAGACACTTCAAGCAGAAAAGTGCTCACTGCCCACCCGTGAGTCAGCAGCCACCCAGGCTTCAGGCAGTGGGAGGGCGGAGTGAGTGCAGGAGGGCCCGTTACTCTGGGGGGTGGGGGTGGAAATGCAGGTGGGACCTGGCTCTCCAACTGAGGGAAACCAAGGAAGAGAAGAGCCCAGTTCATGGGAACAAGATGGGGTCTATGGGACGCCTTCCCAGGCCCAGGGTGCAGGCGGTGGGGCTGGGATGGTGCTCAGACGGCCAGGGGAGAGAGTAGCCCGTGCCCCCACCTGCACCTTGCGCCCCCAGAGCAATGAGCTGGCACCTCCCACCCTCTCTGGCTTCAGCCTCCAGGTCCAGCCTGAGATCACCGAGCCCCCACCGCAGCCAGCTCCCTGCCAGTGGCTGGAAACACCCTCCTAGTCCTGTACTGACCCCCAGGAGGGGCTTCTCAGATGAGGGGGACCTGGTGCTATACCCAGCCTCATCAGGGTGGGGGCTGAGAGGGCCAACCGGTCAGCAGCGAAGGATGTGCTGGCCGCATCCCATCGGCAGGTGCTTGCTCATGTGGGCCCTTCTGCCAGGACTGCCCCCTGCCACCTCTCACCTCTCACCTCCAACGTCGGACACCAGCATGCCCCGGCTCTCCGGCCCTCCAGCCTCCCTGACTCTCCAGCCCTTGCCTGGACGCCCACCACAGTGAGCACACGGCAGGGGCCCAGCAGGGCCACATCGTGGTGGAGCAGGAAGGGCCATCATCCACCGAACCCATGTGTCAACTTCTGCTGGTGGGGAAACAGGCCCAGGACCAGCCAGACGCAGACATTGGGTCACTGGCCCAATCTCGGAGGCACCAAATCCCTGGGAAGCAAACAGGGCAGGCAGAGGGGTTGTGTGGGAGGTCCCCAGCCCAGACCATCCTCCAAGCCCTCTCCACCCGCCTCACCTGGTCGCCCACACTGGGAAGGGAAGGAAGGGCTCCACCATGTATACAGGGGAGGCAGGAGGTTTGGGCAGACCTGGCAGGGATGGAGGCCCTGCGCTGGGACTGTGTCTCTTGCTCCCATCTGGGCTTTTCCTGGGGACCCAGCAAGGTGGCCAGTCTTGCTATTACCCCTAATGTCATTTTATGGAGATGTGGCCTCTGAATGAAGATACCTGGGGGGTATGCGTGTCATGTGGTGGGTCTACTGGGGGACCAGGACCCCATCCAGTGCTCTGACATGGCCAGGGAAAGCATGCATGCTCAGGTAACCTAGGTGTGGCCATGACTGAAGGGACAAGCAGGGGCAGCAAGGCCCAGATGTTTGTGCCACAAACGTGCCCAGGGCCAGCTGGCATCCATCAACCACTTGACCAATGTCCCCGGCAAGATGCAGTGTTGGGAGCCAGGCTGCCCGGCTCCCCTGCAGGCCTCTGCCAACCCCAGCTGTGCATCTCTGGGCAGCTCACTTGACCTCTCTGTGCCTCGTTGTCCTTCTGTGCTTCAGGGTAATGTTTGGCCTCCCTTCCCAGAGCATGGTGATCAAATTGACACACGGAAGACACTGGGAAGGACACCTGTGCACAGGAAATGCTTGATAAATCTGAGGTACTGTTATTGCCGCTGTGTGTGGACATCATCGGCCGCCAAAGCCAGGGGTTTAGAGAGGGACAAGGTGTGACCCCTGCTCTTGGGGGCCTCCCAGTCTGAGGGGCAGACACACGACTGATGTCAACCCTCCTGGCAGCCTGGGGTGGGAGAGAATGACTCAACCCTGGGGAGCCATGGGGCTAGTGTCCCTAGGAGGGGACAGTGTCCCTAGAAGGGGACATTGGGCTTGGCTGGAGGGTGGGGAGGGGCTTGCTGGGCCCTGAAGAGGTGGGTGACATCACAGGGAGAGGGGCTGCCGATGTAAAGTCCGTCTACATACTCAGGATGCACGGGGTGTGTAGGAGGCATGGGGGGTACAGGGAGAAGGTCTGAGTTTGCCCACGAGGGGCCTGAGGGTGGATGGCTGGGAAGGCCACCTATTTGTCCCCTTGGCAGTTGGCCACAGTGCCCGGGCCAGGCAGGGTGAGCTTTGCTCCCACGGGGCCTGGTGCAGACAGGAGGTTTCTGGGCTCCTGTCATACTGTGGAGTCTCCCTCGGTCCCCACCCCAGCCCATCCTGGCCTGTCTGCTGTGTCCAGCCCAGGGGGCCCAGGCAGGAGCGGAGGCTCAGAGCCCTGGGACGCTGTGTGCAGTCAGGAAGACCAAGAAGTCATCGTTTCTGGGTTGTGTCAAAACTAATCTCCCCAAGGTGTTGGCTGGGTCCCCACAAGGGAGCGCTCTCACGACGCGGCCCCATGGACCCCAGGAAGAGCCTCCCTGAAACCCAGGGACATAGGGAAAGAGGACAGCAAGGGCGCTGCTGTGCTGCAGCCGTGGCTGCCCCCACCCGCTCCAGCCCCGGCTCTATCCACCTGCCGCAGAGGCAGCCCTGGCTCGGGCTGCTTGGCTGCCCTGGGCCCCGCACAGCCTCCACGACGGCCTCCGTGCCCTGGTCTCTGCTCCTCCGTTCACCCGACAGCGGCCACCAGAGGGGCTTTCTTAAAATCCAAGTGGGCTCTGCTCAGGCAGGGTAATGGCCACCTCACCGCCTTCCGCAGCGTGGCCCCCACCTTGTCGCCGCTTCCCTCCTGACACCCACTGTCTTGTCTGGCCTGATGACACCAGCGTGATGTTATGAGTCCACTCTACCGCTGGAAAGTCGGGAGAGAAGGTCCCAGGGAAAGGGGCAGAGCTGGGCCTGGATGTAGGCTCTGAATGCACCATCTGGGGCAGCCAGCCCTCCCTCTAGCTGGGGGATCCAGGAGCCGGGCCGGGAAATTGAGGGGGGTGCCACCATCTCCACCGAGGGACACAGCTCGCCCTTGGCCTTGAGTGGCCTCCAGTGGTGCGGGGCAGCCAGGCTGCAGGGGGCCTGGAAACATGACCGCCGCTGTTTATTCAGCTGTCTGGTTGGCGCCGGCTCCCCCAGTGGGCCTGGTCTTTCTGGAGTTAAAACATGCAGCCCTGTCCCCGCTGAGCCAGCTCGTGGGCAGTGGCCATCTCAAAGCAGAGCTCTTCTGTGGGAGTCTTAAGGGCCAAGCCACCACGTGGACGGCTGTGGGCTGGCCCCTCAGCCAGAGACCCGTGGGTGACAGCAGGACCTCAGGGACAGTGGGCCACCCTCTCAGGTTCTGGTGAGAAACAGAGTGCCCTCAGTTTGGGTCATTTGAGGAGCGTTTAATAAAGGGACAAAGGCATGGGCTGAGCTCAGGAAAAGCTATAACTGAAGGAGCTGTTCTTTGGGGCTGGTGGCCGGAGGGGCAGGGGAGGGAGGGGCTGAGCTTGGAGAGGGGCCCTCGGCGCCGGCCAACGCCTCCCACGGCTGAGGCCAAGAGGAAGCCCTTGCACAGGGCGTCTGCCCATGTGTCCAGCTGGAGGGGTGCGGAGTGGGTCTGGTGAGGCAGAGGGAAAACAGGGAGCAGGGCCCTGAAGAAGCAAGACGGGCAGCAGAGGACCCTCCTTGCCAGGGGGACAGGGCGAGGCCCGCCCCAGCAGCAAGGTGACTCTTGAGCGGAGGATCCCTCCGGAAGGCGAAGGAGTGGGGCTCCGCAGCTGTCCCGTCTTCCACGCTGCTCCCCTCCTAGCACCCTGCCGTGGCCCCATCGAGGGCCCTTGGGTGGGGCGGGCCTGAGACTGCCCTCCGTGAGCAGGTGGGGGAGGCACCGCGGAGCTCTGGGGCCGGGCTGAAAACGCCCTTCGCTTCTGCCTGGCTCCCTTGGGTGACGCTCTTGGAAGCCAGCTCACGGGCAGCAGCCACTCGTAGGGGGCTCTGACTGCCAGACCTGTGAACCAGGAAGCCTCCAGATCTCAGTCCCCTGCCCTCACCAGAGAGCCACCTCCAGCAAAGGCCCCCAACGCGGTGGAACAGAGACGAGGCCTTCCCACTGTGATACACGGAGCCTGTGAGTGTGACTAAATGGTCCCTGCGAGCGCCTCCATCTGCAGATTAGGTGGCAAACGCAGAACCTGGGGCAACCCCAGTCTTCTCTGGCTGGTCTCTCCAACGCTCCTGAGCACCAGTTCTCTAGCTGCCCTGAAAGAGACGTCTTCTGCTGGCCCACGTGGGCCTGGAGCGGCCACAGTAGATGGAAGTGACGTAGCAGTTGCTGCCAGCGCTCCATGGGGACCCCGGCACCCTGGTCTCTGTGCTGCCAGCATCCTTGCTCCTGGCCTGTGTGCAGCTGGGACCTGCCCAGTATGGAAGGGGCAGGGGCATCACGGGGCGTGGGGGGTGTGGAGCAACTTGTTCTTTTATGAAGAGCCATTGGAGAGGCCTCGAGTGCCTGGTGAGAACATGAGATGCTGTCGGTTCCCCCAGGCAACTGGGGTTCCACTGGGTGGGTGGGGATGGCCATTCTGAAAGAATTGGACTCTTGGGCATTGCTCTGCACCTGCTGGGTCTGCAGGGAGGCAGGGAGCCAGACGGCCAGTGCTTGGGGAAGTCAGAGGGAGAGCCAAGTCCTCCAGCATAGGCCCAGCGCCCAGAAGGCACCTGGCTGGGATGATGGGGTGACAAGGACATTGCCCAGGGTTCAGTGCTCCATCTCAGGGTCACAGGATCAGCCAAAGAGGACAGAGCAAAACAGGTCTGTAGAATGAAGTTGCGGCACAAAGCCAAGCAACCGCACCACGGAGACAGACCAACCTGCATTTCCTAACGGAGCCCGCCTCTTTCCTTCTCTGTCCTCGTTTGTGCAGTTGGGAGAGTGACCTCAGGCCGCTGGGTCTGTGAGGATGGAGTGAGGTGCTATGAGGATGGGCACGTGCTGAGGGCCTGGCACATGGGGGCTACATGCCCCAGCAGCCTGATTTGGGCTTCACCTGGAAGCCCCAAAGTCCCGCCCAGGCCTGGCCCAAGCCGTTGCTCAGAGTATGCCTGGGATGGAAGGGGGTCCCATGCTATCTTTTCTTATTGTATCCCCCATGGCACCTTCCCCAGGATGAAAGCTTCAGGATTAAGACCTGGTGTTTTATTGCACCAATGCAATAGCACTTTGTGTAAACTGTCACTTTCCCTGTTTGCCTTGGCTGCTGGGGAGCTCAGAGCCAAAGCGGGGAGCTCATCTCTGGCTCCACTGAGACCTACCTTTGTCCCTCACTCTTCCTTCATCTTTCACTTCTGCTTGTACATACATTGTTTTGTGGCATCTTTGTTGAGCACCCAAATCCTTTCTGGACAAAGTGGCCCCTGATTCCTTTCTTCGGACTGTGTCCCCATGATGAAGAATTCTGCCCTTTGGGAATTCACCTTGAGCTCGGGCTTCTACTCGACATGGTGTCCAAGTCACCTGTCCCCTGCACACCTGTTTCCTCCGTGATCAATGCACCTTGTGCGGCTGTGCAGCTGGAATAAGACAGGCACAGAAGGGACCCACGCACAGCAGCATGAGGTGGAAGCTTCCAGGTCACGTCTGTTTCTACTGTGCTTTGATTATGGCTCATCTACTCCAGCAGCCTGGCCCCGGGATCCTGAGCCCAGGAGGCAGGAAGCCTATAGGAAAGATCTCGCCACTGCTGAGCTGTCCCCTCTCATCCGGCGATGTCCCATGGATGGCTCCCAGGCCTCTGTGGGAGCCTGGTAGCAGATGGGGGCCATCAGGAGAGGCTGCCTGGAGGAGGGGGCCTCAAAGGTGAGAAATGAAGGCTGAGTGGGGTCAGCCAGGGGAAGGCAGTGCAGGAGAGAGCAGATGGAAAGGGCAGCTGTGAGGAGAGGGCAGGCCAGGTGGACAGCCTTTCCGAGGCCAACGAGCAGAGAAGGTCCTTTGAACTTGGCCTTGTGAACTTGTGCCAATCAGGCAGAGCTACCTGCATGAGCCAAGGTAGGGAGTCAGGGCTCCCATGTGCCTGTGGGGAGGGTATGGAGGGGAAATAAATCCCAGAGGCTCAGGTGTGCTGCGCTGAAGAGCAAGGCCTTCAGGGAGGCCACAGGGAGCCACAGAAGGTTGTAGGGGGAGGGCATGTACCAGGCACTCCGTGCTCGCACCAAGCACACAAGTCTGATAGGATCATTTAATTGGACCCAATGACTCTCTGTCGATTGGGCATGGCCATCCTTGCCTGGTGTGGGGGATGTGCCTTTCTCCCCAAGATTGCCCCCCAACACTGGGCAGCGGGGGAGGGAAAGGAGGAATCTCAGGGAGAAATAACAGAGACTCTGGTCAGTTTTTCAGGTTAAAACATACTTTGAAAAGCATGGTTCAGACAACATTTGAAAGAAAAACAACAAAAGAAGATTCTAGAAACCAGATCCCTGGCCAACGTGAGTTCATTTTCCAAACTCCGGCTCTGGGGGGTGATGGGCCAGTGCCCCTGGCCTGGCACTGCTGCAGGCCTCAGGGGAGGGGACTGGGCCTGAAAGGGGCCAAAGACCTTCAGTAAAGGACAGGAGTGGGCTCTGAGGGACAGGCAGGGCTGGCCTGTGCCCACTGCCCAGGGGAAGCCTGCACAGGTCCCTGGGGCCTGCCAAGTGGCAGGGCAAGGAGGGGGCAGGTCCAGGAGCGGCCACAGGAGCTGTGACTAAGGTGCGGGTAACCCAGAGGGGGCTGGCCTGTTAAGGGACCATAGCAGCCATGCCAGCCAGGGATGAGGACCACCGCAGAACACCTGCATGGACAGATGGCGTCCAAGGCCAGGCGCCCCTGGCAGTGATGCTGTAGGCATCAGGTGGGGCACCGAACTGACTCAGTTTACCCCATTGAGCAAGATCATACAAATTCAGTTATGGATGAATGAAATCTCTTTTCCCATCTGAGACTTAGCCATCTTTCCTCAAAGGACATTATGGGGCACGTGGTCCCTGACCCCCGAGGCCTGGTGGGTGGGGTGGAGGAGAGATGGGGATGCGGGGAAGTGGGGCAGGGTGCGGGGTCAGGCTCAGGGTGATCTCAGCTCCTGCAGGGCCCAGCCCAGGGCGGGTGCCGTGGAGTCAAGGGGATACTTATGGGTTCCCAGCTTTGACCTCTGCACCTGTCCAAGCCCTGCACCTAGAGTCTAGGGTCCCAATTCTCACGGGGCCAGTGGCTGGATTCTTTGTCTTTGGGGAGGAGAAGGCGGCCAGTCCTGCAGTTGTTTCACTTGTAAGTTAGGGCTCGGCTTTTCCCCTCCCACTTTCTCCCCCGGTCTAGGCTGAGAGGGGCCGTAGTCTACAGTCAGGGCCATGGTGGGTCAGCCACCTCCAGGATGGGCGGCTGGGTGGTCCCAAGGGTCCCTAGGGGCCTGAGGCAAGTGTGTGGGTGGAAGGGCAGGGGAGGGGTCACACTGGGAAGCAGGGGACCACCCTCCCTGTCCAGCCTCTGCTCTTGAGTTCCTGGGTGGCCACAGAGGGCCGTGGGGCCCAGGTCCCCTCCATGCAGCTGGCCAATTCACAGTCCCTACAGGCCCAGCTGGCTGCTTCCGGCCAGCCAGGCAGACAATGCGCTGGCGGGGAGGGGTGGCCCACGGCCAGGTCCGTCCATCCCCCCAGCTACACAGGAAGATGGAACTCAGAAGACGAGCGTGTCCTGGAGTGAACCCGCTGCCCAGGCACTGTGATTTAGGGCTCCAGATTTCCGGAGGAGGCGTCTCCATCCTGAGTCAGTCTGGTTCCTTTCAGCCTTAAATGGCCAGGGTCCTGGGACCCTGCCTACGGGGTGCCGGGGGGGTTTCCTCTTTCCACCCTCTCCTGCAGCCCTTGCCCTTGCGCTGTGCTGGCAATGTGCTGAGCTCCTTCCTGCCACAGGGCCTTTGCACGGGCTGTGCCTCTGCTGCAGTGCTCTTTCTCTGAGCCCCTCAAGGCTGCTTCATCCAGGTCTCCATTCCAGTGGCCTCCTATGGCCTCTGCCCCTCTCCATCCTCACATCGGAGTCCTTCCTGTCAGGGGTCCTGTTCATGTGACCTCTGCCCCATCTCTCCAATACAGGCTCCCACATGTGCTGGGACCTCTGTCCTGGTCCTGCTGTATCTGGCGGGACCGTGCATGGTCTTCCTAGTCGTCCCCACCCTGCTTCTCCTGGCCATGCTCCATCCTGGCACTCTCCTCCACACCTTCAGGCTCAGCTCTGGAGCCTTCCCTGACCCCCATCCCCTGCCCACCTCCCCCAGCCTGCATGCCCCACCCCCAGCTCCTTGCCCAGGCCTCAGTGGTGCTCAGCCTTGTGGCCTCCTCTAGGGTGCTAGCCTCACCCCCAGGGCCGTGCATGTACCAGACCCCCTGCCAGCAGTGCCCCCCACCCGGCTCCCACCCCCTCCTCACCTCTCAGACTCAGCCAGGTGGCACCGCCTCGGGGAAGCCCTCCCTGATCTGCCCGGCGGCATTGGGGACCATCTAGCACTGAGGAAGGCGGTCTGTGCGACTCCGACTGGTCTGTCTCTCCTGCTAGACTCTGGGCTCCATTTTTTGTTGTGGTTGTTTTCAGGGGAAAGTCTTACATTTCTGTGCATACTTTGGTGTCTCCAACACCTCTTAGCACAAAACCTGGCACGCAGTAGGTCCTCATGAAGGTCCTTGTTGGTTGCCAGATTGCTGAATGAGTGAGCTCTGGAAGCTTCCTCCACGTTCTGAGCTCTCCCCCACCTGCCCGCCCCACCTCCCCGTAGCCTCGACCCGCCCCCGGCCCCTCGGGGTGTGAGGTTGGCTTCAGGGTCTCCCCAGCCTCTGTGAGCTCCCCGAAGGGAGAGCGCAGGGTGTTATTCAGCCATCGAAGGGACGGGGCACCACGAGCTGCCCCTTCACACCCGCTAGGGTGCTATGACAACCAGATAACAATGAAGACAATGATGACAATAATGATGATAAAGCACCGCAGTGAAACGAGTGAGTGTGGGGGGAGTCGGAGCCCCACACAGTGCGGCTGGCAGCGCTGGGGACACAGTCGTGAGTTCCTCAAGCAGTTACACACCGACGGACGACTTACCATGGGACCCAGCAGAAGTGACCGCAGCGGCTGGGACACATGCGTGTACACCAGCGTTCACAGCAGCACTATTCACAGAGCCTCAGCTGCAAACAGCCCCACGTCCACCAACAGATCACCAGACACACGGAATGTGGTCTAGCCTGAGATCCGTACACAGCCACTTGGGGACTGGGTGGCTTCTGCTGCATTCCATTCCAGTCCCATTCCATGGCCCTGGGCCCCCAGCAGGACGATTCTGGGGCCTGTGGACTCCCCTCGGCCCCATGGGGACTGTAGATTCAAACACTTGTCCTACCATTCCTCATGGGGACAGCCGAGGCCCCAGATGCCACACCCCCATCTGGGCCTCAGTCTCCCCATGAGGGGTGAGAGGGCAGAGTCACATAGCCCGCTGGCCTGGAAGCTGGGTCTTCGAGTGTCCAGAACCTGCACCCTCCCGGCCTGCGTCCTGTGGCCTCCGGCCCCTCTGTCCTTCTCAGGATTCTGCGCTGCAGCCCCCAGGCCTGACGCACACAGCTGGTCCCACAGCCACATCTTATTCCCTGCTGCAGAGTGCCCTCTGCTGGACGGACTGGGATTTGTCGGGACGCAAAGAGGAATCTGGAACTGGGCAGACCCCCCCCAAGGTCAAGTACACCTTGGAGGGCCAGAGGCCAGGGACTGGCTGGGGAGGAAAAGTTGCTATGGAAGTCCTGGGGACATGGGGGGCAGGAAGCACACTGAGGCAGGGAAAGACCTCCGATTTCTCAGGAGGGGCTGGCGTCACTGCCTCATGGTTCAGGTAGGACCTGGGACCCTGAGGCCAGAAAGGGAGGCATGTGCCCAGGCTCCACGCTCAGAGTTTTGTCATTAGGTAAAAATGTAGTTGCCTGGGGGCCCAGGAAAGAGCTTTCAGGGCCCCGGGGCACTGGGTGTCACCAGGCCTCACCCCAGAACTGCCCTGGGTCCTTGTCTCACAGGGAGGGGAGCCATCCTTCGTAGGGGCTCTGTGGACTTCTAGCCCTGGAGAGGCCACCTTGCCGCCATGCAGAGCCCTCAGAGCACAGGGTGCTGGGGGCCTCAGGCCTCCCTCACCCTCACCGCAACTTCCAAAGTGCCCCTCTTGCCTGGCCCAGCTGCTGATCCCCAAACACGATTCCAATTCTGCCCACTAAGAAGAGAATGACCCCTTCGTTCCCATATCTGCCCCCAACACACGCACAGATAAGAGGTCCTGGGAAGCCAGGGCTGAAAAGGTGGAGCTGGGAGGTCGCCTAACACCCATCCCCCTCAATTCCATGGAAAACTGAGGCCCAGGTGGGCGGCTCTTGTCCAGGGACCATAACACGATGAGCACAAATCCAGATCCCCACTGGGCCCAGACGGTGAATAGATGCTCCGTTTTATTCTTTGAAACCACACCACTCCCAGCAACAGCACCACCATCTCTGCCATGACCATCACCACCTTCTCAACCACCAACACCACCACCTCTACCAACACCACCACCTCTACCAACACCACCACCTCTACCAACACCACCTCTACCATCACCACCACCACCTCTACCATCACCACCACCACCTCGACCATCACCACCACCACCTCGACCATGGCCATCACCACCTCTACCAACACCACCACCTCTACCATCACCACCACCACCTCTACCAACACCACCACCTCTACCGTCACCACCACCTCTATCACCACCATCACCATCACCATCATCTCTACCATCACTACCACCAGCATCATCACCACTATCACCACCAACAATAACAAAACTTGCCAAAGAAGCCACCATTGGGCAGCCCATGGTAGCCCTGGCCATACAGTCATAGCTCAGGCCCCACTGTGGACTCATGGTGCTGGGGTAAGGACAAGAGCAGACAGCCATCAGCCCAAGGTCTTCCCAGAGGCTTCTCCCGAAGAGACAGCAACAGCACAGCACAGTGGGATGAGGCTGAGACGGGAGGGCAGAGTGGGTGCAGAGGCGAGGAAGGGAGCATCTAAGGCTCCCTCGGGCCCCCAGGAGGGCTCCCTGGAGGAGGTGCCTGCCACCTCAGCGGGCTGAAAATTCTCAGGAGTCTCAGGAGTCTGGTAAAGAAGGGTCGGGGGAGGGCGCTCCAGGCAACGTGTCCGAAGAAAACACGTGGGGTCACTGGAGACGATTTGTGTGTCCAGGCGGCAGGGGTCGGGGGCTGGAGCTCAGTGCAGGAGGGTTCGGCAAGGGTGGGTGCAGGGGCTGTGCTCCTGGAGCCCCAGGGAGGCACCTGCAGGGCTCTGCGGAGGCAGGGCAGACATTGTCACCCCACTGTATAGGCAGAGACTAGAGCTTCTGAGAGGAACCACTCACCCAGGACTGGAGTGAGGCCAGTACCTGTGTTGCTTCCACACTCCTGCTCTTGCTCCCCGCTGTGCTGTCCCTCACCAGGGAGGTCACAGCTGCCCTCTTCCAGGAACCCTTCCCTGAACAGCACTATCTGGCGCGTGCCTCCTTGGGGCTCCCCCAGCCCTGGGCTCCTGTTGGTTTCTGGGGCATCCCCCCTCGAGGGCAGAGCCACGTCTGACCTCTCCCTGGCCCTGGCCAGCACGGCCTGTGTGTCATACACAGATGGTGCTGCCCCTTCCTCCTGCTGCTGCATTCAGCACTGACAAACAAGCCCCTTGTCCCAAACAAGTAAGGACTCTGTGCTGGGACAGGCCGGGCACTTGCCCACCCTCTGCTCTGCGTGTCCCTCATCCTGACCTCCTCCATGCCTGCCTGGCCTGTGCCATGGGTCCCAGGAGCATGGTGGAATCCTTGGGGCCTCATAAAGTTTGCATCTATTTCTCCGGGTTTATTCAAGTTCCACCAGAAAAGGCCCTTTCCTGGCCAGAAAAAGATATACCTGCCAGATGAATCCCGTCACCAAATTGTCACAGTAATGTCCGTTTTAATAACTCAGCAGCTCACCAAGTGCCCTGCACCAGCAGCACTGGCACACCAGCTGTCCACACGTGCAGGATGTGATTCAGTAGAATTCAGTCCAGTGCCCACCCAGCACCCGCACGAGGCTTTCAGTCTGACTCACACTTTTAATCTCCCCTGATCGGGATTAATTTCCTCCTGGCCTGGCTGGGGGGGAGAAGACCGCATTTTAGGTACTTTAAGCAGAGAGGATATCAATTAGATGTGTTTGGTTGATGCACGTTGACTGGCATCATGCTAGTTATCACCCCCCCAAAACGTTCCCTTGGTGCGTCCAGTTTTTGAGGAGAATGTTATGAAAGCCTCCCCCCACCCCCCCAAAGGGACCTTTATGTGTCCATGTGCCCACCAGGCAGGGAGGGCAAAGCCACCTGAGTGCTAAGACGCACTCAAGAGGAAGAGGAATGCAGCCAAGAGCGTGTTAAAGGTGGGGGTGTCGGGGAACTGCAGCTTCCCACAGCGTCGAGGGGGTCAGGGAACAGGGTACGCAGAGGCTGGGAAAGAGGTGGGCCTCGGCCTGGACTTTCTCCCTTCCTGACCCCCCCGGGGCATCCCATCTGTGGGATCCACCCCATGCCTCCGCAGGGCCCTGCTGCCCACCTGGAGGAGGTGATGCAGGCTGGGCTGCCACACCCGGGGCCACTTGCTCTCTCCCTTGGGCACAGCCCCTCTGAAGAGGACCCAGCCCCAGCCCCAGAGGGGTTGCTCAGCAAGGAGTTTCCATATTACAGCAACCCTGGCAATGCCCTAGCATTTGCAATTATCGTCACTGGCTGTTGATGACGCCTCTAGTTTGGTTGAACACTTAGTGTGTACCAGGTCCCCACTAAGGGCTTCATGTACCTGACAATCCAGGGTGTGGACTCTTTTTCACGGATGGCAAAGCTGAGACAGAGTCACACAGCCTGGTACCCCACTGTCCCTGTCTGCAGACCTTGCCCCCAATCCCCACTTTCCGTTCACCATGAGCCCAGGAGCCAGGTGGGACAGCTCCCACCAAGCTGGGCGCTATAGACAGTGTCATCCCCTTAATCTTCCAGTGAACTCCCAGTGATGTGGACATCTGTACCCCTTTGAATGAAAGGCCCCGAAGAGGAGCAGCTCACCCAAGGCCTGCAGGGTATGCGCAGAGGCCCCAGGTTCAAACCCGGCTCGAAGTCTGAAACATTGCCTGGAGCCTTGCAGATACGAAGGCACTTTCTGGGCCAGGATCGGAGCCTGCCCTGGCTGCTGCCTCTGGTGGCCTGTGTGCATTCTCAGGCGGAGATGAGATGCCCCCATGGAGGGGCTGAGGAGTGTGGGTCTGTGTGCCCACCTCTCCAGGACCCTGCTCAGTGGGATGGGTGCAGACAAGGCAGTCCATGAGGCCAGGCTGGGGACCTCAGTCTGATGCTGCAGCCACTCAGGGTGTGGAGGGCGGGGGGCATCTGCAACAACCCCACAGGACCCCTTGCCTTGAGTACTGAGGTGAGCATGCTGGGGGTCAAATCCCTATTGGGCCACTGTGTGACCCTGGCAGTCTTTCCCCTCTCTGAGCCTCGGCCTTCCCACCCTTGAAGTGAGGGGCTGAGATCAGACCAGTGATTCTTTGTTGTTCATGAATCTGTTGTGGGGTAAGAATGCAGATTCCCAGGTGCCAGTGCAATCAACGGTCAGCCCTGGGGGGCCCTGGCACTTGGTGGCTGAGACAAAGAACAAACACCCCACGACTTTTAGGAGATCAACCTGGCAAACAGGATTACGGCTACAGACGCAATTACGTTTCGGACGGTTAACCCAGCTTCTCAAGGACAATCCCTGGCTCGGAACTGAATGTCCCCTCCCCTACAGGACTGGCCAGCCACTCACTGGGAGGTTGGGAAAGCCAGAGACTCAGTCCTGTTTTCTGAAGAATCACTGAGCTTGAGAGGCAAGACAGATGCGTGAAGTTAGGTGGCGCTGCAGGGACTGCGGGGGTCAGGGGCGGAACTGAAGTGTCTGCGCTGGACACTGAGCCCGCTCTCCTGCGCCTCCCTCCAGGCTCTGTGTCAGTGGCTTTAACTAGAGCAGCCCCGAGTGGGTCTTCCTGTGAGCAGGGGTGGCTGGGTGGGAGAGAGGGGGTGTCACCTGTTCCTTTATTCCCTCAGCACAGGCTTTCTGGACCTGGCCACAGGCAGGGCCCCTGGGGAGAAAGTCTGTGAACCATTAGTTACCCATGGGCTGGGTGGACGCGGGATGGGACATGCGGACAGGTATGGCAGAAACTGCTGACTGTGTGCCTAATATCCATCTCCCCATCCTCCTTTACGACAGCCCCAGTGTCAGCTGGGCATATCACTGCTCTGTTAAAAGATGACATTTGTCCCAGCCTTGCCTGCAGTTGGGTATGGCCGTGTGATCAACTTCTGGCCAATTATTAGTAAGCGGAAGTGTCAAGTGGGATGTCCAGGAACGTGGAGAGGCATGCCCTTCTTTGCTCCTTCCTCCATCCAGCAGCCTGGAAGGCAGATGTAATGGTGGAGTTCTTGCAGCCACTTTGGACTTGAAGGTGAAGGGCCACATGCTCATGAAGGCAGATCAATAAGCTGACAGGAGCCTGGGTCTCTGATGACATGTGTGGCCCTTGTGCCAGCTCTAGTTTGCCTACATCTGGGCTTCTTTTGTGAGAAAGAAAAACGCACGTTTATCACATTTGTTTAAGCACTGCTGTTGTTGGGTTTGCTGTTATGTGCAGTCAGACTTCATCAGAATGAGTATGGGGGGAAGAGCGTTCAAGGACAAGGGAACGACGTGAAAGCCACAGGCATGAACAGCTTGGAGAACCGCGTGTGGTGTGGCTCAATCACAGGGTACCGGAGGGATGGCTGGCTGGTGGGTGCAGCGGCTGACCAGGGTGCAGGGTGCCCTGCAGGGAGCTGAGGGGCTGGGGCTGCATCCACGAGCTTAGAGGGGCCCTGTCGGAACATGATGAGCAGCACCGAGGGTGCCAAGCGGTGGGTGTGGAAAGGACCGTGATGAGGACCGTGATGAGGATCGGGTCAAAGGGGGTGTGATGAGGCTGCCCATTGTCCTCCAAAATCCATTGTCCCTGTCTCCCCTGGTAACAACATAGAAGCCGGTCCAAGCCAGCAATTCAGCCCGAGGCCCTGATTCCTAGGCTCCTTGCGGCGAGGAGTGGCCGAGACTAAGTTAGCATCCACAGAACGTGAGCAGAGGTCCTGCAAATTCCGCATTACTACGTGCTTAAGAGAAATGGCTTGTTTGGACTTTTCTGCTTCCTGTAAGCAGGAGCTCAGATGTGCTGTGACTCTGCTTGAGCCTGGCCAACCAGGCCACGTCCTGGGAATGTCCAAGCAAGAGGACGGACAGAACCCGGGTCCTCCACACCCAAAAGTCCAAACTTCATAGCTTTGACCAGAGGTTCTCAACCAGGGCTGATTCTATCCCCCAGGGGACATTTGGCAATGTGTGGAGACACCTTTGGCGGTCATACCTGGAGGGAGGGGTGTGCTACAAGCATCTAGTGGGTAGAGGACAGGGACGCCACTGAACACCCTGCAGGGTACAGGACAGCCCCCATCACAAAGAATGATCCAGACCTGAATGTCCATGGTGCTTCCCCTGAGAAACCCCAGCTCAGACAGGTGGCTGAGGGCACAGCATGTGATCCTGCCTAGAACAAGTCCCGAGGTCTTGGCCTGGCTTTCAGTGCCCTTCATGGCTGTATTAGTCCATTTCTGTTGCTTAAAACAGTAATTTATAAAGAAATGAAATGTAGTTTTTACGGTTTGGAGGCTGGGAAGTCCAAGGCCCAGGGGACACATCTGGTGAGGGCCTTCTTCTTGGTAGTGACTCTACAGCAACACAGGGTGTCACCTGGTGAGAATGGCCTGAGCAAGAGAGAGCTGACCTTCTCACTTGCTCTCCCTAGAAAGCCATCAGAACCCTGCCCGTGACAGCTCAGTACTACATGAATGACTCAATCCATTCACGAGGGCTAAGTCCTCATGATCCAATCACCTGTCAAATTCCATAGGTGGATTTCCCACCCTTAACGCTGTTACAGTGGAGATCGAGTTTCCAATGCACGAACTTTTGGGGGACACGTTTGACCTATAGCAATGGCCCAACCCAGCATCATCCCTGGACACTGGTCACTCCAGCCTCACTCTGGATTAGTCATTGGGTTGTGGCATTTTATGCTGGTGGGCTTTAGCCAGGGGACTCTGGAATGCTCAAATCCAGCCTTGGGCATCCATCTCTTCTTCTCATGAGGGACCCAAGGGGGAAATCAAAGGCCTTTCACTCCGTAGTGGGCTGTGCTGCGAAGGGGCCTCTTCCCCCGCTGAAGCTCAAACCCGGTTATTCCCACCAGCAGCCATCACCAGTAAGGTGGAAGGAAGGGCAGGGCAGGGTCAAGGCTGCCCTCGAGGGAGCAGGAAGGAGAGGACTGTCTGGGGCACACTTCCTTTGCCCACTTGCAAACACAGCCCAGCCAGGGTCCTGGGAGTTGACCCATCAGAGCAGTGCCAGTCGCCATAGGTGAGGAGTGATGGAGTGTTGGGCATGGGGGAGGGCCTGGGGCATCCCCACCAGACCCAGTTCCTTGGCTCTCTGACCAAGGAAGGGGTTCACGGACAAGCAGAGACCGGTCCCCACCCTAGGCCCTCGGCTGCAGAGAGGGGAGCTGGCCCGAGTCAGGCCTCATCCAGCATGGGTGGTCTGCAGGGGTGGGCGGGAGAGAGGTGGGAGCCTCAATCCCCATCCTCTTGACACCTCCTCTCTCAGCCCACTGCCCAGCTCCAGCTCGGCCAGGGGTCGTGGTCAGGGGGCAGGTGGACTTCCTGCTGTGACCTGATCTCAGCTTGCCGAGTCCTGGAGGGGACTTTGTTAAAAACACACATTGCTGGTTTTAAAGACAGAAAACACGTGGTGAGTTTGTTCACAAGGCAACCTGAGCCTCCCTGTCCAGTGCGTCACCTCCTGGACTCACCCTCACAGAGGCTGGAAGTCACAGGGTAACCTGGTGCATTTTATTTTTGCTGAACCGGTGCTGGTTCCCCATCCCTGTTCTCCAGGCTCCTGCCCCATTAGTCTGCCCTGGGATCAAGCTCCTGGATCTGCCCTTTGGAGCCCTGTCTGCCCTTCTCCTGACGAGGGCTGCCCAGCAGGCTGACTGGGGCTCCGGATGGAACTGACCGTCCTCCCACGGCCTCTGCCCCCTGAGGGAGCTCTTCCCCTAGGAGGCCCCACCTCCCTGGACTGGGGCTGGGCACCTGCCGGGGCTCAGGAAAACTGTACACTGAAAGGACCTGGGATGTAGACTCAGAACTTTCAACCATTTATACACTTGCTCAAAAGTATTATTTCCCAAATGTGGATGACCTCCAGAGCCACCTGAGTGCTGACTGAGCATGCAGATTCCCAGGCCCTTCCCTGGGACACTTCAGAATAGAAGGTCTGGGGCAATCCTAGGAGTTGACTGGTCAGGCATGGGGACACTCCATCCAGGGCCCACCTCTCTCCCTCAAGATCTTCAATAGCTCCCCAGTGCCCATAAAATGAAGTCCACGCTCCTCAGCCAGCCCCCGGGCTCTGTGTTTGAGGCGCTGCCCCTTTCCCGCCTCGCCTTCTCCTGTGCCCGCTGAACCAGCCCCGGCCTGTGGCTCACGCTTCTCCGTCACTTCAAGCTCTGCTCCCTGTCTCCACAACTCCAAACCCTGCTGCACTGTTTTTATGCATTTTTCCCCCCAAAAGTTCGTAGAAACCAGAATTAAAAGATAATACAGCTCTTTCCCAAACTTTTCCAAGTTCCCTCGTGTGGCTGGGTAGTAGATTACTACATACCCAGCAGCTAACGTCGCACCCTGCGTTATCTCAGTTCTGCACATCAGAATTCTGGCATAGTGTGGCTGGCTCCTCTGCTCAGGGTCTCACAAGGCTGAAATCAAGGTGTCGCAGGGCTGGAATCTCACCTGGAGGCTCTGGGGAAGAATCCTCTTCCAAGCTCAAGCATGTTGTTGGTGCATTTGGCTCTCAGCAGTTGCAGGACTGGGGCCCATCTCCTGGCAACTGTCAGCCAGGGCTGCACTCAGCTCAGGCCAGAGGCCGCTGTGTTCCCACCACAGGCTCCCGTCTTCAGAGCCAGCAAGGCCAGGCCAGTCCTTTTCATATGTCACATCTCTCCAACTGCCCCTTGAGCCACAAACCAGCAAAAGCTCAGCTTTTAAGGGGCTTGTGTAATTAGATCAGGCCCAAGGGGGTAATTCTTTTGGTGAACTCAAAGTCAACTATCAGTGACCTTAGTTACATCTTCTGCCCCATACTGTAACACAACCGTGGGCACCACATCTCATCACACTCACAATCCTGGGGATTAGGCAGGACACCTTGGGGGTCATCTGGGTTCCTGCCCACCATACCCGCATTCCCTTCCAGGCCCGCTTCACCTGCTCCAATCCCCCCGGGGCTTGGCTGGTGCCATCAGCACCTCCCTTGAAGCCTCCTGCCTCTTGCTAATCTCTGTGTCCCCCCTTCCATTGGACCAGGAGCTCCAGGCAGCAAGATGTAGATGCTTTACCCTGGACCCCCACTCCATGACTCCATGAGCCCACCTCCCAGGAGGCTGAGACATGCACTGGGAAGAGCCCAAATTCTGGGCCTGACGGGCATGGGTTTGAATCTAGGCTCTACCAGCTGTGTGACTTCAGCCAAGCACTTCCCTCTCTGCCTCAGTTTCCTTGTCTGCACCATGAGTCTAGTAGCACCATTTCACAAGGCTGTACAAGGTCCAATAGACAAGCATCTGATCCTTACCTAGAGGGGTCAAAGACACTCAGTGTAACCTGAGCAGGAGTTGTTGGGTGTCATGCCAGTCACAAGACGCAAGGACCAGGCAGGGGAAGGGCAGTGAGAACAGGACATGGTGGATGCTGGAGTTGGTGGGTTGGGCTCAAACACAGTGTTCAAAGGAGTCAAGGTCAGGTCCCTACTCTCTCCAGCTAGTAAACTGCTGGTCATGCATGCCAGCTGCTTCCTGGAAAATCATTCATTCATTCAACAATACTTAATTGAGCACTTATTATATGCCAGGTTCTATCTTATGCTTTGGGGATAGAGCAGTAATCAAAGCAGATGTTGTGATAGCCCCCATGGGATTTATATGCTGGAAGGAGACAGACAGGAAACAAATAATGACATATTGTCTTCAGTGTCACAAAGGGAACAGCAAGTGTTATGATAGGAAATACGAGTGAGTGTGCTTGGAGAGAGGAACGTGGGGGCCACTCTTATGTGGGACATCTAAGTTGGAGCCACATAGAACCAGGGGAAGAGCACTGTGCTAGAAGGGACAGCATGTGCAAAGGTCCTGGGACAGAAACTAACACAATGTGTTTCAGTAACAAAAGGAACAGTACAGAGCATGGAGAGGAGAGAAGGGGGTCCATGTATGTGATGAGGTTGAGGGACACACAGGCGCTGGAAGATGCCAGACTGAAGGCAAGATGAGGACTGTGATTTCATTCAGAGAGCAACAGGAAGCCATAGAAGGTTTAAGCAGCATAAACTGCCTGACTCGGGTAGTGTTTAATGAAGACTCCTCTGGCTGCCGGCTGGAGGATGCACTGCAGAGGGTCAAGAAAGGAAGCCGGAGGAGCAGATGGGGCTTATTTCACCTTCTGGAGGTGACACGGCTCAGCCCAGCAGGTGGCAGTGGTGGCAGGGGTAGGGGCAGGGTAAGAGCAGGATCTGTCTTGGAATGAGGACCAAAGGACAGCTGAGTGGACTAGAGGTGAGAAGGGAAAAGGACAAGAAATTGGGAACAAGTCCCCAAATCTCAGCCTGATGAACTGGGCTGAGGCTTTGGAGCAGAGGAATCAAGATTCCAGCCCTGGTCGACTGTGACAGAAACACACCCGGAGGGAAGCGCATGTGGAGAAGTTCTGGCTACACACGTACATGCACGTGTGAGAGACAGGCTCAGGCCCCAGGCACGAGTTCGCAACCTCTGTGTCCTTACAACCCGCTCTGACATGCCAGCCCCCCAAAGCAGGGACTGCATCTGTCTGCTGCCTCCGTAGCCCAGCACCTGGCTCCAGGCTGGACATCACAGGTGCTCAGTAGTGCTTGTCCAGTGGAAGGACAAATGAAGCCAGAGCCTGGGACAAGGGCAGTGAGTGAGGACTCGGCAGGATCAGGCAGGAAGGCAGGTGGGACAGGGCCTGGCCCACAGCCTCTGCAAACTAAATGTGCACTAACATTGTCATCACCCCAGTGACTCACACTCCCAGTCCCACACAAAACACGTCCCAGGGCGATCACTCCTGGGAGCTCTTTGCCAGGGCACCGGAGAAAACTTTTGCCCCCAGGAAATTTCTGGATTCTTTTTTCCTTTTACATCCCTAGATCTAGTATGACTGACCATCTCTGTTTGCCCGGGACTGAGGGGTCCCTGAGAGTGGAACCTTCAGTATGAAAATTGAAGCATCCCAGACAAACCCTTCCTAGACCTGACTCCATCCCTACAGTGCACACTGGCCTGTGCGTGTGTGTGCGCGGGCAGGGGCGGCCGCCACCTCCTTCCACAGTGAAACTCTCCGTGCTTCCCCCGTCCACCCGTCTGCTGACACGTACGCACTTACTATAGTGTACGTCTACCCATCCCTCCACCCACATGCTGTTTTTTCATTTTTCTTTTCTTGTTCTGTATTTTTTTCCTTTTTTGTGTGTGTTTACTTTTTGGTTTTGCTTTTGTTAATTTTATTTATCCGCACACATTCTGATTCATCCATCTCTCCATCTGTACAAACATACACACTGTAGTACACATCTGTCCATCCATCCCTCTGTCCATCCATCCGCCCATGCTGTAATACACATCTGTTTATCCAGCCATCCACCTATCTGTTCGCCCATCTTTCACTCTCACCAAACCTTTCCTCAGCTCTGCTCCGGACCCTGGAGATACGGGGTCGACTCAGACATGGCGCTGGCCTTGGGGCTTCTAGTGCAGAGGATGCACTTAGAGGGGGGCCTTGGCCCAGGGCCATTGTGGTGCCACGGACACGTGGGCTGTCTAAATTGGAAACCTGACCCCACTGCTCCCCTGTGTGGAACCCATTCATGGCTCCCATTGCCCTCAAGGTCAAGGTCCTTGTGTGGGCATTCAGGGCTCTCCCTCCACTCCCACCCTGCACTCCAGTCACATGGAGCAGACTTGGCTCTCCACAAAGGGGCCGTGCTCTTTCAGATCTCAGTTTCTTGCAGTTTCTCATCTCCTCTAGGAAGCCCTCCTATTCAGAGAAGGCAGAACCCAATGGAGGTAGCTGCTTGAAAAAAGAGAGTCCCTGTTCCCCAGGAAAGAGGGAAGAGGCTCCAGGCAACCAGCAGGTCCAACTGGGGCCTTCCTGAGGGAGGTGTGGTGTGGCTCCAGCTGCTCTGCTGGGCGCCACCCTCACTTCAAGGAGAGCTGAACAGAGGCCCATGGACACTTGCTCCTTCCCCGTGCAATTAGACATTCGTCCTGCTTAGGGCCACCCCACAGTCTGCTCCCCTCAACCCTACCTGACAGTGGGGGTGAGACACCTGCTCAGCTGCACCCTGAGCTCTGTCCAGCACAGGCCTGTAGGGCCAGGACACAGAACCTGCATTGACTGAGTGCCCATGGGTGTCAGGCACACATTTTTGGGTTAACTAACTCTTTCCCATATCAGAAGAACCCCATGGGGTGTGGGTGCTACTATTATTATTGCCAGTCTAGAGAGTTTGAGAGCTTTGCCTGAGGTCACAGAGGCAGAAGTAGCTGAGCCCCACTGAGCCCAAAGGTGACCTAAGACCCATCAGAGGTCCCCAGGGTGTCCTGACCCTGGAGGCCTCTGCCCTCTGGGCACTGGCAGGTCTCCACATTCATGGGGAACCAGAGAGGGCCTCTCCCAGCAGAAGCACAAGCTCCACTTCCTCCCACTCAACTGTACCCCCCAACACAAATGTGAGACCCTTGGAACCAGACACTGACATGATCCTGTTCAAGATGACTAGAGCTGCAATCTCATATGTGGGGAGGGGACGGGGACCTCCAAGCCGCAGAAGCCTGGAGCCAGCCCTGGAAGTTCCTGCCTGTGTGTGTGTGTGTGTGTCGTTCGTTCCTCCCACCTTATCTCTCCTAACTCTGGGGCTGTTCAAGGACGCTCCAGACGCCTACAAAACACCGGACCCGGTCGACCCGGGTGTGGGAGAGACTTGCCCCCGGGGTCCTGCGAGTGGTCCTGGAACCCGGCTCAGTCTAACCCTGCTCCCCGGCGCCGCCTCCCTCCCGCGGCCGGCAGGGTGCAGCACGGCGCTGCACCGCAGTCCCTTCACCACACAACCCTCCCAGGGAAACTGAGGCACAGAGAGGCTAGCCGAGTAGGTGATCGAACGCAGGCGTCCTGCCCGCCCTTGGAAACCCTCTACTCTGTCTGCCTCACCACGCTCGCCAGGTCCCGGAGCCAACCGGATCTCGGATTCGGGAGCGGATCGGGGTGGGGGGTGAGGGGTCGGGGTAGGTGCGGCCGGGCGTGGGCGGCGGGTGCCGAGGCCCGGAGCAGCCAGAGGTCGCCACTGAGGCCCTCGCTATTGCAGTCCCGCCATAGCCCTACGGCTCCTGATGCTTCGCCCATTAAGGGACACCAAGACCGAGGTTAGTGGCGATTGGGGCGGGATGGCCCCCAGACTCCGTGCCGGGTTGGGTGGCACTGCCCGCCTCGCGGTCCCGAGCTCAGCGTGGCCCGGCCACCCGCGACCCTCCGGCCCCGGCGCGGCCGTGTCGAGCATTCCGCCGTGCCGCCGCCGGGTGGCAGCATCCGCCCGTGCGCCCAGCTGCTCCGCGGCGCCCCCGCCACCAGCCACCCGCCTGGCCTGGCTCGGCCCAGGACTCTCCTGTTCCCCGGGGTCAGCGTCCCGTCGGTGAAATGGGGGGTGACATCTGGGGCTCTAGGGCGCGGAGGGCACTCGGGGGGGGGCTGCAATTGTCATTCCACCTCTTCCTATGCCTCAGTTTCCCTGCCTGTGATGATCTCCAACGTGTCTTTAATCTGGGAACTCGCCCCATCCGCCCCGCTCCGCACGGCTGCACCGGCCCCGCCTCCGACTAGGGGCCGAGGAATGGCCTGTGCCCGGGTCTCGGCAAAGGTTCAGGGGATTTGGAGGGATTAAGAGGGGATCGGGGCACGGGGTCGGGCCGAAATACGGGGTCGGAGGAGCTCGAGGCTCTGAGCAGCCAGAAGCCCCCGCCATACACGAACACGCTCACTCCCACCCCAGCGGGTCTCCGGTCGCAGTTGGTCCTCGGGATCTAAGCGCTCCCCAGTTGCATCTGTTCGCCCCAGAGTGGAACCGAGAGCGCAGGGCGCAGGAGGGGAGCCTGGCCGGGACAGAGATCAGGAGGCCGGTCACCGTCCTGCCCCTTGGGGACAGACCAGGCTTGGCGCAGCAGGGTCTGCCGGGCCCTGGCGCCCACTCGTCCAGGGCTGAACCCGGCCAGACCAACTCTGGGTGTGCGAGGCACCGCCGCCGGCCTGACTTCGAGCTCTGGTCACTGGACATGAACACCGAGCGGGGCACCGCTGAGACCACGCAGGCGCGGGGACCGGGGTGCAGGCAACGCCTGGGGGGCGGCAGCCACCCCGATGCTGGGGAAGCCCCTCAGCGTCTTCCTGCACGGCTCCGTCACGGGGCTTGGCCACCGGCTTCTGGGGAGGTCATCCGCGCCACCCCCTGCATCTGGCCAGGCTAGCCTGTCTTTTGGCTTCCCACGGCCTGGGTTAGCGCCGCTGGCAGGAGTGCTGGGTGCTGGGGGGCGTGGGGGTGTCTCCCACTGCGGTGTGCTGGGGAAGCAGCTCCCGGGGACTCGGGGTGTGGCCCCGGTGCACCCCACGTGGATAACTGGGGGGATGGGAAGTGCGCTTGGAAAGGCGACGGGGGTAGGTGGGCTCTCCCTCCCCCACCAGAAACTGGAAGCCGAGTGGCCACCGCGACCCGTGCCGGCCGTTTCCCGGCCCCACCCCCACCCCCGCGGGCTCCTAGGCGCGCAGGTGTCTTCAGCGCCGCGCCCTCCCCCGCGTCTCCGCCCGCCCAGCGCGGGGAGGGCGATCGGAAGGGAGCCGGCCCGGGGAGGGGGGCTCGGGGGCAGCTGCGTCCGCGTGTCACGGGGGCGGGAGGGGGAAGGGAGGGGAGAGCCGGGCGGGAGGGGGGAGGAGGGCGGGCGGGAGGCGGGTCCTCCCACCTGGGCGCGCTCGCTCGCTCGCGGCTGGCTTGCCGGGGCCGCGAGTCACCTGGGGAGGCCGACAAGTGCGGACACATTGGCCGCCGCGGTGCTCGGCGAGGCGCGCACGGCCCCAGGCGGCTGCGCCCGGTGGAGGCAGCGCCCGCCCGCCGCGCCCGGCCCCGGCCCGCGCTCGCAGGGCCCCACGGTCTCTCCGGCGGGCCCCGAGGTCGCGGCCCCCGGCCCGGGTCACTCCCCCGGGCGCACGCGGCGGCGGCGGCGGCGGCGGCGCCCCGGGCTCACCATGGTGGCAGCGCGCGCCGAGTGTCCGCGCGTCGCCGGCCGCCCGAGCCGCAGCGCCGGCTGAGCGTGGTCAGCCCCCAGCCCCCGGCCCCTGCCAGGCCCCCGCCGGCCCGCGCGTCCCCTCCGGCCGCCGCTGTCTATGGCGCAGCCCCCCTCCCTGGATCATGCACAGAAACTTTCGCAAGTGGATTTTCTACGTGTTTCTCTGCTTCGGCGTCCTCTACGTGAAGCTCGGGTGAGTGTCCCCGTGGGCGGGAGCGGCCGCCTCCGGGGGGTCCCCGCGGGGACGTGCGGGCCGAGGTGCGGCGCGGCGGCTCTCGGGGCTCTGCGCTTGCTCCAGCCCTGCGGAGACGCAGCCGAGCGCCCCGAGCGGCGGGCGCTCCCGAGGGGCGCCGAGCCCAGCCCCGGAGGAGCGAGAGCGGCGCACGCGGGTAGCGGCGAGCGTGCCCGGCGCCTGCTTTCACCTGCTTGGGCTCCGGGCCCTGGGGGTGGGACGCGCCTTCCCTCCCCCGGGCTGTGCTGGGCGCCGAGCCCGGGCCGAGCGCTCGCCGCCTGGAGGGCGCGCCGGGGCGGGGGCGGGGGGCGCGCAGTCCGGGGCACCCGCCGCGGCCCTTCGTCTCTATCCATCACCCGGACGTGTTGAAATCACCTTGACAACTCGTCCGCCCGCCCGGGGCCCCGGGCCCGGCCCCCTCTCGCCGCGCTCCCCCTGGCGCGGCCCGGCGGGCGCCCGGCGGGCCGCGCTCGCTGCTCGCGCGGTAGCTGCTCTGAGTCGTATTTCCACATTCCTGAACCCAGCCGAGTCCTTACCTGTTGAGCCGCGATCTCCTTTAGACGGAATCTGTCTCGGCCTCGCTCGAGGTGGGGGCGGAGGGGCCGCGTAACCGGGGGAGGGTGCGATGCACCTGGCGGGGGCGCCCACCGCTCCGCGCCGTCCCGGTGCGCCTGGCACCTGCGGGGACCCGCGCCCCGCCGCGCCCTGCGCGCCTACTGTGTGCTGCCGGCCGCCCGGAGGCGGGGCGGGTCCCGGTAGCGCCGGCGGGAGACGCGATTTCCCAGGCGCAGAGGTGGAAACAAGACCTGAGAATCACGCACCCCTCCATCCTTTCTCTCCTCCACCGTTTTCCAGATGGAGAAACTGAGGCTCGAGCCATCAGGGACCGAAGCCGGTGGCTTCAGAGGCAGGGCTGGAAGCCCCTCGTCCTAATCTCAGCCCTGCAGGCCTGGTCGGGCGTGTCTGCGGCTGCTGGTGGCTCTGTTTATTGTAGGTCTGTGGGTAGGCTGTGTCCCTGGGTGTTTGTTTATGGAGGTGACGGGTGCGGGCACTGAGCCTGGGGGTGGGTTGGGCAGGCCGCTGCTTTCTGGACTGTCCAGCAGCCCTGCAGTGACTCCCCATGGGCCCCCCAAAGTGATCGGCAACCGTTAATGAGGCTCTGTCCCTGCAGCCTGGTTCTCAGCGCTGAGGCCTTTCCCCCTCCCAGCAACCCTACAGTTCGGTGCTTTTATTCTCTCAGTTTTAAGGATTAGGAAACAGGACAGGAGGCCAAGTCACTGTCCACAGGAATAACTGGCAGAGCTGGGACTGGTCACTGGGACCTCCACCGCTGACCACTCTTCCTAGCATCAATTCCAAAACAGGAGTCAACAGAAAGCAGCCCCCCTCCCCCACCAGCTAGTGGGGGGAGCTCTATGAACTCCCCACCCCCCACCCCCAGGCAGCAGCAGGAGCTGAAGTCCATGCCCAGCCTGTGTTCCCAGGGCTGGCTCCAGGGCTGGGAGGTCTGCGTGACCTTCCTGAGCCTCCTTTTCCCTTCTGTAAATGGGATTGCAGCTCTGGCCATCCTGAACAGGATGGTGGCCACTGTCGGAGTAGAAATAGCCACTGGCAGTAAGCGAGACCTGGGTCTTCCTGCAGCCCAGCAGGAGCTGCAGGTGCCTGTGTCAGCCTCCCTCTGGAGTGGGGAAGGGAGCAAGGCAGTGGCCGAGCTTTCCTCTGTGGCTCTGGCTCTGCCCTCTGGCCCCACGAGAAGCCCTGGAGGGGGGAACTCCTCCCCCTGGTGTGTGTCCCTAAAATGCACTCTCCCCCACGCCTGGGGTTCCAAAACATGGTCTTCAAACACCCTGTGGAATGACAGCCAGGAAAGCCAGAGACTCAGCCTGGGATCTGCTAAGGGGAGGGGAAGGAAGGTGGACACAGCTGACCCTTCCCCAGAGGCTCAGCCCCTGCCCACCTGTATTGGAGAAAAGGGCCTTGCCATCCTGACTGCACAAGGTGGGTAGGAAGGGGCAGTGGGGCTCAGATGTGACCTAAAGGGTTAATTTACCTGGGAGCCCAGTGGATTAAGGAGGAGGTTTGGGGGTCTGGGACCAACGGGCTGTCTCGGTCAGTCCTTCCGTCACTCCTAGCCTGTGGCCTTGCATAAGCTCTTTACCCTCTCAGCCTCCCTTCCCTCATCAGAAAAAATGGGGTAACAACAGCACCTCCCTCAGTGGGTGCTGGGAACGTTAGTCCTGGGGGCCTTTGCCCTGAGGGCGATGGTGGTGTGTATCCCAATAAACACCTGTGAGCTCCGGTAAAGTGTTTCTCATTGTTAATGACTGTGATGTCACAGCAGCAGCAGGCATCCTAGGGACTCCTCCAGATAAGTGTATTAACGGGCCTGGGAATCCTGGGTTTTGGAATTTTAGGGTCATAACAGATCCAAACAGAAATTAGACGTCATGTGCATTGGGGGGATATTCTGCAATCCCTGAGCCCGCACCTGCTGCTGCATGTTTCTGAATACACATGAGGAGCCTCCTTTACCCCCCACCCCTCTGTGCACATGCAGCCATCACACATGTGCCCCTCAGCCTGGTGCAACTCACATGTGCAGCCCCAGGGGGTGGAGGGTGGGGCTCCTGTACCAGTAGAAACCAGAACTCAGCTCTCACAATCCCCCTGGGGGTTGGGCCCTCAAGAATAGATGTGCCTTGGGTTTTGAGCAATTTCAAAACATAACGGCTTTGGGGAGACAGTTTCTCACCCAGGACCCTTTATGGACTGAGCAGCCTTCAAGCTCCAGCCTTGCAGGAGGACAAAGCAGGACTTGGAGGAAGTAGCCTGGAGCCTGGGCATCCTCTGCCCACTGGAACTGGGGTCAGTGAAGTTCCAGGACCATCCCTGCCCCGTGCCTGCTCCTGCTTTTGGGGCCAGGAGAAGTGGAGGGGCCCAAGAGCCCCGGGCAGGAGGGACGAAGGTGGAGGTTGTTCCTTCCTCCTGGAGGCTGGGGATGGGTTTCCATGCCAGGTCTAGGAGCCAGGACGTCCACTCCCTCGGGGCCACTAGCCACATTGCACGAACCTCCCTTTTCTTGCCCTCTTCCCTGCTCTGTGCCTTTGCCCCAGCTGACGGTGCTTACACTGCCTCTAGAAGGACGTTCCTGTGTAGCCAGGCTTGGCAGACAATAGGGGGTGGGACCTAAACCTGTGTTTCTGGGCTTAAAAAAATAACTTGCTGGTAGAGAAAGGATTGTTTAGTCCTCGTGGATCTGCTCCTCCCCACGACCATCCTAACCAACCCCTCAAAGGACAGCAAGAGGTGGATGGGGAAGCCACACTTGGGGGCCTCTGTGTGAGGCGGGCAGCACCTCTTGGCGGTGCCTTCCCAGAGACGCAGGCAGGCAGGGCGAGCGGCCACACCAGGCTACAGCCCAGCGCAGGCTGAGCCTGGGTGGCTGACAGTGAGTGTGTGTGACCCGCAGCTAGCCTCACCAAACCCAGGGGCACACTCAGGCAGAGGCACGGCACACACCGTGCATCTGTGCACACACACCTGCACCCTCACATGCCGCCCACGCTCCCGCAGGCACACGCAGGCACATGCAGGCACATGCATGCACACACGAGCACACGTTGCGAGCACAGCCCCTAAGAGGTGCAGGCGCCTCCGCGCGGTTACCCCGCGGTGCCTCCCCCAGGTGCACCCTCCAGAGCCAGGCCAGAGCTGTGCGGCCCGCTAAAGGTGGGGGTGGGGGGATCCGGGCCAAGCAACTTGGGCAAGCCTTGGGGGCGGCTCCCCGCCGCACGCTCTGGTCAGCCTCCCCTTTAAAAAACCCGCCCGCGGAGGAGGCGGATGTAGGGGCGGCCCGTCCAATGGCAGCTGCGCGCCTCGGGAGACTTGGAGATGTGAGCCAGAGCCAGCGACAGAGCCGGTTCGCACCGACACACAGACGGAGGGCCAGACGGCTGCCAAGGCGCGCTCGCTGCCCCCAGCCCGGCCTCGACCCCGTCCCGCACTCCAGCGCCCGCCACTGCCCCAGAACCAGCGCGATGTGCGGCCCCGGCGGCGGGGCACGGGCCACCACCGCGCCCGGACCCGCGAGCCCCGGCCCCTAGCGCCCAGCGCCGCCGCCCTGCCTCGGGGAGGCCCGCGGGGACCCCGGTCTCAGCTGGCCCAGGCGCCCTGCCCGGGGGGCTTACCAGCCCTGCCAGGCGCGCCGGCCCACCATGCTCCTGCTGTCGCCGCGCAGCGCGCTCCTCTCCGTCTATTGCCCGCAGATCTTTCTCCTCCTGTCCAGCGGCAGCTACCTGTGAGTGCCGCGGGCGGCGCGCGGGGGGCGGGTGGGGCTCCCCGGCCTGCAGCGCTGGAGCGGACGGGCAGGGAATGCGGCAGCGAGGTCCCTGGGCGGGGCGCCGGCTGTCCGGCGCGCGCAGGAGCCGGGGGACTTTGGGTCACCTCGCGGCCGAGGTGGAGCGCCTGGGGGGCAGCCGTGGCAGTGACAGGTCCCGGCTTTAGAGTCGGAGACAGGGTGGCTGCCCGCGTAGGTCAAGCTGTGCGCGCCAAGCTCGAGGGCCGCCAAGCGCGCGGGCGGCGTGAGGATGCCCTGAACGTCCCAGCAGAGTCCGGGGCTGGAGGTGGACCCTTTCCCCACCTTGCGCGACGCTCGTGGCCATGCCACACTCGGGGCGCACCCGCTGCCCCGCGCACCGACCGGCACGCACGTGCGCGCTCCGCCCCGCCGAACAGCAGCACCCAGGCTGTGTCCAGAAGCAGCTGCTGCTTCTCGCGTCCTGACCCTGCCCCAGCCGACTCCTCACCTGGGGTCTGGCCCGAGGGTGCGCGTGTGCGTCGGGCCGGGCAGGCCCGCCGGGCTCCAAAAGGACAAGCTCCAGGCAGGGCCCAGTGCGGCCCAGCGAGCCCAGGGGGCGCGTCCGCGCGGCGGTGGCTTCGCCCGATTCCTAATGGGACGCATATGCTCTGGCCTCCGATTTAAAAAGAAGTTTGATTTATGGAACCGCCGTTCGGGAGAATTTAAGCTGGATGCTACTGATTAAACCTCAGAAGCAGCTCCCCTCCCCCGCCCCCTCCTTTACACGCGGGCCACGTCCGGGGTCGCCTAACGCGGCCAGCGGGGGCAGCCGCCGCCTTCCCGCTCCCTGCACCGCCCCCTCTCCCCGCGCGGCCGCGGTCCTAATAAATCGCCGCGCCCCCACCCCCTTTTAATAAAGACGCAGCCAATTTCTCCTCCAGCTCCTAGGAAATTACTATCCTACCAGTTTTCCTTCTATAAATAGTCGCGCATCTTGAAACAAAAGTTCGCAACCGCAGCCAGATGCTGCGAGGCCCGCGGTTTCCCGGGCTGTGGGACATAATTACAAGGTCCGGGCGCAGAGAGCGCTCCAGGCCCGGCGGGCAGCCCCTGCTGCGGAGGCATCGCCTGGGGGGGAGCAAAAGGCCGCCCCGGGCAAGGCTCCCGGCCGGGTGGGGACTGCCCGATCAGTGGGGCTCCAGGCTAGGAAAATAGTGGGCCGGAGGGTCCTGCTTCTGGTTTCCCTCCTGGGAAAAGGATCAACCAAGGGGGCCTTGGAATCCCAGCCTCCCGTTCTTAGAGGTCGGGAAGCCTCCCCCTCCCCAGAATCCTGGCATCTAAAGCTTAAGCCTTACTAGAGACTCAGCAGTTACCCTGCTTGAAAAATCATTTCTGCAGCTGGCTGGATGAGGTTTGGTGTTCGTGGGGAGGTGTCCAGGGCTGGGAAGCCCGGAGTCTTCCAGGGGTGGTTTGTTGTAAGAGCCCAAGGGGAGGAGGTGGGCAAAAGGCTCCGGAGCCGGGTGGGAGTGGGATGCTGAGGCAGCAGTTGACGGGGCTCTGGGGCAGGTGGTGTGGCCAGTACACCTCCAAAGACCCCAAGTTTTCCTTTGGGGTTGCCCCCCACATCCAGGCCTGCAGTAACTACCATCGGTACCCACGCAGGCTTCCCTGAGTGTGTGCCACCAGCTTTGTTGGCAGAAATTCTAAGGGAACAGCTTTTCCAAATGTTCCTGGGCCAGTGCTAGGGTTAGGCATGTGTCGTGGGGGACAGTAAGGCAGACGCTGTCCCTGCCTGGCCTTCAGCACTCCTGCCCAGCATCGGTCCAGCCTGATCTTCAGCCTCACAGGAAGGAAGTGCTGCTACCAGCCTTTCCAGAGCAGAGACTAACTCACAGGGAGGCCATGGTGTCTCTGGGGTTTCCTCTGCCCTGTTTGGGTGGACGCAGGGTTGTCTGGGTGTGTAAGACGCCACAAGTGGGAGCAGAGCCTGGACAGAGCATAGTGAGGGTCCTGCTTTGGGCACCTCTGACCTGATGGCCAAGCCTAGGTGAGTCAACCAATGCACAAGTGCCTTGAGAACCGGGAGAGGTGGTGGAGGTGAATGGTAAGCCCCCGCTCAGTCCTGCAGGAATGCTTGAGAAGGGCAGCCTGCAGGGTCTGAGCATGCCAGTGCTAGGAGGGGCTCTGGGTGGAGGCTTCATTCTGCTCCAGAGAACTTTCCAGAAGGCATCCCATTGTTCGGATCACTGACATGGCCAGACAATTGATCCTGCCCCTTTCATCTGGGCTGCTGTCCCCGCTCCCTGTCCTGGGCTGTGGTTCGCACACAGAGAATCCCAGACGCATGCCTGGGCCCCTGTCACTGATCGGGTTGGACGGGTGTGCTGGCCTGGAAGCGCCCTGAGCCCCTGCCGGACTCTGAGATTGGCTTGGCTATGCTAGGCAGCTCTGGCCAGCCCTAGCCTTCCTGTGCCTCTGTTGTCAGAGCAGAAGCTCCCAGGGCCAGTGGGGGTCAGCAAGGGCCTGGGAAGGGCAGGTGGGGGCCGCAGCCAAGAGGAGAGCTTGTGGTCCTTGGCCAGCTGATCCGGGGGCCTGGCTGAGGCCTTGAGCCAGGACCAGGCTGGGCTACTGTCCTGGGCAGGTCCCTTCCGGTCTTGGCCTCCCTCTCCCAGATGTGGGGGTTGGCGCGACCCCCCCAGGTCTTCCGGTACAAGCCTCTCATGGTGACCGCCCGCTCTGGGGAGCCGAGTGAGTCATGGTGACAGGACGGTTACTCACCGACCACCTGGCTGTGGGGGGTGGGGGGGGCGCACCCACCACTGCCCTGCCATGGCCGGGCCTCTTCCCGGCTCCGCGGCTGTGGCTTTGTCAGTGGTGCCAACCGCAGTCCCAGAAACCCTGTGGGCATGACCCTCGGTGGGAAGGGTGCTGAATCAGGCCCACTCCCATAGCATCACAGCCTGTGTGGGGGCAGGATGGGGCCACCCGCCCAGGCATGGACAGGTCACCCTCAGAGAGGAGTGGCTCCCATCCTGGAGGGTCTGCATCTGTCCAGGTGTGGAAGGGGCTCTGCTGTGTGGCCCTAAGCAGGTCCGAGCAGGTCCTGGGCCTCTCTGGGCCTCAGGATCCTCACTGAGCACGTTGGATGGAGATCCCTGCCCCACAGGCTCAGGTCGGGCCCAGGCGCAGAAGGCATGAAATGCTCTGTAGAGTAGTGTGTGTATATGTGCAGGGGAGAGTTAGGAAACCCGATGAAATCTTAACCCCTCGGGGAACCCTCCAGGTGGAGGTAGACAAGTGGAGCCTCTCTACTCCCAGAAATTCCCCAGGACTCAGTGCCACGTGGATGAGACTCGTCCGCCATGAAAGGGGAGAACGGTGCATTCTGGAAATGACTGCTCTTACCTTCTGTGTGGGGTGAGGGGAACGTGGCCCTCATATGCTTCCTCTGGGGCTGCAGTGGGCTCTGCAGTCATATGTTGAGTCCTGTAGGAGGAGGGATCATTTTCTAACCTGGTTTCCCTTGAGGTCTTGTGAGGCTGAGGGACATGACAGTGACCCAGATCCAGGGTCTCATCCCAGCTCCACCTCTTACTGCCTGGTTTTGTTACCTAACCTCAGCTGTCTCCTCTGTGCAGTGGGGATCATGGGAGTTCAGACCTCAGAGTGGCTGTGAGAGTGCAGGGAGTAAACACAGGGAAGTGCTCAGCTGGCGCCTGATAGGCAGCAGCTGCCCGAAGACGGGTCCCGCTTGGTCAGCAGGAACAGGGAGGCTGGCCACTGGCAACACGGAGAGAGGCCCAGTGGCTTTGTTTGTTCTGGAGCGAGTGATGAGCTTTCTAGGGTGTCTTGGAGGACTTCCTAGAGGAGAGGACATCGAGGCTGGGTTTTGAAGGATGGAGAGGAGTTGGCTAGACTCAACAGGAGCATGAGAGAGACTCCTGGAAGAAGAAACAACCCTAATGTCAAACACATTAACCCAGGAGAACCCCTCCAGGGAGCCCCACGGCATCTTGCTGAGGTGGGCAGAAGGACGTGGGGTTTAGAGAAGAGCCCTTTCCCACGGTCACCCAGAGCCCAGGGTTCCAGCCCTGCCAGCCCCAGGCTCCTCAGCCAGCTCCACCGCTGCCTCGCCTCGGAAGCAGCATTCTCCCCAGGGTAGTTCAACAGGGAGAGGAATGCGGGGCCTCGGGGGGGAGGGAAGGTGATCACCTTGAAGAGGGTGACTTTTGAGGCACTGACTGCACGTCGTTTGTTTCCTCATTCACACACTTTCCCAGGCTCCACTGGGGACACAGTGGACACGGGCCTGGTAAGTCATGCTCCCACCCCTGCCCCTTCCACCCCCCAAATTCCCCAGAGCCTCAGGCGGCCTCGAGTGGCCGGTGGGCTGGGGCTACCCAGCCTGGGGCAGCTCAGAGCCCCTGCTCGGGGTTTGGACCACCGCTCTGTCATCCTGGACAGACCCCGAGAGTGGTGGCAGGGGGATGGAATGGGGCAGGGGTCTTGATATGAGAGACCCAGACCATCAGCTCAGGGTGAGGGTGGGCGGCTGCCCAGAACAGGGCCCTCCATGCCTCTGTCCTCTTCTCCTGGGCAGAGGAAGGGTCTCCCCTGGGGCCGCCATTTTGCATGGCCTTGGGTCCAGCACACATAGGGCTCAGCTCCCCTCCCAAGGGGCCGGGAGGCCGAGCACCCTCCCTTGTCAGATGAAACCCCGGCCCAGGGCTCCCTCAGCCTGATGAAAGGGTCATTGTGTGGTGCAGGCCGCCCGCTAGCCAAGGACAAAACCGCCGTTTGTCCTCCCTCCCTGGCGCAGGGCTGGGGGCCTCCCCTCAGGCTGGCCTAGGGTGGGGGTGGGTACAGGTGCGCTCCCTCCTCCCGTTTCTTCCTTTTCTTTCTGTTCAGCCTGCCCAGGCCCCCTCCCCCAGTCCTGTCCCCCACCCAGGGTGTCCTTGTCCTCTGAGTGTGGATCCCGAGGCCAGGCCAGCCCCCGCTGTTGGAGAGAGGCAGTGAGCCCTCCAGCCCTGGAGGCATACAAGCAGACTTGGGAGTGACGGCCAGAGATGCCGGGGGGAGCTCTGCCTGGGCAGGGAAGCAGCGCTCACGGGTCCTCTGTGCAAGGCAACCCAGTGGTGTGGCAGGCTTTTTCTACAGATGAGGATGCTGAGGCCACCCACAGTCCCAGCGGCAGAACGGCAGGGTGGGGCTTGGAACCCTGGCCACCTATGCCTCCTCCCAGGCTGGAGCAGGTGGCCACGGAGATGCTGGAAATGCCATGAAGGCTCGGTCTGAGGCTGTGAGTGGAAGTCATTAAAACTCCGCAGCCCCCAAGCAGCTGTTGCAGCTGTAGGCCGTGAAGCCCACCAGGTGCCCAGGGCAGGACGGGGGAGGAAGCCACCCCACCCAGCGAGCAGCTCCCTGGGCATCAGCAATGGTCCGGAAGAGCCACAGTGAGCATCCCCCAGGAGTTCCATCTGATGACACCTGCGGCCTCCCTTGCTTTCCAGAACCATCCCCCATGGTGATCCCTGCTCCCAACCTTCCTGTACTCAAAAGTCCTGCCACCACGCCCAGATGAAGCTGCAGACGGGCCGGGCCCGCTGGAGGGAAGGGGCCTGGGGACAAGGATAGGTGGTGACCCAGCTCACCCTCCCTGTGGCAGGTGTCAGTGCAGCCAGGGTGCTGAGGGGTCCAGAGCTGAGACTTAGGACCCAAGAGTCCCAAGTGGTAAAACCCTTTAGAGTGTGAATTCCTCCAGAACATACTGCCTGCCCCATGGACACCTGACTGGAGAACACAGGGCTGGGCATTCCCACTTCTGGAGGACTTAGGTCCCCCCAGGAATGGACCTCTCTGGTGGGACTGGCGTGCACACACCGTCCGGGTCAACCAGAAAAGGGGAGCTATGAAGAGGGCGTCTGCTGTGGCAGGTGGTAAAGTGAGGGTCAAGGTGGCTGAGCCCCTAGGGGTGCTGGCCTGCCGCGGGCACAGGTGGGAAGTGGGGTGGGGGGCTGGATGACTTCTTGACTCCCCTGACACAGGTCCTCCCAGGGTGACTTCACTGCTGGCGGGGAGTGCTGGGAATTTCCAGGAGCTGCCGACATGCCCCCCTCTGGAAGGAGCCACCTCCACCACCCTGCAGGTTCCATCTCTCTGGGGCCCATCCTGAGTTCCCCATCACCAGGGCCCGGAGAAGGCTGGCCTCCAGGGTGCCATGCTCCTGTGGGCTGTAGTGCTGGCTTGGCTGCACCACAGACCCCCGCCTTGGTGGCATGGCCTTAGGGGTGGAGTACTGTGTCGGGCATGCCCAGCCTGCCAGGGTGACCTTCCTGAACCTCAGGCCCATGAAACAGGCTGAGGTGGTGGGGAGCTCGCCCCTGCAGGGTGTTCAGGGAGTGTGCCTTGGGGTGGGAGGGCCAGGAGCCCAGGGCTGGCCAGGCAGCCTTGTGTCATGGGAGGCGGCATGTCCTGGAGAGAGCACTGGATAAGCAGTCAGCAGCTCCGGCTCCCTGTCACTCTCCATGTCTGCAGAGCTCACAGGGACACAGGACATGGGGGACCCCAAGGACCTGACCCCTTGAAATGGCCGGGCTGGAGCTGTTGTTGGTCAGTATCCAGGGAGGGCTGCTAGGCTAAGGGTCCCCGTCCTCTCAGAACCTCTCTCGCCAGCTGTGTGACCAGGCAGGCTCCACTCCAGGCTGCAGCTCCTGGACGTGTATGGGGAGGGGGTGGACACCTTGCCCCCGCCCTGTGCTCCTTTATCTCCTTTACAGCACCTTTAGGAGCGAGGCAAGGTGTGTGCTGTATGACTCCATCTGGGGAAGTCCTCCTTGTGGTCTAGCCCCGCCCAAGGAGCAGCGCTGGGGTGAGACTGGAGCTGTGGCCCACCACATGCTTCATTTCTGAGCCCCCCAGAGAGGTGGGGAGAACCAGGATTTGCAGCCAGGTGTGATCGTGAGCCCGGAACGCCCCCCAGCTTGCTGCCTTGCATGATGGGGGTTCCTGCAGGGAGGGGGAGTGGGAGGGGGGAGTTCCGAGGAGCAGAGCCCAGAAGTGGGGGAAGAGGCCAGGTGGCCTGGTCCTGCTCTGGCCTCTGACACCAAATTGCTGCCAGGTTGCTGTGTGGCCTTGGGCAAGACGCTGCCGCTCTCTGAGCCTCCTCTGTAAAATGGAAATGACGAACCCCAAGTGGGGGCTGGCTGTGGGGAAGGCAGGGGTGGCGTTCAGGACCCCAGGCTATTTCAGTTGAGACCCAGGAGCCCCCTGAGCCCTGGGGAGGTGTTCTGCAGGTGCTGGCCCTGTAAACGCTCATCATGGCCAGGCTGACAAGGGCTGGGGTGGGCTGTTTCTGGGGGCAGTGAGCACCCTGTTCCCCAAGGCATCCAGGCTGAGGCAGTTGGCTGGGGGAACCATAGGGGCCCACTAATTCTGAGGGGGCAGTTCAGGGAGATGAGCTGCTTAAAAAGGGTGGTGAGTGGTGGGGAAGCTGTGCCCAGGGGGCTGCTGCCCCAGAGGGGGTCTCCAGCTTTGATGAAAGCAGGTGGTAGGGCCATAGGCCTGGGGAAGCCTGGGTGGGGTGGCCCCTGGCTGGGGTTCACCCCTTGCTATGCAGCACTGTGTGACCCAAGCAGACCCCACCCTCTCTGGTCCCTGACTCCCATCTGTTCCTAGAAGGGGGACCCTCTAAGACTCAGGCTTGAGGCTTAGTCCCGGGGCCAGGAGCTCAGCCCCGCCTTGCAGTCTGCAGAGAGGTGGCAGCTCTCTGTCTGCTGCCCACGGGGGCTCGGCCCCCAGTCCTGCCTCTCAGACGATGTTCATGTTCAGAGTGGCCAGCAAGGCTGAGGCACTGGCCTAGCCATGAAGTGTCCAGACTCCGAGACTGGTGGGGGGCCAGTGGTGAGCCTGCCAGTCCACCCATCCATCTATCCTGAGGTTTCAGGTTGGCATCCTGGTCACCCAGACCAGCAAGGCACCCCCGCGTCTGACAGATCTGAGGCATCAGGTCCAAGCCGGGGCTGGAGTTGCATTTCTACCTGGGCCTCAGCTCAATGTGCAGCCTCAGGTGCTGTGCATCTCTGGGTGTCACTGTCCCCACCTGTACCATGGGGAGAGACAACGGTCAGGGGTAAGGCCGTAGGGGAGGGTATTGCTGAATCTTGGCTCCAACGGCCTCCTCAAGAGCTTGGCATAGATGTGACTGTGCTGGGAGGTGAGAGGGAGACTGAAGAGAGACCCTGGTGGCTTCTTGGAGGGGAGGCACCAAGCTGGGTCTGGAATCTTGGCTGGCTGCTGGAGAGGGCAGGGTGTGTCCTGATGTGTCCTGCATGCCAGTAAAGGCCTAGAAGTTTGTTCCTGAGGTCTAAGGCTAGTGTCCTGAGGTTTTGGGGTCACAATGGACTGGGTGAGGCTCTGATTTCACAGATTTAGCAGATGTGGGGGCTGGATGGATCCTCCAGCTCTCTTATACCCCTTCGGCCATGGGCTCCTGTGCCAGCAGGGGGTGTGGAGGACACCCTGGCTGTGGCTCGCCCACCTCCAGTGGCCTCAGCCCTACTGAGGGACTCGCCCCCTTCCCCTGCTGCCGCCGCCTGCTTTCTCCCTGGCCGCCTGGTTTTCCTGCAGGGTGGGGTCCCAGGATGCCAAGCCAGGAATGCCAGCTATGTGGGGAGGGGGGAAGGGCAGCCGCCCGCCGGGGGCGCAAGGGAGCAATGAGCGCCCGCTGTCTTCCTGGGGATACTGCAGCTGCGAGCTGAGCAGAGCAGCGGCCTGGAAACGTAGCAGCGGGCAGGACCCAGGCCGGAGGGAGCAGTCTGCAGGACAGGTGGGCACGCCGAGGCTCAGGAGGCCAGCAGAGCTCCAACACAGGACCTCAGACCCAGAAGGACCCCTTTAGGATACAGCTGCAGGTACTTAGACTATTGCTTCAGCCCTTCACTGCACAGATGGGAAACTGAGGCCCAGGAAGGGCAGGGAGGGGCAGAGGGATGGCCTGATTCCTGAGCTGGGCCCTGCCCTCCCAAGCCACTTCCTGCCTCCAGGCCTGGGCTCTCTCTGCACCTCGTCCTCCTGCCCTCCTCCCATACTGGCCCCTTCTGGGTGTTCTCTCTCAGTCTCAGTTTCCTCATCTATAAGGTTGGGCTGGCAAGGCCCACCCTGAAGAGCCACTGAGGGGTGTATTAGAACAGAGCAGGGAGCTGTCACAGGGCCAGCAGGCAGTGGACACTGCTCAGGAAGTGTGGTCCTTCTGGCCTGTCCCTCCCCACAGGTGCAGGCACTGTCTGGGCAGGTGAGGGGACAGGCCAGATGGCCAGGGGCAGGCTGCAGTCGGACCTGCCCTCTGACACCCTGCCAGGGCCTCACCTGGGTCCAGATTCTTCCCATCCAGGCCAAGAAAAGGAGGGGCCATTTGCCAGAGGTAGGCTGTGTCCCCTACACTCAGATGAGAAAACAGACTCAGGACAGCTTTGGGGCAGCCTACCCGAGGCCTGGGGATGTGGAAGTGGCCAAGCCCCTGGCCCAAGCCCCATGCTCCCCACTGATTTGGGCCTCAGGCCCCAGCAGAGGGAAAAAGATGAGCAGATTTAGGGAAGACCAGAGGAAGGACAGGTGTCCTGGGTGCCACCTGGCCCTTGGCACCACCTGCACTGAGCTCTGACCCGTTCTGTTCCGATCTATCCTGTTCCGTCCATAGGTGAGGGCTGTGAGGCCCCTGTTGGTGCCCAGCTCTGGCACCATGATGTGCCCTCTCCAGCCTTCTCTGAGTCCAGAGTAGTGGCCACTGGGGGGTGGTCAGGCACTGTGGGACAGGGGAAGAGATTAGGCCAATCTGCAGCCTGGGGTGGCTCGGGGGCCTGCAGAGTGACTCCAGACCTGGAAGATATTCTTACTGCATTTGATAGGCAGGGACACCGAGGCCACCACCAGCCCCTACCCCACATTGCCCCCACGGAGCCCTCCTGGGCTACAGAGCCAGAGAAGAGCCTCCTCCAGCCCATCTGTGGCTGGAAAGTTCCCAGCCAGCCCCTGCCCACCTCAGGGAGAGGCTCACAGGGACTTGGCCCTGGGTGGGCGTGGGGGCCAGGAGCCGCCCTCCGGAGTATTTGCAGAGTTACTTCCTGGACGAATGGACCCAGGCCCGCCTCCCTGGCTGATCACAGATAATTAGAGCATTCTTCAAATATTTTGCCGGAGGATGCCCGAGAAGGAAGAATTACAAAGTGCCCCAGGCCAGGAGCGTGGGCTGGAGGAGCTCAGGGCAGCAGGGCCAGGGCTGGGGCCGGGAGGGAGGCTGGGGATCTGGCCCAGGCTCGGCCAGCCTGTCCCCGGCTCGGCCAGCCTGTCCCCACCTCCGAGAGAGCTGGGGCAGGAAGCGCCCCATGCTCCCCCAGCGAGGGGGCATGGCTCATATCCAAGGCAAGTTTAGGGCCTGGCCAGGTGCTGGGCGATACTGGGGAACCCTGCCCTGGAGAGTCTGCGGCTGGTGGGGGTGGGCAGACCCTGCTGTAAGTGACTTTAGGACAAGCTGGGGGTGGTCAGTCACAGAGTCCTCGGGCTCTCAGAGGGGGCTGGTGGTGGGGGAAGACCACCTGAAGGAGCTGTGTCTGCAGTGCAGAGATCAGCGGGTCTGGGAGAAGGCGTATCAGGAAGGCGAAACAGCAGGGTGAAGGGTCAGGGTGTTGTGGGGTTACAGTGATCAACAGGGCTGGGGCCGGGGCCAGCTTCACGACTGACACCCCAGGGCTGGGGCTGGGAGGTGGCCCAGGCAGGTGCTGAGGCTGTGGTCCTAGTGATGTTGGGGTGGGGAGTGGGTCAGGAGCGGGACAGGCTGGTGGGTGGGCATCCCCACGGGGCAGAGCAGGGCATGAGCTTTCCAAGGAGGGCATGCTACCTGGGGAGGGAGGGCGGATGTCCCCAGGGTACCCCCTCCTGGCTCCTGTGGCTCTGGGGGGAGGGGTTCCGGGAAGTCCTTGGATCCTGTGTCTCCCCTGTGGAGTGCTGTCCTGGTCCTTGCCTCAGAAGCATTCCCAGCATTGTGTGGTTTGCTCGGGGTGGGGGCTGCTCCAACCCAGAAACCTGGGGATAGGGAGTGGGCCGCATTAGAACCGCCTGGGTCCCTGTGATGGGCGCTGGTGCTCAGTCCAGAGGTGGGGGAGAGCTTGGGCCAGGCTGGGTGGGGGCACTGCTGGTGTGGGGACTCTGCTGGTGTGGGGGCACTGCTGGTGTGGGGACACTGCTGGTGTGGGGACCCTGCTGGTGTGGGGGCACTGCTGGTGTGGGGGCACTGCTGGTGTGGGGACACTGCTGGTGTGGGGACACTGCTGGTGTGGGGCTGTCTGCCCTCTGGGGCATCTCCATCCTGGGCTGTGGTTTGTGGGGTCGGTTGTTGGGGAATCTGCAGGAGAAACGGGATACTGAGGTGGAGGTGCCTGGCTCCTATGGCCTCCTCGGGACACAAAGCCACATCTGTGGCCATAGTTTTAAGGTCCTGTGTCCTTCAAGATGGCTGGAGGCTTCCTCTGGGTTGGAGAGGCTGTTCTGTCTCTCTGGCTTTGAACTGGAAAGACACAGCTTGTCCTGTCACTGGCAGGGAATCAATGCTCTATTGAGGGGTATCATAACCCCATCACCCATCCATGACTTCAAGTGCCAGGCCTTGGCATGCACTGCGGACATTCTCTCAACCATACATAAAGTGGGAAAGAAAGCTGTTTTTTATTGACTTTGACACACAGTCTAAGTGAAAGGGGGCATCTCATGACCGCTCCCAGCAGCCCACCCACCTGCCCAGCCGCAGCCCCCAGCCCCACTGAGGAAGGCCCAGCTGCCCCACCTGCCGGCTGCATGAGCAGGGGCTGCCGTCGAGGTCACGTCTGGGAAGGGTCTCGCCGCTCACATGTGTCTGAGCTGTCTCCGTGCCTCTGTTCATTCGTTCGCTCACTTGGGGAGCGCTGAGGGTCCTCTGCCGTGCGGGGTGCATGCACCGTGGGGATGACGCGGCCTCCTGAAATCCTGCAGCCAGCAGCGAGGCCTGTTTGTGGGGATCCGTGACTCACTGAGAGGCTCCTCCCAGCTTGGTGCGACTTGGGGCTTCCTTCTTCAAGAGCGCTCAGGGAAGGCTCGCCCCTCGCACAGCCTGGCCCCAAGTGCAGCCTCCTGCCCCCAGGGACCACTAGAGAGGATGGCCCTTCAGGTGGACAAGCGGCAGGAGGTTGCAGCCCTGCTCCCTCCCTGTCTCCCTGTGCTACTGGGCAGATGGCTGAACCTTCTGGACCTCTGGTCTCCATTCTGAGGGAGTAATCACAGTAATTGTCACTGCTATTAGGGCATTACTCCCCACCCCACACGCTTTGAAACAACGCTGAAGGGACCCTTTCCCAGCCCAGCTCACAGTAAGTGCTCACCCTGCCTTGAGCCACCAATAGCCCTGACAGCATGAGAGGTTTTCATTAGACCCCTGCCTGCTGGGACAGGCTTTGGAGGGGGGTCACCTACTGAAGGACGAAGGGGTGTCCTGTGCAGAGACAGGGAGAGGGCAGGACACTTAATGCTGGGCATGGGTGAGAGGCTGCCCCCTGGGCCTGGGCTCAGGGTCCCCGGCTGTGGGATGACAGGTCACCCCGATGCTCCCTGAGGATGTTGGGGGAGGGAAGCTGGTTTGGGCAGGGGTGGGGCCTGGCCTAGACAAGGGTCTTAGCTAGAGTGGCCCGGGCCTAGAGCTCTGACCCCACCTAGCTCTGGCAGGAGGCTGCCTGTCAGGGCCTAGCTCCACTGGTGGGCCCAGCTCCTCTGGGCAGAGGGATGGGGGGTGGTGGACAGCAGAGGCTGAGAGCAGGGGCACCCATGCAGGGCTGTGAGCCCCTCCCCACGCCCACAGCCCGCCAGGGTCTCCTGTCCCCACCTTCCTCCCTGCCTGGGAGCTGCTGAAGCAGACTGTCTCCCTCATTCGGGGTCCACAGAGGCTGAACGCCTGGTGGGGACAGGCAGGCTGATGAGAACAGGTTGGTTAGCATCTGCAGACCAAGTCCAAGCTGGGTGGAGGGGGAACGGGTGGGCAGAGGGCAGCCCCTCAGAGCACTCGGGCTGGGAATGCCTTTTGACCCTGGGCCTCTGAGAACCTGGATCTGGGCTGTGCCCAGCCCTGCTCTGCCTTAGGCGGTGGCCAGCCCAGCCCACAGCAGCCCCCACGAGCACCTGCTGCAGGGGGTGAGCACCCCCAAGCTGGGCATCACTCACCCCCCTGGCTGGGCACGCACAGAGAAGGCACACGGGAATGATTTTCAGTGGTGACATTTTATCTTAAGTGTACTTCCTTTATTTTAATTATTGTAAGGAAGCTTGGAGTTTTAATTCTCGCCTTATGCTGCCAGCCCCATTTTTTGTAAGGTCACGTATTATAATACTTTATTTTTTTGCAGAGGTATAACTTACATAAAGTGCAGAACTCTCAAGTGGACAGCTTGATGCCTGTTTCCATACGTGTGCACCCATGTAACCACCACTCGGCTTGGGACGTAGAACATTCCAGCAGCTCTCTCTGCCCCCTCCCAGTCAGTGCCTCCTGCCCGAGGCCACTCTATTCTGATTCCTATCTTGAGATGAGCTTTGCCTGCCTGGCTCTGTTTCTGAGTGGCGGTGCTGTATGTCCTGCCTGGCCCCTCACTCAGCGTGATTCTGGGACTCACCCATGGTGGTGTGTGTAAGCAGATTGTTTCTTCCCGTGGCTGTGTGGCGTCACCCTGTAGGACGACACCTCACTTTACTGACCCGTTCTCCTGGTGATGGACACTGAGCTGTTGCTCCCAGTGTGTGCCATGGCAGGGCCACTCTGGCAGGTAGAAAGCTCTTCCCATTATCCAGGGGCAGTCCCCTCCCTGCACACAGGACACATCACAGGAAGATGGTGCCTCCCCACCCTCCGCTGGCCTCTGGTCTGAGACTGGAGGGCCTTCCTCGTCCACAGTCCCTGGGGGATGAGGAGGGAGCTTCTTGTCTGCAGGGCTGAAATCCTCTCTGAGCTCTTTTCAGGGGACTGGCCCAGGCCAGGGGTCAGGAAGGTTTTGAGACTTGCAACTTGGCCCAGTCCTCCTGGCATCCTGCCTGTGACCTGAAGCCCCTGAGTAGCACAGGAGGACGAGCCTGGAGCAGAATTTTCCACAGAAAAAGTCAGCAACTGAAGCCCGAACGTCCCCGCCCGGCTCCTCTGTGCTCACGGGCCGCTCAGAGCCTCCCTGGCCAGCCTCTCCTGGGGCACCTGGGCAGGCAGCTGGAGCTTTCCTGCTTTGGGGTGAAAGCCGGGCTCACCCTGCAGGAAAGCCTGCGGAGAGTGCCCAAGGAGTGCCCGCACCCCAGCTGCCGGTGATCCCCACATGTGGCTCCTGCCCACCCCCTCTTGCCACTTCCAGAGTGGCAGTTATTGAGTTACAATGTATTTTTACCCCATTTCCTACTGACAGTTTTCTGGTGAGGACCAGTTCCAGTCACCCATATCTGCAGCCCCCTCCTCGCTGTGCAAGTGACAGCATGGGCAAGGCTTGGGGCGTGGCAGGGCAGGGAGGGTGGTGCCGGACTGTAGGGTGCACGTGGAGGGCTGGGGAGGGCACCCAGACCTTGAACACCAGTGACGGAAGCTGTCTGCCAGCCCGGAATGAATTAATGAATCATCTGGAGGATTTTAAGCCAGAGAAGGACTTAAGCTGTTTTGAGAATGAGAAACGGGCCTCGTCCCACGTGGGGCTGTCTTCCAGCACTTGCCACACGATGTTTTCTGATCCACGGTGCTGCTCCACCTGAGTTCTGGGTGGAAGCGGAGACCTGGCTTCGAGCGTGGCTGGGTGGCCTCGGGCAGGTCCCCTAGCCTCTCTGAGCTCCAGTCTCCACACCTGTAGAAGGGGGACGGCACAGCTTACCTTACAAGGTGAAGATGAAGTGGGGCACAGCGGGGTCCACCTTGCCCACGGTTGGCCCTCAGAGTGGGAATGGCTAGTATCGTTAGTGGGAAACCCCACATACTCAGGGAGACAATTTTGAAATAATTTCTGAATTATCAACCATTTCTGGTTGTTTATGCTCCTGGCACAAAATACAGTGTGACTCTGTTCCCTGACAACTTTACTTCACCTGGCATGCTGGGGGACGGCTGGGGGCCCAGTTCCCTGACCCCATCAGCCCCGCCCGCCTCTGGTATGTGCACAGGAGGGTACAAGTGGGGCACCGGCTGGGCAAGGCCCCTCGCGTCCCCTTCCACTGCATCAGCTGTAGAAGTCTGTGTGTAAATACAATTCTTTTACGTTGTGGTTAAAATACACGTAAAATACAATGTGCCACTTTAACCACTTTAAAGTGCACAGCTCAGTGGCATTTAGCACTTCCACAGTGCCACGCGACCACCCCCTCTAGTTCCTTAACTTGCTCATCACCCCAGGTGGAAACTCCACACCCATTAGCAGTCACTGCCCGTTCCCTCCTCCCCTGGCCCCTGGCCACCCACCACTCTGCCACTGTCTGTTGCTGTGGATTTGCCTGTCTTGGACACTTCGCATGAGTGCAATCACACAGTAGCTGCTCTTCTGTGTCTGGCTTCTCTCACTCAGCGTCATGTCGTGAGGCTTTTCCACATTGTAGCATAAATCAGGGCTTCATTCCCTTTTGTGGCCAAATAATATTCCAGCGTAGAGAAGACCACGTTGTGTGTGTCCATCCGTCGTAGGTGGGCACTGGGCTGTTTGCAGCCTTTGGCTGTTGTGGACAGTGCTGCTATGAACATTTCTGTACAGGTTTTTGTTTAAACACCTGTCTTCACTTCTTTTGGATATATGCCAAGGAGTGGATTTGCTGGGTGACTGTATGTTTCATTTGTTGAGGAACCAGTGAGCTGTTGTCCACAGCGGCTGCACCATTTTACACGCCCACCAACAACGCACGAGGGTTCCAATCTCTCCTCATCCTCGACAACACGTATTATTTTCTGGGCCTTTTTTTTATCGTAGCCAGCCTAGTGGGTGTGAGGTGGTATCTCACTGTGGTTTTGATGTGCATTTCCCCACTGATGAGTGAAGTTGAACATCTTTTCATGTGCTTGTTGGCCATTTGGATGTCTTCTTCGGAGAAGTGTCTATTCAAGTCCTTTGCTCATTTTTAACTTGGGTGGTTTGTCTTCTTGCTGTTGAGTTACAGACATTCTTTCAGATGTAATTCTTGAGTATTGACTCATTCATTTATTCATTCACCGATTCCACAGCCACTCGGAGACCACCACACCAGGCAGCCCCGTCCTGGAGGCGTCCACTGTCTGGTGGGAAAGCCGGGCATGAAAACCGTGACCGTGAGTCTGGGGATGAGTGCCCACTGCGCTCCTCCTCGGTGCCAGGGGCCGAGGGGGTTGAGCACAGTGGGCATTCGCCTGGGCCTAGAAGGGGAAGTAGAGTTTGCCAGACAGAAAAAGGGACGGGGAGCAGCATCCCAGACAGACGGACCTGTAGACGCAAGCCATGGTGGGAGGGGTGGGGATGGAGCGGAGCAGGGGCGGGGTCACCAGAGGCCAGACCCGGGAGCCCCCTAATTTTAGGAAAAGGAGCTTGGTTAGTTTCATGGGCAGTGGAAGCTTTGGGTGGGCTTTGAGCGGGGGAGTGACACTGTCAGATCTGGGTTCTGGCGGGTCAGAAGAGGTGGGAGGCCAGGGCTGCGAGCACTGCAATGACTTACTGCTGGCCTCTGGGTCCATCCTAAGTCCCCATAGAGTCCCCTCAGCCAGGCCCTGTTTGTCTGAGCTTCTGCTCCCAGCAGGGCTTGTAAGAAGCCCCACAGGCAGTGGGGGCTTTGCGGCCCTGAGCCTGCTGAAGAATTTGGGAACGGGAAGCATCCTTTAGGTGCAGGACGCAAGGCGGGCGCCAACCCCCGGAGGCTGGTGCACGGCAGGGTTCCCATCCATCTCATTTCCCCAGCTCGGTTTTCCGAGGATCTACAATTACTTGGGCTGAATTCCCCAGATTCCAGCCCGCTCCCAGCCCCACCCGTCCAGATGCTCTTCCTCAACGCCAGTCTGGGGCGTTTCTGCCCATTGTACCCGTGGGAGACCCAGGGGGGTCTTGGCCAGATTAGCGGGCGGGGCGGGCGGGCCACGGGGATTGAGTGTCGGCCTGGGCGTCCCAGCTGCGGCACGTGCTGTGTGCTCAGGCCACATGGGGACTTTCCAGCTGGCTTTCGGTGCTCTGCCATTCTGGAAAAACACTGACTTGTCTCTCTCAAGCAAGGGGTTGGCAGGCAGCGGGTGGAAGGAGGGTACCCACCGCACTGGGGGCCCAAGGCCATGGGCATCAGTTTTGGGGGGCCCCAGTGGTCCCCCTACTCCCCCATTTTGCCACTGACTTAGCAGGCCGGGTCTGTTGTTTTGATGACAGATGCTGTTTTGAAACCCACTTGTTGCCCTAGGCCCGCCTGAAACTGGCCTCCCATCCTTCCAGCTTGCTGCCCCTTCTCTGCATGCTTAAAAGCAAACAATTGGTGCAGCCACTGTGGAAAGCAGTTTGGCAATTCCTTGAAAGGTTAAATAATTACCATATGACCCAGCAATTCCACTCTTACGTATATGCCCCAAAGACTGAAGTCAGGTGTTTAAACAGAAACTTGTACACACACGTTCATAGCAGCACCACTCACAATAGCCAAAAGGTGGAAACAAACCAAATGGGCACCAAGGATGAATGGATAAGCCAAACGTCTCTCCACACAATGGAACATTACTCAGCCGTAAAAGGAATGAGGCACCAATGCGTGCTGCCACCTGGCTGAGCCTGGAGACCAGGATGCTGAGTGAAAGAAGCTGGACACAGAAGGTCAGCTGTTGTATGGTTCCATGTGCGTGAAATGTCCAGAATAGACACGTGCATAGGAACAGAAAGCAGATAAGTGGCCGCCCGGGGGTGGGAGGAGAAGAGAAGGGAGTGACTGCTAATGGGGGCCGAGTTTCCTCTTGGGCTAATGAAAATATCTTGGAACTTGACGAGGTGGTGGTTCTACCACACTGAACGTACTAAATGCCGCAGAACTGTACACATTAAAATGGTGAATTTTATGTTACATGAATTTCACCTCATTAAACAAAATCCTGCTGATAACACCTCAAGTTCAGAGTGAGTCTGGCAAGTGGCTTCCTGTGTGGGTTTCAATTCCTGGGAGTTGCCAGGAGATGCGTTAGGAAGGCACCCTCAAGGGACCGCTGTGAGGCTGCAATGTTGCCATGGAGCACCCTGCCGTGCCCAGCACACAGCAGGTGCTCAATTCGCAACAATCCTCTTTTCTCCTCGGAGTGCACCCAGTCCTTCAGCCCTTGCTGGGCAGCCTTTCTCCCTGTGGTCGTCAGAGTCTGCGTGGCGGTGGGGACAGGTGTTTTACACTCCATTTCTTGGACGTGGAAACGGAAGCTCAGAGCGGTGGCATGCCTTCCCAAGGTCACACGCACCTTGGCGTGGCGTCAGTACCCGGTGGGTTTGGCTCCCAGTCTGCTTGCCCACCCAGCAGCCTGCCTAGGCCAGGGTGGGGTGGGAGCTGGGGACCTGCAAGTGATGGGTTTGCTGCTCAGAGACAGCTGGGGACAGTCCCAGGCTGATGGCTTTCAAAGCCGGAGTGTGATGTTCTGTGACCTGAGGCATGAGGAACCGTGGTTCACACATTCCGTGGCACTTGTGATTCCGTGGTTCTTGCAGTTCCGAGGCTGAGAGGGCCTGGTTGCGTGTGTCTTTTCAAGCTGGGAGCACGCGTGTGAGTTGATGGCAAATGACCCTCCAGGGCAGGGGTCTGCCTGTTCTCTGGGGGGCAGAGCTTAGCATGTGGCAGGGGCTTGGTGACCACACGCTGACTGACAGCTGGGGGGGAGGGGGATGGGGAAGGCCCCGCCTGCCGCGCTCACCGCCTGTCTGCTCTCCCTGCCTCCGCAGAGCACTGTCGTCCGTGGTGGCCCTGGGAGCCAACATTATCTGCAACAAGATTCCTGGCTTGGCCCCGCGGCAGCGCGCCATCTGCCAGAGCCGCCCTGATGCCATCATTGTGATCGGGGAGGGGGCGCAGATGGGCATCAACGAGTGCCAGTACCAGTTCCGCTTCGGCCGCTGGAACTGCTCCGCCCTCGGCGAGAAGACCGTCTTCGGGCAAGAGCTCCGAGTAGGTAAGGGCGCCTCTGGGCTCCAGGGGCCTGGCCACGGGGCCCAGGGCAGGGACTAGGTCACCCACTGCTCTCAGAAGGCAGGGCCAGGCCAGGCTGCCCACGAGTGCTGTTCGGCACGTGCCTCCCGCTGACCGATTTCTGTGCTGTCAGCAGCCTTTTCCCGAGCCCTTTCCCACGCCTGGCCCGGGCGGGGGCCGGAACCCCAGGAGGAAGCAGGCCCGGCCTGGCCTCTGGGACGCTGTGCATCTGGGGTGCGGGAAACCTTGATGGGAACCAGGCTGTGTATGTGGACAAGGGCCCTCGCTCCAGGCGGTGGGGTGGGGAGACGTCGTTCTGACTAGGACACGAGCCTGACAGGCTGGTGGCGTGGCAGGACGGTGCAGTGGTCAGGGTGGGTGCAGCTGCTGCTTAGCACTTAGCAGCTGTGTAGACCTAGACACGTGGCTTCGTCTCCTTGCCTCCCAGGAGTATTTACTGTGTGACGTTGTAGGGCGCTGGATGAGAACAGTGCCTGGCCTCTACGGAGCGCTATATAAATGCTGTCATGATTTCGTGAGTGGAAAGGATTCCAGGGCCTCAGTTTCCTCATTTGTAATGTGATCTCTGGGCCAGCATGCCCTCGTCTGGGTCCCCAGTGCCTCTCCCAGTGCTTGCATGCAGTAGGTGCTCAATGAACTGCTGTTGAAAGCATGAAAGTGGGAACAGTGGGGCCACCTGCCCTCCAGGTCACTGTGAGGGTCAGATGGGGGAGTGAAAACTTGAGGCACAGTGCCAGGCTTGCAGGGGTGCCTGGCCTGTGGACACAGCATGTCCTTCCCATCCTGAAGGCCAAGGAGCCTGGGGCCACTGAGCAGAGCCGCAGCTGCTGGGACCCAGGCCAGAGCATGGCTCTGCAGGGCTTGGAACACTGGCGTGGGGCTGGGGGTGGCACAGGGGAAAGCCCCTGGGGGCCCTTTTGTGGTGAGCAGTCCGTGGGTGGCACCTGGCACGGCCAGGAGGGTGGCACCTCCCCCTCCCTGGGGCCCCACCACCCAAGTGCAGCTCCCTCTTCCAGGTGCCAGCTGGGGAGGGTGGGGCTGCCGCCTCCATGCACCTCAGTGGGAGGGTGTCAGCACAGGTGCTGCTTCCTGCCAGGTGCCCACCTGCTTGCCTGGCCCCTCAGCCCTGACACCCTGGACTCCGAGGCAGCCGTGGGCATCCCCACTTCACAGCTGAGGAAAACTGAGGTCCCCGGGGAGTCTGAGGTTTGCATTTGGTGGAGCTGAGTGCAGATCCAGGGGTCCGCTGCTCCTTCTGGGGACCCTCGCTGCCTCTCTGTGCAAAGAGAGGGCGTGGGAATTGTCCCGTGCCTCGGCAGAGGATGAGAGCTTGGACTTTACTTGGGACTATGAGACACAGGAGAGAGGGACACAGTGGCTGCCCTGAGCCTCTCCTCGGGGTCAGGGCCCAGGCGGAGGTTTCACCTACAGCACCCCAGTGAAGGCATGACTCCTCTCGACTGTCCGAAGCCCAGAGGTGTGATGCTGGCCCCACCAGCTGCTTGCCCCTCCTGGTGGACGCTGTTGGTGCCCACCCAGATCACCGTCACTGAGCACCACATTGGTCCCCAGAGCCGTGAGGATCACTGTCAGCAGCTCGCCACTGGTCCTTGTTGGGGAGCAGCCCTGGGCCTAGCAAGAGTGGGATGGTCCGCAGCTCTGCCCATAAGGAGGGACTGATGCAGGGGTACAGAAGGCCACCCCTTGCCTCCAGATGGGGCCGCTCTGCAGGCTCCCTTGGGGGCCGGGCTCAGGCCAGCAGAGCTAGTGTCCTGCTTCCCTGGCTCCTCTCAGACTCCGCTTCTAGGGAACCCACCGATGAATGCCCCTCTCGTGGTCACGGGAATCTCAGAGGCACACTTCTTGGCAGAGCTGTTCATGTCACTGTCCCCACCTCACCCTCTCTCACTCCCATCGCTTCTTGTCCAGGCCACTAGTGGTGCTGACTGTGCCCCCTCTTTCTTGGCCTCTGGGCCCCTGCTGGCCTGCCAGGGCTTCCTCCTGTCTCTCTGGCTCCTCCTTCTCAGCCCTGCCTGGGCCCGGAAGCATCCATCCCCGAGGAGCCCCTGGGACACTCTCTCGCCACTCTGCCCTCACAGCTGGGGCTCGTTCCTGCCCAAAGCTTCAGTTCCCACTGGCCCACGGGACTCTGTCTCAGCACACTCAGCTGCTTGCTGCTTAAGTCTCTTGTCCCCAGCTCCCCAACCCCAGCCCCAAACTGAACATCCAGTCGTCTCGGCAGAAACCTGGTGTCGTTTCCCCCTCCACCCCTCCACTCTGCCCCTGCAGCTCTCACTGCCTCCTCCCCTCACCAGCCCCAGGTCCTGGGCTAAACAGAATCCAGCCACGTCACTCCCTTCCTCCAAAACCTGCAGTAGCTCCCTATTGCCCGAGGACAAAGTTAACTCCTAAGCCTGGAGTCTGAGTAGCCTCCTCCCGTACCTCAGCCTTATTTCGCTCCATCCCTTCTGGAAACCAGAGCTCCAGCCATACCTGGCTTCTCTCTCTCCTCCAAGTACACCAGGCCCCTTCTCACCTCCAGGCCTTTGCTCCTGCTGTTTTGGCCTGGGAGTACCTCCCGCCCCCGCCCCAACACACACTCTGCTTATTCACGTCTGATTTCCCACTGCGGAACGCCTTTTCACCCCTTCCCTGGCTCTGCCTTGTCCACAGCAGGCTGCAGCCACATCCGGGCACTCCATCCCCAAGACAGCTCTCAGGCCTGCCTCCTGGCTCTCCCTGCACCCTGCCTCTGGGTGGGTGGGCTTTCTGAAGCCCAGGCTTGCGGTCTCGCTGCCCTGCCTGCAGCCCTCGTGTGGCTCCCCGCTGCCCTCTGATGAAGGCCCAGCTCTCACCCTGGAGGGCTCTGGCTGCAGGCCAAGCTGGGCTGCATTTGACAGGCAGCAGGAATCCTTCTGAGTGTGCTGATGGTGGTCTGGGAAGGCACTTTGCTCCTCCCAGGGCTCAGCTGCCAGGAGTCACGAGCAGGAAATGGTGTGATCAGCAAGGCCGGCCCATGTTAGAGGCGTGCTGGGTGCCCCGGGCATGGGCCAGGGGCCGGGCCATGAGCTGGCAGGCAGCCGGGGGCACTGGTGGGAGCATCCACTCAAGCAGTGCCCATTAATGATTGGCCCTGAGAGGGGGAATGGCCTGGGTGGGTGAGACAGCCCTCTTCAGGCCTTGCCAGTGACCTTGGGCCATGCCTAAATCCTGAGTGCTGAAAGGAAACCCCATAAAAAGGCAAACCAGCTCTCTGTACAAAGGTGCAATCCTTTTCCCAGCACCTGGTGCGGCTGCTTGTATGCCTCCAGGGATGGGGCGCTCACTACCTCCATTAGGCAGAGCTTTCTTAAGGTGACCTTGTGCTGGCTCTGCCCCAGGGCCCTCTGGGTGCTTGTAGCTCTGCTCCCTTCAGAGGGCCTCGGCCCATGCCAGGCCTTCCTCCACTGACGTGGGTTCCCTGGTGGCCTCCACGCTCCAGCCACCTAAGCCCATCCCAGGCCTATTTCCACGTGTGTTGAGGGGGGCTTGTGGCCCAGTCCCCTGCTAACTCATCTCTTCTGTTGACCGTAAATGATTATGGGGGTGAATGCGTTGTCCCCATCTCAGTGGTCTTCTGCCATGGGGCAGTCGAGAGGATGGAGGGGAGGCAGGAGATTGGGGGGAACCTTGTATTCTGGGGAAGTCTGTTAGAAATTTGGGACCCCTGGGCTCCCGAGCAAGGCAGGAAGTTTCTAACAGGCACCACCATCAAGTCAGAATCGTCAGCAAAGGCTTCCTTGAGGAAGCAACCAGAGGGAGGACCACAGTGACCCAGGCCAGCCTGGAGGTGAGCACAGGGAAGGGGGATCCAGGTGGAGGGAAAAATATGTGCCAAGGCCCAGAGGCCAGAAGCCGATGGTGCTGTCTAGGAATTGCAGGAGCGTTGAGTTGAAGGCACACAGGAGGTGTGGAGACCTGAGGCTGGAAGGGGGGGCGGGGCTGGAGGCATGGAAGATTCTGAACAGGGGGGGCCTTCCCTCTGCATGGCGGCACCCTCCAGCCCCACCCCCAGCTGCCAGGGGACACTGAGTGCCTCCCATCATGTGCCAGCCTCAGACATGACCAGGCATAGGGGCTGCCCCTAATCCTGGCTCATGTGAGTGGCTGGGGTGGTGGCCCGTGCAGCTGTCGCTGGCTCCTGTTTGCTTTGTGGGTGAGCTTTTCATGGGACAGAGCCCACCAGCCATGCACAACAGGGAGTCAGCAAAGGCCATCGGATGCTGAACCATCTGAGGCAGCAGTGGCCCTGGGGGAGAGAGGGCAACTCCTGGGTTGTGTACACCTACTGTCCTGTTGGGGCTTTGCGGACCAGGCCCTAGGGAGGGACGGCGTTATCCTCAGCAAGGATGAGGGCTGGAGGGCTGCACTGTCCATGCTGGTGGCCACAGGACATCGCTGGCAGGGGGAGTATTTGAAGTACGGTGCGTTCACACTGAGATGTGCCGTGAGTGTAAGATACTCCACAGATTTTGAAGATTCATACCAAAAAAACAAGTAAAATATCTCTTTAGTATCTGATCACATATTCAAATAATATTTTACGTATATTAGTTAAATAAAATGTCACCAAAATTAAGTGCACTTGGTTATATTCACTTTTCTCAATGTGACCACTAGAAAATTTCAGATGACATCTGTAGTTCCCCTGAGACTTCTGCTGGGTGGCACTGTTCTAAGAGGGGACTGAAGGCTGTGGCCCCAAGTCACCTGGCCAGGGGACATTTGAACCTGGCTCTGATGGTCCCCTCTCAGGATGCTGTCCCCATGGCAAGATGGGGCAGTCTGAGGACAGACAGTCACTGACCAGCTGCTTCCTGGGGACAGTCAGGGCAGGGTGGGAGGCCGGCTCCCTTCATCAGCCCTGCTGTCGCTCACCCTGCAAGCACTGAGCACCTGCTGTATGCCAGGCCAGGGCTTGTGCCCAGGACACGCTGGGTGAGTGGGGGCTGATAGGCTGGGCTGGGAGGCAGTGCTTGCTGGGTCCTGGCCCTATCCTGGCCACGCTCTGGTGGTCCGCAGGCCCCAGATCTGAGGACTGGGCATCTTCCTCCTGTCAACCCCGGTTAACCCCTGCCCCTACCCCCATCCAGGGGGCCCAGCCAGAGGTGGCAGAGCAGACATTTCCAGGACTTGAGATCCAGGCCGCAGTACTCTAAAGGCAATTACAGTCTTGAAAGTCAGAGTCAGACAGACTGTCCTGGAGGGGAAGCTGCCCAAGCCCACTCTTGGTTCCAGATGTGATGAGGCCCTGGGTCTGCCAGGCCTGGGATCTGCCCTCTTCCAGGAAGGCAAGCTGGCACCTGGGAAGGCAGCTCCCAGGGTGACCAGGGAGGGGCTGGGCTGTGCATCTTCCTGTGGGTGGCACAGAAGCCTGAAGGCCGGTGGGCCTTGACCAGCTGGGTGCCGAGGGCCAGGCAGGTAGCCTGTCCTCCCATCCCAGATCCTTCCACCAGGCTCCTCTCAGGCCACCTGAAACTTGGCCAACATGGATGTTTTCCACCCTCCCTGGCAGGGCCGTGGCAGACAGGACAGGAGTAGAGTGGGGTTGGGATCTGGGAGGGGAGAGGGCACTGCCAAGGACACACACCCGACTGGGCCAGCTGCCTGGGTCCCGCCATGTGAACTTAGGGCCTCCTGTGAACCACCTGTCCCAGGAGTGGCTGAGACTGGGCTGGGACTCTGCCAGGACTCAGGGTCTCTCCTCAGAATGGGGGCAGGAAGGCCCTCCCCTTGGTCAGCACAGAGCTGCCCACACTGGGGTTCTGTGGGCAGGGGTTCAGGGCTCTGGGCTCGGCCTATTGAGGCAAGACAGACACAGGGAGAGTGCGGAGCAAGGCCTGGGCCAGCCCTCAGCTTCTCTGAGCCCAGCTGCCACCACTGTTGTCGGGAGGGTCGTTTCTTTCATATCTGCAGCTGGCCCATCACAGATGTCATGTGCTTCAGCTTCTGTTGTCCATACAGCCCAGATGGGGAAACTGAGGCTCAGGAGGAGGCTGAGCGACTTAGCCACAGCCACACGGCCCACAAGAGCAGGCAGACTGCGCTGCCAGCCCCAGAGCCACGTGCTTGACCACTGCACAGCAGGGCCAGGCGCTGGAGGCACTGGAGGTGCTGGGGAGGTGCTGGAGGTGCTGGAGGTGCTGGGGAGGTGCTGGAGGTGCTGGAGGTGCTGGAGGTGCTGGAGGCACTGGGGAGGTACTGAAGGTGCTAGGGAGGTGCTGGAGGCGCTGGAGAGGCGCTGGAGGCGCTGGAGGTGCTGGGGAGGTGCTAGGGAGGTGCTGGGGAGGTGCTGGAGGTACTGGGGAGGTGCTAGGGAGGTGCTGGGGAGGCACTGGAGGTGCTGGAGGTGCTAGGGAGGTGCTGGAGGCACTGGGGAGGTACTGAAGGTGCTAGGGAGGTGCTGAAGGCGCTGGGGAGGCGCTGGAGGCACTGGAGGTGCTGGGGAGGCGCTGGAGGTGCTGGAGGCACTGGAGGTGCTGGGGAGGCGCTGGAGGTGCTGGGGAGGTGCTGGGGAGGCACTGGAGGTACTGAAGGTGCTAGGGAGGTGCTGGAAGTGCTGGAGGCACTGGGGAGGTGTGGGAGGCTCTGGGGAGGCGCTGGGGAGTCAGGGGCTCTTTGCCACTCCAACAGGGGCAGTCACAGACTCTGCTGCCAGCCCGGATGAGGGAGGGGCGCTCACTGTGGTGGGCTGTGGAGGCTGAGCCTGCCATGGCGAGGCTGCTGGCTGCTGTGGGAGAGAGCTGCGGGGCAGGGGCAGGGGCTCAGGGGAGGCTGGCTCTGCCCACTCTGGGCCTGGTGTCCCCTTGCCCGGGTGGAGCAAGACCCCCCTGGGGGCTGCTGAGTAGTGTGAGGGCCTCTGCAGGGTCGGAACAAAGACCGCCGGCGGGTGTGCCGGCATGTCGGGACCTGGCGTGACTTTTCCCAGTGCTGTTTATGACAGCGGCAGGGAAGAGCTTAGAGTGGAGACACTGACTCAGCCTGAGCTGGGTGGGGGCCTGGCGGGACTGGAGACAGACAGGACAGAGGGACAGAGGAAGAAGGACAGACAGAGACACAAGGAAAGATGTACAGAAAGAGGGAAATACACACACATACACATGCACACACACATAAACATACATACACACACATAGTCATATACACACATACACTGCACACACATATACATATGCATATGCATAGACACATATGCAAACACACATACATACACACTGATACATAAACACATACTCATACATACACACATGTACACACACACACACACACACACACACACACACACTTGCCGCCCAGGCCCAGGGTGGATGGCATGGGTGAAAGCAGCCAGTGCTTCCTGTGTCCCCCCATCCTGAGCCCTCCACTGCACGGACTCACTCACATAGGGCTCTGCAAGGTACATGCTGTTGTCACCTCCATTTGACAGGTGCAGAAACTGGTGTGGCAGGGGGAGGCAGCCTGCCCAGCCATCACTGGGCAGAGCCCAGATCAGACCCAGGTGGTCCAGGTCAGATTTGCAGGGGGGCCTGGTGACCTGGGGCTTGGGGCTTCTTGCCCTGGGTCCCCTGGCTGGCCTTCCCAGCTCCTATGCCCAGCAGCCACCTCAGAGCCCTGTCTAGACCAAGGACCCCTAAGACCTGGACATGGGCACTGTACCAGCTTGGCTGGGCACAGCAGGCACTGCCAACTTGGCCCAGGAATGTCCCCTCACCTCCCTGGGTCTCAGCCTCTCACTCGTAAATGGGGTACATTGGGGGGCAGTACCCCCACCCAACTCTAGGCTTGTGAGGTGTCCTACTGCCCAGGCCTCAGGCCTGGAGGTGACTCAGGGACCCTCACCCCTCCCACATCCCCACCACACTTCAGCCCCAGAAGCTCTGTTCTGACCTGTTCTTCAGGAAGATCCATCTGACAGAAGCTCCCCTGCTAAAAGATTTTAAAAAGAAAACCCACCACACTGGGCCTTGCATCATGCTACACAGGGAAACTGAGGCCTAGGCAGTGAAGGAGGTGTCCAGGGTCACTCAGCATAAACCCCAGCTCCATCTGGGCTTGGCCTTGGTGGTGAGGAGCTGGGTGAGGCTGGGGCGTCCCCTCGGTGCCTGGCTGGAGTGCATACCTGTCCCTCCCCTCCCTCTGCTGTCATCAGGCACTTTTAACCTCCTGCAGCCAAGGCAATTCCCTCGGTTTCCCCCACACTCGATCCTCTCCCCTCCTTCTTGGTGACAGCCCCACACCTGGAGCCCTTCTGGACTTCTCTGTCCCTAAGCTCCCTCACCCAGTCGGCCTGCTAATCCCATTGGCTGCACCCTCAGACTATGTCCCAAACCTGGCCACTTTTCCCCTCCTCCACCAGGCAGGCCACCAGCATTTCTTACCTGGGCCCCTGTGGCAGCCTCCCGGTGGGTCTGCTTGCTTCCCCCACGCCCCTACAGCCACCAGAGGGTCCTTTTGAATGTAAGTTAGAGCAACACCTCCAGGGGATCCCCATCTTAGAACAGTTTAAGATCTTCCCCATGCGCTCCCAGGGTGGCACCGTGTGACCCCCGAGGACTATTACCCACGTCATTGCCACTGCTCTCTGCTGGGAAAAACCACACATGCTCAGCTCATTCCCACCTCAGGGCCTCAGCACTGCTGCTCCCTCTGCCTGGAAACTGTTCCCTGCACCTTTGCATCCCTCTCTCATCATTTAGGACCTGCCTTTAGCATCCCTTCCTGAGACGAGCCCTTCCTGGCCACCGTCCACGCTGTGGCTCCAGCCACGCTGTCCTGCTGGGCCCTCCGTGGTTCTGACCACTGCCCTCTGCCTCCACTGCCTGTGACCCCCTCCCAGCCTGTCTGCCCCTGGCTGCAGGTGGCAGTCCTGCTGTGCACTTGGCCTCGGGCAAGGGCTTGATGGGTGGGTGGGGGCTCAGGGCCTCACCCCGGGACTCGGGATTTGGCCAGGAGAGAGGCTGTGCTCGGTGCTGGGGACACTGGGTGGTAACGAAGAGCATAGCAGGGGTCCCAGGGCAGTGAGGGGGAGGCAGGACCGGGTGGATTTCCCTGTCGCGGTGGGTGGGGAGTGGGCTGAGCATGGGCTCTAGAGTCCCGCGTTAGATTCTAGCTCAGTGGCTCACGTGCTGTGTGGCCATGGGCCAGTCACCTGCCTCTTCTGAGACCTAACTGTGAGGTGGGGCCCTGGCTCATACCGATGGAGCCCCTGTGAGGGTTTAAACCAAGTAGGACAAGGTGTATGGAATCCCCTAAAAACCATCAAGTTTCCTATGTTTTCATAACAGTTTTATTGGGGTATTATTCACATATACAATTCATTCACTTAAAATGCACCATTCAACGATTTTTAGTGGATCTGCAGAGTTGTGTAACTCACCACAACCCATTTTAGAACATTTTCATGGCTCGACAAACCCTGTGCCTTTCAGTTATCATTCCCAGTCCCCCAACTTCTGGCAACGTCATCTGCTTTCTGTCTCTATAGAGTTCCCCACTCTGGACATTTCACATAAGTAGACTCCCATGGTAGGGGGCCTTTTGTGTCTGGCTTCTTTCACTTAGCATTGTGTTCTCAGTGTCCATGTGGTGACATTTACTAATACTTTATTTCTTTTTGAGGCTGAATAATATTCTATCGTATGGATAGGCCACACTTTCTCTGGATTGTTCCCTCTTTGGGCTGTTATGAATAACGCCGCTGTGATCACTCGTGTGTAAGCCTGTGTGTGGACGTATGTTTTCATTTCTGTTAGGTGCATACCTGGCAGTGGAGTTGCTGGGTCGCATGGTGACCCTATGTTTAAGTTTTGGGGGACCTGCCACGTTGTTTCCCATGGCGGCTGCACCATTTTACACGCCCAGCAGTGGGTTCGATTTCTCCGCGCGCTCAGAACACTTGCTGTTGTCTGTCTGCCTTATTTTAGCCGTCTTAGCGGGCGTGAAGCAGCATCTCACTGTGGTTTTGATTTGCATTTCCTTGGCAGCTAACGTTGAGCTTTTTTTTAATGTGCTTGTTGGCCCATTCTTTAGAGAAATGCCTGTTCAGATGCTTTGCCCATTTTTAATTGGGTTGTTTTCCTTTTTAATATTGAGTTGTAGAAAATGTCACATTTTTTTAAAGAAGGGCCAGTCCAGGTTGGCAGAGAGGGAGGGTGACTTGAACTGTGTTGACCACAAGTACAGGTTTACACACAAGGCACCACATTCAAGCGTAAGCCCAGGCTTAGGCCCAGGCACACATGCAGAGGCGCACACATGTATGTACAAACGTGTGCTCTCATGAAGATCACATGTGTGTCACACATGTGGGTGTGAAGCTTGGGTCAGCCTGCCCCCAGGACCATGTGTGGCCTTTCTGGCCATGGTCAGAGCAATTATCCTCATTTGCAGGTGGGGAAACAGGGACACGGAAAGGTCCCTTGACAGGTCCAAGGTTGCCCAACTGGCTAATTATAGGGTGTGGACTTGAACTCAAGGTGTTAGGCTCTGAACCCCCCAACTTTGCCTTTGCCTCCAGAAGGACTCTGGGACTGTGTGACCCCCAGACCTTTGGCCTCACCTCAGTCACTTCAGAAGGCCAGGTCCTGGCTCCCCCATTTCCTGAGCTGCTGTGTGACCTTGGGCAGCATACTGCCCTTCTCTGGGCCTCAGGCTCCTTGCTGGGGGTGGAGGAGAAGCACCGGATGCTCCCCGAGGCCCTTCCCAGCACCCAGGTTCCAGATCCCGGCCCCTTCTAAAAGGGAGGGAACCAAGGGCTTTTCCCACCCTGGCTCCCCAGTGTAGTTAATCGGGTCATTATGATCTCAATTATGGCTTTTTATGGCTTCCTAAAAATAGTGTGCTGGCCCCCTGTGGGCACTAGGAAGTGGCAGGTAGCTTTGCATGGATGGTGAGAGGTTGTGCCTGGCACGTGGGGAGAGCAGGCTCAGCCCCCGGCTCTGCCCTGTTCTGCCCAAGCCCTGGCTTTGTTCAGGGGAACACTTGTTCTTTCTGGAAGCTGCTCACAAAGACCTGCTGAGGTCCCCAGCATCCTCCTCGGGGTCAGACAACCAGTGGACAAGGCCCCAGCTCTGTCCTGGGCAGGCCCCTCTCCCTGGGCTTCGGGGTCTGGCTGGCATCACAGAGGCACAGAGCAGGGAAGGAGGCCACGTCACCTCCCTCTGCATCTACCCCCTGCCTGGCTGGGACCTGGCGCCCAGGGGCCCAGTGAGGGCTTGAGTTTGAATAGCCATAGAAAAGAGAGCAGAGTTGGATGGTCCCTGAGTGGCGTGGGCAAGCCTCTGCCCCGCTGCCTCAGTTACCACACGGTAGCGGCTCCGAGGACTCTGCTGCTCAGGTGTGTGTGGAGGGAACAGCTGGGCAGGGATGACTGGGCTAGCCCCAGGGAGGAGGCTGTTTCCAGCTCAGTCCGGACCAAGCACAGAGAGATGCCTGTGCCTGTCCTGGAAGTCCTGCGCTGCATCTGGCCGGTGCCCATCTTGGTGAGCAGGCTCAGAGAGGGTTTGTGACTTGCCTGGGGCCACACAGCAGATGTGCGACTCTAAGCCCAGTGCTGTCCTGCCCTCTCCACCCTGAGTCTCTGCCTTTCCCGAGCCTTGGGCTGGGGGTCCTGCGGGGCTGAGGGTGCTCACCTTGACCTGCCTGGGTGCCAGAGCTGGACTGCACTGGACACAGTGGGCTCTGCCTCAGGGACTGTTAGGACTCAGAAACCCACCCAGGGGCTTGCAAGGGCCACAGACCCTCCGTGCTGACTTTATCCAACCCCTCCCCTCCCCCGTCACCAGACATATCTGGAGCAGTCCCTGCCACCACGGCCACTGCCTGAAGCACATCACTTATCGACTTTGAGGCTCAGTTTTCCCAGCAGTGAGATGGGTCTAATCAAAGCGATCTTTTTCATGGGCTTGTTGTGGAGATAAGATAAAGTGACTCAGGGAAAGCACCCAGCCCCAGACCTGCTCGAATGCGGGACTGGGGAAACAATGTTGGGGGGCTGCACAATAGAGTCAGGCGTGGGTCCTGCCCACCACCCCTGCAGCCCAAGGGGCACCTGGCTAGGGCCCAGAGGAGGGTGTGCTCACCATGATGGGCATTCCAGGAGCAGAGAGCGTCCCAGCTGTGTCCAGAGCCAGGGTAGGGGTGGACACTTGGGAATGCAGGCAGGCGTTCGAGGCAGAGAGTGGGCCGCTGTCCACCAAGGCCAGTGGCAGGAAGCCAGGCGTTTCCTTTATTCAAGAATAGTTTCTGTGCACTGGAGGGGGCTGCACCTACCCACAGGTGGGCCCGTTGTTCACCCTGGCCAAGGTGGGCTTCAGGGAGTGGTGGGTGAGCACGGTGGGGTCAGGCCTTGGGGGCCTTGGGGGCCAGGCCTAGGCACTGGAAGTCATCTCAGAGGCCTTGGGAGCCATCGACAGTTGCTGAGTGAGGCCCATGGGGTCCAGGCTGTCTGCAGCTGGTGCCAAGGCTGGGCTTCTTCTCAATCTAGGTGCACACCCGTTCTCAGCTGGGGGGGAGCTCAGTAGTGCGCTAGCAGCTGGCAAGTGGCCCCAGCCAGGGCCCCGGGAGTGATTTGGGGAGGGAGACGGAAAGCTCAGAGCTGTTCTGCACTCCCTGCTCCACACCCAGTGCAGTGACCTGGGGCAGGTTACGAAGCCCTCCAAGCCAACGTCCAGGTCTGTGAAATGGGACGACGGTCCCTCCCTCATGGGCTGTTGTGAAAATTAAACGCGACACACAGGCAGCTGCTGGGCGCCTGGGCATCCCGCGGTCCGCGGCAGCGGCTCCCACCGGCCCTCACATTGTTCCTGCGGATTCTCCCAAACTACAACTTCTCTCTGCAGTTCACCTCCCCCTTGTCTCCATGGTGAGAGACAAGAGGGTTTGGCTCATTAAAACCAAATAAAAAAGGAATTAGCGGGAGTGGCGGCCGATGAGTAACCGGTGAGTAACCGAGTGTGAGCGTGATACGGGCACAGCCAGGTGAGCGCAGGAACCTGCAGAAAGGGCGCAGGAGGCCCCGGGAGACCCAGGGCGCAGGCCCAGCCTCAGCCCTACCACCTGCCTGGGGGCTTCGGGACACCCAGACGTCAGAGCCCCCGAAGGCCGGCAGCCCCTCTGCGGCGGGAAGGAGGAGGTGCCATTCCGGGGCCTCCGAGGGAACACACCTCTGTCCTCTCGCAGGGACTTCTGACTCCCTCGGCCGGGCCTCCTCACGTAATTGCACAATCGTTCGAGTTTTCTAGACTCCTGCCTCGAGAAGACAGCTCAGCCTCCCCAGAGATCCCCACCCAGAGTCCACCTGCTGCTCACCCCGCACCGAGGCCCGCAGCGAGGCCAAACACAGCAGCTGCTCCCCAGAGGGCTGCTCATCCCCTTCTCCTGTGTCCCCTTGCCCAGGGTCACTTAGCTACAAAGAGGCCACCTGGGGACAGAATGGCTTCCAACGACCCCCGCCCCAGTCCCTCAACCCCTCACTCAGCCTTTCTGAGCTTTGAATCCACTGCCGGGGTTCAAATCCTGCTTTAGCCATAAACATCTAGTTTCGTACTCTCTCTGTGCCTCAGTCTCCTCATCTGTAAAATGGAGTGATAATAAAGCCTGCCTTGTCTCATTGTCCTGAGGGTGAAAGGAGAACATACCTACGGGAAGGGTTGGAGGAGCGCCTGGCAGAGCTACGCCAGTGTCCATGGTGATGGTGACCTGCAGCACAGCTCTGCCAACCTGCTTCCCAGTGGTCCAGAATCCCCATCCCTTGTGCAGTCAGGGTGAGCTCCCTAAGATCCAAATCCCACAGCATCCAGTGTCAGCACCTGCACAGAAAGAGCTGCCTGCTTCACCGGGCCTTCTGGCCACCCACAATCTGGCTCACCCACTTGCTGCCTCCTCTTTTCTGACTGCTCTGGACTTCACCAAACTGCCCCACACCTTGACAGCTTTGATCCTGCTGTGCCCACCACCGGAGTGCATGCCTTCTGCGCCTACCACACACACCACAGACACATCACATACATGGACATAGCACACACCCACAGGGAGTTCATTCGTGTTCCTTGGTAAGACTTACCTTCCTTAAGATATTGCCTCCTCCAGGAAGCCTTCCTTGACTCCACCCCAGAGGCAGGGCAGGGAATCCTTTGAGGTGATACGACCCCCTGTGCTCTTCTCGCAGAGCTCTTCACTGGAATCCCCGCCTCATTTACTGCTCCTTCTCCCTGCCCGCGACTGCACCCGCAAGTTCCCGGAGCCTTTCTGGGGAGCAGCTTGTCCGCGGGCCCTGCCGGGCTTGGGCAACATAGACAGGGTAGGGAGTTCAGTAGCCCACTTCAAATCAATGTGCTTCCCTTCACGTCATCTTGACCAAATTTAGACCCAGGAGGTGGATTGCAATTTCCTCCCTGTCCCTGTCCCTGTCTGTCTGGGGGCCTCCAAAGGCACAGGGACCTGGGGCTCCTCCACGCCTCTCTAAGAGTGATTGTTGGCCAGCAAAGGGCAGCGCGGAACCACCAGCTGTGCGAGGAGAGCGGGCTCCCACGCAGTCGGAGGTCTGGAGGCCATGCCCTTGTGGGGTGCTGCCCGGGGCTGGCCCGCGCGGGAGGGCAGCGCGAGGTGGAAAGCGGCCAGAGAAGAAGAGGCTGGGCCGTGGGGCGAGGCGGGGAAGGCAGGGGCCTCGTGTACAGAGCTCGGAGGGGGTGGCTCTTTGCAGACTTGGATCTTGCTGGGGAGGAAGGGATGCTGGATACCACTCTCCCCTCAGTTCTTCTCAGAGGAAGGAAGTTTCCAGAAAGTTGTGCGACCCTCCCACCTTCCCCATGACGGCAGCCAGCCAGCCCACCAAAGTCTCTGCCCTGGGCTCCTAAACCGGTGGGCCACACCCTGGTCTTCTCCCTGGATGGAGGAAATCCCAGGGGAACAGGAGGGACCCCACCTACGTGAGCCCCCCAGCCAGTTGGTAGGTAAGGAGGTAGGCCCCAGAGCAAACGGGCAGGACCAAGCACAAGACCAGGCATGCAGTTGACACTCAATGGTTGTTCATGGAACAGGCCTGACTTGGCCCCTGACCTTCAATCTATGGGAAGTCCCCTCAGCCCCCAACAATAGGGACAGCAGCTGGCACAAGAGAGGCATGCAGCTGCTTGCAGGGTACTGGGCACAAGGCTGTGTGACGACCGTGTCCTGCGACTGGACCTGGGGCCCTGCTCTGTCTGTTGCTAGGACAGGTGGTGAGATCCCGCTCACCGGAGTTTAGCTCTAGGTTCTCCAGCAGTCAGCATTATTGAGCCTGCTCGGTGCCCACACGGGGCCAGGAACACAGAGACAACACAGACCCAGCCATGGGCAAGTTGAGAGGCACCAGGGTGGCAGGAGGCACAGGGCCCGGCCCAGGGCTGTAGACAGTGAAGGAGAGACCAGAGCTGGACCCGTCCATCTAAGGGGACTTTGGGCCTGTGGGAAGTTCCCACCTGTGGGCTACCCAGGTAGAGAGTCAAGATCTGGGTCAGATCTGGGACTGAGGGGTTAGGGCAGCGAGGACTCCCTTCTGGCTGGGGGTCTGCGAAGGCTGCCTGGAGCGGGAGGCACTGGAACTGGACCTTGGAAGGAGGTTAGGATTTGGGCATGGAGGGGAAGGGAATTCCACCCAGAAGACCATGTAACCCACAGGGGGTGTGAGCAGCAAACTGGAAGGATTGAGTCATCGCCCTGGGCAGAGCTGGGGAAAGGGCTGGGGAAGCCAGCTGGGCATTGGCTGGGGCTTTCTCTTCCCAGCTCAGTTGTGGGCTTGGTTCTGCTGGCAGTGTGGGGCTGGCAAAGGTGCCAGGGGGAGGGTCCTGCCCAGACTGCACTTGGAGCGACTCAGCCAGTGGCTCAGGGGATGAAGGAGGCCGGGAGCCTCGGTGCCCAAGTCTGGGCAGTTCCGGCACCCCTGAGCCAGGCAGGGGTGTTGGAAGGAGAGGGGGACTCAGGAGGCCAGGCCCTGGTGATGGGCTGAAGGTGGGTGGTCAGAGAGGCAGGCAGCAACAGACGGTAGGCTGCTGAGCTGTGTGAATTCTGCCTGGGTTCGTGGCTGGGGGGTGGAGTGGGGCCCCTGGGCTCCCCCATGGCCCTGACTTCCGTCTTCCAGGCAGGTGTGGCACCCACCTGGCTCAGCACAAATGACCCGTCCATGCAGAGCAGCAGCTGGGAGGCTGGCAGAGGGGAGGGGGCTGAGATGCAGACGCCCATGCCCCGCCGCCCCCGCACGGGCCCCCACTGCTCACCCTCAGGGTTGGAGAAATGGGGCCTCTCCAGCCCAGGCCTTGGGAACAGGGACAGAAGTTGACAATGGTGTTGCATGCTGGTGAGAGGGTCACAGCATGCACTGAGTGCCTGCTGTATACCAGACTCTGCCCTCACCCCCTTCTCGCAAGGTGGGTTCCATCAGCCCCACTCTGCGGAGTCAGAAGCTCGGAGAGGGCAAGTGACAAGCTCAGGGTCACACAGCCAACCCCTAGCCGGTGGCCCCAGGCCCAGCACTCCGTCCGCTGAGCCCAGCTGGCTCAGGGCTGGGGGCCTCACCGTCTGCCCCCGTCTCTGCCCGCAGGGAGCCGTGAGGCCGCCTTCACCTATGCCATCACCGCAGCGGGCGTGGCCCACGCCGTCACCGCCGCCTGCAGCCAGGGCAACCTGAGCAACTGCGGCTGCGACCGCGAGAAGCAGGGCTACTACAACCAGGCCGAGGGCTGGAAGTGGGGCGGCTGCTCCGCGGACGTGCGCTACGGCATCGACTTCTCCCGGCGCTTCGTGGACGCCCGCGAGATCAAGAAGAACGCGCGGCGCCTCATGAACCTGCACAACAACGAGGCGGGCAGGAAGGTAGGGCCGCGACACTGGGCCTCGGGTGGGGCGGTGGCACCCCGCGCGTCCTCTCTGAGCCTCCCGACAGCTGCAAGGGCAGCCTTGCTGCTCCTGTCCCAGAGGTGTGAAAACCAAGGCTCCAAGTGATGCAGTGAGGTCCCCATGGCTCCCGGCTGGGGTGGCAGGGCGGGGACAAGGACTTCGTTTCCACGCAGTGTGTGAGCTGGCCTGGGCTGGGGACCCCAGGCCACAGCCCCATATCCCTTGGTGTTCCTGGTTCCAAGGGCCACACCAACACACCAGGGAAGACTTCCTGGAGGAGGCAGTTTTTGGCTCAGATTGAGACACCCGGGGAAGCGACATTCCCAGGAGGCAGGAGCAGCCTGAGGAAGGGCAGAAACTTCGAGCTGGGGGCTCCCAAGGAGCAGCCAGTTTCGTGCATGAGGTGGGATGGAGCACAGGGCTGATAACAGAGGAGACTCAGGCAGGGACACACTGGGGAAGAAGTCAGGGCGAGCCAGCTCCGCCCGCAGGGAGATGAGGGCCTCAGATATTGGGCTGGGAGGAGCGGCCGCCATGGCGGCAAGATGGCCCAAGATAGGGCAGCCAGCCGAGTGGAACGCCAGCCCCGGGGGCTGCACACAGGGCGGCAGGACCTGAGGGGCTCCTGGGCACGTGACGGACTTGCCTTCCTGGGCGCAGAGAAGTTGAAGAATCTCTCTGCCCCAGGCACCGTAGCTGAGGCCACAAGTTGCTCACTCATTCACTCAACAAATTCTCCCTGCCCCTTCACTGTGCTGGTACCAGGCTAGGCATGGGACAGAGAGGAGTCAGACATGGCCCTGGCTATAGGAGCTAGTCCACAGGAGGGGTGTAGGGGCCACACCCAGGGCAGCATGAGCCCAGGAGCCTGGGGGAGAGAGCAGAAACTTCCTGGAGGTTGCGACACCAGAGCGGAGCCTTGAAGGACATGCCAGAGCTGAGAAGGGTAGAGGCAAGAAGGAGCTGGTACTTGAGGGGGACTGCAGGTGGCTCGGGCTAAGGAGAGCAGGAGGGGTGGGCAAGCCAAGGCTCAACAAGTAAGCAGGGGCCAGCAGAGAACAGGCCTTGGACACCAGGCTGAGGGTTTGACTTGACCTCAGAGATGTGGAGGTTGTCATTCAGCAGGTGGTTATTAAGTTACTGTGAAATAAATGAATGAACGAGTGGATGCATGGGTGGGTGGGCGGGGGGATGGAGGGATGAGGGGATGAATGAACGAAGGAATGAATGACACTGTCTTTTCCTCCAAGGACCTTACAGACAGCCTGTGAGCACCAGTCTCCAGGTACAGGCAGATCTCATTCCCTGCCATAATGGAGGCCCACTTGCCCTGGGAGGGCAGAGGAGAGTGTGGTTCACTTACCTGAAGGCATCTGGGAGGGCTCCCTGGAGGAGAAGGCGAGGCTGAGCCCTTGTGGGAACCACTATCCCTTGAATCTTTGTAGCAGCTTAGGTTCGGAGCAGCTTCCATCCCTGAGTGGAAGATCTCACTGTCTGCATTTTACAGATGAGGACAGTAAGGCCCAGAGTGTGCAGCAGACCCGGCCAAGTGGCCCTAGAGGCCAGAGCTCTGGTCACTGCTCGTGGGATGTGTATGCAGCAGAGTCATGGGGAAGGGCACTCCAGGCAGGGTGACAGGCATGGGCAGGGCACAGGGGCTCAGGCCATGGTGTGCTGTGCACCTCAGCTGGGTGGATTGGATGGGCCTCGTGGTGAAGGGCTGAGAGGTCCAGGCTGGATTTTGGCCTCTGGTCCCCAGGTGCTATTTGCAGGTCCTGGGACAGAGTGAGGCTGACCCACTTGAAGGCACTTGAACCAAGTGTCTGGTTTAGCTCTGGGATCCCATGTGAACCCCAAGGCTGACCTGGCTCAGGACTCAGAGGGGTTTGGTGACTCACAGGTGAGTAAATGTCATAAGAGAAATGGAGGCAAGAAGGATTGGCCCTGGGAGAGGCATGAGGCAGGAGATGGGGGCCCGGGGGAGCCAGCAGGGGCAGGGGGATAGAGAGGAGGGGCCCTAGGGCCCGGAGCATCTGGGGGCCTGGACTGGAGTGAAGCCATACACCAAAATGGGAACAGGTTGGGTGGGGGCAGGCCAGGCAAGGTAGGGCGACCTCAGGAAAGGGCTCTGGAGTGGTCAGCGGCCAGGATCCTCATGCCAGGCTGTCCCCGGCTGTCTGGGAGGCCCTGGCTGCCCCATCCCTCATCTTCATGGTGGGCATAGTACACTTTGCCTCCCTCCCTCCTGCTGCAGCCCCTCCAACAACCCCCGCCCCCAGGCAGCTGTGAAGCACACCCGGCCTGAGCCCTTGGAAAAGGCCAAGCATGGCGACCCTGGGGGTGGGGCGGGGGCCTTCTCCTAGCAGTACCTACGGTGCGGGGTGGGAGTGGGCTGGGGCTCTTCAAGGTTTCCATAAAGCCGAGTCCAGACCTTCACAGGTCCCCCCAGTGCTGGGGAGCCCTGGCCCTGATCTCGGTGCACCCAGGCCTGCCCCATGCCCTCCCATTTCTGCAGGGCAATGTTGTTCAGCGGGTCAGGCGGAAAGCAACTGACCACTGGCATGGCCACGTACTGCAGACTGGGGGCCTAAAACAGCACACACCTCTTCTCCCACAGTTCTGGGGCCAGACTTCCAAAATCAAGGTGTCGGCAGGGTCACACTGCCTCAAAGCCCCCAGAGGAGATCCTTACTGCCTCTTCCTGATCCTGGTGGCTGCAGGCCTTCTGTGGCTGTGGCTGCGTCACTCCAGCCTCTGCACGTGACCACACCCTCTGAGTCTGTGTCTCCCCTTCTGTCTCTTAGAAGGACACTCTTAGTGGACGTGGGGCCCACCCTGATCCAGGATGATTCCATCTCCAACCTTACCTTAATTACATCTACAAAGACCCCATTTCCAAATAAGATCACTTTCTGGATTCCAAGTGGACATGAATTTTTGTGGGGGTGCAATTCAACCCAGCACACTGGCCGTTCACCCCAGGCTTGCACGTGGCCTGGGCTGGTGTCTCCAGTGGGCTGGGGCCAGACAGGCTGATCTTGGGGCTACTAAACGTGCTGCTTCCACTAGACAAAGGCATAGCCGCTCATCCCCAAGCTCCCTGGAAGGCTGCAGTGGCCTTTACTGACCAGCTACTTGGTGCCTGTGCAGGAAGAGCTCTCGGGGCATCCCCTGTGGTTTTGCGGGCATGAGTGACCGGTGCCCAGATGGCAGCTCTGCCCCTGGTGTGTGTGCGACTGTATGAGGCAGGGGCATTGGGGCAGACTGAGGCTTTGCCTGGAAGCCATGGTTTCCTCCCTCTACATTGACCCAGTGAAGGCAGAAGTTTGTCCATCTGGGAGGTCTGGGGGCTGTTGTCAGGACACCCCTGGGCTCCTCTCCTTGGCGATGTGAGGTTGGAAGCCATCGCTGACCAGGACCAGCAGCTCTGGGAGCTGAGGGGTGGGAACCCCATTAGCTAGACGTGTACCATGTCTTGGCACAGCTCTTCCCTGACCGAGAGTCCACGACAGTCCTGCTGGGTGGGTATATCATTCCCCTTGTCTGGATGGAAACCTGATTAGGTCCAGGGAAGGGTGACTCACGCCAAGTCCAGAGCTGAGACACTGCCCCCCAGGCCGGCGGGACCACATGGCCACACTGTCGGCATCACGGGCCTGGTGGCTGATGAAACAGCTTTGTGTGACGGCCACATTCAGGCCACGCTGTGAGTCCACACTCAGAGGAGAAAGCAGGTGCGGGCCATTTTTCCTGGGGGTTCATATCCATGGAGAGGTCGGGCCTGGTGCTTAGGGTCGGGAAGCAGATGGGCATGAGAGGGGCCACGGGAGAGGGTGTGCAGGTGCCTCCTCCAGGGCCCCAGGCTCAGAGCTGCCTGCCCCAGGCTGTTGTGGGGATGCACATGTGGCCTGCCCCAGCTGGAGTATCTGGACACCAGGCTCCCCCAGGCTGGCTATAGCTGAGCACTGTTCCCAGAGCATGGGCCGCACCCTTACCCCAGTAAGGACACTTTCTTGAAACCCCCAATCCACCTCCCACACCTCCAGAGGCCTGGAGGGGAGGGCCCTGCCACAGCCCTTCAGCTCCTTTGGGCAGGGCGTCTCATGCTGGGCCCTCTCAGGTGGGCTCTGGGGTCAGCAGGGGCTGGTCTCAGTGCCCTGAGGTTCCGGGTCGCTGTTGCTCTAATCGCCCGGGTACTGGAGAAGGAAACAGCACATTCTTGAATCCTGTGATCACTTCCCCAGGGGACCCAGCCAAGCACGGATGCGGCCCCTCGCTCTGCAAACAGCTGCCCAATCGGCTTCATCTGCCGACTGTCACCAGCCTGGCTGTGCAGGGTCTGGACGTCCCCAGGCAGGCGGGAGGGTGCGGGCTGGGCTGCCTGGCCTTGATGAGGACTGGGAGATAGGGCCAAGAGGAGGGGAGGCAGGGAAGGGCTCAGGAGCAGGCAGCAGAGCAGGGGGCGGGGGGAGCTGTCCAGCAAGCCACAGCAGGGACACCGGATGGCAAGTCAGTCTTGGACCACCTGGCCTCCACACCCTCTAGCCTGGACACCCTGCCAGGTCTCAGGTCATCAGCAGCCTGGGTGAAGTAAACTGCTCCCGGCTGGGAACTCTGAGAGGGGCCACTGTTCGGTCAGCTCCTAGGGTGGCACCTGGCCTGAGCGGGCATCCCCAGCAGGCAATGTGGCCAAAGCAGGGGAAGCTTCCGGGTTTAAAGGGCAGGTTAGTGGAGGGAGGGGCTTTCAAGGGAAGAGACAGATCCAAGCAAAGATGAACATGGAGCCAGGGCAAGGGAGGAAGAAGACCAACTGGGGATGGGCAGGACCAGGGAGGGGGCTGCAGCAGGGAAGGAGGTCCCAGATATGCTGTCTCCTGAGGGGCTTCTCTTCACCCAGATACCCAGTCCAGACTCTAGTCCATGCCCTCAACCCAAATGTCCCTTGGTCCAGTCACCAAGCCCTGCGGTTCCAGTTCTGAATATTCCCCAAATCTACCCCCATCCCTCCTCAGGACCCCTGGGCCTCTCCCACCCCCAGCCCATCCCTGGTGGGGCATCAGCCTCCCCCCCACCAAGCCTCTCCAGTCTTTGCCCCAGGACATTATCTATGCAAAGCAGAGAATGACCCTAACTCCAGGCCACCAGCCTCAGGACCCCAGCACCCATGTGATGAGCACTGGGGCCCAATCTTCCCCTTCACGCTTGCTCGGTGGACAGCTCTCCAGCCCTCTGCTCGTGTTGAGCCTCTCCTGGAACATCCTTTGTCTAACGAGCTCCTACTCACCCGTAAATACCCAGTGTAGGCACCGCCTCCTCCAGGAATCCCCCCGCCCAGGCACCTGCACCCCAGCTGTGTTAGGCTCTCATGGGCTCCCACAGCACCTGATTTTGCGCGTCATTTTCCTTCTGTTTCCCATACTGGGCTGTGAGCCCCAAGAGTCCTCTCCGAGGCCCAGGGCATCATGCAGCCGGGCCAGGGCAGGTCTTCGGGCAGTAGCCATCTCTGCGGGGCTGATTTTCTCTCCCTTTTTTTCTTTCACTCATTTATTCATTCATTCATTCACTGGCAACTTCTTGTCTGGGCCAGAGCTGGGGACCAACAGCAGGTGCCCCGTGACAGTGGGTTCTGGCTTGTGGGGGCAGAGAGTAACCAAGCCCCCAGTAGGGCTGAGCCACCAAGGTGGGGCCAGCGGAGCCCCGACAGCTGACAAATGGCCCTTCTGCAGCTGTGGAGCGGCAGCTAATGATTCCCCATCTTTAATCAGGCCGCTGGCAGGGCCCTTTCGATCCGGGTAAATGAGTACCTGGGGTCAGGGCTGGCTCTGGGAATCAGCCTTCCAGGGCTGCGGAGGGAGGCCCAAGGAGAACACGCGCCCGCAGCCTTCAAGGCCTGTGGAGCTGGGAGTAGGGACGACGACAGCCGGCAGGGCCGTGCTGACCATGCACTCGCCTTCCCTGGCCACCCCTTCAGTCCTCGGCAAACGTGTAGCCAGCTCCATGGGCACACCCGGCTCTCATTAAGCAGCCATTTGTTAAGTGCCAACTGCATGCCAGGCCCTACACCAGGCACGAGGGTGGGGAGTGAGAGAGACGGAGGGGTGGGGATCTGCACTTATTAAGCACCTGCAGTTACTGGGCCTCCCCCAGCACCAGCTTCCCCCCCTGCTGCCCTGAGACCTGCAGCAAGTCCCTCAACCCCTGAGCCTCAGTTTCCTCATCAGTGCACTGGTGGTGGAATAGCAGCTCCTATTGGAGGGTTATTGTGAGAATTTAACAAAACATATTTGATGAATATACTCCAAGCTCCTGAATATCCTCACAGGACCCTTGTGATGTCCTGTGTGGTGGAGACCTATTGTCAACAGCCCCATTTAACAGACGAGGAGACTGGGGCTTGGAGGGGGGAGACACTTACTGGTGGTCACACAGCGGGAAGCAGAGGAGAGCTGGCCGCAGGGTCAGGCTGGAGGTGGGGGGCTGGGGGGCTGGACGGCGCCCAGTCCCACGCCACACCACGCTGAGTGGCCACCGCTCTGTCCCCCGCAGGTTCTGGAGGACCGCATGAAGCTGGAGTGCAAGTGCCACGGCGTGTCGGGCTCGTGCACCACCAAGACCTGCTGGACCACGCTGCCCAAGTTCCGCGAGGTGGGCCACCAGCTCAAGGAGAAGTACAACGCGGCCGTGCAGGTGGAGGTGGTGCGGGCCAGCCGCCTGCGGCAGCCCACCTTCCTACGCATCAAGCAGCTGCGCAGCTACCAGAAGCCCATGGAGACGGACCTGGTGTACATCGAGAAGTCGCCCAACTACTGTGAGGAGGACGCGGCCACGGGCAGCGTGGGCACGCAGGGCCGCCTGTGCAACCGCACCTCGCCCGGCGCCGACGGCTGTGACACCATGTGCTGCGGCCGCGGCTACAACACCCACCAGTACACCAAGGTCTGGCAGTGCAACTGCAAGTTCCACTGGTGCTGCTTCGTCAGGTGCAGCACGTGCAGCGAGCGCACCGAGGTCTTCACCTGCAAGTGAGGTGGCCATTTGCACACCCGCCCTGCCTCCCTGCCCGGGCACTGCCCGCGGTGGCAGAGGTGGCGGAGGAGAGGGAGCCCCGGGTGTAGCAGGACCCCCGCCGGGCCCACACCCTGTCCCCGCCCCCCAGGGCTCCTTCCTGCCTCCCCCTCTGTCACCTCCCTCGGCAGAACAGCGCCCACTGCCCGCCGAGAGGGTGAGGATGATGGTGCTGCCGCCCCGACGGGCCCAGCACGTTCCTTTCCTTTTCTCTGGAAAGTGAACCCCGGACACAAACCATCCTGGAGAGCAAAGCGACAAGACTCTAAGGTCTCCCCCCCTGCCCAGTGGCACAGACACTGAAAAGCCACGCGGCAGGTCACTCTCAAGACTGTTTCCCAAGCTGCATCCGCCGCTGGGCCCCGGGGCGTGTGGACTGATGTTGACAAGAATTATTTATGTTTTCTTAGTATCAGAAGAGGATTCTCAGCACTGACGCGTAACCGGTCCTAACTGCGTACCCCGTGGTCGCCCACCCCCTCGACACCCGCTCTGCTTCCTCTCCGCCCCTGCCCCGCAGATCTCAGGTGGCCTGGGGTTGGCAGGGACCACAGCGGCTCCCAGGCACGCCCTGGTGGGGAGGCTGGGCGTGTGTGGGTCTCACCAGCGAGCTGGGCGGGCAGTTGGCGTGCGACAGCCCCAAGAGGGCCTCGGAGGACAGCCACGGACAGGGTCCTCTGGCCCATCTGCCCTCCTTTTTGAAAATCATATCAAGCAAATCAAAATATCACCTATGTCAGGTCCCAGGAGTGCCTTGTCCCCTCCTTAATCCTGTCACCCTCCCAGCCTGCCACCGGCCTGGCACCTCCAGTTTACAGAGCCCCCTCCCATCCTGAAGCTATCGTGACCCCCAAGGCAGTGCAGCAATGGGCTGGGTGGGCAAAGTCGGGGAGCAGTCAGAGATGTTTGCCCTGTCTGACAGATGGGGGCACTGAGGCCCAAAATGGTGCGAAGACTTGCCAGAGACCCTGTGGCTGTGAGTGGAGACTCCCACCCAGCCCAGGGCTCCTGATCCCCAAGAACACACCCTGGGGATGCCCAGGGTGACCAGAGGTGGTCCCCATGCCTGAGAAGCCTGGTGGCTGCCTCTCCCACCACCAGCCTTGCTGGGGCCCACACCCCTTTCTGGTGCCTTTGAGGATTTCCGCTAGCTCTGTCCTGGTGCTTTCACCCTGACCCAGATGCTGAGAAAACTCGAATCCAGGACTTGGGGCCATCACCCCTCCAGGACCCCGTGTGCTGTCCTAGTGGACACCTGCTCCCCAGACACTTTTCCATGCAGACCCCCCCTGAAGTCCAACTCACCTCATCCTGAAAACTTCCCCTTCCAGGAAGGGGTCCCACTCAGGGGAAGGGAGAGGGTCAGAAGCCTGGGACTCAGGGCTGGCTGTGTCCTTTCTGAACACTCCCACCCTCTCCCCAAGAAAACTGAGATACAGAGGGAGGGACACACCCAGGGCCAGGAAGGATGGTTTGCAGCCGACTTCTGCTGCAGCCTCCACTGCCTGCGACCCTCCCCCCAATTTAGGGTGTTTTCTCAGCAGAAGCCTATGGAAATGTGTTCTTGGGCAGACACAAGCCTGATGGCCTGGACATTAGCCTGAGTCAAGTGACCGCTGTCTGGGCCCTGGCCCTTATGTCCAGCCCACCTGCCCCCAAGGAACCCAGATGCTCTGAGCCTCTGGGCCACCGCGAATGCCCCACCCCCACCCTGGACCTATATCCCCCCAACCACGTCCCACGATACCCTGAGTCCACAGGCCTAGTGTCCTCTGCCAAGGAACCTGGTTAACTTATATTGTTAAATAGCGTCGAAATGTCTATAGTGTCTTTTAAATTATTGTGACCTACACTGGGTACTGGAGGTGGGGGGATGGCTGCGGCCGCCGCCCCCCGAGCCAGGCTCCTCCTTCTGCTTGAACGGACCCTCGGGGCCCCTGATGCCACCGAGTCACTCGCACTGTCCCTTGGCCGCCAGGCACCCCGCTGAGACCCCACTCTCCCCTAACAGTCTGTCAGCAGCGGGCCTTTCCCTTAGGTGGGGGGGGGGGGTCATGTGGCCCAGGTTGGGGTACTTGCCGCTCCCGGCCGAGTGCGGGGTGGTGGTGGCCGAGGCGCTGCATGTCCTTGAAGTGCCCACTTCTGACGGGCTGTGTTGCTGGCCTCCCCTGGGGGGGAGCACCTGGCCCCAATAAAAGCTGGAGTCAGAGAAGTCAGTGTGCGTGGGGTCCCCATGATGCGGCGCCCTATGGCCCTTGCCTCTCACATGCCCCCAGAACTCCCTCCTATCCTCACACCTGAGACCCTTGCCCAGGTCCCAGTCTGGGCTCCAGTCATGCCTGCTTGCCTCTAGGACCTTTGAGATGGCCCTGCGCAGCAAGGGCCCCTGGTAGTGGCTGGACACAGACCCCAAGTTCAGGCTGCACAGAGAGGAGGGCGACGGGCCTGGTGCCCGGGAGCTGACCCCTGGGGCTGGCCAGAAGAAGGGGGGCCAGGAGGTCCCGGTCCCCACCCCACCTGTCTCTGTGGGGGTCTCTGTTCCCCTTCTGACTCGAGGTGGGTTCCGGCCCCAGGGTCCCTGTGGGCCTTTCCAGCTGTGCCTGGTGGATTTGGCTGAGAGCCCCCAGGGGCCCTCCCTGCCTTCACCAGGCCTGGGCATTGGCCCCTACCTGGCCACCAGGCCTCGCTGCTTCTCCCCAGAGCCCAGCCCACAGCCGGGCCCGAGCCTTCAGGCCGTGCACATACAGGCGGTGAAAGGCATTCCTGCCGAGAGCCGGAAGGCATGCGGTGGGGCCGGTTTGGCCACTGCCCGCCATCCCTGGCAGCCTGGCATCAGGCGGAACCACTGATCAAACAGCCCCCATCCTAGCTGTGCCCAGCCTGGGCACCCATAGGACCTGGCCCCAGACCCGGATCCTGGTGGAGGGCCTCCAGGTGGGCCTTTGAGGGGGCACACCCCTCCAGGGTAGGGGGCGGGCAGAGAGGAAGAGTGCTGGACTTTGAGTCCAAGCCCTGTCCCTTCCTGAAGTGTGGGCAGCCTCTGGGGTGACCGTCCCAAAGTATGGCCTCAGTCTCCCCATCTGAGAGCAGGAGGTGGCCCGGGGCCAGGACTTGGGGGTCAAAGGGGCCCATGGGGCTGGCGTGCGTGGGGCCGGGGCCAGGGCCGGGCAGTTTGGCAGGAGGCCCCGGTTCCCCTGAGGTGTAAGCAAATCCGCAGTGGCGGCTACAGCGGAACGCCGGGGTCCGGCTACTCCCACAGGGCCAGGAATGAGGAAAGAGCGCCGAGAATGCCACGGCCCCAGTGCCCAGACTGTACTTACTTCTTGGCCACGGTTCAAGCCAGCCCCGGCCTCCCAGGGCCGCCCTGCACATCCTCAAGGGGCCCTGCCCGAGGTGTCGAGTCACGCTGCCAGCCTGGCCTGGGGCCCAGCTGACCCCAGCCCCAGTCTCCACTCTCAGGTGAAGATTTCGGGAGATTTTCCCGCCAGCCAGCCCTGTGCACCCCCACTCAGTGACTCGTTATCCCCCTGCTCTGTGCGGGCCTCGGCCACACCAGGGCCGTCCTGCCTCTGCGATCTGCGGGATTGCCGTCCAGCTGGGGGCCCAGAGAGCACAGAACCACCCAGACACAGGCGAGTCACATCAGGACTTGGGGTGCTGTAGCTGGGAGGGCCTGGGGCCCGGGAGTGCAGATCTCCCACCTGCTCCCTCGCTCCTTTACTCCCGCGGCCCTGCCCTGGTCTGGCCCCAGGACTGGAAGTGGGTCATGCCTGGCCCTGGCCTCCAGGGACTCCAGCCCTCACCCCCTTCGCCCTCCCTGTGCACCCACAGCTGCCTGCAGGCCGGAGGGTTGCAACTGCTCACAGAGACAGCCTGAGAGAGAGGAGAGGGCTTTGGACTGGCCCCTCCACGCCTCTGGGCCTCAGTCTCCCCTGCTGTAGAATGGACACGAGATGCCTGGGCCCCTTGTTCTCTGTTGGAGGATGCCCTGTCTACACTTGCTCACAGGCTGTGCTTTACCATGGGGGTCTCCCACATTGTCTCCCCGAGGGCCACCTGCACTGTCCACTCAGCTGCTGTCGGGAGGCCAGAGCTCACAGGGGCAGAGGCTGTTTCATTGGCGTGGCCTTTGGAGGCCTTCCTGACCCTCTGCCTCCACCCCCACAGCCCGTTCCCAGCCCTGCCAGCAAGCCTCCCTTCCCTGGAACCCCCAGCCTGCTCCACCCAGAGCCCTGCCCTTGCTCCGGCTGTGCCCTCTGCCTGGGATGCCCTCTCTGCTACCATCCTTCTGTCCCTTGCCCACAGCCCTCTTCCCACATGCCTGCCTCTTCAACAAACTTGCCTGGCTCTCTTGGCTCCCACCCCTATGGCAGGGGTCCCATTTCTGTGACTGCCCCTGTCCTCCAAGCAGGCCGAGGGTCCTCAGTAACATGAAGTTCTATGGAACACTGAGCACAGCCCCATGCCTGGTCCACAGGAATCCACAACCTTCACAACACGCCTTCCCAAAATAAGTCCCTGCTAGTTCCATTCTACAGATGGGAACACTGGGGCACAGAGGATCGGAGGACACACAGCCAGTGAGAGCCGGTGAACTCTTGCCCTCTGGGGTCTTTCTTCTACCTGACTCATATGCCTCCTCCCACGAGGGGAAACTGAGACCCGGGATCTTGTCTGAGGCCACACAGAGATGAGCGGGAAGGGAACGGTTAAGATGGGTCTCTGGGAGGGGATGACACGCAACACTCTGTCTTCACCAAGGACAGAGCAAGAAAGACTGGGTTGGAAAGCAGCAGGCGGGATCTGGGCTAGACGTCTGGGTGAACTTCATAACTCCAGAACTGGGAGGCCCGGGAGGGGGATCAGGAGGGAGGGGCCACCGGCCACCTTCTCCTGCTGAAGGGAGGAAGAGGAGGTGTCGGGGGCTGGGCCAGCCTGGGGTAGGTGGGGTGTGCTCTGGGGGCCGCGGGGTGGGGAGGTTGAGCATCGAGAGCTCAGGCAAGCAGGACAGTGTGAGCTCCCCCAAGCCGAGCAGCCCGTCACTCCTGGGAGACACAGAGCCAGGAAGCTCACCTGGACGTCAGGCTGGACTTCATTCTGGCTCTTCTGGCCTGTTTCTCTCCTTTTGGTCTGAGCCTGTGTCCACCTTCCTTCTCTGGGATTCTACCTGCCTGTTCATCGGGCCCTTAGACTTGAAGACCCCGGGGACTCAGAGCTGCCTGGCCCAGGTGTCCCTGGAACCTTGGGAATCAGAGTCTGTGAGTCTTGGGAGCCCCAGGAGTTGTGGACTTGGCGCCCATGGCAGTGCCCAGTGGAGGCCCTGGGGTGGGCAGATGGATGGCCAAATGCACTGGCGAGGGGGCCCAGGACGCAGAGCCCACCTGCAGCCTGCCCCGGGCTGGTGCTGCTCCCGGGCCTCAGGGGCGAGCAGTGCTCCAGCCAGAGCTGGCCGACGCAGCCGTGTTCTGGGAGACCCCCCCTGACCCCACCGCGGGACACGTGGAGGCCATGCTGAGGGAGGCAGCTCCAGCCCCTAGGCTGCCCACCCCGTTCTCGTTCTCTGTGGTCTGGATCACGCACCTCTCTGAGCAAAGCTGGGGCTGCAGAAGGGAAAACGCTCAAGTCTTGCAATGAAGCAGCAGCAGAGGGAATGTAGGCCGAGGATCGGGAGTCCTCTTACTCCACCTGCAGGCAGAGGGCCAGCAGCTGGGACGGAGGGCTGGGACACCTCCAGGAGCTGGACACAGGTGCCCTTCCTGGGGCCTTGCTGGTCCCCCGGGTGAGCAGTCCACCCACTCTGAGACCTAAGTGGCCTCCAGGACTCCAGTCCTTCCAGGATGAGCCCAGTGGAGGGTCATGGCTGGCACCACTGGGCAGGACCCCAGGAGGCCTCTCCAGGCATCTGCAGCTCTGGAAGCCCCCACCGTAACTATCTGAGGCCCGGCCCGCATCTTGCTGCTGGGACTGGGTCACAGCTGGGGCCATCTGCTTCCTCGGCCCCTGGACCTCACTCCACCATCCCAAGTGGGCTGGGGGCCTTGCTTGAGGCCCTCCGCTATTTTCTGCTCAAACCCTCACTCTGGCTTCTGAGCTCCTGCTTTCCCTGGTGCCAAGTGCGGGAGGCGGCAGCCCCCACTCATGCATTCACTTCCTCACTCGCTGCTCGCTGCTGAGCACCTCAGTGCCTGCAGCGGAGCATTGTGGGGTCTCAGAGCTGAGTTTCAAATGGGGTCTTCCTGCAACTAGCCCCAGGCCAGGATGGAGACAGAATGATGAATAAACAGGCCCCTTCAGCGCACCTGTGACAGAGGCTACAGTTCAGGAAAGAGGGACCAGGGAGCACAGAAGGGCCTGGAACTGGCTTGGGGGAGTGGGGTGCTCTGCGAAGGCTTCTGGAGGGGCTGCGTTGCGGCGAAAGGCCAGGAGGAGAAACAGGAAAATAAAGGCAGGAGCTGGAGGCTGGAGGAGGAAGGAGAGACAGAGGTGAGTGAGGGTCCGGGTGTGGCTGGGGTTAGCTGAAGGGACAATGGCACGTGAGTTTGCAGATGCCAGGACAGGGAAGAGAGGGGAGCTTAGAGAGCTGCCCCAAGCTGACAAATTTCCAGAAGGTTCCAGAAGGTTCCAAAAGGCAGAAGGGAAGCTTGCTCTTGAGCCCATGGTTTCTAGCATTTGGCAGGAACCCTCACTATCTCCCCGACCCCCCTCCTTGTGGCCAACACAGTTTGGTGCCCTCTGGGCAAAGGGCCTGTGAGCCCACTGGCTTCCCTGATACCATGCTGCCTGCCGAGCTCCCCTTCCCAACAGAGAAGTGTCTCAGCCAGGCTGTGGGACCGTGAGGGCGTGGGGAGCAAGACCGGCATGCTCACCGGCATGCTCACCGATGCTGCTCCAAGCCCCCACCCAAGCTCTCCGCCAGGCTGGGGTCCAGGGCTGTCAGTCACCCGAGGGTGTGCCAGGCCTGGGCTGCCCTGGAGCGCAGCCTGTTCCCCAGGTCCCCCCAGCCCAACACAGCCTCCACGCTCCTCCTCTGGGCCTCAGTTGCCCTGTTTGGACTGGCTGATCCCAGAGGGTCCTCCTTGCCCTATGGGTTCCCATCAGACCCCAGGGTGGGCTGAGCCTGGGGGGACGCTGAGCAGGCTGCCCAGGGTCACCATACCCACCCTCTTTGAGCTAGCAAGGCTGATGCCAAAGGCTTTGAGCTTCGCTTTAACTAGTCGGCAACAGGAGCACCCTGCTGGTGAGAGAATGGGACGGGCCCGTCATCGGTGGGTCCTGACATGGGGTGACTAAGGCTTGCTTCACCTCTGGGTTTCCAGGGAAGAGATTAAATCTCAGTGACAAACACTCTGGGAGGGGGAGGGCAGCTTGTGGCGACAGACCTGAGTCACCAGGGACTGTCTCTGGGAGGTGGGGAGTGTCCTCTGCAGGGAGGGGCACTTCCCTATCTCAAAGGGCCCTGCTCTGGTGGGAAGCAGTCACTCATCTGGGAGACTTCAGGCGTAGCCCTAGGAGGCCCAGCAGGGGGCTGGCCTCAGGCCACCTTAGAAAGGCCTTTCTCAGGCCACCAAGCTGCTGGAAAGGGAATTCCCTGTCACTAGAAGAATTCAAGCACGGTTTGATCTCCATGTAATGAGGAAGGAGATGTGCAGAGTCCCGTGTTCTGACTCCGCGCGTCTGAGCTGCTGCGAGGCTGTGTGTGTTTACGCATATGGTACTAGGAGCCTTGGTTCTGTGGTTGCGGTTCTGGGCCAGGGTCAGGGAGGCAGCGGCGTCAAGGTCTGGTGAAGCTGCCTGATTGTGGGGGTCCCCCTGGCAGACAAGAAGCCCCCTCATTCCTTTGTTCCACAGATAGCATTGCTCCCTCCTGTGTATCAGGCCACAGTCCCATCCATGGGAGCTGACATGAGGGGGCATGAGACAAAAGCATCTAGGACATAAATGCAATTGATCATCAACTGATCATGGGAAGGAAATGCCCAGGCGGGTGATGTAAGATGGGGAGGGGTCACAGCAGGCCACAGAGAGATGGCTGAGGTAAGACAGTAAGACGTGCAGGGTGTTCCAGACAGAGGGACCAGCCAGGCCTGGGGCCCGGAGGAGAGAGAACGGCTGGCGGGTTGGGGAGCTGCAGGAGGCTGGTGTCGCTGGGACAGAATGAGGGGACAGACGGGCGGCAGCATCCAGCCATGAGCCTCAAGGGTCACCGAGAGGGTGTGGGCCTTTCCTTCCTGACTCAGCAGCCACTGCGGGGTGGTTGGCAGACGAGGACACAGTCTGCCTTCATTTCTAACAGGTCCCTCAGCTGCCGTGCAGGGAAAAGTCTGAGGGGGCAGGGAGCGGGCAGGGAGCTGGCATGGAGTCTACTGCAACAGTCCAAGTGGGATGTGGCCATGGGAGAAGCAGTGGGATTTGGGGTGGGTTTTGCAGACAGAGCAGCAGCGTTCCCGGAGCAGAGGTCAGGATGGGAACCCGGGGAGGGGAAGGCCAGAGGAGGCTAGCCATGTGCCTGGCCCAGCCGGGCACCAGCTGCTGCACGGGTGCGTGTGGGGCTCACTCCAGGGCACCCCTGGGGTAGGGAAAGGAGCCAGGACGCAGCTTGCTCAGAGGGAGGCCTGAGCCGAAGGACCTGTTCCTCCTCTGCCCAGTGTGGACTATGGCTGGCCAGGCCCAGGAACAGGCTGAGAGCAGGGGCTCTGGGTCAAAAGGCAGCTCCAAGTCAGGCTCCAATGTGATCTGCCTGTGTGACCTGGGCCCCTCCGCCTCAGTCTTCCCCCCTGTAAGCTGGGATGAGAGTCCCTGTCCTGGAGCTGTGAGGAGGGCCCAGTGAGACGCCCGTGATGTGCACTTGGCAGACGTCCCCTGACCCCCTCCTCACCATAGAGGCCAACTGGGGAGCAGAGAGCAGATGTGCTCCCCAAGCTGGTGGCCAAGCAAGGACCCCTGGGAGGCCCATCTGACAGGGTCCCACCTCTGCCCTGGCTAGGCTCATGGGTGGAGGGGGGTGGGGAGGTGCTGCAGGGGTGGGCAGGCCCTTTCCCCCACCAGGACAGGGTAGTGTCCCCGGAGAACTCTGTCTGCAGACCCAGGGCAGGTGCCTCAAGGATGGGGCTCCGGAGCAATCCAGGGCTCTGGAAAGATATTTCATGGCAGCTGGATCACTTCATGGTGAAGATACAAAGAGCCCCTGCCTCATGTGAACACAGCACTCTACAGTTTACAAATTGCCCTCATTACCATTTTCTGGCCCTGCCTCAGGCCCGGGCCCCGTGTCCCAGCCTCTCTGCTCATCCTCAAGGGACCCCTCGGCTATTGTCCCTCCCACTTTCCGTAGTTCCTCCCTGGGGGCCTCTCACGCTTCACTGGTCCCTGACTGCGGCTAGGGCCCCCTGGATCCCCTCTCGTCCCCCTCATGGGGCTCTTGCCATGGCCATCAGGACAGTGTCTGTGGCCGGCGTGGCCTGTGACCCCCGACCCCCAGCACATATCATCTCGTAAGGACTGCACGGTCCCCAAGTGACCTCTCCCATCCGGGGCCTCCCTGGAGCCACTCAGCCAGGACTCCTCTCCCGCACCCTCATGGACCTCCCTCCTTGAGGACCCCAGGTTTATGCCAAACTGCACCCCACAGGCCGCTCTTCCAGGAGGAGGCGCGTGGGGCCCTCGGTGTGACCACAGTTCTAATCCTTCTCAGACCTCTCCAAGTGGCCAGTCACAGTTTCCCTACTTCACACTGTACCCTCATGGGCCCTGCAGGCTTCTTGTCCTGCCCGGTCGGTCTCCAGCCCCCACCACTGCCCAGCGAGGCCTTTCTCTCAGTGACTGTCCCCACCTGGCTCTGCCGTTCCCTCCAGCCGAGACACACCCCCTTTCCCGTGCTGGTCACCCTTCAGGCCTCGGCTGGGATGTCAGGTCCTCCAGGGCTGTGAGGATGCCCCTCCCCAGGTGTCCCCGGCTTCCGATGCTGCTGCCCAGTGTGGCCCGGCCTGGCCCTGCGGTGCCTCCCGTGCAGCAGCCGTATGGGCAGCCCCCATCCCACGGCCGTTTGCTGCCACCTTCCCTACCCAGGTCGCTGGCAACTCAGTCAAAGCTTGGTGCCAGACCCAAGTGCCAGCCCAGGCCCTGCACGGCTGCAGAGGGGAGGGCAGGAGTCCCCACGGGGACACCAAGAGCACCTATTTTTAGCCTCAAGAAGAAAATAAACCCCAACACCCACAATGTGCAACACAAATATTTGTTTTTATTCTTAAAAGGGCTTGAATGGCTGGCTCAGAGGTTCACGCTGGCTCAGAGGAGCCCTGCCCGGCCTCGCCTGAGCGCTGGCCTGTCCTTCCCAGAGCTGCCGGCAACCTGCCCTGCCACCCCTGCCGCTCCCTCCTGCAGGACGCCCTGAGGACCCCCGCAGCGTCAGACTGCACCCTCCATCCGCAACACAGGGCTGACCTCCTCTATTTGGGGGCACCGCTCTGATTGCTCAGTCTTGGGTTCTGAGCTGTGCTGGAAGGGAGCAGACATGAGCGACAGGCCCAGGAACTCATGGCCTCAGGAGAGGAGTGGGAAGGTTAGTCCTCCACGCTGGGAGCCCCAGAGCGACAAGGCACTTGCTGCCTGGGCTTAAAACAGCAATGGATTCTTTCACAGTTCTGGAAGCCAGAAGTCAGAAATCAGTACCCCTGGGCTGAAATCAAGGTGTCACAGGGCCAAGCCCCCTCGGAGGCTCTAGGGGAGGGTCCTTCCTTGCCCCATCCAGCTTCTGATGGCTGCAGCGTCCTTGGCTGGTGGCCGCATCAGACTTTGAGGCCAGAGTCTTCAACTCTCCCCCGCCCCTCTTCACCAGGGCTTCTCCACATGTCGAAGTGGCCCCCACCCCCCTCTTATAAGGACACAGGTGATTGCACTGGGGCCACTGGGTAATCCTGGATACTGTCCTCATCTTGACATCCTTAACTCAGTCCCACCAGCACATCCTTAACTCAGTCCCACCAGCCTTATAGGGTAACACGTCCAGGTGCCAGGGATCAGGGCCTGCCTATCCTTGAGGTCCCTTACTCAGCTCGCTGCAGACAGCCTGGCTACATGACTCTAAGAAGCCCCCTGGAGGGAGCTCCTTTTGGGCAAAGGACAGAAGAGGGTCTATCAGAGCAGGCCAGTGGCTGCTGCACCCTGAATTTGGGTTTGGAGGGACCAGCAAAGGCTCGTGGCTGTGCCCAGCCCACCAGGTGGGACTGCTGGTTGGGCTGAGAGGAGCAGGGGCGTGGGAGCCATGCCGGGGCTCTCGCACACATGGCCGTGTGTGCCAGCAAAGCACATCGCCCCGAGCCTGGCCGGGGCCTTCGCGGCCCACGCTCCATGGGCCCCGCCAGCATCCACAGGGAGGGGTTGGTGCGAGGGAAGAGACAATAAATGATGCTCGTGTCATTCCCGGGACCTCTCGGCCCTGCCCCAGCCCCTCCTGCACAGGGACCATGGGACCTCCCACTTGGTCGGGGTCTGCCGAGGACCCTGTGGAACAACTGTGTCAGGTCAGGTGAGGCCATGATAACATGGGGACCCCAATTTTGTCCCCTGGACACTACCTCTAAGACATACCTTGAGCCTCTCTTGTCCAAGCCATCATCTGTCCCCTCAACTCCGCACGCTCCTCGCACCATCTCCTGCTGCTGCTTGGCGGGACATTAGTCACATCAGACTGCACTGCCAGCTGTCCAAAACCTTCAAGGACGTCCTGAGTCCTTTCCGACATTCTCAGGCCTGTGCCTGCCCCTGGCCCTCTTTAATTTTCATTAAACAAGCCCCCTCTTGATGCTTTACGCCCTCAGTGGCCTCCGCCTGGACTCTCCCTGCAGACCACATGGCTGTCCTCTTGCTCCTCAGGGCCCACCCCAAGGTCACCTCCTCAGAGGGGCCCAGGAGAAGAAGCCTCCCAGGCACTGGCCCTCACTGCCCGGAGCTGGCTGTCACTGAGCCTGGCCCCCCGGCTTCTGTTTGGTTGTCACCAGCATGTATTCCCCAGGGTGGGCATGCCAGCCGCCTTGCCACCACCGTGGCCCAGTGACAGGGCCTGGGGCATGGTGGGAACACAGCGATGTTTCGTTGAACTGATGGATGGCTATTTCCCAGATATTGGCTCAATGATTAGTAAATGCCATAAATATCAGAAAACAAGAATATGTAAGGATGAAACAAACAGTTTAGCAAATGTGGGAACTCGAGCGAGCCCAGGGAGACAAGATGCTTCCCTCCCCCTCCCCCAACCCCCTCACGGGGTTTGGGCTTGAGACCTAGTCCCTCCCAACGTGGCTGGGTTTGAGTTACTATGAGAGTATGAGCTCAGGTGGAGACTTTGTCCATTGAATGCATTTATTGAACACCTACTGTATACCAACATTGCCCTGTGAACAGTGTGCTAAATGCTAGGTCCAGGACATGCCAGGGCTGGGAGACTCAGATGAGGCCTTAAACCCATCCTTAGGGCCTGAGAGCTCTTTCTGGAGAAGAACGGGAGGCTAGACATCTTTCTGTTGTGTCCTGGAGTCTGGTGCACAGAAAGGATCACGGATACTTTTTGAACCAAATCAAAAAGAACAATTGGCCTGAACAGAGGGCAACAAGAGATGCACCATCGCCACACACACAGCCAGGTGGGGCTCTGAGGAGTGCTCCAGGGGGCTTCAGCTCCAAACCGTCTTACACCTCACGCCGTGCGTGTCTGCAGGGAGAGGGTTTGGGGTCTGGATTGCTGGCGTGGGTGACTCAGGGCTTGTCGCAGAATCAGGCGTGATTTCAGGGGCAGGGTGGGGGGGACTCTAGGGTGCGTCCAATGCTGCCGTTTCACACTGTGCCCCCTGGAGCCCTGGGGCTTAGGGCAGGTGTCCAGGAACCTCCTCTGTCAGGGGCTCTGGCCCTCAGGCCCACTTTGATGGTTTTACAAGTCAGGGTTCCACCGAAGAGTTAGTTTGACAAAGGGACATTGGTGCTAAAAATGTTTGAAAACCACAAAGTGAGTCCAGCCCCAAAGTCACACGCCACATACTGGAGGCTTGGAGAGGGATACGGTCTGTCCCAGGCCCACACTGGCTGCACTGGTCTGGCCCCATGTGCCCATACCCAGGGCCTCAACCTCAAATGCAGGCCCCCTGAGGCTGGGTTCTCAGCTCCTGCAAACCCATGGAGATGGCCTGGGATAGAGCAACCCGCCACGTGGCACTGTCATACACACTCAGCCAAAGCCAGAAGAGTCTATGCTAGAATGTTCCTAAGTCAGACCAACACATAAAAGATGAGTTCCAGAAATGCTTTGCAAGCTCTATGGCATGCTAATTATGGCCACTAAGGCCATGGGTCAGGGCAGGTGGCACCAAGGAGCCTTGTTACCCGGGTGCAAGTTGGCTTACCTGGAGTAATGATGAATGGGTCCACCTGCCGTGTTCCAGGAGGCCTGGCACCTGCTCTCCGCCTCTGGGTGTCACCTGGTGGAGTCTGCCTATGCCCCTGGACAGTGGCACTCAGTGCTGATGGATCACATGAGGCTGACCATGCCACCCCGGCCCCGAGCCTCCTGGGCTGACCCAGTGAGGTCAGAAAGGCGTGGACCTGCCAGAAGAAGCTTCCCAAGAAGGACCCAGGAGAGGCCCAGGGCCCAGTCAGAGGAGCGGTGAGCTGTGGGGCTCAGAGCAGGCAGGGCTGCCCCAACATCGCAAGGCAGAATTGGATGGTCCTTCCTGATCTGGCTGGTGGTGACGGAGGAGGGACCCCAGGGAGTTCCAGGGCCAGCTAGGTCCGGGTCCTGGGTGTCTGCAGGGTGTGAGAAGAGCTCTGGGAGGCCCGAGGGTCCCTAGGACAGCAGGGGGTGGGTCCAGAGTGCACAGGGCCTTGAACACCAAGGCCAGACACTGACTCTGCTTCCTCCCAAGGACCACAGCCTGGCAACTTGTGGGGGTTGCATCCAGGGGGCCTCTAGCCCCTTCCCACTGGACTCTCGGCTGCGTCTGCCGCAGCTGATAACCTCCTTTGTGGGGAAGGTCTCTCGTCACAGTCCCCACCCCAGCACCTGCCCCCAGGTGCTGGAAGAGTGAAAGAATGAAAGGATGAGAGAGTGAATGAATGAATAAGGGAGCAAGTGAATGGATGAGTGAGAGAGTGAATGAATGAATGAGGGAGCAAGAGCATTCTCTGAAGAGCGGACCACCCCTGCTTCCTATTCCACGCCATGCAGGACTGTACTGGGGGCACAGACAGGTCAGCACTGGCCCTGCCCCAGGCTCAATGGCTGCCAGGACCTCAAACACCCCAGCAGGCTCCCTGTGAACAGGGCCAGAGTGGCCCGTGCTCAAACTCATAGGAGCACAGGCCACTTCCTCAGTGCCACTGCTTCCCTGCTGGGTCCACTGGCTCACTGTCCCTTGCCCAAGGTGACCATCCAGTCTTCTCTGCCAGGTAAACTCCTGCACATCCTTCAAGACCCCTTCATGAATCACCACCTCCAGGAAGCCCCCACCACTACACAGAGTAGTCGTTCCAGAGGCTATGAGGGGCTATGCCACCTGTCCACCCAGCACCAGTCCCTGAGAGCCCACCCTTGGCTGGCCCAGAGCAGTCTAAACTCCTGAGGGTCTAGTGAAACCCTGCACAGAGATGAGTTGACCAGGGTTTGGGGCCCAGCATGGTGGGAGAGTGTGGTGTCAGTGTCAGTCGGCTCCCTTGTTCCCCTCATGGGCCTGGGGCTGGATGTCCTACCCTCTCTGAACCTCAGTTTCCTCATCTGTAAAACGGGGGGGTATCTCCCCTCATGGCGCTGTGAGGATTAAGCAACTATGTGAGGCATGTCAGGCATAAAGGGAGCTTGGCATGATGCTTGCTGCTCAAGGAGGACAGCAGGAAACAGGACAGTTATGTCCCAGAGATGGAGGGACTAGAGAGGGTGAGTGAGTGAGTCTCTTCTGTTGACACAGGGGAGGGCGGGCTAGGTCCTGGACCACTTCAGGGACAGCCTGGATGGAGTGTGGGCAGCCTCCAGCCCCTCCAGGCCAGACACTGCCCCCCAGGGGGGTGTCTTCCTCCTCCCCACCCCGCCCCACCTGCCCACCTGCTCCCAGCCCCAGCAGCACAGCCTCCTCGAGTCCTGAGCCCCTGGGGAGCAGGGGGAGGAGGGTGGGCAGGGTTCCGGTCAGCCTGGGCTCCTCACACACCCTAGGGGGAAGCCATGGAGAGAACAGGCATGACCCTGGGCAAGTGTCTTCACCCCAGGAACCTCTGTTTCTTCATCAGTAAAACAGGGCTTGTGTCCGCCCCAGGGGGTATCATCAGGGCTGAACAAGGTCCTGAGTGCCCAGCAGCCGGCACAGCCCAGTAGGTAGTGAATGGCGGCTGCTGTCCCAAATGTCATTGAATGAAAGCAGTTTGACTTCTGTGATCTCATGTCACTCCCTTTGAAGCAGTGAACATTCTCTGACCCTTCTGGGTGCTCGGTAGGGCTGAGGACAGGGTGTGCTGGGCTCACGTGCTGGACGTTGGTGGACCTGAGCATCACTTGTTAAAAATGCAGGCCTCTGAGGGCCGGCCAGTTAGCTCAGTGGGTTAGAGTGTGCTGCTGGGAACACCGAGGCCCAGGGTTCCATCCCTGTACCGGCCAGCTGCCAAAAAGAAAAAAAAAAAAGCGAACTCCTGCTCACACCCCCATAGGTCTGGTGGGGCCCAGGGAGTGACCCTGTTGTCTGAGACCCCAGGAGATTCCTTAAGACTTCATGGGACAGCTGTGCTCCTGGGAGCGGTCAGGGCCTCCAGCCAGGGGGGCAGGAGAGCCAGCACTGCACCCCCGCAGCAGGCCCTGCAGCCTGCCCCGGGTGGGTTAGACAGGAAGACGCCCCAGACCATCAGCTTGGGCTGGGGAAGGTGACCCCCTGGGGTTCTCACCAGTCACCCCAGCCTCGGGGTAATTGAGAAAGCGGCTTCCTTTCAATTAAAGTTCTGCAAAGGGCCTGAGCTCCCCGGGAAAGGAGAGTGTCGATGCAGAATAATTAGCCAGACAAAGGGCAAATCCTCTTAGCATCTCCCTGGGCGACTACAGGTTAATTGGTTGATGCTCCTGCCCGCCTGGCCAGACACCCGGGCTTTCGTCCCGTGCCTCCCACCGCTCGCTGACCCCGAGGCCACACCTGCCACGTCCAGCGTGGGAACCCAGCAGGGCTCCGGTGGCCTGCTGCTCTGCCCTGCCCCGCCAGCCCGCCCTCGCCAGCCCCAGAGCCAGCTGAGGCTTTGGCGCTCCCCGCGGTCTCAGCACTGTCCCCAGGGCACACTTTTCTGTGCCACTTTCCAGCCACAGCAGCCTCTGCACCTTGCCCAGGCTGCTCCTCTGCCCGGCGTGCCCCCTTCTCCCCGCCCCCACCCCAGGATAGCTCCTCTTCGGGGACAGGAAGACCCTCTCCTTTGGGGGGGAGCCACCATCTCTGGCCCACATGGCTCTTAGGCGACGGGTCATTGTGCCGCTGCCAACACCACTCAGGCTACAAATCGCGTCTGTCTAGTGCATCCCTGCCGTTATCTGTCCCTTTCACGTGGCCAGGCAGCGTCCTCTCCAAGCACTCGGGCCCAGCCCAAGGCCAGGCGACAGTAGGCATGTGAGGACCTCCAGGCTTCAACGCAGGGGTGAGGAAGGGGGCAGGCGGGATCCTCGCAGACTGACGCTGCAGGAAGCGGAAGGTGATCGGTGCAGAAGGAGGGAGCAGGCGCAGGGGACCAGGGCAGCTGCAGGACCCTCCGACTCCCGAATGCTCCTGGGCTCGCGAGGAGGCCTGTCCCACTCCTGCCCTTGTTAAAAATCATTCAGACACACCCACTGTCCGCGCGGCCATGGGGGGCCTGGCCCGGCCCCTGGAGGACCCTCTAGCCGCGGCCCCCACACCCCTGGCAGTCCATACCTCATGCAGAGCGGCCACCGGGCCTGCGTCTGCTTGGGCTGATGGGGCCACTAGGGCGGGGAGAGGTCAGGGCCTGGCCGGAGGTCACACAGTAGCCAGAGGGACAGCAGGGGTTCACGGAGCTGATCCCAGGTGTCCTGGGACAGATGCGTCCTCCTGTCCTCCCATCCTCCTGGTGCAGTGAGGAGCATGAGGCTCAGAAAGGGTGGGCCTGGCCCGAGGTCACTCCCGGGCTCCTGGGGCAGCCCTCGGCTCCTGCTCGCGGCCCCCGCCCCGGCGGGCAGTGAGTCAGCCCCACGGCTCGGCCCGAGGCGCGGCTTCCAGTCCCAGAGAGACGACAGCTGTTTATTTTTCTTGCAGTAAAGGAGGGTGACAGTAGGCGGGGATAGGGACAAAGGAGCTGACCCTGCTGGTTCTCACACTCCACCCAGGCTCCCCAGGAGCCCCCCAAAGGGAAAGGAAGAGGGCCTCGGGGACAGGCTGCTGGGGGGAGCGGGGGCCCAGGGCCTCCCTGCCACACTCCTGGGGCGGCCGGCCAAAGCCAATGCCACAAGCCAGTTCCTGGAGCGGGATGTTGGGGTTTCCGAGGTCGGGAAAGAACTGGCGAAGCTCAGTGCATGATGTCACCGGCCCGGCCCCAGTCCCGGCCCTGGCCCCAGCCCAGCCCTCTCACCACCTCTCGAGGACGCAGGGCACCCTGGGTTGCTCAGAGCTGCTGGGATGGGGCGCCCAGGGAGGACTCAGATGCCCATCACAGTGTGGGCCCCAGGCATCCCTGCCCCTCAGTGCCCCCCGAAAGGCTGAGGCCACAGAGCTGGAGCCCCTCGGAGGCAGGGACCAAATGTCTCTGGCTTCTGGGCCTGGCTGCAGGGGCATCGAGGTGGTATTTCCCGAACATCCTTCCAAGATGCGGTGATTCACACATTTTGGGAGGCTCTCCCGAGGACAGCTGACCCTCCTCCCCACTGGCCCTGAGCTCAGCCATCCCCAGTGGGGACAGAGACCCCAGCCTGGCCCAGGACACAGAGTGTTGAGAGGCGTGTCATCCACAGCCCGGTACCCCTTCCAGCGGTCAGAGTGTAGACGAGGAGAGAATGTCTCCTTTCTTCTCTGGGGTTTCCAGTTTTCTACCATGAAGACTATTTTTTCTGGAACTTTTTGATGAAGTGTAACTCACAGGAAAGTGAACACAGCAGAAGTGTACAGCCCGACGAGTTTTCGGAAGCCAAACCCTCCATGTAACCATCACCCAGATCAGAAACAGAACGTGGATAGCACCCAGAAGCCCCTCTGCCCTCCTGGGCACTGTCCCAGCCCAGGGGTCACATTCCTGATGGCCAACAGCATGGACGCCTGTTGCCTGTTTCCGCACCTCACCTGAATGGACCCCACAGCCTGTCCCCTTGCTGTCTGGCTCTGTGTCCAACGTTGTATTTGTAGGATTCATTCATAACTATTGTGTGTGGTCGTAACACATGAATTTCTTTCTTTTTTAAGTAGACTTTTATTTGTTTAGAGCAGTTGTAGATTTACAGAAAAATTGATGGAAAGTAAGGGAGCTCCCTTTTATTTCCCCTCCAGTTTCCCCTGTTATTAGCTCCTTGCATTAGTGTGCTGCATTAGTTACAACTGACATGCTAGCCCAGTGCATTGGTATTAACCCAGCCCATAGTTCGCATTAGGGTGCCCTCCGGGTGTTGGACATGTATGGGTTGGAACAAATGGGTAATGACATGGATCCACCATTACAGTGTCATACAGGGTAGTCTCCTTGCCCTAAAAATCCTCTGTGTTCTGCCTGTTCATCCCTCCAGCCACCCTCCTACCCTGAACCCCTGTCAACCACTGATCTTTTTGCTGTCTCCATAGTTTTGCCTTTTGCAGAATGTCACGTAGTTGGAATCATACAGTATATAGCACTTTTCAGACTGGCTTCTTTCACTTAGTAATATGCATTTAAGTTTCCTCTGTGTCTTTTCATGGCTAGACAGTTCATTTCTTTTTAGCACTGAATAATATTCCACCGCCTGGATGTGTCACAGTTTATTCGTCCATTCACCTGCTGAAGGGCATGTCGGTTTCTTCCAAGTTCTGGCAATCATGACTAAAGCTGCTGTAAACATCCGTGTGCAGGTTTCTGTGTAGACGCAAGTTCTGACCTCATTTGAGTAAATACCAGCGACTTTGACTGCTGGATGGTACAGTACGAGTGTGTCTAGCTTTGTCAGAAACTGCTAAGCGGCCTTGGAAGGGGCCGGCCACGCTGGGCGCCCACAGCAATGGAGGAGGGCGCCGGTGCCCACGCCCGCGGCGCTGCTGCTGGCAGTGCGGTGGTATTTCAGCATTGCTTTCACTGGCAATCTCCTGGTTACACATGGTGTCCAGCATCTTTTCATATGCTTATTTGCCATAAACGGCGAACCCCGTGGGACATTTAATATGCTTACTTACTTACCATCTTTGGTGAGAAATCTTTTCACACATGATCACAGTCAAAAGGCTGAGAAGCAAAGAGAAATCTTCTCAGAGCTTTTGGCCGTGTTTTGGACGGGGTGGTTTGTTTTCTTGTTGAATTTTAAGAGTTCCTGGTATACTTGGGCGCACGTCCTTTACCAGCACGCCCCACAGAGATTTTCCCATGTCTGTGGCTCGTCTTTTCCCTCTCTTCGCAGCGTCTTCCACAGAAGTTTTGATTCTAACCAAGTCCAACATATCAATTCTTTCTTTCATGGGTTACGTTTTGATGTTGTATCTAAAAAGTCCTTGGCAAACCCAAGGTCATCTAGACCTTCTCCCATGTTATCTTCTCGGAGTTTTATCATTTGCGTTTTACATTTAGGTCTATGATATGCTCGGAGTTAATTTTTGTGAAGGGTGTAAGGTCTGCATCTACACTCATTTTTTCTGCCTGTGGGTGTGTCCGGTTGTTCCAGCACCCCTTGTTGAAGAGACCATCTCTGTCCCCTCGTACTGCCATTTGCTCCTCTGTCAAAGACTAGTTGGCCACTTCCATGAGGGTCTGTTCATCTCTGGGCTCTCTACGTGGTTGCATTGATATATTTGCCTGTTCTTTCAACAATACCACACTGTCTTGATTACCATGGCTTTCTAGCAGGTTTTGTGTTAATTAAGAAAGATGGCCAATGCTATTTTTAAGAGAGGCCATGCTTAGAAAGCTGCCTACAGGGCCGAGCCCGTGGCGCACTTGGTAGAGTGCTGCGCTGGCAGCGCGGCGACACTCCCGCCGCGGGTTCGGATCCTATATAGGACTGACCGGTGTACTCACTGGCTGAGTGCCGGTCACGAAAAAACGACAAAAAAAAAAAAAAAAAAGAAAGCTGCCTACAGCTGGCCCACTGCTTGGGGGTGTCTCCTCTGCTGGCCCTGAGGCCCCTGAGGGTGACTTCTAGGCCCCAGCAGGCCTCTGGCTCTGGGTGGCAGGGCAGGCAGGCAGGTAGGGAGGGCCCACCCTCACCTGCCTACCGCTGTGTTTTTTCAGGCTTGCCTTGAGTGTGTATATGTGGGGATGGGGGTGTGGAGGGGGAGGTGGGAATTCCTGTCTGTGGTTTGAACATGAACCATTCCATCAACCACACCAGCTCCAGTGACAGCCAGGTGGAGGTCCCCATTGTCCCAAGGTGGACATCTGCCACTGCTAGTCCCCCATAGCCATCCTAGCTTGAGAAGTCCCCATCGATGCTCCCAGGAGGCTGGCCGGGCAGAGGGGAGGGGAGCCAGGTTCCCTGTGGGAACTCGGGCAAGTCATTCCCCTTCTCTGATCTTGCTTCCTCACCTGCAAACTAGACACAAGGACCCCAGCCCTGCTGGAGAGGGACTGGGGCCAGATCAGGCAATGGACAGAAAGCCCTTTGCAAACTATAAAGTGCCAGGCAGACTGTGAATGCCAAGGTCAGCTGGAGTGTGAGCGTGGGCTGGGCTGACGGGGGCTCCTGGGCAGCCCATGAAGGGTGCAGGCAGGAGGGGGTCTTTCCAGGCACTTCTGTCCCTGGTTTTAGGGGAAGAGAACAGGCTCCCAAGGGACCGGGACGTAAGTGTGTGTGTGTGTTTATATACTGTGTATATATTTTTTCCTTGTGTGTTATGATGCTGGCTGGGGAGAGACTGCCCCTCCCTGGGCTGGCTAATTCTTAGAGACAGCAAAGGGCCCAGCCCAGCAGGCAGGCCTTTGATATGCGAACTAACCAGTCCAGAGCCAGACCTACTCCATCTGGCCCCTAATCCCCAAGAGGCAATATTCCTCTGCCTCAATCACCATGGGCAGCTAGGGCCCACCCCTGTGGTTTAGAGCCCATAGAAATTATTCAGACTAACCTGTCCTCAAGTGTTGGCCCTGCCTGCACTGCTCAGGCGCCAGCTCATCAGACCCCTCCGGGCCCAGCAGGCAGGGTTCTAGTGTCCCCCCAGCGCAGGTGTGTACGAGGCCGAGGGCCCCCACTCCCCCATGAGCTGGAGCCTGGCCAGTGGAGAGTGTAGCCCAGATGGCCCCTGGGCAGCATGGTCCATGGATAGATTGGAAAACCACTTCTCACGTGCCTCTCACCAATTTTTCATTCATTTATTCACATGTTTTTTAATTTAAGCACATTTGACCAGCCCTGTGTGAAGGGCTATCCTCTCAGCAGCTCTGTGGGTGTGGGTGGGGGTTGCATCTCCATATCTGGATGAGGAAACTAGGTTCTGAGAGCTGCAGCGGCCTGGGCAATGTCATGAGGTGGGGACTGAACCCAGAGCTGCCAGCCCCAGGGCCTGACCTCTGTCTGACGACCCTGGTGGAAGCTGATGGTGCCTCTGCCCAGGCCCAAAGTCCCCCAAGGGGCCACGCTCCTCCCATCAGCTTCTGAGTCCCCCAGATTCCTCTTCCCAATCTCTAGGTGGTCATCCACCCTCGGCAGATATACCCTGGGCCTATCACCTCCCATCCTGGCCCGGGCACCCCCAGAGTCAAGCACCCCATCCCCTAAGAGTGGGGTTCCAAGCAGCCTAGAGCCTGGTGCTCCATTAAGCATATTTTTAGGGAATATGATTGGAGAAGGAACGAGGGGTGTATGCTGAGGTGCTTGGAACTCCAGGCCTGGAAGTTTGAACTCTGGGGACTGGGGAGCCATGGAATGTTCCTGAGCTGGAGTGGGGTTGTTAGAGGGCGATCACTCTCATGGGCTGGTTGGGGTCTTTATAATTTATAAGCCCCTCCCGGGACATCTATTTCCTTGACTGGGAGAAAGTTACCCCCATCAGGGGATGGAGTGAGGCTAAACCAACGCCAAAGCACAGGAGACCCCGATGGGTGCTGGATACAGGGCAGGCGAGGAATCAATTCTGGCCTCTTTCTCCAGGGCTTGGGGCCAGGCCATGTCCCAGGGCATTAGGACCAGAGGGGCTCTCAGCCACTGTGGGCAAGGCCCGATTTTACAGGCCTGGAAATGAAGCCCAGGGCAGAGGCCCCCGCCCCTCTGGAAGGGCCGGACAGCGCACAGTAGGCCTGGGAGAACTGCTTGTCAGGTCCAACGAGCCTGAACCCAGGTTCCCAAGGAGGACACTAAAAACTAGCCAAACCAGTTGCAGACACGAGTTTGCAACCCGGCCGCTTTCTCCAGTTTTTACAAGAAGCTGCTCTCTCCCTACTCCTCATGCTCTGAGGCCCGGTGGCGGGAGGCCTGGGCAGCCTCTGCCTGGTCAGACAGGCCTCCCTCCGTGCCCACCACCCGCCGCCCACCATGGGGCCCGGCCTCCCCTCTCCCCTCTCCAGTCTACTCCATCCTGGGACCCCACCATGAGAAAGAGCCACCACCGCCTCCTGAGCAGGGCTCTTTCCAGAGGCCCCTGTGCAACACTGGGAGCCTGGCATCACTTGGGGAAGCACTTGCCCTCCTGTGGTCCCTGGCAAGCCAGTTGCTTCTCTTCGGGCCTCAGTTCCCACCTCTGTAAAATGGAGCTGGGAGAAAGTAGCTCTTCCCTGAATCCAGGCTGATAGGCCTCCAAGACCCCATGGGGTCAGCCGTGTGTCCCCCAAGGAGCAGCAGGAGCTGGTTGGCCTGTCCATGGGCTAAGGGGCCACCGCCGTGTGAAGGGCAGAGCCTGGAGGATGGGGGTCTTGGGACCCCCAGCTCCATTCTCCCTCTCCCAACAGGTGGCTGCTCAGGCCCTGCAGCCTCCCTGGGCTGATGAGCCTTGCCCGTAGCGGAGTGGAGACGGGCTTCTCCCCGAACCTCCCATTGCCAGATCTGCAGCTTGGAAGCCTCCTCTGGGCCTTGGGGAAGGAGCTCAGTATCCTGAGAAAGGTGGGTGGAGGCAGGACCAAGGCCGGCGAGATGGCTGGGATCCCCAGCGTCGCCTCCCGTGGCCTTCAGAGGCTTCCTCCTCCCAGTTCCACTGCAGAGACAGGAACCGCCAACCTCAGTGCTGCACAGATCACGGCCCTCGGCCCCCACCACACCCTCCCACCGGCTGCCTGACCTCAGAGCCCACCTGGGTGCTCTTCTCCTTCTCCGCCAGATGGGCTCCTTATCACCTTCCAAGACAAGGCTCCAGACCCTCGTCCAGGAAGCCCTTTCTGCCTCCTCTCTGGGCAGGGCCCTGATGAGAAAGGCCCATGGGCCCATGGAACTCTGCCTGGGGCCTGGAGGGCTTCCTGGAGGAGGTGATGATAGAGCAGAGGTTTAAGTCAAGAGGAGGCAGGAAGGGTAAATGACGAATGAGGGTTGGGAGGCCTAGTGGAGGGCTCTTGCCACCCTGAGGAGGTTTACTGGTTTACGTTGTCACCCTGCTCTGGGTTGGGGATCCTTGAAGACAGGGGCTGGACTGAATCCTCTCCAAGGGCACACGGTAGGTGCCTGGTCCTTCTGACTGCAGGGGTGAATACACGAGGGAGGCAAGAGCCAGTCGCAGGGTCTAGGAGGCCCTCCACAGGCAGCCCATGGAAGGTGGACCTCAGCTCCCACCCACACCTCCACGCTAACGGGCAGGGTGTGCAGCAGCTGGGAAAGAGAGTTTGGAGCCTGGCACGGGTTCAAATTCCCACTATGCCATCAGACTTGCTCAACCTCTCTGTGCCCCTGCCCCACAGAAGGAGCATAATAAATCCTGGCTGGGGTGTGGGGACCGAACGAGGCAGATGTGTGAAGCTCAGTAACACTAGCTGGGAAGACCACGCCATTTCTTGATAATATCAAGGTTACTGGGCTGCACAACAGTGCTGTCTAGGGAGTTATCAGGGAATTACGAGATGCCTGTTCTGGGGAGACGCCAGCCCAAGGCACAGGCTCCAAGCCCCTCAGTCCTGAGCCCTGCCCCAAAGGTGCGATGGAGACCCCGGGGTGGGTGGCGGCCCCAAGGTGGGGGATGGACACCCCAAGGGGGGGATGGAGACCCCAAGGGGGGGATGGAGACCCCAGAAGTGGGTAGAGGCCCCAAGGGGTGGATAAAAATCCCAGGGGTGGATGGAGATCCCCAGGGGTGGGTGGAGGCCCCAAGGGAGGGATGGAGGCCCCAAGGGGGGGATGGCGACTGCCGGGGCAGGATGGCGACCTCAGGCACTCCACGAAAAGAGCAGGACGAGAGATTGTACAGGCCCTGGGAAGGGCAGAAGGCCAAGGAGCGCACTCGTGGCACAGCAGGAAGTGGAAGGGCCCCTGGGCAAGACTTCGAAGTAGGGGGACAAATAGTTTATCAACCAAGCAATGGACAGTTTTTGAGAATGAAAGAATGAGGAGCACTAAAAATAATTTAAAACATCTAACTGTTTGAATATGTATTCATTGAACAACAAATTTGTTATATTGGCGAACCTATAAAATAGTTCTATTGAAAACCCTTTCTAAAATAATACAATTCTTTCTTTTTTTCTTTTTTCTTTTGGCAGCTTGCTGGTACAGGGATCCAAACCCTTGACCTTGGGTGTTGTCAGCACCAGGCTCTAACCGAGTGAGCCGGCCAACCAGCCCTATTTCTGAAATAATTGCAATATGTTATGTCAGTGCACATTAAAGGACAATTAAAAACTAAGCCTCTTCTGTATAGTAACTATCTGCACACTAGAAAATAACACGTGCAGAATATCAGTTCTTGGTCATTCTCACACCTTGGAGTCCGTTTGTCCCTGTCTGTCTCTGGTATTTCTCTGCACAGTGGATTTTTAAAATATGGTCTTATTATTTTTAAAGTTTATTTCCTTCTTTTCTCCTGTAATCTTTTTCAAAGTTGCATTAGATGCCTCCAAACTGTGAATGTGTTGGTACCTACAACTGATGCTTCTCGGTAGACCGCAGCATTTGAATTAAGAAAAGCCACCCAGGGCTGGCTGGTTGGCTCAGTCGGTTGGATGCGGTGCTGAAAACACCAAGGTCCAGGGTTCAATCCCTGTACTGGCCAGCTGCCAAAAAAATAAGATAAAAGATCCTTGCTCCAAATGATTAAAAAAGAAAAAATCCTCTCTTTGCAGGGCTGGGGTGCCTGCGTAGCACAGAGCAGATTCTGTGAATGGAGGAGGTTCTCATTTCTGATATTTTGCATTGAAACACGTAAATAGTTTGGCTCAAATGTTCCCATAGGTGCTCTCTTTTGGCTCCCATTCAGGGTGCAGATATTCAACAAATATTTGTACAAGAAAAATCTCCTCAAGTAAATTGTCTCTACTTGTGATTCTCTCTAATGATTCTTCAAATTTAGGTGCTGCACAATTGTGGGGACTACTCAATTCCTTTCCATTTCAATCCAGAATATAAATTTACCCAATAGCAGGAACTCTCCATCAATAGATGCTTCTCGCATGTCAAGATAGTCCCAAGGGCAATGGAACAATTTCCAAATGAAATCTTGTCACCTTCTGAGCTCTCACCAGTCAATGTCATCAGCTCCTCCCTTGCTTTTGTGGGTGTGAGTGGATTTTAATGTCTTCTGTGTTTTGCAAGCTGTGTTTTCAATCCTTGCGATTCTATAAAGACTTCCAGCACCAAAATTTTTTGATGTTCCATTGATGAAAGATTTCTAGCTGATTTTTTAACGAATTGCAAGCAAAATTTAGAGAACTTGTTTCCAAAAACACACTCGTGAGCAGGTCTGTTGGGTTGATTCTCGAAGTGGTGCTCGGGGGCCAGAGCTTCGGGACAGAGGACAGCAGGGGGCTGCTTTGCCGACTGCAGCAGCGCTTCGTATGTGACACTGTGCTGTCTCAGAACTGCTGCTGGTTGGCTCCTCTGGTGGGCAGGCAGGAGACTGGCGAAGGTTGGCGACCACGGCTCCTGCTTTGCAGCTTGTTTGGATGTGATTGTGAATTCTGTGTGCATCGCAACCAAGCTCATCTCTCCTCCACTCGGCTTCTGACTGTAATAAGAACATTGCTTTTACTGTAGAGTGTGTGTCTCTATTGTGGCAGCAAAAACATAACTTTGTTTTTGTGCTGAACTTTTTAACTGAACTGTAAGAGCACTCACAATCCCGTCAGATGAGTCACCCTCGACAGAATCGACTTCTAAAAGCTTTACCTCGTTTGCACAGATTGGGTGGAAACATCCCCCTGCTGCTGGAGGCATGATTTGCTGGCCACGTCCCAGGAGTGAGGATGGTCACCCTCAAGCTGTCCTGACTCAGGGCGGCTGCCGGCCCCCCATCCCATGGTGCCCCCAGCCACCCTGCCTTGCCCAGCTTCCAGAAGTGCAGGCTGCTGCTGCTCAGGGCAACCAATGCCCTGCCCAGGTGCCATCAGTGCCCAGGGACCAGAGGCTGAGTGGCAGGCCCAGGAGGACACCTGGGCTTTTTCACTGGCTCATAGCCACCCACTGTCTGGTGAATGGGTAGAAATTAGTCTCCTGAGAGACAAGTGGGAAACTGAGGCTCTGAGCCAGCAGGTGCCTCATACAAGTTGAGCCAGGGAGTAAGGGTGGAACATGGACTGCACCCAGGGTCCGGCCACGCCTGCCTGGTGGGGTGAGACCAGGCACCTGAAGGTGTGTGCCAAGCTGCACATGGGAAGGGGGCCAGCAGGGCCCAGGCAGGAGGCGGTAGCTCCCCAGGGTGTCCCAGCTCCAAAGCCACTTCTCCGGCCAGCCCAACATGCCCTGTCATGGCCCCATGCCATGGGTGGATGCTTCATGCTGCATTTCCTGAACCCCCTCAACCAACCTTGTGTGGTCTAGCATCTCATAGTTTGTGGGGTTCCATGGAACACAGTTTGGGGTCGCTGGGCGATACTTGCATTAAATGCAGCTGCAGTGAGACAGCGTCCAGGAGCTGGTGCAGCCTGGCCTGGTGGGGAGAGCCTGGTCCATGGGGTAGCTTCCAGGTTCCTCAGCCTGAGAGTGCTGCTACCTCTCCGTTCAGCCTCCAGCTGGTCCCTTGCCTTTGTCTCAGTTTCCCCACTTGTACTGTGAGGTAACTGACCTGTACAATGCTGTCAGGAGCTGGTTCCCTGGGGCTTTGGGCACACAGGGTAGGAAGGGACAGATGAGAGTCCTGATGGGGTCCTGCTCAGGTCTGCCAATCCCTAGGGCTTCTCACACCACTTCTGCTTCCCAGCCAGCCCCCTCCCCCTGTAGGGCCCAAGGCTGCTCACCACCGCCCCCAAGCCACAGCTGCCAAGGCCTCCTAAAGTGTCCGGCGGCCCAGGCCTGGCCTGGACGGGAAGCCCAGGAGCACGTGGGAGAATCGGCCCCACACTGCTTAGAGAGGGTGTCACCAGTGCAGAAGCTCCCACGTGGGGCTGCCCTCGGTGAGGCAGGTGAGTTTGGTATGCCACCTCCCTGGCTGGGGACTCTGCTGGTCCTTAGTGCCACAGCTGCTGACCCCACACGGCAAGGGCTCAGGGAAGAGCCCTGGATCTAGTCTGCTCACTGGTTCACTTGACACACACCGACTGCATTCCATGGTGACCCTCCAAGGTGCCTGGCTCGGTGTGGGGACTGCAGGGGCTCATGGCCTACAAGGGAAGAGAGAGGCAGAAGGATCCAGACCTGCAGGGGACCACGGGGTGTGGAATGGGTGCCCTGCATGCAGGCGCAGCTGACCGCTGGGAGTGGGGGGCTTGGGGAGGTGGGAGGGGGAGTGAGGGCTGGAGGGATGAAGGGGCCCTCAGTGTCTCGTGACCCTCTGGGGGAAGGGGCATTGCCTTCACTCTCCAACATGCCTCAGCTACCCACCGGGTGCTAGCGAGTGCCAGGCTCTGGAGCACAGCTGTGAGCAAGACAGACAGAAGCTGGCCCTCCCGGACCTGCCACTGCAGCGTGGGGATGGAAAGTAAACTAAGGCAGCAGGGAAATACCGAGGAGCTGTGCTAACCTCCCTCCCGCAGGGCTGGCAGGGCAGGGGGCTGGGGCCTCACCAGGAAGAGTCCCCCGAGCCAAGATCTGAAGGAGGGGAGGGGACGGACACGTGAGGAGAGGCTGAGGGGCAAGGGGGACCCCAACACAGCAAACAGGTGCGGTCAGGGCAGAGCCCAATGCGAGGGCGGGACGTGGGCATTGCCACTGGCAGGGGCTGGCTGCAGGTGTGGGGGAGGCGAAGGGCACCGGGGAGGAAGTGTGGGGGGAGGGGCTGCCGAAGCCACCAGGAGAGGGAAGGGTGGTGGCTGGGGCCAGGCGATGCGCATCCCATGGAGGTAGAGACAACAGGACTTGCTGCTGAGTGGACTGTGGGGTTGAGAGAAAGACGCAGGGGGATGCCAAGGTCTTGGCCTGAGCACCTGGGAGGAGGGAGGGTGAGGGCTGTGGGAGGAGGTGCTGAGGGGTCAGAGCAGGACGGTGAGTTCAAGGTCAAGGTCCTCGCTGGAGAAATAACTCTGGCCTTGGGCTGACTGTTGGTTTTAGGTCTGATGGGATCGTGGAGGGACAGAGTGTAGGACCCAACCCTCTGGGGCCTGGCAGGGCCTCTCTCTCACTGTAGGGTGGCCGAGGTACTGCACGCGTCCCAGCACTTCCCCTCTGCCCCCTCACGCGCACGCCCAGCACTCCCGCGCAGTCTGCCGGGCACAGAGAGCCCCCACGGACGTGGGAGACAGCGCCGCCCCTCTGTTCCTTGTCATGTGTTTGGCACTGGGTCTGGAGATCCGACTCTGGCCTCTGATGCCCTGGGATGCAGACATGACTTAGCCCAGCGTTTGCAGGTCTAGAGGCGAAGCTGAGGCCAGAGGAAGGGAGGGACTTGCCCAGAAGCCACCCTGGCTAAGAGGGGAGGGCCCCGTCCGGGCTGAGAGCCTGCGGCCTAATTCCCACCGCTGGGACACTGGGGACTGCCCCAGGCCGGGAGTGGGAGGCCAAAGCCGCTGTTTTTCCAGGGCTCCTGCCGCCGGGCCTGTGGGAATTTCCTCCCGGGCCGCGCCGCGTCCCGCTGGTGGAGGCCAGAGGGCCGCGTGCTCTTTGTGGTCGAATGAGCCGAGCAGCGAGGGGCCGGGCCGGACTGTCGCCCTGAGAGCGGCGGCCCGCGGGGCTGCACAAAGCGGGCGCTGACGCGGCTTTTCCGGGCGACAGAGGAAGAAAGGCCGTGGGTGGGGCGCGCTGCGGCCACCACCGTCCTGGGAACAGAAGGGGCCCGACAGGGACAGTGGTGGCTCTGACGGGGCCCAGACCCCTGGCTGGTCTCCCCGTGCCCGGGCGGGCGAGGCCCCTCCAGCCCAATGGCCACCGGCCGGCCACAGGCAAAAGGCCACCTCTTGGGAAAGAGCTGTGGGGGCAGAGTGGGGGCAAGAGTCCTGAGATGTGGGGTGGGAGGGGACACAGGCCATGGCGCAGGGACAGCAGGAGCACCGAGGCTGGTGCGGGCCCCCTTATCTTCACCATGCTGGTCAGGGCTCAGCTCTGTCCCAGGCACCAGTGGCCGAGGTGTAACCACAGGCGGAATGCCAGGCCAGGCCTCCCTCAGGCCACCTTCTGCCCTGGCCAGCCTGCGAGAGTCACAGTGAGGTCTGGAGGCAGGGAAGGAAGGGGTGGAGGGAGGGCCCGAGCCCGGCCTGGCCCCCTGGAGCTGGAACACAGCAGGGCCTCCTGGCCACCGGGTCCTCGCCTGTCCTACTGCTCTCTGCGTGGTGTCTGAGGATCACAGTTGTCCGAGACTGAGTCCTGGGCCAAGGCCCCACACCTGTACCCGAGGCCCGGGGGTGACCTGGGCAAGGTGGGACCAAGGGAGCCCTGCAGCATGTGGGCTCGGGCCAACAGCAGAAAGCTGAGGGGCAGAAGGACCTCCCTCCTGGGGCTCTGAGGGGCCAAGCAGGGAGAGGAGGCAGGAGTTGTTCCTGCCAGGTGCTTTAGCTTGGGCATCGGTGTGGGGCAGGGCCCTGTCCCGAGAGCACCCAGGGGGCCTGGGAGAGCCGAGGGTGGGGGAGGGGAGTGTTGGCTCATTTCTGCATTTAGAAAACTCTCTCGAAGCTGCTTTGAGAATGAGCTGAAAATGGGGATGCCTGGGCCCTAACCAGGTGGGCCTGTGGCAGAGGGCCACTGTGGGTGTCCTAAGACTTACTGTTTATTTAAGGTGAGGGGTGGTGGCCGTGGGCAGCCAGGGGTTTCCGGGGTGCTGGAAGGAGGGTTGGGCGTGGGGCCGAGTTAAGGGACTGTGCTGGGGCTGGGGCCAGAAGAGCAAGCGCTGGAGGCGAGCGCCTGACCTGCCAGGCCTGGGCAGCCTCTCCACACACTGTCATTGACCATCATCTAAGCTGTGGCGTTTACATCCAGGGAAACCGAGGCACAAGGAACGTGGTGTACTGGAGCCAGACCTAGGATCTGGGTGGGCTATACCCATGGTGCCAGGCAGCTGTCCCGATTGACCCAAGCCCACAGCTGTCCCCGAGACCCCAGTGCTGTTGTGAGGCAAGCTCATACTGTCCCCTCAGTGCGGAGCCCGTGTGGCGACCCATGGCACATACTGAACAGTGGTGCTCAACTGCTGGGCGGGCCTTGGCGTCTTGGCGTCACGTTCCCCCAGGCACAGTGGGGTTCCCAAGCCAGAAGGCGGAGCCCCCAGCCGCACCCCAGCTCCCCACCCTCTGAGGCCTGCCCCACTCATCTGCGTCCCATCAGCCTCACGATCAGTCAAGAGCGTGTGGTGGCCCTGGAAGGAGGAAAGATAGCTACAGGTGCTGGCAGCTGACAGGCCTGGCTCTGCCCAGCGGGGAGGGCAGATTCCTGTGAGGAAGCAGCTCAGTGCCCGTCAGGGGGTCCTGGGAGGCCGCCCAAGCCCCCGCCCAGCCCCGGCCACCATCTTCTGCCAGGATGTGACTAAAGACCCGGGTGAGGTCTGTGTCCTCCTGGCAGTGGGCACTCGAGGGTCAGGAGCGTGTGTCCACATACATGTGTGCTTGCCTGGTTCAGGTCTCTGCTGCTGCAGTCTCTGGGTCATTTGGTGACTGACCTCCTCTCTGAGCCTCCGTCTCCCCACCTCCCAAGTGGGGACATGATGCTCACCCCACGGGACTGTTGTGAACAGCAGGGAATGGGGACGTGCGTGAGTCACCAGCACAGCCCGTGGCCCGTGGCCATTGCTCGCTAGATGGTAACTTGCCCTCTGAGCAGTCCGGAGCCTGCGGCTGAGGGTGTCAGGGAAGGAACCACAATCTGCATCCCTGCAGGCGCCACATACGCCACAGGACTCGGCAAACATCCCCCAAGGTCCTGCAACAGGCCCTGGGTCTAGCTGGGGCTGAGGATCCTGAGATGGCCGGAATATGGCCCCTGCTCTTGGGGAGCTCAGGCGAGTGGGGGAGATAGACGCTTCCCCCCCAAGGGACTGTGGGACCCCTCCCTGGAAGCCCGACCAGCTCCCAGACTTGCTGAACTAGGGTGCAGTCAGGGAAGCCTTCATGGAAGAGGGAGCGTTTGAATGAAATGTGTAGAGTGAGCCCATGTCGGCCGAGCTACCGGAGCAGGCCCAGCACACGGGGAGCCCTGGGACAGGGCTGCATGCCGTGTTGTGTGTAGGATCGACCGACCTGTGCGGGGAGGTGGCAGGAAGGAGGGTGGTGTGGTGAGCAGGGCCAGGGCAAAGGTCACCTGAAGCAGGTGAGCTCTGGAGTCCCTCTGTGCCCTCTCTCTCCCCGGGGCCCCTTGGCATGGGCAGGTGTGTGGGTCCCTGCATGCTGGGGGCAGCTGGAGGAGGCAGCTGGGCCCCTACATCTGTTATGTGCTGGGTCCCATCCCCTGGCCCCTTCGAGATGCATAACGGCAATGCCAGGCTCGCAGGGCAGGGACTGCCCAGGACTGGGGCTGCGACCCATCCCACTGGACACTGGAGCCAAGCCTGTCCGGCCCAAAGCCACCTGGGAATAGAATTTGTGTCATGAATAATGAGGGCAGAGTAGAGCATAAATCTCCAAAAAGCCCTCTAATGTGTTTGGAGAGAGCAAGCGAGCAGCCCTGGAATGCTCGGTCACTGCTGGTCATTGCTGGTCACGGGCCTTTGTTCTCTGAGGGCCTCTGGGCACTGGAGTTTGGGTGTCACGTGATGTCATCAGTCAGCAGAATCAGATTCTGCTGCCACGGCAGGTCCTGCTCAGACTAAGGGGTCTAAGGGGTCCGCCATGGCCCCAGCGGCCCCTCCAGGCATCACTCCCTACCCCCTTCCCTGCAGGCCTCTCCTGAGCATGGGGAGGGGGCACCCTCCTTCCACCCCCCAGTTAAAGTTCAGCAGGCAGGCGGCGGGAATGGTGAGCCCTGTAAAGGCTGTGGCCACAAGGCAGGTGGTGGGAGCAGTGGGGACAGCTGGGGATAGAGGGGACACCCTGAAGGATGAGCGTGAGGAGCAGGGGAGGCGGGGCAGGGGATGGCATGGCAGTGAGGCCCAGTGAGCCTGGGGTGGGGCTGTGGCAGGGGTGCTGTCCCCCTGCCTGCCACTGCCCTGGGTTGTGTCCCCTGATCCAGAGGCTCTCTTTGCTGGGGAACGGGGGCTGTCTCAGCCAAGCCCATGGGATCCTGGGTAGCTAGGAGATGCTCCCCAGCATGGTACCCACTTCTGCACTTGGGATGCGGGAGCCGCTGGCTGCTGATCTCCTGGTGACTCTCCCATCCAGCCCCCTCAGCACCCACAGGACCCATAGAGCAGGATTCTATGTGGGACGGAGGCCACCGGCTGGGTCCAGGAAGCCTGGAGGGAGTGGGTGCTTGGGCCCAACCTTGAATAAAGCACAGGATCGGGGTGGATGGGGAAACTAAGGAAAGCCATTCCAGGGAGAGGGCAGCCATATGTAGGGTGGTGCGAGTGAGGCTGAGGGGACACCAGGGCTCGGAGCGGGGACTCCCCTGTCACCACAATTCGAGCTGGGCCATGAATACTGGCTCCCAGTCTTTGCACTAAATCCTGAAGTCTCCAAACAAATCACCCTTTAATCAAAGAAAACACATACTCCAATAATCAATCAATCAATCAGTCGGTGAGTCAGCCAGACAGGGAGGCGAGCGAGGGCTCTGCCGCAGGAAGGAGCCAGTCCCTGCCCCTTTACCTCCCACCAGCTGCCGGCTCGCAGCCTGGACTTTCTCCCAGGCTGTTGATGACGGGGGACCGCCCTGCACTGGGAGGGCTCAGCCTCAGGCCCCCTGTCCTCCTGCTCTGGGCATCCCTCCCCTTTGCGGACTTGCCATAAGGGCGCACAGCAGGCAGCACTGTCACCACATTGTACAGTGAACACGTGTGAGACCATAGAGGTCCTGTGGTTTGCCCCAAGCCCTCCGGATGAGCGGGCATTCTGGCTCAGGAGCATGCCCCTGACCTCCACACCAGGGCTTCTCAAATGAGATAAGGGGGAAGGGGTTGGCAGGTTGCTTTTACTCTCCCTAAAACATGTCTGCTCCCTCAAATATCTCCCATAGCCCACCATTGCCCACAGAGTACAGCTCACGTGAGCCCAATGCCCCCTCCCACGCTGTCCCTGAACATGGCATGGCCCAGCCTTTCCCCAATGCCCCCTCCCATGCTGTCCCTGAACATGGCATGGCCCAGCCTTTCCCCAATGCCCCCTCCCATGCTGTTCCTGAACATGGCGGCCTACCACTGTGTCCCTCTCAGGACCCCGAGCTCTCTCTAAGTCTTATCTCAGGGCCAAGGTGTCCACAAGCCTCCCCAGCCACTTGCTCCCAGGACCACTGGCTTGTGCCTTCAGTGGCGTGGGCCGGCGGGCATCTCCCTCCTCCAATCTCCCTCCACCTGCATTCAGCATCTGGCCCCGTGACCCAGTCTTGGGCGGAGACCAGGCCCTGCTCTTGCCACGTGCCTTGGGAGTCCGGCCGCGCCCTGCTGCACAGAGGTGCGGGCTGGACCCAGGGCTGGACGGGCGTTTGCAGCAGGAGTCCGCCTCCCGGCTGGACGCAGACACTTTTAAACCCAAGGCCGCAGAGGGACCGGGTTAGCGGTCATGACGCCACAGTCCTCGTCCGCCTTGAGGGAGGCCTCCAAGCTTGGAATTATGGTTCCCAAGTATGTACTTACTTGGGTTTGCTTTTGAAAAGGTTAGGATTTAAGTATCACCCGATAACACGCACATGCCCAGCTACATCCAAAATTACAGAGCAGCCAGCCTCAGGGTCTGGCCTGTGCCCACGGCTTGGGGAGGAAGTGCCCGCTGTGGCTGGGCCACTCTGCCCAGTGAGGAGGCGGGTCTGCGGGTGCCACATACCTGGGCTGTCTGGGGGAGGGGTCTCGTGTGTCATTCACCAGGACAAAGAAGTCCTTCAGAGCACTCTGAGGACAGGAGTAAGTTTCTTATCCTCTCTTTGCCTCAGTTTATCACCTGTAAAATGGGGATAGGGCTCTTGCAAGGTGTAGACAAAATGTATGCAAAGGTCCTACCCTGGTGCCCTCTTTCTGCAAGCACCACGCGGGAGCTTTGGAGGCGAGAACAGCCTCGGAGCTGCTCAGAAGGCAGCATGCCCAGGCCGCGTGCATCTCGGCACAGGCCTGGCATGTGGAATGTGCCCAGTGGTTGTGGCGATGATCATCATCAACGACATTATCATTCAAGGATGACACACATGATGCCAGCGCTCTCTCTCCAGACTGTGGGAGTAAATCCCAGGGAAGGGAAAAGCCCAGTGTGAGGGCCTGTGCAAGGCACACATGGAGAACGCCGGGGTGCCCGAGTCAGGATGGCCGAGGCCACACCCGCCCTGGAGCCCAGAAGCACCGCTGCGGCCCGTCTCCTGCACAGCACCCTGCAACCCAAGCCCGGCAGGGGTGAGGCTGAGTCTGCTTATGCTTTATAGCTGTGTGACTTTGGGCAAGCTAGTTAACCTCTCTGTGCCCCAGCTTCCTCTGTATCAATAATAGTAATGCCGTCCTCCTGGGGCAGGTGATGGGGATCAGCTGACATCACAGGTGCTGAGCCCAGGGCCAGATGCTGGCAACGATGGTTTAAGCCCCAGGCTGGCATTGGTTCCCCTGGGCCACCCCAGCCACCTCACTTAATTCAAGGCTCCTATGGCAAGCTGCTGGAGGGCAGGTCCCCTTCTCCATGGGCCCCCAGGGACACGGACGAGGGGTTGCCCCAGGGGCTGGTCTCAGGTGCTCCCTTACATCCTCAGCAGAGTAGTGTGGCCCTCCCAAGTCAGGACAGGGGAGCGTGCCAGCCTCTCGTGTGCAACGTTTCCTCATCTAATGAAACCTCCAGGTGTAGCCTGAGTTGAGGGCACTCAGAGAAGCCTGGAGCTCACTGGCTGCTGGGTTTGTGCAGATGTCAGATCACAGATGCAGGGCATTCTCCGACTTCTTACCCTCGGCTCGTGCAGCCTGGGTCAGCGTGGAGGTCAAGTACACTTGAGTTCAATCTCCCACCTTGAACAATTTTGGTCACAGGTAAAGTCTTCAAAGGGCACATTCCCCATAAGGCATAACAGACACCAGGGAGATCTGGCCTAGAGGTGGGAGGTGTCCACCGGCCGCAGGCCCCCTGGAGGATGGGATGGCCCTGAGCCTCCTCACCCAAGGGCTGTGCCAGCACGGGGCCGGGCACAGGGACAGCTGAGAGACAAAGCTGGGGTGGGGAGCACCAGCCCGGACAGCGTGAAGCCAGATGGACATGGAAGCAGGTGGCGTGACCTCCCCGAGCCTCAGTCTTCCCATCTATAAAATAGAAGTGATTGACGCCGGAGCTGCTATGAGCCAGGTGCTGTTACTGTCACGATCCCACTGCTGGCACCGCCCCAGGGAAGTGCAGCCGCCACAGGAGCGCTTGGCCTGGGCGGAACGGCCGACCAGTGGGGTGCTGGGAACCACCAGGCGGTCAAGTTTGAGCAGAGGCCTCCCTCGCTTCACTGGCTTTGGCGCGAGAAACCCAAACCCAAACAAAACAGAGCACCAGCCTGACAAGTGCCTTTGTGTCTGCAGAATCCTCCGACTCCCGTGCTGGGACATCTGTGGCCGCCCAGGCAGGGAGCATAGCGAGAACAAGGGCCACGCTCTGAATGGGTATTCATGCTGCATGGGGTCCTCGCGGCCTCCGCATTCATCAGGGGTCCTGGTGCCTGGGGGCTGCCTCCAGCATTCTCTCCCGGGGTGGTCTGCAGCCCTCTGTCCCCAGCGCCTGTCACTGCCCCTGCAGGCTGCCCAGGGGCCTTCAGGCATTGTCCTGGGGACACCTGTCCGGTGGCAGCAAGCCGCGGGCACGTAGGCGCGGCTGCTCAGGCTCATTGTCGCAGGCCTGGCAGGAGCCGGTCCCCGCCGCCCTCCCGTCCCGCTCTCGTCCTCGAACCGCACACGGGGAGGGGCCAGCAGAGTTAAACAGTATTTTTTCTGTTCTCTCCTGCGCAAGCGGAATTCAATTAGGAAAGAAGAAACCCAAGCCCAGCCAAACAGTGCTTTAAAAAATCCTGCAGGAGAGAAACGTCTTCCCACATCCCCAGCAAATCAGTGGGACCGACGGTTCCTGCGCATTTTCCTTCCTTCCTCCCCAGACACGTGGGGGCAGCTGCAATGTTCTCTCCTGATCCCGAGGGGGCCAGGGCAAGAGGGGAATCGGGAACACAGATGGAGCTCGCCCCAGGCCCCGGCCCTGTTCTCGCCCCACAAACCGTGCACTGGCAGCCAGACTACCCCAGAGGCAGGCGGCGGCAGATCAGGCTGACTCCGGGCTGGGCCCTGGGCAGGGTTAAGCTGGGCCCCTCCGATGCTCTGCCGTGGGGACTTGACCACTGCCCGGTGCTGCCAGGAGAAACCCGGGGCCTGGACACGGGGAGGTTGCCGCTGGTGGCTGGGTCTGGGACAGGCTGGAGGTGATGGGGCCCGCCTCCCCTGCAGCATTTCACCAAGCCCCCGCCCGGCTGTTCCCAGGGTCCCGAGGAGCTGTCACTGCTGAGCAGTCACCACAGGGCCAGGAGGTGGCCGGGGTGGAAGCAGCTGACTCTGCTTGCATGGCTGCTGCACCTGTCCCCCGCTTCACAGCGGCAGCCCCCGCCCCGGGGAAACGGCCAGGAGCCAGCCCCGACGGCCGAGCCCCTCCTCCCCTCCTCGCCGTGTGTGCTTCAGAAGAGGATCGAGGATGTGTCAGATGCCTTCTTGCTGGGTTGTCTACAGGGCCTCACTGCCTGCAGAGCCAGCTGGTCTCAGAATATCCACTCGGAACCAGGAGAGAAATGCATCAGGCTTTAAAAAAAGAAAAAAGAAAAAAAGAGTGCCCTCTGAGCCTGGTGGAGGGTGACCGGGGTAGACACCAGGGAAGCTTTGTGTCATGGGAAGATCACAGAGCAGGGCTCCAGGGGTCCGGGGCTCTGGTCACGGCCCCCCCCCCCCATTCAGACTGATTCAGGCAAGTCCCTGTTGTGGTTTCCCCATCAGGGAAATGGACCAGAAATGGGCCAGAGCATTTGAGGTCCAAGGATCTTTGACTCTAAAGTAGAGTCCATTTGTCACCCACCAGATGACAGAAAAGAAGGAAGGAAGGGAGGGTGAGAGGGAGGAAGGTTGGAAGGAGGGAGAGTGTCAGCCCCTTTCTGACCTGCTGGTGGCAGAGTGATAGCCAGGATGCCATCTGCTCTGTGCCTTCGAACATGCTCTTCCCTGCCTGTGCGGGGACCTCTGGCCCACCTCCCCAGCCCCTCTGCCATCTCTTCCTCCAGAAGTGCTTGGCCTGGGTCTTCCCCAAGGCCCCTCTGCTTGTCCCCGAGGCTGCAGGCTCCCTGAGGATGGTGCGTCCTCTGCTGGTACCAGCGTGGTTGCCCCGGCCCCACACAGAACTGGCACAAGGCAGGGACAGGAGGAAGCTTAGCTCCTGCCCTACGGCAGCCTCGTCTTCTCAGCCGGATGCACGGGAACCCTGTGGATCTCGTGCGATACACCTGCGTCCCTGGAAGTGCCACGTCGTCCCACCTTCCCTGCCCATTCTGTAGAGGAGAACTTTGCAGGGTCGCAGAGCGGGAAGGGGCAGAAGATGTGCACAAAGGACGCTTTCTTCAGATTCCGGCAAAGCATCAGCTTCACTCAGCTCCTTCGATGGCTTCATCATTTCAGCTCTTTAGAAGGCGACTTGGCCACAGGTGACTTGTCTCACAGATTGCTGAAGTGCTAATTAGTGCTAATTATAATCTGATCGACTTGCCAAGGCAATCTGTCCTGCTGGGGCAGGCGGGTGCCAGAGGCACGTCTGGTCGTGAAGGGAGCGGGTGGCTCTGGGGGCGGGGTGGCTCTGTGCCTTGGTGCTGGCTTTGGGGATGTCGCTGTTAGAAGCGACTGCTCAGACGTGTTCGACATATTCCACGGGGGGAGAAGAGACAGATGCTGCCTCCGAGAGTCGCAAGGGGGTGGCCCAGAGGGCAAGGGATGTGCAAAAGTGCCCCCGGGCAGTGGGTGAGGACAGGGACGGGGATGCTGCAGGGTTGCCATGGGGTTCCATTTCTGATCATTGCAAGGGGCTCCCGCGGGCGCGAGGGCAGTGTGGCACCCCGAGCCCTGGCCGCCTTGCCCTCCCTCCCTCTGCCTGGGACCTGCTCCAGAACCGGCAGCCATGGGCCTCCCCGGCCTCTCCACAGGGCTGGCGGGGTTACCTGGAGCCGGTGTCTGGCAGGTGGCGGCCAGCCAGGGGAGCGCTAGGCTTGCGAGTTACTTGCAGATGGCTCTGGATGCTGTTTGCTGAGCTCACACGTGCGTGATCTCCTCCGACCTTCACAAGGAGCCTGGAGGTCAGCGCTGTCGGCTCGATTTGATAGACAGAGAAACTGAGGCTCAGAGAAGATAAAGAAACGTGCTCAGGGTTACAGGCCGGTTAGGAAGAGGCAGCACTGGTGACAGGCAGGGGAAGGGCTCACGCATGCAGCTGAAGCTCAGAGCTGCACCTGGTTGCTGCGGCAAGCAGAGACCAAAACCAAGTCACGCTGAGGTGACTGTGCTGGTCACTGGGCTCAGCCTCCACCGTGTGGCCAGCGGGTTTCTTTAGTGTGTCAGAGTTCAGTTCCCACCTCTGCTTTATAGGTGGGCAATTGAGGGTCACGAGGGGGAGGGGACTCGCCCTGGTCAAAACCCAGAGCAAGGGACACCTTTCCTTCACTATGCTCTCGGCTGTGGTTGTCCCGGCATTTATGCTCTAATATTTCCAAAGGAAACACCCATGTGTGTGTGCGCCTGCTTTTCTCTGTGGACCAGGTGGGCACGGGAGCAGGTCCAGTGTGGAAGACCTTCCTCCTCAATGACAAATGTCACACTATGGATGCCAGGGCCCTTGCACTGGGGTAATTATAAGAGGGTCACACCATGAACGGTGTCTCCTGCCACCTCCTGTTGGCCCAAGGCCCCAGGGGCAGCAGGGCCTGGGTGGAAGGTTATAGGCACAGCTGTGCAGGGTTTTGTCAGCTCCAGCTTTCTCTGCTGCTCTCTCTGACCGTCCTTTTTCAAACTCCTTTGAGCATAGAATCTTCTCGCAACCCCGCTCCCAAAGGACCGTTTTGGTACTTGTGGTAAACAGGACTATGCAGAAAGGGAATGCAAGGCTTTGAGCATCTCCCAGGAACAAGGACATGCTCGGGGGGTGCCCACCTCAAGACAAACCTGCACGGAAGGTTTCATTATCTGCAGTTTTGCCATGACTCCCACAGTCTCTTTGCTCCTCAGTTGGCAGGACCACTGGCTCTGCACTGGGTGAAGCAGCTGCTGTGGGTCCCAGGAGCCAGATCCTGTCTTGACGGCCCCAGAGGCTGGTGTGGGGTACTTGGTCCCCATGCTGAGCTGACTCCCAGGGCCATAGCAGCTGGGTTACACCTGTCCTGGCCGTCAGCAGACACAGCCTTGTGCACGCCACTCTGGGAATCTCTCCTGATTTGCCCTTTGTCTCTTTTCTTGAAACACCCCAGGCCTATCTCTAAACAGAGAGACCCCTCTGTGTGTGCCATTCATTCTGGGTGCCCCTCTGGTGTACGGGGGGGTGCACCCAGGCCTCTCCCCAGCCTCAGCTCCTGCAGGTGTAGACTGGGCAGGCATAAGAAGTGAGGGCAGCCCCTGCCCACAGCCCCTCCCCCCATCAGCTTTCCCTTCACAGAGGTGGCCCTGGAGGATCCAGCCAGCTAGGAGTTGGTTCCTGGGCCTATCCCTCGGGCAGCCTGCCTGCATCTCAATGCCCTTCTGTAAGGAGACACTTGGAGAGCTGGACCCCATAGGGGCTGGCCCGCTGTTTCAGGGATATGTGCATTGACAAGAAAGCAGAATTTGGGGCCCCAGAAAGAGGGTTAGCCTTCTCTCTCCAACCCACAGACAAGCCCTCTTTTCCCATTAAACACACTTCAGAACCAACTGACCGAGGGGGAGCCGCCTCTGCGGCTGGCCTGCTGGGTGGGAGTTGCCACGGACCCCTCTCATTACACTCCTGCCCTCCTCCAAGCAACCTCAATGCCCAGAGTGGGGTCCTCCACGATCAAGGGACAGGCCTCTCTGAGTAACAGCATCTTGGCATTTCTTCATTGCCCCCAGGAAGGCCTGAAGGATTTTACTCTTAAAAAATAAGAACCTGGCATTTCTAATGTCCAAGCACCAAAGCTATGAAGTGTCCTGGGAGACTAGGGAATGTTATAAACGAAGTGGCGAAACGTGGCCTGTCTGCCTGGAGTGGTGGTCACCTCAGGAGGGACTTCCTCCCCCACCTGATGGTGTCACCCACAGGAAGGGACAGCAGGTGGCACACCCCAGTGTGTTGTAGGGGGTCCCTACGAGGGCTGCCCAGCCAGCTGCCAGTTCTGCAGTTCCTGGAGGGGCCAGTGTATTAGTCCATTTCTGTTGCTCATAACAGGATACCTAAAACTGGGTAATTTATAAAGAAATAGAATTCATTTCTTACAGTTTGGATGCTGGGAAGTCCCTGGTCCAGGGAACACATCTGGTGAGGGCCTTCTTGGTGCAGAATCCCATGGAGACCCAGGATGGCACACGGCGAGAATGGGCTGAGCAAGAGAGCTGACCTGCTCACTTGCCCTCCTTCTGAAGCCGTGAACCACATGCACTACTGCACGAGCGGATCAGTCCACTCACGAGGCACAGTCCTGCAATCTAACCACCTCCTAAAGGCCCCGCTTTTCAAGTACCATCATAGGATCTCCCACCTTCTTAACGCCGTCACAGCGGGGGTCATTTCCCACACATGAACTTTGGGGGACACATTTGACCCACAACAGTGGGCACGAGGAAGGCAAGCAGAGGGCAGAGGGCAGAGGGCAGAGGGCAGTGAATTCTGGGACCAGGAGTCTGCCTATGCTTGCAGCTGCCACCGTGTTTTCCCTTCTCAGCTTTGTTACCCTCTGAAATCATGTCGCTTCTGGATTTGGGCGCGCCTGTTCTCTGTGTCCCCGAGCGGGAATTTAGGGGTTTCTTCGCTCTCTTCCACGGCCACTGCATGAGGCCCAGCACACAATAGCCACTCGGGGAGAGGAGAAGAGAGCCATCAGCAGCGGGCTTTACAAGTGTCCCAGGGCCCTTAGATGCCCCTGGCGCGTGGAGTTCAGCAGCCACCTCCTCGGGCAGAAGCCAGGCTGTCTGCGTCCCGACGAGACCACTCTTCGCGTATTCTGCACCACTTCACCCGACGTGGGAGCCTCGTTGCCGTTTGCTCCAGCGGTGCCTCCCTGGCTTGTGGGGCTGCTCAGAGTCTCTGCCCGGGTGTCTTTATCCAGACACAGCAGAGGGCTGTCTGCCTCCCTCCCTGTGCTCTGCAGGCATCTGGCAGTTGCCCAGCTCCTGAGCCCAGCGCTGGGTCTACCTCACTGCAGAGCAGAGCCCAGGCAGGGAGGGGGCGCCCAGGGCACATCCCTGCAAACCGGCCTGTTGGCTACAGATCGGAGAAGCACAGATGCTGGGCTAATTCTCTAAGCACAAAGTGTAGCTCCTCTCCCTGGACCCAAGTGCTCCCTGGGTGCACGTGGGGTGGGGGTGGGGTGTCCTATCCTGCTGGCCTCACCAGCCACGGGCAGATCCTCTTGGGGTCAAGGAGAATCCCACCTTACAAATCCCCCGGCCAAGGCCAATTTGCAAAGGGAAGAGAAAGGCCAGAACCTCTGGATTTCTGGGGAGTCCCCAGGACGATTCAGATTCTGGGTCGGCTGCCCCTTATCCAGTACCTCCTAGGTGTCAGGAGCCACACTGCGGCCATGGGCAGAAAGGAGGCCTCACTTCTGGAATATTCCTCTTGCTCTTTTTTTTTTTAAAAAAAAGCAGCTTTATCAAGGTATAATTGATGTACAATTAAGTGCTCACATTTAAAGTGTCTAATTTGGTAAGTTCTGACATATCTATGCATCCATGAAACCACCACCACAAAATCAAGATAATGAACAAGTCTGTTATCCCCCAAATGCCCCTTTGCAATCAATCCCTTCCTTCTGCCCTCCCTGCCCCCCAACCTGTCCCCATTGATCTGCTATTGATCAGCTATTGATCTGGCCACCACTGATCTGCTTTCTGCTCCTACAAGTCAGTTTGTATTTCCTGGAGTTTTATGCAAATGGAGTCCTTCTGTCTGGGCTCTTATGCTCAGTGTAATTATTTCGAGATTCACCCCTGCTGTAGGGTGCATCGATAGCACACTCCTTCTCATTGCTGAGTGTATGTGGCCAAGCCACTTGCTACTCCCACGGAAGACAGACATTTCGGTTGTGTCAGTTCTGGTTACAGATGAAGCCGCTATGAATATTCACGTGCAGTCGGGGTGGGTATCCGCTCGTACTTTTCCTGGGTAAACACAAGGCGGAATGACTGGATCGCATGGTCAATATGTCTTTAACTTCTTAAGAAATTGCCAGTGTCCTCCAGAGTGGTTGTACTGTTGACATCCACTCTCACCAGCAGGGGATGAGAGCTCCAGTTCCTGCACACCCTCAATATCACACGATGTCCGTCAGTCTTTCTGCTTTCAGCCGTTCAAACAGACAGACAGGGCGTCTCACTGTGAGGTTAATTTGCATTTCCTAATGGCTAAGAATGTTGAACATCTTTCCACGTGCTTATCTGCTCTTCGTATATATCTTCTTGGGTAATATGTTCTTCAAACTTTGGTCCATTGAAGAAATCGGGTTGTTTGTTTTCTTATTATCGGGTTTTGAGGATTCTTTATATATTCCGGATACAAATCCTTAATCAGACATATGATTTAAAATTACTTCCTCGCAGTCTGTGCCTCGTCTTTTCCTTCTCTTCACAATGTCTTTCCAAGAGATTTTGGTGTCATATCTAAGAAATCTTGGTCTAACTCAAGATCACAAAGGTCTTCCAAAGTTTTAGGTTTTACATTTAGGTCTAGGGTCCATTTTGAGTTAGTTTTTGTAAATGCAGCCAGCTATAGATGGACATTTGCTCTTTGGTTTTCTGTTTTTGGTTTTGCGTGCAAATATTCAAATGTCCCAACTCCGTATGTTAAAAAGATTATTATACAATCATTGAACTGCCTTTCCACCTTATCAAAAACAGGTTGCCCATATATGCGTGGGTCTATTTCTGGACCCTCTTTCTCGTTCCATTGAGCTATTTATCTTTCACACAAATACCACACTTTCTTGATTATTGTCACTTCACAATAAGTCTAAAATTATGTAGTGTTAGTCCTCCAACTTTATTCTGTTTAAGTTTTGGTTCTTTTAGGCTTCACACATTTCCATGGGAATTTTAGAGTCAGTTTATCAATTTCCTTTTTTTTTTTTTTTGTCTTTTTTCGTGACCGGTAAGGGGATCGCAACCCTTGGCTTGGTGTCATCCGCACCGCGCTCAGCCAGTGAGCGCACTGGCCATCCCTATATAGGATCCGAACCTGCGGTGGGAGCACCGCCGCGCCCCCAAGAGCCGCACTCTCCTGAGTGCGCCACGGGGCCGGCCCGCAGTTTATCAATTTCTACCAAAAAAAAAAAAAAGCCTGCTGGAATCGTGATTGGCATTGCATTGAATTTATATCAATATGAAAGGAAAATAACATCTTGATATTGAATCTTCCAACCTTCTCCATTTATGTAGATCTTCCCTAATTTCCCTCAGCAATGTATTGCAATTTTTAGTGTACAGGTTTTTTTTTTTTTTTTGTCAGATTTTAAGTATTTCATATTTTTGATGCTAAGTAGAATTTTAAAGTTTTAATTTTCAACTGTTTGTTGCTAATATATCAAAATACAATTGATTTATGTATATAGATTTTGTTCCCACAAACTTGTTAAAATCAGTGATTCGTTCTAGTAACTTTTTTGTAGCTTCACTGGATTTTTCTACATAGAGGGTCACGTCATCTGCAAATAAAGACAGTTTTGTTTTTTCCTTTCTGGTCTGGATTCCTCTTATTTATTATTCTTGCCTGATTTCCCTGGCTCGAACCTCCAGGACAATGTTAAATAAAAGTCGTGAGAGTGAATGTTCTTGTCTTGTTTGTAATCTCAGGGGGAAGTGTCCAGCCTTTCACCATTAAATATGACGTTCAGTTGTGGGTTGTTGGTAGATGCCTTTTCTCAGGTTGAGGAAGTTCTCTTATTTCTGGTGTGGTGAGAATTTTTATAAGGAATGAATGTTGGATTTTGTCAAATGCTTTTCTGCATCTATCGAGATGACCACATGTATTCTTCGTTTTAAGTTTGCTGATATGGTAAATTACATTGACTAATTGTCTGATATTAAACAAACCTTGCATTCCTGGGACAAACCCCACTGAATCATGATGTATATTATCCTTCTTTTATATTGTTGGATTTAACTTGCTCACGTTTGTTTAGAATTTTTGTCTCTACGTTTATGAGAGAGATTGTTCTGTAGTTTTGCTGTCATTTTCTTAGTCTGGTTTTGTATCATGGAATAAGTTGGAAATTACACCCCAGTCTTTAATATTTTGAGAGCTTGTGTAGAATTCCTTGAGTGTTTCATAGGACTAACTAGTGCAGACGTCCAGACCTGGAGTTTTCTTCGTGTAACTTCAATTTCTTTCTTTTTTTTTTTTTTAAGGAAAATGTAATTTTATTAATATTATTTTTTACATTCTAGGATGTTGTTGCAGAGCAGTTGGGAGGGAGGGGGAGAGGGGAAAGGGGAAGGAAATGGGGTGGAAGGAGGAGGAAGGAGGGCGCGGGATTGAGGCCTGTGACACCCCCTCATTCCCACGGTGGGGGCTTCCAGCGGTGGCCTGCAATTTCTTTAATAGACCAGGGATATTCAGTTTATCTATTTCTTCTTGGGTGGGCTTTGGAAGATCATGTCTTTCAAAGAATTTGATCGTTTTGTCCACGTTGTCAAATTTATAGGGATAGAGTTGTTCATAATATTCCCTTGCTATCCTTTTAATATCGTAGAAGCTGTAGTGATGCTGCCTTTCTCACTTCTGATATTAGAGGTTAGAATCTTCTCTCTTTTTTCCCCTGGTCAGTGTGGCTAGAGCTGTGTCAATTTTACTGATCTTCCTGAAGAGCCAGCCTTTAGTTTCCCTTTCTTCCTCTATTATTTTTCTCTTTCTATTTCATTGATTTTCACTTGATCTTTTTTATTTCCTTTCTTCTGCTTATTTTGGGTCTAATTTGCTCCTTTTTTTAGTTTCTTAGGGTGGAACTGAGGTCATTTTGATTTAAGATCTTTCTTCTTTTCTAATGTAAGGCACTTGCAGCATCTAACGCGACGCTGAGCTCTGCCTCACCATCTTCTCACAAATTCTGATACGCTGTATTTCCATTTTCATTTTGTTTAAAATACTTTCTAATTTCACTTTTGATTTCTTCTTTGGTTCACTGAGTATAGGTATATTATTTAGTTTCCAAATATTTGAGGATCATTCAAAGACTTTCACGTTTTTGAGTTCCATTATGACTAGAAAACGTACTTTCTATAACTTGAATCCATTCACACGCTACGGACCAGAACACGGTCTGTCTTGGTACAGGTTCTATGTGCACTTGAAAAGAATGTTCGTTCTGCTGTTGCGTGGGGCATTCCGTAAATTATAATTAGCTCGAGTCAGCTAATAACGTTGCTCACATCTCCTTCCTGATTTCTGTCTTTTTGTTCTTACAGTTACTGAAAGGAGGTACTGAAGTCTCTGACCGTAATCGTGACTTATTTCTCCCCTCACTTCTATCAGTTTTCACCTTATCTATTTTGAAGCTCTGTTTTTAGGTAAATAAATATTTAAGATTGTTATGTCTTCTTGATGAATTGACACCTTTATGATCATGAAGTGACCTTCTTTATCCCTGGTAATATTCTTTACTCTGAAGTTGACTTTGATGGTACAGATACTTCACCTTTCTTTTGACTACTGTTATCACAGTGTCTTTTTCTTTTCTTCACTTTTAAACTATTTGTGTCTTTATACTTAAGGTACATTTCTTGTGGGCAATAAATAGCTAGGCCTAGATTTTTAAATCCATTCAGATCCTCTCTGTCCTTCAATGATGAGTCTGAAGGCTGGTGTCCCCCCCAATTCATATATTGGAATCGAACACACAATGTGATCGTAAGAGGTGGGGCCGTTAGGAACCGACCAGGTCATGAGGGCTCCACTGTCAGGAATGGGATTAATGCCCATATTATGAGAGGCCTGGGGGAGCCCTCCCCAGACACCGAATATTGCTGGCGCCTTCACCTTGGACTTCCAGCCTCCAGAAGAGTGAGCAACAGATTCTGTGGTTTGCAGATTGCCTGGTGTGGAGGTATTGTATCACAGCGGCCCGCACAGACTGACAGGGAGGTTTGGATTATTTACTTTTAATGTGATTGTTGATATAGTTGAGTTTAGGTCTATCATCTTACTCTTTTTTCCTATTTGCTGCATCCGTCCTTTGTTCTTTTTTCCCTCTTTTTCTGCCTTCTTTTCTTTGGGGTGAAGTCTTCTTTATGATGCTGTTTTACTTCCTCAGTGTGTCTCTTTGCTGTGCTGTCTTAGTGTTGCTTCAGAGTCTATAGCATGTATCTCTAACTTAGCAGCGTCTCCCCTCGAGTGACAGCGTCCCGCCTCAGCCAGCCTGCAAGCCCTGTGAGTGCACCGCCCTTTCCCTCCCGGCCTTCATGCTATTCCCATACATTCTATGTATGCATATATTTGAACAGTCAATTATCTTTTTTTAAACTGAGGTAAAATTTACATAACAAAGTCAAGTATTTTAAGTGAACGACTCAGGGACATTTAGAACATTCACAATGTTGTACTGTGTACAACCACCACCTCTATTGAATTGCAAACATCTCCATCACCCCCAAAATAAAACCCCATACCTGTGAAGGAGTTATTCCCCACTCCCTTCCCCCACTCTTGGAAACCACAAATTTACATTCTGTCTCCACGGATCTACCTGTTCTGGATATTGCATATGAATGGAACCGTGCGATGTGTCACCTTTTGTGTCTGGCTGCTTTCACTCAGCACCATGTTTCTGGGCTGTGCGCACGCCCCAGCACGTATCAGCTCTCCACTCCTTCTTATGACCGAATAATACTCAGTGTGTGGATACACGGGGATCGCAATTTGTTCATCTGTTCATTCCATTGACAAGACATTTGGGTTGTTTCTATCTTTGAGCTACTGTCAATATTGTCGCTATGAACATTTATTTACAAATATTTGAGAATAGTTGACCCTTGAACAATGTGGGGGTCGGGGGCATCGACCGTCTGTGCAGTTGAAAATCCACCTGGAACTTTTGACTTCCCCAAAACTTAACTACTAATAGCCTACTGATGACCAGAGCCTTACTGACAGCAGTCAACCAACACTTATTTTGTATGTTATATGTATTTTATACTGTATTATTACAATAAAGTAAGCTAGAAAGAAGAAAATGTTATTAAGAAAATCATAAGGAATAGAAAACACATTTACAGCATGGTTCTGTTATGTATCAATGCCGTAAGTTTAGGTCGTCTCTTTACAAGATGAATGGTTTGTAAGTACTTACATCAATATTGTCTTATATGATATAAACCACTGTGGATGTTATATGTATTACTAAGACTAGACATCAAAAATGAAAACATGATGTGAAAAAGACATTCACGAGGTCTGTAGCTGGCATAGCTGCAGCGACAACTTCACAGATTTCCTTTCTTTTTTTACAACGGTCCTTACGGGGGATTAGTTTATCTTGAAATGGCTGGCAACAGACCTCAATCTATGGTATGTATGAAGCAATTCAACCTTTTCTTGTAATGTCATGACTTTTCTCTCCTTCTTGGGAGTACTTCCAGCATCACATTACTAGTGGCACTTTGTATAGGTCCCATGCTCCTATTCAAGGTTTATGGTACCGCGCTAAGCCTGATGAAACATAACGCAAGAACCACCAGAGATCACTGTCACTGTGCATGCAATGTGCTGAGAGACAGCTACCCATGCAGGGGCGACTAATGCCACACAGTAATTTAAACAAATGCTCACAACACTGGACCTCACCCCAACAGCAACAGGAGGGGGCTACAAAATGATCACAGTGCTACACAATGTACTACAGTTAATTTTATGCAGTTGTGACTGATACTGCACCTTCGTGTCTGTTTACTTCTCTCTTGGCTGCAAATGGCACCATGTATGGTCTGTAAATGTTGTGTGCATAAGTTTTGATACATTCAAATTTTTTATAATAGACTCGTATGTTTTATGGTAGTAAATAATAAATAGACTAGTATCTACATATATTTTATGCATTTTGACTTTTTTATAAATTTTCAATATTTCTAGGCTATGTTCTTCATCTGCAAGTTTTTTCAAATTGTTGTAGATCTCCAAAATTTTTTCTAATATATTTATTAGAATTTATTGTGAGAGATCTGTATATAAGGGGCTCACGTAGTTAAAACCCATGTTGTTCAAGGGTCAATTGTACTTGTTTTCACTTCTTTTGGGTATATACCTAGGAGTGGAATTGCTGGGCCATATGGTAACTCCATGTTTAACTTTTTGAGAAATAGTCTATTCTCCACAGTGGCTGCACCATTTACATTCCCACCAGCAATGTACAAGGGTTGCAATTTCTTCACATCGCTGCCAACACTTATTTTCCATGTTTGTTTGTTTGTTTGAGTCCTGGCCATGTGAAAGTGTCTGAAGTGGTATCTCATTGTGGTTTCAATTTGCATTTCCCTAATGGTTAATGACGTTGAACCTCTTTTCATGTGCTTGTTGGGCATTTGCATATTTTTTTTGGAGAAATGTCTATTCAAGTTCATTGCCCAATTAAGTAACTGGGTTGTTTGGTTTTTGTTGTTGGTTTGTAAGAGCTCATTATATAAGAGCTCTGCATACTAGATGCTTATCAGATATATGATTTGCAAATATTTTCTCCCATTCTATAGATCGTCTCTTCAATTTCTTGAAAATGTCCTCTGATGCCCAAAAGTTTTAAGTTTTGATGAAATCCAAATCATCTATTTTTTATTTTGTTGCTTGTTCTTTTGGTGTTATGTCTAAGAATCCACTGCCAAATCCAAGACCATGAAGATTTACTCCTAAGTTTTCTTCTAAGAATTTTATAGTTTTAGCTTTTATGTTTAGGTTGCTGATCAATTTGAGTTAATTTTTATATGGTGTGAGGTAAGGATCTAACTTCATTCTTTTGCATGTAGATATCCAGTTATCCCAGCACTTGTTGAAGAGACTATTCTTTCCCTATTGAATGGTCTTGGCGCCTTTGTTAAAAATCAATTAGTAGGTTATGAAATCACAAAGTGTGAGTCCTCCGACTTTGTTCTTTTTCAAGATTTCTTGGCTATTTGGGGCCTCTTGCAATTCCATATGAATTTGAAGATTGGCTTTTCCATTTCTTCAAAAAGGCTCTTGAAATTTTGATAGGATTGCATCAAATCTGTAGATTACTTTGTGTAACAATAGTAACAATATTAAGTCTTCCGATTCAGGAATATGGAATATCTTTCCATTCATTAAAATTATTTAAATAATAAAAAAGTATTACATACTTACCCATGGAGGTTCTACTCTCCGTGTTCTTCGTCCCTGTGTAGATCTATATTCCCATCTAGCATTATTGCTCCTCTGCATGAAAGGCTTTTAAAAAAACATTCATTGTAGTGCAGGTGTGTGGCTGATGAGTTTTCCCTCTGCTTTTGTGTGTTTTTAAATCATTCTTTTAACTTTGATTTGAAAGATATTTCACTGAGTCCATATTTTTTGAAATTATCATTTGAAAATATTTTTGCTTTAATTATAGGTACTGGTTGACAGATTTTTCTTCCAGCACTTTAAAGATGTTGTTTCACTGCCTTCCTATATGCATTGTTTCTGATAAGAGATTTGCTGTCATCCTTATTTTCTTCCTCTATATAATGTCTTTTATCTCCCTTCTGGGTGCTTTTAAGATTTTCTCTTTATCACTGGTTTTTTTTTTTTTTTTTTTTTTGGTTTTTTTTGTTTGTCTTTCGTGACCGGCACTCAGCCAGTGAGCGCACCGGCCATTCCTAAATAGGATCCGAACTCGCAGCGGGAGCGTCGCTGCGCTCCCAGCACCGCACTCTCCCGAGTGCGCCATGGGCTCAGCCCTCTTTATCACTGTTTTTGAGTAATTTGATTATAATGTGCTTTGGTGTTTTATTCATGTTCCTTGTGTTTGTTTGTTGAGTCCTCAGATCTGTGGGTTTATAACTTATTATTTTAGAAAAATTAAAATAGTAAATTTTTGGTCATTATATCTCCAAATATTTTTTTTGTTCCCTGTCTACTCTCCTTCAGGGATTCCAATTACACATACATTAGGCTGCTTGAAATTGACCTAAAACTCCTCGATGTTTTTTATTTCGGGGAATTTTTTTTTTCCTCTGTATGTATCTTTGTGGATAGTTTCTATTGCTATGTCTTCAAATTTGCTAATCTTTTCTTCTGCAATATCTAATTTTTTGTTAATGCCATCCAAAGTATTTTTTATCTCATGTTTGTACCTTTCAATGATGTTTGATTTGGGGTTTTTTTAACCCTCCATTTCTCTACTTTTATTATTTGAACTTGTGGAATACAGTTATGCTATTTTAATGTCCTCCTTTGCTAACTCTAATATCTGTGTTTATTGTGGGTCAGTTTTGATTGATTGTTTCCTCATTATGGGTTATGTGTCTTGCTTCTTTGCATGCTTCATAATCTTTGACTGGATACTTGACATTTGTAAAATGTTACATTGTTGCACACTGGATATTTTGTATTTCAGTAAGTATTCTTGAGCTCTGTACTGGGATGCAGTTAAGTTACTTGGAATCAGTCTAATCCTTTTGAGTCTTGCTTTCATGATATATTAGGCAGGCCTGAATAAGTACTCAGTCTGGGGCTAATTATTCTCCACCACTGAGGCAAGACTCAACCCCACCACCACCACCAATGTCTGACCAGAGTTGTGAATTTTTCCAGTCTGGCTGGTAGGGACAGATATTATTCCTGGACCCATGTGAGCACCAGGCACTGTTCCCTTTAATCCTTTAGGATGATTCTCTCGTGGGCCTCGAGTTTCTTTACGTGCACGCAGTCATCTGTCCTTTGGGGGATGCTTAAAGGGGACCTTCTACAATATCTCTAAGTTCTCTCTCTGGGCAGCTCTCTCTTCCCCAATACTCTGTCCTGTGAACTCTTGCTGCCTTGGTCTTCCTGGACTCTCAGCTCCATCTCTGCAACTCAGGGAGTCTTCTGGAATCTGCCTGGATTTCCCCTCCCTGCACCATGGCCTGGGAGCCCTCTCAAGGCAGAAAGCTAAGGCAGCTGGTGGGCTCACCCTGCTTGTTTTTCATTGCCTGATCTTGAACCTGCTCTTTCATATATTCTGTCTGTTTCTTTTGGTTATTTCACACGGGGTAAAAGCTCATTACTCCATCCTGGCAGAAAGCAGAAGTTCTCCCTCTTTTTACATCAAGTGTTGGCTACCTCTTACTTGCAGGTGTGGTCCCACGCAGAGATGGACAAAATGCCAGCCCTATCCTGGATAGAACTTTTCCCCACAACCTCTCAAGGGATAACAGATTGGGGGTGGGGGGCAGGGTTGGGAAATACTGTAGACAACAGTTTGAACAGATGGAGAGAGTGAAATGTGATTTGACACAGGTTACTGGGTACCTGGGCTGGTCAGGGCAGGTCCACGACCTGGACAGAGGCAAGCCAGCCAGAAACAGCCTCCTGGTAGGATGCCCAGGGGTTTTGCTCATGCAGACAAAAGAGACTGGTGCTCACTGTCTTAGTGATGCCAGGGCCATGGAAGCCTAGAACCCCTAGGCTTTGGTTCAGATTGCTCTTCAGAGAGCAGTTCTCCCCTGAGCAGGAGAAACAGACCCATGACCCAGCAAAAGTCCAAGGTGCAACAGTTCAGGAAGAATTTACCCAGGTTGGGGCAAATAGAACAGCAGCTGGCTGAGGGGCAGATTGTAATGCAGGCTGCATTAGCGGGCCTGGAATTATGTTAACTACAGCACAGTCATTACCATCCACTCCTTGAAAGCCACTAGGCTTTGGGTCTTTCTCAGTGGTTACCTTGTGTGGTCCACACAGTGACTAATAGTGTCATATCTGTCCTTCCCATTTGGGCAAAGTGGTTACTGAGGCTGGGCTTGTCAGGGGAGGTGGAACTGTCCCTCAACATGTCCAAGCATCGCACAGCGGAGCCAACACTGCCCTTGGGATCAGGAACAACAGGTGGTGCAAGCCACGTTGCCTCTCTGGGAAGGTCCTCCCACCTGTGAAGTGAGGTGCTAGACACCACGGTCTTGACGGGAAGGGCCGCCTGGGGCTCAGTCTGATGCCAAGCCGCGAGGAGTCGTTAGCAAGGCTGAGGACCCCTGGTTTCCTAACCAGCGGCAGCACCAGCAAGTGAGTGTGTTGGAGCAGGTGTGCATGTGCATGTGTGTGTGTGTGTGTGTCTGTGTGTGTGGCAGCAGGGACTCCCAGAGGCCTGAGTCCAAGGCTGAGACTGGGACCATCAGATCTCTCCAGCTCTACAACTGTCACAAGAAGGTGGCAGCTGGGGTTAAGCTGAGAGCTAATCCGGCTTTGATGCTGACCCCCTGACCGTCCGGGGTGCTGGGGTCAGGACCACCTGCTGTCACCCTGGATAAGAACGCTGTGTGAGTGGAAGGCTGAGGAGTGCTCTGGGGCCAGAGACGACCTGCCCCGGGGACCTCCCTGCTGGGGCTCCTGCTTCCGAGGGAGGGACAGAGGGCCTTCTGTGTGACGTTCCCCCAGCATGTGTTCGCTGGGCACCCACCACGTGCCAGGACTGTGCTGGGCACGGGTATGCAGTGGCGAGCACAGAGATTGAAATCCCTGTCCTCGTGAGCCAGACGCTGGCTGGCAGGATGCTGAAGCACGGGACAGGTGGAAAGTTGAATTGGGGCCCCCGGCGGGAGGAGGCTGCAGATGCGACCTCATGGACAGGTGGCATTTTAGCGAAGACTGGAAGGAGGTGAGGCAGTGAGACAGGCAGGTGTGGGGGAGGCGTGTGCAGGTGAAGGGAACGTCCTGTGCAAAGGGCCTGGGGCAGGAGGGAACCTGCGGGCTGCAGGAGGCTGGAGGGGAGGAAGCCGGAGCAGTGGCAGCCCCGCTGGCCCAGGAATGCCGGGCCACGCTCTGAGCAAGCGGGAGTCTTTGGAGTGTTTTGGCAGAAGAATGACACGATTTGACTTAGGTTCAAAAAGGACAACAGGTGGAGACTTTATGGTGGCCACATCAGAGGCAGCGAGCCAGAGAAGACGCGGTTGACCGTCGCAGAGGCAACGGCAGTTCAGTTCGCGGTGGCTCAGCCCTGGAGGTGGGGAGTTGCCAGACTCGGGACACAGCTGGGAGGTCAGGCCGCAAGACTCGCTGACAGACTACACGTGGACTTGAGAGAAGGAGCCAAGGACGACACTGACAATTTGGTGTGAGCACCTGAAGGGAGGAGCTGTCATTTTCTGAGTTTGGGAAGACTTGAGCGGGGACAGGGGTGGGGGTGGGGCGGGCAGGAACTGCTGTGGCCACTTTATTTGCCAGCCACCCTCCAGCTGTTGGAGTGGCGACAGCAGGTAGCAAGTTGGATGTGGGAGCCTGGCACTCGGGGTGGCGGTCCAGGCTGCAGATATTTGGGGGTCAGCAGAACACAATTGCTGTTTGAAGCTTTGAAACTGGATGGATTTCCAAGGAGTGCCTATAGACATACAAGAGAGAAGACCCACCGACTCCACTGGAGAACCCCGGGCTTCAGAGGCCAGGAGACCAGAACAAGCCAGCAAAGGAGCCGAGTAGGGGGACAGCCAGAGAGTGTGGGGCCCAGGACAAGGGGTGTCTGTCAGCACCCCTGAAAGCGATATGGAGGGCATCAGTGGCCTGCAACAGCCAACGGCTGCTAGCAAGCGACCAGATTACAGACTGTGATAGTGGGTGAAGGACACCAGCAGGGGGTGGGCTCCGGACAGCAGCAGGAGCGGTGCGAGCTGACAACAATGGGGGACGCAGACAAATGGCACTGCAGGGCCTTTGCTTTCAAGGGCCAAGGGAGAGATGGCAGCTGCAGGGAAGGGGGTCAGAAGGGGACTCAGGCTGTGGGGTGCTGTCAAACAGACGGTTCCAGAGTCCCGAGGGCTCAGCCGGCAGCCAGCTGGGCCGGCCAGAAGGGGCAGGGGACATCCGGGTGCTACTGTTCCTCAGCTGTGGGCGAGGGAGGGAGAGACGCTCAAGTGGTGGGGCCACAGCAGCCTAAGTGAGGCGCGAGCGCGTCAGGGGCCTCCGTGCCACCAGGCTGCCGCTGTGGAATGGGTGAGGGGTGTACTGTGCTGGACAAGAATTCACGTGCAAAGGTGAGGAGTGAGGCAGGGAGGGTCGGGGCCTGGAGCAGACGGGCTCGCTGGACCTCAGCTTCCCCCTCTGTAAAGGGAACAGTGCCTACCGACCCCCTCGTGCTGCTGTGCCAGGGGTGCTGTGTGGGTGAAGCTCCACGAAGGAGCCGGACAAGTGTCAGCTCCTCTTGCCGTGTGGTCGTGGGGGGGTGGTTGGGGAACAGAGCAGGGGCTGAAAACCCCCAAGAGCGACTGTGGGAGCGCTGAGTGGCAGGAGAGAGGCAGGACCGCAGGTCGCGGCCTCCCCTGCCACCAGACCCTCCCCCAGAGGGCAGTGCAGGACCGCCTCTCTCGGCCACGGCCACTGCGCTCCTGGCCGGCCGCTGGGAAGGCTGGCTGGGTCCGGAATCCCCATCGACCTGCCCAGATTGGATTTTCTGTTCTGTTTTTCTCCTCCTGCAATTAAAGCAGGCCCAGCCTGCACTGCTCTAAGTGGCCCTGTGCCTGTCGTCTCTGTGTCGTGGACACTCTTATTGTCCCCATTTCACAGAGAAGGAAACCGAGGCCGCATGGCTGCATTGGAAGGGAGGAAGCTGGGCTCTGCCCCCAACTCTGCCGTAGGGAGCCCACCCCCTGCTGGTGTCCTGCACCCCACTATCACAGTCTGTAATCTGGTTACTTGCTCGTACCCATATTTGTCAGCCCCTCCAGAAGCGCATGGCTGGTCCTGTCTGAGCAGAGCCTGGCACACACCGGGCCCTCAGTGACCACCCTGGGTGGCCGTACCATGAGCACAGGAGGCAAGGGAGGAGGGAGGGCCTCACGCTGAGGGGACCCACTTGCTGGGCACAGGCAGAACGGTTTCCTCCTTGCATCCCCACATGGCATTGCGGCCACATGGGCGGGTGCGTGGGAAGTTCTCAGAAGGAATGGCTGGTTTTTCCAGTGTCTTCAAAAGCGCGGCTCCCCACCCTTTCAAGCAAAGCACGCGCTCCATGGAGCTCGGCCATTGACGGAGGAGTAGACTGGGCCGTGGGGACTCCACGCCCCGGGCTGTCTCCACACCCCCCAGGACCCGCCCGCCCCTGGGTCCTGTCTTGCCCCCTCTGTGAAACTCTCCACTGGGTCCTGGCCTGCAGACGGCAGGTAATGGGTGTACCCAGCACTGGGCACTGCCCCAAGGCTCAGGGAGAGAGAGCAGCAGAAAGGAAGGTGGGCAGGAGAGGCAGGGACCCTTCGGAAGGTGCAACAGAAAATCGAGAAAAAGAGAGGTGGTGGGAGGGAGGGAAGTGAGCAGGAGGGGCCAGGAGCAGAGCAGGGAACCAGCTGGAAGGAACTAGACAGGAGAGAGGTGAGGGATGCCGAAGGCGCAGCTTGGCTGCGGAAAGTGAGCAGATTTATTATTTACAGGTTACTAATTGCTGGGAACAGATTGCAGCCGAAGCCCTCTAAGTGCCACCTAAATGCCTCAAAGAAAACCCTATCTGCACAGGACTCTGGGAACAAAGGCTCCACGTAAACATCTCCCGAGGTGTGGAATCTCTGGGTAACTCAAGGACCTCACCTTCAGACACTGAAGTTGTGAAACCTGAATACCTGATGAGGTTATTTAACCGTCTCCGGGCTTGATGGCAGTGGGATGTTGACTTAACAGTGCATGAGTCACCCGCAGCAGGACCTAGGAAATACCCAAGTCCCTCCAATTACAGCATTATCGATCGCTGCCATCGCTCTGTGACCCAACCCAATGAAACTGGAGAAAATGCCAGCTGGGCCGGGCAGGAAGGAATCCGCTCTTGGCGAAGAGTGCTTGCCTGGCAGCAGCCTCCGTGGTCATGCCAAGCCGCAAGCCCTGTGTGGTCGGTGAGTGCAGAAGTGTCGGCTCCATTTCACAGTCCTGGAAACTGAGGCCCACCAGAGCTAAGGCCTCTCCAGCAGCTCAAACCCACAGCAGAGGACCACAGGGAGAAAGGATGCCTGGAAGCAGCTCTGGCCTCAGATGGCTGGGGTCGCTGGGGATGTGCTGCCATCTCTGCCACTGGAGTGGTGACCATTCATGGAGCCTCTATCTCGTATTGGCAAGTGTCAGGGGCTTGCGTGCATCTCCTCAGTCTCAACAAAGCAGGTGCCATTATCCCTGCTTTACAAATGTTGAAACTGAGGCTTAGACAATGTGTCACCTTCTCAGGGTCACTCAGTTAATAAGTGGCAGCACTGGGTTAACCCAGCCCGTCTGACTGCAAGTCCCCCGAGTGATGACGACGAAGCCGACTGAAGGGACGCGCCCTGCGTCGAGCCCTGTGTGTGCACGGTGCGCAGCCATGCCGTCTGTAGTGGCCCGTGCCGGCCTCCCTGCTGCCTCTGATGGCTGCGGCCGCCAGCCTGGCCCGGCGGAGCGGGAGGCCAACTGGATCTGGCCCACCCACGAGCCAGTAGCTCTCCATGCTCTTAATCAGTAAGATATGTTTCTGGAATAAAAACCACATCAGCACTTTTATTTTCAAGTTCAGACAAGGGTTTTTTTTTTTTTTTTTTTCCTTCCCAATTTTCCCTTCACATGGGTGAGGCTAATCCTCTTGCCTTGACTGACAAGTCTTTAGACTTAGCCGTATATTTAAAGAAGCAAAGAATTAACGACAACAGCGCTGGGAGACTTCCCTCCTTCCTGAGTTTTCAGATTTCAATAGCACCACAATCCGTAATTGCCAGTGCAATTGTTTTAAAAAAGTGATCCCCAAACTGAGGCTAAGCCCACTTTGCCCCGAGTCCAGGAGACGCAGGTGGAAAGTGCTGCGGGGCGATCCTGCCCCTCCCTCATTTAGAGTCCTGGTTCTCACCCTTTTCTCAAAGTTCTGCCCTGGAGGGGAGGGGCGCAAGGTCCAGATAGTTGGGCTGGGCTCCTGGACTGGGAGCAGGGAGGGGGCAGATGAACTGGAATAACAAAAAGCAAGGACGAGTGCGCTAAGGAGGGGGAAGTGGGACAGAGAGGAGAGCGGCGCTGCGCAAAGCCAAAGCCAAAGCCACTGCGCTGTCCTGCAGGCCCAGGTGTGCGCCCGCGGCTCCCAGGAAACCAACCACTCACAACCAAGTAAAACGGAGATCAGGAAAAAGAGCCTCTCTCTCAAGAGAGGGGAGGATTTACCATGGTTACAGAGTAAATATTAGAATTTCCTTTCCCCCCTTCTGACTGTTTTTCAGAGTATATTCAAATTAAAAGTCTCTGCTCCTAGCCTAGAATTGAACTTGACTTCTATTTAATAAAAGGTGGGGAGAGGGTGGGGGAGGCAAATTCAATGCAGTAAATTTGTTGGGCATTTGCTTGGGAAAGTTTCTAAGCAGTCACATTTAACCCAAGAGCTGAGGCAGAATTAGCCAGGGGAAGAGAGGTGAAAGACTGCTACAGGCACAACTAACAACACGTCTAATTTCCAGAGATGAAATGGAGAGAAAATTCAGTTAGGCATTTAGAAGAGGGTAATTCTTCATCGTGAGGCCTGTTCCGGGTATCACTGGGTGTTTGACACCTGAGCCCCCCACTAATGTCAATGACATCCCCTAGATTTTGAGAACTCCCACTCCCACACATGCCCAAATGCCCCCTGGTGGGGGTAGGGAGTACTGCCACCAGAGAACTATGGGCTAATCAGGATTGTGTGTGTGTGTGTGTGTGTGTGTGTGTGTGTGTGTGTGTGTGTGAGAGAGAGAGAGAGAGAGAGGAGGGAGAGAGAGAGGGAGGGAGGGAGGGAGAGAGAGAGAGAGAGCACACAGAGCAGAGGAGGATGGTGGTTACAGATGAGGGTGGCAAGAGGCAGGCAGCAGCTGGATCTAGATGGCCTGAATAACATATCGGGGAGTAAGCTGAAGAATTTTGGGTAGGGAAATGACATGACAGATCTGCACTCTAGAAAGATCACTCTGATCACCAGGTGAGGCATGCTTTAGGGAGAGATAAGATTAAAGGCAGAGGCCTGGAATTTTCTTTGTGGGAAGATTAATCACAAATTAAATTTCTTTAATAGATACAGGGCTATTTGGATTTTCTATTTCTTCTTGTGTCCATTTTAATAATGCATATCTTTTACAGAAATAATTCACTTCATGTAAATTGGCACATTATTTGGCATAAAGTTGTTCATAATATTCCCTCATTTTCTTCTTAGTGTCTGTAGGGTTTGTAGTGATGTCTCATCTTTCATTGCTGAGATCAATAATTTGGGGGGGTGGGTTCTTGAGCAGTCTAGCTGAAGATTTATCAACTTTATTGATCTTTTCAAAGAACCAACTTTTGGTTTTATTGATTTTGTCCACTCTTTCCCCATTTTCTATGTCATTGATTTCTACTGTTATTGGTATTGTTTTCTTCCTTTTATTTACTTTGTGTTTTATTTGTTCTGCTTTTTCTAGTTTATTATGGTGGAAACTTAGATTATTAGTTTTAAATCTCTCTTCTTTTCTAACACAGCATTTTAAAGCTCAATTTCCCTTAAATCACTGCTTTAGCTGCATCTCAAAAATGTACAGATATTGTGTTTTCTTTATTGTCCAGATTAACATATTTCCAATTTTCTTAATTTATTCTTTGACCAACAGGTTATTTATAAGTGAGCTTGTAAGTTTACAAATATTCAGATTTTCCAGGTATCTTTTTGTTATGTACTTTAATTTAATTCTGTTATGATAAGAAGTTAATTCTGTGTGTGAACTCATACTTATTCTATATAATTTCCAGCATAAAAATACAGATTAGGATAAAATTCTGAGTGAAGTGAAACAAAAATGCAGATTATGGAAGAAAAAGTAAGAATATTATTTCCAAACATTAAAAGGAAGCATATTTGTTTTCAAAATGGATTATGGTGGGTGCCACATTTTTTGGTGTTTCAATTCTATTGAAATCATATAAAAGAGGGATGAAATAGTCCTACTTGAAAGTCTCCCTACTATTTGTTGAAAATCATATTATTTTCAACTATAAAGATTTAAGATGAAAAAATTTAGATATCAACTTGAAATGTTGGTAAAGATTTTTTTCAATGTTCTTTTGGGGAGATGTGAACAAAAAGTTTGAAGACAACAGGGCTAAATAATGAATGAAAAGGTATCTGGAATTGGGGGATTTTTTCTTTTAAGATGGGTGAGACTTGAGTCTGCTGCAAAGGAAGTGAGGGATGGGGGGAGCTTGAAGAGACAGGAGAGAAAAGATGCCTGGGAAAGAGATCCGTGTGGAAGTGGGACAGCCAGCTTCCACCCACAAGTGAGGGATCTGCCTTGAAAGAAGGTGGGGTTCTTTCATCATACCAGCAGGGATGGAGGAACAGGTGGGTGCAGATACAGGTTTGGTGGTGAGAAATTGAGGGAGTTCCTATTCACAAGCCCCAGTGAAGCAGAAGGTGAAGGGAGATGGTGGGGCCAGATTTTTAGGGAGAATTAAGGTTTTAAATAGCCACTGTGGAATTCAAGGGGGTGCTAGTGCCACGATGTGTGGGGTATAATAGGATACCGTTATACACTCTCACAGGCCCACGTGTCTCTTTTGGCACTTGTCAGTTGCAACTGCACCTTTTTGATGATTCAATTGGAGAGCCACTGTCTGTCTAGTCTCAGCACCTAGCCCAGGGCCCGGCACCAGATATTTGCTGAAGGGACGGATGACTGGAAATGTGTGCCCAGGCACCATCAAAGCACAGCTGTGTGAAAGGCACGTTCGGCTGTTGAGACCATTCCCAAGATCACAGTAACCTGCTGACTGTTTCTTAAAGGTTCATCTCTCTCTCAGCACCTGTTCTGAGTCAGTGGTCCCAACACATGAAGCAATGTACAGTAGTGGGTGCATATCCCAGGGATTAATGGAAGGTGCAGATCAAGGTGAACCCAAGTCCTTGGAAGACTTCCTGGGGAAGGAGGGCATTATGGTGGGGCTTGAAGGAATGTGCAGGACTTTGGAGGAGGACAGTGTGAATACGAGCCCTAAGGAAGGACAGAAATGGATCCTGCCAAGGAAGCAGGGTGGAGCTGGAGCCAACTCCAAGCCAGCACCAGCTCTGCTGCCAGAGCAGGAGTCTCTTTGGGTTCTGCTCCCCCAGCCCTCTCTGCAGGAGCCCCAGCAGAACAGCTGCCATTTGCTGAGCATCGTCTAAGAGTGAGACACCTTATATAGACCTCATCTTCATTCTTATTTGATGAGTGAGGGGTAGACGTTGATGCTCAGTGATGCTAAATAACTTGCCAAGCTCACCTAGGTAGGAATGGAGCCTCAGTTTGCCTCCACTTGGTTAGGCTGCCTCTCTCCCAGTCTCCTCACCAACCATTTTGTCTCATCCAACACATCTGCAGCCACCAGAGAGATAGTTCTTAAGTGTGAATCTCCTGCCAGGGGCTCTTCACTGTCTCCCGGACATGGTCCAGACTCCTCAGTAGGCATATGACAGGTGACCCTGCAGCAGTGGGAAGCCACTTGGTGGCTTATTCCTGGCTCAAGGCTGATGCACACACTGGCTCCCTGCCTGGGATGCCCTTCCAATACATACCTACAGTGGGAGCTACTGCTGGAAGTTTCCAGGAAGGCTTTCTTAGCAGCCCTCTGCTCCTATGATCACTTTGGGGCCCAATGGAGTGAATTCTTTACTTACACATTTGCCTCCCTATGTTACACTGTGAGTTAATTAAGGACAAGGGCAAGAGCATTTGAATGATTCAAGCTTCAACAAACACTGAGCACTAACTACATACTTGTATTAGTTTGCTCGGGCTGCCGCAACAAAATACCACAGAGTGGTGGTGTTGGGAAAATAGAATAGTTCGGTCAGGGCCCTCACCTCGGGTCCAGATGGGTGTGGTTCAGCATCCTTTGTAGGCAGATTGTGTGTGTGTGTGTGTGTGTGTGTGTGTGTGTGTGTGTGTGCACGCGTGCGCGCGCGCATAGGTGTAGTTAGCGCGTATGCGTGCCAATGTATCTTTTTAGTTTTGTTGCTATTCTTGTGTTCTTTGGAGAAAGAGAGAGAAAGAGAGGTAGAGAGAGAATGAGAGAGAGGAGTTTTAGTGAAGCAGGTGGGCGGGCATCTGCCTCAGGTGTCTGCCCTGCGTGGCCACACTTTCCAACCTATGGCTCCAAGGACCTTTTGGCTGGTTACCTAGCTCATAGAACTGCGTGAAGGGGTCTGGTGACCCAGCCTGGCATATGAAGGGTTTGAGAATGGGCTTGAGGGGTCTGGGAGCTCCAGACCCAGCCCTAGCTCAACCATCGGCCCAGTTGGTACAGGATTACTGGCAGGTAAAAGCGCCCGACAACTAGCATGGTCGCCTAGCTTTATAATTGGCCCCACGAACAGGATTAAGAGTGCTACAATTGGCGTGGTTGGGCAGGATTACAACAGGGGGCTTAAGCCATAGAAATCTATTTTCTCACAGTCCTAAAGGCTCAAAGGAAGCCCGAGATCAAGGCGTCGGCAGGGGTGGTTTCTTCTGAGCCTCTCGCCTTGGCTTGCAGATGGTGTCTTCTATGCAGATGGTTGTCTCTCCATGTGCATCTGTGTCCTGATCTCTGCTTATAAGACACCAGTCGGATTGGATCAGGCCCACACTACAGCCTCATTTTAATTTAATCACCTCTTTAAAGGCTTTATCTCCAAATACAGTCACATTCTGAGGTGTGGGGGTGTTACAGCTTCAACACGTGAATTTGGGGGGAGACCTAAGTCAGTCCATACTGTACTAAATATGCACAGGGGACATAAGACAGATACAGTCCCTGCTCTTACTAGACTGCTAGCCAGGTGGGGATGCAGATGATCAAGCAACAATTAACATGGGGCCACCTTCTCCTTCCCTGGTGACCTTGCTGCAGCCAGCATCTCTCTTCATCCCACTCCTTCCTCTTTCCCACCCTCCTCTTCCCTCCATGAGACTCACCTGTGTCAGTGTTCTGTTGTGACAAGGCACTTGCACATCCATCACCTCACGGATCCTCACAGGACCCTACAAGATTTGATGGATCATTTTATGTGTCAACTTGACTGGGCCTCGGGGTGCCCAGATATTTGGTCAAATACTATCTGGGGTGTATCTGTGAGGGTGTTTCTGATGAGATTAATGTTTGAATTGATAGACTGAGTAAAGCAGATTGCCCTCTCCAAAGTGAATGGGACCCATCCAATCTGCTGAAGGCCTGAATAGAACAAAAAGGCTGATCTTCCCTTGAGTAAGTGGGAATTTCCTCCTGCCTGACTGCTTTGAGCTGCAACATCTGCTTTCCTCTGCTTTCAGACTTGATCTGAAACACTGGTTCTTCTTGGACTGGAACTGTATCACTGGTTCTCCAGCTTGCCAACTGAAGATCTGAGGATCTTCACACTCACATGAGCCAAGTTCTTACAATAATCTCTTCCTTCTTGTATGTACATCCTACTGGTTTCTCTTGAGAACCCCGAATTATGCAGATTTTGGTACCAAGAGTGGTTCTAGAGAAACAGAATTTTAAGGATGTACTTTTTGAAATAGTTCTGGTGGTTTCTGGAATTGGCTCCTTAAACTAATTAGATCTAAATATGCTAATAACTTTCTTTTCAGTAGTAAAGAGAGCACTGATAGTCCATAGAGTGGTCTAGCAATGGAGATATGTAATATATCACCATCGGACATTCCTAGCCAACCACTTTAGAGAAGCAGGGATCTGGGTGAGTGTATATACGATATTTTCAAACATTTTCTCAAATTAATACAGTGAGATTGGCTGGTTGCTCCTCATGTGACTGGACAAAGTGGAGAGAGAGAAGGGTAAATTCAGGGATTCAAATTCCCAGCTCATGCACTATGTAATGACTTGAAAGCTTCTATGTGTGCCCTGAAGGAAACATTTATCTCCTGTAGCTGCAGGGCTGAGATTGCTAAAAATCAAATGCAGAATCTCATCCTGTGACTGGCTGAATTACAAAGCATGTTTAACTCCCAGCCTCATAAGGTGTCTACTATTAAAGTGAGGGCTTTGACTGGAAAGAAATGAGGTCCTTAACATCCAAATGGGGACATGTAGGAAAATCCTGTCTGAATGAAGTTGGAGACACTGAGCCCTTAAATTCTGATTAGTCTCTTTTGCCAGTGGAAGAAGAATCTCCACCCATCTGAGGGGATTGACCTTGCATTGCCTTGAGGAAACTGAACTGCCCCTCTATCCCCCACCCCTGCCTGAGGTAGTTGCTAGGCAAGGCAATGCTGATTTTCCTCAGGACCCACCCCCAGCACTCCCTTTGATTCTAGTCCTATAACTACACTCAAGTCCAGCAGGCCCCTAAAGCTAAGGTACAAGGTCTGACTCGTGAGGAGATGCACTACACTCCAAAGGAACTACACTACATTCCAAAGGAACTACTTGATTTTTCTGATTTATACAGACAGAAATCTGGAGAACATGTGTGGGAATGAATATTGAGGGTGTGGGATAATGGTGGAAGGAACATAAAGTTGGTTCAGGCACAATTTATTGACATGGGCTCACTAAGCAGAAATTCGGCATTTAGGGCCGGCCCGTGGCTCACCTGGGAGAGAGTAATGCTGATAATACCAAGGCCACGGGTTTGGATCTCTATATAGGGACGGCCCGTGGCTCACTTGGGAGAGCGTGGTGCTGACAACACCAAATCAAGGGTTAAGATCCCCTTACCGGTTATCTCTTTAAAAAGAAAAAAAAGAAGAAGAAAGAAAGAATTTCTGAATTTAATGTTGCAGCTCAGAGTTAGAGAGGGCTCTAAGTTTGGTAGATTGGCTGAAGCATGGACCAAAAAGTGGCCCACAGAGAGGGAGTTGGAAATGCTGGGCCTGCTTAATGTAGAGGAAGGGATTCAAAGGCTTATTAGGGAGACTGGAATGCTAGAGTGGATTTGTCATTTAAGATTTACTCATCTGCCCTGAGATGGTCCAGGAGACATACCTTTTTCACCATGACTGAGAAATAAGTTTTTGAGGAGAGCCTCGACACCCCTGAAGAGCTCTGTGATTGCTCTGCTGTGTAGGTCAGACCTTACAGTGGGAACTGTGGTCACTGAATTGGAAAACTAAATGCAGTGGGAGAAACTGACTCTCAGGGTGGCAGGGGCCAAGTGGTGGCACCCAACTGCCAAAGGCAAGATGGACACAGTTACCATTATGGAGAGCAGAGTCAGAGAAACCATCAGGGTAGTCTGACTCTCATAGACTTATGACATTGGCTAGGTGACCATGGTGTTCTTGGAAGTGAACTAGACAGGGAAGCCTACTAAATTCTCACTAGATCTGTATAAACAGAAAAGTTCTAGGTCAAGTGAACAAAAGTCTAACCTGAATCATAAGAACAGAGAGTCATGGCCCCTCAACCAATTCCCACACAAGTCAGTTTACAGACTCAGAACCCCTTGAATGAAGAGGAGGCCAGGTCTCCTTGAGGAAGGAACCAGGTACACTGCCAAAAATTTATACTGTTAATCATTCTCTTAGCCCTCCCCAAAGAGACCTATGGCATTTTGCCAGGGTAACTGTGCATTGAGGAAAAGGAAATAATCTAGACCTTTGGGGGACAACAGTACACTGGCTCTGAACAACTTCCAGGAGACCTGCAACATCACTGTAGCTTACTAGTCAGAGTAGGAACTCATGGAGTCAAGTGATCAATGAGTTTTAGCTCGGGTCTGTCCCATCCTGTGGTTATTTTCTCAGTTCCGGAATGCATACAATTAGCAGCTGGCACAATCTTCACTCTGGTTTCCTGACCTGTGGAGTAAGGGTTATTTTGGTGGGAAAGGCCAAGTGGAAGCTACTAGAACTGCTTCTACCTAGGAAAATAGTAAATCAAAACAGTATCACATTCCTGGAGAGACCGCTGAGATTAGTGCCACTACTAAGGTTTTAAAGGATGCAGGGTGGTGATTCCCACCATAACCCCATTCAACTCACCTACTTGGCCTGTGCAGGTGGATCTTATGCCATAGTGGATTATCAGAAGCTTAACCAGGTGGTGACTCCAACTGCAGCTGCTGTTCCAGATGTGGTTTCATTGCTTGAGCAAATTTACACCACATCCCCAGGTATGCAGCTATTGATCTGGCAAATGTTTTCTTGATAACTGTTTGTAAAGACACTAGGAATAGTTTGCTTCCACCTGGCAAGGTCAGTGACACCCCTTCACAGTCCTACCTCAAGGGTATATCAACTCTCCAGCCCTACGTCATAATTTAGCTCATGGGAATCTTGATCGCCTTTCCCTTCTACAAGACATCACACTGGTCCATTGCGCTGCTGACATTATGCTGAGTGAACCTAGTGAGTAAGAAGTAGCAACCGCTCTAGACTTAACTGGTAAGACGTTTGTGTGTCAGAGGGTGGGAAATAAATACAACTAAAACTCAGGGGCCTTCTACCTCAGTGGAATTTCTAGGGGTCCAGCGATGTGTGACATGTCAATGTACCACTTCTAAGGTGAGGAACAAATTGTTGTGTCAGGCCTCTCCCACAGTCAAAAGAGGTGCAGTGCCTAGTGGGCCTATTTGGATTTTGGAGGCACCATATTCCTCAACTGGGTGTGTTACTCAGCCCATTTACCAAGTGACCCAAAAGCTGCTAACTTGGGATGGGGCCCAGAATAAGAGAGAGCACTCCAACAGATCTAGGCTGCCCTGCAAGCTGCTCTGCCACTGGACCATGTGATCTGGCAGATCCCATGGCGCTTGGAATGTCACTGCAGGGAGTGATGCTGTTTGCAGCCTTGGGCAGGCCTCTGTAGGTGAGTCACAGCACAGGCCCTTAGGGTTTTGGAACAAAGCCCTGCCATCCTCTGCAGACACTACTCTCCTTTCGAGAAGCAGACCTTGGCCTGCTGCTGGGCCTTTGCAGAGACTGAATGCTTGACTATGAGCCATCAAGTTACCATGCGACCTGAGCCTTCCTTTATAAACTGGGTGTTATCTGACCCAGAAAGCCATAAAGTTGGGTGTGCACAGCAGCACTCGACCATCAAATAGATGGTATATACATGATCAGGCCTAAGCAGACCCTAAAGGCACAAATTACATGAAGAAGTAGCCCACATGCCCATGGTCCCTACTCCTGCTACACTGCCTTCTCTCTCAGCCTTCACCTACGAGCATACACCTCTGGCTTCTTGGGAAGTTCCCTATGATCAGGTGACAGAAGAAACGACTTAGGCCTGGTTTACGGATGGTTTTGCATGATATGCAGTCACCACCTGAAACTGGACAGCTGCGGCACCACAGCCCACAGCCCTCTCTGGGACAGCCCTGAAGGAGTGGTGAGGGGAAATCCTTCCAGTGGGTGGAACATCACACGGTGCACCTGGCTGTGCACTTTGCTGCAAAGGAGAAATGACCAGACGTGCAATTATACAAGGGTATTTTTAGAAGTTCATGGAAAAATAGAATTAAAACATACTATGACTCTTTCCATGAACTTTCTGAAGACCCCTTATGTACCAATTCATGAGCTGCGGCCAATGGTTTGTCTGGATGCTCAGGGACTTGAAAAGAATATGATTGAAAAACTGGTGACAAGGAAATTTAGCGAAGAGTTAAGTGAGTGCACTTCTCTGAATGGGAAAAAAAAGTGAAGACCTCTGTGTCCCATGTGAATGCTCACCAAAAGCTAACCTCAGTAATGCAGGGTGTTAATAATAAAGTGGCTAGAATGACCGGTTCTGTGAATACCATCAGCCTCTTTCCCCAGCCACCCCTCATTGCCCAGTGGGCTCATGACCCAAGTGGCTATGGTGGCAGGGACGGAGGTTATGTACGGGCTCAGCAACATGGACTTCTACTCACCAAGACCAACTTGGCTACAGCCACTGCTGAGCATCCAACCTGCCAGCGGCAGAGACCAACACTGAGCCCACATGGCACCACTCCCCAGGATGATCAGCCAGCTACCTAGTGGCAGGTTGATGATACTGGACCACTTCCATCACGGAAGGGGCAGCGTTTTGTCCTTATTGAAACAGACACACACTTACTCTGGCTTATGGATTTGCCTTCCCTACACACAATGCGGCAGTAGAAGGTAGTTTTAAATACTAGCTATGACCACGTGACCTATTACAGATGAGAACTGTAACTGTCACAGGTATTTTTCTTATTTTATTATGAATGTTTGTGTGTGTAAACACATAGTATAGCAAATATCTTCACTTTCTTTCCTCTTTTATTCCTTTACCATGCAATGTAAGATGTATTGACTTTATAGTATGTAAGTATTGTTAATTTTACATCATAGTATGTAAGGTACAGGATTTCAAGAAGAGTAAACATTACTCAAGGCCTTTAACTCCTCTTCTGGTGAAGGGGTTAGTGTTTTCAGCTGTACACAGGATAGTTGTATCATATTGGGTAGAACTATGACCTTGTTATTGTCTTTATTTGGAGATTAAGTGTGTTTATAAAGATGCATATGGATGCCAAGTTGACAAGGGTGGACTTGTGATGGTTACTTTTATGTGGCAATTTGACTGGGCCACAGGATGCCCAGATATCTGGATAAACATCATTTCTGGATGTGCCTGTGGGGATGGGGGGTGGGTTTCTAGAAGAGACTACAATTTGAATTGAACTGAGTAAAACAGATAGCTCTTCCCAAGATGGGTGGGTTTCATCCAACCCATTGAGGGCTTTAATAGATCAAAAAAGCAGAAGACAGTTTCATTCTCTCTGCCTGACACCATGAGCTGAAATTTCTTCCCTTGGACAGAGACTAACACCATTGGTACCCTTGGTTCTCAGACTTTGGACTCAGACTGTCATTTACACCACTGGCTTTCCTGGGTCTTCAGCTTACAAACAGCAGATGGTGGGACTTCTCAGCCTCCATGATTGCATGAACCAGTTCCTTATTATGTATGTGTATATATGTATAGTTGTGTGTCGCTTAATGACGGGGATACATTCTGAGAAAAGTGCTGTTAGGTGATTTTGTTGTAGTGTGACCATCAGAGTGTACTAAATAAGCCTAGATGGTATAGCTTCCTACATACCATTACTCCAACCACCCTCATGTGGCCCATCATTGACCAAAATGCATGACTGTGTGTGTATACATATATATGTATGTGTGTGTATACATAGATAGATATCTGTATCTATCTCCTATTGGTTCTTTCTCTGGAGAACTCTGCTTTTTCCAGTCTTTTAATGGTGACACTCTTAATTTTTGATGAATTACATTTTAAGAGCTTTTGTAACATAGTTAAGTAACCTTGTTCTATATCAGGTCATGAGACTATTTATTCTCTAGAAGTTTTAGCATTTTGCTTTTCACAGTCAGATCTACAATCCACCTAGAAATTGATATCTTTATATGGTATAAGGTAGGGGTCAAGTTTCCTTATCCCCATTCTCCAATATTCAATGGTCCCAGCATCATTTGTTGAAAAGACCACATTATCCCCCTATGCTCTGCAGTGCCACCTTTTAAAATATATCAAGTGTCCACGTATGAAAGTCTACTTCTGGATTCTATTCTGTGGTCTATTTACCTATACTGGTGCTATATATCAAAGGAAACTTTTCAACATTTTTTCCAGTCTGATGTTTGCTGTAGGAGGGAAGTTCCCTTCTCAATTTGCTAAATTAAAAAAAACAAAAACAAAAAAACCCCCACTGGATGCTCATTATCATACTTTTTTTTGCACTAGTTCATAATTTTGTTTAAAATTGTTAATATGGTAAAGCTTACTAATTGACTTAAAAAAATGTTACACCAATCTCGCATCCCTAAAATATATACAGTTGTCCCTCACAGTATCCCTGGAGGATTCGTTCCAGGATCCCCAGCTAATACCAATATCTGAGCATTGCACACAGGTATTGATACTCAATGCTGTACCCCACAAATATGTACAATTACATTTCAGTAATTTTTGAGGGGGAGGAAAAATGCAAAATCTGCAATGCTCAAGTCCTACAGTTGGTCCTATGGAATACCATGAAAAGTCAGCCCTCCACATGCGCAGGTTCTGCATCCTACAAATAATGTTTTCAATCTGTGGTTGGTTGAATTATATGTGAAACTCATGGATACGGAAAGTCGGCTGAATTTATTGAAAAAAATCAGTGTGTAAGTGGATTCATGCAGTTCAGACCTGTGTTGTTCAAGGGTCAACTGGGGTTAATGTGTTTTGCTCTTGCTTTTTTAAAAGAATATTTTCATGTCATCTAAAAGATACAAATTTATTAGCATAAAATATTCACAATATTCTCCTATGGAGTTTTAACGTCCACAAGACCTACAGTGATGACGATTTTCTGGGTGTTCTTTTTTTCTTAATCGACCTTACCACAGCTTCATTAATGTGATACATTTTTTTAAAGAACCAACTTCTGGCTTTACCCTCTTTGCTGTGTTTGTTTCCTCATTACTATGTTCTGCTCTCATCTTTATTCTTTCTTTTCTCCTTCAATTTTTGGGTTTAACTTCCTTATCTACTTACTGAAGATGGATGCTTAGGTCACTGGTTTTCTGCCTTCTTTTTCACATATACATTTAAGGTAATAAATTTCCCTCTAGGAAAACCTTTTGCTGCAGTCCACAAACTTTGACATGTAGAATTTTCATTAACATTCAGCTAAAAGTATTTTCTGATTTCTATTTCTTTGTTTTGACCCCTAGATAACTGAGAGGTATATTGCTTAACTTCTAAAAGTGTGGAGACTCTTCTAATTCCTTTTGGTATTGACATGTAGCTTAAATTGTACTATAAGAGAATACACTACGCACTATTTCAATCCTTTGAAATTTGTTGAGATTTGTCTATGGCACAGTAAAGGGATCAATTTCGGTAAATACTTCCATGCACATTTTAAAAGAATTTGTATTCTGCAGTTGTTGGGCGCAGTATTCTACGTATGTCAAATAGGGTTAACTTGACTAAATTGTTCAAATCTTTCATATCCTTACAAATTACTTTTGCCTGTTTATTCTGCCATTTACTAAGAGAGGCTTCGTAAAATCTTCCACCATGATTGTGAACTAGTCCACATTCCCTTTTAGTTCTGCCAATTTTTGCTTAACACATTTTAAGGCTATGCTATACTTTGATATAATTACCCTTATCTTGCTCCTTATTCTTTTCTGAAACTACATTTTCCCCGGGAGTTTTTCTGTCTGAAGAATAACCTTTAGTTTTTTTCTCCCCCAGAATCTGAGTCCCTTTAGTACTTTTTTCAATGAAAGTCTGTTGCTGATGAATTAATTCCCTAGTTTATCTAAGATGCCTTTATTCTCCTTTTGTTCTTGAAGGTTATGTATCTATACATGTAGGGAGGGATACAGATTGGTGGTGTGTGAAACAAACCTTTGTGAAGCAGCCTCGTCCTCCACTACAAAAGCATGAAAGAGTATCTGCTGTGTTTGAAACTCGGAAAAAAATTTCCCACTGTATTAGTTTGCTAGAGCTGCTGTAACAAAGTACCACAGACTGGGGTGGCTTAAAAAACAGAAAGCTATTTTCTCACAGTTCTGGAGGCCAGAAGTCTAAGATTAAGGTACTAGCAGGGTTGATTTCTTCTGAGACCTTTCTCCTTGGCTTGTAGACTCCATCTTCTCCTTGAGTCCTCAAGTGGTCGTCCCTCTGTGTCCAGATTTCCTCTTTTTATAAGGATACCAGTTATACTGTATTAGGGCCCACATTAATGACCTTATTTTAACTATTTTCCTCTTTAAAACCTCTATCTCCAAATACAGTCACATTCTGAGGTACTGGAAATTAGGGGTTCAACATATGAATTTGGGGGGGGACAAAATTCAGCCCACGGCACCCGCTAAGATGCCCTTTTGCTTATAAACATATTTATTATCTTCAATTGTTCAAAAGATGTTTGTCTCCAAAAAGGATGAAAATCTTGTTTTTACCCAAAAGCCTGCCAAAGTTGTAAACATGTATTACATGTTGTGATAAATGTGTTGCTTGAGCACTGTTTTCATGTGCTGAGATAAAACATACAGAGATAAACACCTGCCATAACTCCAAGTTCCGCATAACTTCCTTAACCCATAATGTAATTATGGAGGAGGTGACTGAGATGTAACCAGTCACAACGATGTACTTGTGAGCGGACGGGCAGCCAAGCCTGTCAGGCCACATGCTGTAAGGACTGAGCACAGACTGCCTGCGTTGCCCTAGAGTGTGCAATGCTGGTTGAGAGGGCCCTGCAAGCTGACTCCAACCCCTGTGCAGACTGGGATGAGAAATCTGTAAGAGATGGTCACTGGACACACTGGCTGGGCAAGAAATCAGCACATGATGGCTGAGGCACAAAGAGAGAGAGAGAGAGAGAGAGAGGGAGAAAGAAAGAAAGTGTGTGGGGGGGGGGAGAGAAAAAGACTGATTGACCAGTCCCTAGAAATGCAGTCCTTGGGGATCCAGACCTAAAGAGATGGAGTTGACCAGCACAGCAATTCCCACTGCTGTGGCCCTCAAGGCTGTGATAAGTGCCCCTCAGCCTATCAGCCTCTTCCTCTGAAATTAAAAATGCTCCCAGAGGAAATGCAGCCCAGTACTAGGCTATCTCCCTGGGCCTCTGTCTATTCACAGGTCCTGACCCTGTTATTCCTCACTGTCTTGCTAGCTCCCCAGTACCTTCAAAGTAGTTTTCAAATATTTTGGCTTGCTTTTTAGTTGTCTTCAGGGAGGTTTGGTCAGAATTACCTAGTCAACCATCACTGGATTTGAAAGTGTCCTGAGAAAATCTTCCTTAGCCCCTTTTTCTTCCTTCCTTGACCCCCCACAGTATGCAACCCCAAACACAGCTAAAGCTTTATGCACCAAGATGCTCACTACAGCATTCATAATGAAGAAAAACAGAAAACAAAACATCTAACAAGGAAATGGTCAAGTCTATTATAGTACATTTTGAGGATGAAGCCATTAAAATTCTTTTTGTGAGAGGTTTTTACCATAATGGAAAAATCTTATGCTATGAGGTTAAGTGTAGGTTTACATGAAGCCTTAGGATGTGGCTTCATGTTTTTATTAGGCCATCTTCACTAGTCTTCTACACCCTTTCTCTAGACAATCTCTTTACTGCCATGCCTTCATATCATCTACATGTAAAATTGATGACTCCAAATACACATTTCCAGTACTGACCTGTCTTCTGAGCTTTAGTCTTGTATGTCCAATTACTTTTAAAAATCATCTCCACTTGGATATCTCAAAAACATCTCAAACTTAATTTGCCCAAAATAGAATTCTGGATTCTCTCTGTCCCAAACAAAACATGCGTAAGAACTATTCTTGACACTAAACATTTCCACCTCAGTGAGTATATAACCACCTACCCAGTTGCTCAACAAAATCTCAGTTTATTTCACTTACCCCAGCCCATCAACAATTAATCCATCAGCAAATCCTATGGATTCCATCTCCAATACATCTATCAAATTCACATCTTTTGCTCCATTTCCATCAACAGCCCCAAAATTATTTCTCTACTTTCATTCTTTCTCCTCTCCAATTTATTTCCCACACAGCAGCAAGAGTGGGCACTTAAAATTGTAAATCTCATTCTTCTACTAAAAATGGTTCAGTAGCTTCCCAACGTACTTCAAGAAAATTTCAATTCCTCCCATGGCCCCGAAGGCCTGCACAATCTGACTCCTGCCCACTGCTCTGACCAGGTCTTCTGCTATTCTTCCCCTGGCCCCAGGCTCCGGACCCACCGGTCTCCTCCTGTCCCTGACCAGGTGAACCTGTCTGGTTTCTGGACCTCTGCATGTGTCACTTTCTTGTCCTCAATGCTCTTCCTAGTTTTCAGCAGGGTTGGCACCTTTTCAACCATCTGGCCTCTGTTCAGATGTGACTGTCTCAGAAAGGACACCCCAGTCACCATCAACTTGTTTGTTTTCTTCACAGCATTTACCATAACATGCGAGTCTCCGGTTTTACGTATTTGTTGACTTGTTGACTTTCTGTCATCCTCCTCACAATGAAAGCTTCGTGATGATGAGCAGGGACTGTGTGTTTTACTGCTTTGTCCTCAGCGCCTGGTACATTGCTTGAGGGAAACTTAGGTTCAGAGTGGTTAAGCAACTTGCTCACAGCTGGCAAGAAGTGGAGCTGAGATTTGGACTTAGGTTTTTCTGATTGCAAAACCTATGTTCTTCCCTTAGAGCAGCACGACTCTATATCCAGAGCCGTGCTCCATGCATTTCTGCCACATCTACTTTCCATGCTTCTGGGAAAAGAAGCCATGTTTTTTCCTCACTCATTCCCTTCTAATTAAGGATACTAATTAATCATTAAGCCTTTACTGCTCTGTGACCTTGGGTACTAACCTCTCTGTGACTTGACTTCCTCATCCATATAATGGGATACTAAGCATGAAACATATAATCATTTGTCTTCGTTCTCATATACTCCTAAGAGGTAGGCGGCATTAGAGGCCCATTTTCAGTGATGAGGAAATGGACGCACAAGGAGTTTACAGAATCTGCCCAAAGGTTAAACAGGTGAAAGGGCAGGGACTGGGATCCAAGGACTCTAGCTTCAGAGCTTATGTGCTTGGCTGCTACAGTTTACAAAGCGGTGGTAAAAATTACATCCATGTTATAAAAGATTACCTAAGCTCTTGCTTAAATGATGTAAAATAAGCATAATACAACTTGGTGAATAAATGAAGAATGTATATCGTGTTGTTTAAACAAAAAGAAACATTTAATTTAGTCTTTTTAATTTAAGGTTTTAACTTAAGCAGGAACAAACAATTATTGAAAACCTTCAAAAAGTCATTTCCGTGGACAGAGCTGTCTCTGGCTGTGATGAGGACAGCCCAATGAAGGAGTTCCTACTGTAACCACTGTGTTTGAAGAAGTGTCATCTTAAAAGTTCATATATATTGTAGATGATAAATCAAATTCATGTTGTAAAATATCACGTGATACTTGACACAAAAAATCCAAAAATATATATATAGAACTGTGTCGGGAAGAGGAAGACAGATATAGCATCATACAAATGCAAGGGAAAAAATCTGATTTTTGAAAATAAGGTTTTAATTGAGTTTCTGTATGCAGACCAATGTAGCTGAAATTATCAGAACCCTGGACAGCACCAAGAGGGCTCCCCAACCCCCGGGGCTGATTTTGTATTACATCTTAAATATTAAGCTGTTTCCTCAACTTCTCTGCATTTAAAAATTCTGCCTTAATTCTATCGCTTCACATGTAAAAACTGACTCTTATGTGTAGAACTTACTGACGATGGAACTGTTTTTTTAAAGCTTTTCTCCTGCAAAGACTGGCATTTTTGTTCTAACAACTTTGTTTATTCACTCAAAGATAGAAATGAAAGAATTATAAAAAAAAATCATTTAAATAACATTTAGATGCCAGTTGGTGTTATCACAGCAGCATATGAATGACTTCACAATATAACACACATAAAATATACACATATAAAACATTAATTTTTGATATAAAACTTATTAATAGGTAGCTGAAATCACCTCAATCATTTCAAAAAGTCTGTGGAAAATGGAATTAAAAGATAAAAAATATGAATCTTTCCATGAATTTTCTGAAGTACCTTGTAAATCCCATTTTACAAAAGGACACGTTTTAGTAGTTTCCAAAGCCCTGTGGCTAGATTCTGAAGTTGCTGAACAACAAAAAAAGCATCTTAATAATAGCTTCTAAAAAAACAAAGACAAAACCATGAGATGTATTAATATGGACAAATCCTACTAGTATAGTAATTAAAGTTGTGAAAATAAATATTTTATCCGTTGTTAAGGTATTAAAACATAATCATTCTTCAAATGCTTGGATTATTATCAAGCAGAGAAGCCTTTCTCTATCTTTTAAAATGAAGCAGGCAAAAAGCTTTGTCAGTTTGCTCTTGAATGCAATAATACGGTCACGAAACTTGCTGTGACCATTCAGTCTCTTTACGAATTTTGTAAGACTGGCCCGCTTTTTTCTTTCTTTCTTTCTTTCTTCTAAATGACTGATTGAGGTGGTGATTTAATCCTCTACAGCATGTAAAACAAGGTTCTCAAAAGCTCCTACTCCTCTGGTAGAGGACAGGGAAGCTGTTGTGCTAGAGAATTAATCTATCCAAAGGGATCAAAAGCAGCCACAATGCAGTCATCAGCATGTTTTCGCTATGCGAGCTCCACATTTCCTATTTAGAAAACACATAGCCATTACCCCATTCTGTATTCCCACAAGGCCCCCTTTTATTTATCTGTGTTTGTTATTATATGGCTCACACTGACGTGTTTGTGTGATTCCACTGGTGTGCACACATCCATTGAGAGAGGAAAAAAGAAGTGTCTACTGCAAACTTGTCAAAAGGAAAGGGACTCCCACTGTTTTTTCCCTTTGTCCAGGGTTCTATTTAGAGAATAGAATTTTAACTCTTTGTGCACCAGAAAAGAATGACTTCTTTGTGTATTTTAAATTTCTTTACAATGGAATGTCATAAATAGGAGAATAAATGTTATTTATTCACAGATTGCCACAATCCTAGAAGATGACATTTCTTCACAGTTATACAGAGTACATAAGACAGCAAACAGGAAAACTTTTATTTCGTTCTCAGAATGCTTAAACTGTTCTTACAAAGCAATGTTAAGTATGGCTACAAAAAACTTAGAAGCACTTTTATTTTGGAAGGTTCAACATAAAATGTGCAAAATCTCTAGATATTTTAGTTTAATAACACGGCTATTCAAGAAAATAATATGTTTTAAGCATTCACAACATGACCTCCCACTAGAGTTTTCATTGATTATATTAATGACCCAGGTGGTTACAAAGAGTTTAGTACTCGCTTAATCCAGTTCTATCTCTGACACAGTAGATTGACAGATAGACAGACAAGATAGATAGATGTCAAGTAAATTCCAGCTCCCAAAACACTTTTGTAATTCCAGCGAAGCCACAGCTAAAACTGAGTGGCACCTTTACAAGACTGGTTCCTTTAAACTAAAGAAGATACGGATGTGCCTTTAATGCTGTGGCATGCGCACAAAGCAGAAAATGAAATACTCCTTCCCCCAGTGCAGAGGCATAAAGGTAGGTAAGATGTAGGCATCTGCCTTCACATGTTATGGGTCTTGAGAAGTTTAATTCTAGGACGATTTGGTGCGAGAAGGGTTAAGCACCCACGAATTCTCTCCCTCTCATGACTCCCTGCTACATTCCAAAGGGACAGGGCTCAGTGACTACACAGCCCAGTACCTAAAACGAAGAGGGGGAGTTCTCGAATTAATTAACTGGAAATGAGTCTTGTCAATGTTTTGGAAAGCCAGAAGGGGTGAAAAGAGATTAATCACAGTGAGAAACTACTTCAACTGCCTGCCAGAGTTCAGAAAACCCAATGAGAAGAGGAAAATCAAAGGAGCAAAGCTGACTTGCCATCTGAAGGGACAAACACAATCCAAGCAAACGCCCAAGTCTCTGCCGAGTAAGGGATGTGGCCTCAAACAGGAGGATGTATTATTTGCTGCCACAGTAAGTACAGTGCATTCCTAAAATGTACACTCTATCTAGGGGACACAGGCAAACCAGACAGCTACATTTAAAGCAAACAAACAAGAGAAAGCTCAGGTGCCCCCACTTTTAGATTACACGCACTTAGCTCTATTACCCACAGGATTCTCAGGTTCCCGAATTTGTACTTATAGATCTTCAAACACTTGCAGACTCACATACTGCCGAAGTTGAAAAATCCACAAAACAGATTCCGAAAATTCAGATATTTGGATGGAGAGTTCACTCACTGAGAAGAAAAAAGAAACAAAATCGCCAACATTAACAAGTCTATTCATAAGAATCATCAGACAAAGGGAAAAAAAATACAGAGCTTTGGTCAATAACCACCAATAACTGAGAGAAACTGGCAGCAACTCATTCAGTATTGTACAAGGAGTTTTCCGTTCTTTTAATTGCAGCCAACATTAGCAATCTTTTAAAGAAAATCTAATTCCTGTCAGAAGCTTACATTTAGACCATGTATAAATTTTGATATGCTTTTATGTTTTAGCCCCAGAATGAGTTTGAAATTTTAATTCTTTTAAGAAAATGGTGCATAAAGACTGAACAAAAAACTGTTTGCAACTATGCTTAGGACTTTCTTTGGAGAACACTTTAGAGGGCAGAGTCCTCCCACTGCTATGCTCACAAGGAACCTCGCCATGGCCAAGGCAAGGGAAGGTGGAGCAGCGTTCTACAAACCAAAGGGAAGGACTGCCCACTCGAAGACACTTACCGGCTGAGGTGTGTCACTAGTAGACTTCAGAATCAGCTTTTCACCCCTCTTTTCAACTTCAAAACCCATTTTTTTAAGGAGGGATGTGTCTGCCAGCCCCTGGTCCTCCATCTTTGCAATCAAATCTTGGTTCTGGCTGTTGTCTTCTGTAAGGTTCCGGATGGCATACACCACCCACTGGGTCAGAACTGGAGCCAGAGTGAAGGAACATGCCAGCACACTCTCCTGTTTTATAGCTTCACGTGAGCATTACCAGAAAAGGAGTAGAACAGCACAGAAACACTGAAAATCCAGCATCAATTAACGTATTTTTCTGAGGCTGTATTCTATGGTTATGAATCCAAAGTGGAGGAAAATTAAACAGATGTAACCCATGCACAAGCAAGTCCAGCGTGCATGTGTGGTATCAAGCAACGGCCTCACAGAGGTACGCACTCAGTATCTGTTGAATTAATGAACAAGGAAGCAAAGGCTTAGAGTAGCTAAAACTTAAGTTTGTAAACACGAGGATATATATGCAGTGTACATGCACACACACATTCTTGTGTTGGATAATTATGTCACTGGGTCACCAGGGAAGGAATAAGAGAAGCACTAAAGAAGCAGTCACGACGATGTCAGGTTAGAACCAGATAGGAAAGTCATCTTGTTTAGAGTGAACCAAGCTATAAATAAGAACCGTTTCCTAGGAGTCACTGTGGAATTCCCCTCATTCAGCATTTTAAAGATGCAGCTAGAAAGCCTTTGAAGACTGGCTGTGTTTAGTTTGAATACTTGTGCTCTCAAAAGCCTCTGACCCTCCTGGCCTCACTGTGCCCTAGGCCCTCACCCGAACTGTCCTGCTCGGTGTCCTGCACTTGAGACTGAAGACAACGTCCAAAGACTAAGACAGCTTCACTGCATTACTCACTGAGGTGCTTGATTTAGTTACAAGAGCTGTTTAAACCTCATGAAAGCATTAAACTACTTCTGCATGTTGTTCTATAAAGGATTGTATAAAAACTGCTGCTGCAACTGGTCTTTATTGGTTGAATCCAGGGCCACATAAGTGATCACAAAGGATAGGCCTTTTCCTCACTGGGCCTGGCACCCTGGTCCCGGGGGAACAGCGAAGAGCCTAGGGTGGAATAAAGACTCTTACAAAGAAAGAGGGTTCCCTGCCCAGGAAAAGATGGAGGTATCAGGAAAAGTCAGTCCTTCTCCTGATTCTACCAGATGTGTCCCACCCAGCATTTCCAATGCCACAACTGGGGCCTTTGTGCCCCCAAAGGCAGCAGACCCTCTAACTAAAGTCTCTAGCTTCTGGCTCTGTCCTGGACCTCCCCATCCACTGGTTGGAACCACTTCTAGCTCCCCTCACCTGACATGAGATGCCACAGGGAAAGGCTTCAACCCTCATGAAGCCAGTGGCTCTTTCCTGCAGTATTTGGTTAAGAAAACGAATCAAAATGTTTCTCTCCTTAGTTCAACAACCTCAAAAGGAAAAAGCGTAAAGTAAATTGTTCACTAAAGCCAGATGACTGAAATGTAGAAAGCACGGGAGTTCTATGTTCAGGAGGCATTCTTGGGGTTTCAAAAGGTTGCTCCCTCCTAGACCCTCCAATATACCGAGTTGGTTACCATCTTGACCAGTCTTCCCTGATCCCCATGGGGCCGGAGCTGCTGTTTTCTTATCACAGCACTCAGACCCTGTCTGCCTCTCCAAGCTTCTCCACGGCAGGCACTGTGGTCACACATTCCTGAGCCTTGGGACCTAGACACAGAGCCCAGCACAAAGAAGAGGACTGACCCACATTTGTGGAGTGAACAACCTGCCGGTCTTTGGAGGTTTATCATCAAAAACCACTGTGGGTATAAATGACTGACCTTTTCCAGATGGCACACAATAGGGGCTGTCAACATCCAGCTGATGTTGATTCTATAATCAGTCATCTGTCTTTGGAGGAGGGGGAAATATCCTCATTTTGCTATTTATCTGTCATCCTTTCACAATAAAGTCCAAGTCTTTTATAAGGCTCTATTTCTTTTCCAGAGACAGAATCCATACAAATATTCAAATGCACAAAACCTGAATTTGTATTTCCCCCCCTTTTCACAATCGCTGAACCTCTACTTTGTGCCAGCACAGAAAATAAAAACAATGATCCCAGGTGTCACACACTTCCAACATACTAGTGAATTTCTGGACAATGAATTACTTGCTGCAACTAATTTCACACCCAGGAAGACATTCATGATACAAATTCATTTTCTCATTTTTTGTAGGAAAAGGGGGAAGCAGTGATTATGAGAACTGAATGAAGGAGCAGTCATTTGAGAAATAAACCTAGGCAAGAAAGTGCATAAGGCTGGGGAATTTCAGTTCATGCATTTAACTCTCTAATGGTAAATAATAGAAGCAAAACATTTTTTTTCTTTCTAAAACTTCCTGGTTGTTCACTTAAATATAATTGAAAGTAGGGAGAGTGAACTTCCCACCAGCACACTGAGTGTGCCTGAAGTTGGAGGGTGGGTGGCCCAGCAATGGAGGCATCTGGCACCAGCATCGCCACTGCCAGCTGCAAATGCAGAGCTTCTGGAGGAAGTACATCATCTATAGCTTCAAATTATCAGATCATCTCCACCACAGGGCAAGCAAGACACCACCCAAACCGCTCTCAACCTCTCTCACCAGGTGCCCTCCACTCCTTTGGCTCTAGCAACATTGCAGTGCTGGCCTCGCCTCTGTCCTTCTACATGCAAGTCCCTGACCTACGATGTGCTTCCCCCAACTGCTGCTTCCTTTCTCCCAGGGCACATTTAGTCTTCAAGACTCAGTTAAGCGCCACCTCCTCCTGGAAGCCTTCCCTCACTGCCCTAGTGACCCCTCGACATCAGCTTCAGTTAGGTGCTCCTGCTGTATGTTTCCAAAGCAGCCTCTCTCCCTCTCCTCTCTCTTTTTTAAAAGTTCTGTTTATGTGTCTGTGTGCTCCTCAAAGGCAGGAGCCACATCTAATTCACTTCTATATCCACAGCATCCAGTCTAGTTCCTGACACAAAGTGGGTGTTCAATCGCATTTATTGTTATTACGTAAGCTATGATTATTTGTTTGTGCTTCTGTTTGCCCTAATGACTGTGAACTCTTTGTAACAGGGCTGGTGTCTTCTTCACCCCATTCTTGCACGGTGCTGCGAATCATCTGCTGAAGGCGTCGAAGCGGCGCGCTCTGGCCATTCACCGCCTAGGTGGCCCAGTGGGGCTGCAGCGACCCGCACTGGCCGTGCCCTTCCTGCTTGTTCTCCGTGTGGTTTCCTGACTCAGGGCCTTGCAGGGTTGAGCGATTAGGTGAAAGCATACCAGTACAAATGCAGCCCAAGCAGGAAGCTGGGCTGCGTAAAATGAAAGGTCGCAACAACAAAACACCAGGAGAGTTCCCCTGCAGACTGGATGAAAGGGAGGGTCTGAATCGTGTTCCTCTCAGGGCAGGGGGAGGGGAAACTCTTCTATCGCATTTTGTGAAAATAGTGCTATGATGGTATTAAACAGTGATTCACCTTGAAAGTGTTTGGCAGCTAATTTCCATAGAAAAACTTAGCACGATACTGTATTTATAGGGAAAAAGGAGCACGGAAAGAATGAGGCTGAGACGAGCTCTCCTAGAGATGAGGGGTGCTGCCTGCGGAGGGTGGTCACCCCTCACCCATATGTCCTCAGGCATACTACTACTTCAGGAACACAATACACAGTTAAGAACTGCACAAGGAGCCACTGAACCAACAGCCTAACAGATGCTATGAAGCCCAAAGCAGAAAGGCATTTTTGTTTTCTTCCAAAACTGGTAATTCAAAGTGCAAAGAGATGTGCTCAGGCCAGGGCTGGGAGGGAGGTGGGAAGGAGTATGGCCACAAGACCCTTCTGGAGTCAACTCCTTTCAGTCAGTGCCCTGAAAATTAGAGATAACAAGCAAACAAACAACAGGAAAACCCCAACACTTTTCACTTAAATATGTATCCGGCGTTCTTAACGTGTTCTAAGTGAAATTAATCTTTTTCTCTTTATGAGGACTTCTTTATGAGAACTTTATGTGGTTAGAATCCTGTGTGCTGCCATATAGATGCAGATCTGAAAAGTTTACCCCATTCTCCTAATTGAGCACCAGCATTCTGGGGCTGTGTTCTCTATCTGTAAATCAAATACCACACAGCATTCTCTAATTTGTTCCTATTTCCAAGGAGAACACTTTAACACTACTGTCTAGAGTTTCAGACTAAGTAATATTTACAAAATCACTTTTTATAGTTGTTCCTTGCACTAAATTTGAGTTGAAAAGAGCAGCACTGTAAAATATAGCCCTAAGAACCGTGTCTAATCCACAACCCCAGGTCATGAATATGTATGTGTTCCTTGTTAGCTTGCTGTGAAAGGCTGGAGCCCTGGGCAGCCTGTGTGGACCTAGACAGTCTTAAGTGTCACAAGAAAGATTAAAGCAAGTCCCAGTTAATATTCACATTGCCCTCTTGTTCCCTCTCTAAAGAGACAGAGAGGAGGAAAGAGTGGGGGAGAAAATTAAACATCTTCCAAAGTCTCTAACCTACCAGCACTTGAAGTGCTTTATTGTATGCTGAACTTTAGAAAAAGAGCTTCTAACGTTTCCATAGCTACTACAAATAGAAGCCTTGAGCCTGTTTGTTGCAAAACTGCCTTGAAAGAGCCCTGCAATCAGCCCCAGAGTGAGGACTTGGACAGAGTGAACACTCTTCGGCAGGCAGTCTGGTGTCTTGACCCAGGCCACAAATACCACGGTGGAAACTGGCACCTTGAAGATGCTGACCCTCGGAAGTGAGAAAGAAGCCACGAGCCCCTGCGTGAGCCCCCACGTGGAGGCAGCAATACACTGGCACTCAGACGGTTCAGAACAGGGCTCAACATTGAACCCTGCGCCGTGTACCCATTAGGTGACGAGATTATCAGCAGGGTGGAAAAATGCAGGCTGGGAAACGATACATAAAAAAATTCACGGCAAGTATATACTGACCACGTGCCAAACTTACTTTTAAAGAACAGTAAGGTGAGTTAAAACGTTAAAAATAGAATTGTCTGATGAGAAAAGTTCTAACTAAAGGCAATATTTTTCCAGTTACCAAAATTAGTGGTAGTGATAATGCTGAAGACTGTTAGAATGTAGGCCCCGAGATGCCAGGGGTTCAGTTCTGTGCACTGTTCTGTGTCTGGTCTGGAAGACTGCTGAGAACAGGGTTTGGCAAATTATGACCTGTGTTTTTGTACGACTGAAAACTAAAAGCAGCTTTTATATATTAAACGGTTGAAAAAAGTCAAAAGAACACCACTAATTTGTGACATATGAAATTATTTGAAATTCACATTTCAGTATCCATAAATCAAGTCCTACCGGACTCTGTGGCTGAGGGGCTGAGAAGAGACAATGTGGCTCACAAAGCTGGGAAGTATGTACTATGTAGCCCTGGACAGAAAAGGTGTGCTAACTTCTGGCCTAGAACATGGAAGGCACCAATAAACATTTGTTGAATGAATGGATAAATGAACTTTAAAAAGTACTGAAATTGAAAAACTTACATTATTCAAATTAGAACAATTTAAACATGTTAAGAGGTTTTCACCAACTTGTGAGCATATATATATATGTGTGTGTGTGTATATATACTTTATATATAATATCCATGTAACAAATATATGTACTTTATATATCTATATTTAATTTTTGCTTCCAGGACATATGTTTAAAAATTATTTGTAGACAACAAAGCCATGAAGGCAAGAGACTTACTACGTACAGTGTAACTTTTCAATGTACGCTATTCAGCAGGGCACAGAGCATGCATTTTAGAAACCTTTTAGAAGGCTGGCCTCTGAGAACAGGACGGTCAACACTAGGTAAGCCCGCTTCATGAGGCTTTTGAAAATCCGTGTAATTATCTGCCAGGTTATAAAAAGGTTTTCCTAAAAACAAGGATGCTTAATAAATACCTTTGCTGTATCTAAAAGAGGATGTTCTCACACTATGGTAAAACTGCAGAATTTTTTTAGAGTGCAAAAAGGAGTAGTTCAGTTTTAAAATTGTTCTGAGAATACTTTACATTGCTAAAAACCAAAACACTTCTAAATATGCCAATTTCTGTCAGCCAAAGAAGGAACAAAGCAAGAGTGAGGACACTGAGAAGCCGGCCTCTCCTCTCGTTTAAGGTGTGACCCTGCCTGGCCCCAACCCTGTCCCTGGCAGGCCCAGTTCTCCAACCCTCTCTGCGGAGGAGTCCTAAGTATTTGCTTTCTGAGACAGGACAAATAAAAAGGCATTTCCCAGAGTGCTGCTGAGGGATCCCTGGGCTTTCTGGGGCTTGTGCTATGGCGGGGAGGAGGGACCTTCAGAACACAGTGGACGTCTGCCTGTATGCTGTGGAGAAGGAAGAGCTAGCAGCTCGGAGGGTGTTGACAGGGTCAGACAGAGGAGGATAGGGGGACAGACAAGATGGAGGTTTTGGGGTGAATACATCTGTATTTCAGTGTTCTATTCAAAGGGCCATGGTATTTTCTGCGTAGGTCAACTCTATTTCCAGATGTCAAAAGATATTTCCATTGCTTTCAGTGTAAAGTTTGTGTTACTTCCACCTCCATCTATTATAATTATCTTTGTTCTCAATTCTCACTCATGTCGTTCAGTTCTACTCCACATACTCTTCTCATTTTCTCGTTCAGAAAACTGGAGTGGAAGTCTTCATTATGCAGGTTTCATACGGGGTCTCCTGGCATGATGCTGGAAACCAGCATGTGTGTAGTCACCACCACAACCCACCCGTTCTGGCTCCCTCTTCCTTCACCAAATTATTGGTCTATCTGGTATCTAATTTCCCTCTGTGTTTTTGTATTTTAATACAAGGGAACATCTGTGCTTCAAGTGTTTCAGTGCAGTGCTATATATACTGTTCTTTTGTAGCCTGTTATGTCTTAACAGCATTTAAAAAAAATAAAATCATGGGTTTGTGTACCCTCTAATTTACCAATTAACGGCTAATTGCTTAAAAAAAAAAAAAGAAGAGGGTGGGGAAACAAATAATTGACAGACTTGTAAATTACAGATTACAATCTGAAGAATATAGAATAATACCTGTATTTAATATATGCTACAAGAAGGAGCAAAAAGTTTCAGTCCTTACTGAGGGAAAATGTCATCTCAGAAATACTATTGCATTGAAAACTGAGGCTGCTTTTCTGGCCTCTGAGCTGCTAGGGAAATAGAACATTAAAGGAAGTGGTAAAAAAGGCCTAATAAAACACTGCTGAAGTTTGACAGAACTACATAACATACCACTGTCAACCAGAGAAATTTTATCTCTGTGCATAACCCACATCAGCACTTTCTTTAAAGATTTTGAAATGAAGGTTACATTCACTGTCCTTGGTAGCACAACTTACTGTCCATAAACTGGCCTTCTAAAGGGAAAGGTCAGCTATCCCTGACTTCCTGGGCCTCCTCTCTGAGGCCTGAAACATAGTCTTCCCATCTTGCAAGATCCCCCTTCCTCGGCAGCATCACCACCCGCCCTTGGCCTGGCCCTGGTGGGGTTAACTGCACTCTGTCCTTTACCAATCCCAGATGTGCAGGATGAGCAAAGCAGGACGTGTGGTGAGCCTGTCCACAGGGCAGTGAAGTCACAGGAAGATAGCCCTCCTGCTCCCTGCCAGACAGTCGTCCCACGCACTGCCCACTCCCCAGCTGCTGTGGCTGAGCAAGGGCCACGCTTGCAGGTACCTCGCATCTACGGGGTTTTAGTGGTGAAGGATCGTATGGCACTGAAACTAATTTTGTACATTACATGCTCTGGAATCACTTTACTAACCACTTCAAAGCAGATGCAGCACGAAGCAGTCACAGTCTGGCATCCCTGTCACACAACAGGTTTCAGGATCAGAACAACCAATACCACTTCTAACTTAAGCCACATGAAAAGGGTTTTGGGGCCACGAAGCAGTTCCATTTGTATTGGGGGCAGCATTCAATGTCACTTCTGAGACTCTGGAACCATGGCACATGGCATGTTTAGCAGAGTGTTGGCACATGTACCGTGTGAAGCAGATACCCAGGCCACGGGCACCAAGGATGCCTCCGAAGCCTACGGGGGCCCTCCTCTGTGTGGCCCTCCTTCTCAAGCTGCTTCTGACTCCTTCTAGAGAATGTGCACTCCCTGCGTGCTCGGACTCTTGTCTTGTTAATCTTATTAGCTCCTGGCACATACAATAGTAGAAATGTCTTAAATATTTGCCACTTGGTAACAGGCTTCAGCCTACTTATAAGGGGGTGGCTCCCCAGTTCTTCTGACATATCTTGGCTGTAAGATGTCATTTAATAAACGCATACAGAAGCACAGCACTATATAGTGTCAGCCTCTGTGTTTCAGGGGACAAGTGGAGTGGGGGGAGGCATTCTGGGGACAATAAATGTGTAAAGTAAACAACAGTGCCCTAGTGCCTCCACTCGCACCTAGGATCGCTGTTGGTAGCATACTGGTTGAGCCTCACTGCCAAGAGGGTAGCAGGAGAGGCTCCTGAGGACAGGGGAATTTATGAATGGAAGCCAGTGGAAGCACAGCAGAGAACGGGAGCGCACAGCCTCATGTGCAGGTAAAGAGGGCGTTCATTAAATTACCTGGTGCCCTGTGGGACCAGGGAATCATCAGGTAACAAGCCAGCTCAACTGAATTTCTGTTCCTAGAGTACACTGCCACTTTCAATGTAAGCAAAGCTTTGTAAATCTAAATGTCTCTCACTCAAGCCAAGACTGAAAGTGGGATTGTCGATTTACCTGTATGAACAACAGTAAAACTAATAATAAAAATAACAGCAGCAGCTATCACACCCCAGGACACTTACAGAAAGCGTTCCAACCTCACAAAAACTCTATTTAGTAGATATTACTGCCCTCATACTACTGATGAGAAAACTAAGGCACAGAGAGGCTAAGTGACTTGTCCAAGGTCACGCAGCTTGAAAAAGTAAGGCCAGGGTTTGGACGCAGGCAGCCTGGCTCCAGCAGCCACCTCCTAACCACTGGGCCAGACCACCTCTGCATGCTCTTTGCTGACCACAGCCATCCAGAGGTCTCTGGAGGAGAGCAGAGCAGTTCTTCCACCCAGCCATTCTGACTACAAGCTTCTAAGCTATGCCCGCAAATCAGTCGAAGGAAAAGGTAGGTTTTGAGATATATGAAACAGGTCCCTTTCTCTCCAAAGGAATCCCAAATGATAGATAAACTTGCAGATGCCAGTTAAGAGTGAATATCTCTGCAAATACCTTTGGAACTAGTTAATAAACTAACAGTTCAAAATGAAAATTTGGAGTAGAAAAAGTAAGTAATCCCATCTAAATTACAGAAGATTAGTGTTGGCCTAGCACTAATGACATTTCAAAATTAACAAAATATAGCCAAGGGTCAAAAATAGTTCTAAGCTACAAAGGATTAAATGAAGAACATGAACAGTGTGCAGCTTCTGGTGGATTTTAGAATAGACAAGACACAGCAGGCACCAGAGTCAGGGAGCTTGTTGTGATGTATATATGAGGTGTCTGAGCAACCAGTACCACTGTCCTTGACTCAAATGGCACTAGTCCCCTGGGGGCGACCTGCTCCATGGGTCTCCCCTGCCATCCTGATCTGCCTCCCTCTACCCCACACCCACCAGCTCCCAGGAAGCCAAGTCAAGAGTGGGGGTGGGCCTGCAGGTTTGAACAGGCACAGATTATGTGAATATGTGCATTTCCTGACGGCTCTCTTCTATGCTGCAAAGTAAGCACAGAAGAGGTGGCTCTCATTTCACAGCATCTGCTTGCACTTCTCTTAGTAATAAGTGACTCGAGCTGTGGGCAGTCTGACTGATCTCTTTCAATGTGGATACCTATAATTCTAGCTTACCCTCATCAGGGAAGGAGCAAAGCTGTATCCATCTCAAAGTCAGGACAAACTTCAACAGATGTGCAATATTGCACATAACTCCAACATTAATTGTAAACAAAAATCAATAGCACTTTAGACTATTTAAAAAGCAAGTTGACTGGTGGTGACATTACGTTCTAAAACTCTTCCTTGATGCATCTGTCTCTCTTTTAAATTCTTTTTAAAAATACTTAAATTCTTTTAAAAAATTTCTGAAGTACTAGATTTTTCACTTTTGGGGTAAAAATTCCTTCGATTACAGAAATTTAATATTTAACATGGTTTTCCTCTTCTCTAGACACAATATGCCTCTTGATATTTCTACTGGAATTAAAGCAAGGGATTTAGAAACTAATAAAAACATAAACTTTTATGTATGCCAACGTCTCTGGAGAACTTCATTCATTTAACAAACAGGAAGGCGTTATATTCAATACTGGGAATACAGCAGTTAACAGGACAGTCAAGGTCCCTGCCCTTGTGTGTTTACATCCTAGTGCAGAGGAAGGCACGAAACCAAAAAACAAAACCTGAACACGGTGATAGGACAACTATAGACCAGTCATCTGAAGAGCTGGGGACAACAGCTGCAGATGGGAGCTGGCCACGCAAAGCCCCGAGGAGCAGAAAAACTGACAAGAAAAAGTCCATAAGGCTGGAGTGGAATGAGAGAGGGGGAGTGGGATGCAATGAGGTCGAGGCAGTGAGGCCAGATCTTTCAGGACTTTTAGGCTATAGTGAGGAGTCCATGCTGTACTCCAGCACAAGGAGAACCAGCTGAAAGAGCTGAACCAGAATAATTCAAGAGCTCTCTGACAACTGCGTGGAATAAGACAGACATGGGTTCAATCCCAGTTCTGCCACGTTACAAACTGGGTGACTTTGGGCAATTTATACGTCACCAAGGCAGTTTCTCCACTTGCAAACTTGGACAGTCACCTGTGAAGAAGACAGGAGGGGACACTGGTCTTGGGACTTGCATGGTACCTGCTACACAACACACTTAGTGTACCTGAGGGCCATAGGTGTGGTCCAGCTCCAGCACAGGCCTGGGTGGGCTTTGGAGAACCTGGTGTCCCTATCAGGAATGTCACACCCCTTTGCCTCAGTACCCTCATCCATAAAACGAGAGGCAGACAAAATGATCTCTCAATATATCAAATGACATTACTGGAAAGAGATCTAAGGTTCTTGGGCCCTGGTGGCAGAAAGCTGAGATTCAACCTGCCATCGCCATTCCTATGCTACACAGCCAGTGGCCATGGCCAGTTACAGGACTATTTGCCTCAATTTCCTCTTCTACAAAATGAGGATAAAGATATGATTTCACAGGTCATGAAGGTTATATAAGATCACAATGCCTAGCATGAAAGAGGCACTTGATAAATGTCAGCTAATATTATTCATGAGACATAATTGGTTTGCTTGTTTTTTTTTCTTACCCTGAAGAATGATTTATTAGAAATGTACTTTATGCTCTGAGAGATAATGAAGTTGCTGCCTACATATTTAGTTCCCATTTTTAATTGTTTTAACACACACATAAAATTTACCATCTTAACTGTTTTTAAGTGTACATTTCAGTAGCATACATTCTTAATCTTGTGCATCAATCACCACCGTCCACCTCCATAACCTTTGTCATCTTGTAAAACTGAAACTGTGCCCATTAAACAGTAACTCCTCTTTCCCCCCTTCCCCCAGCCCCTGGCTAGCATCATTGTACTTCTGACTAAATACCGCTTACAAGTACAATGACACAGTATGCGTCTTTTTGTGACTGGCTTATTTCACTTAGCATGATGTCCTCAAGGTTCATCCAGGTTGTAGCATGGGTCAGAATGTCCTCTTTTAAGGCTGAATAATATTCCATTGCATATACATTCCACATTTTGCTTATTCACTCATCCTTTGATGGACATTTGGGTTGTTTCCACATTTTAGCTACCGTGAATAATGCTGCTGTGAACATGGGTGTAAAAATCTCTCTTCAAGACCCTGATTTCAATTTTCCTACGCATATACCTAGAAGTGGAATTGCTGGATCATACTGCAATTTTTTTTTTAACTTTCTGAGGAATTGCCATACTGTCTTCCACAGTGGCTGTACCATTTTACATCCCACCAACAGCACATACGGTTTCCAGTTTTCTGCATTCTCACCAAAATTTATACCATCCTAATGGGTATGAGGTATTATCTCACTGTAGTTTTGATTTGCATTTCCCTTATGATTAGTGATGTTAAGTATTTTTTCATTTATTTATTGGCTATTTGTATATCTTCTTTGGAGAAATGTCTATTCAAGTCCCTTGCCCATTTTTGAACTGGGCTGTTTTATTGTTGCTGAGTTTTAGGAGTTCTGTATATATTCTGGATATGAATCCCTTACCAGACATATGATTTGCAACTATGCTTTCCCATTCTGTGAGGAATTTCCTTTTAATTCTTTTGATAGTCTTTTGACGCACAAATTTTTTAAATTTTCATGAAATTTGTCTATTTTTTTCTTTTGTTGTCTATGTCATGTCCAAGTAATCACTGTCAAATCCCACATCATGAGGCTTTTACCCTATGTTTTCTTCTAAGAGTTTTATAGTTTTAGGTCTTCCACTTATGTCTTTGATCCATTTTGAGTAAATTTTTACGATGTTAGATAAGGCCCAGCCTCATTCTTTTGTATGTGGATATCCAGCTTTCCCAGCACCATTTGCTGAAAAGGCTGTCCTTTCTCCACCGAATGGTGTTAGTACCCTTGTTAAAAATCACTTGACCAGATTTGCAAATGTTTGTTTCCGGGCTCTCTGTTTGTTCCATTGATCTGTATGTCTGTATGCCAGTACTACATTGTTTTGATTACTGTAGCTGTGTAGTAAATTTTGAAATCAGAAGTATGAGTCCCCCAGCTTTGTTCTTTTTATATATTGTTTTAGCCATTTGACATCCCTTGAGATTCCACATGAACCCATATGATGGCTTTTTCTATATCTGCAAAAAACATCATTGGGATATCAACATGGATTGCATGATTCAACTGTAGATTGCTTTGGGCAGTACTGACAATACTGTCTGCCAATCCATGAACATGGTATGTACTTCTATTTATTTATGTCTCTAATTTCTGTTAGCAAGGTTTTATAGTTTTCACTGTACACATTTTCCACCTCCTTGGTTTTCTTAAATGTTTTATTACTTTGATGCTATTGTAAATGGAAATGCTTTTGTAATTTCCTTTTCAGATTGAATTACTAGCATATAGAATGCAACTGATCTTTTGTGTTAACTTTGTATCCTTATACTTTACTGAATTCCTTTGTGTGTGTGTGTGTGTGTGTGTGTGTGTGTGTGTGAGATCTTTAAGGTTTTCTGCATAGAAGATCTTATCACCTGAGAGCAGAGATAATTTCACTGCTTCCTTTCTAACTCAGATTCTTTTATTTCTTTTTCCTGCCTAAGTGCTTCCAGACTATGTTGAACAGAAGTGATGAAGCAGGTGTCCTTGCCTTGTTCCTGGTCTCAGAGGAAAAGTCTCTCACCACTGAGTATAATATTTGTTGTGGGATTTTCATAAACAGCTTCTATTACGTTGAGGTAATTTCTCTGAATTCCTAGTTTGAGTGTTTTTATCATGAAAGAATGTTGAATTCTGTGAATTGCTTTTACTGCATCAATTGAATTGATCATGTGTTTTGTTCCCCCTTCATTCTTTAAAGGAAATGTTGGTCAATTTTATGGGCATTTGTGAATTTTGTGAACATTAGTCAATTTTAGTATGTTGAACCATACTTGCATTCCAGAAATAAATCCCTCTTGGTCATGTGTATAATTCTTGGGCCTTACAGAGTTAAGTCAGAAAGTGTTCCCTCCTCTTCAATTTTTTTTGAAAAGTTTGAGGAGGACTGGTATTAGTTCTCCTTTAAATATGTGATAGAATTTACCAGTGAAGGCATCAGGTCCAGGGCTTCACTGTCAGGAGATTTTTGATTACTTATTCAATCTTCTTGTTAGTTACAGATCTGTTTAAATTTTTTCTTTTTTTTTTTCTTTTTTTTTTGCAATTTAGTCTTGGTAGGTTTTGGGTTTCTAGAAATTTGTTCATTTCATGGGGGTTATCCAATTTGTTCATGTACAATTAGTCAAAATAATCCCTCACGATCTTATTTCTGTAAAATCAGTAGTAATGTCCCCACTTTCATTTCCAATGTTAGTAATTTGAGTCTTCTCTTTTTCTTAGTCCAATCTAGCTAAAGATTGGTCAATTTTACTGATTTTTAAAAAGAGCCAACTTCCATAATTTTCTCCATTGTTTTCTGTTCCCTATTTTGTTATATCTCTGCCATCATCTTTATTATTATCTTCCTTCTGCTAGCTCTGGGTATAGTTCTTCTTTTTCTAGTTCTTTAAATTGTAAACTTAGGTTATTGATTTAGGATCTTTCAATGTAAGCATCTATAGCTATACATTTCCCCCTCAACACTGCTTTTCCTGTGTCCTCTAAGTTTTGATATGTTGTGTTTTCATTTTCATTAGTCTCTAAGTACTTTCTAATTTCCCTTTTGATTTCCTCTTTGATCTATTGGTTAAGGGTATGTTCTTCAATTCTACTAACTGGTAAATTTTCCAGTTTTACTTGGATTTCTAACTTCTTCCTGTTGTGGTCAGAGAAGATACTCCGTATCGTATCTAGCTTTTTAAATCTATTGAAACTTAATTTGCAGCCTAACATATAATTTATCTTGAAAAATGTCCCATGTGTACTTGAGAAGAATGTGTATGCTGTTGTTGTTGGGCAGTGTTCTTGTGTGTCTGCTAGATCCAGTTGGTTTACTGTGTTAAGTCCTCTGTTTCTTTACTTATCTTCTGTAGGTGGTTCTATCCATTATTGAGTAGGGTACTGAAATCTCCAACTATTATTGTAGAATGTCTCTTTCTTTCTTCAGTTTTGCTTCATATGTTTTGGTCTGTTATTAGGTGTATAAATGTTTATATGTGTATCTTCTTGCTGTACTAAACCTTTAATTAATATAATATGTCCTTCTTTTTGTCTCTTGTAACCACTTTTGGTTTAAAGACTATTCTGTCTGATATTAGCCACCTCTGCTCTATGTACTTCTATTACTTACTACTTATCTTGTACGATCTTTTTCCACACTTTCATTTTCAATCTATTTATGTCTTTGGATCTAAATTGAGTCTTTTGTAGACAGCAGATAGTTAGATCATGTGTTCTAATTCATTGTGTTAATCACTGTCTTCTGATTAGAGTTTTTAATCCATTTACACGTGAAGTAATTATAAGGATAGTTCAAAAAGGTATTACATGGAAAATGGACTTGAATGATAATATATATCTCTCCATGAACTTTTTGAAGATCCCTCATACTGATAAAGATTTACTTATATAATTTGGTATTTGTTTTCTATATGCCTTACAGCTCTTTTGACTTATTTCCTGCATTACTGTCTTCTTTTGTGTTTAGCTGATTTTTGTAGTAAAATGTTTAAATTCCTTTTTCATTTACTTTTGTGTATATTCTATAGTTTTTTGTGTGTATGCAGTTACCATGGGGATTACATTTAACATTCTAAATTTATAACACTCTTATTCACATTTATACCAGTTTAACTTCAACAACAAACAAAAACTGCTCCTTCACAGCTCCATCCCCACCACTTTTGGTTGTTAATGTCACAAAACTACATCCTTATACACTGTGCCCCAAAACATAAACTAGTATTTCTTCTAATGCACTAGTCTCTTAAATTATATAGAAAACAAAATATTTCTTTGTTTTACAAGCCACTGTTACAATAATACCAGCTAATATAACTGCCCCTATATTTATCTTTATTGAGATCTTTATTTCTTCATACGGCTCCGTGTTACTGTCTAGTGTCCTCTTATTTCACTCTGCAGGACTCCCTTGAGCATTTCTTGCAGGGCAGGTCTAGTGGTAACTAACTCCCTCAACTTTCACTTATCTGAGAACATCTTAATTTCTCCCTCATGTTTAAAGGACAATTTGGACAGATACAGAATACCTGGTTGACAGCTTTTTCTTTTGGCACTTTGAACATATTGGTCTGTTGCCTCCTGGCCTCCAAAGTTTCAATTAGAAATCTGCTGACAATCTTATTGATGCTCACTTATATCGATGAGTTGCTTCTCTCTTACTGCTTTTAAGATTTTATCTTCTTGAAAATTTTGATTATGATGTGTATTGGTGTGGGTCTCTTTGAGTTCATCTTATTGGAGTTTGATGAGCTTCTTGGATGTTCATATTCATGTTTTCCATCAAATTTGGGAAGGGTGTTCCTGTTAGCTAAGTTGGTTAGAGCGTGATGCTATAACACCAAGGTCAAGGGTTTGGATCCCAGTACTGACCAGCCACAAAAAAAAAAAAAAGAAGTTCTCAGTCATTACTTCTTCAAACCTTCTCTCACCCCTTCCTGGAATCCCATAATGCACATGCCGGTCCACCTGATGGTGGCCCACGTATCCCTCAGGCTGTTCACGTCTCGCTTTCTGTTCCTCAGACTCGATAATTTCCTTTGTCCTATTTTCAATTTCACCAGTTCTATCTTTTGCCTGTTCAAACCCGTCCTTCAGTCTCTCCAGGGAATTTATTTTAGGTACTGCACTTTTTAGCTCCAGCTTTTTTTAAATTTCTTTTTTGGCTTTCAATCTCTTTACTGATATTTCATTTTGTTTATACATCATTTTCTTGACTTTCTCCACATGTTCCTTTAGTTCTTCGAGCATCTTTAAAACACTTGTTTTAAACTCTTACTCTACTAGATATCTCTCATCAGGTCTTTTCCAAGAATGGTTTCTGTTTATTTTTTTCCTTTGAATAGATCATACTTTCTTGTTTCTTTATATGTTTTAAGATTTCTTTTTGTTGCTATTGAAACCTAGACATTTGAATTTCATAATGTGATAACTCAAGATCAGATTCTCCTCTTCCCCAATGTTTGCTATTTTTGTCATTTATTTATTTATGTTTTATTGTTGTAGGCTATCTTTGTGCCAAGGATCAGCCTGAGGTATAAACTTAAGATCTTCTCAGGTCTTTTACAAATTTGTGCCTTTCCCAGGGCAACCTTGGTCACTTTGTAATTTTCCCTGTACATGTGGCTGTTTCTGAATGTCCCTGGCTCCCAAAAGGAGATAAAGAAAAAAAAATACAGGGTGGGGAAAAAAGGATGCTGGCCCTTTAAATTCCCTGGCAGTCACTTCAGCCAGAGGGAGGGTCTTGCAACAAGGGGGAGAGGTACAACCACCATTGCCTCCACCTCTCTGTCTTCACCTCTGTGACCAAAAGTTGAAATCACTGACCAGAGCATAGATCCCAGATATTTGAAGGACAGAGTCCCTTTTGCCTATCCCACCCTACTCCCACAAGCTGTTTGCAAGATGCTCCAGGAACACGTGCACAGCTGAGTGCCAAAGGGTGGGGGTGGGGGATAGGTAGCTGCTACTGTGCTAAGCTGAAATTGACCAAAACTAACTGCACTTTACTGTCCAAGCCTTACTCTGTAAGTTGTAAGCCAAGAGTCCAGAGCTCCAAAACAGTTACTTCAGACAGATCCAATACAATTGTTATCTAGGTGGGAAGACAGATTCCTGGGGCTCCTGCTCCAGCATCTTCCCTGAATCTTCTCCCACACAGATGTCATTATTGTTATTTATTTATCTATTTGTTTATTTTTAAAGATGATCGGTAAGGGGATCTTAACCCTTGACTTGGTGTTGTCAGCACCACACTCTCCCAAGTGAGCCATGGGCCGGCCCTATTATTGTTAGTGTTATAAGGTATGTATCTTGAGATCTACAAAGCAAGGCCATAGATTTTGGGTATTATAGTAAAAGCTTAAATTACATCACCTCTGTGCACAGATAAAATCCCTATCAATTCAGTTATCAACACCAATTTGTTCTCTAGCTGCTCCCATATCACCCAAGGAGTTGTGATGTGTTTAACACATCTTACAAGTCACTGCCCCCAACTAGCATCTGACACCACCTGCAGATTTCATTAAACATGATGCAATTTCTTAGTTTCCTTTTTCCCTTTGCCAATATTCAACTAAGGGATGGAAAGTAAAGGTGATCACTGCAGAGGAAGGAGGGAGCAGAGATGGTGGGTGTCAATATTCACCTGTTTTACTCAGTGAAGGATTGGTACAGCAGTGAACCACACAAATGTGCTCCTGACCTTCACAGAACATTCAATGGAGAGAAACAAATACATAATTTCAAACTCGTGAAAGCTACAAGGTTAAGCTCCAGGATAAGGTGAAACAGTAAATGGAGGGCCTTACTTGAGTTGGGATCATGGAAGACTTCTCCTGAATAAATAACATGTAAATCAAACTCGAAGGCCGAGTTGGAGCTGGCCAAGTGTAGAAAGGGGAGAGACTCCAGTGAGAGGAGCAGTTTGTACAAATTCTGGAGACTGGGGCAGGACAGACAATGCAGGGAGCTGTAGAAGAGGAGGGAGGTCGGGGTGCTGGGAGGGAATTCAGGGGAAGGGCTAACACTGAGCAGGACAGAGTGGGGAAGGCAACTCCTGCATGCTCACTCGGTGCCAGGGACTACAGAAAAAGAGGTAAATTTGACACGGTTTGCTCTCCGGGAGCTCACAATAAAGTGCAGGTAACAGACACAGCAAGGGCATGTCACGAGGGGCTGGGAGCACAGAGGAGAGGCTTCCTGAGGTAAGGTCATGGCCCACTTCTTCAGGTGACCCAAGGGCCTGTCCCCATCACACTGAAGCCTCCTTTTGAGCAGCTAGAACAGTGCCCAGCACGTGACATACCCGATACTCGAAAAATACCTGGTGAATGCTGTGGATAGAGAGCTGCCCAAGCGACTCAGTCCAACATGATGAATATGCCAGTGATGCAGCTTGGTAAAGCCATTTGGGGACAGAGGTGAGATATAATTATTAATCGATGAATGAGTTTTCTCGTGACTGGTAAACTTTGTGCTTAAAGGGATTTTAAAAGGAGTCAAAAATGCTCTGTGACAGGCTTCCTGGAATCAAGAGTGCAGCCCCCAGGAGGCAGCATCTGAGGGAAACCATAGTACATGTGCTGATATTTTAGGTTTGTAATTTTAAGTTCTAATCTTATGCATACGACATAAAATTTCCTAAATACAAAGTTAAGAATTATATGTTTTCTTTCTTCTATATCATACTCTTCATACTATAGAGAAACTGGAAGTGTGCAGGATGAATACTCTATAGACGTACTGTTTGAGTAAATGATTTGAAAAAACATTTCATGTACTTTCTACATTAAAAACACTTTCTTAGACCAGTAAACGTATAACTGCTCCAAAAGGCTATTAAGGTGAAATTATTTCGGCATGGCACTCTAGTACATTTTCCCTAAAACTCAGACTATGCAATTTTCAGGAATGACAGGACAGTGGGGGCACACCACATCAAAGATCAGCCCCAGGGTCACGCTCATCAGCCTGCATCAGTTACATCACTCAGCAACGAGGAACAGACCCTTAATCTCCTGACTGCACTGAGTGCAGGGAAAGCAGGCAGAGCAGAGCCTGACGTGCTCCAACTCCCATGAGCCAGGGAAAGCTGAGCTTGCCAGGCCTGGCAAGACAGAGCACAGGCCTGTCCTAGCACAGCCACACACGAGCTGTAGCCATTACCACCACCCAAGAGACGCTCCAGGCTGCCACCAGGCTGTATGCTGCAGAAATCCTAGCATGCTCACAATGCCTCTGTGATTCTAGAGATGTAAGAAAATGAGGGGAACAAAACTAAAAGCTAAGTAGACAAAACTGGAGGAAGCACAACCTGGAATATTGAATTGTACAGTCTCAATTTAAAATAGTTTGACTAACTGCCAAAACACCAGAATAAGGAAAGGCAGTCTCCTTCTGTGAAAGCTCATGCCTTACAGCGCATCTAACCCCCCAAACTCCTGGCTTCTACCATGGGAGCCTGTTGCTAGGATACCAGGAAAGCATTAGAAAACAAGTCTCCTCCACTCTCTCACTTTGAATGGACCTACTGTATCTAGAAGCTGACTTCTGCATCCCTGCATTGGATGGGCGTAGGGCAGTGGGCTACACGCCTGAGCACCTCTCAGTCCTACAGCCCCTCATGTGACTCAGTTCACTTCACACAGGGGTCCTGGGACTCCTCCACCAACCTACAAAATCGTCAGCATGTGCATGTTTGCTTTTGCTGCAGAAAAAGATTTGGTTTACACTTCTTCAATTACACTAGGTGAGGGAAAGAGAATCAATCTACAGCTTTAAACAATCAAATTAAATTAACGGGAATCCAAACCAAAAAGTTTATTTTTAAAAAGCAAAACAGCACTAATAGGTTTTCTAGTTTTTAATTAATGTCAGTTCAACAACTGAACAATCACTGAGTGTTTATCAGCTGTTTCATACTGAGGACATAGAAATAGAGGAGAGTCCTTCCCCTCCAGAGGATAAAAGACTGACTTTAGCAGAGAGATTTCTGAGCCATTTACTGCACTGAATATTAAGATGGGAAAAATGAGATATTAAAGCAGAAATGAATCACTCTATGAATAAAGACTAAGCACTTCCCTGGTGTGGAAATTCACTGATGTCTTTTACAAATCACACCAATCCTAGCTAGGTGTGCCATCCTGAGGTGTTTAACACACTTCCCTGAACAGACTCCCTCTGGCTACAATTTGGCAGGCCCAGTCACAGGCTGGATTCTGTCAAGAAGAGTATAGAATGGGATATGTTTCTATGTTCATCCTAAAACTCCTGTGTTCCCCAAGATGTGGCACTACAGTCCAGAATTTCCCAAGCTGGAGCTCCCAAAATGCAGGAGACTCATAAAGACTCCATGAAGTTCTGCAGGAAAGACACTTGCTTAACAGAGGCTTTCCCATGTTCTTTAAAAAGAAGGCTTCTCTTGTATATTACCTATTAAGATACTACAGAAGAAATGTGCTTTGGAACACATTTTGGTAACAGTCCCCTGGGCCCATGGGGTTGAATGTGAGGGGTACACTCAGAGTGCAGGAGCAAGATGACTCAGAACCCCACAGACAAACTGTCCTAGAGGGAAAGGCTACACATCCACTCACCTCACAAGGGGTGTCGAAGAAGAATTCCAAGAGGAAGACATACATGACTCAAGTCCAAAGGAGGAAGGAGCAGGAAATGGGAGAGGTACCTGTTCCTAAAGAAGGCTACCATCTCAGTGCTCAGAGAGCTACCTGGATTATTATCTAAGGTCAAATAGGGTAGTGAATTTTATTGAGTGGTTACAAAGTGCTAGATGCTCAGTAGGATAAGACTTTGTATCTAATACAGCTCTGTATGCACCTGTTCCTTAAGAAAGCACACTTGAAAGAAACAATGTGAGCACGTGGACATCTACACAGTTGAATTGGGACGAAACCACATGCCTTGGAGTCAGACAAACCCGGGTTTGTGCCCTGGTCCTGCCAAACACAAGCCAGGAGAGCTTGGACCAGCTACTTCAACTCTAATCCTTAGCTTCCTCATTTGTAAAAGGAAAGGATTATTCCCAATAAAGAGAACAGTTAGCACTCAATAAACAATTTTTAAAAGTTTAATATGAAGTGCAACAGAATGCACATACCTGCAGTGTACAGCTTGATTTTTTTCATACGTACACATCCATGTGACCCTCCACCCAGATGAAGATTTAGAACATGTCCTGCACCCCAGAAGGTCCCCAGTGTCCCCCTCCCCTATTAATATCCACCCTCCTAGCCCAAGTAACCACTATTCTGACTTCTACTACCATAGATGAATTTTGCCTGTTCCTGAACTTCATGTAAATGGAATCATACAGTATATGCTCTTTAGGAATCTGGCTGTTTTTGCTCAGTGTTATGCTAGTGAGATTCATCCATTTGTACATGTAACAGCTCATTCTTCTTCACTGCTGTACAATATTCCATGGCATGAACAAACCACAATTTACTTATCTATTCCACTACTGATGAACGTCTGGGCTATTTCCACTTTGGGGCTCTTAGGAATAATGTATAAACATTCCTGCACATGTCCTATAATGGATACATGTTATACACTTCTCTTGGGGATATACCGAGGAGGAGAACTGCTGGCTCATAAGGTAGGTATATGTTTAGTGTTAGCAGACACTGCCAAAGACTTTTCCAAAAGCAATTATTCCAATTATATCCCCATCAGCAGCAATGTGTTTAAAGTTCAGGTTGCTCCAAATCCTTGCCATCACTTGGTATTATTAGTGCTTTTATTAGCCTTTCTGGTGATGTCTAGTGATTCTTATTGTGTATTAAATTTACATTTCCCTGATGACTAATGATGCTGAGCTCTTTCCATATGCTTACTGGCCATTTAGATTCCCTCTTTCGTGAAGTGCCATCAAGCCTATTGTCCAATTTTAAAAACTGAATTATCTCTTCTTTGTTGTTTTGTAGGAGTCCTCATATACTCTGAATCCGAGTCCTTTGTCAGATATACGTAATGCAGATGCCTTTTCAAAGCCTTTCTCTTTTAGTTAGTGCTCTTCCGTTAGGCTTTTCTGTGTCTTGTTTAATATATCTTTGCCCACCCCAAGAAAATAACCATATTCTCCTGAGATTCCTTCTAGCAGCTCTTTTGTTTTACCATTCACGTTGTTGAGAAACCAGATGCTGAGCACTTTACAAATACAATGCCATCTCACATTCACTACAACCCATTTTATAGATAAAGAAGCTAAAACACATAGAGGTTAAGAGAAGCACTTGGAAGCTAAGCATCAGCAGAATTTGAATATGGGTCCGTCTGGGCCCTGAGCTGATGCCCTTGCCCCTGTGACTTCTTCAATATAGGGTTACTGGGGGAAACACTGTCTGACTACTAGTCCTATAAGCTCTTATATTTTTGTATGCAAGTTAATTTTATTTTCTCACAAATGAGATCTTTCAATACAAAAAAAAAAAAGAAAGAAAGAAGAAGAAGAAATGAAGGAAAGAAAAATAAAAGAAAAAAAAAGTTAAAAGAAAAAAAAAGAAAAAACCCCAAAAACCCAAAACAACCTAGTTTGGACTCTCCTTCTATGCCTGTCCCCGCCCCCCTCCCCCCAATAAAAACAATTAAAAAAAAAAAAAAACCCACATCAAGGACAACTGATCAAAACATAGATCAAAAAAGAATGGAAGAAAAACACTTCAAATAAAGTTCAGCTGTTTCTATTTGGAAACAACAACAACAACAAAAAATCCCACTTGCCACAATAAACTGACAAATAAGAAATTGACTCTGTGGTAGTGGAGCTGGAATTTTCCGATGGCACTGGCTACTGTGTCATTACTGTGGCTGACCCAAAAGTGAGTGGGGTGAGCAAACAGCTGGGTGCTGGCTGGCCTAGTGTTCCTGAGGCAGTGGCAGCCAGGGCAGCCCTGCAGACTTGAGCTCCCCTTGGAGCTGTGGCCTTTTCCCCAGAACTGGAAATCCCTGTTGCTCTATATAAGCTGCCTCCAAGAAATGGAATAGGTAGCCTTCCAGCCTCATCCCTATGTCGGGGGAGTTTTGGACTGTAGTCTGCTCTGATAGGACAGCCTGAAATTCCTATTTAAATAACTCCTGTATTAGTCCGTTTTTGTTGCTTATAACAAAATACCGGAAACTGGATGATTTATAAAGAATACGAAATTTATTGCTTACAGTTTCTGAGGCTGGGAAGTCCAAAGTCCATCTGGTGGTGGCAACAGTGACCCAGGGGTCTTACACTGTAAGATGGTGGAAGGAGAGAGAGCAGAGAGAGACAGACAGATAGACTCTCCTCATCTTTTAAAGCCCTCAGAACAACATGCCTCACCATCATTTTCAATCCATTCACTGCTGCACGGTCCTACAATCCAATCGCCCCTTCAAGGCTCCACCTTTCATTTACCATAATAGGATTTCCCACCCTCTTAACAGCCACAGTTGGGCTGTTTCTAATATATAAAACTTGGGACATGATTCAAGCTTCAGGGAGTTTTGGGGGGATATAATTCAATCCACTACAACTCCCAACTGTGATGAGCTGAGGGAACAGAGCAGGACCTAGCAGGGGGTGTGCAGAGGTGCGCTGATTCAGGCTCAGGGGAAGGCTCCGCTGAGGGCAGCTTAGCCAGGGCAGAGGAGCTCAGGCAGAGATCTGCACGATGAATGCCTTGATGTGAGAACTCGGACCCTCCCAAGAATTAAAACGTAGGTATGCCTGGGGAATGCTGAAAGAGGAGGAGAAGGACACGGGATACAGATGAAGAAGCAGGTAGGAGCAAGATCATACAGGATCTTTCAGAACATTACAGACTTCGGATTTATTTTAAGAACAATGGACACCCCTGGAAGTTCTGTAAACGGGCATGTTTATGAGAGGTGGAGTGGGGAGAATCAGAGACAAAGAGGAATGACCCTGTTTTGGTTTTAAAAGATCATAATACTAAATGGATGGGGAACCAAAAACCACCTGGACATATAGCAAGAGCAGAAACTGAAAGATGAGTTAGGAAGCCCCTGCTGACATTCAGGCCAAAGATGGTTGAAGTGTGGACTTGGTGGTGGTGCTGGGGATAAAGGTAAGCGGAGGGACTCGGGAAAGGATATGGAGTAAGAATCAAGTCCTGGTGATGCTTTAGATGGAGGAGAATAAAAGTGGAAGAGCCTCGTGAGTGACTCCGTGTTTCTAACCTAAGAAACTGCATGGATGGGACAGCCCCTCACTGACTGAGAAAGAGGGGACGGTTCTGAAGAAAGATATTAATAGTTTAACTTGAGAGGGCTGGTAAGACATCTGAGCAAGATGCTAAGCAGGTGTTGGATATAGAAGTCTGAGACTCAGAAGGGAGGTTTGTCCTGGAGTTTGGAATCCACAGGTGAACAGACATATGTAAAGCTATGAGAATATTCAGAACATAACTCCGTACCACCACCTCTGCTGCTACCAGCCTAGGCCAAGCCACCCTCACCTCTCATCTGGATGACTGCGACAGCCTCCCCACAGGCCACCTGCTATTCCATGGGCCCAGAATGCCTGAGATGAAAAAGGTGTTCAATAAACACTGACTGAATGAAGGAATAAAATGGGTGGGACTATTTAGGGAGAAAATGTGAAGGGAAGAGAGAACTCTCAGGCTCTGGAATGCCTGGGAGCACTCCACCATTTAAAAGTTGTGTAGAAGAGGAAGCAACATAGGAGACTGAGGAGGAAGAGCCAGAGAGACATGAAAAAAACAATGAGAGAAGGTAACATCGTAAAAGCCAAGAAAAAAGCAGTCTGTTAAGGATGAAGTGATTAAGTTCTAATAAGAGAACTACAAAGTACAAAGCATTGATTTGGGCAATCCAGTGGTAAGTGGTGACCACAAGCGAGGGATGAAGCTTATGAACATGCTCCTCTATCTCCACTCCCTTTTGAACCAATAAATAAACAATATATATTTGAAACAATAATAATGTTTGATGGGGTTTTGAAAATAGAATTAAAATATACAACAAGAACATATAAATTGGGGGGCACTACATGGTCCTGTATTATCTGGGAAGGGGAGAAAGGTTTGAGAAATTATTATTAGACTTTGCTTAGTTAAGGATGCATGCTGTAATTTCTTAGGGAACCATTAACAGAATAGAAAAAGAATAAAGAACTTTTAAACTAAAAAAAGAACAAAAATTGAATTATTAAAAATAATCCAAAAGAAAGCAAGCAAGAAAAAGAAAATAGGAAGAATAAATAAATAGGCTTAAGCATGAATATATCAGTAATTACATTAAGTGTAAACAGACTAGTTGCAATGTCTAAAAAGCAAAGATGGTCAAACTAAATTAAGAAAAAACAAACTATATGCTGTTTGCAAGAAATACACCTTATACAGAAAGTTTGAAAGTGAAAGGACTGAAAATATTATACCATGTAATACCAACCCAAAGCAAGCTAGGATAGCTATATTATTAGGCAAAAAAAGCATGTTTGAAAATTCTAATTTTTTAGAAATTAAGAAATTCATTTCTAAATAATCCATGCAAAAAGAAACCATAATAGAAACTTTCGTAAAAAACCAAAAAACACTTTAAAATAAATGGAAACAAAATAATACTTATCAAAATCCATGCAATGGAGCTAAAGTACATAGAAAAGATTAAAAGTGAAAATTATTAATCCTGAATAAATGGATAGCTATAACATGTTCATGGGTTGGAAGATTCACTACTGTATGTCAATTCTCAAATTCATTTCAGTCAATGCTATTTCTATGAATAACTCACTGTGGGGGGTTTAAATTGTTTTTGTTGGTGATTTCATGTGTGTGAGTATATGTTTATATGTATGTGTGTACACATTAGAATTTTATAAGCTGGTTCTAAAACTTTTACGCAAAAACACAAATACTAAAACTAGTCATAATATTCTTAAGAAGAGACAAACTGGAAGGACTTACTTGATATCAAGACATATTAGAAAGCTATAGTAATTGAGAGTATGGTACTGGTGCAGGGATAAACAAACAGATCAATGGAAATTAAAACAACAACAACAAAACCAGAGTCCAAAAACAGACCTAACTTATAGGGATACTTGATTATGATAAAAGTGACACTACCATGGACAGAAGCATGTTCTTTTCAGTAACAAGGGCTAGGACAGTTGTGTGTTCACATGGACAGAACAGAAAAAGACCCCAACTCACTCCACACACAAAAAACAACTCCAAAATAATTACAGATACACACATAAAATGTAAAACTATAAAGCATTTAGAATATAGATTATCACCATGAGTGTAGATAGGAAAATATTTCTTTAATAAGATACACATACAAAAAAAAAAATCCCAAAAGACCTTGACCATAAAGGAAAAGTGATAAATTTGACTATAAGTTAAGAACTTTTCTTATTCAAGAGAACGACTAAAGAAGTCATAGAATAGTAGAAAGACAATACTAGCTATACATGTAGCTGACAAAACCTTCTATCTAGAACATATAAAAATCTGTTACAAATAAATGAAGAGAGAAACCAATGGAAAACAGGCAAAAGGTTTGATCAAGTACATTGTAGGTGTACGTACATGCACATGCACACACACACACACACACACACACACACACACACACTCTTCAGATGGCAAATGAACATTATACAAGATGCTTGGCTTCATTAGTAACGTGGGCAGTAAGACTGGGGTATGTAGTCCTAACTCAAGTGGAAGCACAAGGGTGGGAGGTGAGGAGGTGGTGTACAAGAGCTTAAATGCTCATATCGTAACAAAGTAAATAGATAACATCAAATTATATCAGAAAACAGCAGTAAAGCATATTATTTAGATATACAAAAGCAATTACTAGAAGAAATAGCTAAGAGAATGAATGAACACTTTTTTGTGGAGAATGGAGCCATACATACTATTCTGTCTTTCAGCATTTAAACAATGCCATACAGATGCATTATTTTCATGAATAAAAAAAAAAATAAGAAAGAAAAAGAATCATAAGAAAGGTTGATGAGAGGTGAGTAGTAAAGCTAGGGTAATCAGATAATTAGACAAGAAAATCTGCCTGTGAGTAGAAGCAGACACAGCATGGAAGGAGCACTGATGTGGTTTTATCTATGGAATAAGGCAAATTTTGTAATCTGCATTATGTCCCTATTTGCTCTGGAACTAGTAAGGCCAGAATTTAATTTATGGCTCACATCTAAAACTTGAATCTTTAGGCTATAACACTTTCTCTTCAACTATCACTCTCCCTTTGCTCTGACATTTCAGTATTTATCTCTCATCTTATACATATTTTACATGCCTTTAAAATCTGGTAGGCTTAATAAAGAAAACCCCAAAGAAATACAGAATACACTTAACATCAAACACATTCATTGTAATATTTTATCTTTTCTTAATGATTCAGGAAAGATTCAGAGATCTTGCAACGCTTCATTAATTATCATTATTAAAAAGTTATCTATATAGATATCCATAGAAATTTTTAAATTTATAATTCTGAATAATTTCTCTAGTACATGAATATGTTAATATGGTTTCTCTGTATGTGCTTTGTCTCCTCCCAGTGACTCACTGGAGGCAGTACAGGAAAGTGGCTAAGAATCAGGCACTCAGGAGGTTAAATTCTGGTTCTGACCTTTAGGGCAAGTACTGAGACTCAGTTTACATCCTTATCTACAAATGGGGATGATAACAGTATCTGCTTCATGGTGCTATCAGGATTAAATAAGGTAATGGGTGTAAACAAATAATAAGGATTGGATAGATGTTTCATGAAAGAAGAAGTGAATGAATGAATGAATGAATGAGTATATGACAAGAACAGAAACACACTCCTACTTCTTTATACAATATGTATTAAGAGAAAGACGCAGGGTGCGTGAGCTGCGTGCAGCCCATCTGCAGATCTACAATGTGCCTGTGTATAGCAGCCTTTTCACTTCTGGTCTTTGTTGAAAACCAAAGACGCCTTTTTCACTGGGATATGCAACATCTACAACTGCACCTGAACACCTTTGCACTGCTTTCCTGTGACTGCGAGCTTTCTTCTTTTCTTTTTTCTCTCTTTTCTGGGGGGTAAAAATGTCAAAGCTCTCCAATGAGCACAGTGACGGAAGATAACGCAACACAGTGTGCCAGCTTTGACCATGAAGAAGGTCTTCTGAGGCTGTTTATGTGTCTTTCCCTGATTGATCTTATGAACTACCGTGCTCTCTAAAATTAGATTTTTTTTCTATTGCTGATTAGACAAATGATAGTACCTTTAGCACAAATAACAAGCATTTCTCAGTCTACTCACTTTAAAGCACGCGATTTTCATTAGCTCCTTGTCTCTTCTTGGCAGAAGCCATAGTGAGGGGAGTTTTATTTTTAAATGCCTCTCCTCCCCTGTGCTGGGTTTCTCACTGCCTCGCATGGGGCTACACTCCCAAAGCCCTTACAATGGCCTTATTCACCCCTCCTCCACATGCAACGAGCACAAGGCCTCACGATGACCTGGCTGAGTGTGGCTCTCACTAGGGAAGTTCCTGAAATTAAACAGTAGGTTTTACCTAAAACCCTAATTGGCTGTATCCAGTCCTGGTCACTCACCATTGCACTAAATCAGTTTCGTATAGCACAACCACTTGGTGAAGGGGTACTCGTACCAACCAAAGGCCCACAGGACACCCTCCAGCAAGGGTGGCTGACCCAAGTAAGGGTACAAGACAGAGCCCTGCCTCAGCAGCAGAGGGCCAAAGGACAGAACCCTTTAAAAAATGGGAATCCACCAAACGCTTCTCCCTCTTGCTCGGGCACCAGACTGCTCCTCATACGTCTATGTTGCCAAATTGTTGTTAGCACAGTTCTTCCCCAAACAGGATACTCAGAATTACTACACCAAAAACAGGTCAAATTCTTCATGTTCATCCCAAAGGATGACAGGACTTCAGAAAGGTGACAAGGTAGACCTGCAGCATAGGGGCCTTGGATGAGCTGCCTCTGCCCAAGAGTTTAAAGCACTTTTTAAGTAACATGCTGGTCTGGAATGTCCTATTCACCTCAAAAAATTTAGCTTAATAAATTTAGCAGTATACTGCAAAGATTACAGTAGTGATAACTTTGAGAAAGTGGTTGGTTTGGTTCTTAGGACAAGCAAACGGGCAAGCTAGCCAGCTACATACTGAATGAACACCAAGAAGGGACTGTTGTACTAAGGCTACTGGTCGTGAGCTAACATGTGGTGGTTCACATGCAAGGATACAGGGGTTACTGTCATCGATGCTGCAGCTGTCCAGGATCAACGGAATGCCATCCAGTTCATTTACCTGGAGAGAAAGAAGATACATTTATACACTGAGAATGGCCTGGCTAGGGTCAGAGATTATAGATGACTTTGCTATAATATTGTTTGTACGATCATCTAAAATACCAGTATCAACCCAGAAATGTTTAAAAACAGACATATAAACAAAAAGTGATACTTTATTTTCTTTTTACCTGTCCTCAGAAATGTTGGGGCAATTGGGTAAAAAGCCATATGGGGGTGGGGGGGAGATCACTTCCTTACATTGGTCACCAGGATAAACTCCAAATGGATCTAAAATCTAAATTTAAAGAATGAGAAAGTACCAGGACTAGAAGAAAACATGAGTGAATTTCTTTTCTAAGCTGGGAATAGAAAACTTTCTTAACTATGATTCAAAATCCAGAAACATTAGGGAAAGAGTTTTAAAATTTGTCCACATAAAAAAAGGGCAAATAAAAACTGGGAAAATTATTTGTAAGATATCACAGACCTGTACAGTATTTACAAATGATTACTATCTTAATATATAAATAACTTGTAACAACTGAAACATCAACAATCTAACAGAAAATGAATGAAATACATGAACAGAAACGGCACAGAAAAAGAAAGACAGATGGACTGTGATGTAAGAATACGCTCAACTGTGCTTATAAGAAGAAAAATGCAACTTATAATTACATGAAGCATTTCTCACCTGCCAATTAACTGAGTCTGACCACATGGCTGCTGGAGAGGCCATAGGGAAGCAGGTGCTCTTACACACCACTGGAGCAAATAATAAACAATACAAACAACTATGGAAGCAGTGGGCAGTGTGTAGCAAAATCACACATGCATTTATCCTCTGACCCAGTGATCCCACTCCTAGGACTATCAATCAAAATTATACTAGCACATGAAATTATGTTTGGCACAAGATTATTCATAGCAGCAGTTCATTTTTTAAAATAAGTTTTATAGATATACTTTACACACCATAAAACTCATTTTATACTGGATTCTATAGAAATATTGGTCCAGGATGGCCAGTTAGCTCAGTTGGTTAGAGTGTGTTGCTGATAGCAACAAGGTCCAGGCAGGGTTCTATTCCTACATTGGCCAGCAATGGAGAAGAGAGAAGAGAGGACAAGAGAAGAGAGGACAAGAGAAGGGAGGAGAGGAGAGAAGAGAGGAGAGGAGGAGAGGAGAGGAGAGGAGAGGAGGAGAGGAGAGGAGAGGAGAGGAGAGGAGAGGAGAGGAGAGGAGGAGAGGAGAGGACAGGAGGAGAGGAGAGGAGGAGAGGAGAGGAGGAGAGGAGAGGAGGAGAGGAGAGGAGGAGAGGGGAGAGGAGAGAAGAGAGGAGAGGAGAGAGGAGAGGGGAGTAGAAGGGAGGAGAGGAGAGGAGAGGAGAGGAGAGGGGGAGAGGAGAGGAGAAGAGAGGAGAGGAGAGTAGAGGAGGAGAGGGGGGAGGAGAAGGGAGAGGAGAGGAGAGTAGAAGGGAAGAGAGGAGAAAAGAGAGGAGAGGAGAGGAGAGGAGGAGAGAGGAGAGGAGAGGAGAGAGGAGAAGGGAAGAGAGGAGAGGAGAGAGGAGAGGAGAAGAGAGGAGAGGAGAGGAGAGTAGAAGGGAAGAGAGGAGAGGAGAGGAGAGGAGGAGAGGAGGAGAGGAGAGGAGAAGGGAAGAGAGGAGAGGGGAGAGGAGAGAAGAGAGGAGAGGAGAAGAGAGGAGAGGAGAGGAGAGGAGAAGAGAGGAGAGGAGAGAGAGGACAGAAGAGAGGAAAGGAGAGAAGAGAGGAGAGGAGAGGAGAAGAGGGGAAGAGAGGAGAAGAGAGGAGAGGAGAGAAGAAGGGAGGAGAGGAGAGGAGAGGAGAGGAGAGGTGAGGAGAAGGGAAGAGAGGAGGAGAGGAGAAGAGAGGAGAGGAGAAGGGAAGAGAGGAGGGGAGGGGAGGAGAGGAGAGGAGAGGTGAGGAGAAGGGAAGAGAGGAGGGGAGGGGAGGAGAGGAGAAGGGAAGAGAGGAGGGGAGGGGAGGAGAAGAAAAATCGGTCCAGGAAGACTTGGGGGAAAGACAGCTGGCTCTTCACCTCACACAGTCTGAGAGGCCGTGGCATGGAGAGTCAGACCACTACAGAGGTGAGTCTTGGAGGGGATCACCAGTTGCAAAAGCACAGAGGGATACTTTATAGCCATGCTGGTGGTGGCCCCTCCTGAGACTGTCCAAAGCATCCTGATCCAGCCCTCACATCCCATCTCTCCTCCCACAACCTGCCACACACCTAGCAGCAGGACAGGTTGCTACTCTCCAAGCGGGAAAGGAGAGCTGCTGCCAAACATATCTGCCTTGCTACTTCACCATGGGGTGAAGACAAGGTGAGATCCAGAAAAGGAGCAGGGACTTGTAACCAGCTGGCAGAGAGAGAGAGAGAGAGAAAATGCCAGCTGATCTTCACCAGCTCTCTGCAAGTGTGTGATCTAAACCCTCTGGAACATGGGTGCATCTCCGTGCCAGACTGAGAGTGGCTTTGCACTGGGTTTGGTTTAGCTAGGGGAGCATATAGCCTGAGCTCACAGGGAAGCCCTCCCTAAAGAAGGGACATTTAGCTTAGGATGGGAAAGAAAAGGGGGCTGTGGAGAGTGTTTTGGACAGGGGAAGAGCACGAGCAAGGGCAGGGAGATGAGAAGGAACACGGGGTACTCCAGGAAATGCAAGGCAGTGCAGCACAGGGATTGAGAGAGTGAGGGAGCACTGGGGAGCCAGGCTGCTCAGGCCACAGCTGGGTTATTAGTCCTGTGGCCTTGGGCAGGCTACTGAACATGTAAGATTTAGTCTTCTATGGCGTACTTGGGTAGCCAATAAAAAAAGGATCAAAGTAAATCACTTTGGGGGATGACAGGGCCTATTTCAAAGGGTGATGATGAGCATGGGATGTATTACTGTGTCTGGTCAGTACACAGTAAATGCTCAGCAAAGAGCACTGGGAGGGATGGCAGCAGTGGGAGATATTCATACTGGTAAGTGAAAGAAGTTCAGTTGGCTAGAGCAAGGAGTTATGCTCCTGAAAGCAGGAGGAAACAGGAGGAGAACGAACTTCCACAGCTGAATTTACACTTCTACTCTGTATTCAGCAAAATTATAGTTTTGTTTTCAAAAGCCACTTTTTTGATGAGAGAAATAAAATAGTCAGGATTTATTATTCAGCAGAAGCAAAACATCTCACTTCTAAAAAAAATAAAAAATAGAATTCTGAGATATGCTAAATGGGTTCAGATTTTCTTTGAAGGAAATGAAATCAAACACTGAACACTGAAATTTAAGCAGGCAATAGTAAGAGTTCTTAAAAATCACAGGTACACGAGAGTTGTGGGTGAACTGAGGGTGTGTGTTGCTGGATAAATATTTCTCATCCACACAGCTGCATTATGAAAGAATACAAGAGAACATTTTACAGAAACTCATTAAATGTTTACAACATAAATGACTATTCGAAACAAAAATGACAGCACTATGACCAATACATAATTACACACTTAGGAACGAACACAGGCTAAGGTCACTGGGCAAAGCAGACATTGGTGCCACCTTCACGAACAGCGACTGATGTGTGGTTTTGTGATCACGTGACCCCCATCCACGCTGCAGCTGCCTGTGTGGGCCTAACGTCTGGGGCGTTATTAGGAAATTAACAGGTTTCCTTCTGTTAGCACTTCATAAAACAAGGAAGTTGTTTGTTTCTTTACCTAACATGTTGGGAACTGATTCTAGACCCATCATAAATGAGTCACAAGTTGTAGTTCATATGAGGAGCCAAGCTCCATGACTGCTGTCATGTGGTAATGCATCTCGACAAGGCAATAAGCCTGGCTTAAACAAACTAACAGTTAGCCTCTGGAAATAAAGTGTAAACAGAAGGACAGTTAAGTGATTTGCTAACTGTCCTTCCCCACATAAGCCAACAGTGTCAGGGAATGCATTCCGCCCAATTCTAGTAATATCTAAGCTCCTTTGGGAAAATAAGTTAGACTGATGGAAAAAAGAACCTCAATTAATCTGGCTGCTCTCACACTGAATGGCAAATACAAAAACCGGAAGAAACACAAGAGCACAATACCAAGGTGGAACCAATTGCCTATTTAAATTTATATTGAATCAAGCTTTAATATCTGGTAAAAATTTGTTCCCAACACAGGTGCTCATGATACACACAGACATACAGACATGAAGACCACCAGAATCCTTATGCTGGAGTAAGCAAACAACCAAGGTGGGAAGGCTCTCCCTAGGGATGTCACCATCCTGGGGCGGGCCAACAGCCAACTCAGAAAGCTGCAAGCTCAGAGGCAGCTGCTGGATGATGTGGCCCAGATGCCTTGGGAGAGATGAAGAAGCAACGGCCTCCCAATGACAGCCAACAACCATCCCTCCCACAGAGGGAGCTGGGATGCTCTGGGGGCAAACAGACCCACTGCAGAATTCCAGCTCAGCCTGGTAGACAGTTTACAAACCTCATCATCTAGACCTTCTCACATGGAACAAGGCCATACCTACCCCTCAGAGCTACAGTGAGGATTATGTGAGAAAGCACTCAACACAGTGCTCAGCACATCATGAGATCACAGGAAACGGCTAAAACTTGTAGTATTATTGCCACTTGGTTCTGAGATTCTAAAGGTTTTCTTTACCATCTACGTCTGAAAAGAGCTGGACATAGTAATCCTTCACCAACCATTAGCAGCCCTTCAGCAAAGTCCAAATATAGGGAGATCTACTTCTACAATCACAAGGAATTTGGTAGGTATGGGTACTCTAGGTTAGGGCCGTGCTGCTCTTGACCATCTTGACCGCTGTTCCATCCATACTCTGCTGCTGGCTTTTGCTTTACACAGCAATTCTAAGTCTCACAAAAATAGAGTGCCATTGACCTTGTACCACATTTAGTTCCATGTGTTTTGTGCAGCTCAGCACTGGGCATTTCACAGTGGAGCTGGTGCTTCTGTCCCAAGGCCAGAGGAACAAGGGATGGTGTGTCTCCAGAGCAATAAGAAAGCAGGTAGCCTCCACTTTGCAGACATTCTCTCTAGAAAGAAGTCAGAGCAAAAGCCTAGGCCAGTAGTTCTCAACCTTGGCTACACATTAGAATCACTTGGAGAAGTTTTTAAAAGTGCCAATGCTGTGGTCCCAACCCCAGGACAAATGAATCCAAATCTCTGGGCATCAGTGTCTTAGAGAAACTCTCCAGGGGACTCCAACATGCAGCTGAGGTGAGAACTCCTAATCTACTTGAAGCCAAAGAACATCCACGGAGCCAACGTCTGGGAGACTTGCTGCAAACCCCAGAAGAAACTCCTAAAACGTAACACACTGCCCTCCACACTTGTCCCCTTTCGTGCTTTGCTTTACTTCTAAAATGTACTTCACTGAGATATAACTCACACAGAGTAAACTGCCACTGCACCTGTGTGAGTGGTTACAGAATATTTCCATCACCCCAAAAGTTTCTCGTGTGCCTCTGTAATCACCACCACTCATGCCCCTGCCTCAGGTACCACTCGTCTGCTCTCTGTCACGATAGGTATATTTTGTTTGTTCTATACTATCACACAAATGAGATCACATCAATAGAAGTCCTTCTTAAATGTTTTTGAGATTTATCCATGTTGTTACATGAAGCAGTAGTTTGTTTTCTTTTATTTCTGACTATAAACATAACACCATTTACCTATCCATTTGCGTGTCGATGGACACTGGGTTGACTGCAGTTCGATGTGCAATGAGTAGAGGTGCTATGAACCTCTATCTATGTTTTTTGTGGATGCATGTTTTAATTTTTTCTTGGGTCGATACTCGAGAAGAATTGCTAGGTCATATATTAAGTGTATGTTCAATTTTATAAGAACTGCCAAACTATTTTCCAAAGTTGCCGAACCAATTTACACAACGTCCAGCAATGTGTTTCAGACCTTTACCAACACCTGATTCTGTCAGACTTTTTAGGTAACACCACCACACTGTGGTCTTGATTTGCATTTCCCTGATAACTAATAATGTGAAGCATCTTTTTAGGTACTTATGGATTATTCCTGAATCTTCTCTAGTGAAGTGCTGCTCAAATATTTTCCACATTTTATTAGTTTGTCTTGTTCTTATTGAGTTGTAAGAGGTTCTTTACACATTCTGCATGTGAGTAAATCCTGTGCCAGATATATGCATTGCAAATATTTTGTTAGACTGTGGCTTGTCTTATTTTCTTAATAGTGTGTTTCAAAGAGCATAACTTTTTAATTTAGATGAGGAACAATTTATCAAAACTTTTCTCATGGTTAGTGCTTTTTGTGTCCCAAGAAATCATGGCCTACCCAAACATATCCACAATGTTTTCTTTTTACCAGTTTCTTAGTTCTAGCTTTTATATTCCCATTTTAAATCAATTTTTGAATTTGGTATAAGGTAAGAGTCAAAGTTTCTTTTTTCCCCATAAGGATATAAAATTGTTCCACTACCATTTGCTGAGAAAAATATTCTTTCCCCCATTCAGTCTATTTCTGGACTAACCATACCATACTATCTTAATTAATTTATGGTAAATCACAAAAGAAGAAGTAAAATCCTCTTTTTTTTGGCTGTTGTATTAGTTGGCAGGGCTGCCATAACAGAATATCACAAACCAAATGGCTTAAACAGGAGATTTATTGTTTCACAATTCTGGAGGGTAGAAGTCAAAGATTAAGGTGTTCGGAGGGTTGGTTCTTTCTGAGGGCTGTGAGAAAGAATTTGTTCTGTGCCTCTCTCCTAGCTATTGGTGGTTTGCTGGCAATCTTTAGCACTCACTGTCTTCATCGTCACCTGGCATTCTCCCTGTGTGTGTGGTTTGTGTCCAAATTCCCCGTTTTTAGAAGGGTATCAGTTATACAGGACTACGGGACCATCCTACTCCAGTATGAACTCATCTTAACCAATTACATCTGCAATAACCCTATTTCCAAGTAAGGTCAAGTTTTAGGGTACTGGCAATTAGCACATCAACATATGAATGCGGCCAGGGAACATAATTCAATCTGTAACAGTCATTCTAAAGCCTTAGCATTTCCAAATACATTTTTAAACCAGCTGTCAATTTTTAGGGAAAAAAATCTCCTGGGATTTTGACTAGTATAGCATTCACTCCATAGATCAACTTGAGAAGAACTGATTATCTTAAGAATATTGAGTTGTTTGTTAAATCTTAACTATCAGCATGTCATGTTTTTTACAGTACAGGTATTGCACATATTCTGTCAAAACTCATCCCTAAATACTTCATGTTTTATGATGCTAATGTAGGTGGCATTTCAATTTTTTCTAGTTATTCTTTGCTAGTTTTATGTCATTAATTTTCATATACATGTTCTGTGACCATATAAAATTCATTTCTCATAAATTTCTTATAAATTCCTTAACACACATGATCATCTCATTTATGAATAAAGACAGTTTTACTGCTTCTTTTCAATCTGTATGCCTCTCATTTGTCTTAGCTTAATGGGTTGCTTGGTCCTTTAGCACATTGTTAACCGGAGTAGTGAGAGCAGACATTCTTGTCTTGTTCCTGATGTTAGGGTGAAAGCAGTCAGTCTTTCATCATAAAGTATGCAATTAGCTGTTAAATGTCTTTCATAAATGCTCTTCATCAAGGTGAGGAAGTTCTCTTATACTGATAGTTTGCCTCATGAGTGAGTGTTGAATTTTGTGTCAAATGTTTTTCCTCTATTGAGTAAACCCTCTTACTCTGCCAATATGGGAGAATTAAAGTGTTTGGTTTTCTAACATTAAACCAACAGTGCATGGCTGAGAAAAACCATCATTGTTCATGATGCGTTATCACTTTACATATTACAGGATGCAATCTGCTAATATTTTGAAAAGGATTTTTATGTTTCTGTTGATGAGGGATACAGTTTGGTAATTTTTTTGTTTGTTTACTTTTTCTTGAAAAGTTTTTGTCTGGGTTTGGTAACAGAGTAATGGTGACTTCATTAAATAAGTTGGAAAGCATTTCCTCCTCCTCTATTTTCTGAAAGAGAAATACTGGGTATTCTTTTTTCTCAAATACCTGATAGGATTTACTGTTAAAACCACATGTGCTTGGAGATTTTGTTGTGAAAGGCTTTTTATAACAAATTCTTTTTTTAAAAGATAGGCTATGCAGAATTTCTGTTTATCCTTCATTCAGTTTTGATATTTTCTGTGTTGCAAAGAAATTGTTCATATCATCTAATTTGTCAAAATTTTTGGCATAGTTGTTTATAATATCCCCTTATATCCTTTGAATGCCTATCGTATCTATAAAGATGCCCCCCTCCTTCATTCTTGATATAGGTCATTTATATTTTCTCTTTTTATCTTAACAGGCAGACATATTTACCAATTTTAAATATCCACCTTTGATTACACTGATTTTTTTCTACTCTGTCTGTTTTCTACTTCAATGATTTCTATTCTTATCTTTATTTCCTTTCTTCTACTTCTCACATTGGTCTAATTTGCTCTTGATTTTACTAGCTTAAGTTGGAAACTAAGATCACTGATTTTAAATCTTTGTTTCCTAATGTAAGTATTTGAAATTTCCTAAACACTACTTTATCTCTATCTCACAAATTTAGATATGTTGTGTTTTCATTTTTACTCAATTCAAAATATTTTCTAATTCCCATATGATTTTATCTCTGACATTTGTTACCTAAGAAGTGTGTTATTGTTCAAATATTTAGGGATTTTAAAGATATTTTATTGCTATTGCTTTCTAATTTAATGGTTGTAGTCAGAGAACATACTGTATAATCTCAATTCTTTTAAATTTATTGAGATTTGTTTTATGGCCCAGCATATGGTCTGTCTTGGGGAATGTTCCATGTGTACTAGAAAGAATGTATATTTTGTTGTTGGTGCAGCATTCTATAAATTTCAATTGATCAAGGTGGTTGATGGTGTTGAAATTTTCTATATTCCTCCTGATTTTCTTTCAGCTTGTTTTAGAATTTATTAAGAGTGTTAAAATATCCAGTTATGATTGTAGATCTATTTCTCCTTTCAGTTCTGTCAGTTTTTGCTTGAGTTATTTGAAGCTCTGCTATTAGCAATATGTTTAGACTGTTATGTCTTCTTGAGGAACTGACCCTTTAATCATCATGAAATAGCCTCCTTTTATTTCTAGCAATATTCCTTAGCTCAAGTCTATTTTGTCCAATATTAACATAGCCACTCCAGCTTTCTTATAAGTGTTTGCATGGTATATCATTTTTTCACTTACCATTATCTTTATCTTTATATCCAAAATGCATTCCTTGTGGACATCACATAATTGTGTTTTATCTTTTTTATACAGTCTAACAGTCTCTGTCTTTTAATTGGATATTTAAGTCATTTACATTTAATGCATTTATCAATATGATGGGATTTAAGTTTATCATTCTGCCATCTGTTTACGTTCATCCTAACTCTTCTTTGTTCCCCTTTTCCAGACTTCTTTTAGGCTGAGTATTTTTTTAATATTCCATTTTTTCCTCCAATATTGGCTTAGTAACTATCTCTCTTTTCTTTTTTTTAAAGTGGTTGCTCTAGGGTTTAGAGTATGCATCTTTAACTTGTTGAAGTCTATCTACAAATAACATTATACTATTCCACTTATGAGATAAGAATTTTACAACTGTGTACCCTACTTAACTTTTGAGCTATCGCTCTCATATATTTTTCTTCTACATGTGTTATAAACCCCCAAATACACTGCTATTATGATTGCTTTAAAGAGCCGACTATATTCTAAAGAAATTAAAAGGTGAGAAAAAAAGTATTTCATTTTTACCAATATATCTAACTTTTCGAGTGATCTGATTTCTTTGTTTAGATTTGAATAGATCATGTTTCCACGTGGTATCATTTTCCTTCACCTTACAGAACTTCCTTAAACTTTTTTTATAGGACAGTTCTGTTGGTAACAAATTCTATCAGCTTTTGTCTGTCTGAAAATGTCTCTATTTTGCCCTCATTTTTGAAGGATATTTTGGCTGGATATGTAACAGTTTTCTTTTAGTATTTTGAAGATGTCACTCCACTGATTCCTCTCTTGCATCATTTTTGAGGGGAGGCCTGCTAACACTTTCATCTTTGATCATCTAGGCTGACAGGCAAAAGTTAGTGAATTAGAGAATAACAGCTCTATAGAAAAGATTAACCAAAACAAAAGGCTGGTTCTTTGTAAACATTAATAGAATGGAAAAATTCCAGAAAGACTGAGGAAGGAAAAGAGAGACATCATTTTTCAAAGAACAGAATGAAAAGGGAGAAATAGGCATAGACAACATAGGTAAAATAATAAAATATCATGAACAATTTTATGAAAAAAATGAAAAAATCTAGATGGAATATCTAGACGTTTCTGAGAAGAGTAGAAAATGTTATAATTGACACAAGAAATAAAAGGCCTGAATAGAACAATAATTTTTAGAGTAGCCGACTGGGCCACACCCCCACTGGGAAAAGGCAATAGTCAGGTGTGGTGAGAGGCCTCCTCGGCAAAAGGCAAAAGAGCCTAAGCATGGAGATGTGTGGTGGGTAACTTCTCTCCAGAGGCTGAGGTACCTGCATCCTTGGCACAGGCCCACAATGAGCTGTGCAGTTGGAGTAGTCTGCCTTCTGAAGCCATATCTATTTACAATGAAGTTGCAGTCTCTAGAATTCCAGTCACTTTTCACAGCAGGACTGAAGAGTCTGAGGATTGTGTCAAAGAGAATCATGAAGTAAGAATAGCTGGAGAAGCAGTGAGGGATTTACTGACTGGAGTAAAGCCTCAGGATGGTGATTCTGCTACCAATGCCCACCCAGCTCAATGAAGGAGATGTGTCATTTGGCTGGTACCCAGATGACAAACGATCCAGGAGAAAAACACAAAACAATTACTGCCAGGCTTCATGAGGAAAATTCTGAAATCTCTATGCTACGAATTAATGTCATCACTGATGGAAGATATGCTAAGGTAGAATTCACAACCGACTGGTAGAAAGATGCTGAATGCAGAGATCTCACTATAAATTTTCTTTTAGATTTTGATAGTACTTTAATGGTTATAACTATTTAAAAAATAAGAAAGATTTGTTGGACATGCAAAAAAGAGAATACAAGATGGTTTTCAAATTTTAAGATATTTCAGTTTTTGATGGGAGAACTGTAGAAAATCCTGGTGACCATGATCCTGCACTCTGCAGCAATTGCAGTTAAATAAAAGCCTTGACTGGAGTATCAGGAGAGAGGATTTGGGTGAAACTGAAAAAAATTCTTGTTGGTAACCATGTAAATCATCTATGACTTTGATGTGGCTCCTTACACAGGTTTACCTGTTAATGCAAGTTTAGAAGAATTTAACAAAGTCAGTAAAAATGTGGGCAGTTTTTCACCAAAGACAATGACTCTTTTGGCCTCATTATTCAAAATACAAAATGATGTTTACAAAATTGGATTTCGGTTGAAGATTTCAAAAGAAGAGAAAAAACTTGGCTCATTTACAGTTAAAATTCGAAAAGATTTAATTAAAGTAAAAGACAGTTCAGAATCACTGAAGCCCTGGCCAGACTTTGTTATAGACTCCAGGGAACCTGATGTGACCACTCGACCACTTGAGCTACTGAGGTAGCTCCTGTCCTCTACAGGAGACGCAGCACTGGCCCACTTCTCCACTTCCTTTAAGTGGCCAGGACATCAGAAAGGGAGCATTTCTTCAGAAAAAGAAATTGGGGCTCTGTTACTACAGCTGCAAGAACAGTGGGAAAAACATGGTTACCAAATGGGAAAAGATGAACTTCTAAGTTACTTAAAGAAGGCTTAAAATTGATGAGAGCTGGCTACCAAAAATCGGAACATTTTTGAGAAGATTAGTTTTTCTCCCCCTCCCTCTTAGTGCGGCTTAAAAAACCATAGCAGAATAAAAACCAGCTTAGAGGACCTCTTTAGAAGAATAAGTCTCATTTTGTTAAGTATAATTATATTTTAGACTACCTCTTCTTAATCTGATTTATATCATTGAAACTTATATTCTTTTGGAATAGTTGCTACTAAAAAGTATAGCTGGCTTCTCCTATCTTAATCTGTTGAGATTTTTTTTTTTTGCATAGTGTGGTACTAAGATTGATCTTCTTTTTCTTTTTTAGGCTGCTGGCCAGTAAGGGGATCCAAACCCATGGCCTTGATATTACAAGGCTGTCCTCTAACCAATTGAGCTAACCAGCCAACCCTTAAGACTGATCTTAAAAAGAGGTAACTGTCTTGAAGAAAAAATGTTTATTAATGTTTGCAACTGAAATAACTGGGTTACTTTGTGCAATGATTGTCTGTAAGTGTCAATTCTTACCTGAATTCCAAAATAAACATGTGCCTAAAAAGAATATAAGAAAAACTTTTTAAAAAAATAGTATTTTTAAAAAATACTAAATGACTGAAAAAAAGTCAAGGACCCAAACAGCTCTACAACTGAGTTCCACCAAATTTTCAAGAAACAGAACATCTACTTTGTATACAAGTTGTTCCAAAGTAACAGAAAAAGAGGGGAAGCTTCCCAACTCATTTTATAAAGCTAATATGACTTCACTCCAAAATCAGATAGGATAAGACAGACCAGTATAAGAAAACTACCAGCCTTTGTAACTTATGAACACAGATACCCCACCCCAAATCCTAGAAATAATATTAGGTTAACTAAATTAAACATGCTACAAAAATATGTCATGATCAGGCAGAGTTTTTTTCAAAAATGCAAGAATAGATGAGTGTAGATCAGGAAAATCTACAATGTAATTCTCCTCATTAATGTAACTCATGAGTATCTCAACCATTACAGAAAAAGCACCTGATCATGTTTAGCCCCTTTTCATGATTTTAAAGTCTCAAAAAAATCTAGAGAACTTTTTTAACTTGAAAAAGGCTGTTTGTGTGTCAGAAACCTATAGTAAATACCACAGGTAACAAAAAGTTTAAATAAATGCTAAGACCAGGAAAAACACAAGGATACCGTCTCCTGGCACTGATGTAGAAAAATAAATCTAATAAAATACTACAATTTTAAAAGGTCTTTGGAAAATTCTAGAAATCAAAGATGCTCAGGAAATCAAAGAGGATCTAGAATGATTAGGCTTACTAATCAGAAGCCATGGAAGAATGAAAAACTAAAGCAATAAGGCTGATTTAGCTGACAGGAGAGTGATTTTTCTTTTTCCAGGAGCAAACGTTGAAATCTTAGGGGATAGACTACGTAGATATAGATACGAAATAAGACCTAGAAAGTCAGATAAAAAGATATAAAGGGAAATAAAAATGCACCAAGTTCTGACTGTTCTTGAAGTGAATTCTAGAAAAGGGATAGATGTTTCAGTAGTTAGAAGAGAAACTGTGACTGGCCCGCACAACACCCAGGAGAGGAAGAGCGTCGTGCAATGACTGGTACAAAGGAGGACAGAATCCAAGAAATTAGTAGGGAGACTACTGCCACATGTCACAGCCCACCATTGGCAGAGACTGACTGGACTCCTGGCAAAGCAGAATAAATAACCTTCTCCAGCCCTCTTTCCCTCAGACATCACAGACTTTCTGCTATGGTCTGTCATTTGGCAACAAATACAGGTGTTGGTTTCTGGAGACACACTTTTACGTGGGGTAACTACCGGAAGACTGGGAATGGGCTTGTTTTCTAAGTGTGGCGCATGGAAGCCACCGTGTGGATAATCCTGTGCCCTGCTAACTTTTTTAATTTTAAAAAGTGAAGCATATATATCAGAGAGTTGGTACTGGGTGTTCCTGAAAGAACCACACACATTCCAGCAGGAGAAAACTCAGGCTGCAGCTCTTAAAAGATCTGATCTTATGCATGCATAAGAGCCCTCCAGCTGGGATTGGGCAGAATAAGAAATCAGGAAGAATACATTTTGAACACCAATTTCTCTGAATTTTAACACACATGGGTGAGAGAATTTAACTTTAATGCCTTTAGACTGTAATTTAAAATGAAATGTAATCTTTGGATTTTAATACCTCCCTGGGAATTTGATAATGAAGTAGAATTAATATTCAAATATGGTGTGTCTCCTGTGGGCATTTTATTATTACAATGAATTTAAGGCCTTTCACTAGAATATCTCAACATAAAATGAATTTTCTACCTTGAGGTCAAAGTGATTTTGGAGTTAATTAGATTCATGTGTTGTTCTGACCCATTTAAGAGTCTTCTGGGGGTAAAATCTCCACTCCCCACCAGTGATCCAGGAGAAAGAAAAGGAGCATGGTTGGTATTGTCCGAGCAGCCTCTTAAAGGAGGAAGCAGGACAGACCTGACAAACTAAGGTTCTCTCCGAAGGACAGACACACTCCCACACACCTGGGTAACCAAAAGAAAAGCCCAGCCCATCAGCAGAGCAGCAACAACACAACAGAGAATGCTAGATGGGTCAGAATATTCTTCTTCTCCACGGCATGGAGACAGCTGCATTAACATACTATTCCTCGGCTTACTAGCTCCTTTGCAGGACAGGGACATCAGATCTGTGAGTCTGGTTGTGCAGTCCAGGGTCCATACGGCAGCTACTTGTGTGACTGTCTGACTCTATAATTACATTTTGGGGTTTTCAATTGCAAGAAACATGTTTCACTGATTCTTATATCCCTTGCCTTGCCCTTAGATGTTCAATAACTATTTGCTAAAAAAATACATGTATGTGAAGGAGGTAAAACATCACTTATGACTAATCCCACCTGGCAGCCACCCACCTTTCCACCATGTAAGTTTCCACTAAGCAACTAACCAAGAGAAACATACTGAATGAAACTTAGTGGGGGCAAAGGGGATTGGAAACAAATAAATATTTATCTACAGACTATGACAGTTCCTATGAAAGAAATAAGGGCCGGCCCCGTGGTGCACTCGGGAGAGTACAGCACTTGGGAGCGCAGCGGCGCTCCCGCCGCAGGTTCGGATCCTATATAGGAATGGCCAGTGCGCTCACTGGCTGAGCGCAGTGCAGGCGACACCAAGCCAAGGGTTGCGATCCCCCTACCGGTCACAAAAAGACAAAAAAAAAAAAAAAAAGGAAATAAATAGGATGATCTACTAGAGGGGATGACTTGGAGGGCTAATTTTAGATGGCTGGTCAGGTAAGACTATTCTATAAAATAGTGAACCTTGAACTGAGACCTGAACATGCCAATGATGTCGCCATTAAAGTGCATCAGACACTCCTAGACCTCAGAGAAAGATCATTTAAGAGAGAGGGGACCAGAAGCACAAAGACTCTGAGGTAAAAAGCACTGAGCATGTGTGAGTTACAGAAAGGATACCAGCATGCCTGTATGCAGGGTACCATGGGGAAAAGGGCAGGAGACGAAGTTAGAGAGGAAGGAAGGAGCCAAATCCCATGGAACAGCATTCTCAAAATGTGGTTTCTGAACCAGTAGCACAGGCAACACCTAGAAACTTGGTCTTTTGATGTGCTAAATAACTCTTGGGCCTCACCCTAGTCCTACTGAATCAGAAACTCTGGGGTTAGGGCCTAGCAGACAGTGTTTTAACAAGCCTTTCAGATAATTATGGTGCAGGCTAAATTTTAAGAACCACTGATACAAAGCAGTGGTCCTCAATCCTTATTGTGAATCTAAATCACCAGGCGAGCTTTTAAAAGTGACAATGTCTTGGCCTCACCTCATGCCCAACCTAATCTGCATCTTGGGGATGATGGTCCTGGCACATATCTATATCAGTATCTGTATCTATACCTATAACTATACATCTATACCTGTATCTTTACCTATACCTATATCTTCATCTGTATCTACATCTGTATCTGTATCTATATCTATGTGAGTGTACGTGTATTTATTTTAAAAGCTCCCTAGGTGATTCAGATATATAGTAGGGTAGAATATAAAGTCCTGGAGATGAGGAAAATAATTTGTTTTTTCTCCTAAGTGTATAATGAGCCACTGAAAATTTTATGCAAGTGGATAAAATAATCTAATTTGGATTTTAGAAAGATGACCCTGGTTGCTATATAAAGGACCAAGTGGAAAGGAGTAAGAGCGGCATCAGGAAGGCAGGGAGAAGGCTAGGGCAGCAGTGGATGACTAGGCGATGCGGCTGGGCCACTGCATGGGCAGGGGGAACAGAAAGATGCAGGCGATGTGAGATACGTGCTAAAGGCAGATCAGAAAGGGGACTGCTTTCTAGGATGGTGGGTGGTAAGAGAAAGAAACAATTCCAAGGTTCTAAATGTTTGGTTGAGCTGGATGGGTGGAAGTATCATTTACTAAGATGGGGAGGAAAAGCTGTGGGCTGGGGATGAGGGACTCAAGAGCACAATTTAGGCATATTAGGTGGGAGGTGCTTGGAGACACTGAAGTGGACGATAGCAGTTATGTATTTTCTCTCTCTTATATTTGGAACGTGAGCCATTATGTACCCTAGTATGGAGCCCTGGGGACAGGTCTGGGCTTGAGAGGTATTTTGGTGTCATGTGCATGCAGATGGCCTTTAAATCCTGGGCACTGGAGATCTCCCAGAGGGGACAGATGGAGACAGCATGGGACCAAGACCCTAGGCCCTCGAATGTTTAGAAGTTTCAGGTGAGAAATTCTGATGCTCCTTGCATGACCTTGGCATCATCACCAAATATTACCTAATCAAAAGGTTTGAGTAGTACAACACCAAATACTATAGCAAATGTAAACACTCCTTCCTGATGGATTAATTTGTAAATAACATGAATATTTTTTCCTGAAAGATCATCAGTGACTACAAAATGCAGTGACAAGATTTTTTTAAAGGCCACCATGACAATCAAACTATTTGCACACTGACCATTTTTCAGGGTAACTTCTTTTAGAAGCTTATTTCCAAACTGTGGATTTTAAATATGCAAATTTCTTACTGTGCTCTGTTAAAATTAGATAGGAAAAACTGACACCCATACATATACACCTCACTGAACTGGATAAAAATTACTTTAATCCCAACTAACTATTCTGTCCTAGGCCAGGACATGGGAAGCACAAAGAAAACAGACGAGAAGTTCATCTCCAGAAGCCTAACATAGTGCATTCCCACACGGTTAAGTCTGTGGAGTGCCCAGGCTAAGCAGCAGCAAATAACCTGGGCACTCGCCATTTCCTGAGCCCTTTGAGCTCCCGAGGCAAAGAGATCAGGCAATGGATCAGGCAGCAGGGCAAAACCAGAACATGGTCTGACTTCCAGGCATGGAGTCCTGAGAATTAGAGTCCACTTCAGTGGGAGGACTGTCACCTTCAAATCTCACTGCAGCCCAGCTGGCACTCTAGGTTCTGAGCTCCTGCTTCAGAGGCCAAGCCCCAACCCTGAGACAGGAGCAGGTCCTATCCATGAACATTCTCAGTATTAGCATACATGTTACACACATACACTTGTGTTTTTAAATGGAGATCATCTTTATACAGTATTTTACATCTATCCATGTAATAAAAATTCTTTGAAAATGTGATTTCTTTAGGGTATATACTATTCCATTACTACAATCTACCATAATATACTGAACTATTCCTCTTTTCAGGACATTTGCATCATTTCTAAATTTATACCAACAATGTAATGAATATCCACATATACTTTTTTTTTTTTTAACTCATCACTGATTATTTCCTTTGGAGAAATTCCCAAAAGAACAATTACTGGATCAAAAAATAAAAACATCTTTAAGTCCCTTTGATACACCTTGCTCAACTGACTCTAAAAAGTTCTTCCAACTTATAGCACCCACAGAACTGCCCACCTCAGTCTATCCTTAGTGATAGTACAGATTTTTTTTTTTAAAGTTGCTTTTTCAATTGGTGAAAAATCTTATTTGGGGGCTTTACTTTGCCTTCTTATTATTACTATTAGAAAGGCTGAGCATTTTCCCACCTGTCTACATTTTATAAATTAAAGTTTTAGAAGATAGAGGTCTTTAATAGCAAAGTTTTGTCGACTAGCTAAAATGTGCCACAGTGCCATACCTGGAGTGGGTACTGAAACCTGAGTAAGGGAGAATCTAGGGTCCTTCCAACAGGAAACAAATGCGCAGGCAGGAGTGATGCTAAACTGTGGGATGAGTCCACACCCAGCTTCTTCCACAAGGGCTGCGACACTGCAGAGTGCCTCAGTGGCAACACGGGAACACGCTAGGGCCATGAGCGGCCCCAGGCCCACTCAAAGACAGCAGCCTGCAAGCAAACCTTGCTCCTTTGACACTGCGAGGCTGTGCACCCTCAGAAAGAGCCCAGGAAAAGACAACATGAAAAGCTGCTCAGATTATAGCAGGTGTATCCTCAAAAAAGAATTCAGAGGGAAGAACGATACTGCAATTCCACAGTAAAACTCAATGGGGTAAAGTAGTAGTGTTCTGAAAGCTTTTGTAGCAAAACAAAGAAGCTTTTCAAAAACAGTAATAGCTGAGGCTATTACAGTATAGCTAAGGCTCAACAGTAATAGCTTGTGCTTTGTGCCCAGAAGTACAAAGCACAATGTGATTAATAAAAACATTTTCTAAGTTTGACTACCAGATTCCAGGAAGATTAACAACTAACTTTTCTTCACCAAACAGCTGCACCTGAATTTAGAACAATTTTCTCATGAATTCTTCATCAAGCAGATAAAATATTTCTTTAAATAATAAAATTAGATGGTTTTTAAGAAGCTAACTATATTTCTAATTACGAGCCTGAAAAGAAAAGAGAAAAACACAACACAAAATTGTTTTTAAGTAAGAAGGAAATTCCTGACACATGGTAGAAACTCAATAAATATTTGGTGAATGAATGTTAAATCACTGCATAGCTACAAAATTTGTCTGCTTCCACACTGACCAATTACAAAACAATCAGCAACCTCACGGCTAGATGTCAGAAAGGTATTTCCAACTGACCTGGAATGCGAAGCATCCTTCCCTGCTTGGTCTGGAAGAACGCTGCTCAGGGGCAGCCAAGTTGGCCCCCACATGGCAGCGGCACAGCCCCTCAGCACAGCACCTGTCTGCATCCCAGCCTCTCGGTTTCCTCAGACTTATGTGACAAGGGGCAATGGCAGAAAAGCTGGCCCAGGACCCAGGAGCGCCAAGTTAGGCCTGGCACTGCCACCTGCTCAGCCATGTGAACTTAGGTGAGTCACCTTGGCCTCACAAGAAAAATAGGCAAAATACTGCAAGCAAAAGGTGTCATTTTAGTAAGTGGTAATAAAACAGAAAGTCTTGCACAATCCCTGGCTTCTAGAAAGCGCTCAGTAAAATGGTAGATATTAATATAATCTTTTCTATTTGTCCTTCTGCTTAGGGCATTTTTGTTGCATTCTTTGTAAAGAACTTTACACTAGCTGAATCATAAGAAAAAAAATGTAAGTGCAGTGTTAGCTTTCCATTATTGTTATTTCTTTAAGACAGCTTAATTAAGCAAAACGTCAAAAACTGACCAGTGAAGTATTTAAAGAGCTAGATGAAAGACCTCCATTTTCAGCAGAAGCAGGGAAAATATGAATCAAGAAGTGAATTTATCTCTAATGTACTTGAAGGCACATCACTTAAAACTACACTCAATTTAGTAGTCTCCTTACAGGGCCACAAGATATGACTTGAGAACGCAGCAGCATCAGAAAGGGATCGGTCAACCATGGCAGTGGCAGAGAACACAAAGCAGCTCTGAGAAGTTGTTTCGGCACATCTGTGCTAACACGCACAGCTACATTTAGAACAGAAAGAACCCATACAGCAAGTTTTTAAAAATATGCATCCCGCCTCTGCTGCTTGGGCTGCAATTCCCACCCATAATGCGCCTTCTACAATGTCACACTTCAGTGCCTGAACAAACAGAATTCTGTCCTGAACACATTTGGTCTTTAATTTTTAACCCATGGACCGAATCTCAGTTGCTCATTGTATTATGAGCTCCCTGCCAATAATAAATAAAGCCTTGGAAAGTGGTGATCACCTTGCCCACGGTATTTTAAAAAGTTTAAAAACAGACTTACTGGGAGTCCGAGTCTCCAGCCTGTGCTGGGAACCTGCCACACATTGGCCCTGAAATGAGTATCTCAAATGCATGAGAACAGCTGTGACATGCGTCCTCTGGGCACAGGGAGGGATGAAGCCAATGGGGGAACCCAGAGGCAGGCAGCCTCTCGTCCTTTCTCCCCTGCCTGACATTTGCACATCCTGACGACCTGGCACAAATCTGAGGGAAGTCTTGGAGAAATCCCACTGTCAGCTGGGGCAGACTGCCCAAGGTGAGATACTCAGGGTACAGATGACTATTAGGTCTATAAATCATGAAGACTCATTTCAGAAACTTTGTTAGCTCTGCTAGAAAATGGGAAAGGGGAGAAGGAAAGGAAGCATACCAATTATCTTTTTACATGCTCAACTTCTTGCATGCAAATATTGGGCACTCATAATGACTTTGCAAGGTAGGAACTAGTGTTCTTATGTGACAGATAGAGAAAATGAGATTTGTAAAGGTAACCTTTTCACAGCCATAGTGCTTAGTGAGTGGCAAAACCCAGGTCAGCTAAACTAAAAAATGCATGTGTTTTTTAAAAAGCATAAATTACAAATTGCAGGAGAATATTTCTGGTCTTCAAAGACCAGAAGACAGAATGGTTGAAACAACATTTAATCTGCTGGTACACGATATTTAATGTACAGTTGAAAGTGCTCAGTATTAAGAAGGGGAGAGGAAGGGGTAATGAGCCAGACTTGGCCTGCTGTATGGCTGTCTTGCCCTGCAAACAGCCAGGAATGATGGGGCCAGTGGGCCACTAGCCTCGGTGGACCCAGGAAGAGACCTCTGGCGCCAAGCTCTTAGCAGCCCTGACCAGCAAGAAAGAACCTGGCCATCTCCTCATTGCCCTCGGGAATCTCACCATCAGCATGAAACAAACACAACAACAGCGTTTTCAGGTCCTTTCTCCATGACTGATTTCTCTGTGTGCTAACATCTGAAAACTGGAGACTCTTATTCTTCTACTAGTCATTTGACAAACATTTAAAAGAAAGCTACTTTGTGACATGTATTGGGGACTGATGGGTAACTCAGATACACATATTGCTCTTACCAAAGTAAGATTCCAAAGGTGGGGATATGGGAAAGAGAAGGCCCTAGAGATGAGCAAAACACACCATGAACACCCAGCACTGGAGGAGAACATGAGGTGCCAGGGGAACGGGAAAGAGGCCACGTGGGCCCAACCAAGGGAGGCCTTGAAGGTTAAGCTCACACGTTTCAACTTTGTCCTGAAGGCAATAGGAAAATTTTACAGACTTGTTTCAGATGAGAACACATACACGTTTTACTTTAAAATTTAATTTACCAAAGTGCACAAATCTTAAGTGCACAACTTGCACAAGTTTTATATATGTATGCACGTGTGCAACCATCACCATATCAAGTTAGAGAACATTCCAGAACCCAGAGGTTCCCTAGTGTCCCCTCCTCCCAGTTGATGACCCTTCACAGTAATTCATATTCTAACCTCCATTACCTTAAATTACTTTTGCCTCTTCTGGAATTTTGGATAAATAAGTCATGCAGTAGGTGTTCCCTTGTGCCTGGTTCCTTCAAAAAACATGCTGCTGCACATCGCAGTCACTCATAGTGTATTACTCCACTATAGGAACATACCGCATGTGTTGGTCCACCCCATTAGTGATAGACATTTGGGTTGTTTCCAGTTTTTGGCTACCATAGTAGCCAGAAGGCTGCTATGAACATTCATGTACATGACTTCTGGAGCCCATAAGCACTCATTTCTACCATTACCCATGTAATTGATGATTTAGTAAAACAATATATTTAGTAAAAACACTACTATTTATTCTTTTATTGAAAAATGCTGGTTGATGTAACCTGGATTAAGATAAGGCAAACAGGTCTCAGTCATTAAGAAGAAAAGACCAACAACAGATTCTCTCCTGTTTTAATATGACAGATGGGTTAATGGGATCATGGAAACTTCCAGAGAGTTGAGTCAATTGCTATTCATAAGCTGTACCAAGGAACACAACCCAATCTTGACCCTCCTGAATCTGTAGGTTTAAGTTTTTTTGCCACATTGGAGAAATTACCCCTTTGAACACTGTTTTAGCTGCTCCCCTTTTCTCCTCTCCTGGGACTCCAGCGACAGAATGTCAGACCTTTTATTAGAGTCCCACATGCCTCTGAGGCTTGGTTAACTTTTCCCTGGTCTACCATCTTTCTGTTGTTCAGACTGGATACTTTATTCCTCTGTCCTCTCCATTCTTCTACTGTGCCCACTCGCCAAGTTTTAAATTTTTATTTCAGGTTATTATATACTTCTTTAGTCCTACAATTTCCATTTGGCTTTTCTTTATATCTTCTATTTCTTTGCTGAGATTTTCTTCACTTGTTTCAACTGTGTTCAGAATTGCTCGCTGAAGAATTTTTATAATGGCTGCTTAAAATCCTTGTCAGATAATTCCAACATCTCTTGATTATCTTTTCTCATTCCATTTGAGATTTTGCTGGTTCTGGGTGTAATACATGATTTTTAATTGTACTTTAAACATTGTGGATATAATGGTAAGAGACTTTGGAACTTAAGTCTCCTATTTTAACAGGCCTCCTCTAATGATAAGTCGTGAGGGGTACCACCTCACTATTGCTAGATGGGGGTGTTGATTCAGGTCCCTCACTGCAGGACAAGCTGGGTAGGTGCTTGTTACTACGAGAGGGAGTTCAGGCTCCCCACACAGCATCCACTGACAGCGCAGCTGGGTGGGGGGATGCCTTATTAAGCCCAGTGGAGATAAAAGCCTGGCTTCCCAGTCACTCTTCTCTGACATCACCCAGCAGGGGTGAGAGGTGCTTCATTATGTTCAGGTGAAGGCTTAAGTCTAGGCTCTCACTCGTCCTTTGTTAATGGCCTAGAACCATATTTTTTTCCACGGTGTTTGGCTAAAATAGGGAAGTTACTGCCTAACAAGGTTGCCTCCTTGGTCCTTCGGCAAGAAAGAGTAAGCTTTTCTTTTTTTCCGTGACCGGCGCTCAGCCAGGGAGTGCACCGGTCATCCTTAAATAGGATCCGAACCCGCGGCGGCGGGAGCGTCGCCGCGCTGCTAGCGCAGCACGCTACCGAGTGCGCCACGGGCTCAGCCCAAGAGTAAGCTTTTCTCCAGTCCTTTTGGTCAGCACCCATTGGTGTTTTCTGGTTTACAGCTTCTCTAGCAAGTCTAAGACAACCCAGGCAACTCACCACTGTGTTCCTGAATCCCAAGGCCCTTAGCCAGTCTGCCTCCTTTTCTACACCTTTCAGTCTTTCTAGGATTGCTTTATATATGATGTCCAGGGTTTTTAGCTGTATTTAGCAGGAGAGATACAGAGAAGTGCATCTATACCACCTTGATCCAGAACCTGAAGTCCAATCCCCAACAAAATGTAAGGTAACAAAGGACTTCCATTCGGAGATAAAGAAGGAAGTTGGTGAAACAGGTTTAAAATTTCAGAAGAAAGATCAGGATGCACTTGTGCAAAGAAAAATAATAGCAATGGTTATTTACTAAGCATTTGCCTAGTGCTATTCATGTTACAGGCACCATCTGACCCAATCCTCCCAATAAGCCTCAGAGGTACGTCTTCCTGTTGTTCCATTTTACTGAGGGGGATATAGTTCATACAGGGCCAACCTGCTCCACAGCAGGGCCAGGGCTGGGATCTAGGGATGCATGACTCTAGAGCCAGAGCTCCTAATCGCCACCCGCATAAACACCTTCCAGCATGAGGCCGGCAGTAAGAAGGTTTTTCCTCATACCCTGCTCTTGGTCTTCTAAACACACAGCATAAATATCACAGCTGAAAATGAAACAGTCTTCCTTTTTATCTGTGTAAGCCTTTTTAGTTGAAATTTCATAAATTTAGAATATTATAGATATTAAAATTCATATATAATATTTACCTTATATTTTTGATGGCAATGATTCTTGACAGTAAAATTGTGGAAGTATATTTTTTAATTTACTTCTTTATCAACCAGTGATTTTTCAAAAACATATTATTGATTCCTAACTATCCTAAAAATGAAAGTTCCAGAAGAATGACGTTTTCATATAAAGTACAGATGATTTTTGATTTGTACTTTCAAAAAATGCATGTGATTCTATTTCATCTCTGCCAGATCACAAACCACAAACTGTAGATTTCAAATCTTAGTTTTCACATCTGTAACTATACAAGACAATCTAGAATTGGTCATTTCACATTAGATGTGCTTTCAGATATAAACATTTCCTACAGGGTTATATACCAAAGGAAGAGCATTATAAAACAAGGATACTGCATAAATGACACAGAGAAATGACAGAGATGCCTTCTGAGGACCAGAGATCACTGTCTGCAGTCACACACAGCAAGACAGACCCTTACCCTGACAGCAAATCTAGACTAGCTACCAGCTGTGGAGCTTTCTCTCCTTAAAACAACAACAACAAAACCCAACACAACCTTCTTCCTTCCAGCCCATCTTTAGTTTTCCCAATTATATTCCAGAATCTCAGAATGCTGGAACTGGAAAGGACCTCATATGACTATGGGGTGCAACAAAATGATACTTCCACTTAGAGATGAGGATTAAGAAAGGAAATTATCCTGATTAGCAAGCTGAAGAAACTAATAATTTCTCAAGATGAACAGGGCTCTGTTGCTCCAATATTATGCATTCTGTACTTAGAAACATGAAGAACCTAAGGTGTCATGCCACTATGTAAAGGAAGCATGGCAGTTTCCTGCAGGAGAGAAAAACAACACAAGACTTGGAAAAACCCAGTCCAGTCTCCTTGCTTTACTTACACAACATCAGGGGCTTCTAGACCCTTTGATGCTGTGTACTCTCTCCACTCGTCAATGCACCTCCCCCGCCCCCACAGACGCCTGAGTACCCAGATGTCAGATACTCAGGTCCTAGGACCTTGTGAACAAACTAATTAGATTATCAATTTTTAAATCATACAAAGAAACCAGTATTTACTTCATAATTTCAAATAATCTTCATTCTTAAAACATAATCACTTCACAGAACATTAATCTAAGTTGATCCTTGTATTCCCAAGTATTCTGTCTCTCTCCTCATATCTGGATTCAAAGAACCTCAGAAGTCAAAGGGACCTTGGCTCTACCCGTGTCTAAAGAAAACTGTAATATATAGAATGGGCATAAATTCCAGGAGTGAACTCCCAAGCTTCATAAATACTATTAAGAAATTGGAGGAATCAGATTTTTTACTTTTCCTGCTCTGAACCATCCTCTGTGCTGAGAACAATCTGTCAACCCCGTGTCACTCTTACCCAAGATCTCAGTGGCAGTATTTCATTCACTTAGTAGGGAATCATAATCTCATACACACTCTTCTCTCTCTTTACTAGGCTAATCGTATGAGGTGTATTCCTTATTACTTCTTGCTATTCATTCTTTCAATAAAAACCTTACGGATAGTAAAAGGATAGAATTATAAGGGTTCCAACCCTGAACTGAGATTCTACATTGTTTTTACACATTAACGACCCTAAATTTAGTATAATAATAATAGCCAACATCATTGAGCATGTATTCTGCTTATGACCACCCATGCCAAGGAATGTTCTAAATGTGCTTTTGCAAGTGTTAATTCATCTAATCCTGTCTATGAGGTATGTACAATTATTATCCTCACTGGGAATGCTAGCTCCACAAGGGAAGGTATTTGTTTCTATAGCTGTGCTCACTGCTGTTGCCTAAGCCTAAAACAGTGCCTGGCACATAGTAAGCACATGATTGGAAACTGTTTTTAGTTAATATATATTAATTGAATAAATGGAAAAATGACACTGACAGAGGAAAAATTAAGGTACAAAGAAGTTACGGAACATGAACAACGTCATATACTGCATGACAGAGCTGGAATTCCAACTACTAATTTTTCATTGTATTAAGTCAGCAGTCAGCAAACTTTTTCTGTAAAAGGCCAGAAAATAGTTTTGTACTAACTACCGAACTGTGCTGTTGTAGTGTGAGAACAGCCACAGACAATACAAAAGGAATGGGCACAGCTGTATCCTAATAAAACTTTATTTATAGAAACAGGCCCACAGGCAATAGTCTGCCAGCTCCTGCATTAAATCCTCATAGTAATCAAGCTCTTTCAACTAGACCTCATGGTTGCTAAGAGAGGGAGACTTGCAGATCTACTGTGCACTAAGAATATGCTTTTGTGGTTTTATGCCAGAAAGCACAACCTCAATTCTCTTTTGCATCTTGAAACAGAACCATGACTTCAGCAGGTTGCTAGAGCTTAAGAGCACAGGCAGGTGTGGAGGGTGTGTGCAAGTGCATAGACATAGTTAATCCTAAGTCTGTTTTCACAAGAAAATCTGACCTTACATTAAGCACTGTGATCTGGAAACAATGCAAAGACTCCATCTGGAAGACAGGCAGGGCACAGGATTGGCCATTTCTGTTCTCATAAGGAAAACAGCCTAACCAAAGCTAAACACTAACCTGGTTAAACGTGAGGCTGAACATAGCTGAATGCATTAATCATCAGACAGGATAATAAAGAAAAATATGCAAGCTCTCTCCCCAGTGTTTACCATTTGTATTTTTCTTGGAACAGAAATGCATTTTATATATTATATGAACCTGTAAAAAACACATATCTGGTAACATATTTGAACACACACTCTGTATCAAGAGTATTAAAACACGAAATATTCCATCATCATAAAAGAATTTTAAGTTCACAAAGGTTTAAACACCCACCTGACTCCAGCTATGGTAACAACTACATAACAAAAACTAAATAGCACTTTAAGCTAACTGGATAATCTTGATAATTATAGGCTATATGGTATGTAACAAAGTATGACAAACCTCTCCTAAGGCTGATTTATCTCAGTAATAAAGGTATAACTTAAGAGTAACATGGTAAAGTTTAAATAGGAAAACCCAAATCAATTACTTTTCAAAATATAAAAGTAGCTTTCTGATTTATTTAAAATTATTGCTCATATGTATATAAAATCATTCAAGTTCAATGTTGCCTATTACTCAAACGACAAAAATATTATTTGGCTCAAAAAGTTCAACTGAATACATTTATCAAGAAGTTATATGCAGGGCCGAGCCCGTGGCGCACTTGGTAGAGTGCTGCGCTGGGAGCGCGGCAACGTTCCCGCCACGGGTTCGGATCCTATATAGGACTGACCAGTGCACTCACTGGCTGAGTGCCGGTCACGAAAAAACGACAAAAAAAAGAAGTTATATGCAAAGTGATATGTGGAAATAAAAAGTTGAGAAAGGCACAGTTCCTCCCATCAAGAAACTTCTCACATTTGTTTCAGAATCACTGGTAAAGACTTAATTTATAAATGCTTCAAAAAACAGTAGGAGCAGTAGTTAGTACTTTTGGGTGATGTCATATTTACCAATCACCATTTGATGTACTTTACACATATTATCTTTAATGCTCACAGCAACCATGCAAGACATAATACATGCATTATTTCTATTTTCTCTATTGAGAAAACTGGGGCTCAATTACTCTTGCCCCAAGTCACACAGCTCATGAGCACCTGGGCCATGCAGGATACAGAACCAGGTATGCCTCCAAGTACAAACTTTTCTTCCATATCATAGTTTAATTCCCTTAAAGCAGAGTTCTCCAAAAACAGGTCTCAGAGATTATATGGATCCCTGCAAATTTTATGAAAAACTATGTATGGCTTGTGGGTATGTGAACTTTTGTGAGAGGGAAAAATTCTAAGGAAGAAAAAATAAAAGATGGTCAGACAAAATATACATCATGCATTATACCTACAAAATATAATCATCTTTACTTATAACACTTTCTTCAGTGACATGCATATAAAAGTGCTTTATAAGCAGCAGGAAGCACCCCAAGCTCTCCTGAGCCGGGGCGGTGGGAGGGCTGAGCCACACCCCTCTGACACCCACAACCAGCCCAGCAATGACCACCAAGCCACCAGCAGGAAGCACCCTGGGCTCTCCTGAGGCGGGGCAGTAGGGGGGCTGAAGGCCTCAGCCATGCCCCCACAACATGAGCAAACAACCCAGCAATGACCACTGAGCCACAGCAAGAGGGGCCCCGGGTTCTTGAGCTGGGGTGGTGGTTGGGGGCGAGGGCTTTTGCCACACCCCCCGACATCTGCATGCAGCCCGGCAATGACCAAGCCACGGATAGAAGCCCCCTGGTCACCCCTGTGGGAATGAGGGGGGTGCCACAGGCCTCAATCCCACCTCTCCTCCTTCCATCCCATTTTCATCCCCTTTTCCCTCTCCCCCTCCCTCCCAACTGCTCTGCAACATCATAGGATGTAAAAAAAATAATATGCAAAGTGCTGTAAAAAGATTAGTTATGATTAATGAACAAATCAATGGGTGATTTAAGATTAAGGTAAACATGGTCCATCCACATTAAGTTTTAGACAGAAAAAATGGAAACAATCACTGCAGCCTTTATACCATGGGTGTTTTTTACTTCTGCAAAATATTACCTCTGTTTAACCATAGGCTTACAGAGTATATCGCCAATCTGATTTTCAGGACCTGAAAACTGAAGTCAAGAAAGATCACATGGTGTGCTTGGGGTGATGGTGAGCAGTGCTGGGCTCTCTGAGTCAGGCCAGCCTCTAGCAGTCGGGCTGGGTGAGGTTGAGGCTGGAGTAAACAGGTACGCGGTGGCCGTTGGCTGATGTCAGCACCCCAGCAGCTACACTAGATTCCCAGAGCTGTAGGTTTCTAATCGACAACAGAACAATAATCCTCCCTCACAGGCTCGTTGTCAGAGGCAAATGATATAACAGATTAAAGGCCGTGAAGTTCTTACTGTTGATGCCATCATAAGGGGTCTTCAAAAAGTTCACGGAAAGATTATGATGGTCTAAATTCCGTTTCTTCATGAACTTTTTGTACCCTCGTGTGTTGAATGAAGTGAAGATCCAGTCACGACACAAGGCATTAAAGAGACAAGAATCTTTAACCCAGAAACCACTTAAATGCTGTGTTTCACTAAACCTGCCTCAGTAACAATACTCTAAGGCAAATTTTTATTATAGTCATACTAAGAAGAAAAACAGTGATATTACACAGACTAAAACTGCCCAATTCTAACCATATTTTGCAATGTTAACTACATTTCAATAAAATGTAAACACTATAGAAAAATTATTTCTGAATATGATTCAACAAATAAGTAAATGTTTGAACGAAATAAAGACAACTAAATATGGACTAAATACAAATTTTCAGCAAGTACACACCCCTTCTACAAACCCTCACAATGTTTGTGTTTTCCAACTTCAGTCTTAATTTCTTACAAAATCTCCACCAAGCCACTTAGCAAAGAGAGCATCTCCACTAACAGGCCCTGTGCTGAGATCCAGAACATGAACACAGGGACATGGACACACAGCCCCAGCTGCTCATGCCCAGTGAGCTGCAGGTCTAGCGGCCAGTTCCGCGTAAAGAGGCCTCCCAGCGTGTCGCCAATCCCAATGTTCTTATGTATGCATACATCATTTTCTTTCCCCTGTCCCCGTGTCCCCTCCTTTCCTAAGGATGGAATGGTAAGGACTGAGGACCAGCATTTCTCAAAGATGCCCCAGACCAGAATTTTCACCTCTGTCCTAAGGTCAGCAGGGTCAATAAGTGTTTCTGGTGATGAGACACTAAAGTTTTACAAGCTACCTGAAGGAAAAGTGGGGGAAAGGGAAAAAAGCAAGAAACACACTTTAATGTAGTGTTTCCCCAACCCTTGCCTCCATTTTGTAAAAATGTTTTAAACTTCATGTTTCCTCTTCAGGAACTTGACTTTGAAGATTTTCCGGAGTTGGGATCCTTGCTGCACAACACTGGTCAGGACTGGAGAGGCAGAGAAGTGTCAGGTGTTTAACAGCACAGACATTTTCTCTCAACAAAGTAGCCATCTCCTTTTCCTCCAAAGCAACTTTGGTTTTCACAAGTAAGGGGCAGGAGCCCTGAGGGCTCTCCTGATGAATGACCTGCTCTTGTGTGGTCTCCAACTGTCTTATTGGAAAAGACAGGCAGGCGTTCCAGATAGGCACAGCACCTGCTCTCTCTCTCTTCTCGACAAATGGCCAGATAAACAATCACAGATTTATATGGCCAAAGACACCCCTGGGAAAAATGCCAATTAGGGGGCAGGCCACCCTCCATACTTACCAAGGCGTTGTCTTGGGCAAGGCCCATCCTACATTAGCAGACTATATCACAGGGCTTCTTGGCGCACGGGCGAGTACACACACACACACTAGAATGGGGGTAGTTGAAGCATGCGGCAGGGAATGGTCCTTTCTGTCCAAGAAACCTGGATATGCTCGGTTGCTATGGTTTCACACTTTATACTTCAATTCGACTGCCATTCTCTCTACTCTGAAAGGAATGGACTGAGAACTATCCATCGTTAATATTACAGGATAACAAAATCTTTATGAAGAAATATGCCCGTGTATAAGCCTAATCATTTTCCTCTTGCTCTTCCAATGGTTGAGTCTTTTTAAAATTTATTTTAGGTCATTTCTTTTTACTTTTGGTTTTGTTTTTCTTGTGATTATTTTCTATTTTCTCTTCAGTTTTAATAGTTCTCCATTCAGTAAAAAGTAAGTTCTGTTTCCATTCAGACCACACAGAGAAGAGGGAAGGGACAGACATCACATAATCAAAAAAGCCTTAGCAGTGCAAGAAGACTAGAAATGGCAAAAAAAAAAAAAAAAAAAAAAAGGCATACTGACTGGAAAGGAAAAAATGCACTTCATCTTTCTACCTGTGTAGAAAACCACAGGGAATCTATATTTAAAAACACCTAGAATAAGTGAGCTGAGCAAGGCTTCAGGATACAAGGTCAACACTCGAAAATTAACCATATTCCCATATATCGAGCAATGAACAACAAAGAACTGAAAGCTTTTAAAAAGTAACACTTACAGTAGCTCCCTCCCAAAGTTGCATACTCAAATATAAATCTAACAAAGCACATACTAAATGCAAAGACATTCCTTGTTCAAAGATTGGAAGACTCCACATAGTAAAGAGATCAATTTTCCCCCAGAGTGAGCTGTAGATTTAAAGCAATTCCAATCATAATCACAGCAGGGTTTTTCAAAGTTATGGATAAGCTATTCTAAAATTTACATGGAAGGGTAAAAAAAAAAAAAAAATGAAGCTGGAGGAATCACACTACTTGATTTTAAAACTTACTATAAATCTACAGTAATCGAGACAATGTGGTACTCGTAGAGACAGACACAAAGATTGAGGAACAGAACAGAGTATTCAGACAGACCCACACAAATAGGGCCACTTGATCTCTGACAATATTGCAAATGCAACTGAATGTGCAAGGGATTGTCTCTTCAACAAATGTTTCTGGAATAATTGGTCATCCATATGCAAAACAATGAACCTTGCTCTAAACCTCACATCTTAATACAAAGACTAACTCAAATAAATCATAGATCTAAATGTAAAACATAAAACCACAAAATTTTTAGAAGAAAACATACCAGAAAATCTTTGTGACCTTGAATTAGGCACAGAGTTTATAGAATGACACTAAATGTATGATCCATAGAAAACACTGATAAACTGAATTTGATCAAAATTAAAGAACTCATGCTCTTCCAAAAACTGCTAGGAGAATGAAAAGACAAGCTACACACTGGGAGAAAATATCGTGGATCACATATCTAACAAAAAACTTATACCCAGAACATGTAAAGAACTCTCAAAACTCAACATTAAAAAATGGGCCAAGGATCGAAACAGACACTTCTCCAAAGATGTAAGAATGACAAATTATGCATATGAAAAAATGTTCACCAGCGACAACAACCGAGCTACCGCTGGACACCCCCTGGGCTATGCTGCCAGAATGAGAAGGGTGCCAAGGGCCTAGACCATGCCCCACCCGCCCTCTTTCTTCCTCCTTCCACCTTTTCTCCCTCCCCTTTCCTCTCTCTCCCCTTCCCTTGCAACTGCTCTGCAACATCTTAGAATGTAAAATAGTAATAATAGTAATCATAATAACAATAATAATAAAGAAGTAAATTAAAAAGAAAAAAATGTTCAACATCATTAGCCATTAGGGAAATAAAAACTACAATGAAATGACATACCACTACACATCTATCAGAAAGGCTACATTAAAAAATACTGACAATACCAAGTGCTGCCAAAAATGCAGAACAGCTGGAACTTTAACACATTGCTGGTGGAAATGCAAAACAGTACGTACAGTTACTCTAGAAAATGGTTTGGCACCTTCCTATAAAATTAAACATATACAACCATACAATCTAGCAGTCCCACTCCTGAGTATTTACTAGAGAAATGAAAACTTGGTTCATAAGAAAACCTATATACGCAAATGTTCACAGTAGCTTTACATGTGGTAGCCAAAAGCTAAAAACAACCCAGATGTTCCTCAGTGGGTGAATGGGTAACAAACTGCAGTATATCCATTCAGTGGACACTACTCTGTAGTAAAAAGGAACTAACTTTTGATAACTTAGCTAACTCTCAAAGACACAATGCTGAGTAGAGAAGTCAGTCCCAAGATGTTATATATTATATGATTCCATTTACATGAAACTTTTAAAAAGATAAAACATAGTTATAGAAAAGAGACCTCTGGTTGCCAATGGGTATGGGTATGGAAAGGGTGTAACTGTGAAGAGATAGCATGAAGGAGATTTTTGGGGTGATGGAACTGTTCTGTAACCTGCTTGTTGGGGTGGCAGATACATAAAAATACACATACATTTTAAAAATTTCAAACATCTGTACACACACACATACTCACACACACAAAAGAAATGTCAATTTCACTGTATAGTTTTAAAAAGAGGCTCAGAAGACATAGAGCTCCTAGAGATGAAGAAACGAGGTTGTTCTTTTGTGCTTCCCTTACTCTGCTGGTCCCCAGGAGGTGTGTCAGATTCTCTGGGGCAGTCAGAGAGGAACGTCCATCTGCAGAAGGAAGTCACCACCAGGTCTCCTGGAATTTTCCATGAGTGGGTGTTCTCTCTCCAGCAGAACCTCTGCTCTGTCCTTCTTCCTGGAAGGACCCTCCTGTCTCTCATGCAGAAAGGTACAGACCATCTAGCATCTCTACATGCTCTACAAACTTCCCAAACTCTGGTGTTAAGAATGAGGAGATGGAAAAAAGCAGCCCTGGGGAAGACTTTGGAGAAGATGGAAATGTCTGTGGCCCCACTAACTCAATGCCCTTCTTGGGAAAGCTGCCAGTGAGGGTGGAGTGACCTGTAGGTCTTTCAGAGAACCAGTCTCCCAGCAGGAACTGGGGACAGCCCTGGTAGGATGCTGCTATGACTGGCCTGAAAAGAGGTCCTAGGAGACTTGTGGTCACTATACGTGTCAAACTCTGAGCCAATGAATGGATGGGAAAAGGCAGCCCTGGAGAGCCCATACGGCTAACCACAAGCATTCCCAGGACTGAGAAAAGTTCTTCTCTCCAGGAGGGCTATCACCTTGTCCTCTCTTTCCAAATGAGCACTTTATGACAGGCTACACAGTGAGGGAAGCAGGGGACATTTCCAGGCCACGTGATCAAATGAAGCAGTTTGTTAGAAAGGCATGGAGCATGTGAGGCCGCTGGATCTGGCCTCAGCTTCCCCTCCTCAGGAAGCCCTGTCTGATCCTCAGCTGGGCCTGGAAGCAATGAGCTCTCACAGGTTTGCCACCCCATGATGGGCCAAGCTTCACTGGGGTGGCTCTCCCACATGCAGACATGTGCTCTGTGGAGAGCTCTTACATCTGATCCATTCTAGGACACTTCAGAACCTGTGTCTGCCGACCCTCCAAGAGACCCTTCTGCAATATTATTTAAACTTTCTTTGGACTTATCCCACAGTAAGAAATACATTTACATTGCCACCTAATATGCACAGAGATACAGACACAGACACTTGTGTCCAGTCAGTGCACGCATTCCTCACATCATCTGTCTCAACTGGCCATGGTATTTATTACGATGAGTGCAGCTCTTGCCAAGCACTCATGTCATGCATGAAGCATTTTCTATTCCAACTTATCCTATCTCAATTTTTTTAAATTCTGGTTATGACCAATTGAATTGGTTTCTTAGCTCATAAATGGGTTGCAACCCACATTTTTTAAACACTCTGTTTAGGATTCAAACAGATATGGGTTTCAATCATATTTACTATAAGTGGCTTGAGCAAATTACTTCTATGCCTTGGTTTCTCATCTGTAAAACAGGGTAGCACCTCTCATAGGTAAACGGCATCCATAAAGCACAGGGCCTGACGTATGATAAGTTCTCAAGAAGCAGTATGATTATTACTAGTCCAGAAACTCTAAACTTCATCCGCTCTGAGTCCTACCATCTGGGACACAGCTTGTTCTATGAAACTGCATCTGGCTATGTTTATTTAGAACTGTATATTTATAGAGTGGCAAAGCTTAATTTTTATTCAACCAACATATTTGTACCTTGTATCCCATCAGAAAATTTTTCTTATTTTAAAAAATTCCTGGCACTCTTATGAGTTTTTGTTCAAATCAGTCTCAAAGACTACACAGAGAGCAATTTCATTCATCAAATATTTTCTGAGCACCTGGCAGACACTCAGGGACACAGAGAGGCTCAGCTTGGCTCCTGGCCAAGAAGTACTCCTGAGGCTGGCTCCAAGTACCATGGAACCTGGCCTTGGTCCACTTTTCTTGACCAAGTCTATTCAAGATCCTTCTTGGCTTCAGCCAAACGTGTACTCACTCTGCTTTTCTTCCTCGGTACTTCTGCTGGTGTAACTCACTCCTTTTGAATATTCTCTTCATTGCCACGCAGCTAAATGTTACGCGCCCCTCCTTGAGGCCCTGTTCTGGTGTCCATTTTCCACATGATCTCCACTTCCCCTAAACTGTGGTATTTGGAGCCTTCTGTGCCTCTCATAGGGCAGGATTCTGACCATTTCATCCTTAATTCCCCCAGCAACCTAGCACAGTGCCCTGCACTAAGCAGATGCTGTGAAGATGTTTGTTCTGTCTATAAATATAACCATGAAAACATGTCTATATTTGGGGAGAGGGGATGGGCACCCATCTACAGATGTCACTCAGTTGATGAAGCTGTCTTTCCCACCCTGTGGTGATTCCCCTACCCACCATGGGCCCTCAATCTAAGGTGAACAACAGGAACAACTTTCTAAAATTTTTTAAACTTTTCTTTTTTTGAATGGAAATTTCCATATCACAAAGTAGAGAAAGAAGTATAATAAATACTCATACACCCAACTCCTGGCTTCAAACATTACCAATATATTGTCAATCTGGTTTCATCTATCCTCTTCTCACACTTTTCCCCCCCAAGAGTACTTAAAATAAGTCTCAGATGTCATATTATTTCACTGGCTAATACCTCTAAACTGGTGTTAAACCTAAAGGTTTAATTCCAATTAATTTATTTTAGCAAGAATACTCCATAGGTGATACTATAATTCTTACTGCATAACATTAGGAGGTGCATAATGTCTGGTTTCCCATTTTCAGTGATTTATCAGTGGGTTCTGGTATTGGGGGCCTGATACATCCATTCTACAGTTCCATATCAACCTACTGCCCTAAAGGGTTTTAGCAGCCGTTGATGATGGCTACCTAAATCCAATATTCCTTTATGGGTTGCAAAAATGAAATGATGATTTTCTAATAATACCATTCCTTCTTCATATATTAGCTAGAATTCTTCCATTGAGAAGTTTCTCTCATCAAATCCTTAATTGCTGTGAACTACATTTCAAGCTTGAAAAGCAGGGTAAATGCTTGACTCTTTCTCTTTACCGATTTTCAGAATAATGAACAGGTGCCCTAGTAATCTTCAAAAGTGATTAAAGAGAATTCTGACATTCTGAGCATCATTATGAACACATAGATTTTTATGTACTCGATGTGTTTCAATCCACTGCAGTCGTTTTTTTCTTTTTCATCCTCAAACCACCCCATGGCCACTGGACAACCCTTCAAGGCCCTTGTGTCCTTGTGACATAACTTCAGATAGTCTTTGACAACTTTTTTATACATCTGTATGTCCAAGGAACATCTTTCTCTATTTCCTGCCCTACCTAGAACCAGCCATTTCTCCAGGAGCCCTGGTTCCTTTTAAAGAGAGAACACGATTTGGATGCTCATTGATTTTAGTTCTTTTCAGTGAACAAAGATAGGAAATAGGCGCTTTCTGGGAAAAAAACAACAAAAAACCTAACCATGAATTCATACTGTTCTTTCTTTTTTTTTAAATGACCAGTAAGGGGACCTTAACCCTTGGCTTGGTATTGTCAGCACCACGCTCAGCCAGTGAGCTAACCAGCCATCCCTATATAGGATCTGAACCCATGGCCTTGGTGTTATCAGCACTGCACTCCTCCCGAGTGAGCCATGGGCCGGCCCTCACACTGTTATTTCTGACGCAAACTTTAAACTAAGGGTTTTTAACTTAACTTCTTTGCTTTTATATTTGTATCTCTTCTATGCTAAAAATTTTGCTTCATGGCAGCATTAAGGTAATTAGTTTTCTTTATCCTAAATGCTAAACATACATCTAGTACAAGTATTCCAGAATAACAATACCAACATTGCTACAAACAACAGAATGTAGTTTATACTTTCTCTGTGGCTCTTTTTGTTCCTAGAATATATCCCACCAGAGCTACACAGTCTAAGTATGAATTTTTAAATTCAGCTCAAATAATCCCCTCTGTGAGATACACACTTAGATTCCTTCCTTCCTTCTTTCTTGCCTTTCTCCTACCCTTCTCCCTACTTTTTTCTTTCTTTCTTTCAAGGAGGGATTGCATTTGTATTTCTTTTTCCTTTTTGATTTAATTTTTTAATTAAGTAAAACATACACCTGACTTTGAAGTAATACTATAAAACAGGTGCATTCAGAGAATTCTAACTTCTATCTCTATCTATTCTACACTGCCTCCTCCTCTTGAAGTTAATCATTTTTTAAAATTAGTTTTCAGTTTATTCTTCCACGGTTTCTTTTTGAAAATATATGAAAAAAATGTGTGGTGTGTGTGCATATATATTCAACTTTCTCTATATATATTACACAAAAGATAGCACACTATAAAAATGTTTTGCATTTGCTGTCCTCACATAGCAATACACTGCTCCGATCACTGCAGAATACAAAGAGGTCTACTTCATTTACTTTTATGATATATGGGTATGCCATAATCCGCTGCTGATGGACATCTGGGTTGTTTCTAACTTCTTGAAATTAGAATAATGCTACAAAGAATAGTCTTTAGCTAGTTTCTGGGTCAGAGTCCTACAAGCAAGACTTCTGAGTCAAAGAGCAATTGCATATGAGTTTTACAGGACACAGCAAATTCTAACCTGCGAGGATCACTCCACTATGCATTTCTCCCACAACATGCGAGAATATCTGCTGCCCCACAGCCTTCCCAACTACATTTGTTGTCAAATGGGTGAGAAATAGTGCCTTGGAGTGTACTGTGGTTCAAACGTGCACTCTTCTTTTTATGAGCAAGGTTGAGCACTGCTTCCCTGGTTTGAGGCCCTTTGTGATTATTTTTCTGTAACTTGTCTGTTTATATCCTTTATCTATTTTTCCATAAGACTACTGGTCTTTTTCTTCTTAAGTTTTAGCAACTCTTTGTATTGTGGATATTAGGCTTTCTGTTTGTGATTTAAGTTACAAATTTTTCCCCCTAATTTTCATTTATCATTTTACTTGCTTATCTGTTTTGTGCCATCCCACTTTTTTTTTTTTTAATGTACTTGAATTTATCAATATTTTCTCTTACTGCTTCCAGACTCTTAGTCATATAGGAAAGTTTTCCCTACTCAGGTTATAAAGGAATTCATTCATGCCTTCTCTTAATGCTTGTATGGTTTCAGGTGCTTTTTATACTTCTGCCATTTGGAATTCATCCAAACCAGTGTATGTTGTAAGGGATGGATCTAATTTTATCAAAAGATAATGGATATCCTGCTGTCCCTACACCTTTTATTAAATAATCCTTCTTTTCCTCCAATGATATTAGATGAGATGCCACCTTTATCATACACTAAATTTCCAAAAACACTTGAATCTATTTCTGGATTTTTCTACTCTGTCCCATCAGCCTGTCTCTTCATATGCCAACACCATGTTGTTTTTAACCATGGAAACTGTATAACATGTTTTCATATCTGGTAGAACTAGCCATCATTTTTCTTTTTCCAGGAATTTTCTGTCTATTATTGCTCATTTATTCATCTATATAAACTTAGACTCACTTACCTAGGTCCTTCACACACCAAAAAAAGAAAAGAAACCCCCTAAAAGTATTACTGAGATCATATTAAATTTATAAATGAACACAAGGAGAGGTGCCATCTGTATGGAATGAAGGCTTCCTATCCAAGCACACGGTATGAACAGGACAATTTTCATGTGGGATGCTTCCCTGTCAGTAGTGCCTGTGAGAACCACCGTGTTCTGAACAGCAAGAGTTAGATCTGCAATTTGTTAGGAAATAATTTATGTTTCAGGAGTGATTTATGACATGGGGGCGGAGGGGGTTAAAGTATTTGCAGTGAAGATGTGAGTAACCAGAGGGGAGCACTTAGGAACCGCCAAGGTGAAGGAGGGGTGGGAGCAAAGCCACCATGCTCAAACCATCAATCCCTGGATGAGTCTCTGGAGCAACTTATTGCAATTAGGAATTAGTTTAGAGGCGTTAAAATGCTTCCCAAATCTTGGAAGATAAACTTGTACACTGGTGAATTACTCCTCTCTCCCTAACAACCGCCAAAGTCTGATTTACTGAGAAGCCTGCCAGGGCTCACAGCTCTGTCTCCCTCCCATCAGGTTCCAGCCCTGCACACTCTGGCTTCCCTTCTCCATGTTTCACTGATGGTCCGCTGCAGCCTACGGCTCCTTATCATGCCTGCACTAAGTCAAACATCTCCTGTTACCACTGCTCTGGGAAGAAGCGCATTCCAGGACTGGCCCAGGAGTGAGAAGGTAATCTGCCTGGGTCCCAGTAGTGTTTCTATAGGGCATACTTCACACTGCTGTACTACCGACATGTTTCTTTACATATGTTTCATTAGAATTCCTGAAAGAGATTTTCATCATTTACGAAAAAGAAAATTTATCATATGATCGTTTCCATTGTAAAAAAAAAAAAGAGAGATTACCGGAAACAATGGCTGTTGAGAATTGATAAAAGAAAAGCATATACTAAAGATGTGAGGCAGTTCAAAATGAAAACCTAATAAAATTTAAAGCGGATAGCAGTTTCTACAGTCTCTAGCACACCAGTAGATGAGGGTGACATTGACTCTAACAGCTCAATAGTACATGTGCAGAACAGAAGTACCTGTGAATTTCCAATTACTACACAGCTCACTAAATTTGTGTGTGGTTTGGGAATTTTGTTACTTGTTCCATCCAGAGAGTCTCATTTTAACAAAGTTTTGAATAAATTCCTTGGTTGCTTAAAGCTTGTTTAGCTCCTCTTGCTTAGCACCACCAAAAAAGAGAAAACCCTATCTCAGCTTTAATCTACCCACAAAGGATGATGGGGAAAAAAGTCTACACAACCGCCCCAGGTAAAGTAGAAGGTCGATAAATAGCGAGTCCAATGTCAAGTCAGAGGACAGGAGGCCACACAAACCTGGACTAGCCAGACATGAAGTAGGTATCTTTTGAGAGTTCAGCTTCAAAGTCTGAAGGATACATGGTAGGGGCACATGTTGTGGGACAGAAGTCTTGCTGAGAGAAACCTTCCCACCGAATCCTAGTAAATACCCTGGGTGTACACTGAGCAGCTAAGCCGGAAGGCAATGCACAGCTCAAGGAGATGCCCACAGGCCTGGGAGCTTCGGCAAGGCGCTGGCCTGGGGGACAGAGGTGCGGATCCCCCCTGAAGATAAGGATGTCCTCAGATATGGGGCAGGGGGACAACTCAACACAGAAATTGGATTTTTTTAAATTTTTTTTTAGAAAATGGGTTTAGAAAGCAAGCAATCTCTGAGGTCAGGGGTCAGGGGCTCCAGTGTTGAAGGAGGCACTCAGCAGCAAGTGAGAGTGATTTGGATCAGATGTAGACCACAAGGAAGAGATTTCAAGCAAGTGCTGCAGGTTTGAAGTTAAGTAGAAAGGCTGCTGGAAAGCCTAGGAAAAACTGGTTGGCAAAAGCTTGGAATGGAACTCATGAGTCAGGTATTACAATTTTCTTCACTAATTCTTGACTGCCTGAGGTAGGAAGTGAGGCCTGGGAAACACTGGGGGAGGTGAAAGTGGTAAAGGGCCAAACATGGCAGGCGCCCCACGCTCTCAGACTCCTCACAGACACGTGGGTCAGCAGGTGTGCACTGGTACCAGCCACACGACGGTGCTGCTCCAAGCGCTGCAATGGGGAAGAGGACAGGAATGGCCCTGGCAGTCCCTCCTGGTATATAATTTCAGGAATCTGGAGAGCTCAGTGGAGAGCAGACAAAACCCCCCACAAGCATGTGAACATAAATGCATTGCATGACAGATGGCAGAAAAGGTGACAGAGAAAAAGGAGGCAGGAACAGGCCTGGGGAAAGGAAAGGCTAAAGGAGAAGGGGCGAGGAACCATGTAGTGGGGCCACAATTTTAAGGGGCATTTGGCGGGAAAGGCCTCTGATGAGATGAGCAAAAACCCGAAGGAAATTAGGGCATGAGCCACATGACTCTGGAGCACCCAGTGGAGGGCAGAGTAGGCACAAGGCCCAAGCGTGGGGCAGGCCCAGCCTCGTGCATGAAGGCAGCCAAGTGGGAGATAGGGGCGAAGTCCAAAGCCCTCAGCTTGTTACTCAAAGGCCTTCCACAATCTTGAGCAAACTTTTATTCCCAGCCTTACCTTTTAGGAGCCCTCCAAAAAGATCTCCTCCAGCCAGTTCCCTCCTCCCCTCATCCAAACACATCAGGCCTGTCCTTGCCACCGCACTCTCCAGCGTGAATACACTCTTCTACCACCTTCCTGCTTCATGACACTCTGCCCACACCAGCCTTCCCCCAGCTGAGAGTTTCCAGGGTACGGGAGACAGGGAGACATGGCCTAGGCTAGGTCACTTTTTAGGCCCCCTTCCAGACTAAAATGCTGTAGCCACAACCTCCTACTCCAAGAAAAGTACCACACTTTGTGCAGGAATGGCCATGCTCTACACAGTGCCTCTTTTCTGTACATTTAAATCCCCTGGGGATCTTCTGATTCAGGATGTCTGGGTGGAGCCTGAAATTGTGCATTCCAGACAAGCCTCCAGGTGATGCCTCTGTGGTTGGTCTAGAGCCCACAATCTGAGTAGTGAAGGACTGCAACAAGCAGGAAAACAGACCCAAGGGAAGCCATGCAATTCTTCTCACTTATGACTGAGAACTAAGACACAGACAAAAGGCATCTGTCAGCAGCAGGCTCCAGAGCAGGGAGGTATGGATGCATGAAGAGTCAGCTGGTGATGCAGCGCCATAAACGAAATAAGAAGGATGTCTGAAGAGATGGGAGGCTAGGCTCCAGGAGCAGAAAGGAGGAAGAGGCTAGGTGGCCTCTCCAAGACCATGGGGCAGCCCACTGAGGTCTTGAAGGCCCTTCAGTTTCTGCTCTAGGATTCCAAGTTGTCACTGCAGCCTTAAAAGACATTCTGACTCACCTTTTCTTCAGCCAGCCTGACAGCAGGAAGGAAGAGCTCTTAACAGACCAGGACAAGTCTGGAAGCAATCTAGGAAAGCTCAGCAAACTCAAGGGTGCACATTCGATTGCAGTTGAGCCAATCAATATCAAGCCAAGAACGTACAAAGGTCAAAAGGATTCTGCTGCTTACATTTGCTTCTGCTTTATTTGTTATCTATCATAACAAAGATAAGTAAGACACAGTCATCCATTCCCTCTAGTGGGGGGAAGTATTCATTAAGTCTCTGAGTGCCTACTTTGGGTCGGGCCCTCTGTTAGGCAAGGTAGATACAGAGAAAATTAAGCCAAGGTAACTGTCCCTCAAGAAAGAAATCTAGGCTGGTCAAGGGAGACAAAGGGAAAATAATTACAAAAACAGCTTCAGAAATGCCACAACAAAAGCCAATACAGGGGACAGAGGAAATTAATTTACTTTTTACCCATGACTTCAAGCTTTTCACTTTTTCTGTAATTGGTTACAAGTAAAATATTTTTTATGATTAATTTTTGTTGTTCAGATGACTTAAACCATAAGGTGAAGTAAAGAGTTAAATAGGAAATTTTTTTAAAATCAGAAAAACCTGGGAGTCAGAAGACTCTTAAAGGCTTATCTGGTCCATTCACCAGGTTGTCCCTGCTTAAGGGACAATCACACCTACAACATCCCAGACAGCTGTGGTTTTCCAAAAAGCCAGATTATACTTTAATCCACTGAAGTATAGTTTCAACCATACTGCACTTAAATCAGCCTCTTGCATTTTAACCAACATGTAAAAAATATACCATGATGGCCTAATGTTTTTCCAACTTTAAAGGCCATTTAGACAAGCAACCAACTTTTGCTATTCCCTGGTGTGTAGCTTAAAATAGTTTTTTATGTAATTACTAATAATGACTAGGCAAAAGTGGGGGAGAAGTATATGATTAAATAATAAAGAGCAAAGGCTTGTATAAAATGTTCTAGTCATTGGATTCAGAACGTTCAAAAAAAGGAAAGAGGTAAATATTTTCCAGGATAAATTGGATTATAGTGCCACATTACATTTAATTTTTACCTGTTTAAAAAAGTTCATACCTATTATACTGTATTACAATTTAACCAGTTATCACTTTTGCACCCAGTCTTCCAATAAAGGTCAGAAGAAAATAAAAAATAAGAAAATGTAGTATTACAAAAGAGCTTAGAAAAGTTTAACTGTAAAAAAAAAAATACATATAAGAATACTCATTTGTTCATCCCCCAGAATTTACAGAGCACTCACCTTGGGCCAGGCACCACTAGGGTCTGAGGAGAGTGAAAGGCAGAATGAATACAGGGCCCATAGGCTGGGCTAGTATGTTTCAGATGGAAATGTAGTCTCTACCTCAAATCACCGATATAAACATGTTAAAATACCAAGCTAGTCCATGAACACACAAGCAACAATGAAAAGCCAACTTCTTGCCAAAAATGATAACAATAATGAAATACAGACAGTCCCCAGCTTATGATGGTTCAACTTACACTTTTTCGACTTTACAAAAGCAGCAGGCATTCAGTAGAACCCATACATCCGGTGCCCATATGACCACTCTGTTTCTTACTTTCAGTACAAGTATTCAATAATAAATTACATGAGATATTCCACACTTTATTATAAAACAGGCTTTGTGTTGGACAATTTTGCCCAACCGTAGGCTAATGTAAGTGTCCTAAGCACATTTAAGATAGACTAAGCCAAGCTATGATGCTTAGCAGGTTGAGCGTATTAAATACATTTTCAACGCAATGACATCTTCAACTTACAATGGGTTTATCAGGACGTAGCCCATGTGTACAATAGGCCCACTAAAAGAAAAACTTCCTCCTGCATTCCTCTTTCTCAAATTCTTGTCTCTCAAATCTGTTCCTTTATTTCTATACCCTAAATACTTCTAACTGGCTCCTTGCCTCTAGAATGGATCTTCTCCAACCTATTCTGTATGCTCTGATCACTTAGGACAGGCTAGTTTATGCTACTGTAACAAACAATCCACAAAATCTGTGTAACTTAAAGTTTATTTCTTACTCACACCATTTAACAGCTGCATGCTTTTGAGCACATCAACTAACCTCTCTGGCTCTACATCTCCTTATCTACAAAACGGAAACGACATCATTAAATGAAGTAAGAGATCATTATTCAGAGCCATGCCTGGCACTTACTGAGTACTCACTAAGTGATACTTATTGTTACTGTTATTATTCCCAACACCCTGAGTCTTGATCAGAGCTCACTTCCCTTCCCAGCTCTGTATCATTTAACTGTCTCCCATGGTAGATCTCAAACTACTTGAGAATAAGGATGGATCTGACTCAATTTTTGAATTGCAGAGCTTAACAGAGCCTGCCACATGGTAGGTACTCAGTAAGCGCTTGCCAAGCTAAAGGGAATAATGTTGAATAATAATTCCTGTTGCTTGAATAAACTCCACATGTGTATACGTTATTTGTATATACATTAGCAAGGACACACCCACAGATGTATCTGGCCTGCAAGAAACCTGACCAGCAGCACATGACAAAGGTCGGGCACATCATCTGTAAATGGCAAGACTTATAGCTTTAAGGTCCCTGAACCAAGCCACAGCCTGAGCCAGGACTACCAGGACGTGGGCGCCTAGAGACATCTAAGCAAAGGAATGTGAACGTTCTGCATTGAGGAATTAATACAAATCTATGTCCACACGGAAAAAAGAATGCAATTCCAGAACCCCTCCTCCACCTCATTCCTCAGTTGGGGCCATCACCTCCCCTCACTATGCTGAACTGGCACACAAAATGCAGCCTGGGCACGGTGACACTTTTGAAGGGGACAGAAATGTGTTCTGTATCTTGACCGGGGTAACAGTTACACAGATGCATACATCTGTCAAAACTTACCGAACCATTCACTAAAATTCTGTGCATTTTACTGTACGTAAATTAAAGAGAGAGAAGCCATGTGCACTACCAACTACTGTATACTCCCTTTTGGTTTTCTCAGCTCCTGCTGGCAGGTAAAGTGTGACCTCCTCCCCTCAAAACTAGAGCCTTATGAAGGGAAGAAGGGTGCAGGGGAAGGAAGAATCCACGAACAGTTAGGTGAACCTGCCCTCTGCTGACATGGTGACTGAACACTACTTATCCTGAAAGTCTGTGCAGTGTCCACTCTGTCAGAAAGACTTTCCTGGGCTGAGCCCGTGGCGCACTCGGGAGAGTGCGGCGCTGGGAGTGCGGCGAAACTCCCGCCGCGGGTTTGGATCCTGTATAGGAATGGCCGGTGCACTCACTGGCTGAGTGCCGGTCACAAAAAAGACAAAAAATAAATAAATAAATAAAACAAAAAATAAAATAAATTTAAAAAAAAAAAAAAAAGAAAGACTTTCCTTCACGCTTCATGGCCCCAAGAAGAGCGTGGAGTTCTCTGCCTCGTCAGGCAGCTCTATAATCTCTCACTTTGTAGCATCCTCCTCTAGGCTTCAAGTTACTTACTGGCAAGGACCTTTTCTTTCACGTCCTTCTCTCCAGCACCTTGAATAATACTTGGCACACAACATGCTTTTAATAAATATTTGTTTCTCTGGCAATATGTTTTTAAAGTTACCTTCAAAGATATAAAATATACTGCCTTAAAATAAGAATGTTACTTCTAAGTAAGAGTAATATCTAAATTATATTAAATCTTGGTAACTCTGTAAAGATTTAAATCTCTTCTTTCTTGGATATGTATGAATCCTACTGTCATGATTTATAAGTCCATAAAAGCCATATATTTACTGGATAGAATAGACAGTAAGCCTGGAATGCATAACACAGCACTAAAATTCTTGCTATAAAGATTACTGATGCCTCAGGCTTTTAAAAAACAAGACGTCACATGAAGCTGTACATCAGGAGTTTGCCCTAAAGATAAAAACATTACATACTGCTCTGTCAATTCAACTTTAAGTTACAGCTCCTGGCATTGCTATAAGTGTGTGTATGCATGCGTGCATGCGCAAGCCGGGCAAGTGTGCTTAATGAACACCTGGCAACCTAAAAACAACATCTTCAAGACAACTGTCAGAGCGTGAAACACTACAAAACCAAAAACTTCCAAGGCTGTGGACAAGCACAATAACATCTCCAAAGCAACCTTAAAATCACGTGTAACACTCCTTGGGAAACTTCCGCTTTTGCAGATCAATAACTTGAACCTAATGTTATGAGCCAAAAATAATGATGTATTTTGTTCCAAGAATAACACTAAAGTGGGTATAAACCTTGAGCCATGAATATGTAATTTCCTAAAAGTAAAACTGGGTGTCATGAGTCTGTCTATGATTCGCAACGGCTAGAAAGCCTGCTACAGTAACAATGACAGTGTTCCACATCTGACGGCCTGTTGCGCACCTATACTTTACACAGGGCTGTCACATAATTCTCACCATGACCCTCCAGGTTAGATTATGGACCTACTTCTCAGGTGAGGGAGATGAGCAGGATCGACAACTCTGGGCAAAGTCAGACAGGAGCGCTGGGAGTCAGGACAACAGGGGTTGACTCGGGGAAGGCTGTGGAAACAGCACCAGGCGTCCCTGATCCCCTGCACAGGGCTTCCTGACATCACTGTTCTAGTAACAAATAGCTAAGTCAGGCTCTGCTGTACAAATTTTGAAGCATCAACTTTAGTCTGAATTTGTGTATCTCATCAAAAAGACTGAACTTTTTTTCTTTACCAATTTCAATAAAGTTAATAAACAGTGTACATAGTAGAAGTCCAATAAATGCCAATTTAATAAATGTAGGCTAAATTACTACAACAACTGTTTGGAAAAAGTGTATCAAGCCTTATTTTCCTAATAAGTACACGTTGAATCACATAAAAACTAATAGAGAATAACCCTTAAAAGGAATAAAACATCAATTAATTTATATGAGAATTTCAATCATAATTTTGATTTAGAAACTATAATTTCAAAACAATCTGACTAATAAAGTCAGCATATGAAGAATTCCTTGAGTCCCGTGTGTATATAAAAACCTTTTTATACTATCTACATCTCCCAAAATTGCTAGAAATCACTTTTCAAGATTAAAAACCAACCTATCTTAAAGAGAATGCAGAAAAGACCGATTCCGCTCTCCTTCCAAAGTACTGAATGAAACATCCACTCCTCCCTTTTGGAACACACTCTCCAGGGGCTCCCAAGGGGGAGCAGCAAAATTTCTAAATCCTGGCCAGGGAGCTCCTCAGCCACAGGCCAGGGCACAGCACTACTTATCTGCAAGTTTCCAATCAGTATTGCCCCTCTCTGCTGAGAGAGAGAGAGAGAGAGAGAGACAGAGAGAGAAGCAGAGAGAGAGAGAGAGAGAGGGAGGGAGGGGGGGGGAGGGAGGGAGAGGGAGGGGGGAGGGAGAGGGAGGGGGAGGGTGTAGCTGAAGGCTGCCAGAGCTGAAATTCCAGCAGGCCAGGGACACGCCCCTCCCTCCTGGCTCTGAGACCTGCCAGTCGGATTTTTCCTATGGACACCCCCACCTGACACCCCAACCACGATGCTCAGACTTCCCCAGCCTCTTCCCCCACACCCCCATGCTGTCCATCTAGAGATGCAGGTGCAGACCAAAGCCATTTCTGGCCGTGAAAAAGAGGAGGGTACAATCTGCTTTAGAAAACATTGGAAACTTTGCCTCTCATCTTAGTTCCATTCCTCATATTGGTTCCCTCTTTCTCAACTTCCATGCAATGACCTTATGGGACGAAAGAGATGAACACTCAACCCTAGCCCTCCCTCTAACCCCAACTCTGCCATGGAAATGACTTCATTTAAGTTTCCTCTTGGATTTTTCCAGTGGGTACATTCGACATTGTCACTAAAACATTATCAAGTAAATAGCAATGAAGCATTCCCAGAAATCAGTCTCACATTAAACCAATGATTCAATGTCCAAGAGTAACACGAGCTAAGTGCAGCTTGCAGAAGGATTTGTAACATAAGAGGGACAACAGTACAAGCAATACAAAAGTTCAACCTGAAAAAAGGACAACTGCATCAACACAAGTTCACACACGCTAACTCTGAGTGGCCACCTCAGCTGGTGGGGGCAAGGTTTCCTGCAACTGTCACCAGAAGGATCTGAAATGCTGCCCAAAGGCCTCCTCAGGAAATCTGACTAAAATTTTCAGTCGAACAAAAACTAGAAATATCCTTTAGAAAGTTCAACCTGGTTATTTAGCTATTTTCTTTAATACAATAGTTCACTTTTCTTAAGTGATTAAACAACAAATATTCTCTCTGCTTATGTAAATATATATGTTAGTACACAAATTCTTCTTTAATAAATTAATCTTTTTTGGAAATATCAGTCTTTCAAGGCTGTACTCAGAATAACACTTAAAAATAGTCTGAATAAACAAAGAGAACACTATTTTAAACCTAATTTACAAAAATCACCTTTATTCCTACATATGAAAGACTGCTACTGGATATTCTGTACACATGTGCATAATACAAATCCAATCTGTGATCATAACACAGAAAACTGAAAGAATTACGGCTTTGGCTAGGGACATCCCCAGGGGACAACCTTCACAGGACTTAGCCGACACCAGGTCCGGGCCACACATGAGGAAGGAGTTGGCATGCAGTGGCTCAGAGTGTGGGTCTGGTGCCGGGTTGCCTGGGTTCTACGTGGCTCCACCAATGACTTGCTGTGTGTGACTCTAGACAAGTTATTTACCCCCTGTGCCTCGGTTTGCAAACACGTAAGATGGGGATAACATCACGCGCTCTAGGAAATGTGAGGATAAACGTACCTTTGTATGCAGGGATCAGAAGAGTGCCTGATGCATAGGAAGCATACACGATGTCTGCTTCCATCATTGTGATTGCTGCTGTCATTACTACTTCTCTTGGAAGTAATTTACTTTTGCAGGGTCTTGAATAAGGTCCAAATTTTCTTTTTCCAATCTAAATAATGGCCAAATTAATAACAGAAGGGTACTTCAAAAAGCTTGTGGAGGGGGGAGATAATACAGATCTTTACATGAACTTTCTGAAGTACCCTTTTACCTTTTCCTCAAAAGACATGTGTATACTTCCAAATGTAGACAAACTATTGCTATTAGTGGCATAAAGAGCATACACAAGGTATTGATTATAAAGACTGACCCAAGAATTTAGGTGTGGCCAGGAAGGGGTGAGGCAGTGGTGCCTGGTAGGCAGTGAGAAGGGAGAGGGTCTTCTTGCCCCCTCATTCCCCTTTGGTGTCTCCTGACCATCTGATCAGTGTGCTCTCAGGAAAAAACTAGAAATACTTTCACACAAATATGTAAAAGGATGATGAGGGCTTTCGACATTTGCCTTCTAAGGTGTGTGTGCATTTTAATATAAATCTGAACTACAAGACATGAAAGGTTTATAATGAAATTTTTAGCATGATGGAAACACTGGGCAATGGAGGGCTGTGGAGAAATCAGGTCACACCTTGCCTACTCAGGTGGGCAGCTCTACTGCAGGCCTTATGTGCACTATGCAGGCACTTGTGAGCTTGGAGGGCTACACAAGCCAGCACAGGACTGGGTGTGGTTCTTCTTTCTAGTGTCCTGGCATGGGTATTCCTGAGCACAGGATACTGGCATGCACAAGACAGCCAGTCAGGCCTGTGTGTGGAGGGAGGGCTGTGACGAACTGGCAGCTCACAGAGGGGAGCAGGCACTGGCACGAACCCCAGCCTTCTCACACTCTTGGTGCCCCTTCATGGGCACTGCTCAAGAGCCTGTCACAAAGAGGGCTGAGGCCTGCTTGCAGGACCACAGGAAGGACACCACCACCATCACTGAGTGTGATTACTGGGCACCGAGCAGCAGCAAGAGGGCCTTCCATGCACGCTGAACTTAACACATCGAAAGGTACGCTTCAGAATAGGATGGGACAAAATAAAATGCATCGATGAACCTCCTCTACTCAAGTACACAGAGGAAGCACTCACAGATGGTAGTTGTTAATGTCATCATTAATAACAACTGAACCCTCAGAACAAACGCATGGGCAAGTAAAATGATCTCCATTTTATAGATGAGTAAAGTGAGACCCAGAAGTTAAGCAAACTGTAAAGAGTTGCCTAGTTAGTAAGCCAAAAAAATGCTGGAATTTAACTGATTTCTCCCCCTAAATCAAAATTTTCCCATGCCTTCTGCTGAAGGTAAGAGAGTGCAGGTACCAGAAGCAGGCAGTCAGGCCCACCCACTTGGGGCTGGCTCTCAGCTGCTCTGCATGGCTGTCTGGGTTCATTTTTGTGTTTAAGCTCTGCAGGGCTCAGGAGACCTGGTATCCTGGGTGGCACATGAATCATCCTGCAAGGTCAGAGATGAAAAGCCAGAGTGGCAGACAAGAGCGGAGGAATCCAGGATCCATCCAGGACAAAGTCCTTCGAAGCTGGGGTTTCAGCACCACTGAGGGGATGCAAATGAAGTAGGTGGCCTTGCCTGCAAAGGGCAGTGACAAGCAACAAAAAAGTCCTGTCTAGGATGGGGCCTCATAAGCTGCCGCTTCATGAAAAACTCTGTCCACTAGTTTAATAAGGCTTTGGTTTGTCCAGACATCTGAGTAGGGAACCAGGGAAGACCAGGACCACAGGTACTAGGTCCACACTGACAATGTCAGTACGAGAATCCCAAGTCAAGAAATTGTATTAATATAAAACCCAGTAAGAGGTGAGTGGACCCTCTAGGACCCTAGGAGATGGGAGCAAAAGCAAACACTCTGTGAGAACAAGTCCATAAGCCGGGGACTACGGGACTCCCACAGGAAAAGATTATCCCCATGGAAGATGAGGTTAAGTTAAAATACATACAAATCACTAAGTGAAAGCAGCACAGACAGAGGATGGGGTGAAGGAGGGAGAGAGCAAGGGGAAGGAGAAGAAAACAGAGAAAGAGAGAAAGAGAAAACAAACGAGAAAAACTGTAGCCCAAGGAAGAGGAATAATTAAAACAATCTCTAAGAAAAAACAAGTATGTCTTAAATGTCTGAAGACAGATGTACACAGGCCACACAATGAAAGATTATGTGGATCTGGACAACAACCCATAATAACCTGCAGAAACGAAAGCTGTAAAAAGGAACCTACCGCAACCGTCCTATGACTCAGCTCCTCTGCGGACTGGCTGGTGGACTTGGCCCATGCCAGGCCCCCCGTCGGGTCCAGGGCAGCAGCGTGCAGCAGGCTGCCCTGTACACCTGCTCACAAGTGTGCCTCTACCCGCAAACTGAACCACCCCCCACCTGGCCACCTCTTTCTCATTTGCCTTTCAGGGCCTTGATCCAAGAGGCTCTTCCTTATATGCCAAGTGGAGCTTTTTACATGGAACACTTGGGGTGCTCCTGCTCCTCACTCTCTGTGCTTTTCACACACTACTTACTCCCCTCCATCGCAATGCTACGTGTCTGCTTCTGTCTCCCCTTTACACTGCGAGTTCCTCCATAGAGCACTGAGCCAGATCTGTTTTAGCATTCCCAGTATCTACAGCACTGGCTGGTACGCAGCAATATGGCAAATACATACTTGCTGAACTAAAGTAACAGTGCTTACCACTATACAAAAATAGCATGTTTGTTCCTGTGTGGAGTGAAAATATTCCTGACTTTAAGTGCAACATAGCAGTAGATTTAAATTAGAACTAAAACCCAGAGCTTGAGACTAAATATCACTCTTCTTCCATTAGAATATGATGGGTATGGAACTAAATTCTACCATAATAAGACAATCAATCAGCTTTGGGGTTATGGGGGCAGTCAGATAACGACTTCAAGTGCTGATGAAGAAAGTCTTTTATGGGAACATAACTTTGATCCTCTTAATTTTTGGTTGCTGCCAGGAAAAAAACAAAACAAATAAATATGCTAAAGATCAAAACTGTCACACATCCGAAACATGTGTTTTAGATGTGTGACAGACTGTTCCATCTTATTTTTTTTTTGGAAAAGGAGAACACTACTCTCTAACATTTGAAATAAGAGCACTTTTTTCATTTAACAGAAGAAATGAAGCCTGCGGGGATATAAAGTAATTTCACAATGTCAAAAGCACTCAGATTTTCATGAGATTGAGATAGGTAACAGAAATCTTAAACACGCATGCACTTGGTAAAAGCTTACATGCCCAAATCAGAACATCTGACAAAAGAGGGTAAATACAAATTCCTGGGTTTTTTGGAAAGGGGGAAAAAAAAACAAATGTTCAACACATTGGAAGAATAATCTTTATATTTTCTTCTGTCTGTCTTGCACACCCCTACCACTTCCATGACAGATATTGTTAGTAAAATTCTTCAGCTCCTATGCTAACATTTTACTTTCAAAAATCTTTCAATTAAAAGTTAATTAAAATTGTAATTGTTAAATCCCCCAGATCTTGACCAAGGAAGGGTTAAGATGGTGTACAGACTGTGAAAGTAGAAGAGAGAATTACTTCAGTCACTAACAAACTGAGCACATTCCTTTCTTATCATAGAGAAAAACAGTAATTCTAGACATGTGCCACTTTCCTTTTTTAATAGCATCTTATTGTTATCATTAAAGTAATTATGTCCACATAAAGATCACAAAAAGTATAAGGAAAAGAAGAAACCAATCCTTAATCCTTTCAGACAGAGATAATAACTACTAACATTGTTGCTTATTTCTTTCAGGTCATTTTGTCATGTACACATGCATCTGTGTACCTTAAATATATGCATAACACAGATATAAAATACAGAGAAGTAGGGGCTTATTAGATATGAGGCTGTTTCCTGCTTTGAATTCCCACTAACCATGACATCATAAGCATTGTAACAATACAGTGATGCTCTCAGAAAACATAACTTTAACTGGATGCATACTGTATTACCACAATTACTAAAGCATTTCCCATTGATGGGAAAGTAGACTACTCCTAATAATGTCAATAATGCTGAAATAAGCATAATTATAAACAGAACTCACTCTGAATGCATGCTTATTGTATGCCTTACATTCATCATCTGATTTACTCCTCAAAACAACCCTATACGATAAATATTAACATTATTCCATTTTTGGTTGAGTAAACTGAGTGACAGAGGCTAAACAACTTACTCAGGGTCACCAGCTATTATTCAGCATAGACTGGGTTTAAATGTGGGTAGAGTGGCTCCAGCACCAGAGCTCCTCATCCAGAAAATACCCTGGCCTTATTCTGAAAATCAACTAATTATTATTCTAGTTTCCTATGATTCCACTTTTAATGTTGTATTGTTTAATCAATCCCAAATTGATTTTGGTGTTTGTTACAAGTGAACTTAACTTCTTCCCAGTACCTAACCAGTTCTTCTTCATGGTTCACTTTCAACAAGCTTTCCTTTTCTGTTGGGGCTGGTGGGTTATCCTTATCACATGGTAACTTTTCATAACTTTTCTGGGGTCTGTTTCCAAAGTCTATGTTCTCTTCCACCAACCTATACACTTCAGTACATTGTTTTGATTATTTTAGCTTTAAAGCATCTTTTAACATTGTTAAGACAATTCTCTATTTTCGTTTTGTTCTCAAAATTCTTTTTGTTTTTTTTTTCCCCCCTCAGTGGAATTTTAATTGACCTAGTAATAAAAATGGGTTTAAAAACAACTAATGTCTTTACAATATTCGATACTTCCATCCAGGAACAAGGTACATCTCTCAGTTTTTGTAGCTGGTTTTCCCTTCATGTAAGTCTTAGATATTTGTTATGGATACTGTGAAGTGTTTTTACTATTAAACACAAATCCATTTTAAATGACTGCTGTCTAGAAACCGATCATATGGCATAATAAAGAAAACTGAGCAGCATTTAAGAAAACTGGATTCTAGACAAACTGCTGAGTCATCGTGGGCAGCAAACTCATTCCCCATGTCTTCTCTTCTGTATCTACAGTACAGGGTAAATTATGCTTCTCAGAAATACACATGTCCCCGAAATGCAGTCTTCCACAGCAGTCTCAAGGAAATCACATTCACTAAACCCTCAGCAAGAATTGAGGATTATCATCACTGTCAAGAACTACTTTGTTCCTGACAATAAAGTACCCACAAACATGGTCACAGCTTTCAAAGGACAAATGTCAAACATTTCTTCTTCTGGTGAATGGAGAAGCAGTGATGTACAGTGGGAAAAGTTGGGGGTCTGGAGTCAGAATTTTGCCTGCTATCACTCCAAGTGAGTAACTTAATTACTCTAAGCTTGATTCATCAGAAATACAGGGATAATCTCTCACTGTCCACAGATGTCCAGGCATCACAGCAGGTATTGAACCAGGCATGGTGTGTCTGCCTTCAAGGAGTTGACAACCTAGGGCGGATGCACAGCCAAGGGCCCAGAGCCAAGTCAGTACACAGCAACGACAGTCACAGACAACCGTACACTGTTACACTGTACATTTACAAATAGTATAATTCTTGCCTTTCCTGCAAAAGAGCAAGCTGATTACTCTACAAGAAGACACAGAAAAGGGATTTGGGGAATCAAATGGCATGAAATCGTCTGTGTCTTAATAAAATTTTTTTACAGCTGCAACAAACTAAACCATGGTAGGTGTCCTCTAGGATAGGAATTTTAATTTAATTTACTGTAGCAGGAACTGTAAGTTCAGGAAACTAATGGTGACAGCTTGACTTATGAATTTTGACATATTTCTTGAACTGGGGTCACATTACAAAGAAGCGGAATTCTAAGCAAGCTAGATCTTGCCTATATACTCGATCTTCAAATCAGTAAACTGGGATTCTGTACAACCTGCTTCTGACAGGAAAAACACATGGTCCTACGGAGACATGTTCTTGCATCTGTAATTTAAAAGTTCCTTAACACACTCCTAGAAGTGAGCTAGAACAGATTTTGGAATCCACATAGAAAACACTTCAGCTCTTTACTAGATAATAACAAAAGAGAAACTCAACTCAGAAAGCCATCTGTGGTCAAATTGACAAGAAAGATAATTATTCTTATCCAAAAGAAAGTTCTCATATTTGCTTTTACTTTACTACCTCCAAAAAGTGCCTTCTATCAGAAAAGTAATGTACACCGAATGGAGAACGAGGATCACCTTAAACTTTGTAAATACCTGTGAAATGTAGTCTACAAATTTCTATTTAAATACATACAATGGGGAGACACTGAAATAAACTAGATCTATTCATTTACAGAGAATAGATGGTTGGTGGAGAGGGTAGGGGGAAAGACAGGTAGGTAGGAAACAATACCAGGCAATCTATTAGAAACTTGATTTACATGATCACATTTAATCCTCCCAACCCTATAAGGAAGGTATAATTTTATACCTTCCCCATTTCACACATATAATTGTATACTTGTCCCCATTTTATACATGAAGTTGAGATTCAGAGGGGTTAAGTCATTTGTCCAAATTTACAGTTAATGGATAGTCAACTAAGAGGCAAATCTGGGTTTATTTAACTCTAAAGTCCTAACTGGATTCTATGCACTATTCCAAGCCCTCTGCCTGTTGTAAGGGTTCTCTACAAGCATCATACATACCTATGAATCCAAATGTTACAAGCTAAGCAAAGACAGAGTAGTCAGTGACAGGAGAACCCAATGGCCCACGCATTTTCAATAGCCTGCCTGAAATTCCCCAATTAGTCAGGCATAGAGTTAGGGTATTGAAGCTTCCTGTAAAGATGGAAAAAATCTGGGAAAGAGGGTGGATTAAGCCATTATCATCCAGGACAACCTAGGGAGAAGGGTTTCATGAAAGACTAAACATCAAGGGAGAAGCAAGAAAAAAGTGGTGGCAGTGTAACTAGGAAGGGACTGAGCTTGCTAAAGTAAAATTGAGTGATACTCAAATCAAATTTTCCGTATGTCATGATTTTGCTGGTGGTCAGTTTATGCATGTGTATCACACTAAAGACTTAAGTAAGAACAAAAACAACAGCACACAACACTGAAATGTATACCAGAATCAACACCCCATGATACATGACATACACAGAAACTGAGTATAGGTAAAGTATAAACATGGAAGAGGAGTACAGGGTAGACGGAGTGTAGAGAGGAGTGTGGAATAGAGAGTGTTTCTGCACTGACCTGAGAAAGTTTTGCACAGAAGCATGTTGTGACTTTGAGTTCTTAAGGTCATTCTAAACACCAAGGCAAGGTCATTTGGGTAACAAATGAAAGTTGGGAAGTCCATGCAGGTGCTTGTATAGGCCAAGAATACAGAAGCTGGCCCTGCCACAAAGACACAGTGGCAAGGGCCATGCTGCCCAATCTATTTTACAGCTGCTCAAAGAACAACTAACACACACTACTAGCCAAGCATTTATTTCTTCGCAAAACAATCACTCAATCGATTGTCCAGGTAACTAAGAAGTCAGCCAGGACTGATGTACAAAACAGGTACTGACCCGCACTAAGAGTAACAACCTAAACAAAATAGAGAAGAGCTTTAGGCAAATATGCTACCTTAAAACATTTCAAATTGGAGGAAATCATAAAGAAGGAGTTAAAACGAACGAAATACTGCCATTTGCAACAACATGGATGGACCTTGAGAGAATTATATTAAGTGAAACAAGTCAGGCACAGAAAGAGAAATACCACATGTTCTCACTTATTGGTGGGAGCTAAAAATTAATATATAAATTCACACACACACACACACAACCGGGGGGGGGGGGGGAGAAGATATAACAACCACAATTACTTGAAGTTGATACGACAAGCAAACAGAAAGGACATTGTTGGGGGGGAGGGGGGGAGAGGGGAGGGGGGAGAGGGGAGGGGGGAGGGAGAAGGGAGGGAGAAGGGAGGGAGGTTTTGGTGATGGGGAGCAATAATCAGCCACAATGTATATCGACAAAATAAAATTTAAAAATAAAAAATAAAAAAAAATAAAAAGGAGTTAATAGTATGCCTGCTTTTGGCACTTCATGTCTCCGATGTTAACAGCTGAAAGCTACCCCCACCTCCAAAAACTCTAAAAAAAGATCATATTGTGAATATTTAACAATTAAGAATTTAGTCTAAAATTTCAAGATTAATGAAAAAAGTACATTCAGATCTACAAAACCTGGGTTTTAAAGAAATATTTTTTAATTACCAGCCAATATTACACTAATAGATTGTAGATGTTCTTATAATCCAAAATACAGATAATTTTGATATATCAAATAAAAATAGAGCAAATTACAATAAGTTAGAATATATTCGAATGTATCCTAAACATAAGTCTTTCAAAAGTAATCACAGAACCCAGAATTTAGAGACACATTAATTTTCATTTAAAAAGTTATTTTTACTAGTCTTTGTTTGTAAAATATAGTCAGGAAATTTTACAGTAGAATTTAGACTCCTTGAACAGGATTGTGTCTTACTCGCTTTATATATTCAAAATTTAAAACTGTGCTCAATACGTTGTGGACATTCAACAAATATTTTAAAAGTAAATTCTCATTCAAGAAAAATTCACTGAATGCCTGCTATGTGCCAGGCATAATTTAGACACTGAGGATAACATGATGAGCAAAACAGATAATGAAAAATGTATTACAAAGATTTTTTTAATGTATATAAATGAAACCTACCTTCGTGATTTATCATTCTTAATTGGAGAGGCCAAATAAAGCTTATTATCTTTACAGGCTGAATTTTTCTATACCCTACATACTTACTTTTTAAATGAAGTTATTCTTGTAATGAAAGCTTTTGTATAAATATATTTGAATACACGGGATCATTGAGCATATGTGTGAATGCTGGGACTCTTTTTTTTTTTATCAGGGAAGAGGAGGAAGAGAAGAAACTGAACAGCGTTTCCACAAACCCTGCGGCAGAATGGATTCAATGACCAAAATGGTGTATGGCCCACCTTAGTTGATATACTTTCTTTGGGAATAAAAGAAGGTAGTTAAAGTACATCATCTGCTTGTCCATTTTGAAAAATGCATTTAGCTTTATGAAATGAAAAAACCTGTTTGATTTTTCTTCTAATAAAGCATTCACTTAAAGAAGTTATGACAATAGTAAAGAAAAGAATGGGGAAGAAAAAAAGTAAACCATACATTCCTTATTCTAACAAAGCAGCAGCCAAAGAATGCTTTCTCCATGTTTACAGCACTAATATCCATGTGCTTCTCACAACAGAAACCAAAATAGAATCTCCGTTTAGCTCCACAAAGGCTTAAAAGTAAACTAATCAGTACAGCTGTAACAAGGAAGTACCATTCAAGTTGAGCACAAAAAAACAGAAGTCAATAAGGATTTAAGAACACCTCCCTGCCATGACTTGGTAGAGAGAAGTCTAGCAATTCCTTCACAATTCAGGCAACACTACAATCCACCATGTATACAGACTAAGAGTTCAAGACTCATGGGAAGACTGGGTAAAATATATTTCTGAGCAGATTTCCAATTTAAGGCCACGCACCTTGACTCTCTTAATTCTTGCCCAAAGATACAAATCTTTAAGGAAGATTATCACCCTCCCTTCCTATTAATTCTGTGTTCCTGGCAGTCTAGTTCTGTCCTTACTTCAAGAGGACTGCTCCTGGCACACCCAGCCCAGGGATCACATCACCCATCTGCTCCTCTCCCACAGGCCGCACCACACAGGCTTTTGTTACAGCTAGTAGTGCACATGTGTTACCCCCCTACAAAGTAAAGGACCATCTTCTCCAGAGCATGTAGCATGGAGTAGTTTTCATTCAATAACTGCTAGCTGAATACAATCACGCTGGGTCTGAGCTTTGGTTTCTTCATTTAGAAAATGATGACAATAATATCTTTTCAGCCTTTTTAACAGAGTTGTCATAAGGCTCCAATGAACTAATACAGATGAAAATAACTCAGTAAAATGGAAAGGGCCACACAGTCTCAGGGGTGCTGTCCAGCAGGTGGGCACCACACTCACTACAACGAGTAAAGTTACACAGACAAGCAGACACCAGCTGAGCTTAAAGGTCTTCTGATCAAACCAGAGGAATGAGGCGGTGCATAAAGATTCTACAGAAGTTTGTGTCATAAACAGCTTTGGGGTTCTGGTTCAAAGAGGCCATCTTTTTAAGGGTTACAACATTTTGTTCCTACAAGAGGCCAATTCAAATTAGCAACAAAAGAACAGTTAAACACAAGAAAAACCACCTTTTGTGCTCAAGAAAGGCAGTGTTCATCATTTAAAAGGTAAAGTGTTTTATTCTGTATCAACTTCCTTTTACAAAAATCCTTCCAGTAATTTTCCAAGGTGGGGATTAGTACTCACACTCATACCAGCTTGGAAATGAGGAGGAGGACCAAAATGATGCACAAATACAATGCAAGTATGGCCCCCAGATGCTCCTAGAATGCGACCTTCACAGGAGGAGATACCTCACCTGTCTTATCCGTCAAAGAGTGGGAATATTCACATTTCATGAGTGAATGAATCAGAGATAGAGATGAGAGGACCACCAGAGCTCCAGACTTAAACCAAGAGGGAGCCGGAGAGGACTGGCTAGCCCAGGAGACCTAGTTTCACCAGAAGACTCCAGCATCTATAGTCTGAAGTCCTTGAAGAAGTATATTTTAAACCTTTTCCTCCAAAGTCTTGGAATGCTCTCAAATGAGGCACCATGGTACACGGGAGCAAGCACAGGCCTGGGAACTGACAGGGCTACAAATCCAAATTCTACTCTGGGCACTGCAACTCACTAACTGGATGGCCTCTTCTTAAAACATGGTTAGTAGAACCTGCTTTGCAAGGCTGGTGCAAAGATTAAAGTTGATAACACATGTAATTCACTAAGCACAATGCTGGAACGCAACAGACACTAAATAAATCATCAGTCCCTTTTTTCTTCTGGGTGAAGGATGAACCCAAATTAGGCTAACTGATTCAAAATCCAACCCCCAACTCAGATCTTTAGTTTCGGGCACCAATTTGGGTAGAAGTGGGGCAACCTGTCTAGATAAGACAATGAGAATTAAAGGCCCAATAATAAAGACCTGCTACATTATCATCTATTTCCCCAAAACTATAACTAAAAGCTGAGGGTTAGTGAACTCCATTCCTTGAGGCAACAATGAACAAGGCAAATATCTGTAACACCCAGCTGGATCAGGGTGTGGCTATAAGAACAAAGAAGCTTCCAGCAAAACCAGAATAAAATTTTGGTGTTGTGTCAGAGCCTCTGGAAGAAGAAAAAAATCTCAGAAGTAATGCTTTCAGGTTCAGGCATTTTGTTGGCCCAGGTAAGAAATGGAGAGAAACAGAGGCATTCCCATACTCAAAGAATGAACTCGTCCCTACCCTCGAGAGTGTTTGTTCAGAAATCAGCAATGCTGTTAGCAACTGCACACGTGACAGAACAAAACATCGACTTCCTGTGAGACCCAGTGACCCTACACAGCAGCACTTGGGCACACTCCATATTTATTTATGGTGCAATCTGATCCTGACTTCAGTGAGTTATTTCATAAACCTTTAAAGGGTTACTACATTTTCTTCCTACAAGAGCCAATCCAAATTAGCAACAAAAGAATAGTTAAACACAAGAAAAACCACCTCTTTTGTGCTCATGAAAGGCAGTCTTGGTCAGTAAAAAGGTAAAAAGTGTTTTATTCTGTATCAACTTTCTTTTACAAAAATAAGTCCAGTAATTGTCCAAGGAGGGATTAATAGTCTTACAATCATACCACCTTGGAAATGAAGAGGAGGACCAAAATGGTGCACATGTCCAAAAAAAGAACAAGTTATGTAGCATTTGGTTCATGCCATGTCTCATAAGCAGCATATTTTCTTTTACAGCCTTGAGCACAGTTACACACTGTCATCGCACAGTCTCCACTGACTGTCTTTTCTCACTATTTCTAATATGTCAAGTAATTTGGGATTGTACCCCAGACACTGTGAATGCCATGCTATGTAAACTCTGGATTCTATGATATTCCTCTAAAGAGTGTTGATATTTTTGTTTCAGTGGGCAATTATCTTCAACTGTAAGCTCTAGGTTGGCAGCTCAAATCCCAGTAAAATTATTTTATCCTTAGCTTAGCTGCTTGGAGCCTGCCCCACACATGTGATTCAGACATTAGCAGGGATTTAGATAGTTGATACATAGAATTTTGGGATTGTTTTCTCCTTTCTGGAATTCCCCCCTCACTTTCCATTGGCTGTGGTTGCCCCCAGACTGTTTTTGATTCTTCAATTTAGGAAGACTACAGATTTTCTATCAGAGTTCCAACTGCCCTGCATGCCATACACATTGCCAATCCCTTTTTCCAAGTGTCAATGTGACCCCAGAATCTGTATGTGTCAAATTTAAATGCCTTCACATAGCTGTCTTTTCACCAGAGTTTATTATTGTTATTTGCAGGAGAATCAGTCTAATAGCAGCTTACTGGACTACTAACAGAAGCTGAACTTACACACTTTTTTTTTTTCTTCCAATTTTTCACTTTTTCTCCCAATGCTGTGGGTCACGAATTCAGAAAGGACCTTGCCAGGCAGGATGTCCCGGATCTCTCTGGCATCAGATGGGCAAGCAAGAAACCGAGGATGGGTCCAGTTCCAGTTTGGTTTCTCTCAGACACTAGTGCCTGGGTGTTTCTTCACTAGTGTCTTCCTTTCTCCTCATTGTATCTCCCCTTTCAGGGCTTCTCCATGTGGACTCAGCAACTAACAGCAAGGTGACCTCAAAGAATCTGCACTTCTTACTTGCTGTCTGGCTGCTAGTAAGGCAGAAATAGAACCTTCCAGACAAGTAGAGAGCTTTGACAGAAATGGTACAGGATCGCTACTGCCATATTTTATTGTTCAAAGCAGTCAAGAGCCTGCCTGGATTCAAGGGGATGGAGAAATAGATGCCAACCACTGATGGAACAGTGGCAAAGTCATGCTGCAGAAATACATGTAAAATAACGGAAGTTTCTGCAGTCATCTTGGGAAAATATAATCTGCCACAGATATATTTAATATTTAACGAAGTAAAACAAATGCCACCCAAAGTAAAACTCCAGGAAGATACAGGAAGGCTAGTTCAATGTGAAGCATGTGGTCTGATTTTCTTGCCATCTTTTTTACCACTCTCTCACTTTACCAATATAATTACCTCTAAGCTGCTCAGTACAACTGAGGTTTCTAAAAGCAGCCTATTGGGTCTCCAAAGACTTAATACTCAAATACTATGTCCATTTCAAAACACCAAAAAGAAAAAGCTTATGATGCTATCATAAATGTACAATATAAATGTAAGTTAAGGTTTTTTTTGTTTCTTTCTTTCTTAAGGTAATGGTCAATAATAACTAGTGTTTATTAAATGCCTACTATGTGCTAGAAAATTTTCTAGGCTCTTTACCTGTTTTCATTGACTGCTCCATACATGATGTAAGAGTGTATTTAAATGCATAGGCATAGGACAAACATTGACAACTTACAAGAAGGGGGACTGGCTCAAATATACTAAGGACAAAGACAAGGCAAAATTACAAAAATATAAACCCTAATACAAACAAATATGATATACTATGTTTTGGGGGAGAAATATAGATATTATCATATATCATATATAATACATATATATCCTCTTTCAAGCTACTTTCTAAGCACCTCAATCTTTTACCAAAAAAAGTGATATATACTAAATTCTAAATAGTAAATTCTAAATGAAGCCATATATATATGATACATACTAAGAAATAATCTTACCTTGTCTTGGTTATCTTTATTCTTGTAACAAAGATTTCCAATCAGACGAATGAGATGAGACTTAAATCCCTCAACCATATTTGAAATGTTACCTTCTGCTCTTATGCCACTAGAGGTACTGAAGATGTTTGTAGCATCTCTTCCAGCTACATGAATCAGTCGTAAGAGATCTATAATAAAAACCATAAACTTCATTTTCCATAGAATAATAATCTTTAGTACTCTGTATTAGTTTTCCATAAACAAATCTAATTTATTTTAATGGGTTAATATAGAATGAAGGTAGAGTACTGAAAGATCTCTTTAACGATTAGAAGACTATTCTGCCTTTGCTTTAAATCTTTTCACTCTAGTTTTGGGGAGATAAGCCATAATGATCACCCCAACCTGCATGTTCTGCTTACTCACAAAGACAAGTTAGCTAAAAATTTTCTAGCATCCTTCTTACAGAAAGGTTTCTGTATTGGATTGAATTATGTCCCCCCAGAACTCACTGAAGCTTGAATTTTGTCCCCCAAGTTTTATGTATGAGAAACTTAGACCCCACTGTGACTGTTAAGAGGGTGAGAAACTCTATTATGATAACTGAAAGGCGGAGTCTTGAAGAGGTGATTAGATTGTAGGACCATGCTGCAGTGAATGGATTAAAAATGCTGGTCAGGGGCATGGTTCTGAGGGTTTTAAGAGAAGAGGAAAATCTGTCTGTCTGTCTGTCTGTGTCTCTCTCTCTCTCTCTCTCTCTCTGCTCTCTCTGCTTTCACCATCTTGCAATGTGAGACTCCTGGGTCACTGTTGCCACCACCAAATGGACTTTGGACTTCCTAGCCTCAGAAACTGTAAGCAATAAATTTTGTTTTTCTTTATAAATCACCCAGTTCAATATATTTTGTTATAAGCAACAAAAATGGACTAACAGTTTCCAATCTCAACTTCTTTATGAAAATACTCATCTGATAACTGTAGTCAGCTAAGTCTAAAATACAATACGTTATCTACAATAACCTATATGGCAGAACCAAGAAGATACCAATTTTCTTCTCATTGGCCAGATAATCAGAAGGCAGCGTGTGTGCACCACAGATCTATTTTAGCTACATTCAAAAGAAATAACGTTGTTATACCCTATGAATACCTCGAGGCAGCCTACAGACAATTTCCCAGCAACTATATTTTAGTGCTTCCACATTCTCTCATTTAACCCTCTTGACAGGAAGATATCACTTTCCCAACTTTATAATGAAGAAATCGGGCCTAGAGAAGTTAGTAACTTGCTGAGTTGGGATGACAACCCACGTCTGCCTGGCTCCAAACTCATGCTCCTTCTACAGTGATTTACAGTGCCCCAGGTTCATGGTGTTTTATCTCAAATACAACTAAAAGCAATGCATTCAAAATAAAATACTGATAAGGAATTCAAAGTATCATCTTCTACAGCTCACTGCTAGGCCATCTATACTTCTAGATATAAAGTCATCTTAGTATATTGGTTCCCAGAATAAGTATAATTTTCTTAAAGGAAAAAATAGTGCATAGTGAATAGCAATGCATGGCTAACCACACAGAACAGGCTCTACTTAAATTATTCTGCAAATAGCTTTTTAGCAAGGATGGCAATACTGCAAACAATGGCTGCTTCTTCAAAACAGTTTTAAGTGAATACCTAATATGTATAAAGCACTATCCTATGTGCTCAATATATATAACTGGGAAAAATTTACCAACAAATTTTGTAAAGCCATAGTAATATAAAAATCACCACTGTCATCGCAAATGCTCCCCCCAATCATCATCACAACCACTACTGATGAAGCAACTCCCCTGTGCACCCCACGTACTAGGCACTATTACCCTCATCTTACTGACAAGGTACCTGAATCACACAGAAGGGAGGTGGCAAAACTGTGATATGGACTCAGGTCTATACAGATCATATGCCTGAACTGTCACCATGACACTATGCTTCCTCTCAAGAAGAAATATTCAAAAAATCTCAAAAATACATCAATACGTGGGTACTTCAAAAAGATCATGGAAAAATTCGTATTATCTTTCAATTCTATTTTTCTATGAACTTTTTGACATACCCCCATACGATGAAAATGAAGGATCTATATTACAGTATAACAAGTCAAAGATTTCTTAACTAAAAATACTACGTGTGGTATTTCACTCACCAATCACTCTTTCCAACAAGCCAGGAAAAACCTGTAGATAGCCAAGCAGCTCAGTATGAGCAGTCATTTCACACAGGACATCAAGAAGCCTAATTGCAGCCAGCGCCTCCTAAAAAGAAAAGGAAACATAACTTTAAGTATATTTGAAGTTAAATGATTTAACTTTAATAAGTAACTGTAAGAGAATAAAATATTACAATAAATATAAAGACTCAGTGCTTATAACACATCTAAAGAGAGAAACAAAACCATGAAGAACCAAACAGCAGTGTTAGATATGTACATAAATAATCATTCTCAGTAGCAGCAGACATGTGCCATCAAGGATGCAAGCTTATGTGTCATCATGTGTCTTCTTGAAGAAAAGAGTCAGAAAAATTCTTATTCAAGCAAAAATACCTTCCAAAAGTAGAATAAATGTTCAAAATTACTAGCTACAGGGCCGAACCCGTGGCTCACACGGGAGCCCCCAGCGCCGAGGCTGCAGGTTTGGATCCTATATAGGGATGGCCGGTGCGCTCACTGGCTGAGCGCGGTGCGGACGACACCAAGCCAAGGGTTATGATCCCTTTACCGGTCACAAAAAAAAAAAAAAAAAAAAATTACTAGCTACATACATAACATTTATGCAAATACTTCCTTTTTAAAGTGTTCCCAGCATGCAAGTTCTACTTTAAAGATGCAAATATCCCATGAAATACATTAATTTCTTGTCCACAGGAATCCTGTAAAATGCTGTGGTTGAAGGAACTCTGGCTTCAAGAATTTGCATTATTTCTGGGTAAATATAAACCTATATGCAATATCTGGTGGACTGGAAAAGATAATATTATTTGAAAATGTTCACATAGCTACTAAATAATTTATCAAATAGACTGCATAACCAAGAATTACCAAATACCAATTGCATGGCATTAGGTAGTCCATATAAAATTTAAAAACATAATTTTTGTACAGATTTTGAACCCCATTTTTAAAATATAAATTATTTGACAAAATGTGGTAGAGACTATAAATTTAGGTTATAAAGAACATTCTTCAAAAGAAAGATAAATTGCTTCCTTTTGTGAATTCTAAATGTGTATTTACTATTCCCTAATTTGGAGATTTAAGGGTAATCTTTTAATATAGCATTCTGAAATCTCAAAATAAATAGCAAGAAACAACACATATTTTAATGCTTTGGATCTTTAATTTTATTTCATAGTTTTGACTTGCTAAAGAGTTAGGGGGAAAGTCTACATTAGAAGTCTGAAATTATTACCATATTAAAAAAGAGTCTTCAGCAAATCCACTAATCTCAGGGGTTTCAGCAATCTCTTTTGTTAAATGGGTAGTTGCCTGAATTGTCACCTCGATGCCTAACTCTAGGTCTGGGGCAGAGCGTGTGCAAGATGACCCTGAACCTCTTGTCATACCACACAGCAAGGAAGCTACTAAAAACTACTAGGTCACGTCAAAAGGAATCTAAAACAACCTGAAGAGGCTTCCACTGGCCAGCGATGGCACATTACAACATTAAGCAGAATTACAACTGCAACAATGGAAAACAAATCAAGTGGTTTTAAAGCTATGATTTCATAATGACAATTAAACAAAACAACTCACTGGTCATCTTTGGGGGGAAATATCAAGCATTTATCCTTTTTTTTTTTTCCTTTTGTAGCTGGCTGGTATGGGGATCCTATCCTGCCTTTCTAAATCAAAGTGTACCTGTATAACGTAATAGTTGGTTAGGAGAGGTTTACAGAATATTCCTGCTAATAAATGAAGAACAAATGATAGAGTCAAAATACCACTATTTTGTAACCCCAAAAGAATTAATGGATCTAGGTAATCATTAACGACTGCCAACATCACAAAGAGACAGACAAGCACTATGTGCCTCTTGATTAAAGTACATTATCTCCAACAATGAACCATTACTACAAAACAAACAAACAAACACTATCCCAAATCTGAATATACCTTTGGACCTAATTACCATTCACAGGAAATGCAAGCAAAAGAAGAATGTGTTAAACGCCACCATGGAGACATACTCATCAAAATCCAAACTACAGAAAATTCCTCCAGAAAAAACAACCTAGTTTCTTCAGCAAATAATTAGCCAAGGAAAAAAAAGGAGGAGGAGAAGGAGGAAAGGAGAATCCATACGTTAAAAGAACGGAGTCCTATCAATCAAGTGCAATGTATGGCTCTTATTTGTATACTGATTCTACAAAATAAACTTCAAAAAAATTACTAGACAATGGGGAAATCTAAATACTGTTTATAAGATATTAAAATTTAATTGTTAACTTTTTTAGATGTGCTAATTACATTTTATTTGTGTCTGAAGACTCCTTATCCTTTAGTGGAAATAATGAAATATGCTGGAGCTTTGTTTCAATCCAGGGCAATTGGCATAAGGATGGGTGGAACATGGTTGACACAAGAGTGGCGATGCACTGGTAACTGCTGAAGCTGGGTGATGACACAGGAGTTGCTGTACACTTTTTTCTCAGAATATCTTTGTAATTTTCCACGATAAAAAGAAATAAAAGTAGGGGGTTGGAATCCAGCTCCTAACTAGCTATGTACCAGTCAGTACACTAAATGCTTATATTAAAATAAAACCCATTTTACAGATAAAGAACACAGGCAGTGAGGATAAATAACTTTTCCAAGATCACACACTAATAACAGAAGAAATCAAGACTCAAACCCAGTCAGTCTTATACCAAAAATTTTATAATCTTGGACAGTCAAAAGACATAAATAATTCATGCAGATCCATATCTCACCCCTTACTCAAAAATAAATTCTAAATTAATCAAAAATGTGGACTAAGTACTGAAAGAACTAGAATATACAAGTATAGGTGCATATTCCCATAATCTAAGTGAAAAAGTTTATTAAATATGTATTTAAAAAAAATCCAGAGGCCATAAGGATAAAAATAAGGCTAATTAGATTAAAAATGAACAAAGAGCTTCTAAGAAACTAAGAATACCATAAATATATTCAAACAGAAAATTAACTATGGGAAAAAAAATGTTTACTATATGAGGGCACTTTAAAAAGTTTATGAAAAAATAGAAGTAAAAGATAAATGAATCTTCCCATAAACTTTTCTGAAGTACCTTCACGTATACTAGTATGACAAAGTTTAATTTTCTGAAAATGCCTTTTAATAAATGCATTTTAAAAGGTAACCTAATATGGAAAACAAATGAACATACTGGTCACTTAAGAACATTAAAAAGAAATGGTAACTAAATCAGATTTGCAAAGGGTTGTAACCCATACAAGTCTTGTGCTATACTGGCGTACCATTTAGAAATATTTCTATAAATTTTAAATATACATACTTTCTAACTCAGCAATTCAACCTCCAGGAATTTATAATCCCAGATTTACTTGTCCAAAAGGATGTTCACTGTAGCTTTTTTTAAAGGTTTTTAAAAAAGCAAACCTAGAAGCAATTGAAATGTCTATCTATAAGGAACAAATGAAATAATTATGATGCATCTATATAGTGAAATACTGTTCAACTATTAAAAAGCGTACAATGAATATACATGTGTTAAAGCGGAAAGATGTACAAGTTGTACTATAAGTAAGTGAAAAAAGCAAGTTGAAGAATAGTATATGTTAATATTGTGAAAAAAGGAAACAAAAACATATAGGTATACACGAACAAACAAACAAAAAACACTGGAAGGAAAACCAAAAAAGTATATACAGACAGATCTGTAGAAAATAGATGGGAACTGGGCAAAAAAAAGTGAAACTTCTTAACTTTATGTTTCATTGACTTCAGTTTAAATAATATTTTTATAACAAAGCAAATATTATTTGCATAATACAAAAATTTAAGCCCTCATGAGTATATGGAATGAAAAAACACTTTCTTTACTTATTCCACAAATATGTATTAAATACCCACTGCATAACAGATACTATGATTTAAGCTGGGGTTGCAAGGAATAAAACAGAATGAAAAACCCACAACCTTATGACAATTCTCACAATATACAGGTATCAGAAAATATAAAGCTAAAAAAAAATGTTTTCCAAGCTTTCAGAGGAAAGGCAACGCTCACTACAGGTGAGCAAGATTCAATAAACTGAGTCTCAGATCTTAACGATTAAACTTGCCAGAACTAACAAATATACACCAAAAACTGGGAAAAGTACACAAAATATATCAAAAGACTGGAATAAATACATTAATATGAGAACCCAAGATTATTTTTATAAAGGAACACATGAATAAGACCTCAGGATTTTAAAGCCAAACAATTACATAAAATTAAAAATAAATGCTATAAATACAATTATTTTCATTCTCATTTTTCAGTCATAGCATTATGAGAACTTTACTGAATATCTTGTCCTAAAAACAAATGGGTAAATGCAGTGGTATGCTGGTAAACTGGCTGGGGAGAAGATGGCAGGAGGAGGCAGGCAGAAAGCCCTCATTTGTAGCATTTGCTGATTTTCATGGTATAAAGATATCTGCTACGGATGATTTCAAACTACCAATAGTTTTACAACCAGCTCACAAATTTCTAAATATTTAATAATCGACTCTCAGAAGTCAGTACAGGCCAGCTCCAGTACACCACTGGGTATATGGTAGATTTAAATATTGATGTAAAGAGACTTCTTTAAAAATTACTGTGGCTTTTTTAACTTCTAACTTAAAGTATAACATGTATAAATTAATATGCCCAAGTTATGAGTATATGGATCAATAAATTTCCAAAAGTGAACTATTTTGGCTTTTCATAAGAAAACTGCATATGGTTTTCTATTTCATTAATATATAATAATTCCTCCCCTGCCCTCAGGAAAAAACTGAAGGAAAAAAGTTTTCTTAACCACAAGAAGTTACACCAGGTAACTTCTTATTACAATATTAAAATCACTTACACTTTAAACATAAGTGCCTTAAAAAGTGTAAAGCTGTGGTTTAACAAGTACTAAGTTATACTGCCTCTTCTCTGAGTCCTAGAGAACTCATTTTAAAAACTTTGTTTAAGCAACTTTACAAGAAAAAAACAAGCAACCCAGTTAAAAAATGGGCAAAAGAGCTAAGCAGGCATTTCTCTAAGGAAGATATACAAATGGCCAACAGACATATGAAAAAATGCTCAACATCACTCAGCATTCGGGAAATGCAAATCAAAACCACACTGAGATACCATCTCACCCCAGTTAGGATGGCTAAGACTCTGAACGATAAATGCTGGCGAGGTTGCAGAGAAAAAGGAACTCTCATACATTGTTGGTGGGACTGCAAAATGGTGTAGCCTCTATGGAAAATAGTATGGAGGTTCCTCAAACAATTGCAGATAGATCTACCATATGACTCAGCTATCCCACTGCTGGGAATATACCCAGAGGAATGGAAATCATCAAGTTGAAGGTATACCTGTTCCCCAATGTTCATCGCAGCACTCTTTACAATAGCCAAGAGTTGGAACCAGCCCAAATGTCCATCATCGGATGAGTGGATACGGAAAATGTGGTATATCTACACAATGGAATACTACTCAGCTATAAAAACGAATGAAATACTGCCATTTGCAACAACATGGATGGACCTTGAGAGAATTATATTAAGTGAAACAAGTCAGGCACAGAAAGAGAAATACCACATGTTCTCACTTATTGGTGGGAGCTAAAAATATATAAATAAATTCACACACACACACAAAAAAACCGGGCGGGGGGGGGAGACATAACAACTACAATTCCTTGAAGTTGATACAACAAGCAAACAGAAAGGACATTGTTGGGTGGGAGGGAGGAGAGGGGGGGGAGGGAGGTTTCGGTAATGGGCCACAATAATTAACCACATTGTATATCGACAAAATAAAATTAAAAAAAATAAATAAATATAAAATAAGTCAAGCTAAAAAAAAAAAAAAAAAAATAGTACATAGTTAAAATTTCTGAATGCCATGAATATTACATTAAAAAAAAAAAAAACTTTGTTTAAGCACAGCTCGCTGCTCCTCCTGCTGGAAACAAAGGCAAATATATCTCCAGAAAGAAAAGGCAAGACAGTGGAGCAGAGGCCTTCCTCTTTCCTATCAGAGAAAATAGTGCTGAATTATTGGCATGATCAGTGAAACCTAACGTGGTCTGTGTGACATGGCACAGAAATCAACAGCACAGCAGCCTTGAACAAAAGTGTACTCACAAAAGAAGGAAGTACACGCTCATGACACAACAGCCACAAGCATGACGCACATTTACATTTCACATTATCACACATCGCCCTCCAGGCAATGCTCCGGCTAGGTACCACACACTCTGCCTTCCCCCCTCCGGCTAGGTATCACACTCTCTGCCTTCCCGTCTGCAGTGTCCACTCTGGATTCCAACCCCTCCCACCTGGTCTCACCTGTCTGCTAACAGTGGTTCCAGCATCAACTACTCCCTCTCTACCTGATCATTCCTATCAGCAAACAAATGACCTATTTTTTTTAAAAGATGTTTAAATCAACCTTTTAGAGTTGTAATTTACATGCAATAAAATATTGTAGATCCACCGTTAACTGTACAGTATAGAGTTGTGTCAAGGTATACAGCTATGTATAACATTTCTACTACCCAGAAAGTTCCCTCATGACCCTCACAATCAATGTCACCCCTTCACTTCCAGCCCCAGGTGACATGTGATCTGTTTTCTGTCATTACCGGTAAGTTTGGCCTGCTATAGAATCTCCCAGAAATGGAATCAGAGTGTTCTCTAGTCTGTCTGGCTTCTCTCACTCAGTACTTTTGAGATTCATCCCTGCTACTGTATCAGAAGTGCATTCCTTTTTACTGCTAAGTAGTATTCCAGAGAAAGAACAATTCTAACTTTGAGACAAAAGGGAAAGGAGGAGGAACATAAAAAACAAAGAGAAATTCTTTAGTGAGGAAGAGGGAAACAGAACTACTCTAAGCTAGCTTCCATGCCCTTAGTGATGACAAGACCTGAATGATATAGAGTAGCCTTGAGGAAAATTTTTAAAAAAATACTTGAAGTAGTTAACCAGGATGGTGTGTGATTATGAATCTCCCATAGGGGATAGAAGAAACAAACTTTCTAGAAGGCAATTTGAAAAGTGCATCAAAGGCTTTAAAAATCTGTACACCCTTATACCCAACAATTCCACTTCTAAGATTATGTCCTAGGTTAATAACTATGGAAATGTGCAAAGATGTAACTATAAAGACATATACTGTAAGAACAGACTAAATGTCCAACTATAGGAAGCTGGACAAATAAATTATGGTAAATTCTTTACTTGGAATGTTATACTGGTATTTTGTAAAGACATTCACAATGTATTTATTCATTCAGCAAATATTTGCTAAATGCCTACTATGTACATACTACAAACATAAGTTAAAATTTCTGCCCTCATAGTGATTACATTCAGAAGAAAAAATGGGAACTTACGAATAGATGGCATAGAGTGACTCCACCTTTAATAGATGCATGTGCAAGTGTCTGTGCATGCATGCATATATTTGATGGTATCTGCCTGGAGAAAAATATTAACCCGAATTTTTTTTTTAAAGGAATTACCTGTGGATGATAGGAATAAGGGCATTTTCCCCCCTATCTGAATTTTCTAACTATTTTAATATAAGGATACATTACTTATGTAATATTTTTTAAAGCTCTTCAAAAAGAATTTTCATAGAGGACATTGCTGAGATTACAAAATCTGTCTCCTTACCTCATCATCAGTATGCTGCTCAGAGGTCAACTTGAGCACAATCTTGCACTGATCCACAAAGGCACTTGCAATCAGCTCAGCATGGCGCAAAAACACAGGAATGTCATCCTTGGTCAGGGGTTCATCACCCACTATCTTGGCTATCATAAGATCTAACAATGTAACCCTGTAAGACATTAAAGATTTTTACATGAATATGAAAGAAGAATGTTTAAATTGTACAATTCTAAAAATACTTATAGAGACAGTTTTCAAGGATTATTTTTATTTTAAATTACGTACCATGTTTATGTCTAGGTAGGAAAAACATTTTATGAATAAAGTTAATCTCAATGAACTATTTTTTTTCAATTTTGATTTTTTAAATGTGACTTGGCTACAGAAACAAGAATTGTCTGATGCAGCTTTTATATCCATTACTTCCAGAACTACAATAATTCGACATTTCAGAAATGCTGTCAGCGTAGTTTTATGAATACATCTATAGTAATAACAGCAAAGTGAGACTGCCAACATTTACACACCACTCACTATTGAGCTAAGTATTTTACATACAGTATCTCATTCAATCCTCACAAAAACTCCATGAGGCAGGTACTGTCATTAGCCTCACATTAAATATGGATAAATAAGGTTTAGTGAGGTTATTAACTTGCCCAATGACACACAACCACTGAGAGTCTGTGCCAGGACTCCATCTCTGCTGCTGGGCCAGGTGCTTTAAAACCGTTCACTTTACCGGCTTTCTTATGAAGCTTAGCTTTATTCTTTAATCATTTTAGCTTACAAAAATGCAAACCTGAAAACCAAACCTATGCCATTTTTTAACGATATTTAAACTATCAAGTAAATACTTATATTCAACAATCTCTTTCCTTCTCCTGAAAAAATGAAATCTCACACAGGGCAATCTAATAAGCATAAATCAAGTGGTACATTTGCTCAAAATCACATTTTGATTTGGGATTATATGAATAACTTTCATTTATTTCTATACCAGAAAGGGCATAAACATCTAAAATGCCTAGTGAATGCGGAAAAATAAACTTAAATTGGACATGGAGCATTTCTTACCAAAAGAAAAATTTTAATTGTTTACTACTTCAAATAAGCAATAAAACTACACCAAATGCTTCCTGTATAGTGGCCAAATGATGGGAAAGATCATCAGTCTGGAAAAATCACCTGCAGACCTTAGCGATTTTCAAAACTCCTAAAACCTCAGATTTCTTATAGCAATTATAAACTCAAAATAAAGCAAACAAACAAATAACCTCCTCAGGTGAGCGCCGTTTTAGGATATTTTCTGTTTTCTCTTATTTATATATAATCTTTAAAGGTCCTCAAGCCAGGCTCTCCACTCTTCCCGAGCCAGATGAACTTCCAAGGATGCTAGGATTAAGTTGGATTAGACAATGTGGCACTTATTGCTAGGTATAAGAAGTCATGATCCCTGGCTTCAGGGATTGTAGCACCTAGTTGGCTATTAGTCAAATAGGCAATAAAAGAAAGTAATTTTATCAGATTAAATCACAGGTATCCGCAGACAGAGGGTAGAGAAATAAGAAAACAGACAGGCCATAACTGGAGAAAAAGACCAACCAAACGGGCAGATCCTGAAGGAGCCGTCCTGTGGGGTTAGGACAGGGTGGGCCACCAGGTGGTGGTGATCAAAGCTGTTTGGCAACAGCAGGAAAACCCCTGGGGGTCCAAGTGGATGAAATGAAGAAGGATTTGCAAGAGCTAAAAGAAAAGATAAAAAGTCGATCCTGCCTTCTTTACAAACTGACACAGAGATGACCGCCACCCCCCCGCTTCCCTTGGGCTCCTCCATGGCTCACAGATGCACCCCTATATGCTTTATTACATGATAAGATGAAAGATCTAAGGAGAGGGATAGTGAGGGATTTTCAAGGAAAAATGTGGGGGCGGGGAGATCAGAAATGGATCTTTAAAACAAAAAATGCAAGCTAAGTTTGAACATCATCTGAGAAGAGACTATGCTTCATTAAATGATATTACTTACATTAATTCATTTGCCAATAAAAACTCTTAATGGCTCCACTGTTAAAGAGTGGGACTAAAAACTCTATAGTCTTATGGGGCCCTCCCCACCAGTCTCCACCTAACTCTCAAACTCCCTCTACCTCTAGCCACCATCCAAACCCATCCCTCCCTTGAAACAAAGGAATCATACACAGGACAATCTATCTAGTCATAATTCAAGGGTAGGAAAGTTAGTTTCAAAGTCATTTATTTTAATTGTGCATTCCAAATGCCATCCCCACTTCTACGCCAGGAAACGTGTACTGGAAAGAGCTGCAGTCAGAAAAATGGGGCAGAATGTGAAAAGCCTGGATTCTTCCAGGGGGAGGCAACACTACAGACTCCCTTGAAAACATAACAAAACACAAGTGGTCCAGCATATGCTATTTGCTCACTGATTTACTCGCTCAGGTGTGAAGGAGGCAAAAACAGGAAAGATCCAGCTGAGGGGTGAGAGCAGCTGCCCAGAGCCATGGCCTACCAGTGTGAGAGTCACCGCCTGCACCTGAGAGGCCATCACTCAGGCTGCTGGAGGCCCACCAGACCCAGCCTCAATTCAGAGCCAAGCTTCCATCACATGCATTCTAAGTCCACCTCATGTCTGATCAGTTACATACTGTGCATCAAAAGTAGAATTCCTGTTAGACAAAAAAAAAAAAAAAAAAAAAAAAAAACAGCAATGTGCACTGAAGGATTTTAGGGGAAAATTCTACAGCAAAAATTTATATTTTAAAGTTATGCTTAACTTGGTGCAGGCTACAGTTTTAAAAGAACTGTACTCATACCATCCTGAAATGGTTGTTTTCTATGAGGATTGGGGGTGAGGGGCAGAGGAGGACAGAGTGAGTGACTTTTATGAGCATTCTAGAGCAGGAAATAGAATATGTTGTAATTCTGGAAATATAATGTACATAATTCAAATTCAAGGACTAACCGACACTTTCAACAAATTCTGAATTTACATTTGAACTACTCTACATGTATAATTTGTTGAATAGAATCCCATAAAGGCCAAAAATTTTATTAACCCTTGACAGCAAGCTAAACAAGATTCAATCAGCCACTGCTAAATTAATCTCATTAGTCCCTTAATAAGTTACAGAAATAAGAAGCTAGCATGTTGTAGGGGAAAAGAACACTGATTTTGGCATAAGACAGACTGAGTTACCTTTGCAGCCTAGGGAGAATATCTTAACCTCAGATCCCCAACCTGGAAAATGACAAGAAAAATACCTATTTCCCAGAGCATTCGTGAGGATTAAATGACAATGGCTATATATCGCTTTCCATACCTAACAGTGATGCTACCTTGAACAAAAAGTCAACGTCATCAGAGTACTAGTAGAAGCAGTAGTAGCAGCAGTAGCAGTAATAATGTAGTAGCAGTTGTAGTAGTTTTAGTAATAGTAGCAGAAGCATAGAAGCGGAGATAGCAATAGCTCACACTTACTGAGAGATAATTACATGCCAGATACTGACAGCTTTATAAATATTTCAATTAATTATCACAATTTCATGGGGTGGCCACTGTTATTATCCCCATTTTACAGATGAAACAGAGTTCCAGAAAGGATAGGTAACTTGCCCAAAGTCATGAGTAGCACAACTAGCACCTGCCCTTAACGACTATGGAAATGACACATCCTCTTTACCATAAGCAGCTGGTTCGATCTGTTCATATTCCCTGCAGCTCACCAGGAAGGGGGACCAGGGAGTGCAAACGTCCAGGCTTTCATCTTTACTGAATCGCACCACGTGAACTGATTTTGCATCTGTATCTAAAATTTCCTCACCAAGTAATCAGCCCAAACAGACAAACAGCCCTTAGGTGAAGGAGTCAACAAATTCTGACAGTAATTAAAAGAACTTGCACAAGAAAGGAGCTTGAGAACTGGCACAGCACCTTCCCTCACATACAGAATGAGGCATGGCTGTTGCCCACCACACCAAGGGCAGGGACTGTCCCACTGGCTCACCATCATGGCCAGGTGAACCCCCACGAGGTGCTTACTAAACGCAGTCCTCAAACATATTTTCATCTAATAGCCCCTAACCCAATCAGATATTCTAATTAAGTAGGCTGGAACTATAGCCTGCCCCTGTATGTTTTCAAGTTCCTTGGGTGACTGTGATGTGTGTTCTCAGCTGAGAAACACGTGTGTCACCAGGTTCTGTAGCGAAGCTCCTCATCTGAACCAAAAAACACGAAATGTTTTGAGTGACTTACTGTCTTCTCGGTTCTCCCAAGGAGTCTAGACGCACAGGAGAGATGTTTATTCATTACATAACGCTGCTAGGAAAAACTCTAACCCTTTCAACCCTATTAATGTGCCAAAGTACTTGTACAACTATGAACATGGAATATAAATTCACTACTGCCTGAAAGGAGTCCAAAGGGAGCCCAAGAGCCTCTACTTCACCACAGGCTCTGAGTGCTTCTGCCAAGACCCCAGCTCCCTCCCCACCACCAGCATCAACACCAGGGGAAGACCCCAGCTCCCTCCCCACCACCAGCATCAACACCAGGGGAGCACCACACTCACCAGGCCTTCTATCCAACTACTTTTTGTGCCCAGAGCTGCCAGCTGATCCAAGGAGCCCTGGGCTCTCACTCCCGCACCGCTGTGAGCACCGAGGGCCCCTCCCAGCTCAACAGGCCCCACAGCAAAACAGCTCACACTTTACTTCGTTGTTTTGTGGAGAGAGTACTCTCCACGAGAACCGTGAATTCCACAAGGGCAGGGACATGTGTCCTGAATAGGCGCTCAATAAATATTTGTTGAATAAACCAAAAATCTTTTGTTACCCAAACAAACCTGGCCCTGACCTTCCAGCTCAGAGTTCTTTCCTGCTGCCCCTCTCACGAGTGCCTCTTATTCCAACCCAGCCTGAATTTGTGATGTTCCCCAAAACACGCCCACAGGTTCCTTCATCTGTGTTTGCCTGCACAGTTCCTTCAACTAGAAAATGTCCACACGCCCTTCTTAACATATGCCTCGCAAAATCCTGCCTTCCCTATATGATGGCAAACACTACCTCCATCATGAAAGTCTTTACTTACTACCAGACCCCAAAAGGCATCTCCCTCTTCCCTCCCACCCCGAGTTCCTGAGGCACTGTATTTGTTCCTCTCCTGTGACATCTACCAAATATGGCTTGTATCACAGTTATTAATATGCTTATTTTACCTCTCTCTACCAGGGCTGTCTAGCAAAATTCACAGAAGGGTTATAAGACCCTGTGGGTGTACACCATATCCAATTAACCTTGGCATCTCCCTGAAGAACACAGGATAGTGTCTTGTTCATAGCAGGCAGTTGGAAATTACTTATTGAAGTGAATCAAATAAAGAAATTTTGCTGCTTTTTTGCCCTTCTGCCTTCTACCGCATGAGGACACAGCAAGAAGCACCATCTTGGAAGCAGAGAGCAGCCCTCACCAGACACGGAATCTGCTGGTGCCTTGATCTTCAACTTCCCAGCCTCCAGAACTGTGAGAAGTATATGTCTATTATTTATAAATTTTAAAAAACAAAAAGAAAAAAGAAATTCTTCTGTAACTAAAACCACAGAGGGATAGAAAGTGTAACCCTTTCTTTTCCCCTGTGCAAAGTGCCATGTCTTTGTGCACTGAGGCCCCATTTTCTTTAATCCTAAGTGGTCAAATATGTTTTTAAAATTTGTTAATATAATTAAATTGCTTCCATGTGTGTATCTATGCAATTTAGAGGGCACAAGAAACAAAAGTACAAATCTTGAGGCAGAATATTTTTGATTGGCATTTTTTTAAAAATTAATTTGCTGCAGCTAGAACACTGGCTGAGGCCATCTTATTAGGTGAAATGTGAACAAGGACCCATCTCCAGTAAAATCTATTTCCCGAAGAAACTGAGGGCTTAGGTCATCGTTTCTTCATTCATTTATTGAACTAACATTTACTGAATGGTCATGAAATACAAAACACCAAGCTTGACATGATACCAGTATCAGAGAAACACACTGATCGATGGATTTACAAAGGTAATGATAACTTCTCTTTTTACAGGCATTCAAGCTGTACGTCCTCATCCTGTGTAATGCTGGGTGTTTTAAGTTTTTTACATATAGCATGAATGTCACCTTACCATAATGGACTTACTCTGTGGGTGACATAGTGTTGCAATTATCAGCACAGATTGGAGCCCATCTAGATTAAATCCTGGCTCTGCTACCTACTAGCTGTGTGAGCTTGGGCAAGCCACATAACCCCTTCCTCACTGTACATATCCACCATGTAGGACAACCACAGTATGGATCTTCTAGGGTTGATATGAAATGGAGTTGATATTTGTAAAGTGCTTAGAACAGTCCCTAACTTACATAACAAGAGCTGTATTTAAGTCTGTTACAAATTTTTTAATGTTTTCACTGATAACATATTCATAGTAAAAGCAATTAATATCCATAAACAAAATGTAGGATAAAGGTGGAGTTGGTTCTTAAAATAACATTTTTTAGATTTAGAATGTCAATCAATTAAATGTTAAATTTCCGACTTACCACATATTCGCATATAAAATAAGCATTTTGAAAAGAGCAAATTCTCATCCTAGAATACCACCTCAATATCTCATTGTGCCTGGAGGGTTGTAAATTAACGCATGGTACCCAAGAACAGCAGACCCTCCCCTACCCTTGAATCCTGGAAACGGTCATCCTGTGCCTCCCTGGAGAGCTGACCTTCTGCTGGCCCTGGGCACAAATGGAATGTGTAGAAGAGGCATCTCTTCTGCTGTCCTAAATACTAGGGACTGTAAGACTGTTTTTGACTAGCATAGTTACTCCAAAATGACAATATTACTATCGCCTACAAAAAAGTAGCATACCTTTCTTGAATATTAGTGTGTTGAGCAGCTCTGGTGTTCTCAGCGTTTAACACACCACAGAAACGCAATGAATTTAAGTTCAATTAAAAATTAATTAAAGGATAAAGCTCCACAGGAACAAATAATCTAGCAAAAAAATGCTTTAGAATTCTGACAAGTTTTTTGATCAATAAAAAAATTTAAATCACAAACCTCCAATATGTAATATATGTAATTTATACATAAGATGTCAAACTAGATATTAAATATGAACAACGTTTAATTGCTTCCTGATTGTTTTTAGCAGCTGATCTCATATGTTCTTGCCATACTCAACAGGCTTGTCTTGCAGGCCCCACTCTGGGGACTTCTACTCTAGTGAACAACTATAAAATGATGCTGGACACCAAATAAACAACAGAGACTTGAAGTTAAGAGGAAAGCAGGACTGCTGAGCAATTGTGCACGTTATGCGAACGAGAAGAGAGATGCAGGGAGAGTGGGGACGTGTCTCCACATCCTCCCCCTGCCCTAGCAGCTCTCCGTAGGCACATTTCCAGGTGTAAATGGTGCAGAGATTTCCATGACACCATTAGACACCTTCTGCCCTGGAATATGGATGGAACAGGAAGCAGAGCTAGATAGAGCCAAGCTGATGGTTACAATTAAGCAATGACTTGAAAAGGAAGAACAAAGCTGGAGGTCTCACACGACCTGATTTCAAAACTTACGACAAAGCTACGGTAATCAAAACAGTGTAGTACTGACATAAAGACTAATGGACTAATGGCACAGAATGCAGAACCCAGAAATAAACCCTCACATATATGGTCAAGTGATCTTAGACAAGAGTGCCAAGACCGTTCAATGGCGAAAGGACAGCCTTCTCAATGAAAGGTGCTAGGAAAACTGGATGTTCCCATGCAAGAGAATGAAGTTCATACCTAACCCCATATACAAAAAGTAACTCAAAATGGATCAAAGACCTAAATGTAAAACATACAGCAATAAAACTTGTAAAGTAAAACAGGGCAAAAGCCTCACAACATTGGATTTAGCCATGATTTCTTGGATATGACACCAAAAGCACAGGCAACAAAAGAAAAAATAGAAAAATTGGACTTCATGAAAATTAAAAATTTTTGCACAGCAGAAGACAGTATTCAACAGAGTTAGGAGGAAACCCACAGAATGGGAGAACATACTTGGAAATCATATATCTAATAAGGAATTAATATCCAGAATATAAAAAGAACTCCTAAAACTCAACAACTAAAAAACAACCAGATTCAAAAATGGGCAAAGGACTTGAAAAGACATTTCTCCAAAGGAGATACACAAACAGCCAATAAGCACATGAAAAGATGCTCAACATCGCTAATCATTAGAGAAATGCAGATCAAAAAAAACTACAATGACATAACACCTCATATCATTAAGATGATGACTATCAAAAAAACCAAAAAATAAGAAGTTTTGGTGAGAATGCAGAGAAATTGAAACCCGTGTGTGCTGTTGGTGGGATGTAAACTGGTACAGCCACTGTGGAAGACAGTATGGCAGTTCCTCAGAAAGTTAAAAACAAAATTACACAGTATGATCCAGCAATTCCACTTCTGGATATACCCAAAAGAATTGAAATCAAGGTCTCAAAGAGATTTTGTACACACATGTTCATAATGGTATCATTCACAAGAGCTAAACATGGAAGCAATGCAAGTGTCTCTCAACAGATGCACAGGTAAGTAAACTGTGGTATAATCACACGATGGAGTATTACTCAGCCTTAAACAGGGAAGGAAATTCTGCAACATGCTACATCATCATGCACCTTGAGAACATTATGAAATAAGCCAGTCATAAAAGCACAAATACTGTACAATTCCACTTACATGAGGTACACTTAGAATACTCAAAAACCACAGAGATAGAAAGTGGAATGGCAGTTGCCAGGGGCTGGGGAGGGGGAATGGGGAATTACTATGTAATGGGAACAGAGTTTCATTTTTACAAGATAAAAAGAGTAATGAAGATGGATGGTGGTGATGGTCGTGCAACATCATGACTGTATTTAATATCACTGAACTATCCACTTAAAAATGATTAAGATGGGAGCTTCCAGTCAAGATGGCGGAATAGACAGTCCCAGCATCACTCTCTCCCACAAATCAACCAATTTACAACTATAAAAAAGCAAAAACAGCCACGCTGGGGCTGCTAGAGTGCAGGGGAAAAGGAGGAGAGACCTATGGAGTGTATGAAAGTGGGAGAAGCCATGATGACAAAAAGAAAAAACCACTCTGATCATTTTGTGCTGCGGCCGCTTTAAGGCTGGAGCTGCTGAGCACACAGAGCAGGAGCCAGCAAAAGCTGCAGCTGTGCCCTGCAGATGAAGTTGCTTGGTGGCCACCAGGACAGCAAGACTACTAATAGCGTTCCCGTGGACCCACATAGGAGAAGCCCAACAACTGAAAAAAAGGAGCCAGTCAGAGTCTGGTGAGTCATCACAAGGGACCAGCACACAGCCCGTCCCATGGGAAGTGTCTGCAGCTCGGGTGGTGCACTGGGGGAACACTGGGACACAGCAAGGGCAGCTGACTGGCACCCTAATCATCAAAGGACCACTCAGAGGAGACTGGTCAGGAATATAGAATTGCATGGGGTGCAGTTTGATGAAAAGACTCAGGCACAGATCAGTGTCTACACAACCCAGGTGCACCAGGTCTCTGGAGAGCCAGAAGTACCTATAAAGTCAACCATTAAAACCTGAGCTGCATAATCAACAGCAAAGCAGCAATTTAACTCAACCACAGAGCTCAAGTTGGTCCCCACAGGAAGTTCCCCCATTTTAGAAGTAAACAAAGGACAAAAAATTAGTACCAGCCCCACCCCCGGTCCTGAGGCATGGATCGGGGGACCAGACCCCCTTCCCCTCACACACCGCCAGCACCTCGGGGCCTGCCCAGGGACTTGAGGCGTGGAGCCAGGGACTAGACCCCCCCCCAACAACTAGGCACACCACCAGCGCCTCGGGGTCTGCCTGGGTTCCTCAGCCATGGAGCCAGGGATCAAACCCCTCTCCCACAACAGGCACACTGCCAGCACCTGGGGGCCCACCCGGGGCCCTGAGGCATGAAACTGGGGACTGGACCCCCCCCCCCACAACCAGGCACACTGCCAGCACCAAGGAGCATGCCAAAAACATCACCTCCATGTGGGTGGCCCGCCACAGCCACCACAATAACCACAGCTGCTGTGAAAGCAGCTAGACACTACAACCACCACACAGATGGTCCACCAGCCACTGGAGTGCACTGACACAAGGAGAGTCACCAGCAGAGACCAAAGAAAAGAAAAGGATGTCTCTCTCCACAGAGCCCATTCCAGAGTGACAGAAGAAGCATCTGCTCTATGATAATATTGGGGGATCTGATCACACCTCTCAGCATTGGACAGATCATCTAGGTAACAAGTCAAAAGAGTAACCATTATTCTTTCAGAAGGAGAGAAGAAATCTAGGATAATTAGAGGGAGAAGGAGGGAGGGTGAAGAGGATAGGGAGAGATTGGATAAGGGGCATAAAGAAAATGATTTGTAATAACATATATGCTAGTAATATTTCTTTGATCAACATATGTCAACGTTGAACCCCCAAAATATGTATAATCAAATATGATTCAAAAAAAATTTTTTAAAAGAATAAAAATTAATACAAAAAAAAAATCCATGAACGAAATATCAAATTTTAAATAAAAACAGGATCAGCCCCCACTCTTGCACAGACCTTGAGAGTACCTCACCTTCATCTCACCCACGCATCCTGTCCTTATTTCAAATATTGATATTTTATTTATTATGGACATGGTCAGCTGAATAATACCCCCCTCCTCACCAATGATGTCCTACTCCCTGGAACCTGTTACTTTACACAGTAAAGGGGACTTTGTAGATGTCATTAGGCTAAGGGTGGAGGATTATGCTGGATTATCTGGGTGGGCCCAATGTAACTATAAGAGTCCTAGTAGGAGGGAGGCAGAGGGAAATTTGACCACAGAAGAGATGGAGGAGAGGTGAAGACAGAGCAGAGACTAAAGTGATGAGGCTACAAGACAGCCAACAGCCTCTAGAAGGGGGAGAGGCAGGAAGCAGAAGCTCCTTGGAATCTCCAGAAAGAAAAGCAGCCCTGCTGACACCCGGATTTTAGCCTCGCAAGACTCCGTTCTGACTTCTGACTTCCAGAGCTGTAAGAGGATAATTTTGTGTTGTTTTAAGCTGCTGAATTTGTGGCAATTTGTTAGAGAAGCAACAGGAACCTAATATAATGGATTTTTTTGCATTAATTTTCATTTTCTAAATTATAATAAAATATTTATCTTGAAAAAAATGATTAAGATGGTTAAGTTTTATGTTATGTGTATTTTACCACTGTAAAAAATATTTCCGAAAAAGCAGAAGCAATGGTAGTCACCGAGCCCAGTGCTGCCACTGAGCACAGAGGAGTGTCTTCACTGCACAATCTCCCAAAGGCTTCACCCCATCATCCTGCCCACCAAGCACATCCCGCTGTGGCACACCATCACTCTCAGTCAACTGAACCAGTCTGTTGTCTAAAGTATCAACAGAGATAACATCTTAAGGACATGCAGTAAGTGTCTGACATTAGCTGAGCATCTATTCTGTTCCAATACTGATTCTGGTAGGTGTTGAGGATAGTGAACTAGTAAGATTCCTTCTTTGTCCTCGAAGAGTTCATATGCTAATAGAAAAGCAAGTAATTATGATAAGCCCACAGATAAGGCTGCAATAGAAATCTGACCAGGAAAGTCAGGTAACACCAGATAAGGGCCTATCAAGCATGCAAAACAATGTGAAAACATTTACCGCCACTGAACTGCACATTTAAAAATGGTTATGAAGGTAAATCTTCCTCTGTGTGTTTTACAATTTTTTTAAAAAGGCCATTGTCAAAGTCTAGTCTAAGATGACGTAAGGGTAAACTAGGGCTGTGACAAAAGAGAGAATGAATCCACAAGACACTGAGAGGGTGTGACTGGTAAGGTTTATTGCCCAGTATGAACTAGAAAGTTGAGGAGGAGAAGCTGAGGACACCTTTGGGGTTTACAACTCAATAGACCATGTTACATTAATCAGTCTAATAGATGAAACTTTTTTTGAGGATAAGAAAATTCATGCATTCACTCATGCCTTCACTGAAAAAACTTTTTTTTGAGTCCCTGCCATGTGCCAAGCACTGACTGCAAAAGTGAACACCAGAGAATAAAGGGAAACATTCTCACCCTCCACAACACTGACAACCTAACAGCAGGCAGTGCAGTACGACAGCAAGTAGGTATGTGACACAATATACTGTAAAAAGAAACATGAAGCAGAGGGAGGAGGTGGCACTTGAGCAGACCCTTGCATGACGTAAGGAAACACCTGTTACAACTTTATTATAAATAGAAATGGGGAATTTTTTGTCTATCATCCCCATTTAGTTATGTAATGCATCAGTTTAAAATTAGATCATTTGGTAGGAATATGGAAAATATAAATTTGAATATTAAAATATGAAAGGACGAGTTGACACCAGTTGACGATCGACGATCCACCGGAGAGAGCTCATTTTATAGGCAGCACACACACATATATATAGGGCTTGAAGGGAAAGCTGATTGGTTTAAAATACAATCCCTATTTAGCATACCGCATGGGGCTTGGGGGGAGCTGATTGGCGTGCGATTCGCGCTGGTGGGAAGGAGAAGGTGGAAGAGAAGGGCAACCAGCGCCATGATGGGGTGCAGCCGAAAAGGGCTTATGTGATCAGGGTGTGATCCCTTGGGGCATTTGGGTTCTTACATTCCTCCCTTTTTCTTGTTTTAGGAAAGGGGATGTTGAAGTCATCGAGCTACTACTTCCTGCTGAACTGGGGAGTTGTGGGGGGGGGGGCAAAGGGAGGAAGGTACATAAATACCCATTATGAAACCCCAAAGGAGGGTGGAGAAACAAGTAATTTCAAAAGGGGAGAAGTCCATAAACGTTCCTTGAAGCCACAAGTTGCACATGCACTGGTTCCATTGTTTGTAGTCGGAGACTGGAGGGGGCAACCAGGCGTCGGTGGCGAGGGTGTGTAGGATGCGTTTCCTCTGTAAGATGGTACCTCTTCAGCATCGGCTGAGGCGCTCACAAGATGAGGCGAGGGGTTCATCAGTATCTAGGAGCTGGTAGTTTCTAAGTAAAAGCTGGTTAAAGGCCTGATTAGAAATTTTTCCCACTTGGGCTTGAAGAATGATGCAGGGCAAGAAAAGGCAGGTTATGAGGAATAACAGCATTCTTCTCCAAGGAAGATGCAAGTACCTCCTTTTTCTGCAGTGAGGAGGTCTAGTGCTCTACGGTTTTGAAGGGTGACCTGAGCTAAAGAGGTGATTTGTCTCTGTAGAGAGGAAAGAGATTCGGCAGTGGAAGTTAGAGCCCCTTCAAGTTTAGTATTGATGTCTTTGACCGCCCATAAACTGTGTCCTACGGCTCCTCCCGACAGGCTGGCTCTGAGAGCTGATGTTGTTAGGGAAATACCAACCATGATCGGGAGGAAGGCGGCCCCTTTTTGTTTTAAGGGTGGATGAAGAAGATAGAACAGTTCTGAATTGGAGTACAGAGTGAGTTGAGGGACGATGGTGACAAGAAGGCATGGGACAGTAAGATTAGACTGGATGGAGGTAGAGAGGGTTCCATTGCACCAGAAGAAAGAGCCTGGTGGGGCAAAGGTGTGGTTATAAATGGTTGAGGAAGGGAAGCGTTTAACGGGACGGCCACCAGGAGGGGTCGCATGAGAGAAAACAATTTCCGGGAGAGAGAGAGAAAGATGAGTTTCAGAAATGATCTGTTGCCAGGTGTAAATGGGTGACCTTGGGGAGCTAGCAGAGGGGCCTGAAAGCTCCCTGGGTGAAATGAAAAGAACGGGAGAAGGCCAAGGAGAAGTTTCATGTCTCTGGAATTGGGGGTAAGGCTGAGGTCCGAGATAGGCGGAGTTTGAAAGGGTTGGTAGGATGAGGGATACACTTAAAAGGATGCTGTGTTAAGTTCTTTTGCAGCTTGTTATTGGAGTTCTCGGTGGCCGAGGGCGGATCCTGAGTGTAAGGCTTCAGCCTGGAAATATGAATCCATGGAGTAACATGATTACCTGGCAGGGCAAGTTTAGCAGCAGTTGGAGTGCAAAGGATGACAGGACATGGGCCTTCCCACTTAGGGGTTAGGGGGGTTTGGGGTTCCGGGGAAGTGTAGAATACTAATTGGCCTGGGCTGAGTGAAAGGTTATTTTTGGAAAGTGACGGATCTGGAAGTAGCCAGTCCTGGTACTTCCATAATTCGATGCGAAGGTGGGAGAGCAAGGGTAAGGCCATGGTGGGTGGTATGGGTCCTTCAGTTGCTGTGATCCCCGGGGGTAGGAGGGGCCTACCATACATGACTTCAAAAGGGGAAAGATTGGAGGGCTTTTTTGGGAGAGCTCTGGTCTTGAGTAGGGCGAGAGGTAGAAGACAGACCCAATCAAGGTGTAATTCCAGAGACAATTTAGTAAGTATGTCCTTTAAGGTTCTGTTGGTTCCCTCTACCTTTCCAGATGCCTGAGGTCGGTAAGGGCAATGTAGGTGCCAGGGGAGAGAGAGTGACTGGGAGAGTTTTTGTATTATCTGGGCGGTAAATTCAGGTCCATTGTCAGATTGAATGGAAGCGGGCATCCCAAATCGTGGGATGATTTGGGAAAGGAGAGTCTGGGCTACGGTGGAGGCCTTTTTATTGGATGTTGGGAATGCCTCTACCCATCCTGAAAAGGTATCAACAAACACCAAGAGGTATTTGAGGCGCCGGACAGAAGGCATGTGCGTAAAATCAACTTGCCAGTCGGCCGCGGGTGTGAGACCTCTGGCCTGGTGGGAGGGGTCTGGCCCAGGTTTGAGAGGGGTGTTAGGACTGGTATGCTGGCAGATTGTGCATGAGGAGGAAATTTTTTGCAAGAGGGCTTTGTCAGATAGGGTGATTGAGAAGGCTTGTAAAAACTGGGATAAAACTTGGGGGCTAGAGTGAAACAGGTCATGGAGCAAGCGAAAGAGAGAGGACTTATCATCATTAGGCGGTTGAGGCTGAGAGGGTGTCTGTGAACCCTGGGAGCCATATGGAAGAATGCGAAGTTGGTTTTGTGTCTGTGGGTGCATTGCCGCAGTGCGTGTGGCGAGATCAGCCTTACAATTCCCGCGAGTGATTGGGGAATCGTCCCTCTGGTGGGCTCTGCAATGAATGACTCCTAATTCACAAGGTAAATGGGATGCCTCAATTAATGTGGAGATTAAAGCTGAGTTGGTGATTGTGTTACCCTTGGTGTTAAGCAGACCGCGTTCTTTCCATATGGCGGCATGAGAGAGAAGTATACGAAAGACATATTTGGAGTCCGTGTATAAGTTAAGAGTTCTTCCTACAGCTAGAACGCAGGCTCGCGTGGCGGCGATAAGTTAGGCCTGCTGGTTGGTAGTATCCTTGGGTAAAGATTGGGCCTCTATAACCGAATCAAGGGAGACTATGGCATACCCTGCGTAATGAGTGTTTCCTTCCTTGAATGAGGACCCATCCATGAACCATGTGAGATCAGCGTGAGACAGGGGTCCCTCAGTGATGGAAGAACGGTAAGGTATAAAATTTTGAAGGCTTTCTACGCAGCTATGCAAAGGGGTGTTGGGGGAATCTGGTATAGGCAGTAGGGTGGCAGGATTTAGGGGTGGGCAGGTAGTGAAGGATAGGGCAGGATTTTCCAGAAACGAGGATAGGAGGGTTAGGATTCTGGAAGGTGGGAGGGATTGGAGAGCCTTATAGGTAAGGAGGTCTTTGAGGTGATGTGGTGAGAGAATGGTGAGAGGTGCCCCAAATGTTAATTTGGATGCCTCCTTATGCAGTAACTGCCCCGCTGCTAGGGCTCTTAGACAGGGTGCCCAGCCTCGTACAGTGGGGTCCAACTGTTTTGATAGGTATGCTACAGGGGCAAAGGAGGGGCCATAATTCTGTCCTAGAATGCCCAGAGCCCGTATTTTCATGAACATAGAGGAAAAAGGGTTTAGTTAGACCAGGGAGATGAAGTGCAGGGGCTGTTAGAAGGGACTGCCGAAGCTTGAAAAAAGGGCACTGAGGTGAGGAGAGTAAAGGTTCTTCAGGAGGACCCTTACTCATATTATACAGAGGTCGGGCTAGCAAAGAGAAATTGGGGATCCATGCTCTGAAATATCCGGCTAGACCCAGGAAAGATAGGATCTCTGTTTTCGTTTTGGGGATGGGCAGGTCAGTAAGAAACTGTTTTCTGTCCAGGGTGATTTCCTTCTTTCCCGGGGAGAGGAGAAAACCAAGGTAGGTTACAGAAGGTAAGGAGATTTGGGCCTTGGTGGGGGACACTCAATATCCTCTACCCGCTAGGAAGTTAAGCAAATGGGCAGTGTCAGCTTGGGATTGTTCCCATGAAGGACTGCATAGAAGGAGATCGTCCACATATTGTAATAAGGTCGACTCTGGATGGTTTAAATGAAACGATTTGAGGTCCTGTGCTAGGGTCTGCCTGAAAATATGAGGGCTATCCCGAAATTCCTGTGGCAGGACCGTCCAAGTGGGTTGTTCGGAGTGGCGGGAGTAGGGGTCAGTCCATGTGAAGGCAAAAATGTCCTGAGTATCGGTTTCCTGGGGTATGGAAAAGAAGGCATCCTTTAAGTCCAGAACCGAGAAATGAGTAGAGGTCGTTGGGACCTTGGAAAGAAGAGTGTATGGATTTGATACAAGGGGGTGAATGGGAATGACAGCGGCGTTAACAAGGCGGAGATCTTGGACGAGACGAAAGGCGCCATTAGGTTTTTTTACAGCGAGTATGGGAGTATTGAAAGGGGAGCGAGTGGGACGGAGATACCCCTTTTTTAACAGGTGTTGAATGATGGGGCTTAACCCAAGGAGGGCTGTTGTGGTTAATGAATACTGAGCCTGACAAATATATTTGGAAGGGTCTTTTAGTTTTATGCGTACAGGGGAACACTGGGCCAGAGCAGGACTGGCAGTGTCCCAAACTGTCGGGTTAACAGGGTGTGTCAGGATGGGTAAGGACCTTTTTGGAGGGGTGGGATTAGTAGGATCTTGGGCTTGAACTAGCGCTAGGAGGAAGGAAACAGGGGAAGAGGAAGAGGACAGGGGCAAAGTAATGGAGACTTGAAGCCGTGATAGAATGTCCTGACCCAACAAGGGGACGGGGCATTGTGGCATGACTAGAAAGGAATGGGAGAAAACGGATTGAGTGCCTTGAAGGCAGCAGGTTAAAAGAGGGGTTTTTTGGGGAAAGATTTGTTTACCTCCTACCCTGACTATACAAGAGCTGCTGGAGGTGGTGGGGCCTTTATATTCCCTTAAGACCGAAAAGGTGGCTCCAGTGTCCAGGAGGAAAGATATTGGGTGGCCGTCCACAACCATGGATACCCTGGGCTCCTGCTTTGTTATAGAGATGGTTGGGAAGGGCCCAAGGCTCCGTCAGTCCTCCTCAGTGAGGCCCACCATAGGTGGTGTCCACGGTTCGGGGGACTGTGGGGCAGTTGGTCCCTCACCCCTTCGGGCGAGGGGGCAATCAGATCCCCAATGTCCCTTCTTTTTGCATTTTGGACCAGGAGTGGTGGGTGGCCTGGCGGTGGGGCAAGCCTTTGCCCAATGCCCTTCCTTTCCACATTTAAAGCAGGCTCCAGGTGGAGGCTTAGAGGTGGAGGCTGTGGGAGGGCGCCCAGGGGGTTTGATAAGCTGGGCCAACATCTGGAAGTTGGCGTGGTCGGCCTTTTGTTTTCGACGTTCCTTTTCCTCCTCCCGATTATGAAAAACCTTGAAAGCCACTGACAGGATTTCAGTCTGAGGGGTTGCAGGACCCTGCTCTAATTTTTTAAGTTTAGTTTTAATGTCGGGGTAGGATTGGGCCAGGAAATAGGTCATAAGCACACGCTGGCCATCTTCTGAGTTGGGGTCTAAGTTAGTGTATTGTTGAAAGGCCTGAGTTAATCTATTGAGGAACTCGGAGGGAGTTTCCTCCTTTTTTTGGACAATTTCTTGAATTTTTTGGAAATTGATGACCTTGTGAGCCGATTTTTTGAGGCCAATTATTAAGCAAGAGGCAAAATGGTCTCGAGCCTGGATTCCCTGGGCTGTGTTATAATCCCAATTAGGTTCTTGTTCTGGGACTGCTTTGGGGCCTGGCGGGTGATTCGGACTGGTACGATGGGTGTCAGTGGCATGGGTTTGGGCTGTATCCCAGACCCTGCGGCGTTCCTCGGGGAGGAGGGTATTGGCTAGGAGCATGAAGATGTCATGATGTGTGAGGCTGTAGGCCTGCAGGATCCATTGGAATTCTTTAATGTAGGTGGTAGGGTCGGTAGTGAAAGAGCCTAGTCTTTTTTCTAATTCTGTAAGGTCAGCTAGGGAAAAGGGAACATGGACCCTAACTACTCCTTCAGCCCCAGCTATCTCACGTAGTGGGGCGATTGTTAAAGGGGCGGGGGGAGGTCCTCGGGAACAGGTGAAAGGGGGGCTTAATGGGTCAGGAGTAGGGGAGGGTAAAGACGGAGGAGTGGATCGTGCAGGAGGTGCAGAAGGTGACAGGGGAGGAGGAGGTCGGTAGGGTGGGGGTTCATCAGCAGGGTCGAAGGTGGAAGAATCGAGGGGTGACTGTGAAGATGGTTTACAGGCTAAAAGGACTTGAGAGGGAGCACAGGAGGAGCAGAGGGTGGGGTTCTGTGCCAAGAGGCAAAAAGCCTTGATGTAGGGGATCTCCTTCCATTTTTTTAGGCGCAGGCAGTAGTTAAAGAGGTCTTGTAGAATGTTAGGATCTAGTGTGCCCTCAGGGGGCCATGTGTTTTGATTATCTAAAGGATAATAAGGCCAATCTTGTGTACAGAATTTGGTGAGGAGTTTGGGCTTAATATCCGGCCTGAGGGAAAGGTTGGTGAGGTTTTTCAGAAGGCACTGAAGTGGAGAGTCCCCTAGGGAGGAGGAGGAAGCGCCCATTCTGGTCTCTTAATGGGAATTTAGACAGAAATCGGACAGAGATTAGTGATAAGACAGATCCTTCGGCCGGTTGGGAAAGGCGGGATCCTAGAGGGCGTCCCCAGTAGGTCACGTCAGTCCCGGCAGGTTCAGGTACGAACCAGGAGGAGAGAAAGGAGGTGCGGGTCGTCACTCAGACCTTCACTTCTCTAGGGCAAAAGCCCGGTGCCTGAAGGAACCTAGTGCTAGGAATTTCTGGTCGGGTCCCGGACCCAGGAGGTGGAGAGAAGAGAGTGGTGGACAGGAGGGTGAAAGAGAGAAGGAGAGAACAGAATGGGGCTTTAAACCTCCAAAAATGAAAGTAAAAGTTTACCGGGGCTTTGGAACCTGTTATAGTTTGGGAATTCATGGTGGTCGTGAAGACCGTGGTGGGGTGGGGTATGGGCGTTAGGGGCTACCGGACGATCACGGCTAGACTCCCTGCGGTAGCCTGAAAAAGGGCTGGTGCCCTTTAGGAAAGGAGGCTTACCTAATGATGAGCCGGTGGTGAGCGGAAGGGGCCAGCGCCGAAAAGAATGGACGAGGGTGGACCGTCAGTGGTGAGCGGTGGAAGGGAGGCCGGTCCTGGCGGGATGGAGTTCCCGAGGGGCGACTCGAAAAGTGTTGCCGCTGCAATCCGAAAAGTGTCGCTGCTCAAGGGGAACTCCGTCCCGGGTTTCGGCACCAAATGAAAGGACGAGTCGACACCAGTTGACGATCCACCAGAGAGAGCTCGTTTATTAGGCAGCACACACACACATATATAGGGCTTTAAGGGAAAGCTGATTGGTTTAAAATACAATCCCTATTTAGCATACCGCATGGGGCTTAGGGGGGAGCTGATTGGTTTGCGATTCACGCCGGCGGGAAGAGGAAAGCGGAAGAGAAGGGCAACCAGCGCCATGATGGGGTGCGGCCGAGAAGGGCTTATGTGATCAGGGTGTGATCCCTTGGGGCATTTGGGCTCTTACAAAATACATAATTAATATAATTTTATTTATTTATAATTAAAATATAAATTTGAAATATGCATTGTCCTTGGATTCAAAAACTACAAATAATTCTTTTTCTGCAACAGAGGTAATCATATGGTATGAAGGAAGGGGGCACTGGATTTATAAATCTGGTATTTAAACTGACTTTAAAAGCATAAGTTTTCTGGGCTGGCCCCATGGCTCGCTCAGAAGAGTGCAGCACTGGTAGTGCCGAGGCCGTGGGTTCAGATCCTATGTAGGGATGGCCGGTGCGCTCACTGGCTGAGCGTAGTGCAGAAAACACCCTGCCGAGGGTTGTGATCCCCTTACCGGTCAAAAATAAATAAATAAAATAAAAGCATAAGTTTTCTTTTTTGTTAAAGATATTAAAGAAGAAAATTACTTAACAAAAGACTACAAAGGAGTACAAGAAGCTTAAGTGTTGGAACCTAAATACCTAAACACTCCAAAACCATTGTAATTATAAACATTGCAACTAAAATCAAAAGCTTAACATTTTTAAAGTTTTTGATCATTAGACCTATGATTTCTGAGTAAATTTTGTTATTTTCCTAAGGCAACATTTCCAATAAAGTTTGGAAAAATACATGCTATTGGACTGGAAAGTAGAAAGCAAATTATTTATTCAGTCCCCTTATTTCTCACGTCAAGAAACTGAATGCAAGCAAAGTGAAAAGACCTGGCTATGGTCAGTAGAGAATTACTATCACAACGAGGCACAGGCCAAGTTTCATACCACTGGGCCAACAGCTCTTCCTGCTCCAACAGCTGTGAAATCGTGGGCAGGTACCAGATTTCTTTGAGTCTGAATTACCTAACAGAAAACTACAAACCCAGTAGAGTATACCCTTAAATAATCACACCAGCAACATGAGGAAACGAGCACATCTCAAATATGCAGCTGTAATACATAGTTTCATAAATTACTATTATAAAATCCAGGCACAAGCATAACATTTTGTTCTTTACTTTTTAAAAATATGCCTTTACTGCATAATGGTGCCAACCTGGATTCTGCAACCCTATGTAAATCACTGCCTGTTGTGGCTAAGCTGTAATGTTAACCAACCAATTTAAAACCATTACTGACAGAGAAACATGCATTTAGAGATTCTGTGCCAACTAACAAACCACACAGCTTTTCAGTCATGTGTACAGGATACTCTATATGGAATGCTAAATACTCAAAACCACACTGGTTTTTACGGTTACCTTTCCTGATTGCTCAGTTTGGCATACATGGCTCGCACCAATTCCGGGCTTTTCAGAAAGTGGTCTGTAATAACCAAGACCCTAAGGAAAAAAGGGAAAAGTTTGGTAAATAGAAACATAGTAGAACAGATATGGCCTTATCTACTTTCTAGGCATGTCTTACACATAAAAGCACTTCTTTTATTGAATTTTGTATTTACTCTCATCTTAAATGTTTTAAAAGGTTCACGTACTACTTTTCTATTAGCAGCTAAAAGGATAAAAATCCTCCAAATATTTTTCTCCAATTTTACTTCTGAGAAATTTATTGATATAACTCAAATTAATTCAACTGGAAGAAAAGGCCTGCTATAACTTTTATCTAAGCTGAGAAAGGAGTCTTCACTATAGCTTAAGCATTAAAATGAAATATAGCTACAAGTTCAGGTATAAACAGAAAACATATTAAACTGCTTTAGTCAGAAGCTTAGTGCTCTAGGGAACCAGAAAAACAGACATTCTTTTATTTAAACATATGCCAACAACACAGTGATGAATACTGCCTTGATTATCCACCCTTTAGGAGTTCTCAAGTTACCAAGAAAACATCCTCATTGTCAAGCAATGTGCTCATCTAAACTTAGAGATCAACTCATAGAAACCCTGAGGCAAAGACTATGGGTATATTTTTTCAAAGTACCACTGTGACAGCTAAAAAGATTGAATATTATTATTAACTAACTGTGAGTCATATTTACCAGAGGACCTCTGAGGGAATGATTTAAGAACTAAAGAACAGATTGTTTATAACCGAAGTAATAGTAGCAAGAGTTGACGGTAAAGCATTAAATATATTGACAAGTTTATGTAATAACTTGTTAAATAAAACAATATAATAAAAGTATGATAGCCAAATGAAGCATATTAACTACCACAACAAACTGTCACTTCATATAAAAGCAAAATCTAAATACATATTCTATTTCTTCTACAACCTATAAAATAGCTGATCAACACTATGATGTAAAATATTTCTCACAATAGGGCTGGCCAGTTAGTTTAGTTGGATACCGGCCAGCTGCCAAAAAACAACAAAAAATAAAATATTTCTAACAATAATGGATTATATTCAAAACTGTCAAACAATATTCACATCAATCTCAGTCATGAAGCTGCAACGATGGAAATACATGCATCCCACACTGGGTACACAAACAAAAATAATTCAGCTACTTGGAACTCAAAACATTTTCCCATAAGAACACTCATTCAAAAACACAATATTCCAAACACTGGGCTAGGGGCTAGATCACAAGCCATATTTTCTGATAATATATTAGACAGATAATTGCAGAAGAATGCGTTAAGTGTAACATACATCACAGGTTATAGAAACAAAGTGTATCTCACCAGCAGACTGGGGGATGGTGGATGGGGCAAGAAGATCAAAAGCTAGAGGAGGGGTTTTGTGAAAGGGAGAGCATTTAAGTTAGAGGGGAGAAAAAAGGACCTAGAAAAAAGGCATGAAGAAAGAACAGCAGTGTGTTCAGAGAACTATAAGCAGTAAAAACACTACTAGAAGTAAGTTCTACATGTTTGAATGTGTGTTTAAGGAGCAAAAATTGAAGTGAAAAGGTTTCCCGTGGATATGGGTGGTGAGGGTGCAGGGAACAGGGCAAGGAAGAAAAGGGAAAACAGTCACAGCCACCACAGCACTCTGTCTTTGGGACCACTAGCATCATCTTGAACAAAAGTGAGAGGAGATCCACACTGTACCTTGTATACCAACATGAATCCCAATTGATTTAAACAAACATCAAAATTGAAATAATACAATATTAAAAGAAAATCTTGGTAGAGGAAAGGCCTTTATAGCTATTATCAAAAATCTAAAGACATTTATAGCTGATAATATTTGAAGATAGCCAGAAAAGAGGGTCTTCAATGTTATAACCACAAAAAAATGATGTTTAGGTGATAGATATGCTAACTATTCTGACTAGATCATTACACAATACATGCATGTGTTGAAACAACAAGCTGTACCTCATAAACATGCACAATGAAAACAGTAAAATTTTTAAACTTAAGGCATTTTTAAAAAGACTGATAAATTCATCTACTAAGAAATCTATTAAAAACTTTCTCATAAAAAAGTACTACAAGCAAAATCAAAAGGCAAATAAAAACTAAGTATTTGTATTTTATTTCATACAAAAAGCCAATATCCCTAATCTAGAAAGTACTCCTATACATTGATAGGAAAAGACCAGCATCTCAATAGAAAAAGTGGGTAAAGACAATGAAAATGCACATAAAAGAAAAAAAGGTCCTTCAACATGTAAAGAGATTATCAACCTCATAAGAAAATACAAAATAAAACTGTTCAGGGATACTATTTTAAATCTTGGCAAGACTGGCAAATCCAAACTTTAATAACAGCTTACCAGCCAGCTCCCAAACAAAACAAAACAAAAAAACTTTAATGGGAAAGGGGACTATATACCGGTACAACATCTGTGATGGACAACTTGGGAGTGTTTGTCAAAATTATAAAAGCACATTTCCTTGGACCTAGTAATTGCACTTATCAATTTATCCTACAGTCATACTTATCCACATGCAATATCACATATGTATGAACAAGGCTATCCACTGCAGCATTTTGTAGTTGTGAAAAACTGTAAACAATCTGAATAACCATCAATAAGTGACTAATTAAATAAATCCTGGTATACTCATACAGTGGAAGATTTTTAAATGAGGAAGGTCTTTATATATGGATATAGAAAGATCTTTAAGATCTTGTACTATTTGCTGAAAATAGCAAGAAGCCCAACAGTGTGGGAAGAAGAAAGAAACAGCAGCTTACCTGTTTAGGGGATGGAGTTGGAGGAACTAGGTAAATGGTCAGGAGGGAGACTTTATTCATTTTGCTATTTGAACCACATGAATGCATTATCTATCAAAAAATTAAATACACAACTGAAGTAATATAAATAGGCAAAGTAGTCCCAAATTTAGTCTATTTAATAAGCATCCTGCTAAAGAGTGAAAGCCTTTGCACATCTTGGTGGACGCACCATTCAGGTGATCCTGGTTCCTCAGGTTTTGAGGGAGAGAGACAGTAATATTAGAGGACATGGGTAAATTTAGTTTTAACAGTAGCTGTTTCTAGGCCTGCAAAATTCATAATTTCTCTAAAATAACCTAATAAAAATCTGTGTCTCTTCTCAAACAAGACAAAGAAAAACAGAAAGTAAAGATGAATTAACTTCACCTATCATGCAAGTCAGTGACACAATAATTCAGGTGATCTAAAATCTAAGTCAAAATCTCATCACTAAAATGAGTCTTCAGCATTTCCTTGCAAAGAGTAGGCAGGAACAAAGCATGTCACAGACTAACCCTGCCAAAATATACATCTCTCCTTACTCTGCAGTCCTAATAGCACCCCCCTCCACCCACCCTCCCACTTTTAGTTCGGGTCCCTCGCTCTCCGGAAGTTTCCCCTCCTCACCCCACCCCACCCCCAGACGAGGTGACCTCTCCACCACACGCCTTCCTGGTGCCCTGAGCTTCGATGAGGGCCACGTCTGACATTTACTGGGGCCAACGCAGGACTCTGCCACCCCACACGGGCAGAGGGGCCAATGCCCAGCTCCTCCTGTCTCTGTCCCGCCTCACCCCTCAAAAATCACCCACCATGAAGTCCCACCACCCCACCTGCACAGCACTTTCAATCTACTCACCTCTCGTCTTCCACCCCTCAACTGGACACCTGCACCTGCCTCCTCACAGGTGTCCCACCCTCTGTTCTTGCCATCCCTCCCCCGCAAGCTCAACCCCTGTCCAGCAGCCATCCTGGTTTAAACCTGGCCTAAAACTCTTCAGTAGCCTCCCACTGCACAGAGAGAGAAGCTACCCATCTTACCCTGGTGTCCAAAGCCCTGCATAACAGGCCTCCAGCCACCTTTTCGACTATGGGTCCTACAAAGTCTCCTGCATCCACTCTGCTCCAACTACTGAGGCTCTCTAGTCTTATGCAAAAGGCCCTGTCAGGGCCTCTGCACTCTGCCTATTCACCACCAGCACTGTTCTTCCCCGCCTGTCCCCACCCTTCTCCAGAGATCTTCAAACAGCTAAACTGTTCTCAGCTAAAACGCCATCAGCTCAGAGAGGGTGTCCCTGGCCTCCAAATTCACTCCAAGTCACATCACCACTGCATTCTCTTGTTTTTTCACTGTCTGTCCTTCCCACCAATCATATCTAAATTACTAATAAAAATAGCTAATACTTTTACAGTGTTAGCTAGTGAGCCAAGTGCCACTCTAAGGGACAGCTTAGTACACAAACCATGCTATGTATTTCTCTTCAAAGCACATATTTGACATTTGTTACATATTTGTTTGGGTTTTTTTTTTTTTATCATCTGTCACTAAAATGTAAGGTCTTACTAATTTCTGAATTCCCAGTCCCATGAACAAAGCCTGGCACATTTCAAAAACTCAATTAATAATTACTGAATTAATTAATTTATGAAGTGAGCATCTGTAAGTTTTCCTAGTTTCTTAAAGTCTACACAGTGGGGACAGTTTCTACTTCACACATTCCACAAGATAAAAGCAAATTGGATCCTCCTGAAAAGGGCAGTGACTCCCTGTCCAGAACCCCGGGCCCCTTCTGCTGGGACAGGAAGAACAACAATCTCAGCAACGTCCTCACAGCACACCTGCACCAGACTGGGGCAGAGTTGTGCCGCTCTGGTCAGCAGGACTGACCAAGGAAAAACCTCTCAAGTACCTTTAGAGGCACAGGTGGACTACCCACTCTTCAGGTAAATTTCCTACATACTCTGTCACACTTTTGAGTTATTCAGGTAAGTACTAAGAAGCAATCACATCAAGGGTCACCAGTGAAATGCAAAAGCATAAGCTGTAACAGTCAGCAGAACTGAATGTTGCTCACTCACTTCAGCCAAAGAAAATACACAGTTCAGAAGAGCGAGGGACAAGAATGATACCTTCCCGTGATGCTTACCTCCGAGAAGGCTGAAGACATACCCCTGGCAAGGCTCAGGCCGACAGACAGCAAGAGAGGCAGTTTTGCTACTCAACAGTACTTGTACCAAATCAACCACACTAGTGAGTTCACAACTAGAGCCTTTTACAAAAAATATGGAATGTGAAATCCGAAAGTCTAGAAACTTCTAACCTAAATCAATTCCTTCATTTTAGAAATAAGGAAAGAGAGGCCCACAGAAGTTTAGAGTCTTAGTGTAGGATCCCTGATTATCAAAAAGTCAAGGGGGCTGGCCAGTTAGCTCAGCTGGTTAGAGCACAGTGTTCTAACACAAAGGTTAGGGGTTTGAATCCCCATATTGGCCAGCCACAAAAAAAAAAAGGCAAAATAAGCACTAAGTTCCTATGTCCCATGATTCCTCCTAGAATGTTCTTCCCATGTAGAGCTTGTGATTTGCTAGAGCAGCTCTCTGGAAAGAAGTTTTGGGTGAACTTAAAACCTGAGTTAGCATTTAGTTCTTCACATCACCTTCAGTTCAAGATGATCCAGGGTGAAATTCATTCATTCATTTCTTCTTTCATTCAACAAACAGTAAATGTCTACTCATGAGGAAAGATAGGGGCATTGCTACTTTAACTTTGGAGCTATTTACAGGAATAAGAACTGTCACTCACATTCAACTCACAAATACTGGTAGGAAAAAAGTGTTCTATGAGGACATCCACACAAATACTTGAAATTCTTTGCTACATCACCTTAAGGCATAACACTTAACAAGTGATACTGAATGCAAATAATATTAGATGCGCAAAACAATAGTGATGAGATGCCAATGAAAATTAGATTTTTTTCTTGCAACTCAAAAATGGTAACTTAAGTGGTTGTTAGTTATGTATATATGTTTTTCAATTATGTTTTTATGTGTTATCAGCTGCTAAGATTGTTTTTCTCAATCTAATATACTCTTTATTCCAGGATGCTGCATAAAGTTACATGAAAAGTCTTGTAACTGACTTAGAAGAAAGTTAAATTGTCAACTTTCACTCAGAATTCACGGCATTTACTTTCTTATCTAATATTCGCTCAAGGGAAACCAAAGATGAAGACCTTTACAACAGGAACAGACCCAATCATATTCAATATTTTCTAAGATACAGAGTTTAAATTTTGTGACTAAATTATTTTGCAGACAGGTTTGATCCCTATAACAGCCAGCCAACAAACAAACAAACAAATAAATAATTTTGCAGTGCTATTTCTATAAATTCAGAAAATTTGTGATGATATTACTGTAAGGGAGGCAAGATCCCACTAATCTGAAGCCTAAAACACTAAATGAGAGCATTTAGAGATGGTAAGTAAAATGCAAGTAATGCTGCAACTTTACAAAAAATAGAAAAAATTGTCTGGGGGGAAAGTCAAAACTATATTCTATCACAGGCAGAAGTGAGATGCCAATTAGAAGCAGACAAGAGGAAGCAGTATGTATAAATCTGGAACTTCAGCAAGAGGTCAAGGCCAGAGACATAATCTTGGAAATCATCAATTTAGAAAAGGTATTTCAACCTGTGGTACTAGATGAGGCCACCGAGGGGATGAGCAGTGAAGGAGAAAAGTGGTCTGAGGACCAGCTGTGGACTACACCACCTGTGAACAGGAGCCAGCAAAGGAGGCAGAGAACGAGCCTGAGAACAAAACCAGCAGAGAGAAGAAACGAGACCAAGCTGAGACAGAGGGTGCTGATGGTGTTTCAGCCACTGGACCCACTGTGTGCCTAAGCCCAATGACCCTCGAGCTTTTCAGCTGTGGAAACCAATGAAGTCCCTTTTGTGCATGTGGTATCTGAACGAGGGTTCAGTCACTGAGATTCAGAAGAATCATGACTGATATAGTGCTTATCATGTAACAGACAATATCTTGTTAATGATCCAATAACAAGCAACACTACATCTTGTCAGGGAGCTCACAGTCAGGGGACAATCAGATGTGGTAAGTGCGATGAACTTGGAACACATGGAAACTGTGAGAGAACAGAAGGCAGGCAACAGATGCAGACTGCAGGGGAAGGCCAAGTGTGCTTGCCTCCTAATATCTCTGTGCTTGAGCTGATGATAAAATGTATGTGGCATGAGGGAAGAAACAGCAGAGGGGATGAAACTTTGTCATGCAAAGCAAGTCAACTAGATGACCCAGTAGAAAAAATAATTCTTTTCTCACAATCATAACTTCATTTTTGTAGGGCAACTGGGTCAATGGAATGGTAAAAGTTTTTACCAAAAGGGGCCCAAACTGAAAGAGCTCATGCCTTACCTTTGAAATGCAGCCTCCTCCCTGAAAATTGATAATTCTTGTAATATGTGACATGGTAGAAAAGGTTAAGCCTCTGGGGTCAGCATAGCTTTCAGTCCTATCCCTGCTGTATACTAGTTGTGTGACCTTGGTCACACTCTCAGGGCTCTCATCTGTAGGTGGTGGCAAAACACAACCCACAAGCTGGTGGAAATGTGAAAACGAGACCACACACACAAAGCACCCACCATATCACAGGCTCAGCACAAGGTGGTCCTGCCTCTTCCTCTACTGTGTAATTCTGCACTAACACCAATTCTTTTCTAATCCACCAAAGCACATCAATTGGGTTGTCAGATTTAGATGAACTCAAAATAGAACCTTGAATTCATCTAGGGTTATCTAAGAGCATGAAAACAGCTCTCACACCTACAAACAAAAGAAACAAACATTTTTAGAAAGACATTATCCCAATAATGCAAACCAAATAGTGCCAAAGACTTCCTCGCCTACACTTTCCTGTGGCTCCAGTATACCCAAACAAAAAGACCCAACGTTGCTGAAATCTTACATTTGTCCCTTTCTAAGAAAAAAAAAAAAAAGAGGAAGAAAAGAAAAGATAATAAATTCATTAATTCTAGGACCATGCAGTTTTAAACTCTTTGTTAGCTATCTCATAATGTTGGAGAGACGAAGGGCAAAAAGTTAGGTTTTCTCCAATTTTTAAGAATAAGTTCATATTTAACAGTGAAAAATAATTTTGATGGAAGCCTTTGGATATTTTGTGATTATACTGTTTGTTTACCAAATGCAAGTTCCTCTCATCAAAGCATTCAGCACCTGGACTGCAGAAGGTATCAGTTAACTACTACTACATCCTTTTTTCCTGTTCTAATTTCATCTAATGACTTCTCATCATCTGAGCTATTCTAAAGTAGATTTTATATTTTGCCCCTTAGGAGCTTTCACCCTTTATTCCATGCTGCTAAAAAATTGCAGCTGGTTAAAAAACAGATCTAAAGTACTTCACAAAATAAAATAGAATTCAGCTTCAGAAAATTTTTCTAAGTATTCTGACTCTAGTGATTCATCCTGTCATGGTAAATTTGCACACAGAGAGATATTTTCTAGGTCAAATATACCTGTGTTTGTTTGCAAATAAATGTTCAGAAAAATAAATAATTTTTAAATTAGGCATAATTTCAATAAAATAATAAAAGTTTACACTGAAAGAGGCCAAAACTAGGAAAGTTCACACCTCATCTGTGAATACAAGTGGTATTGCCAAGGCTCAAGGCTCACCACCTGGAGACAACCTGTGCCCTCTACACAAGTAACCACTATGTGCAAAACATGCATGAAAACAGGTTTTAAGGAAGACAGGAGAAGATGACTACTAAAACATAAATGACAAAATTTTGGGTGAATTTTACAATGAAAAAACAGTCAACTCATCAAGACATAACAATTATAAACATATATATGTATTTTACAACAGAACCTGAAAATAAGCGAAGCAAAAACTGACAGAATTGAAGGGAGAAACAGACAATAATTCACTTTCAGTAACAAATAGAACAAGACAGAAGATCAACAAGCACATAGAAGACTGTAGAACAACACTGTAAACCAACTGGACTTAACAGACATCTATAGAACACTCCATCAAAAAAAGCCAGATATACATTCTTCTCAAGTGCACATGGAACAGTCTCCATGACAGACCATATGTTAGGTCACAAAACAAGCCTTGATACTTTTAAAAAGAATGAAACCATATAAAGTATGTTCTCCAGGAAATTTAGAAAATACACAAATATGTGGAAATTAAAAAACAAACACCTAAATAACCAGTGGGTCAAGACCAAATCACAAGTGAAATTATAATATAATTTGAGATAAATGAAAATAAAAACACAACAAAACAAAATTTACGGGACACTAAATTATGGAATTTAAAGCTGTTCTTACAGGGAAATTTATAGACCTAAATGCCTGTATATAAAAAAAGGAAAATCTGATATCAATAACCTAATCTTCCATATTAAGAAACTTAAACAGGGCTGAGCCCGTGGCGCACTCGGTAGCGTGCTGCGCTAGCAGCGCGGTGACGCTCCCGCCGCGGGTTCGGATCCTATATAGGAATGACCAGTGCACTCCCTGGCTGAGCGCCGGTCATGAAAAAAAAAAAAAAAAAAAAAAAAAAAGAAAGAAACTTAAACAGAAGAGGAAACTAAACCTAAAGCAAGCAGGGGAAAAAAGATAAAATAAATATTACAGCAGAAATAAAAGAAACAGAACAGAAAAATAATAGAGAAAATTGACAAAACCAAAAGTTGGTACTTTGAAAAGGGCAAAAACCCTGACAAACCTTTAGCTATAGTGACCAGGAAAAATGAGGGAAGACTCAAATTAATGAAATGAAGAGGGAACATTCCTACCAACATTACATAGATAAAAAAGACTCTAAGGAAATACTATAAACAATTGTGTTCCAACAAATTAGACAGCCTAGACCAAATGGACAAATTCCTAGGAAGAGACAAAGTACCAAAACTGACCCAAGAAGAAGTTGACAATCTGAACAGACCCCTAACAAGTACAGATTAAATTAGTAACCAAAACACTTGCCATGATGAAAAGCCCAAGACCAGACGGTTTCACTGGTGAATTTCTACCAAATATTCAATGACTAACACCAGTCTTCTACTAACTCTTCCAATAAAATAAAATATAAAATAAGTAAAATAAAAACAACTCATTCTGTAAGGTCAGTAATAACCTGACACCCAAACCAGAAAAACACATCACACAAAAAAGCCACAGACCAATATGCCTTATCAATATAGATATAAAAACCCCCAACAATATATGAACAAACCAAATCCAGCAACATAAAAAAAGGATTACATACCATGAGCAAGTGGGATTTATCCCAGGAATGCAAAGTTGGTTTAAAATACAAAAATTAGTCACTGTTATACAAAATATTAATAGCTAAAAGACAGGACCATATGAAAAAAAGCATTTGATAAATATAACATCCTTTCACAATAAAAAAAATTCAACACACTTGGAGTAAACAAAAGGAAAGTTCCTCATCCTGAGAAAAGCCATCTATGAAAACCCCATGGCTAACATTATCCTCAATGGTAAAAGGCTGAAAGGTTTCCTCCTAAGACAAGGAAAAAGACACAGATGTCTACTCTCACCACTTCTACTCAACACTGTACTGGAATTTCCAGTGAGGGCAATTAGGTAAAGAAAAGAAATAAAAGGTACCTCAATTGGAAAAAAGAAAAAGTAAAACTATATCTATGTGTAGATGACATGATCCTGTATTTAGAAAATCCTAAAGAATCTCAACAAACCTATTAGAACTAATAAATGAGTTCAGCAAGGTTGCAGGATACAAGACCTATATACAAAAATCAACTATATTTCTATACACTAAAAATAAACAATCCAGAAATAAAGTTAAGAAAACAATTCCATTTGCAATAGCATCAAAAAGAATAAAATACCTCAGAGTATCAGGGAACTGCTTCGCCACAGCACCATAATGACCTTGCACATATCCACACAGGCCACAAAGGCCAAAGCTTGAACAGCAGATAATCTGAGACTTGGCTGAACACCTTGTGATCCTCTGGACCATGACATGACAGAAAGCCTGAGGCTGCTGAGACTATCTCCTTTTTGCCCCTCTATCTCCTAAGGAAGGCTGTCAAGAGACAACTTCTGATGAGGTATGGAGCTTTCTGCCCACCCTTCTCAGAACATAAAACCATTTTAAACAGTTAAGAAGTGGCTCTTCAGCAATGCGGTATTTCACAATTCACATTCTAATCATTCAGCCCCTTTAGGTGTTTGGGCCAAGGATCCTGGGAAGGTGGCCCCTTTAGCTTCCCCTTTTCTCTGATCATATTAGTAACAAACTGTCTAAACCTATCAGTGGCTTGCTGTGTCTTGTACCTTTGCTGGTCACATTAGTCAGGCCTCAGACTTGGCCTGTGTGTGTGCCTCAAGTCCCAGCAGGAGAGGAGAAAGAACATGGGGTTAAAAAAGTATTCAAGCAAATAATGGCTGAAAACATCCCTAAGTTGGTGAAAGACATAAATCTACAGATTCAAGAAGCTGAGGGAACCCCAAAAAGGATAAACCCAAAGAAATCTATGCCAAGACATCACAGTTAACTTCCAAAAAGAGAAAGAAAAATCTTAAAAGCAACAAGAGAAAAATGATGCACTATGGGGGGGATAAGGGTGGGGAGTACACAATTTGAATGGTAGGGAATATTAACCTGAACAGATGCCCACAAGACAGACCAACATCTAATCTTTATTGAACCATCTATTGCAGCCACAATGGTCTCATCTGTATACTCCAAATGTGCCTGGGCATTTTCATGCTGTTTTTTTTCATACACCAAGAATGTCCTTCCCCATCTTCACCACCTTAAAGAATTCTCCATATCCTTCAAGGCCCCACTCGAACCTCACTTTACCTCATTCACAAGCTCTCCAAGTTCTCCTCAAAAACTTTTCTAATTTTGTCAACAGATGTTAAGTTTAATTCATTTAACTTATTGTTCACTTATCATAATTCAAATTTTTACTTAAAACCTCTACAAGGTAAGCAATCTGTCAGGATATCTTTAAGCAATCACATTTCTAACAATATACTTACGGCCACTCTGATTCAGGCTGCTTTTGGTGAGCTTCTATGACATTAATCGCAATATTGACATTTTCTTCCAGTTCTTTCATTCTTTCAAAATTAAGGGATGTGAACAAAATCATTGAAGAGTAGGCAACAATTTTTTTGTCTGGATGATTTAAGCAAGACCTTTCGAATAAGGAAATACAATTGTAAGCCCAATTTAGCAACATGATGAAATATAATTATAACACATAAAAAACAATAATTCCATTAGCAAATTCAGTACATACTGACATATTTAAAGATTTGATGAAGAATTGACAATTTGAAACAAGTAAGTACATTATTTACTGTAAAAATAGCAAATATAAAACTAGTCATAATAAAAATTATACAATATTAAACTTGCAATTGACTTAGGACCAGAAGCAAAAAGCAAATAATTTAACATTTGATTAGAGAAAAGGTTAAAAATGATTACAATTATAAAGTATTAAAAGATTCATTCTTGTTAAAAAGGAAATCAACAGGCATTGATAATACCTCAATGACTACAGGTGTTCCTTTACAGGTGTTCCTTTAATAGTCATGAGGGATAGAATGTCTAAAGAATAGATAGTACAGTGGCAAGAAATAGAATTTGGAGTCAAGAACCTCAGTATAATTCCTAGCTCATTTACTTATCAGCTATGTGACCTTAGGAAGGTCACTAATTTATCAATAGTCAATTATATCATGGGTCATGCAGTATGACAGGATTTTTTTTCACTTAAACTTCATAATAATACTCTTCTTAGGGAGGTATTATCCGCATATAACAGATAAAGAATCTGTTAACTTCACTTGCCTGAGGTACAAAGCCAGAACCTCCCAAAACTGAAATTCAACTTTGGTTATACCTGTCTCATAAACACATAAACAGTAAAGTCACACAACCATTCTCAGTATGTTTTCTGATATAAAAAATGAAATACGACAAAAAGACCTTCTCCAGCTGTCTCACAAGGTTTTGGTGAGGATCAAATGAGATAACATAAAGCATCCCATAAAGTGCTAAGACTTCGCTGACTGTCCTACCCTTGCTCACTCTCTCTCCTTTGCTTTTCTGTTATACCCTGGATTTACCCTAATTTTATTAGGTATTACACTACAATGTACTTGCCTGTTCCTTTATGTCCCCCACCAAAGTATGGAAACTTTGAGGACAATAAACATATGTAACTAAGCTAACACTATAATCCAATCATCTTGCTCAAAACCTGGCAGATACTAGATGCCAAAATGTTTTAAAGGAATAAATTCTTGAAAATAAGTAATGTGTATTTCTGTAGCTTGAATCTCACAATTCTTTTCTTCTACCTAAGCTCAATCATTACTAATTATAAGGATAATAAATGAATATATATAAACATATATATATACATACACACACACACACACACACACACACACACACACACACACACACACACACACACACACCTTCAACTGTAATTACTTGCAGGAATTTGAGAGACAGATTCAGTGAGCTAGAAGTGAATTACATGAGCCCAGAAAACCTATACAACCAGGGAACGTGGCACAGAATTTAGGCAGCATGGAATTTACAAAGAGCGTAGGCTTTAGATCCAGAGAATAGCAATGAGCTTCAGGTCCCTCATCTGTCCAAGTGGGGTCAGCACCACCTACCCTACAGGGCTATTGTAAGAACAGGAATAATATATAGAAAACGCACTGCTCAGGGCATTTATACAACAGCTGCTGCTGTGCTGCTTATACTTATACTAGAGGCCCCCACTCACTGGCACCAGAGCCTGGATTAGAAACCAGTCTGTGCCACTCCCCCATTCAGTGCCCTTCCTATGATCTGTCCTACCTCCATTCCCTGCTCACCTTTTATCTCAATGCTCAGTATCCTATGAAGTGACAGAGCTGGTTTTTTAAAAAGTAGTAGATCACCAGGAGAAGTACCAGGATCCAATCTAGATAAACAACCTAGTTATAAACTTCTTACAGTGATAAAAGAGCAGACTGGTTACCCATACGTTACACTGATAAACAGACTGGTTATCCACTTCTTACACTGATACAAGGACTGGTTATCCACTTCCAACACTGATAAATGAACTAGTTATTCACATCTCACACTGATAAACGAACTGCTTATCCATTCTAACATTGATTAAAGGACTGGTTATCTACATATTACACTGATAAACAGACTGGTTACCCACTTGTGATATTGATAAACAAACTTGTTCTCCACATCTTACATGGATAAACAGGCAGGTATTCCTGTGTTACTGACTAACAAAGTGGATATCCACGTGTTACACTGATAAACAGACTGATTATCAACTTCTTACACTGAACATGGACTGGTTATCCACATCTTACACTGATAAATGGACTGGTTGTCCACATCCTACATTAATAAATGATTAGTTATCCACATTTTACAGTTCTCCATATTTACCAAAACATAAGGTACTGTGCTGAGGATATAAAAAGGACTCAATAATCAAATAAAGGATTAATTCATTGCCCATACTTTGATGTTTTATGGCTTTTTTTCTTACTAATATCAGTGTCCTTAACAATATTACTTATTTTAACCATGACTTTTATTTTCTGAAAAGTAAACTGACATACAACCAAGGGCATAAATCCTAAGTGTACATACACCTCAATGAATGTTTAGATATGTATACACCTGTGTAACCACCATCCAGATACAGAAAGAGAATACTTCCAGGACTCAGGGGTCTCCCTCATACCCTCCCCCAGCCACTACCCACCTGCCACCACCTGCCAAGAACAACTACTATTCTGAATTACATCACCATACATTATTTTTTCCTGTGTTTGAACTTCTTATAAATGTAATAATATCACCACTATCTTTTCAGAAGTTAGAAAAATTCGTATCAGTATACTTACAAAAAGAGTTCTGGAAAAGCATGCACCCAAACAATAGACTGGGAATCTTCATTCCGTGAGGCAATGTTGCCTAAAAACTGCAGGCCACAGCGAAAAGCTGAGAATATTAAAAAAGTTTTAAAAAATAAGATATATGAAAATACATCTTAATAAGAAATATTCCCCATGTTATTAAATAGGAAGTTTCTGTTTGCTTCTTTTAAACATAAAGGTCTCTCCTCACAGTGAAGCTTTGGCCATGACACTAATATGCCTTACCAAAACAATATACTCTATACAAAATTAGTTAACTCCTTAAAAAAGATTGTAAATGTAAACACAAATATAACATAATTATACTAAATATCATTGGAATACATACTCCAATTAAAAGACAGTTACACTTAGACTGGATTTTTAAAACTCTAACTACATGTTACTTAAAACAGACATATCTAAAAAGATAAGGTTATAGAAATATTGAATGGTAAAGAATGGTAAAAAGATATACCAGGCAAATACCAGCCAAAAAAGAAAGTCATAGAGCACTTAAAATCGGACATGATAAATCTTAACGCAAAAAGCACTACTGGAATTTTTTTAAAGGACATTACAGAATGATTTAATTCATCAAAAAGATATAACAACTTAAAACTGGAATTCACCTAATAACATAGCCTCAAGTATATTCAGAAGAAAAAATTACAACAGTCTAGAGGAGAGAGAACAATCCACAATTAAATTGTGGATTTAAAATAAACCACAATTAAAACACACCTTTCTCAGTAACTTACAGCAAGCAGACAAAAATAGCCATTTAAAGATTTGAATAAGATTTAATAACAACCTACTTGACATGTTTAGAATAGTTCACCAAATAAAAATGGAGAATATTGACCAAAACCCAGAACACTGACAACACCAAACACTGACACAGATGTGGAGCAACAGGAACTTACTCATTGCTAGTGAGACTGCAAAATGGTAGCTACTTTGGAAAACAGTTTGGCAGTTTCTTACAAAACTCAACCTATTTTATCATATGATCCAGCAATTGCACTCTTGGTATTTCCCAAAAGGAGTTGAATACTCCTATCCAAATGGCTTCACTGGCCAGTTCATATTCAAGAAAGAAATTACTCCAACTTTTAACAACTCTCCCAAAAATCAGAAAAAGAGAGATTCCTAAACCAATTTTATGAGTCTACCATACCATTATATACAAATCAGAACAAGGACAATATGAGCAAAGGAAATAACACACATGTAAAAAATACTAAACAATATATTAACAAAATGAATACAGTAATATAAAACATGACAAAGTTAAATTTATACCTTCACTGAAAGCTGCTTTAACACTAGAAATCAAAATTTATACTGACCACCTTAACCTATAGAGGACAAAAATCATGTGATCATCTCAAATACTGCAGAAAACATATTTGATAAAATTCAACACCCATTCATAATTAAAAACAAAATCAAAAAAAACCTCCTAGCCACCAGAGAATAGAAGGGGGCTTCTTTAACCTAAAAAATGGACATTAACAAAAATCTATGGCACACATTATATGGCCAACTGCAGAGACAGAGAGTGATCCTTGAGAAGGAGGGGAATGAGTCGAAGGTCCTGCTATCACTGTTTCTAGTCAACACGGTACAAAATCCCAGCCAGCAAGACAAATAAAGATCTGAGGACTGGGAAGGAAGAAATCAAATTGTCATTCTTCCCTGCAGGTGAGATGATAATGTACATAGAAAATATATCTTTTTAATGTGTAAGGTAAAGTTTATAAAGGTTGCTAGACAGAAAGTCAATGTAAAATAATATTTCCATATACAGGGAACAAGCAAAAAAATCAAGAGAAGAGACCACTTATAAAAGCATCAAAAATATAACTAAAAACAATGTATATTACCATCAAGGAAGAAACTATGAAACTCGATTGAGAGACATTAAAGTAGAACTAAATAAATGAAGAATTATACCATACTCACAGAGTAGAGGACTCAATTTTTATCTATAGACTAAATGCAATCTGTGTGTGTGTGTGCGTGTGTGTAATTTCACATACCAGAGAACATGTATATGTTTCTGTGTAATTTGATGAGACAATTCTAAAATTTCTGTGAAGATACAAAGGGCCAAGAATAGCTAAGACATTGTTGAAAAATAACAAGGTAATAGGATTTGTCCTCATAAGACAGTAAGTGATTGTAGTTAGGCAGTGGGGGTACTAGGGCAGGTAAACAGACCAAGAGAACAGAAGAGAACAAGAAACAGACCCAAACCTATACTGACATGTGATTAATGACAGGTGTGACAGCAGACCATTGAGCAAAAGATGGTGTTTTCAAAAAACAGCACTGCGACAGCTGGGTATAAGTATGAAAAAACTGAAATGGGACTCCTTCCTCACACAACACAAAAAATTCAATTCCAAGAATTTTCCTGAATGCAAAAAGCAAAAACAGAAAGACTTTAGAAACTACTGGAGAAAGATTTTTTTAAACAAAATACAGAAAGTAGTACCCATAAAGAAAAATATTAATCAACTGGCTATAATAAAATTAAGAACTTTTTTTTCCTCAAAAGATAGGAGTAAAAACATACACACAAAAAACTAGCTATAGAACAGGAAAAGATATACGGAACACATAATTGCCATAGGATTCATCCACAGAATATATTATAAGAGCTGTCATAAATCATTAAAAAAGAAAGACAACCCAATAGAAAAATGGGAGGAAAAAATAAAAACTTTTTAAAAAATTCATAAAATAAAATCCAAAAGGCAAAAAAATATATGAAAAGGTGCTCTACCCCATGGGAAAATCACAACGAGGTTCTATTACACACCCAGCAAATTGGTAAAACTTAAAATCAGAAAATAACAAAGTATTTGGTGCAACAGAAAATACAGGTTCTCTAAAGCCCTGAATATCCAAGGGATTCCATGAGCTGTTATACAGGCTGTATTTAAAATATTTTTGAGTGGGTACCAGTTATCAGTTATTGCCTCGGAGCTCCAAATAAATCCTTACTGCCTGCTCTGTAAAAATAATGCTGGGCCCTTCAGAGCCATTTACTTTGTCATCGGTGGAGTGTCATCAGTGCCTGGAGGGCACCGGGGGTACTGAGGCTTTTCTCTGCCTGGTTTGGTGAACTTCCCTGGCCAGGATTCTGCAGCACGCCTCTCTTGCTGGGCTCCTACAAGGAACAGCTGCTCCGGGGCCCAGGAACTTCCTCTGGAGGCTTCACAGCAAGTTCCCCCTGTATTACACAGGGTGGATTTCCAGCAAATTCCACCAGCACCACCTCTCAGAGACTTCTCCAACACCCAGCAAGCTTTGACCATGACCTCTCCAAGGTGGGGGAAGGGAGCCTCCAGGTAGTGGCTGCTAGCAGTATCTGCAATTCCTGTATGCTTTAGCATTCTCCTTATGTCTTATTAGTAAATCTTCCATTCTTCCAAGCCTTTGTTACAGTTAGTAATTCTTTATATTAAACCTTCCCTGTTCTAATTATGGGGCGGTTCCCACCCCCTGGATATACCCTTGTTGAGAGACTGGATGGACAGAGAAAGGAAGGGAAGGACAGAGGAAGGGGCCCACCAGAAACAAGAGAAAATGGCATCAAGCACAAGCCTTAGAAAATAATAAGCAAGAGCTAAATCGGTCAGGACCAAGTCAGGCAAACAGAAACCAAACTAGCTATTTTAACAAAGAAAATTTAATGTAAGGAATTAGTTACACTGAAAAGCAACACTGAGGTTACATGGAGACTAAGGCTACAGGGAAGCAGCCACCACCGTTTGAACTGCAGGAACAAAGGGAAGAGGTTGAGGCTTGAGAATCCAGAAGCTTGAAGGGGCTCTGCAGAGAGGGAACCCAGGCTGCCCCCGACACCTCCAAACACGGAGGAAGGGCCTTAGTGAGCGGCGACTCAGAACTCCGAGGAGGGGGCTGCCACCCATACCTCTGAGAGAACCCAAGCAGGTGGGATTCAATGCTGTTTTTAGGGAAACACTAATAGGGAGCAAGGCCTCATTTCCCTTGACCCGCCACCCAGTCTCCCACTAGCTGGGGTTCCTGGCTGAACCCAACAGCAAGCCAAGAAGTGTGTTGCTGACTGCCAGCCCCAACATCCAAAAGAGAGCACAGAAGGGTAAGCCTGGGATTGAAAGATGACAGCCTGGTAACTAGAACAATACCACGCCCCACATAGACTCTCATTTAACTTTCACAATAAGGCAAATACAATCTCCCTTTCACAAGGGGGCACAGAGTAATTCAGTAAATTGCCAAAGGTCAAACAGCCAGTAGGGGGCCCAGACAAAGCAGCTGCCTGACGTCGACACCAGACATCTCACTGCAGCATACTGATTAGTGTAATACTTACTGTACTGAGTGCCCTTCTGCCCGGCCCCTTCCTAGGACCCAGCCCATTACTGCAAGGACAGTGCCTGACAGCATCAGCCTCTAGTGCCATCTTCAAGCACAACTGGCACCACGCTGCCGGGGGAAGTGTCACACCCCACTGTTTGCAAACTCTTTTTAAAGTGCTCCACGGGAGGGCAGGCAGCACGGGAGGAGGTCCTGAGCAGAGAAAGCGAAATGCTGCAAGGACCTGCACACCAGTGTGCACACAGCATCGAGAAGCCAGCAACGAGCAGAGGCTGACACTCGCCGGATGTTTACTACATGCTAGACACTGGGTTCTTGCTGCAGTAGCTCCTCTAATTCCATAACAAGCCATGAGGTTGTATGAATATTATCCCCCTGTTACAATGAGCAAACCAAAGCTCAGAAAGATTAGGGAACTTGCCAGAGGTCATGAAGCCTCTAACTGGTAGAACAGGATGGGCAAGAAAAAGAGACTTGGCTCTTCCCAAGACAGGAATCAATGATGTTCAAGGAAGGCAAAAAGCACAGGAGAGTCCAAGCAGAAATGCAAGATTTTGCCCATTAAAGGAATTCTGACGGCAGAACCAGGAAGACGTTTTCAGGAGCAAGCACCTACTGAAGTCCCTTAAGCTTTCCAGGTCTCTGCTTTCCAAGAAGATGGGAGCTAACCTGCTGGTCCAGCCCAGAACTCTTGTTCTGTGTCCTTGGAGCTTCCCAGGACCTGAGCCTTCCCTTCAAACCCTGTCGCCTTATCCTTGTTGCTTAATCCTTGGTCAAGCGCAGGTCAGGCAGAGAAGCTGTTAGGATTCCAGGGGACAGGAGTGTGAGGCGCCTACGCCATTCACCTCTTCACAGCAATGTTCAAAGAAGAGTTGCAAAACTGTGCCCCGAAATCAAAACCTTGAAATTCTAAAACTATGCAAAAGAACATGATGATCCAAGAAACTCAAAACTAAATTAACATTATAATCGAAAATACAGAGCTGGACACAAAACTGCAAGTACACACTCATACTCATACTCATACACACAAATACCAAAGGACAACAACACAAAAATCAAGTATTTGTCTATGCAGCCTGTACCTAAAGTGATGATTTTTCTCCTTTCTACTTTTCTCAGTTTTTAAAAATTAGCCTGTAATAAATGTATATTAAATGTTTATAGTAATAGAAAAATCTAAACCTTTTTTTTCAGGTAAGTCATAGTGTTAAATGACGTTAATATTTCTACTGAATATTTTAGTTTACCATGCAAATCCACGTAAAATTAACACACACAAAAAAAAGCCAACGGCATAAGCTGGTCTGAAAACCAACATTCTGTTGGTTTGACCCAACAATTCATCAGGCAACCAAAAATTAGCACTCTGAATCAGAACATAATTCTGGAAAGAAAAAAGTTTAAAGATGTCCTAGACACAAGAAAAGAAAACTCCAGACAAGTGCAAATGACAGTTTACTTTTACCAAACAGCTCATCAACTGATCTTTATGTAAATACTGCAAATGTTACAAGTCCCCTCAAAAATCCCAACATTATTTTTACAGATTAGCAAAGAATAAAGGCCAAAAACAACACCAATAACGCAATTAAAATAGCTCATGCTTGTGTTTACATAAAACTTGATGAGCATATTCGTCACACCACTGCACTTATTCCCCGAAAATAATACTCTAAATATTATTTTGACAATGTAATTACAGTTCTTACCTCAAGAGTGGTAACAAAAAACTGGCACAGATACTCTGCTAAAAATCTACCCAGAATGAGGGTCTCACAGAGAAAGAGTCAAAAGACAGTATAGGCACTTTATTAAGAACTAGAATACTTTCTAAAAGATTATTTATATTAGGCTTGAACTAACACACCATATAAATTTTGAACTTTCATTGTTGAATCCAAATTTCATTGTTGAATTCCAAATAAAATTCAGTAATTTCACTAGCTGCCTTTTACAAGAATGTGGTGAGAAATATCACTTAACTTCCATGTTCTTTCTTGCCTCAAAATGTCCTTCCAACTCTGCCCCTAAACACAGTCATCTACTTAAAACTGATACAACTGAAAAGTTAAAGAAGACTTAATTAATGGAGAGATGTTCCACATTCATAGACTAAAAGACTCAATATCATTAAGATGGAAATTTTCCCAAACTGAACTACAGATTCAACATAAACCCTAGTATCCAAAATATATAAATAACTTACAACTCAACAAACAAAGACAAACAGCCCAATTAAAAACTGGGCAAAGGACTAGAATAGCCATTTCTCCAAAGATTTACAAATGGCCAATAAGCACATGAAAAGATGTTCAACAACACTGGTCATTCGGGAAATGCAAATCAAAACCACAATGAGATAACCACCACTTCACACCCACCAAGATGACTGTAAACCAAAAAATAAAACCAGTGTCAGCAAGGATGTGGGGAAATTGGAACACTCATACACTACTGGTGAAAAAGTAAAATGGTTCAGCTGCCATGGAAAACAGTTTGGTGGTTCCTCAAAATACTAAACATAGAGTTATAATATGACCCAACAATTCCACTCCTGGGGTATACCCAAAAGAGTTGAAAAAAGGTTCTCGAACACATGTACGTGGCATGATCACAGCAGCAATATCTGTGATAGCCAAAAGTTGAAAATAACCCAAATGTTCATCAACTGATGGACAGACAAAATATGATATATCCATACAATGGAACATTATTCAAGCATAAAAAGGAGTGAAGACTGATACATGCTACAAAGTAGATGAACCTTGAAAACATTATGCTCAGTGACAGCAGCCAGACTCAAAAGGACACATAATTCTATGATTTCATTTATATGAACTGTCCAGAATAGGTAAATCCAGAGACAGAATGCAGAACGGTGGTGCCTATGAGGTGGGAGTATGGGGGGAGGGTGCAGAGCAACTGCTTCATGAGAACAGTTTCCTTTTAATTTTCACTGAAACCAGTAGATGACCTAAGAAAAAATTTCAAGGAGCAGATATCTGAAACAGGCTTTATGAACCAGTTTGTCACTGAGGAGTAGATTGGTTGTTTGGTTGGTGGCTTGGCTATTCATTGATATCCACCAGTCACAGAGGCGATCCTTTAGACCTGTTTTGTGATAGGTGTACTAAGAGTTGTTCACAGCTTAGATAGCTTCAGTTGTAACAATTCAATTAATTTATTTTTTATTGATGTGAGAGTCACATAACATAAAATGAACCATTTTAAAGTGACCAGTTGAGTGGCATTCAGTACATTCATTTTATGTCATGTGACTCTCACATCAATAAAAAATAAATTAATTGAATTGTTACAACTGCAGCTATCTAAGCTGTGACCAACTCTTAGTACACCTAACACAAAACAGGTCTAAAGGATCGCCTCTGTGACCGGTGGATATGAATGAATAGCCAAGCCACCAACCAAACAACCAATCTACTCCTCAGTGACAAACTGGTTCATAAAGCCTGTTTCAGATATCTGCTCCTTGAAATTTTTTCTTAGGTCATCTACTGGTTTCAGTGAAAATTAATCTCATGAAGAAAAGAGGAAATAATCTTTCACAATAGATTGCAAACATTAAATACCTGTTGATAGGGGATAAATCTTTCATAGCAGATTTGGGATACAGCAGAAAAAAGGGATGATGGACTGAGGGGGACATGGAATCAAGAGAAGATATTTTTGAGATGGAAAATAGGAGAAGACATTACATACTGAAGATATTTTTGAGATAGAAAATAGGAGAAGACATTACATACTGATAAAAATGATGAGTAAAGAGGGGGAAATGGATGACACCCAAGAGCAAGGGGATAATTTCAGGAGAAAGCTTTTGAGTAGGTGAGCAGGGACAGGATCCAGTACACAAGTGGAGGGGCTGGCCCGCTCTGATAGATATTTAATCACAGCATTTGTACGGCACTTCCTCCAGCCTTCTTTATTTAGGAATACATCATTAAAGCAAAACTTCCTTCTGCCCACCACAACGGGCCAGCTCTGCCAGTGACACACTATCCACCACATCAGTGTTTTTCAGCAATTATAAAATGTAGTACATTCTGAACTTTCTTACTGAATTACCATACCACACACAGACTTCAAAAATAGCTGCCTTTGCATGCAACACAGTGAAATATGTATTTTTATTGCTGATTTTTAATTCCCCAATTTCAAGTACTGAGGCTTTCACTTTATTATTAAAAGGAGCTACAAAAATACCTTTAAATATATAACATGTTAAAAACACTTTACAACTAAATCCTATACCCTATCAATTTCTTGAGAATGTTTAAGAAACTACTGCTACTCAAAAAATCTTACAGCACATTGTATGTAATCCTTAGATGACATAATTAATCAAAAACAGTAATAATCATTTCCCAAAGGAAGATTTCTAGATCGAATTAAAAAGCCAAGAATTTTGATGAGTCAAATCTAAAAACACTAAAGAATAACAGAACAAGAATTAAATCAAGCCAGACAGTGCCTGTAACACACTAATTTAACCTATTTTACCTCTGTGCTTCAGTTTCTGTGCCTGTAAAAACAGACTATCTCCTCTGGTTCCCATCTATATACCAAGAATATACACATATTAACGTTAATTATGCCTCATGATATAATAAGTATAGGCACAAAGAACTGAAAATCAATTTTAAGTCAAATCATACAAGGGATCTTCAAAAAGTTCATGGAAAGATTTGTATTATCTTTTAATTCTATTTTTCCATGAACTTTTTGAAGTACCCTCAACTTTAAATACAGCTGCAGATTTCTCATTTAAAGTATTTACTGAATTATTTTATGAAGTAAAAACACTGTTTACAAAAAACATTTACAAAAAAATTTTTTAACTTATTATCTAGAATATGTAACTTATAAGTCTAGATATTTACATTAAGGTTTTCTTATCAAATGATTAAGGTTTAACCACAAAGTATTTCAATTCCTTGGACAAAGAGATCATATATTAAAATTTGATGGTTTTTTAGAAGTATTATGTTAAGATAATAACCCCAGTCCCAAAGAAGTTTTGATCCTAATAGTACAACGACCAAAAATGTTCAAATAAGTCTGGAACATTTTCCAGCTCTTCAAATTAAGAAGCTTGGTGTTTCTCTTAATACCCTATCAACAGCCGTTAACAATCAGGGCTAATTTTCCTTTCTGTCTCACCAGATATTTGACTTAAAAGATTTAATAACTGGCTCCCTCACTGGAATGTGAGATCTGAGGGCAGAGATTTTTTGTCTGTTTTGGTCACTGTTCAAATCACACCCAAAACCTAGAATATGGCCTGTCACATTCATAAATACTGAAAGACAGTGTATTAGTCTGCCCAGGCTGCCATAACAAAGTACCACAGAATGGGTGACTTAAACCACGGATATTTATTTTCTCACAGTTCTGAGGGCTAGAGGTCCAAGATCAAGACATGGCAGGGCTGATTTCTTCTTAGACCTTTTTCCTTGGCTAACAGAAGGCCATCTTCTCCCCATGTCTTCACGTGGTCTTTACTTTGTATGTGTTTGCATCTTAATCGTTCCTTCTTATAAGACACCAGTCATATGTCCTCATTTTGCCTTAATTACCTCTTTAAAGATCCTATCTCCAAATAGGACTTTGCTATGGTCTGAATGTCTGTGTCCCTCCAAAATTCATATGCTGAAATATAATCCCCAGTGTGCTGATAGTAAGAGGTAGGGCCTTTGGGAAGTGACTAAGTCATGAGGGCAGAGCCCTCATGAATGGGATTAGTGCCCTCATAAAAGGGGCATGAGGGAGCTTGTTTTTCCCTTTTGACCTTCCACCATGGGAAGATGCAGCAAGAAGGCACCATTTCTGAGGCAGAGAGCAGCCCTCATCAGACTCAGAATCTGCTGGTGCCCTGATCTTGGACTTTCCAGCCTCCAGAACTATAAGCAAAAATTTCTATTATTTATAAATTACCCTACAAACTAGTCTAAGTTATTCTGGTATAGCAGCCCAAACAGACTTAACAAACTTTAACATATGAATCTGGGGAGAACACGATTCAGCCCATAAGAAGGAGAAAAGGAAGTTGCTGCAACTTTCTTTTATAATTCTTTAATATTTCACTACTGAAGTTTTCCTGTCACAAGAAATACTGAACATTTGCTTCAGTGAATGACATAATAACCAAAGTATTGGTTTTAAAGCTTTTTCAAAGATATAAATAATCCGCAAATTATACTGCATATTACCTGTCAAGAGGGATTCCTGTTCCACTCGTAGCTCACGAAACAGAAGAATCAAATCAACAGCAACACCAATTGTATCCAAGTTCCTGTATCAGGTTTTTAAAAAAGACAAAATTAGACACATACTTTTTCTTAAAATTGCATTTCCAACAATGATTCCATGCATGATGCTGAGACTATTGGTTAGTAGTTCCTGTGGCAGGCAGAATAACGGCCCTCCGAAGATGTCCACATCCTAATCCCCAAAATCCGTGAATATGTTTCCTTACGTGGCAAAGGGGACTTTAAGACAAGACTAAATTAAGGATTTTGAGATGGGAAGATTATCCCAGCTTATGTGGGTGGACCCTACGTAATCACAAGGATCCTTATAAGAGGAAGACAAGAGGGTCAGGGGGAAGGAGGTCATGGACCAAGGAATGCAGGTGGCCTCAAGAAGCTGGAAAAGACAAGGAAACTGATTCTCTTTTAGAGCCTCTAGAAGCTACGCAGCCACATCGACGCACTGACATACATGTGAGATGCACTAGGTTTTTGAGAATGTTATACCAGAAGAAGTACTACAAGCTTGGACTGAAATGCAGACAGAAAGGATAAAAGAGGGCTGTCAGACTCCCAAAATTCTATAGGAAGGAAACCAGCTAATAAAACTACTTAGCTGCAAACATGCACCACACTTCAAGAAACAGGAAAGATGACTCTGAGGGTACAGCTACAGGTCCACAGGGCACAGCCACAGAGGGATTATTCCCATCCCTCAAAACCTAATTGAGTTTTCCCAATTAGATTTTGAAATTGCTTGGGACCAGCAACTCCTTTTTTCCATTTTTTTTCTCCTCTTTTAAAGGGGAACATCTAAAACTGTTATCCTATGCATCTTATATTCTGGGAGCAAATAACTAGTTTTCTAGTTTCACAGGTACACAGAGGAAGAAAATTTTGTCCCAGGATGCATCACACCCAGAGTCTCATCCATATGTAATTTAGATGATTTACATAATGAGATCTCAAACTTTTTAGCTGATGAAACTTAGATAACATTTTGAACTTGAGTTCATGCTACAATGGGTTGAGAATTTTGGGGACCCTGGGATGGAATGAATGAATTTTGCATGTGGGACAGACGTGAAGGTTTAGGGGCAAGAGAGCAGACTGTGGTAAGCAAAAGAACAGTCCTCCAAAGATGAGCATATCCTAAACCCTGGAACATGTGAAAATGTTCTTTATATGGCAAAAGAGATGTGGTATAGTAAGAAATAATAATCTGGTCTTTGTCCTGAGTTCCTGGCACAGAGGCTCCTAAAATCCTCAGAATTTCCAAAGTGAAAGGAGCATCTGGTATTATTCATAACAAGCCTCCTTTGGCTATATCTGATTTTATGCTAATGAGCTAACTGAGGGTGGACCCCTATGTAGCTTCAGAATGGCAGATGTTTGCCAGAGCAGCCAATCATGTGATTAGAAGGTTCAAACTTTCAGACCCACCCCCGCCCTCAGAGGAGGGCCCAAGATTGAATTCAATTACCAATGGTTAATGAGCTAATCAATCATGTCTACGTAATGAAACCTCCATAAAAATCCCTAAACAATGGCATTTGGAGAGCTGGATACCCAGTTGGTGTCAGAAATTCAGAGAATTAGTTGGTGTCAAAAAAACAACAGACTTTAAATGTGATTAAAGATTTTGAGATGGGGAGATTATCCTGGGTTATCCAGATGGGCCTAATGTAAGCTTAAGGGCCCTCATGAGAGGGATGTAAGAGGGTCAGAGTCAGAAAGAAAGACTGTTAGACACTATGCTGTTGCCCTGAAGATGGAGGAAGGGGCCATGAACCAAGAAATGCAGGCAGCCTCAAGAAGCCAGAAAAGACAAGGAAATGGATTCTCTGCTAGGCATCCAGAGGAACCAGCTTGCGGATACTTTAACTTTAGGCTACTAAGACCGATTTTGGACTTCTGACCTCCAGAACTGTAAGATAAAAAATTCCTATTGTTTTAAGCCACTAAGTTTGTGGTAATGTGTTACAGCAGGAACAGAAAACTAACACAGCTCTCTATCTTTTTCACCTCTCCTCAACATGAATCAGAACTAGGGTAAGACATTCACTCCTAAAGAAGAACTCTGATCTGAATGGATCAAATTCCAGAATGCTGTGTTAGGCCCCAGTTTTAATGGAAGGTGCTTCCAGAGGGTCTGGGCCGGTGCACATATGGCTGGGTGCTCTCTGCCCTCCCCAAGGCCACCTTGGCCAGAGAGCCACTGCTCCTTGTCTATTCACCATGCGTAAGCCTGGTGGGGAAAGGGGCTCAGCACCTGCCTCCCGGAAAAGCAGAGACTGTCCCACCCCTCTTGCTGCTCTTGCTTCTACACAAATGGTTACGGTTACCAGGCAAATGGACCACTGCCTGTTTCTGTAGAGCCAGTGAGCTACTAATGGTTTTTACCTTTTTTAAATGGGAGCAAGGTGAGAATATCAAAAGAAGAATATGATTTCATGATGTGAAAATTCTAAGAAATTCAAATTTCAATATTCATAAACAGAGTTTTATCGGGATACATCCACGGTCATTCACTCACATACTGTCTATGGCTGCTTTCACACTATGATGAGAGAACTGAGAAGTTTTACAGAGATCACAAAGCCGAAATTATTTTATTATCTGGCTCTTTACAGAAAAAGCACAGCAACCCCAGCAAAGAGCAGTTATATTTACATGCAGAGCTAACTGCTTTGAACAGTGTTCTTTGAGTACTTCCTGAAATTTCATACAACTGCAATTGTTTGCTATGCTGTTACACCCCATTCCATACATCCTTGGCAAAATACAATCCCACTCCACACAAAGTACAATATCCAGACAAAAGATGTAAAAAGCTCTAGGCCTTAATGGCATCACACCTTCTGATTAACTTTTAATAACTTAAAATATCAGAAAAATATATATAGGTTGCCATTTGAATCTTGACTGCCTCAGAAATATTGGCTTTAGTTAAAGTTGGCCACAAAGTCCTTACTTTGTTCTATTTCTGACCAGAAAATTACTTTCCGGGAGCTGATGCCCTGAATGGTTGGAATTTCCCTTTAAAAATCAACAGTGAATAATAATACAACCCTAGAAGATAAGAGGCAGGAAAACTAACACCTTAAACATTCATTTCACTTCAGCCCAACCATGACTTGCATGCAATAAAAAGATCTCATTACCACACATGGCACAGCCTTCTCTCTGACGGCCCTGCTGGAAGACCACTGACATTTTATTTGCCATAGTATTTATTTTTATAATGTTTAAATTTTTTATAATTTGCATATATTACTCAAAAAAGAAAAGAAAAATTAATTGCTTTTTTAAAAAGTAATATTATCATAAATTTGTACTATCATTCCTGAGGCAGAGGCAGAAACAATATGTACTGAGCACACCAGGTGCACAGGCATTGTTAGGCATTTCACATAGCAATCTCATTTACACCTCTCAACCATCCTACTGCTTAACTGACTTTACAGAAGAGAAAACCGAGACTCAGAAAGGCTAAGTCACTTATCCAGGGTTACAAAGCTAGATAAGGAATGGAGCAGTCATATAACACAGGGCCAGTGCGTAGGTATCAGGACAGTCATGGAAGATTGCTTTTGAGCTTAAGCTTTAAAGTCAGATGTCTGGAGTCAGACAGAACATTCTCAGGCTCTCACACTTATTCAGTGAGTGACTCTTGCACAAGTTACATGACCTCTTCAAATCAAAGTTTCTTCTTTTGTAAAAATGGAAAAACAGCAGCACACTATTTCTTCCATTTGTTCTAAGGATTAAACAAGACACTGCAAGTAACGCACTCAGGACAAAGCCTGGTGCTGAGGGCGAGTCACCAGATGCTCACTCCCTTCCCTACCGAGGCTGGGGAAGCACAAGACACGCTTGCCAGCCCACAGCTGAAAGTCGCTCTGCTGCTCTCCTTACCCTCCCCTAGCACGCCAGAGCACCTCCCTGTCTGGACAAGGGCAAAGGAAGCTAGCCTTATGGCCAGATGCTTCTAGCACACATAACCGGTTATGTTTTAAAATGTTAACTATTATAAGATTATTATTGTTTCTATTCACTTATCTGCAAATGGATGGCAGGTTTGGTTTGGTTTGGTACTGAAGTTAAACAACTTTAGCTTTTTCCCCCTCTCCTTTGATCTTAAAAATCTCATTAATCATATCAAGCCTCAGGTATAAGACTGTCTAGACAGCAAAGGGAGCCCCTCAAGTGGCTTCTGGACCAGCCCGACTGCACCCATCACAGCAGTGACATGGAGGCCTGGAGGCTCTGTCTACAGGCAAGTCCAGGAAAGAAAGGTAAGCATCCTGTTTGTGGCTTCTGACTATATTTCAAGCAAAAATTTTTAATGAAAAGCAGACTCCATAAAATCAAAGAGGAAAGATGCTCAGTTCTGAGAGGAGAGAGTAACATGTAAAAGAATAAGAACAGCACTGGGCAACTCTCTCGCTTATTTTTTAACTGCTTTTAAAAAACTGCTCATCATAGGACTGGCCCGTGACTCACATGGGAAAGTGTGGTGCTGATAACACCAAGGCCACAGGTTTGGATCCCTATAAAGTGAGTGGTTAGCTCACTTTGGGAGAGCATGGTACTGACAACACCAAGTCAAGGGTTAAGATCCCCTTACCAGTCATCTTTGGGGGGAAAAAAAAAACTGCCCATCATAAAATAGGTGGAAATAGAGCTTGGAACTTTATGAAATCTTAAGGAAAGATAGGTCATATTAGGAATTTATAAAACATGCTCCTTGTTTAAAGTAAACACAGAGGTAATTAAATTATTAAATTTAATTAAAACATTTACAACTAAGAAAAAGTCAAGACTGCACCTGAACTTAAAACAGACAGAATCTAGGAACAAAGAATCAAAATCCAGTTCAAATCACTGTGCTATGTACAGAACCAAATACCTCAAAACATGTTATAAATACAAATAAGCAATCTAAATAACCCCTAATGTTAAACACACTATATTCCCATGTTGTACCATTATATACTTAGAGACTCCAGTGGGAAGACCCATGGAGGACTTCTCCCCTGTAAACATAAAGGATAGTCTTCTTCTAAGAGTGGGTGACCCTATAATGCCCAAACAATTTCTAACATAAAATAATATGACAGGGCCGAGCCCGTGGCGCACTTGGTAGAGTGCTGCGCTGGGAGCGCGGTGACGCTCCCGCCGCAGGTTCGGATCCTATATAAGACTGACCGGTGCACTCACTGGCTGAGTGCCGGTCACGAAAAAAATAAATAAATGAAAAAAAAAAAAATAAAACGGCAGTAGTAATATTTAAAAAAAAAAAATAAATAAATAAATAAAAATAAAATAATATGACAGAACCAGCACACACAGACACAAAGAAATATATTCAAAGGTGTATGTGTAAATACAAGAAATACCACCTGATTGAATTTTGGTTCACAGAACACTCTATACAAGCGTTTCGGAGACACCTGAAGCATTCTGTTATTAACTGCAGACTGGAAGCCAGATGTTCCACCTGGGATGGATCTCTGCAGGCCAGCTCAACAGCATGAGAAGATTTCTTCAAGATATCCAGGACTCTTTGGAAGATAGTCCTGGGTGCTGTTTCTCTGCAAGAAGAAAAATTGTTACAAACCAGAAAAAAAACATTCTCATTTCCAAATGTCCTATTAAGAAAACTTCTTTCACCTACTTTTGTGGGGAAGTGGGTTGGGCTTGTCTGTTCTGGCTCCTTAATTTACAACACAAAATAAAAAGGATACACATACTGAGCACTTACTATGAGCCAGGCACTGTTCTAGTCCATTTTCATGTATTATCTCAAATAATCTTTGCAATAACCTTATGAACCCAACAGTCTTCTCCATTTTACAGGTAAGGTTGGAGAGAAGGTTAAGGAAGTTGCCCATATCAGCCAGTAACCAGCAGAGCCACAATTACAACCGAAGCACTCAGATCCGAGAACTTCCATCCCTACAACAACCCAAATACTAGTGCAGGTGACTGTTCATGCTTATGGATCCGCCCTTAATCAGAACAGAGTGTCTTCATTTCATGTCCCAGATAGAGCATATAACCTGTCCCCTGTAACCCAATATGTACCTAAGTTCAATTGTGAAAAACAATATTCACAAAGGACTGCCTGGAGAACAAGGACACCATCCACCCCGAACTTGTATACATTCAACTACATAGATGAGAGCGTGAGAGAGAGACGGGAGAATGTAAAGTGTGCCAGCTCTTCCACCAAGAATGTGTGCCCAGGGAGAAAGATGAGCCTGTGGCTGTTCTCCCTGGGCATCTCAGTCTCTGCATGCCTCTCATGCCAGGAGTACCGCCTGCACTATCATTCTAGAGTTATGAATGTAAGAATTTTTTTTTGCAACGTGGCACCTAAATGCAAGCCAACTTCCTTGTTCCATAAATCCCCTCAAGAAACTGCAATCTGTTTTAACGTTCGAAGAAAAATTGCCACATTGGAAAATTTAAGAGATTCTCACAGGCGATTCTGACCACATGAATTTTCTCCTTTTGCTTTCACAGTGGAATCACAGTATCCTAAACTTCACCCTTGCACTAAGCCAGACCATCAGGTCTGCTAACACTGAGCTGCCCGGGTTACTAAACTGCTCAGGAGCTGCAGAGGACACTTTATACAGGTCCCCCTTCCCAGGGACAGAAGAGACACCTCCCTCCTAGAGCTTCAGTACCATGACTTCTTGCACACCAAGTAGTGTGTTTTTATCTTATGGACAGACAATAGAAATCACATTATTTACCATGTTTTCCTCTCTGTCTGGGCCTTTAATAAGCCAAATTTATGGCCCGTGTTTAACAATATGAATCCTTATTTTTCCTGTGTGGTTTTTCCCTTCTCCCCACCTTCCTCTCTTACCTTTTATTTTTTCAGTTGTATTGATCTTTTAAGGCAGCTCAAATTTGCTTTTGTAAATGGACAGAGTATAAATTAATCAATTAGAAATTAGGAAACCACACATAAAATAATGTGTTTGCATCTCCTTTAGTCAGCTCTCTCCACAAGTAGATCTTGAAACTTTGACTCAGTATCTCAGTTATTGAGTGACCAAACAAAAACATGCAAGTTCAAGGGTACAGCACTGATCTTGCCTCAATTTTTGTATGAAACAATTAAGTACATAAGCCATTTTTTGTGACAATATTACCATAAAAAGAACAGTCACTAACACTCTCAAGACAGTGTTAAGGAGTACTAACCACAGTATACTGCAGACACTAAAAGGCTAAGAAAATACCCAAAAGCTGAAAACACTGTGAAGAATGCCAAGAGTGATCCCAATTTCTATGACAAAAAAAGAAATAAAATTACCTTTCTGCCCCATCTGCATAAAGTTTTGATGACATTTATTACTTAATCTTACAGTCAAATAAAAGTAGAACTCTACAACTTGAATAATCTTCGATAATGCCTCTTTGTCCTAAGATGGCTACGAAGCGTGCTTGTACTCCTGTGATACAGAAGCTACATGATCTCTCTCAGCCGGTTCTTTGCAATCTGCCTCTCCCATGGGCACCACTTTCCCACTGTGATCTGTTCTCAGGTCATTCCTTGAAATCCTAACATCTGTTTTACTCAAAAATGATACCTAGCACAGCAAAAGCTTGGAAATCAAACTATGGTAGTATACACTAAACAAGAGAGAAGAAAAGCACTGTTCTTAGGAAAACTGATGTTCTGACCACAGAACAGCTAGTAAGTTCATGACCTATCCTGTGAATAATTCCCAATGTTACACGTTAATTTCTCATATATGCACCATGCCTTTATTATACTTTTAACCAAAAGAAAAATGTTAAAGCCAACCAAAACAGTACTGAAATTCAAATAACTATTAATAGCTACTGATGAGTAGTCATGGCAACATCTATTTGGCACACAATAATTTGCGTTTGCAGCATAAGGATAAAATAATTTGAGATTGTCATCACTGTCATTTGCTCTTCCCAGGTGGCACACCCATGGACTGCTGAAAACACCGAGTACCTCCAATCCTCTGTCTCTGCTTAAACATATTCCTCCACAAGAATGCCCTTTCCATACCATCCCCACCCAATTCTCTGCCTGGGAATCTTCTGGCTCCTTTTAAACTTTTGAAAATTCACAGCGCTGGTGAAACTTCTCCACTACTCCAGGTAAACTGGCTCCCATCTCTATGCTCCCCTGGAACTCTGCTCTATAACTTATCCACATGAGAGAACATATACTTATCCCATCTATCTCCCCAGCTAGACTATAAGTCCCTAAAAAATAGAGACTATCTTATTCTTTTCTCTATCCCTAGGGCCCAGAATTGGCCCTTACAGACTGAATTTGTTCATTTCAAGCTTCAGAGATGAGACTGTCCATGCACTCCGCATGGCCTCTAGCTGCACCACTTCTCGTTATGTGGTCCAGGCACTTCCCAAGCCTGTACTCTGAGCTGGGCTCTGGCCTGCCGCGAGCAGTGAAACCTGCGGGAAATACTGAGACATCAGCTCAATCTTCCCTTCTCATGAAGACAACCACATATCCTAGACTCGAAACTTTAAAAATTGTCATATTTTAAGATGTGGATATAATGTAGGTATTTTATGATTGCTATTTAACAAACATCTCATTTCCCCTTCCCCACTAAATGATACAAATGGATAAGCTTAAGGGGTGGGGGTGAAGGGGAGTTATAACCCAATTAACTGTATTTGAAATTTCTTGAAAGCAGAGAACATGTCTTAGATGTCTATTTCTCTCTGTAAAATGTGGAGGGGGAAAAAAAAAAAACAGCACCTTTCCTTTAGAGCCATGTAATAGCTATAGATTCTATTCATCATATTTTCACACAATGCATTAACAACTTCCATCAGATAAGGACAAAGAAGCTTTTATTCAATAACAGCAAATACCATGAAAGCATTTAACTCTCACCTGTACTTCTTTACCGTATCTACAGCCTTGAAAGAAAACTATTCTGGCATTACAGATCCTAAGTAGTCCTGATATACTGTCTGCAAAATCTATGTTCTCTGACAGGACAATGCAGCTAAATATGTGTAATGATTAATGACAATGAAACAGCTAGAAAAGATCAGTCAATCACTCTTATATTACAAACATTATTAATAATAATAATTGCTGTCATTTCTGCTTTAACCAAACTAACAAAAAATATTCACAAAGACTTTTAAAAGCTTAGCTACTTCACTCACAGAAGGCAGAAAGTACAGCACTTACAAGGACAATTAAAATTCAACTGTTAGACACTCTTATTAGGTAGGAATGCATACCCTGAAGACAATGTGTAAATGAAATGTTACATTACAAAACAAAAAAGAAATCCTTTGAATTATACAAAAGGTAGAATTTCATTTCCTTCAAGTTTGAACAGATCTGTACAGTTTGATTTTTGGCAAGTCCTGTTTGAGTAAAATTAAAGAAAACTATCCGTGATTATATGTAACAGGTTAGATAGGTCTAATATACTACACACACAAGCACTTTACAGTTAATTCATCAAGTGGGGCCTCCTACTGAAAAGGAAACTAAATGCTAGTTATTGTAATGCTACGACTTAGACTTTCATATTTGTTAAAAGATTTATTACAATGCCTTAGATTTAATTAAAACTGGCATATGTGGTTTGGAGTAGATTTAACCACTGCAACTAAGAAAAACTATTAAAATACACACAAGTTCAGAGATTAAAATAACAATCGCTGGTTATTTAAAACCATAAAACTTGCTTAATGATTTAACTGGACTGGATTGAACAAAAACAGAAAATAAAAAACATTTTTATCTCCTGCCACAAACAGCCTAAGGCAAAATTTCATCTTTGCAGATCTCAAGTCTCTCCTTTTTCCGTCTTTTCACATCCAGGACTATGAAGCTGTCCCTGACAGCCCAGACCAATCCATTTTGCAGGGTAGCAAACTCTTCTGTAAAAGGCTAGAGAGTCAATATTTCAGGCTTTGACGGCCAGAAAGTCTCTACCACAACTTCTCAACTCCACCCTCGGAGCACAAAAGCAGCCACAGGCGACACCTAAACAAATGAACATGGCTGCGTTCTAATAAAACTCTATCTGTAGACACCAAAACTTAAAGTTCATATAGTTTTCACGTGTCACAAAATTTTATCTTTTCCCCAACCATTTAAAAATGTAAAAACCATTTCCAACTCACGAAACATAAAACAGGTAGTGGGCCAGATTTGGACACAGTTTGGCAACCCCTGCTTTAAAGGGTTCCAAACATACCAGTCCCCTCCCCACTCCAAAAAATCACATGCTTCCCCCTTTCCCACTGTTCTCACTTCATTCAAAATTCACCTCTCATCAGAACAAAGAGAATCACAAACGCATTATGCTAAATGAAGGAAGCTAAGAAAAGGTGAAATCGGCAGAGGTAGAAAATAAACCACTAGAACAGAGCCCAGGAAGAGTACTGCACATATACGGAAACTTCACAAATGACAGTGCTGGCACTAAAGATCTGTAGGGAAGGATGCACTACTCTGTAAGAGGTGCTGTAACAACTGTTATCCACCTGGAAAAAATTGAAGTGGGTCCCTACTTACACACATACCCAAAAAGTGACTCCAGATGGATTTAGGAATCTATGAAAGACAAAACTATAAAACTTGGAAAGAAAATATATGGAGAATGTCTTTACACTCTTGGGTAGAGAAAGATGCTGTATATAAGACCTTATTAAGAACCTTACTGAAATCCTTAGTTAAAAGGTAACATTTGAGCACAACACGGAAGAAGGTGAGGGAGCCCACGACACACCTTCCCGGGAGGAGAGCGTGGGCTGGAGGCAAAGGCAGAGGTGGCAGGTCACAGAAAAGGTAAGAGGCTGCCGTGGATGAAGCCCAGTGAGAGAGTGCAAGTGTAACACGAGTCAGAGGCAAGAGGGAGCCACAGTGCAGGGGCCACTGGAAGGCCACTGCTTTTATCCTGATGTGAAGCCTGAGAGGTTCTGAGCAGAGGGGTGACATCATCTGGTTTACATTTTAAAAGGTTCCCTTTGGCTGCTTTGTAAAGAACAGATCATAGTGGGAGAAAGAGAAGACACCAGGAGAGTGAGGAAGCTGTTCTTGGAACAGAGGCAGCAGACACGGCAAGCAGAAATCAGATTCAGGATATATTTTGAAGATGGAGCCAATAGGACTTGATGATAAGATGTTATGAGGGCTATCTGAAAAGGGGGAGTCAAGGATGCCTACAAAACTTTGGCCTGAGCAATAAATGGAAGGATGTATTTGCCATTTACAGAAATGGAGTAGATTACTATGAGGATATCTGGGGGGTAAGAGGGTCAGGAGTTTGCTTTGGGATGTTAGATTTGAGATACCTATTAGAAATACAAGCAAAATGTGGAGGAGGCAGGTGAAGTCTAGAGGTCAAGAGAAAAGTCCAGCTAGAGAAAAATGTTACAGTCACCAGCAGATGGAAGGTATTAAAGCCATAGGACTAATGAGATTACCGCGGAAGTAAGTACAGGTAGAAAAAGAAGACTGAGGAGTGAGTTCTGAGATCCGAAAAGGAACATCGCTAGGGGAAATGGAGGGAGAGATTTTTCTTAGGATGGGAAAAATTGCAGCAGATCTATAAACTGATGAGAATAACCCAATAGAAAGTGTAATACTGATTACTTAAAAAAGAAAGGAAAAAAATTGCTGGAACAACACATGCAAAAGGGAGCAGCATTCAGTGCTGACCTGAAGGGAGCTAACATTGGAGCAAGACAGTTCATCCACCCACAGTAGCAGAAGGCGAGACAGATCACAGACACAGACACAAGTGGGTGGGTAGAGAGGGTGACAAGAGTGCACGAAAATTATCTTATGGTTGCTCCTATTTTCTCAGTAAAATAGAAAACCGAGAGTGAGAATAAGGGACAGGCAATGGAGATTTAAAGAGAGTAAAAGCATGAAGCACGGACAGGCTGGTTAGCTCAGGTGGTTAGAGCGTGGTGTTATAACACCAAGGTCAAGGATTCGGATCCCCGTACCGGCCAGCTGCCAAAAAAAAAAAAGCATGAAATACCTGACTAGAAAAATGTACTAAATAAATATAATAGGATTGCCAGACAGCACTAAATGCCCACCCGAGGTCAGTGATCATCAATTTGAAGTAAGACCAGAGGATGTGGAGAAAAAGGAACTCTTATACATTCTTGGTGGAATGTAAATTCGTATGGCCATTATGAAAAATAATATGACGGAGTTTCCCCAAAAAACTAAAAACAGAACTACCATATGACACAGTAATTCTACTTCTGGGTATATATCCAAAGAAACTGAAACCAGTAGGTCAAAGGGATACCTGCACTCTCATGTTCACTGCACCATTATTCAACAGCCAAGATATAGACTCAACCTAAGTGTCCATCAATGGGTAAATGGATAAAGAAAAGGTGGTATAGATACACAATGGAATACTATTCCACCTTAACAAGGGGGGAAATCCCGCCATTTGAGACAACATGGATGGGCCTGGAAGGCTTTAAGAGAAGTAAAATAAGCCAGGCACAAAAAGACAAACACAGCATGATCTCACTTACATGTGGGATCCAATAAAGTTTAACTCACAGAGGTAGAGAGAGAATGATGGTTCCAGAGGCTGGGGGGAGGGAAGGGAGAGAATGGAGACTTGTGGATGAAAGGGCACAGTTTCACACAGACAGGAGGAACAGGTTTTGAAATCTGTTGCACATCAGGATGACTGTTGCCAGTAACAGTGTATTGTATATTTCAAAACAACTAAGTTGCAAATGTCTCACTATGAAAAATGGTAAGCGAGGTACTGGATATATTAATTCTTGATTTCATCTTTCCATATCGTATACATACATTAAAACACCACATTGTACCCCATAAATGTATACAATTATGATTTGTCAACCAAAGATAATATTAATAATAAAAAAACTTAATAAAAATGTTTTAATAAAGTAAGACCAATCAGCATAGTTATGTAGCAATCATCAATTTAAAGTGAGACTAGTCAGCATGGCTGTACGTTTTCCCCCAGTCTTGTTTAGCCACTTAGGTGCCAGCACAAAGAAAACAGCAAGTTGGACTTAACCAGAGCTGGCATTTTACCAGACAAGCATTACAAAGGTAAAGAGGAGGCAAGGGAGTTGATGATATACACAAGGAAATGCTTATAGCACTGATCCACCGACCCACACTGGACTAAGGAGGGGACATGAACATTAAGAAGGGGAATGAAGAACAAAAGGGGCAGTAAACAGGAATCCACAGACTGGGTCAAAAAACAGGATTAATAGATGGTTGGAAGACTGGTGGTTGAAGACTTGCTGGAGTAGAGGCTCTACAGAGAAGATAAAACAGGTGGTCAGAGAGTGGGACTCCTGAAGCTGACCTTGTGGAGGGAATGCAGCTACAGTTAATAAAAAGGTCTAGGTAGCAATGTGTGGGTGAGATGGGTGGAAGGCAAGCTCATTAGAGGAGAGAAAGTCAAGGAAATATAATCTATGAAAATACTGAAATAGCAAATATTTAAGACAGGAGAAGTAATAGAGAGTTAACAGTGAACTAGGCCTAAACTCTTCAAGGAATGACGAGGAGTGACCCACAGATCTCTTTTAACTGCAAAAGTTATTCAATAGGTGGTATGCTCTGACAGCATGAGATTAAAAGTTGGAGGAGTGTAGGGAGGGAAATGGCCTAAAAGCAGCAATGACAATCAAGAACACCCACCATACCTTCAAGCCCAGCAGTGCACTAAACACAGAGAGAAAACAGCCTCTCACTTTAAAGAAACTCTGGGAAAGGCACGTCCTCAGAAGTGAGCCATATTTTATTTACAACAAGAAGATGAAGGGAATGTTCAGAGAAGCTGAGGAGACAGGGAGTTCTGCTGAGGCACATGAGTAGGGTTTCAAGAGCTGGAAAGTCAGAAAGGATTCATACAAAAAGCTTTAACAGGGTAAGCCCAGAGAACAGGAGAAAACTTATGAGTTTGTCATATAAATTAGGAAATCGGCTTGTGAATTTCTAACAAAAACCCTGTTAAGATTTTTTTTCAAATTACAGAGAAAAATTTTACTAACTGACCTAAAAATAGAACTATTAAACTCACGTACTTTTGCTTAAAGATTACTTACAGAACTATCTCACCTCAATGTTTCCTTGCAAAAGAAGCAGAAATCAATAGTCCATAGATGCACTTTAGAAAATAAAGCAATGATAAATATTGATGGGAAAAAATGATAAAACTGATTTTTTAAAAAAGTGTTATAAACACTTTTATAACATTTCTTTCATGATGCAAACTTTTTAGAGCATTATAAATGAACTAATATTCTTTAGGCTTTCCATATTACAGACATTTACAGAATTGCACTGCATTGTGAGTTTTCACATGACTTTTAAAGTACCTATCAAATTTAAAACCTTTTGTATTTTTAAAATTACTATGGTTTCAGTCCAGTATGCATTCATACATGTCTTTCTCAGTATACGGACCAGCTGAAGGCTTTTCTGCCTTCCTTACATTTAGCATTTTTATCCAGTATGGATTTTTTCATGCTTTCAAAAGGAAGTGGAATAACTGAAGGCTTCACCACATATCTTACATTTATAAGGTCCATCTCCAGGGTGCAGTATCATGAATCTTTTAACGCTGACAAAAGAAATAAAGGCTTTCGGGCCGGCCCGTGGCTCACTCGGGAGAGTATGGCGCTGGGAGCGCCAAAGCCTGTGGGTTCGGATCCTATATAGGGATGGCTTGCTGGCTGAGCATGGTGCAGACCAAACCGTGCCGAGGGTTGCTATCCCCTTACTGGTCAGAAAGAAAAAAAAAGAAAGAAAGGCTTTCTCACATTCCTTATATTCACAGGGTTCTCTTCCATTGTGAGTCCTTTCATGCATTCAAAATGAACTAGGAAGAGCAATCAGAGAAGAGAAGGAAATAAAGGGCATCCAGATTGGAAAAGAGGAAGTCAAACTGTCCCTGTTTGCAGATGACATGATCCTATATATCGAACAGCCTAAAACCTCTACAAAAAAACTGCTGGAATTGATAAATGATTTCAGCACAGTAGCAGGATACAAAATCAACACACAAAAATCAGTAGCATTTCTTTTCTCCAAAAGTGAACATGCAGAACGAGAAATCAAGAAAGCCTGCCCATTTACAATAGCCACACAAAAAATAAAATACTTAGGAATTGAGTTAACCAAGGAGGTGAAAAATCTCTATAATGAGAACTACAAACCACTGCTGAGAGAAATTAGAGAGGATACAAGAAGATGGAAAGATATCCCATGCTCTTGGATTGGAAGAATCAACATAGTGAAAATGTCCATACTACCCAAAGTGATATACAAATTCAATGCAATCCCCATCAAAATTCCAAAGACATTTTTCTCAGAAATGGAAAAAACTATCCAGTCATTTATATGGAACAATAAAAGACCACGCATAGCCAAAGCAATGCTGAGCAAAAAAAAATAAAGCTGGAGGCATAACACTACCCGACTTTAAGCTATACTACAAAGCTATAATAACCAAAACAGCATGGTACTGGCATAAAAACAGACACACTGACCAATGGAATAGAGAATCCAGAAATCAACCCACACACTTACTGCCATCTGATCTTTGACAAAGGCACCAAGCCTATTCACTGGGGAAGGGATGCCTCTTCAGCAAATGGTGCTGGGATAACTGGATATCCATATGCAGGAGAATGAAACTAGATCCATACCTCTCACCGTATACTAAAATCAACTCAAAATGGATTAAGGATTTAAATATACACCCTGAAACAATAAAACTTCTTAAAGAAAACATAGGAGAAACACTTCAGGAAATAGGACTGGACACAGACTTCATGAATACGACCCCAAAAGCACGGGCAACCAAAGGAAAAATAAACAAATGGGATTATATCAAACTAAAAAGCTTCTGCACAGCAAAAGAAACAATTAACAGAGTTAAAAGACAACCAACAGAGTGGGAGAAAATATTTGCAAAATATACATCTGACAAAGGATTACTATCCAGAATATATAAGGAACTCAAACAACTTTACAAGAAGAAAACAAGCAACCCAATTAAAAAATGGGCAAAAGAGCTAAGCAGGCATTTCTCTAAGGAAGATATACAAATGGCCAACAGACATATGAAAAAATGCTCAACATCACTCAGCATTCGGGAAATGCAAATCAAAACCACACTGAGATACCATCTCACCCCAGTTAGGATGGCTAAAATCCAAAAGACTCTGAACGATAAATGCTGGCGAGGTTGCGGAGAAAAAGGAACTCTCATACATTGTTGGTGGGACTGCAAAATGGTGCAGCCTCTATGGAAAATGGTATGGAGGTTCCTCAAACAATTGCAGACAGATCTACCATACGACCCAGCTATCCCACTGTTGGGAATATACCCAGAGGAATGGAAATCATCAAGTCGAAGGTATACCTGTTCCCCAATGTTCATCGCAGCACTCTTTACAATAGCCAAGAGTTGGAACCAGCCCAAATGTCCATCATCAGATGAGTGGACACGGAAAATGTGGTACATCTACACAATGGAATACTACTCAGCTATAAAAACGAATGAAATACTGCCATTTGCAACAACATGGATGGACCTCGAGAGAATTATATTAAGTGAAACAAGTCAGGCACAGAAAGAGAAATACCACATGTTCTCACTTATTGGTGGGAGCTAAAAATTAATATATAAATTCACACACACACACACACACACACACACACACACACACACACACACACACACACACAACCGGGGGGGGGGCGGAGAAGATATAACAACCACAATTACTTGAAGTTGATACGACAAGCAAACAGAAAGGACATTGTTGGGGGGGAGGGGGGAGGGAGAAGGGAGGGAGGTTTTGGTGATGGGGAGCAATAATCAGCCACAATGTATATCGACAAAATAAAATTTTTTTAAAAAAAATAAAATAAAATATAAAAAATAAAAATAAATAAATAAATAAATAAAATGAACTGGGAAACTTAAAGGCTTTCCGACATACCTTACATTCATAAGTTCTACTCCAGTGTGCACTAGTATGTGTCTCTGAACCTTTACAAGAGAAATGAAGGCTTTCATTTCTCACATTCATGAGGTTTCTCTTCAGTGTGAATTCTTTCATGCATTCTAACGGAACTCCAATGACTGAAGGCTTACATTCATAGGGGTTATCTCCATCATGAGCCCTTTCACGCATTTGTAATGAACTGGGGCAGGCGAAGGCTTTTCACAAGGTCTATCTCCAGCACGTGTCTTCACACATCTGCGAAATAAATGAAGGCTTTCCCACATTTGTTACACTTATAGGGTTTCTCTCCAGTACTTTCATGTTTTCGAACTGAGCTGTGACACTAAAGGCTTTTCCATTCATAGGGTTTCTCTTCAGTGTGAATAATTTCATGACCTGGGTGTGAACTGGGACGGTCAAAGGCTTTCTCACATACCTTACACTTGTAAGATCCACTTCCAGCATGTGTTATATGCCTTTGAACACCTGCCAGAGAAATGAAGAATTTCCCACATTCCTTACACTCACTGGGTTTTTCTCCAGTGTGAGTCCTCTAATGAATTCAACAGGAGTAGAGGTCACTAAAGGTTCTCCCACATTGCTTATGTTAACACAGCTTCTCTCCATAATCCTGAGTCCTGCATCACTTGGGTCCAGCATGAGATGGGGAGTGCCTATTAACAAATGAATGACACGTAAAGACTTTTTCACAGGAACAACATTCACATGGCTATACTTTGAAAGGATTTTTCTTGTCCAGATTAAGATTTGGAATCTGGCTGAAAGTTTCTCCACAGCAATGGCTTTCTTTACTTTCATTGATTTTCTCTACAATATGGTTGATTTTTACCATTTCAGGAAAACTGTAGGCTTCCTGCTCTGCCTGAATTGTTTGAAAGCTAATAGACTGAATGCTCTGCAAGAGGGTTTGACTACAGCTCACATTTCTGCTATGATTTTTGTAGTAATGTTCAATATTATGGTCTTCCCATTTTCTCCCTATAGAAGCCAAGTCTGTAAAGATTTCCCCTATGACGTCTCTGTAGAGTTTTTTCTGGGAATGATCCAGCATAGCCCACTCCTCCAGGGTGAAGTTGACAGCCACACCTTCGAAGCCTCCTGAGTCCATTTCCCTGCTTGTGGATGTCCTGGCATCTTCCCTAGGGCTTCTGCAGTCAGTGAAGGTCACAGATGACAGAAGCTGTGCCACAGCCACCTGAAGGTCATTACAGGCAGGTGAGACATGCTGACACTTGCTGCTGGAGCAAGGAATAACCAACACGTCTTTGCAGACTGAGATTTTATTTTGAATGGCACGAAATCCACAGGTCGATTTGGGAAGAACTGATGGCTTTATGTTATTGAAATTTCCTATAATGTAATGTATATCTTACCATTAAAGTCTTCCGATAAAGTTTTATAATATTCTCAATGATGACGACAACGACAACAATGATAGCTGCTAACACTTAAATTGTACTTATTATGTGGTGGGTACTTTCTAAGCACTATACACATGAATTCCTCAAAGGCTATGAGACAGCATCACTTGCTCACAAATCATCTTTTTAACTCTAATGTAACTCCTCTAGGCTTGTGGCCATCAGCAAAGCCTTGGCTCAGCTTAGTGATGGTCCTAGGATTCCTTTGCTTTTTGGTGTCCTTGCCCATAGTCCAGTGACCTTGGGTCCAGCAACCACTACAAAAGACTAGAAGAATGAAAGAGCTAGAAAACTTCTCTGAGGGTACTGATGGTCACAGGTCTAACCTCATTTATTTTGATTTGCTAGCCACTTCATCCACTTAAGATGACTGAATGTGAGAGATGGCTCACACTGACCACCTCCGTATTTTGAAGTTGAGTCAGAACACCTTACCAAATAGTTCCATGTGGTATTCCAGCTCATGGCATAGGTAAAAATAAAGAAAACTGCCATCATACTCTAAAAAGTTCTTTTTATCTCAACAAACTTGAGCTGAATCATGGTTGAGTCAAAATGCCACATGGCATCCTTAGCTAAGCTGATGACCCGTGTGGGTTTTTGGGGTTTGGTCAGGGGTGGTGGTGGTGAGGTATGGTCTTGCGGTTTTATTGGTGCAAAGACACTTGCTGGCCAAAGGCTCAGTAATATTTGGGGAAAACCCATAATATACGTATTTACAGATGGATAGGTTTATTTTTTACTTTTGTGATATGCTGACCTCTAAAGTGCTCAGTCTATTCACTTTCTTTGTGAAAGTTAGTCAACATATTTTATACAAGCAATTAAGAATACCAAGTCATTTTTTATCCCTTGAGATCAGAGTCATCTGTCATATTTGATGTTTCCTGTACCCTCCTAACTAGAGTCTTTCTTCCATGCTCTCATTTTATATCTAATGGCTCAAGAAAATTAAATAATCAAGAAAATAATAAAAATACTATCAAACGCTCACTATGTGCTGGGTCTGAAAGGAGGTACTGAGAATACAAAGGTAAATAAGAATCCTGCCCTCACATCGTTCTCACTCTAGTGGGCCTGATAGGTAATTAAATCATTATAATACACTACGTGGAGTTCTCTGGAAGAGTTAAGCACAGCATGCCAAAGGAACACAGGCAGAGACACCGAGGGGTCAGAAAAGGCTTTCAACAGGAGGTACGATGGTAATCAAACCTTGAAGGAAAACGAGGAGTATGCTTATGAGCAAAGAAATGAAGGCCAAGACATTTACATTTATAAATTTAATATTATAGCATTTGAGCTACTCCTATGCTAGGAGTTGGAAGGAAGCTAAATATGGTCCATTTTACTTTATCAACTATGCTGCAGCACTAGGCACAGAGCTTGGCACATGCTGTATGTGGAGTGACTGACTGAATGAATGAATAGCATGGTAAGCTGAATTAACAGCTTTTTAGTAATGTGAGTTATTATTATCGACTGGCTCTCTGTCACCACTAAGAAGTGATTTTCTCATTGGAGCCATTGGCTCCCCATTGCTCTGTTCAGTTCAATAATTACCAAGTACCCAAAACAGGCGAGACACCCTGTGAGGAGATACCAAAGAGGACGGTCCCCACCTCAAGAAAGGCACCATCCAGTAGGAAGAAAGATGTATCAAAGGTTATTGTGTTATGAAATGAGAAGAGCAGTGAGGAAGAGTTCACATTTTAAGCATCTCCCCTCCATTCCAAACAATGCAATGAAATGCTTTTTTTTTTTTTAACTATAAATATATAGCCCAACTTAAAAACAAGGCACATATCTCCATATACCAGAAACTGAATGGAAACACTCAGCTATAATCAGGTCTGAAGCCAAAGAGTCCAACATTCTGAATACAGTTAGAGACTGTCTGCAATTCAACTCTGGCAGGATGACAGGGACCAAAAGCTATGTGAAACTCAGTGCAAGGACAGGTCTCCTGTGCTTCTGAAGTATGAAAAGAGCTGCCATCAGAGCAGCCCTACACACAGTCTGTATGTGAAGCTGTGTACCTCCAATGTCAGGAGGAAGCCACGGGAGCTCCACAGACAGGACCTGGTCCAAGATGCCAGCTAGCTCAGTGACCAGATATGCAATATGCCAATAGAAGATCTGATTTTAGGCCAGGGTTACTGGGAATAAGTAGAGGAAAATGCAAACCATTACACAGGGAGAAGTGAGCCCAGACAGGGAGAAATATAACAAATCTCTCACTCAAGGTGAGCCAGCAAACTAAAGGTTCAAAGATAAAAACTAACACTAAGAAAAACTGGTCTCTCTCCTCACCACTCCCGGTGAGCTACCTGCAGAATTTGTGTCCCCAATCCTGCAACTCTAGGCTGTGCTGGACGAAGTCCTAGGTCCTAGAGGAAGAACATTTCCATCAGGGGGCACAGGAAGGGTTCCAGTATACCTCAAAGGATATGTACAGTGATCACTTTGGGATCCTCAACCCAGCAGACTAGCAGGCAAAGAAAGAAGTCACTACACTGGCAGGAGTGATCGCCCTGTTTATCATGAAGAGCCAGGGTCGCTGTGACAAGAAGGGGGCAGGAAGGAGCAGATCTGGAACTTGGGGATTCTTTGGGATGTCTTTTTCAGGGGGATTTTTGGGGGGGGGATGTACTTCTACTATGCCCAGTGACAACCATGCACTGGCAACTGCAGCAACCCCAAGACTGCCAAGAGAAAGGCAACCACAGGCTCATAGCCCTTAGCAACAGAGGCTAGCTAAACTTCTGGCAGAAAGAGATATCTGGCATGGAGGGTGGAGACGGGGATGATCCTTACCACTTACAGCCTCAGGACAGGCTGCAGCAGTGCACACTGTAGCTTGTTCCACCAACACTCCTATCTAGGTCTTCTCTTAGACTCTGACTATTACCTTGAAGACTCAGTCACAGAATGTACAGTCTCAAGCCAGAAGAGCAGATTGCAACGAATGCTCATGTTGCCCCTTACCCCATTCCCTGGGCCCCTCCAGCCAATGGCCCCAGGGTCAATTCTCAACCAGCCATACATTCTTCATAGGGACAATTCAGACGTGCACTCCACACAGTTCCTCAGGGAAGTCCAGAGGGCATGAGCCCCCGTTGCCCACAGCAGTTACCACCAGCTCAATAAGGCACCCTCATATGGGTTGTCTCCTTCCATGCCTAGCTTGCCCTCTCCAACACTCCTAACTGGTGTGGATCACCTCCAATTAAATTACTTGCTCCCAAGTCCTTGCCTCAAATTCTTTTGGGGGGAAAGCAAACTAAGGCTCATGTACACAAGGAGACATGTATAAAGACGGCTTCTGCAGTGCTGTTTGACTTAGCAAAACTTCAAGACAACCCAAATATCCATCAGTAGGAAAAAAGGTAGATGAATTATTACATATGCTTATAATGGTATACTTTACAACTTTTGAAGTTAATGACCTACCCTCTCTCTATCTATGAAAACTGGTAGCATCAAAAACACAATGTAAATTAAAAATGCAAACTGCAGAACAAACAGCATAAAACACAGCACATACCATTATGTAAAAATTTAAAAATTAAACAGCATACATTTATGGACAGATAGACAACTGCTTCTGGGTAAGGAGGGAAGAATGGGATTGGAGCATGAAACAAAGAGGAAGTAATGGCCAGCTTTGAGATGCCCCGATGATCCCACCTCCTGGTATTCACACCCATATGTGAATATATGTGGTCCTCTCCCCTGACCAACAGAAGTAATGGCACATCATTTCCAAGATCAGATTATAAGACACTCCAGCTTCCATCTTGAGCGCTCTCTCCTGGATCACTGGCTTTCGAACAAGCCAACTGCCATGTTGTAAGTAGCCCTACAGATGGGTCCATGTGGCAAAGAACTGAACCTTCCTGCCAAAAGCCACGAGTGAGCTTGAAACCTGATCCTTCAGCCCCAGTCAGGCCTTCAGAAGATGCAGACCTGGTGGACAGCTAAACCTGGTGGACAGCTAAACAGCAACCTCTTCAAAGACAGTGAGCTAGAACCACCCTACTAAGCTACCCCCAATTCCTGACCTCATGCACTGTGTGAAATAAATGTTTGTGGTTTCAAGCTACTAACTTGTGGGGTGATGTGTTCTAATAAAGAAGATATTAATAGCAACAGTGATATTTTAGATTTTGAGAAAATAGAATGAAATTGTAACAGATGTTGATTTTACAAGTGAAATACATTGGTACTTGTTAAACAATCAGTCATATCAACCTCCATAAAGGCATTAACATTATTATATATTTGTAATTTTGACTTGTCAAGAGTTTAAAAATAAACAAACTCACAAAAACACTAAGATGAAAGCTAATAAAAAGTTCCAATTTCCTTTTTCCTTAGAGTATATAAGCATGGCTTTTAAAAAATGTTTGTTCCCAAGGCACAATCATTAAATGCAAAATCATCTAAATTCCTCTGCTTAAGTCAGAACATTAAGTTACGTTCAAGTATTCACTTTTTTAGTTGGTAATTCTTATAGCTTAAAATTGCTTAATATTGCTAGAATACCCTTCTACCAAGGAATTAAAATTTTGCCAAGAAATCATCGCCCACATCTTTCTTCTACTTAGTTATCATATCTGTTTTTTATTCTAAAGTTCCAAAGGCAGTTCCAAAAGCCTATAAAAAAAAGAACCTGATCACGGAATCGAGATGAAATTAAAGACTTTACAAGCACTATTTTAAAATACACAAAATTCTCAAGAATTACATTTCATTTATTTTCACTGCTGACTCTGACTAGAGCCTACAATCATAACAATGATGTTTGCTAGGGACCAACTATGTACCAGGCACCACTCTGGACTCTACAATACAGTACAAGCTAATACCTACATCAACCCTATAACGTAGGTATTATTATGCCCATTTCACAAACGCAAAAGCTGAGACTCAGAGAGGTTAAGATATCTGCCGATTCATATAGCTAGTGAGTTGCAATACTTAGATGTGAAACTAGGCCTAGGAGGTTGGCTGGTTAGCTCAGCTGGTTAGTGTCATGCCAGTAACACCAAGGTCCAGGATTTGATCTCTGTACTGGCCAGCCACCAAAATATTCACATGAAAAAATGCTCAACATCACTCAGCATTCGGGAAATGCAAATCAAACCACACTGAGATACCATCTCACCCCAGTTAGGATGGCTAGTATCCAAAAGACTGTGAATAATAAATGCTGGCAAGGTTGCAGAGAAAAAGGAACTCTCATACGCTGTTGGTGGGACTGCAAAATGGTGCAGCCTCTATGGAAAATGGTATGGAGGTTCCTCGAACAATTGCAGATAGATCTACCATATGACCCAGCTATCCCACTGCTGGGAATATACCCAGAGGAATGGAAATCATCAAGTCAAAGGTATACCTGTTCTCCAATGTTCATTGCAGCACTATTTGCAATAGCTAAGAGTTGGAACCAGCCCAAATGTCCATCATCAGATGAGTGGATATGGAAAATGTAGTAAATCTACACAATGGAATACTACTCTGCTATAAAAAAGAATGAAATACTGCCATTTGCAACAACATGGATGGACCTCGAGAGAATTATATTAAGTGAAACAAGTCAGGCACAGAAAGAGAAATATCACATGCTCTCACTTATTTATGGGAGCTAAAAATAAATAAAGAAATACACAAATAACGGGGGGGGGGGGGGGGGACCACAACAATTACAATTCCTTGAAGTTGATATGACAAGCCAACAGATATAAGGTTGTTGGAGGGAGGGGGGAAAAAAAGGAGGGAGAGAGGTTTCAGTAATGGGCGACAATAATCGACCACATTATATATTGACAAAATAAGATAAAATTTTTAAAAAAAAATTTTTTTTTTAAATATTGAGAAAGAAAAAGGAAACCAGGCTTGTGCCTTCCCAAAAGGCTTTTAGCACCAATGACTAACTCAAAAATATAATATATGAAACTTAGAATACAAGAGATGACAGCAGATTAGACACAGAAGAAAAAAGGATTAGAGAATTAGAAGGCAAGTTAGTAAAAATTTTTCAGACAGAAGCTTGGAGAAGAAAAAAAATGGAAAATACAGAAAACCTCTGAGACACAGAGAATATAGCGAAATGTTTAACACATGTATAACTGGAGTCCCAGAAGGAAAGGAGAGAATGGAGAGAAGCAGTATTTGAAAACACACTGGCTGACAATTTCCTAAACTGATGAAAGACATCAAATTCAAGAAGCATTATTCGAACAGATTAATTACAAAAAAGCCAAACATCTCTGCCCTCATAGCCCTTCCATTCTGGAAGGAGACAGAGAATAAACAAGAAACCACTATAAGTAATTAGATTATACAGTATGTTAGACCATAAGGGCTTTAAAAAATAAAATAAATAAAATAAAATAAAAAAGGAAATAGAGCTCATAAGGTAAAGGGGTTCAGAAGTACGGAGGGAAGTATACTGTACCATTAACAGGATGTACAAAAACTTGAAAGAGGTAAACAGAAAAATAATTTTGACTAAACAGATTAAAGAGGAAATATAAGACACACTGACAGAAGCTAAAAAAAAAAAAAAAAAAAAAAAATTACCGTCTACATAAGAAAAGGCCAAGCAAGCACCATAAGTAATAAGCTATACAAGTAGCAGCAATTCCACAAGAATTAGTTAAGCATCTACTATTACTACTATTACCAGACACTATGATAAATGCTAGGGATACAGTAAATGGGATATGCTCACTTTATTCGAGATGCTTATGAGATGGAGGAGCAATGAGATATCAGTTTAAGTATAAGAAGAGTTTATAAAATGCAGTATCCAAATATTACATTATTTCACGAATATTCAAGAGCCAGACCATTATCTTCCCTATAGAAAAGAATAACTTACAGTGTAGCACTATCTAACAGAACTTTCTGAGATGACAGAAACATTTTATATCTGTGCTGTCCAGTAAGGTAGCCACTATCACATGTGGCCATTGAGCACTTAAAATGTGGTTGATGCAACTGAGAAGCTGAATTATTAATTTTACTTATTTTTAGTCACTTAAATAGCTACATGTGGCTAGTTGCTACTTAATGAATAGCTCAGGTATAGAGTATAACAACCAATCTCACTCGGCTCTACACTTAATTGTGGGATCTGGAGAGGTCTTAGAGATACACCACAAAGGTAAATAAAGGGTTGGAAAATAAAACCTCCAGGAGAAGACCAAAAATAGAATTTTTGTTGTATTTATATCTTATTTTGTTCCAGAAAGAATTTAACATGACTTGCAAAGACTCACAGCACAGCATGAAAATGATTACTTGGTAAACAAATGAAAAATGCAGGTATCTACATTAAACAAAAGGTATAAAACAAGTGTAAAATAGATGAGAAGAAAAAGAATTATCTTCCACAGAGAAGAAACAGCTAAAGAGTATCTTAATACTGATGTTTAAAGAATTTTAGTGACTAAGATACTGTTCAAGAAGGTCACAGAATATATTTAATACAGAGCATTGAGATTGGTGTAGACGGTTCATCGCACGCCCACTGGCTGGAGGCCGCATTTCCTCACCACAGAGCTCTCTGCATAGGAAGGCTTGAGCGTCTTCATGGCATGGCAGCTGGTTTTGTCAGTGAGTGATCTGAGAGAGCAAAGAGGAAGCTGCAATGCCTTTCATGACCTAGTCTCAGAGGTCACACACTGACACTTCTGCCATATTCTCTTCAGAAGCAAGTCACTAAATTCAGCCTACCCTCAAAAGGAAAGGAATTAACTTCCTCCTTTTAAAGCACAGAGTATCAAAGAATCTGTGGGCACTACAACGGGACATACAAATTTCCTCTCACTTGCGGATTGCTAAAAATTATAAGGAGATTCTGCGATTCCTTTCTCAGGAAACCCCAATATTGGACTAAATTATCTTCTTCCTAAAATCTCAATTGTTTTCTATAAGGCCAGAAATTAAACACAACTGGGTGCTTGGTAACTTACAGCCCATCTATTTTCTAATAGCAATTCCTAAGTAAATGGCATCTAATAAACCACTGTGCTATATATATAATATTACAATCTCATAATAATCTTGCAGAGTGGCTATTATTATCCCATTTTCAAGATAAGAAACAAGAAATCTACAGAGACTAAGCCAGGATTCATATTCAGGTCTACATGGTTCCAAAGCCACTGTCCTTTCCACTGCACAAAGCTTCTATTACTTGAGCTACCACAGACAGCACCTTGTTCTGTGGCATCAAAGATCTCAGAAGGACCACAAAATACGGACCACAAAATACATTATTTCTAAGGTTCTTAGAATCTTAGAATACTTTCCTCATTCTGTTTTCCCTGTCTGGTGTTTTCTATTTTCTACTCTGGGGACTCATTTTACTTCACTTTACGTCTCATCCAGTGCCTGGCACCCTGGCCCATCCTCCCCCTGGGTCCACCTGTATTCCTGTTCATGCCAGACAACAGCACTAGGCCCTCTCCCAAGAGAAGACCAAACCACACACACACCCCAACCCCCCAAGGACCAACACTGGATTCCTGACAGAGTGTCAGGACTGGAGATATTCTCTCAGAGTGGCTGGAGACTGGGCCAGACCCCACGAGACCCCTGTGATTTGCCCAAAGGCATAGGCAGGACCAGAAGCCTGTCCTTACTAAGAGCTCTCTGCACCACCACACAATTTTCTCTCTCCATCCTAGGACCTGCACATCAGTCCACCTTTCGTGGTCTCCAAACTGTGCCTGGTACAAGGACACTGCCCCCAGAAGAAAGCAGACCAAATCTGGAAAGCATCCTCATTTCCTCATTCTCCCCCACCCCCCCCCCCCATTGATCCCTGAGTCTTGTTCGTTCAACCTTATAAATATTCTCAATACTTATCCTATCCATCTCCACAGTGTCCTAATTCAGGTACTTTTCTTTCACTTGGGCTTCTGCGACGGCTTCTTAAAGGTCCCCCATCTCTAGCTTTACTCCCTCACTTACTCCTCACAGTGAGCCAGAGAAATCTTTCTAATATGTAGGCCTCATCATGCCACTCCCTTGATAATGTTCAACGGTTCCCCATAACTCCCCTCACAACTGATCAAGTCCAGAAGGGCCTTGTAAACTGGCTCAGGGTCCTGGATTTTCTCCTATGGATTATGAAAAGAGAACTGGTGTTTGAATGCCTCCTCTGTGCCAAACACCTTACCCATGAATTTCATCTAATCCCCCCAGCAGCTCTGCAAAATCAGTACATGGCCCCTTTGCAGAGACTGTACTTTCTAGTTAGTTCTCTCATCTGTAACCCAAGCAGTTGAAGTAATCTTAAAGCCTTTCCTGCCTCACCACCCTACCCAACAGATGCAGGCCCCCACCTCTTCCAAATATAGATTTCCATTACGATTTGTTTACACAACAATATCCCCAAAATACTTAATCACTTTCATCTTTGTACCCACAGCCCCTACTGTTTCATAGTAGGTACTTAATAAACGGTTGATGACTGGGATCCTGACTAAAAGGAGGGTCCATCACGGTTTAGATAGGCCTGAGCATTAAATCAATCACATATCTACCGGACTATCACGTAAACTAACCTATGTCCTCAAAATCCCAAGTAGCACACTGGGGCTTTTAGCACCTCTTCAGCAACTCCACCCTTCCTACTGTGATTTGAGGTAGAGAGAGTGCTCAAAACAGGTGTCTAGTTTTGAAAGATAAAGAACCTAGACTTGGGTTGGTCCAGATGTCTACTGATCATCTGGACCAACCCAACTCTAGGTTTCTTTCTTCTACACTCCCTCTGCTCTCTGTACATCCCCCCAGGGTGGTATGCTATCTCGGTTCTCTGGTATAGAAGAGAGCAAGGACTCTATTTTTCCACCTCATCGCTTAGCACAATACCCGGTACAAGGGAGACCACCAATCAATGCGTTAGTATCCTCTAACATTTATTTTGTACTATATATATACCGTATGTCCAAAGGATTTCATATGCATTATCTCACTTAATCCTCATAACCACCCCACCAGGGAGGTACTGTTCAACATTATACCCATTAAATAGATAAGGAAACTGAGGCCCAGAGAAGAACAGAACAAAATCAAACTGGCGTTTCACATATTTTACATTTCCACATGTTTTACTTCATGTACTCCTCTGTACAACCCAGCAATGAAATTATTTATTATATTTCCATTTTCAGGCAAGCAATCTAAAGTTTGGAGAATCTGCTCAGTAACGCAAAGCCTGCAAAGCCAGGAACCAAATCCAGGTCTATCCGACTCCTGGTCACCTTCTCTTTTCAGCTGGCTATCTTGCCCCTCGGTGGGAGTTAGGACTGAACTGGCCTGTCCTAACCAGGGCTCCTCCACGCTGCACGGAGCGCTGCCCCCGCGGGAGATGGCGACGCCTTCTGAGCTCCACACTCAGACAGAACGGAGTGCCGGCCCCAACTCGGAGCTTAGGGCAGCGTGTCCCCGCGCCCCCGCAGCTCCCACGCCCGCACGCGCGTCTCCCCCGTTAGAACGCACGCCTTATGGCTCCAAGGGCGGCGTCAGTCTCGCTCCCAGCCAGGGCCCCGGGCAGCCCCTCGCACGAGACGGGGCGCCCTAAGCGCGGAAGAAACGGGCATCGATGCCCAGCGCCCCGGCCTCCGCCCACTCCGCCGCGCCCCGCACCTGCACGGCGGGAACTCCGGGCGCCAGCGTCCGCCCCACGGCCCCGCGCGGAGGCGGCGACCTGGGCGGCACCCGGGCGGGCGCACGGCCTCGACCCCCGCGCGTCCGGCGACGAGGGGGGTTGGCGCGCGGTGCGCCGGCATGGCGTAAGGGGGTCCGGGCCGCCCTCCCCCGCCCGGGACAGCCTCCCCGCCCGGGCCAGTTACCGATTGCGCTGCTCTTTGAAGAGCGCCGTGAGCGCGCGGAGGGCCTCCAGGTCCGGGATGGGCGCCGGCACCATGACGCCCGACAGCCGGGATGGCGGCAGCCTGGGCGCCGCCATCTTGCGGCTCTCAGCTCGGCCGAGCCGGGCGAGGAGGAGGAGGGGAGGAGAAAGTCGAGGAGGAGGAAGGCAAAGAAGGAGGAGAAGGTGGGCGCGCCCCGCACAGCCCCGACACCGCCGCCGTCGCCTCAAGGCTGCGCCGCGGCCGGGCCCGGAGAGCGGGAGGCAGAGCCCAGGCTCGCCTCAGGTGGGAGGAGGGGACGGCGCGGCGGCGGAGGGGGCGCCGGCGGAAGGCCCGCCTGAGGGGAGGGGGCGCGCGGGCGGAAGTCCCGCCTGAGGGAAGGGGGCGCGGGCGGAAGTTATGTGTGAGGGGAGGGGCGCCGGCGGAAGTCCCGCCTGAGGGGAGGGGGCGCGGGCGGAAGTTATGTGTGAGGGCGGGTAGGGGGCCTGGGGAGGGTCGGCCGCAAGGGTCTCCGTCTTGGGAGGGGCAATGGGGACAGAGGTTCACCCTGAGCATGGGGGCCTTCCTATGGAAAGGGTCCGGGGACAAGGCTTCCCCCGAGAGAAGGCTCCCCCGACATGGCTGAAGACCCGGATGCTGCTGTTGTCTGGGGGTGGTCGGCGCCTCCAGCCGGCCCGCTGGAAGCCTGAGCGGTCTGTCTGTCGCCAGCTTGCAAGTCGCAGACCCTGAGAGCTCAGCTCACAGTGGTTCCTGATCACTTATTGATCAATGCCAGGTTACTCACCAGGCCACTCTGCTTAGGGTGAGGACACATTGCTCCAGCTCATCAGCGATTTAAAATGCAACTAGAAGTCGCGAAGCTCAGTTCTACAGCAGGAGGGTAAAAATTGGGTTTGTTTCCTAAGGGAAATGAATGTATTTTACAGGAATGAGACAAGGCTTCTCTGGCTGGTGTTGAGAACGCACATATTTTCTTCCCACCACCTTTTATGAAGCTGTATATACTTTCAACAAGCGTTGTTGCCAAGTCCTGTGCCAGGTGCTGGAGGCAGAAAGATGAATGAGAGAGAGTTCCAACCGTGAGAGAACTCACAGACTACGGGGAGAGAGAGAGAAGCAAAAGACTGCTGTGGGAGCAATTAAAGTAGGTAGATACACACATACCCTACACATTCCAATCGAAGAGTAGGAGGAGTGTGTTTATAATGCGGCACTTTTGACATTCTTTGCTAAATAAAATTTAGAACAATAAACACCACCAGAGTATGCAGAATGAATGAACCCTGCACCAGCAAGTTACCTGATATTGTCATTCAGTCTTAGCCATGTCATTGACTACATATGCATTCACTCCACACATATTTCTGTGTGCGTACTAAGTGCCAGGTATTAGATCACCCAGCAGTGCTCAAGACAATTCAACATGTTTAATAATCCTTTAGGCTAGCTGGGTAAAATCTCCCAGTTTTCCCTTGAGGAGTAGGGGATAGTAAATATTTGTCAGACGTCAAGATCTCAACCCACAGTTTCTATCCTCAATTGTAAAACAAGAGTAACTACTATCAGAAAACATTCCCTATAACATTCAAATTTCTCGCCTGGAGTATTGCAATATGATTGGCTCTTGGCCTCTGCCCTTACATCCCTACATTCTAGATCCTTTAAAAATGTAAGTCAACATTTCACTGTGCTCAAAACCCTCTAATGGATTTCCATTTTACTCAGTAAAAGCCAAAGTTCGTCCAATGGACAAGCCCCTAAATGGTCTGCCTCCTTCCCCCCACCTGGCTCTGATCACATCGACTAGTCTCTTCCCCACTATTGTGCTTCAGCCACATTGACCTCCTTGTACTCCGCCAGGGGAAGTACCTTCCTGCCTCAGGACTTCGCACATGCTATTCCTTTTGCATAGAACACCTTCAACACTCCCCGAGACACCTGCATGACTTGCTTTTTAATCCTTCAACTATTTGCTCAAATGACCTCTCAATGCACTTCCCCAGTCAATCTACTTAAAATGGTGACACGCCACCCAAATTCCTGATCCCCAGGAATTTTTCTCCACAGCACTTAACTCTTTCTATGTTATATAGTTTACTTATCTATTTTGTTTATTGTTACTTATTTATTCTCTTTACTACTAGAATATAGGCTCCACAAGGGTAGAGATTTTCATTTATTTTGCTACTCTGTATCTCCACTGCAACACCTAGAAAAAGACCTACTATGTGGTAATTTCTCAATAAATATTAACTGAATTAATGAACAAAGAATATTTTTAAAATATATTTTTGGAAAGGAAATAACATCCCTCCAGAAGAAGCACAACAATCGAAAAAGTACAGGAAAAAGGGAGGATGGGAAAAGAGGAAGAAAACAGTATAAGGAAGAAGATTAAAAAGAGAGACATTAACAGGACAGGCAAAAAGTAGAAGTATGGGTAAGAGAAACAAAAGGAAATTAAATCGGTCAAACAGTGGGTGTTATTGACCGCTTGGAGTCAGCTAGAGGATTTCAACCTTGACTGAATTGACAGAACCAAGTTAATATTTCACTTGGGCTAAATGGCATTATTTAAAGTTATGTAACTGTTTGCCTTAGATGAACCAGATGAGCATGCTACCACTTTGACATACATGAATTAATCTTCAGATGAAATTTGTGATAGAAATTTGTGTCTTGAGCTTACTGCAGAAGAATTGAATCAGCAATGATTCAGTAATCAAGAAAGAAGGAAATACAAAGAAATAAAAAGAGAAAAGAAAAGGAAGAGAAAGGAAAATCAGAGGAGAAAGTAGGGTAGGAGCAAGGCAAAAACAGATTTGGACCAAAGCACATGTGGCTTCAGCAAAGAAAAGTGAAAGGAAGTGAATGCCGGTAAAGAGAATGGGGAGGAGTGACGGGTAGAAAAAGTCTTGCTTGTGCGGTTTCCTCTGTCTGAAACTTTCTCCTAGCGTCTCTGCCTGTGACGCTCTTGCTAGGAAGCTTACCTGATGTCCCATCTAATCCACACGGCCTCATGCATCCGCTAGGAAAAGCTCTAGTGAGGCTGTCCCTCTCGTTTGGCCCCCAGTAGCCTTGTGCTGTGGACATGGGTTTGTGCACCTGAGGTCCCTCTGTCTTCCTCATCCCAGCCTTGTACTTAGAAGCAATGCTATAAATAAATATTTGTTGAACCGACAACTTTGGGGATGACAAAAAGGAGAAAAAATAATGTAATAGTAGTGTAATTATTCAGAGCAGGGATCAGCAAACTACAACCTGTGAGCCAAATCTTTCCCACCACCTATTTCATAAATAAAATTTTATTGGAAACTGTCACATTCGTTTAAATACTGTCTGTGGCTACTTTGGCTCTACAATGGCAGAGCTGCATAGTTGTGACAGAGACTGTATTACCTACAAAGCCTAAAATGTTAATTATTTGGTCCTTTATGGAAAAGGTTTGCCAACCTCTGGTAAAGATGATGAGCTCTGGAATCACACAGATCTGGGTGGTGAGACTTCTGCTTTCATCTCTTAGCACCGGACCTTGGACCAGAAACCATCTCTTTAAGCCTTTTTCTTTTTTCTTTTTTTTAATTTGTAAGATGGGATAGTAGTAGTACCTACTTAATTAAGTTGTTGGAAGGATTCAGTGAGATAGTGTATGTCAATCCAATGTCTCTTGTATATTTAACTTAGCTCAGTATTAACATTGAACCCTGTGTGGTATAAAAGGGAATAGGAGGAGATAAAGTGGGCAAGGAGGTAGAAAGGTGTTAGGTGGTTGTGCAAGTCTGAAACCCTAGGAAATAGGTAAGAAGCTGAGTAGGCTCAAGATATAATTGGTAGTAAGTGACTGACAATAAAGTACTGGTATTTGTGGCAATAATTCTGTTGTTACTAATAATAGCTGCATTGTAAGAATCAATGATTTTTATATAATTTGTAAAGTTATTAACCTAATTCCTTACAAATGCTGCCAATTCATTTTTATTTTATTTTTCATATTTCAATTTAGCTGACATTTTTTTTTTTAATTTTTTTTTTAGCTGACATTTTTGAGAATCTAGTCTTACAAAGGTGAATAAGATAATATCTCAACCATCAATGGGTTCTGGGTATATTTAGGGAATACAGAAATGTAAGCTTATACTGATGATACAATGTAACAAATAATACTGGAAAAGAATGCACAAAAAGCTGGGAAACTGGAGAAATGAAGGAAGACAACTAGAGAAAACATTTAAGCTGAATCTTAAATGATTTTGTGAGTACTAGTTGGCAACAGGTGGATGTGTATTCCAGAAAATGAAGCACCAGAAAATTTTATCAGACCACTTGGTTTTATATATGAACTTTACCAAACATGGAGAAAAGATATAATCCCTGCCTTATACAAGAAGTTTCAGAAAGTGGAAAAAGTTTCACTTCCGGTAATGTCAGGCTAGGCTATTTAAAGTTATCTTCTGAATGAGAAGAAATTTTTTTAAAACACCTAATGAAATATTTCAAAACTCACAGTGTCACCTAGTTGATCCAAGCAACCGAAACACTTAAATTGGGATTAAGACAGACCCAGAACTTTAGCACACATAGACATATGGCAGAAGCAAATGAAAACCATTTGGAGGAAGGTGGCATCCTCAGCATCAAATTATTCCTATAAATAATTATCTAGATAACTAGGTCTACAAGGAAATAAGACATTACGAGAAGAACCAGCAGAAGCAATACACAACAGAAACTGACCCACAAAACTTAAGATACTGGAATTATCAGACATAGACAATGAAACGACATGTTTACTATGTTCCAAGAAATAAAACACAATTCAAAAGTACAAGCAAGGAACTTTGAACTATAAAAACTGAAATAAGGCTGGTCGGTTAGCTCAGTTGGTTAGTTAGAGCATGGTGCTAACACCACCAAGGTCAAGGGTTCAGATCCCCTTACCAGCCAGCCACTAAAAAACAAACAAACAAATGTGAAATGGTATATTTATGAAAGAAATAAATAGAAATTCTGGAACTGAAAAAGAGAATAGTACAGTAAGAACTCAACGGATGGAATGAACAGCAGGTTAAAGAGACCTGAAGAGAGAGTAAGTGAACTGGAACATAGATCAGAAAAACATATCCAGAATGAATAAATAAAAATGTGAAAAATATCAGAAGAGCTAAGAGAATAGATCGAAAAAAATCTAACACATGGAACTGGGGTCTCAAAAGGAGAGAGAAATATGAAGTTCTTCAAAATGTTCAGGGAGAGACTTGTATTATCTTTCAATTGCATTTTTCCATGAACTTTTTGAAGTACCCTCATAGAATAGAACCAATACTTAGCTGAGAATTTGCCAAAATTGATGAAAGATTCCAAACCACAAATTCAAGAAGCTCAATGAATACAAAGCAGAATAAGTGAAAAGAAATCTACATATAGACACATCATAGTGAAACTGCAGAAGATGACAAAGACAAAATCTGATAAGAAGCTACGGGGGAGTGGGGGGAGACTGTTTTTAAAGAAGTGAGACTTTGAGTAAGCTGCATTCTCTACAGAAATACTGAAACCAAAATAGTGAAATGGTATCTTCAATGTGCTAAAAAATATAAATAACTGCCAACAGATCCATGCTAAAGGAAATACAAAAGAGTATGAATCAAAGAAGAAAACAATCCAGAAGGAAGATGAGAGCCATAGGAAGGAATAAAACTCAATGTGAGTGGTAAATAATTATCTTCATCTAAATGCACACTCAAAGTATAGAACAATTATAAAGCAACAATGTATCATAGAGTTTAAAGAATTAAAATATTCATGACATGGCTCTGCTCCAAACCATCATGATATCACCTGGGGACTTTTCACCCTCTGCTGCCCCAGCTAGCTCTCCTAGGTCTCTCAAAAGGCCTTCTCTGTGGGCACAGGCACAGGTGTATCTCCTGCCTGAGGACTTCCTCTGCCTTACACTTCCCAGCAGCCAAAATCACAAGGTCAGAAAAGAAAGAAAATCCATTAACAGAAAAAAAAGGAAATCTATCAAGAACAGTCTGTGTAAGACAAGGCTGCTTTTATGAAATGAACTTTCTGGAGTCAATCAGTACTAAACAGTATTCGGATATTATTAGCACTCCTTGTGCCCTCTCTGAGTGAACTTGGAATTCCTCTATTAGTACTGACATTATCTGGTATTGAGCCCTCAGTCATAAACATCTGGCAGAAAACTGTGGGAGAGAGACTTACAAAGACCATTCTGAATGGAGCCATGATTGAGACAATGGTTTAGATCAGGGCTATTCAAGTGCTCTATCAACGAACTCATCACAAGTTTTCACTTCTGGGTTAGATGGACAAAGACCCAACTAGTAAACAATCATAAAACCTAGAAATGCTACAAAAAAAAAGTGCCACCTGAAGGTGTTTGAGAGTGAACAGAAGCAGACAGACTCTGATGAGGAGAATATGCTCTCTTGGAGGAGGGAAGATGGGAGCTTCAAGAATGTTAACATCTCTGTACGTTTTAGTCTGGAACTGCTTGTGGTATGTTAGTCTGCACTGCAGTGGTGGGGGGCACATGTGCAAAACCCTGAATTCTTTCTAGCCTGGGGAAACATAAAAGTAAATGTATAAAAATCTGAACACTGAAAAGAGTGAGCAAACCCAAAAGGGAAAGAGCCAGAAAGGGGATCTTCAAATGGATTCAATCTATATCTCCGTTGTGTATAGACCCAAAGCAACTCAGCTAAAGACAAAGATCTGAAGCAAGACTGGACCTACCCCTGAAGAAACAGTTTTCAGTCCAAGCCCACACAAGAAAATTGCCTGCAAAAACAAAGGAAATGACACTCAACAGAGGAAAATAACAGCATCCAGAATCTCCACAGCTTAATATTGGTAATATCAGGATACAATCCAAAAGCTACCTGAAATACAAAGAAACAAGAAAATGGAACATATTCTCAAGAGAAAAGAAAATCAATTGAATCTATCCATGAGATGAACCATCTGTTAGAGCCACCCGAAACAGATTTGAAGGCAACTATAATAGCTAAATTCAATGAAGTAAACAAAACATGACTTCAATGAATAATGATGATAATAATAAAAATCTCAAGAGAGAAATGGTAAGTCTCAACAGAGAGATAGCAACAATAAAAAAAAAAAGACCAAATGAAAATTATAAACCTAAAAAATACAATTTCTAAAATTAAAAGTTCACTGGAGGGACTTAATAGCCAAAGGACATAACAGAAGAAAGAATAAATGAAACTAAATCAGTAGATAGATAGTAGAGAGAGAGATGATAGAAAATTTCCAAATATGAGAAAAAAAGAGAAAACAATGAATAGAATGAATCTCAGGGACCTGTTAGAGGATATCAAATGTTCAAAAATTGGTATAATTGCAATACCAGAAAGACAGGAAGGAGGAAATGGGATCCCAAAAAAAGTATTTGAAGAAATAATGGCCAAAATTTTTTAAATTTGATGAAAGATAGAAACATACAAATATAAGATGCTAAACTAACACCAAGCAAAATAAACACAAAGAAGCCTATGCCAAGACACATCACAATGTTGAAAGCCAAAGAGAGAGAGCAAACGCTAATGGCATCAAGAGAAAAGTGGCATACAGAGAAAAAAATGATTTACAGCTGGTTTCTTATCAGAAACCATGGAGCCCAGCGGACAGTGGAAGAACATTTTTAAACTGCTGAAGGAAAAAAACTATCAATCAGAAATAATATATCTAGAAAAAATATCATTCAAGAATGAAAACAAAGGGCAGGCCCGTGGATCACTCGGGAGAGTGTGGTGCTGATAACACCAAGGCCACGGGTTCGGATCCTTATATAGGGATGGCCGGTTGGCTCACTGGGTGAGGGTAGTGCTGACAACACCAAGTCAAGGGTTGAGATCCCCTTACCGGTCATCTTTAAAAAAAAAAAAAAAAAAAAATGAATGAAAACAAAGTAAAAACATTTTCAGATGAGATAAAACTAAGAATTCCTCACAGCAGAACTGCACCAGGAGAAATGCTAAAGGGACTTCTTCACACTGAAGGAAATGATATCAGGTAGAAATTCAAATCCTCAGAAACACTGAAGAGTATTACATACAAATGGTAAATATCTGGGTAAATGCAAATAACATTTATTTTTTCCATTTGTCTTTTTCTTCTTAATTGTTTTATAAACCATGTAACAGTTAACAGGAAAAATTATGAAATTTTCTTGTAAGCTTTATAATGCATGTAGATGTTTCACATGTAACAACAATAACATAAGGGACAGAGGAGACACTGACCTATAAGTTCAGTGTATATCGTATTCCTTAAGGCAACCACTAAAAAACTACAAAGAAATAGAGCTAAGATGGCAATGGAAAAATCAAAATAGAATTCTAAAAAACATTCAAATAAGAAAATAAAAAAGAAAGGGAAGAACGGGGGGTGGGGGAAGGGGTGGAAAAACAGAAAACGAAAATAAAATTGTAGTAAAATGATAGACCCAGCCCAATCATATCAATAAGTACAGTAAAGGATAATGAAATAAACACTCCAACTAAAGGTTAGAGATTGTCAGAATGGATTTTTTAAAAAGACAGCTATATAAAGAAACAAATAGGTCAAAAGTTAGTGGATGGGGAAAAGATAAACCATGCAAATTATAAAAAGGTAGAAGTGGCTCTATGACTATCAGATAAAATAGATTTTAAAACAGAATTTACCAGGGATGAAGAAGGACACTTCATAAGGATGAAAGAAGAAATTCCTCAGGAAGACATAATCATGAATGTGTATCTGCCCGATAAGAAACTTTCAAATATGTGAAGCAAAAATTGATAGAATTAAAGGAGGACAGACAATTCCACAATTGGAATTGGAAATTTTAACCCTCTTATCTCAGCAGTGACTAAAACAATGAGACAAAAAACGGCAAAGACATAGCCTATCTGAACCATACTACCAACGGCCCTTATTTAATTAATATTTATACAGTGCAACACCCAACAGTGACAGGATGCACATGCTTTTCAAGTGCATGTAGGTAGCCCATATTCTGGGCTATAAGATAAGTAATAAAATATATTTTAAAACATTAAATGGTATATAAAAATTTGTGAGATAAAGTTAAAGTAAGGTGTAGAGTGAAATGTATAGTTTCAGATGTCTAGATAGGAAAAGAACAAAGATCTCAAATCCATTGCCTAAGCTTCCACCTTAAGATACTAGAAAAAGATGAGCAAATTAAATCCAAAGCAAGCAGAAGAAAGGAAATGATAAAAATAAAAGAAGAAATAAGAGATAGAAAAACGACATAGTATATCAGTGAAACCAAAAGCTAGTTCTTTTAAAAGAGTGAGAAATTGATGTCTCTAGCCAGACTGATTAAGAAGAGGAAGACACAAATTTTCAATAACAGTAATAAAAGAGAGACCATTACTACAGACATAAAAGAATAATAAAGGCATGTTATGAACAACTTTATGGCAATAAAAATAACAACCTATGTGAAATGGAAACATTTTTTGAAAGACACAAATTACCAGACCTCATCCAAGAAAAAAATATAAAACTTGAACAGTTGACATCAATTAAGTAAATTGAATTTATAAATAATAATTTTTCCATAAAGCAAAGGCCAGACTTATATGGCTTCAATGGTGAGTACTATCATACATTTAAGGAAGAAATTATATCAATCCCACACAAACTCTTTCAGAAAATAGAGAGGTAACACTTCCCAACTTATTTTATGAGGCTACTATTACTGTAATTCCAAAACCAGGCAAAGACCTCACAAGAAGAAAGAACTAGACCAATATGCCTCATGATAATAGACACAAAAATCCTTAACAAAATATTAACAAATCAAATCCAGCCATATATAAAAACAACACATCAGGACACAGTGGGACATATTTGCGGAATATAAGATTAGTTTAACGTCAAAAAAATCAAACAGTATGATTCACCATATTATTAGCTTAAAAGAGAAAAGCCATATAATTATTTCAATAGATTCAGGAAAAAGGATTTGATAAAATTTAACACCCAGGGCTGGCTGGTTAGTTCACTTGGTTAGAGCACGGTGTTATAACACCAAGGTCAAGGGTTTGGTTGGATTCCCACAATGGCCAGCCAAAAAAAAAAAAAAAAAATTAACAACTTCTCTTGGCAAAAACTCTCAGAAAAAGAGAAGAGAACTTTCAAAACCTGATTAAGAGCTTCTACAAGTAAATGCTTACAGCTAACATCATACTCAATGATGAAAGATTCAGTCTTCTCATAGATAGGCAGGAACAAGGTAAATCCTGCTCCCACTACGTCTATTAATATCTTATTGAAGTTCCTGGCCAAAACTAGAAAAATAAATAAAATGCATACAAATTAGGAAAGTAGTAAAAGTGTCCTTCTTGCAGACCACTTAATCATATATGTAGAAAGCCCTAATGAATCTATAAAAACACTACTAGAACTAATAAATGAAAGTAGCGAGCTTGCAGGATACAAGGTTAATATATGAAAATCGATTGTTATTTCTGTATACCAGCAATGAACAATTATAAATTTAATTAAAAAACAACTTTATTATAACATCAAAAAATACCCAGGAATATATTTAATGGAAGCTGTGCCAGACCTGCTCAATGAAAACTACAAAATATTACAAAAGGAAATAAAAAAGACCTAAGTCAACGGGAGGCTGTACCATGTTTGTAGATTGGAAGATTCCATATTGTTAAGATGTCAGTCCTTTTCAAATTGATCTATAGATTCAATGTAATTCCAACTAAAATTTTAACAGACTGTAAAAGACTTTGAAAAGCTGATTTGAAATTGATGTAAAAAGGCAAGGGACCCAGAATATTCAAAACAATTTTGAAAAGGAAGAACAAAGTTGAAGACTTAAAGCATTTGATTTCAAGATTTACTATAAAGCTACAGTCATCAAAACAGTGTAAAATTGTCACATATATTAATGGAATTGGGTAGAGAGTCAAGAAATAAATCCATAGCAATATGGTCAGCTACTTTCTGACCAAAATGCCAAGGTAATTCATAGGGGAAATCGTTGAGATACCACTATGCACCCCTCCGAAAGGCTAACGTGAAAAAGACAGTTCACAGCAAGTGTCATGGAGGACCCGGAGCACCTGGAACTCTTATACCTTGCTCACGGAATGCAACTGGCATGGCCACTTTGCAGCACAGTATAGCAGTACCTTTGGAAGTTAAACATACCCTTACAACATACATCCACACAAAGACGTGCACATGAATGTTCATAGTAACATTATTCATAATAGCCCCAAACCAAAAGCAACCCAAATGCCCAGCATCTGGTAAATGGGCAAACCAACTGTAGTATATTCATATAATAGAATATTACTCTGCCATGAAAAGGAATAAAATATTAACACATGCAATGATATGGATGAATCTCAAAAACACCATGCTAAATGAGAGACATCAAACACAAAAGACTGTGTACTGTATAATATCATTTATATGAAAGTATGGAAAAGGCAAAACTGTACTGACAGGAAGTAGACCGGTAGTGGGGGAGGGCAGAGGATGGAGCTGAAGGGACAACAGGAAACTTTTTAGTGTGAGGGGACTGTCCTTTCTCATGATACTGATGGCCATTACCAATTGTATACAATTACCAAAATTTGTCAAACTATACATTTTAAAAAAGTGAATTTGATTGTATATAAATAATGAAAAAATTCAACAACAAAAGATGGCTGGGCATGATGAATAACTAGTAGCAGATGTGCCCTCTTGCTATAAACAACTGGAAAACTGGACAAAATACGCATACGTGAAAGCAAAACAAAACACTTTTTCAGACATTGAAAATAGGCAACACAGGATGGGATCCCTGAGAGAAGAGAAATTTGTGGGGTGGTCTTTAGGACGCCCGGCCTCTCTGCCTGGGCTCAGTTCCCCATCACAGTGCAGAAAGCAGGACAGGGAGAGCAAGACAGCCTCACTGCACTCAGGGGACAGAGATCACAGATTGCAAACTGAAGTGGCTGGAATTTCCGGTGGTGGGAACTCTGCGGAGAACAAACTGCAGAAATCAGATAGGAATCTGCTTGAGTCTCGGACTAAATATTAAACTGCCCGTGCACTGGGTGAGAGTCCACAAAGCGAGACAAAGGACAGCTCTCAGAGAAGCGTGACCTTCACAATCCCGAGTTCACAGGACTGGGAGATGCTTGAGTTCTGAACAGAGTAGAGAGATATCAGTAACAACATGGGAAAACCAACAAAAAAATAATGATAACCAAAAGAAATCAGACAAAAACACCTACATATTGTCCAATTACATTTATATGAAATTTCTAGAAGGGGCAAGTAAGAGGCAGAAAATATCTCTGTATTTGCCTATGGTCAGGGTGGGAAATGGACACAAGATAGACTACAGATAGACGGCAGACGGGGGAGATGGAAGTGGTCTAGCACTGGAATATTGTGGTAACCATATAACTGAATAAATTGACTAAAAGTCACCAAACTTTTAGAGGAAAAAAACTTCCTGGCATGCTACTGGGCTCTGGTGGACACGGAGCCCCTGCCCACGACCTCAAGTGACCACGGGGCCAGTATTGCCCCCCATGAGCTGGACTCTATCAGACCCTCCCAGGTGCAACACAACTCGTCAGGAGATGGAAGTGCTACGTCTGGGACTGAGGACTAGCAGGGCCAGGGCAAAGGTAAGTAGGACCAGCCAGTGGCCTAATTGCACGCCATCCACCTCTGCTGCCCTGGCACTGTCCCTACGTTCCCACCACAGGCTCAGAGCCAATGGCCTTGGTGCCCACGCCCCCTTTCCCTTGTGACCCAGAAGGCAGGGCTGTCTCCTGCAGGTGTTGCAGGTTTGGAATATATGCCAGGAAGGGGAGGCGGCGAGGGTGCGGGCGAGCAGCTGACACCGGGTGCCATGGCTCCACGGGCCCCAAACATCCTCACTAGGGCTTTCTTCCATGCACAGACAGGTGCTGTGCAAATCCCTGGCTTGGGTTTGGCCGGATGAGCAGGACGGAAGGACACAGGGGCCAAGCAGTTGAGGACGCTGGCAAGAGAACGGCCAGGATGATGTCCTGTGTGGTCTGGAGGCCTGCAGACCGGGAGCCAGGGAGGGCCGGTGCCCGCAGGACAGCGCAGGGAGCCAAGATCGGGACGAGGTCAGGGGGTGCGGTGGCACGGAGGCGTGAGAGGCTGGCAGCGTCGGAAGCTGTGGTCAGGGAGTGGGATCTTGGAGAGCAGTCGGAACTGTCCCAGGGATGACCGGGCCCAGAGCGGGGGTGGCCGCACTGGAGCGGAGGTGACGGTCGCAGGCCAGGGAGGTGTGGACAGGGGCGCGCAGAGCTGGCAGCCCCCACTGGAAGCCTGGTGTGCCCGGCTCCTGGGGCTCTGTCCGTCCCCGGATGAGTCACAGATGTGCTTCTCCAGCCGCGCCTCCCTTCTGTCGCCCATGCTCTGCCCTCTACCTAACATGTGAACCATGTTTCACCACCACTAAACACTTCTCAAACAGAACTTATTTTCTTTACGACGAATCCTGCCCTTTTCTAACCACCCTATCATTGTCTTCTCAATCCCCCAATTTTTATGTCATTCATTTCCTCCTCTTCTCCGCTGGTTTTGCTCCTGCCATCCAGTCTATGATGAATCCTCGTGGATTATTTTGTCCATAACATGTCTGAGCTAAGCGCCTCTCTTTCAATGTTCAGAGCCAAAACCCTACTGGGGAGTGGGTGACATAGATCTAAAAAGTTAGGGGTGAGGAGTGGGCTGGATGCATGGTGGGTGAGGGGACAGAGGGAGCCAGTGGAGAAGAATCCCTCAAGGAGGACAGAAATAGCACAGCTTTGTAGTCAGACAGATGTGGGTTCCAGGCCTGCTCTGCTGAAATTAGCTGCTGACATGCCTGACCCAGAGCAGGTACCTGATTGTGCTAGTTCCCTTCCAGTGAAGCACCGGATGGTCGTGTGCACCCTGTTCCACCCCCGGCTCGCCATCCAGCTAGGCTCCGAGACTCAGTCTCCTCATCTGTGAAGAGGGCATGCTAATGTCTGCTCTGCCCACTGCACAGGGATGTTGGGAGAATCACTACGTATACGAAGATACTTTGCCAATGATGACATTTTAGTCTCGAGTTAAATTAGCAAACTATTGCCCCAGCTTCTTAATACATACCTACTGCCAACATGCACCCCTACAGTCCGGGCCAAGGAGAAAACTCTCCCCTAAATCCTATTTTATTCATTGTTCAGAACCTTCATGGTGGAGGCTTGTCGAGACAGACTCATGGTAGAGACAGAAGCTCCAGAGTCCAGCTGCCTGTGTCCAAGTCCCTGCCTCCACCACTGCCAGCCGTGTGACCTGGGTGTGTCCTGTAGCCTCGATGTGACTCAATTTCCACATCTGAAAGGTGAGGATGGACAGTGGTGATAGGACCATCTCACCGTGTCGTGTGAACACTCGCTGAGAGCGTGGGAAGCTCGCAGCACGGCGTCTGCATGTGGTAAGTGCTCAGCACACGTTAGCTGCTATCATCATCGCACGACTTACGAGTTCATCCCGTCACACAAAAATGTCCCCCCACCTGCCAGATGCATGGCCATCTCTGCCATCTCTCTCAGGATGGTCACACGACCTGATGGTCTGGGCTGTACGTCCCCGGGGGTGGACACCCATCCCCCGAACAACCTCCTGCTTCCTCAGCGCTTCCCAACTTTGTTCTCTGTTACTCCTGTTACTTTTGTGCCACATACAAACCCCAGCACCGCAGACAGTACCGTCCAGAAAAATGTGTTAAGTAAGTCGTGGTTTGGCCTTTTTTTTTTAACCTAGGCTTCTGGGAGAGGAAATATTTGAACATGACCTGCCATGTCCAGAAGTGAGACCAGGGGTGGCCAGGGGGTCGGAGCAGGTCTCCTGACTTACGGGGGCATGGGAAATCCTGGCTAGCCCTCTGCAGCCAAAAGGCTGTCTCTGCTCGTACTGGCAGCTCTCATTTCTGCCTCTAAGTGACAGCCACGTCTTGCCCTGCACGAGGGAGGCTCTCCCTCCCCTCCCCTGTACCCTGCTGAGGTCTCTGTCACAATGCAAGTTGATACTGCCTCCCCGCCCAAAGCCTCTCCAAGCCAGTCCCCCCACACCCAGCCTGAATTTATCCCCTATGTGGACACGCTCCTCCTTGCTTTATTTTTATGATTAGAGCTATTATTGATTTTGAATGTATTTCCTTGTCTCAGTTATCTATATTTAAAATGCTTCTTTTTTCCCCTTCCATGACATCAACCCCAATCACGCTACACTCTACTGTATGCTTTGCTATGTGGCATAGGGAGTAAAAAGGTGGGAGATATTCAAGGCCCACAATCTAGGTGAGAGACTGAAGAGAAAGGCGTTCCCAGGCATGTCAGGATCAGAAGTCAGATATGGACCGACTCCATGCCTGGGGAGGGGACACCCAGGAGGCCGCGAGAGCCATGGCTGGCCTCTCCTGCTGTCTCCGGGGCACTCAGTGGGCTGTTTCCATGGATTTCTCCTATGGTGTTTGCAACCCTGGGAGCCACAGCATTGTGTGGAGAACACCATAGTGGGACATCACCAACTAGAGCGGCCACAAAAGGGAAGGGAGTGCATTGAGGAGGCAATGGGAGGGAGAAAAGAGGCAAGGCAATTTAGCCCCAAAGCATGCATATTTTGCATGGAGAATTCTGAAATGTTTGTGCTGGAGGCAGAGGAGAAAAATGCACCCCCCTGAGGAAGCTGCTCGCCGTCATTTGAGACCATAGAGTGCCACCTGGTGGACACCTGGGGAAATGTTTCCCGCAGATGAGGCAGGCCCAGGTGGTCCTGGGCTGGGGATAGGGCTGCGGATACTAAGTATGAGAAAGTGGGCTCATCTCCAGGAACTCACCTCACTCCCTGCTCGAAGGAGTCTTGGAAGGAGCACTGTGTGAGTCCTCTGGATGTAGGAAGGAGGAGAGGGCTCTCCTTTCCTCCAACGTTCTGTATTCTCTTCTTCTGCCAGCCCCCAGCCCCACCATGCACACCCCCTGCCTCTTGGCCCACCCTCCCTGTGGAACTGGAATGGGCTCGGAGAAAAGGCACAGGCCCACCTTTCACAAGCTCAGGTTACCCCCTTGAAGATCTTTCTGTCACTCCTTACAGAAGATTAAATTAGATCATGGGAGCCAAGCTTTCAGCACAGTGCCTAGCTGGTGATAAGTGCTCCAAGAACAATCTGTCAGAAGAAAGATCTTGAGTCAGTATTCTAGCCCAGTCCATGTAAACACCTTGGGGACTGGGAGCTGAGCAGTCCTTCTAGAAAGTTCTCCCTGTTCCTTAGTCTAAATCAGCTTCTCTACAATTTTGCCCCACCTGTCCTTGTTCAGCCTTCTGAAGCAATTCAAAATAACTTGTTTTTCATGTGATGCCTACAAACAGCTTTCCTGTTCGCTGTAAATACTGTCATTTTGAGCTAAGCGTGCCCAACCTTCTTCATTCTTTAGAGCAGTGGTTCTTAACTGAGGATGATTTTGCCCCTGGGGGACATTTGGCAATGTCTGGAGACCTTCTGGAGGAGGGATGCTGCTACTGACCCCTAGTGGGAAGAGGCCGACATGCTGCCGAACATCCTACCGTGCGTGGGACACTGCCCCACCCCCACCTTGCACACACAACAGAGAATTATCCAGCCCAAAATGTCAGCAGTGTGGAGGTTGAGAAACCCTGCTTGAGAGCCCCGAGACTTCTCAAGATCCCGGTCGCTTCTGTGGGTGCTCTTTATTCGTTGGTGTTTCTTTCACTATGTGGTACAGAACTCCAGACCAGCTCTGACCAGCTGGACGTCTCTCGGTGGAGCCTAAAGATCACATCAATCCCCGCTCGCAATCCTTCACTCATATGGTCAGCATGCCTTACTTAATTGGTGTCTGGACAAAGACCTCAGAAGCTCAAATATGCATGATTAAATGCAAGACATATATTACCTAGAAAATTTAGTATTATTTTAGCACAAAAAATATTGGGTAAAAAGAACATTCCTGTTGGATGTATCCAATTTTAAATGATTACTATTATATAAACGTGTTTTTTTTAACCATTCCTCCTAACAAAGAAATGAAGCTCTGCTAAAGCCCTCCAGAGCAAGCAGAACAAAGGAGAAAGATGCTTGTCAAGTCGAATATGAAAGGCCTGCTCCAAGCTCCCCTAATTATATCTTGGAAAGGAAGCTTTGTCCTATTGACATTTGGGATCATTTTTCACAAGCTCAGGTTACCCTCTTGAAGATTTTTAGGAAGTTTCATGATATGGAGACATTGTTGAAAAATTGGCTGCTTGACTTCTGCTAAGCAATCAGATACAGAGATCAAATCTGTTTCTGCCCACTTAGACAGCTTAGATCGTTTCTGGTTATCTTGGGCAAAATGAGTTTGCAACTTTAACTCAGACTTCTAAGAATTCAGACGGCCTCACCTCCTTTTTTGTGTGTGGTTTTCACAAAGGATCTCTGGAAGCTTGGCTGAAGGGGCAGACCGATCACTAACATTTGACATTCTTCATAAATCTCAGAGTATTTAAGGAACAACAAATACTGTTTCTAGTTTGTAAACTGGAAGAATACGTGCTGGAAAATACAGTTTCTTTCAGACCCTTACGTCTTTCCTTTAGAACCTAAAATTCTAAAGTAAATTGTGGGTTACTCTTGCCCTGTTCTGAATTTTGAGTGTTTGCTAAAAATGTCATTGAAACTTAATGAAATTAAGCTCGCTTGACCATGCTGCACCTCTGTTTATATGCTAACGAAAGCTTTTGAGGAGCCTGTTTTTATAGGGGGGTCAAGATACTGAGTAGACCTCCTGTTTCTGTGCTACGTCTTCATTCCTGGGAGGAGTGTCTAGCAAATAGGAATATATTATAAATCACATTTTCAGTGAGAATGACAAAGCTTAGTAACCCTTGCCTTAGGGAAGCTGTCCAATTTGTCAGTTAAAATTCAGCCTTCTGATATAAAACGAGCCCATTCATGTCGTGCGAGGGCTAATTCCCGTGGAAGGAATCTGTTTGGGAGCTGTCAGCAATGCAGAGAACGGAGGTGATACAGGGTGGAATGTGGGATCTCTGTGCAGAAAGCTTGGTGTCATTTCCTCAGTTTACCACCTGTCCCGAAATCACTCACCCACACAGGGCCCTTCTCAGACCCCACATGGCCACGTGGATGAGCCTTTGAAACACAGGGCTCCCATCCAGGGGAGGTTTTGCTACTCTGAACTATACTACAGATTGGAATCTGTTTCTTTTACGAAGAGGACAGTGGAAGCATCTAATCTAAAACTAAAAGCCAAAGTAAAAAAAGTATTTCATTGCAAGAAGAGGGTCATGACAGATCAGTTTCCATCCACATTTGGGTCCAGACAGGGCCTTTCTAGATAGGTGGAAGGAATGGGTTTTGATTTTTACTATTTGATGATTCTGAGATGTCTATGGCTCTGGGAACGTGCCCATGGACAGCATCACTGAAGGGTCTAGTAAACTGCAAATGGAAAGGGTAAAAAGGGACTCGACTTTTGCTTTTTTTTGGCATTTGGCCTGTATAGGGCCGAACCAGTGACCTTAGTGTTACAAGGCTGCGCTCTAAGTAGCTGAGCTAACTGTCCAGCCAGGACTTGATCCTTAATAATGACATACATTGGGGAGCAAAGAGGGCGCAGCTCCAGGCCCACAACTCCTAATACTGCGTTCCCTCAGTGCCCCAGAGAAGTGTCTCCACCCTCAAATCCTCAGAGAAGCCTGGCCCTATCCGGCCCGGTCCTCCTAGGGCCACCATGGGAGCCCAGCACTGACCCTGGACCAAGGCCTCCGGTGCTGGCCGAGGACCACCTGCTTCAGAATCCCACACCGGCAGCATTGGCAAAAATTGCACCTTTTGGGGACCCACCCCAACCCTCCCCAGTCAGAATCTCAGAGGGATGTGCCTGGGGGTCTGCATTGAACCTTCGTCTCGGGTGATTTGAAAGCCACGAACAAGCAGCGTGGAGGCCCAGTCATGCCTTTGCTTGTCTGCGGGGGGACATTCCACATTGCCACCCTGCGTACCAGGGGGCTCCACCGCCCCACTGCTGAGGGGCCTATTCTGGTGTCCCCAGATCCCTACCATGGCCTCGAGGAGCTGTGCCTCTGTCTCCCCCACCACTCACTGCTGAGTGCCCTTCAAACGTCAGCCTGTTAACTGCACAGAAACCCCACAAAGCCGGCAGCACATGTTACAGACCCGTGTGAGCCGGGAGGGCAGGGCCAGCGGGTTGATGGATGCGGGAATGCTGCTGACCCAGACCTGTCTGCTCCTTGGTGAAGGCGGGCCCAGGACCCAGCTGTGACCGTGAGAAGCCACCATGGTTTCCTCCTGGCTGTGTTTCTGCGGGAACTCAGGCATTGTCTCTGAAACTCACTGCCCAATCTACAAAACGGGGTCAGGGAGCACCCCTCTGCCTCTTTCGTGGTGGAAGTGGGGGTGAGTCTCTCTCTTCCTGCCCTCTCCAGCTTCCCATTTTAGCCCAGGACAGTGTAGACAGGTATTCCAGTAATCAGTCCCAAGTTCTTGGCAGAAGTGAATGCCTGGCGGCCCTCCGAGCTGAAGGTGGCCACCACAATCCAAAGTGCCTGGTCAACCCTGTGGGCCACCTGCGGTCCCCATTTGGGACTCCCAGCTGGCATTCCCATTCTTTCACAGGAGCAGTTAGGTGCAGAGGGAAATTCGGGCACTGCCATCCAACCAGCATCTCCATCTAAGCAGCACCTCCAGAGCCCCTCTCTTCTGGGACACAGGGACTCTTCCCAATGCCTCCTAGAGTCCCCTTCCCCCCAACCTCCCCCCACTGAGGCTGACTGGCAGCTTGGGACAGGCCCCTCCCTGGCCCCAACTGGACTTCCTGACCAGGGCCCACAGGTCTGAGCATCTGGATTACTGATGCTCGGCCACCCCTCCATCCAGGCCCTGCAGCTCCCGGGCTGTAAGGAGGGCCAGGATGGGGTTGCCCTCAGAGGCCTTAGGATCAGACACTCAGGCTTCCCTCCTGCCTGCCGAGACCTGCAAGGACTATCCGGGGGAGGAGGGAGGGAAATAGCCACTCTTTCGTTCCCTGCGGCTGCCCAGGGACAGCCAGTGCCCCCCGTACCCCTGCACCTCTGTGGGGTTCCCCTTGGCTTCCTAAGCCTCTGCCAAGCTCCTCGAGACTCACCTCAAAAGCCACCTCCTTCAGTAAGCTTTCCCGGGTCCCTGCCCCTTGTCCCCACCAGAGGGGATGCTGTTCTCATCTCCGCTCCCACCTGTGCTGCAGGCACCTGCAGCTCACACTTCCACGTGGCTGTGGCTTTACCACCTCCCTTCACAGCCGCACCTCCCTGCAGGGACCGAGCCTATTCAATCAACAAAGGTTTATGATGTTCCTCCCTGGGCAGCATGTCCCTGGGCATTCCACACCTTGGTCACTTCAGGAGCCTCCGGTATCTCCCAGCAAGCTCCCCAGAGGAGAGGAACTGCAGCGTGAGAGGAACCACACTGGCTGGGTGGTTTAACCTCCTTGGCCCAAATCAAGGGATGGGCCAGATGCAGCATGAGGCCCCTCCTTGCTCAAGGTTCTGTGGAGGCTCTGAAGGTTCCAGCGTCTACGGCAGGGCCAGAAAGTGGACAAGTCACCAGCCAAGCCACTTCCCCCACTGTTGTAAGATGAGTGATGCACGCAAGGCCTCCCAGGCCATGCTCCCAGCAGCCCTTCAAGGCAGGTGCCGTGACTGCCCCTGGTACGTGGAGGCGGAAACCAGGACACAGAGAGGGTAAGCGACCTGCTGAGGTCACACAGCGAGGCAGGTGCAGCCCCCGGAGACTCACGCGGGCGGCGTGCTCTTGGCCAGCCCTCTCTGCTGTTCCAAGCTTGGCCTCGCAGGAGAGGGCCCATCTCCAACCTCGTGCTCCCTGGGTAGCAGTGATCATGGGTACATTTGAGACCCAGCATTTACAGTCCTGAGGGAAGGGGAGGTCCCAGTAAAGGGAGAGTTTCTGTGACAGTGGTCCGGACTATGAGGAGGGCCAGAGGCAAGAAAGGATAACTGCTGGACAGTTCACCTCTTCCTAACCTCTGCGGTGACCCCCAGGACTGGTGGGTGCCCGGGGGGGGGGGGGGGGGGGGGGGGAGGAAGAAAGTGCTGACTCACTCTGGCAGGCCTGGAATAATAGGAAGCCAGGACACTCCCTCATGTCGCAACAGCAGCTTTCAGTGGCACTGGCCTTGCCTGGCCCAGGCCCCTGTCCCTCCCGGGTTTGCATCTGCGCACGCTGGTTTCCTGCACCTTTGGCCGTCCCTGCACCCCAACAGCACCTGCAGCTGGCACCTCTCACCACCCCCTCTTAGCCTTAGCTTTTTGCCACAAAATCTGGCCACTGAAAAAGGCACTGAAAACACATGCTCGTGGGTCAGATGATGTGGGTCTGCCTCTACTCAAATCTGTTTGTCAAACCAAAAGGTGCTTTGTGTTTAAGTCAAACTATCCTTAATGCATTTTCCGTGCTCTACAAAAACCACAGCCGTCAATGAAAAAAAACAAGAAAAAAACCAAGCCCGAAGCGCAGTCCTCTAGCCCAGCTCCCCATTTTCTTTGATCCATTAAAATCCGAGAGCGAGCCCCTCTTCGTCTCTAGAGTGTGAGGCAAAGAGGGAGTAATTATCCATAAAGTGGTCCTCCGAGTGTTTGCTTTGCGATGAAAGAAAACTTTTGAGAACTTGGAATAAAGAAGGAATATGTGAGTCTCTCCAGATCCCATCAATAATAATATTAATCAATTAATGATTTACCCTAGTTTTATATGTCTGTTTGCTTTGCTATTCATAAGCATACATCGTTTCCTTAGTAACCTTGACATCAGACCAGACTTCATCTCTCTGGAACTAAAGGGCAGCTCTCAAGGAAAGGCACACAGCGTCTCCTGCTTTTTTCAATGTTTGCAAAAGGGAAAATGACGAATTGATACATTCTAAAGGAGCCATTTTTCTTCTTTCCCTTCCTTCCCATTACCCTGAAATCTGACATTTGAAACACCTACTGTATCAACATCTAATTCCACCACCTTCCTTCCCAACAATGCCTGTAGTCTTAACCAAATAACACTGCTCTCACCAATACGTGTCATTTATTTATATGTGTGTGTGTGCACACATGCACACGCGCACACACACACACACACATAGGCCATCAACTTCTTACTGACAAACAAAAATGTTGATTTATTTTCTTAGTTGACTTTAAAAAACTTTAGTAATCTCATTGCTTATGTACAGGACTGTGCTACAGACTTAGTACGTGTTCATAAAGTGCTGCTTGGTTGAGGATAGAAAGTTCTGGATTTGCTGAGTAAAAAGCCCATTTATTCACCATAGCTCAAATGGCAGCACGTCAGATTTCCTCAGTACAAATACTTATAAAGGACTCTGGTCAGACAAATATAGATGGCTAAGAATAGAATGAATATAGATTAAGACTCAGGCCCAACTCAATCACACTTTCTTTGATCTGCCACTGCTGCGGAGAATATTCTTTTAAGAGGATTTTGTAATTTTCCTTTTTGGAGACAGGTTATAAAAGAAATAGAAGACATCGGAAAGGAAATGTACTTGCTGAGGAAGAACTAAAATGTTTTCCGACAGAAAACTAGGCGGTTAGAACAAGCTTTCCCCCATTTCAATAAACATCTTTTAATTTTTATAGGGTCCCCTTTTCTGTGGTAGCTGCCTTATCTAGGGTCTGAGAAGCACCTATCACGGTCAAGGTGAAGCTTAGCGGTAAGGGTGGCTCAAGGAAGGATCCATTTACTTATTCATTCAACCAAAGGAGGGTGTCCTAGGAGGGTAAGACACAGCCCGTGGTCTCGGGAAGTCCCTGGTCTAGTTGGATAGAGACACCCAGACAGAAGGAGATGGGTTGCTGTGATAGAGACGGGGTCATTTGTCCTGAAGGGGTTTGGAAAGGCATTCCCTGGACACGGAGGTTGGGCAAGGCCTTGGCAGGTGCACGGGTGGGGGGAAGTTATCGTTCTATGGCAAATTTCAGATTCCAAAATTATCACTTACCTTCCCACATTAGCAAAATTCACTAGAATCAAACAACTCCTCAGAGTTAACTGCTCTGCCCCAAAACTCCCATTTGCTCCTCTCCTGCTAGTTGTAAGTATTTGGAATATAAACTTAGGATCATGTAGCTCCAACTCTGGCTCTTCATAGGTTTAACGTAATTGGAGTTCCACAATGGGAAAAAGGAAAGCTAAATTTTAAATAACCTATTTTGCTGGTTAATAGGTGTCCTGTTTTTCTGAAACTAACTGGGAATCTGAAGTTTTAGGCTGAGAACATTAGAACCTCTGGAGTTGAATCGAATTGGTCTGGGGCCAAAACCATGCGAAAACACCAAAATTTTCCACTGTTTTTACCAAACTCAGTTCTTGCCTGTCTAAAACCTGACCCAGGTTTTGAGGGAGTGGTGCTTTTGTGAGCCCAGCTCGATTTGAGTGTTTATAGGGGAACCTGAGACCAACCAGTCTGTCTCCCGCCCTCTCAAGTTTTCCAGTAAGAATTTGACCGACACTTTTTATAAACTGTTCCCATGACCGGACAGCCTATCTGCAGCCCGGTGCCTGGCAAATGAGCAGGGAATAATGGTTGGCTAGAGACAGGGGTAACTGGAATACAGCTGTCCACTTCTCCTTACAAAACATTACCCTACTCTCTCCCCATCTGACCCGCCAGCCACTAAACAAATAAGCAAGGCCCGGGAAGCTCTTGGAGTCTAGCACTGCATCCGCTTCTAAACTTCCTTTGTGATTCTGCAAAACTCACCTCGCTTCTGTGTCAGCTTTGAAAGACTGCAGTAGCTGGTTCGTTTGATTATGTTCAGAAGGGCTTGTAAAGAAGCGTCAAAAGCTTAAAGTCACTCAGTAAATGGAATGTTCCTGGATGGCTGCTGCTCATCTGACTGGGTTAAATTCATGAAAAGAGGGGATCTTAAACATTTCTATGTGGCCCAAGGTGACACATGCATGGAGGGGATCCCTTGTCATCTTCAACAAGCAAAGGCCCTTTATAGCTCATATTGTTGTTTGTGCTGCAGTCCGTCCCTACCTGAGACCTAGGTGCAGAGTCTGCTTGAAAGCACAGGGGAGTCTGGCTTGGAGTTCTGCCCAGACCCTTGCCACCCAGTGTAAGTTCCAAAGTCATTTACCTGTGGTTTTCTTTGGGAATCTTTTCTTTTTTTCTTAAAGACCCAGTTACACAAACTTCAAGTGAACCTTTAAGAAAAGAAAGGCCCATTGTAAACAAAGCAGATGGTTTTAGAATATAGTATCTTGATGGAAACCCATCTGAGAAGATGCAGTCCAAAAAGTATTTCAAGATCCAAGAGCACAGGTGTGAAAGGCAGAGAGTCTGGTGCCGATGCTGCTGTGTGACCTTGGCTGCATCACACAACCTCTTTGTACCTCAGTTTCCCCACCTGCAAAGGGGGTGATGTGAAGGACACTCAGCTTATGGGTCACCATCGGTATTTACTGAGCTGATGCCTTTAATGCACCCGGAAGTGCACCTGCCCCTGGCACACACCACTAAGGGTGTTAGTGATCAATCGATCGTTAGGATGGTTAAGTTGTGTCTTGAAAAAGTGATTACTTGAGACATTAAGGGCATAAGAACAAGGACCCCTCAAGAACAGAGACTCCCCTAGAGGAGGGGAGACTCGCTTGACCCTCATGTCGGTTTTGTGGGGTAAGGATTACACCCCTATTTGCAGACGAGGAAACTGGAGCTCAGCAAGACCCAGGGATCTGCCCAGGATCATACAGCCAGTACGCGGCAGGAACAGGAATTTAACCCGAGTCTCTGCGACTTCAAAGCATCCACAGTTATTTGTTCATTTTCAGCTCAGTTGATGCTCTACTACATAAGGACATGGCACACAAGTGCAAGCACCACGATTGTGAGTCCTTCTTAAATGTCCGGACTCATCAAGGACGATTCCAGCCAAGGACAAGTGACACTAGTAACACCTCGAGACGCAGCTGCTCTTCAGGAATCTAAGACAACCTTTCCCACTTCAGGGTCACGAGGTCACAGAAAGGCATTGTGGTCAGCTGGTGTGAGGATGCAATTTGCACCACCAGGCGCGGCTCCTAGAGTGTTCTGCATTTGGGGTTATCTGTGGAGCAGGATTTTCACTCTGTCCAGCCCTGCCCATCTTTGTCCCAGTGACCTGGTGTCCCCTTGCTGGGCCAGGCTGGTTGTACTGTCAGCATTCCTGCAGCTTAGGCTGATTCAGGGGGAATCAGAGCTTGCTGCTCCCCTGCATCGGTGACTAGCTGGCTCCTTCTGGGCTACGAGGTATTATTTATCAGCCCAGTTCCTGGTCACATCTTCGTTTCCATGACTTGTATTTTCCAGGGTTGATTCTGAACCACACTCTAGAGTAATTTCTTAAGACAAAACAATAGAAGCACATTCTTGCTTGGGTGGTTTGAAGTTAGGTCATAATCCTAGGCTATCTATCAGCTAGGAAAATAAACACGGGCACCCCCTCCCAGCCCCCTACACCGCCCCACAAAGGGGAATGCAGCGAACCAGAAACAATGCCTCTCTTTTTCCATTGCCTGCTCTGGGGATAAGGAATCACTTTCAAGGTGGAGTTAGAGGAAAAGTAGACAACTTCCCTCTTGACCCATGGGGAAAAGGACAGACTGGGCACTCCCGTGGTGGGGGTGAGGTGGGGTGTGTGATCTGCTGCCACAGGACCAGCTGGGCAGCCACGAAGACCCACAGGCAGTGTCCTCAGATCCTGGCTCCAGCTCCTTCTTCTGCTGGGGACTCCCTTCTCCCCACACCTTTCTCGTCCTGTTCTTCTGCCTCCTTCTTTTTAGCCATATACTTATTCCTTCATTTCTTGCTCTGTTAGTCGCTGTACACAGGATCTCAATCCTGTTCTCTGAACCTTCTTTTTTCAGAGTATTCTGTTCTTGTTTTATGAATGCAGTATTTTCTCCAGTCTAAGGATCCTGATTAGGGGTTTTTGTGGTTGTCATTGCAGTTTTACTTCAGGGATTCTTTTTTGTTTGTTTACTTTGATCTCGAATGTCAGAGGCTTTCCTCAAAGTCTGATGCTCTTGGGTGTCTCATTGAGGATGCAGGTGGGGCAGGGCTGCACTGATGGGTAGCAGCTCCCTCAATGTCAGCATACAAGAGGTTCGTCTTCAGAGAAGGATTTTTTGGTTTTGGTATGGGGGGCAGATGCCTAACCACCTGGGATTCTTGGTGAGTGGCTGACTGGTCTAAAAACTGACTTTTGAATTTAGCTCAGAGACCCGCACTCAAATCTGCCTCACCACATACAGCTGTGCAAGCTTGGGTCAGTCACTAAATCTTCCTAATCCTGTTTTCTCTTCTCTCAGAAGGAGATAATTCCAGCAGTTGCTGAGGGGACGACGCTGCTCCCTCTGGTCTACGTAGCAAGGGCATCACAGGCCGGGTCACAGGGCTCCACAACCATGACGTTCACTAGCCATCTGACCATTGCCAAAGTTCAGGGGGACCTACCAGGACCCAGGGGACCCCTGGGCACACCAAGCCCGCTGCAATCTTTTACACAAGGTCGAATTCTTTCTTCCACGGTCTCAGCTTTTGTCTGGGGCACAAATCCCTCCCAAATCCCTGTCCAGAGCATCCTCAAGGACAGACCACACGTCTGCCGTTCCCTCTTAATTGCAACCTACCTCATTTGCATGTGGCTTTTTCATTCTAATTCTGAGCCCAGAGGGCCCGTTGCCAGGGCAACCGAGAGCTGTGCTGCTGGCTCCCTCCCCCGCACTGTCAGGGAGACCCCGGCAGTTCTTGCCCCCGCCAAAGGCAAAGAGTCCACAGTTTCCTCCTGCTTGTTTTGTCCCTTTCTCCCGAGGCCTTGGTGACCTCTGAGTCCCCCAGACTCACTTGACTTCTCCTGGCTGAATCGGGTGTTGCTTCCCTCCTCTGACACAGAGAAACCGGTCATATCAACACCGCCCCCCAGCTGGGCCGCTCTAGGGTTCCTGTGATGCTGGAACAGAGGCTGCGGGCATATCCCTCAATCCCCGGTAATGCCTACGACTTGTCGTTCTCCAGCAGGTCCCTGGTCCACACGAGGGACTCCTGCATTTGTTGAGTCACTGAGCTTTGTTGATTCCCCCCACGTAGGTCTCAGGTCGCCCACTTTCCCCAGCCCTCCCACCCCACCCCTCCAGCTACCAGCACCATTTGCCCCGGGACCGCAGAGGCTTTCTCCCACCTCATCGCCCTGTTCCTGTTTCTTAAAAACATTTTAAACATTAGAACCTCAGACTGTTGAACTGTGGCCTAATGACGACCCTTGGCTCCTGCTGCGCTCTGCTAGATGAATCGATGAATGCGTGAGTGGCCCTCCCTGGGTCCACACCCCCGCTGTCTGTGTCACCGCTCAGCAGGGACAACCGGTGAGGAAGGGCACGGAGCCCAGGCCCATACATAACCCACGGGCCACTCCGAGCCCCAGTTCTGCACTTGCCCCAGTAGTTAATAAGCGGCCCAAATGGCTTAGTTTTCCCTGCAGGCCCTTCGGAGGGAGTGTGGACGTGTTCTGAGGTTAACAGAGTGTGGACCAGGCAGAAGATAATTTCTGGGGGAGTAATTCAGGGTCAGCCATGTAAACGCCAGATAACCCTTACCGGGCTGGACGGCTTGATGTGGCTGCCCCAGGGCATCTGCCCCAGGGTATCTACCCCAGGGTATGTGCCGGGTCCCAGCGTCTAGGCCAAGAAGGGGCAGGGGCGGGGATAGGCCTGCCACAGCTGATCATAGGGTGAACTGAGCGCTGCCTCTGGTGGCTGCTGCTTGAAAGGTCACATTTCAAAAAGCCAAAGTCAGTAACACTTTAGGGGGGAAATTTAAATAAGAAAGAGAGAGAAAGGAAGGAAGGAGGGGCAGGGAGGGAAAGAAAGAAAAAGAAGTCCTGCCGTTTAATTCCAGCTCAGCTTCTTACCAGCTTTGTGACCCTGATCAAGTCCCTTAAACTCCCTAAGATGTCATTTCCTCTTGCCCAGAATCTAGAAGGTTCTTAGTAGAAATGATGGTTCAGACCCACACCCATAGTTGAAATGGGGAGAGCATATAATGAATTATAACAGCGGCTGCAAAGCCCCGACTCCATGCCAGGCTGGTGCCATAGGGCTGAACCCCTAATGCATACAATAACCACCACGGGGCAAGACACGCATTACTGTTCCCACTTTATCCACCAGGGCCACTCTATCCACCAAGAGATAGGCTCAGAGCGTTGAAGTGACTTGTCCAAACCCACATAGCTATCAAGGAAGTGGCTGCCTGAACTCAGGTCTGTCTCGTCCTGAAGTTTCTTTCCCTACTCCAGCAGGTTACCTGCTTGGAGCCGTTTTCAATACCTCTTTTTTTTTGGTGGCTGGCTGGTATGGAGATTCAAACCCTTGACCTTTGGTGTTATAACACCATGCTCTAACCAACTGAGCTAACCAGCTGGCCCCTTGGAGCCATTTTTAAATGACATGTGCTGTATCTCCCTAAAGAAATGTTGTGAATTTTATTCCGCATATCTCTAACAGCTATACCAACATCAAAAAAGAAAAAAAAGGTCTGAAGGATGCAAAAAAGCCCACCTTAGGGTGTGCACAGACACTGTCACTGCAGGACAGCAATGGAACAATGAATGCACCACAAGTCATGCTGTTTTTATTTATTTTTTGCTAAATGTATTACTCTTGCCATAAAGTATGATTACTTAACTGGAAGCAGCCACAACATGACTGCCACAAAATCTGTTTTGCTGAAGTTGTATGGTTTACCTTCGAGTGGTTCCTTAGTCACTGGAGGGTTAGTCCTGGTGAGGCGGTAAACAGAGCAGTCCCCACCACAGCAGTGCTCCAGTCGTTTGGATCGGGAACTGCCTGGGTTTCTGGAAATATTTTACAGAAGCAAGCATGCCTTTCTGCAGTATCGTCATTGATTTGTTGTATCCCATTTCTTTAGAGGTTTGAGAGTTTGTTTTGTTTTATACAGTCCCAGAAAAGGAATTTGAGGGTGAGACCTAACCAGTGCAAGCAAAGCCTCCAGTGCCACTCCCTCGCAGTGAAATGTACACGGCCAATGCTTGGCTGCAGATAAGCGAGCCACGTGGGGGGCAAGCGGTGGAAAAACCCAGAGTGAACATGGCCTTGACCCCTCCCGTCAGCAAGCCTGGGGTGCAAAGAGGGTACAGAATCTTACATTTCAGTATCTTAAGTAATTGTTTTCAATGTCATAGAAATTATTCTCTTTTTTTTAAAAAAAATTGTTTTTCACCTAGTTACGCCTCCACCCTAAGTCAAGAGGCCTGATGTGTGCCCAGACCTGCGTCAGCATCCGGAATCCTCTTCTTACTAGAGACGTGAATGTGGCAAGCTCTGGGCCTCAGTTTCCTCTTTTGTCCAATAGGAATTTAAGGGAACAATGCTAACTTTGTCCTGTGGATGAGAGTTAATGTATGAGGATGTCTGCAACTCCTAGCTCAGAGCAGTCACAATTACTCCTAGGACTGGGACGTGATGAAGACCTGTTCTACTGAGCACTCACTGGGCCTGGCCCTGGGCTGGGTGTTTGGTGGGATATGAAAGAAAAAGACAACAGAATCCTTATTCCAAAGGAGCCAAAACCAGTTGTAAAGATACGACCTAACACAAATCCAACAGGACAGAATGAGGCAGAAGTATTCTAACATGAACAGGGTTTTCTGCTGAGCGTGCTGAACGTGAGACCCAGGCCATATTTGGCACATAAATTCCTCAACTCTAGTAACCTCCAGACTTCTTTACCTGGTGACCACACCCGCCCTCCCTTGTCTGACTTTAGAGAGAGGTGGGCGTGTCATGGAAGAGGCACCACTCACATGCGTGTTCCATCCTGGAGCCTGGTAACCTTTGCCAAAGATGACTCAGGTAAACATGTTATCAAGCTGAGCTGCCAGCCGCCCTGCTATGATCCAGCCAGTACAGTCATGCCAGGCATCCAAATCCACTCACATGTGCAGCTCCCACAAAATCCTCCTGCCTGTCCCCACTAGAACCAGGATGGAAGAGGGGCAGGGCTTAGCGCCCCCTGCAGGAGAAAGAGGAAACCGTGAAAAGAAGCGGAAGAGACTCAACAGCCTGAACAAATACTGATAGTGCCAGGTACCTGGCTCGGGGCTGGGAGGCGGCCAGGAACGAAACAGAAGTGCCCATGTCTTCCAGGAGCTGAGGACCTAACAGCGGCAACGCACATTGCACAAATAAGGAGCAAGGCTCATTATACTATTACAAAGTATGGTAACTTCTGGAAAGAAAAAAATGAAAGTGTATGATATAAATTGGGGGAGGGGTAAAAATGGACAACTTTAAAAGGAACATTTACACTAATAGCTGTTGGGGGGGGGGGGTGGTTAGCCAGATGGAGAAGATGAAGAAAAGCATAATAGAGGGAACAGCACGCAGAAGGACTCCAAGGTGGGAAAGAGTTTGGAACATTCGAGAAACTGAAAAGAGGCCAAACATAGCCAAAGTATTGGGAGCAAAGGGGCGGGTGAATTGATGCTGTTATTCCATATACATAAATATATATTATGTTCTACTGTTTAATAAACCCACCATGTGGGAAGCATTATGTTGGTAACGGAGAACTCATTTCAATTTTAAAACCTTGTTCGGTTGAGACCGGCTTGGATTTGAATCCTGACCTGGCTGCTAGGAGCGTGGTAAGAAGGTTGCTTAATTCTTAGAACTTTGGTCTTCTGTCAGGAGGTTATAATAACACTGTCTCAGAGGATGGGGCTCTGGGTTGAGTGAGAAAGTGTGTGGCGTGTGCGCACTGGTGTGGGGCAGGAGGCAGCCCTCATTAAATGGGAGCTACTGTCCTTGTTCCAAATATTGGCCCCTACCCTCAACTTGGGACCCCCATGTCCACAATGCAAGGGCGATTTAGCTCTGCATCTGCCTCTCCCTTGCTTTGCTTCTTAGCTTGCTTAGAACCTGGGGGAGTAAAGAGGACATTATTTCTTAGGACCCTTGGGAGACCCTCACCAAGAAAACACCCAGAGGGTGTGTGGCCTCTCCCTATCTGCTCATTCAGGGAGGGGACTAACAGAAAGATGGAAAGAAAGCTTGTTTTAAAGAACAAATATAAATGTTTTTAAAACTATGTTATCTGCTTGTTTAGGCAGCACATATGCTAACATTGGAATGACACGTAGGAGATGGCATGGCCCTCAAGGGTGACATGCAAATTGGCGGAGCATTTCATATTTCTGGAATCCAGGAGGCAATGGAATAACATCTTTAAATTGCTGAAAGAAAAAACCCAAACAAGCCCTGCCAACATTTTAGAAGGAGATATCCCTCACAAATGAAGGCTAAACAAAAATGTCTTCAAACAAAAGCTACAGATCCACACTCCGAGAAGTCCCAGGGCAAGTTCTTCGGTCTGAAGGAAAGGGACCCCTGCAAGAAGCACCAAGCTGCAGGAAGGAATGAAGACAATGCAAAAGGGTAAATATACAAAAATATTAACTATTTAAAGCAATGGAAAAGGAAGACATGCTAAAATGCATGATGTCAATGGCGCCAGGGCAGGAGAGGGATAAATGGAGCCATGAAACCAAAATAGACCATGTGCAGGGCCGCAGAGCAAGTCTCAACGGATTTCAAAGGGCTGAAATCACACAAGAGTGTGTTTTCTGACTACAGTGCAATTAAACAGGAAATTAATAACAGAAAGATCATTGGAGAATACCCAAGAGTTTGGAAATTAAGCAACACACTTCTGAATAACCCATGGGTCAGAGAAGAAATCACAATGGAAGGTAGAAAATACTTTGAACTGAGTGGCAATAAAAATAAACGTATCGCCACTTGTGGGAAGCAGCAAAAGAGGTGCTTACGTGGAAATTTTTAGCTTTCAATACATGTATTAGAAAATAAGATGGTTGAAAATCAATGATCTAAGCTTCTATCTTATGAAACTAGGAAAAAAAAAAAAAACCCGGTAAATTAAACCTAAAGAAAATGGATGGAAAAATATAACCAAGTTAAGAGTGGAAAGTGATAAATTAGAGAAAGCATGTGCAGTGGAGAAAATAAATAAAGCCCAGTAAGGTGTTCAGAAAGATTAATATGATTTATAATCCCATCAAGACTGGTCATGGGAGGAAAAAACAGGAAAAAAACCTCATTTTTTTCATTCCAATATCAGAAATAAAAAGGGGCCATCACTACAGATCCTAATGACATTTTAAGTGTAACAAGATATTACAAGCAACTTTATGCCAATAAAAGTAACAGCATGGATAAAATGGACATGTTCTTTAAAAACTGCAATTTAGCAAAACTAATACAAGATGAAGTAGAAAATCCAAAGGATTCTATACTGTTAAAAAAAATTAAATCTGTAATTTAAAACCTCACAAAGGGAACTCCAGATTCAGGTGGCTTCACTGATAATTTTCTGAACACTTAAGAAATAATACCAATCTTATACAAACTCTTACAAAGAAAGAAAAAGAGGGCACCTCCCATCTCATTTGATGAGGCCAGCAAAACCCTGATATTACAGCTTGACAAGGACATTGCTGTAAAGTAAATGTACAGGTTTATGTCTCTCATGCATATAGATGAAAAAAATCTAAATTTTGTTAGGAACAGAACATTAGTAAATCAAATCCAGAGATATATTAAAAGGATAATATCTTTTAAAAGGGTAGTGACCAAAAGGAGTTAATTCCAGAAATGTAAGGTTGATTTAACATTTGAAAGTCAGTCAATGGAGTTTGCAATAACAGAGTAAAGAGAATAACCATATGAAAAAGGTATAATCAAAGAAAAAGGTATAAAGATTGGAAAGGAAGAAAGTAAAATTGTTTTTGTTTTCAAATAACAAAATTGTGTACATAAAAATATCCAGAAAAACCTATAGACTATTAGAATTAGTAAATGAATTTAGCAAGGCCATTGGATAAAATGTTGATATACAACATTAAGTTTATTTTTATATACTAGAACAAACAACTAGAAAATGAAATTTAAAATAATTTGATAGCATAAAAATATAAAACACCTTAGGAATAAATCTTTTGGAAGACGTGCGAGACCTGTACTGAAAACTACAAAACATTTCTGTGAGAGATTAAAGAAGACCTAACTAAACAGAGAGATATACCACATTCATGGACTGGAAGGTTCAATACTGTTACGATGTCAAGTCTCCCAAACTGATCTATAGATTCAGTGCTGCAGTGTATTCTTATAATTTTATGTTGCCTCAGCATCCGTTTTGAATATGTTTGACCTTCTCATACCGGAAGCAGGACTTAGTCACTCCTGACACAGTTTCCAGTTTTCCACCCACTCCTAGTTCCTCAATGTGGGTGATCCAGATCCTGCCTTATACATCATCTCCCAGTGACCACCTCCCCATGGGACAGCTCAAGACAAACCTACTTGACACACCCCACTGATCCCTACACCCCGCAGGACTGTGCAGATATGGGACAATGATCACTTTTTGGTTACCATATGACCACACAGAACTTGTGCCTATTTGCTTTAAACCCACCATTTAGAACCCCCTGGGAAACCTGCTTGGGTCGTGCCCCTGACTCTCATAAAGTCTTTGGCCGCAGGTTCTCTCTCTCTCCTCCACCCCCCACTGCAGGTTGAACACCCTGCTATGTCTGGGCTTCTCATCGGCCCTTGTGGGCACCCCTTTCTTTGTGGATCTGTGAGCAATAAACTGCTCCTGTTATTTCACGTGCTTTGCTGAGCTGCCTCCTCTGTGTCTCACCCGACCACACACCTGAGTGTAACTCTCTCCCGGTCAGGGCTCCTAGAGAGCGGATATCTCAGTAGGAATAAACCAGACATAGGTCAGACAAGAGACACAAGGACATCTGCCAGTATAAACAAGCTTCCTGTGACGGGGACAACTGGTCACAGGTAAAATGATACAACAAGATGTAAGAGTATGACAGAAAAGAGCAATAAAATGTACTAACAGAATGGAACACGTGAAAATCACATTAGTTAAAAAACAGCATATTGAAACAATTACCTCTTTAAGAGAAGGATTAAAAATAATAAAATATAACAACTAAGGGAAGAAATGATATGAGAGAAGATAGAATGGCAGAACTGAGAGAACTAGGGGAAAAAACAAAACCGTCACAGAAATGTAAGAAAGATGAACTTGGAGAAAGCGAAGGTAAGAATAGATGTTTAGAAAAAAGTGACTAGACCTGGACACTGGCTGGACAATCAGGCATTAGACTGTCTGCCAGGATAGAGAAGTATCCTGTGACAGACACACTGTAACCACCATGACCACCTCCCCCCGAGCCCCGTCAGGGCAGGGTCAGAGTTTATAGCCACTCCGTAAAGAGAGACCTCAAAACCACATTAGAGGAAAATGCAACAACTGGAATCGCAACCTAAATCCCAGCAGTGTTTTCATCATGTATATTAACGAACTGATTTTATGGAATCGTAAATAAACTAGAATAACCAGAAAGATTTTGAAGAACAAAGTTGGAAGACTTACTCTACTAGATGTCAAGACCTACTATAAAGCAACCATAATTGAGCAAAAGTGAACAGTGTAATATTGGTATAAGAATATACATACAGACCCACGGTTACCATAGAGGGTTCAGAAACGAACCCACCCATATATGGCCCCATTAACTTGCAGTAAAGTTACTGGAGCAAGTTTGTAGAGAAAAGGATGGTCTTGTCAATAAATGAGGCTGGATTGGATATCCACGTGGAAAAAAATAAATCTTAACCCGTACCACATATCATGCACAAATATTAATTCAAGATGAACTATGATTAATGTAAAAAGTAAAACAATGAAGCTTCCAGAAGAAAACATAAGAGAATTTTGTCAGGATGTTCAGATAGGCAAAGATTTCTTAAACAGCATGCAAAAACCATTAATCATAAAGAACAGATTGATAAATTAGACTTCATCAAAATGAAGAACTTTTGTTCATCAAGAGAAACAGTAAATGCATGAAAATGCAGGCTGCAGACTAGGGGGAGGTATTTACATTACAAATATCCAATAAAAGATTCATGTCCAGAATATTCAAGGAATCTTTCCAAATCAGGATGAAAAAGGCAAGCTACTTGGTTTAAAATGGTCAAAAGACTGAAACAGGCACCTCACAAAAGAGGACCAGAAACTACAATAAAAGGAGCTTGACATCATTAGCCATCAAAAAAAAAAAAAAAAAAAAAAAAAAGCAAGTTAAAACTATAATGAGATATCACTCAAAAAGGTTTTTAAAAGCCTGCAAAGTCATGCAGGCAACTACAAAGGCTAAAATAAAAATTACAGACGGTGCTGTGTGGGCGGGTGGAGAGGAATGAAACTCACAAGGATTGTAAGTTGGTACAACTGTTTGCACCTACGCTGTGAACCAGCAATTTCACTCCTGAATACATACCCAGCAGAGACAGGGGTGTGTGTCCACCAGGTGACATGGACAAGGAAGCCCATAGCAGGTCTATGATAAATAAATTGTGGTTTATTCATACAATGGAATACTACACAATGACTAAAAAGAAGGACCCCCTGATATACCCAGAACATGGATGAACTCACAGACATCATATTGAACAAAAGAAGCCAGATGCAGAACACATATAATTCCATTTATATGAAGTTCAAGAGTGCTGGTTGGTTAGAGTGCGGTGTTATAACACTGAGGTCAAGGATTCAGATCCCTGTGCTGGGGAAAAAAAAAAAAAAAGTGCAGGGCACTGACAGGGAGAGCCGTGGCGGAGCCTTCTAGATGCTGGAAATGTTCTGCATCTGGGTGGTGAGTACATGGGTATGTATAAAAATACAGACATTCCTTAAGCTGTATACTTAAGATGCATGCACTTCACCGTATGTATGTCAAACCTCACTTAAAAAAACAACAGACTCTAGAAATCACCTTTTAAAGAAATTACTGCCGTTGAAAAACAAGCCTATGAGCCTGATCGAGTATTTCACTAGCAACCCTGCTTATACTCTTTTAGGGGGACAGCCCCATTCTGGCCCCCGCATTATCCAGTGTAGGTCATGTGGGCAACACTTGAAACACAGCTGGCCCGAGTCTCGACTGGACACCTTGCGGTCCGCCTGGACCGTGAGAGCGTGGGGGCTTGGGAGGAGCTGCTACGACACCGTGGCTCACCGGCCTCCTCGTCTGCCGGGGAGACCGTCACAGGGCACTGCCCTCAACTGGACAAACGGTTTCTCCCCATGTCCCAGGCTCTGAGGGGGTGGGAGGCTTCCTGCCTCAGTCCCCCCTCCCTCTCGGAGGATAGCCCAGGCTGTGAGTCCTCTTAGCTGCCGTCTAGAATGGGCTTCTCAGCAAGGGAATGTCCTGTCGTCCATGCTGTGGCCCTGCACTGACGCTTCCTTTTCCTGTCTATGTGAGTGACAAACTGTGCAGAGCTGAAAAGGGCTCGTTGTGTCTTCTCTGCTGGCTCTGTTGGGCCTCGTCCCCACCTTGCCTTGTGCTTGACAACCCTAACATCCAGGAAATGGGTCATTCATACTCCAGAAGAAAAGAAGAGGCTTCCCAAGGGAACTGGCATTCACTGCGGCCACCTGTGTGCTGGACACCGTCCTCAGTATCATACGCGTAACGAGTTTACAGGTCGCAGATCTGCCGTTAGTCGCTTTGGACCATGATCACTTTGGACCCTGTTTATTTAATACTTTGTTGGCATCTTTATGGTCACTGCTCGGCTTCTGGGTTGCAGCCTGCCGTCCGGCAGTAACTAGATGGGCAGAACGTCCAAGTCAAGCCCTTAAGAATGAGCCCTTCTAACTGCAGGATGCCAGGTGAGCAGATCTGAGGAGGGGACAGTGATCATTGTCCCTCAGAGGTTGCTCTCTGCTTCGATGCAGGGAAGTGCAAGGACGAGCTGAGCATGCAGGGGTTTTACTGCGAAAGCTGGCAGGACTGTGTTTTTCACTGCACGCCGATGGGGAGGCGGATGGGGGAAGGGACTAAGCATCAGGGAGCCCTTGCTAGGAGTCAGGCACCGTGCCAGGAGCTTTCACGGATAGCATTATTGTCTGCATGTCAGTCTCAGAGGTTCAGCAGCTTCCCCACATCACATAGCTTGTCAGGGGCAGGACCAGGACTCAAATGCAGGCCGCCTGGCTCCACCATCTGAGCCCTGCTCACCATTGTGCTTTGGCCAGAGATGTGCATCGCTGTGATTAGAGTCAGTTGCCAAGGAAACCATGTGCCTACCCTGCCTCGTGCTAGCCACAGTCACTTCCGGTTCAGGAAAGCAGCCCACAAGGCTCACTGAGTCCGCCAGGCCTCCCCGGGCACCAGCCAACAGGCTGGCCTGGCCTCTGTCCATCTTCAGTGAAACTGTGCTGCTTCTGGCTCCAAGGATCCCCGAGCCCTGGGAAGACAACCGCCAGCATCCACAAGGACTTGGCCAGATGAGGCCTTTCTCTCCGCCCCATCTGTCACCAGCCACAGCCATCACATGGCAGCCCCTCCTGATTTCCTCCCTCCCCAGAGAGCAAGGGCTTCTTTTTTCCCTGACTCCATGCCCTGTATTCTAATGGTGCCGCCCTCCCCCAACGGCTGACAAGCAAAATTGTGGCTGATGATATAATGTGACTAATAACGGGGAACTGGTGTGAATACCTGGAGGCCAGAGATAAAATAGAACAGCGGTGACGGTGGCTGCGGCTGCTGCTGAAAGACTACACTGACGGCGTTTCTTTCCACCCAGGCCTGTGGGCCAGCCGGGGGGGTGGGGTGGGGGGCCGGGGCTGCTCCAGCGACAGCCCGTGTTCCGCTGTTTCACAAATGACGATTTGCTCTGGGGACAGGGCTTTGCTCGCTCATCAGATGACAGAGGGGTTATGTTAGCTGCAGCGGTATGGAGTCAGTATTTGTGCTGCGGAGGCCTCCACGGAAAGGTCTAGAACACAATCGACTTTGGTAAGAGGGTAGATAAATCAAAACGTGGAAGCTACTACACGATCCCTCTGCTAAGAGAAAGCAATTGCAGGAATCGGCTTAGAGCAATCTTCTATACGACAAATTTTTTACAGTGTTCATTTTCAGGTGATTTTTTTTTTTTTCTTATTAACCACTTTTTATATTGTGGTCAAATACACCTACCATAAAACTTACCATTTTAATCATTTTTAAGTGGTAAGTGTTTAACAACATTAAGTACGTTCACAGTGTTGTGCAACCATCACCTCATCCATCTCCAGCACATGTTCACCCTCCCAGACAAGCTCTGCACCCCTCAAACTCTGACCCCCCCATTCTCCCCAACCCCCATCCCTGGCACCCACATTCTTTCTGTCGCCATGAATCTGACTATTCTAGATACCTCAAATGAGTGAAATCATCCAGAACTTCGAAAAGTTCATGGAAAAATGGAATTAAAAGATAATACGAATATTTCCATGAACTTTTTGATGTACCCTCATCCTTGTCTTTTTGGGACTCGTTTATGTCAGTCAGCTTAATGTCCTTGGGGTTCATGCACGTTGTAGCAGGTGTCAGAATTTCCTTTGTAAGGCTGACTACGAATTCACAGTACGGACAGACCACACTTTGTTATCCATTCATCTGTCGATGGGCATTTGGGTTGCCTCCATCTCTTTGCTATTGCGTCAGGCGATTTCTATTACAGTCTCTTCATCTTTTACAAAATTATTTATAATTTATGCCTCACTTTACAAAAGGATGTGAGATGAACTTCCCTTTAAAAGTGTGCTTTAGAACATGGAAAGTGAGAAAATGGAGACTAGAAACAAGGTGGGAGGTAAAATTAAATTTAAATGTCCTGTAGGGTGTTATTCAATTGGGCATTAAACTTAGATTTGAGCTTCCCAGCAGCCAAAGTAAAAGGGGATATTCTGATTCTTAGGATCCTAAAAGCATATGGTGCTTTTATTGGTAGGGAAAGTTAAATTATAACCAAATTCATCGGATCCTACTTCTAGAACTTATTTCTCTCTGGAAATTGAAATTAATTTTGCCTTAAACAGCTTGGTGCATAAAGAGAAAACTAAGAATATAAGCGATGAAAACAAACAAAACTTAGCTTGGTAAGTTTGCAATAGACAGTCAAAGAAACCAGCTTCTCCTGGGCCTGCAAGAATAAGACCCCAGGCCGTTCTGCACATTATCCTGCTGGGAGGTCCCCTGGGGGCAGCCACTGGGTCTCAAGCATCACTGTATCTCTGGGCCTGGCTCTGTACCTGACCAGTTATAGGGGACATGCAAAAAAATTTTTGTTTTTTGAAAAAAGACAGTGAAATGACGTTTACCAAGAGCCCACAAAAGTGAGTCCCCAGGGAAGAAAAAAACTGGAACAGATCTTTTCTGAGCTCCTCTCCTGAGCCAAGCAGGAGCCCATGGTTTAGAGTCACCATCTTGATTCATTCTCAAAAAAAACCCCGCAAGGTTGTAATTATCAGACCCATCATTTAGATGAGAAAAACCAGTACAGATGAAGATAACTCTTTGGAAGGATCTTGAAAGAGGTGGTGAAAACATTGGGTTTGGTTCCACCAGGTGGCAGTGAGGAAAGGGCTCTGTTCCCAGTGATTTCATGCCAGACTCGCCCCCTCTGCAACACTGTGAGCAGCCTCACCGGCTCAGTCGATTTCACGTGCTCTCCCCAAGGTGGGGCTTGCCCTGGTCCTGCTGGCTTGGTTATTATTGTGCTGTTTTTATTTCAGGCATATTTGTCTACAGGGATTTGCACAAAATAAATGCTCGATAGCTGTTCACCAGAATGAACTGGACATCGTTTGCAAGGAGGGAAGACTGGTTGCACAGTGTCAGAGTTTATCACGAGCTGAGACCGAAGGCGGCCTCTCCTTTCCGCTTGCGGTGGAAAGAGCAGGGCCTCGGGGTAAGAAGCAGCTGGGCCAAGGTGGCTCCTTCATTTCTGAGGCTCACGTGTGTCCTCTGCAAAATGGTAATGATGATACGGACCTCACGGTGGCGTATGCCAAGTTGCTGGTGTTTCTCCCAAGAAAGTCCTCCTTGTCTGTTGGAAGTGTCTTTTCCTTTTGCACCTCTCTTAGAAGCACACTCTGCTCAACACCAGACAGCTTCCTTCCCTGGGCTCTCTGTGCCCGTCTCCTCTCACCCCCCTGTCCCACTGTGCCTCCCCCGAACGCCAAGGCACCCCTTCCCCAGGGTGTTAACCTACCACGCTGGGCCTCACCCCCAGCAGCGGAGCTCACCAGGAGCTCACTGTGTCCTGATGGGCTGGCATGGGTCTCGCTGTCGTATAATAGAAAAGTTGGCAGGAAAGCCACAGACGGACCTGATAAACTTTCTCATGTTACCCTAGGTCAGTAATCTCTGCCAAACTTTTGTGGCACAGAAAGAAATTTTTAAAATGCCCCCCCGCCCCCATGGAACTGAAGAAGTCTGGAATGTAGAAAATGCCCAGTCCTCCTAAATCCCAGTTGGATTAATTATGCTGGAATGGATTTTTTCTCATTCACCAAAAACAGTAATATCTCCACAATAAGTCCCCATCAGCACGGGCCAGAGTGGATTAGCACGCAGCCCTGGGATGCCAAAGGCTTTCCCTGCTGTGATCGGGGCTTGGGGGTCGACGTGCTCAAGTTTCCAGGGTGAGGCTTCTGGAAGGGTTTTATTAGTCCCTAATGGTAAAAGCTCAGGAGAAGCAATTTCAACCAGCGGCCTCTCTAATCTAGGGAGACAACGTAGAAATAGTCTCTTCCTTTATGCCCACCCAAACTCTTCACACAGGGGCAGGTGGGCTCTGCTCCCTAGTGCAGGAATTAGAGAGGAAAGAATGTCCACGAGAGTGCTTTCCTGGGAAAATGAAGATCTCTTCTGAGAATGGTGCAACTTTGCCTATAAGAAGTGCAGAATAGGCTTTGGCCTCTTAGGAATGATCCCGGATCACTGGCTACTCGACAGACCGGCTTGAATAACTCATCCTTAAAGGCACAGGAACCAGGGCAAGGTGGTTGGGGTGCTGGACTCGGTGCTGACAGCGAGGGTCTCATGTGACAAATGTCAGGCTCAAAGCTGTTGGCTGATGTTACCATCATAGTTGGCTCTGGTAACTGCTTAGATTTCCCTTTTGGGATGTTAGAACTTGGCCACTGCCCCACAAAGGACTGTTAGCAAGGGCATTAGATGGCCATCTTTGTGACATTTCAATAGCTTCTAGGTCCCACCCTTCAGATGACCCCTTCTTCCTCTGCCCCCTGCCACTCCCCTGTTCTCAGTTCCACAAGGGCACCCACCTCTTCCCACCTCCCAGACTCCTTCCTATCCCCAACCTGTCACTTTGATGTCAGAGGAAGGGTCCAGGGGGGCTGATAGTCACCCTCAACCCACCCAGTCCTCTCACCAGTTTCTTGACTCTGCCACAGGAAAGAGTTCAAGGGCAGAGTCACAGTAGACAGTGAGAACAAGTTTACTATATCAGATAAGAAACACAGGTTCCACAGAGAGAGTGTGGCATGCTCCAGAGACAGAGCAGGGCCCACACCAAGTCTAACACAAAAGCAAGAAAAACATAAAGTTCAGTACAGAGTGCAGGCTGGCTCAGGAGAGTGAGCAGCAGCTTGCTGCGAGGAAGTTTGATACAAAGTAAAGGACACACTTCAGCCAGAGAAAGTACAGACTACCTCCAGGAAAGTGATCAGCAACACTGCCTTCAGCTGGGATTTGGCCTTTATAGTTTCTCTATCTAATGAATATTCAACTAAGGGGGTGGCTCCCAGTTATGTAACATTTAGTCTTGCACATGCTCAATCAGTCCCTTCCTAGAGCATGTTCATTGGTCAGACCCTATCACATGCACCAGGCATATTCAAGAACATTCTGCACTCTCTAGCACCTCTAGGGGAAGGCCATTCAACCCCCAGAGTTGTATAACATTTCTCTACTGAGCATGCTCAGCCACTGGATTTGCATAAGCCAGCCCCTGTGGTCTCATTTTCCCCAGGCTGGTGCTGAAAATAGGTCTAACTGGCAGCAGTAACTTTCCTCCAGGGGAGAGCTCAGAGGAGGGGGCCTGAGACCTCAGGGAGTGGCTGGAAACCCAGAGGTGTGTCCTGAAACCCGAGCCTGGGGACTGAGTCCCTCCTGGATCACCTCTTTTTAACAGTCTTCCCCAAAGCCAGGGCTCCAGGGCAGCAGACTCTCCCTACATGTAGGGGTGTATGGCAGGGACAGAAGGAGGCAGCCTGCCCCTGCAGCATGGGCTTCTGCACCCTGTGCTAAGATCATCTCAGGCTTACCAGCAAACAGTAACGAGCTGTCCACAAACAGGGACCATGCACTTTTTCCCTGAGTTTCCTGCAGAGGGAGAGAGAAAGTAAGAGGGAGGGAGATGGAGGTCTGCAGGTTGAGGGCAGTTGTGTTTGTTCCAACCCCCCCCAGACAACAACCCTGGGTCGACCCTCTGCATTTGCATCCCTCCAGCCCTCATGGCTGCACCTGCTCGGACTATGAGCAGCCTATCAGGAAGGGGCCCTGGAAACCTATGCCGGACAGAAGAGGCAGCAGAGGCCAAGAATGGTGGTGCAGGAGTGTGCATAATTTAAAGAATCAAGTCTGGTTTTTTGGAACAATTCCCCTGAGCCCAGCACTTGTCCATTGGTGCCAGGGCCCATGCCACACCTGCTTTCAGGTGACAGCTCTTTGAGCAATGGCCTAGCTCCCTGAAGCCTGAGAGCCTCCCAAGGTGGGGCCACATGGTTCCCAAACATCGTGACCAGGCCTGGGCAGGGCCACAATCACCTCGAGCCCCTGAGCCAATGCACGGCTTTACGGACCATGGCGAGTGGTACAGGAGAAAGGAGGTGGATGCTGTGACTCCAGATGTGTCTGGGAAACTGACAGGGAAAAGGGCCAATGCCCCAAGGGAAAGCCCTGGCTCTTTGCAGCCTGAGGCGAGGTCATTTCATCCACCCTGGTAGAGCCTCAGCTGCAAGAAGCGGCCTTCACCCGACTCAGCAGAGCACACAGTCAGAGGTAAGGGCCACCAGGCTCCCGCGTCGCGCTCTCCTGTCATCAGATGCGCCCACGAGGCCCAGCGCATGCTGGGACCTGGCACAGAGGCGAGCCTGGCATCTCTCCAGGGGAGTGGGAGGCAGCTCCCTGCCCCTCATCGCCACCTTTGCTGGGCGGATTACCTGCCTACAATTAATTATGCAATTATCTAGGCTGGGTCGAGAAGAGCAACGATCAAATTGTCAAGATAGGCCGCAAGATAAGAGCGTTTCCACTGTGCAGAGTGGGAAACCTTCCCTCCTCGTTTCCAAATCCCCTATGCTGGCCGCAGTTAAAGCAACAACTAGGACTCTGGGGTTAGCCAGCTCAGGCAAGTCTCCATCACTCTCAGAACCTGAGCTGCAGTTATGGGGGTATCCGTCCCACGCCTGTCTTCATGGCTGCCGCTTCTCCCCAAAAGGCTGGCGGTACCCACGCTGTTGCACACACACTGTTGCACACACGCTGTTGCACGGCGCAGAATTTGAAGGTGCTGCTTTGCTGGGAACGTGGGGCTCCTTGGTTCAGGCCTGAGTTCAGGGGCTGGGAGTGGGCAGGCAGAAGAAGCTAACACGGCTCCTGGTCTTTGCCAACTCTGACCTGCTGGGCATAGCGTTTACTTCCCAGACAACGACTGGTTAAGTGCACAGAGATCTTTGGAAAGGAAAACCAAGGCTTCAGCCCTGGTGTGGGGAAGTTGTGGGGTTGGGTCACGCACAGTGGAGTCTTGGGCTTTTTAAATGGACTCTTTTCTGGAAAGTTATGGTTGGGGGAGGAGAGGAGGAAGAGGAGGGTGGATTTAGGTGAGATCTCAGAAAGAACTTCCAAGCACAAGGGCCAGAGACTCTAGAATATCCAAATTCTTGAGCGATCAAGAAGCCTTCCTAGAAACTCCTTCCCTTTTTCAGCTGTCACTGCCGGCTGCCCACATAGGTTGTCACAATGACATTATGGGACACTGAATGGCTTGATAGTCCTGTAGGTGTCTACGAGCACGATGTCTATTCCTGTCTGTTTGTAGTGTTTTTATATTTTCCATGCAATAAACATTTCCTGAGAGCCTGTTCTGTGCCAGGCACTACACTAAGGGGACCCAGGGATGACCAAGACAGCCCCTGCCCTCAGTTGCTCCCCGTCTGGCAGGGACATTTAACATCGGCTCAGCAAGCCATTCCCACAGAATGATTCTGAATGTGACAGGGAGGGGAAGAACTAGTCATAACTGGAAACTTAAATTTGGTGTCTCAGAGCAGTTGGCATATTTTTTTTTAGAGTTTTTTAAAATACTGGTAAAATATACGTAGCATAATATCTATCATTTTAACCCTTCCTAAGTATACAGTTCGGTGGCATTAAATACATTCACAATGTTGTGTAGCAAGCACCACTATCTATACCCAAAAGTTTTTCATTATCCCCAACAAAAATTCTGTACCCATTAAAAAGTCATTCCCCATAACTCCGTCCTCCCACCAGCCCCTGGCAGCCAGCATTCGACTTTCTAGCTCTCTGAATTTGCCTGCTCTAGGTGCCTCCTGTAAGTGAAACCTATCTATCGTTTGTTTCTGGATTACTTTATTCAGCATGTCATCCTCAGGGTTCACCCAGGTTGTAGCAGGTGTCAGAAGAGTTTGCTTTCTTTTTAAGGTTGCACAATATTCCATTGTAAGCATGGAGCACATTTTGTTTACCTTTTCATGCACTCACGGACACATGGGTTGCTTCCACCTTTTGGCTGTTGTGAATAATGCTGCTGTGAGCACGTGTGTGCAAACATCTATTTTTTATTATGTCACATAGCCACACCAAGAAGTTGGTGTGGGAGCCCCCGAAGGATCTGAGGCCAGGAGGAGCCTCAGATCTGGGTTTTGGGAAAGATAATCTGGCAGCCTAGGGGAGGACACGACAGAGAGGGGAAGAAAGAGGGGGATGGAGTTACAGTGGGAGGGGGTGAAACGAGGCGAATGAACAGATGAAGAAGCAAACGACAGGAGTGGACGGAAGCAATGGACCCGTGGTGCCGGGTCTCATGGCCAAGGCCGAAGAGGTGGGGTAACCTGCACTTTACTCTAAAGGGGCAAATGCCTCCCAGAGGCCTGGACGTCCAGGCAGTCTGAGGGAAGACACGTGTTTTTATCTCACGTGGCACCAAATACACCATCCAGAAGACAGCTCAGTGAATTGTAGCACTGGACTCTAAATGCCTGCAGAAAACCAACAGGCAACAAGCCAGAGTCACACTGATCTGCACGGAGACTAAGTCCAGGACATCTAGACGAGTCAAAGTAATCACTTCAGTCTGACGTCTACCGTTGACCCTTTTCCCATACATAATTTATTGTGTAATTATAATGCCATCGCTCAGTTAATTGACCCCAATTCATGCAGAAGCTGCCATAAATAGTAATAAATTAATGTGTTAAAAGTGGATTACTTATCAGCACTTGCCAAAGCCTCCTAATGCCCTATAATGTTTAATAATTACATTGTGACACCCTGACCTTGCAGTGGACACCATGAATCACAGCTGAATTCTCCAAATGGAGGCAGCCACTGAAGGTGCCCCATGTCACTGGTGCAGTCATGTCCAGGTGGGTTTCTCCCTCGGGCTCTGCACCTCCGTCTGGTAGAAAGTTCCTGGGGAACAGTGGCTCAGGTGAACTGCTCTCTGTAACTGAGACCGGGAGACACCTACAGCGCCAGCACCCACACTCCAGTATGCCTTATTTATGAAAAATATAGCAAAAGAACTGAATCAATTCACTATCTGTACTCCCTAAGAAATACACAAATGAAGAGATATATTATTAAGAATTTAAAATATACGCATATGCATATCTGTACACACACAGGGTATTAGTTTCCTAGGGCTGCTGTCACCACAAACTTGGTGGCTTAAGACAACAGAAATTCATGCTGTCGCAGTTCTGGAGGCCAGAGTCTGGAGTCGAGGTGTCAGAAGGTGGCTCCTTCTGGAGGCTCTGGGGGAGAACCCTTCCCGTGACTCTGTCTTAGCTTCTGCGGCTGTCGGCAGTGCTTGGTTCCTTGGCGTGCAGAGGTGTCACTCCGATCTCTGCCTCTGTCTCCACACGGCCTTCTCTGGGTCTCTCTCCTGTCCCTTAGGAGGACCCCAGTCATTAATTGGGGTGGGCCCTAAACCCAGGGTGATCTTATCCTGAGACCCTTGATCACATCCACAAAGACCCTATTTCCAAATCAGGTTATGTTCATAGGTGCTGGGGCTGGGACTCGGACACAGCTTTTGTGGAGGACACTGTTCAGTCCCCTGCACACAGACGGATGGGGACTTGTCCTCTGTTTTACTCACCAGAGTGGGGGCCTGGGATGCACAGGAGGACGCACAGAGTCGTGCACTTTCCTTCTGGCCCAGCTGCTGTCCCCTCTGCTCTCGGACTCCAGCCAGACCTCCCCAGTCCTGCCTGGCCTCTTCTTCCTGGCTCTGATCACCTGGCCTAGGAGTGGTCCTGAGCCCCGCCTGGAACCCAGTGACCACATCCGGAATCCTTGGTGAGGCAGTTCTGGAACAATACAGTCTACCCTCGAAACACCTATTGTATAAGGGAGGTCTGTGCCCTGGATGGTGGGAGTTCAGAAGAAGCCTCAACTTTAGGAGACATATTTGGCTAGAGGCTTGAAGGATAAAGTAGAAATATCTCATATTTTGTGAGCTATGAACACAGGGTAGAGGCTCATTTTATCATATAGTCCCAAGGCAAATCCTTTGGTAAGTAAAAAATTCCTTATGTTAAGGAAATAATGGCCTTCTATTTTGTCCCCTATCTCCCACCCCGGGGAGTAGGGAGCACGTCTTACTCATCTCTGTACCCTGCCCCCCAGAGTCTTCACACCCATCTTACTAAATGCAAGTTGGGTTGAATTAGACGTATAAGCCACTTATTAGAAAACATGAGGAATCATTGTTAATATGGTGACAGGAATGCTGGTCATGGTATTTAAAGTTCTTCTCATTAGAAATGTATTTTTAAAAAATATTTAAATATGAAATGATACGATGTCTGGGGTCTGCTCTAAAACACTTCTGCACTCTGCCCTCCAGGAGGTGGAGCCAACTCCCACCCCGGCGCATGGGCTGCGCACAGTGACTTCTTCCAACGACCACGGGACGCAGGGAGGAAATAGAGTCACCGCACAGCAGAGATGCCTGACACACACCTCAGCCAGGTGTCTAAGGTCAGCACCAACAGTGGTGAGCGATGTTGACAGGACATGCCCCGATGTGATGTGACGAGGACACTGCACCTCTGGGGTCCCTCCCCCAAACCCATGTCCCCAGTCTAGACATGAGAAAAGCATCAGAAAAATCCCTATGGAGTTATTTTTTACAACATACCTGACCAAAATTCCTCAAAACTGTCAGGCTCATCAAAAACAAAGAAAATTTGACAAACTGTCACAGCCCAGAGGAGCCTAAGGAGACGTGATGACTGAATGTCATGTGGGAACCTGGATGAGATCCTGGGACTCACTCAGGTAAAAACAAAGGAAACCAGAATAAAGTATGTACTTTAGTTAACAATGTGTGTGTTAACACTGGTCCCGCTAGGATGCCAGGTGGCCCAAGTACTCCTGCCACAGGCCACAGAGCTCCTCTGTACAGTAGTGTGTCCCCTGCACTCAAAGCAGATTTCTGGTCGAATAACGCAGTATGAGACCTTCTGGAATCATCCCTCCAAGTTTCTTCTTCCAGATCAGCAAAAATGACTCAACCTGGTGTCTCTGTGTGTTTGCCTTCTCATGCTGCATACAAACTGCTTTCCCTTTAGTGATTCCCCTCAATTATTTTGTTCTAGGGCCACAATTAAGAAGGGATCACTGTCGGGGGCCCGGAGGCACCGCCTCCTCCCACTTTGGGGTTCCTTAATTCAGCAACGTGGGGCCCTGACGGTAATGACTGTGCGAGAATAATGGGATACTTACTGGTCCATCAGGTGCCCAACCCAGAGTGTGATATGAAGCACGAAAAGTTAGGCTCTTGTGTCATTTACACCACTGTCCACTGAGTTTCTCACGAATGATTAAGGAACCTCAGGATTGAAAAGATGCCAGGCTTTCGGAGAGCATTCGTGTGGCTCGACTGACAGCGGCGACCATCATCACTGTTACTTTTAATGGTTCATGATAAGATCTCACCCATAGGTAGGACTTTACAGTTTGCAAAGCCCCCTTGCGCTCATGATCTCCAGCGCTCTTCACTGCCTTCTAGGGATCACTGTCTACACTTTGCACACGGAGAAACTGAGGCTCAGAAGATGGCAATGACTCACCCGCTGGCCCCTGCCGAGGCGAGGTTCAGCTGACCTCTCTGATTCTGAATCAGGCAGGGCCCGGACTCGGCTCCTCTCTTCCCCTCTGCCCCTCAGCCGGGCAGGTCCCTGCGCTCACCGCCCATCAGCCACTCCCTCCTGCCCCAGGACTGAGTCGCATCCCCGGGACAGGCTCTGATTGGTCGGCTTGGGTCAGTTGCTCACTCGAAAGCCAATCGGCATCAGGGGGCCAGGCTCTGCCCACTCATGGCAGCTCCCACCTTAACTCCTGTTAAGTGTAGGGGAAGCTGCCCTTCCGGAAGCAGCCCGCAGCGCTCCTGTCTTCCCACCCGTCCCACCCTGGCCTCACGAAGGAGGCTCCCAGAAACCTCCTTTGCTGAGCCCAGCTTGCACTGCCCAGCTCCTGCAAACTTGCCCCCCAGGGTGCAGGTGGGTGGCCAGGGCCCCAAGTACCTCCCCCTTTCCTGCTCTTAGCCCTGGGGCTTCCATTCCTGCCATCAGCCCCACCCCCGTTTCCTTGCCAAGACCCCAATTCCCTGGCATGGAGAGCTGCTCAGATGTCACCTGCACTTGTCTTGTCCCTGGACATGTCTCTCTGGACTGTCCAGCCCCACACTGGGTCTTCCCCTTTCTACCTGCTCAAGCTGCCAAGGCCCCAGCAGGCCTTGTGCCTGGCTGGCCAGGAGTGGCTTTGACCCACCAGTGTCCAAGTGAGTGACCTCAGAAACTCTGGGAATTCCCAAAGGTGACTGGGGAGCATGTTCCTGAGAGGTGGAGTGGTGCTGGCCTGACTTACCAGAGCAGCCACACTGAAATCCCAACGAAGGTGAAATCCTGGGGGCAGTCTGGATCTCAGCCAGTGCCAGGGTCCAGGCTGCTGAGAGGAACTGGGGCACTGACCAGGGAGGCTCTGAGCCATGAGGGGTCCATGCCTAGAAGATGGGATGAACCAAGGTGTGTGGATATGAAGAGCCTGCATGCTGAGTCCCTATGGATCCAAGAGGGCCTTGGGGTGCTGGGTGCTCCTGGCCCCACTGCTGATGCTGAGGGTGGTGTCAGTTTACCCAATAAATTCAGTCTGCCATGTCTATTCTGATACAGGGTTTTAGAGAGGATTAAGAGTCAGGTAAACTGAATTTGAATCCCCTCTGTGTCTCTAAAAAGTTGTGTGATTTTGGCAAATGAGTTCCTCTCTCTGTGCCCAGTTTGCCCATCTTGAGATTGTGCATGACACACCCCCTCACTGGGTTGCCAGGAGGAATGAATAAAGCCCCACATGCCAGTGCCCAGCCCAGGCTGTGTCTAGCAGGGACTCAGTGAACCCAAACCCTTTCTCCTTCCTGCCAACGAGAGTCATTATTTCTACAGGACCCCCCAGCAATTTCTAGAGGACCAGAATGCCCATGTGGGACACTGTTGGTAGCAAGTCACATGGACGCCAGAGTCCCGTGACCTGCATAGCAGGGCTGGACAAGGGGCATGGAGGGGGCTTGAGCCACGCTTCTCAGAGGGTGGGCATAGTATTGGAAATGACATGGGTAGGAAGCTTTTCCAGTACACAAGCTGGGCCCCACCCCGGAACCTTTGGGGACTTTGAGCAGGCCTTGGGGAGAGAGTCCCATTCCCTTTGCTGGTAGAGGACTCCTGAGCTACCACAGGCTGTCAGGAGGATCACAGAACTGTTGATTTTCCCACCTGTTAGAAAAGATGGATGCAGGGTGCAGAGAAAACCCATCCATTCCCGACACAAACCTAGCAGGCTTGTCTTTACCAAGGGGCTTTCCTTTGTTTCAGTAGAAGTGCAGTCTGCCTTCTGAGTGCTCCGCAGGTATTCCATCATGCTGCCTCTAGGGAGTGTTTATCGTACATTTATGTGCTATTCCACAGCAGCCATGTCCTTAGAACATACAAAACCTGACCGGCAAAAAAGTACCGGGATGTCAAATTTCATACAATCAGGGCAAGAATTGGCCGTCTTTTGGCATTTGGACTGGCTGACCCCTGAATGTCTTTCTTTCCTTGGTCCTTAGCAAGGCCCAGCTGATAGGCAGGGAGAGCGAGCAACACTTAACCTTTGTATTAAAAAATAAGCAAGGTTTTCGACCAAATAGTTGAGCAGTTGGACTCATTATTTAAACACCAAAATACATCAGATGAACTTACTCATCTGGCTCAGCTTAATACATTTGGCCTAACACTACAGACAAATATGCAACATGAAGAAATGTCTCCGGGGTACAAACAGGTCCAGAGCATAGTCGTTGGCAGCAACGAGTTGGCTTGGAGGTGCGCCCTTGACTGCGCACGGACCAGCCCTCAGAACCAGTACTCAGAGACGAAGATGTGCACGTTGACGACATTTCGGTGGGAGACCACACCCCCGATCACGTAGTTCATCTCCAGCTTCAGGACTGCGTGAAATGGGCCAACAATTGGCCGCACTTGGCGCACGACACCTGGGAGAGAGCAGAAGGTGCTGGAAGTTAGCTAGGACTGGAGCCACGTAGGCATCTGGGAAACGATTTCCCTCAAGGAATTTCAGAGCCAGAAGGGGCCTCAGGCCTCACTGAGTCCCACTCTGAGCCAGACACTCAAGTCCCCTGTGTAACATCCCCTCTAAGTGGTCACCTCCGAGGCCCAGTGACAGTGAATTCACCACTTCCCAAGACAGCCTTCCATCACGCACAGCTGGGACGGTGAAGGAAGCTGTGAGTGTGGCTTTGGAATTGGCCAGCTCTAGGGTCAATGCCAGCTCCTGCCCTCTTGGAGCCCAAGTTTCCTGCTCTACCACCTTGGCTCTGTTTAAAAGAGCCTAGAAAAGGGCCTGGCATGGAGCAGATGCACAACAGACACCTGTCTTCCTCCCCTCGACCTACTGAGCCCAGTTCTGACCCTTGGGAAGAAACGGAGCAGGTGTATCCTCTTCCCCATGATATTCAAGGATTGCAGTGGAGTCCTGGATCCCCCTTCTCCAAGCAGAGCAGTGCTGATTCTCCATGGGACATGCCCTGGACCCTTCACCATCCATGCTTCTGTGGAGGGTGACCCCTGAGCTCACTGTTCAGTGTTTGTGGTAACAGGGGAGCAAGAAGAAGCTCAGGTGACAGGGGCTCAGAGCATGTGCAGCCTGAGCAGCAGCAGAATGGCTAGGACAAGCAGAAGGAGGGCGGGTGGCAGAGGAGAGACAGGTGTCAGTTCCAGAGAAACTTCTGGGGGTGGCAGGGAGTTCTGCCTGGACCAGCCAAAGGCCATGTTTGGTGGCCTCCTCTGCTGGGGCTCAGAGGACAGGGCATAGACAGAGCTCAGCTGTGCCAGGGTGGAAGAGGGAGCAACCCAAGCATTCTGCAGATTTGCAGGGGAGCAGGATTGGGTGGTAAGAGAGTGGATTCTGCAACTCTCCCCCAACCTGGGCCTGGCCATCTTGGTGTTTCCAGGCCGGGCCCTGTTGGCACTGCCTCACCTCTGCAGGGTACCCAAAGGTGCACAGAGAATTCTCCCACATTCTGGGATGGGGCTAGGCAGACTGTGGTCATCTTCACTGGGCTGTGGAGAGACTGAAGTCCTTTCTGGGCCACAGACTCAGTGAGCAAATGGTGCCATGTCTCCCTGTGCTTCTGCACTGCACAATCCAGATGCCCCAGCATGGTGTCTGCCAGGGCCCCAGCTCCAGGTGTGCAGGGCTGAGCTCCTGTCAGACCAGAAGGCCCAGAAATTCACCTTCACATGCACACATGCATTTCTCAGTAGGCATTGGGACCCGTTCGCCGTGTCACAGAGATAACTTACAGAATCCTGGTTTCAAAGCTGGTGGGGGAGGATCTAGGGTTAAAAGCAGGCAAGTGCCCCGCTCTGGTAGAAGTCTGTGCGTTGTCCAGCACGGGTGTGAACGGAGGTGAGGAAAGCTGGGGAGGGGGAAGTCAGGACAGTCTTCCTGGAGGAGGTGCCCTTCCTGCGCAGGAAGCCGCAAGAGCCAAGCCAGTAGGCTGATCCCAGTGCCCAGGGCACAGCAGACACAGACCAATGGCTGCTGACGTTTACGAATGAACGACCTCCAAGGTCTCTTCTCCATCTCACATGTTCTGTTAGTAGGGCTTTGTCCAAAATCATATGGATGCAGTGCTGTGCTGGTAACTGCTTCACAACCGGCTCTCTGTTCATACCACACTCCAATTTCTGCGGCTGATTTCATGGCACCAAGGTGACATCACTGAAAGCAGAGTGGGGGAGAGATGTCCACAAGCAGCTCTCTCAAGTCGGTGTGAGCTGGTGTGAACTGGTATGAGCTGGCTTGGGCACACCTACTTGGATGCTCTGTGAAAAGCCAGCACGGAGTCTACAGTCTCACAGCCTCATTTTAAGAAAGAGTCACCGATGGTTTGCTACAAGTTGCCGATTCCAGGCTGATTTCTGCAAACAGCACCGTGGCAGGCTTAGGAGACGTGCAAGGGAGAGCCTCTCTCAGGCCCTGGTGCTCGGCTCACAGCCGAGGCTCGGTGAGAAGCGAAGGGTTGTGAAGGCCTCCTCCACCAGCGGCTAGTTCCCAGTCAGGAACATGAAGTTCATGCTCAGAAGGAGAATTTGGGCACGACGTCCCCCCTTTTGCTCTCTGGGTTTATGTTTCAAGAGTGAAATGCCCAGCAGCTGTGGTGGAATTCCAGGCTGTTCCCTAAGCAAACACAGGCCTTGGCTGTGATGGAGAGATAAACGTGGGCTTCTGCAGGCTGTCAGCACCCTTTCTCTACCATTGCCCGGCGATGACATCGCGGCTTTGTCCTGTTTGAATGCCATGCACATCTTCAGCTCCCGGCAGAGGACGTGGGCTTGTCACCACCCTGGGTCTGCCAGAAGGCCCTGATGACTGGGTCACTCCTGTCTGCCCCTCGGTGGGCTGGATCTGCCTGCTGGGGTCAATTGTGGGTTCACGGGGCCACACCTAAACATGCTCCCATGGCCCCCATAGCCCCCATGCATGTCACCATTTTCTCTTCCCAGGCCTGAGACTGGCAATGGTGGCCTGCCAGCCACAGCAGCCTGGGCCACCGGCCGACTTCACCAGTCCCAGGTGCAGGGAGGGTTCTTACTACCCTTCCCAGTGCTCAGAGTTTGGGGCTTGAAGGAGAGAAGTCAGGTGCCAGGAGAGCCTGTGCACCACTGTAAGATGGAAGAGCAGAGAGGGGTGTGGGGGGACCCTTCTAAAGCTGTGATCAGATATATCTTTACTTCCTTCGATTATTGTGAGATTTCTGTATATTATATAGTTATTATACATGAGGGTAATTCCAAAATGTCATGGAAAAATAGAATAATGTCAAATGGCTGAAGGAGAGGAGCTCAAATGCTCTCATCACAAAGAAACAATTTTTATGGCAATGAATTTGCCAACTACCCTTATTTGATAAATACACGTTGTATACGTGCATCGAAATATAACTCTGTACCCCACAACATTTCAATTCACCTAAAGAAAAGGAAAATAGAATTAAAAGATAATAGGAATCTTTCTATGAACTTTTTGAAGTGAACACATATGTGATATATGAATATATAATTATAAATACAAAACATGTATATTATAAAATATATGAATATATTAAAAATATAACTTATGTAGGTCATATAAATATATTAAATTTGTATATTTTATAATATATTATAAAATATATATTTAAAATATATTTAAGTGTATTTCATATGTTAAATATTATAAATATAAATATATTAAATATGTTAATATTTTAATATATTTAAAATATATATATATTTTATAAATTTATAATTGTAGTTGATATCATTTATATATAAAAATATGATTTATATATTATCTATATAAAATATATTTATGTTTACTATAAAATTTACATATAAAATATTCATAATAATTATATTATTATATCTATATGTTATGTATTCACTTTATACACCTATATTTAAATAAACATTCCTAGCTACCTGTGGGACCTTTATATGTCGACAGTTCATATCCACAGCAGTTTCTGGGCCTGCTATGGGTGCCAGGCACTGGGCTAAGTATGTAGAAAAAGCGACAGTCTCTCCTGGGGGTCAGTCTGGGGACAGAGAAGGAAAGAGAGAGTGCTGACGCAGTGAGCTTGGTGTGGGGACAGGGACCTGCACAGTCATTCCAAGTGGACTCTTGGAGAGCTGCAGGACACAAGTTTGAGTCTAAGTGACCTGGGACAGCAGTAGGACCCCACATGAGTTATTTAACCTTTCTGAATCTCCATCTCCCCTTCTGTGAACAGGGATGAAAAGTAGCAACCTTCAAAATCAGAAACAAAGCAGACGCGAGGTCACCCTTTCTTCCTCCTCAGAGGTGACCACCAGCTATCAAAAGGCATTCCACTGTTTAAATGTGACCTGATCCTCAGTAAGAGTATGGCTAGATTCTTGCACCACTGCAACATACGGCAAGGGTTAAGTATTTCTCTTGGACTGATTTTTAAACTTCACTGGAAAGGAAAGCCTGGAATGTGCAGAAAAGCTTTGTATGTAAGCACATCATCTGCGGGCATTCCCGAGGCTCAGCCCCTGTAACGGTGGAGGACCAGAACGCCATGCTGCTGCCTGGTCATTCAGACAGTGAGCAGCTACCTGGTGAGATAAAGAAATGCTGAAGGAAGCTAAGGACTGCACAGTGAACAGGGCGCTGGGAGAGGAGGCTACTGACGGGGGTCACATTCAAGGCCTGGATTTTCGCAGGACCTCAGCATTTAACAAGAAAAATGATTAAGGCAGAGCACGTAGGGATGCTGTGAGGGTTAAACAAGAAATTGTATGGGTGTGCACTGCAGGTGCTCCAGGAACGTGTGTCCCTTCCTACCCTTCCAGAGTCAGCTCTTCTATGCCTCCCCTTTGACCTCAAGTCCACGTTGAATCTCCAACTCTATGCACAACCCCATGTGCCCCAGGGCTCCCTTGCCCAGGCCATGCCCATTCAGTGGATCCGACCACCACTCCCCCAGCCTAGCCACACTTCCCTGGAGCTCTGGTTTCCTCCACCGCCAGGCTCGTTCAAGCATGACTTCCACCTCCTTGCTCTCACCTAGCCCGAACCCAGGCCAGGGGCCAGGAAGGACTTGACAAAAAAGGACATAAGCAGTCCAGCTAATCCCCAGTGCCTGGCATGTAAGAGATGCCAAATAAATGTCTGTAGAATTAAGTGGTCGATTCCAACACTGCTTCTTTCTTCATCGCTTCTTACCCATCCATTATCCATCCATCCATCCACCCACTCACCCATCGATCAATTGATAGATTGATCCATCCATCCATCCAACAGAGGCTACTCTTCACAGGGGAGCTTTAAGGGAGACACAGCAACTGACATTTAAATTTTGAGAATAAGTAGGAGCCACGGAAGCAGTAGGGGCATGTGCAAGTCCAGAAGCTTCCTGGGAACAGTGTCAGTCTTGGAGAAAGACAAGCAGACAAGGCTGAGCAGGTGGTGAAGGGCTGCTCCAGGGGCCTCACGTCTCCAGTCTCACAGAACCAGGGAGCTGTGCTGTCTCCCAGCTTCCTTGCCACCATCGATCCTAGACCAGCGTCCCTTCAGAGCCACTGACAGCTTCTTTATGGTGGGGAGGCAAGTGGGGTTGGAGGAGAGGAAGTGGGGAACACTCGCTGCCCACATGTGGCACCAAAAGCATCGGAAAGCCACCACCAGGGGCTCAATCCCATCCATCCACTTGGTTCTAGACATTTACTTGGCCTCTGTCATGAGCTAGGCACTGGCACCAGCTGGACTGCTCAAGTCTTCTTTGGCGAAGCCTTCCCTGGCCCCACTTTGGGTCACCTGGCACCCAGTGTCTGGCCACTGTGACAGTGCCTCTGTCCGCTGCAGGGGACGTTCACAGTCGGCCTCCCTGTCCAGGGGCAGGGTTGGCATCGTGCTTGTCTCTGCCCTGCCTTCCTCAGCTAGGGCTGGGCAGGCACACAGCAGGAGCTCAGCCATGATTGCTGAGTGGGATGGAGGCTGGAGAAGGGGAAAGAAGGAAGGAGACGGGGAAGAAGGGAAACAGTCCTAGCAGCCCACAGTCTGGAAGGAAGATGAAACTCCGTCCTGAAAGAAGAGGCAGTCACTGCAGGCTCTGGGCGAGAGCGGCTCTATTTGGAACGGCCACTCTAGCCGCAAAATGTGGGACCAAGGGAGAGGTGTGTCCCATCATGCCTGGCTTGTCCCTCTCACCTGCTGCGGTGTTTACCTTCCCACCTTTCCGAAGCCCCAGGAAAAAAAAGGAAAAAAGAAAAAAGGCCACGGTGCTGAGTTCAACTGTGTTAATCTTTCAAACTCTCCTCCCTGGCATTTCTGCTTCAGGTCTCAGATGCTGCTGGTATTCCTCGGCATGTCTGTGCCTCTTAAAGATATAATTAAGCATTTTTTTTTTCCTGTTAAAAAATGCAGGCCCCTCGGGCACTTCACCTTCATGTCTTGGCTCTGCTTTGTCAGTTGCAGCTGATGGGCTGGGGATCCAGGATCCTGACATGAAGCACATGGGTCCAACGGGGAGGTCTTCGTTGCCTCCTGGGGTCTCTGGTCCCTATTCTCGGCCCCCGAAGCCAGCTTCTGCTGTTCAAAGTTGCATCCGATTGTCCATCAACTGTATGAAATGGTGAAAATCAGCGATGGATGGGGCTCCGCGTGAGTCTGCTGTCTCTGGCTCAGGACGCAGTCACAGCTCAGGCTCCTGTGCTGGCTCTGTACTGACCAGCTGCGTCACCTCACGCACACCGCCATCCGTGCTGAAGCTCGGCCTCCACCTTGAGAGTCCTGTGGTTCCAGCCGACAAAGTGTGATGGAGCGGACTGGGTTGGCAAAGAGTATTTTAGCAAACAAGATGATGAACCAAGAGATTGTGTAATATCTCATGCCAGTGGAAACGGTGTTTTTTAAAAGACAGCAATTTGAGTTAGAAAGGCAGAGGTAAAACTTTAAAAGTCATGTGACATCATAGAACAGGAAGCTGTCCCCACCTGAAATCACATTAGGGAGTCATTTACTTCCTTGTTATCATCTGTCGCCCACTAAAATGTAAGGCCAAGGCCATGGGCACTGTCTTTCTTGGCTACTCTTGTGTCCCTAGTTCTTGGGACACACAGTAGGTCCTTGCTGCTACTTTGTGCCTGACACATATGAGGCATCCAATAAATGGCTGTTGAATGAATAGATGGACGAAAGATTAAAGCACTAAGACATGAAATTGAGAATTACCACCCACAAATGAATGCATTGGGAAGGAATGGCCAGTAGCCAAAGGTCACTGTTTTTAGACGTTGACCACTTGGAAAGGGAAAGGGCAGCAAGCGAGAGCCAGACCTCACTGTCTGGCCTCGGTGGCCACTCTGGGGAGCCAGCCCAGAGCAGGTGGGAAAGGGAAGTGTGGGCCTTTGTGGACGAGGTGCTGGAACGGAGAAGCCGGGGGCCGAGAGCAGAGCCATGCGGTCTCGCCCCTCACACAGTGAGCAGCTGGAAAGAGGCAGTCACCCAGACCTCAGTAAATCCACCTCGCTAGAAGTCACAGTCCCCGCAGGCTGGGATGAATCACACAGACCAAAGGCGGAGAGGAGCAGTCAGGAGCAGGGAGAGGCGCTGTCAGCACCTGCACAGAGACGGACTAGTGTGGCCAGGCTGGGCGAGAAGCCCCACAGCAAGGAAGGGGGTTGGAAACTGAGGGGCGCCACATGCCCAGGCTTCCTTCAGTCCCCACCACGATGCGGAGGAGGGGAGATTATCGCCCCCATTTTCCTGGGGAGTGAAATGAGGCTCTGAGAACAGCAGGCCCCAGATCATACAGCTCACAGGGCCACGGGTTCCAGTCCAGCTGGGACTGACCCCAAAGCGCTTCCATCCACGGCCTCTCCTCCCTCTTCACCGTGCACGTGACATGCAGGACACTTCCAGAATGTGCGGCCCTTAGCTGAGTCATAAACAGATGGCAAAACAGCAGCAAGGAACTAGGAATTACAGGGTAATCGGGCCTGTCTTTGGTGCGGTGGAGGGGACTGAGCTCCCTGTCTTCTCTGCTCGCCCTGAGCAACGTTGTAAACGCTTGCGAGGAAGGAGGACAGGTGTCTGGGCTGCATATTTAAAATACCAAATGTCACTCAACATGTCTCAGCAAAACTCGTCATCCGTATTTCTTGATTATTATAAATGTGCTCTCTCCGCAGGTCTCCCGTGAGCTAAACCAGACAGTTTGGAGGGGACAGCTTCAGGCAGCTAAAAAAGAGAGACGCCCCCACCCCACGAGCACACCTCTCCCCTTGAAGAGAAACATGGAGAGAAATGTCAGCTTGGACTAAACCTCCTCAGCCTTCCTGTGTGACGTGGAAACTGGCATTCCTGCAGCACTGCATTATCAGAAAGCCCACCCCAACCGTCTCTCCCTCCATCTCAACCGCAGGCAGCTGGCGTTGTTGTCACCTAAGGCTCATGGAGGAGGAAACAAGGCTCAGGGTGGGTGAGTGAGTTGCTGAAAATCACACAGCCAGCAAGCAGCAAACAGGACTCGAACCCGGACCGTGGGCCACTGCCCCTTCCACCGAGCCCTGTGGCCTTGCCACAGGAAGAGAAGGCCTGGGCAGTGTTCCAGAAGGATCTGCCATCTGATGCACCTACTTCTACCAAGTTGGCTAAAAATGACTATGATGGGAGTGTTAAGAAATAATCGTCCCTCCTTCCTTGTGTCCTCCGCCCTGACCTCAGCCCCCACCTACCTGCTGAGGTCCTCCCAGGCCCCAGGCCCAAACTCAACCTACTCAAATCTCTCCAGACACCCCCAAACACTGACCCACCCTCCTCCCCCAGACCCACCCTCCACCCAGGGCCCCTGAGCCAGGAGCGTGGGGTCACCCCCACCAGGCCACTGGCTTCCATCGCCCATGTTCTGTCATCACGAAGGCCGATGAATGCTTTTATCTGCAGGTGTCTTGAGCCTCTCCTCCCTTCTCCAGCCCGAGCCCACCCTGCCTCTCTCAGGCCTCGTCGTTTTTCCTGAATGCTGATAACACCTGCCTCCTCATCCCCACGCACGTCCCACTGTGGTCAGAGCTGGGACACAAATCCGACCATGGGGTCGTTGTGGCTCTGTCTAAACTGCCCCCCCTCAGCAAGTAAGATGCCTCAATTATTAGGCTCCCATGGCCCAGGCCAGCCCTGTCTCTCAGCACACCTGCTTCAGCCATACCGAACCCCTTACAATCCCCCTGAGATGACAGGGGCCACAGAGGGCACAGAAGAATAAGTCTTGCCAACTTGACATAAAATAAAAAACCCAGAAACCCAAGAGAGGGTCAAATCCTGCCTCTGCCTTCCAGGAGTTAAGGCTGTGCTACCTCCTCCTACAGACACGATCAAGGTCCCCTGGGGTTGAGGCTTGCCTGGCACACAGCTAGTGAGTGCAGAGCAGGGACCCCACACCCAGCCTGCCGGGTGGAGCAGAGCACTCTTTTGTTTATTCACTTGGCAGGCACAGAGCACTCGCTTGGGCAGGTGCTGGGTGCTGGGGTTACAGACCCTGACCAGCTCTGGTCTGAGTCCTCGGGGAGCTCTCGGCCCACTGGGAAGGCAGGCGCAAGTGAGAGGGGCAGAACAGGTGGGTAGAGGTAAGCAAAGGTGCTTTAGCAGAACTAGGGAGAAACGCTCACCCCAAACCGGTCACCGGGTGCTTGTGGAATCTTCAGCAAGGGGCTAACCTTGAGCTGATCTTTGAAGGACAAGGTGCCAGGCAAGAAAGAGGCTGGAGCAGGGCTCGTGCAGAGGGAGTGGCGAGAGCACAAGGCAGCTGGCGCTCTCAGTTTCCCCGAGTGGACAAGAGTAAAGGAGGGAGGGGAGAGGGAAGAGGCAGACGCGGACAGGGGCAGGGGCTGGATCACGCGGGGACGAGGGGCAGGGGCTGGATCACGTGGGGACCTTTCCCTGGAGCTGGACTTCAGCAAGGACGGACATATGAGGTTTGCTGAGAAACATCACCTTCTCCTTTCCTTCCCGACGGGCACTGATGGGCCGGTCCAGGACAGAGGGGGGCTTCCCACTGGCAAGGCCATGGCACAGAGCCCCCCAAGCTAGAGCAAGATCAGTGTCTCTTCATCCAAGCTGTTGTCCAACACAGGACAACAGCTGCTCTTCCAGCACCTGAGACACGCACACAGAATCCTCAGAAAGAGGATCGTCTCACCACTGACTGAACATTTATTATGCACCTACTGTACGGAGCATGCTCACGGCTGTCAGGGATGCAGAGGTGACCGCTGTGAGATTTCAGGGCTCGGCCATGCCTCGAAGAGTAGACCTCTTTCCTGACCGAGGTTGCCCAGGAAGGTCATGACCGTAGGAACACCATATTGAGTCCCAATAAGCTGAGTGCAATCTGAAGTCATGTCACGTGGGCTGGAACCCCCTCTGTGCCTCAGTTTGCTCATCTGGAGAATGGGGATAATCACCTATATGGTTGCTATGAGAAGCAAGTGACATAAATGTATATATAACATGCTCAGAACAGTGCCTGGCACACTACAAATGCCATGGAGGATTTGCCATCAATTTGAGGACTGTGACACTTGGAGTTCTCAGCCTTGGTCATGGAGGGAATGTTCCTAACAGAGTCCATCTGGAAACACCTGACATCCCCCTCTGCTGTCGAGCCACAGGATGCTGTCTGTGACAGTGGCTGTCAGGGTTCTTTAACATATTTATGGTGGGCAGGCAAGGCCATTGGAAGATTCACATCATCACCAGATTCTTTTTTTCTAATTTTGCAGACCATGCGTCTATTGCTGTTTAGCTAAAACATTTCGTTTTTTAAAAAACAGAATAATTTATGAATGTGTCTGTTGATATCAAAGGCTTTTCAAAAGGTGCATAACAGCAGCAGTAAGAGGGTCACAAATCATTCCAGCTGGACACAGACCATCCCGGTGAGGCGCTCTGGAGATGCTAAGAGGCTGCTCTGGGCTTGTTTTAACCCCTTGGTGACTCTGGAAGTCAGCAGGTGTGTGGGATCCTGCAGTCGGGCGTGGGCACCTGCCGGGAGCCGGGCCTGGGTTACCTCCCAGCGGATGTGTCTGCTCTGTGTGTGAGCACACGTGTGTGTGCAAGAAACAAAGACAAGCAGGGCCACAGAGGGGAGCGCTGTACGAATGGACCCTGTGTAGGCTCTTCCCTCTAGGGACTCAGTGTGGTGGAAGAGAAAGTCAAGTGAGAAACTCGCAACGCCACACCTGCTCCCAGCGTCCCCCCTTCACTCCGTCCTTCCTGCCGGCACACACGCTTCTCTGCTCCTGTTCACGACAGACTTTCTAGAAGGAGCTCCCCGGGAGCACTGCCTCTGGCGTGCCCTCTCCAGTGCAGCCTCCCTCACCCGGCTCCACTGAAAGGCTTTGTCAGTGTCACCAGCAGCCTCGCCACGGTGACCCCTTGGTTCTCATGTGACTTGACTCTCAGCAGCACTCACGCAGTTTGGCTGCCCCTCGTCCTGCAGACACCTTCTGCACCTCAAGCTTTGTCCCCTTCCATCCTCCTGCGGGCCGTGACAGTCCCAGCCATGGCACACTGCCAACGCAGAACTGTGCAACTACCCAAACTCTTTTGGCCATGAGGTCTCTGTGTGGCAGACCCCCTGGGGCTCAGCATGGGCGGGGCGGCCTCCTCTCCCCACTACACTCTCTCCTTCAGGGGTGGCCGCTGGGGGGCTGCTGGGGCAGGCTGTACCCCGCTGACCCTCCCTGGCCTGGTCCTGGGCTGTGGCTTGTGGTTTGCTCTGGAGTGCAGCGTTCACATGGACAAGGCACCTCCTCGGGCCGAGCCCTGGCCCCTGAGCGGATGCCATTCGTGCCACTGCAGGTGCAGCACAGGCCGGCCGGGGCTGCCCACAGCAGGAGCAGGGAGGTTTGGGGCGGCCCCCTGTGGCCCCTGTGTGCCTCACTCAGGTGGGCTCAAAAGCAGAGGCTGTGCCCCATTAAACCCCACCAAACCCTCTGAGGAGGCCAGCTGCAGCTTGGGGGAGCGGTCACCAGCTGTGTGACCAGGGTGACCTCTGAGAGTCTCTGAACCTGACATTCCTCAGAGCTCTTTGGAGAATAACTGCTGTCGCCTTGGAGTTGTCATGCGGTCATGCAGTCAGGTACAGCACCGGGCCTGACACCTTCGACCCCACCTCTGCTCCATGGGGTCCCAGCAGAGGCAGCACAAAAGGTGTTTGCTCCCTTCCATCCCGCTGTCTCATCCCCTCTGAGAGGTCCTCCTGACCTGTCTTCCACCTCCCGCCACTCTCAGCGACACCACGAGCCTCAAGGCAGAATCGAGCTGCAGCCATCCCAGGCCCGGAGGAGGCTGGGCCCATCACCCTGGGAAACAACTTGGCTGTGGGCCAGGGTGTGGCCCCCGGGGTGACAGGGCTGTGCCTCCCAGAGAAGAGAAAGCACTTAATCCCTGGGATTTGCCGTGAAAGCCGGGACAGGGCCAATCACTCATCACTGGGCAGGGACGGCTACGCTGTTGTTTTTAGGTGGAATTTCTGAATCTCGTTCGTAATGTGTACTGATCCCGGGCCAAACTTTCCAAATCAGGCTGCAGTACAGGGTCAGCAGCTCATGTTTAACCCCTTAAGAGGTAATGATTTTAAAGAGGCAATCTGGGCCCTGCTAGCTGGGGTGCCTGATGGTGACTTGAAGCCAGATGGCCGGGGAAGCAAGGCGTTAAGGCTTGACTGAGGCCTGGCCTGGTTGCGGGAGAGGGACAGCTAGGTAGGTATCTTTGCTCACAAGCCCTTATACCGGGGCTGCTGTGTACAGTTGAGCAGGGTGTGCACTGCACATAGACTAAGCTGTGAATGGTGCCCCCTAGAGTTTGGTAGCACACAACACATCCAACTGTACGTGGCAACCCTGCTACACACCACTTCTCTCTAACTGAGACATTAGCGGGGACGAAGCCAACCGCTGAAATACAAGCACTTTCAGCTGCAGGAACTCAGACGGCAGGATGCTCGGGGAGCCAGCAGGCAGCTTCTGGAAAGCAGGATCTTGGGGCCTGGATGTAAGTTTGCTCCCTAGCACCCAGGGCAGGGCCTGGCATGGAGCAGAGACCCAGGATGTTCTTGCTGAGTGAATAATATAATTCCAGGGTGACAGGCCTGGGAGCACGACCTCCACCGTCCTCCTTCAGGCCTGGCCAGACCCACCGGCCCAGGCCGTGAGACATGCCTATTAAAAGCCCCCAGGCGGTTGAGGCCACCTCGGGGTGAACGGTCCTGGCACGGTCCCGTGGTCCTTGTTCTGGCCTGCCGTTCCCTGAGGGGGCTCTGAGCTCTCACCAGCCCTCCAGCTCCACTCCGCCTCCTCCCAGAGGCTCATTCATCCTCCTGACAAACTCCTGAGCTGGGCCACTCTCATCCTGTGTTAAGATACAGCATTGCCTCTGTCCTCACAACCACGCAAGGCAAGTGTTACTATGGCAAGCTCACCGAGAAGAAAACTGAGGCTCAAAGAGGGCGTGTAACCTGCCTAAAGTCACACAGCTAGAAACACAGAACCAAGAACTGAGCCCACAGCATCTCACTGCAGCTGTATTTACTTTCTGCACCCGGCACTGCCAGGAGCTCTCACATTAATTGCTTCATCCAACCACATTAATGGGAGTCTGTACTTAGGGCATTTACTTCCTAAACCTAATATAGGTAACTGTCTCTAAGGGGAGCCAGCTGGTCATTCAATTCTTCACTCGTTCAGACTTTACTGGCTGCCTTGGTGCTTGGCCAGCCTCACCCATGTCAGGAGCTAAGGCATGGTGCTTGTGAAGGGGCTCTGGGCACTGGAGGGTGAAGAGACTCATAGGTGGCACCAAGCAACTCCAAAGCAAAATGTCAGCAAAATCTCCAAATCCTATCCCTGGGCTCAGGGCAGCCTCAGGCTGGGGACATAAGGCCGGGCCTTGATAATGTAGGGTGTTCCTTTCTCCAAGGCAGAGAGCAAAAAACATCTCAGAAATCAAATACTGTCTGTACACGCACTCACCCACCCGCCCACACTCGCCCCCACACACTCACACATATACACACCCCTCCCCCACCCCCCGCCCAAATCAGACCGGAGGCCTTGCCCAGAAACAAATTTGCAGCATGCAGTGGGTCTGGATGTCGTTTCAGATGTGCAGACTGTAATCACAGCCATTCCCAGCCACGGAGGATCCGGCCCCAGCCTATACACAACCTCCCTAAATTGAAGCTAACCCCAGCATCTGCCTGATGGGGGTGGTGCTGCCACACAAGCTCAGAGGGTTCCTGGAGGACCTCGATCCCCACCAGCCCCCACCAGCAGATGGGGAGGAGGTAGGCCCAGGGGTCCAGGCAGCAGCCCCTGGTACAGCTGCCTGTGCAAGCAAGGATGAGCTGACACTTGCCAGAAGGACTGGAGAGGCACGTTCCAGGACCTCATCCCTTCCTCAGAGTAGTGACATTTTGAACCTCATATCTTGACCGCATGAACATGAAGAGAGGTCTGTACTCATAAAGGGGTGGCCCAGAACCCAAGACCCCATGGCCAGGAGTGTTGTGACTGTTTATAAAGTCTGCCAGGGACCCAGACCCAAGTATGCCAACAGACACCAGCCAGTGTAGTTGCCAGCTGCTGTAGACACCAGCCGGTATAGATAGACCAGAGAAAAATGGGACTTCACACATGCCACAGGGATGAGAAGCCCTGGACTTGAGTGGCCCTAGATCTAACCCTGGTTCTCACACTCCCCAGCTGGGAGATCCTGGGAAGTGACTTAGCTCCGCTGGCCTCAGTATTCTGTTCTGCTGAGTAGAGATAACCACCATCTCGTGCTGCAAGAGGCTGACGGGTTAAATATAGCAGCAGGACCTAGAAGCGCCATGGGCAGCACATGCCTCCCAAGGAGCATCCCAGACCTCCAGTGGCTCCCCATGGCTCACAGGAACGTCCACCAGGGCATGGCCCTGCCGCCCCCAGAGCTGTGCATGGTGCCCTCCCAGGCCCTGCCTCTCGCCATGCTGCCCTGGCCCAGCAATGCCTCCTTGTCTGGCACCCTCCTACTTGGCCATCAAGACCCAGCACTTGTGTCACCTCTTCTGAGAAGCCTCCCCTGACTGCTCCATTGTCACATCTCTGCTGTCACAGCTGGCTGGCAAAATGCTACTAAGTCAGCTCTGTTCGCGATCACAACCCTGTAGGCCCAAGGATCAGGCAGGCCACCTGCAAAATAAGGCAGTGGGACAACAAATAAACTAACCTCAATGTTCTCTAGCTCCTCTTGGCTTTGGTGAGGTTTTAACAGAAATGTTGGCAAAGCCGTCTCTCGTTATAGACGGATTTTGCCTTCCCTAGAGGAGCAGAGAGTCAAAAAGAGATGGTGATCAGGAGGGTGGAGGGAGGGCTGAGGCTCAGACACCAGCTATAGCCCAGCATCCCGGGGAGCCCAGATGGCCCCAGGTTGCCTTTTGGTCCTATCCGCAGGCTGATAATATACGGCCTGTGCCTGTCACGGCCGGGGCTCTCCCATTCGTCATCATCAGGAGTTATTACCTGAAAGACCCCTTCCTGGAGCACCCCCAACTCCAGCCTCTACCCTCAGAGCTAAGAATGAATCCAGAGCTGGGTAAGGAAGGCTTTGTAGTGGCCCGAGAATACCTCAGGCATTAACAGAGCATTTTTGCACAGGTTGAAAATGCATCCTTCATTTTTCATTGACAGCTGGTTAAAGAGGAATGCACCGGGGCTTTACAAAGACAGCAGCTCGGCCCCCGCTGCACAATCTCCTGATCCCCACTAAGAACTGGTCTTTAAAGGATACTTTAGAGGAAGACCTGGCCCTTTCAGGTTCTTAGTCGACTGGGGTCGTTTGCTCCTCCTCCTTCTGTTACTCTAGGAGGACTGCGCACAGTAGCCTTGGAATCTGGTGGCTTGCATGCTGGTTATTTTTCTGGGACACCCAAATTCGCAGCAATTTTGCCCAAGTCAGCATGAGCCATCTGTGGGCTCCAGCGGAGGGAAAGTGCAGTGTTTGGGGGCTCCCGGTCCACTTGGTCCCTGGTACCAAGTGGCCTTGGCAAGTCTCCTGTCCTCTCTGGCCTTTGCTCCCTCATCCGTCAGTGGGGATAATCCCACCGCGTCACAAGGCCATGGTGGTGACGAAACACTAGCTCCTGGTGCATTGTGGGTGCGAAGGGTTGCTCCCTCGCATACGTCAAGACTCAGCTCAGGCCTCCCCTCTCCCGGGAAGCCTTCTTGACCCCGCTGCCAGTGTCCACACAGGGCATGGCCTAGAGTGGGCAGGTGCTCAGCGGGCACCTGTGAGTGGGCAGGTCTCCAGGGCTCAGGGGCTTCCCACGCCACAGCAGGGAGCAGCAGATGTGGGCCTGAGAGGCCCCGGAAAACGCCTTGTCCCCTCCACTGGCGGAGCGGGTTTCTGTCCAAGACGCTGCCTGAGATGAGAACTACGCTGCTGACGAGCTTGAAAACGTCCTGGGCTGTGGGCTCTTCCAGCGCACAGTCGCTCGTTTAACTCAGTTCCCTCCTTTGCCCGAGGGAGACATTCAGGTCCCTTTCCTGGCGGTACTTGTGAGGACTGAATGAGGGCAGAGGTGAGTGCGCTCAGGGATGGGTGGCAAGGGGCCGGCGAGGCTTCGACCCCACGTTCCCAGGGCTGCTTCATGCCTGGGCCCGAGTCCAGTGGCAGAACAGCCATCGCCACGTGGCCAGGCCTGGAGCTGGGTGCTGGGAGAGCCACCTCCAGAGGCTAGGACGAAGTTCCCAGGGCATGCAGAAGTTACTTGGGGCAGAAGAGGAAAGCGCAGGAGGTAGAGGATAAGGAAGCCCAGGAAGGAGAAACAAGATGAGCAACCAGTGGGTACAGACAGGAGCACCCCCAGAAACTCGGCCTAGTTACCCACTCAGTGGGACCTGGCCCCCTCTGGCTCAGTCCTCTGTCTGAGAGATGACACTGGCACCAGGTAAACTCCAGGAGCCCAGCCAGATGGCACATCTACAACATGCTGAGGAGTGCAAGGGGCTGGGGGCCCACCTGCTAAACGGGCTATGGGCAGGATGGATTCTCAAGGGCCAGGCTGGGCCCTCCCCCATGCAGCCCCAGCCTGGAATTCCAAAGACCAGGGCACCCGTGACCAAGTGCGGTGAGGGGAAGCCACTCGGTCCCTGTGGCCTTATGCACATTCCATTCCCAGGAAGCATTCTCCAGGAGATGGCACCTGCGGTCGCTTCTCACACCCTGGGGCTCCATTCCATGGCCCGCAGTACCTGAGTCACTGTGAGAAGACTGGCAGTACCCTCACCTCTCTGGGCCTCAGTTTCCCCTTCTACAGAAGAAAGGGTTGGAAGAGACGGTCTCCAGGAGCCTCTAGGCTCTGACATGGAGGATTTTCTGCCCCAGTGGGTGGGAAGCTGAGAAACAGAAACCCCCAGGTTGGTTCTGTCTGGAGTGCAGACAGGGAAAGGCACTGGTGGGTGCTGCTTCTAGGCCTGGCTGCTGCCCAATCTCCTGACTCAGGCCACCCCAAGGATGAATTTGGCTGGAACTGAAGAACTGAAGATGCAAAAACTTCAAGAGCACCCTAGGGGTCTCTCTGTGCATGCCTGTTTCAGCATCGTATTTTGATGATCCGTTTATGGACATCTCCCCTGCTGGGATGCAGAGCCCTAAGGGGCAGGCGCTGGGAGCTACTTATCCATCTCTGTATCTGCAAGGACTGGCCCAGGGTCTGGTACAGACTCAGCTCAGGAAGAGTTCAGAAACTGGAAGGTTTCATGATTCCAAACTCCTACGGTTCCCAGTGCTGGGAATCACCCCAGGCCAGGGCCGTGTCACACCACACCTGCAGGCCCAGCGTCAAGGACAGGGCTGGCACATGGTGGGCTTCTGTGGGCCTGTGTCAGGGGGCTCTCCCCTAACCCCAGTGAGGCAGCACACACCCCACCTCCTCCTGTCTGCCCTCATTCACAGGAGGCCAGAGGTACTTTAAGGTCTCTATCTAAACTCTCATTTTACAATGGGGAAACTGAGGCCCAGAGTGGGCAGGGACTCAGGGGCAAGTAGCAAGTTTTATGACTCCTGACAACCAAAATGTGCTTCTTTCCCTTGGAATCCCAGCAAGGGCTAATGTACCATTAATTGTAATTAACTAATTATTCCTGCTGCCAACTAGCGGAGGAGGAGGCTAGGGGTGGGGAGCCCCCAAATGACTCAGTCATGTTTACAACATGCAAACCCATCTAAGAGCTTGTAAAGTTGCTATAAATGTCTCTTTGGCAAGAGGGGAATAACGATTCCCTTTCTCCAGCTGCCAGTTTAACAACCGTCGTCGTGTTCGGGGCGGCAGGGACTGAGGTTCTGAGATCCAACAGCGCCACCTGGAGACCACGTCCCCAAACGCTCTCCCCAGGGGCAACCACCTGGATGCTGGTTCTGGTCAAGACCTCACAGAATCCAGAGTCTAAGAGACTATGAAGCCCACTCTCCCCAATTCACACAGGGAAACTGAGGCCCAGGTGAGGGCAGGGACTGCCGCTCCATTGCCTAGCTGCTATCAAAGTGTTCAGAGTATAAATCTAAGTCCAAAATGGCAGCGGTGACTGTTTTCATTGTCCAATAATTTAAATTATTTAAAATGTGACAATTCAGGAGAGGTACTATGAACGACGGAAACAAGTTCACAAAGTGGAGAGGCTCTGGATGTCTTTTCAGATGTGCAGGTTCTAATCAAAGCCCATTTCCAGACATGGAGGGTCCTGTCCCAGCTTATACACAATGTCCCCAGCCTGTAAACAATAGGACTTCTACAGTCACCTCCCTCTCTCCAGCCAGCGTGAACTATGTGCCCTTTCCTGAAGTCACTAACTTCTCCCTCTGGGCATTGGCCTGAGCAGGTCCCTCTGCCTGGTTCACCCTTTCTCCCTCTTCCTCACCCAAGTCCTTGGCTCAGGAGCCACCTCCACAGAGGAGTCCTTCACCTCCGCCCCAGCCCTCCTCTCTGCACCTCTGACGCCGAATCTCCAGGGAGCAAGGGCAGCAGGCTCTGCGTTCAGAGGGGCTGTGAGCCACGATCGGTCCTTGGTTCTCATACCAACTGAGACGTGGGGAGGGGACGAGGACCTGCTCAAGGTCACACAGCAAGTCCAGTTAGTCTCGAGGCTGTGCCTACAGCTCAGGTCCTCTGACTCCTACTTTGCACCACGAGAATGAGAATCATATCAGCTCCCACTGAGTGAGGGACTGTGCCAAGCCCTGGGATAAGTGCTTCACTTGTGCGACATCGTTTGAAATTCACAGCTGTGAGAGGCAGCGGTCTCTTTAATCCACCCCTTTTCTAGGTGGGGAGAGTGGGGCCAAGAGGGGTCACCAGGAGAGCTGGTGGCACAGCCAGGATCAGATCTTGGGCAGGCTCCACCACTCTGGAGAGGTTTCCCTGCCCAACTGGCACAGGAGGCCTCGGCTAATCTTTTGGGTGTGGAGGAGGAGGGGCGTCTGGACAGATGGCATGTCTACGGCCACTCACCCACGTTCATGCCATCCATGTAGCGCTTGATGATATCAAAGGAGTCCCGCAGGTTCCCTTCTGTTATGTCGAAGATGATGTCAGCCTGGTTGGCAGGATACAGTGGCGTGACGGCCCGGAGAAAGATGATCTCTGCAGCGAGAGGGCAGGGCGTGGAAAAGGGTGCAGTGCTGGGCCCAGTCGACCCCAGGGACCCGCCTGCCATAACGAGGACCTAACACAAGCAGCCGTTCACAACGGGGCATGACCCCTGCGTGGAGAAGGTGGGGTCCCGAGCGGCCTACATCACAGCCTCTCCGTGTTTATCAGTGGGCAAAGTCAGGTCTAGAGAGATTTCAGATCTTCCTCCAGGTCAGGGAGCTAATCAACGCTGAATTGGTAATTAGTCATGAATATTCATGAAGCTGGGGGGAAAGAGGTGAGGGGACACAGGGAGAGGGCAGAAAGGCCAAAGGAGCAGGCTCCTGTCCTGCCTGCAGTGCCGTGGGTCAGACAAGCCACTCCGCAGGGTGGGCTGGGCGGCCTGGTGGCTGCGTCCATCTCCCAGACCACCTGACAGTGAAGCCAAGAGTGAAGGCCCAGAATCCACCCTGGTCTGGGTGATCTCAGGGGAGTCCTATCTCTGGGCCTCAGTTTCCTCATCTGTAAAGAAGGAAGATGGCTGCTGCCCACTAAAGGTCACTTCAATGCTAAAGGTCAGGATCTGGATTTTCTGGGCCCGGGATGCTAACAGGTGTCTCTAACCACACTCAGCTCCATGGGTAACCAACCCACAGATCAGCACTGGCCAGGGAGGCCACAAAACCAGCCACGAGGGATTTGGGAAGGATTTGCATGTGGTTTGGTGAAACCCCATCATTTTGCACAAGGCAAATACCAGCTAGTGATTTTCTCCAAAGCAAGTCTGTGCCTCCCTGTGAAGACTGCCTGCCTTTCCTTTTCTAGAGGAATGAGCCAGCGGGTAGGTAGCTGCGAGCTTGGGATTGCTCTTTGCAGCAACCGTGTCTTCGGGGTCTCCCGCCCTCCCCACCCATCACCAACCAGGCTCCTCTGTCCTAGTGTAAACACAGGTGTTGTCACAGCTGGCTTGGTTGTATGTCTTCCCCGGGAGTGTCTGAGGGCTCTTTCTTATCACCATGTCCGAGAGCCTGGCCCAGAGCTGGACACGCAGGAGGCTCAGCTGTCATCTGCTGAATGAACTAATACTCCTCTGAAGGCCAGGGATGGAGACTCCACCGAGGAGAGGGTGGCTGGGGACCACACCAGCCCCAGCACGTAGGCTGCACAACCTGGAAGCGAGGTCTGCAGGGTAGGGCTCCACCTGCAGCCTCTGTGGGGCTCTGGAGCATGCAGCCCGGCCTCGTACCAGGGAAAGGGTGCTGTGATGGCAGGTCTATACAGCATGCCACAAGCTCCCTCAGAGCAGGCCGGGGCATGGGAACACCGACCATATTACTCCCAGTCCAGCCCCTCCAGTACATCTGCCCCCAGTTATCCCAGGGGATGTTTTGATATGCAAATCTCATCAGTTGCAACATTTCAATGTCTCCCCAAAGCCCCAACTCCAATTTCTTGCTTACCCTTCTAGTCCATCTCTTACCAAATACTTCGCTTAGTTCCTCAAATGCCAACACTGCCCCTAAATACATCCAGATCTTTCAGCGGTGTCCCAGTCTGCTTGGCACCCTCCTCTCCCCTTCTCCTTTACTCACCATGCAGTCACCACACAGTTCCCAGCGTGGAAGTCACTTCCTCCCAGATGCCCTCCCTGACTCCCTTGCGCTCGGCACAGAATGAATGCTTTATAGCTATCTGCAGAACAGTTGTTACTCATGAGAAGAGACCCCTGAACTGAGACCCAGAAATGGGCTGAAATGGAGCTATGCCATCTGGGTACATGGAGGAGATGCAGTGGCAGGGAAGGATCTACACTTCAAATCCCAAACCACATCTTATAAGGAATGGCTCCTGTAGCCAAGCTCTCAGCCCAAGCAGAGGGAGGCCCTGAAGGGGTGGGGGGACAGGCCTCCCAGACCAATTCCACTCACCTTCAGGGCGGGTGAACTCGCGGAAGGTGGGCAGCGAGATGACAGTGTGGGAGATGGTGTGCACCGGATCCAGCATGCAAGCCACATCGTTGGGGCGGCAGGACTTGATGCAGCGCACGGTGTCTGTCTTCTCCTGGCGGAGCCTAAGGGGAACCACAGCACACAAGGCTGATGGGAAAGTCGGGCCACAGCTGCCACAGGGACCAAGGTCCGTGGAGGAGCAGAGACAGCTCCACTGGAGAACCATGGTGACCTCTGCAGCCCAGCTGCTCCATGTGAATTCCTCATGGCCCTCCTAGCAAACTGCACCAGGATCCAAACATGGGAAACACCCTCTGGTTTCCATCTGCCCTGGCTGTGGATAAGCTCGCTTTGACACATACCGACTGTGTGAACTAAGCCTCAGCATCTACAGCTGCAAAACACACTCATAGATTCACTTGCTCGACAAGTGTGTTTTGAGTGCCTCCTGGGCACCAGGCGCTTGGAGAACCAAAGTGAACAAGGGAGACACGATCCTGCCTTATTGGAGCCCACGGTTTGGTGGGGGGCAGGGGTAACCAGTGAGGGAGCGTGCATAACGTGCCGAGCTTGGGACCCGCATGAAGAAGTCAAATCCCATCGCCATATGATTGGGAGGAAGGACAAGAGGCCGACGTTTATTATAGGTCTACGTCCCAGGCACTGTGCTAGACATATTTTTTAAACCTCTTTATCATAAAATGAAACACAGATGCAAAAACTACATAAAATGAAGGTATAATTTAATAAGTTGTTATAAGGCAAATGCCTTTATAATCACCACCCCAGTCAAAAAAGAGAACTCGGCTAGTCACCTGAGGTCCCCTCATGTGTGCCAGATTGATGTCACCCCCTCCTACATCCCAAACGTAACCCCTGGCCTGAGTCCCATAGCAATCCCCTATTTGGGTTTCTTCATAGTTTTATCACACAAGTGTGCATCTCCAGACACAGTCATTTAGACTTGTCCATGAACAAGTTTTTGTTGTTTGTTAAGTCTTTTTTAATCTATGGGTTTCCTCTCCACCCCTTTATTTTCCATGCAATTTATCTGTTAAAGAATCCAAAGCAGTTGAGCTGTAGAGTTTCCTGTGGTCTGGACTTTGCTGATTGCATCTTCACGGTGCCCTTCAGCATGTTCCTCTGTCCTCTGCATTTCCTGCACATTGGCAGCCAGATCCAGAGGCCTGATGAGACACAGGCCCAGCCCCTTCAGCAGGATGACAGGGGTGGTCTGTCTTCCATCAGGGCCCATGGAGTCTGGTTGTCTCTCTTTCTGTGATGCCAGCAGCTGTTGATGCTGTGATTAGATGCAATGATTCAGTGGGGATTGCAAAATGCTGGCTGTCTGATTCTATCATCTCATTTTCATTTATTAGTTAAAATACTGCTATAAAGAGATGCTTCCCCTCATGTGCTACTGATATTTGGTTACCAGGAAATATAGGTCCACAGAGGAAAAGCAAGATCAATACTTGATTCTTTCCTTGTATTTATGAGTTTTCAGGATAATGAACTCTCTATCATTCTCCAAATAAATTTTTAAGAAAAAAATATCAGTATGAACTCACGATTTAAACCAATTTGATGAAGTTTGATCCACTGCAATTATTATCCTTTGTTCAAGCTCAAAATCTCCCATCTTTGGCCAGAGGGAACATGACATTGTCTCCTGGGTCCTTTCCACCTGGCCCTAGCAGTCTTTCATCTCTTTCTTGCTATCCGACATGACAAGAAGGTCGAGCTCATCTTATGCTTTTACTGCCCCAGATCTGGAATCAGTCATTTCCCCAATAAGTCCTGGGTTTTTTTTTCTTTGCTTTTTGTTTTTAGTGGAGAATAGTATTTCAATACCACACTCTAGATACAAGGGATGCTCAGTGCTACTGGGCTGGTCATTGTTTCTAGGACTCTTCGGTGGACATTTTTAGAGACAAATACACTGTGAGTTCACACAATGACAAAAAAAAAAAAAAAAAAAGGACCTCATGGTTTTTAACTTAATCTCCTCTGTATTACAGCAGAATATTCTTTCTTCCACATCAGAAATCCTGGTTCACAAAAACACAGGCAAGGGTAGATTACCCCATAATTATTCATTTAGTTTGTCCCACATGAAACAGTCGTCTCAGAAAAATGATACTAAAATTACCATCGCTAACATAATTACTGAAAATAACTTTTTGATATGTTCTCCCTGTTCTACTCAGTTTTTAAATAGATGTGCTATATCTACATTGTCTAAGCATACAATGATTCATATTGTCTTCTTTCCCTTATAACTCTCATTTAGTTGAAGTTGTACAAGTAAAATACACATTAATTAATATATATTAAACATACATATATATATATATAACTATTTGTTTAATGTTCGCATGTTGATAATACAGTCATGTGCCATATAATGACATTTAGGGCAATGAAGGACTGCATATATAATGGTGGTCCCATAAGATTATAATGGCCATAGCATATAGCCTAGGTGTGTAGTGGGCTGTAAGATCTAGGTTCGTGTCAGTACGCTCTAAGATATTCACACAATGATGAAATTGCCTAATGTATCCATTTCTCACAATGTATCCCCATCATTAAGTGACACATGACTGTAATTTGTGCCCTTTGTATGTGAATGTCAGTTTTGCTGGGTATAAAATCACTGGCTTACATTTTCTTGATTATCTTAAGTATGTTAATTCCATTTTCTACTGGAATAAAGTGTTACTGTCCAAAAGTGTGATGATAATACAGTTAGCTCAGTTGGTTTGAGTGCAGTGTTGATAACACCAAGGTCAAGGGTTTGGATCCCTGTACCAGGCAGTCAGCAAAGAAAAAAAAAAAGAGTCTGATAATAATATATATTTTTCCCTTTTAAGTACTTGTTGTTTTTGTTGATATGTCTATAGTTTGACTCCCCCAACCCTTTTCTTTAAAGTCCAGTAATTTTACTAGAATATGTCTTGGTTTTGGTTGTTCTGGGTTGATATTTTCAAGTATGTGTTGTGTTTTTTCAATATGGAATTTAAAATTTTTTTTTTTCAATTTATGGAAAGTTTTCTTATGCTATCATGTCTCCCCCTTGTTTTGGGTTTCTTCTTCAGAACTTCCTGTTATCTGTACGCTGAATCTTCTTTGCCTGTTTTGAGTATCTGTCACTTTTTCTTCAAGGCTTTTCTATCTTCTGTTATTTCTTTTTAAAATTTTTTGTTCTTTTCAACTTCTATTTCTTTTAAGTATTTATTCACTTTTGTCTTCTTCCCTGTTGCATCCTTATTCCTGAAGTCACTTGTTAAATTTTTAATTATTTCCTAAGTCTACTAATTCATGCCTCAGTTTTTCCTAATTCTGACTTACAATTTTCTTCCATATTTTGATCATTTTCTTAACACTTTTGGTTTGTTTTGAGACAGAATATTCCAGTTTTGATTTCTTCTGTGAGCCTGTCTTTCTGGTATGCTTTCATTACCCAGAGGGATATTACTCTGCTTCTTATTCTCTTTTTTCTTATAATTACTTTGTGTATTAGCTTGCCGAGGCTGTCATAATAAAATACTATTATTTTATCATAGTAGTTTAAACAACAGAAATTCATTTCCTCACAGTTCTGCAGATTGAAAGTCCAACATCAAGTCGTCAGCAGGTTTGGTTTCCTCTCAGGCCTCTCTCCTTGGCTTGCAGAAGTCCACCTGCTCACTGTCCTCACGTGCTTTTCCCTCTGTGGATATCTGTTTCCTGTTCTCCTCTTCTTATGATGATACCAGTCATATTGGATTGGGCCCACCCATATGACCTCATTTTTACCCTAATTATCTCCTTAAAGGCTCTATGTCCAAACACAATCAATTCTGAAGTACCGGGGGTTAGGATTTCAACATAAATTTTGGGAGGACACAATTCAACCATAACTTTGTGTTATCATAGATCTTCCAAAAGAGATATGCTGAAGTCCTAGTCCCCAGTATCAGAATGGGACCTTATTTGGAAGTAAGGTCATTGCAAATATAATTAGTTAAGACAAGGTCACACTGGAGTAGACTGGGCCCCTAATCCAATATGAGTGGTGTCCTCATAAAAGAGGGCTATATGCAGACAAAGACATACAAGAAGAATACCATGTGGTGACAAAGATTGGAGTGACACAGCTGCAAGCAGAGGAATGCCAAAGACTGCTGACACACCACCGGAAGCTAGAAAAACGCACACTCCTACAGGAAGGGCAACTCCCCTACAGGTTTCGGAGGAGTATGGCCCTGCCAACACCATGGCTTTGGACTCCTGGCCTCCAGAAATGTGAGAGAATAAATTTCTATTATTTTAAGCCACCTAGTTTGTGGTACTTTGTTACAGAAACTAATAAAGGAATATGACCTCGATGCTTTTTGGTTGATCATCTTTATGGGAAATTCATCTTCCTGAGATTTTAGAAAGAATATTCCCAGTGGTTTTCCTGACTTTGCAGAGCTCTCCAGTCTGTTGTGCCTGGCAGCTTACCTTCTGGCGCACCTCTGCATTCACCAGACCTTCTTTTGTCATAGTCTCTACTCTCTCCTACACACTTTTTCATTTCACTCCCAGCAGTTTTTTCCTAGTGTGAGTCCCTGACCTTATGGGAAGCAGTGATGGCTCAGTTTCAGAACCTCCAGGTCCAGGTGCTGTTCCCACATTGCTTACTGCACTTTCCAGGGACACCTGTTGACTATTTGGGGGTTCTCCAACTGTTTCCCACTGCTCTGTCCTGCACAGATGCCGGTACCATGCAGGTGGCCATGAACTGTATTTTGGGGTTTGTGGGGATGCCTTGTCACCTTGTTTTGTTGTGAATGTTTTCCATGGATTTTTGTTTTCCTATCTAGTTGTTCTGTGTCTTTTTTGGTTGAGGTCCAGAGAGCATCAAAAACTCTGCTGCTGCATCTTTCCAGAGTCTCCACGCTGCACATTTCACATGATTATTTCATCTCATCCACACCGCTCTTTCCTCCACACCACACTCCTCTTCTTTTAGCTAATAAAGTATCCTGTTCTGCACTCGGGAATTACAGAATGAGGACTAATACCCAGGGCTCTGTAAGATAGGCTAAAGTAACAATCTAACTAATCCCAAGAATGCTGTCCTTTTCCTGGTGTTTGATGCAGCACAGGACAGGGGCTCAGAGCACAGACCCCAAAACAGGCTGCATGGGTTTGAATCCCAGCCCCACCAGATACCAGCTGTGGAACTTTGGTGAAGTAACTTAACCTCTCTGTGCCCCCCGTGTCCTCACTGTGAAATGGGGAAGTAAACAGTACTTGCAGTTAAGTGCTTGGAACAGTGCTGGCTCATAGGAAGCACTATGTAAGTGTTAGCGGTCATCATTGTCATTATTATCGTCATGATAATGACAATCATTATTATCATTTCTCCTTAGGAGCTTGATTTACTACAGTGACACAGCCAGAAAAGCATAGGTCTAGGATCAGAAGTTTTGGCAGCTGTACATAGCAGTGACCTTGGACACGCCCAAATCCTCTGAACCTTCACCCCCCTTTAAATCAGGAACCAAAAGAACACTCAGTTACCTTCCAATGAATGGAGAAACCAACACTTACACTTATTGACTGCCTACTGTATACCAGACACTGCATGTTGTTTCACATAATGTTCAAAATCATCCATGACAGGGGTCTTGAGGCGGATGACTTACCCCAGGTCATGGAACTAGTAAACAGCAAGAAGGAGATTCAAACTCCTGTTCTTGTTTCATTTCTCCTGCACTGTCTCATCTCTCAGCAGCATGATCTAGGAGCACAGCTCTGCAGCTCCCAGAACTGCAGGGCAGCGGGGAGCTCAGGTCATTCACATCTCACCCCTACGCATGCACTCAAGTGCACACACTAGAAACCAAAGGTGTCCTTGAACACAGACAGCCACACCTCAAGAGGTAGGGAGTTCCACAAAGAAAGGTGGGTTCAGGCAGAGCCGGAGAGTCACTCAGTATATTGCAGGGGGTCTGATGCGCCAGGAAGTTACTGGGTGGCCTCAAATGCCCTGGACAGCTTTCCACCTCTTAATGTTCCTATGGACATGAAGGCAAAAGTGCTCCTTCTGGCCTGAGTAACCAGAACCATGACAAACAGATGACTGAATAGAACAACTAGATCCCTGCAGTGCCTTGCTGTCTTCACAGGGGTGACACTTGAACCAAGCCTCGAAAATGCTGCCCATTCATCCATCCATCCTTCCTTCTTTCCTTCTACCCATCTATCCATCCATTCATGCATCCATCCATCTACCCATCCACCCTTCCATCCATGCATCCATCCATCCATCCACCCATCTACCCATCCATCCACCCTTCCACCCATCCATCCATGCATCCACCCATCCATCCATCCTTCCATCCATCCATCTACCCATCCACCCTTCCATCCATGCATCCATCCATCCATCCACCCATCTACCCATCCATCCACCCTTCCATCCATCCATCTACCCTTCCACCCATCCATCCACCCTTCCATCCATCCATCCATCTACCCTTCCACCCATCCATCCACACTTCCATCCATCCATCCAGCCATCTACCCATCCATCTACCCTTCCACCCATCCATCCACCCTTCCACCCATCCATCCACCCTTCCACCCATCCATCCACCCTTCCATCCATGCATCCATCCATGCATCCATCCATCTACCCATCCACTCTTCCATCTATCCATCCATCTATTCTTCCTTCCATCCATCCATCCATCCATCCATCCATTTATTCATATGTTTAGTGAGCTCCTTCTTCAAGCCAGACGTTCCAAAGGTGTAGAGAACACAGAAATGAACCAGATACAATCCATGCTTCCCAAAATGCCCCAGAGTAGGGACAATAAACAAGTAACAACCAGAAGATGATGGGTATACACTCTGATGGAGGATGCCTGGGAGCCCAGGGAGCTCAGGCTGAGGAAGCCTTCCCTTAGGAGGTGACTTTTGAGCTAAGTCTGCAAGGAGAATGGCAGTTGGCAGGAGGATGGCACGGCACATGCTAAAGCCACAGGAAGGCACATTTGGGGGAGGGCAAGCAACTCTGTGGGGCTGGAATACAAGCACATGGGGTGAGCTGGAGTCAGGGAGATGTGGCTGAAAAGGTGGGCCAAGGCCAGATCAGGCAGGGCCTTGAATGCAATTCCAAGGGAGTTGGACTTCATCTGCTAAGAAAAGAGAACCATGGAAGGGTCTAAAGAGAAGAGGGTCATGACCAGACCAGTCCTTCACAGAGGTCCTCTGGCTGCAGCTTGGAGAATGCACTGGAAGATGGGAGACTGGAAGCCAGTCCAGACCAGACATGACCGGAGAGAGGTATGGAAAACAGCAGGAGGCATGGGAATGACTGGCTATAAGGTTCATGCTCCCACAGCTAGTTAACTGCTGCCTCTGCATGAGGCATGGAGTTAAGCATATGTCTGTCTTCTCCTCTAGACAGCAAGGCGGGCCATCCCGCCCTGCCCAGCTTACACATGATCGTAGGAAGGACCTTAGGACCCTGCAATATCCTTTACCTGATTCCACTGTGGTGTTCTGCTCCCCACTTCAGGCTTCTGCTTGGAAACAGCATCAGCAAAGCCACAGAAATTCTAGAGGCATAAGCAAGTGTGGGTAGAAAGTCATCCGTTCCCTCAGTAGACGTGGATGGAGCACTACTGTGTGCTAGGCACCTTGCCAGGAGCTGGGGACACTGCACTGAATGAGACAGACCCGGTCCCTGCCTTCACAGAGCCTTCTGGATGGTGGCAAGGAGGAATGCAAAGCACAGGTAAACGGGAATTGCAGCCTGTTGTAAGCATCACAAAGGAAAGTGTTACAAAAAAGACTGGCAGAGAAGACACAATCCCAGGTGCCAGGGAAGGCCTCTCTGAGGAAGGTGCACTTAAGCTGAGGATTAATCAGTATTCAGGCCAGGGACAAAGCACATGCAAAAGGCCTGAGGCAGCAAAGGGCTTGGTGGTGCGGCTCGGGGGCAGTGAGCAAGGTGACAGCAACCTGAGGTCAGACTGAGATTGCACACAAGGACTCAGTTATGCACAGTCTTGAAAGGCACGTTGAAGATCTAGGGTGTTCGGCCTAAATGCAGAGAAAGCCATAAAGGCAGAGGCTAAAAGATCACTCCAGCTGCTGAGCAGAGAATGAGTCATAGAGAGAGCTGAATGGACACTGGGAGACCAACAAAGGGTGACAGGTGACAGTGGCTTGGCTGGAATCATGATGGAGGAAATGAGAGGGGCAGTTGGGTTGAGGCCCACAGAGGAGGTCTGATGACAGAAGATAATGGTCAGAACTGCGGAGCTGGTAAACCAGGGTTTGGAAGCCGGCTGTGTGACCTTGGGTGAATCAGTCACCCTCTCTGAGTCTCCATGAGGATGATACACCTGCCCGGCAGGACTGGAGGTGACACATACTTCATCAGTGGTTCCCATGAGCACCACGTGGACTGTGCTGTCCTTTGCCTCGCCCCTGGCACAGGGCTGGGATCCACAGTGGAGCAACCGGCCCCATTTAAGCAAGATCGTGTCCAAGATGCTGCAGCCGGGTTCAGTGTTTTCCACCCCGTCTTTGTCTTTTTATCAAGACAGAGTGGGAGGTCTGAACCTCAGGATAGAGCTTTTTGTCACAGTTAAATGCTCAGCTCCGAGTGATACAGGAAGGAACCAAGCCAGGGCCAGGTGACCTGGTTCCTTGGCCAGCCTCAGCCACAACAGGCTGTGGAACTTTGGCCAAGCCCTTCCCCTTTTCTCTTGGCCTCAGTTTCCACATTTATAAATTGAGGGGGGACTGAGCTCAGTAGTCTCTGAGGGCCCTTCTTGGTCATTACCTTTAGTCTTTGGGTTCAACACAAAGAAAGAAGAGATAACTCATCTGACATGATGTGCTGAGCCTCTTTCTCCCCTGGCCTGGGCTCCCTGGGGGGATATACTGTGAGCTCTGTAGACAGCGGCCCCCAGGCGCATGTCCCTTTACAGAAAACTTTCCTCGGTCTGCCCTGGGGGGCACCAGGGGGTGGCAAGTGCTCAGCTCACCCCCAGGTAATACGCAGCACGGAGACTCCCAACCGCACCAAAGAAAACCCAGCACGCGGGGCCCGCCATGTGGGGTGGCCTGCTAAGACTTTATTGAAACCCCGGAGGGGGAGGGGAAGAAAGTAACAAGGGGAGCCCCCCCGGCCCGAAGCAGGTGCTCAGAGCTCTGCGGACACAAAGATGAAAAGCTTGGCCACAAAGGAGCTGACGGTGCCGTGGCGAAAGAGATCCATCTTGACGGTCAGGAGCAGGTCCCTGGGCTCGGGGATGGGCTTGGTGAGGGCCACCACCCCACTGTGGTGGCTCACCTTCCGGGTGGTGAAAAAGCCCTCCTCATTGCCGCCGGTGATGGCCAGCTGCATGCTGTCCCCAGGGACGGCACTGGAGGGGCCCATGCGGAAAACCACCGCGGGCACTTGGATGTTGGTGGGGAAAGAGAGGTGGTAGTAGGTTATTCTCAGAGGCAGCTTGGGGCACTCCTGATTCTCATGGCAAGGCAAGCGCTCGCAGCGGCTGCAAGAAAAGTGGACAGGGAGACACAGGGGGGTTAGGGCAAACTCAGCAAGCGGAGAAACAAGAGTGCGGGGGAAGCGGGGCAGCAGGGGCTCGTGGCGGGGCCTCCCGCCGCCCCTTTGGCCAGTCCAGCCGATGCCAAGAGTGCCCTCACTCACCTGCGGGAGGCGCCGAGGACCTCCGGGCTGCTGACTCAGGCACTAGCCTCTTCCAACACCCTCAGGGGGCACTGGATGGCGGGGGGTCAAGGGCTGTGCCAGAGTGAGGCGTGTCCCCTTCTCACTGGCAGAGCTCACCCCGGGTGCCCCCGGCAGGCACACTCTGCCTTCTGAGGGTCATCTGGGCTCTTGGCCCTTCACCCAGACAGTGGCCAGGGCCACACAGGGCTCTTGGGTGGGTCTCCAAGACGACCTTTGAAGTGATCGTGTCCACCACTAGCAATCAGGGCTGCTGCCATTGACCGTGTGCTTGGCTATTCCTCGTGTGATCACTACAACTGCACTATGGCCATTTTCGGATAAGGAAACTGAGGCTCAGAGAGAAAGTGGCCTTCCCAAGGTCACAGAGTGAGTGAGGGAGCCAGATCTGGGTGCAGACAGCGAGGTCTGCTCCCTGTTCTCCATCACTAATCCTTGTGCTCCAGGCCCAGTTCCCCAACTGTGTCCACAGGGCCAGCTAAGGGCTCAGAATGGTGATGGTGACAGACACTGACTCCCCGTGACAGATCCTAATTTCCTGTGACAGGATGGTGAGAGGAACTATCTGCTGTGTCCTGAACTCCAGGCCCATCGCACTCTGAAAGCAGATGTTCGGCCCCGTAGGGCCTGGCTGAGCATGTTCCAGGAAGTTCCACCATCTTGACTGCACTTGATTCTCTAGTCAAGAGCATCCTGCCTGGTCTCCTGTCACTTCTCCCTTTCACCTTTTTAAGTTTCCATCCTACTGGGCTCCTTGGGTTTATTTGGCATTTGGCATTTATTGTGAGGAGGGTTTTTTTTTTTTTTTACATCCAATTTCTAGGCTATTTAACCAGACAGATAAGGAGGTTTTCATTTATTTGGCTATTTGCCATCCTGAGCTCTTAGAAAGGACAGCCCTGGGCTCCATGGCACTAAAGGCCTGTAAGGATTGGGAACGCTGAAGAGGGGAGTCCTGCATGGGAGGGGGCCCAGAGAGAGAAGGTGGGCACAGGTGTTGCTGAGGGTTAGCCTGTCCCCAGAGACACCCAGGTCCGGGCCAGATGGGAGCACTCCACATGATCTGAGAGACGTCTCTACCAGAGTGGGCCTCGGATGAGCGGGGAACTGAGGATGGCCCTGGAGAACGGCGGAGGTGTTGGGGTCCGTGACCTGTGCTTCTCCAGGGTGCGGGAAAGCAGCTGTGTACATCGGGGGCTTTCCCTGCACTAACTCACTTCACTGTCGCCCTCCACTGATGGGAAGGCAGAAGCTCAGTGTGGACAGTTAACTTCTCCACGACTCCACATTCTATAGCAAGTAGATGGCAGGTTTGGGTCTCAAAGTCGGCCTTTTCACGTGAAAGCCTTTACACACACACACACGCACACACACATGCACACGCATTCACACGCACACACACATGCACACACACACGCACACGCATTCGCACACACACATGCACACACGCACGCACACATGCACACATGCACACACACGCATTCACACGCACACACACACGCACACGCATTCACACGCACACACACATGCACACACACACGGACGCGCACACACATGCACACACGCACACACACATGCACACACACGCATGCACACACACACACGCACGCACACACGCACGCACACGCATTCACACGCACACACATGCACACACACACGGACGCGCACACACGCGTGTGCACACGCACGCACGCACACATGCATACGCACACACACACAGCCTCTTCAGAAATGGCCTGGATGCGCCCGGTCAGTAGGTGGCCCTAGAGTCTCCCTCAGGGGCTTTGGCTTCCCCGGCGCCTCCTGTGCTGACCAAGGACTGACCAAGGACAGGGTTTGGTGTGTCACAGGGAAGCGTTAACCCGGGGCGCGTGGAAGGCCTGGAATGGGAGGCGTGCGCGGTGTTCTGGTGCAGCTCCTGAGACCGTCCCACACCGGAGAGCGGGACGCTCCTTCCTGCTCGCAGCTTCCACCCCAGCGCATGGCACAGCATTCAGCAGGGCGCCCTGGGCCCTTCCCCCGCCAGCTGTCTCCGCGCTGGCTCCTTCCAGACCACTCGCTTCCCCAGCGCAGGGCCGAGGCTCTTCGGCTTTGTGTTTTGTTTTGTTTTTGGCTCTTCTGTCCCAGCACAGGGCTCGACAGCTTTTATGTGCTTCATCAATGATCGCCGCACAAACACATCCTTGATTTTCCTGGTCATTCCTGACTTCAGTGATCCTATCCTGCTCTACCCCAAATGGACTGAAACACCTGGGAGTCGGAACTACTGCATCTGGCAAACTGCCTGTCAGACTGGGAACTGCACTAAAATCTTTGTTAGCCAGTGTGTCTAGATCAGGGACGGGCTGTCATCACCAAATCTACTACAGAGCAGGGCACAGGCGACCACTCCCTGGTCCCTGCCTGGCATGGAGGGCCAGACCCCTGGTACCTCAGGCCCTGGTTTCCGTGAATGTGTTCCCTCACCATGCCATGAATCCTGGGTCATGTCATTCACTACAGAACAATGGGCCCGGGCCCCAGGTTTTTAGTTCAACACACTTGATCCTAACACCCCAAGTTCTGTGAGGATCATCAAAAGCCACCACACCCCAGAGAAGAAAGGCCCTCAAAACCACCCCCTTCTCCGGGGAGGCACAGCTGCTCTGGCCACCTCCTGGCTGTCCGATGCTGTGGCCATCCCTGCTGGCAACTCCTGACTTTCATGTGATTGTTATTCCAGAGACAAGCCCTAGGAATCGGCCAAGGCAGAGGAGCCATTGAGGGCTCCAGCCCTCTCTGCCCACCCTCAGGCCCAGAGCTGTTCACTTGCGCCCCTTCCCTGGGAAGCAGCAACCAAGCCCACCCAGCTTTGCTCCGGCTTTCAACGCCACGAAAAGTCAGGGGTCGGCCCCACCGAGGGACAAAGAGGATGTTTCCAGTCCCAGTGCAGGCTCTGGGACAGCTTTGGACACTTCCCCCTGTGGGCAGGAGGAATCATGAGGTCAGGGCCTGAACAGCCTGGTCACATCCGCGAGGCCAAGCCCTGTGGTTTGTGGCCCTGCTTACTGGGTCATGCTGCAGTTACCAGCCCTCGGCTGCCGGGGACACTGCCCAGAAGCTGCGTGAAGGAAGAGGGAGCTGAGGCCCGGGGGAGAGAGACTTACCCCTGGCCTGTCAAGGGCCCTGAGTGCCCTGCTCCTGCTGAGTGTTAATCACAGAAGTGCTGGCCACTGGGGCTTTTCTATATATGCCTCTTTTGGACTTCAAAAATTGCTTTGTGAAGGTGAGATAATAAATTCTTTAGCAGGTTTCGATTTTGGATGAGGAGGAAAAGGGGTTGTAACATGGAAAACTCCGGTCTGAGGGGTTGGCAGTGCTGAGAGAAGGTTCGCCCCTCCTTGCCCAGCCCACTGGCCTGCATCCCACCCATGTCGGTTCACTGGCAAAGGAACGATGCCTCTCTGTCAGTGACTTGTCACTACAGCTCACACTACAGCTCGCGGTGTTCCTGTGGTCCCACAGCAGCCGACTGGGATGGGGCAACCAAAGGTAAAAGTTCCTGTGGCCCTCAACTGGGGATTCCAGGCCTGGACCCCACTTCCCACGCCTGACACTGGGCTCCTGGCTGGTCCATGCCCTTCAGCAGGGGTCCACAGTCCTCCCCACCCTCCCAGCACGCCACATACTCTCCCGTCATTGTTGTTTTGCATGCACTCCTGGTGTCCGGCACAGGGGACAGGGCCTTTGTGGGCTCACTGTCTGTCCAGTTGCCTGTACACAGTAGGCCCAAGAAAGAATGACTTTCTCCAGCACTGAGGGTGTGGCAGAGGCTTCCAGAGCTCACGCCAATATAAGGGGTGGAGCTGGATTCTACCAATTCCAGCCAACCTCAGTGCCCAAGGCCAACCTACCGAGCCTTGGGCTTAGGAGGCATCAAGACCCCTGTGCGGGGCAGCTTCCTCCTCTTTTGGTTTTGTGACTGTGTGCCAAGTTAGCAATCAGGTCACAGCCACAGCCAGTCTTCCAGAATCCTCAAACCCAGACACGACAAAGGCCTGGGAGTGAGTGAACTTACAATGACAAATGGCTGCACATCTCAAACTGAGGACATGGGACTTTCTTAATGGCTCAGGAAAGCACCACCACTGCCCGCCAGGCTGCCGCATAACCCACCAGGTGTTTGGGACACTATGGACTTGCAAAACCCATCCTGAAGTGTCTTTTCCCTAGCCCGAGCACAGGAAGGAAACGAGGTGGCGGGTTTCCAAGCAGACAGGAACACATGCTGGGAGACAGCAGCTCAGGGCAGCGGCAGCCCCAGGCCAGGGAGAACATGAGGGCTGCCGGGGACCCCAGAGCTGCTCAGCACACTGCAGGCTGGGCCAGGCTGGTGAGCCGAGCCACAGACACTGGAGCCCGATGCACCATCAAAGGAGGACACTGACCCTCAGGCAGGAGGGGCGGCCGGCCAAAAGACTAAGACAGGCTCAAGGTCAAGAGGCCAGGCCTGGGAGCAGGCAGCCAGCTGTGCACTTGCTGTGAGCATCTCCAGGCTCGGGGAGGCATCACGAGTCCTCACTCCCGGGACCGGATCCTGAGACAACTGACAGCAGTGCCACAAGAGACTCACTGAGCAAAACTAAGGGCGAAGTAGGGGTGAGGTGACAATAATGGCCCTGGGGTCCTCACAACTCCATGAGGAAGGTGCTTCCCGGATACCCCAACAGACACCCTGGTGGCCTGGGAGTGAGTGAGCTTACAATGACACATGGACACATACCTCAAGTTTAGGACATGGAATCTTCCGTGCTCTCCCACATAGCCACCTGGCTAGCTGGATTCCAGCTTTCAAGTGGTTTGCCTAACAACAATGCCCCAACAAGTCACATCGGCTCCCTGGCTTTTGGCTGACACAGAGACATTGCTACCTGCTCATCTGAGTTGGAGCATCTGCATGTCACAGACAAGGATATTGAGACCCAGAGGGCTTGCCCAAGGTGACACACCAGGAAACAAGAGGGCTGAGGTTTCTGCTTGGCTCTATGCACAGGCCTGGCCTGCGAGCAAGACTACAGACTCCAAACTCATCTGAAGTCACTCCCTTGGCTTTCTGAGACCAGTCTCTCTGGAGTTTAGGGGCCTGAGAACCAGAAATCACTGGTCACAGCTCGCTAACCTCCCACCCATGCCCAGAGATGGGCCACCAGGAAGGCCGACACAGATAAACGATGGCAGGGCCAGAGGGACTTACGTGTCTGCGGAGCGGCGGTAGTTCTCAGGGCACTCGAAGGCCAGGCAGCGAAAGCCACCCTGGATGTTGAAGCAGGTCTCATTGATGGAGCAGTTGTGGATGCCAGTCACACACTCGTCAATGTCTGTGAGAGACCCAAAGGCGGCACAGTGAAGGCCGAGGCCACAGGAGCCATCCCCATCCACAGACAGAGGCCCCAGGCCTCCCACCAATTGGGTCGGGGGCAGGGATCAGGCCATCCTTGCCCTCCACTGGCTGGTTTCTGGAGCAGCGCCCTGTGCCAGCTCTTTTATTTATATTTGCATTTATAAGGTATTAACTTATGATTACAATCCCTGGAATAAAAGCAAACACTACCTGATGGGCCCTGGGAGCACTCAGCAGGGACAACTCAATCGTCCTAACGATTCAATGAGGCAAGCACTGTCATGATCCTCGTTTTAGAGGGGTGCTCACAGAGCTTAAGGGACCTGCCAAGGCCACACATTTTGGAAGTGGCGAAGTTGAGCTTTGAACCTAGGCAGGATGGCAGTGGAGTCCATGCACTAACCACCCTGGACCTCTCCATGGCTCCCGAGGCATGTCACCCTTACCGCACACGTGACTTGTGACATCCTAGGAGGGAAGGAGCAGAAGCTACCAGCTCCATATTACAGTGAGGAAACCAGGATTAAAGAGTTACACATATTGCCCCATGTCCTGGGGTCAGTGCCTGTTTGGGCTGGACCAGAACCAGGCCTGGGATTCCAGAGTGGGGCCCAAGACACCATAATGAGAAGGCCCTGGAGAGGTAAGCCACCCCCTTCCCACAGACACTCTGGAGCAGCCAAATGGTAGGGTTTAGGGGATGTCACCAGGCCTGGGAGGCACCCATTAAGAGGTGCCAAGTGCCTGATCCTCAGTGGCAAAAAAAACCACTCCCCATCTCAAAGGCCACGGCTCAGGAATGTGTTTTGCTGTATCTGGGCAGGACCCCAGGCTGCAGTGAGGAAGCCCGGCCAGGAGAAGGCAAGTCATTTACTCCGTCAGAAATGCGAAAACAAAGCAGCTTCCATCCAGAGCTCCGGACGGGCTGTGCGGGTTCCTCCCAGGAAACGCTGCAGCTCCTGGCTGCCTGTGATCAGTCACCTCCTTCCTGACCAGAAACTACATCTGCAGAACCTGGGGCCTCCAGAGCCGCTGGACCCACAGCCCGTGTGGGGCTCACCAGGAAGGGGCTGGGCAGACCCCTCTGAGATGCAGCCGCTGGAGCCATTCCTGGATGAGAGGCCAGTGTGTACACCCCAGAACCACTGGTTAACAAATATCTATTTAGCACCCTCTCAGGTATCGAGTGGATGGTCACAGGATGCATGGTGACCCCAGAGTGTTCTCGGAAACAGGGGCTGGACACAGAGCAGATGCTGTGGACCCCATATCATTTAGCCCACCCTGAAGCCAACAGGCCCCAGCTGGACCCTCACAGTGTGAGTGTCCACAACTATGAGGACCTTAGGGCTATCCCCTTGCCTGGACCATGAGCAGCACCTCGGGACAGAGGCCCTGCCACCTGCTCACTGTTGTGACCCAGGGCCTGGCCCACAGCAAGGGCTCGTCCAATGACCGAATGAAAGACTGAACAGGCAAGCACTGTGCTGAGCATGGGGTCTTCTGGGGCCTCATTTCCCCTTTCCTCCCTGGCAGGCATCTTCCCAGAGGCCATCAGCCCTGTTCCAGTCTTCTCGGGGCTACTGAGGGCACAGGGAGGGCTCAGGTGTTCCTGCCCGACGGAGCTTACCTGGGGCTCAGTCAGCCCTAAGGACAGGTGTGCTGGGGCCTGCGTGCTGTGGATGTGGAGGCCTCCCCTCCCAAACGCACCTCGAGTCAGAGAACACAATCCCCCAGCTTGGCCTCAGCCCCCAACACTGCAGAGCCCCAAGCCTGGCCTGAGCGACCCCGGGGGTTTCTGCCCTGCTCACCTTGGCAATTGCGGCCGTTGGGGGCCAGCCTGTAGCCGGATGAGGGGCAGCTGCACTGGAAGCTTCCGGGGATGTTGATGCAGCGGTAGGAGCAGATGTGGCCCCCGGTGGGCAGGGCACACTCGTCAATGTCTGCAACGGCAAAGCCCACCTGAGCACCCTGGGTCCTGGTCCACAGCCACAGCTGCTGGCCAGGCTATGTCCCCTGGGGGGGGGCCTGGAAGGGCAGCAGGACAGGGAGGGCCGGACACAGGAGGCTTCAGAGACCATCAGGTCAGAAAAGCAAACAGGCCCGGAGAGGAATGGGACTAGCCCAGGGTCACACGACAAGTTTATGGAGTGAAGTATGCATGTGGTCGGGGCGCGGGTGTGAATGGAGAACAACGCGCTATAAAAATACACCTCACATGGAAATAGCGACGATCACAGCAACAGCTGCCTTTGAGCACCTGCGGGGAGCCAGGCACTGTGTGAAGTGCTTTCGAGTGATCTGGTTTAATCCTCCAACAACCTGGTGAGGCTGGGGCTGACCCCCATGTTACAGAGGAGGACACGGTGGCCCAGGCCTGCTGAGGAGCTTTCAAAAGGCCAGAGGCAGAGCTGGGCATCAGGGACGTGGGTGGTCTCTAAGCCCCTCCTCACCTCTCCGCCACATGCTGCCACCATGCCCTGGGACGTGCAGCTCAGGGTCCCAGTACACTTGGCCATCGCCACCATGGCATGTTTATTAAAGAACAGTTCGGGAAGTGGTTTGTGCCCCTTCTGGCCTCACTCTCCGTGACAGGTGAAGTGTACCCAAATAAACCTCAGTTGGATGGAAATCCACACACCACCCGCCAGCCTCAAAGGCAGAAATCAAAGCTTCTCCAGGTGAAGAAATTCCAGCAGGCCCTTTCCTCTGAAACACAGGGCCCGCAGCTGCCGTGTCGCCATGTCGTGGTGAGGTGGGGGTGCTCTCCGCTCAGCTAGTGGGCGGGGGCGCGCTCACCTTCGCAGGTGACCCCGTCCACGTCACTGAGCTGGTAGCCACGCCGGCAATAGCACTGGTAGGAGCCGTAGACGTTGGCACACTCCTGGCTGCAGGGGCTGCTGCTGCACTCGTTTACGTCTGAAAGAGAGAGGGTTCCTGAAGTCACCGTCAGAGCCACATCACATGTCCCTGCCTCCACAGCAGCCCTCATGCTGATGGCACTGGGGGCCAGCAAACAGACATCTCCTTTCCACCTCCCTCAAGTACCACACTTGGAGAGGTGGAGGTTCTGGGATGTGGGGCTAGGGACCTGCCTGGGGTCACCCTGAGAGAGAGGGCCCCCACTCCAGCCCCTCACAGCTGACAAATCTGGAATCTCTTCATTCCTGCCACTGCCTGTATCTCCTGCCAGGATGACAGCAACAGCGTCCAGTCTCAGCTCCCTCTAATCCAGCCCCCACCAGGGGGCCAGAGTCCATTCTAGTTCTCAAATGGAAATCCAATTCTTTCCTCCCTCCTTCACCTCCTAGATGACATCCTACAAAGATGATGGCACAAGGAAGGCCCTTGGTGACCCAGCCCATATGCCAATACTCCTAATACTCCAGTGCTCTGAACCCACTGCGCCACTCAGCAACTCTGGGCTATCACTCATCTAGAGGAGAAAAAAGATAGCAAACTATGGCCCACGGGCCAAATCTGGCCCACCACTTGTTTTTGCAAATAAAGTTTTATTGGAACACAGCCATGCTCATTATTTTACCATGGTCTATGGCTGCTTTTGTACTACCACGGCAGAGTGGAGTAGTTGCAATAGAGACTGTGGCTGGCAAAGCCTGAAATATTTACCATGTGGCTTTTAGAGAAAAAACTTGCCACCCCCTGGCCTAGATGCTCCTTCTCACATTTATTTACCTCTACTTCCTAGCAGGACAGAAGGGAATGTCCATTAACCTCTCACCCCGTGTTTTACCTCTGTGGCCCCTACACTCCTGGCCTGGCCTCCACCTGCTCACCTGCTCACCTCTGCCCAGTGTCATTTCTCATCACACCCTAGAGTCTCTCCCTGATGCAGGAGCCGAGTTCTTGCTACACACTCGGGGCTGGTGCTTCATAAATGTTCAGTGGAGTCACATGGCCAGGCTGGTCAGGCACTGGTTCTGTGTCCACAACGGTGGCCACTAATGCAGACATGAATACCTACTTTTCAGTCACTTAGTAGTGACCAGGGGAAGCACAAGCCAGAAATAGTAATAACAACAACAGCAGCAGCAGCAGTTTCCACAATGCCAGCTCTTCATCCTGCACCTGGTCCTGTGATAAACTCTTCACACACTTCATCTCATTCCATTTTCGTGACCCTGCCTGCAAGAGGTTGGTCCTACTAAGGTTGGTCCTACTATCCCTGTTTTACAGACGAGAACATTGAGGCCCAGAAATGTGGAGTCACTTTTTCAAGGCCATGAAAATGGCAGAACTGGGATCTGAACCCAGGTCTAAGAGACTCCCAACTCGTGAATCTAGTTCCTTGCCCATACACGCTTGTTGGGTCTGGTTCTCGGGGCAAGTGGCAGAATATCTGGGGAAGCCTAGCACCCAGGACCCCGCCACACCTTCCGTCCCCTAGTTTGAGAATTATTACACTGGAGCACACCCTGGAGTATCTGACTCTTGTGACCGTCTCATCAGTAAGGGCTCTTTCCTAATCCAGAACTTTAAGACCTGCCACATTTTGAGTCTGGCTCCAGAAGTTGCCTCCTGGGCCACTGCACTACACATAGCAGGGCACGGCGGACAATGTGACGGATGCCAAGGGCTTCTCAACTTTGCTGACCATGGAACCTGATCCCCAGATAGAATGTGACATCTGCTGAGCACCTATTACATGCCAAGCCCTGGGCTGAACATGCTGTTCCAGTGATCCCAGCCCATTGCCAGCAGCCCGGGAGGTTGGCATTATCTGACAGCTACAAGACTCTCAGCACAAAGACTGTCCAATGTCCACACACCAAGAGACCTGGGGAGCTTTAGCATGGCTTCTACTGGCCCAAACCCATGTCTTTAGGATGAGGGCCCCGGCCCCCTTCAAACACCTGCCCGAGAAACCTCAGCGCTCCCAAAAGAATGTACTCTGTGTTCCAGCCAAAACCTGACCACAGGCCCTGACCTCCGTTTTTCTTAGCAGCATTTACTTTAGAAAAATTTGCAAATGTAAATCCTTTCTCCGTCCCTTTGAGATGTACATTCTACAGCCCAGGAGTGTCTTTCTCAAGGACCTGGGAGCCATTCCATCATCACGGAGGCCAGGGCCCCATCTCCCAGGCTCTGTGGGAGGGTAGGTGCCTGCCTTTGACGAGGGCCAGTTGGCAGACACAGGTGGCCAAATCACAGTGACCTTGCCTTAATGTCCTTGGCCACTTTCCTCTAGCATGTTCCAGCATTTAAAAAGCCTCCCACCTTTTGCTCTGGAGGACTAGAGATCAACTTAGCCTGCAGTCTCAGACAGTGGTCTGAATAAAATCTGCCATACTGCCTTTACACAAATGTCCAGCTTGTTTCGCTTTTATATCAATCCCTTTCCACCATGAGGACACTGATCAAGGTCAGTTGTCCCCAACGTCACATAATTGGTGGGTCTTACGCCCCCAGATCCTGTGCTCATGGCCATATCCCACTGGCCTGGTCATGTTATCAGGAGAAGTTGGGGCAGGCAGGCGATCCCCCAATAACATGCTAATTAGCGTGTGCTTTAACACAAACGCAAATCAGCCCCACTGGGGTCTGTAGGAGCAGTGGCCATCCTTGGAGGAAGGCAGTGTGGGGGAGGGGTGGATGAGGTCGCTGACCACCTGGCCCTGCCCCACGCCCCGCCTCCACCTTCACACGAGCGGCTGTCCACGGAGAGCCGGAAGCCCACGGAGCAGCTGCAGTGGTAGGAGCCGGGCGTGTTCTCGCACTTGTGGCCACACAGGCGCCCAGGGTAGCGCTGGCACTCATTGATGTCTGCAACAGAGGGAGTCCCGTCAGGCAGGGTCCACCCGCAGCAGTGCCCTCCTGCCCATGGTGGCAGCTCACGGCCTTCGTCCCTCACCTCCTTCCTCCTCATTTCTCAGACGAGAGAGGCAAAGCGACTTGTCCCAAAGGCATGGCAGATCAGTGGGAGCCGGGATCACCCCTGCTGTGCCCGCCCACTGGCCAAGCCTCACGCTCCTTCCGAACATGTGCCCTCCCGGCAGTCCTCTGCCCAGTGCCCACAAGGAGAGTCCACCCGGAATCTGGCCAGGAGGCCGGGGACAGCTGCCAGCCTCCCCTGAGCACCTGGTTTGGTGATGGCAGGCGCTGGCCGGGCAGGGCCTGACTCCACTCCTGGCCGTCTCTGGCTCTTGCTGACCTGGACTAATTGCACATCTCTGGCCCTGTGGCCCTGCATGTCAGCGGTGCCTCACTAACACTGTGGGAAATCACTAACACTGTGGCATTTGCAGACTTGGGCTTGAGTCTCATACACACTTGGAGGTTTCACGTCAAGCAGAGCACCTGTTCTACAGGTGGGGAACAGGCTCACACCTGGGAGGGCCTTGCCAGTGGCCACACGGCGTCGCAGTGGCAGAACTGGAGCTAGAACGGGGGTCTCCTGACCCGGGGGCTTCTCTCTGGGTCTGCCTGCACTTGGGATTTTCTCAGATGAGGACCATGGTCACTCCAGGTGCCACAGACAGTGTCCTCTCTGGTGCCACCTGGTTGGGTCCCCCGAGGCCTACAGGGATGCCCACGTACCCACGCACGTCCTGCTGATGCCATCGAAATAGTAACCAGGCTTGCACTCGCAGCGGAAGCTGCCTGGGGAGTTCACACAGCGATGTCCCGTCCCACAGGGCTCAGAGGGGGGCGAACACTCATCCACATCTTGCAAAGGAGAAACAGAGACACATGGAAAACCTTTAGTGCGGCTTTTCCCCCTAAGATAATCAGCAAGAATGGAGCATAGCAAGACGTGCACGGACAAAGCAGCGTCACCTCACCCTTCACAGACACCACTGATATCTGCGACGTGCCGGCCCCAGGCTGGGGGGACAGTGACCCAGGTGCAGCCCCTACCCACAGGAGACCTGCTCTGGCCAGCCAGCAATGACCCTCGTTAAGGCAGAAAGCACCCAGTGACCCAGGGGAGACACTGAGAAAGTGTACTGGGAGTCACGGGGAGGAAGACTCCTTCCCTGGCCGGGATCTGGGCAGGCCAGGTGCCCTGCATCCAAAGGAACATGGGAGCAGGGGGTCAGAGGGAATCATGTAAGAGCAAAAAGCCACACAGAGGGGACAGGGCAGCACTGGTGTAGGGAGTGGCAAGACCCATCTCAGTAAGTGTAAGGTTTGTGAAGTTGGGGCCAGCTCAGGAGGACTGAAATGTAAACAGGGGCGTCTGTCCTTTGTCACCAGTGAGGAGCTCCTGAAGGGCTCTGGGGAGGGAGGGGTGAGAGAGATTTGGGAGCTGGACAAACTGGACAGACGGAAGGAGACCAGGCTGGAGGCGGTGGATGGGATGGTGTTCTTCTGCAATAGTCCAGGTGAGATGACAAAGGCCTGTGCCTGGGGACTGGCAGTGGGATGGATGGGTGGGTGGGAATGGCACTGCTTTGGGGACCAAGTCTCCCCTTCCAGAGGAGGAAAATTTCAGATTTTTTTTTTTTTAAATACCAACCCACACAGCGAGTTCCCTCCTCATTGAGATGGTAGCCACGGCCACAGTTGGGCACATTCTTCTGGCAAGCGTAAGAGCCCTCCGTATTGATGCATGTCTGCCCGACAGGGCACGGGGCACTGATACTTAAGCACTCATTGATATCTAGAGGGGGAAGATGGAGACAACGTGGTTAGACGTGTGGGGTGTCCAAGATCCTGACAACCGGATCTCCAAAGGAGCCCCTTCCCCACTCTGCAAAACCACAAGCAGAGTCACTGCAATCCCTTTACCCTGGACCAAACAGCAGCCTCACAAATGGCTTCCAAATTTGCCAGCACACGTCGCCTCAAACACCACCTCCCTGGTCCCTCTTTTTAGCCCTAAACCAACACCTCCACCTTTCACTGCACCAAATCCAAACCTGCCTGGGGCCGGCCTGTGGCTCACTTGGGAGAGTGCGGTGCTGATAACACCAAGGCCACGGGTTCAGATCCCACATAGGGATGGCCGGTTGCTCACTGGCTGAGTGTGGTGCTGACAACACCAAGTCAAGGGTTAAGATCCCCTTACCAGTCATCTTTTTTAAAAAAAAAAAAAAAAAGACAAACCTGCCTGCCTGGTTTTGCTGTGTTTTTGTCCACCACACAGGTAGACGGAGCACCTTCTCTGGGGATGGTGCTAGGAGACAGAGGGGACCGTCCCCTCTGCACCGGCTCTCTGGCCCCTAGCAAGGCCCTAGGCTCCCCTGGTGACTGGCCAGGCCACGCCTGTTCCCCCAGCCCCACCTGGCCAGCCCTTTTCTGCAGCCCTCAATGCTCACACCCTAACAACACACCTACAGCTCCTGCAGCGGCCATGCCGGGTCCCACCTCCAGGGACGCCCATCCCTCGTCTGCCTGACGTAGCCATGCCTCTTTGAGCACCACCTCCTCAGAGACACCTTCCTGCCATACCCCCATCTGGACTCTGCATGGCCTGGGCTGACTCAGGGCCAGCCTGGAAGGGCTGTGGCTTCCTGAGGTTACAGCCCAGCATTCCCCTTCCTCCACTGGACAGGCCTCCTACGTGGGGACCGCAGGGCATTCACCTTTGGTGAACACACAGTGAGGAAGTGTGAACCAGTAAATGACCAAGCAGAACCAGGTTACACACGAGTTTCCTCCTTCTGCTCAAACTCGGTGTGAAAATGCACAGATTGAACTTCCTACTAGAGGTAGTCTCCTAAAAGAACCTGAGTTTTTAAAAATCGCTTGTGATTTGGTTGTGTATGTTACAAAAGAAAAAGAAATATCACCCTCATAAGACACCTACAAAGCCTCTGGGGTGGGGGGACAAAGAGAAGGGAGCGTCACAGAGGGGTCCTGAGCTCAGGTCAGAAAGAGGCGTCTTGGTACTTCCCGCCAGCCAAGCCCCACCGTCCTTGACAGCCAGATACACCAGCCCGACGCCCTCCCCGCCCTGGAGTGGGCCTTAGCACCACTTTACAGTTTACAAAAGCTTTCACGTCCATTGTCACTGCCCTCGACCACCACCCACCACGGCGAGCCTGCAAGCCCTGCCGGTGCTACGCTCTGCACTTTATAAGCAGGAAACCACAGCGCCCAGAGATTAAGTGGCTCCCAAGCTCACAGCTGGGGACAGGGGCTGACCAGGTCCCAGGTCTAGAACCAGGGTCTCCCGCCTCTCAGCCAGCACGCGGTCCCTTAAATCAGGGGTCAGCAAACTACGGCCTTGGGCTAAATCCAGCCCACTGCCTGCTTTTGCAAGTCAAGTTTTACTGGCACACAGGCAGGCCCACGCTGTAGCGTGTGGCCGATGGCTGCTTTCACGCTTCAACAGCAGAGTTGAGTGGTTGCAACAGAGACCGGGCGGCCTGAGGAGTTGACATCTACTATCCAGCACTTTACAGAAAGAGCTGGCGGCCCCTGCCCACATCAAGAACAAATGCAGATTTTAGCAAAGTGATCGCTGCTGTCTCCATAAGCCCTGCACTCCTCTCAGAGCCCCATTTCCCAAACTCTGTCCCATGGAACGATGGTGTCCCTTGAGACAACATGTGCTTTGCAGAGAGGGGAGTGCCCTCCACCAGGTTAAGGACCAGGTGGTCGTGGAATGAACGAATGAGTGAATTGGGAGAGTGAATAAAAAATAACAAATCAATATAAAAGGTCCAGTGAGTTTGGGAACACATTCTGCCATCTCTCCCTCTTAGGGGTTCGCATTGGAAGAGCCTGGGCAGACCCCGCTGTCAAGGTCCCTGTTCACTGTTTCAGACGATGCTTCCTAGACTCAGCAGAACCCCTTACTGCGTCAGAACCTGTGAACATCCCAGCACCTGGAGACCGGCATGTGGGAGGGAAGCCCTGCTCTGGCCCATCCCTCCTCCCCACTGGAGCAGAAGGGAAGATAGTGGGCAGAGGGAGGGCACTCGAAGAAAAAGAAATAGGAAAACTCAACAAAGATGTGATAGTCTCAAGGCCCTTAAAGTCCTGGAAAAGTCTACATTTTATAATAGGGAAAGAGGCCTCTGCTAAGGCCCTGACCTGTCCTATGGGCATGGCATGGCCAGGGGAGGGTTAGAAGGACTCTTGGGGCCCTGGGAAGATGGATTCCGGCTGCACACGGGGTCCACGCTTCCCACCACAGATCACGCTGTTTCAGCAGGAGTGAGGATACCCTCAACAGAGGCGCGAGAGCAGAAGGCCCTGGATCAGAGGATCAGGACCGGAGAGACAGCCCTTCTGGCCCTCTCCAGACGGCCTGCAACCATCTCCCATGGTGATACAAGTTCTCCTTAGAAAGAATTATTTCTGCAGGTGCACTCATCGTTTTATAAAGATGACCTAAAGGTGCTGACATAAAATGATTTCTAAATACCCTGTCAAGTGGGAAAACCAGCAAGTTGCCAAACATTCCATTCCCACTTTCATAAAAAATAAAAAGTCTTGAGGGCACAGAGCCCAGAAGGATGCACAGACTCTGCCCAGCTGGAGGCAGGACATGGCAGGGGAGAAGTGTCTGCTCTTGACACTTAGGTTTTGTTTGCTTCGTCGTAAAGAAAGATGTATATCACTTTTGAAATAAAAAGAGATAATTAAAAAAAGAAATGGAATCCTGGCTGTGGTTGCAGGGACTGGGAGCGCACAAAAGTCCCCCCGCCCCCCGAGGATGCTGACCAGGGAGGCCGCGCAGAGCTGGACGTTTGGTTTCTGAGGCTGTCACTGAGGACCCAGAGACGTCACGGGAAAACCCACGTGCCACCAGGCTGGGCTTCAGCTAGCGTCCTGGGCTTCTGCAGGGTTTTGCCCATTCTCCTGGGCTCTCCCCACAATCTAGGGAAGGACAGTGAGGGACAGTCCCTCTCTCCACTGCTCCTGTGCCTCAGCCCCTGCTCAGTGATGCACCCTGCAGAGGGGGAACATCGGGGCTATGCTGAGACTTGCAAATGTTCCTTTGTGGGAACTGGGCTGATTTTGCCATGACTCAGGGCTTCCAGCCTCAACAGACACTAGCCTCCTCCGCAGAGCCCTCTAAACAGGTTGCAAGTCTGAGCAGGACCCCCCTCCCTCCTGGCCCTGGGGAGCCAGCAGCCTCCCCACTCGCTGCCCCGTGCTGAGGGACAACTGCCCCGCTGGCAGGGGAGTGGCAAGGGGCCAACTTGCAAGCCAAGCCCCACGGGATGAAAGGTGAGTTGTAAGGGGAGAAGGCTGGGGTGGGGTTCAGATGGGGCCCAGTCCTAAAGGGTCACTGTTCTACACGTCTTTAAATAACTTAGGGTAGTAAAAAATGGGGGGGAGCTTTCAATCAAAACTACCATTTCAAGTAAATGATCAATACAGATCTATCTAAGAAAAAGTTGAGATAGAAATAAGACAAATTCACAGTCCCTTGCTCATGCAGGGCCAGCCTGTCAAGAGGAGGGGGATGTGGACCCCTCGGGTAGGGTGGGGGGCACCTCGTGCCAGCTGCAGTTCAGATCAGGAGAAAAGTCTCTCCAACCTCAAAGGCAGCATCTGGAAGTTTCTGCCGAGCAGAGGGTGAGGGAAGGCTGGCAGATCTGGACTAAGGTGCTGACCACAAACAGTGGCCGAGCCAGATGGTCAACCTGGACGACCCCGGGGGAAGGCAAGGGCCACCTCCTGTCTTTCCAGAGCAGGCACCGCTCCCTGACCCTGCACCACGCTGCTCCTCCATTGTGAGCAGTCAGACCACATCTGTTTTTACACTAGGTTCACATGGGATTTTCTCTCCTTTCACATTGGTCTTCTGATATCAACAAAGAGTTTGGTTTTCTTAAAAAATTGTGGTGACATATATGTAACATAAAATTTGCTCTCTTAACCGGTTTAAGAGTACAGTTCAGCATTAAGTACATCCACACTGCTGGGCAACCACCACCACTGTCTGTCTCCAGAAACTTTTCATCCTCCCAAACTGAAACTCCATACCCATGAAACGCTAACTGCCCCCTGCCCTCCCCTCAGCCCCTGGTAACCATCCTACTTTCTGTCTCTATGAACTCAACTACTTACAGAGTATTTTTGTAAACAATTTTGTAACAGACTAAACAGCTGTGGCAGGAAACTACCATTCACTGAGTGCTTCCCACGTTCCAGGCATTTTGCAAGCACTCCCTTAATCCTTGCCTCGAGCCTATAAGCCAGATACTATGATCACTCCCATTCTACAGGGGAGGAAACTGAGGCTCAAAGGAAGTAAGGAAATTTTCTTAGGTCCCTCAGCTTAAAACCAGGTGGCTCTGACTCCAAAACCCAAGGTCTTTCATCCACGCCAAGGGTTGGCAAACTATGACCCTCAGGCCAAACCCAGCTTGCCACCTGTTTTTCTAAATAAAGTTTTATTGGAACATAGCCTTGCTCATTTGTTTATATATAGTTTGTGGTCTGTGCTACAACAGCACAGTTGAGTGATTGCAACAGAGACCACGTAGCCCACAATGCCTAAAATATTTGCTATTTGGCCCTTTATGAGGTAAAGCTCACCAATCCCTGCTCTGCACACTATGTGGCCCCTCGGATTCCAGAGGCGTGGCCTGTGGCTGGACCATTCGCCCGCCTGGAGCACCCCACTAGCCCTGGCGGCAGGCGTCTTACCAATACAGTTGCCTAGAGCATCTTGTATAAAGCCACTCTTGCACTGTAGCTTGGGTCTGCAGCGGAAGGATCCCAGAGTATTCTGACAGATAAAATCGGGGAGGCAGTTATGAATACCACTCTCACACTCGTCAATATCTGGTACATCATAAAAAAAGGAAATTGTTAGCAAGAGTCCTGACAGAAGCATCTTACAACACTTTACGATCACAAGAAAGTTTTTTTAATGCTTATTACTCAAACTATAACCCCAAACATTCCAATAGAGAGGTCACGTACAAAAAGGGCTTTAGCGAGCCAAACAGTGCTCAAGTTGCTGAATACTTAAAAATGTTGATTTTTCTTTTCCCCAAGACTCTTATGAGGCAAAACTTTCTGTTATATAATAAATAACCCAGGCATTTTCCTGGCAGACATTATTATTATTCGTTTCAGGCTAAGTGTGTGTTTAATTTAGATCACAAGGCAATGATCCAAGTGGCAGTAAACACAGTCTCCATAAACTTATTCATTCTGAAGTCTTCACGATATTCCAAATATTCACAATGGTTACTGCTGTGACAGGATGCAATGGGCTGTCCTCCCCTTGGAGTTCATGGCTGTCAAACGTTCAAATATGTATACTAGCCAGCTTGGCCACTGGGCTCTCGGGGTCCAAAGGCCCGCCAGTGTGCAGGGTGGAGGGGACTGAACTTGCACAGTGGCCCTCGGAGGTCAGGAGGGTGGGCCCTGCTTTTGAGTCACCCTCATAGTTCAAGATCAACATTTTTATGCAAGTGTTTTTGTCCTTCTGAAAGGCTTGAAACTCTCTGCAGAGAACTATGTTCTAAAAGATCCTCATCAGATCCTTATCTGCCAAATAACATCTATGGCTTGGCAGGGAAGAGCTGCAGCCAGAAATGTCATGTTTTTAGCAGCGGAAGGGGATATGCTTTGAACTTCAAGGAAGCCTGAAATCAGATGGCAGGCAGCTGTTGTGCAAAAATAGTGGAATTTTTTTTTTTCTTTTTCTTTTTTTATTGTAGAAAGCACATATGAGCACCTAAAATTCATCCCTGATCTCGTTTTAAAATGATCGGGCACTGAACCTTTTCAGAAATCCATATTTGCCATCAACTCAGCACCAGAAGAAGATATACAGAACTAGCCAGTACCGGTGCGCTACTGCCAACCTTTTAAACATCCGAATATGACTGACAATACTTTCACTCTTCATCCCATTCACCCTTGACACTCCTAGTTATTGGTCACGCAGGTGTGACCCCATCCCTCCCGCAGATGAGGAGGCTGTACCCCAGGCAGCCACACGGGGGCGCCCACCACCAGAGCCCAGACCCAGGAGCCTCATGCCGCCCTCCCACCGCGCCATGTCCGCCCGCAGGTACAGGAGGATTTTAGACTCGGAGCATATGCCGTACCTTTGCAGCTATTGTCCTCTGTGAGCTCATAGCCAGTCCCGCAGCTGCTATCTCGCTGGCAGCGGAAAGAGCCCACTGTATTGATGCAGGATTCTCCAAGCCGGCAATTGTGGCTGCCCATGATGCATTCATTGATATCTAGGAGCAACCAAGGCAACACAGGAGTAACCAGCAAGAACTGATCCTCACGCTTTCTCAGAAGGAATGTACCAGAAGCCACGGTGGGACTGGTTCCCTATGCCCGTCAAGTCACCCACTCAGACTGAGCTGAGCCCTGCCTTATGCCCATCTGGAGCATGTGCTGGACTGGGGTCATGGGGACATGTCACCAAATCAGAAGCAATGATTCCCCTCCTTGCTACGTTTCAGATCCATTGCTCTTTCTGGGTAAGTGCCAATCCCTCTGTGACCCTCAAGAACCCCATAAGGGGCGCAGCATCTCCCTCATCTCCCAGATGAGGGGGCTGAGAGAGGCTGGGACAAACCCAAGGCCACTCAGCAGACCCTGGATCTGGACCCTGTTTGGACGCAAATCCAGTCCTCTTTCCCAGCCCCAGTGTTTATGTTCTGGATGGGGGGTCCTATCTGGGAGCCGTGGAGCTGCAAACTCTAAGGAGCGCCAGAAAGCCAGTCCTGGGCTGCTCTCCACCCCAAATGGGGCCCCAGGGTGTGCAAGGCAGGCCCTGCTCAGACCCTAAGACACACTCCCGCGCCCAGTGACACGCAGGTCCTGCTGGCAACTGGGAGGGAGACGTTACCTTCACAGGAGACGCCATCGGCCAGTAGTTGGTAGCCCACGAAACACGAGCAGACCACCTTGTCCCCCGTGTCGCGGCACTGCTGTTTGCAGGGCCCACCGCCTGTAATCAGAGCAGACGTGAGGGTGGGTGCAGCCCAGAGACCTTTGCTTTCTAGGTCTGTTCAGACCGGGTCAGAGAAAATGCCCACAGTGTAGACTGACTCAAGAAGGCAGGTTCCCGGGCTGGAGCCCACCCATGGGAGACCCCAGCCATTGACTGACCAATGCGGTGGTGTGCAGAGCAGCCTCTGAAGGTTATAGTGGGGCTGGAAGGGGCAGTGCAGAAAGAGTGGCCACCTGCTGCCAGCCACAGACCCCGCAGGAACAGGCCCAGAACAGGCCCCACCCGCCCCCACATAATTCTCAAACCCCATTCCCATCTCTGCTGCCTCAGCTCCAGTGGCCTCTCATCTGGCTGTGGCCACAGCCGCCCCCTGCCTGGGCTCCCTGAGCAGCCCTGGTACTGCCCTGTAACCCACGGGGCAGCCAGTGGGTAGGCTCAAAGTGTGTCTCACCGGGACAAGCTTCTACCAGGTAAAGACTTGGCGAGATACATTTCGAACTGCTGCCCAGGACCTGCAGGGCCCTGCCCGCTTCTCCACCTGTTCCTCTGTCCCTCCATGCCCCCCTCCCACCCCCACCGCCCACCAGCACCTGCACCCCTCACCAGGTTTGAGACTGCCACTCCTGCTGCCCAAAATACCCTTTCGGTGTCATTCTCCTGGCCAGTCCATCCTCATCCATTGCAAACCAGCCTTTCTCTCCTCCAGGAAGACCCTCCCACTCCCCCTAGAGAGCTTATGAGGCTTTCCGGGGCTCTATGCTCCTCCTGTCTCCTCTTCTCCCAGGCCTCTGAGCCGACTGTCACTGTACGCTGACCGCATTATCTTGTGATTACACTGCCTCCCTGATTAACACCCCAACCACAGGGCGGGCCGCTGAATGAATCTGTGAAGCCAATCTGCCAGTCTAGACATGCCGGAATGTTCCATTAAAGAGAAATAAAGTTTCATCATGTGAAAAACAAAACTGCAAGTTCATACTTTAAATTTGAAAATGTCTCCCTTGGGAGAAAAATGACTATTACTGATGGCACCGTGGTTGGGCTCCAGGGACACCAAGGCAGGTAACACGTAGCCTCCTCCCTGAGGGGCTCCCAGCCTCGGGGAAGCCAGCGGCCACCGTTCACAGAGCCTGTGAGCTCTCGGAACATTCAGGGAAAAGCTGTTCTCACCACAGCCCCTTTTCCACAAGCCCACCCTCCGCCTTGCTCCCCGGGGGCCCCCAGCTCTGGAGGGTGAAGGGGAAGAGAAGGAGGGAGGCCAGGGGTCCCCGAGGGCAGAAGTGGCTCACAGTTGACTCCTGGCCAAGGGGCACTTCTGAGGGTGAACCAAAGCAAACCTGAGGCCCAAACTCCCAATGAGGTCAGTGCTGACTTTGCTCTGGGTGTCATTAGCTACCAAACAGGTCCCAGGAGCAGTGTCTCACCTCGACAGCGGTCATTCAGGTAGGGGTCCTCCTGTTCCTCCTCGACCTCAGAAATCTTAGCTACGGGGGAAAGAGAGACCAAGACAGACGTTTATCCAACCCCAGTGTCCCATCTCGTCTTAGAAGAAACCCCAGATATTTTCTCTTTTTGTCAATATCAGGAAGTAATGCCCATTTTTAAATCTTACAAACAGCTAAGTATTAACTTTTATCCTTTTTAAAAGAGAATTACACCCATAAGTTAGTTAAATCTCCGAAACATCAGTTATAACAGAAGCAGCACAGGCGCAGCGGGCTGTGATCACTAACGTCACGCTGAGAGCTGCTACAGAGTCCAATTACTCGAGTATTTCAGCAATGCGGTCAGCCTTACTATCCACCAGGACACATCCTCCAAGCCCAAAGCCAGGCACACGGTGAAAGTTTATTGTCATGAGTGGAATCTCATCCCCCCGCTGAGCTATCAAACACTCACATTAGTTTCTGAAGGCTTGCTCTTGACCTCAGTACTTACTGGGTTGCAGGCCAGGGCTGGTCTGCAGACCCTCTCTGTGGCCCTTCGGTAGCACACAGTAGGCCCACAACACATGTCAGTGCAAGGGAAGAAGGTGAGTCCATGCCCGGGTGAGGAGGAAAAGACGGGAAACCCTCCCAAAGGAGGAAGCATTTGATGAAAGTCTGAGCAGGAATTAAAGCAGATCGAAGATGGGGAGAGAGAAACCATCTGGATCTACAGAAAAGCCCGAGATTGTTAATACAGCAGACATAAATCTACAGAAATCCTCCCAAGAGACACAGGAGAAATTCTCCACCAGGATGAACAGTTTGGGTTTGTTTCATGTGAAAATATCATCTCTGATTTCAAAAGCTGGAAAGTGGTCCCAATCGCCCTTTATGACTGTGACTTCTGAAATCAAAAGTGAGAGATGAGTCTCTTTGACCCAGGACCCCAAAGCCATCGGGGTCAGGAAGCCACATGACAGATGGACTAGCTTAGAGACAAGGCGTCTGTGAGCCCTTCCCTTTCAACCCTTCTGGCATATTCTGCTGTTTTAACAGAGGGGGATGAAGCTCTGAAAGAGGAGGGAACAGGCCCAAAGTCACTGAGCAAGCTCGGGCAGGGTGGACTCCTGCATTTTTCCAGGGTGATGTCCATTATGGCACAAGAAACCATCACATAAGTGAAAAAGACCATTAATCAACCAAGAAATGTCCTGAACATGTAACTGAGCCATGTCCCAAGCAAGGCTTTGGACAAAACAGAGGTCAGAAAAGCACAGCTGGGAGCTGTCTTGAAACGGTTCTTGGGGTCACACACCCCTCTGCCGAGTGAGTGTCTGTTGTCTGAAAGAACATAGCCTGTTGTTAACAGGCAATGTCCCCAGCCTTCGCCCACACACCCTGGGCTCCAAATGGAGACGACACCAGCCACGAATCAGAAGGTCAGGGTTCACGCTCATCTGCGTGTCGGCCATGTGACCTTGGGCATCAGGTTCTTGTCTATGAAGCAAAAGCAAGGGCAGCCACCCACGCTGCCCCTGGCTGTTGGAGGGACAGGGCAAAACCTAGAGGGCAGAGGCTTAGGGAGCCAAGTGCCACACCAGACACTTTGTACCCATTCTCCATTCAATCCTCCCTTACGCTACCTCATGAAGTAGGGCTGCAATTATCCCCATTTCACAGATGGGGAAATGGAGGCCCAAGTTTCACATTAGGACTGGGATGTGAACAGATTACTCTGATCCCAGATCCTGAGTGCTCGGCCTCACTCCAGGACAGTGGTTCACAGATGAGGTAACAAACATGAAATGGCTCTGAGAACTAGAACAGGTCTGCGCGAGCAGGGCAGTGGTACTGCGCATGCCACACAGCCTTTGATGGCTAATGTTATGGGTCCACTTGGCTGGGCCACGGTACCCAGACATTTGGTCAGACGCTCATCTAGATGTTGCTGTGAAGGTATTTTTTTAGATAACATTAATATTCAGTCAGTGGACTTTGACAAAGCAGATGGCCCTCCATCATAATATGGGTGGGCCTCGTCCCATCAGTTGAAGGTCCCAAGAAAAACAAGTCTGACCTCCCCCAAGGAGAGGGAATTCCGCCGGCAGACTGCCGTTGGACTCGAGCCGCAATGTCACCTCTTCCCTGGGTCTCCAGCCCGCCAGCCCACCCTGCAGACTGTGAGCCAATTCCTTAAAATACATCTCTTTCTCTCTCTATACATATCCTAGAGAACCCTGACTAACACGCTGCCCCAGAGGGAAGAGAGGAGAGAAATTACCCGGTTCTTGGAGGTCCCCGACGTCCCCCGGGGCAAAGTCTGCGGTCTCCTGGCCCTTGACGCAGCACGCTCGGTAGACCAGTCCACACTGATAGCCAACCATGAAGCTGTACTCGCAGCTCTGGCCCTGGGCCTGGGCTGCCCTCCCCAGCAGGCAGCAATGGCAGCACCTCTGCAAACACAGGCGGAGACTACAGATAGAGAAGCTGGGCAGACTGCCAGCAGGGCCCCCTGATGTGCCTCAGGGGACACCTCCCTGATCCGTCCGTGTCCACACACCGTGGACAGCAATGACACATGTCAGACTTAGGTACCACTTCTCAATGTTGGCAATAAATAGCAAAGAAAGCTGAGCCCCCAAATCTTCTAGGTCTCGGTTTTGAAAGAAACTTTATAGGGGCTGCACCCAGCATGAGCTCCACCTCCCCTCCCTACCCATGCCCTGCCCAGCAACCACCCGGCTCTGCCCACACACCTCCAGAAGAGGAGCCTCTTAGAGGGTCACGCAAGAGCTCCAAAGTGTCCACCCCTTTTGCGGGGTCTAAGAATTCTCTACTATGCCCAGAAGAATGGATATGCACCTTGTCTCCCCCTCTGGAGTTGGAAGGCTCAGGAAGCATTGGGCGTTTGAAAAGCATGGGCCCTTGACAAATCATCACGCAAGGCATGGGATTAGGTTGTTGCTTGGCACCTGGACCCCCAAAATCACACCTGAGTCCCTGAGTCCTCACACCTGAGCCCTGGAAACAACATACACCCTGCCACACGATCAGCACCACTGCAGTCCTTATTAAGTGGTTACCCTAAGAAGAACACAGAACTTTCTAAAAAGTCCACAGCAGGAACTAGGGAGGTGTGGCTTTGCTCTAGTTTCTGTGGAGGTTGATGGGTGTCTAGGGGTCAAATGTGCCCCCCAGAAGTTCATGTATTGGAAGCTTGACCTCCACGGTGTTAAGAGGGTGAGAAAGCCAATTACAGTAACTGAAAGGTGGGGCCTCTGAGAGGTGATTAGATGGTGAGGACTGTGCCCTTGTGAAAGGACTGATCCATTCATGGCATAATGGGTTATCACGGGCGTGGTTCTGATGGCTGTATAAGGAGGGCAAATGAACAGGTCAGCTCTCTTGCTCAGCCCACTCTCACCACGTGACAACCTAGTCACTGTGGGATTCTACAGAGAGTTCCCACCTAGAAGAAGACCCTCACCAAATGTGTTCCCTGAACCTTGCTTGGACTTCCCAGCCTCCAAAATTGTAGAAATGAATTTCATTTCTTTATAAACTACCCAGTTGCAGGTATTTTGTTGTAAGAAACAGAAATGAACTAACACCTAGGTCTTCCATGCGACCAGAAAGAGCAGGGGGCGTCCGCTACCTCATCCACCTTTGGAGTGTGAGTAAACTTTCCCGGAAACACAAATCATTCATCTGCCAAAGCAATCTGGACCCACTCCTGTTAGGGTGCTTTGTGCTTTTCTGCACCTCCCTTTCTCTCGAGTCTGAGGACATGGGAATAGCTGTCTGACAGGCATCCGCAGAGCCCCAGCCCTGCCCGGGGAGGCAGTCACTGGATGCCCAATGTCCTGGCTGCAGACATCCCTAGACTAGGCCGCTCCACCCTCACCCCACCCAGCTCCCTCACGCCAGAGCCTCCTCCTGTGAAAGCCCACACAGGCAAAGGCGGGTGGGGGCTCTGGACCCCCAAGTCCTCCACACAGTCTCCCTCCATGGCCCAATCTGTGAGGAGAGAGAATACCCAAAAAGGAACCCCCACACCCCCTCCTAGAATCCAGACTTCACTCAGATTCTTGCTCCACGAAATAACTACATCTCCTTCCTAACCGGGAACAAGAAAGCTTCTTCCAGGGAATTCACTTTCGTCATCTGGCACCTCCAACAGAGGCCCAGCCGACCAGGTTAATGTTTCCAAACCAAAGTTCCTCCTGGCCAGGCTTGTTTTCCTCCCTTGGGAGGTGGTGAGGGAGGGACAGCCTGGACATCTGTAGTGTATTTGTGGTGTTCAGACCTGAGAACGCTGTCAGGCCCTTCTCCGCATCATGCAAAGAAGCAGACCTTCCACAGCAATGGCAGGCCTGAGTGACCTGGCCTGGACTTGGGGTCCCAGGATGCTCAGTGAAGGATTACATCATTTACTCACAGCTTTCCTTCAGTGCAGGACCCTCCCCCAATAGTTGCTGTGAGACCCCAATAGGGCTGCCGAGAGACCACTTCAGAGTGTAGGCCTCTCTGAATCTCAGTTTCATCCTCTACAGTAGTTATAGAAGTCATGTGATATAAAAAGCTTTGGTGGGGGCCCATTCTGAACTCTGGCCCCAACTAGCCTGGGGGCAGAGAAGCTTAAAGACCTCCTTCAAGGGGTGGAGGTGCCTACCCTGATGAGAAGATTCTGAAGGCCCCAGATGACCCCTGCTCTGGCCTCTGCATTCTGCCTGAAGCCTGGGGATGGGTGGTCCTCAGGACAGGCCAGCTCACTTCATCCCTGTTTCCCCAGCATGGGACTGGGCCCTGGGTGTCCTCTAGGGCTTACTGACTAGACTGGAGGAGGAGGGAACACTTGAATGGGAGGGGGCCTGGGCTGGCTGAGCTGAGAAGGGGCCCAGAGTCTGCTGAGCTGGGAGGGGACCTGGGCCTGCTGGCTAGCAGGGGGATGGACAGAGGCACCACACGGTCCTGGGTCCTTACCTTCACAACAATGGCCTCTAGGCTGGCGCTGTCACTGTGGGATGTGGCACAGCTGTCCTGCTCATTGGCCAGGTTGATGCCTGTGGCACAGTGCAGCTCTTCCAGCTGGTTGTGGCAGCACTGCTCCTGGACCATCCTGTGGGTGGAGGGGCAGGCTGAGCCAGGGCTCTGCAGGTGGGGGATCCTCTGGGCAGTACACAGGGCCCAGGAGCAGAGGCACCTCAGGGACAGGGCTCTGTCACTTTTGGGCCTCCTGTCCCCTGCCCCCACAGACACACAGAGACACACACACAATGCCTGGCATACAGAAGGCACTCAGTAAGTGTTTAGCTAGAAATACTGAATGCAGAGTGGTGCCTGGGGTCAGAGTCAGGAGACCTAATTGGGCTGCCAAAGAGGGGATTCATCTCTCTGAGCTCTGAGCTTCAGCCACAGAATGTCAAGAAAAGCAAAACCCAGCCAGCTGCCAGGTTATTTTTTGGGCCAAACCCTCACATCCTTCCTAAAGTTGAATTCTTCTCAATGCGCCCCATCTTCTAGGCTCAGAGGAAATAGCTTCAGAGAGTTTGGGGCCGAAGCCTGCCCAAATCCCCAAAGTCAGGGACAGTGGCAGCTATGGCAGTAGTGCCCACATCTCCCAGCCCTGCCAGGGCTCTGGGAAAAAGTCCCTGGAAAACGGGGACCTGTGTAATTGGAGGACCGCGACCTACCAGACTCGGTTCCTAAGACACAGCCGCAGGGCTGTGACAGCTGAGGGAGCTGTGCCGGCTGGCCCTGCAGGCGTTGGGAGGGAGGTGTGCGTGTCGCAAGTGGCTCCCAACCACACCCAAAATAACCCCAGCCTTGGCCAAAGCCAGCAAGGGCAGGAAGAGCTGCCCGACCTGCACTGTCCAGGGCGGAGGGCAGGGCCCAGCCAGCCTCCCTGCCCTACCAGCCAGGCCACTCCCCAGCCACAGCCAGCAGCCCCCAGCCCACCCTTTGTCCCACCCTACCCTGTGGCAGGTCTGCACCTGGCTTTCCCTGTGTGTATCTGTCTACGCTGTGCTATTGCATGTTTCACTCACGCTTCCAGTGGATTTGCAAATAACGGGCATGTCACTAAACTGTCAGACAGAGCAACCAGATATGTGCATCCATCACTCATTCAAAAAACATGGGCTGGGGCCGGCCGGTCAGCTCACTTGGTGAAGTGTGGTGCTGATAACACCAAGGTCAAGGGTTTGGATCCCCTTACCAGCCAGCAGCTGGAAAAAAAAAAGGCTGAACAGAAACCAACAAGACTGGGCCGGCCCGTGGCTCACTCGGGAGAGTGTGGTGCTGACAACACCAAGGCCACGGGTTTGGATCCTATATAGGGATGGCCGGTTAGCTCACTTGGGAGAGCGTGGTGCTGACAACACCAAGGCCATGGGTTCGGATCCCTATATAGGGATGGCCCGTGGCTCACTCGGGAGAGTGTGGTGCTGATAACACCAAGGCCACGGGTTCGGATCCTATATAGGGATGGCCAGTTAGATCACTTAGGAGAGCGTGGTGCTGACAACACCAAGGCCACGGGTTAGGATTCCTATATAGGGCTGGCCCGTGGTTCACTCGGGAGAGCGTGGTGCTGATGACACCAAGGCCACGGGTTCGGATCCTATATAGGGATGGCCAGTTAGCTCACTGGGTGAGTGTGGTGCTGACAACACCAAGGCCACGGGTTCGGATCCCTATATAGGGATGGCTGGTTAGCTCACTTGGGAGAGCGTGGTGCTGACAACACCAAGTCAAGGGTTAAGACCCCCTTACCAGTCATCTTCAAAAAAAAAAGAAAGAAAGAAAGAGACCAATAAGACTAACAAGTGTCAGTGAGGATGCAGGGAAGTGGGAGCCCTTGTGCTCTGCCGGTGGGATGTAAAATGGAGCGGCTGCTGTGGACATAGTGTGGCAGCTCTTCAGAAAATTAAAACAGAATTACTATATGATCCAGCAAGTCCACGTCTGCGTCTATGCCCAAAAGAACTGAAAGTGGGATCTCAAGGAGATATTTGTACAGCCACGTTCGTGGCTGGATTATTTACAACAGCCCAAGTGCCCACCAGCAGACGAATGGATAAACAAAATGTGGTGTGTTCATGCCAGGGAATATTATCCGGCCTTCTAAGGGAAGGAAATTCTGACGGATGGTACAACACGAATGAACCTTCAGGACATTATGCTGAGTGCAAGAGGACAAAAGGACAGGTACTGTATGATCCCACTCACCTGAGGTCCCTGGAGTGGCCAAAGTCATTGAGACAGAAAGTGGAGTGGTGGGCGCCGGGGTGTGGGGGTGGAATGGGGGGTTATGGACGTGGTTTCAGTTTGGGAAAACGAAAAAGATCTAGAGGTGCACAGTGGTGATGGCTGCATGACAATGGGAACGTACTTACTGCCACTGAACTGTACACTCAAAAATGGTTGAGATGGTGAATTTTATGTTATATATGTTTTACCACAATTTTAAAAAATTGGCAGTGGCCCTACTGTGTGCCAAGCTGGTGCGGAGGCTCCAGGAATGGCCTGGTGGGGAGAGCAACCCTCACACCACGGGGACTTCGGGGCAGCAGGGATTCGACTCTGCTCTGGTGGGGGAAGGAGCCTGGCGCTGAGCGTCTGGAGCGCTGGGTCCAGATCTCTGCTCTCCTGTCGCTGCCTGGTCAACCTGGATAAGCGCCCTCACCTTTGGGAGCCCCTTTTTCCTCACCTGTGGGGTCAGGCACCACCACCAGTGCACTTCGGAGGTGTTAGGATGGTCCAGGGAGGCACCGGCACAGCAGAGCCTTGGAGGTTATGAAGTTCCACCCACTGTCACGGCTGTGACCCCTCCTGGGGCTGAGTCCCCCCCAGGCAGCTGATCCCACAGTACCAAATGCCCCAGGACTGTGAGTGGCTTTGCAAAGGACATGTCACAAGTAAGGCCAGAGTGTTGTGTGTGATGAGAGCCAAGAGGGAGCTGACTGGGACCTGGCTGCCTGGCCCAGCTCTGCCTTCACTCCCTGGATGGGTGACCTTGGGCAACGTACTTCCACTGTCCGGGCACAGGGAAGAAACTGGACCACTGGTGGCTCTCACAGGAGTTTAAGGTCCTGGACCTTGGTTCCAAGGGCATGGGGAGAAAAGAGATAAAAGCAGAGCTGTGGGCACACACTAGGGCCCGCCCAGCTGCAGCCTCCTCTCCCACAGGCAGCCAAGGTTTCCCAGGAACTGCTAAATCTTCAGGGAACCCAGTTTGAAAATCAAAGGCTCTAGGAGCCATTTTGCGGGAGGATTCACGAAGCTGGTCACTCTACCCCTTGACCTGGCAGAGCCCAACCTCGCCCGTATCCCAAACACTCCCTCCCGGGCTAGAACCCCCAAGCACTTCTGCACCTGGTGGGTTTTGCGAAGGGCCTGTTTGCCCTAACAAGGCTTGAGGGTGAAGACTCACTGCCAGGAAGGCTGGCACAGAGCCAACCCCAGGTGCCCCCGACACCGCCACAGTGCAGAGATTCATGGTTTCATTCTCCCGTCCCCTCAGCCTATGACTTTTTTTTTTTCCTTGTCAAATGCATCATGATTGCAATAAACTTTCATCATATCTTTACCCATGGCCATCTTAAGTCTTGTCATTCACAGACAGTTAATTCTTTACTCTGGCACTTTTCATAAGCCTAAAGTGTGTTTTGTCTTCAAAGAGATTCATGGAAAGGACTCTGATAAGGGCAGGTTTCTGATAACTTTAAAATTACACCATTTGGACTGGGCAAGAATTCCCAGTACGCTAATGAAGAAAGTGACTGGTTCATAAAACTGCTAACCCAACATCAAGCAGAACAAGGATTAATTAAATACCAAGGAAATGAGCTGGCAGATTTTTATGCTAAGCCTGCCAGTACTGAAAACTTTAAGATATGTAATTTGTTTGGGGTTTGGTGTTTTTTTTGTATTTTTTTAAGTTTATTTATTTATTAATATTATTTTTTTACATTCTATGATGCTGCAGAGCAGTTGGGGAGGAGAAGGGAGGGGAAGGGGGAAGGAAATAGGGTGGGAGAAGGAGGAAGGAGGAGGGGTGGGGTTGAGACCTGTGGTACCCGCCTCATTCCTTCAGGGGAGACCAAAGGGCTTCCAGCAGTGCCTTGGTCATTGTTGAGCTGGGTGCAGATGTCAGGGGGGTGTGGCTGAAGCCCTCGCCCCCACTGCCCTAGCTCCAGAGCCAGGGGTGCTTCTTGCTACTGCTTGGTGGTTGTTGCTGGGCTGGTTGTGGGTGTCAGCAGGGCATGACCAAGGCCCTTGGCCCCCCACCACCCCAGCTCAGGAGAGCCTGGGGTGCTTTCTGCAGAGTCTTGGTGGTCATCGCTGGGCTGGCTGTGGGTGTTGGGGGGTATGGCTGAGGCCCCCAGCCCTTCCTCCTCCCTGGCTTGGTAGCCCAGGGGACTTCCAGTCATCTAGGCTTTATAGGTATTCTTTGGTGATGTAAGACCTTTACTAGTTAATATTAAACTTTGTCTCTGGTCTGTGGGTATTTTGTTTTTTCTTCCAGTTCTGTGTTGGATTATTTGCTGTTCCTACCACTTGAACTCATCACTTGAACTAATTTGTTGTCCTTTGCTGACTTCTAAAATGGGGGAACTTCCTGTGGGGACCAGTACTTGAGCTCTGCGGTTGAGCTAAATTGCTGCTTTGCTGCTGATTCTCTGGGGAAGTCTTTTTGAGTGGCTCAGGGTTTAATGGTTGACTTTATAGTTACTTCCGGGTCTGATGAGATCTGGTGCACCCAGGTTGTGTGGAAACTCTGGTCTGGGCCTGAGTCTTTTTAGCAACTGCACCCCCTGCAGTTCTGTATTCTTGACCTGTCTCCACTGAGTGGTCCTGTGCTGATGGGGGGCAGATCAGCTGTCCATGCTGTGTCCTGGTGTTCTCCCGGTGGGCCCATCTCCCCCAACACCTGCACTCCAAACATTTCCCATGGGACAGGCCATGTGCCGGTCCCTTGCAATGACTCACCAGCCTCTGACTGGCTCCTTTTTTCAGTTGTTGTGGCTCCTCATTCCTATGTGGATCCATGGGAACCCTGTTAGTGGTCCTGCTGGCCTGGGGGCCACCAAGGCCCTCTTCTCCCCTGCCACCTCCAAGCAACCTCATATGAAGGGCACAGCTGCAGCTTTTGCCAGCTCCTGCTCCATGCACTCACCAGGGCCAGCCTGCAAGTGGCCAGGGCTTGAAATGGTGGGAGCGACCCTTTCTTTGTCTCATCGCGGCTTCTCCTGCCTTCATGCACTCTGTAGGTCTCTCCTCCTCTTCCCCTGAGCTCCAGCAGCTCCAGCTTGGCAGTCATTGCTTTTTAATAGTAGTAAATTGGTTGATTTGTGGGAGAGGGTGACACTGGGGACGGTCTATTCTGCCATCTTGACCAGAAGCCAGCCTTTGGCTTAAATGCCATCTCCACACAGACGGCTTTCAGCTCTCTCTCTGGCCAGGCCTCTCCCTTGCACTCCTGCCTGGCCTCCAACCGCCCACTCAGGTCTCCACTTAGATATCCAAGGCGGACTCCACTCCTCCCCAGGAGCTCCACCTTCTCTCCCATGGTCGTCCCTGCTCCTCCAGGCAAACTCCATGTGTCCAGGTGCCCAGAGCAAGACCCTGGAGCCATCCCTGACTTCTCTGAATCCCACTCCCCTCCAAACACTAACAAACCCTGGTGCTTTGCCTTCAAGCAAGTCACGTCCACCATCAGCCCCCTTTCCGCCACCTCCCCTGCCTCCACCCAGCTCCAAACCACAGGCATCCCCCTCAATTGTCAAAACAGCCAATTAGTATCTCTGCGGCTTCCACCTCCCTCCCTCAATCTCTTCCTCACACAGGGTCTGTTTTCAAGGGCACATTCAGACAGATATGCATCCACCCATCTCTGCTCAAATCCTCCAGCAGCCTCTCATCTCACTCAGTCTCTAAATCACCTAGACAGCCCAGGACGATCAGCCCCCCACAGCGCCCCAAGGCACCATGGTTACCATCTGACCCTGTGGCTTCCTGCCTGGCCAGGCCTACAGCCACCCTGGCCCCTTGCCGTTGCTCCATGACACCTGTACAGCCTCTCCTCTGGGCCTCTGTGCTGGCTGTTCCCTCTGCCTGGAAAGCTCCTCCCTGCATCCCATACACCTCTCTCTCTTGCCTCCTTCATGTGCTAGCTCAGAGGCCCCTTCCCAGTGAGCTGTCCCCTACAGCTCTGCTTGAAATTGTAGACCAGCCCCACCCAGAAGACTCTACTCCTTCCCTGTTTGTTTTTTCCCTCTCATGGTGCATACGGCCTTCTTATAAAACAGAAAATTTACTTACTATTTGGTTTATTGTCTGCTTCCCCTGTAGAATGTAACCTCTACAAGGCCAGGGGATTTTGCCTATTTTGTTCACTGATTTACCCCCTGTTCACCCAGAACAGTGCCTGGCACCCAGCAGGCCTTCAATGATATTTGTGAAATAAATAAATGAAGGGGTCCAGACAGATGCTGGATTTGTTGGATTGAAAAACATCAGCTCGGGACCTGCTTTAGGTTTTGGCTCGGTGTGTATCCAAATTCCTCCAAAAGAAGATGAAGGACTTGTGGGTTTAATCTAATCCAAGGTTTTGGGGAAATTTGGATTTGGATACTCAGGGATGTTGGGCCTCGGCCAAGGCCTAGAGTGCAGAGTGACGCATGAATCGGGGCAGCAGCAGAGCTGCCATCTCTGGGCCACCCTCAAGTGTGCTGCCATTAAAGCTTCAGACAGCCCGTCCCTGTTCAGCTACAGCCCAGGTTTGCAGAGGGGTAGGCTCCTCCCTGCAGTCCTGTCTGAGCCCCTCAACCACCCAAGGGAGCAAATCCCATCTCCTTTGGGCCCCCAGAAACACTCAGAGTCTCCCATTCTCAACTCCTGCCTAGGCGGTTTGGCCTGGGGCTGGCTCACCTGTGTCACTTCATCCCGCCTCTTTCTGAGCTTAGAAATGGCATCAAGCAACAATAAAGATTTGCTGAATGAATGAAAATTGAGACGTTTACAGGTGAGCCTCATAGAATGCCACTTCAAAAGAAGAAACATGCGCTAGAATGATGGACCAACCAACAGGTTAGTGATCCTTGTTTCCTGCATCTTTCAAATATTACTAGTAAGAGGGTTCCCGTAATTCAGATTTGATTTCTGATCTGCTCTCTCCCTTCCCCACCTTCATTAAAGATGATAATACTGAATTCATAGAAAATCCCTCCTACCAGGCATCACTGTGCTGGCCACACCCCAGACACACACGGCCCTTCCTCACCCTAGTACTGTGGGGCTCGGCATTGTGGAGGGCTGGGGAGGGGGCTTGCTCACCCAAGGACCCCCGCAGCAGCACTCACTGCCTGCGAGTGGAATTCTTAGACGGGCTCTGTCTCACCCAGAGCCCAGGAGCCCAGGCTCAGCCTCTGATCTCCATAGACTGTATGGGCTTCGGACCCCGAAACAAACGCAGAGAAGGGGACATGAGTGAGGGAGGGTTGGAGGGCAGCAGCCAGCACCTGGGACAGCGGGACAGTGTCACTGTGGAGCCAGCTGTTAGTGGCTAACTCACTAAGAGGCCTCGGATATGCACGTGGCTCCTGCTTGTGAGTTCACTGGGACAAGTCAACTGGCCTCCTGGGGCCTCAGTGAAACAAAGGCCAGTCACTCCAACTTGGTGACCCTTGAGTGGTGTCCTGGGCGTTCAGTAACATGTTCTGGGGACACTGTGACATGGAAACTCACAACATCCAGCCAGAATTTCCTGAGGCTCCACATGACCAAGTGAGCATCACCAAAAACAAGTCAAGGGTCAGCGGGAGCCTAGACATGCACCCACACTTCCCAAAAAGAAGAAATTCTGTCTCGGCCAATCAAATGATATTTCTTACATCTCAGGAAATGTCTTCATGCGTGTTTGAAATTTATCCTGGGTCAAAATGTAGATCATAAAACAAACGCCCGCTGCATAGATAAGAAGGTATTTTCTATGTGCTCTGGGACCCACTGTGGATTAAAGATAACTCCAAAATTTATCAAAGACACTGGTGAGTAGAAATCAGTATAAATTTAGTACTGACCAGAATCTAAATTCACAAGCAGGGCCCAGAGAGCTGCTGAAACTGTGGCCTCAGTTTCTCTGTCTGCACACTGAAGGGTTCACCTATCTGATGCTTCATTTTATAAGTATTTGATCTCAATTAATAATAGCGCTCCCTGTCAGGGGCAGAATTGTGTTCCCTACAACTCATCTGTTGAAGTCCTAGCCCCTAGTAACTCAGAATGTGACTGCCTTTGGAGACAGGGCCTTTAAAGAAGTAATTAAGCTAAAATGAGGTCATCTGGATAGGACCTAATCCAATCACACTGGGGTCCTTACAAGCAGAGGCAATCAGGACACAGACACAGAGGGAAGACCACGTGAGGATACAGGGAGAAGATGCCAACTTCAAGCCACAAGGACAGGCCTCGGAAGAAACGAACCCTGCCAACACCTTGATCTTGAACTTCCAGTCTCCGGCACTGTGATAATTTCTGTGTTTAAGCAGCCCAGTCTGTGGTACTTTGTTACGGAAGCCCTGAAAGATTAATACACTCCCACCCTTTGGCTTCGTGGTGCTGGTTTCATACGTCGTCTCTGTTCATTATAACAACCCTGAAGGCAGGTGTGATGGGAAACCCTGCTTTACTGTGGGAAACTGAGGCTCTGAGCTGGCTCAGGTCACACAGCAGGAAATGTAACCCAGGCCGGCCCGCCTCCCAGGCCCTCGTCCTTCCTGGGGCCAGGCTGCTTCTCATCAGCACAGTCTGTAAACAACGCTCGGCTTGGCGCTGAACGCCCAGCTTTGCTAGGGACTTGCCAGAGGCCTCTCTGACACTTCCAGCGCTCAGCCACACCGGGAGCCAAAATCACATCTCCCACTCATCTGCTGCTCCGTGAAGCCTGACCGTGTGCTCTTGCAGTCAGTTCCAGCATCTGAGCTGCCTGTCTTCTCTTCCTTTGTTTGGTCTATAGTGCTTTTGACTTTTCAAGAATTTCTTCAATCAGGATTTACGTTCTCCCTCCCTGCTGGCTGGGGCAGCCTCTGCTCAACGTCAACAGAAATGCAAACCATTGTGACAGCCCCCACCCCGTGCCCCACAGCTCCCAGTACCCAAGCTGCTTAGACTCGGGTTAGAGGCAGAGAAAACAAATGGAAATCAAACGCTGGGATACTCTCATACCCCTGCCTCCTGACAGCGCTTGCTCCCCAGGCCAGCAGGTCTGGGTTCAGATACTAACGTCATCTCTGATGAGCTGTACATGGGGGTGAGCCCAGCTTCCTCCATCAAACGGGATGAGTGACGCAGTTAAATGAGAAAATGCTCATCAGATGCTCAGCACAAAGTAGGTGCCTCAGAATGGTTTGCTATTACCTTTATACCATTATTTTTATGATGATGATCAACTTGTTTCCATCATTTATTCGAAGCTTATATTGTCCCCAGATTTGGGGGGAGCTTGAGTCAATTTCGGGAGAGAAGAATAAAAACGGTCAATCCAGATGCCAGCTTCTGCACAAGGTGAACAAGGGTCTGGCAGAACTCTTCACCCTGGGCCCGGCTCATCCACATTTTGGGGGTCTGCAGGTGGTCCACGTTCCTCTCTGCGAAGCACTGCTGATCACAGGATCTCATCTGCACCCCACAACAGTCCCGCTTTTCTTAGGAGGAAACCGACTTGCCCACAGCTGCCCAGCTATGACAGAGAAGCCTACGAACCCAGATCTTCTTGTTTCCAGCCCAGTGAAGTGGACAGATGCCCCAACTGTCACAGGGTGGCACGGGAAGGGTCAGTGAGTCCTGTGCTGGGACCGTGGGAGCATAGGGGAGAGCCCAGCTATGGAGGGGCAGGGGTCACCCGCTGCACCTCCCCCAGCCTGGGTGGATCTGGCCCTGGTGCCCTGGCCTGACTCTCCAGAGGAGAAACTGGAAACAGGGGTCCTCAAAATGCACCCAGCTGAGGCGGGTGAGAAGGAGAGAACCAACATTTCTAGAGCAGCTTCTGCGCCCACAGCCGTGCTTGCTCCTTCAATCTTTGGAGCAACTCGTCCTTTCCTCCCCACCTTCCTCTAAAAGAACATTGTCCTGGTAAAACAGTGGCCACCACCAAGCGTACCTGCATTCTTTGGATTCCGAGGTGTACGGCAGCGAGCAGTCCCTCTCCTGGGTGGCCATTCGATGTCCGTCTGCACAGCAAGCCTCCATGGAGACGTCTGCGCCCACTGTGCAGAGAAAAGAACAGGCTGATGGTGACCCGCCACTCACCCCACTGGTGCCCGCTCCCAGCTGCCCCTTCAGAAAATCCGCTTGCTTAGGTCTGCACTGCAGCATGAGGCTGGGTCTGAAAGGGCAGCTGGACGAACAGCACATACTTCGGTCACTCTGCAAACGAGTACTGAGAATGCCACCGGGTCCTGCCTGGGAGCGCACGCCCCGCTCCTTCCCTGAAAGGCCGACTCCTCAACTGGTACCTGCCGCATCCAGCTCTGACAGGGCTGTGGCTCAGCACTGGGACCCAAGCACAGCTGGGCAGGATCCCTGCTCTGGCCACACGCCAGAGACGTGGACAGGGTCCCTTCCTTCACAGTCCAGTGGGCAAGAAAGGCACGTGCTACTGACAGAGGTGTGGTCACGCTGCCGTCCAGCCCAGCGGGCATGACAGGCCTGACTCTCTCCAGAGGAGAGACCAGCATTTCTAGAGCAGCTTCTGCCGTGCTCTCTCCTTTAATCTTTGGAGCAACTTGTAAGGCGGGGGAGAAGGGTAGAGGGGCCCATCAGTCCTCACCTGGAGACAAAGAAACTGAGGCTGGGGATGGTTTCTGCCCTTGACTTGCCACAAGACCTGCTCCTCTGCAGAAAAGGACAGCTAAAAGAAGTTGGGTGAGGGTGGAGCTGGCTGGGCAGAAAGCACTGGGCTCGGGGGTAACAGCCGCCTGGAGGGATCGTCTGCTCACAGGAGATGGGGCAGGTAGAAGGCTCCCATTCATCAAGCAGCTGGCCCAGGCCCTCACAGCTGGACAACAGCCCTCCTGCCCCAGCCAGGCTGCAGCCCCAATGGGCAACCTCCTCAGAAACCCAGGCCCCTCAGCTCATGGGAAGGAGCAGAGCCCACTAGGCCCCAAGGAAGGAGTGCTGGGTGCCAAGGTGCCCACATACCAAGGTGCTCTCAGTAAGGGACCTATATACCAGGAGCATTAGCATTGACCACCTCAGCTGCCTGGCAGAAGGCCATCTCTCGACAGGACATTATGAAATGGGGCTTTGAGAAATACCACGTTTTCTTACTAATGGCTTTCCAGCACCCCATGGGGGAAATCCCGCCAGGCTTGGCAGCGTTTCTTGGCACTGACAGTCGTGGGTGCTCTGCTTGGGCTCATTATTCTTCCCAGGCTGGGCCCTCAGGTGGTCCCAGAGGAAGGCTTGCTCTTGGGTAAGGCAGAGACTTCCTAAACCACCATCCCCCTCTCAGCAGGGGAGCAAGAGAAACCTCTAGAAACACCCTGGGATGGGTATATTCAGTGTATGGATGAGCTGAGGCTCAGCCAGGCCACTTCACGTGGCCAGGCGTGGGGGTCTTGCCTAGAAACAAATCCCCTAATGACAACTTCGGGACTTCCGGGGTACTCTGAGGGGCTTTCTGCAGGGAAAGATGTACCCACCCCATTCCTACTCTCACAGGCTCCCCCAGTGGCGTGTGGTTAATGGTGAAGCTCTGTCCCACAGCAAAACCTACCAGTTCACTGCGACCTGGCCACTGGGCCCATACCCTACCTCAGCTGTGCGTGCTCCGTACTCCCCAACGATGCTATCTGCAGGACACGGAAGGTGCACCCCGCGCTGGAGCTCAGACCCAACTGTCTGCAGTCATGGGCCTCCCAGCACCAAAGCATGAGAGTCATCAGTGTGAGGGCCACACTGTTATGGGGATCACCTTGAGTGTGCCCATCATTCATGCATTCACTCGCTCGTTCATTTTTGCTCTAACTTATTTTTTTAAAAAAGCATCCAATGAAACATAGGACTTCATCTGTTACAGATAAGCTACAGCTACAGTTCATTCCCCGGATGACTGTGACGTGACCCAGCTACATGGCCCGACACTGAGGATGCTCTCCCCTATGCAGCCACCCCGGCTCCCACCCCACCCCCCCAAACTTCACCCCACCGTCCAGCCGGGCCACTCAGCTCCCTGCCTACGGTCCTGGCCCACTTTCCCCACCCAGCCTGGCACAGGTGCCCCTCTGCTTCCACCTCCCCACCGTGTGCAGGGCACACATCTCACCATTTTCTAGTATCCTGTGTGTCCACCTTACCCTCCCAACCACAAATGTCTTGAGAGCAGGGTCTACCTCCCGTCCTCTTATACCTCGGCACAAAAGCCAGTTTGTAGCAGCTACAGAGTTGAGTAGGAAGAGCTTAAGCTTTAGAGACAGACGAGGGCTCCAACCCCAGCTCCAGCACTGTCCTGCTCTGTGACCCTGGGCAAGCTACTCCACCTCTCTGAGCCACAGCTTCCTCAGCAGAAAAACGGGGCCCACAATACCTTCCAGAGCTGCTGAAAGGATGGATAAAGCTTATGAAGGTTCCAAGCACAGAGTAAGCTCTTAATAAAAGTGTCTTGGTTACGTGCAAAATGCTGGAAGGGGATTCACTTGCTGTTGCCTGTGAGAAATGGGGGCGCCAGGGCCCGGTCTTGGTGTGTGGAACCCCCCACAGATGAGCCGCAGCCCCAAAGCCTCCCTGCACTCTGAGAAAAGCAAATACAGGTAAAGCACAGACCCCCACAGTGGCTCAGCAGGGCAGGGCCTCTGTGCCCCAAGCTGGAGAAACAGTTTGGAAGTGATTCCTGCTGGGAAGCCTTGAGCACTTTGAACCTTATTCTCAGCAGGACAATCAAATGTTAAGTCCTCCAGTCAGTCTGGAAACTTGGAATGCCCCTGGAATGCAGCTCAAATGTTCTGAGCAGCCCCAGAGCTGGAACCTGTGCACAGCCAAGCTGTCTGGGGCTGCGTCTGGGTGGAGCTGGGAGCCTCCCAACTGCCTAGGCTCAGCTCACCCTCCTTGGGCATAAGATGCTCGTCCACACCAGCCAAGGGAAAGTTCCTGCACGGCCCCATCAGAGAGACCGTGAACAGCCCAGCAGGGACCATGGCCAGGCTGGGTGGTGCCAGGGAAGGGGTGTGGGGAGCAGACCCAGGAAAGGCATCATTAGCTTCACTGCAGCAAACAATCACCCATTACTACTAGGCCCCTGGCCCACAAGGGACCTGCAGACAGGGCCCCGTTCATTCACCTGCTCCCTCTAAAGCCCTTTTTACTCTGTTCTGTATCACATGCCCAGCACGCGGTGGTCACGCCATTGAGTAGAAGTGGTACATTTTCCTAGCTCATTTCCACTGTCTTGGGATATAGGCTGCTTCCAATTTTTCACTATCAGGAAGGAACAAACAGCTCTGGCTGGAACGTCTTGATTCGTAAGTCTTAATTCCTAAAGTCACGATGCTTTGCTTGGGCCAGAGGTCCGGGAGGAGGGGTGTCCATTCAAAGGCAGGGACATTTTCAGAACTCTTGCTACATACAGCAGACTGCCCGGGAGCCGCCCTGTTTGCACAGCCTTGTGGCTCCAAGTGGAACAGGGGCTCAAGGGTCTCCAGGGAGGACCTGTGGCTGACCAGCGGCCAGCTGGAGCCAGGGCTGACTGGCCCATGCTCATGGGCTCCTGGTCCAGGCTGAGGTATTTGTCTGGGGACATGCTGGGAGCTCCAGCCTACAGTGAGAGGGCCCAGAGGGAGAATGCTGGCCTGGTGTTTATCCTGCACTCTGGAAGCGCTGGAGCTGCTCCGGGGACACAGCAGTGAGGAGGCTGGAGGTGCGGGTAGGAGCAGGCAGAGCTGGGTTTGCGCTCCTGTCCGCCCACTGCCCCATCTAAGCCTCAGCTCCCACCACCAAATTGCAGCATGCACAGAAGGCAGGCAGGAATCTTCCTGCTGCCTTTCTTCCCCTTCTCCATTCCTGCTCCCTTTCAAAAAGCATAACATAATTGCCCCCACCCAACTGTCACCTCAGCGACTGCGTGGACCCTGCACTTCCAGCGGAATTAAGAACAGAAGCTGAATGGAGTCAGGTCACCAATGATGTGACCATGAGTTGTGAACGTGTCCCGGTCCCCACCCCGACCATACTACACCCACCCAAAACCAGCACGTGGCCAGCTCTGCACAACGCTCAGCTGACACTCAAGGCCCCCGGCACCTTCAGCCTCCTGCTCTCACCCCGCCACTCCTGGGCCTGGAGTTCTGGGACCGGGCATGGCTCTGACAGCCCCCAAAGCTGTTCTATTCTGCTCCCCCTGCGTTAAAACCTCCTTTGGGGCCAGGGATGGTGTCTTTCTCCTCTTGCTGTCCCTGCAGTACCTGCTCATGCCCAGCACAAATATCAAGGCTCAGTTATGTATGAACTAAACAGTACTGGGGACTGATAAGCACGACCACCCTGAAATGCAGAGGCTGCTTGGGCAAGCTGCCCTGCCCGCACAGAGGCCTCTTCCTCAGGCATCCCAGGGAGTGAAGGGAGTGACCCCAAGGGAGGGAAGGTCTCCAGGCTGGAGCCCACCACAGCAAAGTTCAGGGCTAGTTAGAATTTCAACAAAAGGCAGGGACATGCTGGGTGTGGAGATAGGAGAAATGTCTGAAGCTACAGAACTGCCACTTTCTTACCTTGGAGATGGGCCTTGATGTCCCTGGTAGTCTCAGTACCGGCTGCCCCCAACCCATCAGAGGAAAACTAAGCTGCAGAGAGAGGAGTCTGGTGGAACAAGGGGCACCCGCAGAGCTCCCTGGTGTCATGCCTCAAGATGCCAATGAAGGCACGTTCTGCAGCACGTTGGTCTTTAACAGATGTGGGCATCCCACACAAGAACAGGTCTGTTACTAACCTGTGTTCCAAAATAAGTAAAGCCACCCCAGTGTTGACCAGCATTTCCTCAAGATGGGGCAGGCCAGGCTCTCTGAAGCACAAAAGTCCATGCTGCTCCCACCCCCCTGGACGCATCTCTTCCAAGAAACATTGCAGTTAGAAAGGAAAAAAGGAATGTCTTTGCTGTTTTCAGGTTTCTGCCCTTTTAAATAAACAAGCTTTACTCTGGTTATGACAATCAAATAAGGTCAATAAGACAGGTATGCTGGCCTGAGACAAAACTACCTACGAGGCGCTGGAGGAGGCAAGTTTACAGACAGATAGCAGGGCAGGCGCTGCCAGGGGCTGGAGGAGAAGAGGAGCTAGCGTTCAATGGGTACGGAGTTTCTGTTTGGGAAGAAGGAAAAGCTCCGGAGAAGGATGGTGACAATGGCAGCACAACAGTGTGAATGCACTTAATGCCACTGAATGTGCACTTAAAAATTGTTAGAACAGTAAATTTTACGTCATGTATATTTCATCACAATAAAAAAAACATACATTAGAAAATGTAGCGTTTAAGGGCCGTTTCGTCCCATCCTTCAATAGGTAAGGAACTGGATCTTTCGCCTACCCCTCTTTCATTTGCTGTTGTTTTAACACACTCACCTGAGTACTGCAAGAGGATTAACGTTCTCAGTTGTATTTTAGAATGTTCTTGTAGACCAGTGTGATAGCAGATGCTATGGTTTACAAGGCAAGCTATCCGACTTCAAATGGGAACAGATAAAATGTTCAGTAACAAAGTAAATTGTAACTTTGCAACCAAAATAAAGGTGACTTTAGAATTTTTAAGAAACAAACAAAAAATACCCTGGGGATCACACTACCCCAAAGTGTCTTGCGAGGGAGGGAAGAGGAGGATACGGAAAGCCTGATGTTCAGACCACTGCCCGTGCTCCCACCTGCTCATCGGCCTGGGGGTCAGGGCACCTTGTGGTTATCTGAGCATTCCTGACCCGTCACAAAAGCTGGGGACTGTCTGGGGCTCACAGAGGCACTCTCCTCCCCCACCCCCACCTGCCTGCTCCTTCCTGTCAAACCCACACATGGTGTCTGCTCAGGGCTGGCCCAGGACTCATGGCCATGTTGGGGCAAGAAGAGCATTGGGGGTAACAGACCCCCACCCCCACCCCAGACCTCATGGGTCCCAAGAGCTGCACGGTGGTTAACAGCATCCGAACAACCATCCAATCAGCCACAGACCCACTGGCAACACCTTCAGAGAGGGGCATGAAATCCAAACAGCTCGCACCCAAACTCCACTGCATCTGAGCAGCTCCCGTATATTGTGTGTCAGGAGTGGAAGTTGGAGCAAACAAAGCCATGAGTGCTTTGTCTACCCACCCCACCCACCCCGACAGCTGTGAGTGACACCAAGATCTAAAAACAACTTCCGGTAAATCCCATGCTGGACACCCCCCAAGCCCACCATGCACTCGCTGGTCACTTCACGCCTGTAGCTGGGCTGTGGGTGCTCTCGAGAGCAGTGGGCCTCAGGCTGATCTGGAACCTTCTCTCACAGATCATTTCCCTTTTTACCTAATAAATTTCAATCAACTACACAGTTTTAATCTCTGATTCTGGTCATCTGACTGTGTGGATTAGATATGCAAAGATTAACACTCAATATAAACTAAGAATAAACTCTCTTGCAAAAATCTCGTTAACCTTCAAGTCACACATTCTGAGGGAAGGCAACACTGTGGGTTAAAACTGCCCAGCCTCGAACCCGGCTCCCCCTCTTACGACACCTGACTGAGCCTCACCTTCTTCCTCCACAGAATGGGTGTGGTCACAGCACCTGCTGGGCAGGGCCGGGAAGGCCAATGAGACCATCGAGGAAAAGTGCTTAAATCGCTACCTTGACCGCAGGAAAAACCAGAATCTCCAAAATTAAACAGAGAAGGGATTGCACCAGGATCAGGAGAACATTCTTTTACATAAGAATCACACACTGCTGCAGCTGACACGGTGCCAGACTGCCCACACCCCACCATGTCCCTCAGGTCTCTTGAGGAGAGAGACACACTAGTAACTGGTAGGCAGCTGGATAGGCAGCTTAGTTCACAGGCATCAGATACTATTTGTCACCTGAGACAGCAGCTAAAACTAAGTTTCTTCCAGGTGAATGAAACCTTTGTAAAGATTCAGGTGCAGACTGTGGATTGTGGTAATTATGATGGGTGGCAATGCACGCTACATGTTCTGAGGCACGCGGAGGCTCATGGTTTAGAGGGACACAGGTAACATGGCCCACAGAGCTGGGAAGCCAGCAAGGGTCCAGCCAGGCTAACCCAGTACCCCTGCACCCTTTCAGGGCCAGGATGAGGAGAGACCCATGTCCCCTCTTCAAGGCCACCTGGCCTCCTCAGGAGGAAGCAGGGCATGCTGGAGTCTGCTCTTAGAACTCCATGCCCTGTCTCCAGTACAAAATCTGCTGTGATCCCATTCCTCTTGTGTGCCATTCCTGAGCATATCCCCAGCATCGGTCATGGAGACAACAGGGGTCTTGGGTTGGAGAACAGGCCAGAAGGAGGAAGCAAGAGAGGAGTGGAAGGCACACCTCTGGAAAGCAGAGAGAAGAATCTTCCCAATCACTCCCTCCAGGTGGCTCTGACCCAGGTAGCAACCTTCATGTGCTGTCCTCACCCCATGACCCCCACCCCAACATCTCTGCAGTATGCCACTGTTCCAAGGGCCTCCTGGGCCCCTGGTTTTCCTCTCGCCTCTTTGCCACCTGTCACGCATCCTCTGCACCTGATCTCTGGAAGCTAGAGCTCCACAAGCTGGGTGGTCCTTGGTCCACTCCTCTCGGGCCAGCTCATTCATGTCACACCAGCCACCAGCTCAAAGTTCCCTTCCTCTGAGAAGTCCTCCCTGACAGCTCCCAACACGCACACGCACACATGCACACACACATCTGTTTCCTTTCCTGCATGGTCTCTTTGTTCCCTGAACTTCCCAGCATTTAAAACAAATAATTAACTCTGTAGTTAGCGCCACAAGGGCTGGCACAGGCTCTGTCTCCCACTGCACCCCACCCATGCCTGCCCCCGTCACTCAGTAACGTCTGTGAACAAATGAATGAGCAATTGACCTCTGTAATCCTAGCAATTCTACATGGGGGGGAACGGACAAGGAGAGATTCAGCAAGTTGCCAGAGACCACATGGCAAACTCAGAGGTGGGCTTAAAATCCAGCTTGGACTCTAAAGTTCACACACGCCCCACTATAAAACTCTAAAGGAAACAGCGGCTTCCCCTGAAGCTGGACTTAAAGAATTGAGACTCTCCAAAAGTGAAGTGAGGCCAATGAGCGTCCTGTTTAGGGTGACGCTACAGCCGAGCTTCAGGTTCGAATCCTGGTGCTGCACTTAGCAGCTGTGTGTCCACAGGCGTGCTACTTGGCCTCGCTGTGCCTCTATGTCCTCCCATGCACGATGGCGATAATGACAGCACCTCGACCCTCGACCCAACCATGGGCATCAGCGACTCTCAGGAACGGCACTGAGTGGGTCTGGAGAGAAGTTTAGGCCAAAATGAGGAGCAAAACTTTATATGTAGATAGCGAAACTTATACTAAATTTTTACTCCTGCAGGTGACAGGATCTGAAAGGAAAACTGAGCTCAAGAACAATACTGGATCACCTACTTGGTAGGGCTGTTGAGAGGAGTACATTAGTTACTAAACGTAAAACACTTCGTTTATAATAACGACCCAGAGCAGAGTGCACTCTTTCAGGGGGAAGGAAGTAGACACAGAGAGGTTACAGGAGTAGGTTGAGCTCTCTCGAGGCACTTTTGGAATTGGGACTAGAGCGCAGTGTCCTAACCCCCTTCTAGAGCTGGCTCCACAGTGGAGGACCCTCCTGGTAACCTGCAGGCAGCTGGAGCAACAGGCACCCCGATCCCTCCTGACCCAGCCTCTAGTTAGGACCAGCCTAGGGGTTAACCGAGAGGGAGCCAGTCCAGCTTCTGGTCCTGCCATGCCTGCTTGAAGCTAGGTGACTTGGGACAGGTGACTAAACCAGCCTAGGGCCACTGCTTGAGCTCCCCTGCGGCGTATGGGGTCTCTGATCCCAGGGAAGTTGATGCAGTAGGTTTACCCCTCCCACCCTGTTTTGTTATGTGGCCACATTTGAGATCATTACAAGGAAACTGGAACTAAATGAGGCTTGCAAAAGCATTTATTAATCAAATTGTTATGATTTGATATTTTGCAAAAGGAAATCTGTTGTATAAAATATGCAAGCAAAATAATCATGCGCCTCGTTAGGACGATTTTCATAAGATGTTACCTGCAAAACTGTCCTGCCCACCTTGCCCACAGCTCCCAGAGCCCAGCCTTCAGGGAGTCAGATGCAGGGCTGGGGAAGCTGCTGGAGAAGACTCTCAGCACTGCAGTCATCCCCAGTCGTGAGGAGGGGGCAGAACTCCAGCAAGCACCTCAAAGTCTCATGTTTTCTCTTGTCTTCTGGGCCTTTGCCCTGCCATTCCCCCTGCCTGTAACACCTCTCCCACCAGCCTCCCTGCCTGCCCACGAACTTAGCCAGCGCTCTCCTTCCTCAGGTCCCAGTCTGCACGCTGCTTACTCCAGGAAGTCTTTTCTGACTCTGCCAGTAGTGCTTGGCTTGTAATCGTTCAATTTTCTGGATCCCCTGGAGGATGGGAGCCGCATTGGGAGAAGGACCAGGTCTCTCTCCTTCCCTGCTGTATCCCCAAGACCTAGAACAGTGTCTGACACCAAGCCGTCCCTCTGCAGATATTTAGTAATGAATGACTGAATGCCTAAGAATGCCACTCTACGTTATCTTCACCAGTGCAGGCTTGGCACTGACAGCTGCCGGTTCTGTGGCACTGCTGGGCTTGTGGATGGGGAAATTCAGTATTAGTAGAACTATCAGAGCAGTCTTAGGAAAAATGACACTGTCCTACCCTAGGAAAGGGGACATGACGAATGACAGATAGTAATAATAATCTAGCTACCACGGCAGCTTCCTCTATGTTCTCTCCCTCAGTCCTCAAGGCAACTGAAGAAGTAGGTTTTGTTATCTCAATTTCACAAATGAGAAAACTACCAAACCGTCCCATGGCCGTTTCTGAGGGATGACATGCAAACCGCTTCCAGCCCACAAGCGCCGTGGCAAATGCAGCCCTGATTTGGGGGGCCTCAGGCAGTGTCAGCAGGGTGGCAGGAGCAGGAGCTGTGGGTGCCCCAGGAGAGGCCCCAGTGCTGCCCCCCAGGCACCCCAGTCTCATCTTTATGCATTCGGCGCTCCAGCCGCCACAGCCTGACTGGGAAAGTCCCAGGAGCCGCAGAGGCACAGGCCACATGTTCTTAAGCCAAGTCCTCTCTCGCCTTTGTTCTGCCTCCCGACACGACTTGCTTTTAATCAGTCGGAAACGCTGCCCGGCTGGAGCCAGAGGCCAAGAAAGCCTTGGAGAAAACACAATCTTCTTTCCCAACACCCTCCTCTTCTCCACTGCCTCCCACCCCAGCTCTCAGTGAAGTCCAGCAGGACAGACAGACACAGGACAGACAGGCGATTCCGTCTCTGCTCTTTGGCAAGAAAGATCGGTATCCTTCTGCATTTCAGTTGCCAGGTGGCCCATCGCCAAATGAGTTTCAGCAGATCAGCTAAAGGGCTCACCATCTGATTGCCGTTTCCACACTCGCTTTTAAATTGCACGTCTCTTTGTGGGCCCCACAGCCTTGTGCAGAGCAGAGGCAGTGTCCCTCACGGCCTCCGGGCTGCAGCAGCTGCAGAAAGCAGGCAGGCAGTCTTCTAACTCCCTCTTCCCAAACCACACCAAACCAAACTTGTTGAAATTCAAAGAGGTTCTCACCAAAAGAAATGAAAAGGGCCACAGGACAATCCAGCTGTTCTCATCGAAGTATGAAGCATGCGATTAAGAGGATTTTTTTTTAATCCTACAAGTTAGAAGTGTCTCTATGGAGAAAGATCGCTGGGGTAGTGTGCCACTCCAGGCTAGGAAGTCCCAGGGTGTTCATTCAAAGTTAAACATGCACAGGGGAACATTTTTCTCGAACAGTAGGCAGAAAAGAACAGTAATGGAGGATGTGAGGATTCCCAGGCTCGTGAGAGTTGAACTATGCCTTCTCTCTGGACCTCAGTTTCCTCATCTGTAAAATGTGAAGGGGACTCTGAGGTCCCTTCCATTTCCAACAGGAGTCTTTGGTGCCCCCGACTCCAAGACCCCCTCTGGGTTTTCCCTCCAGCCAGCAGTCACTTAAGTGCCCACTGCTGCCTGGAATGCCCTTCCTCCCATGCCCACCTTAGCAGCCCCTGCCCAAGCACCATCTCCTCCAGGAAGCCTTCTGTGATCTTCCAGGGGCCGAGATAGCTCTTGGTGTCAGCACTAAGCCCTGGACCTCCCCACACTGTCTCCAACCCAAAGTGACTCAGGTCCTGCCCAGTGCCCAGAAAAACCAGAGCTCCTCGGAGGTCTGCTGCTGCGAGCAAGTCAAGAAGCCTCTGCAGAACTGCCCCTGCCCCCACCATGCACCCCACGTACACAGCCTCTCCTTGCATCCCCTGGCGAGCATTAGCTGGGATGAGTGACCTTTTGACCGAGGAGGAGGAGGGTGGTCACAAGAGAATTTACAGAAAACTAAACTCAACAAGGTATAAAGCATCTGGGATTCCGAGGGTGGTCTGGGGCACTCACTGGACCTGGGCCCCTGGAAAAACAAAGACTCCAGGGGGAGGGCCTGACTAATGGCCCTGAGAAGCCACGGGGGCAGCACAGAAATCAGAGGTCACAGCTCTGCTGCCCCGCAGCTGCTTTGATCCACACGCCTGTGGTTGCACCCCAGGAGCCAGGCCTTGAGGATTAGGGAGAGAGAAGGGTGTAGCCTGGGCAGGCGCTATCCTGGTGCTGTCAGTACCAGGGCTGGGTGGGCACCATCCCAGTGCTATCTGTCCTGTGTCTGGGCGACGGATCTGCTAGTGGAGACTCCATCCCCCTTGCCACCGGGTGGGTAGGTTTGGACGTGCCCCCAGTCCCAGCTGAGCACCAAGTCTGGCAGAACCACTGCCTGGGCCCAGGAGGACAGTCAGGGAGGCGGTGGCCGCGTCTGCATCTTCCCGTCCCCGCCAGCTATCACCCTGAAAACCCCCCTTATGTTCTGGTTTCCTTCCGTCCACCCCTACCCTATGCCTCGTGTGTCTCCCGGTCCCCACGCTTCTCAGCTGTCTCATCAGCAAGCTGGTACAACAGCCCCTCCCTGGGGGTGTGGTGGGGGCAGTGAGAAAGGACACACCGAGGGCGCATCCGGTGCCAAGTTCCTGGCCCCGAGGGGGCTCGACCACCCCGGCCAGAGCTCCCCACCCCCCATGACCCGGCTGGGGCCCTAGGGGCTGGCTCGGTTTGCCGGGACAGGGGCAGGAGGGTGGATGCGAGAGGGCGGGCTGGAGGACGCGTTGGGAGGTCGGGAGGGAGCGGTGTCCCGTCTCTCAAGCAAGTCCTCCGAGCGAGGGAGGTATCGGGACCGCAGCCAGCGGGCGGCGGGGGGAGGGGACGGAGGACGTCGCCTGGGCCTCGGCGGCCACGCAGCTCAGGGGACGGATGACGACTGCCCCAGGGGCGCCGCGCGGGGCGGCGCACGGGCTCCGGGTCCCCTTGGCTCCAAAACTTCCCGGGAGTGCGGGGCCCGAAGGGCTGGGGACACTCGGGGTTGCCGTGGGCCCGGGGCGCCCCTACCTCGGGCCGCCAGCAGCGAGAGGCCGCCGAGCAGCAGCAGCGGGACCCGGCGCGACGGCGCGGCGCGCTCCATGAGGCCGGCGGGCGGGCGACGGGCGGCGGGCGGCAGAGCGCGGCTCCTCGGCTCGGCCGGCGCGGCGGGCGGCGCGGGCTTCACGCTCGGGCCGGGCCTCGGCAGCCAACACCGCGCCCGGGCCGCGCCGTTCAATTATCCCGCCCGGGAGGAGGGCGCGGCGGAGGCGTGGCTGCTGGGCCGCCCGCCCCCAGGCCGCCCCCGCCCGCCCGCCCCGGCGGCCCGGACCCCTCCCCGCGTGACACCCCCGGGGCGGGGGGCGGGAGCGGGGACCCCAGACTTCCGGGGGGCGCGCTGCCCGGGGCGGGGAGCGGGAGCGGGACCCCCCTGGGGGGGCGTAGGCGGGGGGCGCCTTCCGGCCGGATACACCCCCACCCCAGCTCCCCTCCCCGCGTCCGTGAAACCCGATCCCCTCCCCACGGGGGGGGCGGGCTCGGGATCAAAGGTTAGCCCCGCCCGACTCCGCGGGAAGGGACGGGGACCCGGACGCGGGCAGCGAAGGGGCCCCTTGGAGGGGGAACAGCCGCGGGGCCCACTCGGGGCTCCCCGCGCCCCCCGCCCGCGCGCGTCGCCCTGGGTCTGCAGGCCCGTCGCTGACGCCAGGGATGTCCCTGGCTGGGACCCGGCCCTGTGCTCAGGGGCTGCCAGTCACGCGGGGCCGACCGACTGAACCAACATCCCAGTAGAGGTAAAATGTGGTGGGATCGTCAGGGACACCAAGGCCCAGAGGAAAACAGATTCCTTTTATGTGGAAAGTCATGGAGGCCGCAGAGGAGGCAGTCTTTGAGCTGGGCCTGCGGGAGACACGTCTTTGTGCAGGAATTCAGGCTGCAACTGGTCAGTGGTTACTGAGGATGAGTTGGTCTGTTGGAACCACGAATAGATTTATTTTTAAATGAAAAATACCCCCAAAAACCTAGTGCAGGTAAAGGTGCAGAGCAATGGGACGGCACCCATGGGAACGCCGTTTAACTGATGGGTGGATCTGTGACCCAGCAATTCCACTCCCAGGTTTACACCCAGCAGAAATTCATGCAGGTGTTCACCAAAGGGCAAAAAGACAGGTAGACGGTGCTCATTGCAGCACTGTCCAATGGCTTCTAATTGAGCACTACCCAACGTCAACAGCAGGATGGACACATTGTGGAGTAATCACACCCTGGAGTCCTGTAAACAAGAGTGAGTGAGGCACACTCATGAAACAGGGATGGCTCTCACACACGGCCAGAGCAAGAGAGCCAGCCAGACGTGATTCCAGTTATGTAAAGGACAAGAGCAGCTCAGAAGTCGGCAGAGAGAGGACCCTGGGGTGGGCTAGTGACGGCAGGGAGCATGAGGGGCTTTCTGGGGACCAGTTAGGATCTGTTCTCTTAATATGGGTCTTGGTTCCGAGGTTGGGTTCAGTGTGTGAAAATGTATCCAGCTGTTCACTTATGATATGTGCCTTCTGAATGAATGTTAAATTTAAAAATCAAAACCGAAAAGACAGGAGGTTCATTTCTGCACAGGATACCTCCTGCGTTTAAGGTCTGCCAAGATCCTAGGAAAGCTCATGAAAGAGGCCCACTTGCTGGCTGCCTCCGAGGTTAGGAGGCCTCCTCTCACAAGAGGGAACACAGGACTGGCCATGGAAGATGAGCAGAGGATGCGAGGTGTTTCCTGGGCAGAGGGAATAGCCTCTGCAAAGGCCTTGAGGCACCAGAGGTCCTGGGCAGCTGAGCAAGATGATCTGTTCCCTTCTGACCCAAGATGGTGTGGGGAGCCAGATAGCAAGGTGGGTGTGGTGGGGGGAGCTCTGAGCAGGGGACAGATTGGAGACTTATTAGGACTTTGGTATTCATTTGATTCTATTTTTTTTTTTTTTTTTAAAAAAAAGATCCGAACCTGTGGCCTTGGTGTTATCAGCACCGCACTCTACCGAGTGAGCCACGGGCCGGCCTTCATTTGATTCTTTTAAGCCATGGGAGAATAAGCATGCCGTGGATATAGTTGAGAGGACCAAGAGAAGGTGGCTGAGGGGAATGGGGACCCAGAAAGGAGGAGGAAGCCAGGAAAAAGAGACGTCCCAGAGGGGTTCAGTGCGTGATTCTGGCTGGGAGTACCAAGTGCAGCCTAGTGGCCAGGGAGGCCAGGACTGAGAACTGCCGGGGTTAGAGCAGGGTGGCCACTGGTGATGTGTCCTGGGTCCTTTCTGAGGAAGAGGAGGGAGTGACCTGGATATGGGTGGCTGAGAATGGAGTGGGGAGGGGGTGAGGAAGCAAGGACAGTAGGGATGGGTGACTGTCATTCAAACAGCTGGGCATCGGCACTGCCCTTGACACTCGGAGGGACTCACTGGGCAGGGAAGGCTTGAGCCAGGCCGGCAGCAGCCGGGAGGGAGACCTTCGTCGGCCTCTCCCAAACCTCCAGGAGGTTACTCTGGTTCTAAGCCTCCCCCCCATTTTCGGCCCTCACTCCAGTCCTTGTCCCAGGATTGTCCTCCGCAGCCTCTCCAGATCTTCTTGTCCCTGTGGTTAGTGACTTGGAAAGTCAGCCAAGAGGTGTCAGGAAATTAGGACCCAATGTGAGAACCCCCAGGACCCCTTAGAGGTCGTGACTGAGAGTCGAGGAAGGGATGGGCTTTGAGCCCAGACCACCCATGTTCCAATCCAGGCTCCGCCATGTCCTGGCTTTGTGGCCTTGAGCAAGTTACTTACCCCCTTGGTGCCCTATTTCCTCATCTGTCAAATGGGGCCAGTGATAGGATTTCATATGATTGTGAGAATCGAGGGACATACATCTGTGGAGTGGCCCCACCAAGTGACCTGCGATGGTGGTGACAGTGATGTACCCTCAGGAACTGAGCAGGGAAGCAGCAGTCCTGACCTCCTACTTGCTCTCTGCCTGACCTTGGGCAAGTCTCTCTCTGGGCCTCAATTTCCCTGTCTGCAAAATGAAGATGGGGCTGGCTGGTTAGCTCAGGTGGTAAGAGTGCAGCCTTATAACACTGAGGTCATGGGTTCGGATCCTCCTACCAGCCGTGGCTGCCAAAAAAAAAAAAGGAGAAGGAGATGGGTCAGGCTGCTTCCAAGAATACTTCAGTCCCCAAATCCCAGGCTGATTCTAGGTCCCTGCTGTGGATTGAATGTCCCCTCCAACTCATTGAAGCTAAATGTGTCCCCCACCAAGTATTAGAAACTTGGCCCCTACTGTGACAGTGTTAAGAGGGTGAGAAATCCTATATGGTTATTGAAAGGTGGGGTCTTAAAGAGATGATTAGATTGTGAGGACCGTGCCCTAGTGAATGGATTGATAAATTGATGATTTAATGGTGGTCATGGGTGTGGTTCTGAGGACTTTAAAAGGAAAATGAATGAGTGTTATCTCTCTCTGTGCTCTGCCATTCTGCCATGTGAGACCCCTGCGTGTCACCATCACCACCAGCAAGGCTGTCACCAGATGTGTTCCCTCGACTTTGGACTTCCCAGATTCTGAAACTGTAAGCTATAAATATTGTTTCTTTACAAATTATCCAGTTCCAGGTATTTTGTTATAAGCAAAAGAAACAGACTAAAACAGTCCCCTTCTCCATTTCTGGATAGACCTCGGCTTTCAGAGACCAACTGGAAGATTAAAGGCCTGAGATTCTTGTCAACTACACTTCAATGTCATGGGAGGCAATCCAGGATGGGTCCCAGGCATCCCTGCACATTCTTGCCAAGTATGCCAAAAATGCAAAGCCCTGGCCGCTCAGAGGTATCCATGTCTCAGGGTAATATTTGCAGCAAGCAGCCTTGAGGGAGGAAGTAACATCTCTCTCCAGATAACTTTACCGTGAAAGAGGTAAATTCCCCAAGCTCAGTGTCCCCTGTGTAATGCAGTCCATTGTGTGTGTAGGCATCCATGATGGGCTCTTGGCCTCCCCCACCCCAGGACTCAGGTGACACAGGGAACTTGTGTGACCATCATGCTGAGCTCTGGCTGCTATTTTCCCATGAATAGTGAAGTCCCTGGTCTCTGACCCAGGAGTCTCACAGCCAGAGATTGACAGTGCTGGGATCTGCATTGAGGTCATCTTGACTCCCAGTCCCATGCTCATCTGAAAGTGACTTTGTACTTAGGGTTCTATTTTTCACTGAATACTGTAGCATAAACATATCCTTGTCTTCTTAGAAATGTTCATTACACATCTAGTGAGTGGATAGTAGGAAAGCTGTATACACATTGACTTAACCACTCTCCTATTATGGGACTTTTCAGTCACTTACATTTTGCAGGCTTATAAATCATGCTGCAGTAAGACTGGTAGGCTGTAGGCTCAGCTGTGTCTCCAGGGCTTCTAGCATGGATGGCCCAGAAGAGTCATCGCTGGACCTAGAAATTGACAAGTTCACAGTCAGGAAGAGAGACACAGGAGCTGTGGGTCTCTCTGCCTCCTCCCCAGCATTGAGGAACATTGTTGTTTAGTCTAGGCTATTTCCACAGGCAAAAGAAACAGCTGTCTTGTTTCAATGTATGTCTCCAATCATCAGACAGCTTGAACACTTTTCATGGGTGTCTTAGCCCTTCGTATTTCTCTTTTCATGACTTCCTTTCATAATCTTTACTCATTTATTTTTGTAATAGTATTATTTATAACAGTGAAAATCTAGAAAAAAATGCGATCTCCAATAATAGCCCATTTGTGGTAGAGCAATCGGATTGAACTATATCAATACTCAATGAGTCAATGGAATATTGTGCGGTTGTTGAAAAGGCAGAAGAGACCACCCAGGTGTGGGGGGTAAGGGAGGAATTGGTGAAGGGCCACGAAAAATGATTACATTGTATAATGTTGAATACGCTAATTTTCCTGATTTGAGCATCACATATTGCACACGGGTATTGATATTCAATGCTGTACCCCAAGACATGTATAATCAATTATGTTTCAATAAAAAAAATTTTTTTAAGGATATCCAAGTAGAAATATGGTATTTGTGAACTAATACTATGTGAAAAAACAGAAAACAGAAGCGAGCGTGAATGTGCAGTTCTGACTACGTGGAAGCCACATTCATGTGGCTAAAGATCAAAAGAAAACCACACAAAAGCGGATGGTTTGTTTGAATAGTGAAACTTTTTGTTTTGTTTTTGTTTTAGGAAACGATTGAAACAGGGAGGAAAAATTGTGCCAGAAACCTGGAGTGATATAATTACTACACCTCAGCTTGACCCTGAGTTTCCTGGCAACCAAAGCAAAATTCAAATTATGACCACTTACATGGTTTTTGTTTTCTGATAACTTTATCAGAAGAGACAGGGTTGTTTCTGGCCCTAAATTCCAATCATTCTCCTTCGGAGTCTTTATGTAAGAGTCAAGAAACTTGATGAGCAGCACATTTGCTTGTAGTTTGCAAAAAATGAAACTGGTCTTTGGAGAGGTTCCATTGGGAAATGGGGGCCGGGGAGGCCCTCACCCTCTGACCCCGCGGGTCTTGGGCAAGATGACACACACCCGCAGAATCTCCTCCAAGCAGGAAGTCATTCATTATGTCTTGCTGTGACAGTCCAGCTTTTTCCCATCTCAGAGGACCAGAGCAACAGGTCACTGTCCCTGATGAATAGTTCTCCATTTGTTTGAAAGATCACTGTTGGCACACACAGACTGTTTTTCTCCCAAGTTAAGAGACAGATGGCTTTGACACTGCCCGCCTCTGGAGCACGAGCTTCCTGCGACTTTTGCACATGGTGCTGGTACTCCCCGCCTGTCCCCTTCCTCGTGGTTTCCTGAGAGCACCTGCTGCGCTGGCCTCTGTCTACCCCTGCAGGCACATCTCAGCCATGCTACCCTCACTCACTGGCGGCAGCCCCCGGCCTTTGCACGGTTCTTAGAGCCCCCAAGCACCTGCCTGCTTTCCCTGCCTCTTTGCTCAGCCAGATCTTCCCTGTCCTTCAGGTCTCAGCCAAGAAGCCACCTCTGCAGAGAGCCTTTCCTGCCCATCATGCTAACCAGGTCCCCCCACCTTGATGTCCCCTGCCCTGCAGTGACCTGCCTCCTTTATGACTCTTATCCCCTTCATATTCCTTTACCTCTTTGCTAACATGATGATTTTTTTCTCTGCCCCAGTCTCTGGCCCCCGAGGACAGGGCTGGTCTGCAGGTATGCTGCGGCCCCCTCATTTATGGGGCACACCTTTGATGCTCACTAAGCCCTTGTTCCGTGGGTGAATGGAGGAAGGTGCATTCCTAGCAGCTGGCTGTGCAGAGTGTAAGAAATACAGCTCTGAGACAGAGCCATGTGTGACCTTACAGCCACCTCTGAGATGATGCCGAAGAGACTGTGGTTGAGGGAGGGGACAGAGGTCCTGGTCCCCAGTGTGGCTGCCCAGACAGTGCCCCTGCTGGCAGGGCAGCCTGCCCCATGCTGTGGGCTATCCTCTTCCACTCCTGGGTCCACTCACAGTCCCTTCTGAGTCCCTCCTCTGCTCCTCCACGAGGGTCTTTTCCTTGCTGGGCAGGTCCTAGGGCAATCCATGCAGAGAATTCCAAACATTAGGGATTCCAAGTTATTCCATATTCACAAAATATGTAGAACTACTGGGCTCTCCCAAACCACCAGCAGATGCTCCCTCCTTAAATTCCCATGCCCTCGCACCCATGCCTCCCACACAGCGCTGCACCCAGTTCAAGGCTCTCCTGAATGTCTTGTTCATTCTCATGGGAAGAGGGCACAGAGTGAACCCTCTGTGACGGGCCCATGATGGGCACCTCAGACGCTCTTAGACTTCATGGGGCTCCTCCACATCTAGTGACAACCCACTGCTGTCATCAGAGCAGACAGTGACAGGGGAAACCCTGGGGGCTGAGGAAGCACTGAGGCAGTGGTCAAAGAAGGCTTCCTGGAGGAGGCGACCTGACACTGGCACCAGAACTGTCTTGAGGGTGAATAGGAGTGAAGCAGGTTCAGGGCCAGGGGACCGGGCATCAGGGAGTGTGACAGACATCCCAGATAAGGGAGCAGACAGTGTACAGGTCTGGACAAGGAGTTTTGAATTCAAGTTGTTGTGTTGTTCAGCAGGGGTGGGGACAGAGGTGGTCAGAGGAGGGGCTGGGAGTTGAGCAGATGTGCCACAGGAAGGACGGATGGTGGACAGGGTGCTACTTCTCCTAAAGCCTTGAAGAGGGCTTAAGAATTTGGCAGAAGCCAGCTGCACTCAGCTCCCTGACCGGGGGCCCGTCTTACACTTCTGTCTGAGAATGTGGATTTCCATGTGTCCTGGACCCCACGTGTGCCAGGCCTTTGGTGTCATTTCCCTCACACAGCCAGCCCATGAGGAAGGCCTGTCTGTCTCCCTGTTTCACAGCCAGGGAGGCAGATCTTGGAGGAAACTGCCAGTTTCACGTGGACCAGTGGCAGGGCCAGGATGCAACCCAGGCATGTCTGGGTCCTAAGCCGTTTCTCACCACCCCACAGTGCCCATCCAGCACAGTGCCAAGTAATTGCTTAGTGCTATAAGTTGGACTGCGTCTCCCCATCCCCAAATTCATATGCTGAAGTCCTTACCCCGGTACCTCAGAATGTGACTGTGTTTGGAGATAGGGCCTTTACAAAGGTAGTTAAGGCAAGATGAGGTCAGTGGGTGGGCCCTAATCCAATAGGACTGGTGTCTTTATAAGAAAAGGAGATCAGGACACAGACCCACATAGAGGGAAGTCCATGTGAGGACTTGGGGAGAAGACAGCATCTACAAGTCAAAGAGAGAGACCCCAGAAGAAACCAGCACTGCCGACACCTTGATCTTGGACTTCTGGCATGCAGCACTGTGAGAAGTAAAGTTGTGCTAAGTTGCTAGGTTGTGGTACTTTCTTGTGACAGTGCTAGGAAACTGATGCAGTTAGAAATTTAGAGGTGAGGGAGAGATATTATGTGTCTGGGATCTGGGACATTGTGAATAGACATTGGAACCAGGGAAGAAAGGACGAGGGGAGAGCACAGCATTCGAGGGCATTCCAGAACGTCGGCTGCTCTGGGACTCTATGGATCAGAAGAATTATCAGGGCAAGTTCAATAAAACCACCGTCATTCATTTTCATGTTACAACATAGCTCTTGAGGTGTTGCACTCTGCTGTGCAGACTCAAGCTCCTATGCCACAGGGACAGCAGCCCAGAAAGCAGAAAAGCTGCATGAGATCATAGTGCTGGGGGAAAGCAGCATGATATTTGGGCCGTCCTAATAGCAGTTAAGTGGAACTGGAAAAAGCCAGTGTCAAAAGAGTAAAGCATTGGTGCTGCTGGGGTAAAAACAAAAAACGGAAAACAAAACCATCGCGTGGCTGAAGCCATGGGCTTTTGTTTGTCTCAGGACAGATTTCATTTCTTCTGTCACTGGCCGTATCTCCTGCTTAGGAATAGTGATCTTTAGGGTTCCGATCAGTTCATGTTGCAGAATAGTGAAGTGGAATCATAACAGCCTTTTTCCCCTAAGTTTGAGGAATTCCCTACTTAAAAGCCTCATTGGGAGGCCCTGCTTCCTTGCCACTACAGACACAAAAATCTCACTTCTCCCCCACCAGCCTCCTGTAACGCTGAGGTGCTGGCCCTGTGACCGAGGCCAGCCCGTGGGATGGAACCGCCCTGGACTCTGACTTGGGAGCCGGTGATGGGGAGAAGCTGGGCTGGTGGAGAAGATGCTTTGTTGGGCGGTGGCAGCAGCAGCAGCAGCAAGGACATGGACTTTCCAAGGCCAGCACTGGCAGTGGCATAAGCTGTGGCATCCAGCATCAAGTAGCTGTGGCATGGTGGCCGTGTCATTACCAACTGGCCCTGTAGCCCTGGCTTTACTCCAAATGTCCTTATTTTGGCCCAGCTCCTAGGCTCGGTCTGCAGTGCTCCTGAGGGTTGTATGAGCTGCCAAATATCATCTCAATAAATTCTATTTACATCAGCCAGAGTGGGTTTCCATTGCTTGCAGCTAAGAGTCCTGATTGACACTGGGATGGTTACAGAACTAGAAAAGGAATGGACACCCTTAAAGACGGTGGACACCGAGAACAGTGTCCCAATTTCACTGCCACGGATGTAATAGCTGGACATGACTTTGGTTGCCTCTGGTGGGGGAAAGGTAATAACTTCGAAGTTGTATGTGAGTCAAGCTCAGTTAGGTGGAGTTAAGTCAGAGCAGGTTTGTACACATACGGAAAAGGCTGGCTGAGGGTACTGGGCAGCTGAGGGGTGGGACGTGGCGGGCACCTTTGGGAAACTGTGCCCAGCCCATGACTTCCTCTTCTCTGAGAACTGCACTCTTCTCACTGACCACAGGGTTGGTCCCTGGAAGAAGTGTTTATATTACATGACCTCTGTGGCTCCTGCCCCCACCCCCAACCCTAGCTAATTGAATTCCTGGACTCTGTGAGATCCTCGAATCCAGTGGTTCTCAAACCTGGCTGTTGTACCTTAGAATAATGTAGAGAGCTTTCAAAATTCCTAATGCTCAGCTGTAGCCTAACTGATTAAATCAGAATCTCCAGCAGTGAGCGTCAGGGAATTCTACTACGCACCGCTCCAAGCTCTTTAGAAACCTTCCATTAATCCCTTTTTGGCTTAAGGTAGGTTTCTGCTCATTGCAACCAAGAGATTTGACTGAAATAGCATCTTTTCAATATTGATTTTTTTCCTATCAATGATAAAATTCTCTCCAATTATTGAAATCTTTTTTATATATGTTTACCAAAATTTTGCAATTTTTTAAAGCATAGATCTTGCACCTTACTCTTTTTTTTATTCATTGATTTTATTTTTATTGTATATATTTAAGGTGTATATGATGATGTTTTGAACATAGTACTTGCACAGAGTGAAGTGGTTACTACAGTCAAGCAAACGAATACATCCATCATCTCACATAGTTATCTTTTTGGGTGTGTGGCAAGACACCTAAAATCTGCTCCACAGCAAAAATCCCAAATATAGTACAACATGAGGGTATTTCAAAAACTTCATGGAGAAATAGAATTAAAAGATAATACAAATCTTTCCGTGAACTTTTCGAAGCACCCTTGTGTTGTTAACTATAGTGTTCATGTTGTACATTAGATCTCTAGACTCGTTCATCCTGCATATTTGCCACCCCGGTAGCTACCATTTAATTCTGTTTCTATATATTTGACTTTTTAAAAAATTCTACATATAAATGAGATCGTGCAGCATTTTTCTTTCTATGTTCTGCTTATTTCACTTAGTACAGTGTCCTCCAGGTTCATCCATGTCCTGGGCACCTTAGTTCTTTAGTTCTAAGCACTTTATATTTTTTATTGTCATTCTGAGTGGTATATTTTTTTTCCATTGTGTTTTCCAATTGGTTATTGTGGATATAAAGGAAAGCTGTAAGATTTTTACCTATTTATTATGTACAATTATATGTATTGCAATGCGATTTATAATAGAAACATAATTAATGTGTCATATAGAGGAATAGTTCAGTAAATACAATATATCCCCACTGTGGAATATCATGTGACTCTTTACATTTATAAATACGAAGACTGTTGTGACCAAGTTACTTTTTTTTTTTTATAAAATAAAAATGAAAGTAGAACTTAAAATTGTGTATGAGGATACTTCAAAAGTTCATGAAAAAATGGAATTAAAAGATAATAATAATCTTTCCATGAACTTTTTGAAGACCCCTCGCATATACCAGGCTTTGTTAAAATATGTATAAATATGGACAAAATATAAGGAGAATTATTAGGAGAATATTAGGAGAAAAAGGATGGTGATGTTTGTATATCTTTCTTCAGTGAATATTTTTTACCCTGCACATGTATTATTTTCTCATTAAAGGAAAAAAAAACCTAAAATGGGCCACCCCAGTGGCTCTGCAGAACTTGTTTTCACAAACTCAGGAGCTCTGTCTCCACCTTAGGACAACTAGCCACTGTTTCTTTGGTGTTTTTTGTTTTGTTTTTTTTTAAGTTTATAATATACTTTTAACTATAACCACATTGCAGAAAACTGAGCAAATGGAGAGAAAAATTTCCCATGGCCCCATCCTCTTGACACAAGTGGAATAGTGGTGTATTCATTTCCAGTATTTCATGTGCATAGTTCACATAGCGCGTCTCAGGGTACGTAGTTTCGTAACCTGATTTCTTTAATTAACGTTCTATCATAAAAATGCTCTGTGTTGCTACAAAGCTTTCCCAGCCATTCCTTCCCAGTCAGCAATAAAATGCCATCAAGTTGGAGAAACATCATCAACTTATTCCTCTATTAGATATTCAGGTTGATTCAAGTTTCTTTGCTGTGATAAGAAATATTGCAAAGAACGTTTATTCGTTCATAAGCTTTTCCATATTTGGGATTATTTCTTTAGGACAGATTCCCAGAAGTCAGATGAATGGGTCAAAGGGCACATACTGCTTTCAAAAGCATCTCTGTCTAGGTTGGCCCAGCCACCTGCCGTTCACTGGAAGGACAAATGGTTCTCATTAAAGCCCCAAAGTTTCCCCATGGTTTCCAGCTGCAGGTACGGGGGCGTCCCTGGGGCCTGTACAACCAGAGCAAACTTGCTAAGCTAAATTGTCGGTGCAGGGAGTCTTCATTAGAGTGTTTTTCTAGAGCAAATCAACAGTCTTTTGCATTGACTCATGTTTTAGGAAAATCTATGATTGCTGTGAGCATTTCTTAACAAGGAGCAGGCGAGAGGCCCTCCCTGGACCCTGGGCTTGGGATCCTTGGTCCTCTCACGTCACAGCTATGCAGCAGCTCAGAGTTTATGAAGTGCTTCAATTATTTTTGTCTCAAATTGTCCCCATTCTCCCAATGAGAAAACTGAGGCTGAAATGGGTGAAAGGACTTGCCTGAAGTCACACAATTATTAAGGAGCAAAACCAATACTGGGTCTCATCCCTCCAACTCCAGGGCCACTTCAGAATCAATCCACGTTGGATTGGATTCATTCCTTCAACAAACGCTGAGCAAAAACCTGTGCCAGGTTCTCTGCTGGGCGCTGGAAACCTGAGGTGTCAGGCCCAGCTCCCTCAAGGAGCTCACAGTCTGGGAGAGACAGATTCCTGCTCAAGCCATGTCAGGACCAGGGAGAACTGTTGGAACCCCAAGGAGAACGGCCTGTGGGGAGCAGGGAGGGCCCTCACAGGAGCTCATGTGTGCCTGGAGCCAGCAGGAGTTTGCCAGGGGGACAAGGCTGGAGAGCACGAGAGGAGGGCGTGGGTGCTCTGGGGCAGGTGGGCATAGCCCTGGCCGTCAAGAAACTCATCTCCTGTTTCCCGGGTGGAGACAAGTGTGTAAAACAAACGCCAAAGGAAAAGGCTCAGGACAGAGTGCCAAGGGGTGATGTGGGAGGCCACATCCACTGGCTCACAGCTGGCAAATGTGTTCCGATTGTTAAGAGTCAGCTTTGCCCTCTCAGACCTGCATTTGGACATGGCCACCACCTCTCACTGGCTGGATGATCTTCAGCAAGTCACTTACCTGCTCTGAGCTGCAGTGGCTTCTTTGTAAAAAAGAAATAATGATGTCAGGTTCATGCTGGTGTTGGGAGAATTAAATTAGATAACACATGTGAAGCTTCTAGCCCTGCGCTTGGCATGTTTGATAAGTGTTAGCTATGACGGATGAGGAAGAGGAGGCAGCGGATGTGGGAGGGGGATGTGGGTGGGGAGAGCTGACCTTGGAAGTGTTCCCCGACAGCCTGCAACTTGAGCTGGAAATAGTGTGAAGGGTTGTCTGGGCGGAGATGGGAGGGGAGAGGTGCCTGCAGCAGAAAGAAAGCAAAGGTTGGGAGGGAGGCCTCGGCCTCTGCAGGTGGGCCAGGCGTTTCCATCGCTGGTTTCAGCTACATACATACAGGTATGTCTTCATGGAGCCATGCGTTAGCACGTTGTCAGTCACTTGGTTCTCATATAGCCCATGCACTGGAAATCTGTGCCATTGTACAGAGGGAGGCACTAAGGGTCCCATAGCTCCAGGGCATCAGGCAGTGAGTCTGTCCCCCTGCGTCCAGGTGCATGCTTTGCCTGGGGTGCCATGGCGGCTTCCTCTTGATGTCACAAACCTTGTCAGCTGGGCTTGGCTTCTTCTGCCCAGGCTTGCTCCTCGCCTTCCCTCCTGCTGCTTGGCTTTGATCTTGTTTGTTTCCCGCTTCCTCTGGCCTCCTGGCCTTGCGGGTGGGTGTGGCCAGGATGAGCCTTGCAGGCACCTCAAGAAGAAGCTTTACATCAAGAAGCTCCGACAAGCCCCTGGGCTGTCCTGGAAGGCTGCGTGTTTGCGGTTGTGGCCTTGGCACTGTCCAGATCCAGCCAGCCCCACACCCGCCCCTCCCTCCCATAGCGCCTGAGACAGTTGGGCAATAGCAAACGGCCTTGCTGCGTTGCGGCTGACTCCCCACTGTCTGCAGAATTATGTCCAGGGCCTCAGACTGCCACAGAAGGCCCTTGGGACACTCTCCCCTGTCTCTCCTCTTCGGTTTCATCTTCAGCCTTTTCTCTTTGCATACCCAGTGAATGGCTCATTCATGCATTCATTCACTCACCCATCAAGTATTTTACTGAGCACCTACTGTGTGCCAGGCACTGTTCTAGGTGCAGAAGGAAACCAGACAGAAATCCTGCCTCCATGGAGCTACACTATGGGGGTCAGGTTTTCCATGTGAGACATGAAATATCCTCTCTCACCACCCTCCCCTCACCTACAGCTGCCTTTTCCTCACCTGTCAGGCCCTTCCTTTCATAGGAAACCCGTGCTTGCCTTCCAGAAGGTACCCCCAAGTATTCCCGACTATCTCAGGAGCAGTGCAATGTCAGGGGAGGGACATCTCAGCATTGCACCCCACCCCCATCTCAAACAGAAGCTGCCAGATCTGAGAGGCACACCTGATGCAGGGTGGTAGATCTCAACACAGAATCGGGCTCCTACTTTATCTTTGGTTTCAGTTTCCTTCTTAATGTACAGCATGCAGTGTTTACTCTGATACAGGAAAACGTCAGCCTGTTTCTTGGGTTTCACAATTTACAAGGCTGACTTCATTTATGACCATATTTCGTGTGCTCTTGGGTTTCAGACCACCAAATGCCTTAAACTCCCTCCGGAATTCCGGGGTTTGCAGGTGCGATGTGCATCAGTGTGTGGACGTGGGATGCAGGTTGGGTGGTCTGTGGGAGCATGTGGCATGCGTGCTTCCTCTCCTGTCAGCCCTCCCCTGGGTCCCAGCACATGCCAGCCCGTGCTGGCATTGATGGTTTACCCCTCTCTCACTGCTGGGGGGATGCCCTTTGTTCATCTCAGGGTCCCCAGGTCTGGGCTCGCCCAGAGAAAGTGCACATTCGTCCTGCATTTGCCCACACTGAGTGTTCTGTGTGAGTGTGGAAGGGCCTGACTTGTGAATGTACCTGATCAGATCATCCCAGCATCCCCCGGGCCACGTGCACCCCTCCAGCAGTGGCCCTGAGCTGCGCAGCTGCCATGTGCTCCCGCCCACGAGCCATGAGAAGCTGCCACTCAGCTGGACTCCAAGGTTCTAATGCAGACTCAGCCAAGACCCAGCAAGCTGCACATGGCATGGCCCTGGGTCCTCCCACAACCCTGAGAGGTAGGTGTATCATGCCCATTTTGCAGATGAAGAAGCTGGGGCTCAGAGAGGCCAGTGGCTTTCCAGGTATCACATGGCCAGTGAGAAGCTGAGCCTGGTGCTCTCCTCTCTCCAGCACATCTGGCTGCAAGTCTAGAGCTTGAGCCACTAAAGCACCAGAGGGTGGACAGGAGACTCACATGGATCAATGTGGTTAATTCTCCCCAGACTTCACCTTTCTAAGAGTCCTGATCAGGAGAAGACGGGAGCCAGATGAGATGTGGGGAGAATCACCTGGGGTGACTCACATAGGTAGAGTGGCAGGGCAGTGGCCCATTAATGGGAACCTGGGACACAGTCTTGCAAGCAGACCTCAGGTAGAACAAGAGCCAAGCCTGGATTTCCAAAATGATACTTTGGAAAATTCCATAAACTACATTATATTCATATCAAAGTAAATCAAAAGCACAGAGGAAAACTGGCCCACATTTTCACTACCCCAACCCACCAGGCTTAATTTTCCACGTTTCTCCCTAGCTTTTCTTCACTCGCATTGAAAAGTTCTAGGGTTGTAATCACAGTGTAGGCACAGCTGTCCATTCAGGGCATAAGCATGTTTTTAAAACAAGTATGTGGCTAAGCTATGTAGGAGACTTTTTTTACTTTTTAATTGGGAGTAAATAGTAGATCACCACAGGCCAGTGCTCCCACTGCAGCAATTGGAAAAAGCTAAATAAATTACAAAAATCCTACTTTGAAAGGCATCAAAGAGCTGTGGAAACAATGAGGCTTAGATTAGATTAAATTCTAGTGTTGGGAGACCCTGAGGTGAGCTGATAATCTCCAGCCATTGCTTATTTTTGAGGGCTGAGGATAGAGCTTCTCTGTAAGGGGAAAGAGAAACCAGCAAATATTTGAGTTGTCACTAAGAGAGTGTGCCAAGGAAACGTGAGGGGATTCAGATGCATAGCCTGCTCTTCCTGGGGCACATTTGCTAAGTTCTAGTGCTCTTCAGGAAGCTGGGGAACTGGAAGGAAATCTTCCAAAGGGCAGAACTTAGTTAGGGAACTACAGACCAAACTGGGAGGACACCTGCCTCAAGCACACTGCCAGTGTCCCTGCTGCAGACGTTTGCCAGGTGTTAAAGCTACTTGGGTAGAAGTGGGAGAGCTCGGCTGGAACCCCTGAAGGACAGAACTGGCTGTCTTGTAGTCTTGCAGGGCTGAGGAGACAAAGTCCCACCTGGTGCTCAATAAGAAGCCTATGAGGACATCATCTGGGAACAGGGACACCCCAGAGACAGGTTGAGTATGACTAAAACTGCAAGCCAGACAGCCCTTTCCCGCTCAGTTTCTGACTGGATTGAGGGGAAAATCCTCTCATACTGTTTGTTCAATAGGGATCGTTTGTATTTAGCTTTTGTCACTTAAGCATGAATATTTTTAGAAGATGAGGAGGCAACATCCCTAGAGAGAATGACATCACCTGGATCCTCCTCGCTTTTGATACACAATGTCCAACATTGAATTAAAATTACTAGACATGAAAAGAGTCAAGAAAATATGACAAGTAACGAAGAGAAAAGACAGGCAAATGATGCAGAACCAGAGTGGATGCAGATATTGAAGTTAGCAGACAGGGACTTTAAAATAATAATGATTCATATGTCAAAGAAAATAGAGGGAAATGCAGGCAGAACAGTAAACGGTAGATATTCGATGGGAAATTAGAATCTTTGAAGAAAAAGAACCATATTAACATTCTACAACTGAAAATTAAGAACTTAATGGAAGGGTTAACAACAGGTTAGATATAGCAGGACATGAGAAAAGTGAACTCAGAGAGAAGCCGATAGAAAATACATGAATTGAAGCATAGAAAGAAGAATGGATAAAACAAAACAGAAGATGAGAAGACGAACGGACATAGTCAAAAGGTCTAAATACATGTAATTATAGCCCCAGAAAAAGAGGAGAGAGAAAAAGCGACAGTAGCGATACTCAGACTAGGGCCAAGAATGTCCTGAAGACAATAAAAGAAGTCAACCCACAGATTCAAGACGCTCAATTCATTCCAGACAGGATAAGTACAAAGAAAGCCCCATTCTAAACATAGCACAGTCAAACTGCTGGGAAACAAACACAAAGAAAAAATCTCAATAGCAACTGCAGATGGAGGTGGGGGTGGGGAAGGCACATTATCTTCAAAAAACATTGGTAAATTGGGGTGGCAGAGGGAGCGACATTGAGGAACACAGGAGCATCCTGCACCGACCACAGAGACACAAAAATGCACCACACGTGGTCCTTTTCAAAGGAACTCACAGGCTAGGGAGGAAATAGAGGACTGAAATACTGTGTGATTACTTGTGACAGATGGACACGCAGGGGAACAAGGAAACCCAGAGGAGAGGAGACAGGTAACCCAGACTGGGGCTCAAGTCATTCCGGAGAGGGAATATCTGACCAGAGTCCAGAAGAACAGGTAAGAATTACCTAGGGAAGAGAGAAGGATGTTCCAGCAAGAAGACACCAGCAGGTCCTCTCTGCATTGACCTCCGCCCCACAGCGCTCGCCCCACTGTGGTGCGGGCCCAGCTGCTCTGGGGGAGGTGGGGAGAACACGGTGCAGACCCTCCCCGGGAACTCACAGCTCGCTTCCTCCCCTCTCGGAAATCTCTCCCTGCAGGCCAAGCATCTTCTTGGATTTCAAGGCAATGTCTCTGCTCATAGTTTCAAAAGTCCATTTTGAAAGTCAAAGTCCAGTTCAGCATCCTTTGTCCTGAGGCACACATCTGACTTCTGGGAACCCATTCATTTAACAAACCTCTTAGGGGCAAACATTTTCAAAGAATCCATTTAGCTGACCTCAGTTAAGCACCTCACACCGCCCAACACCGCCCAGCACTGAACTAGGAGCTGAAAGCTGAGGAGCAAATGAGTCCCAGGCCTGCCCTTGGAAAAGGAAGATTCTTAATGAGAGACATTTGAGGGCCAACCATTAGAAATGGCTCTTGAGCCAATGTGCTGTAATGCTATTTCTTTTCCTTGCCCTAATGGGGTTAGCTTTAGAAGTGCGTCTGGCTAGCACTTTTAACGACCTGCACTGCATCTCAGCAAATGCTCATTATTGGCATAAAAGAACATTGGAATTGAGACTATCCGAAGTGCATGAAATAATTTGGAGGTATATATAATCTCAAAATTTTATGCCTAATCCCAAATGCCAGTTTTCCAGGTTTAAATTTTGGCAAGTTAGAGTGACAATGGGGACTTAGGCCAAACAAACCAAAAGCAAGCCCAAACTGAAAAAGAAAAAAAATGTGTATTTATTAAAAGACTGTCATTATCTAGCCAAGACTGAACCCTGAAATCAAAACTGAAACATTCCCCAGAGAATGTGTGTATTTTTTATGGCAGGCTTCATACACGCCTAATCTCTTTTTGCACACGAAGATCACTTTAATAAAACTTCCCCACATACTCACATTCTAGAAAGAGAGCAGTTGTTGGCAATTCTCAGGTCTTATGATTTCATTTTGATGCCAGGGAAAATTCAAAATATGTTTTTTAAACTTTAATGGAAAACGAAACAGACCATAAAGATATGAGATCTCTTTAGAGAGACAAGTAAGAATTTGTTCGTAGTTGCGTAGAATTCGTAATACCTTAGAACTGATCCAAAAACAATTGTTTTTAAACACTGAAGTCACCACTAAGACTTAAAACAAGAGAATATGTTGCCTGTGTCCTTCTGCACTATAGCAATAGAACATTTCAACCACCCTTTCAAAACACCACCTAGTAACAACTCATTGATCGAGGGTGTGTGGAAAACAGCCAGTTCCCCATGAGCGATGTTTCCCCAGGATTGAAAATTACCCCTCCAGTGACAAGCCTTTATTTTTTTCTTTTTGACAACTTTTAATGGAAAAATTTCCAAAATATAGAGCGACTTCCCTTGCCTTTAGAAACAAAGTATGGGATTATTACATTTCCTTTTCTTTCTTTTTTTTCCTTTGGTGGTTTCTGGTCATTATGTCGGTGGTACGCAGTCTGGAGCCTTCAAGGGCAGGACTGTGTCTGACTCCTCTCTCAGCACCAAGCACTCAGCCCAGCCCAGGACAGACATACAGGAAAGGTCTGCTGGTGGACCCTTTTGCATGAGTGAAACGTGGAGGATAAAGAGATGTGAGAAGGACTCCAGCAGTCTAAGACAAATGGCTAAAAGGTCTTTATTTCTGTGACCCTTTCTCAATGAATCTGCACCCCAAACACTAGGGGGTATGATGAAGGCATTAGGACAACCCAGAGAGTGAATTCCAACTTGTGCACATGTCTGGCCTGCTAGCTGAGAAATGCTGTGCTCTGCCAGCAAGAATCCCAGCTGGGCCTGGGCCAGCAAGAAGAACAGAGCCAGGCATTTCCCACCTGACTAAACCTTTGAATGAGGATCTGCCCCTTTTCTGGACAATGGCTATACGATGCCATAATGCCCTTCCCCCTGTTTTTAATGCTTTATTGGGAGCATGCAACCCCAGGTACTTGTGTTAAGCAACAGAAACAGACTAATGCAAATGCTTTGCTCTCTAGCCACAGGCCCCATCACTCCCTATTGTCAGACTCAGCCATTTCACCTGTCACGTTACTGGCTCAGCCCTGAAGCCATTCAGATTTGCATCTCTTGGTCCAGAAGCCCAAACTCATTCATTCCACGTGTACTGAGTTCCCATTGTGTTGGGAGAGGGACTGAGGGTTAGAAGGAAGATTCAAAGATTAATAAGTGAATCATATCAAACATGTAAGGGAAAAATAACACCAATTTTACAGAAACTCTTTCAGAAAATAGAAGAAGAGAGAATATATCCCAACCCCTTTAAAGGTTAGCACTACCTTCTTACCAAAATCAAACAAGGACTCTACCAGAAAAGGAAGTTGCAGTCCAATTTTCCTCATGGATATAGACACAAAAAACCTTACTGAGATATTATCAAGTAAAATCCAGCAATATATAAAAAGGACAATACATCCATGCCCAGGTGGGAGTGATCACAGAAATTCACGGTAGCTTTAACATTTGAAATCCGTTGATGTAATCGACCACAATGACATCAGTCATACACTCATTTCATTAGACACAAAAAAAGCATTTGACAAAATTCAACATCCATTCAGGATAAAAGTCTCAGCACGCAAGGAATAGAAAGCAACTCTTCGATCCGATACAAGTCATCCACGTAAACAGACAGCAGACGTGCTCAGTGAATGGGGAAGAGCTGGCTTGTTCCTGGTTCTGGGACATTAAGAATAAAGGTGCAATAAACATTCATGTCCAGGTTTTTGTGTGAACATAGTCTTCCTTTCTTTGAGATAAATGCCCAGGAGGACAATACCTAGGACATGTGGTAGTCGAATATTTACCTTTTTAAGGAAACTAGCGCATTGTTTTCCAGAGTGGCCGTACCATTTTACACTTCCATCAGCAGTGTTTGAGTGATCCAGTTTCCCCACATCCTCACCAGCATTTGGTGGCAATGCTTTTTTTTTTTTTAGCCATTCCGATTGGTGTGTCGTAAACCATCCCACTGTGGTTTTAGTTTGCATTTCCCTGATGGCTAATCTTTTCATGTGCTTATTTGTTATCTCTATATTCTGTTCGGTAAAATGTCACTTCATGTCTTTTGTCCATTTTCTAATTGGGTTGCTGTTTTTCATTTTCTTACTGTTGAGTTTTGAGAGTTTTTGATATAGTCTAGGTACCAGACCTTTGGGGGAGATGTAGTTTGAAATATTTTCTTTCAGACTGTAGCTTGTCTTTTTATCCTCATAACAGGGTTCTTCACAGAGCAAAAAAATTTGATGAGTCAAATTTATCAATTTTCTCCTTTTATAAATAATGTTTCAGTGTCAATTCTGAGAATTCTTTGCCTAATGCCAGATCCCAAAGACTTTCTCCTATTTTTTTCTTAAAGTTTTGTAGCTTTATGTTTTACCTTTAAGTTTGTGATCCATTTTGAGTTAGTTTTTTATAAGGTGTGAGACCCACATCAAAGTTTATTTTTTTGCCAATGAATGTCCAATTGCACCAGCACCATTTGTAGAAAAAGCTGTCTTTCCCCCATTGAATCGCTTTTGCACGTTTGTCAAACGTCAGCTGGAGGGGCCAGCCTGTGGCTCACTTGGGAGAGCATGGTGCTGCCAACACCAAGTCAGGGGTTAGGATCCCCTTATTGGTCATCTATTTTAAAAAAAAAAAAAAAAGTCAGTTGGGCACTGTTTTAGTCCATTTCTGTTGCTTATAACAGAAATGCCTGAAACTGTGTAGTTTATAAAGAAGCAATATTTGTTGCTTACAGTTTTGGAGGCTGGGAAGTCCAAAGTCCAGGGAACACATTTGGTGAAGGCCTTGTTGGTGGTGACAGTGACGTAGAGGTGTCACATGGTGGATGGCAGAGCAGAGAGAGAGAGTAACCTCCTCATTCACTCTCCTCTTAAAGCCACCAGAAGCACTGTCATTATTCCAAGAATGAATCAATCCACTCACGAGAGTGCAGTCCTCACAATCCAATCACCTCTTCAAGGCCTCATTCTTTCAATAATAGGATTTCCCACCTCAACAGTTACAGTGGGGATTAAGTTTTGGGAGACGTTTGATCCAAGGCAGGTACATTTGCATAAGTTCTCTAGGTTCTCTGTTCTGTCCCATTGATCTATGTGTCTGTTCCTCTGCCAATATCACATAGTCTTGATTACTGTAGCTATGTAATAAGTCTTCAAGTTGGGTGGATTGATTCCTTCTAGCTAATTCTTCCTTTTCAAAGTTGTTTTAGCTATTCTAGTTCCCTTGCCTTTCCATATAAATTTTAGAATAGCCTTGTCTATATCTATATATTTTCTGTATCTTACTGGCATTTTGATAGGAATTGCATTAAATATTGTATATCAATGTAGAAAGAATTGACATAACTACTGTGTTGTGTCTTCCAATCCACGGACAAGGTATGTCTCTTTATTTACTTACATCTCCTTTAACTTCCTTCATCAGCATTGCATAGTTTTCAATGCACAATTTCTGTACATGTTTTATTTACACCTAAATATTTCATTTTTTTGAGCAATTTTAAATGATACTGTATTTTAAATTTTGATGTCCACATGTTTGTTGCTAGCATGTAGAAATAAAGCAGACTTCTGTATGTTTATTTTGTATGCTGTGATCTTGGTGAACTCAGTTATTAGTTCTAGGAGTTTTTTGTTGATTCCTTGGGATCTTCTACATAGAACATTATATCATTTGCAAATGAAGACAGTTTTATTCCTTTTTAATCAGTATGCCTTTTAGCCTTTTATTTCCTCTTCTCGCCTTATTGCACTGGTTACAACTTCCAGCACTATTTTGAATAACAATGGTGAGATTGGACAGCCTTACCTTGTTCCTGATTTTAGGGGTACAGCATCCAATCTTCTATCATTAAGTATAAGGTTAGCTGTAGGTTTTTTGTAGATGCTCCTTATCAAGTTGAGGAATTTCCCCTCTATTCCTATTATCTGAGAGTTTTTATCATGCATGGGGTTAAGTGTTGTTCAATGCTTTTCCTGCACCAATTGATATTATCATATGATTAATACGGTAGGTTGATTTTCAAATATTGAACCAGCTTTTTATCTGTGGAATAAGCTCCACATGGTCATGATGTAATTCTTTTTATACATTGCTAAATTCTACTCACTAGTATTTTGTTAAGGATTTTTTTAATCTTTATGTGAATATGTATGAGGGATAATGTCCTGTAGTTTTTATTTGTTTGTTTATTGTATTATTTCTCTGGTTTTAGTATCAGGATAATACTCTGTTCATAAAATGTATTGGAAAGTATTCCTTCTTCGATTTTCTGGAAAATATTGTGTAGAATTAATTCTTCTTAAAACATTTGGTAGAATTTTTCAGTAAAACCATGTGGGCCTGGAGGCTTCCTTTTTGGGAGTTTAATTATGAATTCAATTTCACGGATAGTTATAGGGCTCTTCAAGTGATCTATTTCATATCGGGTGAGGTGTGATAGTATGAGTTTTTCAGAAATTGGTTCATTTAATCTAATGTGCTAAATTTATGTGTATAGAGTTGCTCATAGTATTTCCTTATTATTCCTTAGATTTCTTTTTTTTTTTTTTTTTTAAACATCCTTACTTGTTTATTTATTTATTTATTTATTTATTTTTAATTTTTTGTTGTTGTTGTTGGTTTTTCGTGACAGGCACTCAGCCAGTGAGTGCACCGGTCATTCCTATATAGGATCCGAACCCGCGGCGGGAGCATCGCGGCGCTCCCAGCGCCGCACTCTACCGAGTGCGCCACAGGCTCGGCCCTATTCCTTAGATTTCTGCAGGGTCTGTAGTGATAGTCCCTGTTTCATTCCAGATATTGGTAATTTGCATATTCTCTCTCTCTCTCTCTCTTTTTTTTTTTTTTGCATTATGTATACGTGACTTATCACAGTCCATTGGAGTTGTCATTTACAAGACAGAGTGTAGAAATCTGATCTCCATTTAGGTTCATTTATCTTCTTCCATTTATAATATAATTGTCTTAAATATTTCCTCCACATGTATTTAAACCACACTAAACAGTGTTATAATATTTGTTTCAACTGTCAAACATAATTTAGAAAACTCAAGAGGAAAAGTGAAACTTATGGTATTTTTTCTCCTTTTTGCTTATCTTCCTGATGTTTTAAGATTCCCTATTTTATTATTCATTTCCTTTTAGTTTAGAAAACTTCTTTTAGCCATTCTTTAGGACAGGTCTGCTGGTAATAAGTTCACTTAGCTTTCATCTATCTGATAATGTATTGGTTTTCCCTTAGTTTCTAAAGAATATTTTCTCTGGGTATAGGATTCTGAATTTTTTCTTTTGGTCTTATAGAAATGTCATGGCTCTTTTTCTGACCTCCATGGTTTTGATGAGAAATCTTCTGTAATTCAAATTGTTTCTCCTATAGGTGAGGTGTCATTTCTCTCTTGCTTCTTTCAGGATTCTTTCCTTTGTCTTTTGTTTTTGGAAGTTTGACAACGTGTCTTGGTGTGGATTTCTTTAGGTTGATCCCCTCTGGAGGTTGCTAAGCTTCTTGAATCTATAGGTTTGTGTCTCTTGACAAATTTGGGAAGTTTTCAGTTGTCATTTGAGCTCTACTCTCTTTCCCTCTCTTTCTGAGACTCTGATGTCATGAATGTTAGATCCTGTGTCATAATCTCATGGGTCCTTAAGTCTCTGTTCACATTTGTTTTAAGGGTGTTCTCTCTCTGCTGTTCATACTGACTAATCCTGTCATTCTATCTTCCTGTTCACAAATTGTTTCCTTTTTACATCTTCTGTTTCTTTGTTGAGGCTTTCTCTTTTTTCATTTGTTTCGAGGAGATTCGTAATTGCTTATTGAAGCATTTTTTATCACAGCTGCTTTGAAATCTTTGTCAGATAACCTAACATCTCTGTCATCTTTGGGTGGATATCTATTTATTACCTTTTTTCATCCAGTTTGAGACCTTTCTGGTTATTAGTGTGATGAGTGATTTTCTCTTGAAACCTGGACACCCTCCTATTATACACGAGACTCTGGATCTTACTCAAACCTTCTGTTTTAGCTGGTGTTCTCTGACAGTGATGTGCCAGGGACGTGAGGGGCACTGTCTCATGACCGCCCAGTGGAGGTAGAACTCCGAATTTCCCACTCAGCCTTTGTTGACACCTGAGTGGGGGGGGGTCCTCATTACTGCTGGGTAGGGGTGGCAGTTCCAGCTCCTCAGTGAGCCTCCACCGGTACCTCCCTGATTGGGCCATGGTGAAAGCCCTGACTCTCTGCTAGGCCTCCTTGGGCACCACCCTAGTGAGGAAAAGGAGGGCCACCTTGTTAGCACCAGATGGGGATGGAGGTCCAGACTCCCCACGTGTCCCCACTGACAGCAAGGGAGAGGGACCTCATTACCAGGTGGCAGGGATGAAAGTCCTGGCTCACTACTCAGCCTTCTCTGATACCCGACCAGTGGGGAGGTTGGGGCACCTTCTTACGGCCTGACATGGGTATGGATGGGGCCGCATTCTTTTCTGTGGCACTTTGCTAAAGTAGCTCCATTATTATCTAAAAGGTTTCTGTCTTGCTAGGCTGCCCCTTCCCTAGTCTTTTGGCTACAGAGACATTTGTCAGGACATTTTTTTGTCTGCATCTGTTGGCATTTCCAGATGCCAGTTTCTTCCACAACAATATATGAGGCAAAAGTCAAGGCCAGGGAGTCCTCCACCCTGTTGTCCCTCGGGTCCCGAAGTCTCTGATGGACTTGCCTTCCTCTCTCCACCTTTTAAGGTTTCCTTATACTTGTTTTACGAATTACGTCTAGGGTTTTTATTTGTATTTAGTAGGAGGGATAGGGAAAGTATGTCTACTCCATCTTCCCAGAAGTAGAGGTCTCTCTGTGCTGTTTTGGCAACTTCCTATGAGTCTATAATTACTTCAAAATAAAAAGTTCAAAAGAAATTCTAATATTGGTGTCTCACTAATTTGCTCAAGTATCAGGATACAAGAAAGATATTCCAAGAGAGGAAAGGTGTCCATCGATGCGAGTCAGTGTGTGACAAATGCCAAGAGGCGGAGGGGTCCCAGGACAGCCCTCGGTGGCAGAGCTGGTGTGGGGCTCACGTCACCAGCAGTGGGCTTATCAAGGCAGTGGGACCGTGAACCGCATTGGCAGCACCGGGTGGGGGTCGGGGGGCGCTGGGCAGGCAGCTCGGGACACCCAAGTGCGGGGGTATCTCTGAGGATTACTTTTCAAATAAAAGGGCATCGTGACTGCTAACCTCCTGGGTTAAAAGCTGACTTTCATCCTGAGGCAGTCTCAAGCCCAGGAGGCACACGACTGTAGACTGCTAGAGCCGGAAGGGTCCACGGGGACCATGTGCCCAGCCCTCCTCTGCAGCAGGAAGCCAGGCCGTGGCCACACAGCTGGAGCGGGAGGGATGGAAGCTGGGCCGAGGCAGGCTGGCCGGCTGCACGGGAGGCTGGGCTGAAGGAAAGGCCCGAGGGGGAGCCCAGCTGGCCAGGGACCCCAGGCTAGAGGAGGGGGAAGCATCTGGAAAGCATCACTCACTTTGACCAATCAATGTTTAAAGGCCAAACAAAGCCACAAGGAGTACAGGCTGTTTTTTTTCTTTTTTTTAACTTCTAAATAGAACAGCCCATCTGGGTGTTTCATGTCAGCTCAGAATCATTTGCTGGGGAGGGCGTGAGCCTCTTATGATCAAAGGACATATTTACTCATCTTTAAGTCCCAGAAAGTAGGATGATTTTATGAAAACAGAAATTCACACCTGCTTAAGGAAAACAAATATTTTCATATTCCAATTTTTATTCTGTTCCTGAACCAGGCCCCCGAGGTGAGTGCTGGGGACTTGGATGAACCCAAGCTCCTGCCCCAAGTTGTCCACTGTCTTGTGGAAAACATGAAACAGGAATACCAGAGGCAGAGAGGTCCCACCTCCCACAGAGGCCAATTCAACGTGGCGACCACCCCTCTTTCTTGAAGCAATCCCTTCCTTCCTTGGGTCCCTTTCTGACTCCCCCTCCCCTGGGTTTCCTCCCACCCCGCTGGTCACAGCTTCCACCCACCCTTTCCGTATTGGGTTCCCGGATGCCTGGTGCTGGGTCCCTCTCCTGCTCCACTCTCTGTCTTGGCTCAACTCTTCCTCCCCTGTGGCTTCAATCACTGTCTCTTTGCCACCCACAACCAAATTCACAGCCCAAGCCAAGCCTTCCCTCTGACATACACACATCCAGCATCGCCTCCTGGACGTCCCAGGGTTCTCAGAACTCAGCCTGTTCAAAACCACGTGCATTCTGTTATGGGCTGGATCGTGTCCCCACAAAATCCGTATCTTGAAGTCCTAATCCCCAGACTGTGACTATTCTTGGAGTAAAGGTCTTTAGGGAGGTTGCTAAGGTAAAATGGTATCTTAGGGTGGACCCTAATACCAACATGACTGGTGTCCATATAAGAAGAGGAGATCAGAACACAGACACACACAGAAGCACAACTACGTGAGGACACAGGGAGAAGATGGCATCTACAAGCCTAGGAGAGAGGCCTCAGATGAAACCACCCCTGCTGACACCTCGATCTTGGACTTAACCATAAGGAAATGAATCTCTGTTGTTTAAGCTGCCTGGTCTGTGACATTTTGTTTGCAGCCTGAGCAAACTAATACGCATACCCTCACCCCAAACCTGTCTCACCTCCAGCGTTTCCTGCCTCTGTGAATGACTCCACCACCTAGCCAGCTGCCCAAGCCAGAAAGACCTCGAGATTCATGCTGCCTCCTCCACTCTCTTACCACCCACGGTCATCATGCCACATCCAGGCAACTGGGCTTCCTACATCGCTCTTAAATCCGTTCATTTCCTTCCATTCCTACAGCTCCCACCCCACCCCAAGGCTGACTGACCACCCAACAGGTAGAACTGCCAAGCTCAGCATTTTGCAGGACCTGTAACCCCAGTGCACACAGCCAGGCGTGGCCACAGGTGGGTCACCATCTCATGGCTACATGGGGCCTGCGTGCGGGTGCCACCCAGACATTACTATGTGACCTGTGGACCATGTGCCAAGATAGCGCAGAGCTGCAGCCCTGAGAAATTGCAGTGGGAGCTGGGCGTTAGACTCAGTCGACGTGGCTTACTCGAGGCACCTTCAGCAGCCACGCAAGGCAGTTGGCTGCAATTCTAGAGAGAGGTGTTCAGGGGGTAAGAGGTCCCTACTTAGCACTTCTCTCAGCTCGGAAAGACCTCAGCCTGGACTGACAGAATGCTGTCATTGTTACTCCCAGCACGTCTCCCTGGAGGAGCAGGAGACCGAGGACCCGTGCTCACCACACATCCCCAGCCGGCTGTTTCCTGGTGCTTCACTGAGAACACAGGCTCTGAGTTTATCAAAATGAATGGCAATGTCTGTAAGATTTCTGTGTCCATGTGCTTTCTCCCCAGGCCTCTGCAGGGCCACTTCACACACCCAGGACACCAGTAGACCAGAGGCACCAAATAAGTGTGAGAAAAGAACAGCTGGCTTACATCATCCAGAATTCATATCTCGAAAGATGTGATTCTAGTTTCAGCAAATATTCAGTTTGTGGTTTGAATTACCAATGAGGAACCTACTGTGGGGTGGCATGGGAATCGGGTGAGGAGCCAGAGCCCTGAGATGAGGCTGGCCTGGGCATGGGGTTGGGGAGCTGGGCCCTGCCCAAGCACTCACTAAGAAGTTAGCATGGGCCAGACTCTGTGCAGGATGCCAAGGACACAAGATTCCCACAGCAGACTGGCCCCTGTCCCCCAGGACCCATTGCTGACTACAGGAGGTGGGCTGTGAACATGGAAAAGCTGCAATGTGTCCTGTGACAGATGAATGTGGCAGGACAGCAGGACACAGAGGAAGGAAGAAAGGAGCCTCTCTTGAAAAGAGCCCCAACCATGGATGCTCCAGTAAGTACTGAAAGATGAAGAAGAGGTGTTTGCCAGGCAATCCAGGTAGGAAAGGACAATTCAGGGGGGGACAGATGGCTGGTGCAAAGGCCCAGGGGGCTTTTGGAGTGTGTCTGGAGCAGAGTGGGTATAGGACCTTAGGGGCTTTGGAGGCCACACCTTATACTGAGGGATGCACAGAAGGGTAGGAGAGTGATGTGGTCAGAAGCTTGGCCCCACGGTCCCTGCATTCTCAGATGGGAGCCTCAGCTTCCTCATCTGTTAAATGGGGATAAAGATAGAACCTACCTCATGGGATTGTTGTGCAGATTATACAAGTTAATACAACTGTGATGGTTAATTTTGGATGTCAACTTGACGAGATTAAGGAATGCCTAGAGTGAGGGTGTTTCCGGCAGAGACTAGCATGTGAATCTGAGTGGATTAGTGGGGAAGATCTGCCCTCAGTGTGGGTGGGCAGCACCCAACCAGCTGGGGGCCAGATAGAACGAGAACAGAGAGAAGGCGAGGTGGTCTCTCTGGGGGCTGGGGGACACTCTTCTCCCGCCTTCAACGTCAGAACTCCAGGCTCTCCAGCCTGTGGACTCCAGGACTGACACCAGCGGCCCCCGGGCTCTCAGGCCTTCAGCCTCGGACTGAGTCACGCCACCATCTTCCCAGTTCTGAGGCCTTTGGACTTGGACTGAGCCACACTACCGGCCTCCCAGGCGGCCTCCCAGATGGCAGATGGCCTGTCATGGGACTGCTCAGCCTTCATCCTCGCGTGAGCCGGTTCCCCTAAGAAACCCCCTCTCATGTATCTGTGTCTGTGTCTATGTCTGTATCTATATCTACATCTATATTTATATCTATACCTACACCTACATCTACATCTACATCTATACCTATACCTATACCTATACCTATACCAATATGTATGTCTATACATCTCCTACTGGTTCTCTCTCTCTCTGGAGAACCCTGACTATTACATCAACTAAAAGTGTCACTGTGTTGTCATCACTTTTGTCAGGCCCAGAGGCTGAATGGCAGGTTTGGGAAGACATAGCCTGCAAGACTGATGACCTCCCAGCAGAGGAGCCAGAGCTGGCATGGTGAGAAGCTTGTTTCCTGCACTCAGATGCCAGGCCAAGGAGCGACTGGCACCCGGATGCCACCTGCTGTGAGTGGGCCAACTGCATGCCTGGGCATGGCGCCGCACCCACCCAGAGAGCCTGCACCAGGGCAGGCGCGGTCGGGCGGGGGCTTTTCCTAACTCACACCTGAAGTGCTGGGGCCTCTGGGAGCAGTGAAGGGGACTTCACTGTCATCTTCACTTTGGAGTGAGGGCTGGAGGCTAAAAGCAGACTTCTCAGAGTGTGTTGGTGGTGGCAGGGAGTGTCTTAGGAGAGAGGACCACACCCTCAAGCTCCCAGGTCAGGGCTTTTTCCATGGAACACATTTCCAGGAGGATTTAGTCAGACACCCATGGAATTGTAAGTTCAAATAATATCTGCTGAACTTCAGGAGTGACTATTCCAAACGTGTCTCTTCCCCAGCTCCAAGCTGAGTACCGTGTACACTTAGAGTCAAACAATCCTGGATTCAGGTCTCCGTCTCCCCTCGCCTCGTGGCTATGGAATCCTAAGCAAGTGGCTTGATTCCCTGGAGCACAGTTTTCTCATCTGTGATGATCACAGTTCTCAGCACACACAGCGGACCAGAGACTGTAACGAGCAAATATGTGTGTGTGTGGCAACTAACCCAGTGCCTGGCACAGAGCAGGTGCCCGTCCATGCCAGCAACGAGCTACCGAGGTGGGGAAAACACACACAAATATTTTCCACTGACCCCTAAATTACGTCAGAGAGTCGTAATGTGGCCAGAGGTTTATTTTAATTAGCAAGCTGCGAGAAAAGTTGATTCAGGGATGTGAGTGCTTGACAATTTCTCCAGGTGGTAGGGGAAAATATTAAATGGCAAAAACAAACTGAGAAACATTCCTGAGTTTTTAAAAAAGGGAGAGAGGCCTGTGAATAGCATTGCCTAAATATAGAAAAGTGTATTTTTGTAGATGGCAAAAATGGTGCCCAAGCCCTGGAAGAAAACAGTGCTTCTTCCCAAATTTCCATTTAGCTCTTTCTGAATCCGGTGGCCAGTGATGTCTGAAAGCATCCAGCTGGAGGAATGTCAGCCCATAAACTTGGCACTGGGCACAGCTTGGTACAGAGGGACTGCAAGATCTTGCTCTTTCTCACTTCCATGGGGCTTTTTTAGTCTGCATTTTAAAAAGAAAACACGTCTCCAAAAAGGGTCCTTGGAGGCAGAATCTGGTCAAAGAGTTTCACAAACAAACGCCAGGCCCTGAGCCCCCCAGTCCCCTAATTGGGAACAGGTTAGCGGAGACGCCAGGAGGGAGTCAACCATGTGGTCTCTGACAAGGGCCTTCCCCACCGAGTTCCTCCTTTTTGGTTTCAACATAAACTGTAACAAACACCATGCAGAACCAATTACTCAGTGCCCCATGGAGAAGGCAGTGACTGCAGTAGGGCTGGCTGGAAGCAGGCCCTTCAGGATGGCCTCCTTTGCGGGGGCCACCCCACCATCAGTTCTGGGACCCTCCTGTGCCCAAAGCCCACGCCTGCTTTCCCAAAGCAAAACCACACACTGATTTATGATGAATTCACTGCAGCATTTGAATGTTTCATGGGTGTTCAACAAATGTTGTCGACCACGGAGCTGACTGCTGGTAGGGAGCAGCAGTCCATCCAGCCATTTGGAAAGGGAGATGGGTTGTTTATATTAAATGAACAGATAAGCAAGGACTTCCCCTCTCAGATATCAATTTACAGCTGCCCAAGGGGTACTGGTATTGGTATAACCAGAGAAAAACAAGCAAAACAAAACAAGGGGTACAGCATGGGGGAGGCCTGGCTTTGGCGAGGTGGGGCTGCTTGGTGTCTGAGTAGGTGAGGCACCCCTGCACTCTTTCTGCAAACATCTGTTGAGTGCCGGCTTGGTTCCAGCTGTGCTCCGGGTTCTATGCAACACAGTTCCCTTAGACTCTGTGCTCCAGTTGCTCATAGGCTTAGAGGGTTTGGCGGCTCAGGTCTTTGATCTACTGGGAGAGCACAGAAAGAGAATGAGCAGTACGAATGTGCCGTGCTAGAGCAGGGAGCCCAGGCAGCACGGCATAATACTTCACAGCATGCTTTCTGGAGTGAGATCACCTGGGTTCAAACCCTCACTGACCATGTGACTTTGGGCCTATGACCTAGCTGACTAGGGCCCTGATTTCTCACCTGCAAAGGGGAATCACCAGAGTGTGGAGCTCACAGGGTGCTGTCTACATGACATGAAATAATCCAAGCAAAATGCTTAGAACATAGTAGGGGCTCATCAAGCATTGGTTATTAGTATTGTTCTACGAGAGATATCACCAAGCTGACAAAACCCAGCAAGCATTGGTTATTAGTATTGTTCTACTAGAGATATCACCAAGCTGACAAAACCCACATCTAGCTTTGCCCTTTGGAAATCTCAGGGCAGACTGGGAGGGGAGCTATGTTAGAGAAACGGGGGCCATTCAATCACCCAGCAAATATTTATTTCCTGGCCACCTTCGAAAAACAAAGCAAAACCAAGCAAATGCATACAAGTCTGTTATTAATCAGAATCTCTTAAGGGTGCAACAGGCAGGCCTCCCAGCACTGTGGAGATGCTGGCCCAGACCCAAGAAGCCAATTCTAGGTGAGGGATGGTGGGGCCCAGGGCGGTCTCTATCCCCCTCCTGATTCTCGAGTGCAAAGCCCAAGTGAGAGGCTGGTAAGATTTGGAAAAGGGGTGTGGGAGAATTTGTGGCCTGCGGCCTTCTCTCCTGAAAGCCCAGCACTGCTCATCCACTGTCCTGCTGATGCTCTGCCAACACCCCAGCCCATGGGCATCAGTCCAACTTTTGGCCTGCCTTCCAAAGTCCTCCTCAAGCTGGGTCTGCCCCTTTCTGGTCCCTTTTGAAAACCTTCCTTTCAGTCATTCTCTACCCATCCTCAGAGCCCCTCACTGGCTGGGACTGCCTCTGAGTCACCTCCATGTCCTTCAGGGACCTGCTCAGCACAGGTGCCAGACCCTGCCACCAGACCATCAGTTCCATTATCCAGGACATGATGGACAGGAGGAAAGAAGAGCGTCTGCTTCCTCAGAGTCCTGGTCAGTTCCTGGAAGGGCCCCCATTTCACTAACTTCTAGATATGAGTTTATATTGATGTCATTTATATTTTTCTTCAAAGGTGGAGTTCAAGTGGAGGAAACCGATGGATTCAGGTTCCAATTCAGTTCTCAAAAAGAGCCATGGCCAGGTGGGATCTGGGTGGGATTGAAGGGGTGGGAGACAGACGGTTGGGGGATTGCAAGAGGAGCCTGCTGCAATGGTCCAGCATCCTCAGGGGGATCCCAAACCAGGACAGGAGAAAGTGGATGAGGAAGGGGGAACCAAATCAGAGAGAGAAGGGTCAGCACTTGATGGACGTGGGGGCAGCATGGAGGGTGGGCGGATCAGAAACGATTCCCAGTTTTCTCACCAAGGTGGTGACTTATGTCAACATGCAGTCTGCAGATAGAAGAGCAGGTTTAGGGAAAAATGAATTCAGTTTGCATGTGCCTGTAGGACACACAGGTGGAGATTTCTAGTAGCAGAAAACGAAGTGCAGAGGAGAGACGGGGTTGGAGGTTTAATTTGAACTATGGGATATTTGCTACCAACCGGTGGAAGTCTGTACCCAGGATGCTCCATGACAGTCTTCCTGAAGCCGGGAGGAGGCAGGAGAGTGGGTGCTGCAACATCTGGGGTGATTTACAGGGAGAATGTCTTGTGTGTTTGTTTCTCAGTGCTGCCTTCCAAGAGGGAATCTAAAACCCCACATTCTGATCCTAAGTGTAATTTCCAGTCATTTCCACCAACAACATTTGGTTCTTATTAACCAAAGAGACTCACACAGATGTAGCATTAAAATCTTGGCTTCAGTGGATAAAGAAAACAAGATAATCTCAAGTATTGCAGCAACCCTCAGACATTTACGATTCCAAGAAATGGTTGTTGGATAACTCCTCTAGAATATCCACTTTCCAATGTGTTTCTGAGTGGAAGAAAGCCAGCCACTTGGTCAATTGCAGGCTCTTCGTCTGAACTTTCAGCCGGGAAGGCCGAACAGCCTTCGATGGTGAACCCCTCGAGAGTGAGGATCCGGCACCCCCTGGCCTCCCAGCCCAGCACGCATCTGACTGGGTTCACAGACGGAGCTCTGAGGGTTTGTTGACTGAGAAAAGGAACAGGCGGATGCCACAAATTGTTCCATGCTACGTTTTGTCATTTGACATTTCTTCCCAAAGGTTCCAAGGCCTTATTACAGGGAGGGACGGCTTCTCTAAGACAGAAACGGAAAAATATTTACACGGAACTCATGCTTTGAGCTTTAATGGAGAGCTGTATCCTTCCCTATGTTAAATTCGATATTAGTGATCTGAGGCCTTCCAAATAACATCATCGGCATGGCATTCTCCACTCATGAGCCCTGGATGTCCCCAAAGTGTATTTTTTACATAACAACTTGTTAAGTTCATTCTATGTGCCAAGCACTTTAATGAGTTATTTTATTTAATTCTCAGAATAGTCCTGGGACAATGATATACTTATTATTCCCGCTTTATAGATGTGGTAACTTGACCTTGGGAAATGTAGGTCATTCTTCCAAGCGTACATAGCCAGTGAGAGGCAGAGGCTGGTATCTGAGCCCAGGGAATGTGACTTCATGCTGATTAACCCCGTTTCCCCGTCCTTCTAAGCGCCAGCAGTGACCAGGGCTGGGTGGGATGGGTCTTTTCCTATATTCACCTACTTACTCCTCTCAGTAATCCTGGGAGGTAGATCGATGTAATCATCCCCATTTTACAGCTGGGGAGACTGAGCCTCTCAGAGGTAAAGCGACTTGTCTGAAGTCACATGAAGCAGAGGAGCCGGAAATCCAGTTTGGGGGATACCAGCTGCTCCCTTATCTCCCCACAGGTGCAAGGACTCAGCTCCTCTCCTGCCTCTGCAGCCCCCAGCTCCCACCCTTGCACGAGGACTATTCGGGCTCCCCCAACAATGGATCTCCATTGAGTCTCCTCGTGGCACTGAGGCTGAGAGGGGACAGGCTCAGCCCCTGGGAAGCCCAGGAGCCTCCAGGGCCACAGTACAGTTGTGGCTGGGCCAGGGATGGCTCAGGATACCTGGAGAGGAGGCAAGAGAGAGTCAACCATGTGCAGCTAATTCCACATGCAGGAAGCCCAGGCCCAAAGCCTGACGCCTCCCTCTTAACATCTCCCATGCCGTTCACCTTGTGCACATGGTCGCATGAAAGGAACCGAGAGATTGATTCAATTCTTTTTCTCCTCTGAGGCTTGCTTGCCTGGCGAGTTTGAATCAAGGTTGTGGAAGCCTCTCTTCCTCCCTGCTGGTGCCTGAGTGACCAGCCAGCTCCCTGCCCCACACAGCTGGGCCCAGGCCACCAGCTGGGCCAGTGCTCAGCTTGCCAACTTGCAGCCCCAGCCTCTGAATGAGGGCTGGGATCCTTGAAAACAGCCTCAAATCATCAGGATGCTGACAGCTGCAGGGCGAGTGCTCAGGGCCCGCTTGCGGCCTGCCCTCCGCTCATCAATGAGGTGATCACAGGACCCCAGGAGTGGCTGCTCGTGGAGCCCCTTCCGTGGGCTGGGCCGCTGCACACACACCACACTGACTTCTCCCAGCAGCCAGCCAGGTGAGCAGGGCTGTCTGCCATTTACAGGTGGAGGGCAGGAGGCTGAAGTAGGCTTTGGGGCCACACAGCCAAATTCTCATCTTGTCTCAAGGACGAGCAAATCCCTTTACCTATCTGAGCCTCAGTCTACTCATCTCATCAGCAAAATGGGTGCAATACAGGGATCCTTAACCTGGGTCCACAGATTCCCAAGAGATCCATGGACAGGATGCGGGGGGGCAGTCTGTGAAACAGAGTGGGGAAAAATTGCCTCTTTATTTCAACTAGCCTATATCTGAAGTGTAGCATGTCCTTCAATTATGAACAGAACATTCCAGAGGAGCATTGGCAGCCCCTGTGACCATTTTGCCCATACATAATGACCATCTGTACTTCAAATCAGGATAGTTATTAGACTTACCAGCGGGTCTTATTTAATGCATTAATTTGTCAATGCCCTTCATAAAATATGTGTCCAGAAGAGGAAACGAGGCCTCGGCTGGGCGGTGGGGTCTGTTTCCACTCCTCATCTGCACGAGATCCCTCTAGTCCTCTATTCTTACAACCCTGCCTCACCTGAACGGTTAAAGCATCTGCTACCTGGTTTCTCCCCCACTGGAGGGCAGGGGCAGGAGGGGCTGGAGAACGGTTGACCTAATGCCCCGAGCAGGCCCTGCCCAGTGGGCCCAGCCCAATACATCGCTTTGGAAGAAGACATCAGTCTTTATAACAGCAACTCCATCCAAACAGTGGCTCAGTCCCCAAACCTTGGAGTCATCCTTGACCCCCTTCACACCCCACATCCAATCTGTCAGTACGTCCACTTGCTCCATCTTCAGTTTGTCCAGCAGCAGATGATTCTCACCACCTCTGCTGCTTCGTCCGGGTCTGAGCCTGTCGTTCCCAGCCCGGGTAATTACCGAGGCCTGGTCCTCTCTGGCCTCTCTCTCTCTCTCTTCTCCCCTGTATTCTCATCTCATCACAGAGGCTAGGCGGGTCATTTCATCATGCAAGTCAAATTGCTCCTTGCTCAAAAGCCACCAAAGGTACCAATCTGCCTCCCAGGAAAAAACAAAGTCCTTACAAACCCTCCCTGCCTGAAAGGATTGCTGCCTCCCAGCCCCTTCTCTGCTGCTCCAGCCCTCAAGCATCATCCTTCCTCGGGCCTGTGCACTTGTGTTCCCTCTGTCCAGACAGGTTTCTGCCTTCACCCCTTCAGGTTCTTATTTAAATGTCTCCTTCCTGCAGAAGCCTCCCCTGGTGTGGTGGACACTGTGATTCCTATTTGGGAATGAGGGACTTGTTCCCAGGCTGTTGGGGGGTGGCCATGAGCTTTCAGTGCTCTTCGAGGATTGCCTCAGTTGAAAAAAAGTGCCTGTCCAAGGCCATGCCTCCCTCCAGGGGCAGGCTCGTCCAGGGACTGATTAATGTGGGGTCTAACAGTCCAGCCCCCAGCCATGATCTGAGGCTGACATGTGGGGCTGGCTGAGGCCTTCGTCGGGCCTGCCACAAAGCTCAGCTTCTCCCTCTGCCCAGTCCTGCTTCCTTCCCCTCCTCCCATATATGTTGATCCCAGTTGCACTTTCTAATACGTGCCCTGTACACTGATCTCTGGATGAGAGTCTGCTCCCCGGGGAGCTCAGTGAAACAGGTCACCCTACCCAGACCTGCAGTACCCCCTCCCCAAACACACTCATGCCGTTCTTCCCTGCTCTTTACTACCATCACCATCTGTATACATAGATTTTACTTGTTCATTGTTTATTTCTTCGTTCAATCCCGGAATGTAAGCTCCGAAAGGGCAAGGGTATGTTTTGTATTGTTTTGTTTTGTTTTGTAATTTCATTGCCTAGAGCAGTACCTGGCCCCATAAGCATCCAGTCAAAATGTGTTGAATGAACGAGGGAATGAATAGCAGCATCATCCTTGACTTTCGGTCAACAAAATCCTCCCAATCATTTTTACATGACCTGAGACTCTGGACGTTCTGAGTTTGTGCACATGGTTTGGGGAACCTGATTCCAGATCTCGGCAACTTGTGGCTATTAAATTCTGTTTTGCTGCACGTTAGATGGTGTGAATCCTGATTTCTGGCTCTGATCACCTGAAGACCTGAGGAGCATATTTTTAGGGCTTCATCCAAGTCACCAATAAAAACATTGGATAGAACATTTTGCTCTTGTAGCTATTTTCCAGGTAGCTTTTACTTCTGTTTGAATCGATCTTTCCATGTATTTATTTGCTTATTTCTGTCTCCAACCCCCGCCCCCTGACTCCTTAGACTACATGTCTTGTTAATTGCTGCAGTACAGGGCCCAGTGCTGTGCCTGGCATGCTGTCAATAATGTGTATCAAATGAATGAATGATTCTCCCCCTTCCAGAGCTTTCTGGGGCAGAAGCCATGTCCAATCCTCCTAAATCCGTGTGGAAGCAAAATGCAGCTTTAACACATTACTTTCAGGGCCAGAATGTGAGTGCGAGGTCGGATGTGACTCAAGCCATGTTGTGCTGGCTCTTGGCATGGCCTCTCCCCACTAGGAGGTGCGTATCATATTCCTTGACACCTAGGCTTGTCTGGTCATGCTCCTGGACACCTTGGGCCAAGTCTTGGGTGCCAGTGCAGGTCTTGTTACCTCCTGCCCCTGTGCCTCACAGGGATGCTGGCCCGTGGACTTCAGTGCACTTCCCTGCATCTCTAACAGGAGCCCCATGCAGCTGGGCCCAGCTCCCTCTATTATCAATCAAGCTATGCCACACTGGCATGTGCCTGAGCTGTCAGTTCCCCAAGGCTGAGTTTTTCCCTGGCAGCTCCTCAATTATCATACAAAGAGGTCCCTGGAGGATCCACCTTTCTTGCTCTCCAGAGTATCTTCATTACGCCTGAACCCTCCCTGGGCGTTTAGGCAGGCTATGAAACTCACGCCCCACAGTTCAGTAATTCAGGCACAAATATATGTCACGTGCTGTTCAAGGCTCTGGGAATGGCAGTGAACAATGCAAAGTCCCTGCCCTCACGGAGCTTACATCCCAGGCAAGAAGTGTCATGGAGAGATATGCAGGAGAATGAAACTAGATCCATACCTCTCACCGTATACTAAAATCAACTCAAAATGGATTAAGGATTTAAATATACACCCTGAGACAATAAAACTTCTTAAAGAAAACATAGGGGAAACACTTCAGGAAATAGGACTGGGCACAGACTTCATGAATACGACCCCAAAAGCACGGGCAACCAAAGGAAAAATAAACAAATGGGATTATATCAAACTAAAAAGCTTCTGCACAGCAAAAGAAACAATTAAAAGAGTTAAAAGACAACCAACAGAGTGGGAGAAAATATTTGCAAAATATACATCTGACAAAGGATTAATATCCAGAATATATAAGGAACTCAAACAACTTTACAAGAAGAAAACAAGCAACCCAATTAAAAAATGGGCAAAAGAGCTAAGTAGGCATTTCTCTAAGGAAGATATCCAAATGGCCAACAGACATATGAAAAAATGCTCAACATCACTCAGCATCCGGGAAATGCAAATCAAAACCACATTGAGATACCATCTAACCCCAGTTAGGATGGCTAAAATCCAAAAGACTATGAACGATAAATGCTGGCGAGGCTGCGGAGAAAAAGGAACTCTCATACATTGTCGGTGGGACTGCAAAATGGTGCAGCCTCTATGGAAAATGGTATGGAGGTTCCTTAAACAATTGCAAATAGATCTACCATTCGACCCAGCCATCCCACTGTTGGGAATATACCCAGAGGAATGGAAATCATCAAGTCGAAGGTATACCTGTTCCCCAATGTTCATCGCAGCACTCTTTACAATAGCCAAGAGTTGGAACCAGCCCAAATGCCCATCATCAGATGAGTGGATACGGAAAATGTGGTACATCTACACAATGGAATACTACTCAGCTATAAAAACGAATGAAAAACTGCCATTTGCAACAACATGGATGGACCTTGAGAGAATTATATTAAGTGAAACAAGTCAGGCACAGAAAGAGAAATACCACATGTTCTCACTTATTGGAGGGAGCTAAAAATTAATATATAAATTCACACACACACATACACACACACACACACACAAACCGGGGGGGGGGAAGAAGTTATAACAACCACAATTATTTGAAGTTGATACAACAAACAAACAGAAAGGACATTGTTGGGGGGGAGGGGGGAGGGAGAAGGGAGGGAGGTTTTGGTGATGGGGAGCATTAATCAGCTACAATGTATATCGACAAAATAAAATTAAAAAAAAAAAAAAGAAAAAAATAAATAAATAAAACTGACCCAGAAATGTCACAGATGATAACATTAATAACAAAGGACACTAAAACAATTACTATGATTGTATTCTGTGTGTTGGTGTTTGAGGAAAGATTGAACATGTTGAATAAAGACAAGAAAAATACAAAAAAAAAAAAAAAAGAAGTGTCATGGAGAAAAGTAAAGCAGGGTCGGAGGAGCGCTGGGGAGGAGGGATGTTGCCGTCTTACGTAGGGGTCAGGGGAGGGCCTCACTTAGAAGGTAACTTTTGAGCTGTCCCCGTGGAAGTGACAGAGTTGGCCGCGTGGCTCTCCATCTGGAGAAAGAGCATTTGCAAGTGCAAAGGCCCCGCCAAGGCAGGAATGTGCTTGGCTGCTCAATGAATAGCAAGGAAGAGAGTGTGATTGGAGCACAGTGAGCAACGGGGAGGTCAGTAGGAGAGGCATCAGCGAGACACACAGCAGGGAGTAAGGTCATGTGGCCTCGCAGGCCACCACAGGGACTCTGGCTTTACCCTGAGTTGGGAGTCATAGGAGGGTTTGAGCAGAAGGACAGATAGTCTGACTTGCATTTTAACTGGGTCTCTGTGCTTCAGCATTGAGAAAGAACATGGGTGGAAAGGGGCGAAGCGGGGATACCAGGGAGAAGGCTGAGCAGTAGTCCAGGTGGGAGGTAAAGGCTTGGACCAAGGTGATCGCTGTGGGGGTGGTAAAGAAGTGGTCAGATTTGCTACACGTGTTGAATTTTTGCCACCAGGATTTGTTGATGGATTGGATGTGTGTGTGTGTGTGAGAGAGAAAACCCAATGGTGAATCCAAGCTTTCTGTCCTGAGCAATTGGAAAGATGGGGCTGCCATTGACGGAGATGGGGAAGACTTTGGAGGGACAGGTTTGGGGTAGAGGGAAACCAGTTCTGTTTGGACACGTTAATCTGGACTAGCTATTAGATATCCAAGTAGAACTACCTAGTAGGTAGAAGGATACTGAGCTTGAATTCAGGGCAGGTTGGGCTAGCAAAATATACTGGGGAGTTGCCACCTGTCTTCACTACCTGGGGTCTGCTGACCATTACCTTGTGGACACTGTCACAGGTTGCAGGGACTTTAGAGTCAGAACTGGGATTGATGCCTGGCTTCACCTTTAACTGGCTCTGGGACCTTGGGAAAGTTAGTTCGCCTCTCTAAGCCTCAATTCCTCATGTGGGATATGGAACTGGTAATAAGGCCTCCCAGACTTGGGAAGGCTTTAATAATATATGCTGTGTCAGCATTGTGCTGGGCTCAACAAGCAGCGGCTGCAAATACTACTAGCGTATTTTGCTGTGCATGTTACCGTGGCTGCAAGTCCACCGCCCTTTTTGCCTAGGGTTACACTCTGAGCCACAAGACCCTCCCCCTGGGAAGATGGGGCTTGACCTTTGGCTGCCTATGTGAAAAGATGAGCCTGGCTGAAAAGACTCCCTGGCTGTGAATTTGAGTTAAGAACGAGATTGGGCCACGTGGTGCTGGGCCTCACACCAGATAAGCAAGCCAAGGACACTGAGTGATGTTGGGTGAGAGATGTAGTGGTGGCTGTCTGGCTCCTGTTCTCGTTCCCAGCAGGCCCACATGGCTGTGAGTACTGTCCTCAGGCTCTGCCACGTCCCACTGGACATCCAGTCAACAGAGCCACATTTGTGAGCCCAAGAGCTCCAGTGGGAACCTTTAAGGGTGATTAATTCACAGCCCATCCTGGTGGAGAGGAGATGGGCCTAGCCACTCCTTTCTTCAATAGGCTTTGGAATGTTCTGTCCATAGTAATTGTGGACGATAGGGCTGCAGTCTCTTCTCTGGCACTGTTAGCACAAGTATGTTTGGAAAGCTTTCTAGAATGCCTGGTAAAAAGGAAAAGATCCTCTTAATTCCAGGCATTCCATCTGCTCACTTCCCCATCCATGTCCCCATTCTGGGCTCATTCTAGGGGCTGGCCCTGGGGGCTTTAGATTCATTCTTCAGTTAGAGAAGGAAAAGAAGGAAAGCAGCCCTGCCAGACGCAGAGGGGACAAAATTGACTTAGCCAGGTCTGGGTGGTGGGGAAGCTACGTTCCAGGGTGGGGAGCATGAACGTGGGGGCGGGTTGGATGAGCTGGTGGGTAGGGGGAAGAGGAGCAACGCCTCGGCCTTTTCTCGGTGGGAGGCAAGCACAGACGAAGTCCCCACCCCTGTCCCCTGACAACGACCTCCTCCATGTGGCTCACAACCTTGCTCTCTCTCGGCTTCCTCCAGCTCCTTTTCATCATTGTCTTAACATCACATGGACACATTACATGTGGTCAATAAGGGAAAACGTATTCAGGAGACCCTTGCTCCTTCCCCCCTCCCCCGCCCCACCCAAAGCTTCTGCCTGTGACCAGGCTCAGGACTGCTGCTCAGCCACGGAGCATGGGGAGCTGTCACCTCGTTGCACTGACACTCCAAAGTGGCTGCTGCAGCAGGTCGCAATAACTGGATCCACACCAGCCCCATCTCTCTGCCGAGAGAGACGAGAGAGACCGGAGGCGTGGTGGAGACAAGATGGCCAGGGGCTCTGCAGAGGCAGGAGCAGGCGAGATAGAAATGCCACCTGCTGGCGGACATCGCTCGGGTAGACGGCAACGTAGCCCACTCCACAGACAGCTTGTACCAGGTTTGTTATGGACCCGCCCTCTGCAGCCCTGATTGTGTGTATCTGTTTTCTTTCTGTACATTTCCATCACTCCAAAAAAGTAGCCTTGTGCCCCTTTGCAGTCAACCCCCATTGCCTTGTCCAGGCAAACCCTGATAGAATATTCTTGCTGATTCTGGAACTTCACATATATAGAATTGTATGTTGTGTTCTCTTGGTTCAATGTTTCTGGTTATGGTTTCTGATTCAGCCATTCTGTTGGGTGTATCAGCGGTTTGTTACTTTTAGTTGGCAAGTGGTATGAACATAACAGCATTCGTTTATCTAATCATCTGTTGATAGACATTTTGGTTGATTCCAGTTTTCGGCTACTGTGAATAAAGATGCCATGAACATTTCTGTGACAGTCTTTATGTGGACATATGTTTTCATTTCTCTTGGAATAGCTAGATCGTCAGGTAAGTGAATGATTAACTTTGTAAAAACTGCCTCCTTCCCACCAATGACGGATTAAAGTTATAGTTGCTCTGCATCTTGGCCATGACTTGGTATGGTCAGTCTGTTTAATCTCAGCCAGTTAGTGGCTGTGTAGTGATACCTCATGGGCTTTTAAAAAGCTGAGATGTAATTCACATGCCATAATATTCACCTTGTACAAAAAGGTGTATAAAGTGTACAACTCAGTGGTTTTAAATATATGCACAAAGTTGTCCAACCATCACTACTAATTTCAGAATTTTCATTACCCCAAAAGGAAACCCTAATACCATTTAGCTGTCAGCCCCTATCTTCCTGCCCCTGGAAAAACATAATCTGCTTTCTGTTTCTATGGATTTGCCTGTGTTGAATATTTCATATAAACGGAATCATACAATATGTGACCCTTTATGTCTGGCTTCTTTCACTAAGCGTGTTTTCAAGGTTTATCCATGTTGTAGCATTTATCAGTACCTCATTTGTTTTTATGGTTGAATAATATTCCATTGTATGGATATACCACCTTCTGTTTATCCACTCATTAGTTGAAGGACATTTGGATTATTGCCAGTTTGTGGCTGTTATAATGATGCTCAAAACATTCGTGCACAAGTTTTTGTGTGGATACATGTTTTCAATTCTCTTGGATATTTACCTAGGAGTGGAATTGCTGGGTCATGTGGTTACTCTGCCCCACAAATTCCCGCCACCTCTGAACTCAGTGAGACCAGTGTATTCTGCTTAGGGTCCCCTCCCTCTGCCAGGGCACAATGCCTCTAGGGAGAAGTACTGGGTAATTGTGCAACTCACATTGTTTGTTTTCCTTTTCCCAGAGGTCGCAGTCTTGTGCTGTCCACTGTCCAATGTCTGAAAACAGTTGTTTCATCTACTTTGTCCAGTTTTCTGTTGTTTGTAGCAGAAGAGGGAATCTAGTACTGGTAATTCTATCATGGCTCGAAGCAGAAGACGCTTACTCTCTTTTTTTTTTTAAATTAATTAATTTATTTAAAAGATGACCAGCAAGGGGATTTTAGCCCTTGGATTGGTGTTGTCAGCACCATGCTCAGCCGCTGAGCAAACCGGCCATCCTTATATAGGATCCGAACCCGTGGCCTTGGTGTTATCAACACCACACTCTCCCGAGTGAGCCACAGGCCGGCCCGATGCTTACTCTTTTGAAACAGCGATACCTAAGAACATTACTTCAAGTTCTTCGGAGATCCAAATCTGGATCGTTGTTTCTACTGATATTTACTCATGTGGCTTGTTTCCTTGTGTGTTTTTTGTTTGTGTGAGCTTGTTTTTGGTTGAATTTAATCTGGGAGAACCCTGAGGGGTCTAAATTAGGCCTGCTTTCTTCCAGAGATGATTTGTGTTAGCTTTTGGTAGGTGCCATGGAGGCAAAACTAATCTGAGAACACTTCAGTTTCATTTTTCTGCTGTTGATTTCTCTCACCTCTTTGAATAAAGTAAAACTCTGGGGCCATATAAAGTGGGCAAAGAGTATTAATTCTCAAGGACCACCATCACCAGCATGACCATCACCATCACCATCACCATCATCACCACCATCACCACCATCACCATCATCACCATCACCGTCATCCCCGTCATCCCCATCATCCCCATCATCACCATCACCATCATCACCATCACCACCATCACCGTCACCATCATCACCATCACCATTATCATCATCCCCATCATCCCCCTCACCATCATCACCATTATCATCATCCCCGTCATCACCGTCACCATCACCACCATCATCACCATCATCATCATCCCCGTCATCACCATCCCCGTCATCACCATCATCATCATCTCCATCATCACCATCCCCATCATCCCTGTCATCACCATCATCACCATCATCATCAACCCCATCACCATCATCATCATTCCCACCATCACCATCACCATCACCATCACCACCATCACCATCACCACCATCATCATCATCCCCGTCATCACCATCATCATCATCCCCGTCATCACCATCATCATCATCCCCGTCATCATCATCCCCATCATCCCCATCATCCCCATCACCATCACCACCATCCCCATCACCACCATTACCATCACCATTATCACCATCACCATCACCATCATCACCATCACCATCATCATCATCCCCGTCATCACCATCATCATCCCCATCATCACCATCACCATCACCACCATCACCATCACCACCATCACCATCATCACCATCATCATCATCCCCATCATCACCATCATCACCATCATCATCCCCATCATCACCATCACCATCACCACCATCACCATCACCGTCATCACCATCACCATCATCATCATCACCATCACCACCATCACCACCATCACCATCACCATCATCACCATCATCCCCGTCATCACCATCATCACCATCACCATCCCCATCATCATCATCCCCGTCATCACCATCATCACCATCATCGCCATCATCATCATCACCATCCCCGTCATCACCATCATGCACATCACCATCACCACCACCACCACCACCACCTCTATTACCACTATCATCACCGCCATCATCACTGTCATAACCATCACTGTCATCATCCTCATCATTATTACTATCCCAGAGCCACACTGAAGACTCATCAGTTTCCAGCACTCTTATTTCTATCCCCGCTTTCTCTGAGGGTGTAGTCACCTTCCAAGGTCCCAGATTAATGCAGTGGTCTCAGTTTTGATGCTCCCCCTTTATGAAGGCCTCTCATTTTTTGCCACCAGGGAAGCCCCAGCTTCTATTTCTTGTGACTGCTCTCTGTTGTGGTTTTAGTTCACTGGTTTTTAGTTTGTGAATGTGACCGTTCGTAGTTTCATTTGCTCTTTTGAGCTCATCAATGCACATAAAATGCTTGTTACTGTTTATCCAAGGTCTAGTTGAATTGTAGTGAACAGACTTTTTAGGATATTCAATCTGCCATATAGGCCATTCTGTTGTAAGAAGTCCCCCACCTCGGTGACTTCACCTGTGAAAAAGACAATAATCCTGACTTCTGAGGATTGGTGCAAGGAACTGAGATATGTCTAAGGGATGCACTTAGCGTAGTGCTTAGTATAGAAAGAGCATGCGCGCTGTGCCCATCATGACATGGAAGGTGAGACGGAAGCACTAATTACAATGCAAAGCGCTGTCTGGTCCTTCAGCAGAGAGACGTCGCTAGGGTAGGCCAGGTCCCAGAGCAAGAGCATCACCTCAGTCTGGGCGTGTGTGTGTCTTGGGCTGGGCCTTTCTAGTGGGGGCAGGTGGCCTGAGCACTGAAGTAGGAGTAAGTGAGACCTGGGTTTGAATCCTCCCTCAGCCTGTTGCGGTTCTATGACCTAATGTTGTCCCTTTGAACCTGTCTCCTTATCTGTGAAAGAAGGTAATAAGTAACTGCCTGTTTATCTCACAGGGTAGTTGCAGGGATGACTCGGTGATGTCATGTCAATGAGATGTCTTTGTTTCCAACACAGCATGGTACATTCTGGTGAATGCCAGAAGTTATTAAGGGTAGGACTTAGGGATAAGAGGGTGCAGACAATGAAATGCAGCTCTAGGGTTATGCCCTCACGTCACTGAATATCTGCTTCTTCAAATTTATTTTGTACAGACTCTACACTATGTAACTATGTAGGCTAAAGAAACATGAAATCTGAGCTGTTACTCAACTAGAACAGACTGGAGAGTCCGGGAGTAACATGGATGCTCCAAGAGAGAGCCTTTACATCATTTAGTAGAGGGCCAGTCCTTTATTTTTGAGTCCTTTCCCACTATTCTGAACATGAGAACTTGAACTCAAAATAAAGAACTATGTGCAAATGACTTTTTTTTCCTAGTTATTTTATTGCTTCATTTAAAAAAATTAACAGACTATTTTTTAGAGCAGTTTTGTTTACAGAAAAACTGAGTGGAAAGTATACAGTTTTCATATACTCTCTCCCCCCACACACCCAGTTTCTCCTATTATTAACGTCATATTAGAGTGGCACATTTCTTACAATTGATGAACCGACATGGACACATCATCACCCAGAGTCCATAGTTTACATTAGGCTCACTCTTGGTGTTGTACATTCTATGGGTTTAGACAAATGTGTAATGACATGGGTCCACAGTATTACAGAGTAGTTTCACTGCCCTAGAAATCCTGTCTATTCATCCCTCCCCCTCCGAACCCGACAACCACCAATCTTTTCACTGTCCCCATAGTTTTGCCTTTTCCAGAATGTCATATTATAGAAATCATACAGTATGTAGCCTTTTCAGACTGATTTCTTTCACTTAGCAATATACATTTAAGCCTCCTCCATGTTTTCTCATAGCTTGACAGCTCTTTTCTTTTTATCACTGAATAATATTGCATTGCATAGATGTACCAGAGTTTGTTTATCCATTCACCTATTGAAGAACACCTTGGTTGCTTACAAGTTTTGGCAATTATGAATAAAGCTGCTATAGACACCCATGTGCAGGTTTTTGTGTGGATATAAGTCATTTGGGTAAATTCAAATGACCTTTGAATACTATTATTTTTAACCTTTCTGTGCTGTTTTGTTTTAGATGTGTCTTTTCTAAGCAGCATATAACTGGAATTTTTAAAAACCAGTCTTCAGATAGCTGATGAAGCAAATATAGCAAAATACTACTTGCAGAATCTAGGTAGTGAGTATATGAGTGTATACTGTACAATTCTTCCAGCTTTTCTGTGTGTTTAACATTTTTTATAATAAAATGTTGGGGGGGGGAGTTAAAAAACCAAACAAAAGCAATAACCCTCTGGAGCACATGTGACTGCATTTGTAAAATCTTAACAGACTGTTCAGAGCAGAGTAGTGGAGAGGGCCCCACACCTGGCCCTGACTCTGCCTTCCAGCTGGGGGTAAATCACATACCCTCTTTTCTCTCGGCATATCCTGTTTTCTCTCGGCAGGATGGCAGCACAGCGTCCAGCAGTGTCATTGGAGTTGTGAGAACCTGCCCATCACAGGGCCTGGGGCTTGTTCAACAGCTCGGTTCATCCTCCTGCCTGGAGAACCACGGGGATCACGTTGTGCTGCTGGTCACCAGCAGAGGGCGCACTTAAAGCAAGCACGTTTTCAACCTGGCCTTCCTTTTGGAATCTTTCTTGACAAATGTTGATGGCTGCAGCAGCCTCCCAGAGTTCTCTCCCTTCTCGCCTGTGCCCATGGACAGTTTCATAACAGAGACATGGGCTGGGCAGAGATCCGAGATTAAGTTCTTGGAGACCCAGGGGAGACTGAGGCCCAAGCCAAGACATGGGATGAACCAGAAGATTCTCCAAACATCTGGTCCACTTCAGGCCTACCATAGGACCCTGGGCCATGCCAGGTGTTCGTGAAATACAGACCTCCGAGGGCACCTGTTCACACCTCCTGCCAAGAGTGATAGCCCCAGTGGGCAAACTGCCCTCATGACCTCAGGGGTCAAGAACAACCTGGCCTTCCTGGTTTCCTCGGCAACGGGAGCACTGCACACCTGGCGTTGAAGACCAGCAGCTGTTAGCAGTGGTGGCGATGGTGTGATTCGTAGGAAATGCACTTGTAATGGATAGACATGGCTGTCTCCTACCCTTGCCGGCATAAGTTCAGGTCAGAGTGGGCCCTGTGGAGATTCTGAGCTGCCTGCAGGTGGCCGCAATGCCTTTGGCATCCCAGGAGGGATCTGAGAGGCAAGGTTAATAGAGAAGGTGCTGATAAATTCACCTTCCGGCTCTCCCATCCCTGGCACAACATCACAACCCATAGTTCAGCTGTGGCAGTGCCTCGTCCCCTGGATTATGCCACCAGGTCCCACCTCCAGTCCCACCCCAGCCTGTGGATGGTGGCATGACCAGGTTAGTTCTGGATTAGAACCCTTTCTCCAGTTTGATCATTTGTTAAATGTTTTGCCTTCCCACGGGGATGCACATCCATGTGATCCTGGGTCCAGCAGGAGGCAGTAAGTTTGTCTTCTGAGCCTGCCTCTCCCTCAGCAGCCCCCAGGTGACCTGAGCCCACTCTGCTGCTGGAGCCATCTTTCTGCAACACACACATCAGGGCCTGTCTCTGCCTGGCCGACAATTCCTCCAAGGTCCCCTTTGCCTTCAGCATTAAAGTACAAGGCCTCCCCCATCTGACCCTGCCTGCTTCTCTAGCCTTGGCCACAGGCATCTCTCCTTGCACCCCCAGCCCATGCCTGCCCCCCAGGTCCTCTCCACGCTGACCACAGCAGATAATGTCCTTGTCACCTCTCTTCTCTTGCATACCACAGGCCTTTGTTTATGCTGGCTAGCCCCAATTTGTCCACCCAGGGAAACTATCAGTCCTCAGGCTTGGGTTTCCAAGCATGGGAAGAACTAGGGCTGTTTAGATGGAGGGGGGAAGTGAGCTAGAGCTTGCACTGGAGTATGTAGCTCTAGCTCAGCTAATGACAAAGTGCCACCAAGCGCTGCTGTCACTGGCCCTGTGCAGATGGCCCTTCAAGAAATACATGTGGAGAAAGAAGAGGTGACAGAGGGGGATCCAGTCATTCCTGGGTCTTGGATCGGGAGACCCCCATTACTGCTAGACATAGTATCCCCTCAGTGTTGAATGCCCTCACTTCCCATCCAGCAAATTCCTAGTCACCCTACAAGGCTGTGGTAGACTGCTAGTTGTGCCCCAATATGTACTCCATTTTTTATATAATTATAGAATGATGGCTGGTTGCATGGTCAGCCAGCCATGTTTCCCAGCCTCCACCCAACTAGGTGTGGTCACATGACTAAGTCCTGGCCCACAGGATGTGAGCAGAGGTGATATGTACCATTTCCACGCCACGTCCTTGAAGGGAAGTAGCATGTTGCCACCCCTTCCTTTTCCCCTTTCCCTTCCCTGCTGGCCAGTGTGGCAGGACGTTGGGAGGTGGAGCTGCATCTGGACCACAGGAAGGGAACTGTGTGTGGGATGCAGGAGGGCAGAGCACAAGCTGGAAGGAGCCTGGGCCCCACCACACTGCTCAGCGGAGCTTCCATACCAGCTGGGATAGCCACAAGAGCAAGCAGTAAAAACTTCTGCTTTGTCCAAGCCACTGTTGTCTTGAGTCTCTGCCACTGGAATCAGGAGGGTGAAGTGGGAGAGCCAGACTCCTTGGGTTCAACCCCACACTCCACCACTTCTTAGCAGTGTGATCGTGGACACGTCACTTAACGTGTCTGTAACTCGGGCTCTTCAACTAGGAAATGTGAGTGGTAAAAATACCCACCTTTGCTATTGCAAGAATCAAATTAGTTCATTCTAAGTGATGCATCTGGAACAATGCCTTGCACCGTGAGCACCTGCAAGTGTCAGCTGTTACAGCAGCTGGACTTGGAGTCTAAGAAATGCATGGCCCACCTCACATGCCGTCTCTATCTAGAATAGTCTTTAGAAGGGCCATGTCTGGCCCTCCTGTGTCCGTAGCACCCAGAGCTGTACTTGAGGCCTTCAGGGAACTGAGCTGCACAGAAACTAAGGCTCCTCACAGAAATAGAAGGGAGAGGTTTAGTAAATGTTTTGTCCACAGTGGACAAATCAAGTGAAGGATGTCTCTGGATCAAGGAGTTTTTTTTTTTTAATAAAAAAATGTTTAAGGTCGCCTCACTTCTTACATTAATGAAGGGAACGAGGATGTCCTTTTTATTACCGACTTCTTGTATTAAATTGTGTGAAATAGTCTTCTGTGGGTTGATTTGCATAGACCTCATTCATATATTTTTTCCTGATAATAAAACAAAGGGAGAAAAAAAGATCAGCAGATGTGTGTACTTCCTTAATATTCTACTTTCTGCTTTTTTTTTTTTTTAAAGAAAAAAGCCCACTCCTTTTTTATCCCCAAAATACAGAATTCATTTCAACCCTAATGAGCTAAAAAAAATAATACACCTCAACTGCTCTTCAGAAGCGAGGGTCATCGTATAACCACACTGCAATTAGGCAAGGGACTGGCACCAGCGACACTTGGGGATATCTTAGAATGAAATCTCCATGCTGTGATCATAAAGATGCTTTGCTTACCCCATTGATCTGTCAGATCATCTCTTAATGCCACTGCTAGGCGCCCAACAGACCACCAGAGTTTGATAAATAAATACATGAATAAGTAAGTAAATACTGTGTTTTCAGTTACAAGTTTGCCTATTTATATGCATTTGACATTTTCCTGTAGCTGGAACTCTGAACTACTCCAGCCTGTAAAGAAGAAACTCCAGGCTTGCTCTAGGCAGCCTGGGAGCCCTCCCTCTGCCTGGAGAGCCCTCCCTGCAGTGACCACTGGCACATTCCTCCTCCCGGGTCTCAGCCACGATGCCTTCTCCAGGAAGCTTTCCCGACTCCCCAGGCTGACTCATTGCCCTTCCCGGGGGCTCCAGGTACCCTCTGGTTCCTCCATCAGTGCATCCCACGTGCAGAGCAGTGACCTGTGGCCCAGGGTCTGCCCACCTTGAGTTCCCCAGTCCCAGATGAGAACCATCCAGAACGGGATGTTTTCCCCTGCTGCCCCTTCCCCATCCTTGACCTCCACTGCCTGATCCCCCTCTGCCTGATCCCCTTGCCCGCCCTGCCCCCCGGCACTCACTGCAGCTGCTGCTCCTTGGCCAGGCTGAGGTTGCTGCTGTCCAGAGCCCTGTGCAGGTCACGCTGCCAGCGCTGCTGCTGCCGCTCAAACAGCAAGGTGGCGCGAGCACTCTGAATCCTCCGCTGGTCCCAGTCCATGTCTCGCTGGCGCTCTTCTTCCTGGAGCCTCTGGTGGGAACAGAGATGACTCACTGCCACCTTTCCCCAGAGCCAAAGAGCCCAGGGGATCATCTAGGAGGCTGAGCCTCTCAATTTACAGATGGGGAAATTGAGGCTCAGAGAAGGGGCAGGTAGGTGGCCAACATCATGCAGGAAGTCAGAGGAGATCCCCAACTTGCCCTCATTCCATGTGGTCCAGCCGCTTCCCACCCTCTTACTCCTAAAGGGACAGCAGAGACTCAATCCCAGCAGTCATCCTAGGGCTCCCACATGCAAGGCCGAGCTCAGGGTCTTCCCTTGCCAGGTCCTCGGGAGGGTCCCCTGGCTTGGTCAGCAGTCAGCGAGCAGAGGCTGCTGCTCCACCAGCTGAACACTGGCATCATGTGGGGTGCCACAGGCCTGGGTCAGCTCCAACCCCAGGACAGAAAGGGAGGCTGGCGCCCAGCTTTGTCCCCTCCAAGGCAAGTCACCTTGCTCCTGTGAACTTCAGTGTCCTCACCTGTAAAGTGAGGCTGCTAACAGGTGCCCTGGGTCATCCCACAGGCTTCCTAGTCACAAATATACAGAATGACAAAGGCGCAGGACTAAGAGCAAGGCAGACAGCCCAACTATTCTCTGTATCATCTCAGTCTTCCAAATTACCTCCATGCACAGAAAAGGCGATGCGAACAAAGGACATTTAAAGGAAAAGGCACACAAGGGGTGGGGACCAATATTTCTGAGGGGTGACATTTACTGTGTGTTTTTTCTCTTTCTGCTTTTCTGTCTTAATTTTCTACAAAGATTAAAAATTGGACAAAAATGTTGCATTCAGGACAATGGTCAACCTTCCTTGTCAGACAGTCGGGCTGAACTGCAGGAGTGAAGGACAGAGCACGGCCCTGCATCCGATTCCAGCCTCAGTGCTCTGTCCCCCTTGGGCTGCTCCCCCAGCCTCACGCCCCAGCTGCCTCCCCTGCCCCGCCTCCTGCACACTTGTACCCCTGGCCTGCAGGTGAGCAGGGAGCGAGCTGTCATACCTGCTCTTCGTGCCCTATCCAGGCCACTGCTGTTGCCCCTCCTCCTCCCTGAACCCGCCAGCTTGGAAGCTCTGAGGCTCTGGCGACCACCTCCCCAGTGCAGCAGTCATCTACGGGTCGGGAGCAGTCCTGTCCCTTCCTTGCAGGTTTGAGAACCTCTTTAAATCTCTCTCCTACTGGATCTAAGTGATCTCAGCACACGCAGTCATTGCCCTTTCCTGTCCTTGGCTCCTCAGCTCTCCTGCCTCTTCTCCAAAGACCCAGTCCTGACTCTCCAGCTACTCACCTCCCTGGGCACACCCTACCAGCAGTTCTTGACCTTGAGGGGCATCAGAATCCCCCGGGGGGCTTATTTAACCACAAACTGCAGGCCCCACCCAGCTGATGCTGCTGGCCGGGAAACCACACTTTGGGAACCTCTGCCCTCAGCTTGTCACCGCTCCCTGTCCCACCTCCAAGTGCCACCCCTCTGACCTGCCTCTCCACTCCCTCTCTCCAGGACCCTGACTCCAGTGATTATTCCACTCCTCCCCATGACCTGCAGTCTACTGACCGCCCACTTTCCCCCCTTTCTCTCTCGCCTCTTTGTCCTCATCTCCCTCCTCCTTCTGCCCAGCATCCATGGCAGGCACTCCCTGGCCGTCACTCTTGGCCCTGAGCCTCTCATTTGGTCACACTTGCTGGGCAAGCCCTGACCGTGATGGATCTCAACTCTCCTCTGCCAGCTGAGCGTGGCTGGGGAACACACCTGACCGTGCTCTCTGGGGTCACTTCAAGGTCATGACCACTGCTGGGCCATCCTGCCCCCTTCCCCCCTGGGAAAGACCACTCCCTCTCCAGCTCTCCTAGATGACCATTGGGCACTTTGTTCTCTGCCCTCAAATCTCTGCTGTGACACCCCTGTCCCCAGTTTCTGACCTCACTTCCTGCTTCACCAGGAAATTGGGGCTCCGGAAGATAAGCTCCACAGGCTCCCCCTCCCACGCCCCTTCCTGTGACTGTGCTCATGCCTCCCCCCTCCCCCCCCCCCCCCCCCCCCCCCCCCGCCCCACCATGGCCTCAGGCAATGGGTCTGAGCTCCTACCCACGCCAAGTCCTCAATTAGTGTTCTGTGTCTCTTGCTCTCCCACCACCACAGAGTCTGTCTTCTGCCATCAATTTCCCCCTCTCTTACTGCATCACTCCTGCTGAATGACAACTATGCTGTTATTTCTACAATCAAAACAAACAAACAAAACTTTCCCTGGACCCCACGTGTCCAACCAGCTACCACCCCCCTCTCTGCGCCTTTCAGAGCAAATACCTTGAAGTGTTGGGCATTTGCCATCTCCCCTTCCTTCCTGCCTGTTCTCTCTTTGGCCCATTAGACAGGCTGTTGTCCCCACTGCTCTACCAAAGTTGCCCCGACAGCCTGCAGTGACCACCATGGTGCTGGATCCAGCGTTCAGCCTGCTGCTGAACGTTTGGCCCAGGGGTCCTCCTTCCTTCCTTTCTTCCTTCCCTCCCAAACACTTTCCTCCCGTTGGCCTCCAGGACACCTCCCAGGCTGCTCCTTCTCAGACCCCTTCGCTCTTCTCTTCGTTATTGGTGCTGGCGAGGGGGGTCCCAGGACTCAGTTCTCAGATTTCTTCTCCTCTCTACACTCACTCCCTTCATGATCTCATCCAGGGTTGCTACTTTAAATATTCCCTGTAGGTGACAACTCCAACATTTATGTCTCCAGCCCAGACCTTGTTCTGAATCCCAGGGAATATATCAAGCTGCCTACTGGACTTTACCTGGAGGTTGTGACAGAAAATACTACCAGTCCCCCAGTAGCCATTTTTCCTTCTTTCTTAATAAAAGAATTACCACCACTTCACCACTTGGAATAAATACTACATTTCCCAGCATTCTTTATCGTTAGGAGCAACCTTGTGACTAGCTGTGGTCTAATGAAATGTAGGTGAAAGTCTCCTTAAAATGTTTTTTCCCATTCCTCCTTCCCGGTAGCTGGAATATGCATGTGATGGCTGGCACTCAGGCAGCCATCTTGCACTATGAGGTGACAGCCAGGTGCCAAGGACAGTAGAATATCAGTCAATAACCATAGAGCTGCCATACAATCCCTAGGCTGTTTTCTCAAGGATTTAGTCCACATCCAAGAAATAAAGTTCTATTTTGTTTAAGATGCATTATTTGTGGTTTTCTGCCACATTCAGCCAAACAATCCTAACAGAAACAAATGTCTAAGGGACATTGCACACTTAACATATCCAAAACTGTACTTGTGATTTCCACTCCCTGCCAACCTGCTCCTCCCACCATCTTCCCCATCTCTGTAAATGTCAATTTTGTCCTTCTAGTGGCTCAGGTCAAAAGGCCTGGAGTCATCCCTGACCTCCTCTCTTTCACGTCACACCCGTCCTGTAGGCTCTCCCTTCAAAATAGATCCTGGATCTGACCACTTCTCAGCACCCCCACTGCCGACACTCTGGTCCATGCCCGCATCATCTCTCATCTCGACCACTGCAACAGCCTCTCCAGAGATCTCTCTCCTTCCCTCTCATTTCCCTGGAGTCTACCTCAACACAGTGGGGTCCTGTTAAACTTAAGTCAGATTCTGTCATTCCTCTGTTCAAAACCCTCCAGAGTTCCTCATGTGAGTCACAGAAAAACCTAGAGTCTTCCCAGTGGCCTGCCAGGACCTCCATCGTCCACCTCTGAGAGCTTGGCTCCTGCCCCCCGCCCTCGCCAGCAGGCTCTCACTCCTGTCTGAACATGTCAAGCATGGTCCTACCTTAAGGCCTTGGCCCTCACAGCTCACCCTACCCAGCTGTCATTTCCCCAGATAGCTGCATGCCTCACTCCCTCCCCTTCTTGGGGTCTTTGCTCCAATGTCGCCTCTCAGTCCCACAACCACCCTGTCCCTGTCCAGCACTCTCAATCCCCTTTACCTGTCCTCCTCACTAAGCAGTCCTCACCCCGACACCACATTGTACGTGTTTGGGATTATCAGGCTCTTGTGGTCTCCCCCTACTGAAAGGGAAACTCCTTGAGGGCAGCTCCCAGGGTGGGGTGTCACAGCCACTCTGATAGATGCCTGTGTGGAAGGCAGAGGGGGCACAGAGGCTGTGAGAGGGGCAGGGCAGGTACCAGCTTTTCCTGGACTTGCTGCTTCTGAACAAGGCGGATCTGCTCCAGCTGCTCCTGGGTCATGCCCTTCCAGCGGTCAGGGACCACGCGGTGGGGCCCGAAGGAGCTGGCTGCCTGCTGTGGGTTCTCAGAGAGCAGGTCCCCACGCAGCAGGTTGGAGATCTCGGCCAGGTTGTCCTCTTGTTCTTGTTTTCTCTCTCGCTTTTTTTTTTCTGCTGCCTCCATGGCCTAAGCAGGGGAAGACATTAAGGAAGATGCTCTGAGTGACTCCAGGGGGATTCTGAGGCACAGGCCAGTAACCCTCACGAGGGGGGTGGGGGTGGCTTGAGGGAAGTATGCACTAAAAGCAGCAGGGGGTGGGTGGGGGTTAGACTTGTCAGGCATGGATTTGGGGAGGGCCCTTAGACCCCTGGCTGGCTGAGCACCGCTGGGTAGGTGGGCTGAGCTGAGGGGATTGCTACCTGTTGGGCGTGGGCATAAGAGCTTCAAGTCGTGGAGCCCATTTGCCAAAGCAGGGAGCTGCCTCCCTGGGTTAGGCTGCCATCCCCATTGGACTGGCCCCACCCCAGGGCAGGGCTCTGTGACCTTCCTATGGCCCTGGCAACCCCTGGATATCTGTGGGTTACAAAAAACATGCAACAAAGTGAATCACAACAGTGGTGACTTCTAAAAGGTGGAAAATGCACTGTCACTGCAGTGGTCCTGATGGCTTCGGCTGCAGCCTCCAGTACAAATAAAGTCCTAGTCAAATCACTGCTCAAATCTCTGGGTATAGGAGGTTGGAGGCCTGGCTGTGTGACCTGCAGCTAGTCACCTCCCCTCTCTGGGCTGCAGTCATTTCTCTGTCAAGTCAAGAGAGGGATTAGGAGACGTTTACCAGTGTCAAACAGTTCTCCTTAGTAACAAACAGGCAGAGCAGTTTGCAAGGCAACGGCACATCACAGGAACTCACGGTAGTGTCACATGGCACAGACTTTGCAGCTGGACAGGCCCAAATTCAAATCCTGGGCTTGCCACTTAGTAATTGGGCATCCCTAAGAAAGTCAGCCCACCCCTCTGAGCCTGTTTCTTTATCAGTTAAATTGGGTTAATCATGCCTCTCTAGAAGGATTGCCAAACACAGCAACTAATAACAGCACCTAACGTTGCTAGGAATAAAGGTAATGGCTGGCATTTACTGAGTCCTGAGAATGTGCCAAACTGTTCTAACCTGTTACGTGTATCACCGAGTTTAATCCGCACTCCCGCCTTGCGCGCGTGGGAGAGCCGTTCCTGCTGACCGTTCAAGATCCCAGTGCTCCTGCTGGGCATGTCCTGCCCGCTTAGAGTGAGGGTTGCCACGTGGCTTAGTTCACCAGTGAAATGTGAGCAGGGGTAGTTGTGCCACTTCTGGGAGGGCGCCAGGGTGGGACTGGCCATGTTCCTTGTCTCCTGTGCTGCCAGAATCTGCTAGCTGGCAGCTGCCACATCCCCGGGCCTGGGCTCCACGGTGCAGATGACGAGGAGAGGCCCCAGAGCCAGCCTGTGACGGATGGGCAGCATGAGCCGAACCCCTACTTTGTGTTGTAAGCCTGAGATTTGGGGGTGTTTCTTACTCCAGCAGGAGTTAGCTTGTTGTCACTGGCACCGGTGAGTATCCTCATTCCACACATGAGAAAACTGAGGCCCGTGAGTGGTTGCCCACGGCTACAAGGAAGAGCCCGGCCTCGCACCCATGCAGTCGGGCTCCAGAGCCTGCACGCTACCCCTTGACACTTGCACAGTGCCTCTCTGATGAAATGGGCACCCATGCCGAGAACTGGAGGCCTTCAAGTGTGTGTCCCCCCTGCTGAATTGGACTGACCTGCTTGGAATTTTCTTCTGAGGCTAGTTATCTAGAACCTGGTATTAACATACCATGCTAATAAACACAGCCTAATTCTAGTTAGGAACACAGCTGCAAAGGCCAAATGACAGTTTTCCACATGCAGGGGCATTTGTGCTGGCGCTGCCTTGAGGCATCACGTGAGGGCTGGGGGGGTCTGAAAGTACAGGGCACATTGTAGATGTTCATTAAAAATTGTATGGAGTGAATGAATCAATCAATCAATGAATGAGGCAACATGGTTTAGCAAAAGCCACACCAAGTGTCCAGCAGGAAGGGGCCAATAAACAACTTTTGAACTCGTAAGTGAACAGGTGAACGGTGAATGAACGCATGACCTGCCAGTAGAGGACTCACTGTCAAGAGCCCCATTTTGCCATTAATTTGCTGCATGGCCTCAAGCGAACGGCTGCCCTTCTGTGGGCTCCCTCTGTAAAATGAAGGGCAAGGATCAGGTGACTTCTAAGACCCCTTGTGTCTTGCTGGTTGGTGACTTCGGGCTCTGGGTGTCTTGTTTCACCCTACAGTTCTCACCATCACCAGCATTTTGCCCGCCTTGCTCCTCTCCCCGTTGCTGAAATCCAGCATTCTCTGGTCTCCGGTCCAGCCTCTCCAGGACTTTTGATCACACGCCCCCATCAGTAGAACATTTTTGAGCTTCTGTCTCCAATATATGTAGTCCACATGTGGTACTACTACACCATAAATATAGCCTGTGCTTTACGAGTTACACACAAACACAGGAATTTTAAATGATGGGATTAAAAATAAATATGAAGCCAAGTTCTAACATTTTCTTCCTGCTCTCCAACAGATCATCTTGAACACTCTTCTTTGGAGACCACAGTCCTAGTCATCCAGCTAATCTCACAAACGAACCCAGGACAAGCCCCCATCCACCCAGGAAGTATAATTGCATCTGAAAAGAAAACCTGGGGGCCGAGCCTGTGGCACACTCGGGAGGGTGCGGCGCTGGGAGCGCGGCGACGCTCCCAGCGGCCGCGGGTTCGGATCCTACATAGGAATGGCCGGTGCACTCACTGGCTGAGTGCCGGTCACGAAAAAGAAAAAAAAAAAGAAAAAAGAAAACCTGGGGGGCAGGGGTCTAATTTTCAAAAGGAACAGAGAACATAAAGCACCTTAAAGCTGAAGGCGAGGGGAGTGTTTGTGAGGAAGGTGGGCAGGATTTACAGAGGAGGAGAGAGCTGTCAGGAGAGGCTCCAATTCTGTGCCAATCTTCCCCTTCCCCCTCCTCACTGTCATTGCTCCTGTTAAGGAGCACCTATGTGCCTGCTCAGGTGAAGAAGAACTCTGAGAGGTGTGAAGGAGAACTGGCGCCAGTTCCAGGCATCAGAGCTGTGCCAGGTGGTGTCAGTCTAGGTAGATGTGACTGTCCTCTTGTGACAGGAGAAGAAACCCAGGCTTGGAAAGGTGAGCTGACCTCCCCAGGAGGCATGACTAGTTTTGCAGGTTTCACTCCCACATTCAGAGCTGAGAAACAGAGACTGGGTCTCATCCATCTCTGTAACTGGGCAGCCCCTGTCAGGGGCTCTATCAGGGTTGGTGGAATGACCGAGGAAGTGAGCTGAGCTCAGGACCCTGGGGAGGCCGGGAGCTCTGGGAAGCGGCTGTGTTCACCCCTCCAGACGCCATGGCCATGCCCAGGCGTATATACCTGGTTCTTGTTGAACTCTTTCACAGCTGCACAAACTGCCTTTCTGGTGGCGCTTTCCAGCTTCTGTAGGTGCCTGGCTGTTTCATCAAACTGCAGCCTTGTCTCTGTGTAGAAGTCCTCTGAAAGGAGGCAAGACTCAATCAGACCCAGTGTGCCCGCCAAGAGCGCCTTCCCAGATGTGCAGAGCACCCTGCAGCGTGGTTGTCACACCTTCACCTCTTACCATGTCCCCATCAGTGGGGAGGGGAATAACGACAGGACCTGTCTCCGAAGGCTGCTGGGAAAGTTAGGTGACTTCATTCAGCTAAAGCTCTTAGATCGGGGCCCGGCACTCAAGGAGTGCTAGTGACCACTGCTATGGATTAGTGGCGTCTGCTATGGATGAGTGATGCCTGCTGTGGTCCTGGGACAGGTTAGTGGTGTGCCCCTTGCTATGCCCAGTCTATCAGGAGGCAGCTACATCCTTACAGCGGGCAGGGATGGTGGGAGCTCAGAAAGAGGGGCTGCAGAAACCAAAGAGGACTCCACAGAGGAAGGGGTGTCACGTGACAGATATTGTGGTGGCATTAAGACTTTGCAAGGCCAATGAGGAGGAGGTGGAGGAGTCTTCAAATGGAGGGTCCAAGCAGCAAAATGTAAAGATTTGGAGTCAAAGAGAGCAGGCTTACATCCCAGCCCAGGCATTTCTAACTCTGTTGACTTTGAACGATCACTTAACCTCTCTGAGCCTCTAGTCCTTACTCTTGAGGCAGAATAACACCTCTTGCAAAGAAAGAAAAAGTCATTGATGAGAAGGTTCTTCCCACGGTGCTTGTGCCCTGTGTGTCTCCTCATTATTGCCAAAAACAGAGACTGGACCCTTTAGCCTTCAATTTCTAGCTCTGCTCACCTTCAGCCTCATCTCTCCCCTTTCATTTGCTCTTCCCCTTCCATATGCATCGTTCGGGGGCCTTACATGGGCCACCTGTTGCCTAGTGGCGAGAGAAGCATAAAGGGTTTTTCCGCCTTCCTGGAACCTACTGTTGAGGAACTGAGATGACAATTAACACATAAACCCCAGATAAATATATTAATGCAAATTGAGATAGTGCTACAGAGGAACAGCATAGGCGCTAAGAGAGAGAATGTTGGGAATGCCTGACTTAGATAGGTGGGGGGTGGGGAGTAAGAGATCGCTTCTCTAGGAGGAAACATTTAAGTTGAGACCTAAAGGACAAAAAAATTTGGTCGAGTGCAGGTACAAAGGTAGTGGGAAAGGATTCAGCAGGATCCAGAAGTGAGAGAGCCAGAATGGCTGGAACACAGTGAGTGGGGTGAGGGGTGCAAGTCGATGCTGGAGGGTGGGCAGAGGCCCCAGCATGCAGAGCCGGTGGCTATGGGGGGACTTTGCATTTGATTCCATGTGCAGTGGGACATCATGAGAGGGTTTTAAGCTGGGATGGAGGGGGTGGGGGTGACACTGTTCAGCTTGACATTATTTAAAATTGTCTCTCTGACCGCTATGTTGAGAACGGAACAGAGAGGCACAAGAAGGGAAGGAGAAGACAGTTGGAAATGTAGGGGCAGTGGCCCATCCAGGTGAGAAAAGGTGGTGGCTCTTATCACAGTGGGGACAGCAGGGATGGGGAGAAGCGGACAGTTCAAACTACATGCAGGAGGGAGAAGGGACAAGAGTTGAAGTTGGTCCAAAGACAAGGGGGAGGGTTAAGGATGACCCCAGGTTTCTGGCTTAAGGGAAGGAAGAGCCATTGATGGAGGAGAAAGATGGAAGGAGGAGCAGGTACAAGGGACAAATTCGGGGGTGTTTCCCATATGTTGTGAGATGTCTGATGAGATGTCAAGGAGGCTGTTCAAGGACCATGTCCAATGCTGAGACAAATACTCTCAGTTGAAGATGGAAATTTGGAGCACTTGAGAGATGGCTGAGGTTTTTAAAGCTCTTCAAGAGGATTATGTCAACACATATTTATCTACATGCCAAGAACTAAGGATAGAACAGTGAACAAAACAGACAAAAATCCTCTGCCTTCACTGAGCTTAGGATATGGCACTGGGGAGAGGGACAGCAAATACATAAACCGTATAATATATCAGTGGCCAAGGCTATAGAGAAAAATAAAGCAAGGAAGGAGATACGGAATGTGGGGGTGGTGATGGGAACTGGGTTTAAAATTGAGGATCAGAGTAGATGCCCCGATAAGATGACATTTAAGCAAAGACCTAAAGGAGGAGAGGGGTAAGCCATGCAGATATTTGGGGAAAGATGTTTCTAAACAGCAAGAACAGTAGGTGCAAAGGCCCTGAGGCAGAAGTGAGCCTCACACTCATGTTCTTGGAACAGCAAGGAAGACAGCTGGAAAGAATGGAGTGAGTGGAAGGCAGCATAGTAGGAGATAAGGCCAGGCTGTGAAGGCTTCGTAGGTTCTTTTTTTTCCCTGGCAGCTGGCCGGTGCAGGGATTGAGCCCTGGACCCTGTTGTTATCAGCACCGTGCTCTAACCAACTGAGCTGTCTAGTCAGCAGCCTTGTAGATTCTTGAAATGAATTTGGCTTTTATTCTGAGTGAAACAGGAAGCCACTGGAGGGACCTGAGCAAAGAATCTGACTTCATTTTTAATAGAATCACTCTGGCTACTGGGTTGAGAAGGGACTATAGCGGGTTAAGGGCAAAAGCACAGAGACCAGTTAGAGGCTATTGTGATAATCCAGATGAGAGATGCTGATAACTTAGTCCAGAGGGGTAATGATGGAGGTGGCAAAAAGCAGCTGAAATTCGAGGTGATTTGCTGGTAGAGTGGAGGTGTGAGAGAAAGGAAGGAGTCAAGATGACTTGGGTTGGGAGCTAGGCAGCTACAAGAATGGAATTGCCATTGATGGTGGTAGAAGGCCAGGACTGGGGAGGTGAGAGTGTGCCACTGGACTTATACTGACTTTGGCATGTTTATTAGACACCCAGGAACAGTCAGATGGATTCATGAGCCGGATTCAGGGAAGAGTCCAGGTTGAAGTTATAAATTTGGGAAATGATGGCCCATAGGTGGTGTTAAAAGCTCTGAGTATAGATGAGATCACCCAGGGGAGGAGTTTAGCTGATAGAGGAGAGGCCCAGAGAGCACTGGTGTGCAACCTCGGAAAATGAGGAGGAGCCAACAAAGGAGCTGGGACAGAAAGAGAATCAACACGAGTATGGAGTTCTGGAAGCCAAATTGCCTAAATATTTCAAAGAGAAGTGGATTGACTCTCACATGCTGCTGATAGGTTAAAATGAAGACAAAAAACTGACCATGGATCGTGCAATATGGAGGTCACTGGAAAGGTTGGCCAGGCAGTTTCAGTGGAGGGGGAGAGAGCAGAAGTCTGGTAGGTGTGGGTTCAGACGATCTGTGGAGACATCACTCATGGAGAGAAGAGTGGGAAAAGAGGAGGCTGAGAGAGACTGAGCTAAGAAGGATGCAAATTAACATGCAGAGAGGAGAGGCTCATGAGGGCACAGTACACCACTCCTCGTCCCAGCTCCCTGCCTTATCTTCACCGAAGCTCTTTACCATGCCGTCATCTGCTGACACGCTCCCAACTGCGGCCCCAACACAGACACACACCCAGGAAGTGTTTCCTGCATGACTGACGTGTGGCTGGGATGTTTCACTCCTGGGGTGCAGGCTCTGACTTCCCTTTCCCCACACAGACAAAGCACCTTATGACTGTGCACATTAGTAGGACTCAAAAAACAAAAACAAAAAACCCAGAAAAACCCGGGGGTTGATTGCTGAAGAGAGCACTGAGAGCAATTCATCTCTCCTGTTTTGTTACCTGCACGGTTTTGGTCAATACGAGCATTCTTCCATTCCCTTTGCTGTTGCAAGGACCATTCTCTGTTTTGTTCCTCTTGGAATTTCTTTCTCTCATGGAAGTTTAAATCCTCCCCCATGAATTTCTGCATTCCCGATATTGTATTCCGAATATCATTATCTGACTGCCGGGCTGGAAGATCTTTCTTAAGGACTAGGGGGTCAGATAGATCAAATTCACGGCGAGTTTCTGGCTTCTGAAAGCTCTGTTGGAAGTCATTGATAACTCTACAGAGATTTTTCCTATCTCTCCTTTTCCGGTCTTCTAATACGCACATGATTTTGTCATTTTGTCTCATTTCAGCAGCTAGAAGAGACATAACATATCCATAAGCTTAAGATTCAGAGGAAAAAATAAATTTGAATTCACTTAAAATAATAACTTTTAGTGATTGTAAAAGTAAAACAATCCTCCAAAAAATAAACAAAAACAAAAGCACAACCATTAAAGAATTAATGTCCTGAATATACAAAGAGTACCTACAAATAAATTTTAAAAACCCAAACACCCCAACCAAAAAATGGGCAAAGGTTAAGAACAGGCAAATCACAATAAGGAAACATGAGTGATCAATAAACTTGTGAAAAGATGATCAGCCTTACAAGATGGGAAACATTCAGTGCATTGGAAGCAAAATATTTAAAATGCCATAATAGCACTTATTAGTAAGGATGTGGGGAAACAACAGCCCTCATTCACTGTTTGTGGGAGCATAACTTGATATATTTATAACAAAGCAATCTGTCCATATCCCATAAAATGGAAAACATGCCTACCTAAAATCCTTCCATTTCACTCCTAGGTATCTCTCTCACAAGTGCACTAGGGACATAATGCATGGACAGTCATCGCAGCAGTGTTTGCAATGATAAAGAAAATGGGGAAAAAATCTAAACCAGCCATCAGCAGGGGAATGAATAAAGAAAGTGTGTCTAATTCATTTAACAAAATGCCGTAAAACAATTAAAATGAATACTTTCTATATGTAGATCATGGATTAATTTCGAAAATACAATGCTGAATGAAAGAAAAATACATTGCAAAAGGATCCAATCATTAGGATACTGCTTAAATTTTAAAAACACACACACACAAAATTGTATATTGTTATGGATACATACACAAATAGTAGAAGTATAAAAAATGCATGTGAATAATGCACACTTCTGAGGAGGAAAGAAGAGAAAAATTATGAGGTGAGGGGGAGCGTTACCTATATATATAAAAAGCACAATTCTAAAAACTTAATCGATAGGCCACTGCATGTACAATTTCATATCCTGCTTTTTTTAATTTTAAAAATCCTTATGGTGTTTTAAAAAACTGATACTTCAACAATTGTTGAAATTGTTGGTCAAGATAGGGGAAAATGAATTGCATTAGAGCTCATGCCCCTGAGCTGACTCAGAGATAGACATGATTCAAATAATAGTGTTCTAGGTCTTAGACCAAAACTTCAAATGCAATTCAGCATCTGGTCATCTGGTGTAAACAATTGTCCTCCATAGAAGGTCCTGAACTTTTGGGCAGAGTATGTGTTCATGTGTGTGTGGGTTTTTTTTAAGAAAATAGAAAAAAACATACATTTATCCTTAAAATATATTTCCTACAATCTACATTAGAATTCAAAAGCTGTTTTTCTCTTAAAAGAGGATGATTCAGTGCATAAGTTAATTGAGCATGAGAAATTATGAAAATTTAAATGGAGGAAGAGTGTGAAAATGACAACTTTTTACATATGTGAAGACATGAGGGCTGGAGTCTAGAGGAACACAGCCCTAAATCGATAGGTAAGCATTCATGAAATGCTCACCAAAGGTTTCATGTCTAGCTTTTTCAGTTGCTTCTTTTATCTTCTGGTCATGAACTTGAACATCCCAGGCTCCTGTGTCTCCCTGGGAATGGGAAACCAGGGACAGGGGTTAGAGCCAGATAATTTCAGTCAATAGATAACCATCTTTTTAGCCTTGCCCCACTATAAACAAGTTGTCTTAGGAACATATCAGGCCTTTTCATACTTGGATACCTTTGCTTATATTTTGTTCTTCAGCCTAAACTCTCAGCTTTCCCCAGAGCTTCCTTCCCCCTTACTCCTGGTTAACAGATACTCATCCTCAGAACATGTGTAGGCATCACCTCCTCTCAGAAGGCTGCTTTGATTTCCCCTCCCAACCCAAGTTTCTGCGGCGTGGCATCCCTGTGCCCCCCTCCCTCACAGCACTGATTCCCCTGATTTTAATGTGACCGTTTCAGTGCCTGCCTCCTTTGCGGAGCCATGAACTCTGCAAGGTCAGGGACTTTTATTCCTCATCTCCTGGACCCGGCTCCGGCTCCGGCTTGCCACAAAAGAACTCCACCAGCATTTGTTAAATGAACGGACTTGAAGTAACCCCAGGCAATGTAGAAAGTCTGACTCGAAGCGGGGAGAACCGCATTCTACTCTCTGTTCCGCCACTAACTCCAGCCAAGCTCCCGGCCTGCTCCAGGCCCCCATGTGCCCTCCTGGCAGGTGACAGGGTGCATTATTCGACAGGTGAGGTTCTCCCCCATCTTCAACAAAGTCAATACATCGAACTCTTCCTCCTACTCCCACCCCCGCACCCCGACAAAACCTGCTGCCATTTACAGCTGTGCCTGGACCAGAAGTTTCATTTTAAGGGTCATCCCCTCCCCTCTCCAGCCGTCCGCCTCCCTCGCCCTCTCAGGCCCCTTACCCCGACGATCCTGTTCCTGGCGTTGAAGATCCGTCGCTGCCTGCACACCTCCGCGTGTCTCCTCTTGGCCAGGCTAGCGTGCCGCTCCAGGTCCCTGGGCAGGGCCACCTCCATGGCTGCGGGAATCGACAGGAAATGCTAAGGGATTTTTAGAAGATGCAAAATAAGAAGAAAAGACAACAAAAATGAAGCAAGCTATGGCCCTGAAGAGGCTGGCTCCTTAAGGGCCTGTGCGGGTGGGATGCACGTCGGCACCGCGGCTTTCCGACCCGCTTTCCAGCAGGTCGCCCAGGGTGCACAAACGCCAACTCTGGTTGCTAAGGAACGGCGCGGCGCTCGCCGCGGTCTAGCTTTGGCCTCGCGAGACTTGGGGAGGCTCTTCCCGCGCTTTTCCCGCCGAGCGCGAGGACGCGCCTGAGGCGAGGAGGGCGCAGCCATGGGGCGCCTGGAGGTGCTGCTCGTGGAGAACTTCAAGTCGTGGCGGGGCCGCCAGATCATCGGCCCCTTCAAGAGGTTCACCTGCATCATCGGCCCCAACGGCTCGGGTAACTGGGCACCTCGGGGTGGGATGAGAACGCTTCTACCCAGTCCAGTCGGCAGCACTTTGCCTGAAGGGACGTGAAGGCGGCCATGCGGCCTGGACTGCGGGCGGCCTCCACGCAGTCCCCGACCGCTCCACCCTGAGTCCCCGGCCCTCGCCCTCCGCCCTCGGGCCGGGTCCTCACCCTCGCGCGCCACCCGCATCCCCGTCGGGTCTGCTCCTCACCCGCCACCCCCATCCCCGTCGGGTCGGCTCCTCACCCGCCATCTCTATCCCCTATCCCCGTCGGGTCGGCTCCTCGCCTGCCACCCCCATCCCCGTCGGGTCGGCTCCTCGCCCGCCATCCCTATCCCGCATCCCCGTCGGGTCGGCTCCTCGCCCGCCATCCCTATCCCCCATCCCCGTCGGGTCGGCTCCTCGCCCGCCACCCCCATCCCCCATCCCCTTCGGGTCGGCTCCTCGTCCCCCATCCCCCATCCGGCTGGCTCCTCGCCCTCCACCCCCATTCCCCGTCGGGCCAGCTCCTCGCCCATCCCCCATCCGGCTGGCTCTTCACACCCCATCCCCCATCCGGCCGGCTCCTCGCCCGCCCGCCATCCCCATCCCCCCGTCGGGCCGGCTTCTCGCCCTCCACCCCCATTCCCCGTCGGGCCAGCTCCTCGCCCATCCCCCATCCGGCTGGCTCTTCACACCCCATCCCCCATCCGGTCGGGCTCCTTGCCCGCCCGCCCCTCATTCCCCCTAGGGTCGGCTCCTCGCCCTCCACCCCCATCCCCCATCCAGCTGGCTCCTCGCCCGTCACCCCCATCCCCCGTCGGGCCAGCTCCTCGCCCATCCCCCATCCGGCTGGCTCTTCACACCCCATCCCCCATCCGGCCGGCTCCTCGCCCGCCCGCCATCCCCATCCCCCCGTCGGGCCGGCTCCTCGCCCTCCACCCCCATTCCCCGTCGGGCCAGCTCCTCGCCCATCCCCCATCCGGCTGGCTCTTCACACCCCATCCCCCATCCGGTCGGGCTCCTTGCCCGCCCGCCCCTCATTCCCCCTAGGGTCGGCTCCTCGCCCTCCACCCCCATCCCCCATCCAGCTGGCTCCTCGCCCGCCACCCCCCATCCCCCATCCCCTTCGGGTCGGCTCCTCGTCCCCCATCCCCCATCCGGCCGGCTCCTTGCCCTCCACCCCCATTCCCCGTCGGGCCAGCTCCTCGCCCATCCCCCATCCGGCTGGCTCTTCACACCCCATCCCCCATCCGGCCGGCTCCTCGCCCGCCCGCCATCCCCATCCCCCGTCGGGCCGGCTCCTCGTCCCCCATCCCCCATCCGGCCGGCCCCTCGCCCTCCACCCCCATCCCCCCGTCGGGCCAGCTCCTCGCCCATCCCCCATCCGGCTGGCTCTTCACACCCCATCCCCCATCCGGTCGGGCTCCTTGCCCGCCCGCCCTTCATTCCCCCTAGGGTCGGCTCCTCGCCCTCCACCCCCATCCCCCATCCAGCTGGCTCCTCGCCCGCCAACCCCATCCCCCATCCCCGTGGGGGGGGGCTCCTCGCCCTTGCCCTCCACCCCCATTCCCCCTCGGGCCGGGGCCTCGCCCTTGCCCGCCACCTCGCCTCTGCCCTGGCCCTCTTCTCCTTTGCCCCGGCTTCTCCTGCTCTGTGGGCTTCTTCTGCCCTCAGCCCTAATCACCCCTCCTCTTAGTCCCCTTCCCCTTCTCATCCAAAGATTAAGTGGGAGGGAGATCTCTAGGAGGTCTTTGGCTCCAAGGAACCTGAACAACCATTTGGATCCAAGGAACCTTTGACCAGGAATATCGTGATAATGACCCTGTTTATTGAACTTTTACTAAGTTCCTGGCACCACTATTTTTGTTTAACCCTAGCAAACAAGTATTATCCCCATTTTATAGTTGAGGAAAGTGAGGTTCAGAGAGGCCAGATGAGTTGCCAAGGTCTGCCAGTAAGTCAACCAGTTGAATCCAGCCCCTGCCAGGCTCCACATGGCACTATGATGGGAGACTGGAGGAGTAATGACCCGGAGCAGGTGCAGCAGGACCTACAATGATAGTTACCTCCAGATTGTTCCTAACAGTGCCTCTTCTCTTTGGCTCTCTCAGCTTAGATTTCCTTCCTTAGCTCAGGAATCAGATTTTAGTTTAATGGTAACCTCAACAAACTAATTTACTTGACAGATATAAATAGAACACTTAAATATGTGCTTTCCTGGCATACAAAATCTGGAGTATAATTATTGCGGAACTGGTGTGAAATTTATGTTCTCTTATAAAAGTAGCAGTGTTTAATGTTTTCCTTTGCACTTTCAGTATGTGTGAAAGAACACCTGAGCTTACAAACATTTACACATTTGAAAGTTGCCTCTTCATGTGTAATATATTTCGTCATTCATACTTTATTGTGTTATCAAAGACATTGAAAAGATAATTACTATAAATACTTTTGCGTTGTTACCCTAATCTTCTTCACCTTTTACTGGTGGTTATGTGACAGGTTGCTTAGTTATATTTTGTAACTCCAATAGTGGGATGCTTAGAATGAGTTAATCTACATAAGGTCTTGAACTTCTGTCAACCTAAACTACATGCCCATTACTATTCAAATCTTGTCAAAATGATGTTTTGAACCTTTTAAAACTAGTGCCAAACTTAAGTTAAAAATAATCTTATCTTAATTTAAAAATGCAGATTGTGATTAAAAACATATCTTAAGGTTATTGTGAAAATACCTTTACAAATTCCTCTTGCCCCTCCCCCGACTCACGTGCCCTGGAGGCTCAGCTTCCTCTTGAGAATCACTGGTAACCTAGGGACTGTGTTTGTAACTACATAAAGCCAGTCATGGATTATTTCAGCTTTGCCTTCAATACCGTCTCTGCACAACAATTTTTGGCTTACTTATTACTGGATTTTGTCTTGGCTGTTACATTCTTTTTGCTCTATGAAATCCAAAACTCAATGTAGTACTCATCCATGACTAATTTAAAGGGTGATAGTTCATTTATATTCATTTGAACTCTTGTTAATAGATCTTTTATTAATCTCACAGAATTAATGGCACATTCAGATAGATTTTGTTAAGCCAATTAATCATTTCCTGTTATATTTTAATTTAGTTGGTCGTTCTTTTTATAATAATTTCCTATTGTCACCACCTGCCAAAACTCGACATGTTCTTAATTTGGGAGAGTAGTAAAGGAAAAAATTCAGTTTTAATCTTAACCTTTATGTTTTTCATTCAGTTAGATTCAGCAAATAGTTGTTGCATATATATATTGCTAGGAGCAGAATAAGATATAAAGAATAAGATAGCTTCTGTTCCTAAGGTACAGGGAGTGTAAGAAAATAACACTAGATACTATGGTTTCACTTCAGATTGTGTAAATCTTTTGCCTTTTACTAAAGATTTCCATGGAGAGAAACAACTCTGAGTCTTAAACCAGTTTTTTGAGGCCCTGTTTCAGCAAGGCTACTTACATTGTTTAAAGAAAGACTTTGCTTATTGTCTCTTTGTTAGACTTTTACTTAACTTTTTTATTGCCTTATACTAAATAAGCTAAAGTTAATTGACTGATAGATTAACCTATATTCAATTTAGTTAAGATAGAAACAGCTCAGTTTGTGAATTTATTTCATGAGCTTAAACTTGAGGGCAAGTGTTCTGGAATTAGTTCCTTCCATTCTATTTGCCACCTTGCAGATCTCTTACAGTAATCATTTCCACCTTTGTTAGGTCATCTCCTGAAACAATGTGGTGAAGTTGATTTTTAATATATTTAATCCAATAGATACAAAATATTTTAATGCGTAATCATTATAAAAGATTATTAATAAAACGTTTTACTTTAAAAAAAAAAGAGAGACTAACACACTAATTGAGATAGAAGGCCAGATAACAGTATTTATGAAACTTTAAACTAGGAAAATAAAACATTTGATTTGGGGAGATATGGATAGGAAGAAGTGTAGATCAGGAAAGGTTTTCCAGAGAAGATGGCATGTGAGTTGTACTCAAAGAGTAGATTATTTTTCCAGGGTTTTTTGAAAGTCTATTTGTGGGACAGGTAATAGTCCAAACTGGCCAGCATGTAGTGCATATCTAGGGAAGCAATAGAATATGAAGTTGTAATCCCCACATTTACTATACTTGGGTAAGAATTGCTTCTTTTTTTGCCTTCCTTGCGTAGGCCAAACTCATTGCCATTTCAGAATGTTAGCATTTGCTGGTCCTTGGGCTTAGAATGCTTTTCTCCCAGGATTTCATATGACTACCACTTTGATGAATTTCCCTTCATCCTTGATAAGTTCTCCCTGTTAGATCCAGTATATTACCAATCATGCCAGTTCTCCATCCTTAATAGGCCTGTCCTCTTTATTCTCACTACTATCACTTCAGGATCTCATCTCTTTTTTAGATTAATGCAGTAACCTGTTTGCTGAGTTCTCAACCTTCAGTCTTACCCTACTTTATCAGCACCACACTCTCCCGAGTGGTCTTACCCTACTTTAAATCCATGTGGCATGTTGCTACCAGAGTAATCTTAATTTGTTCCTGCAAGAAAGAAGATCCATTTTATTTTCTTGGTAGATGAGGAAAAGGACTTCACAGAAATAGAGGGGATAGAGAAAGAAACTAAATGACACCATAAAGAAGTAATTCGACAAACCCAAATATTTGTGGGAAAACTTTATTCTAATCTTTTGAACAAGTCAGTGTTATAAATAAAAATACTGTGCTAAATAAAGAGAGAGTTAAGGGATGTAACAACCAGATGCAACATGTGGTTCTAGTTTGGAAAATGGTTTGGTTAAAGAACATTTTGGAGTCAATTGGGAAATCTAAATTTGAGCTGTGCAACAGATGAAATGAAAATTTACTAAAAAAGGCAAAGATAACTGCCTGAAAATAATGTTAGAAAACAGTATGCACTGGATAATCTCATTTTCGTTTCTTAAAAGTTTGCATTAAAAAAGTCTTTATGGATATGGCCCTAGGTATTAGAGTAGTAATCTCTGAATTGTGGGAATATGATCATTTTACTTTTTTTAAATTTATTTTTAATTAGCATATTCATTGTTACAAATCACTTATTTTTAATGCCCCTTATCCAATGTTCCCCCTCCCGCTCCCCATTTTACTTTTTTATTCTTGTTTGTTTTCTAATTTTTTACAAAGCTATATACTGCTTTTGTAATAATAAAAGATTATTTTTTAAGAATTCAGCAGCCATTATGAATTATCAAAAATGTTTTTTTTTAAAGTAACACTTTCCTGGTTAGAAAAGTAAACCTTACAACATAGGGAATTGGGAAAACATAATCACCTGAAAATCACACCATTCAGAGAAAACCTTGTTGATGGAAATGAATACTGAATTTTGTCAAATGAGAAGATATATCTACAGAGTTGATGTATTAAATTAAACATTTTTGGCTAGACTCCATCATAGCTGATATTGTGTACTTCACATTGCATTATATCACATAATATCTGCTTGTTTTACCCTTAGTAATGCTAAAAATTGACCCCTGGATTAGGATGGTGACAGTGATCTCTCTATTGCGTAGTTTTTCTCCTTCTTTCTAACTAGAAAGTCCAGTGTTACTTTGGTGTTATACAAATGTTCTCTATTGACCGTTTACCTGATGGTTTTAATGCCAGTGAATAGTCTTTGAATGAGCATTTCATTAAGTTTTGCAAAATTAGGTTTTTCTAATTCTGTCATACTTTCTACATTCAGTGGGTGGTATTTCCCTGTGAAAAAGACCTTTCCTTTGTTAACCGGGGTTTTTTGATTAACCTAAAGTACAATTCAGATCCGAAGAGGGAGGCTGAGGGGGGAGGTCACACACATACAAAAATAATAAATAAATAAAAATACACTTCACACTGGAAAAACAGGATAAATGCTTGCCCCTTTCCTTTTAATTAATATTTTCAAACAAAAGAAGGTTTTTAATAGCTGCCTCAAATGGTGAAAATGTATTTTTCTCTTTTTTGTTTTGGTAGTACATTACGGACTCATGGATTTTTATTGACGCAGTGTGTTTTAATCCACCAAAATCATTTTTGATGCTCATATTTTCATAATTTCATTCAGTTGGAATTCCTTCAAGCTGCTTCCCATGCTCTTTACTTTCTGAAATATGATGTCCTAGTTCCCAGGCTCATCTTCAATTTTCCCTCCCTCAGACGTGGAGTTAGCTAGTTCTCCAATGACTTCTAGTTCTTTTTAGTAGGAAAGGTATTAGAGACCACCGTGTGGGAACTAGAGGTACTCAGTGCATTAGGATAACATTGGTTCTGAACCATTTCAGTGTACAAGGCTAGAAAATACATGAAGTACTCTTAGATTTTTTTTTACAACAGCTTTATTGAGATAATTTACATATCATAAAATATATCCTTTTAAAGTGCACTTTCAGTGGTTTTTAGTTTATTCACAGAGTTGTGCAACCATCATCAAATCACTAGGTAATGTAATTCCATAACATTTTCATCACCCCAAAGGAAACCTTGTACCCATTAGTATTCACTTTATGTTATCTCTTCTCTACCCAGCCCTCAGCCCCTACTTCCTGTCATTATGGATTTACCTATTCTGGACATTTTTCTTATTGTGAGTGAGTTTGAGCATCTTTTCATATGGTTAAGGGCCTTTTGTGTTTTTCTCTGAACTGCTGTTTGTGTCCTTTGCCCATTTTCCTGTTGGGTTATTGTCTGAGAAATCTCTACAAAATATATTTGGGGGGGAAAAAAAACCTTCAGTGGCTTCACATAATCTTCAACATAAAGTTTAATTCCTTTAATGTAGCCTATTGTAATTCTTACTTAACTTCCCCACCTTTCTCTCTTAGGATTCCCAACCTTGTAAGCACTTCTCTACCTACATAGAATTACTTGCTTTCTTACTGGAATGGTACCATGCTCTCTCACTTCTTTGTACCTATGATCAAGCTTTTCTCTTTTCCTGAATGGTATTTTACCTTCTGTATCCTCCTCTCTAAACTTTTTAATTACCCTTTAATACTTAGCCCACAGTTATCTCCTGTAAAGGCTACTCAGAGCCTCCAGTCATTAGTGCTTCTAAGTGCCTCTATATAATACTTTGTGTTCATTTTATCTTAGGACTTATTAAATAGTGTATTAGAATTTCCTTCTTTTAGTGGAAAGAGTATAGGTTTTGGAATCAGACATATCACTCCAAAACTTGAGTTGTTTGAGCCTGTTTTTTTATTTGTAAAATGCAAATTAAATCTCTGTCTCCTAAGATTGTTGTACAGACAAAATAACAGATATGGGATGTCTGGCACAAAATAGGGTTCAATAAAAATTGACCTCCACTGTAAGCACCTTGGAGGAGTAAAAAGATAAAATTACAGAAAAATTAGTTTAAAAATCTAATTGGCTTTTATTTGTGATTATAGAATCCGGCAGAACGTCATTCTATAAAGCATAACAGAACGGTCATAACAGAACGGTTTGTTTTTCTAAGGTGGGACCAAGGAAACAAAAATTAAAAAGAAGTGGATTGGTTAACATCAGGTTACTACAGGTTACTTTTTTGTGAGGATTAAAGTAGAGACTTCTTTATTATGCTGACTCAGGTTAGCTGAGCTCTTTCTTAATGGTTGCTGTGAATCTCCTATTTTCAGGAAAAACTGGTCTATTTGGGGATTTGCCTGCTTCCTTAAAGTTTCTGTTTGATTATGTGGTACTTCTGTGAGTGACTGTTTTGATTTGGTCTGTTCTGCTGAAGCCTAGTGCTGGAGGCTAGTCCAAAATATGGCCTCCCATAAATTTTGTTTAACAGTGAAATTCTATATGTTTGTATTTTTTTTTAAATTTATTTTATTTATTGAATCAAAATTGATTATACATATTTTTGGGGTTGAACATTGAGATATGTCGATTAAATCAATATTACTAGTATATATATTGTTACAAATTGTAATTATTCTTTATGCCACTTGTCCAACCTTTCCCCTTCCCCCATCCCCTCCCCCCTCCAATTGCCCTAGATTTCTTCTCTCCTTCTGAAAGAATAATGGTTACTCTGTTAACTTGTTGCCTAGATGATCTGTCCAATGCTGAGAGATCAGGTCCCCCAATATTATCATAGAACAGATGCTTCTTCTGTCACTCTGAAATGGGTTTTGTGGAAAGAGACATCCTCTTCTTTTCTTTTTCTCTGCTGGTGATTCTTCTTGTGTGAATGCACTCCAGTGGTTGGTGGGCCATCTGCGTGGTGGCTGTGGCATCTAGCCGCTTTTGCAGCAAACATGGTTATTATGGTGGCTGTGGTGGGCCACACATGTGGAGGTGCTGTTTTTGGCATGCTCCTTGGCACTGGCGGTATACCTGGTTGTGGGGTGTGTTTGGTCCCTTTCTCCATGCCTCTGGTCCCTGGGCAGGCCCCAAGGTGCTGGCGCCATGTGCCTCGTTGTGGGAGAGGGGTCCAGTCCCCTTCTCCATGTCCCAGGGCCGTGGGTGGGCCCCGAGGTACTAGCGCAGTGTGCCTGGTTGTGGGAGGAGGATCCGGTCCTCTTCTCCATGCCTCGGGTACCCAGGTGAGCCCCAAGGTGCTGGCATTTTGTGCCTGGTGTGGGAGGAGGATCCAGTCCCCTTCTCCTTGTGTCGGGTCACTGGGTGGGACCCAAGGTGCTGGCTTGGTGTGCCTGGTTGTGGGAGAGAGGTCTGGTCCCCTTCTCCATGCCCTGGGTGGGCTCTCAGGTGCTGGCATGTACCTGGTTGTGGGAGGGTGGTCCAGTCCCCTTCTACATGCCCCGGGACTGTGGGCGGGCTCTGAGGCACTGGCTTGGTGTGCCTGGTTGTGGGAGAGAGGTCCAGTCCCCTTCTCCATGCCTCAGGTCCCCAGGTTGGCCCTGAAGTGCTGGCTCAGTGTGCCTGGTTGTGGGAGAGAGGTCTGGTCCCCTTCTCCTTACCTCGGGTCCCTGGGTGGGTCCCAAGGTGCTGGCATGGTGTGCCTGGTTGTGGGAAGGGGGTCCAGTCCCCTTCTCCATGCTTCAGGTCCCCAGGCTAGCCCTGAGGCACTGGTGCAGTTTGCTTGGAAGTGGGAGTGGGGTCCGGTCCCCAGATCCAAGCTTCCAGTTCCCTGGCAGGCCCCAAGGTGCTGGTGGTGTACCTGGGCCGGAATTAATTTTTTGTCCTTTGCTTCTAACACAGGGAAACTTCCTGTGGGAACCAGTACTTGAGCTGTGTGGTTGCTTAAATTGCTACTTTGCTGCTGTTTCCCTAGGGAAGGCTTTTTGTGCAGCACAGGTTACAATGGTTGACTTTATAGGTATTTCCAGCTCTCCAGAGACCCAGTGGATCTGTGTTCTGTAGAATCTCTGATCTGGGCCTGAGATTTTTCATCAAACTGCACCCCATGCAATTCTGCATTCCTGACCAGTCTCCTCTGAGTGGTCCTGTGCTGATTGGGGGCAGATCAGCTGTCCTTGCTGTGTCCCAGTGTTCCCCTTGTGGGCACGTCTCCCCCACCCCCATGCTCCGAACACTTCCCATGGGATGGGCCCTGCCCCAGTCGCTTGTGATGACTCACCGGCCTCTGAGTGGCTCCCTTTTTTCAGTTGTTCTGGCTCCTCGCTCCTGCGTGGGTCCACGTGAACCCTATTAGTGGTCTTGCTGTCCTGGGAGCCGCCAGGCCCTCTTCTCTCTTGCTGCTTCCGAGTAACTCCATCTGAAGGGCACAGCTGCTCCATGCACTCAGCAGCTCTGGCCTTAAAGCAGCCGTGGTCTGAAATGCTCAGAGCAGCTTTTTCTTTCTCTCATTGTAGTTTCTCCCGCCTTCAGGAACTCCATAGGTTTCTCCTCCTCTTCCCCTGAGGTCCAGCGGCCCCAGCTTGGCTGATGTTACATTTTTATAGGTGTAAATTTAGTTGATTTGTGGGAGAGAGTGACGCTGCAGACTTTATTCCGCCATCTTGATTGGATCTCCCTACATGTTTGTATTTTTAGCCCAGTTCTTAGCAAAGTGCCTGATAAACAGGTGTTCAGAAAATGTTTGTAGAATGAATGAATAAATTTGAGGGGACAAGAGATTGAAAGTTGAAGAATCCAGATAAGGAGTTTCTTAAAAGTAAGGAGGACTTGGACCGACCTTGTGGCTCACTGGGGAGAGTGCGGCGCTGGGAGCACAGCGGCGTTTCTGCCACTGGTTCGGATCCTATATAGGGATGGCCAGTGCGCTCACTGACTGAGCGCGGTGCAGGCAACACCAAGCCAAGGGTTGCGATCCCCTTACCGGTCACAAAAAAAAAAAGAAAAGAAAAGAAAAAGAAAAAACAAAGTAAGGAGGACTTGAACTAGTAGAAGGGTGGTAAAGATGGTAAAGAAGCAGAGGAATGGGAGAGTTATGTAGAGTTGAAATGAAAAGGGACTTAGACAATAATAGTGTAATTTTTATATCTTTGAATACTTGATCCATCTTTAGCAAGTGATGATAGCCTAAGAGATAACTCTTTCAGAATCATTTTCCCGATGTTGGTTCTAAATTATTTACAGTAGAAGTCCCCAGTCTGGTCATTATAAGACCTAACTTGATTTGTTCATTTTTTCAACATGATTGTTAAGCTAACACTAGCTGCAGGTAGGCACTTCATAAATGTTTTCTGTCCACCCTATCTGAAGTTGCCTCTCTTACTCTCTATTTCCTCACCCAGTTTATCTCCTTATACTTATTACAACATGTAAATTGTCTTTTTTGTTTACTCTCTGACTCTTGACAGAATATAACCTTCTTTAGTGAGGGACAATATTAATTGAATGAGTGAATTTGGGTGGGGAAGTATTTTAGGCAGATTTTAAATAAGGATTGAACAAAAAGTTTCTCTTTAGCTCTGTTACTGTCAGACTTAGTAATTCAATTCCATGAACGTTCATTTTGTCGTACATGCACTGTCTTACAATAGTTCCAAAAAAGCCACATTTTATACCTGTTGGTTAACTGAGACTTAGCTAAATAAATTTGCAGCATGTTAACTACTTGTTCTTTTTAGAAAGATCCTAAATCTCTAAAACTAAGCCATATTTCTAGTGGCTGACGATATACCTTTCTCTTTGTTCATGTTACTTTCTTCCTTCTGGCATTGAAATTTTAGGTGTCAGGATGGCCGAGTGGTCTGAGGCGCCAGACTCAAGCTCCGCTTCCTCATGGCGTTGAAATTTTAAATTGTTTGTGGATGTGCGGGAAGGAATGTGAAAAAGGAAAAAATAAATACAGATGGTAGTAGCTTCATCGATATTGCACCTTGGGAATTGTCTTAGAGGAAATTACGGGCTCATGGTTGGAAAACAAATTTACCATTAGGGTGGGGAATCCCCAAGACTACCCCCCCAGGTTCAGTGATTGGCTGGGAGGACTAATAGGATTTAGCACATTGTTATACTCAGGACTGTTTATTACAGTGAAAAGATACAAAGCAAACCCAGCAAAGGGAAAAGGCACGTGGGGTAAAGTCTGAGGAAACTAGGTGCAAGATTCTGAGTCCTCATCCACTGAAGTCATCTAGTACTTAAGTCATCCAGTAACAAGTTTACAGGTGTGAAATGTTTCCTGCTAAAGAACCTCACTAAAGACTCAGTTTTTACAGGGAGATGGTCACACAGGTCCTCTCTGCCTAGCACATACCAAAATTCCAGACTCCTAGAAAGAAAGCAGGTGTTAGCATAAATCATATTGTTTGCACAAACATTTTAGGCACAATGAGCCATTCTGATCAGGGGATGATAGAAACCCTCCCTAAATCCAAATCCCAGTCTTCAGATGCCAGCCAGCATTGTAAGTAGGACTTTCAGAGGATAGCAGTCTCAGGCTTGCTGTATAACTTTTCATAGCACGATCTCATACCAATCATAAATATTCTAGCAACCTTAGTTTAGCCGTTGGGAAGACCCTGGATTTAGTTAGCCTTATTTTTTTTTCAGTATGTGAGGGCTTAGTGCTGCACTGATGCTTTAGGTGATAAGAGGTGATAGTTTCCATATTTATAAAATAAGGATAACTGAAAATTCAGAGACATTAAATGATTATCCGTGGTGTAATACCTAATAATGAAAAAGAGCTGGGATTTAGATCCTTAAATTTAGACCTCTTAATTTAGCTATCTACCATAGCTGCATAGAAGAAACAAGTAATCTAAGTGAAAATTTTCAGTCACATGCATTTTGAACATTGACAAGACAGAACTATTTAGACATGTGTATTGGCTGTATTTTATTTCCAGTCATGTCCTGATTTCTTCAGCTCTGGTCAAGGCTTATTATTGTTAAGAATGAATGAATTTTTCTCTCTTTCCTTCCCAAGGAAAATCTAATATAATGGATGCACTTAGTTTCGTAATGGGAGAGAAAACAGCTAATTTAAGAGTGAAAAATATTCAAGAACTTATTCATGGAGCACATATTGGAAAACCTGTTTCTTCTTCTGCAAGTGTAAAAATTGTGTATGTGGAGGAAAGCGGAGAAGAGAAAACATTTTCAAGGATTATCCGAGGTATTTTTTGTAGATTTTTGCTTATGTCATTTGATTTTTTAAGATTAAGTCAGATTGCCCATTTTTACCTTCTTTGAAGGGTGATTACTGTTATTCCACTGGCATAGTGAACTAGAAGGGTTTTTTTTGTCCTCTTCAATAGAAAATCTCAGAGGCAAGTAACAGAACGTATTTGATTCTCCACTAAGACTCTTCCTTAAGCAGACATAACAAGGGTACTTCAAAATCTTTCTACAAACTTTTAGAAGTACCATGGTATTTGTTCAAATCCGCCTACTGTCAAATAGCATTTTTATATCTGGATATTTGGTTAAGATATAAGGAGCCTACTTCAAAGACAGAGAAGTTATAAAAGTTCTTCCTGAGGTTCTTTATGTTTATCTGGTTTTCATATGATGAACTAATTACATGCATACTTTTGGCTTGTATAGACAGTTTTTCTTACCTTGAAAAGCAACTTGAGTGAAATGTTTGAATTTGTATTTTGTGATTTATTCATGAAGTCTCTGTGTTGTCTGAATAAACAAGATTTAGAGTTGCTTATATATTTTTTTTAATCCTGTGCTAGGATTTCACAGAGCCTCTATAAATAGGTGTTTTTGTTTTTGTTTTGTTGTTACTATTCAGTGTCCACCAGAACATTTCTAATGTATTAATGCTGTCTTATTAACCTCCCCCAAATTCAATCATAGATGATTTTAGAAGTACTTATTATATACTTGTACCTTAATGTATAATTTAAATATCTCACCACTTTATCACCCAGCTATATTCATTGGCTAGTTTTCTCACTTTCTTTAGATTTTTAACTCAAATGTTTCCATCTCAGTAAGGATTCCTTTGCCCACCCTATTTAAAATTGCAAAGCCTATCCCCCCTACACAAAAACTTCCATTCTACCTTCCCAGCTCATTTTTACTCCTTAGCACTTACGACTTTCTCACATACTATTTATTTTACTTGTATATCTTATTTTTGTTTGTCTTCCTGACTAGGATATAAGTTCCTTGAGATCAGAAATTTTTATGTTTTGTTCACTGCTGTAGGATAGTCCTTGGCATATACGAGGGTCCTGCAAAAAGTTTATAGAAAGATTTGTATTATCTTTCAATTCTGTTTTTCCACGAACTTTCTGAAGTACCCTCATAATAGACACTCAATATTTGTTGGCTGATTAAATGCAATTATTAACATGTATATGATTATATTATTGCATACTTGGCTATTTCAGTAACAAAAATAATTTTATTAAACTTCATTGGTTGTGGAGATATGTCTGATATTTATGTTTCCTATTTACATTTATCCTTTTATATTAGGAGGATGCTCAGAATTTCATTTTGATGATAATCCTGTGAGTCGTTCTGCTTACAAAGCAGAGTTGGAGAAGATAGGCATAATTGTCAAAGCACGAAACTGTCTAGTTTTTCAGGTAAGTAGCTGTAGTAGTTCACGGGATTCATAGTTCTGAAAATACATCACTATATTTTATATATTCGTTTGCTTTACTTTTTAAAAAGGGAACTGTAGAGTCGATTGCAATGAAAAAACCCAAAGAAAGAACCCAGTTTTTTGAGGAAATCAGCGGCTCAGGAGAACTGATACAAGAATATGAGGAAAAGAAAAGAAAGTTACAAAAAGCTGAAGAGGATGCACAGTTTAATTTTAATAAGAAAAAAAACTTAGCTGCAGAGCGCAAACAAGCAAAATTAGAGCAAGAAGAGGTAAGGTGTCATGAATGTGTAACCAAGTAAGTGTTAGATACAAAAACTTTCTATTAGAATTGCTAGGTATTGGCTTGGAATTACTAAGAAGATTTCCTTAATAATATAAGAAAAATAAAGCCCAATATTCAGTAAAGATAAACTTTTTGATATATATTTCACTATTTGGGTATTTGGGTTCTTAATCCCAAATAGGCAGGACAGCCTGAACTACAAAAATATCTGATTTTCTTGACTAAAAACACGCTTGATAGGTTTATATCTTATGTAGCAGAGGCTCTCAAACTTTTGGATCTTGACCCCCTTACACACTTAAAAACTTCTGAGGACCACAAAGAGTTTTTGTACATGTGGATTTTGTTTACCAATACTTACTGTATTTGAAATCAAAACTAGAAATTTTAAAAATAGATTTAATGGTCCATGTAAAAAATACCAATAATAAACTCATACATGTTAACATAAATAATATTCTTATGAAAAATAACTACATTTTCCAAACAAATTAATTAGAAGGGCAACATTGTTTTGCATTTTTATGGTCTCCTTAATGTCTGGCTTAATAGAAGACAGCTAACTTCTCATAAATACTTAGCATTAAGTCTTTTTGTGCTAAGGCCTAGCAGTTTTACCCACCAATGGTTTTTACACCATCAGTGCAAATGTCAACACACTGAAAAAGGCAAATGATGTCTTAGTATTTTTATGAAAATAGTTTTGTCTTTAGGGACTCTCTAAAAGGGTCTTGGGGACCCCTAGTAAATCATGGCTGCAGTTTACAAATGCTGTGGTATTGCTCAGTGCCCTTCACAATGCCTAGTATGAGGGGTCTTCATGAAGTTCATGGAAAGATTTGTATTATCTTTTAGTTCCATTTTTCCATGAACTTTTTGAGGTTCTGTATAGTGTGCTTTGTCAATGGTTGGTAATTGTTTGCATTTAGAGTCAACTTTTTCAAGTGCAAATAAGATCCTGTCTTTCCCTTGCATAAAACCTTCCAGTGTAGTGCTTCCCACTGCACTGAGAATCTAATCTCCTATCCTGCCTACTGATCTGGTCTCTGTTCACCTCTCAAGCCTAACTTCCTCTATTTTGCTACCCTGTTGACCTTTGTTATATGTTGAATACACTAAGCTCCCTTTTATCTTGGAGCTTTTGCTATTTCCTCTGCCTAGATAGCTGTATGCCTGATTTTTGCATGGCTGGTACTCTCATACAAATCTTTATAAAAAAGCCTTTTTCTTTTCTCAAGCAGGCATTTGCTGTCCACCGTCCCCATCCCCTGCCCCAATCTAAATTAGCATCCCCTCTTGTACATCACCCTGTATTGTTTCTTTTGTAACATATATTGCTGTACAAAATGATCTTGCTTATTATGTGTTTGTTTGTTTATTCTCTGATTCTTCTTCCTCCACCCCGCCCTATTCAAATAACTGGAATATAAACTTTACAAGAGCACAGTCTGTCTTGTTCTTCACTATATTCCTAGCAGCACATAGAACAGGGCCTAGCACATAGTAGATACTCAATAAATATTTAAAGAAATAAATGAAAAGTCGATGTTTTTCTTATTAGTGGTTGTATTAGTCCGTTTTGTGTTTGTTGCTATAACAGAATACCTGAGACTGGGTAATTTATAAAGAACAGAGGTTTTGGGCCGAGCCCGTGGCGCACTCGGGAGAGTGCGGCGCTGGGAGTGCTGCGACGCTCCCGCCGCGGGTTCGGATCCTATATAGGAATGGCCGGTGCACTCACTGGCTGAGTGCCGGTCACGAAAAAGACAAAAAAAAAAAAAAAAAAAACAGAGGTTTATTTGCTTATGATTCTGGGACAACTGCATCTGGTGTAGGCCTCAGGCTGCTTCTACTCGTGGTGGACAGCTGCAGGCAGCTGGCGGGGACAAGCAGATCACATGGTGAGAGGAAGCAAGAGAATGCAGAGAGAGACAGACTCTCCTCTTCTTCTAAAGCCCTCAGAACCACACCCCTCACCACCATTTTTACTACTGCACTGGTCCTACAATCCAATCACCTCTTCAAGGCTCTACCTTTCATTTACCATAATAGGATTTCCCACCCTCTTAACAGTCACAGTGGGGCTAAGTTTCTAATACATAAAAGTTGAGGAATACAGTTCAAGCTTCAGTGAGTTTGGGGAGGACACAGTGCAATCCACTACAGTGGGGAAAATCTCTGTTTCTTCATATTTTTTAATGTGTGTACTTGTCCTTCGTTTTGTCAGTAAAAAGGGGTGGCAGCAGTGAAAGTCAGACTGTAATATTCACATTATAGTAAAATAACTTACAAAATTATAGAACTTGAAACATTATAAGGACAATTAGAATAGTCCAACTTCCTAATTTTTTACAACATCCTGGAAGATGACCATTTACTTTTTGCTTGGAATACTTCCTTGATTAGGAGCTCTCCTTGAGGAAGTTCATTCCTTTATTTCTTTATTAATAGCACAAATGTTAAGGAAATTCTTCCTTTTCACCTGTGATTAAGAACTATAGTTGTCCTCTTAGTTCTATCAGTAGGAAAATTACTTCCTGTAGCAGGAATTTTACGTGGAATCATTGAATTTAAAGTTGCTAAGGACCTTATAAGTCACAGAATGCTCTTCCATCAGTTTACAAATGAGGAGGCTGATGCCAGGAATGTTAATGAACTTGCCCAACTCCTCAAGATAGAAATGAGATTAGGACCCAGGTTAGTGCCACTCCATTGTTCTTACCACCACACAACTGAGTGCATAAATAAAAAATTAATGGTTCACTGGTTTAATTTAGAAGTGTATTTAGAAACCTTCCCTAAATAATGCTACTTTTGGCAAGAATATTGTTTCTTAGTGACATAAATGAAAATTTATTAGAGATGACTTGTTGGTACAGTAGTTGGGTTTATGAAAGGTCAGCTTAAGTATACTCACTTTTTACTACTGTTGAATTTTACTATTTTATAGGCAGAACGTTACCAGAGTCTCCTTGAAGAACTGAAAATAAACAAGATACAAGTACAGCTTTTCCAATTATATCATAATGAGAAGAAAATTCGTTTTCTGAACTCTGAGTTAGAGCGTGTGAATAGGGATTTGGGTGTTACAAAAGAGTCTCTTTCTCATCATGAAAACATAGTTAAAGCCAAGAAAAAGGAACGTGGAATGCTAACCAGACAACTACAACAGACAGAAAAAGAATTAAAGTGAGTTTTTAAAAATAGATAGTAATAATTGGGTTTTACGTAGATTGATAGAAAATAAAAAATAAATGACACTTTGAAAGTTGACTTTTTAAAATAAGCTTTTTTTACTTTGGAATACTTTTAAATATACAGAAAAATTATAAAGATAGTACAGAGTTCCTATATTCCCCACACTGTCTCTCCTATTATTAACATCTTAGTGTGATATATTTGTCAGAATTAATAAAGCAGTATTGACACATTATTATTAACTTAAGTTCATACTTTATTCATATCTCCTTAGTTTTTGCCTAACGTCCTTTTTCTGATCCAGAATACTATATTATATTTAGTTGTCTGTTTCCTTCAGATTCTCTCTGAAGCTATGACAGTTTCTCAGACTTTTCTTGTTTTTGATGAGTTTGACAGTTTTGAGCATTGGTCAGGTTTTTTGTAGAATGTCTCTCAATTGGGATTTGTCTGATAATTTTCTTATAATTAGACTGGGGTTGTGAGTTTTGGAGAGGAAGACCACAGAAATAAAATGCCATTCTCATCATATGGCATCAGAATGTCAACATCTTAGATGTTACAGGATATATCATATTCTATATTATATAATATCAACATGATATCACTGTTCATGTTGACCTGGATCACCTGACTTTGTCAGGTTTCTCCGTTACAAAGTTATTCTTTTATTTTCCCCCTTTTCATGCTATAGTCTTTGGAAGGAAGTCACTAGGCATAGTCCACACTTAAGGATGGAGAGGTACGTTCTACCTCTCGAGGGCAGAGCATCTACATAATTTATTTAGACTTCGTCTACACAGGAGATTTGTCTCTTATTTGTTTATTCAATTATTTATTCCTATCAGTATGGATTTATGGATATTTGGGGTTATAATCTAATACTACATTGCTTATTTTGTTGCTTAGATTACTGCAGTTTAGATTATCGAGAACTCTGAGTTGGCTCCCAGGTGCCTTTGACATATCCCCATCAATGTGATTTTGGTTTTGGAGCAATTCTTTACTTTTTTGGCACTACGAGATGTTCAAGGCTCATTTTATATGGGCCAGTCCTGGAATTAGCCTGCCCTAGTCTATATGAGCTCGCCCAGGAGTCAGTAATTTCTTCAAGGAGTTCTGGTCCTTTTATTGGTATTAGAAACTAAACATCTGGGTGCTAGGTGTGCTCTTTCCTACTGGATGTCTTTGCTTCTAGGCTTTCTCAGCTGACAGAACTAAGAAATAGGTGTGTGTATACTAAGTCTTGTAAATATACATATCTATAAATATTTCCATATATAATTATCTGTATCTTTATTGAACTAAACATGAGTTCGTATTGTCTCTCAATTTTAATCCGTTACCACATGGATCAATCTAGCCTTCTCTTTCTTATTTATAAACTCCCATTTCAACAGTGAGAAACGTGGCTTCCACAATCTGTCATCCATTTGCGTTATTCCGGTAATCATGTATAGCTGTATCAGAATTGTTCACCCATACCTCCATGGGAAGCAACTTTATAACTGGAGTACAACCCCTCAGTAAGGTTGTTTATACATTTGTAATTCTTTTGTCACATTCTATTTCGTCTAGGATCTCTCTAAGTGATTTTTAAAAAATTTGCTTACATTAAGGTTCACCCTTGGTGCTGCCAAGTTCCATAGGTTTTGATAAATTCATAGTGTCATGTGTCTGTCATAACAATATCATACAGAGTAGTTTAACCACTCTTAAAAAATGCCCCATGCTTCATCTGTTTATCCCTCTACCTGACCTTGCCCAACTTCTGGCAGCCACTAATCTGCTTATAGTCTGAAAGTTAATTTTTAGAATTTATTTTTTAATGTGATTTAATCAAAAGGACTTCTTCCCTTTATATATTAAAAAAATTAATTTCCTTTAAATCAAACTTTTTTTCCTTTTTAGATCTCTTGAAGCACTTTTAAATCAGAAGAGGCCTCAATACATTAAAGCCAAAGAAAACACTTCTTACCACCTCAAAAAATTAGATATGGTTAAGAAATCAATAAAGGACAGTGAAAAACAATGTTCTAAACAGGAAGATAACATAAGAGCCCTGGAGACAGAGCTGGTTGATTTAGATGGTGCATGGAGAAGTTTTGAAAAGCAGATTGAGGAAGAAATCATACAGAAAGGTCGAGACATAGAACTGGAAGCCAGTCAGGTGAAAAAGTCAACATATGGGAAATCTTTTCTATCTATTGTTTCAACTTCTCCTTTCAATTAGAAAACATTTAAAGGATGTTCTCTCTGTCTGATATTTTAAGAGATTATCCTCAGAATGTAAATTATGGGGATTTAAATTTTTCAGCCTATACACAGAATTTATTCTTCAGACTAAGTTATTTTTTATAAGATTAGATGGCATTATTACACTTATGAGTTAAAGCCCTAGAAAATACTTCAACAAGGTTACATGATGTCATTTTGTAGTATAGAAGTTAGGTAATTAAGTTATTATTTTTAAGGTAGTTATTTTTTTCTATCATATAAAAACTTAAAGGTCAGATTGTATGCGGTTTTGAAGAGACATCATTTAATTGACAGGAGGGAAATTGATTACTTAAGGTGATTTAAAATGTTCAGTGATAAATTAATATCCAACTTAGTATATGGGATTTAATTATAATAAATCAAGAGTAGATATCCAAGTATACGTAATTGAGCATTCCAGATATTTTCTCAACTAAATTTTTGTCATTTCTCTTTGTTCATTTTATGATAATCTTACATCACACTATATGTACCAAAATAATAGTGACTATATAAGTAAGAAAGAAATATATCATTTTCTCTAGATTCCCCTTTCTCTTTTAAGATTTTCTGACATATTATTATAGGATTTGTTTTGAATACCTTGTTGCTCTATATAAAGTTTTAAATAAAGAGGGTTTTATATTATGGTCATATTATTTTACCTGGATAAGATGGCCAATATGATCCAATGTATATAAAACAATCTTTTGATAAGATTAATTATCTGCTAATATAAAGAATTTCTTGTCATGTTTCTTTAAGTGAGTTAATGATGTTTCAATGCTATTTATACAGGTGGATCGTTATAAAGAACTTAAGGATCAAGTAAGAAAGAAAGTAGCTATAATGACCCAACAACTGAAAAAACTGCAGTGGGAACAGAAGGCGGAAGAAGAAAGACTGGCATTTGAAAAGAGGAGGCTTGGTGAAGTTCAGGTACCTCAGTTTGTGCAGTGATGATTTGGGATTATCCTCAGTGACATTTTATGCCCTTTTTGTACTGATATTTAAATATATAAATGGATTTACATCAAACATAAGCAATTAAAAAATTTCTGGATTACCTGTTATACTGCTTAGTATTATTTAGGTATCTTTTGTAGTTAAAATATATTTGTCTGCCTTCCTCCTCTACAATGTAAACTCTGCGAGAGCAGGGATATTTGTTTTATTCACTGATGCATCCCAAGCACCTACGATAGTTCTTTTTCCACAGATGATAGTCAATAAATATTTGTTGGATTACTGTATTTTACAGATGAGGGGATCAAAGCACAAAATGATTAAGCTAACTTGACTAAGGTCATAAGTGGAGGAACTGGAATTTAATTCCAGACACTTTGTCTTCAGAATGAATCTCCTTCACCCTTATAGTACACCATCTCATTTTAGTCTTTGTGATTTGGCAGATGAAAATACAAACATGGAAGGTGCTGTATATGATAGTCCCGTGAGTAGAAGAGATGGCGGTTTGTGCCAGGAGGAAAACAAAGATAGTAACATAGCAGGAAATATTTTTAAAACATTTGTATAATTTTATAATTTGTATCACATTATAAAAGTATACAATGATTTCTAAAAATACATATTTCACATTTTTGCCTTTGTGCATGTTAATTTCTTTCTGGAGTAACCTATTCATCTTTAAATGTTAAGTTATATAGTTACCTATACCACAAAGCCTTCCCTTGCCCTCATTTTCTCTCTACCCCACTTCCAAAAAAGAGCCAAAAATAATTTCTTCCTCATATAAGTATCCATTGTTCTTAACATGTATATGTCTAAGGGCTTTTATCAGATTGCACAGAATTTACAATTGATTGGTACAGCTCTACTAGATTGGAAGCTTCTTAAAGGCAGGATTCATAATCATGTCCATTGTAAACCTTGCACTTAGTAGATGTCAATGAGTGTTGGTTGAACTGATGTTGCCTTCTGAATATAAAAAAGAAATAACATGTCAGGGTGGAGAGAGATGGAGAAGAGCTGTACCTAAACTGAGTTCCCACAGGACCAATGACTCCCTTCACAATTAGGAGGGTCTGTAACTTTTCACAGGTAGCAAGATCTCTGGTGCTGGGCAATAGTTGGTTTTCCCAGACAACTAGCATCATCAGCCAGCATCTCAAATCCAGAATGCCTAGTTCCAGGGTAGTCTGATTATCCCACATTATGCGTCCAGCAGAGCACCCAGGTCCTGACACACCTCCCTGTGGGATGGTGAGAGTAAATGGGACCCACGCCTTCTCTTCTCTTTTTGACCCTGGTCTTTTCCAGTAAATCCTACTCTTCAGCCTAAGGCACATCTGAAATTTGTTCGAGGCACCTAGGTGGTGTCCCCTAAGAGACCCACTTGGCATGTTAAAGTAGTGACCATCTAGCATGACACAGGCTCTGGGAGTGCTCAGAGTAAAGGCACAGAAGTACCTGTTCCCAACTGGCTGAACTTGGTACTCATCATTACTCTTGTTTTTCCCTCTCTGAATGGAATTCTTAAGTGAGATAATAGAATTTCAATATGGGAACTCTAATTTCAACATGTGTGAGTTCCTTCAGAAAAAGAACTGTCTTGCTCATCTTTATAACTCTGGCACCTTGCATAGTAGAGGTTTGTTCAGTAAATTTGTGTAATAAGTGAGTAAAACAGGATAATTATGTTGGAATACGCTTGTCCTTTTCCACTTGAAAACTGTGGTATTTTCTTTCCTGGTGGTATACCGAAAAAGAATTGTGTTTTTACTTTCATACACTCCTGGTTTTAAATCATTTAGTAATGGAGTAAGACAGATCAATCTTGTTAAAGTATGCCGGATGAATTAGATGTGGGAAAGGTTAAAGACATGAAACCAATTGGAGGTTACTACATATGGGATTTAATGATAAAATGAATAGAGCAAGACTTTTGTGAAGTCCTTTCCCCAAAAGCCTGTAAGTTGCCCTGTAAGTTCCTATATGATTTTAACATTAAACCACTCTACTACAATTACTTATATGTCTCTCTCCCACCAGACTCTACTCCTTGAAGACAAGGACTCTATCCTGTTCATTACCGTATCTCTAGTTCCTACCACGTGGTAGCCAGTGAATAAATATTTATTGAATGAATTAGTTTGAGGGACAGATAAAAACTGTGTAGATGTTTGAAAATAATCCTCTTGGACTTTGAAGCTGCCTGAGTGAAATAGCTAGCTGGAGATCAAATGTCTAGCAAATGGTGGAGTCAAGATTTGAACCCTGATCTATGCAACTTCAAAGCTCTATACCAGACTGCCCTTTCAGAATTAAAATTTGCTCTCATAAATATTTTCATATAGTTATATTTGATGTATTTCAAATTTACAACAGCTCACAATGTTATAGTATGTGTTAGGCACGTAATTTAATTTGTTAGGAATTGTAATTGATTTTAGGTTTCCTTTCCTATTTCAGGGAAATCTAAAACAAATAAAAGAACAAATAGAAGATCATGAAAAACGAATAGAGAAGTTGGAGGAGTATACAAAGACATGCATGTAGGTAGAGTAAAAAGACACTCAGCTTTCTTACCTCTCAAGTGTCTGGTTATTTCTGTACATCAAATGAATGCTCCCACTGTTATAAAGTTCTCACTCCTCCACTGTTTTTTCTTTTTTTCCTCCATTTTTTATTTCATTGTAGATTGTTAAAGATTATCCTTAACTACATAATAAATGAAATATTTAATTTTTGAAAATATAAATGTATAATAGTAGTGAAACTTTTAACTTTCTTTTGGCATTGATACTTTTTCTTTTCTTTTTTTTTTTTTTTTTCGTGACCGGCGCTCAGCCAGGGAGTGCACCGGTCATCCTTATATAGGATCTGAACCCGCGGCGGGAGCGTCGCCGCGCTGCTAGCGCAGCACGCTACCGAGTGCACCACGGGCTCAGCCCTTGGCATTGATACTTTTAATAAAAGTAGTGGGTTATGTCATGAAAGCTAATGCAAGTGTACTTCAGAAAGTTCATGGAAAAATAGAATTAAAAGATAATATGAATCTTTCCATGAGCTTTTTGAAGACCCCTCATACAACCCAAGTATTCTGCCACTAAGAGTTTCTCTTTAATCGGCATTTCCTTATTATTAAGCTCATGAGGATTGCTCTGGTTATAGTGATCTATCGTTATGTTTCAGTGTGCAGAAATACGTATCTTTTCGATCAACAAAGAATGATCAGAATTGTTTTTGCCCTCATTTGGTGTGAGGTTTATTGTATTATATTTTTTTATCTTTTAAATATTAATAGAGCACTACTCCATTCGCCTGCAATGCTAGACAAGAGTGCTTTGTATCTGGTAATTCCTAAATTTTGGTTTTTCTTTTTGCTATGTAATTTGTTGTTGTTATCATGTAGGGATTGCTTGAAAGAGAAGAAGGAGCAAGAGGAAACCCTAGTGGAAGAAATTGAAAAAACAAAATCAAGGATGTCTGAGGTTAATGAAGAATTGGATCGCATTGGAAGTGAATTGCAGAATGCTGGAATTGATAACCATGAGGGAAGACGTCAGCAAAAGAGAGCAGAGATTCTGGATCACCTTAAAAGACTTTACCCAGATTCTGTGGTAATTAGAATAAACAATTAAAACAAGGCTAAGCTTTCCTGTTTGAAAAAATACATTCTTATTTGGAATTATAAATATACCATTATTAGGAAGCAAAATTATTTCAGGAATCTTTAAGTTTTATGCTTGACAATTTATATTTAAAATATAACAGTAAATAATTAGGGTAAAATGTAAATTACTTTCAGTAGTGTCTATAGATAAGTAATTACTGGGGAAAAGCATAGACATGAACACAGTACCCAAAAAGTCTGAGTTATTGCCTGGATCCCCAAAGGACATGGGTGCCATGAAGTAGTTTGGGCCTCCCAGATGCATGGTCTCAAACCTCATGTTCTTCATTCTTTCAGTTTTTTTTAAAAAATATTTTTTCAGGAGATGTCATTGGTATATTTTTATTCTCTAACTATGCATCTAGTATTGCTAATGTATTTTATTAACCAAAAATACAGTGTTACTTGGGGGTGTCACCCTCACTGCATTATTTCCTTTGGTATCGGGTGGGGCATCTGGCTTGCTTGTCAATAACATCATTGTACACCGTGCAGTCATTTTATGATGGCCTATTTTCAGCATTTTACACTGTTAACCACTTGATCTGTTTTGAAACACCTGCCATTGGCCTCCATGGTAACACACTGTCATGGTTTTCCTTGTACCTCTCTGGCCACCCATCTTCATCTTCTTTACAGTATCCTTTTTGACTTTCTGACTTTTAAATGTGGTTTTGACTTCTGGATAATGATGGAGGAGTAAAGCTGGGTCACAGAATCTTTTTTCCCCACTTTCTAACAAAATGACAAAAACTTTAACATATCAGTTCAAAAACCGATCAACCTAATGTCATAAACTTCAGAAAATGGTGATAGTCCAGGATTAAAAAAAAAATTGAAATATAGCACTACTTGTTTTTAACTCTGCATAAGCCAAAGTGATAAGTTGACCATTTCCTAAGAATTCTCACTTGGGCCTGGCCGGTTAGCTCAGTTGGTTAGAGCACAGCCTTATAACACCAGGGTCACAGGTTCAGATCACTGTACCCGCCAGCTGCCAAAAAATAAAAATAAAACTGATTAAAGAAAAACATATATATTTTAGGGCCAGCCCATGGCTCACTTGGGAGAGTGTGGTGCTGATAACACCAAGGCCATGGGTTCGAATCCCATATAGGGATGGCCGGTTAGCTCATTGGGTGAGCGTGGTGCTGACAACACCAAGTCAAGGGTTAAGATCCCCTTACCGATCATCTTTTTTTTTTTTTTTAAAAAAAGAACTCTCACTTGGTATACCTTAACCTAGCAAGAAGAAAACTTATATACATTTTTCTGCCCTTCTGACTGGCGGGAGTTAGACTAAAAAACTGGTGAATCAGGCTCTGTGATGAAAATGAAGACTCTACAGCTCCTCATTAAGTTGAGAGGCCATTTTGAAGCTCTTTCCAAAATGGGATTTGTCCTCCTCCCCCAAGGTAGAAGAACCTTGGTATAGGATATTAATTTAAAAAGTCAGAAGAAAGAGCAGAACTCAGATATTCAAACGAAGCGTAATCTTACAAAGCCTTAGCTGAGCTCTCACTTACCCTGCCCTCCAACCTCTGAGGTGGTAAGGAACGTGGATAGAATAGGAAGTACTTATTCCATCAGCTGTTGCTCAAAGAAGTTAGCCTTCTCAGTTCTTTGGGAAAGGTAATCAAGAAAAAGTTGTCTGTCTATAGCCATACCACCCTAACCATGTCCGATCTTGTCTGACCTCAGAAGCTAAGCAGGGTTGGGCCTAGTTAGTACTTGGATAGGAAACCACCTGGAAATACTAGGTATTGTAGGCTTTAAAAAAAAAAAAAAGAAAAAGAAAAGGTTATTACAGCAAGTGAAAATAAACACAGCTGCCCACATTAAACCTAAGCAAGATGAAAAGAATCACTATGGCAGCGACAGCTATAAGTATATGTAATAAAAAGGGAAAGAAAATATTGGAAAATATTTAGAGGTTTAAGAGTCCAGCCTAGAAGGTTATAGAACAAAATCCCCCATTAAGTGTTTTATACTTTGCATAATTTAATAAGAGCTTGAATTCGTAAAACTAGGTTCAAATATGAGGGAAAACAATAAAATGAAAAGGAAAACGCAGAGCTAAGAAAACAAATTAAGAACAAACATTATTACTGAATAATAATTAGTTAGCATTTAGTTAATAAATAAAATAGACTAATAAATAAATTAATAAGAAGTAGCAAGGAATGCTAAAGCAGCAAGGAATGAGCTGCACAGCTGAAAATCAAATTCTTGACCCAGAAGAAAGGCTTGTGATAATCACAGGTTAATGGAAAAGAAAAAACAAAGAGATTTAAACAATTAGAGCAAAGATAATAAATATGAAAAACTATGGTGAGCTATCATAAGGAAATTGTGTTCCTGAAGTAGAACCTAGTAAATGGAAGAGAGTCCAAAGAAATACTATTAAATCTTCAGATATTCTAGAGACTTTTGATACAGGATAGTTGACATTCAGACATTTTCTAGTAAAGTTTTTGAATTTCAGTCTAATTCTTGACCATTTTCTTATCTTAGCTCTAATAACACTTCTTCATGGGAAGCCTTCCCTGACTTTTTAGGCCAACCTGGTCTCTTTTATATACTCGCAGAGCACTCTTTTTTGTCACAGTGACTAGATCTATTTTGTACTTGCATGTGATTATTGATTCTCTTTCTTCCTTACTAGACTGAAAATTGTGTGAGGTCAGAGAGTATCTGTTTTATTCGATAATGTTTATCCAGTGTCTAGCTCAGTACCTGACCATAGTAGGTGCCTCATAGATTCTTGTTCAATAAATAGGGAATGAATGAATTTTATTTAATTACTATAGTTTTAGAAAATATTTGAGTACTTTGATAAGGTTAGTCCCTCTATATTACTCCTTTCTTAAATGAAGTGACATGCCTAAATGGACATTTCATAATAAAACTTAGGTCCATGTGAATAATTACAACGTTATAATTTTATAAATTACTTTTTGTCTATGTTGCTTTGTTATTAGAAAACAGTAAATTATATGTTCCTCACTAATGTGTTTGTTTTTCTCTCCTTTCTTGAAACCTGCTAAGTACGGAAGACTGGTTGACCTGTGTCATCCTATTCATAAGAAATACCAGCTGGCTGTTACTAAGGTTCTTGGCCAGTACATCGTTGCCATTGTTGTAGCCTCTGAAAAGGTAGCAAAAGACTGTATTCGATTTCTGAAGGAGGAAAGAGCTGAACCTGAGACATTCCTTGCTCTAGATTACCTTGAGGTAAGAAATTTGTAATGTTTGGTATTTAGTAGTGATAAAATCTTGTCTGTTAAAGTATGTCTTTATTGCCTAAAACTATGGTAGTGACTGAAAAACATCGTTGCCAATTAGCCAGTCATTTGAATGGCTGTGTTAATGTATTGGCAGGCAAAGAATAATATCAAGTAGCTGCTATCTTTCTTGATATCGCATCATTTTTTCCCTAATCTAGTTTTGTCATAATTCTATCTTGATGATTTTGATGCCTTTGCTCTAGCAGCGCACCACTCTGCATACTAGCCAGCAATGTATTTCGTTCTGTAGCAAAGTACAGATGCTCCTCAACTTGACCATGGAGTTATGTCACGGTAAACCCATCGTAAGTTGAGAATATTGTAAGTTGAAAATGCATTTAATACACCTAATCTACCAAACGTCATAGGTTAGCAACACAGTGCACTGCAGAGTATCGGTTGTTTACTCTTGATCACGTGGCTGGCTGAGAGCTGCAGTTTGCTGCCACTGCCAGCATCACAAGAGAGTATATCATACCACATACCACTAGGCCAGGAAAAGATTGAAATTCAAAATTTGAAGTACAGTTTCTACTGAATGTATATCACTTTGACACCATTGTAAAGTCAAGTCATAACTTGAACCATCATAAGTTAGGGACCATCTAGACAGGAGATGGATAAGATATATGGTCTGTTGGTGAAATGTCAATTCAGTCTCTATTGCGAATATTTAGTCTAGTGTGTCAGCTCTTGGTGGGGCAGGCTAAATTTTGAGCCTTGAGGTTTGTGTTGAGATATGTTCACATATCCAGAGTCTAAATTCCTGAAGCAGGAACTCTATCATATCATAATTGATATCGTTTGTGATTTTTTTATTGCCTACCAAAGATATTCTATTTGATCCAGCAGTCGAGACCCTGAACTGTAGGCAGTGTGCATAGTGGTTAACAGCACATGCCTTAGGGTTGGACTGCCCTGAGTTTGAATCTCAGCACTACTTCTAATTTGCTCTCACTAATTTGTTCATAATTTTTCTGGGCATCAGTTTCTTCATCTATGAAGTAGAAGAATTAATTCTTACCTTATTGGATTATTGCAAGGAATCATTACATGTAAATCACCTGGCACGGTGCGTGCATAGAGGAGGGGCTCAGCAAACGCTAGTTGCCCACTGTACTAATACACTTTTGCTCATACCTTCTGCCTCCTGAAACTTCTTAGCCCTAATTCATCTGCCTGTTAAAATCCTGTTTTACTTATTCCTCACTTGAGATTTTTTTTTAAGGCAAACTCCTTTTTAAAAAATCTCATATTGCACTATATCAAATATATAAAGGGAATATTCTTATCCCTTTTCAGTGCCCAGTTCCTTAATAGTAACTACTTTAGATTGCTCCCATACACTCAATTTATGTAAATGTATATTCCTAAGTATATATACTCGTGTGTATGTGTGTATATATATAACACATGCACACGTACCCATTTTGGTTGTATGTAGCATTTTTGCTTTGTTTTGCTTTGTTACACAAAAGTGAGATATTTTACTTGCTGGTTTTCATTAATACATTGCAGACACTTTTTTAAGCTGTTTGTGGACCCAACCTAAGAGTCATGACTAAGAAGGTCTCTAGCCTTTCCTGATCATTTAATCCTAAATTGGATTTTTAAGTTCCATAGTATTGTACTGCTCTTTTGACACATATCTAAAAGGAAATTATTTCCCCTAGGTGTCATGTTCTTGAGAAAATGGAGCACTTCTCGTGCATTGTTTTGTCCCAACTAGTTAGTGACAGAGTTGAATCTGGAAATTAAGTCTTCTGGTTTTTCGTGAAGTTTATTTTTAATATTACATGAGCCAATGGTGGGATATAGTTCACAATGTTCTTGTCAAACTTTTATTATATGTAAGTGTACACTATTTGTCATTTGCTGTCACACAGAATGTAATGAGTATTTGGTTTTAGTTTTAGTGTATCTAATATATCAAGTATTTTTTAAACCTTTTAGGTCAAGCCAATCAATGAAAGATTAAGGGAGATTAAAGGCTGTAAAATGGTGATTGATGTCATAAGGACTCAGTTTCCTCAGATCAAGAAAGTGATTCAATTTGTGTGTGGAAATGGCCTTGTCTGTGAGACTGTGGAAGAAGCCAGGCATATTGCATTTGATGGACCTGAAAGACGGAAAGTAAGAAATGGGTTGTACTGGATTGTACTTTTGGATAAATTGAAACAGTATTTGTAAGACTAATATATTCCACAAACAAATATTATATATGTGCTTTCGTATGTTCTCTATTATGAGGAAAACCAACATGAGACCTAAGGTGGTTATGGCTTCATTAGTTTTTGTAATATTCAGTTGAGTTTTTAAAAAATTAACTTCTGTAGCATTCCCCAACATCTTAAATTACATTTTGGAAAATAGATTTATTGTAATTATATCCAAAAGAAATTATTATTATTATTATTATTTTTTTTTTTTTTAACTTTATACGGAATAAATGTATTTGCTGAACCTCAGATTTTCCCTGCATGTACCTATATGGTACGTGTGTTTTTGTATACCAGAAAAGATTTTAGGTGCTTATTTTCATTCTGTGTTAATTCTTCCATAGCTTAATGGAGAAACTGCCTTTTACACATTCAAGGTTTATCATATTTGAATTTAATGAAAGCACAATTGAAATGAGATTACTGAATACTAGTCTCTCAAGGGAATAATTTTGGTTTTAAAAATAAATATTGTTGGGCCGGCCCGTGGCTCACTCAGGAGAGTGTGGTGCTGATAACACCAAGGCCACGGGTTCGGATCCCATATAGGGATGGCCGGTTGCTCACTGGCTGAGCGTGGTGCTGACAACACCAAGTCAAGGGTTAAGATCCCCTTACCGGTCATCTTTAAAAATAAATAAATAAATAAATAAATAAATATTGTTTCACTCTCAGTTGAATAGAGTTTGTATTTAGTTTAGCAATGTTAAATTCCTCAAATTATGTCACTTTTTTTTTGTTTTAACTACATTTGTGATTATAACGTAGTGCTAAGGGCATTAGCTCTGAAATAAGACCAGTGATGCTACTTAGTAATTATGTGACTTTAGGCAAGTTTCTAAACCTCTAATTTTAGTTTTCTCATCTAAAATTGGTGAAATGGTAGTACCTATTTCCTGCGGTTATGAGGATTAAGTTAAGTAATAACATGCAAAATGCTATTATAGTGCCTGGAAAATAGCTCTCAAATGATAGTCATTTTATTGTTTACTAGTCAATTAACACATTTAATCTGGAATGTCCAGAATTGCAAACAGGCTATTCTTATGAGATATAAGAATTTCCAGTGTTAAATTTATCTAACATGATTAACTTTTCATACATTTGGTGCTGCTATCAATAGTAATCTTAATAAGAAGGACATTACTGTCTTTTAGTAATTACTGTCATTGATTTCTTCATATTAAATTTAAGCAGGTAAAACAAGTGAACTATTAAGGTGTCTTCCTGGGCCAGCCCGTGGCTCACTTGGGAGAGTGTGATGCTGATAACACCAAGGCCACAGGTTCAGATCCCTATATAGGGATGGCCGGTTAGATCACGTGGGAGAGCGTGGTGCTGACAACAGCAAGTCAAGGGTTAAGATCCCCTTACCGGTTATCTTTAAGAGAAAAAAAAAAGTCTCTTCCTTATTTTGCTACCTTTTTACCTAAGATCGACCTGTATAATTGTAAAATTGACTTTTGAAGATTTGTACGGTAAATTTAAAGAAGTCACATTAAGACTGTTTATTCTTTTATTTAACAAATATGGTTTCTAGCTTGTTCACAATAACAAGCTTTTTACCCTTTAGGTTGTATCTTGTTCTTATCAGTATTTCAAAATTTTAATGTTTTATTTGTCTTATTTGTATTTTAACTATATTCCAGGAACTTTTAGAGAATTTTCTGTGTTTTAAATTGCGTAAAACAATTGGATAGATGTCACATTTTCATAGAAATCATCTGACATCTGCAATTTGTGTTTTTGGTTTTCCATAAACTTGAAGTTATGTTTTAGAATTTTCTTTATTCCAACATTTGCAAGTGATATCACAAAATATTTTGGTTTATTTATAAACTATAGTATATATAAACTATATACATATCTACAAACGACATAATATAAGTTACAGCAATTCTGCTAGCTACAGTTTTGTTACCATATTTTTGTGATAACTCAATTTTTAAATATTTAAAAAATTTATGTACCAAAATTTCAAAAACTAGAATCTCTTTATATATATTTAATTATTCCATTCACTCCCCTTAACCAGCAATTATTTGCTTCCTTCTCCCATAGACTGGTTGGTTGTTATTTTAAAATATATATAGAAAGACATTTATGTTTTACCGTTTTAACATGATGGAGCAAAAAAATGTTATTAAGTAGCTGAATAATTTGCAAAAAGATCATTTTTCAAAATTTTCACACATTATACAGAGCAAATAAAAGTACAGGGTACCACTTTAATAGGTACAATCTGGTATAAAATATAGTTGAATTTAAACCTCATATATATCAGAATAAGTCCCAGATAGATTAGAAATGTAATGTAAGAAATAAAACCATGAAAGTTTTAAGAGAAACCGTGGAAACTTTTTCTTAATCTCAGAGACAGGAATGCCTTTACAATATGACAGAAACCCCAAAAGCTATAAAAGATGGATAAATTCACCTAACATAAAGGATTCCCACGTGGCAAAAACTATCACGAGCAAAATAAAAAAGAAAATGGCAAACTGGGGGAAGTATTTGCTACTCATAGTAAATAACAAATTTTCCTACAAATCAAGGGGAAAGAACAATAATACAGTGGGAAAATGGACAAAAGATATGAACAAACTTGTTTTCATAAAAGGAAGTATAATAATTGCTCTGAAACATAAAAACTTAACCTCACTTGTAACATGGGAAATACCCATTAAAACTACACTGAAGTACTATTTTCACCTGTCAGATTGACCAGCATCAAAAAGTTTGATAACATTTTATGGGGAAAGATGCCTTGGGGCCGAGCCCGTGGCGCACTTGGTAGAGTACTGCGCTGGCAGCACGGCGACGCTCCCGCCACGGGTTCGGATCCTATATAGGACTGACCGGTGTACTCACTGGCTGAGTGCCGGTCACGAAAAAACGACAAAAAAAAAAAAAGATGCCTTGCCTTCACTGCTGAGAGTGTAAATTTCTACCAGCTCTATGAAGGATAATTCCTAGAAGTTGTACTTTTTAGCAACTTAACATATAGATAAATTTACATTGTATGAAATGATGTGTGCACAAGGTTTATTCATTGAACCATTGTGTGTAATGGGAAAAGCTGGGATCAACCCAAAGACCTATACAATACTAGTTCAATAAAATAAGAATGCATTCATAGAATGCAATACTATGCAACCTTAAAAAAGAATGATTGCTCATTACGTTTGTGCAAATACGAGACAATCTCCAAGATATATTCAGTTAAAAAAAATAATATGTAGACAAGTGTTTAGTATATTACTATTTGTGTAAAAATGGGGAAACAAGAAATTTCTGCATGTATTGCATAATATGCAAGAATATTTCTAGGAGAATACTCAAGAAATTGATAGCATTGATTACGTCTAGGGATGGTAATGGGTGTTTGTGGCCAGGAATGCCAGGGACATTTTTCACTCTATACTGTCATACCTTTAAAATTTGAACTATGTGAATATCTTACCCATTCAGAAATAAAATGTTAAAGTATATTATTTTTCATACCAATAAAAGACAACTTAAAAAATACGTTATAATTTGCATAACACAAAAATTGTAGGAGAAATCTACTTCACCATCCTATAACACTGGAACAATATTTCTTGAAACAATTGAAGTTGGTTCAGGAAATGGTTGGTTATCCTACAGAACAAGTTTTTAATGCCAAAGAATTCATTCTTTTTGCAGGCCCATGCCCTCTGGAACTTTTATGTGATGCTATTTAAAAATTTCCTCAACTCCTTATTTTATATGATATCCAGTTGTTCCAGCCAAGGTATTTTTCAGAATGTAACCCCCTAGGTAGGCAGGGATTACGGCACTGAGAAACTCTTGTGAACTATATATTAAGGAAATTGCAGTCTGGGGGAAAATTATTTTTCTGGAATAGTAGTTTGACTGTAAATCAAATGAAAGAAGGTTATATGAGACTACATGAACATTTAGAAGAAATAAATTTTTATGTACCGAAAAACTACTGAAAAAGCCTGATTCATAATTCTATGAATTGTTGCCTACTACATTATTAGATTTGAAGGAGATGTATAACATAGTAGTTAAGAACATGGACTTAGATGTTTGACTGACTTGGACTGTAGCCCCTGTGTATGGCTTTAGGCAAGTCACTTAATATCTTTAAGCAAGTCCCTTATTTATTTATTTGTTTGTTTGTTTGTTTATCTATCCACTCATTCATTCATTCATTTATTTATTTAGAATATTCATGAGATACAAAGCTGATTGTCTCCCCTCCTGCCCATGATGTGGGGGCCAGATTCATACAGGGACATACCCGTTACCAGAAATTGCTTTTGTACCCTTTGTCCCCTTCCAATTATCCCCAACCTCCCTCCCCCTCTTCCTCTCCCCTCAGCTTCAATTTGTAGCCCTAGGAATGTTCCCTCCCTGTGTTGGATCATGGGACTACTGTGGTCTTTCTTTCCTGCCTTCCTTTCTCTCTTAGCTCCCACATATGAGTGAGCACATGAGGTATTTATACCTCTGTGCTTTGCTCGTTTCACTCAACATAAGTTTCTCCAGGTTCATCCATGTTGTTGCAAATGGGGGTATTTCATGCTTTTTTATGGCAGAGTAGTATTCCATAGTGTATATATACCACAGTTTCCTTATCCAATCATCTATTAATGGACATTTAGGTTGGTTCCATATCTTGGCTATTGTAAACAGAGCTGCAATAAACATGGGAGTGAAGGTGTCTCTTCAACATGATAATTTCCATTCCTCTGGATATATACCCAGAAGAGGTATTGCTGGATCATATGGAAGATCTATCTGTAGTTGTTTGAGAAACCTCCAAATTGTTTTCCAAAGTGGTTGTACTAATTTACATTCCTACCAACAGTGCAGTAGTGTTCCCTTCTCTCCATAGCTGCCAGCATTTGTTATTCACCGTCTTTTTGATCATAGGCAGTCTAACTGGAGTGAGGTGGTATCTCAATGTGGTTTTAATTTGCATTTCCCTGATGACTAGTGATGTTGAGCATTTTTTTATGTATCTGTTGGCTATTTGTATGTCTTCCTTTGAAAAATGTCTATTCAGGTCCTTTGCCCATTTTTTAATTGGGTCATTTATTTTTTTACTGTATAATTGCTTGAGTTCTATGTATATTCTTGATATTAGTCCCTTGTCGGATGCATAGTTGGCAAAAGTTTTCTCCCACTCTGTAGGTTGTCTTTTCATTCTGTTGGTTTTTTCTTTTGCTGTGCAGAAACTTAGTTTGATATAGTCCCATTTGTTTATTTTTTCTTTCGCTGCTTGTGCTTTTGGGCTCATGTTCATAAAGCCTGTGCCCTGACCTAACTGTTGAAGTATTCCACTTATATTTTCCCTTAGTAATTTTACAGTTTTGGGTCTTATACCCAGGACTTTAATCCATTTTGAGTTGTTTTTAGTGTATGGTGAGAGATGCATATCTAGTTTCATTCTGCATGTGGATATCCAGTTTTCCTACCACCACTTGTTGAAGAGGCAATCTTTTTCCCCAAGGTAGATTTTTATTGCCTTTTTCTAATATCAGATGGCTATAAGCCTGAGGAGTGATTTTTGGGTTCTCTATTCTACTCCACTGGTCTGAATGTCTACTTTTATACCAGTACCATGTTGTTTTGGTTACAACAGCTTTGTAGTATAATTTGAAGTCAGGCAGGGTTATGCCTCTGGCTTTGTTTTTTTTGCTCAGGATTGCTTTGGCTATTCAAGGTCTTTTGTTTTTCCATATGAAAGGTTAAGATTGTTTTTTCCATTTCTGTGAAGAATGTCATTGGTGTTTTGATGGGGCAAGCCCCATTTTGTAAAATGGAAATAATATCTACATCAAATCAAATGATGTATAAGCATTGTGTCAGTGCATTTTGTGTTCAATAGTGAATAGTTGTAGTAACAACAGCATCAGCCACTGCAGCAATAAAGTAAAAGGAACTTCAGAAAATCATTGTACACCCTGTTTAAAGAGGCAAAATTGACTTGCCCCTGTATCACAGTTGGGAAGAGAGAGTAGGCACCAGAACTTATGTTTATTTTGGCAGATTCTTATTAGCTCAAAATTCTAGATATATTTCTCTCTCTTCTCTCCAAGAAAGCTCCCATAGATTTTTTTTTTCTGTTATAATTTGGTTTTTATGTATCAGAAATACAAGTTAATAAATGTTCAATTTAGAAAACTTTGGAAAACAGAAGCTCAAAAAGAAAAAAAACACAACTCATCCCCTAAGATGGTTGCCAAGTAAAATATTTGGACATACTTATACAAAAAAATTATTTGTTTATCTGAAATTCAAATTTAGCTGGGCATCCTGCATTTTTATTTGCCATATCTGGTAACCATACTCTATAGAGAACTACTAATGAGTATTGTAGTATATATGTTAATATGTTATTTTATAATCAACTATATTTGTAGCTGTTATTATATATATATATATATATAACTGGGTCTTTACTATGAGATTAAATATATATTTACATATGTTTTTTTTTTTTTTAGTTTACTTTTCTTCAATGGTCTCACTTTTATATTTTAATTTTAGTCTGTCTGGAATTTATTTATTTATTTATTTATTTTTAAATTTTTTTTAAAAGATGACCAGTAATGGGATCTTAACCCTTGACTTGGTGTTGTCAGCACCACGCTCTCCCAAGTGAGCTAACCAGCCATCCCTATACAGGGATCCGAACCCGTGGCCTTGGTGTTATTAGCAACACACTCTCCCGAGTGAGCCACGGGCCGGCCCTTGTCTTGAATTTATTTTGATGTGCATTGTTAGATGTGGGTATTAATTAGCTTTTTTCCCCTAAATGGTTAATTACTTGCCGTAATATCATATATTGAATATTTTATCTTTTTCTTATTTAATTGAATTTAGTGGTTATAATATTAGAATTTATAATTATAGTATTCTAAATTATTAATTATACTTTGTTCTTTTTTCACCGAGTATAATTTCTTACGTTTATTTTAATTAATATTTGTAGCTGTCTGATTGTTTATTAACATGTTATAATTTTTTTGTAATCTATGAGAATTAAATTCTTTAACAAAAGTCAAGGTGCACTTTATAAATAAGTTAAATACTAGCCCCACAAGTGCTATATAATCGGCATGTCTAAAATGAAATTCACGTTCTCTTTTCTAAATCTTGATCTCTCTTCTGTATTCTTCAACTCAATTCTTTTTTTTATTTTTATTTTTTTATTTTTTTAAATTTATTTTTTATTTTTTATTTTTTTTGAAAGATGACCAGTAAGGGGATCTCAACCCTTGGCTTGGTGTTGTCAGCACCACGCTCAGCCAGTGAGCAAACCGGCCATCCCTATATAGGATCCGAACCCGTGGCCTTGGTGTTATCAGCACCGCACTCTACCAAGTGAGCCACGGGCCGGCCTGTCAACTCAATTCTTGATAATACTCTTCTAGCCAAACAAAATCCTATTGTTTCCCCAGGGAGTCTTTCCTAACCTCTACTTCCAAACAATCCCCAGGCTCTTCTTATAATATATCCTAAATATTTCTTAAATCTTTTTCCTTTTCTTCACCCTCAGTACTATTGGCTGAATTTATACCATCATCTCTGGCTTTGCTGGACCAATGCATTTTCCAAATAGTTGCCAGAATGGTCTATCTAAGGCTCCTTTCTGACATTTCTCTCTTTCTGTTGGGTGTCAGAGTGTTCAGAGCCAGTCCTCCTCAGCTCCCTCTATAAGCTCCTCTAGTCCTCAATGGAATTCCATCCACATTCTTTGATGGCTTACAAAGAGCTCCATGATCTGGCCTGTCTACTAGCCTCGTCTCTAAGTTGTTTCTTAACTCGTCCAGGAATTCCAAACCCTTTTATATTCATTCCTTCTTTCCCCATCCCATCCCTGTGACACGTGCACACTCATGCACAATCCATTTTATGCATTCATACCTCTCCCACCCACATGCCACCACTGCCCTTTCCCTGGCTACCTCCTGTCTGTGTCAGAGACAACTGCCTGCTTAATATTCCTCTCTACTTCTCCCTTACTCATGGACCTTGATTTCACTGTGTAGCAATCTAGGTGTGGCCACTGGATGTAAATGGTACTCATTGGTGGGCCTGCCAGGAAAGTTTCTTTATAACCCTTTTACCCTGACTCTCCCTTCCTGTCTTCTTTCTTGAAACACAGACACTATGGCTGAAGCTCTAGGAGTCATCTTGGACCACACAAGGACTTTGAAGATTGCCATATAAGAGACACTGACACATACACATATACACACATCACTAGCACAGAAAGTGTAGAGGTAAAGTAAGCTTTATTGAGAACAATTTAGAAGCAGAGAAGCAGTGGAGCCTTTCATTTACTCCATAAAGCATATGCTTGCTAACAGGACTATAAACTTCAGGCTGTATTATATACCTTGTCCCCATTTAAATTTTTTTCTTGGTTCTAGTTTCACATCCATTTTGGAAAGAGTGATGTTTTTGGTATCCTAAAATTATTAAGGCTATTTTCAAAATATGCCATTGACATATATGACAAGATTCCTCACGACACAGGACTATGTAATGCAAACTATCTGATACTAAATATAAATATTCTTAGTTTTTGCTTCCCGGTGTTGAATATGTTTGGAACTGATATTCAACTTATTTCGAACCTTTATAATTGCTGTTAATTTGTTGCCTAGAATTACTTTGGGCCTTAGTGAAAAGGGTTTTGTATTTGTGGTTTGTTTCTTGGTTGGTGTCACTTCATGAACTACGTATTTTATTAGTAAAGTATAGTAAGTGGTTTTTCTCATCTTCATATTTTCAGCTGTACAAATTGCTACATTATGCCTTATTTTTATCTTCTTTATGTACATTTTTTCAAGGTGAAATATTTTTAATTTTACAGACAGTGGCTCTTGATGGAACATTATTTTTAAAATCTGGGGTGATCTCTGGAGGGTCAAGTGATTTAAAATACAAGGCTAGATGCTGGGATGAGAAAGAGTTAAAGAACCTGAGAGACAGAAGAAGCCAGCTAATCCAAGAGCTGAAGGTAAATCCATGTCATAAAAGTTATAAAATACTAGTGGAATGAGCTAGTGTGTTTTTAAACCAGGTTGAGGTATTTTTTGGTAGTAAAAGTAGCATGCCTATAATTTTAAAATATTCAAATAATACAGAATGTAATAAAAATAAAAATCTTTCCCTTACCCATCCTTATATCTCAGTGGTATTTTCTAAACACAGTTTGATGCTTAGCCTCCTGAAATGTTCTCCATATATGCAAGTATATGTATTATTTTTCTTATTTTCTTTGTTTTAAAATAGATTTTTGCTAAAGTAGTGTTTGCAACAAGCTTTTTCATTTAATACCATAAAATGACATGTTTTTATTTTCACATATAGAAAGTTACTTTATTTTTTAATGAATTCTGCCTGGTATTTTATTATGGGTTTATTTATTTAACCAGTTTCCTATTGATTTGTATTTTGCTGTCACAAATGGTGCAACATTAAACATTCTTTAGAGATGGAGAATAACATAGTACCTAAGAGTATAAATTCTATAGCCAAGCTGCCTGGGTTTGAATCCTGACTGCCACTTAGTAGTGGTATGACCCTGGGCAAGTTACCTAACCTCTTTGTACCTTAGTTTCCCCATCCGTTAAATGGGGATAATAGAAGTACCTTCCTTTTAGAGTTATTATAAGGAATAAATCAAATAATTCAGATAAAATACTTAACACAATTCCTGGCTTATGAAGTACTCTATAAATGCATGTTGGTATTATGTCTTTATTTGTATAAATATATCTCTGAGATGAATTTCTATAAGTGGAATTTCTGGGTCTAAGAATATGTGTACTTAAAATGTTGATAGACATTTGGCCGGTGAGCTCAGTTGGTTAGAGTGTAGTGTTATAACACCAAGGTCAAGGGTTCTATTCTTGTACAAGTTAGCCACCAAAAATAGAAATAAATAAAATGTTGGTAAATATTGCTAAATTCTCATCAAAAGAAAACTTGTAGTGGGGCATGCATGTCCCTAGATTGCAGCACTGGGTATTAGTAAATATTTTAATCTTTGTCAAATTGATTGATAGAAAACTGTAATCTAGTTTGATATTCATTTCTTAAATTATAACAGGTTGAACATCTCGTGCATTTGTTGGTTCTTTGTAATTTTTTCTTCTGTGAAGAACTGTGTGTTTATTTTCTGTGCACATTTTTCTATTAGGTTTTTTTTTATTAACTATTTTAAGTTGTTTTTATAATAAGTAAATTACCCCTTAGTCATATACTCTTATGTTGTAAATATTTTCTATGTTTGACTTTTTAATTGGCTTTATTGGGGTATAATTAGCATACAATAACAGTCACCAATTTTAAATGTATAATTGAATATATTTTGACAAATGTATGTCATTATGTAACTACCACCACAACCATGACATAGAATATTTCCATTACCAACATTCCCTCCCCCCCACATTCCTTTGTGCTCCTTCACAGTCAGTCCCCTCCCGTAGGCCCCTTAGGCCCTGGCAACCCAATCTGTCATAGTTTTTCCTCTTCTAAGCTTTCATTTAAATGGAATCATACAGTAAGTTTTTGCCCATGTTTTCTTTACTTAGCCTAGTGTTTTTGATACTCTTGTTGTGTGTGTATCAACAGTTTATTCCTATTTATTTGTTTGATGCTTGACTTTATTCTTTTTTGTCATACATGTGTTTTTAACCTTTATGTAGCCAAATTTATTAATCTGTTGTAATTTCTGGATTTTGTAATATATCATGCTTAGAAAGATGTAATTCTTTCTTAACTCACAAAAGAAATTCAATAATGTTTCTGGTGCTTTCGTGTATTTAACATTTACATTTTTTTATTCCTTTGGAATTTATTTTGATGACTGGGATCCAGCCTTATTTTTACCAATTGACTTGTCATTTTATAGAAGTATCATTTGTTGAATAGTGTAATTCCACCCCACATACTTGAAATGTCAACTTTAGATACTAAATTGATAGAATGCTTCCAGATAATTTATTTTTCCTATTTAGCTTTCTTCTTTTGTGTATACAAATTACCAATTTTTGATTCAAGGATTGAATCAAAAACTCAAGGATTGAATCAATAGTGATTTTTGGCAAAGTTACTTAACATATTTTAATCTTTTTCTGTAAGCATAAGACCACATTTTATGTTTTAGTCTAAGGTATAGAAATATTCAGCTTTTAGAAATTTTATAAATTTAGGCCTAGGCCCAGAGAAAGTTCTGAGAAGCTGGCAACTTGAAATGACTTGCGTTCTATCCATGTCCATATTAACTTCCCACCTGTGTGTCTCACCTGAACCAAGTGACAGCTGGGTGGGAATGATATCTTGGGTTCTGGAGGAGGCTGCTGGGAAAAGCTGATGCAGAGCTTCCTCCTCTTCATCTGTAAAGAACACTTGGGGAAGAATCAGGACATATGGGGATTTTAAGGGTAAATTGAACATTTGTCTCATGTGAGTATGCCTGGTCTTCTTGAATCCCATGAAGCTAATTATTTGCTGAACAAGTAGTTTGTGGGGCTGCTGCTCTTTAGGGTGCTTTAATACCCAAACCTGATCCTCACTGGGCAAAGAAATACGTAAAAGCATCTGAGGTGTTCCAGGAGCCAGGCAACAACTTGAACAACAACAGAAAAGTAAAGGAGCTTTAAGGAGATTCAGTGTAGTTTTGACCCTCACCCCAACCCCCATTACCTCAAAAAAAAAAAAAAAAAAAAAAAGACTTTCTAGAACTAAAAATATTTCTTAGCTATAGAATTGAAGGAGAGGATTGCCATTGTTGAGAACCAAATTAGCAACCTGAAAGACCAAATGGAAGAAGCATCTCAACGAGGGGAACAAAATTACAATGATAAAGAAATCTTCTAATAGAGCCTTGGTGGATAGACTCAGGAGACTTGAGAATAATAAAATCTCGAAGGATGAAAAGAAACACAGACGAGGGGAAACAAATTTTTAAAAAAATTTTGTAATCTGAGAAGCAACCTTAATATTACCATTGAAAGGACACACTCAGTCCCAGTCCCATGTAAGTTTGGTGAGAAAAGGCTACAGTGATGCAGATCTTGGTGTAATTCGTGAATGCCTAGGTTATAGAATTAGTAGGTTATAGAATCAGTGCCAAACTACCCTCCCCCACACATTTTTTAAGAAAAAAATTTTATAGGTTTAAAAAAATCAAGCTTATGTTAGGCAACGGAACTGGACACTACTATGGAATAATAGCTACAGGAAAAAGGATTATAACCCAGGATACAACTTACCTTTTAGGAATCTGCAGATAAGCAGATTCAGAGAAATGTCATCCATATACTCCGTGTGACAAAGATACTAGAGAAAGTACTCTAAGCACCACAAGAATTAGAATAGACCTAATTATAATAAATTAATAGTGCTAAACTAACAGCAAAACCAAGGTATTGGAAATGGAGAGAGATATAAATGTGTTCCAAAGTTTCATCTGTGAGGAATCTGTGAGGAAAGGAAATGAGAATATTCTAAAGATCGAATCTTGAGGGGTGGGAGGGACAGAGGTGAAACCAAAGTGTTAAACACAAGAACAAATAGCAAACCAACAAACATGAATGAAAAGAACAAAAAGAGGGAAGGAATAAAATTTTTGTATATCAGTCATTATGGTTAATGAGTGGATTTAAGTCTCCCGTTAAAAGACCAAAACTGTCATAGGTTAAAAAGCTAAATATCATTTACAAGAAGTCATCTTAAAACTGAATGTTGAAAATAATGGGATGAGCACATGACAAATGCAAACAAACAAACAAAAAAGGAGTGAATATCAGAGAACGTGAACTTTAAAGTTAAAAATCCTTGTGTTGTATGGTGCGCTTTCAATAAATATTTATTAAATGAATTGAACAAAGGAGATGTTATGTGATAAGAAACAAAGCTCTCCATTATAAACCTGTTTATAGCACGTAGCACCTAAATATTTAAAATGAGAATACTTCTTAATAAAGATGAAACTTATAGTGAAACATTTTAGTGGTATGACTCTAAGTCACTTGCATGCTTTTATGCTTTAGTTTCCTTATCAATAGAATGGGAATAATAATATACCTATTTCATAACATTGTTAAGGGGATTAAGTAGGTTAAAAGATGTAAGCTGTGAAGAATCATGACAGGTGCTCAATAAATGTGAAGAATTACTAACAATATCCATGAAACACTTACAGAAACTGATCATATGCTGATCACACTGGGAAACCTCAAAAGAAGACATTTTTATAGGTCACCTTGATCATAATTTCATGAAATTAGAAAAAGTGACCAAAAAAGTCTTTGCCTACGTAGAAATTAAGTGTACTTGTAGCTTTGGGATCAAGAAGTAATCAAGAGGCAAATTATAAAATGTCTAGAAAATGATGAATATACTTCCTACCATTATTATTTTTTTTGTTTTTTTAATTTATTTTTTTTTAAAGATGACCAGTAAGGGGATCTTAACCCTTGGCTTGGTGTTGTCAGCACCACTCTCACCCAGTGAGCTAACTGGCCTTCGTATATGGGATCCGAACCCATGGCCTTGGTGTTATAAGCACCGCACTCTCCCGAGTGAGCCACGGGCCAGCCCCTTACCATTATTTTTGAGACACAGTGAAAGCTACATCAAGAGTAAAATGTCTTAATTATTAAAGAAGAAAGATGAAATACAAGAGAACTTATTACTCACCTTGAGAAATTAGAACAACCACAAAATAACAAGACTATAAAAGGGAATTATTTTTCAAAGCTGAAATTAATTACCACTCAGAAAAGGGACAAATGAATCTAAAAGCTGGTTCCTTTGAACAACTAATAAAATAAACTCTGAAACCGTAATGAAGGAAAGAAAAGGTAGAAGCAAACATATGTGATCAGGAATGAGAAAATTAAAAAACTTTAAAGAATCTTAGATGCAAATAACTATATAGTTTAAAAAACAAAATCTGAAAGAAATTATTTTCAGAAAATATCAATTACCAAGATTGGACAGAAAAAATGTGGGACATTTGACACAGTAGCAGGCATTAGTGAAATTGGCTGGCCCATTCCCCATCCACAATTTCTTCCTTCCTTACCTGCCTCTATTGTAGAATCATAAAAAACAAGTTGATTTCCCAAGTTTTCTTGTGGCAAGGGGTGGCCATGTGACATTTTTGGCCAATGAGATATAAATGGAAGTGTTAGTGTTACTTTTTGCATTTTCTTCTACTTGCCTAGAACACAGTTAAGAGCCCTGGAGCTGCAGCAGCAATCTTGCACCAAGAGAAAAACAGGCATGAGATAAAAGCCATTGTACTAAGAAACTTAGAGTTGGTGCTATTGTTGAGCAACTGCATCACCCTACACTGCTTTTGTGTGGAGGAAAGAAAAAAACAATATATTTAAAGCCACTGATAGTTGGGTGATCTACCACTGAAAAAAGACTTAAAGAATATAAAATGGTGCAGCTGCTCTGGAAAATAGTATGGTGGTTCCTCAAAAATAGAATGATCCAGCAATTCTACTTTGGGGTGTCTACCCAAAAGAATTGGAAGCAGGGTCTCAGGGATATTTGTACACCCATGTTCATAGCAGCATTATTTCACAATAGCTAAAAGGTAGGAGCAAGCCAAGTGTCCATCACTGGATGAATGGATAAAAATGTGGTATGTACATGTGAGTACAGTGGGCTGGGGGAATGGAGAATGAGTAGTTTAGTGGACTTAGAGTTTCAGTTTTACAAAATGAAGATTTCTGGAGATTACTGCATGACATTCAATATTTAAACACTAAACTGTACACTTAAAAATGGTAAAGATAGTAAATTTTATGTGTATTTTACCACAAATTTTTTTTTAAAAGACTGAGTTTATAGCTGGCTGAGGTCTATGTGATATAATTCTAATTTTATGTAAACCATTCTAACCCATGAAAAATATGGAAACTTCCCAGTTCATTTTACAAAGATAGTATAACTTTAATATTAAATATAAAGATAGAACAAAAAACAAAACTAACGACTGACTTCCCTTATGAATATAAAGGCATAGTTTATATTTTTGCATTTAAAAAGGGAAAAAATATTCTGCTCCCAATAGGAATAAATGTAAATGTGAAGGCACAGTAACTCCATAAATATAAGCAATTATCATGAGTCAATTAAGAAAAATAAAAAGACAAAAGAAGAGAAATAGAAGGGCCGGCCTGTGGCTCACTCGGTAGAGTGCGGTGCTGATAACACCAAGGCTACGGGTTCGGATCCTATATAGGGATGGCTGGTTCGCTCACTGGCTGAGCGTGGTGCTGACAACACTAAGCCAAGGGTTAAGATCCCCTTACTGGTCATCTTTAAAAAAAAAAAAAGAGAGAGAAATAGAGAGTAGAATAGTGGTTACCAAAGGGAGGGGGCAGGGGACTGGGGAAAGGTTGGTAGACAGGTACAAAGTTACAGTTAGATAGGAAGAATAAGTTCTGGTGCCTTAGGGTGGCAATAGGTAATAATGTTGTGTAGTATATCTCAAGATAGCCAGAAAAGAGGATCTTGAATGTTATAACCACAAAGAAATAATAAACGTTTAGGTGGTAGATATGCTAACTATTCTGATTAGGTCATTGTACAATATATGCATGTATTGAAACAACAAACTATCCCATAAACATGTACAATGAAAAAAATTTTTTTAATTTAAAAAGAAAACTATATCTTATTGAAAGACATAAAACAACTGAAAGACATGCTGTATTCATAGGTTAGAAGACCTTCGATATATAATTTGAATGCAATTTTAATTAAAAATAGTACCAAGGATTTTTTAATTGATAAAATGATCTTCAGTTCTTACATATGAATTTTCTTGAGACTAGTAAAAAAATGTATATAATAAAAGAGAGTGAGGTAGGACTTCCCCTGCCAGCACACAGAATACTCTGAGAAACGATTTTAATCTAGTTGACGTAGTATTGGCATAGAGAGCGCCGAATCCTAACCACTAGACCACCAGGGAACTTTAGTATTGGCATAGAAGTGGACAGATTAGTAAAACTAGGAATTCCAGAAATAGAGCCCAGTATATCTGACAGTTTTGTATGTAACAGACATGACATTTCAGTTCAGAGGTAAAAGGATAGATTATTTAATGTTATTGGCACATCTAGAGAAAGTAATTTTGTGCCCCATATTATGACACATATAAATTCTAGATGGATTAAAAAATGAATGTAAAATAATTTTTATTTTTATTTTTAAAAAGATGACTGGTAAGGGGATCTGAACCCGCGGCCTTGGTGTTATCAGCACCACACTCTCCCGAGTGAGCCACGGGCTGGCCCCTAGAAGTTTTGAATTTTAATGCGATCAAATTGTACAATTTGCCTGATTTTAAAATGTACACAAGTTTTAGGGCCACTCGGGAGAGTGCGGTGCTGATAACACCAAGGCCGCGGGTTCGGATCCTATATAGGGATGGCCGGTTAGCTCACTTGGGAGAGCGTGGTGCTGACAACACCAAGCCAAGGGCTAAGATTTCTTTACAGGTCATCTTAAAAAAAAACAACAAAAAACTTTTGACCCATGAATTTCACCCAGGGAATTTATTGCATGGAAATAAAAACACCAGACCTTGAGGGTATACATACAGGTATGTTGTAGTATTGTTTCTGGTGGCAAAAACCTGGAAACAAAGTAAATGCCCATTAGTAAGAGAGTAATTGAATAATTTTGGTACAGTCACACTCTGGAAGAATATGCAGCCATTGGAAGAATGAATTTAGAGCTTTATCAGCTGACTTTTGTGAGTAATTGAGTGAGAAAAGCAAAATGCAGAATAGCACTATCCGTATGATTCCAAATTTGCAAAACAAGCCTGAAAAACCAACATATATAGGTGAATATATATACACATTGTGTACTTGTATGTCATAAGGACTTGGAGTAAAAATAGAGAACATATATGAGGGAGTTAATTTGTTTTAGTAATAAGGTGAGTGAAGGGAGAAGGGAATAGGGGAGTCAGGTAAAAAGACAAGGATGCCTGGAAAGTGAGGCAGTGAGTCACGCGATCCTGCCGATGCCGTTTCTCTGTGTTGAGGGCAACACGTCCACTCCCCGTTCTTCATCTTTCATACTTAGTCCTTTCCTGTTGGAAAGTATATTAGTTTTTCGAAAAGTTCGTATGGCATCTTGGTTACTCCAGATGGCTAATGTACTTAAATACCAGGTCTCTTATCAGAAGGAGGGAGTTGTATGTAAAAAATCAGTGAATTACTACTTTGAAAAGTGAAAGTGCTTTTCTACTGTAAAATGTTCTTATATTTGTCTTCTTAGGATTTAATGAAGACACTCCGCAAGGAAACAGATTTGAAACAAATACAGTCTCTCATACAAGGAACTCAAACACGACTCAAATATTCACAGCGTGAACTAGAGATGATTAAAAAGAAGCACCTTGCTGCCTTTTACCAGGTACTACAGACTTATGCAAAATTTGATGGAAATTAGAACTAGAGCAGAGTTTCAGGAATTATATAGATAGCATCATGTATTTAGATTCTTTACCTTATAATTGAGGTAATATTATAGTCCTTTAATTATCTTTATGGTACTTAATCTTGTTATCCAACTGTACTTGAATTCATCTTAACTCATGGATTCCTCTTTTATTCTAAGAGACAGCTATCATGTTTTTGGCTTTACTGTATAAAACTAAAATGGCCACGTTAAAAAATGTTTTCTCTTTTGTTATTAGGAACAATCTCAGCTACAAAGTGATCTACTAAATATTGAGTCTCAGTGTTCTATGCTGAGCGAAGGAATCAAAGAACGACAACAAAGAATTAAAGAATTTCAAGAAAAGATTGATAAGGTCATAAATATTATATTTATTACTGAAAGGCATATAGAATATAGTTCTAGACCAGATACCAGATTTAGGACTTCTTGAATATGTGCTAAAGCAAAGGATGATAGTTAACAATGCCCTATCAGAAACAACACGTAAGCTAAGTTTTATTGCTTTGCCAAATTAGTTTCCTTGGATCTTTTGAGAACCACTATTGCCCATCTCAAGAGACAGTGACCAGTGCACACTCCCTTCTATCCAACCTCTCCTTGCCCATTGTAAAAATTAGTCTCTTCCTTTATCCCACTGTCCTTGACACCAGGGGTAGAGAACTGACATTTACGTTAACTTTTAAGGTTCCTCATTTACTCAACAGTTATTTTTTTCTAACACCTGTTAAATGCCAGGCATGGTGCTTGGCTCTCGGGGCAAGAAAGATTTGGTTATCTAGCCTCTGCTTATAAAGTGTCAGGAAATTTCTAATTTAACTTATTCCACTGTTGGGTATCTCTGATCCTCCAAGAGTTATTTGTCACATCATCACTCTGTAACTTCCTTCCATTGCTTTTAGTTCTGCTTTTTATCCCATGATTTGAAACCAGACTCAAGTAGCTCATTAATTATCTCTTTTCCAGGTTAAATATCCCTAATTTCTTTTATCATTTCACATTACCATGGATTTAAGGCCAGTTTTGGTAATCATCCTCTGGATACTCTGTTGTTTGCCAATGCCCAGAACAGAGCATGTCAAAATATTTTCTGATCAGTACAGAGTATTATGCATATAACGCTGTGCATATAACTTTCCATGATTTGGATTATCTACTTGTGCTAATTGGATCAATCTACTGCATCAATCTTATCACATTTATATTTAATGTACATTCAACTAAAATCTAAAAGTTTTTAACGTCCTTCTGTTAAGACAGGTCTCTCTCATCCTACAATTATACTTACATGCAGGGCTTTAAAAATATTTGATTTAAATTTTATTTTGTTGGATTTAGCTCATTTAATTTTTCCAAATCTATTTTTTTTTTCTTCCCCAAAAAGATAACCGGTAATGGGATCTTATCCCTTGACTTGGTGTTGTCAGCACCACGCTCTCCCAGATGAGCCAACCGGCCATCCCTATATGGGATCTGAACCCATGGCCTTGGTGTCATCAGCACCACACTCTCCCGAGTGAGCCACGGGCTGGCCCATTCCAAATCTTTGGTTCTTAAATCTATGCTCTATTCCTCTTGTTTTTATACTGTCTAAGATGCTATAGTATTACTCATACGAAAGAATGTTTTCTCTGTTTACATAGAATGTTATATTTTGGTATGACTAAAGTAAATGACTAAATCTTTCCAATTTTATATTAAACACTTCATAAAGCCAAAACACTTAATAAGGCCAATTGCAAGCTTTCTTTATTGTTTTTCTGAATAAGAAATTTGAAAATAGATGGACATAGTTTGCGGAGTTAAAGGAAGAGAAAGCACTGACTCCTCAGACTACAGTAATGTTTGGTAGAATTAGTTTTTGACCTAATCCACAAAAATATAAGAGGGAAAAATTTATATTTAAGCATTTGTCTGTATGTTTCCTAAAATTAATTATTTAACCTGTTTTAAAATAATTTAAAAGGTAGAAGATGATATTTTTCAACACTTCTGTGAAGAAATTGGTGTGGAAAATATTCGTGAATTTGAGAACAAACATGTTAAACGGCAACAAGAAATTGATCAAAAAAGGTATTTTTATTAAGATGTTGGTAAGCCACTTACATGCATGTAAAAATAATAACTATTATTTCAAAATTTACAGGAATTATGCGTGAGGTAGTTTTTATTTTAGTTCCTCCAGAAATAGCTAGTAAAAATTCATATTATACAGAGATCTAATTCTTTCATTCCATAATTTTTAAAAGAAAGCACAGATATACAAAATCAGAGAATGGGGGCATAATTACACATGTACTGGTTATTAAAAGAATAATGTAACACTAATTTGCTTTGTTGTCTGTAAATATCCGTACATGCAGATAAAATTGATAGTTTTCAATAATGTATTACCAGAAGTTACCCAAAACAAGATAGAAAAATCTAAGGATGCCAGTTACCATAGGAAAATAAAGTAAAAATGCTTCCTTCCCACCCCATCCCCACATGGACCAAGCACATATGGTTTCACAGATGAATCATCCCAGCAAAATTTAAAGGCACGGGTAACTTCAGTGTTTAATGTTTAAACAAATGTTTCAATGTGTAGAAGAGGAAGAAATGCATTTTTTCTGAAATAAACATAATTGATGCCAAAATTCAAAAAGGTACACATAAACATCTGCCAGGCACCCTTCTAGGCACTGAGGATTAAATTTTCAATTTAAAACTGTTTGTTAGTAGTATATTGAAGTAAAATTGGTTTTTGTTATTTGAATTTGTATCCTGAAATATTGCTAAATTTATTTATTATTTCTGGTAGCTCTTTTGTAGATCCTCAGGATAGATAGATAATTATATTGTCAGTGAAAAAAAAGTTTTATTTCTGCCTTTCCAGTTAGTATATCTTTTATTTCTTTTTCTTGCCTAATTGTACTTGCTAGGACTCTAGTACAATGTTGAATAAAAGTGGTGTGAACAGACATCCTGCCTCATTCCCAGTCTTAGCGGAAAAGCATTCAGTCTTTCCTGATTAGGTATATGAAGTTCAGAATGCCCTTTATCAGATTAAGGAAGCTATCTTCCATTCTTACTTTATAGACATTTTTTATCATAAATGAGTGAATTTTGTCAAATACTTTTTCTGGTATCTATTGAGATGATTGTATGGTTAGGTTGGGTTTTTTTTCGTTTATTAATAGTAAATACATATAATAGTACATTATATTGATTGATTTTGGAATATTAATCCACTTTCCATACTTGGGGTGAACCAAATTGGTCATGATCTTTTTCATATGTTTTTTGGGTTTGACTTGTTCAAATTTCGTTACGGATTTTTACGTCTATGCTTATGAGTGCACTGATCTGTAGTTTTCTTGTAATGTCTTTGTCATGTTTTGGTATCATTGTAATGCCAGACCCATAAAATGAGCTGGGAATTGTTCTCTCCTCTTCTTTTTTCTGGAGGAGTTTGTATAGAATTAGTATTGTTTCTTCCCTAAGTGTTTGGTAAAATTTGCCAGTGAGGCAACCAAAGCCATTCACCTTTTTTGTGGGAAGGCCTGTGGTTTGGTTTGCTTTTTACAGTTTTTAATTTTACTAGCATTTCCAATTTATGTCAAATGACATACTGTTTTTCATTTATAACAATAAATGTTTTCTTTTAAAACTAAATATTCCATTAATAATAATAAATGAAAATCTCCTGTTAAAAATAAGATTTCTTGAATTTTAAAAGTGAATGATTTAAAGAAATAAACAATATAGTACAGGCAATACCAGAAAGCTTTTTAATTACTAATTTTCAGTTTCCTTAATAAGACATAGTACAGTTCTAGTTTTTTTTTTCCATTGGTGAGCTTTGCTAGTTTGTGTTTTTCAAGGAATTTGTGCATTTTATGAGTTGTCAAATTTATTAATGAAGTTATTCACAATATTTTCTAACCTTTTTAAAGTCTTCAAGGTCTATACTGATGTGCTTTCATTTCTGATATTGGTGATTTGTCCTCTCTTCCTAATATCTAGCTAGAAGTGTATCAGTTTTATTGATCCTTTATAAGAACAGGTTGTGGTCTTATTGATTTCTCTATGTTTGTCTGTTTCTATGTTATTGATTTCTGCTGTTGAATGTTTCCTTCCTTCTATTTATTTTGTTTTAATTTACTCCTTTTCTGGCTTTTTAAGATGAAAGTTTACATTATGTATTTTAGATTTCTCTTCTAATATAAGCATTTCAAGCTATGTATTTCCCTGTAAATACTGCTTAGGCCGTATCTCACAAATTTTGGTATGTTGTATTTTTATTTTCATTCTGTTCAAAATACTAATATCCCTGTGATTTTTTTTTCCGTGACTCTGGGTGATTATTGTCTTTTTTATCTGTAATAGTTTATGGTTATGAATTAAAATTCATTTCACTTTCAGAGATACATATGAAAATATTTACAGATTTGAAATTACATGAGGCCTGGTGGGAAGGGGCAGTGAGTGTAGTTAAAGATGAAACAAGATTGACCAAGAATTGATAATTATTAAAGTTGAGTGAGAGCTACAAGGGGGTTCATTACAGTATTCCTCCCAGTTTTGTATTGTTTTGAAAATTCCATATGAAAAAGTTAAAAAATCAATGTACTCTGCTTACTACTTACAATGCTTGACTTTATCATACTAGATTAGAATTTGAAAAACAAAAAACTCGGCTTAATATTCAGCTGGAATATAGTCGCAATCAGCTTAAGGAGAAACTGCAAAAGACCAACAAATTAAAAGAAACTATCCAGAAAGGTAGAGAAGACATTGATAACCTAAAGAAGGTAATAATGGGGGGCTGAAGTGCCTCTCTATTGAAATTATAACATCCTTCCTTGAATAAACATGTTGAGCTCCTGAAGTGTCCTAATAGTGATAGAAGGAGTGGGGGGCAGATTTGAGAAATCCTTAAAATCAGCAGAGCTTCATGAATTATTGGATATTGAAGTGGGAGGGAGGGCAAAGGGGATGCTACCAATGACTGCTAAGTTCTAACCTGGATGATTGGTGATGGTAGGATCAGGTTAAGGAGAGAAAATTCTGGACCCTTGGAGCTTGAATTGCCTTTGTAACATCCAGATGGCAATTTCCAGCAGGTAGTTAAAGAGTATGTACATAAGGGGAGAAGTCTAGGCTGGAAATACAGATTTGGAAGTTGCTGGTTATGAGAGTAAATTGAAACCATATGAGAATGGTTGAGAATCCCAGGCAGGAGGTAGGTAGTGAAGAGCAGTGGGACAACGATGGGATTCTGGAAGGTGACCAGTTAGGTTATGAGGAGAGTCAGAAGAGGTGTTATCATAGAAGCCCCAGAGTTTCAGGAGGGAGGATGTGATGAAGACTGTCAAAAAGGCACAGTCAGGAAAATCTGTTTAATTTCGTATTAGAGGTCATAGTAGCAAGACCACTTTCACTGGACAATGGGAACAGAAGTCAAATGGCAGTGAGCTGAGGAATGAATCCAAATGAAGGATGAAGGCAGGTAGTGATTACCAGGTTCCAAAAGCATAGAATGGGAGTGTGTCACAATCTATGATAGAGGTTCGAGCAGCACACAGAATAAAGAGACTTATCATGGAACGAATGGTTTGGTTTTATTAGTAATAAGGTAATTTATTGACCTTATTCACATAAAAGATGGTAAATCTACAATGCAAATCCTCTCCATTCAGACTGAAGAAAACTGTCTGCAAATCGTGGATGAACTCACGGCAAAGCGGCAGCAACTTAAAGACATACTGGTCACTCAGAATTCCAACACTGACAAAGTTCAAACTCAACTTGAAGAGGAACGGAAGAAGTTTTTGGCTGTTGATAGGTAATTAAGAATTCATCAATTGCAAAGACCTAACCAGAGTTCTAAACATGTATACCATCAATTTGAAATTTCAAATATTGTGAGTTTTTTTTCGTTGTTTGCATCTGGCTGGAATGGATCCAAGGCCTTTGGTGTTATAACACCATGCTCTAACTAACTGAGCTGACCAGCCAGCCCAAACATTCTAATTTGGGGGAAAACCAAGAGAGGTAGTTAGTTGTTTAGAGTAAATAATTCTTTTTGGTGGATGAAAACATGAACCTGTATAGAGTCCCTTACCTTAAATCCTTCTTGATACTGGTATCTTCTTGTGGTACAGAGATTCCCTGTAGTCTGTGCAAAATAGCATACAGCGTCAGAGAGTAGAATGTAGAGCCACACTGCCTGGTGTCATGTCCCAGCTTTGCTACTTACATACTATGCCTTACTTTCCTCATCAGTAAAATGGGATAATAATAGTGCCTACCTTATAGAATGCTGTGAGGATTAAATGAGTTAATATTCATATAGCACTTAGAATAGTACCTGGAACACGATGAACATACATTAGCCATGATTGTGACAATGCTTTGAATTGGCTGGCATGTCATACCAGAATGACATCTGCTTTCCTGTAGGATGGACACAACGATAAGTGATCAGATGAAATGAACTCTCTGTTTTTGCTCAGCTTCTTGGCATTTTACAATTTTCCTCACTGTCCAAAGATCTTCAGTGTTTCAGAAAGTTCTTTGTCTAAGATTCTTGAGTAGAATTAAAGTCTGTTTACTCTTGATTTTTTTACTCTTGTATTTAGTTTAAAGAAACTCATTTGTTCGTTTTCCTATTCTTGAAAACCATAGTCCTTCCTTCCTTCTTCCTCCCTCCCTCCCTCGCTCTCCTCCACCCTGTCCTCTTTCTAGGTCCCTTTAAAATCCCACATTGTTTCAGCTGGTAAAACCGAAGCCCTTACTTTCAGATAGAAGGCCTTACATTAGTGGTGGTGGTGGTAAAGAAACTTCAGATTAGTAGGTGTGTAATAACTAACTTGGTAAGACATTTTTCTTGCTAAGAGACGTTTTGTCTTGGTTTGAGATTCTAAAATGTAGAGCTTATATTTAAGGGAAAAATGCAGCTTGAAAAATTATACAGATTTAAAAATAAAGTAACTAGGAAAGCACTGTATATTTGTTAACCCTGATTAAAGCAGTAATGTTTATTATTGAAAAATGTTCCCTTGGATTAACTAATTACATTTATGGCCTTTTGCAGGAATGTTAATTTGTAAATTAGTAGCATCAATGAGAGAACTCTAGAGCTTATAGCACTAATAGGAAAAAACATTTCATCATGGAAGTTTATAACATACATTTTTCTTCCTTGGTGCTACTTTACACAATGAGTAAAATCACTTTCATATCTGTATTTATAGGGAAGTGGGAAAGTTGCAAAAAGAAGTTGTAACCATTCAGACTTCTCTGGAAAAGAAACGATTAGAGAAACATAACATGCTGCTTGATTGCAGAGTTCAAGACATTGAAATAATTCTTTTGATGGGGTCGTTGGATGACATCATTGAAGTGGAGGTATTCTATCAAATGATTTTAAAATATGTGCATTTCTATGGAAATTAATGCAATGCCCTTTGACTGCTTATTCCTTCTTTTGTTCTATAACTCCTTTAGGGATGGGGAAGACATCTTCTTCCAGTAAGGAAAATGGGCAAAATGGTTGTCACTCTAGAGGATTAGGAATTTTGTGCATTTCTCTTTTCTCTTTTGTTAATCATGTCTCCTTAGCTCTACAGGATGGATCTGTGTTTCTTACCTACATACTATATACACAAAAGAAAACAGAATTAAAGCTATTGGAGTTAAGAACATTTTTGCACAATGAACCGCAGGCTATATGCAAGTCACCTGCCAGCAGGAGCAGTTCCCTGCACTCTCGTAACATTGTAGGTAATGTGTGGAGGGATCTTGCTCTGCACCTTCACCAACAACTGTATCAAGGTGGTTCTTGGAAGAAACAGGTCTCACTGAGTTTATAGAGGTGGTGAGAGTGCAGGGAGAGGCAAGAATGGACAGCCAAGAAATCACAAGATAAAACCCAGGCCCACTAATGGTCAACATTTCCCTGTTGGCCTTTTTTCTTTCTTTTTCACCACATTTCTGTTATACAGCATACTTTAGGATGATTGGAAGTATATGCCCTTTCTTCTGTCCCTCATGTTAGGGAAAGATGACTGTTCAGTTCAGAAAGAATGTCTTACTATTAGCTAATCCCGAGTATAGTGAAAGTAGTTATTTATTTTGCCTCTCAGTTCATTTGTGAGTTCTTACTGAGTGTGTTAGTCAATCTCTTCTCTCTGGTCTCCCTTCCATGTCCTCCTCTCCTTTCTACTGTGCCTCCAGACACTCAGAAATTCACTCAGTTCCATTCAGTTTTCAGCTCCATAAAAGGCCTTGGGTCCTTTGGGTTATTCAGAATGAAACATCTATAAAAGAAGCTTTTCTCTTGCTAATATTGACCACTTCTCATAGCATAATTCTGGTGTGATACTATACTGAAAAGTCTTTGTCTTTTTTCTCTGTTTTAACAGATATCACATTCTAGACAGGAGATAAGGAAAGGAGAAGACCCTTTCCTGGCCACAAATGACATAAACCCAACTCAAATAGCTTTAAGATTAAAAAACAAAAAAAGAAAGAAAGTAGGAGTAAGGGGATGGGGTGGAGTGGAGGAGGTCTCGCGCATGGCTGAATCTGGGAACTTGAATGCTGCTCTTTCTTGCTCAGTATGCGTTGGCTTTGTTTTCCCAGATCGACTCTCCTCACAGAGCTGGAGGTGTAAACCGCTGGCTTTGACTAGAGGGGACAAAAAACTTTCTCCTGCCCTCTCTCAAAAAAATCTTGTCAGAGAATTTGGATTGGCTTATTCTGGGTCTTGTACTCATTCTTGTGGGTGTGAAAAGAGGGGGGGTGCCTGTTACCAGCAGAAGTAGGTGGGAACAGAAAAACAGTACTCATTGTACTACAGAAAGAAAAAGTCTGTTTAAAAGGCAAGGTAAATTTGAAAGAGGCTTGTTATAGAATGGAATAGAGGAGGAAGCAGTTTTAATGACTGACTTCTCCATAAATGTTGGTCAGTAACAGTGTTGCTGTTCTGGTCCCATTGTTATTTCAATTACTGAACCTTCAGAATTATTCTCCAGCATGCCCACCATCAATGTAAAATTACTTATATCTTTATTAGCATGAAAGCCTTCCATATTTATGGAAAGGTATTTCAAAGCAGGTATAGTATTAAAACTTTAAGGTGAATTCATAATGAATTATTATCTAAAAAGAAAAGTGAGACTTCCAGTTTTCAGTTCAGCATGTAGAGGCTTGGAAGTGGCCACTCTGTCTTAACAACAAGTAGAAAGTTGAACAACATGAAAAATCAATAATTTATTAGATTCATGAGGAATAAGGTCACAGGTCAAATTGCTGCCCCAAAATTGGAGAGACAGACAGTTGAATACACGGCATCACATTTTACCAGAGGAGAAACCCATGAGCAGAAACCTCCATGGGGAACACCAGTGCTACTGGGGTAGGAAAACCTAAACTGTAGTTTCTGAATTGCTGGAGGTTCAGTGTGGACAAATCTAAGAGATAAAAAGAGAAAAAAGTCTGGTTTCAGGGGATCCAGGCACTGTGAATATCAGAGAAAAATCCCCTTATGCTTAAGGCAGGGGGAGGAGAAGAGGAACCATTCTGAGAGCCAGAGAATTCCATTATTCTTAAGGTCTGCCCTCAGGTGAAACTACTTAACCAGAGCCTAACCTTCTGGGGTTTTATATTAGTGCCTGATTCCTCTGGGGGAAGGGAAATACCCAACTCCAGTCAACTCTAGCCACCCTGTTCCACCTAAGGGGAAAAAAATAACTGAGAAACACTTGTGAAGTTCACAGAACATGGACACAAGCTTGTAAAGACTGAGACCTAATCGTAGGAGTGTAGAATGCTTCTCCCCACAAACCTCACCACCACATTGCTAAAGGCCTGTTTATAGCAATTCCTTTTACCCAGTACATCATGTTTGACTATCAAGAACAAAAGTACAAAACATACTAAAAGGCAAAATATACAGTTTGAATAAACAGAACTGTCATCAAAACCAGACTCAAATATGGCAGGGGTCTTGGAATTACCAGACCAGGAATGTAAAATGACTGTGATTAATAAGCTAAGGACTCTAATGGAAAAGGTAGAAAACCAGAAAGATCAGGTGGGCAGTGTAAGCAGAGAGATGGTATGTTAGTCTCTTTCTGTTGCTTTTAACAAAATACCTGGAACTGGATGATTTATAAGAAAACAAAATTTATTGTTTACAGTTCCAGCTGGGAAGTCCAAAGTCCAAGGAACACATCTGGTGAGGGTCTTCAGTGGTGGCTTTACAGCAATTCAGAGGTCTCACATGGTAGAAAATGGCTGAGAGAGAGAGAACTTCTTATATGCTCTTCTGTTAAAGCTCTCAGAACCATGCCTATAATCACATTTATTAGTCCATCCTCTAGACGTGGTCCTCAGAATCTAATCACCTCTTCAAGGCCCCACCTCTCAACTACCATAATAGGATTTTCCACCCTCTTAACACTTTCACAGTGGAGACTAAGCCTCCAATACATTAAATTTTGGGAGGACACAGTTCAATCCATAATAGATGGAAGTTCTAAGAGAACAATAAAGAAATGCTACAGATCAAAAACACATGAAGAACTTTTTTGGTGGGCTTATTAATAGGTTGGACAGGACTGAGAAAAGGATATCTCTGAGCTTGAAGATATCTCCATAGAAACCTCCAAAACTAAAAAGTGAAGAGAAAAAAGACAAAAAAAAAAAAAAGAAGAACAGAACTGGGACCCTCCACCCACAACCAGGCACACTGCCAGTGCCATGGGCCCTGCTCGGGATCCTGAGGTGTGGATCTGGGAACCAGACCCTCCTCCCACAACCAGGCACACCACCATCGCCACCACCAACTAGGTAAGCATGCTAAAAACATCACCTCCATGTGGGTGGCCCACTACAGCCACCACAATAACCATGGCTGCCATGAAAGCAGCTAGATGCCACAACCACAATGCAGATGGTCTGCCAGCCTTTGGAGTGCATTGACACAAGGAGAGTCACCAGTAGAGACTAAAGAAAAGAAGAGGCTGCCTCTGTCCACAAAGCTTATCCCATAGTGACAGAAGAAGCATCTGCTCTACAGTAATATTGGGGGACCAGAACACACCTCTCAGCATTGGACAGATCATCTAGGTAACAAATCAACAGAGTAACCATTACTCTTTCAGAAAGAGAGAAGAAATCTAGGATAATTAGAGGGGGAAGGGGGGAGGGAGAGGGGAAAGGGGAGAGATTGAACAAGAGGTATAAAGAATAAGTATGATTTGTAACAATATATATGCTAGTAATATTGATTTGATCAACATATGTCAATGTTGAACCCCCAAAATATGTATAATCAATTGATTCAATAAAAAGAAAAAAATAAAGAAAAAAAACAGAATAGAATATTCAGGAACTGTGGAAGAGCTACAAAAGGTGTAACATATCTATAATGGGAATACCAGAAAGAGAAGAAAGAAAGTAACAGAAGACATATTGGGAACAAGGACTGAGAATTTCCTGAATTTAATGTCAGACATCAAACCACAGATCCAGAAAGCTCAGAGAACACCAAGCAGGTGTTTGGTGGTGTCTTTTTAGACAAGACCAAAGCTATGCCCCATGAAATAAATAAATGACAAGTTGGACGTTATTAAAATTAAAAATTTCTGCTGTGTAAGAAACTGTCAAAGGAATGAAAAGACAAACTACAGACTTGGAGAAAATATTTGCAAAACACATTTTTTTTTTTTTGCCTTTTTCGTGACCAGCACTCAGCCAGTGAGTGCACCGGCCATTCCTATATAGGATCTGAACCTGCGGCGGGAGCGCGCCGCACTCTCCTGATTGCGCCACGGGCTCGGCCCGCAAAAGACATATTTGATAAAAATCTGAAATATATAGACAGGCATTAAGCCCAGCTGAAGGAGCTGCTTGGAGTCTACACAGTTGTACTCCCCTAAAGGAGATGACACTGTACCCCACCCTCTGTGGCTCACAAGCCTTATTCACCTTCTTAGAACTGGAACTGCTGCAGGAGGGTGTCCAGGGTCAGGGGGAGGGTAGCTGTGCCCTCACCCTCAGGCTAGAACTAAAGCTGCAAAGCTGCATACTCCCTTTGGGGGAATCTTAAACTACCCCTCCCAGTCCACCTATAGAGACTGAGCTGAAGGGGTGCATTGCCCCTTGGGAATTGTTGTCTTAGTTGAGAAGCTGCTTGGCTGAGCTAAGCAGCTGTGTATTCCAGGGCTGAGCTGATGTAGTGCCTCACATCCCAGGGAAACAGAGCAGTGGCTGAGCTGAGACACCTTGTTCTAGGGGCCGGATAACTCTGGTACTCTTAATCCCTGGAGCTGGACTGTTACCTAGAGACTGAGCTGCTGAGAAACCCCTTCCCCCAGGGAGTGAAGTCAGCACTATGCTGCTCCCTTCCCCCCAAAGCCCAAAAAGCTGCACCCCTCCATTCTAGGTTCTTGCTGCCACTGCACCTGGCCTCAGAAGACTGAGATAGTGCTGAGTCCCTCCGTTTCAGGAGCTAGAGTCACCACTATAAGGTGCCTCATCCTCTGGGAACTGACTGACAACTGAGCCCCATTTGCTGTGGTTCCCAAATTGCAGCAGTATTCTGCTCCCCAGGTCCAAACTTCCAGAGTACCTTTTTTCCCCCAGAGTCGAGCTAGTGCTGTGCTGCTCAGCCTGCCAGGGTCAGAGTCACAGCTAACAGAGCCCAAGCTGTCAGGAGGGCCTCAGCCACAGATCCTGGTGTGGGCAGTCGATATCTAACCCTGCTACAGAGTGTGAACCTGTACCACAAGACCTAGGTACCCATAATAGGTTTGTGAGACCCTGAGCCCTTAAGAGCAGAAACTATGAAACTACAAGAAGAAAACATAAGAGAAAATGCTACACAAAATGGGAGTAAGCGGTGCTTTTTTGAACAAGACTACAAAGGCACAGGTAACTAAAGCAAAAATAGATAAATGGGACTACATCAAACTAAAAAGCTTCTGCACAACAAAGGACACTAAACAAAGTGAAGAGACAAGGTACAGAATGGGAGAAAGTGTTTGCAAACTACACATCAGACAAGGGACTAATATCCAAAGTATATAAGTAACTCAACAGCAAAACAACCAAATTAAAAAATGGTTATAGAACCTGAACAGACCTTTTTCAAAAGAAGACATACAAATGGCAAACAGGCACATGAAAAAATGCTCAACATCATTAATCATCAGAGAAATGCAAATTAAAATCACGAGATATCTTTCTTCAGTTAGAATAGTTCTTATCAAAAAGAGAAAAATAACAAATGCTGGTAAGGATGTGGGGGAAAAGGAACTACCTCATTGGTAGGAATGTGAATTAGTACAGCCATATTGGAAAACAGTATGGAGGTTCCTCAGAAAACTAAAAATTGAACTACCTTATGACCCAGCAATCTCACTACTGGGTAATATACCCAAAGGAAATAAAACCAATATATCAAAGAGACATGTGCACTCCCATGTTCATTGAAACACTATCAACAATAGCAAAGAGATGGAATCAACCTGAATGCCCATCAACAGATGAACGGATTAAGAAAACCCTATAGTATATGTGCGCAATGGAATACTATTCAGCTATGAAACAAAATGAAATCCTGTCATTTGCAGCAACATGGGTGGAACTGGAGACCGTCATTTTAAGTGAAGTAAGCCAGGCACAGAAAAACAAACACCACATGTATGGAAGCTAAAATGTGATTTTTATAGAAGTAGAGAGTAGAATAATGGTTTCCAGAGGCCCAGGAGGGAAGGGAGGGTGGTGGAGAGTGTGGTGGAGGGGACTGGTAGATTAGCAGGTACAAAGCTGTTGTTTTAGTCTGTTTTGTGTTGCTATAACAATACCTGAAACTGGGTAATTTATAAAGAAGAGAGGTTTATTAGGGTTACGATTCTGGGACAGCTGCATCTGGCATGGGCCTCAGACTGCTTCTACTCATGGCGGAAAGTGGCAGGGAGCCGGCGGGTACAAGTAGATCACATGGCGAGAGAGGAAGCAAGCGAGAGAGAGAGAGGGGAGGTGCCAGGGTCCTATAAACAACAAGCTCTGGCAGAAACTAATAGAGTGAGAACTCACTCATTACTCCCTCCTCCCCCAGGGAGAGCATTAATCCATTCATTCACCCGCCCCCATGACTCAATCAGTTTCCAACACTGCCACATTGGAGATCAGATTTCCACATGAGTTTTGGAGGGGACAGCACATACAAACTCCATCAGCTAAGCTACTTACCCTAAGTGAATTAATTTACAGTATGTGCCTGTATTAAAACACCACCTGTACTCCATAAATATGTAGAAATAAATGTTAAAATTAAAAAATAAAAATTTAAAAGAATAAAGTACTGATACATGCTACAGCGCGGATGAACCTTGAAGACCTTATGCTCAGTGAAATAAACCAGACTCAAAAAGACAAATATTGTATTGTTCCACTTATATGAAGTGCCTAGAATAGTCAACAAATTCATAGAGTCAGAAAGTAGAATAGTGGTAAACAGACTGAGGGGAAGAGGGTGTGGGAAGTTTTTAATGGATACAGAATTTCAGTTTGGATGATGGAAAAGTTCTGGAGATGGGCGGTGGTGATGGTTGCACAGCAGTGTGATTGTACATAACGCCACTGGACTGTACAGTTTAAAATGGCTAAAATGGTAATTTTATGTTTTGTATATTTTATCACAATAAAATTAAAAGTGAGTAAAATAAAATTAAAACTTTAAAAGGAAAGAAAAAATATAGAGAATTCTTAAAATCTAAAAATAGGAAACCAACCTGATTAAAAACCGGACCAAAGACCTAAACAGACACTTCACCAAAGAAGATATACAGATGGCTACACACCTACACCACTACACACCTATCAGAATGGCCAAAATCACCACGACACACCTATTAGGATGGCCAAAATCCAGAGCACTGACAAAACTAAATGTTGACGAGGATGTGGAGCAACAGGAATTGTCTTTCATTGCAGAAATCCCTAGAATGGTACAGCCACTTTGGAAGACATTTTGGTAGTTTCTTACAAAACTAAAAATACTCCTATTGGGCTGGCCCATGGCTCATTTGGGAGAGTGTGGTACTGATAACACCAAGGCCACGGGTTCAGATCCCTATATAGGGATGGCCGGTTAGCTCATGTGGGAGAGCGTGGTGCTGACAACACCAGGTCAAGGGTTAAGATCCCTGTACCGGTCATCTTAAAAAGAAATAAAATAAAAAACTCTTACAATATGTTCCAGCAGTTGCATTACATGGTATTTCTAAGATGCTGAAAACTTATGTCCATTCAAAAACTTGCACGTGGATGTTTATAGCAGCTTTATTTATAATTGCCAGAACTTTGAAACAACCAATATATTCTTTAGTAGGTGAATGAATAAACTGGGGTACATTCAGACAATGGAATACTATCTAGCACTAGAAAGAAATGAACTGTCAAGCCATAAAAAGACATGGAGGAAACTTAAATGCATATTTCTAAGTGAAAGAAGCCAATCTGAAAAGGCTACATACTGTATGATTCCAACCATATGACATTCCAGAAAAGGCAAAACTATGGAGACAGTAAAAAGATCAGTGGTCTCAGGAGTGAAGGATGAACAGATGGAATACAGATTTTTAGGGTAGTGAAACTACTCTGTCTGATACCTTTACCGTGGGTACATGTTGTTATGCATTTATATAAACCCATGGAAGTTACACTAACAGGAGCAAATGCTAATGAAAACTTTGGACTTCAGGTGATTATGATGTGTTGTTGTAGGTTCATCACTTGTAACAAATGGACCACTGTGGTGGGAGATGACAGTGGGGGAGGCCGTGCATGTGCGGTTCAGGGGGTATATGGGATATCCCTGTAACCTTCCTCTCAGCTTTGCTGTGAACCTAAAACTGCTCTGAAAAATAAAGTATTTTTTAAAAAAGATAATTCTCCTCTTTGTGCTAGTGAAGCTACACTGGAAGATTGCATTCACTCATGATGCTTTCAAAGTCCAGGATGGTGAAGAAAACCTAGACCAGGTCATGTTGGGAAGTGAAGGTTTGGGGAATACGCTGATTCTCTTCAAATAGGTGAAGGTCTCTCATGTGGACCACACTTGTTCTTTCTGGTCCTGAGGAGAATACTAGATTTGGAGAGCAGAGGCCACTTCCTAGTAGAAAGATAGAGGGAATCTACTGGTGAGTTCCCCAATTGGAATTTCGTAAGCGCATCTGGTGGTGGTGGTGTAATAGTGATGCGGTACGAGATATTCTACAAAGCCCCAAATAAAACAGCATTAGATATGAGTTGTCTCTCTCCTGATGGTTTAACAGTGATCACTGGTTAAAAATGATTGTCTTACAATTGCTGTAGGAGTATTGTCTTACAACACTTGTGAGCTAGAACCTGACATTCGCCTTCTGTTGGAGGTGTTCAGACAGAGAGTAAGTTACTTTGACCTGCCAGGGTTCTCACAGAAGATTCTTATATTGTGGGGGAGACTTTACTAGATGACTGGTTCCCAAATCGTAATGTGCTGGGGAAGCATCTGGGAATCTTGTTGCCCAAGAGTCTGCATTTCTTTCTTTTTTTTTTTTTTTTTTTTTTTTTTTTTTTTTTAAAAGATGACCGGTAAGGGGATCTTAACCCTTGACTTGGTGTTGTCAGCACCACACTCAGCCAGTGAGCGAACCGGCCATCCATATATAGGATCCGAACCCGGGGCCTTGGTGTTATCAGCACCGCACTCTCCCGAGTGAGCCACGGGCTGGCCCGAGAGTCTGCATTTCTAACAGCTGGCAGGTGAGGCCTGCTGTCGCTAGCCCACTGACCACACTTTGAGTAGCAAGGCACCAGATGACTTACATAAAGTTTTAATACAAGACGATGTCGAATCACATAAAAAATAATTGTAAGATTTAGGCTTCAACATTATATTTTGTATTCAAGTTCAACTTCTGTGTGAGCTGTTTTAACACATGTATTACATAAAATGTAGACTTAATTCCAAAAGTAGTTTCATTGAGTTTGTTTTAGCTGAGAATATCTACAAAAGAGAGAGTGACAGGTTTGGGTTTTTTTCCCCTCTTAATTTGTGGTTCTTGGTTTTGGCCTGAGGCCAGCCTACAGCTGAAGAAGTACTCGTTTGTTTCTTTGCTATTCCTTCCTTCGTTCAGAGAGTAATATATATGGAAATAGAAGTATATTTTGTCAGTCATTGCACTAGGCACTGAGAATACAGCAGTGAACACAATGGTCAAAAATCCTCTCTCATATTCTGGTGGGGGAGAGACATACAGACAAAATGACAAACAAGTAAAATATTTGTGTGTGAGGTGTTGATACATGCTAAAGAAAAATAAAGGAGGAAAGGGAATATAGGGTGTTGGTGGGGACGAATTTGCAGTTTTAGGTGGAGAGACCAGGGATGGCCTGAAGGCAGCCAGTGAGGAGAGGAGGTGAGATCCGAAGTGGTGCAGACATCTAGGGGAGGTTGTCCAGGCAGAGGGCAGTGTGCCAGCCCCGAGGTGGGCATGTGCCTGCTGTGCTCAAGAAGGCCAGTGTGGTTGGAGCAGAGTGAGCATGGGACACTGGTGCATGATGGAATTAGGTGACCAGGGCCCAGGTCATCGTGGCCTTAAAGGCCTCCATTGTTAGCTTTTAATCTGAATGAGTTGACAAGCAACTGGAGGGCTGGGGGCTGACAGATGAATAGAGATCACCATTTCAGAAAGCAGTTTCACATGTTTTTCAGTTGGGAACTGAAGCAGAAAGTACGCAGGCAACAGGTGATATCTATGAAAAAGAAGGAGCCATTGAAATAGACTACAGCTCTCTAAGTGAGGACTTGAAGGTAATTGAAAGATTTCAATTGTTTCTAACTTATAGTAATATTGAATGTAGTATTTAAATATCACAGGAAGACATTTAGATGATAGAGTTTTTCTTTTTAAAGTAGATTTCCCTAATGGTTTTTGAAGTATACAAAGGAAAAACAGTTTTTCTATACTCAACAACACTTCTGACACCAAATGTGTGGTTTTTTTCCATACCAAGCAATTCTCTGATTCTCTGAATACCAACTTGGCATTCTACGATTCAGCTGAATTCCAACACTATCTGCCTGGACTTAGTATCAGATCCCACAAGTTAAGGGCCAAGTCCCACAAGACTGCTCATACTTTAGACACCAGTTAGAAGTCCAGCCTCCCCTACTTCTGACCAACTGACTTCTGACCAATTGGGGGATCCCACCACCTCCTTAGGTTTGATAATTTGCTAGAATAATTCAGAGAACTCAGCGGAATATTTTATTTACATTTACTGGTTTATCACAAAGGAATAAAACTCAAGAACAGCCAAATAGAAGAGATGCATAGGACCAGGTATGGGAGTGGTATGCAGAGTTTCCATGTCCTCTCTCATACCCCCTCCAGGTTCACCACCTTCCCAGCATGTCCATGTGTTCACCAACCCAGAAGCTGTTCAAACCACATTATTTGGGGATTTTGTGGAAGCTTCACTATGTAGCCACGATTGAGTAAATCACTGGTCACTGGTGATTATATACTCAATCTCCAGCCTCTCTCCCCTCCCCAGAAAGGAGAAGCAGAGGTTGGTTCCTCTGGCAACCAGTCCAAGAGTCAGCTCATCAACATAAACTCTGGTTTGTTGGAAAGGGGCTTATTATGAATAACGAAAAATGCTCCTCTCACCTCTGTCACTCAGGAAATTCCAAGGGTTTTAGAAACTCTGTGCCAGGAATCAGGACAAAGACCAGAGATATATTTATTATATCACAGTATCACAAAATGGCAGTAAATAGGTTACTTTTCTAATGTTTGTATCATCATGTCTCTGTGTGTTCTGCAGAACATTAATACCGTGACATGTCTAGCCAAAGAAAAGTTTCTGTGGTCAGGTTGAGAAGTCCTGCATCAACAAAAGTAGCCAAATCCAGCATCCTGAACTTGCCCTATTAGTGTGCCAATGTAGTACCCTCAGTAGGTACAGGGGCTTCTCCAGAGTGCCGTAGGTGATAGTGTAGCCATTGCTCCACAGCTGCAGAGCAAAGACCTGCAATGCAGCTTCATAGTCCACTAAGCAGCTCTGGTTTGTTTCTCATGAGGTCAAAATACTGCAGCCAGTCTTGGCTTTCCAGCCACAGCCACAACCTTCAGAGGAGAGAGAGGTTGCCTTTTGTAGTGGTGCTGTTCCAAGACTGAAAAAATTCTTTCTACCAAGCCCCAGTAATTGTCTTCTCATCCCAGTGGCCTAAATGGAGTCACATGTTCATTCCTGAGCCAATCACTGTGAGGGAAGGGGCGGTAGTCTCTGCCTTAGACCAAGCAGGCCCACCCCTATCTACTACTTAGGATCTATGAGGCAGAGATGGGCCTACCTGGTCAAAAGCATGGGCTGTGATGGAAAGGAAGAAATGAGAGTGGATGCTGAGGAGCGATACCCACCACATCTTTTTTCTTTTTCTTTTTTTTTTTTTTTTAAAAGGACCGGTAAGGGGATCTTAACCTTTGACTTGATGTTCTCAGCACCACACTCACCCAGTGAGCAAACCGGCCATCCATATATGGGATCTGAACCCGTGGCCTTAGTGTTATCAGCACCACACTCTCCCAAGTGAGCCACCGGCCGGCCCCCACCACATCTTTTCACTTCATATGTTAATATATTTTATTAGATTTGCTGGACTCTTTGATTGTATTTGTGGCACTTTTTGGCAATCAGAAAGCAGCTTTTGTCTTCTCTGGAGTCTTCTGTTTAGTGCTTTCTCCTTTTGCTTTTTTTATTTAGAAAGTCCTTTCCCACCTCATTACTGAGTAAACGTTTTCTTCCCGTTTATGGTTTTCTTTTGTTTTCATTTACCTCCGTAATTCATCTGAAATTTTAGTTTATGGTATGAGTTAAGAATCTATTTTTTTTAAAGGGCCCAAGTTAACTAATTTACTCACCAGCATTTTTCAAATACTCTCTTCCCAGTGAATTAAAATGTCACCTTTACCATGTATTAATTAACCCTCCTTGGGAGGTGAAGAAACTTTTCCTGGAAGGGCATGCGACACACTTTCTCTTCCCTCCTCCCTTGAGTGTGTTCTATTCACCATTCAGGTTTCAGGCTGTCACCTGCTGTAGCTGGGCTGGATCTTTCTCTGCCCCATAGTACCTGTGCTTGCCGTTAGTGGTCTTTTCACCCTGTTGTAAATGCCAGTTTATATTTCTGACTACCCTGTGAGCCCTTTAAAGGCAAAGATGATAGTTTCCATCATTGAATCCTCAATGTCTAATACATAGTAGATGATCAATATTTTTAACAAGAGTAAATAAAGGTGATATATAAATTGGTGCTTTTTAGCCAGATTAACAAATAAGAAGATAAAGTGCATTCCAAGAGTAGTATATACAACACTAGAGCCATAAAAGAGCACAGCAGACTCAACACAGCCGACTCAGGAAGCTACAAACACTGTGGTGCGACTGCAGCTCCAGGCTCAGAGAGGGCTTTGGGGAGGGTGGTGCGCAGAGGGAGCTGGTAGGGCCAGATGGTGAAGGGCCCTGCATGTGTGCCTTACCTTAGCAATTTGGATGTAAAAGGCATGACCATCACTGTTGTTCTTTGCCAATAATAGGCTTTACAAACTGATAAAGAAGTCGAGGCCCACCTTAGATTCCTGCTGCAGCAAATAGCATCCCAGGAAGATGTTCTGTGCAAGACAGCAGCCCCAAACCTACGAGCCGAGGAGAACTTAAAGACTGCCAGAGACAAGTTGCAAGAATCCACAGATGGTGAAATTGCATTTAGCTATTAATAAGATCATATTCATGGGTGTTGTGATTTCTTTAACACTTGACAACAATCCCCCAGATTCTGCCTTTCTCTTTTTATATTATATATATTTATCTCTATTGTCTTAATGTGTGTGCTTTTAATACTGAATCACTAATTGCTTCCTTTTTGAAAAATTAATTTAAAACATGTTGGTTATTTTAGAACAGATTTTTTTAATGTCAGTAAAATTTATTAAATACTTGTTAGAATTTGTCAATATTAGTTAGAAATTATCCCTATTAGAAAAAGGGCTCATCAATTGTAAAAGCCATGCCTTAATTATAATTGAGGTATTTTGAAGGTAGATTTACGCGAGACAACCAAACTCGAAATCTAATTTTAAAAGTATTTTATGCTTTAAAGTTTAAATAAGAGAAGCCCCCTCAGTGGTTTCCAAAATAAAGAACATTGATTTTCTCCTAGCTTTTGAGGCCAGCAGAAAGGAAGCCAGACTGTGTAGGCAAGAGTTTGAACATGTGAAAAAAAGGAGATACGATCTTTTCAGCAAGTGTTTTGAGCACGTCTTAATCTCAATTGATCAAATCTACAAGAAGCTCTGCAGAAACGACAGTGCCCAAGTATGTATTTTTCACCCCAAAATACTAGTGGGAATTTTGTATTATTGACAGTGGTTTTTTTCTGGTGGGAAATAAACAAACACTGCCACATTATTTGAGTGACTTGCTTATAGGGCAAAGTCAATTCATGAAGATTGGTTCTCTAATGACCTGTTTTTAGATCCCACCCACTCTACACTGGCCAGCCTGGACAAAACTCTGGGCCTGTCTCTTCATCTAAAAAAACAAATGGGTTAGATCATTTGGTTTCCAGGTTCTCTTGAGTTCTGAAATTCTGTTGTCTGGTACTAATTTAATTTTATAGAATTGTAGGTCTGTATGGTAAAGGTAGGGTCATGTATAAGACCTTTGGAAAACAGTTGATTTGTGAAGTTGAACAGAGTAACAAGTGAGAGGGAAAGAACTAAAGGTAGGATTCAAATCCAGATATGTCCCTTTTAATGACAGCCTCTTTGCTATAACCACCCACTGCATTATAAACATCCATAGCAAATACTTGTGGAATTGAGTGTGGAATAGAGATGTAGGTCAGGACTTACTAACTGCTCTGGTTTTGTTTTTTCTTTTTCTTTTTTTTTTTTGATGACTGAGATTTGGTCCTGGATCAGATATTTTGAATTTCAACTGAAAATAACATACTAATTTTCAGTAAAGTAAGATTAAAATAAACCCATTAACTCCTTGAGAACAGGAGTCATCTCTTTATTTACAGTACCTGGCCCACAACTGACATTCAATAAATGTTTGATGAATAAACCAGTGAGTCAATTGAATAAAGACTGTTTTTATAAGACAATGGCATATGCTGCAGAGGTTTGAATGGCAGTCTGGTGGCAAGGCCTGATCCTTGGACATGTTAGTATGTTTTCCCTCTTTCCTCTACCCAGACAACCCTGTTGCCTGTGATTACATGTAGAACTAAATACATTACTTACAGGCATTGGTATTTTTACATCAAAATTGAGGAAAACCTAGGGCTGGCCAGTAGGCTCACTTGGGAGAGTGTGGTGCTGACAACACCAAGTCAAGGGTTAAGATCCCCTTACTGGTCATCTTTTAAAAAAAAATTTTTTTTTTTTTAATTGAGGAAAACCTAACCAATAGAATATTTTGCATTTAAACTCTGTGGCAACCCCAAGTTGAAACTTACTAGTTGCTTTTCTAATGTTGCTAAATAACTAAAATGCGTTTTAGGCATTTCTTAGCCCGGAGAACCCTGAAGAACCTTACTTGGAGGGAATTAGCTATAACTGCATAGCACCAGGGAAACGATTTATGCCGATGGACAATTTGTCAGGGGGAGAAAAGTGTGTGGCAGCTTTGGCTCTCCTGTTTGCTGTGCACAGGTAAGGCCACAACAAGCTACTCAGTTTTGTGTAAGGGCAGAAACCAAGCAGACCACCTTATAAAAGACGTATTAACTATTTGTCTTCATTAATATTTACTAATGTGATACCAAACTCTTCAGCCAGACAATTCAAGTTATGTTTTAGGCCTGCAACAATGTAGACAGCAAATCTAAGAGAGTTCAGTCTTTGACAGATTTTTATTCAGTTTCTGTTATCAATAGTTGCTATATTCCAGCTTTTTAGAAAAGAAAGAAAAATATTTTGAATGGCCAAATGTGACATCAGGATTGCCAGGAAACAAAAACAACAAACAAAAAGTAGTCCAACTTGTACGTTATTTTCCTAGTCCATATTCAGAGATCTGCTGTTTAGTAAAGAATGGTAAGCTAAGTATTTGTTTTAAAAAGTATTTAACCTCCTTATTTCCTCTGATGATGGTGATACTGTTTCTTTGTAAAATAAATCAAGAAACAAAAAGTTAACTAAAATTAAGGCGAATAATAGCTTTCACCATTCACAGCATTAGATGAAGATCTGAGTAGTAGACGATACTGCCTCTCTATTTCCGTGACGAGGAACATATATAGGAGTGTGACAACCATTGTTCACTGGTCTCAAGAAGGAAAAGGAATAGGTCACCACAGGAAAGGGAGAAAAGACCATTATGGCAGGGGGACTGTGGGAGAGCAGGAGGCAGGTTCTGTACAAGGAATCTTAGCAGAATAAGACTGTTACTAGGTGGCATCCCCATCCATTTATTCAACAATATTTACTAACTATTTACTGTGTGCCAGGTGCTACTGCAGACACTGGGGAGACAGCTGTGAACAAAACAAAATGCCTGCCTCAGATACTTCATTTTAGTTGGGGAAGACAGATAGTAAATAGGGTATATTAGTAAACTAATTCTCTTATATAGAGAATATTAGAAAATCACAAGTCCTATAGAGGGGGGAAAAAAAGTAGGAAATGGAGATATTGAGTAGCGTAGAAGGCTTTGTGGTATTAAAGAGTTTCAGGAAGGCCTGTTTGAGACGGTAACATTTGAGCAGTGATTTGAAGGAATTATGAGAGCAAGTTGTAGATAGCTACGGGAAGAATGTTCTAGATGTGAGGAGTAGGAAGTGTCAAGGCCCTGAGGCCAGAGTGAGCCTGGCATGTGTGAAGAATAGGCTTTATGCAGCAGTGGCAGGCACAGGGTTTGAAAACTACTGTGACAAGGTGAAAGACGGTGATGGGTTGGACCAGGCTGAGAACAGAAGTTTGAGCTGGCAGAACTTACTAACAGACAGGGCATGGATAATGTGAAGGACTGATGACTCCATGGATTTTGGCCTAATCAACTAGAGTGATAAGAGCTGCAGTAAGAGGCAGCTTACTACAATACCACAAGAGGGAGTAGTTTTGGAAGGGCAGGTAAGGAGTTTGATTTTGGATGACTGTGAGATGCTTGTTAGACCCCTACATGGAATTGTTGAGTAAGCAGTTGGACATGTGAGGCAAGAGTTCAGAAGGATTGGTAGAAGTACTGGGAGCTGTCAGTATTTGGATGGTATTTAAAACCTTGAGACCAGATGAAATAACCAAGGGAGTTAATTAGAGACGAGAGAGCCCTAAACCCTGAGCCCTGAGGGCACGGCCATGTTCAAGGTCAGAGAGATGAAGTGTTAGCAGAAGAAATGCAGAGGGAGCAGTGGGTGAGGGCAGTAGACTGTGTCATCCTAGTGTTTTAAGGAGCGGGGATGACTGAGTACTCCTTGCATAGGTCACACAGGATGAGCATTGGATTTAGCAACATAAAGGTCATTGATTACCCAGACAAAAGTATCCAAAAGGATGTGTCTTATTCTGAATAATGTTGTTAATGCTTTCCTCCAAGTCTTTTGTAAAACAGAAAATTGTAACTTACTTTTTTTTTCTAGTTTTCGGCCTGCTCCATTCTTTGTTTTAGACGAAGTGGACGCAGCCCTGGACAATACTAACATTGGCAAAGTAAGTTTCTTTCTGCTTTTAATTTTCAATACAATATTTATAATTGCAGTCAGAAGACAGTTTACCTTGAACAAACAGGGTTGTGGAACAAGCAATGATAATTGCTGAATAAAAATCAATACTTTAAAAATCTGAGTTAAGGGCCGACCCCGTGGCTCACTCGGGAGAGTGCGGCGCTGGGAGTGCAGCGGTGCTCCCGCCGCGGGTTCGGATCCTATATAGGGATGGCCGGTGCGCTCACTGGCTGAGCGCGGTGCAGGCAGCACCAAGCCAAGGGTTACGGTCCACTTACCGGTAAAAAAATCTGAGTTAAACATCTGAAAACAAGGTGATTGTTTTCATTACAGGTTTAGGGGACCCTCAAGATTTGATAGGAAATCAACACAGAGGTCAGATGAGGGTCCCTGTGCTCTACCAGCAGCATTACTACCGCCATAACTTGCTTCTCCCAAATCTAGATATTGAGAACTAGAGGGCAACTAATAGCTGGCCACAGGGTTTTATCTCATGGATCAAATTAGTTGTTTAATAAAGTCTGTGAATAGCAGCACTAAATAAAATTCTACCTCCCCAATTTTATCAAAACTTACTTGGGCATGATCCTGTTTTCAGTGTTTCAGACAGTGAGGGAGCTAAGGTCACAGTTTAACTTGCAAGTTAAATTTTAGGCAGCATTCAAAGACCAATGGGCAGTTTGTACAGAGCCACCTAAAGACCCAGGCTCGCAGCTCACATAGCTTGACTGTAATTAGATTGAATTTGGGAAAGGAGAATGGGGTCAGTCATGGAACATGAACAAAGGACAAAGGCAAACCCTGGCAGTGCCCATCACTACCCAAAGCAGGGACAGCTCCAACCTGCAGAGTTGCAGTATCATGGTCCTACTGCTAGGGCCATCCATTTTTGGAGGTGGATGAATTAGACTGTCCTGGTTCTGATTCCAGGCCCATCCACCTTCCAGAAATGACTGGGCTTTGCACTTACGGCTGCTTACAAGAAGGCTGTCCTGGTCATGCTGGCAGATACAGTTCTCATTACTTACTTGTAAACTGGCATTCTGTTTTATAACCTAAGTTTGTGAGCTTGGCTTATTTTCAGTCTTAGGGTGCTGCCCAGTGGGTTCTGTGCCTCTGAAGCTGACTTCCCTGATTTCTTACTATGTTGAGTCTCACGTGAGATGCCTGGGCGAGTCATGGACATTACCAAGCTGCAGCCTGAGATACCTTCTTATGGCATGAATGTAGTCTCTCAGCATTTCCCAAGTTGTATTCATCTAACCCAAATCTTTCTAGGACCCTCCTTTTTTTTTTTTTTTTTCTCTTTTTCGTGACCGGTACTCAGCCAGTGAGTGCACCGGCCATTCCTATATAGGATCCGAACCCACGGCGGGAGTGTCGCCACGCTCCCAGCGCCGCACTCTCTCACGTGTGTCATGGGCTCGGCCCTAGGACCCTCCTTTTTTAATATGGCACAGGATACTCAAGGATATCACATGAACTCCACACCACACAAAAAAGTCTATGCCAGAAACTTCATGGTACCTGGGGGAAGAAGAAAACATGAGCAAGAGAAAATCCTGATTTGTCTCTCTTGAATGACAGCAGTCTGCATCAGCTGACTGGACTCCATGGCCTGACCCATTTGGGAGAAATCTCCCCTTAGAAGGTTAATTTTGGTACTTTGTATCCCATATTCTGTGGAGCAGGAAATCTTTGTGGATTGCTTTTTTTGGTTGCATTTAAGGTATCCACATCTTCCAGCAAAATTTAGATGTTTGCACTGGTGGCATCTCCAGGGACTAGGCCTTACTTAAGACTTCCATTAGCACCTATCCTATGTATTAAAACCTCTTAATTTTCATTATCCCTTTGAGATTTATGATCCTGGCACTCCGTTGCTGAATTGAGTGTGAGCGCTTATGTACTATGAGCAACTATGAAGCAGCCTCCACTCCTTGTGATCAGGGTGCCCAACATTTATAATAGGTAACTCTCCAAGCAAAATGCATGCCGTACATCTTTGCATCCTATCTCCTTTTCTTTTCCTCTCACTACCTCAAGCCTTTTTTTTAGTCCTGTATCATAGTAGCTACGATTAGTTAGTTGCCTGTAATGCTGGCATTCCTTCTGTGAATTCAGCCTCTTAGCTGAGAGCAGTTTCCTTCCGCGCTCATCATTCACCTTAGCTGGTGGACTCACTCCTCAAAGGAAACTGCTGTTCCTGCTTCCAAAGCCTGTTTCCAGTGTCTGGGGTGCAGCCAGGACCGATACACACACAGACCCACTCCAGCCCTCAGAGAGGTCTAGGGAGTGGGCAAGTATCATTAGACTGTTGCTACTTGGAGTCTAAGTTCTTCTCTGTCGTTCTCCAAGCTGTAAGTAGTTTGTTCACCAAGGCTCATTTCTGTCCAGTATATTTTGCTCATATTCTCATTTCCTTTTGGAATTGAGCTTCCTGAGGAGCCGAAGTTTACCTCTAACCAAATGTCTGGATTATGGATATGTATTCAATTGCCATGTATTTCCCATCTTCAGGGCTTGAGTTGGCAAAATAGTAAGTTGGAAGTTTAAATACCAGTTCTTCACTCATAAAATGTCTCATTATAAAGGCTGATTCACATGACAGTATCTCAAGTTACAGCTGTATTCATTAACATATTCTTAAAGTTTTAGATCACAGGTTTAATGAAGTTTATTTTTTTTACTTACCTCTTATATTTTAGAATCTAAACTATTTCCATGTCTGCAATTGTGGTGGATTTACTGAATTACCAGAGAGGCAAGTGAGTGCCTATCACCTAAAATGGGCAGACTCAGAGACATGCAGAATCACTGTCCCCAAAGTCCAAACAAGGCCTATCCTTGCTGACAAAATGTGTGCTTTTTATTTCCACCCAGGTATCAAGTTACATCAAAGAGCAGACTCAAGAACAGTGTCAGATGATCATCATTTCCTTAAAAGAAGAGTTCTATTCCAGAGCTAATGCGCTAATAGGCGTCTATCCAGAGGTAAAGCTCAATTACGGGGAGAGGAGAAACTGCTGTAAACCCACCTTAGTACTCCTATAGCTACAGGCCTTTCCTTTTATAACTAAAAGTTCCAAATGAAGTTTGTAGATACTGTTTGACTTCCGCAAGAAATAAATATAGGCTGAAATGATTTTTTTTTTTTTTTGTCGTTTTTTTCGTGACCGGCACTCAGCCAGTGAGTGCACCGGTCAGTCCTATATAGGATCCGAACCCGCGGCGGGAGCGTCGCCGCGCTGCCAGTGCAGCACTCTACCAAGTGCGCCACGGGCTTGGCCCCTGAAATGATTTTTTTTTTTTTTTTTTAAAGGAAGCCACAGGCCAATATAATTGATGAACATAAACACAAAAATCCCCAACAAAATATTAGCAAACAGAATACAACAGCACATCTAAAAAATCATACATCACGACCAGATGGGATTCATCCCAGGGATGCAAAGATGGTTCAAAACACACAAGTCAACAAATGTGATACAGCACATCAACAAAATCAAGGACAAAAACCATATGACCACCTCAATAGATGCAGAAAAAGCATTTTTTTGTATGTGTGTGACCAGTAAGGGGATTGCAACCCTTGGTGTGGGGTTGCCCGCACCGCGCTCAGCCAGTGAGTGCACCGGCCATCCCTATATAGGATCCGAACCCGCAGCGGGAGCGCCAGTGCACTCCCAGCGCCGCACTCTCCTGAGTGCGCCACAGGGTCGGCCCCAGAAAAAGCATTTGATGGAATTCAACATCCCCTCATGATCAAGACTCTTAAAAAATTAGGTATAGAAGGAAAATATCCCAACACGATCAAAGCCATATATGACAAACTCTCCATAAATAGCATCCTGAATGGGAAAACTCTTCAGCCCCTCCTTCAAGAACAGGAACAAGACAAGGACGCCCACCCTCACCACCCCTACCCAACACAGTATTGGAATCACCCGCCAGAACAATCAGGCAAGAGAAATAAACACAGGGCATCCAAATTGGAAAAGACAAAGTCAAACTGTTGTTTGAAAATGACGTGATCCTATACATTGAAAAACCTAAAGAATCCACCAAAAAACTCTTACAGCTGATAAACAGATTCAGTAAAGTTTCAAGATACAAAATCAATATACAAAAATCAGTAGCATTTTCATACACCAGAATGAACTATAATATGTTGAACTTCCAGGAGAGAACAAAACTGTGGTTACTAGAGGTGGGAAAGGGTGAGGGGGAGGGAGGTTAGTAAGAAATTGTTTAATGGACACAAAGTATGATTATGTTTTACAACGATGAATATGCTAATTATCTTGATTTGATCACATATTATACATAAGTTTTGATAGTCAACTCTGTGCCCCACAAATATGTATAATCAATTATGTTTCAATTTTAAAAAGTTGTTATTCTGACTTTATTTGCTTTGTACTTGTGTTTGTATATTATCTATAAATTTTTTTTGGTTTTATTGTAGCATAAGATTATAATCATAAGTGTTTAAGGGCCAGCCCGTGGCTCACTCGGGAGAGTGCGGTGCTGATATCACCAAGGCCACAGGTTCGGATCCTGTATAGGGATGGCCGGTCAGCTCACTGGCTGAGCGTGGTGCAGACACCTGAAATGATTTTTTAATCAAATAAGACTTAAAAGTAACTATTCAGATATTTACCTATGACAGTACATGGAGATTTAAGATATATCTTAAGTGAAAGAAGCAAATTGAAAATTACAGAATAGTAATAGTTTTGTTTCATAAAATAATAGTACACATTAACTTACAGAGAGTAACCTGTTAATATTATAGTTCACATTTCTGTCATGTTTGAATGTTTTAAGCAAAACAAATTCACCATGATAGAACAAAGAACCATTTATCTTCCAAAAGTATCACAGGATAAAACCAAAGAACTCACTAGACGTTCCAGGTTGATAGTAACTTTTAGATTGTGAACACACTTTTCTTAAGCCATCCACAATACTTACCTGAGCTAATGGAGCAGAGCAACTAGTTGAAGTCATTTGGTTTTTGGGCAGTTGGGTTTACCTCCTGAGTTTTCCTTTAAGCTAAGATAAAAATTAATTTACAGAATGTTAGGGAACCACCTGGAAATATGCCATGTGAGATATGGAAAATCTCATACCAGATAATATTTTAAAAAACAAGTGATATAAATGCAGATAACTGCCCGGCTAGCTCAGTCGGTAGAGCATGAGACTCTTAAATGCAGATAACTGATACCTTTTTAGGTACAAAGAGTTTCCTTTTTAATGCAAATCCAGACTCACTAATAGCTCTTATTTTACTTTAATAATACTTTTTCCCTCTTAGGGGAACTGGCTTTTAACTGTCTTTTCTCCATTTCAGTATGACGACTGCATGTTCAGCCAAGTTTTGACACTAGATCTTTCTCAGTATCCAGAACCTGAAGGCCAACAAAGCAGCAAGAGACATGGAGAGTCCCGTTAGAACCTAGAGTGCCCTTGAGCACCTGCCAGCTTGAAGAGCAAACCGGACAGTCCTATAGTGGTCAGGTTAATCGTTGTTTAGTTCCCACTCTGAAACTCAAACAGCTCTTGAATAACAAACTTCTGGAGCAAGCAGGACCAACCTGGTGTGCCGTTTAAGGAAAAATCTTAGTTGTTCTAGCTAGAGGCTGTAAGCTCATTTCAGTGAAGGAGTGTTCAGGCCCCACTGCAGTAGGGAAAGTTTTCTATGAGAGTCAGCATTGAATGAGCTTAAATGGGAAAAAAAAAAGTATAATTTTCTACCATAATTTTAACTTCTGCATTGAAACAAGCTAGTCAGAAGAACTTTGAATTCTGTATCATCTTCACTCTGGTCTTGCCTTGCACCTGTAAGTAATCTTTAAGGGAAATTCTTCGTTTTTAAATGTACTAGTTATAGGGCAGTTAATAAATATTGTTGAACCTGGTTTTTATGGAAAATTGTTTCAGAGGAACTATATGTCAATATTGAAAACATTAATAAAAAATAGTCTTATTTAAAATGTCTCCAATGTACTATTTTACAAGCCAAAGAAAATTTTAATGGTGAAACAATTACATCTGCTTCAATGCAATCGAAATTTTTCTAAATATAATTTCTATAAAGGAAAACTCGAAGAATACAGTCTTTCTCAAGTAACAGCTGACTTTTCCACTTACACACATTCCTATGTGTAGGAAAGAAAGTCGCACACTTTTCACCAGTACTTCATTTCCACTTCAAAATAGAGCAAGAAGATTCTGAGGTGTTCTTCTACTTAAGACTGCTCTGGGGCCAAGTGTTCACCAAGGAGTAGCCTCCTGAGATAACAGAATCACTTCTGAACAGCACTACTTCATGCAATAAGAATGCACTCTGTGCCTAAGAACTACGTTAAGTCACAAAAAGACTCGCTGCCTGCTCCGATGGAGCCTCCAGCACAGTGAGAGCAACTTTCTCAGCTGTAGGTAGCAGAAGCCAGTTGGTCCTTCTCCTTTGTTCTTTTTTTTTTAGTACTGGCACTACCATCAAAGTCATCTACTACTACTTCTATCTTGAAAGACATCAACTTTTCACATTAAAATTGTCCTTTTAAATGCTGCATGAGCTCAGTGTAGTCCCATATCTCTTGCCTGGGCTGTTCTCACTCTTTCATAACTTTGACTCTTAGTCTCAGTCAGTTCTGTTGTAACAGCATGCCTGCATTCCTGAAAACCACTGTGCTATGCAAAAGCGCACAATAAAAACCACAGAGCTATGGAAATACAAGGTTGGGGTACCATGCTCAAAAAAAAAAAAAAAAAAAAAAGATAGGAACCTAATAAAAATAATAGCCAGTTATGCACACATTACTTAGGGAATATGCAAATACTACAATTAATGTGACACTTTACCTTGAAAAGGACCTGAAGTTTGCTTGCGGAAGTGAGTGTCTTGTCGCAAGGGGTGGAAGGAGGGTTGTTTAGGGATCTGAGCCTGGGCGGTGTGAATTTGGTGTATTCTCCCACAGCTCCCTGCAGCTGGGTGGAGTTTACCTAGTGCAGGGTTCAGCAAACTTCTTGAAGGGCCACAGTAGATAAATCAGGCTTTGGTGAGGCAGCATGGAAGCTCCTAAGTAGGTATTTGCATAACTAAGCACATATATACACATATATGTATGTTATAAATAACTGTTCTAGCTTGAGGCAATGAACAGGACCATACTTTGTTGCCCCTTGACCTAGTGTTCTTCACTGAGAAAATCATACTTAGGAAGTGCATCATACTCAAATTGCATCTAATATATCAATCATGTTGGAATAAACCAGTATTTTAAAACAAGCATTACAACAAAACTTACTGTATTATTATAGCAAAATATCCTCAGATCCTTCAGCATGGCCCTCGAAGCTTTTCTAAAAAATGGGCTCTAATTTACTTTTCTAGTTTTATATCCTATTCCACAGCATCGTCTGTGCTTGTAACTTTGCTATACCCTGGCCAACTTTCAGATTCAGATATCTACCTGATTGCATTTTGTAAATTTCTTAAAAAAAACAATTTTTAATGTTTGCTTTTTAAAAAATTAAACACACTCAAGTAATCACTTACTTGATTTCACAACTGAGTGGCAACTCAAGCTAAAAATTCTCTTGATATTATACCAAGCCATGTTAAAACTAAAGAAAAGTTGAGCACATAGGTTGAAATTAAAATTTTATTTATGGGCCGGCCCTGTGGCGCACTCGGGAGAGTGCAGCGCCTGGGAGTGCAGCGGGTGCTCCTGTCTGTGGGTTCGGATCCTATATAGGAATGGCCGGTGCGCTCAGTGTCCAAGCCACGAGTTGCGATCCCCTTACCGGTCACAAAAAAAAAAAATTTATTTATGACCAGAGTGATAAATAAGATTTGTTTTCCATACTTCGAACAGAAAAAAAAAAAAAAAAAGGTTTTCAGTAGGTCTCTGGCTTCTCATTGCCTTTATACCTTGACCTTGCGTTTCTTGTTGTTGACTTTCTCTGCACCTGTGGGAGCTGCAGCGCCATCAGCGAGGAGTGTCTCAAGGCTTGGCAAGAAATGTCATATCAAAGATGGGCTGCCGCAACCCAAACCAAGCAGGGCTTGTTTCCAAAGAGAATGCTTCATTTTAAGACCTAACCCTGAAAACATTTAAAGTGCTGCAGGCCCTTTACAAATTTTGCCTACCTCACTCTGTGCAAATTCACTTGATATGGGCCACGGCAAGAGAATTTTTAGAGATAAGAACAGAAAGGTCAGACCTTACCCCACAGAGTAAAGATTTGGGAAATTTGGAATTTATAATCTAATTAAAGTTTAAAATGTGGTCTTGTGCCCCACTTGTACTTTCTCAATTGTCGGTCATACAATGGACTTGCACACACACTAAACTGTACTTCTTTGAAGAGGCTCTCTGGCTCTTTGCACTTCACCCTTCTTAGTAACAGAGTTAGACCCTGCCATTTCTATGGAACAGGAGTTATTAAAATTGCACAATTCCAAAGAAGCTCTGTTGATCTAGTCATTCTTTTTAAAAACATACCCTTCTCAGTAGTGGATTCAGTGCCTGGAGTATTCATTCATTCTTTACTATTAAACAATGTGACAAACATACCTTTAAAATACCTTGTACAGTAACAGATGTTTCCACATAAAAATTATAACATGTAAGCCTAGTTCTTATTTTCTCTTTGGCAACTACTGTTGCTTGGACAGTTTTCACACTCTTTTCCCTTTTATTAGGGAAATACCACCTTGATGCAAGAGAGCATGTCAAATGGGAGTCAGGAATACCCAGTAGGTCCTTTCCCACCGATGTTGGTCCCTGAGGTAGCTGTCCATCCGTCCTTACAAAGTGTACCTGAAGTGTGTACGTGTCACCGCCCATTGTAGTTAAACACATACCATGGAGCTCTTTCACCCAGCCTTGAGGGCCACAGCCCGATATTGCTCTCTTGGGGTAGGTGACGGTTTAGAATTGAGATCTGTGTGGAGTCCTCTGTGCACTCTTCATTGTTTGGGCATGGCACTGTGCTTACAGAAAGCTGCTTTTCTTCTTCTTCTTCTTCTTCTTTTTTTTTTTTTTTTTTTTGAGAAGGCTGGTTTTTAAGTTGAAGGTTTTACTGGTTTTAAAGATTTCAAGACCCTCCAGCATCATCTGTTTAAACAAAAGAAAGGAATACCAAAATGTTAAAATTCAGCTAAAAAAGTATTTGCAATAAGATTTCCATTTCAGAAACTGCTTTACAATTTTTCTTTAAAAATTGTTAAAAAAAAAAAAAAAAAAAGCCCCTCTGAAAGCCCCTCCATGATGGAAACAGTAGCCGCTGTCTAGAAGTGGCCTTGCAGAGTTATAAATACCATCAGGGGACCAAATAAAATATGACATTAGGTTGACAAAGATCTGTGGAAATCTCAACCCATGACCACGAATGCTGTTTCCCTTCTCACAGAGTGAGGTTGGGCAACTTCCAACACATTCAGTGGGAGCCTTCTGGAAGAAGGGTGAAGGCTCAGAGCACACACACTGGGACTGCCATGCAGACCGAACCTTCGATTCCTCTGGGCTCACCAGGCTACAGGTATGGCCAAGAACAGAACGGGCCAAATCTTTCTGCACCACAGAGAGAGACTCCGGGGGTTCTTCCCTAAGGAGCCATAACTGCCTGGGGAGAGAGGCAGGGCTGCTGCTGTGGGTGCTGGCACCCACGAGCAAAGCTCCCACAAGGCATCAAAGGGGAACCCTGCCCACGGCTCTATGGCAAAGTCTACCAGACAACAGGCCCTGCCACCCCACTGTACACAACACCAGTCGGAGATGGACAACAGGGATAAAACATATGTACACACAGCAGCACCAAGAGAAATCAACACTATCTACTGAGAGCAGTCACCTGGGCCGGCCTTAAGTACGGGCAGGCAACTGGGGAGCTGGACATGCGGAAAACAAGGAATGTGAAAAAGACTCACGGCAAAGAACCACTCGTCCTGGAGAAAACAGCAAAGGACACTACTTTTGGTTTCATTTTAGTTTCAAGCGCCTCTACTAGCTGAACTCAAAATCCAAATATTTGCTAACAGACGTCAAAGAGTTTCATCCAAAACACTATCAAAATTGAATTCTCCCTCTAAAGATATGTGTGCCCACGTGCGCTGAAGTATAAAATCTAAACGAGGCTGCAGAGCCCAGGACTGGCAGCAGTCCTTCCGCTGTCCTCTCCCTAAAGGATCGCCAACGCTCTCGTGCCTTCACCCGCAGCTGGACGGCAGGACGCTACAGCCTTCCGTCTCCTCTTGCCACCAATCCTAGCGGGTAACAACTCACGGTGCAGGTAACCATTTTTAAAAACGGCCTATTTATTCTGTTTGTTATTCGCATTCACTGTAAATCTTTGTATCTACAACAGATTTCTTGAACCGTACGTGTTCCTGTGGTATAGAAGGAAAACGCAGCACCAGAGCACTGCTCCACACATACCCACCGAAGAACCTTAGTGTTTAATGAGCAGGTAATTGATACACCCTCACATTTCTTTCTTTTTGGCCTCGGTGTCATCAGCACCACGCTCTAACCAACTGAGCCAACCAGCCAGCCCTTTACTCGCATATGAAATGCTTCACAGCTCTCACAGGTTCGTGGTGCACTGTTACATAGGCATTTAAGAGTGTCTTACTGAGGACTTTTATCTAAAGTAATAAAAAACAAACTCTGTTATCTGAAAATCCTCTGTCCCAGTGTTTCCGGGAATGGAGCAGAGTCAGATGAAAGAAGGCCTCTGGTGTCTCCAAAAATCTGAAAAAATGTCACAGTCGTGAAACAACAAATTCTGGGGGAAGGAATAAGTCAGAAAACAAGAGCCCTCAGAAGTTTAAGATCACACTGTCAAAATAAAAATTTAACTCAAGGGCTAGAACATAATTTTAAGAATCCCCCAGAAAGTTTTTGAAAAGATGGAGGCAGAAAATGAAAATTAAGAGACATTAGAGAAAAATTAAAAAGGCAGTAGAAATCAATCCAGGAAACCCCAGCTACTGTAGTATGAATTCCAGGAAGAGAGAACAGAGAAAGAAGTTGGAGAGAAGAAGAATCCAGGAAATCAGATTATTCCAGACCTGGAGAAAAAGAAGAGAAAAAAACTTACCACCTAAATATATCCTGGTGAAATTTCTACACATCTAGAGAAGAGAAGATCCTAAAAACTTACAGAAAGGAAAGCAACAGGTCACCCACATCACTGGGAACGAGGTTCACAGCAGACCCTCCTCACAGGGAACCTGGCACTGCAGACAGTGGCGTTCCAGGGGAAATCACAGACCAAGGATCCGACACTCAGACCATCTATGGAGCATGAGGACCACGAAAAGACACCTGCACACACACAGCCCTTGAAGAGCTGACCCTCCACACCCAGGGCCTGTGGAAGCTACCTGAGGAGGAACTGGCAGAACGGAGGGGGCACCGATTGCAGGGCGCAGGCAGGGGAGCTCCAGGGTGGCACGTGTGCCGCAGTCCAGCATGCACACAAGTGAAAGGTGTCTCAGGGAATTCCAGGATATTGTGAAGCGTTATTTTTTGGACAATAAGGAGGACAGAGGAATCTAAAAACTCAAAAAATAAAAAGCAATGCAAATGTCTTAAGGTCCCAATAAGAAACAATCAAAAATGGGAGAATGGAGTATAAGGAAAAAGCACACTTGACCTTCATACTGAGAACATGCCCTGCAACTGGCACAGGAGTCACGGCACTGGGCCCATGAACACAACGCAGGTTAGCTGACCAGGAAATGCTGGCACTGTTTTGATACAGGAAATGTTTTTGTTTTCCAACTTTTAGAATCAACCTACAGACAGACTGGGGGTCTTATTTCTTTTCTGTCCTGTAACCATGGTAATCGATATTGAGAATGTAAAAGCTGGCGGGCTCAGGAAGAGATGAGAAACGGGAGGTGGGAAGATACTGGTAAAACCTGGGAGGAGGAGGAGGAAGCAAGGAGAGGGAGGTGGCACTGTGAGTGCGCCAGGCCACCTTTCCTGCTGTCAACAGAGACAGTCCATTTAAATCAGTTTAAAGAAATATTTATAAACAGTTTAAATAAATCTTAGTCAATGATAGAGGTAACAAAACCAAATGACTTATAGTGGTTTTTTCTTGAGATGAAGGTGAGCTAAGTCAGGACAGTGGTCACCCTTGGGTGGTAGGGGAGTGACTGGAAAGCAGCAGGGGACTCCTGACAACGTGTTTCTGTAATCACTGGGTGTGACTATAGAGGTGCATTCACTTTGAAAACTCAATGAGCTGGCCTTACAACGTGTGCACTTTCTCGGTGCATTTTTTCGCCAATCAACAGAAATTCCAAAGGGGGTACTCTGGGCGGTTGGAATGGGGCTGGGGTGAGGGGTCAGGTTCTTGACCCTGACACAATGTATGCATCGTCCCTCCCACCAAGGGGTGAGGGGCATAAAAGAAAGCTCCGTAAGTGAGAACACCCACCAACAAGACAGACCTGAGATGGGCTCCCCACAAACAGAAAGAACACAATACCGGTCTCTGATTGTCTGAGTTTTTTTGAAACTTCAATTCCATTCTCTTCTAAATTCCTCTTTGCACAATCCTGACATGCATTACCTGAAAGATGAAAACATTAAAAAGCTTATCTATTCGAGTCTACCCTCTAAAAACCACTTTATAAATCTGATTGCTCCGAAGCACTGGCCAAATAATCTCTGCCATACGCTACAGATTGTATCAGTGAAGTTAACGGTTTTATTCAGCAGAAGACTATGGCTCTGGGGGTCACATTTAAGTGAGACAATAACTACAGTAAATATGTCCTTTCACATGGAAATAGGGTGGAAATGGAGAGCTGAGTGCAACTGTTTTATTGTTCCTGAACTGAACCACATCACCATGTGGATGTGATGTCAGCAGTCCCCACACTGACACCCATTTTCTTTTTTTTTTTTTTTTGGTGGCTGGCCAGTACGGGGATCTGAACCCACGACCTTGGTGTTATCAGCACCACTCTAACCGAGTAACTGGCCAGCCCTGATACGCATTTTCCTATCTCTGGATACACTGGGCCAAACAGGCAGAGAAAACAGGGCTGCACGCAAAGGCCTCTGTTCCACTGGCCAGTGCCCCTTTTAACCCGACTCACTCAGAAAGTGGAGACAGCTGGTGACCAGTTCACCACGGGAGGATGCTGGTAACTACTGGGTCTTGTTAATTTATGAACAGGGAGAGTTGAGCCCAGCAAGAAGAACATTCACATTTCAAAAAAGGACTAAATAGAAACATTTTACACGAAAGCTTAGATCCTTGCAATTAAAGTTTCTGAAGTGGGAGGCATGGCTCTAGGTTGCTACATCTTGCACTGAATGGTACAATACAAACAGAACCTTGGTCCAATTCCTCTGGAACTCTTGGTGCTAGGACAGGAAATTATTCTCAGGTACCAGCAGATTAATCTGCTTCCCAGTCAAAGGGATGGATATTTAGTCCCTTCATTGTGGCAGGGACTAGACAGAAATTGCTATTTATCATCTCTAGTGGGGCTGTTTTAATACAAGCTAATTATTTAATGTGCGAAGCATACTTTTTTTTATAAGTGATTTTACAAATAGTGGCAGGAAGATAATGGAATATGTAGGCAAAAAACAGGCTGGCAAAAATAAAGATCTGCTTTACCCAATAACGTGGTGCTGTCCATCCGATCAGCATCTGAAGAAGAAAGAAAAACAGTCAGCAGAACACAACTACCAGTGCTCTCCTGTGGGCTGCTTGCAGGCAGGGCCACAGTGACTGCCGATAGGCTTTGGTGCAGCTTGGCACGTGCTGGTTGTGGGCTCCTGGGCTACTTGCTGCCCTCTCTGCTCCACATCCCAGGGCTGACGTGAGGACTCACTGAACAACCATGTGACACACCTAGAGTCGGCTGGCACATGGGGAGCGTAGAGTGGTACCCGTGATTGGTGATATTACTGTCACTGTCTGTGAGCCTCCTCTCCCATCAAGAGAGGAACTCCGTGAATGTGAATGCAGATATCCTTCATGACACAGTCACAGATTAAAAATCCCAATGTACTTTCAGTCCCCAGGCAGCTTGTCGAATCCACTCAGCTGCCAGGGCCTAGGAAGAGGACTCAGCAGGGACAGGAAGCCACTCAGCCGCACATTCCAGGAGCCCAAGCTCACTTGGGGTTCACATTAGGTTCTGGTCTTCTGGGGAGTCATGGGTGTGGAGGCAGGAGAGGCAGTGGTTGGGGGCAGAGATGCGACAGCCCCCTGCCTCTGCAGAGCGATGCACAAGGGCCACTACTAGGACATGCTAAATGGTGCATTTTGCTCTGCTGTCAGGCCAGAAACCCAATCCCAGCTTCAAAATGTCTGGGTCCTAAGTGGGCATGTGATTCACCTCATTGAACTTGTCCCATCACCTATTTAGCAGCAGTGGACACTGCTACTAAAAATATCAAACAAGGTCAAGAATGTAAAATTCGTGGCAGTGCATGACACGATAGTACAGCAAGCATGAGTCCTTCCTCCTGCCCTTACTGAGAAATGCCTACTGCCCTAATTATACTTTTATTCATGGAAATGCAACTTAAATAGGTCCATTTTGCTAATTATTACTAGTCTGAAAAGAAAGTGCTAGTGATTAAAAAAACTGAGCTGCTGGGCCGGCCCGTGGCTCACTCAGGAGAGTGTGGTGCTGATAACACCAAGGCCCTGGGTTCGGATCCCTATATAGGGATGGCCGGTTAGCTCACTTGAGAGAGCGTGGTGCTGACAACACCAAGTCGAGGGTTAAGATCCCCTTACTGGTCATCTTTAAAAACAAAACAAAACAAAAAAACCGAGTTGTTGATTTATCTTGTGCATTCTCATCTTCAAGTTCATAGCTGGTCACACACAATGTCTTTGTGGCTAACCTAATTCCACTGCGCAGGTGACTGTGTCTGGGTTTCCTATTACAATTAAATGACAGTCAATACAGACCTTTCCAAGCCTGCCATCATCAATGTTTTATGATACCAAACCAAAAGCTATTTACTCCCTTATGCCACGGTAACCAAGTTTAAGAATTTCTCAATTATCTTGGTCATTCCTGGCAAGATGAACAATTCCCTAAAAGGGCCAAGGAGCATTGCTTGAAAGGTGTGTTATACTCAACGGAACAGGAAAAATATGTTATTTGAATAAAGAAATAAAAGTCTTCATAAAATCATTTTATGCTTTTGAAGTTTTAACTTTTAAATATAGTGACAAGATAAAGGAATGAGATATCTGCATCTTTCAGTTTTAAGTAGAACAACTGATAAAGCTGGCCCAGTAGTTTTCTTTCTCAGTTAAGGTAACCTGAGATGTGAATAAGTGTGTCCAACTATAAATGTGTGCACAGCTGCACACGTTAAAGTTACTTTAAAGTTCTATTTACAGACTGTTACTATCATACCAAATACATCAGTCTTCTAATTTTAAATGACACAGAGGTATTTAAAAAAAGAAAAACGAAGACTAGTGAATTTTATGGTATGAATTATATCTCGAAAAAAAAAAGGAAAAGGCAACCGAAAGAACCCTAGAAGTTTTGTACTTAAGAAGTGAAGACAAAAACCCATACCTGGACTTTGCTGTTTGCAGATCTGAGTGGCAAGGTCTTGCACATATCCTGGAAAATAGTCAAAACAGTCCCCATAGGATACGACTTTAATTCCATGCAAAAGCATCTCTGCTTGATGCTTAAAGAAATGGTCTTCATTCTCCTTGAGCACAACCATGTAATGCTCTAAATCCATCTTATTTGGCACTGAGTAAAGGAAGAGAGCCTGGAATATCTGATCACGAAGGGTCTCTCCACAGCCCACAAACAGGAAAGACTTGGTGCGGTATAAGTTCTGGAGGACCTCCTATGAAAAAGCCAACAAAGAAATAGGATATTGTTAGAAAAACAGCAGAAGCTTATGACTAACCGTAAAGCCACATATTTGTGCTTTTAAATCGCTGCTCTCTAACGGGCCCCTCCCCAGAGCCACGCTGAGGAACAAAGTTAGAAAGGAGGTGCACACTCGACGCGGCGCTCTTGTGCAGCAATAAGGCCAAGGCTAAGCTGAGGCCCCTCTCGGCAAGGATGGAGCCTCTTCCTATCTGAGCAAGGTAACTGGCCTGTGTCCCAAATCAGTGACCAGTGTGAATGCGCATTCCAGTCAGGACAACCTATTGCCCCACCCCGCCACCAGTGCAGTCACCCAACTCAAATCTTCTGCAATTATATACAATTTAAAATTACTGCAACATAACGACAAGCAAACAGAAAGGACATTGTTGGGGGGGGAGGAGGGGAGGGAGAAGGGAGGGAGGTTTTGGTGATGGGGAGCAATAATCAGCCACAATGTATATCGACAAAATAAAATTAAAAAAAAAATAAAAAATAAAAAATAAAATAAAATAAAATATTTACTGCCTTGTAAAATAAATAAATAAATAAAATTACTGCAACATAAAAAAAGGACATTAACATTTTTTTCAGTTGAGAATTGTGCACGGTAATACCCTGTATCCATGGATCACCTATGGGCACTTTTCCAGGGGACAGGGGGGCTGTCAGAATAGTTTTGGGGAGTAAGAACAGGAGAGCTGAGGAAGGGACCAGTGTCAGTGACCCAGGGTGGGCACAAGGGAAGCAAAGACTGTGTGGGGTCACTCAGGCAAGCAGCAGAGAATCAGCAATGCAGAGATCCAGTCATCGCAGAGAGAACCTCAGTATCAGCACTGGTATCTCTCACACCCAACCAGCAGCATCACCTACCCAGCTGAGAAGTTCCCGCCCCATCACTCATTCTGCTGACACTGTGCTGGCAGTGACACAGGCCCAGGGACTAGCAGTGAGGAACAGAGAGCTGGACCCTGAGCTCGCCAGGGAATCATGGGGACAGTGCAGTTGCTAAGTGCTGCGCGGAAGCGTTCAGAAAGCCATGGGAAGCACAGCTTTTCCACGCATCATCCTGTCTGGGGCATCAGGAAACCTCGCAGAGAATGAAGTTTTCAAACGAGGTTTGGGGGCTGGCAGGGTTGGCTCAGTTGACTAGAGTGTGATGCTAATAACACCTAAGTCAGGGGCCGACCCGTGGCGCACTCGGGAGAGTGCAGCCCTGGGAGCGCGGCGACGCTCCCGCCGGGTTCGGATCCTATATAGGAATGGCCGGTGCGCTCACTGGCTGAGTGCCGGTCATGAAAAAGACAAAAAAAAAATAAAAAATAAAAAATAACACCTAAGTCAAAGGTTCGGATCCAAAAGAAATTTTTTTTAGTTAAAAACAAAAAGAAAAAGAAAACTACATTTTGTAAGCTAAAGGAAAGGAAAAAAAAGAAAAAACAAAAAACAAAACAAAGCACAAGCAACAAAAGAAAAAACAAATGGGATTATATCAAACTAAAACGTTTCTCCACAGCAAAGGAAACAATCACCAGACTGAAATGACAACCTACAGAATGGGAAAAAACATTTGCACACTATAGAGCCAACAAGGGATTAATATCAAGAATATACAAGGAACTCAAACAACTACACAGTAAGAAACCAAATAACCCAATTAAAAAATGGGAAAAGGAAATGAATAGACATTTTTCAAAGGGAGACACAAATGGCCAATAGGTCCTTAAAAAAAAAGCGCTACATCACTTATTGTGGAAATGAAAATTAAAACCACACTGAGATATCATCTCACCCCAGCTGGACTGGCTATAATCAAAAAGACTGAGAATGACAAATGCTGATGAGGTTGCGGAGAAAGGGGACCCCTCCTGCACTGCTGGTGGGACTGTGAACTAGTGCAGCTACTATGAAAAACAGTATGGAGTTTTTTCAAACAACTACAGATAGAACTGCCATACAATCCAGGAATCCCACTTCTAGGTGTACATCGAAGGATGGGAAATCATCACGTTGAAGGGACACCTGCACTCTCACGTTCATCACAGCTCTATTGACAATAGCCAAGAGTTGAAATCAATCTCAATGTCCAATGATGGATGACTGGACAAGGAAACTGTGGTATATCTACACATGGAATACTACTCATCCATCAAGAAGAATGAAATTCTGCCATTTGCAGCAACATGGACGAGCTTGGAGAAAATTATGTTAAGTGAAATAAGCCAGGCACAGAGGGGAAAATATCACATGGACTCACTCATAAGTGAGACCTAAAAGAGAAAGAGGGAAGGAAAGAAAGACCATAGGGTGCGCTGGATTTGCAGAGGGAGAGAACATACCAGGGGTTGGGGGGTGAGGCCAGGGAGAGGTTGGGTGGGGGGCACGGGGAACAGCTGCAATTTGTGGTACGGGGCTTGCCAATAGTATTGATCTGATCATCACATCTTGGGCACAGGTGGTGATGGTCAGCTTTGTACCCTATGAATATGCATAACCAATAAAAAAAAAAAACAAAAAAGGTTCCGAAGGCTACAGGAAAAAAAGGCAAAAAGAAAAAATTAAAATAAAAAAAGAAAAACGCTGAAGAGATTGCTCCCATTGAGGAAGGGGAGGAGAGAATGTCAGACCAGAAGTGGCCCAAAAGAACAAAGAGAACTGATGAGCGGGAAGGAGCAACTGGAGAACATTCCAGACCCTGCAGGGCCCTGTTTGTCATGCTGAAGAGTTTCACTGGGTCCCTGGGCAAGAGAAACCACTGTGGGCTAGTACTGGCATGGACAGCGTGATGCACTGACTCCTTGAACAAATGTTCACCGAACATCTACTCTATGTGCAAGCACCGAGCCAGGCACTGGAGACACAGCGTCCCCACAGCCATGTGGAGGCCAAACCGAAGGACAGGGAGGCCGGGCGTCTGGGGTACCACTCAGATGCAGCCACATGGCTAGTGACCACCACAAATTCCCTGGGGGACGCAACCAATGCCTAATTAAGACAGACCATACCATTACTTCTGGGTCTTGAGTGACATCTTTATATCCTGATGGATCCAGCACCATCCCACAGGGGTCTGTGTACAAGCCGTGAATGTGAAGGACTCCATATCTGATGTGTCCTCTTGCCCACTGAAGGACCTGCCAAAAATCAAGCCAAGACGAACAAAAAAAGCCCCTGATGTTACTTCCAACAGATATAAAAAGAAAATACCTAAATCAGATTCATGGTTTTTCAAACCTACCTTGGAAAGAGTAAGAGAGATGTTTCAATTTATGATTATATCTTTAAAACATAAGAGAAACTCAGCTGTTAGCACTAGTTATTCCTATCATATCTAAAACTACTTTAAAGACAGATAGTGACATACAAAATATTTTAATATATGAGATTATAGCAAAATGTTAAGTGATTACTTTAGGGAGTTTATAGGAACTTTCACTTCTAAGTTACATGTTATATTTTAATTACTGCTATTTATGTATTATTTTTACACCAGCAAAAAAATATGTGAAAAAAGTATTTATCAAATGGCCAACTACAGTCATTTCAGTTCATGACACAGAACAAGGCTGGCTGGTTAGCTCAGTTGGTTATATAGCATAGTGTTATAACACCAGGGTCAAGGGTTCGGATCCCCCTACCAGCCAGCCACCAAAAAAAAAAGAGATAATAATAATAATAAAAAAAGAAAAAGAAAGATAGATAACAAAGGCCCTGACGAAGATGCACATCATGTTCGTCTAATCCTATCTTTATGCCGGGGCTCTTGCATCAGCAGGAGGTGTGGACACAAACACCAGCAGCTCTGCTGATGTCACATGGGTAGATGGGCCAGCTGGAGCTTCTGTTCTATGCAATTAGCAATTCATTTCCAGAGACACTACCACAACAGGAAGCAAGGCTCAGCAGGACAATGCTGCTCAGACACTAGACAGGTGTTGTCATGTGTCACTGATGGCTCACAAGAGGGCGCCGCTCCACATGAGGACTGCCCCCATGTGTGCCTCTGGCAGGGAGCCTGTGCCCTCGACCAGCTCTGCTAGAGGAGCTGCCACAGAGGGACGTGCACGGGGCTGGAACTAAGCCCGGCATGAGACGTCTCCAACATGCTTGAGCTTAGCAGGACTAAGAGCTTCCCTCACGGGGTGAACCAGATAACAAAGGTAACAATGTCAGTTATTAATAACAGTATAAGCAAATACACAAAGGACACAAACATGTCACAAAATAAAGTCAATAAAATAAAACTATGTTCAACCTTAGTAATAAAGTAAATAAAAATTTAAAATGTTCACCTATCAAGTGGGTAAAGTGTATTCTGCTTTGTTTTTTAATAACCCCACCAGTTGGCAGGACACTGGGAATGGGCACTCCCATACACGGCTGGTGGGAGTAGACCTGGTGATGTTTCTGAAAAACAATCTGGTAATTTATATCACCAGCCCTTAAAATATTCATACCCTTTGACCCGGAAACACTTCTCGGAACTTATTCTGAAGAAATAAATAGTGGGACATAAAAGTATAAAAGATTTTAATTGTAGCATTATTTATATTGTAAAAATATGCTGACGGTGGCAGAGGAAGGACAACAATGACAATTTACTCTTACAGTCCTATGGCCATTTAAAATTCCCTTTTATTTAAACAGCTTAATGACAGGGAAATGCTCACAGTATACTAATAAGGAAAAAATCAGAATTAAAAACTTTGCAATCCCGGTTTGTTCAGGAAAAACTTCACAGCAAATAAGACTGTAAGTGATTTTGCTCTAGTCTTTTCTTTATTACCATATTTCCTACAACAACTACAGTGAGTAAATGCAGATGAGAAACTCTTGCAGACTACAGGACAGAACACAGAGGACACCAGGGCAGGCCACAGGAAGTCCCGAGAAGCGCAGGGCAGCACCTTCCCCGTGCCCAGCCGCCCCCAGGGAAGAGGCAGGAAGGCATTTAAGACCGACTTAGTGTCGTGTTTGCCATGGAGCGTGGCATCCGAGGGCTGCCAGCTAGCAACTTTTCCTTACTACTAACTCACTGCTGTAAAGTGACAGCTGCTTCTAAATGCAGGCCCTGCACATGCACAGACTTGCGCCCTCCATCTGCCACCTGCCTGGCAGCCCAGACCTTAGTCTTGTCCTTCAAGTCCAGAGACTCCATGGGCTTGTTCTGTTGCTGGCCGAAGATTTCCAGCAGGTTGTCATAGTTGGTGGTCAGGACCATGGTGCCCCTTTCCATCAGGCTAAGGATCGACTGCAGCACCAGAGGGTTCTGGATGTGCTGCTCCAGGTTGTCAAAAATCTCCATCAGGCAGTCCTGGAAGAAGTTGGGCTTGGTGTCGCCTGTACGCTATGGAAAGGTGGAGCGAGAGTCACAAAAAACATCAGCTCTCAACAACTACTGAGCCCCTAAGCAGGTACTATTCTGGGTGCTGGAGATACAGCAGTTTAAAAAAATAAAAAAAGACAGACAGACAATCTGGCCTCATAGAGTTTATTAAGACTACAGGAGGGGGACAGTTAACGTACAAATTTGTAATACGTCAGCAGTGATAAATGCCACAGGAAAAGTAAAGCAGAGAAAGCGGAAATGTCCTGCTGGGAGCGAGGGGTGGACAAGTCAAGAGCACCAGGGAGGCCTCTCTGATAAGGGGACATTTGGGCAGGAAGCTGAGGAAGTGAGGCTCCTGCAGAGAGTGGCTGAGCTTGGGGAAGAGCACGTGCAAAGGCACTGAGGTAACAGCACAGGCGGCCCGAGCATGAGCGACGGGCCAGGTGGCAGGGCGGTCAGAGAGCTGAGCCAGAACGAGATCGCGTGGGGCCTTGAAGACCACGTGAAGACTCTGGCTTTCCCCGCAGAGCTGCAAAGGTACTGGTTTTCTTTTTCTCAGCAGAATGTGAAATGGGGTATCTCAATGGTGTCTTAACTTGGGTGAGGGACAGTGTCTCATATACCGCTGAGAGATTCCACAGGATTAGAACTGAGACCCGGCCTCTGGATGTATGAGGGTACTTCGAAAAGTTTGTGGAAAAATAGAATTAAAAGATAATATGAACTCTTCCAGGAACTTTTTGAAGTACCCTCATAGTACCAATGGTCATCAGTGGCCTTGACAAGAGTTGCCTCAGTGGAGCAGTGGGGGCAAAAGTCTGGCTGAGGGGTGCAAGAGAAGTAAGCAGCTGGCGACAGTGAACGCAACAGCTCTGTAAAGAGTTCTGCTGTTTGGGGGCTGTGAGAAGTGGGGGAGGGAGCTGGGACGATGCAGGGGTCAGGTGGTCTCAGCACTCCCAGAAGACCAGCCTCGCCTGGCACTGGGCCCCGCCACCACTGCCTGCCTCGGCAGCTGTCATCAGATTCCATCCCGCCACGCCTCTGTCCCTGCCAAGACTCACAGATTGCCACTCATCCCCATGGCTCTAGGCACACCCCTCCCTGACACTCTCCCACCCCTCTCCATTTCTGAAAAGCCTTCTACTATTCCCAGTGGGTCTGCCAGCAGCAAACTGCCACATCTCCATCCTCTTCTGTGAACAGCCACCTGCTTCCTCCACAGAAACCCATTTCTGTGTCCCTGAAGCCATCCCACATGGGGCTCTCCCCCACACTCCTTGGAGCAATGAAATGGAGGGGGCCCCTAGTCCCTGTCGCGTCTCTTCAGCTGTGCTTCTGCTGCAACTAAGATGTTCCACTTAGACGATCATTTCTGTAACACGGCCTCTAAATTCCTGCCCGTCACTCGCCTCCAACGATCCTGTCCCACTGCAACCACCCACGCCTACGGTCCACCCAGACCTCATCTCACCCTTCTTGGGCATTACTTGGATTCCCTGATAGAGCCAACTCTGCGCTTCCTCCACATCTGTTCTCAAAGTGCTGAACACTGCAGGGGCAAGCACCGTGCCCACCAGCCTCTCCTTAACTCTTCCCTAGGGAGGTTTCCAAAGCTGCGCAATAGTAAAGAGAAGAACTGAATGATGCTCCAAATACTCTCCAAGCAATTAGCAATCTATCTGCCTGCGCCTCCGAGTGAGTGACAGCAAGGGCCTCATTTTGAGTGGGCCCTCGGTGCTGCCAGCAATCTCGCCACACTTCCCTGGCCCATTGATTCTTCCCCCCTTCTTCCCATCACAGGGGTCAGCCGACTGTCTTAAGAAGAGCCAGACACTAATATCTTAGGCCTTGTGGCCACACGGTCCCTCTCACAACTACTCAACTCTGCCGCAGGACAGCAGCCACATACGACACATAAACGCAGGGCGTGGCTGGTGCCGACAGAACTTCACAGCCAGCCTCCCATCCAGCCCTCTGTGCCCGAGGTCCCACAGCTACGGGTTCCCATCTGTGGACTCAACCAACTAGTGATGGAAAATGTTAGACAAAAAAGTAACAATAAAAAATTACAATGCAATACAAATAAAAAACAATACAGTGTAGTAACTACTTACATAGCATTTACATTGTATTAGGTGTATTAGGAATTATAAATAATCTAGAGATGATTGAAAGTATTTGGGAGGAAGGCTGGCTGGTCAGCTCGCTAGGTGAGAGTGTGGTGTTGATAACACCAAGGTCAAGGGTTTGGTTCCCTGTACCAGCCAGCTGCCAATAAATAAATAAATAAATAAATAAATAAAATATCCAGGAGAATGTGTACAGGTTATGCACAAACACTATGCCATTTTATACCAGGGATTTGAGCATCTGTGGGTTTGGCCCATGGAGTATAATTTGCCAAGCCCTGCTCTACGATGATAGTTGCCTCTTACTAATAGAACACCTATGTTTGGCACAGTCACCTAACCAAAACCATCTCCCAGACTCTGGTGAAGCCAGGTGCAGCCCTAACACTCCGGCCAGTGAGATGAGAGCTGAAGTGGTAGCAGTACAGAGGGAGAAGTGGCTCCCATGCAGGCCCTTGAAGAGCGCGTTGATGGTATAGTGGTGAGCATAGCTGCCTTCCATGCAGGCCCTTGAAGGGGTGAGGCAGGACCCTCCAGGTCCCCTCCCTTCCCACTCGCTGGAACATACACAGCGTTATGGCAGGAGCTGGGGCAGCCACCTTAGAGTGGGAGCTGGAAGCTACTCGCTGAAGATGGCGGAGCAACAAGACATGAGCGCAGGTCCCCAACACTGTCAGGCCATGCTCTCCTTGGGCTGCCTACTTGGATCGCTATGTGAGAATTATAAACCTCATCACATGGAAGCCACGCAATTCTGGGTCTCTTTTCTACAGCAGCCTAAACTCTCCTACTCACCCTGATGACTATCTTATACTTTTCTTCCAGCTTTCTTCCGTGTTCAAGCCTCTAAAATCTCCTCCTATCCTGACTCTCAGGTGATGACTGTGCTTCCTCAGTAAGCACACAAGTAATGAGAAGAAACCTCCACACCCTCTACCACATTGTCTGGCTTCCCAGCATTTGTGCCTGTCCACCATGGCCGACCTGGGACAGTGGTGACCTGGCCGTGTGCCTACCGTGGGCCAAGCTCCCACACCTGTGCCAGATCCCACCACCTCAGTGACTGTCTCCTACATCGCCAATTGTTTTTCCTCTCCATCAGGTCATTTCCACCCGTGGAACAAAGAAGGTATGACTTCTTCCATCTTAAAATGTTTTCTAGAAACCATGTGTCATCTGAAGAGATATGGCTGGCCTGCTTAAACGAAGACATGCGCTATGGGTTAAATGTGACTTAGTGCCATGTGACGGAAGCTCGATCTCCACTGTAACAGTATGATGATGGTGGTAAATCCGGTTAAGGTACTGGACAGATGGAACATTCAAAAGGTGATGAGACTGCAAGGACTGTGCCCTCAAGGTGAAGGGATTAATCCAGTGGTGGGCTAATGGGTGGTCATGAGCATTGTTCTGATGGCTTTAGAAGGGTAGTAGGAGAAGAGGCTAGCTCTCTCTTGCTCAGCCCATTCTTGCCATGTGACACCTTCCCTCCCTGTAGAAGGTAACAGCCCTCACCAGATATGTCCTCTGGACTGGAGACTTCCCAGCCTCGAAAACTGTAAGAAATAAACTCCATTTCTTCATAAATTACCCAGTTTCAGGTATTCTGTTATAAGCAGCAGAAACGGACTAATACACATACCTAAAGGATACCCCCTCACTAAATGAATATAAATCACAAAGGTCACACCCAACGCAGCATGACAATGTCCCTAAGACAATCTCACACAGTGAGGCGCTATTTAATGTGCACTATTTGAGGAGCCCCATTCTGTGCCTGACAACACCTCTGTTTAAAAGATGACATCCTGATGGACTAAAAGATTTTTGGCTCATCAGCCCGACTGCTGACAAATGAACACAACGTAAGCGCGTAGAAGTTTAACATTAGGTCCATAGATTCACCCAACCTGGTCCAGAACCAAGTGTCCCTGTGAAACCTGAAGTACTTGTCTGAGACTTACAGGTGACATCTTCCGGATCAGATCATGAGCGACAACCAGCAGGTCCTGCTCCTTCATCACTTTCCTCCGGAACTCGGCGATGTCCCCTGGGTGAAGGACGTCCAGCTCCTCTGCAGCCTCAATGATGGCCGCGATGCAGCTTCTCCAGGAGCAGAGGGCGGGGATGCCTGGGGCCACTGCCGCGCTGACTCCAGTCCCCACGACCAGGAGCAGTTCCTGGGGCTGTTTCCGGATAAGGCTCTTTAAAAACTTTCTACTTAAAAACAAGGAGGAAGAGAATAAAAGTCAACACGGAAATATTGCAAACACAAAGTCTGGAAATACCTGTGAAGTTCAGGTCAAATACAGTCTGTACTGTCCACACACACATTTTGACCCCTCTTTATACCACTGGAAGACAAAGCTTGTGTATTCCTCTTTGTGTATTTATTTTACATGATCTACCCTCATTCCATAAAGGACTTGACCCAGCTGTGTCTCCTTCATCCTGAGTCACCCATTAAGCATATGTTTAAGTGACAAATATTTGTAAGTAAAAAACTCAGCAGGGCTGCCTAATTAGCTCAGTTGGTTAGAGCAAGGTATTATAATATCAAGGTCAAGGGGTCAGATACCTGAAGCGGCCAGATGCCAAAAAAAAAAAAAAAAAAAAAAAAAAGGCTCAGTAATTTTAATTCCTTTGAAGCTGCAAATAGCTTGTAAATACAAACTATACTGACAAAATAATCCCTACTAGCACTGGCACATAAGAAAATTCCTGGCAAAATGCTGCTGTTCTGCCACCTATCAGCCCCAGCCCAGTCTGCAGGACGGACCTCCCTGTCTTGCACCACTTTACAACAAGCATACACCACTGTCCATTTACAGTCAAAGAATTCTTTCCTGTGGAGCACGACCCTTCCAATCTTAAGTGGACCCCTCTAATTACTTGTTTGCTTGGTTTGGAGACTCGAACAGTCGCTTTCTTGGGCAGAAAACTGCCTTCTAGAATGTTTCTCATGTTGAAGCAAAGGGTAGTATATGGCCCTTGAGATTCCCTCTTGACCCAGGTATTAGTGCACTTTCGCCTCTGTAGGTACTGAATACCATACAAGCAGACTCATGACAGACGGCATGTGACATCAACACGCCTGCCTGAAGGTAGAGCTGGTGTTATTTACCTTGAATTTTGCTCACTTCTATTCGTTGTCTTTTCCACTGAATCCATCTGTAAAGCCTAAAGAGAAAAATTAGTCAGAAGTGACTCCTACCTCCCAGATAAAAGTTCTTTTATTACTATCCTGGAAGAGAGTTAAGGCTGGAATTAAAATCAAAGATCCTGGATCTTTATTTAATTAGAATGCCTGAAAAATGTCGTATACAGAAAGCATACATACAAAATGCTTCCTAAGCCACTGCTCCGAATGTGGTGTCACTCCTCAGGTGTGTGTGAGCCCAGCGGGCTGCATGCCGGGCTTGTCATCTTTCAGGACAACATTCCAGAAGAGCTTCTGGTCAATGTGAACACACATCACTTATCACAGAAGGGGGAAATGGCAAGGAACATAACAAAGTAAAGCCAAGACGTGGGTTTTCAGAGGAAGCACCATGCTCTGTGAGATGCCCAGTATACTGAGAGTGGGGCCTGGCAGGACAAATCTCAGGGCCAGCACCACTTCTGAGATGCCAGGCCTTGCCTCGGGCAAACACAAATCCAACCCCCAAAAATCATCAAAGTAAAACGTCAATAAAAACAGGAATCTCAAACCAGCTAGGTCTCTATCACCAAGCTATCCCCATATTCTATATTTTTTCTAAAATCACATTTCTGCCTCCCCCAATTCTAGAAATAATATTTACTGTAGACAAGAAAAAATACAGAAAAATAGAAAGTTTAAATAGCCCATAATCCTACTACCTATGAGCAATAACTCTGACTTTTTACTCTAAAATTTTTATATCATTTGAGAACACAGTGCATATCCTACTTTTTTCATGCATTAAAATAAAAGCATTTCCCTTCTGTTATTAAAAAACCATTCATAAATATAAGTGTAATGCTACATATATGGAATTATATTTTATTAATACATTCCTAATGCAGGACATTAGTGTAATAACACTCTGACAGCCAACTGGGTGCACAGTTTTTTTTAATCTATTTTGAAATTATTTAAGAGAGATTTCTGAGAAGCAGAATTGCTGAGTTAAAGAATATGAGCACTGTAAAATATCTTAGCAAAGTCTTCAGCAGAATGCATAAGCACCCACTTTGCCATAACCTAGCCAGCACTGACTGAAAACCACTTTTTTACATGTGTAATCTTTTTTCTCACCTCGATTAGAATCGGGTCACCAAAACTAATTTTCTAGGATAAGGAAACAAGGCTTATTCAATCTATAAGCATCATTATGTTAGAGAGCTAACTGGAATCTTAATGTTACCCTCTGAAAAATGGACACACTGTGTAAGTGCTTACACACACTTTCTCCCCAGAGGACAGGGTTCAGAGCTTTGATCAAACTCCCAAAGGTGTCCGTGACCTTCCCCCAAATGCTAAGAAACCACAGTCCACAGGGGAGGAAGATGAGGCCCACAGATGTTACAACCTGCCGAGGGGAAAGGCTGGCAGAGGCAGGGCTGGTGCTCGGCCCTAGCTCCTGTCCTCCATCCCACTTTGGACTTACTAGCAGTCACTGAAAGCCAATTTTTTTTTTTTAACCTACTAGATATTTTCTAAGGAACGTAACAAATACTGAGGTTCCCACTATATAACACAATCTCTCCACTACGTCAGCAATCCTGGACCCCAGCCCTGAGACGTCAACGACTGGCTTAACTTCACCAATCCTGTTTTACCAAGTAGAAAGTACGGGTTCTTGCTAACTGGCCAAGTTTCAAAGGCTCAGGAATCTCTCGCATGAAAGTGCTCTGAAGTTCAGACTGCTGAGCTAAGCAGCTCAGGCTCGGACCTGTCGGTGAGTCCACTGCCCCCACCAAATGCACACTCCCCTTCCTAACCTCCCGCCCCAGGACAAACTCAGGGCAGCCGGTCCTGTTCAATCCTAGCTGAAAGGTTAACATGAGATGCTCATCTGATGACCAATCCACCTGCCTCTGCCACTCCTGCCCCCCAGAAGAATCCACATCACTTCAAAACAGTTACTTCTTCCTGCCTGTGGGAAGGAGTCATTTATCTCAGCCTTCTCTACACAACAACATTTTGGAATATTTTTAGTCACTGGTCAACCAGTGACTTAAACATGCCCAAAATTGTTACCATGATAAAGAACTTTAAAAATCTATCTCTAGTTCTTTCAATTATCGTTCTATTGCTTTTGATGCTCCCTATATGCATGATTATAGTTACAATTTAAAACCTAAATATTATATTTACATATATGCAAAAAAGTATGAACAAAGTAAACTTGCAGGTGATACTTAACTCCAAAATTAAGTGATCTCAAAGTTTCTCAAAAGAATAAGTCATCACTATTAATACCACTTACACAACAGGTGAGAGCTTGCACTCCTGGGCAGTTTGTTGCTGGTTTAAGTGCTCAAAGCCTCTTTCTCAGCTTGAACTTGAAGGTCTGGAGCTGGCTCTTCAGACAGCACTTCAAATAGAATCAATCACACAGGTTCCAGCCTCAATAGGTAGATGTGTCTCTAGACTTTAACAGTGACATGTACCTTTAAGGATCAAAGTTGCCAACATGGGGAGTACCCAATCATACTAAAACTCACAGTAACTCTGCAATGATGAACTGCACAGCTGCCCATATTTAGACATTTACTGTTCACTGTAACACTCACTACATGTTTAAAGACATTACCTCATTTCCTGTTTTTGAGCAGCATAAACATCAGAGCTAAATCTCACAATAACCTAGAAAGTGCCCCAACCCTCCTCTTGTTTTAAAACCAAGGTCCAAGTAGGAGATTTCCAAAGAAATTAGTACCCGATCCTAGAAGTTTCATAGGTAGGACAGCAAGCCTCTGGTGTTCCACTGCCATCTCAAACACCATTTTTCTAAGCCAATCAGATTCCAGACGACAGCGACAAAACCCTTCAGAGGCCTTTAGGACGCTGCATCTTTTGGTTTCCTTGGTGATTCTGTCGTCACCACAGTTTGCAGGCCCACAGCCAAGTCATCATAGCAACCCATTTTTTTCAAGGACCTATCAGCATTTTCCAAAAGCACAGTCAGACCCCAACACAGATTCTTATAAGCAGTTCCTGTCCTTTTTATCCAGAGCCATTAATAAAAGTCTTACAAGGATGTTTTCTACTTAGAATTCGAGATCACGAGTATTTTATGAAGTAGCTGGAGTAGCTGGACACTGCCTTATTCCTTAAATCCCCAGCACCCAGCACTAAATGTTCATCAAACTGAGTCCAATGCAAAATACAAGTACAAAAACTAAACTTGTTATGTACAGCCAGCAAAACACAGCCTCCTCCCCAATTCCTGATGACTTCCATCATGCCTTCTGGTATCCACAGGCTTGTACAGTCTCCTCACACACTGACTGAGATTAGTCATGTGACATTCTTGTCCACGAGGATATCGGCAAAAGGGACTCAAGCAAAGGTTTGACAAGTGCTTTGACAACAAAGTCTGTCCTCTCAGAACTCTGTCTTGCAAAGCCAGCCCCTTGGCACACTGCAGATGAGGACATGCAGCTCTTAAAGCTCCATGACCTGGCACTGGTTATTAATACAACCAGCCTCTCCCTTTCCTCTGATCTGATTTTCACAAACTTCTTTCTTCATAGCAACCTGGTTTCTCATGTCAACCTGGGGACTGGGGAAGAGCGTGGAGGCAGCAAGAGTAAGTTTTCACATACATCTGGCAGTCATATTTCTAACCACAAAGGAATCATCTGGGCTCTGGCTGACAGCTATATTATTTCTAGTGAGTTTGATTAGCATGACTAGGTTCACCTTAACTGGAAACAAGGCACGAATGGACAAAAACTTAAGGTTCCAGAAGGAGAGGCTTAGCCCTGAAAACCCAGTAACTCCACCCAGAGCAGCACAGGGGACGTGGCGGAGAAACACCATCACTTCCCAGCCAGGAGACCTCGCTACACCTCAGTTTCCCACTCCGTCAAATGGTGATTCCCACCCACATTGCTGACTGGATTGCTGCAAAGACGTGGAGTGAGGCAGTGTCCGAAAGGTGCTCACTCACGGTAAAATGCTCATTACTACGGACTGCCCCAGCGCCAGCAGGCTTTAAGTCCGGCACCACTCTTCCAAAGCAGTCACCACAACTACGTACCAATTTAAACACAGTCCTGGTAAAACTTAATTTCAGTCATTAATAGTAATAAGGGGTCTTCACGATGAATTTTCTTCAATTTACAGAAAATACAAACCCTTAATTTGAACACTTGCTACTTAACCAATTACTTTTTATTCAGTTGCAATGGATTGTATGGGGGAAAATGCCTATTTTGTAATGACCAAACTGTGTTAATTGGCTTTTTAAAACTAGTGCCTCCAAACAGAGTTGCTTGGGCACATGTGCTCAAATCAAAAAGCAAAACCCACCACTAATAAAAAAGTGAAAGGTGAACTGGCTGGTTTCTCAGTTGGCTCGAGGGTGGTGCTGATAACACCAAGATCAAGGGTTCGAGCCCTGTACCTGCTGGCTGCCAAAAAAAGAAAAGTGAAAGGTCAGTTTAATTCAAAAAGCAGCATTAATTGCTGCCAGTTTTTGAGCCCTTATTAGATTCCAGGGAAAATGCTGAGCACTTTACATGCGTTGCCTCATTTAATCCTCTCAATAACCCTATGAAGCGGCTGTTGCTGTTACCTCCACGTGGAGAAGGCTGACACCGAACCCTTTTAAGAGGCCATGGTGTAAATAGTCTTGCACCTTTTCTCCCAACATCAGTGCAGCTTGCAACGGCAAGCAAGTACACCCGCTATATTACCGGGAACCCTGCCATCCGATAAAGCATTCACTGTCCTACAATTTGTCCATCAGATGTGACACAACATAACTCAAGGAGATGTTGCTTAATGATAAGCCAATAATAGTAAAACACACCAAAGCTGAGGCCAAAGGCATGCTGGATCACCAGCGTCTATCAGTCCCAAGAGGATACATAAGAGATGTTCTAGAAAGTAAACCTCTGTTGATACTTAATAAAATTAAAGAATTTTAGAGATGAACAGATCTTAATGGTTATGTGATACCAAATACCCTAATTTTTCAGAAGTGAAAATTGAGACTGTTAAGAGGCAACAACTTGGTCAATGTCCCCCAAGGAGTTAGGGACAAGCTATAAACCCACTCCTGGCTTATGTCCCATACTCTTCCACTCTCCCAGGCACCGCCTGGTCCACTGTGACCCCCAAGTCTAAGGTACTCATTTCTCATCTTTAGGCACTCGTTTCTGCTTCTTGACCACCAAATGTTGACAAATAACAAGACACACTGTTAGATCTACAGTTTCACCAGCTTTCTTAATCTGGGGAATAAATCTCTAAATTTATTCCCCAGAAATGCTAAGAGAAATAGGAAAATGTAAGAGGCAGCAGGAAGACGCCTCGGACAAGCTACTTACTCTTTTCGGGCCTTTATTTCCTTTAACTGTAAAAAAGGAATAACACACCGCCTAGGGTTGCTGGAAGCATTAAGTTTAAAAGAGCAAAGTCTGGAACAGTGTGCTTCCCACTATACCCTAGGTGTGCGATGGAGAATTTAAATTACATAAAACTAAAATTCCGTTCCACAATCACACTAATCGTATTTTCTAGTCGCATTCTAAGTGCACTGGACAACACAGACACAGATGATGGAACATTCCATCATCACATGAAGTTCTGCCGTACAGAATTATCCTAGTCTCCCCCTCCCTCACTTAAGTCCAGACCTCAACAAACAGAAGTCCTGTAGATTTTTCTTCCTAAATCTCTAATCCACACCATCTGCCATTGCCTTAAAGCCACCTGCTTCCAGTTTCAGCCCCTCTAGTCCCATTCTGACTCCAGACTGACATTTCCGTCGCATCTGAGCTTGTCTCTCTTCCAGTGGCTCTCCATCTCCTTTGGGCTCCCCAAGTGCAGCATGATCTTGGCCCATCGCTGAGGACCAGCCTCTCCTTACCCTGTCCCACCATGCAATATGTGCGTCTTCTGTGTGGATGTCAGGCTTACAGACACACCATCAGCCTGATGAAGCTCTAAGGTGACCACGTGCCCTCTGGGTAAAAGGACAAAACCTCACCTAAAAAGCTCTCATATCAGTCCCCATGCACAGGAAAGAACTGGAACACCAGTCTCTGGGTCTGGACTTTCAAAAGTTTAGCCATACTCCAGGTGACCATGGTCCCCACTGCCACTGCCTTGGTCCAGGTCACCCCCATCCTTCATGTGGTCTTGCTTCCTCCAGACAAGTCTCCCCACCAGAGCCACAGTGACATTTCAAATACTCTCCTCCTTAAACCCTTCAATGGCTTCCCACTGCCTTCAAGTGCCTCACCCTCTACTCAGCTTCAGAAGCTCCTAACTCGGTTCTCAGGCCCTCCTTCCTGCCACTCCAGTCTCAAACCCCGCACTTTGCAAAACTCCCAGTTGCTCCCATTCTGGTCTCTACTCAGAACACTTCCCTCACTCCTCCCCACTGACCAACTCCTACCTTCCTTTAGCTCAGCTGGACCATCATTTACTCAGGGTGATGGCAGAAACAGTAACTTAAGAAAGGGTCAAGGGCATGGTGGGCCTCAGGGGGCAAAGCTGAGTTCTCCCCACTTAAGCGTTCCCCTGCCACCCTTGGAACGCTTGTCATTGAAGGAGACAACACATCTCCAGCCATTTCCCAGGACGATGTGGTTTCCAAAATCTGGTGTGCGCATTTTCACATATTGTCTGTCCCATTTGCCTATAATAACCTGGGCAAACTACTCCTCAACCTTCAAGAATCAGCTTCCCTCCCCTACTCCTCCAAGAAGCCCTCTTTAACACCCCTTCCTGACAATCCCACCACCACCCCAGCAGGGTTCAACGCCACTACACTGTTACCACCAGGTAAAAACGATCTACTTGTTTAATCACCTCCTCCAATGAGGCTCTGACAGCAGGAACTGTGTGTCATCTCTATCTCCAGTGCCAATTCCTGGAGCTTACCAAGCATTCAAAAAAATGTTAGTTCCATGGTGAAAAAATTAAGATGAGACAACCTAAAAGTACCCTGATCTGCCCAACTCCTTCACTACTTAGTTCTGCCTCCCTCCACCACATCAGATCTCCTGTTCTCTAACCTGTCCGGTGGAGCCATATGAGTCTCACCAAAGAGCACTAAAAGATAAACACGGTCCCTGCTTTGGCCTCAATGCAATCGTAAACACAAAGCATGTGCAGGCCCTGAATTCACCGGCCATGTTTGGTTCTAAACCGGTCCTAAAAGGATCTGTCACAGGCTTCTACTTCTGTTAAACTATGGTTAAGAACCCACAAACCCGGGAATACTTTCAAGGATGCCCTGCAGGTCCACTGATCTCAAGTTTGAGAAACCCAGTCCTGAGATCAGCGTTCACAGAACGCCTCAGTGTAGGTGGTAGACAGAGGCAGAAAGGGAAGCTGAGGGTGGTGGGATGGGGACTCCAGGGGTCTTGGGGGGCTAAGGACACATGGATGGCACTGAGGGCCTCCACCCAGGAAAGGTCACGGGCCAGCGGGATTCTGCTGAGGCCTAGGACGGAGGATCCTGAGCGAGGGGGAATCTTGAGGGTTTCTGGAACTGAGGGTTCTCTGAGGTCTCAAAGGAAAACGTGGCTGAGGCCCTCAGGGGGTCTCAGGATCCAGGAGAAATCCTTAAGGGTTTGGGGGTTCAAGGATTTCAGAGGTGCTTGGGGACTCCCACAGGGTCTCAGGAGCTATGTGGCCTGAGGGGCTGGGGGGATCCTGAGGGGATCTGGGGGCCAGGCGTTCTGGAGGGGCCGGGGGGATCCCGAAGGGGTCTCGGGGCCAGGCGTCCTGGAGGGGCCGGGGGGATCCCGAGGGGGTCTGGGGTCAGGGGTCCTGGAGGGGCCGGGGGGATCCCAAAGGGGTCTCGGGGCCAGGCGTCCTGGAAGGGCCGGGGGGATCCCGAGGGGCTCTGGGGCCAGGAGTCCTGGAAGGGCCAGGGGGGATCCTGAGGGGGTCTGGGGCCAGGCGTCCTGGAGGGGCCGGGGGGATCCTGAGAATCTCCGGGTCCGGAGAGGCTCTGGACTCGGGGACCCCGGGCCTCCCCAACCCGCCCCTCACCGGCGGCGACGGCGACGCTGGTCGCAGCTCGCGCTCCTGCCCCGCTCTCCTCCGCGGTTGACGACGTCTCCGGGGTCTCTCGGCGGCCGCGAGCCCTTCACGGCGGGGTCAGGGGGACGGTCCCGGGGGAGGGGACTGCGCGAGCACCGGGGAGGACGCGGGAGCCCGAGCCGGGCAGAGCCGGAGCCCGAGCGGACGGCGCGCCGCCTCCTGCCGCGCCTCCACGGTAGCCGACCGCGGCGCCGCCGTAAGACCGTCCCCCCGAGCCCGCCCCCGCCGCGCGAAGGTTCCGCGTGAAACCAACAGCCCCTGGTAACCGGAGGCCCCGTCCGGGGGGCGGGGCCAAGACGCGCGCCCCGCCCAGCGCCCCACCCACCTCCAGGCCCCGCCCCGCCGAGTCTCCGGCGCAGGCGAGATCGAGTGCGCGTAGAGCGCTTGGGCTTCGGCGTTTACGCTCAACCCCCCGCCTGGCCGCGTGTCCTCAGTTTGCTCATTTACTCAATGGGGGCGCGCGCACCTGGCGGGGACGTCGCGAACACTAGGAGCGACCGGAAGCGCCCCTCTGCAGCTGCGTCCTGAACGTCAGTCACGCGCAGCTTCTCTCCTCAAACCCCAGGCGGACCCGGGCATCCTCCTACCCGCCCGGAACAGCCAGTCCCCCCCAGCCCGCTGTCGCCGATGAGCCCGACGTGACCTACACCCGTGATTGTGCCTCTCCCTTCCCGTGACCCGCACGGCGCTGGGCCCTCCGTGGGCGCCCACGTGCTTGCGCAGGACTGAACGTCTGCCTCGTGTTCTTCCCTCACCGAGAATTACTCTTACCGGAGGCCGAGGGTGGGACCAGCTCGGGCCCGGATCCGGTGAGGCCCTGTGCCTTCTCGTGCATCCGTGCACCTGGTTCCGCGTCTGTAAAATGGGTTGATCTTACCACCCGTTGTTGAGAGGACTACGTGAGGTCATGCGTGGGTGGGCTTGGCACGGGGGACACAGCTGGGTGAGTGTCCCCCGAGTGATCTCATTGCTCAGGGTGTCCCCTCCCCTCCTTTCTCTACCACGCGAAGTCTTCCCTCAAGGACCCAGTCCTATCGAAAGCCACTTCCTCTTCCCGGCCTTCCCGGATCCGCCCTTCCTGCCCTGCCCGAGCCAAGGTTAATTATTACTTCCTTTCTCCTTAGCACCTTTTATTTCTTCCTGACTTTTAAATGGGCTGTTAACACTCCCCCCCGCCACACACACACACCCAGCCCACAGTGTAACCACCACTGCATACACCTCCCCATCCTCTGAATGTGCGATTTAAACGCAGTATATTTTAGTTCATGAGCACCTACCTGGTCCTGTGCTGGGTGCTGGGAACCGGGGCCTGTGGAAGACACAGCCCCTGCCCTCAAGGAGTTCCCAGGCAAGGACCTTGATAACAGTAGCCTTGGGGCTAGGTGCTGTAGAGGTCAAACCCAAACTGTCCTGGGGCCTTGGGCAAGGCAGGGCGTTCTCTAAGGCCGGTGGTGGTGAAGCCGGATTAATTATAACCCTGCAGGCAAGTTCAGCCCCATACAAGGAACAGGCTGCAAGTTTCAACCCCTCCACCCCAAACCTCGGCCAAGCAGCCTTACAAGGACAAGGCAGAAGGGACAACTTAGGAACAGCAGCTTCCTCCTCCCCCTCCCCTCTCTCATATACAGGAGAGACACAGCTTCACAGATTGTGGAAAATTACCAAGAAGACATGCTCCCTGGCCACCTTGACCAGTCTGAGTTGATAAAGGATGGAATTGGCAGGTTGGCAAGGAGCTGGTATGGTGCTAGTGTGCAGATGCGTGTGCCACCTCTCTGGGTGCTGTAGGATGTCCATGTCAATGTCGACGTCTGTGTCCTCACCTCCACACAGCTGGTGGGAGCAGGTCTCATTCAGCAAGTGTCAAACAAATGAGTGAATATGCTTGTGTGTGAAACTGCAAAGCTCAGCCCCCTGGAGCCCAGGGTCCAGACCCCATTCACTTCTGCACAAAGGTGCCCTTGGGGATGTGCTACAGGACTGCCCAGTGAGGCAGTAGTGCATTTGGAATGTACATGCTTGTGCATGTGTGTGTATGCACACTGCTGTTTACTGGGCACCTACTATGCGCCAGGCGCTATGTCAAACTCTTCATAGGCACTCTTCACCCTCACCGCCATTCTATGCAGTAGGTTTCATTCGCCTTTAACAAACTGAAAAACAAACAGACTCAGAGGACTTCAAGTAACTAGTCCAAGCTAGAAGTGAGCATGTGCTTGGAAGTGCTCCCAGGGACTGTCTGACTACTGGCTTCACGCTGTCAGAAAGGGGAGAACTGATTCATAGGCAGCGCCCCAGGTGGACGCTCCAAAGAGTGAACAGAAGGACACCAGGGACCACATGACAATCCTCGCCATCCTGGAGAGGAAGTTGTTGCTTTATTGCATGGAAAGACCTATATCATAACACACAGATGCCCGACACAGGTGTACAGGCCAGAAATGCACATATCATGTGCCCTTGGAGTACAACCTACATGGATAACGCACACGGTGCACTGTACACCCTCACTTTGTGTGTGTCATTATGTGTACATGCTGTAACAGAGGAATGGGAAAAGCTACTTAAGCCTTCTGGAGCCTCCTCGCATTCCACCCACACCCATGTCAATTTTCTATAGAAAACTCCCCCACTGCTTGCCACCTCTGGGCACGCTGGCAGGGAGGACTGTGACACCAGCACTGGGCAGCAGGTGGAGTGTGTATGGCTAGTGGAAGAAGGGAAGAAGAAAGCCTGGCATTTAGAAAAGTCCCTCTGGCCCTTCTCTGCCATCAGCTCTGCCCACCCCCCTCCTCAAACCTTATCCCTGTCCCAGCTCAGGCTTTGTTATGGATCGAATTGTGTACCCGCCAAAAAACTTTAATGTGTTGGAGGCTCAGTCCCCACTGTGACAGTGTTAACAGGGTGGGAAATCCTATTGTGGTAGTTGAAAGGTGGGACCTTGGAGAGGTGATTGGATTGTGAGGACTGTACCCTCCTGTACAATGGAGTGATCAAATAGACAGAGTGGTTCTGGTGGTTTTAAAAAGAGTTAATAAGGATGTTAGTCTCTCTCTCTGCTCCACCCCCTCTCTGCCATGTGAGACCCCTGCATTGCTGTAAAGCCACCACCAAGGAAGACCTTCATCAGATGTATTCCCTGGACTTTGGACTTCCCAACCTCAGAAACTATAAGCAATAAATTTCATTTTATAACAAATTACCTACTTCCAGGTATTTTGTTATACACAACAGAAATGGGCTAATACAGAAAACTGGTACCAGAGAAGTGGGGTGTTGCTTATAACAAATACTTGAGAATGTGAAAGCAGCATTGGAACTGGGGGTTGAGGAGAAGGTGGAAGAATTTGGAGGAACAGGCTAGAAAAAGCCTAGAGGCTGGTGAAAACTTAGACGACAAAAAAACCAGGGAAAGTTTGGAATGTTTTAGGGACTGGTTAAATAGGGGTGAGCAGAACGCTTATGGAAACATTGACTGTAAAAACCATTCTAAGGAGATCTCAGATAGAAATAACAAGGAATTTATTGGAAACGGGGGCAAAGATCACCCTTGCTATGAACTGGCAAGGAATTTGGCTGCATTCTCTTCATGCCCAAAAGCTTTATGGAATGTGGAAATTCAAGGTGCTGACCCAGGGTATTTGGTGGAAGAAATTTCTAAGGAGCAAAGCATTAAGGAAGCTGCACAGCTGCTTGTAACAGCCTGTGTTGATTTATGGTGGCAAAGGCAAGACATAAAGCCAGAACTTAAAAGAGAAGCAGAGCATAAAGATTTAGAAAATTTGCAAGCTGACCATATGGTAGAGAAGCAGAGAGCATTTTCAGGAGAAAAATGCAACGGTGAAGATTAGTACAAAAGATAGGGATTATCAAGAGAAGGGGGAAAAGGCCCTGAAGGCATTGCAGAAGCCTCTGGGGCCAACCCTTCCATTTCAGGCCCGGAGGCCTAGGGAGACAGAATGGTCTTGGGGAACGGGCCCAAGGCACCCTCTACAGGCTCACTGCTCAGGGCCACTTCGGGAAGCTGCTTCCAGCACCAGCACCCCAGCTATGTCAGCTGCTCCAGCTCTGGCTAAATTGGTCCCAGGTGTGGTTGAACCTGCAACTTTGGAAATACAAGCCGGTATCTATGTGGTATTAGGGCTGTAGGCTTGCAGAATGCCACAGCTGTGGAGGCTTGGGAGTTGGAGTTGCCCCAGAAAAACCCCACCAAGACCATGCCTAGTGGAGCTGTGGGAACAGGACCACCACGGAGACCCCAGAATTGTAGAGCTACCAGCATGCAACACCAGCCTGCAAGAGATAAAGCATCACCTGAGACCAGGTGCAGGGTCACAGCAACAGCTATGCTAATTATCTGGTTGGGGTTATTGTTGGAATCCTGCTGATGTAGCCAATTGTATTGCTAAGTGGCTTCACCAGCTGTACGGCTGGGCAGTTCATAACTAAAGCCAGAATGTTTCATTATTTTAGTTATGCTGAGTTTTCCATTTGTATTGTCCGGGCTAGGGGTCAGGGCCCACAGACCCTTCAAACCTGTTGTACAGACTGGGTCACCAGACCTTTCACACGCAGGTCCAGGCTAGGTAATTGGGAAAGATCCTGGGAGCTATTGGCAGATGACATGAGCTCAGTCTTCATCTTCCTTGGCAGCGGCCTCCCCGTGGCCCCTTCTCCCCGCAGGCATCCTGGGGGCAGAGGGCACTGTGGCTCAGAGCCACTTGTCCTTTATACATAAGTCCATAACCCAGGACACCTGGGTGTACATGTGCAATTACATTAGATAATAACCGAGGAACACCTGGGCACACGTGCATCTATATATCAAATGCTCGGCAAGATTCTGAACATGTGAGGGGTCCTGACCATTTTCCTTTACTTTCCCTCCACCAGGAAAGCCATAGGAGTGGAGTTGCCTGAGGACTTGGGGACCCAACCTCCACACCAGTGTGCAGAGGACATCAAACATGGAGTCAAGGTATGTGATTCACCACCTTTGAGATTTAATGCTTGCCCTGCTGGGTTCTGGGAGTGTTTGGGACCTGTTACCCCTTTCTTTTGGCCTATTTCTCCCTTTTTGAATGGGAATGTGTACTCTGTGCTTGTCCACCATTGTATGTTGGCAGTAGGTAACTTGTTTTGATTTCACAGAGGGGACTTTGGACATTTTGTGTTGAAATAGGTAAAGACTTTGGGGACGGAATGAACGTATTTACCTATAGGGCCAGCCCGTGTCTCACTCAGGAGAGTGTGGTGCTGATAACACCAAGGCCGCAGGTTCGGAGCCCTACATAGGGATGGCCGGTTAGCTCACTGGGTGAGTGTGGTGCTGACAACACCAAGTCAAGGGTTAAGATCCCCTTACCAGTCATCTTAAAAAAAAAAAGAATGTATTTACCTATGAGAAGGACATGAACTTTGGGAGCCAGGGGCAGAATGCTGAGGATTGATTGAATTGTGTCCCCCAAAGTTCATATTTTAGAAGCTTAATTTCCACTAACTGTTGAGGGTAAGAAATCCTATTATGGTGATTGAAAGTTGGGGCCTTGGAGGGGTGATTAGATTGTAGGACCATGCAGTAGTAAATGGATTAATAATGGTGGTCAGGCACGTGGTTCTGAGGACTTTAAAAGGAGAGCACTTGAGAGGCTCTCTCTCCCTCTGCTTCTCCATTTTCTACCATGTGAGACCCCTGCTTTGCTGTAAAGCCACCACCAAAGAAGACCCTCACCAGATGTATTCCCTGGACTGTGGACTTCCCAGCCTCTGGAACTGCAAACAATAAATTTCATTTTCTTATAAATCACCCAGTTCCAGGTATTTTGTTATAAGCAACAGAAATGGACTAATATAGGACTGCTTACTGTTGGCCTGGAAGTTTGCAACAGGCTGCTCTGAGGTCTCCACTCACCAGTCCATGTCCCCTGCCCCCCCCAGCAACCATGATACGGCCAGGGGGACTGGCAGTGATGCTGAACAAAAGTGTCCTGAGCACCCACTGTGTGAGGAGCTGAGCACGTGGCAGGCAAACCAGCCCCTGCCCTGGGGAGCTGACAGCACAGTCAGGGACACAGACAGTAAACTCAGGTATCTGGGCATGATGAGGCTATGAAGAAAAATGAAGTCGTGTGTGGGACAGACGCTGCTACACAAATAAAAGGACAAGACACAGTCTGGAAGAAATTTGCAAAACATGTCAAGCCAAGGACCTAATTAAAAATATATAAAGAACTCTCACAGTTCAATAAGAAGATACATAACCCAATAGATAAAGCTGGACAAAAGATGTGAACACATGCTTCTCCAAAGAAGATATATGGAGGGCATTGAGCACCTGAAAAAATGCTCAGCATTATTATTCACTAGGGAAATGCAAATCAAAATCACAATGAGATACCAATGCGCACCAGCAGAAGGACTGACCTCACGTGTTGGCGAGGATGTGGAGGAAATGGAACTCTCGCCCCTACTGGTGGGAATGTACGATGGTGCAACAGGTGCCCACCGGTCAGAGTGGCTGAAATAAAAAGTAGTGAGGACCCCGGATGCGGCTGAGGACGCAGAAAAACTATCACCCACACATTGCTGGTGGGAATGTAAATGGTGCAGCCATTCTGGAAAATAGCTTGTCAGTTTCTTTTCAAAGTAGACATGCACTTACTGTACAACCCAGCCATGCAACTCTTGGGTATTTACCCCAGAGAAATGAAAACTGCTCATGTAAAAACCTGTGTGCGTAGTAGCTGTATTCACACTAGCCAAAAGCTGGAAACAACCCAAATGTCTTTCAGTGGGTGAATGATTAAGCAAACCGTTTATACGAGATTATCTCATGGAAGACTACTCAACTATGAAAAGGAACACAGTATTGGTACATGCAATGATTTGGATGGATGTCAAGGAAATGATGCTGCATGAAGGAAAAAAACACCAAAAGGCTACATAGTTTATGATTCCATTCATAACAGTTTTAAAATAAGAGGACTGAAGAAATGGAGAACAGATCGTGCTTGCCAGGGGACGGGGGAAGGGTGGTGTGTCTATGAAGGGGTAGAAGGAGGGGTTTTCTGGAGATGGGACAGTTCTGTATCTTGCTTGTGGTGATGGTGGTGGTGACAAAGCTACACACACACAGATGAGTGCTGCAAAGATGATTTAATCAGAACAAGCTCCGTGGATGGTACCAGTATGAGTTTGCTGGTTTTGATGTAATTATGCCATAGTTATATAAGACGTTAACACTGGGGGAGACTGGGTGGAGGCGAATGGGACCTTCCTGCACAGTTCCTTTCTGCAGTTTCCTGAGAATCTATTCATTTCAAAATAATGATTAAAAAAAATGGTACAAACACTTTGGAAAACAGTTTGGCAGTTTCTTTAAAAATTAGTCATACACCCACCATATGACCCAGCTATTCCTCTCCTAGGTATTTGCCCAAGAGAAGTGAATGCAGATGTCCACACAAAGACTTGTACATGAGTGCTCACAACATAACAGCTTTACTTGTAATAGCCCCAAACTGGACACAACCCAAATGGTCAACAGGTCAATGATGGATCAACAGATTGTACAATATTTATACAATGGAATATTCCTCAGCAATAAAAGGGAGGAAAATATTGATACACGCAACATCATGATGAATCTCAAAATAAGTATGCTGAGTGAAAGAAGGCAGACAAAAAACATACCATGTGGTTCCGTTCGTGTAAAATGACAGAAAAAAACTCACAAACTAATCTTTAGTGGTTGTATTAGTCCGTTATGTGTTGCTATAACAGAATGCCTGAGACTAGGTAATTTATGAAGGAAGAAAGTTTATTTGGCTTACGATTCTGGGACAGCTGCACCTGGCACGGGCCTCAGGCTGCTTCTACTCATGGTGGAAAGTGGCAGCAGCCAGCAGGTGCAAGCAGATCACACGGCGAGAGGAAGCAAGAGAGAGGAGGTGCCAGGGTCCTTTAAACAACAAGCTCTGGTGGGAACTAATCCAGCGAGAACTCACTCATTAATCCCCCCTCCCCCAGGGAGAGCATTAATCCATTCATGAGGGATCCGCCCCCATGACTCCATCAGTTTCCAACACTGCCACACTGGGGATCAGACTTCCACGTGAGTTTTGGAGGGGACAACACACCCAAACTCCATCAGCGATAGAATTTCTGCAGATCGGTGGGATGTGGCCAGGGGAGGAAGGGGCAGTACTGAGGGGCACCAGGAATCTTTTGGGGGAGATGAATATGCTCTCTGCATTGTGGTGGTGTTTTCACGGGTGTATACACATGTCAACACTCACCGAATGTATGTTTTTAATAGGTGCATCTTACTGTACATCAGTTATACCTTAATGCAGCAGAAAAGTCAAGCTGGGTGAGGTGACAGCGTGGCGAGGGACAGGTGCTGATTTACATAGGGTGGCTGGCGAAGACCTCCCTGAGTCAGTGACATAGAAGCGGAGACCAAAGGAAAGTGACGGTGCCTGGATTGTCACATGGCCCAAGAAGGGGGGGGATAGAGGTGGCGGGTGCCTCCCCAGCCAGGTGGAGGCTCTGAGGAGGGGGCTGAAAGGAGTAACTGTGGCACTCCCGAGGAGTGTGCGGGGCATGGGACTGAGGCTTCAGCAAAGAGAATCTTCTCTCCTTTCAAGCCGACCGTATGCATGCATTGTTTGTAAAATTTAAAGTTAATAATAAAAAATGGAGGAACAGGAAAGAAATATGGCATCCTAGGAACTTGTGTCTATTGAGCATCTATCCACCAGTGACAGGGTCCTGGAACACAACCTCTGGCCTCAGGAATTCAGGGTTAGAGCTGGCAGGGATCTGAGAAAAGCACCACCTCCTCCAGGAAGTCCTCCCAGTTATTCAGCCCTGGTTCAGTGGAAAGAGGATTCCACTTCTGGATTCCTACCGCACCTCCAGCCTGACCTCTGTGTTGAAGTCCAGATCACACTCTGTCCAAGATTCTGCTCTGACAATTCCTCTGTGATTTCTGTTCTTCTGACCAGATGAGTGGCTCGAGGGTTTTCTAAGCCTGGGGCTCAGGGCGCTGTTGGATTGAACTGAATGACATCCCTTGTGATTGATCTGATCTCAGAAGAAATTACCTATTTGGGAGCAGCTTTCTCAAGCATTCTGACCCTCTTTGCACAGATGAGGTCAGGGGAGCTCAGAGAGGTTACCTTCTTGCCCCAGGTCACACAGTATGTCTACAGTGATTAGCTGATTGATGAGTCATGACTGGGGTGGAGGGAAGGTGGAGCAGCATCTATGCAGAGGTGGAAAGCTCAGTTCCGAAGGCCCTGCCAACTCAGCCATGACAGAGGGATCCAGAATCGAAGTGAACTAAAAAAATTGCTTCTGCTGGTATTTATAATTAGCAGTTTCTGTAAAGCGTGGGTCCAGCCCAGAGCCCATAGTCAAGTGCTGCAACTCCCACTCACCTCCACCCACCAGCTTGGGTTATTCTGCTCAGAGGGATGCGGATTGGAGGAAGCTGGTTGGAAGCTGGCAAGGGCTCGTCCAACCTCTCTGAATCCAAACTCAGCCTCTCCTCCCTGGTGCTGCGTAGGAAGGTCTGGGAGCCATATTCTCCAGGCACCAATCAAAGGAGGAGGGCCACTTTGTTTGCAGAAAAGCTGGGTAGGGTAGGGGGTTAGGGGACATTGTGAGTAGCATTGCCGCTGACTCAGTGACAGGGAGGTTCTGGTGCCGAGAAAATGACAGATGCCAGAAGACATCTGGCACAGATGGGGTCACAGAGGGAAGTCAAGGGTAGGATCCGGCTTCCCAGTGAGTTTGCCTCCTGCCTCCCTGGTTGTACTGCCCAATGCCAGCAGGGCTCTGTCCATCGCCTCTCTCCGTCCCCTGTCCTTCCCCTTTAGGGATCTCAGCCAGTCCCAGGGCTTCAAATATCACCTTTGCTCAACCTATCAGAAAAGCCTCCTATAGGTTACTGTAATGTGATGGTCAAGGCAAGGCTAAGGATTCAGCTGGTAAAGACAAACAAAACAAACCAAACCAGGGCCTTGTTAGACAGCAAAAGAACGATGGGCCAAGATGCCAGCTCTCTGCATTCCTGGTCCCACAGGATGACACTGAAATAAATGAAGCCAGATGACTGGGCCGTGAGGAGTGTGACCCCCCGTGGCTGAGCTTCAGGCTGCAGCTAAGCGGGACAGCTAAGCAGTTTGCAGCCTGCAGCTGTACCCTAAGGACGGGGAGAGGCAGGAAGCCTCAGACCTCATCAGGAGCCAGGGGCAATGAGAAGCTCTCTCCTGATAGCCTCCCAGGAAGACGGGAGGCTGGTGGGACAGGGCCTTGTGGCAGCAACTCACAGCCTCCCACACTCTCGTGTTCTGGGAGGATCACAGAGCGTTCTGCTGAGACCCGGCTCTGCTGTGGGCAAGCCCTGCCTGCGTGGCCTTTGTAGATTCATGCAAGGATGGTAGGCACCGGCACAGAGCTATTTCTCTATGGTGACAACCAACCCTAAAATCTTAGTGGTTTATAACACAAAGGTTTATTTCCTGTTTGTGTCGTGGGTCTGCTGTGAGCAGGCTGTGGCTCTGCTCCATGTGTCTTCTTCGTTCAGGGCCCCAGGCAGACAGGACAGCCCCCAGTGGGCATGATGTTCTCCTGGTGGAGCGGTAAGAGTGACAGTGGGACAATCCCGTAGCTCAAAGTACCTGCTCAAAAGTGGCCCCAGCGTGTCACATGGCTGGGCCTGATGACGGTGGGAAGGAGAAGTAGAACCTTTCCAAGCAAGGGGCAGGACATATTTGGGAGCAAAGATCCACTCTCTGGACCACTCGGATAACTCCAACACGAATATCTGCAGCCCCTTCCTCCCCCAGAGTTCCAGACGCGGATACCCCATGGCCTCCTACTCAGCTCTGCCTGGTGCATCATAAGCAGCTTAAATTTAATTTACCCCAAGTTCTTGATTTTGTCCAAGCAACCTGCTTGTCCCAACTTTGGTTGAGGGTACCACCATGTACTCAGTGGCCCTGGCCCCAAACCCAGAAGCCATCTCTCCTTCCCCATGGCCAATCCATCAGCGAATTCTTCGGCCTCCCCATCAGAATTATATCCGCCCCCACCCCAACTCCTGTGCACCCCTCACTCCCCCCATGTGAGCCCTCCACGCCTCCTGTCCCCGGTCCGTCCTTCACACATCAGCCAGGAGGCTTCACGAGGGTCATTCCCTGTGTGGGACTGCTCAGTGGCTTCCCAGTATGCCCACAGTAAAATGCAGCCTCCCTACAGTGGCCCCCAGGCCTCTCCCACCTCTGATCTCGTCTCCCTCTACTCTCCCCCTCGGCCACCAGGATGCATCCTCTCGCTGACCTTGAATATGCCAAACGTTGGCAAAGTATTGTTCCTGCCACTAGCTGTGTCATTCCCACAAGCACATAGTAGGTGTCCAGGAAATGGTGATGTGCATGCCTGTTACTGCCAAACTCCTTCCTCCCCTGCACATGCTGAGGGGGGGGAGGAAGGGGCTGACCTTTACCTGCCTTCCAGGAGCTTAGTCTAGACACTGCCTTAGACAATCACAATACAGACAGAGCAAGGGGCGATGAGCGGGGAGGACAATAACAGTCGACATGCACCGTCCCATCTTACCCTCAGACCACACAGTGGGTGGGTTCCATTTATGCCCCTGTTTTACAAATGAGGAAACTGAGGCTGCAAGAGGTGAAGTAACTCACTGCTGTGGGTTAAATGTGTCCTACAAAAGTTCACGCATTGGAAACTTCACCCCACTGTAACAGTGTTAAGAGGGTGGGAAATCCTATTATGATAGGGCTGGCCCATGGCTCACTTGGGAGAGTGCGGTACTTGCTGATAACTCCAAGGCCATGGGTTCGGATCCCATATAGGGATGGCCGGTTAGCTCACTTGGGAGAGCGTGGTGCTGACAACACCAAATCAAGGGTTAAGATCCCCTTACCAGTCATCATTAAAAAAAAAAAAAAATCCTATTATGGTAATTGAAAGGTGAGGCCTTTAAGAGGTGATTAGATTGTGAGGACTGTGGCCTCATGAATGGATTAATTCACTGATGGTTAAATGGGTGGTTATGGGCATGGTTCTTTTTTTTTTCTTAAGATGACTGGTAAGGGGGTCTTAACCCTTGACTTGGTGTTGTCAGCACCATGCTCTCCCAAGTAAGCCACGGGTCATCCCTGGGCATGGTTCTGATGGCTTTAAAAGGAGAACAGGTGAGGAGGTTAGCACCCTCTTGCTCAACCCATTCACCATGTGATATCTGCGTCACTGTAGGGTTAGGGTTAGAGTTAGGGAAGGCGGCCCTCACCAGATGTGTTCCCTGCACTTGGACTTCCCAGCTTCTGAAACTGTAAGAAATAATTTTATTTTATTTTTGGCAGCTGGCCAGTACAGGGATCCAAGCCCTTGACCTTGGTGTTACAAAGCTGTGCTCTAACCAGCTGAACCAACTGGCCAGCCCCTATTTCTTTATAAATCACCCAGTTTCAGGTATTCTGTTACAAGCAACAGAAACTCTACAGAGTCTCACTGGGGACAGAAGAGGGGAGGGGCCGACACCCTGTGGGGAGACTAGAGACTCGTCCTCAGGTTGCTGAGTCCTGCCTGAGCAAATGGACAAGCGATCGCTCTTTTGCTCTCTTACTCCCAGCCCCGACACGTTTGTTCATCTGCGTTCAGTCAATTTGGTCCCGTTAGCTTTTGTGTCATGAGCTGTTGCTAAGGTCTCTCAGTTGCTACAAGTTCATGTTCCCTGGGGCCTTGAATAGCCAGGCCCACAGAAAGAGGGCTGCCACTAACCAACCCCTTGAATGATGGGGTAGTTGCTGCTAAAGAGAGGGGGCTCAGGTGACCTGGAGGACCTGCTTTTCTTTTTTTTTTTTTTTTAAAAAAAAAGATGACCGGTAAGGGGATCTCAACCCTTGGCTTGGTGTTGTCAGCACCACGCTCAGCCAGTGAGCAAACCGGCCATCCCTATATAGGATCCGAACCCATGGCCTTGGTGTTATCAGCACCGCACTCTCCCAAGTGAGCCATGGGCCAGCCTAGGACCTGCTTTTCAAAATGGGGAATGGATAGAAACCAAGATCCTCAAATCCATAGGATACATATGGAGTCTTTCCACAGCAACCAGTTTACTCCAGTATAAGTGAGCTTAAACATTAATATTAGGTAAATACAGGCTACCCTGCTGGTGGGAATGGTGCAGCCGCTGTGGAAAACAGCTTGGTGGTTCCTCAGAAAGTTAAGGACAGAATTGCCCTATGATCTAGCAGTGCCACTCCTGGGCATATATCCAAAAGCATTGAAAACAAGCGTTCAAGAAAACGTCCATGGCAGCACTATTCATAATAGCCAAAAGGTGGAAACAGCCCAAATGTCAGTCAAATAATAAATAATATCACGGGTCACGTGGGAGAGTGTGGTGCTCATAACACCAAGGTCAAGGGTTCAGATCCCTGTACTGGCCAGCCGCAAAAAACCCCCCAAAACAAAACAAACCCAATAAATGGTAAAATGGGATCTATCCATACAATGGAATATTATTCACCCATGGATGTGAATGAACCTTGAAAACATGCTCAGTCAAAGAAGGCGGACACAGACGGCCACGCGCTGTACAAGTGGGACTCCCCCTACATAAGGTATCCAGAATAGGTAAATCCATGGAGACAGAATGCAGATTGGTGGTTGCAGGGGTTAGGGGGACGAGAGATAGAAAGTGGCTGCTTAATAGGTACGGAGTTTCCTTTTGGGGAGATGAAATAGTTTGAAACCAGATAGAGGTGGTGTTTGCATAACATTGAGAATGGACTGCATGCCACAGAACTGTTCACTTTAAAATGGTTAATTTTATGGGAATTTCGCTTCAATTACAAAATAAATAAACACAGACATGTGAATGCAAAATTTGCATAAACTTTTAACAGTTGCAGACTTCAAAGCAGCTCTGACCTTCCTCTCTGCTGCTGTGGGGATTCTTAGGGAGAAGAGCTAAAGATCTCCCCTGAAGTAAGGAGGGTTCTGGGCCCGGCCCGTGGCTCACTCGGTAGAGTGCGGTGCTGATAACACCCAGGCCACGGGTTCGGATCCCATATAGGGCTGGCCGGTTGGCTCACTTGGGTGAGTGTGGTGCTGACAACACCAAGTCAAGGGTTAAGATCCCCTTACTGGTCATCTTTAAAAAAAAAAAGAAAAAAAGAAAGAAAGGAGGGTTCTGTGAGGATACTCGGGGATGGAGGAAGTGTGAATTCCAGTGGCTGCCGAGGCCAGCCTTGTGGGGCCTAGGAGATGATCTCGAGGGATCAGGGTGTCCAGGGCACACCCAGCCCAGGTGCCCTCTCAGGAACAGCACCCACCACTCCTCCTCCTGTCCCCACTGCCCAGGGACTCGGCTCCTCTGAGCACCCGCCATTCCTCCCACCCGAACTGACCCTGCTCTGGCTTTTGCGGACCCCTCCCTGCCTTTAAAGTCTTTTCAGGGCTTCCGCCTCCTTAAGGGATGTGCTGCCTGTCTCAGGATCCATCCCTGTTTTGGTCAGTTCAGACTGCTATAAACAAGTACCGTAGACTGGGAGAAATTCACTTCTCACAGCTGTGGAGGCCGGAAGTCTGAGACCAGGGTGTCCGCATGGTTTCTGGGGAGGGCCCTTGCTGTGGTTCGAACGTCCCCCCAGGCTCATGTTGGAACTTAATCCCCAATATGGCATTTGAAAGGCAGGATCTTTGAGGTAATTGGATCATGAGGACTATGTCCTCAAGAATGGATTCATCCATCCATAGATTAATGGGTTAATGGTTTTGTGGGTTACCACATGTGGGTGCAGACCCGTGGCTTCATAAGGAGAGCAGGTAAAAATGCTCCTGCCCTTCTTGCCACGTGATAACCTGCGTCACCTTGGGACTCTGCAGAGTGTCCCCACCAGGAAGATGGCCCTCACCGGATGCACCCCCTAGACCTTGGACTTCCCAGCCTCCAAAACTGTGAGAAATAAATTTCACTATTTATGAATTACCCAGTTTCAGGTGTTCTGTTATGAGCCATAGAAAACGGCCTAACACAGCCCTCTCCTGGGTTGCAGACTGCAACTTCTCGACACATAGTCACAGAAAGAGGTTGAGAGAGCTCCCTGGGGTGTCTCTCCTAAGGGCACTGATCCCATTCATGAGGACTCCACCCTCATGACCTCCTCACCTCCCTAAGGCCCCACCTCCTAATACTGCCACATTGAGGGTTAGGATTTCTCTCTCTTTTTTTTTTTTTTGGCAGCTGGCTGGTATGGGGATCTGAGCCCTTGACCTGGTGTTACAGCACCACACTCTAACCAACTGACATTGGCCAGTCTGAGGGTTTGGATTTCAATACATGAATTTGGGGGAACACAGACATTCAGACCATAATGGTGGCCCTGGAGGGAGGGTCTGGCTCACTCAGACACCTGCCAGCCTGCTAGGGCAGACTTCCTTGCAGCTGTTAGGTGGCATTTCTGCTTAAACTAACCTCTGACAAATATCTTCTTTCTTTTTTTTTTAAAGATGACCGGTAAGGGGATCTTAACCCTTGACTTGGTGTTGTCAGCACCACGCTCAGCCAGTGAGCAAACCGGCCATCCGTATATGGGATCCGAACCCGGGGCCTTGGTGTTATCAGCACCGCACTCTCCCGAGTGAGCCACGGGCCGGCCCACAAATATCTTCTTTCAGTATCAGGAAGTGGCATTGTGACTTTTGCACACCCCAAAAGGGGAAGCAGTCCTTCCACCTGGCTCAGAAGAGAGAATCAAGTCTTTGAATGGAGACCCTGGACTGGGGCAGCCCTCACCCTTCCCCAGCAGACTTGGCACCCCTCCTGTGTGTCATGAATCTTCTGCCCACTATGGTGTTTATCTTGCACGTATTGTGTCTGAGTCACCCATCCCTTCTCTTCCTGCTGGACTGGAAGCTCACTGAGGGGCCAGGAGGGGCCAGCCCTTCCCTGTATCCCAGCCAGAGGGGTCCTCAGGGAAGCAGTGAGTGAACACAGGTGAGCATGACCTTGGAAATTAACCTTTTCCGCCAGCCCATTTGGCAGACGAGACCGAGACTCAGGGCCAGGGTGTCAAGTGATTCCTGGGTTCCAACTCAGCCCTCAGCACCACAGCTTTTACCTTCTTGAAAAACAGTCTAGCCCCTCAATATGACATCAGTTCATTCATTCATTTACCTACTCACTCAATCATTCTGTAAATTATTGAACTCAAAATCTTGGGAAGATTTTATTAAGAGTTTTTCTGCAGTTGAACCAACACACCCTGTTTCACCTTCTGTCCAGTCAGGGCGTGAATGCCAGCTGCTGCAAAACCCACAAAACCCCTGCCAGTAGGGAGGATGCTGTCGCCCGGGGGTGGTGCTCGGCTCAGTCCTGGAGCTTGCTGGAATACACCTCGGCCCTGTCCAGGGGCGGCCCCCTGTTCACAGATGTATAAGGCTCCGAGGTCCCCAGTGTGTTGGGGACAGCCTCCTGCGTGATCTGGGAGTCATGAGTCATTTCCCCATTGGAACTCCTCATGTCCCTGGCCAAGGGGGTGGAGAGAACAGGATTACAGGAGCAGGGAAACCCAAACTCCCTTAGCAGTCGAGGCCTTCACACTTAAACATTGCTTTCACGGATGTTGTCTTAGGCATTTATCCAACCCACCAATCTTTCTGGAGCACTGACCATGTGCCAGGCCCTGGGAATAAGGAGTGTCACCCTTTTGGAACTATGTGAACAAACCATTTGTAGGTCTTACTGTGAGCTGGACAATTTGAGGCCATTGTCTCGTGTCTCCAGAGAGCCAAGATTGTATGGGGAGACAGACCGAAACAATGACCACCCCAAAGGGACAAGTCCAGGTGACAGCTACAAGAAGGTTTCCTGGATGAGGGGGCAGCTAATCTGGTCTTAAAAGAGGAGTGTCGGGGGCAGAGAGACATTCCAGGTGTGGGGTGAACATGCAGGTGTGAGGTAGGAAGAGCCGGGGGGCATCTGCGGCAACGGTGGGCAGTTTGGTGACAGGGTGGGGTGGTAGAAAGGATAAACTGAAGAGCGAGGCTATTCAGATGACAGGGCCTTGGTGCCAGGTTAGTGCGTTGCCCAAACAGAGGGAGGGACATAACCGTGTTCAGATCGCTACCAGGTTCAGCCAGGCAGAGAAGTCTCTTGGTGGCTGACGTCATGTATTATTTCTGTTTTAATTAACTTGAATGTCAGAGAACAGCCTGACTTCCAAGTTCAGTGTCCCCTTCCCCACTCCCTTTACTGTTCCCTCCCCCACTGCGTTACTTTTCCTGCCTGGCTAGTTACCAAGTATCCACTTAAGGACACCTACTGCCTGAGAGGAAGCTTTTCCATCTGCTCCCCTCACCCCCACTGGGACCCCTCTCGATCTTCAAAGCCCCCTGGGGCCCCCTCCCTTTCACTCAGGAGCACCCTGCATGTGACTGAGTCATCCCTGTCCTGATGAGGGTTTGCCCACACTGATCCTTCCTCCAGGAAGCCCACCCTGAAGCTCCAGGCAGGGTGTGCTCTGCCCTCCTCATGCCCCACTCGGTCCTGCAGGGACTAGTGTGAGCTCGCCTGTCTTCACACCTGGCAGTCCTGGCAGCTGCTCCAGGACACCCCACGGGAGACCTCGCGTTCTAATTCAAGGCAGATGCAAACCAGAGGTGTTCGTGGAGTCAGAAGATCTGGGTTCCAGTCCTATGCTGTGTGGCTTTGGTCACCCTCCCCCCGCCCCCACAGGCCTCACTTTCCCCATCTCTACCTCGAGTGAATTGTAATGGTGACAAAAACATATTTGTTGAGTTCCCAGGCACTGCCCTGAGGACTTTATAGAGATAATTTCACTTAACCTTCACGACTCCATGGGGTGAATAATATTCCAGATGAGGAAACTGAGGAATAGAAGGATAATACACCTTGCCCAAGGTTGCACAACTAAGCATCAGAGCTAAGATCTGAATCCGCTGATTGCTCACTTAGCCCAGGTGCTGAACTCCTCGCCCCAGTTGAAGGACTTGACCTTGAAGGCCCTCCAGCTTGGAAATCCCAGAGCTCTGCTCCCCTTCACCAGACACCCCCACCCCCAGGGTGGAAGTTAGCTCCCCTGCCCCCCAGGCTTAGAGGACCTCCCAGCTGGCAGGTACTCACGCCAGGCTGAGGACGATGGCACCAGCAAAGCCCAAGAGCAGGAAGAATGGTAGGGAGCCCAGGATGGAAGTGATGACAATCATGCCTCCACTCCGTCGGCCTGGCCACGTGTCGATGGACGAGTATGGGGTCACTGTAGCGGGACCCCAGCCCAGTTACCCCCATATGCTGAGCCGCCCGTGGCCGCCTCCCAGGGATGCAGCAGGTGCCCTGCCCCCACCCTGGCTGCCGGGAATCCAGGGATGAGCTGGGGACCCAGCTCAGTGACTGGCTCCTCCCACGTTCCAGGCACGATTACCTAGTTGGCCCCACATCCCACTTCCCTACTTTCTTTCTGGACTCTTCTTCTTAATTTTAAGTTACCAAACTGACGTGAGTCTTCTGGGAAGATGGATGGATACAAAATTATAAAAATTAAAACAAAGAGCAGTAAAGGTCCTGGTCTGTGGGGCTGGTAGACTGTCTGTCACTGTTCTCTGGCTGGTGTCACCCTTCGGGAACTATGTGAACAATTTATAGGTCCTACGATGAGCAGGTTGTCCCAGGCAACCCCCTGGAAACCCCAGTTCTGCAGCTCACTCGCTGCACTCAGGGAGACTGAGTCCCCATCTGAGGACACGCAGAATTCAGGCTCAAGCCCAGGGCGGTCTGGTCCCGAGGTGCACGCTGTCCCCACAGACGAGCCCTGAGGTCCTGCCCCAGGAGAGGGAGGCCTAGTGCTTCCATCTGGATTTTCCAGAGGAACCCTGCCGGCAAGGCCGGGCAATGTTTCTTCCCACTTCTCAGATGAGGAAACTGAGGTCCTGAAGGGCTCATAATAGTGAGGGCCAGAGGCTGGGCTTGGAGTTAGGACCCTCAGTCCCAAGGGTCCCAAGGCTGCTTCACTGGGAGTATGTGGCATGGGAACGCCACAGGAGGAATGGGCAGGGAGTGAGGACGGGAGAGTCACCCCAAACACACTCTCACACTTACCACAAGTGCACCACACACACCCCCCACATCACACACCACACCTCCCCCACACCACACACACGCAGTCACATACCACACACTCATACACACACACGCCATGCACACATACACACCACCTGCTGGCGTGTGACCTCAGGCTGCCCCTTGGGGCTTCCACTTGCCTGCTGGGGTGAGCACTGGGCAGGAGGCCCTGCAGGTGAAGGCCGGCTCCCGCCATAGCAGCGGTCTCAGTCTCTTCCTGGGGCCGGGTGGGGTGGGAGGGGAGCAATGACCCTGGGAAATCCCTTCCAAGGTGCCTAAAGCTCAGCAAGGCCTGAAGAGGGAGGGGCAGGCCACAGGCAGGCACGGGCCCCAGGCAGGCACAGCCGCAGGCAGGCACGGGCCCCAGGCAGGCACAGCCGCAGGCAGGCACGGGCCCCAGGCAGGCACGAGCCGCAGCAGGCAAAGGCCGCAGGCAGGCACGGGCCCCAGGCAGGCACAGCCGCAGGCAGGCACGGGCCCCAGGCAGGCACGAGCCGCAGCAGGCAAAGGCCGCAGGCAGGCACGGGCCCCAGGCAGGCACGGGCCGCAGGCAGGCAAAGGCCCCAGGCAGGCATGGGCCCCAGGCAGGCACGGGCCGCAGGCAGGCACGGGCCGCAGGCAGGCACGGGCCGCAGGCAGGCAGGGCCGCAGGCAGGCAGGGCCGCAGGCAGGCACGGGCCCCAGGCAGGCAAAGGCCGCAGGCAGGCACGGGCCGCAGGCAGGCACGGGCCGCAGGCAGGCAAGGGCCGCAGGCAGGCACGGGCCCCAGGCAGGCACGGGCCCCAGGCAGGCACGGGCCCCAGGCAGGCACGGGCCGCAGGCAGGCAAAGGCCGCAGGCAGGCACGGGCCCCAGGCAGGCACGGGCCGCAGGCAGGCACGGGCCCCAGGCAGGCACGGGCCCCAGGCAGGCACGGGCCGCAGGCAGGCAAAGGCCGCAGGCAGGCACGGGCCCCAGGCAGGCACGGGCCGCAGGCAGGCACGGGCCCCAGGCAGGCACGGGCCCCAGGCAGGCAAGGGCCGCAGGCAGGCACGGGCCCCAGGCAGGCACGGGCCGCAGGCAGGCAAGGGCCGCAGGCAGGCACGGGCCGCAGGCAGGCAAGGGCCGCAGGCAGGCAGGGCCGCAGGCAGGCACGGGCCCCAGGCAGGCAAAGGCCGCAGGCAGGCAAGGGCCCCAGGCAGGCACAGGCCGCAGGCAGCACGGCTGCCCTCCTGTCCAGGCCCTCCCGCCGCAGGAGAGCGACCCCAGCTCTGGAAGCAGGCGGAGGTGGGTGGGTCCCCCTGCTGCCACCTCCAGCTCGATGGTCACCTCCACAACCATCCTGCACTGTGTCGTCGTGAGGATTCAACATGGGAGCCACTTAGGGTCTAAATTTGGGATGAGCTACGTGCCCCTATGAGGCAAATGCCCTTCCTGTAAGGGCTGGAAAGTCCGACTTCAGTCAGATGCCACCAAGTCCTCGCCCTGCCCTGTTACCACACCTGGCCCTCGGGGACAGAAGGAAGGCAGCCGGTCCAGGCTAAGTAACCTTAACGTGCATTTTACTCCTCGGCCCAGGGCCCACCTGTGTCCGGGAGGCTAGGCTCTTAGTAGTGACAGAGTGTCTTTGTTCCCATGGTCTGTGCCTGGCCCCGCCTGCCCGGGTCCTCCTGAGGAGCACCCTCAGCCCACCCCCGACTTACGCCGTCCGGTGCGGATGGGGTCCGACCATAGGGTCTGGTCCTGAACCAAGCCCGTGGACATATTGACAAGGACGTACTTGAACCTGGAAGGGGATGGAGTGAGCGTGGGTAGGGTGGCCGGAGGGGAGGGACAGTGCGGGGACTTCCAGGAGATGGAAATGTGGACGGCCCCTGGGTGGGCTATGGGCAACAGGATGGTGCTCAACTTGGCACCAGCACCTTGGCCACATGTGACCCCCCGGACCCTTCCCCAGCTTAGATGCCACCTCCTCCACGAAGCCTTCAGAGTCAGCGGCCCCTCCTCCAGGTCCCCCTCTGGGAGCGCCCCCACGTCTCTATCTTACGTAGCACACGTGGTGCGTTTGCTGACTATTAACCTGTCTGTCCTCCACTGTGCCAAGCCCGGCCCTTGGTATCACAAAGGGGACTTAAAAAATGGAATAATCGCCATCATCAACTCCACTGACCTTGAATAAGGGCTGCATTTTCAGCACAGAAACCCCCAAACAAGTGTTCCTAATCACAAAAGAACATCGGGCAATATGGTACACAATACCCTCAGCCTACTTAAGGTCTCACACAGTTTAAAGTGATGCATGTTCTGAGGACCAAGAAGTCCACAGCCTGCAGTTTAACACTTAAAAAAAAATAAGACCCTTAAACTCTCTGTAGCAGCCAGTGTCTTGCTAAATCCCTTTTTTTCTGTTCCAAGATGAGAACTCCAGAGTCCCCGAGGCAGGGTGGGCTTGTAAGTGCAGTCAGAGAGGGCTGCCTTTGAGATGAAGGTGGAGGGGGCGGTTTTCCCAGATTAAAACAAGGTCAGAGGTAAAGGACTGGGGTTGAGCAGAGAGCAGGGACCCTTGCCCTGCCCAGTGGCTGAGGCCAAGGGAGGGAGAAATCCCTCGGAGAGGACAGGAGGTGGGTGATGGTCTCAGTCCCAAATGGGGCCTGGAAACTGCAGAGACCCCAACCTAAGCATCTCCATGGTAACTAGAGTGCGGGTAACCCGAGGCTTTGGCACCAGGTAAGACCCCACACTGGACAAGATGCTTATGCATGGATAAGGAAATATATGTGGAAATGAATTGGGGGGCCTGCTGTGGAGGGGGTGGGCAACAGGTGGGCTCACTGGAAGGAGGCAGGAAAAAGCAGAGGTAAAGATGGGATATGGAAAGAAAGGCCTTCCGGGGGCGCTAGTTCATGCTGGGCTGTGGCTTTTCACCAGGCCACCTTCCCTCTCTGGAGCAGTTTCCTTCCTTGTAGAACAAACAGGGGTGGTGTGGGTGGGTGACCTCCACACATGAGATGGGCCAGGGCCACTGCATAATTTTGGGGGCTCAGAGCAAAGTGAAAACATGATTGCAGAGCATTAAGCCAAGCGGGGCCCTTCTGAGCACAGGCTCTGTGCACGGCCGCACGCCCAGGAACCCGGCCTACTTGGGACCTGGGATGGTCCCAGCACATAAGCTCTCGAGAAATGTGGCTGCTCCCACTTTGGCCCGGGTGGGTCTTCCCAAGTCGGGGCTGGGGCTTGGCTGCTGCTCCCTCAAGGCTGCTCACACCCACCTGTACTCTGTGGCCGCCGACAGGGGTGGGTTGCAGAGGCCCTGGAAGTTGGGGTCCCACAGGCAGGTCCCATTTGCGCCCACCCTGACCAGGTATGCATTTAGGATTTCCGAGGCCTGTGACACATCCCTGACGACATCCAGGCTGGGCAGGTCACTGCAGGGGGTCAGGTCAAAGGCCACGGCTCTGTAGGGGCCTGTCCTCCCACCCTCAGTTTGCTGGAAGGTCGAGCTCAGTGGGGTCTTGGTGCTGTCCTGCACGGAGGCATTCCTGAAGCTGGCTGCAGAGGCAGTGCTGGGAGTGAGGTTCCTGGCCACTCTAGCTCAGGGTCACTCAGTCATTCACCAAATGCCCCTGAGCATCCTCTCTGCCCCATCCTTGTGCTGGGCACAGGGGTCACAGGCACGGGGCAAGCTCAGTCCCTGTCCTCCCTGTGTAATGGGAGAGACAGACAAGGAACATCTCCCTGCTTTGGCCACTGTGTCCAGTTCTCACCCACCTCATCTTGTTATATTCCTGTAATCCCCCACCTCAGAAGACCTTTGTCACCTCATCCTTGAGAGCCCTGGATTCCCTCCTCTGTATATCAGAAAGGGGGGTCATGTGGTACATGGGAAATAATGGGCAGGCAGATAGACCTGTGTCAGGTCCCAGGTCACTTCCTTATAAACTGGGTGTTGTCCCAGCCAAAACTCATGTGGAAATCTGATCTCCAATGTGGCAATGTTGGAAACTGATTGAGTTATGGGGACAGATCCCTCATGAATGGATTAATGCTCTCCCTAGGTGGGGGGAGTAATGAGTGAGTTCTTGCTCTATTAGTTCCCACGAGAGCTGGTTGTTTAAAAGACCCTGGCACCTCCTCTCTCTCTCTTGCTTCCTCTCGCCATGTGATCTGCTTTTACCTGCCGGCTGCCTGCCACTTTCCGCCATGAGTAGAAGCAGCCTGAGGCCCATGCCAGATGCAGCTGTCCCAGAATCATAAGCCAAATAAACCTCTTCTCCTTATAAATTACTCAGTCTCAGGGATTTCTGTTATAGCAACACAAAATGGACTAAAACACTGGGTGATGTCAGACAACTTACTCTACCTCTCTGGACTCCAGTCTTCTGTGAAATGGGAGAAAAATACCCTGCAGTACCCACAGATTGGGCACAGGTAGGTAAGTCAATAAATGTATGCTGAAAGGATAAAATGATAACCCTGAATAAGATGTTGGAAAAGACTGGTTGCTAGAAATCTAAGAAGTTGTCATTGGGGTTCTTATCTTAGGAGCCCAGATTCCCACCAGTGAAGGGGTCAAGGCTGGGCCAGAGTGAGCAATTCTAAGCAGGTCTGAATGCTTGGTTTTGCCTTGTGAGCACCGATCTTGAACCACCTTGGGAAGCCTCAGGAAGGACTTGGGCTTGCGGACCAGGGAGATCTGGATTTGCTCTCCAGCTCTGGGAGCTCCAGATCCACATCTCTCAGCCTCAATTCCCGGCTCTGTAATGGGGACCAGTGATAGTGACCTGGCAAGCTGGTTGTAGGTATTAGCTCTAAGGTATGCAAAGCACCTGGTGTGATGAAGGTACTCGGTGATTGGTGCTGTTATTGGCCCCACTAGACTAGATACCCCTCCAGAGCAAGGACCAAGTCTATGTCTACAGCATCCAGCCCAGGGCTGGCCCAGAGTGTTGCATGTTTGTGAAGAAGCGCATGGGTAGTTTAATTACAGGTATGGTGCATCCCTCTACCTGCCTCCTTCCCTCCTCCCTGTGGACAAGTCAAAACCCCTTTTGGAGCAGCTGAAGGGAAGCAAGACCCTTACCCAAGTCGACCAGGACATAGAGGTAGACCTCGTAGTTGCCAGTGAGGGCCTCTGAGCTGTCAAACATGCAGAGAGGCTTCTCCAAGGCCACAGTGGTGAGTGTGGGGTTGTTGGTGATGAAGGTCACACTGGCCAGTTGGGGTTGGAGGTTCACAGCTGGAGGAGGCAATGAGGACGAGAGCTGACCCCCAGCAGAACTGTCCACACCCATGGGCATCCTCTGCCCACCCACACATGTCTGCATGCAGTTACTGAACACCGGCTGTGTGCCCACTCTCCCCATGGGCCATCTCATGCATTTATCAGAGATGTGGGCAGCAGCTCTGTCCCACACTTGGTCATCCTAACAAGGAACCAGGCAGTTCGGCCAAACTGCTGCCTTCTCTCCCCCTGCAGACATTCGGTCACCAAGAACTCCATTGCCCCTCCTAAGCCTCTCTCCACTCCCTTGACTCAGCAACCCCCTCCACCCCACCCTTCGCACCTGGACAGCCCCCCCCCCTCCCCGCCTAACATGCAAATCTGACAGTGTCACTCTCCTGCTAGGGCCCTTCTATGGCCCCCACTGCCCTCTGATGCAGTCCAGCCTCTCTGGAAAGGCGGCGAGGTCTTGAGTTCTGGGCTTTGCTTCGTTGGGTCTCCAGCTTCTTCCCTCCAGCGCTCCGCTCACCCCATGCTCCAGCCCAGGATGCGGTTCCCAGGATGGCCCCCTGCCTCCCGCCTCCCTGAACTTGCCCGCGGTGCTCCCTCGGGCGCAATGTCCCTCCGTCCCCCCAGTCCAGGCATCATCGTGAGTCTGGATCTGGTCCCTTTTCTGCTCTCCAGCAGCCCCTCCCTGCGTGTTGGTCTCTCGCAACACCCGTGGCAGGGCTGCAGCCCTCCGTGAGCCCCTCGGATTCTCATCAGAGGAAGCTCATAAATGTTGGCTCTTACTGTTATTATTATCTGGGTCCCCGGCACCAGGAATCGGTTCCTATTCCTGGAGTAATAAAGTTCCCTATGCCACTTCCCATGCAGGTTCTTCTCGGGTCCCCCCGGGAGGGTCAGAGTCCAGGCTGCGCAAGCCCCAGGACACAGCTGCTTGTCCTCCTGGGCACGGCGCCGTCCTCTCAACCCCCGCTTACCCGACCCGAGCCGCAGGCAGCCGAGGGCCAGCAGGGCCCAGAGCGGAGGCATCGCCCGGGACTCGCCGCAGGAGCGCGGGGCGCGCGGTCGGGCGGGTCAGCGCGCGCACCTGCACCTGCGCCTGCACCTGGCTCGTCCGCGCCGCGCACCAGCTGGCCTGGGCCCTCGGTGCGCCCCGCCCCGGCCCGCGCCGGCCAATCCGCGGCCTCCTCGCCCCGCCCCGGGCTCCCCCAGCCCGCGCTGTGCCCTAGGGCGGAAATCCCACTCCACCGGTGAGCTTCCCCGCGCCCTCACCAAAGCGCCTATTGTGTGCCAGGCTGGGGCGGCGCTTTCACAGCGCCTATCACCTAATGAGACCTTGCCGGCAAGCCACCTCCTCGTGGAGCCTCGGTTTTCATACTGTGAAATGGGTACGCTAATTCCTACAACTATTTATGGAGCTCCTACTGTATGCCGACACTCACTGGGCTCCTGTGAAAAGAAACCGAGTAACCGGTAAAATGTTCTAATGGGAGAACAAAACCCTGGGTCTGTGAGCTATCCGGGGACCTCTAGTGTGACCCCTTCGGTTCACGGGTGCAAGGCCAAGGCCCAGGGAGGCGGGAGGTGTGGGTGGGGCGCAGGAGAGTGCAGGGACTCACCAGGCAGACGTGGATACCTTGGAAAGGCCGAGGCTGGTGGAACCCGGGAGCCCTGCCGCCCAGCCCAGGGCTGCTTCAAAAGGGATGGAACTGGGTTTTGGAGATAGCGATGAGGCTCCTTACCTGGGCTAGATGGTTCCTTCCAGCGCCAGGAATCTGCAAATCTCTGAGTGCACCTTAAATCAATTTTACATTTAAGAAATTAAAGTCAACAAGGTTGGGGGGTGGGAACTAAAATTGAAAACCAACAGAAACTAAGGAATCTGTGTTGATGACATAACCTCTTGCAGAAAAAGAAAGGATAAAGCTTTGTCTGAGTAACTTTGGGACCGGGACACCTGCCATAGAACCTGGACCCTCACTGGTGAGTTTGTTATCTGCAGTGGGGAAGGGGGCGGGGAGCAATTCTGAAGCAACTGGGGTGCCCCAGTACTGGTGGTGTTGGGACCTACCTTCTCACTGTAGGATGAGGGAGATTGGGATGGAGGAAGAACTCTGTGGTGTTTTGTTCTTATTTTTAATTAATTATGAAAAAAGAAACCCAACTCCCTACTTCTGTGCACCGAAAGGGCATAGTTGCAAAGAGCACACTTAACCCTCTTCGATTCTAAACACCACTCCCCAGTCGAAGGCGCCAGGGTCCCTTGGAGAGATGGCTGATTCCAGGGCTGGGGCAGTAAAGTCAAGAGGAGCCTGACACATATTATTGTGCCAGAAGGTAAGGAGGTGCTCACAGAGTGGTGGGGAGATGTCAGAGGAGCAAGCAGAGCGCTGAAGGTGCTCCCAGTGGCCAGATCAGGGTAAAACTGAGCACAGAATGAATAATAGAAGTAATATATTTAGCCCGTTGGATAAAATACAAATCCATGAGTCAATACTGATATCTTAAAAAAATGTTTTAAAAGAGGAGAATAGAAAATTCTTTAAAGGTGACCACCCACTAATAAAAATAGGAATGACAAAACCAAATTCCCCATTTTACAGCTACTATGGTAATAACTGATATGTGAAAGAATCAGTGAATGCTGAAGCCACAGGGTGAAAGGTTTTCAGGGAACAAGATATGCAGAAATCTGGAGACATCAGCTAAACCCAATGATCAAACCTAGCATCACCGATAATGGGACAAACCGACCACTTGTGCTTCCTGGTGTCATGATAAGAAGGACTCAACCATCATGTATGTCGTGTCCTGCCCAAAAAGTCCAACCTGAATATGATCAACAGGAAACAGACAAATCCACACTGAAGGACTTTCTGCAAACCAGCTGGTCTGGATGCTTTGAAAATGTTGATGTTGTGAGAGACAAAAGCAAAAACAACCCTGCAAATAAAGCGTTTTTACGGGGGGTGGGGGAGGGGGAGCAAAAACAAAACAAAGCAAAAGGCTGAGGAATGTTGTTGTGGATTGAAGGAGACTAAGGAGAGGGAACAACTAAATGCACTGAGTGACCCTTGATTAATTCTTGGAGAAAGGCAACCTACCATGAACAGTATTATAGTTAGTATGACAATGACTTACGGGGTGTGTATTAGATAATCACATTGATTCGATATTAAGTTTCTCGACAATGATAGTTGTATTGTGGCTAGGTAAAAGCAGATATGTGCTGGAGCAACGGGGGTGAAGTGTCCCAAAGTCCGAAACTGACATATATATATGAGATGAGAGAGAAAGAGATGAAGCAAGCACAGGGTGTTAGCAACTGGTTTTTCTGTTTCGGTGGCTGGCTAGTGCAGGGATCCAAACCCTTGACCTCGGTGTTATAAAACCACACTCTAAGCAACTGAACTAACCCACCAGCCCCAGCAATTGGTAAATAAATATGGGTATTCATTGTACTGTTCTTGAAATGTTTCTGTAGATTTGAAGTTTTTCTAAGGAAAAACGTTGAGGGGAAAATATTCTGTGCTCTCCCTCAAATGCACTGCTCCTCTCTCTGGGCCTCAGTTTCCCCTCTGTAAAATGGGAAGGGGGTTTGATTGCCTCTCAGTGCCCAGAGTGGATGATCAGATCCTTATTTAGCACACAGAAAATGCCCCAGAGATAAGGAAATCTTGAGTAGAGGGTGGAGTTTTCCTGCAAGAATTTTTATGGACTCACATTTCTTGTCCAACGATTGCTTGTGAAACTGGGGTTTATCAGCGGCCACAGGGTTGATCTCAAAGGCTCATTGAGGAATCACTCCTGAGAGGGTCCAGGCTCAGGAACCTGCTGTCTTCTCCAAGATGCTGCAGTTTCTTATGAAAAAAATAAACAAAAGTTCCTCTTGTCTCTTGACTTGCCCAAACATGGAGAGAATATTTGGGGGGAAATGTTAAAATAATAACCTGCAAAAGCCCAAAAATGTTCTGGGGGAAAAAAAAAAAAAACAACCCTTGGATTTATAAACAAATCTCCACTTCAAAGACTTTTGTTTGGCGTTTTCTGAAGAAGGAAGAAATACAAGAGAAATGAGTCACTGCGGCAAATTCACTTGGGAGAAACCAAAGCTGGCATCAGTGGAGGGGTAATGGGTGGGAAAGGAGGCCCCGACCCCGCCAGTGTCCCCTACTGCAGTCCAGGGCTCCATGTGGACATTCCAGAAAGTTTTTTGCAAGAAAACATTTAAAAAAAAAAAAAATTTATCATTACACAATGTGAACATTTTTGTGGCCCTTTACCAATTTCTCCCTAACCCCATTTCTGTTCCCCCTTTGCACCTCTGGTGGCCTCAGTTCCTCTCTCTCCTTTTGAAAGTTCAAGGCATTATTGTGATTGTTGTATCTTTCTTTTTTGTTTTTTGGGTTTTTTTTTTTTAAGAAAAAAAAATTTAATTTTCTGTTTTTGATCAGCCGACCTCCAGGGCACTGAGCTTCAGTATGACTTTAGGTCCATTTCTCAATCTGGATCCATCAGACCGTCTTTCTGAACCCTGGCCCAAAGGACGTGGAGGCCGAGAAGCAGGAAGCTGTGCGGTGGGAAAGGTTAAGCAAAACCCAGCCCTCCACAGGCCTCCTGTGAATCTGAAACATGAGGAGTTTACGGGTTGGAAATTCTTGACCCAGAAATGTTTCCCCAAGTGCCAGAAAGGCCTGATCCGGCTGGATTCCACGACTCCTTTCTTTAGAAGGCAGAGAAGTTTCGGGACATCCTTGCTGCAGAGGCCTTTGCTTTCAGCGTTAGTCCTGTGTTCCAGATGTCCTGGAAGCCAAGTTTTTGAGGCTTTGAGGTCAGTTACTTTAAAACAACACAAAACAAAACAAATCCCAACTCAAGAAACCTAAGTCCCCAGCCCGGCACTCACCCATCTGCCCTCGAACCCCCACTGTTCCCCCAGGCCCCAGACCCGCAGCCATCTGTCCTGCAGATCAGGCCCTCCTTCCAGGGGTACACTGGAAAGGACTCCCAAGAGTCGCTTCCAGCCCTGGCTCTGATTCCCACGGGGGCGGTGTGTGCCCCTCTCCAAAGCCTCAGTTTCTTTTTCAGTAAAGAGGGGGTGCTCGAGGTGCCCCCTTGCACAGGGGAGGGATGAAGTGTATTGTGGGCATGAACTGCTCTGTGGCTGGGGGGCTCGGCAGTGTCAGGGTCTCCCGCAGCCCTCAGGCTGTCACTCTCTGCTCCGGGCCCTGTCAGCTTACCTGTCTCCTCCCTTTCTGTCCCTGTGTTAGTCCGTTTCTGTTGCTTATAACAAAATTCCTGCAACTGGGTGATTTATAAAGAAAATGAAATTTATTTACTTATAGTTTCTGAGGCTGGGAAGTCCAAAGTCCAGGGAACACAGCTGGTGAAGGCCTTGGTGATGACAGTACCGCAGGAGTCTCACATGGCAGAAGATGGCAGAGAGAGAGCAGAGAGAGCGACAGCGCAAGACAGACTCTCCTCTCTTCCTTAAAAGCCCTCAGAACCATGTCCATGACCACCATTATTAATCCATTTACTTACAGCATGTTCTGATAATCCAATCTCCTCTTCAAGGCCCCACCTTTCAATGATCATAATAGGATTTCCCACCCTCTTAACAGTCACAGTGGGGGCTGAGTTTCTAATACGTAAAACTTGGGGAACACAGTTCAAGCTTCAACGAGTTTTGGGGGGACATAATTCAATCCACTACAGTCCCCTCTCACGTAGAATCCGACCTTTATTTGTTGAGTGCCTATGACGTGGGCACACTGGTCCCCCAGGTGACTCTGGAATCTGTCTCTTCCTTCTGCTCCTGCTACCGCCGCCTGGCACCGTGTGCTAGTTTGCTAGGGCAGCCGTATCAGATACCACAGACCGAGCGGCTTCAACAAGAGTTGTTTCTCACGGTCCCGGAGGCTGGGAGTCAGGGTGTCAGCCAGGCTGGCTCCTCTGAGGCCTCTCTCCTTGGCATGTAGATGCCATCTTCTCCCTGTGTCCTCACATGGTCATCCCTCTGTGTGTGTCTGTGTCCTAATCTCTACTTATAAGGACATCAATCAATTGGATTAGGGCCCACCTGTACGGTCTTATTCTAACTCAATCCCCTCTTTAAAGACCCTATCTCTAAATACAGTCACATTCTGAGGTACTGGGGGTTGGGGCTTCAACATACCAATTTTGGGGGACATGACTCAGCCATAACACACGTACTGGGCCCCTCTTCATGCCTCCTTGTCTGGACTAATAACGTAATAATAACAATCACCCGCATGTGTCAGGGACCGTGCTAAGTGTTTTACACATATGAACTCACTTATCCACACCCGGTCTGGGAGGCCGGCATTATGATTACCTCCATTTCACAGATGATGTAACTGAGGCTCCAATGGGTTGAGCATCCGTCCACTGGAACGTGAGCTCCAGCTGGGCACGAGCTGCGTCCCCAAGCCCACAGCGCCTGGCACAGCGCCTGGCACTGCTGTGACGGGCCGTCCTCCAGGTAGGAAGGAGGGGGAGGGGAAGCGGGCTTTAAACATGGGTCCTGCTCCGCGGTGTCCATACCGTAGCCACCACGCAGATGTGCCTCCTACCTGGTCTCTTTGTTCTCGAATCATCCCTCCAATGCATCTCCACCCAGAAGCCAGAGTGACATTTCTAAAGTGTAAATCTGGTTGTCACTTTCCTCATGTAAAGCCCTTCAGGGGCCCTGACTGTCCTCAGGATAAAGCCCGCGCTTCTCACCTGGCCTCCAAAGCCCGGCATGGCCCGTGGGCTCCCGCCAGCCTCTCCTCCTCCCTTCTCCCCTCTCTCGCCTCACCTCCTGGCACCAGCCTCACTGAACACTCCAAGGACGAGGCCTTTCACAGTGCTCCCCAACTTTGACATCCATGATCAAAGCTCCCCACCCTTAGACTGCTGCCCTGAAGCCCTTTTTGCACATTCTGTGCCCACTTCTCCACGCTCCACCATGGAAGCTCCCTGTCCCCAAGACCCAGAACAAGATCCCCTCCAGGCCCGTGATGGGGTCTTTATTCCAGTGCTTCCCGTGCCTGGCATAGGGCACTGGCTCATCAGTGTTTGATGACTGAATAATTGAATACATGTTTTGATTAATGTAAGTAGAAGAGAGGAGACTCTTCCAAAGTGCCGAGTCTACCTTGGACCACAGCAGACACGTACACTGGAAGAGGCGTGGTGAGCATGGCAGCTCGCCACGTGTGCCATGGGCTGGCGGGGATGTATTGTGAAGGCTGAGCTACCAGGACTTTGCTGATGGATTACGTGTGGGGTGAGAGTAAGGGAGGAATGAAGGGTGACCCCAAAGTTCTGGCCTGGGGAGCCAGAGGATGGAGCTGGGGAACTCCCAATTGAGAAGAGATGGGCAAGAGCAGGCCTGGAGGGGAGGGAGAATCAAGACTTTGGATTTAGACCAGTTGAGGATCTGGAGCCCAGAGAGGGAAGGGGCTGGGCCAAGGCCACCAGCCGCTCAAGGCAGTGGTCAGATCCCAGCGTTCTTCCTGCTCCTCACCACGTCCACTTTGGGACCCAAAGGGCTGATTCTCTGACGAAGGACCCATCCCTGGGCTTTGGAGGTGGTTTCTCCCACTCAGGGACCCTGAGGGGTGGTTGGAGGTGGCAGGACTGATTTACGATCTGATTTTAATGAATGTCCCTCGGTCCTGTGGCTGCCCCATCCCAAGCTGAGCACAGGGGCCTGAGGACAATCAGACCCACTGGGATCCTGGAGAAGTCCTGTGTCAAGGCCAGAGGGCAGTGCAGTGAAGTGGGGGAAGGGTGAGCCGGCACCGCAGCCCCCGCTGCTGCCACATGGGAATGTGCAGCCTCTTTGGGTAACAGAGCAAACTGGTCTGTCCATCTCAGGAATGCAGCCCAGATTAGACATTAAGTTCTCCTTATCTGAGAGGTCTGGGAGCCAGCAGGCATGAGGCCTTTCCCACCCCGCTGAAAGGCCTCTGTCGGTTCAGAGTTGCCCTCCCTCCACCAGGCTGGTCCAGTTGCTCCCCCGCCCCCTCAGCCCAGCCAGCCCAGGTGAGTCAGAGCTGGGAGAGTTAGTGCAGGCCCAGGGATGGGAGAGGAGCACTTCGCAGCTCGCAAGCACGCCCCCTCCATCCCTGCAGCAACTCGAGGAGGTGATCCATGTCACCCTTACTTTACAGAAGGAAAAAACGGGATTACAATAATGCTGCAGTGACTTTCCCTGGGTCTCCTGCCAGACCTTGAACCTGGGTACCAGGCTGCCAGTTCTGTGGATGCTCTGATACCCTAAGTGCAGTTTCAGAGGTTCTTGGGGTGGCACTGTGGTTGGAGGGAAGAGGTGGGGCGCCCTGGGCATGAGGAGCCTGGACTCCAGGCCTCTATCTCCTTTGACTGTTGCCCCTCTGCCCACCCATCCCAGGCACTGCCCGGCTGGCTGCCAGGGCCTCCATGTACAACTGGATTCATACCACCCCCTGCCCTGTGGTTTTGGTGGGGAGACCGAGCCCCAGAGGGAAGGGCAGGGTCCAGCCCCCTAGCACGGGCTGCCAGGATTGGCTTAAGACCTGTATTCTTACCCCATTTCCGCTGAAGTTTCCCCACCCACAACAGGAAGTACCTGTTTACACAAATGTGTGTAAAACCACAACCCCTTTCTGCTGCCTCTCCCAGCTCAGATACAGAACAATTCTGACTTGGTCTCTTCTGACACTGTCCTTTGAGTGCTAGTTCCTGCTTTTTGAACATCTTGCCAGTAACCCCAGCTCTAGTATTAGTTCTCTGTTCCATATTCCTGTCCTAACTTAACCCCTAACAGCCACCACCCCTAAAGTCCTGACAAAGACAGGGACTAGCATGTTCATTGTATTAGGTATTATATATAAGTAATCTATAGATGATTTAAAGTATATGAGAGGATGTGTAGGTTATATGCAAATACTATGCCATTTTATTTCAGGGACTTGAGCATCCAGGGATATTGGTATCCTGGGGGAGTCCTGGAACCAAGGGAAGTACTTGTGACACCCATTATCTTATTAAATCCTTAGAGAAGATCCACGAGGAAGAGATTATTGTAATTTTCAAATGAGGACATGGTGCAGAGAGGTGAAGTGACTTGCCAAGGCCACAGAGGCAAGTGCTGTGGGCTTCACCTTTATGCCTCCCCAGAAAACTGTCCAGGGAAAGCCTCGTGCTCACGGTTCCATGCTGGAATAATGAATCTCTAGTCCCCGTCCCCCAGCCTCGACAATGATCAACTTTTTTTTTTTTTTTAAAAGATGACCAGTAAGGGGATGTTAACCCTTGACTTGGTGTTGTCAGCACCACGCTCTCCCACATGAGCTGACCGGCCATCCCTATATAGGTTTCCGAACCCGTGGCCTTGGTGTTATGAGCACCACACTCTCCTGAGTGAGCCATGGGCCGGCCCATAACGATCAACTTTTAGCCATCTCATTCTGTCTATACTCCCACCCACTTTGCCCCTCCCCTGAAATTATTATGAAGTAAACCCCAGTTTACAATTTACTAGATTGTGTAGATTGATTGAATTGTGTCTCCCAAAGTTCATATATTAGAAGCTTAATTCCCACTGTAACTGTTTAGGGTGGGAAATCCTATTACAGTAATTGAAATGGGGGGCCTTGGAGAGGTGATTGGATTCTGAGGGCTGCAGCCTGGTAAATGGATTGATCCGTTTTTGGAATAGTGGGTGTGGTTCTGAGGGCTTTAAAAGGAGAGTGCATGAGGAACTACCCCCCTCTCTCTCTGCTCTGCCATTTTCTGCCATGTGAGACCCCTGCATTGCTGTAAAGCCACCACCAAAGAAGACCCTCAGCAGATGTGTTCCCTGGACTGTGGACTTCCCAGCCTCTGAAACTGTAAGCAATATGTTTAGTTTGCTTACAAATCACCCAGTTCCAGGTATTTTGTTATAAGCAACAGAAACAGACTAATACAGTGGATTATCTTATTGAGTACCCCCTTGAATTGGAAAATCTCTTCCAACAAATGTTTTCTTAATCAGTACAATAACTGAATGGATTATTCAATTCAGACAACACAAATACATTCTACTATAATCACCTTTGTAGTACATTATGGGAAATTTTGACCTTATATATCATTATGTAGTCATGGATTTTCATAGATTCAGTTTATTTCAATCAAGTACAGTCAATTTTCTTCTTCTTTTGATGCTCAAATTGTTAGAACTTTGGTCAGTAGGAGCCCCTTTAGGTAAGCTCTTGTGTTCTTTTGACATGACCCCAGTAATCCTTGAAAGTGTCCTGGCCCTTGAGCTCAACAAGCCATTCCAGGTTCACCAGGTGGCTCCTGGCCCAGACATCGGGTAGAGGGACATATATATAGATATAAATATATAGAAATGTGTAGAGAGATAAAGAGAAGTATTAATATAATTATTTAAAATAATTTTAAATAATTACATTAATATTTTATGATTGCATGCTTTATAATTATATTTCAATAATATATAATATATTTATATTTCAAAATATAACTATTTTAAAGCATGTAATTATAAAATATTAATGTAATTATTTAAAATAATAAATTAAAAAAAAACTAAATGATACATGACTCTGTATCAATATCTCCAATTTAATTCTAACCTTAATGTTCCTATTTACATTATTTGATTCTTTAATGGTTACTGTATTAATCTGTTACTGTTGTTTATAACAAAATACCTGGAACTGGGTAATTTAGAAAGAAAACAAAATGTATTCCTTACAGTTTCCGAGGCTGGGAAGTCCAAAGTCCATCTGGTGGTGGCGACAGTGGCTCAGGGGTCTCACATTGCAAGGTGGTAGGAGCAGAGAGAGAGAAAGACAGAAAGACAGACTCTCCTCTTCTCTTAGAGCCCTCAGAACCACACCCCTGACTACCATTTTTAATCCATTCACTACTGCACAGCCCTACAATCCAATCACCCCTTCAGGGCTCCACCTTTCAATTACCATAATAGGATTTCCCACCCTCTTAACAGTCACAGTGGGGGCTAAGTGTCTAATACATAAAACTTGGGGGACACAATTCAATCTGCAGTGAGTTTTCAGGGAACATAATTCAATCTACTACATTTCTGCCCGTGGTCCCCCAAAACTCATGTCCTTTTCACATGCAAATTCATCCCCAATCATTTCATCCCCAAAGCCTTAATTTGTCTCAACTCAAAGTCTAGAGTTCGAAGCCCCATCTGTGAAATCAATACAAGTTATCTACTTCCAAGATACAATGGTGGGACAAACATAGGGTACATATTCCTGTTCCAAAAGGGAGAAATAGGCCCAAAGATAGGTGTAACAGGTCCCAAACAAGTCCGAAACCCAGCAGGGCAGGCATCAAATCTCAAAGCTGGTGAATCTTGTGACCTGACTCCATGTTCAATGTCCTCTGCATGCCAGTGTGGGGGTTGGGTCAAGTCCTTGGACAGCTCCACTCCTGTGGCTTTCCTGGTTGCAGGCCACACTTTCAGCTTTCCCAGGCTTGGGATCCACTCTGGTAACTCCTCAGGTCTTGGGGTCTCCATGGTGGTCCTGCTCTCACAGCTCCACTAGACATGGCACTGATGGGGTTTCTCTGCTGCAACTCTCACCCCATGTTTCCGCTCTGCATTGCTCTAGCGAAGGTTGTCTGTGGTGACACCGCCCCTGCAACAGATCTCTTCCTGGGCCCCTAGACTTTTCCATACATCCTTTGAAATCTGGGAGGAGGCTCCCAAGCCTAGCTCTCGTGAAGTAGAGCTCCCTACACCCTCATAACGTACACTATCTGCTTCTGTAGAATTGCTCGCTTAACCTAAGTAACTCCATTTTACCCACTGTCTGACCTGCAGACTACCCCCACTTTCTGCATGAGAAACCGTTGATCTTCTCATAGAAACAAAAGCTGTTGCATAGAAACAGGAGCCATACACCATAAACTATTACATGGGAACAGGAACCATGCGCAGTGAACTATTACATGGGAACATGCACAATGAAAGTTGTATGCTTGACTGCTCTGACGGCTCATTCTTGGCTTCTGTGACCTAGCTCCCTAGCTTGCTTTGTGCATCTGGACAAACCCATGTGCCAACAGGATGTAGTTTTTGCCTTTAAAAACCCCACAAGACCAAGGCCTAATGCCTCTCATCCTTGGTTGCTCCTTGGGAGACAGACGCTGGCCAGCTGGAGTGAATAAACTGCCTTTTTCTGCACAAGTGGCGTGTAAGTGCATTTCTTGTGGGAGGGTGCCTCACAACACTGGCATTCTGCAAGCCTGCAGACCTAACACCACGTGGCCTTTGCCAAGGCTTTCAGCTTGTATTTTCCAAAGCTGCACGTCCAGCCACACCTGGGGCCAATTTACCCACAGCCAGAGTAGCCAAAGCAGCTGGGGTACTGGTGCTAAAAGCAGCTTCCCAAGGTGGTCCTGGGCAGTGAGCCCATGGAGGGCTCCTCAAGCCTGTGCCCCAAGACAATTCTGTCTCCCTAGGTCTTTGGGCCTGAAATGGAAGAGTTGGCCCCCCAGGTTTCTGCAAGGACTTCAGGGCCTTTTTCTCCTTCCCTTGATAATCCCTTTCCTTTGTACTAATCTTCTTAGCATGACTGGATTTTTCTTCTGAAAATGCTCTCTGCTTCTCTACCACATGGCCAGGCTGCAAATTTTCCAAATCTTTACACTCTGCTTCCCTTTTATTTTTATTTTTATTTTTTTAAAAAGATGACGGGTAAGGGGATCTTAACCCTTGACTTGGTGTTGTCAGCACCACACTCTCCCAAGTGAGCCATGGGCCGGCCCTCTGCTTCTCTTTTAAATTCTGGCTTTATGTCATGCCTTTGCCACAACTTGGTATAGGCTGTTGCAAATAGCCATGCAGCTTCCTTAATGCTTTGCTGCTTAGAAATTTCTTCTGCCAAGTACTCTGGTTCACAGCTCCTAAGTTCCAACTTCCACAAAGTCCTAGGGCATGGACCAAATGCAGCCAAACTCCTTGCCAGTTCACAGCAAGGGTGATCTTTGCCCCAGTTTCTGATCGGCTCCTTCTTATTTCTGTCTGAGACTTCCTTAGAATGGTCTTTACGGTCCATATTTCTATCAGCATTCTTCTTGCCACCATGTAACCAGTCTCTAAGGCATTCCAAACTTTCCCTCGTCTTTTTGTCTTTTTCTGAGTCCTCCAAACTCCTCCAACTTTTGCCTAACACCCAGGTCCAAAGCCACTTCCACATTTTCAAGTATTTGTTATAAGCAACACCCCACTTCTCTGGTACCAATTTTCTATATTAGTCTGTTTCGGTTGCTTATAACAAAATACCTGGAACTGGGTAATTTAGAAAGAAAACAAAATATGTTGATTACAGTTTCTGAGGCTGGGAAGTCCAAAGTCCATTTGGTGGTGGTGACAGTGACCCAGGGGTCTCACATTGCAAGACGGTGGGAGCAGAGAGAGAGAAAGACAGACTCTCCTCTTTTAAAGCCCTCAGAACCACGCCCCTGACCATTTTTAATCCATTCACTGCTGCACAGTCCTACAACCCAATCACCTCTTCAAGGCTCCATCTTTCTATTACCATCATAGGATTTCCCACCCTCTTAACAGTCACAGTGGGGCTAAGTTTCTAACACATGAAACTTGGGGGACACAATTCAAGCTTCAACAAGTTTTGGGGGGACATAATTCAATCCACTACAGTTATGTTCTTATCTGAAAATCTTGATTCCTAACAAATGAACATATATACTTAGTTTTGTTTTTTTGCTTATACTATAATAAAATCATTCCAAAATAACCATACCAATATTAATAGAAAGAAATAAAACCACTGAATCAAGTTCATGAATTTCTGAGCAGTTCCATTTATGGGCAGCCTGCTGCCCTCCGAGGATGCTCATTGAATGCCTCTGCTCTGGAGCAGGGGATTTCACTCAGGGACAATTCTGCCACGCAGAGGACACATGGCAATGTCTGGAGACCTTTTTGATTGTCACAACTGGGGTGGGGGTATGGGTGCTGCTGGCTTCTGGTGACTAGAGTTCAGAAATGTCGCTAAATATACCACAATGCACAGGACAGTCCCACACAGCAAAGAATGATCCAGCCCAAATGTCCATAGTGTTGAGGTCGGAGTAACTTCCTCTGGAGTCACTTGTCACCTTTCACTCTGTGTGGCTTTGTAAGCAATCACTTCCTTTTTTGGGGGGGGGGGCTGGCTGGTACAAGGATCGAACCCTGGACCTTGGTGTTATCAGCATCACACTCTAACCCACTGAGCTAACCAGCCAGCCCGTTTCCTTTTGCTTTCAGCTTGAATGGGCAATGGAAGGGCTGATACTTCAGCTCTGGGTGGCTTTCGGCTTTGGGCCTTTTCTTGGAGCCAGTGGACAACAAGTCCAGGAGCAGGTGGTGTCCTGGACACCAAGGGAAGAGAATGATGACCCGTGCTCAGGGCTGACCAGCATCTGTTAGGGTTGGTGATGGGGAGGACCTGGAGGGCGACTTATGCAGCCGGCTGAGGGGATCGAGGGTCCAGGAGCCAGGATGGAGGAAGCCGAGGAAGAGTTGAGGGGGAGGCAAAAAATAGAGCTTCTAGGAAGTGTGGCCACAGAAGGACTGAGAAGCCAACTGGGGCCTTCCTAGGAAGACCAGGCGATGGGGTCTGAGGCGGGGCAGTGGCAGGGGGGTGGGATGAGTGATGGATGCGAGAGCTATTTGGGATGGATTGGAATTGGTGGGGGATGAGGTCTGAGCTCATGGAGGACCCCAAATGAGGCAAAGGCACCGTCCTGTAGCTGCCCCAGCACTGAGCTCTTGAGAGTGTGGCTCGAGATCAGGGCCTGGAAACAGTGAGTAAACCTCAGCTGCACACACAGAGCAGGATAAGATAGTCACAGATGGGCCGAGCCCGTGGCGCACTCGGTAGAGTGCTGCGCTGGGAGCGCGGCGACGCTCCCGCCGCGGGTTCGGATCCTATATAGGAATGACCGGTGCACTCACTGGCTGAGTGCCGGTCACGAAAAAACGACAAAAAAAAAAAAAAAAAAAAAAGATAGTCACAGATAAAGTAGGATTGTGATCATAACCGTGGGAAAAACAAGCTGCCACTAAAGAACAATAATCTATCATCGGAGAAAAGAGAAAGGGGACTAGGCTGAACAGTGCCCCCGAAGATCTCCATGTCCTTGTCGCTACAACCTGTGAGCGTGACCTTCTATGGCAAGACGGACTCAGCTGATGTGAGGAACTTAAGGCTCATGAGAGGGGGAGATTATTCTGGGCTACCTGAGTGGGCCTGAAATAATCAGAGGGGACCTTAGAAGAGGGAGGCGGGAGCTCGGGGTCAGAGAAGGCAACGTGACAACGGAAGCAACGGCTGGGAGGTGAGGAGGGGCCACGAGCCAGGAATGCCGCAGTCTCCGGAATCTGGAAAAGGCAGGAAAAAGACCCTCCCGAACAGCCAGAAGAACAGCCCTGCTGACGCCTTGATTTTCTCCGGTGAGACTGATTTTGGATTTCTGACTCAAGAACTGGAAGAGGATAAATCTTTGTTGTTTTAAACCACTAAATTTGTGATTATTTGTTTTAGCAGCAATAGGAAATTAGAAATAAAATCCACTCAAATAGTGTGTAAGTTCTTGGCTCTGGGTGGTGAGACTTTGGGTCATTTTTTTTTCTTCTTTCTTCATTTCTAAACTTTCCAGTTTTTCTATAAACATTATGTATTATTTTTTCAACAGAGAGAAATCTTTATGTGGATTTAAATGAAATGAAGCAGCGTAATCTCTGGAGCCAGGCAGCCTGGGCAGAAGCTCATGACCCACAAGAAACCTGGAGGCCAGGCCTGGGCCCCAGCGCCCCCAGCCCCAGCCTCACTCCTCCCCCAATTCGGTCTTCCCTTTTCCTCCCCCTCCATGGGAATGAGGCAAGGCAGCCTCTGGAAATACCGATCTTCCTGCCTGTTTCTTCTTTCCTGCCGTTCTTCACGCTGACCCTGCGGTGGCCAGGCAGCACTGACGGTTGCCTTGGGGAGAACTGGGAGAGGTGGAGCTGGATGCAAAGAGGGGCAGCTCTCGGGCTTCAAAATGGAGAATCGAGAGTGGGAGAGGCCCCGATGCGTCCTGGGGGCCAGGAGGACGCAGTCAGCCCCCGCTGAGGTGCCCCCCACTCTCTGGGACGAGGGGCTCCACTGACCTGGCCTCTCCTGTGATGGTGAGACCTTGGGGACTTCCCAGAGTGGAGGCACCTCCATTGCAGCTACCTGGGACTCTTGAAAACCCCCCAAAGGAATGGTGGTTGTGGGGAGGGGTGTCTGGACGGTGGGGAGACCACCGCCACGACAAGCAAGTCCAGGAGCTGCGCCCCACACCCCGCGTCCACCTGCTCCTCCACGTGCACCCCCACCTCCCTGGGTGCAGCCCCCTGCGTCTTTGACCAAGGCCACAGGGAGCCCTCCCGGTGACACCCCCTGCCACTTCCTTCAGTCCATTCTCCACACACAGCTGGAGGAGTTTTGTTTTGTTCTTGAGAGACACTTTGCATACCACACAATTCACCCACTTAAGATGCACAATTCAATGGCTTTTAGTATATTCACAGGGTTGTGCAACCATCCCCACCATCTAATTCCAGAACATTCTCAGCAGCCAGAAAGAGACTGCACACCCATTAGCAGTCGTTCCGCATTCCTCCTCTTTATAGCTCTTGGACCCCATGAATCCACTTTCTGTCTCTATGGATTTGCCTATTCTGGACATGTCTCATAAGCAGAGCCAAGCAACATGTGTTCTTTTGTGTCCGGCTTCTTTGACTCAGCATCGTGGTTTTTTTGGTTTTTTTTTTGTCTTTTGTGACCGGCCGCACTGCGCTCAGCCAGTGAGCGCACCGGCCATCCTTATATAGGATCCGAACCCGCGGCGGGAGCACTGCCGCGCCCCCAGCACCGCACTCTCCCGAGTGCGCCACGGGGTCGGCCCTCAGCATCGTGTTTTTAAGGCTTCTCCATGTGGTTGCAAATATCAGTACTGCATTCCTTTTCACAGCTGAATAGTATTCCACTGTATGTATATAGCACATTTTTGCTTATCCATTCATTTATTGTTGCACATTTTGATTGTTTCCACCTTTTGACTATTGTCAATAATGCTGCTCTAAACATTCATGCAGAAGCTTTTATGAACGTACATGTTTTCAGTTCTCTTGGGTATTGTAAAGTAAGGCAAATCATAACTAAAGCCAACATGTTTCATTATTTTAGTTATTATTTTATTTTATTTTGTTTTTAAAGATGACCGGTAAGGGGATCTTAACCCTTGACTTGGTGTTGTGAGCAACCATGCTCAGCCAGTGAGCGAACCGGCCATCCGTATATGGGATCCGAACCCGGGGCCTTGGTGTTATCAGCACCGTACTCTCCCGAGTGAGCCACGGGCCGGCCCGTTATTATTTTAGTTATACTAAGTTTCCATTTACATTGTCAGAGCTAGAGCTCAGACTCTCCAAACCCATTGTACAGACTGGGTCTCCAGACCCCTCACATGCCAGGCTGGATCACCAGTCCCCTCACACGCAGGTCCATGCTAGGTAATTGGGAAAGATTCCAGGGGCTGTTGGCAGATGACACGAGCTCAGTCCTCAGCTTCCTCAGCGGCAGCAGCTCACAGGTCCGGCAGTGGCAGTGGCCTCGCAGAGAGTCCCGGGAGCACTAGCAGCAGCAGCCTCCAGCAGCAGTAGTGGACTCTCCATGCCTCCCCCATGGAGGGGGGCATTCTGGGGATGGGGGGCGCCGTGGATCAGAGCCACTCATCCTTATACTTAAGTCCATAACCCAGGACACCTGGGTGCACATGCCCGCTTACACTAGATGATAGCCAAGGAACACCTGGGCGCATGTGCCTGTTTACATCAGATGCTCGGCAAGATTCTGAGGGGCCCTGACCATTTTTCCTATATTTTCCCAACAGGTATACATCTAGGGGTGGAATTGCTGGGTCATAAGCTCACTCTGTGTCTAACCTTTGAAGAACTGCCAAGATTCCCAGTAGGTGGGAGGGTTCCAGTTTGTCCACATTCTCATCAACACTTGTTATCAATTGCCTGTCTTTTGGATCTGAGCCATCCGAGTAGGGGTGAAGTGGTATTTCATTGAGCAAAGAGGTTTTTAAGATTAAAACACTAGTGACTGCATTGTCTGGCTTAAAATGTTTCAATGGCTTCCTGATTATCTCAGGAAAAAGTCCAAAATTCTTCCCTGGCCCTGAAGGCCAGATGTGCTTGGGCACTGCCACCCTGGACGCCCCCTCCTGGAGGTCCCTCCTGCAGCACTGTGGCCTCCAGTCCAGCCCTGAGTTCCAACCACACAGGCCAGGCTGTCCTCCGTCCCAGGCCTCTGCAGTGCTCTCTACCCTTTCTCTGGCAAACTCCTACCAGTCTGTCAAAGCCTAAGCTTAATGCCCCTCCCTGCCTTTCCCTGACCCCCATTCTACACGCTCTTAGCACCCCAGCCTCCTGCTTTATGCCTTTGGAAAACCGCATTTATTTATTTATTTATTTATTTATTTATTTTAAAGATGACCGGTAAGGGGATCTTAACCCTTGACTTGGTGTTGTGAGCACCACGCTCAGCCAGTGAGCGAACCGGCCATCTGTATATGGGATCCGAACCCGGGGCCTTGGTGTTCTCAGCACCACACTCTCCCGAGTGAGCCACGGGCCGGCCCGGAAAACCGCATTTAAATCATCTTTTGTTTCTCCCCCCAGCAGCTGAAACCACTTTCATTGGGCTCCCTGCCGTGTAGTCAGATCCCAGGACAATGCCTTAGGTGTAGAAGGTGCTCAGAAGATATTTGTTGAAAGAGTAACACATATAAAGCTCTGAGCTCACGGCCTGGCGCTGGGTCAGCCTGCGGTCACTGGAGGCTGACGGTGCTGTGACCTATGCCAGCAGACACTCCTGAGGACAAAAGCAGCCCCAGCTGGCACGATCAGTCTGTTTGGCCACGCCTCAGTTTACCCCCTGCCCCAGAAGGTGGCCAGCAGAAAATAATAGTCTCATGTCGTCAGAAGTGACTGTGTGCTGGTAGACGCTGTTCTAACTAGTCCTGACCATATTCTTTGTGGTAGGAACTCATTATGCCCATTTTAAAGGTGGGTGTGCTAGTTTCCTGTGGCTGCTGTAACAAATGACCACAAAACGGTGGCTTAAAACAACAGAAATTTATTCTCTCACAGTTCTGGAGCCAGAAGTCAGAAATCAAGGTGTCTCAGGGCCAAGCTCCCTCCGGAGGCTCCAGGGGAGGATCCCTCCTGCCTCTTCCAGCTTCTGGTGGCTGCAGGTACTCTTTGGCTTGTGGTCCTATCATTTCAGTCTCTGCCTAGGAAAGTAGGACAGCCATGCCCCCCACCCCAACCGTTCAGCCTTTGGCCTCCCTCCAGGACCTCTCAGGGGGACGGGGAGAGGACAGACACATGGGGACATTGCCATGTGTGGTCAGGGTTGTGAAAGAGGAGCAGGAGAAGAGAGGTTTTCAGGCCCGAGGACAGACATCAGGAGCCTGACGAGCAGGCATTTCAGCACCGTCCTGGGGCCAGGCCAGCGTCACTCTTTTCTGTCCCCCTTCCCTGAGCAGGCAATGGCCACCCTGTAGGCCCGACAGCACCGCTTATTACTAACCTGTACACAGCACTTCCTCTGTGCCCTAAACCCTCCTGAGTGCCCTGCAGGCATTGCTATTCTTCCTGAGAATCCCGGGGGCAGCCCTGACATCACCATCCCACTTTACAAATGAAGGACTTGAGGCGCAGAGAGGTTCAGTAGCTTACCTAATGTCACGCAGCTATCGAGAGTGGGAGCTGGGATGTGAACCTGGGCAGTCTCGCTCCAGTCTGTGCCATGAACCACTTACGCAGTGCCTGTGTGCCCCTGAGGCCAGCATGGGACCCCAGGGAGCGGGGAGGCTGAGTGTTTCAGAGCATTCAAATCCAGCCTTTCCAAAACCACCAGATCTGCAAGGCCAGCCACTTCTGCAAGGTCAAAACACAAACGAGTCAAACAGATGACTACAGGGATAACTAGAATCCTAATTTATGAACTGTAAGAAGATAACTGTCAAACATCTTTAAGCACTTTATATGGCCACAAATTGAAGACAAGTCCCAGTACTGATCCCTGACCCCAGATGAACACTAGCCTTAAACAGGGGGCAGCAGGCAGAGGAAAGCGTGTTCCTGGCCGATGGGGCAGGAGCTAGGGAGCCGGGTTACTGAGTGGCTGTGGTCACAGGTCCTGAGCAAGGGTGGGATGGGGACCAGGACGTTCACAACCAATGATCTGAGAAACTGCGTTGGGGCTCCCAGTTCCCAGATTTATTCACCTGAAAACCAATCTCCTAGTGCCCGTTCTGGGATCGTACAAGACCAAGCCCCACCCCGGCCGGGGACTCACTGTCCTGGGAGAAGAAAACAGTGACTGACAGTGTGGTAAAAGCCCAGGGGAGGCGCCTGGCCCAGCCTCAGGCCCTGGAGGGCTTCCTGGAGGCGGTGGTGCCTCAACGGGGCCTGGGAGAGGGAAGGGACGCTGCGTGTTCCTCGCCGAGGCCACGGCACGCGCAAACGCCAGGAGGAGAGGCGTGCAGGGCGTGCTCTCGGCGCAGCCCGGACGGCAGGGGGTCGGCCCGAGCCCCCGAGCCCCCGGAGCAGGGCCCTGCCGGCCGGCGCGGCTCCCCTCGCCCACCCCAGCCCGGCTGCCCCGCGGGGCCGCGCGCGGGTGCCGAGCGCCCCCTGGTGGCGAGCCCGAGCTGACTCACCCACTTCTGCTAGAGTCGGAAGAAAAATAATGAACTTTTAGGTAGAAGTAACTGTTTTGCATATAATTTTGATGAACACGATTTGTCTTTATACCAACGCAGTAGTGAAATCAGTTTAATTTGATTTATTATTTTTTTTATAATGGAGGAAGGGTCCTACAAAGGCTAAAGGTGGAAGCAGAGAGAGGAGACTCCTGTACTCCCCTTTTAAAGTCCCCCCAACCACGCCCATGACCACCACTTTTAATCCATTCACTTACAGCATGGTCGGATAATCCAATCACCTCTTCAAGGCCCCACCTTTCAATTACCATAATAGGATTTCCCACGCTCGTAACAGTCACCTGGGAGCCAAGTTTCTAATACATAAAACTTGGGGGACACAATTCAAGCTTCAGTGAGTTTTGGGGGACATAATTCAATCCACTACATTCCGCACCTCGCCCCCCAAACTCATGTCCTCTTCACATACAGAATGCATTCATTTCATCCCCAAAGTCTTAACTTGTTTCAACTCAAAAGTCCAAAGTTCAAAGTCCCGGGCCAGCCCGTGGCTCACTCAGGAGAGTGTGGTGCTGATAACATCAAGGCCACGGGTTCGGATCCCTATATAGGGCTGGCCTGTGGCTCACTTGGGAGAGTGTGGTGCTGATAACACCAAGGCCGCAGGTTCGGATCCCTATATAGGGCTGGCCTGTGGCTCACTTGGGAGAGTGTGGTGCTGATAACACCAAGGCCGCAGGTTCGGATCCCTATATAGGGATGGCTGGTTGGCTCACTTTGGGAGAGCGTGGTGCTGACAACACCAAGTCAAGAGTTAAGATCCCCTTACCGGTCATCTTTAAAAAAAAAAACCAAAACAAAAAACAAAGTTCAAAGTCCCATCTGTGAAATCAATACAAGTTATCTACTTCCAAGACACAACGGGGGGACAAACAGGGGTGATTAGGAAAGATTGTCTGAAAAGTGTCCTTGGGGAGGAAGGGAATGAAAAAAGGCTGAGAAACTGTTCTAGCTACAAGTCCCTTGCTGGATGTATGCTTTGCAAAGAGCAAAATTTTAAAATCTGGATAAAGTCCAATTTATCAATTATTCCAGTTACAGTTTATGCTTTTGTGTTCTGTTTTAGAAGTCTTTGCCCAACTCAGGGTCACCAAGATTTTCTCTTTTGTTTTCTACTGGAAGTTTAACAGTTTCAACTCTTCCGTTCAGGTCTATAACCCACGTCATTTTACAAACCCCTCCCCACATGAATTTTTGTATGTAGTGTGAGGCGAGAGTCGAAGTTCATTCTTTTTGCATGTGCGTGTCCGGTTGGCCCTACACTGTTTGTGGAAACACTTTCCCACTGCGCAGCTTCAGCTCCTTTGTTGAGAATCAATTCACCATATATGTGTGGGTCTATTTTGAATATACTGTGTGGACCAAGGAAAAGCCCATCTGTGGGCCACCTGGTATGGGCCCTGCCTGTCCTGCAGCTCTGCCTTCACAGAGTGTCCTCCCACGTGACCTCCGGCACGCAGACCTCCCTGCTGGGCCCAGGCCAGCCACCTCTTGCCCCCAGGCAGGCTCTGTCCTGGCCTGATCCCTCTGCCTAAGATGACCTCCTGATGAGTGTCTCCTCCACCGAGAGGGAGGCCCTGCCGTGGCATCACTCTGTTGATTTGGTTTTGGGGAAGCTCAGGGAGGTTGGCAAGTGCCAGTTCCCACAGGGACCTGGAGGCAGAGACAGGAATTGGGGTTCTGTTCTATGTGAGATGGAAACGGGAATGACAGGATGTGACTCTGGCTTTGGAAACGTCACTCAGGCCGCTGTGTCGAGGTGGCCTGAAGGGGGCAGTGTGGAGACCCTGGCCAGCGCGTGGCACCTGCCAGCCACTTGCTGTGTCTGCTGTCCTCATCAAGGCAATCCTTTGCGTGGAGAGCAGATGCCCCATGCGAAGGAAGGTTAGCCCTGGCCAGCCTCCCTCCGGGATGCCAGGTGGTGGGGTTCAGGAAAGGCAGGGGCTTCCATCCCCCATGAGCGCTGCCACCCTCACCCTCTGTGTCTGCACCCTGGGGAGGGAGGGCAGCTCCAGGCTGCCATCCTGGCCCTTCACCCCTTCGCTGCCCTCAAGGGTTTGGCTGCATTTGTGGAGAGGAAGAAAGGGCGCTGGGTCGAAGCCCTGAGTTTAAGTTCCAGTTCCTCCTCTTACCAGGTGGGTGACCTCCAGTGAGTCGCTGGACCTTGCAAAATCTCACCTGTGAAGTAGGGTCAACTCTCTGCTCTCCTTCCGCAGGCCCTAGTGGGCTGTGCGGATCGACTCTGTTCTGGCAGGTCCCTTGGAAATGTTTGGGTGCTGGCTACAGAAAAAGCTGTGGTGGTTCTGCAGGAAGACTTGGCAGAGTCAGACACTGAGGACTCCGGGGCAGCTGGAGGAAGCCAGAGGGCCACTCCCTCCAGGAAGCCTTCCTTCCCCCTTCCAAGTAAAATGGGTGTCTATACACACACCTGTTTCTGCACCTGGTCCCTCTGACCTCCGAACACACACCTGTCCCTTGTTTCCTCAGTCCTAGGGCAACCTGCCAAACCGTAAGCCCCTGAGGTCCCAGCCTGTGGGGGATCCCCTTGAAGTCCCTAGCACCCAGCCCTCAAGGGCCTGCCCAGAGGAGGCGACAGTGATGGAGGGTGGAATGAATGAAGCTATCTGAACAATCAGGGTCTTGAGCAGAACAGAGACCACGGAGGCTGTTCATTTGTAGGAGGTGCCAGCTCTTCCAGGCATGACCATGTGGAGCCTGCACACAGCCTCGTGGGTTGGTGTCATGACTCCACCTTGCAGAGAAGGGAACTAAGGCTGAGTGAGGCTGGGCAGTTCTGCCCACAAGGGGCTGGTGGAGCTGGGATTCCAGTCCTGAGTGCTACTCTTCCCACGTCCTTGTGGCTCTCAGCATCCAGAAGGAAGGAAGGCCCCTGGTGATGTTCCTACCTCCTTCTACTGATGGGGAAACTAAGGCCCAGAGTGGGGTGGGGGCCTGCCAGTCACTCAGTGTGTCAGGGGCCCAGCCAGGACCTTAACCCAGGTCCTTGCTCTTGCCTTGTTCTGTGGCCACCTTTCTTTTCTGCCCCCTTCCCATGGCCCCCCCTTCACCTGGTATTGCCCCCACCTTGGCCTTTCCTCCCCCATCCTAGACCTGCCTGGTGGTTCCCAGGTGGGCTTCGGTTGGCATCTACAAGAGAGGACGAGTTCATTCCTGCTTCTTTTTAAAATTATTTATTTATTTTATTGTTTTTTTCTTTAATGATGCTTTTGTTTTGTTTTGGTTTGTTTTGGGGGCTGGCCAGTATTGGGGTATTCCTGCTTCTTAAAGAGACAGTGCTCTTTATACTTTCCATCCTGTCTATTGCAGCCATGGCCCACAGCAGCCAGGGAAGCCAGGTGTCCTGGAGGGGGACGCTGGCTGAGATGTTGGGGATCTCCATGGTAAGTGCCCCCCTGATGGCTGCTGGAGCAGTAGCACCCATGGCAGCCCCGTCCCTTTGGGGACCACACTCCACTGTTGGCCGTGACCCAACATCATGGACTTCCCTCTGGCCAGGCTGGTAGACCCTGTGAAGAGGCTGTTTGTGGTAGGCGAATTCTAAAATGACCACCAGGTATAATCTCCTCCCCTTGAATGTGCATGAGACTTGTGGATATGATGGGATATTACTCCTATAATCATGCTATGTTATATGGCAAAAGAGAATTTGCAGGTGTAATTAAGGTTTCTAAGAGCTGAGTTAATAGAAAGGGAGATTGCCCTGGGTGGGTGCAGTGGATTGAATTATGTCCCCCCAAACTCCCTGAAACTTGAATTGTGTCCCCCAAGTTTTAGGTATCATAAATTCAGCCCCCACTGTGACTGTTAAGAGGGTGGGAAATCCTATTATGGTAGTTAAAAGGTGGGCCTTGAAGAAGTGATTAGATTGTAGGACCGTGCAGCAGTGAATGGATTAAAAATGCTTGTCAGGGGTGTGGTTCTGAGGGCTTTAAAAGAAGAGGAGAGTCTGTCTTGCTCTCTCTGCTCTCTCTGCTTCCACCATCTTGCAGTGTGAGACTCCTGGGTCACTGTTGCCACCACCAGATGGACTTTGGACTTCTCAGCCTCAGAAACTGTAAGAAATAAATTTTTTTTTCTTATAAATTACCCAGTTCCACATATTTTGTTATAGCAACACAAAAAGGACTGATACAGTGGGCCTGACCTAATCATGAGCTGTTAAAAGAGGGAGACTTAAAGACAGGAGAAGGCAGAGAGATGTGCTCCTGCTGGCCTGGAGACACAGCCTCCATGAGCTCTATAGTAGCAAGGAAATGAATTCTGCCAACAACTACATGCTGAGCCTGAGCCGCTGACCTACAAAAACTGTGAGCTAGTAAGTCATTTGTGCTGATTTCTTACGCAGCAAAAGGAAACGAATACACTGTTAAGAAAGTTCAGGCAGCAGAACCAATGACAGTGCAGATGGTGTGAAGCAGATGGACTGGAGAGAGCTCAGAGGGTAAAGCCGCCAGGGGGACTGGTCATGAGAAAGGAGAGGGCCGTCTGGAAAGAAACGGGGAGGGAGAGGCTGCAGGAGGATGGGATTTGGGGGTCAGGGGGAGGCGTCCTTTCAGGCATCTGTGGGAACTTGTCATGCAGTCAGCTGGGCACAGGGCAAGGTGAGGGCCAGAGGAAGGCAGACCCAGGAGTTGCTGGCACCACTGGAGGGAGAAGCTGGGTCCAGGATGGAGCCCAGGGAACCTGACCCTGAAGGTGCATGGAGGGGCTGGTGCAAGGGAGGCCAGGGTGGTGTTCTGTCCTAAACGCTGGGGAAGGGAGGGCCCTTAGGATGACGGGCAGTGGGGTTCTGGCTGCATGCCACATGCTCACCAAGGCTGGCCACTGTGACCTCTTCCTTACCTCTGGACTCTGTCTCCTCTCCTTTTCATTCCCACGGCCAGGGCTCCAAGCTCTGCTGTGAGCCCCTGCAACAGCCTCGTTCTCCTCAAGGGTCTCTGTGACTCAGTCCCTCTCCATTCTCCAAGGTCATCTTTATATACCCAAATTTGACATCCTGTCCCCACTTGGAGCCCCTGGGGCTCCCTGGGCTCTTGGGGCAACCCCAGGAGGGCAGGAGCCCTGTCTGACTCCCCTTCTGCCGGGCCCTGTGTGGGTGCTGGTGACAACCTCACAGATGCTAGCATACCCCTGCGGTCTGCAGCCTGCAGTCATAATGAAAGGCATGTTCAAGTTCAGCCAGAAGTTGGTAAAAGTAAAGATGTTATTTTCTTCCCAACCACGTCCACAGACGGGCCTGTACTTGAGATGAAGTGCCTGAGCTCTGTCCCATGATGAGGCATGGATTGGTGCACTTCATGACAGAATGGCATTGCCAGAAAGGAAGAAAATATCCGTAAGCAGCGGCGGCAGAATCAACAGGGCTGAAACGGGAGTGCAGACAGGACATAAGGCTTCAGCAGGGGGACAGCATTCATCGACAGCTGGCCCGCCTTTGGGAAGAGCCCGTGTGTGCTGAGTCTGAGGGTAGGTGGGCGTTCCAGGCCCAGGGACCTCAGGCCAGTCCATGCCTCTCTGGGCCTCTGTCCCCTGAATGGAAATGCTCAGGCTGGACTGGAGGCCTCCTGGGGTCCTGCCCAGGACTCGCCTTCTACTGCCCGCATCTCGTTTCCGTCTCTAGTTAGTGGGGCCCTGGCAGCCAATGTGCCATCGAAACTCACCCGTTGGTTAAGCGAGAGCTCATAGTGTGTCTGTTTTGGTCACAACCCACTGATGAGCAAGGGACAGAAACCCCTCTCAGCTGGCTGCAGCAGGAAAGGGGAATGTATTGGCTGCCGTACTTGGAAGACTGGGCTTCTCTTTCGCTCTCTCAGCCCTGTTCTCCCCCTGTGGGCTCCATTCTCAGCCAGTGCCCCCACCGAGACAACCTGGCTGCCAGCAGCTGTCCTCCCAGTAGCCCTACTGCAAGGACAACCGGAGTCCTGGGATTGGCTTTGATTGAACTGTCCCCGGACCGATCACTATGGCCGGGAAGATGCTTTGTTCCAATGGGCCAGGCCTGGCTCTCCTCTCATGGACTGAAATGGGGGCAGGGTGGGTTCTGGATGAAAAATGCGTGCCCATCATGAGAGGAAGAGAGGATGGATGCTGGACCAGCAAAAGTAGCAGAGGCCTGCTGTAGTTGGTTGAATTGTGTCCCCCCCACACCACCGACGCCCCCCCCCAAAGATATCTCTACCTGGAACCTGTGAATGGGAATCACCTTATTTGGAAAAAGAGTCTTTGTAGATGCAATTAAGTTAAGGCTCTTGAGATAAGAGCATCCTGGATTTAGGGAGGGCCCTAAATTCAATGTCAAGGGCACCTGCAAGAGAGAGGAAGGGAGAGATTGAGTCACAGTGACCAGAGGAGAAGGTCATGTGAAGGAGGAGGCAGAGATTGGAATGACGTAGCCCCAAGCCAAGGAACACCTGGGGCCACCAGAAGCTGGACGAGGCAAAGAAGGATCCTCCCCTGGAACCTCTGGAGGGAGCACAGCCCTGTGGACACCTTGATTTCTGACTTCTGGCCTCCAGAACTGTGAAAGAATAATTTCTGTAGTTTTAAGCCACCAGTTTTGTGGTAATTTGTTATGGCAGCCACAGGAAACTAACACACCCACCCAGGTCTCACTTATGAAGCACCCTAAACAGTCCTTGGTTGTGACTCTCAGGACTGAGGGTCTACACGAGGGTTGGGCTTCAACATATGCTAGAACTTTCTCTCTAATCCAGCCCTTAATGAGCTCAGGAAGTTGGTGCTAGAGAAACACATCAGTATGACTGACGTGAGACCAGAATACACAAGTACCATCACTGCCTTCCTCTCGAGGCTCCTCACGGGCACAACCCCCTGGCTGTGTGCCCTGGAGTAAGCCCCTTGGCGTCTTGGAGCCTCAGTTTTCTCACCTATAAAATGGGGATGGTACAATCCTGCAGCAACCGTGAGGGTTACATGAGCTGGATACACAGACCTCAGCACAGCGCTGTGTGTTAGTAATAACACCATCTCCCATCTCCACACCCTCCCTCCAGGAGGACGAGGAGTTAATTTTCTTCCTCCACCCACACCTACCTTCTGTGCACAGGCTCCAGGCTGGCGCTGGAGGGCAGGGATGGTTTCAGGCATGTGTTGGCCTCAGTCACTCCTGCTTTTGGAAGCTTGGCCCACATCATCTAAAACACAAATACACCCTTATCAAATGTATTTTTTTCCAAAAAATTTTGAAAAGATTTCTATCATCTTTCTTTTGTATTTCCTTGGCTACTTGACTCTGCCTTTGATAACCTTGGAGAAGAGACATAACCTCTCTGTGCCTCCATTTCCTCATCTGTATAATAGGGATAATGTTGGTTCTTAAGTCACAGAATTCAGTGCATCGTTATTTGTGAAGTCATAACACAGTGCCCAGCACAGAATTAAGTCCTGCATATGTGTTTGCTAAATAAAATACAGTAACTTTCAATTTCTGATTTCTCATTGACCATCTGGCATTCTCAGAATTCTTGCTATGAGAAGAAATCTAACCCACAAAGAGTTCTCAAATGTAGTGAAACTTTTATAAATACCAAATCAAAGATGATGTAATGTTATGTTCTGTAGGTATTTAATGAAATATCTATTAACTTTAATTTTGTCATTTAATTTTTGCATCCCGTAGTAGTACACAATGTTAATTGTTAATACGATTTTCATGGCCCCTGAAATTCACGGTGAGCTCAGCACCGTGAGTCTAAAGAGTACAGCAGCTCCACCAGAGGCAGAGAGCACAGGGTGCCTCCAGGGAGTTGATTCTGAGCTGATCAAATGGGGCCAACGACCAGACCTATTGGCCAGTTCTGCCTGGCTGTGCCCACCTGAGCTGTGGGTGAGGGTGTGGGGGAGATGGGAGAAGCTACATTAGCAGAAGTGAGAGGGTCCTGCCCAGAGAGGGGTTGGGTAGTCTCACCCTGGTCACAGCCAAGGGTGCAAAGGCTGTAAGTTCATGGACAAGGAAAGTAACTTCCAGGCAGGAGCTCTGGATGCAGGAGCCTGGGGAGGCAGGAGGGCAGGCTCTTTAGCTCTCCCTGCCCTGTCTCGCCCCACTGTTCTCCCATAATGTCGGGGCTGGAAAGGCCAAAGGGGACATCTAGTTCAGCCTCCTCTTCACTGACAGAAGGGAGAGCGAAGGCTCAAACTATGTTGGTTCCAGGGCTCCCGATGATCACATTTCTCTCCCTGTTTCATCCCTGCCCACCTGCAGCATCACCCTCTGCCCTGGAGTCCCATGCATCCCCACTTCCCAGTGATTAAACTGCCTTGCACTTCCTCAGGGCTGGCCGGTTAGCTAGCTGGTTAGAATGCAGCCTTCTAACACCAAGGTCACGAGTTCAGATCCCGGTGCCAGCCAACCACCAAAAAAAAAAAAAAAAAAAATCCCCTCAAAACTTATCGTTTTGCATCTCATTTTCCAATGAACCTTCCCTCCTTAAACTGGAAAAGGGATGAATTAATTCTGGGTGGTATGTGCACTGATGTCTCTCCCCTCCTGGCTACAGGAGGATTAGAATCCTCGTTCCAGCTCTGACTTGCTGTGTGATTTTGAGCATTGCTCAGGCTCTCTGAGTTTTGCTTGCCTCACCTAACTCATGAAGACCACACTAGTTGCCCTCCAGGGCTCAGGGATTATACTTGTCCATATCCATGAATCTCCAGGCACACAGCAGGTGCTCAAGAAATATTAGTATGCATCTCCCCAACGCCCAATCCCATCGAGCATTTCCTCTTTCAAAATCTTCTCTGAATCCTTTATTCACCAAGGTGTCAATGACTAATAATAATTTTAAGGTTATCCCCTCCAGGAGAATTTTAGCAAAGATTTATTTAAGAAAAAAAATGCACTGCTAATAGTAGAATTTCTGACAACAGCCGAGGATGAGAAAATATTTTACATGTTGGGGGAAGGGGTTGTGCAAAAGGGGCTGGAGGCTGGGAAAAGGATAGCAATTGAACCTTTCCAGGTAGAGCCTCTACCTTCGTAGCAGGTGATAAAGCCTAGTGTTGGAGGGGCTGTTGCAGTCTAGAACTGGGGGTGGTTGAATTTAACTTTCCAGATGAAAAAGAGGCTGAGGACAGGGGTTCCGAGCACAGGAGAACCACGAGTCATAGGAAAAAGTCTGGCCAGGAAGCTGCTAACACACACACTCACATGACCACACAGAGAGAGTATTTTAACTGTGGTCATGTGATTTTCAGGGATGAATGGAAGAGCACTTGCACCTACCCCTTGGAACATGTGCTCATTGACCCAAGATGGGGCTGTTTATTATACTTGACCTGCCCCAGGAATAAATTGGCTTTTCTTCTTGGGTTCCAAAGGGAAAAGATGAATGATTACGGTCCAGTCATAGACTTGCAGAACATTAAGGCCAGGAGTGATCTCAGAGATCATCCAGTCCCATGCCTCATCACACAGACAGTAAACCGAGTCCTGGAGAAGAGAGTTGGTGTCTTCTCTAACAAGTGTCTGGGCTTGTCAGCCGCTTAAAAAATGGGAGAGGAGCTCTGTGTGAGTGTTCGTAACACTGAATGGCTCTTTGAGTAAGATCAGCCCCAGACGTTTAGAGATAAAACTGTGAACTGACAGCATTGTCGCAATGGTATATAAGAAGGGCATTCGGGCAAGTCCTAGGCAGGAACGCCAAAAAATGAAGCATCTGACCTAGTAAAGCAATTGGAATGTGGCTGATTTTTCTTTCTGCTCAACTCTGCTTTATTGTTGTTCCAGTGTTGTTTGCAAAACAAACCTCAGGAAAAGAAGTGCTTGAATTAAGAGTTAGCTGATTCCCTTCCTCTTAGGATTGCTCATTGTATTGGTATTGCTGCTATAACAAGTTAACACAAAATTAGTGCCTTAAAGCAACAGAAATTTATTATCTTGCCGGCAGTTCTACAGGTTAGAAGTCCAACTGGGGTTCCACTGGGCTAAAATCAAGGTGCAGGCAGGGAGGGCTGTGTTCCTTTCAAGTGGGTCTGTGGGAGAATTCATTTCCTTGCCTTTTCCAGTTTGTAGATGCAGCCTGCATTGACTTGTGGCCCCTTCCTCCATCTTCAGCGCCAGCAATACTGCATTTATCTGATCATTCTGTTGTCACATCTCTTTCTGTCCACAGCCAGAGAATGTGCTCTGATTTTAAGAATTTATGTGATTAGATTGGGCCCATGGGGATAATCCAGGAAAATCTCATCATCTCAAAATCCAAACCCTTAATCACAGGTGCAAAGTCCATTTTGCCAGGTAATGTAACATATTCACAGGTTCCAGGAATTAGGGTGTGGACATCTTTGGGGCCATCTTTTTTTCTCAGTGGTCTCTCTAAAAGTGCATTTCACGTCTTTTGCAGAAAAGAACATTTTCATTGTCACAGGAAATGTGGCTGAACCAAAATTGTTTTAAGGATTTTAAACCTTATTTTTAATTCTGTTTTATATCCTGGACATTTCTATATGGAAAAATACATAAATTACAAAGTTACAGCTTGAGTAACTCTCGTAAATTGACCACGCTCAAGAAACAAAACATGCCCTGTAGTCCTGGAAGTCCTGCTCATGCCTCTTCCAGTCCAAAGTAGGATTTAACTTTTGTCGACATTAGAAAATTCCCTGTGTGGACGATACATAGAGTGTTATTAAAATAAAAAGAGAGAGCTCAAGTGATGTTTATTTGTTCATTCAGCAAGTGTTATCTGGCACCTGTCCTGGGCTGGATGCCAGGGGAAATGGGATGAATTGATTCAGGGCTGGTCCTATGGCACAGAATCTATGGAGGCAACTGTGTGTGGGGGGTGGGGTAGGAAAAGGGGGTTTGTGAACCAAATAAGAACACAGTGCATTGGCCAAGCCTAGCAGGAAGCCTCTCCAGGGAAAGTGAGCCCCAAAGGTGATCACAGTATTGGAGCGAGGGGAACAGCATGGGCAAAGGCATGGCAGTGGGAACAGGCAAGGGATGCTGTGGAGTTTGGGGGGGACAAAGAGGGACATGATCATTGGACCTGCCAGCCTCCGAGCACTTGCTCCTGCTGTCTGCTCCACCATTCCCATTTCTCATTCCCACCAGCACAAACCACAGCTCTCCAGACTCATGCCCCTCAAATGGGCCCTCATGTCAGTGTCCTCATCTTACAGATGGGGATGCAGGCCCAGAGGAGAAGAGAAACACACCCAAGGCCAACCCTTCACTTCATTAATTTCCTCGCTGCACATCCTTTTACAGAGCCCCTCCTGTGTCTGGAACTGGGGACACAGAGGGAGTCAGACATGGGCCCTGCCCTGAGGAGCTTGTGGGCTAGAGGCACAAAAGTAGGGGTGAGGCCTCAAGCAGGATCCACATCACCCATTTTGTCCTCCAGGGCCATTCCCCATGGTCCAAGGCCTCCTTACTACCGCACCTCCCAAGATTTCCTGCATCCCTATCAGGCCCCTCATTCATTCGTTCAGCCCGCATTTACTTAATGATGTCCACCATGTCCAGGCAATGTTCTAGGCACTGGGAACACAGCTGCACAAAAGACAAAGACAGACCCCCCTCCTCAGTGTGGAAGTCAGACAATCAACAGTCAGTTCAGGCTGCCATAACAAAATCCCACTGACCTGGTGGCTTTAATACACGATTTTCTCACAGTTCTGGAGGTTGGGAAGTCCAAGATCAAGGTGCTGGCCAATTTGGTTCCCTGTGAGGGCTCTCTTCCTGGCTGGCAGGTGGCAGCCTTCTTGCTGCCATCACATGGTGGGTGAGAGAGAGAAAGAGAGGGAGTGCTCTGCTGTCTCTTCCTCTTCTTTTAAGGACACCAGCCCTATCAGACAAGGGCCCCACCTTTATGGCCTCATTTTACCTTAACTACGTCCTTATAGGTCCTCTCTCCAAATACAGTCACACTGGGGGTTAGGACCTCAACATATGAATTTCGAGGGAACACAATTCATTCCACAGCAGGTGTGTACTATGTGCCATGCTACGTTCTAGGCACTGGGAGCAGCGGTGCAGAAGACAGACCCCCTCCTCAGGGGGGAGGCAGACAATACCCAGAACACACAGCTACATAATGTCATGTCGGAGGAGAAAAGCCTTGTGCTGAGAAGAAAAATCAAGCAGGGTAAGGAGATAGAGAGGGAGGGAAGGTGAGGTTTTAGGTAAGGGGGGCAGGGAAGGTTCTTGGAGGAGGTGACACCAGGCACCCAAAGGAAATGAGGAAGCAGGCTACGCAAGGATGGGGGGAGGAGAGTACTCCAGACAGGGGGAGGGGCGTGAGCCTGGAGGCAGGGCCCGACCTTCCTGGGTCCAAGGATCTGCGCACAGACCACTGTGGCTGCAGAGGGTGACGCTGGAGACCCGCAGCACTGGTCTCTCCATCTCCCCGCCCTTGGAAATGGGTCACCAGGGTGAGGTCTGGGGAGGACCTCTGGCTGCTTCCCGCTGCGTCTTCCTTTCTCGGCAGAGGCCAGCGCAGGGCGGATATCCAGCCGGTCCGGCCTTCCTCAGAGTCACACGCCCCGCTGACCTCATGCCACCCCTACTTCTTGACCCCTCCTGCCTAATCAACCCTCGGGGCGTCAGGACAGGGAGAGGGTCTCCGGCGTTCAGCTGAGGACACTGAGGCTCCACACCGCGCGCTGTGCCAGGTGCAGAGGAGTCAGTGGGGGGCAGGAAGGACTTGGCCACTTCCGTGTCCCCCAAGAGACATCTTTTTCGGGGGAGGTGACTTCTTGCCGGTTCTGCGGAGGAAGTTCCCAGAAGAAATCGTCCAAGGCGACAGGGGGGAGGAGGGAGTGTGGGTAACAACACTCAGGGCGGTGACAAAGCCAACGTCGCGCGGGGCATAGGCAGTGGGGTGGGAGGGGCCAGGAAGAGGCGGTGGGAGGGGCTCGGAGGCGCGATCCCGCGAGCGCTTTGAGGAAGAGGGCGGTGAGCGCCGGCGGCCGGCGGAGGCGTGTGGGCGGGGCCAGGCCGCGCGGCCTCGCGGCCTAGGAAGCCGGGGTCTGGGGCGGGGCCTGGCGGCCAAAGGAGGGGCCTGAGGAGCCGGGGGCGGGGCCTGGCTGGCCAGAGGCGGGGCCCGGGGCTCGGGGGCGGGGCCTGGAAGGCCGGGGGCGGGCCAGGGGGCGGAGCCGGGGGCGGGCGGTGTCTGGGGGCGCGCGGGCGGCCGCGACGCAGAGGTACGCTCGCCTCAGCTGGGCTCAGCGGGCGGCGGGGACGGCGACGGCGACGCGCACAAAGGCGGACTGTGGCTTCACTGGTGCTCGCGGCGGGCGGCGCCGGGGCGGGGGCGGCGGGACGCGCCGGGGTCCCCCGCGGGCGCGGCGCGGGCGATGAGCCGGGGCCCGGCATGGCCTCCGCGCGGCCGCCGGGCCGGGCCTGCGCCTCGGCGTCCGCGCCCGCGGGGCTCCGGGCCGGGCCGCCCGCCCTCCCCGCCGCCGCCGCCGCCGCCGCCGCCGCCTCCTCTGCCGAGCCTGCGGGCGGCGCCGAGGCCGAGGAGCGCTCGCTGCAGCACATGCTGCGCGCCATAGCCGAGGAGCGCGGCCGCGTCAGCCTGCGCCGCGAGGTCTGCGGCCTCGGTGAGTGCGACCCGGCCGGGGGCGAGGCCGGGCGGGCGTCGCAGGTGTGCGGGGCGTCGCGCGTCTCTGCGTGTCCTCCCCCGCGTGTGTCTACGGGTCCTCCTCCATGCTCCCCCAGGTCTCCGCGTCCAGGACTTTCGTGTGTTCCTGTGCCTCCGTCTCTGTTTTTGGTCCCACGAGCGCCCCGCACCCTTGTGTGTGTCTCTTTCTGTTTCCCGGTTCATTTGGTGTGTGCGTTTGTCCAATCTCCGTGGCTCTGCAAGTCCCCTTCCATCTCGAGGAAGCCCTCCCGGGGCCTCAGAGCTCTGCAGGGAGTGTAGGCGTGGGATTTGGGGCGACCCCTAGCCTAGCACCACAGGGACAGTCCCCTGAGGGCTCCGGCGCGGACCTCTCCGATCATGCCCTGGCCACCGTCCCCAGCTCACACGGAGGGCCACATCTCCGGCTTCCTGAAGCCTTTGTCTCTCTGCACCCGCCTGTTCCTCTCATTCCTTAGCTCTAACCAGAGACCTGTTGGGTCGTGGCCCCCTGAACCCAGCCGTCTGGCAGAGGGAGTAGGGCCTGCTGCTTTTCGGGGTGTGATTCTGGGCTAAGGAGGCCCCAAGTCCTAGATGTGCTGGGTGGGGTGGGGTACCTCTTATTGTTTGAAAGGGCTTGGGACTGCAGGTGTGGGTGGGGTCTCCCTGCTTGGCTGGGTGTGAGGTAATCCATTACTGATGGATCATGCCCAGACCCAAGCTGGGGAGGAGCCCCTTTCTTGCTCTCCTGTAGTCTCCGTGAAGACCCCTCCCTTGTCTACGCAGGAATGACTTCATATCACATTGTCAGCCACCCCTCACCCCCACACCCACCGCCAGTCTGGGCTGGGGATTTCTGAGGGGGTGACAGCATTGCTGAGTAGGATATGTCAGCCTTCCAGATTCTACCAGTACCCCCTTCATTCATCAGTGGGGAAACTGAGGCCCAGGCAGCAGCAGGAACATGGCAGCTCCAGGCGTTCTGGACCCTACTTACCCGGCCACGCCCCGGCGGCTGGAGTGAGGAGAGAAAATGAATTTGAGTCCTTTTTGTAAGAGGCTTACCACAAGACACTTCTCAGTGAGCAGGTCCCAGCCCTGCCTACCTGGGAACAAAGCTTTCCTCATGGGCAGGGGGCAGGGGTGTGCTTATGAAGTGGGGATGAACAAGAACATAGATTTCAGTGGTTTCTTTTCTGAAAAGGTGTCAAGATTTAGTTTTGGGCAGAAATTGGAAGATCCTCATTAATTCATTCAGCAAACATTCATTGAGCACCTATTGTGTACTAGCCTGGCAGACCCACCTGTCACCTGGCACAGAATGTCTGAACTGGACGGGTCTGAGGGACCATTTGCTGCAGGCCCCTCAACCCAGTTTGCTCAGCAGCTCCAAGCAGCCCCTCCCAACTCTGTTCACACATTCCTACTGTCCTCCAACCTCTGACAGCCTTTACCTGTGAGCATCTTCTCTCCCCTGTTAGATAGCCCCTGCCCCCAAGGGGCCCACAGGGTCGTCCCCTAAGAACAATAGTAATAGCACCTCATTTACTAAGCACTTCACTGTGCCAGGTGCTGTATGCATGCGCTGTCAATTTAATCCTGACACAGTACTACTGACATTGCCTGGTAGGACTATTATCTCAATATCACTGATGAGGTGCCTGAGGGTTACAGAGACAAGAGACTTGCCCTGGGACAGCCATTGAGGAAGTAATACAGCTGGGATTGCCCCTGGCCCCTCCCATACTTCCAAATATCCCCAGCAAGGCCTTGCTGTGCCTAGGACCCTGTTATGTGCCTTGTTGTATCCTCTCCTGGCCTCCAGTCCTCCCTCACAGGCAAGGGGACTTGTCTCCACTTCTTCCCCCATCCTGAACTCAGTCCCTATGGTGCTTTGAAACTCTGTGCTCTTATGTGTGCTGTTTTCTCTGCCCGGAGGGTGCCCCTGCTCATTTGCCCTGGAAGCACCTGCAAATCTTCAAGTCTCAGCTCCAGTGCTGCCTCCCCGGGAAGCTTTCCTCAACTCTCAGGCAGACAGCCTGTCCATCTGCCCGTCTTTTCCTTGTAGCGGGTTACACGTCTGTTAGGATGATCAGGACGATTGTGGCATTGTGATGATCTGTGTGGCTGTCTCTCCAGTTAATGAGTGAGCCCCTTGAGGGAATAGCCTAGTCTGTCTTCTCAGTGCCTAGCACAGGGCAGGTGCCCGATAAACATTTAGCAAAGGAATGCAAGAATTAATCTCTGAACAGGAAGTGTGTGGATGGCCAAAGAGATTAGACTTAATTTCTTAGGAGGGTTAACATTGCCCATATCTTTCATTTTTCAGGTGAGATATTTGATGTTCAGAGAGGGGCGAACTTAATCGGAAATTAATGCCAAGTAGAGTTAGGACCCGATGGTTGGCCCAAGCACCCAGAACGTATGAACCTAGAATACCAGTCCCACAGCACTTTTCCATCCATTGATTCATTCAACCATCTCAGCCGGTGGGGTCAGGATTATGTTTTATGATCTCCACTTTACAGCTGTGGCAACCTGTTAGATTTATGAATGAATTTAAATCCCCCAGATTTTTGTTGTTATATAATTAAAGCTTAGGTTACTCAAAACTGTGCCGTGTCCTCTGAGGTTGTTTTGAAGGTGTCAAGGGAGCCTCAGGAAGAGATGCTTGACTTGGGACAAGCTGTTGTCATCTTTGAGTCAGTGTCTGTCCATGAGATGGGACAGAGCTACTGGCTCTCTCCACGCAGGGATCATTGCTTGGCTCTCATGATGAAAGGCACCTTGTAGATCCAAACCTGACTTTTTTTTTTTTTTTTAAGGTGACCAGTAAGGGGATCTTGACCCTTGACTTGGTGTTGTCAGCACCATGCTCTCCCAAATGAGCTAACTGGCCATCCCTATATACGGATCCAGACCCGTTGACTTGGTGTTATCAGCACCACACTCTCCCAAGTGAGCCACTGGACGGCCCTCAAAGCTGACTTTTGAATCTCGTCTGAAGTGGCCTCTGCAGTAGAAGCATTTTTTGAGCACTTGCTCTGTGTCCAGGGTTGGGGGGATTGGGCCTGGTCCCTGCCTTGTGGGAGGACACAGCTGATGGGGGAGAGAAGCCAGGTGTACAGGTGACTGTTAGCTGAAGTAAAAACCCTGCTGGAAGCAGCCAGGGCTATGGCCGCCCCAGTAGGATTTTGGTGTTGCTTGTGGTTCTAGGTAACAGATGAGAAACAGTGGCTGGCTGAGGTAGCTTCTGTGGGACTGCAGAATCTCTGAGCTGGGAAGAACCTTGTGGTTCAATGCCCAGATGTGCAATGCAGGCAGCTGGGCTGAAGGTGGAAAAACCTGCCACTTCTTCTCATTGCTGGGCCTTTTCTTGCTTTGTTTGTTTGTTTGTTATAATGGTGGCTGGCCAGCACAGGGGTCTGAACCCATGACCTTGGTGTTTTCAGCACCATACTCTCCCAAGTTAGCTAATCAGCCAGCCTCACATCTCTGGGCCTGCTCCTGGGCCCTGGACATTAGCCGGAGCAGGCTGTGTTTGCAGGCCCCTTTCAACAGGAGCAACATGCCTGTGATGGCTGGTCAAGCAACATGGACAAGACCTGGCCCTGGGAGCTGGTGTGAGTCCCGAGAGGTGCAGTGAGGTGGGACCTGTGTCTTGCTGCTTTGGGTCCTGACCTGGCTGGGTCATTTTTGGAGCCTTTCATGCTGAGCATTTTGGGCCAACCCCCTTTTAAGTGGCGTGAAGGATTCTCCCTTTATCTGGAGTGCTGCAGGGCAAAAGGAGTGTTTTACATTCATTCTTCCCTTTTATCCTCGAAATTACCCTATGAAACAGATATTGTTATATTCTTTTTGTCCTGACGAGGGAACACTGGTTTGGACGGGAAGTAATGTGCCCCCAGCCTCGGCTAGAAAGTGGCTGAATCTGTCTGAGCCCAAGTTCTTAACTGCTGGGCTCTGCACAGAGATGAGGCCCACCCACACCTGTCCTCAGGGTGCTGTTAGCTTGGCCATCTCAAATTGCATAACTGCCTGGCCAAGGTGGATTGAGGAAGGGCCCCAGTGAGTAGTCAACGACAGGCTGCAGAGAAGGAAGCCGCTGATGCTGCCTAAGGGAGGAGTTTGTGGAGTGTGTGGCCTTTGAGCAGGGCTGAGGCTGGGCGGGACTGGCCTGGATCGAGTTGCAGAGGCTCACTCCCTGGGCCTAGATTCAGGGAGCTTTGCAGTGTGGCCTGGGGGACAGCCTGCACTGGAGGGGCCATTAGTACAGAGGACTCTGCATGTCTGCCATGGGCCAGCTGCCCTGAACCTGCAGCATTTACTTTAGTCCTGCTTCCATAGAGGTAGGTTCTGTCATTACCCCGTTTTGCAGGTGAGAAAGCTGAGCTTCCCCGAGGAGAGTGACTTATCCAAGGTCCTGTGTCCCAGAGGTGGCAGAGCTGGGATTCCAGCTGAAGCCCACCAGATACAAAACCCTGGAGACGGTTCATGGATTGGGCCAGAGGAATGAGGGAGAGACTGGCTTCCAGCGAGCCTTTCCTCTGTGCTGAACACCCATGCTGTGCTAGGCCCTGAGACCACCCCATGAATTGGGAAGAACACACTGCACCTTTGGCGGGCCCCCTGCCATTTTGCTAGGCACAGTGTAGCTGCCATAAGTGGCAGGGTGGGGATTTAGCTGGAAAGGAGGACTGTGGAGCTCTGGCTGAGCACTCCAGCTTTGGGCCTCCATGTCCTCGTCTTTAAAATGGAAACAGCAAACTCTTTAGAACATAGGGATTGCATGAGAGAAGTGACAGGTAGTAAATGAGACGCAGCAGTTACAGCTCACCACAGACCTGGGCACAGACTTGGGCTCAGTCCATGCTGCTTCTGCTGCTATTAATGTCCAGGGTACAAACCTCAGGCCCAGCACCTGCACATAGAATTACTGTTGTGTTTGTGCCCTGAAGTTCAGACTGCCTTGCAGGCAGTGGAGACAGTCTCCCTGGGTTCTCTGGACCCCTAGTGGCTCCCCAACCGTAAGGCAGTCAGAGCTGGTTGTGGCCAGTGCAGTGGGGAGGAAGTGTGGCCATTTGGAATGGTAGCAGGGCCTCTTTCGGTTCCTGTCCCTATTTTAAGGCCTGTGGGTTCTGGCTTCTACCCGTTCCTGGGGCTGGAGCAGCCCGGGAGGCTCTTTCCTGAGGAAGCGACTCTATGTCCTTTCAGGGGAAGCTGAGGACATTGGGCCTCACACTGCAAAGAGGCCAAGGCCCACGGCCGCAGAGATGTCTCTGCAGTCAGCTGTGTTGGTGCCACCCGGCCTGGGTGAGGATGCTGTGCTGCCCTGCTCTGCAGCCTCAGGCCAGTCATTCCCCACTGGCTTTCAGCCTTCTGAAGAGGGGTCTGACCATTGGGCCATCCCCTCACCATCCTTAAGTCTGCTTCACTGAGCCGGGCTAACTCACACAGCCGCTGAAGAGAAGATCCCCACACAAATGTTTTTCCAATTAAAAAAATGTTACATGCACATTATAGAAACTGGAAAATAGAAGAGGAAAAAAGTTACTCACAGTTCCAATTGTCCCGAGACACACTCAACTTTGCAAAGTCTCGCCCTCCAATCTTTTCAAAGCCTTTTAAAATTTCTTACTCATGCTTTTTCACTTAAAATTCCTAAAACATTTTCCATGTTGTTCAAACTCTAAACATTATTTAAATGACTACGTGATTGTTGAGTGGATATGCCATAATTTACTTAATTGGTCTCAGCTTGTTGGAAACTTAGCTTGGATCCAGTTTTTCACTGTTTAGATCTTGCAACAAAACTCTTTATATGTGAAAAGGCTTCCGTATTTGGACTATTTCTTTACGCTAGCAACCGGGGAAGCTATTTCTTAGGCACTGCTGTTTGACCCTCAGAGGCAGAGCTAGGAACATAGGTGGACAGGTGTTTATCAGACTTAAAGAGAAACTTTTTAAACAGTTGGTACAGAACAGAAAAGGTGGTGAGCTGCAGACGGTCGTGATGAGCTTCCCAGCACAAGGTTATGCAAGGAGCTTAGAAAGGACCCAGCATCAGATGAAGCTTTGGGCCAGGTGCCCTGCTAGTCTGTGATCTCCAATCCTGTCTTCTCACTGGTGAGATCTCTTCCTGGAGTATCAGCCTTGCCTTGCGAGGGAGGGAGGGAGGCAGAGGCCCCGGTGTTCAGCCAAAGATAGCGAAGCCTGGGAGCTGAAGTCTCTGAGTGCACCTGCACGCCCTGACGCCAGCGCTGCTGCTGCTCCCTTCCATTCCTCACTCCAGGCTGCTCCAGCCTGCCTGGACCTTGGAGACAAAAGAGACACGTGGCCTTCTGGGTGCAGTGGCAAGCCCCAGTCCTGGCTCTTCCCGCCAAGGTGTTTGTGGGGTAGGGGAGAACACACTGGTTGTGGTGACAGCAGCCCTTGGGTTCAGTCTCTGCCCCACTTTTCTGGGCTTTGGGAGCGCGCCTCTCACCCATGCAGTGAGTGGCAGCTAAGCCAACGGCTTTGTAGACAATACCGCATCTAATTCTCATACCCCCAGCGAGGTAGGAATTGTTATCCCATATTTTTCAGAGAGTTGAGTAGAACTTCTGTGATTTTCTCCCTCATTGTGGGTCTGGGTGCATTCAGCTTCCTAAGAGGGCAGAATTCACTGCCCAACACTCAAATCCTTCCAGAGGGGTGGTGCTCCTCTTGTCCCGTCCCTGAGGGGCTGGGTTGGGTCCAGCGAACCGACTGTAAGGCAAGGCGGCTCGCCCTCGCAGCCCCCTGGAGAGCAGCTCCCAGGTCCCCTGGTGACTTAGAGGCCACTGCAGGTGCCCCTCTGCCTGACTTTGAAAGACTCTTCAGGCATGTTCTGACAAGATGTGATTTCCCCAAACATCCCAGGTGATTTCCTGCCTCTGGGCCTTTGTACTCATCACTCCCTAGGTCAGAGTGTCCTTCCCCACCCTGTCCTACCAGCTTCTGTGCCATGTGTATGGGGAGGGACTTGTGAGCTGTTAGGTGCATGGCTTGTGTTGTGGGTCAAGGGCTGTCACTGTTCTTGGCCCAGCAGCTGTACTTACACTTTCACTTTGGAACCTCGGCCCCAGCTTCCTGGACTGCCCTGCCTGCCTCAGTCTCACCACTTTGCACCACACTGTGCTCCACTCCTGCACCCCTCCCCGCTGCTGTGTCAGATCACCTTCATGCAGAACCACTGGGAACTTTAAAAGCAAAATTCTTGCTTCTCCCCACTTGGGGATCTGAGTTGAAATCCTCGTGGCGGTGCCAGGGAGTCTGTGGTGCTAGCATGCTCCTTGCATGATTGGGTGAGGCAGCCAGCATCGGTGCCCCTGACTTGTCCAGTTACTGCTCTTCCTGCATTTCATAGGGGGGCCACCGAGGCACACAGGGGGGAGGGGCTGCTGTGATGGCCTCACCTGTGCAGTTGCCTGCCCTCCATCTTCCTGCCATGAGTGACCTGGCCTCCTCCCAGCTGCCCATTCTTGGACCTGCCTGGGCCGGCTGGTTGAATCCCAACAGCACGGACCTTAGAGTCGTCAACATTAGCATTCCAGCCAGAGGTGGGTGGGAAAGTCAAGGCTCCACAGAGGTGAGGCCCTTCCCTACCTCCCAGAGGTATCTGCGCACCCGAGTCAAAGCAGATCTCTGCATGTCATGGAGGCTGAGGTTGAGATCAAGTACTCACCAGCTCAGCCCCCATGTGGGAAGGTGGTGGGCCAGCCTGCCCAGGACCCTGTCCCTTTTTGCCTTTATTCTAAAGGACAGACATTCCCCTGACTCTGAACTCACCCCTCCCAGGGCCGGAGTGGGGAACAGGCAACCTGCTCCCAGTCTCCTGGTGTTGGCTCAGGTGGCAGAATGTCCTCTGGGTCACAGCCGGTCCTGGGGGAGCTGGGATGGAGCAGGAATGATCACAGAATTTAACCAGCCTAGCCCTGTCCCTGGTACAGACAGGTGGCGGGGTTCGGAGGAGAGCCTGACGATCTCAGATGTATCACAAGAGCTGGAATGCCTGGTCTTGACCATCCCCACCTGTAGCCCCATGGTACGGGTGAGGAGATTGAGCCTGCTACTGGCAATCGGTTTCCTTATTTCACGTGCGCAACAACAGGGCTGGGTGTGTGGAGGGGTGAGAAGCTCAAGGACATCCCTTTCAGGGCCATTTGGTGGTGGAGGGGAACTGGGATGCTGCTGGCAGAGGGCGTGTCCGACCTCCTGTCCTCAAGACCTGCAGACATTGGATCAGAGGACCTGGGGCTCATTTGGGCTCTCTGGTGGGGGCCACCAAGATGGAGGAAGACCCTTTGCATAGTCCAGGCTTGGATGGGGAGATATCAGCTCACTTTCAGAGGGACCCCCTCATTTTAAAAAAGGAAGTCTTTTATCTGACAGCATACAAGACAAACACCCAACTTGCTTGAGTTTTTTTGTTTTTTTGTTTTTTTTTAAAAGATGACCGGTAAGGGGATCTCAACCCTTGGCTTGGTGTTGTCAGCACCATGCTCAGCCAGTGAGGTAACCGGCCATCCCTATATAGGATCCGAACCCGCGGCCTTGGTGTTATCAGCACCACACTCTCCTGAGTGAGCCACAGGCCAGCCCAACTTGCTTGAGTTTTAAAAGAATATTTTTTTGCCACCCTTGAATGACCACTGTATACTAAAGAAAAGTCTGTTGGCAAAGTGGAAAGGAGGGGGATTTAATTTTTATTTTTTTGTTTTGTAGGAGGCAGTGCTATTTCTGTTTCTCTTTAATGTAAGAATACTTTGCATTTGGAATGCAAATGAAATGATACTTTGAATCTTGGAAAATGCTTTTCACACTTGGGACAATACTCCTGACAGAAAGGGAGGAACGCAGAATATGAAACCACTTCCACGAACAGCACGCATTACCTGTCTAATTAGGAAAGCACACAGCTTTACCAGGTGCTGGCGCCCCCCCCCCCCAACTGTTCTCACAGCAGAGCCATGTGGAATGGAGCGCGGCAGGGTGCTGTCCTGTACACGGTGGGTTCAGAGGAACAGGCTCCCCTGGGCTGGGCTTCTGCCTTCTAGTTCTTTCTAAAACACTGCTTCATGGGCACCTGCACAGCAGCAACAGCCACACAGACCCTGTTGCCTATGAGTTTCTCACCTCTTTTGCAGTTTCTGCCCCGTCTTACTGTATGTTTTTATGTACTGGTAGTCACTGTTGCTGCATTCGTGTGGCTCTGAGTTGTTGAGGTGCAGAGCCGAATTTGGGTTGGCCCTGCCTCCCTGAGCTTGTAGCTCATGAGAGGGGGTGGTGGCAACCCAGCAGGGGGTGATCATTCCTGCCTGAGGCTTCTGTCCCCTGCCCCCGTGTCCTGTCCACACCCAGCACTGCGACCAGCCCACACACTCTCTGGATTTCCAGCCCCCACTGCCAGTGGAGGGATGAAAAATATATTTTCTTCCCATCTCTGGTTTGTCAAAGGACAAAATTACAACAAATTTAAAGATCTCAATTGGTTTTATTGCAATTCATGGGCAGCATGTCATTCCATAGAATTAGAAGAAGTGTTCCAAATGAGCCAAGCAAAGGAGGTTGGTTTTATAGACAGAAAAGGCTGAAGAAAGCAGAAACAAAGAACAAAAAGCAGATTGGACATTTCAAAGTTACTTTCCTTGTAAGGTGGGGATGGAGAGACAGAACAGTAGAAAAACAACTGACGAGTTAGCGTCAGGTCAGGCTCATCTCTTTTGTTAAGGATTGAAGCAGAGGAAGCTTCGTTATCGTGCCTATTGAAGATTTAAACTGGCCTGTTTGGGAAACTGGCTGCCTCCCTCTCCTGATTTCCTGGAAGGTCAGACCACAACTTAGTTTGGATTTGGTGACAAGGAACTTGGCAGGCGTGACTCCATTTTGATTTTTAGTCTGGTCTTTTGGGGCCTTGTGCAGGAACTTAGTCTAAAACAATGGCCTCCTGTAATTTTATTTATCATGGCTGAGGTCCATATAATAAAAGGCAGGTCAACAAGAGAAAAGCATATCAATTTATTAAGCATAAGTTTTATGTGACATGGGAGCCTTCAGAAAGGAATGAAGACCCAAAGATTCAGGGTAGGCCCGTGTATGTTTTATGCTCGGTTTGGTGTAGAAGTGGATAGGTGTGGAGAAGTGTAACTGGATAAAAAGGACGATCTAATGATAATAAACCGGTGGGAACTTAGTGAGGCCTGTTTGTTAGATTCTTCTGTGTCCCTGTGTCTTCAGAGATAAGGATGTTCCTTTCCCCTGGGCAGAGGGGGGAAGGTCAGAAAATCCTCCCTAGGTTTTATGAGGGGAGAAGGGTGGGGGAAGGTGAGAGTGACCTTCCTGCTTCTGAAGTTTTCTCAAATGCCAAGCAGGGTGCCATATTTTGGGGTAGTGTGTCCTGAACTCTACCACCAACTACCCCTTGGGCACCTGTCCCCCACCTGTGTCCCAGGTACCTCCAGCCCAGCCTGACCAAGACAGGACTCTCTGCCAGCTCATGCCTGCTGCTCCTCTGCATTCCCTAACCTGCAAACCAGGTGATGCACTCTCTCACCTCCTGTCCTGCTGTGGCCAAGTCCTGTGTGCTGTCTCTGAGCTGTCATCCCTCATCCCCCCTGCTTGGTCCTATCTGTCTTCCAACAGTGGCCACTCCTGTCACACCCTGTTGCTCACACCTTTAAAAACCTCTTGATGTCTATAAGGCAGAAGATCCACGACCCCTCATGACCTGTCACTGCTGGCCACGTGAGCCCCAGCCCTGTGACTCTTTGCAGAGGGTCTCTCAGGGCCTGTCCACACTTGGCTGTTCCTTCTGCCTGGAGCTCGCTCCTCACCCCTTCTGTTGGGGGAGCCTCAGCTCTCAGATCTCAGCACAAGGACCCTTCTGTGGCTGTTTCCTGATCCCTTGGTGGATCAGTTGCCTGCTGCCTGGATGGCACCTGCACCGATTCCTGCCCCAGTCCTGTGACTCTGTGTGTGGCTCCTCTCTCTCACCCCCCTGACCTCCTCCAGGGCTGCATTGGATCCCTTGTGCCAGCCCAGAGTAGATCACTGCCTGAGCACAGCCCTGTGGGTGCGACACGGGGAAGTGCCACAGGGGCACGTGTGGGTGATGGGATGAGTTGGTGGAGAGGTATCTGCTGAGTGAAGAGGGTGATCTTTTCTTGGGGAGCTGGCCCTTGAGTGGGCATTCTTCACAGAGGGCCCTTCTTGAGCAGAGACAGACCGGGGAAAAAGGGCAGAGAAAGTTCAAAAATTAATTTGCTGTGGCACTTCAGGGAAATCACTGCAGCTCTCTGGGCCTCTGTTTCTCTTGTTAGAGTAGGACTGGTGGCTGCTCTGTCTCTACCTGGGGAGGGGTGCGGGTCAGACCTAGAGTCTCAGAGAGTGTCACAAAGGCCACCTGTGACAGGTGGCAGAGCTTGTGGGAGTGACTGTGGGCAGGGCCCTTCCCCTCTGGCCCTCAGTTTCCTCTGATGTAAATGAGGAGAGGAAGGTTGACCTGGGTCACTGCTCACAGCCCGAGGTTCTGCAACATGTGTTCACTGGCCCACACTCAACTGCTTTAAACCAAGCTGCTTGTGAAAGCGCTGTTGACAGTTGCTGAGGGAGGTCTGTGCCATGTGTGTGCTTGTTTCAGGGACAACAGAAATGAAGGAAAAAAGACAAATGGGAAGACTCCCATATCCACCTGGCCCCACAAGTGAAGATAAGAACCTGTCATGCTACTACCCTGTGAAGAACTAGGACTTCTCATGGGTTTCCTACACACCAAGCCCCCCAGTTCTGTCTGCAGGGCTATCCTGCTGACTTAACAGTTGGTCTGCATTAGCTGGTGCTGACTTAGGTGGTCTCTGAGAGTGTCCCACCTGCGTGGGAGGTGGGGCTCTAGGACCGGATTCTTCTTGACCCAGGGAGTCACCCTGCATGTAGCAGCTGCTCATTAGGGGTTGCTCAGTTCCTGGGAGTCACCTCTCCCTGCAGCAAACCCCGATGAATCAGCCCAGCAGAGCTACTGTGCTGCTATGGGATGCAGGGATGAGGTCATCCTTATCTAGAGGCTGTGACAACAAGGCTCTGCGGCCAGGAGCCTTCCCTGAAGTCCAGGGAGGCCAGTGCTCTCCCAAGGATGGTTGGAGCCAGAGCAACTACTAGCCCCTATTACTGAGTGCCCAATACTGTGTCAGCTGCATTTCATTCTGTGATGATGGGGATATTATCCCTGTTGTCAGATGGAGCCTGTGAGACTCAGAGGCTGGTACAGGGTCCCATAGCAGCATTGGGTTTGGGACCTAATTTTCCTGGTCTTGAGGTTGTGGCCTGTCCATTCTCATGCTCAAACATATCCATTTTTCTAAGGAGAGGCATTTGACACTCTTTTTTCTGGGTGGCTCTGTCACTGTCTGGTGTATGAGGAAGAACCCAGCCCCCTGGTTTTCACAATGAGGGAGGTCTTAGAAGAAGCGGGAGTAAAGAAGGGATACGAAAGAGGATCCGTGCATGGGAGTGGGCATCTCTGAGGAAGAAGTTGCATAGCAGAGGACATAGGATTGAGCAAGGGCACTGAGATCCCCAGGGTATGAGGAGCCAGGAAGAGAAGGGGCCACCTGGGGGTAGGTGGGGTGGGGAGGTGTTTGGGTTTGTCTAGTCTCCAGAAGGAGTAGGCTGGATGACACAGGTAGAACAGTGGAAGGGCCCAGTTGTCCATTAGGGTCTGCCCAGTGTCCAGAAATTGCCCTGAATCCTCATTTTATGTGGTGTGTAATTGGCTTTGTATCTTGGCACATTGGAAGTGCTTAGTTCTATAGTGAGGCAGGTGTTGCGCACAGCGGTGAACAATACGTGAGCACACAGTTGGGTGGAGTGGTCCAGCTGTGTGCCTGGCTCCCAGCTCAGAGCCTGGCGTGGAGAGCAGGGAGTGAAGAAATGAGCGAAGGATGAACTCACGTGGTTGGAGTTCCTCTGCCTGGGTTTTAGCTTCTCTGCTGATAGAGTGAGCTGGTCGGACTGGGTGGGCTCTGAGCGTCTCTTCCAGGCTGCTGAGGCTTCTAGGATCTGTGACTTGCCCCATGCCACGTGGCACATTGGGATGGAGGCAGGGGGAAGTGGAATAGTGACTGGGTAGTGGCCAGGGCACGGCCAAAGTGATCTCAAGTCCTTGCAGTTGAGGAGCGTGAGGGCGGGAGGTGTGGAAGCTGGGGTTGCCAGCTCAGGCTCCTGACTGGGAGGGGGCACCTTGTGTGGGTGTCGGTGGAAGCCCGAGAAATTATGCAGGAGAAAGAACGCAGCTTGTCTGTGCCAGAAAAGCAGTGAGTTAGGGCCACAGTGAGGATATACTCATAGGAGCTGGGAATTTGAATCTGGAGCTACTGTTTTGGCTTGATAATTGTGCTCAGGAAAGACTGAAACCATCCGACAGTTTGTGGGGAGTGAAGTGGCTGGTGTGGGGTAGTGCTGGTCACAGATCACGTGGGTGGCTTTTCAGGAGGGAGTAAAAAGGGCTGCTTTAGGGAGCTGTGATTCAGCAGGCCACTCAGGTGGATGCCCCCACCCCATGCAAGGGACCTTAAGGTTAGGGTTTATTTCTCCTTGTGCCCCGGGAGCTCCTGCAGAGCCTGGCGCAAAGCCCAGCTCCTGTCATGAACTTGCCTGGACTTATGAGCCTCTGTTTCTTTAACTGTAAAATGGGTTACTAGGGAGATCACAGATGTGATCTGAGGGTTGTAAAAACACTTGAAGGATTTTACAACATTGTGCAAGTCTTTGGAAGGGATCGTGAATAAAGTTCCTGCTGATGGTGGCTTTGGGGTGAGTGTAGAAGCTGCTTTTGTGTTCTTGGAGTGCACCGACTACCGGTGCTTGTCATAGTCACATATTTATTTGTTCATTGTTCACTGACTACCTGTTGTGGGCCCTGCCCTAGGCTGGGGACCAGAATACCTGCCATCAAGGTGCCTTGTCTTGGTGGGGAAGGACACTTGCAAACAGGTCATTAGGGACTAGTGTGACAAGAAGAGCGTGGCATAGAGCTGAGTGTTGGCTTTGGAGGCAGAGCTGGGCTGTAGTCTGGCCATGCCACATGCTAGCAGTGTGACACAGACAGGTGACTCAAGCCTTGAGCAGCCTCAGTTTCCTCATGAGGTAAGTGAAGATAGTAATTTTCACCTCACGGAATCTCTGTAAAGATCAAACGAGGCGAAGCAGCTTGGTGCTCACAAGTGGAAGGGATCAGGTGCTGGGTACAAGTAGCACGGGGGACACCTTGCAGGGCCCCAGTTGGTCAGGGAAGGCCCAGGGTGGGGCGGAGTGGTGGGAATGGACCCTGGGAGCTGATAGGGAAGTTGTGTGATCCAGGCAGAGCCCCGTGGGTGAGGGGGTGGCCTGCCAAGGAGGTGTAGGGCGTTTGGTCAGGAAGAAGGACTGAGGCTGGCTGGATCATTGGGGGACCACCTGGCTGACTTCAAGGGACTGTCTGGAGAGACTGGCTCATCTGGTGAAGGAACTGTAGAAGCAGGCAGGGGTTTTAGGCTCATGGAATCATCCAAACTCCACACTTCCCTTAGCGATTGCTCACATGGGGACCCGACTGACCAGTTCTTCTCCTTCCAAGTGCCTCATCAAGGCAGCCTGGGGCCTCTCTGGACAGCTGCTTTTGTCTTTTGTGCCGAGGGAGGGAGGGCTTTCAGTCTGTGAGGGGCACAGAGAGGCACGAGTTGATGAAAGGCCTATTGAGGGGCACAGAAGCCTATTCATCCCGCCCTGGCCGCCTGCGTGGGGAAGCTCCAGAGGGCCAAGGGCTGCCTTGGACTCTTCCCAAACAGGCCAGTTGACCCCCCACCTTGGGGAGTTGGCCAGGCCCAGCAGAGTGTGCCTCTCGCGGCCTCGGCCCAGACAGCCGGGAAGGGCATCCAGCATGTACAGGCTCCTCCTGTCCCTTCTCCCCATGCAGAGAGATGCTGTCTCAACCCCTCCCGCCAGACCTCTCAGGGTCCCCAGTCCTCTGAGGGTAAACACAGAACCCCTGGCCCAGCGAGGAGGCTCTGTGAGGTCCTGTCCCCTCCAGTTCTGGTTCCCACTCTGTCCTTGTCCTACGGCATTCCCTGAGTTGGGCCTTGAAAGCCATCCCCATTTTGCATGCTTACCTGGTAGTGACACGAGCCCCTGCTGGAATTCCTGTCTGCAGGGAGCTTCTGCTGGCTAGGCCAGGAGCACAGCCCACCCTCCTGGCCCTTGCCCTCCTACCGTCTTATGGCTGTCTGTTACTTATTGATAAGTCCTGCCCCCCACAAGCTCCTGAGGGACCATGCTCCATGCCCAGGAGCACTGAGCACGGAGTCTGTTAATAATCAGTGGATGTTCGCTGCAGACTGAACGATGCGTGGATAAATGGGTTCAGGTACCAGCTGGAACCAGCTGTGCCACCTGGACAGCCTCTCTGTGCTGCAGTGTCCTCTTTTGTGAAATAAAACCTGCTTCATGGGATTGTTGTGAGATCGAGCATTTTAGTGTTTAGCACAGTGCCTGGCACACAGGGTACCCTTAGTGTATTTATAAATACTCTGCAGAATATTTGAAAAACAGGAAAATGTAATGCCATCACTCATAACACTAACTACTACGGGCATTTTGGTATACTTCCTTTCAGTCTTCCTAGGTGTTGGGAAAATAGAATAGTTTGGTCAGGGCCCTCCCCTCGGGTCCAGTTGGGTGTGGTTCAGCATTCTTTGTAAGCAAATTGTGTGTGCGCGTGTGTGTGTGGAGTTAGTGGCATGCGCACCAGTGTATCTTTTTAGTTTTGTTGCTATGCTTGTGTTCTCTAGAGAGAGGTAGAGAGAGAGAGAGAGAGAGAGAGAGAGAGAGAGAGAGAGAGAGAGAGAGAGAGAGAGAGAGGAGAGAGAGCAGAGAGAGAGAGAGAGGAGAGAGAGCAAGAGAGAGAGAGCAAGAGAGGAGTTTCAGTGAAGCAGGCGGGTGGGCGTCAGCCCTGGGCTTCCACGGCTCCATGGACCTTTTGGTCGGTTACCTAGCTCATAGACCTGTGTGAAGGGGTCTGGTGACCCAGCCTGGCATGTGAAGGGTTTGTGACCCAGTCTGTGAATGGGCTTGAGGGGTCTGTGGGCTCCAGACCCATTTTTAGCTTGACAATTGGCCCAGTTGGTGCAGGATTACCAGCAGGTAAAAGAGCACAACTGGAGTAGTCGTGGTCGAGTAGCTTTACAATTGGCGTCACAACAGGATTAAGAGGTAGACAGTTGGCGCTGTGAGGATTCCAGGCCTTAGCCTAGCCAGACACTGGGCATTACAAAAAAAATTCCTTCATTTAAGTATTTATGTATAATTTTGTATCCTGGCCTTTTTTTCTCTCTCATAAGCGTTTTTCCAAGTAACTGCATTGTTTAAAATATTCTGGTTACTTTTTGGGTTTTTTTTGGTGGCTGGCCAGTGCAGGGATTTGGTTAGTTTTTGAATAGGCACACATGCTCAGGGCACAAAATTCAAAAGGTATGAGAAGATTCAAAATGAAAAAGCCAAGTCTCCTTTCTCCTCTGTCGTTTCTCTCTCCAGAAGCCACGATGACACTAGCAATGGCATAGATAAGACTTGCTAACACTGGGTGTTCACTCCTTGCCAGAATGGTACCAAGGGCTTCGTGCTTGTCTACTGATTTCAGCTCTGAACTTCCCAGAGACATAGATGCCATTGTTACCATCATTTTACAGGTCAGGAAAAAGGCACCTCTGGAGGTCTGGGATTTGCCCCTGTCACAGGGCCAGAGCTGCTGGACAGGGGTGAACCCCAACAGTCCAGCTCCCACCCCTCAACTCTTCTGCACTCTCCAGCTGCCAGCCCATCCATCATCTTAAACTGTTTGCTTTAATATTGAAAACATCTCCTATTGGTCTGCTTCCCACTTTTCTCACTTTATTTATTCTAGAGATCTTTCCTCATGGGTACAGATAGTCTCTTCAATTCTTTCTTATATAGCTGCATAGTATTCTGGTCTGTGAACTTATTTGGTTACTTCCCTATTGACAAGATGATTCCAATATTTCGCAAACAGTGCTATAATAACTACATAATTTTACACATGTGGTAGTAAGACCGTAGTGGGAAGATCATTAGTGGAATTGCTGGGTCAAGGTAAAATTGTTTGTGATTTTTATTGTCCAGTGTCTCTTCATGGAGATTTTATCAGTGTGTGTTCCTGCTGCAGGATACAAAGTCCCCGTTACTCCACACCTTCTTCATCCTAGAGTGTTGTCAGATGTTTGATCTTTGCAAATCTGATAGGTGGAAAGTAGAATATCGTAGTTTTAATTTGCATTTCTCCAACTGTATGAATTTAAGCATCTTTTTGTGTTTTAAAAGCCATTTGTATCTCTCATTACTTCCCATTCAATTTTATTTTCTTATGCATTGTATAAAACTTAGTATTTGTTAAGGAAATTAGCCCTTATTTAAGAGTTCCAGTTATTTTTCCAATGTGGCGTTTCTTTTTTGCTTTGTTTATGGGGTGTGTGTGTATGGGGGGGGTCTTTTGTTTTTTTCACTGTAGAAAATTTTAATTTTTATATAGTTTGATTTATCATTCTTTTCTTTCCTAGCTCCTATACTTAGAAAGGCTTTTCCTTCTCTAGGGAATAAAAATATTCTCTCATGGTTTATTTCATTGTTCTGTGGCTTTACTTTTAACATTAAAAGTTTTGATTTATTTCAGCCTGAGCGGGGACTCCACCTTATTCTCTTTTGTCAGCTGGCCACGTGTCCCAAGACCAACTGTTGAAGACTAATCTTCATCCTAGTGATGTGAAGTGCTGTCTTTATACAAAGTAAATTATATTGTGTGTTTTAGTTCTGTTTTTGTACTTTTTATTCTGTTCTACTGCTCAGTACCACCTTGCTTTCATTAATCAGTTAAATCATTAATTTATTCAATTTGCAAATATTTATTGTTTTCCACGTGCCAGACACTGTTTTAGGAACTAAGTATACAGCTTTGAACAAAACAAAGAGAAAAAAATATTCATAGAGCTTACGTTCTAGCAGGGGATCTCTGTTAAAACACATGTTGGCTTTGTTAGGGAGGTGTGTCAAACTATGGCCATAGGCAAATCCAGACTGTCACCTGTTTTTGTAAATAAACTCTTACTGGAACATAGCCATGCCCTTTCCTTACATATTGCTATGGCTGATTTTGTAGTTGAGACGGGACCATATGGTCTGCAGAGCCTAAAATATTTTCTATCTGGACTTTTATAGAAGAAATTTGCTGGGCTGGCTGGTTAGATCAGTTGGTTAGAATGCAGTCTTATAAACCCCAAGGTCACAGGTTGTTCGGATCCCTGTACCGGTCAGCCGGCAAAAAAAAAAAAAAAAAAAAAAAAAATGGGCCGAGCCCGTGGCGCACTCGGTAGAGTGCTGCGCTGGGAGCGCGGCGACGCTCCCGCCGCGGGTTCGGATCCTATATAGGAATGACCCGTGCACTCACTGGCTGAGTGCCGGTCACGAAAAAACGACAAAAAAAAAAAAAAAAAAAAAAAGAAAAAGAAAAAGAAATGTGACATCTCTAGGCTCATGCCATTTGCCATTCTCTCCATGTGAAATCCTGGTTGCCACGGATCCTGTAGAGAGTTCCCACCAAGAAGGCCCTCACCAGTTGCCGCCCCCTGGACTGTGGTCTTCCCAGACTCCAAAACTGTAAAAAATAAATTTCATTTCTTTACAAGGCTAAAAAAATAAAAATTTGCTGACTCCTGCACTAGAGGAAACATTGAAAATTAACAAAATAAATAAGTAAAATTTATATTATGTTAGATACTGACAAGTGCTATGGACAAAAATAAAGGCTAAGTGGCATAGGGAATGTTGAGGGTGGAGTTTGCAATTTTAAATAGAGTTGTTGGGGAAGGCCTCTTAGAGAAGGTGATGTTTCAGTAAAGAGCCCGGGGAGAGGCTGGAGGATTATGAGCTGTGAAGTGACAAGAGCTGATTTTTGTTTTCACAGTGGGGCCTGTTAGGTGGCAGCATGGAGACCAGTCATACAGCCAGGGTGGGAGCAGCGTTTGTGAGAAGTGGGGGGATTCCGGCTGTGTTTGATGATAGAATCAGCAGAATGATACAGACAGTCAGAGAGTTCTGCAGGCAGGGGGAAAAAGCAGTAGAAAAATGAACAGATCTGTCCAAGAAAACAAGGACTGGAGGTTTGTTTCCATTGGAGACTGGCTCAGCTTCTGACTAGACAGTAGCAAGAGGGTGACATGGGGTCAAGGGAGGTTTTTGGTTTTTATAAAAGTTGGGGGAGTCTTGAATTTATTAGGATTGTTCTGGTTGTGAGTGACAGAAGCCACCCTGTAGAAGCTCAGACAAAAGGGAAATTTATTGGCCAACAATCTGTGGCAGGATGGAAAACTCAAACCTTGAGAACAGGAAGACCAGCACTAAGGACTAAGTGGCCCCAGCCCTCTCTTCCTAGCCCCCGGCTGGGCTTCTCTCTGGCCGTTTTTCTCCCCACAAGTCGACCTCTTCTGTATGGCAGGGCATGGGCATCCCAAGGCCCCCCGAGTTTTATGTCTACAGTGCTGAAATGTCATGAATAGTTTGGGCTGATGGTGACATGAGGAATTAGCTTTACAGTATGTTTTGATGTCTGATAGGAATTCCTACATCACTCTTCTGAGTTTTCCTGGCCCGTTTGGCTTTTTAAAAAACATTCTCTCTGTATATTAAATTAATAGATCAAATTAGATAGAATTGTTCCCTTTATGACTTGAGTATTTTTAACTAGGAACTTGGTAAACCTTTTCTTTTGTTCAAGTGTTTGTTTATTTTTAAAATTCTGAACAGAATATTTCCTCCAATTATATCTTCTAACTATGAGTGTTGGTTTGTATCAGAGCTATTGGTTTCTGGATGTGTTGGTGGTTTTGTGCCCAGATGCCTTATGACTTCTATTGTTTTGGTTAATTTTTCAATTTTTTTTTTTCATTTTCCAGGTCAGGAATATATCATATCATCTATAAGTAATATTGATTTTACGTTACCTTTACAATTTCTATTGTTCTTAATACTTTTTGTTGTCTAATTGCAATGTCTTGTACCTTTAGAACAATGCTAATAGTGGATTGTAATAATACTTAATTTACTTCTAAATTTTTCTAATTTGAGGAAGTACCTCTTCATTCCTATTTTATGGAGACTTTTTAAAATCAAGAATGAGTGTTGAATTTTACTGAATTCTCTTTCAGTATGTGGGGATAATCATGTGTTATTTCTCTTTTGAGCTATAAACAGATATGCATATATTAAAAGATTTTCCAATATTGGATCTTCTTTGGATTCTAAATTAAATCCTGCTTGGCCAATAGCATATATTTTTAATGGATTGCTGGATTCTTTTTAGTACTGTATTTAAGATTTTCATGTTGATATCCATGAGTGAGATTAGCCTATAATTTTGTGTGTGTGTGTGTGTGTGTGTGTGTGTGTGTGTGTGTGTGTGTGCACGTCAAGCGTGTGTTGTCTTTGGGATCAGTGTTAGGCCTCCTTGTTAAAAAGAATTTGCAAGTCTCGGGGGGTTGGCTGATTAGCTCGGTTGTGTCATAACACCAAGGTCAGGGGTTTGGATCCCTGTACCAGCCAGCCACCAAAAACAGAATTGCTATCTTAAAAACATCTCTTGGCCTACTGTTCCAATGTACTTTTTTCTGAGAGTAGCTCTTGGACTTATTTCTCTGTTGTAATACGTGACCATCATTTTTGATGGCTGTAAACTATTAGGGCTTTACCATGGCTTGCTTAACCTGTGTGGTTTAATGGTCTAGAAAAGGATTGCGGTGGGTTTCGAAGAATGCCTCCTAAAATCCAATTAATTCATGATTATTCTGAAGGTCTAGTTAATGGAAAATTACTCCAGGTTATCAGTAGTACCAACAGGAGCAGTTGTCCTTCACAGAGTGTCTCCTAAGTGTCAGTTGCTCTCCTGAGCACCCCGAGTTAGCTCGTTTGGTTTCCATGATAACTGCAGGAGGTGGCCGTTCTCCTGATTTTACCCATGAGGAAACTGAAGGTCTGAGAACTTAAGGAGCTCACGTGAGCGGGCAGTGGGTTGAGAACGTGAGTCAAGTCTGCTCCTGCCTCTGGTCTAAGAGATTCCCCAGCCCCGCACTGTGATTGTGTTCATGTGAAGGCCTAGTGAGATAAGAAGTTCCCTTCCTTTTCAGTAAACTTTGGATGGATCACCTCTGTGGAAAGGACTTTAATTATGTGAAGTTGGCACTCTGCTGGGAAGTGGGGCCCACAGCCCATGCTCATGCAGCATCTCATGATGTGTCTCATCCTTGTCCTTCCTGGACCTCACAGGAAGCCCTGAGGGCACTTCAGGGCTCAGAATGGCTTTTGTGCACCTGCCCCACCCCCCACAGTGTCAAGGCAGGGACAGAGCAGTTCCTGGGGGGCTCAGAAAGTGTAGTGGGGTTGATTTCCCAGGTGACCTGAGGGTCCCCTCAGTTTCCTCACTTATAAAGCCAGTAGAAGAATCCTGGCCCTGCCCATGGCTGCCTGTGGGGCCTTGGAAAGAATATGGACTCTGGTTTGAGGGGCAGGGTTTGAGTCCCCGTCCCCGCATGTACCACTGAGCCACCTGATTCCCAAGCTTTGGCTGCTTTTATCTTGAAAACAAAGACTGTTGTTATAAACTAATCTCGTGAACTTGCCATGAGGATTTGAGGAGGCACTGTAGAGTGCGGGGCACACGCGAGCTGTCCTCACTGCTCTTCCTTAAACCTGTGCTGTTGAGCGGTACTATCGTGTCCATGATCCGATGTCATGCAGAATGGGGCGGAGGACCTGTGGCGCCACAGAGGCAGAGAGCACTGCAGTGGGTGTGAAAGGCACCGGCCTGGTGCCCACCTCGCTGCATGCCCTCTCTCCCCACTTGTCCCAAAGCCACTAGTGTGAAGGGCTCTGTCAGTTCCGGAGTTCAGAGAGTGACATACAAAAGCAGATCACTTGCTTGAGGCAGGGGAGGCAGCTGGATCCCTACAGTCCCATTTCGAACTGGCAGGTATCAGTTTTCCTGATGCAGTCTATCTTCATTATTCATGGATTCTGTGTTTGTAACCCGCAAATCAGTACTTCAAGGCTCTGGACATTCTCAGAATGGTGAAAAATTTGAGCCATCTGACACACATGTTCCCAGCTGCGGTTGAACAGGAGGACACTCTGCCTTCATGTTTTAGTCCTCATACTGTAAATAAGTGTCTTTTCTGCCATCTATTTAGTGCCACAGTTTTGCATTTCTTTTGTGTTTTTTCGTAATGATTTAAAATGCTCCCAAGTGCGGTGCTGATTGTCCCAAGCACAAGAAGGCTGTGTTGTGCTTTATGAGAAAAAGACGTGTGCTAGGGAAACTTTATTCAGGCATGAATGCTGTTGGCTATGAGTTCAATATTAATGAATGAACTATACATTAAACAAAGGGTCTTTAAATAGAAACAGACTTAGACCAAGGTTATGAGTTGATTGGTTGATGAAAATGTGACCAGAGGCTCTAAGGAACCTAACCCTGCATTTCCCCTGGGGCAGTGGGTCATATTCACTAATTCAGTGTTTGTGGCTATTTTACAGAACACAGATATTTCAGCTAAGGAGAATGGACTGTGCTCCTGTTCCTTAGGACCTCAGCCTGGGAGGGAAGGCAGCCCATGGGCACAGAGCTCTTCTTGGTTCTGTCCCAATGAGTCTGGCTCAGCTTCTGCTGAGGGGGGCTGCTTCTGCTCGCATGAGTCTATCTGCTGGGACTCAAGGACAGGGAAGCCTGCAGCCCTGGTGGCCAGATGGAGGGGAGACAGGGAAGCTCTCTCCTGGAGGGGCAGCTCCCAGGGCTTGTGACCCAGGGTATTTCTTGCTGGGCAGGCCTTGGGCAAGGATGAAAGGGGAAGGGGTGTACCTGTGGGAAGAAGAGACAGCAGTGATTTCACAGTCCACACAAGGGTTTTGGTGCCCCTCGTGTGTTTGTTCACACTCAGTTGCTGCACTGTGTGATCAAAAGACACTGGAAGGTTTGGGGTCAGTGACCTCATCTGAGCAGGCTATACTGCCTGCAGAGACAAGCACAGCCGCAGAGCAGAGGGTCCCATGAGCCCACATGTGGATGGAACTTTGCAGCTTACAAAGGACTTTCACTTTGGCCTCTCCCCCAGTCTTCGCCATTGACTCTGGGAGGGTGGCAGGTTAGAACCCATCTGACAGCTGGAGTCATTGAGGTTCAGAGAGTTTGAATGAATTGGCCACCTGGGTAGGGAGGAGCAGAGTCAGGACCTGAACTCATGTATGTTCGACTACGAATCCCATCATCTCACTGTGCCTCCAGGAAGCAGGACTCGCACTCCAGTCCTGACTTTTCCTAACTTTTGGATGGGGAATGTATCTCTGTGTTTGTCCCCCTCCTTTCTTCCTTTTGAAGAGAGAGAATCCCTTCTCCCTCCCGTCCTATTAGTTTCTTTTTTCTTTTTTTTCTTTCTTTTTTTTTTTTTTAAAGATGACCGGTAAGGGGACCTTAACCCTTGACTTGGTGTTGTCAGCACCACGCTCAGCCAGTGAGCGAACCGGCCATCTGTATATGGGATCCGAACCCGGGGCCTTGGTGTTATCAGCACCGCACTCTCCCGAGTGAGCCACGGGCCGGCCCAAGTTTCTTTTTTCAATGAGACTTATGACATTAAAAGTTGTACATTCACAGGGGCTGGCCTGTGGCTCACTGGGAGAGTGCGGTGCTGATAACACCAAGGCCACGGGTTCGGATCCTATACAGGGATGGCCGGTTGGCTCACTGGGTGAGTGTGGTGCTGACAACAGCAAGCCAAGGGTTGAGATCCCCTTACCGGTCATATTTATTTAAAAAAAAAAAAAAAAAGAAGTTGTACATTCATGGGGAAAAGTAGTATAATCTTATTATTGACAATCTTAAGTGAAAAAAAAAGTGCCCTATTAAATTCAGCAACTCCTATCATTCTGGTGTATTTACTTCTGGTGTTTCCATGTGATTTATGGAGGTATAGTCAGTGTGTCTACAGCTTGGGGTTCATTTTCACTAAACATCATATTACACACATTTCCATGCATCTGTATGTAGTCTTCACAGACATCCTTTTAAAAGACTGGTTTACTATTAAATAAAATTAAAAAATTAAAAAAATAAAAGATAGGAGGGTACTTCAAAAAGTTCATGGAGGGCCGGCCCCATGGCTCACTCGGGAGAGTGTGGTGCTGGGAGCGTGGAGGCCGTGGGTTCGGATCGTATATAGGGATGGCCGGTGCGTTCACTGGCTGAGCGCGGTGCGGACCGCACCATGCCGAGGGTTGCCATCCCCTTACCGGTCCCCCCCCCCAAAAAAAAAAAATTCATGGAAAGATTCATATTATCTTTTAATCCTGTTTTTCCACAAACGTTTTGAAGTACACTGGAATGGCATAATTTACCTAGATTAAATGTCAATAATTGCAGAAATAATTGTTCTTTTCCTTCTTATAAATGTTGTTATATTATTTACTGTCATTAATAATGCAGGAAATGTCTTTGCATAAGGCTTTTGTTTTTGTATTTTGTATTTCTCTTCCATAAGGTGGATTCATGGAAGTGGGAAATGCTTGCTGGCTTTTCACAAAAGAATGTAGTGATTTTTTGTTCTCTAGTGTATATTTCTCATCCTAGTTCAGTGTACCCTTGTTAGAATCATCTCTAACTTTTTTTTTTTTTTTTTTTTTTTTTTTTTTTTTTTTTAAAGATGACCGGTAAGGGGATCTTAACCCCTGACTTGGTGTTGTCAGCACCACACTCAGCCAGTGAGCGAACCGGCCATCCGTATATGGGATCCGAACCCGGGGCCTTGGTGTTATCAGCACCGCACTCTACTGAGTGAGCCACGGGCCGGCCCTCATCTCTAACTTTTTATCAGCTTTATTGGAGTATAATTTACGTAAAATAAACCGTATCCGTGTAGAGTGAACAGTCTGATGAGTTTTGATGGCTGGATGCACCTTGGAAACCACCACCACAATCAAGTGCTTTTTGTCACTATGGTTCTGCCTTTTCTGAAACGTCATGTGAATGTGATCATATGGTCTATAGCCTTCTAAGCCTGACTTGTGTGGCTCTGAATTATGATTTTGAGATTTAGCCATGGTACTGGGTGGGTCTGTAGCTTGTTTCTATTGCTGACTAATATGCCATGAATGACTCTACCTCACTTCATGTGTCCCTTTCCTGGTGTCCAGTTTGGGGCTGATATGAATAAAGCTTTATGAGCATTTGTGTACCAGTCTTTATGTAGACAAATGCTTCACTTCTCTTGTACGTAGGAGTGGCTGAATCATTTGGTGATTATATGTTTAACTTTATAGGAATCTGATGGTTTTCGTATGTGGTATTTTTTCAAGACCACATTTGCTCTCCTAAAAATGACAAGTTAGTATTTTAATAAGAATCTTTGGTTACTAGTGAGATTAATATTTTCCCACTTTTTTATTAACCAGTTGTGTTTCCTTCCTGGTACACTGCCTGTTTTGGTATTTTACCTGTTTATTACTGGGGTCTTACGTATCTATTATAACCTGCTCTGATGTGAACCCGTTGTCTATCATGGATGTAAGTTATCTGTTGTGGGGCTACCTCCCCCACGTTTTCCTGTTCTGTTTGATTTTGGTTATGCTTCTCTTGGGCATGGGGGAGGTTTGAATGTTTAGGAGGTAGCTCTTGGCTATTTCCTTTGTGATTTTTCTTATTGCTTTTATTATTTTATTTTATTATTATTATTTTTTTAAAAGATGACTGGTAAGGGGATCTTAACCCTTGACTTGGTGTTGTCAGCACTGCGCTCTCCCAAGTCAGCTGACTGGCCATCCCTATATAGGGTCTGATCCCTTAGCCTGGGTGTTATCAGCACCACGCTCTCCCAAGTGAGCCACGGGCTGGCCCTTTCTTATTGCTTTTAAATGTTAAGTGTCCTGGGTGTGGAGATGTCCAGCATCCTTGGTCCCATTGGTGTCTTATTGTGCCGTACATAGGGCCCCTCTGGGGATGTCCTGGAAGTCCTTTCTGCCTTGAGTGCCTCTCTCCCTGCTTGTGGTAGGGCCTTCTGCCTTGTGTAGAATGAGGGAGGTGTGTGTATGTGTTTCCCTGACAGACTGTGAGTTTCCTCCTGCTGGGTTTGTCCTACTGGTACTGAAACAGTAACATTAATGGTAGTATCTGCATGGTATTCTACAGCTTGCAGTGAGTCCTCAAGCCCCTTGGTTCTCCCAGAGCTCTTTGGCACTGGGCCTCCTGACTTGCATGTGCCTTGAGCACGGTGGCAGCAAGTGGTTGGGAAGCCGATGGACCTGATGAGCCACGAGGACCGGCCTGTTGAGACACACTCTCCTGTTCTCTCCCACGTGCATTTTCTCAGTGCACAATAGGCCTGCCAACTCCTGCAGCCCAGCAGCAGTTTCCACGTGGGGTCCTGGCTTTGAGCCCTGAGAGAGCTAAGCAAGCTCAGCTTGGGTCTCGTGCGACAGTTGGAGCTTCTGTGGAAGCCCTAAGTCAGGGCCCTGAGGCTGAAAGCAGATGGCACATCCACACACTGTGCTGTGCGTAGGCGGCCCAGGCTTCAGGGGCCGTTCTGGCCAGGCCTCTTCCTGGCTGGGAGGCCTGAACAAGTCGCCTCACCTCGCTGAGCTTGTTTGCTGTTAACTCAGGATAATCCACTTATTCAACCTGTATTTACTGAGTGCCTACTATGTGCCTGGCACTGATCTGGGCACTGGGGTCTAATGGTGATCAAGACTAAGTCTCTCCTCCTGGGGTGCTTTTGTGCAGTGGGGGACAGACAGTATACTGATGCGAAAACACCAGGGGGTGATAAGGGCTATATGGCAGCAAAATAAGAGGATGTACGAGGGAGGACCCTGGGGCACATTTAATGTGGCGTCAGGAAAGGGTCTCTGAAGAGGTGACATTTAAACTGAAACTGGCAAGATGGGAAGGAGCCGCCTTGCGGAGCTCCCGGGGAAGAAAACTAGAGGTAGAGGAAGAACAGGCATGAGCTTGCTGAGGCAGGAGTGTGACCCTCAACCACGGGGCAGGTGGCCGGTGTGGCTGGGAACAGTGAGGGGGGCTGTCACAGTGTGCCTTGTAAGAATTTGGGGTTTTATTTTGAATTCGATGGGAAGGTTCTAAGGGAGGGGGCAGGAAGGGATCTTTTGAATAAAACTCTGGCTGTGGAGTGGAGGCCGGTGGCTAGTGCGCTCCAGTTAGATTGGTGCTAGCTTGTGTGGGGTGGTGGCAACGGTGGTCCTCACTGGACTTTCTGACAGTCACATGGCTGTTGTGAGTTTCAGCTGGGAGCACATGTGGGACCAACATGGGCCTGGCATGCTGCACATATGCCCTGCCTCTGTCTCCCTCTCAAGGCCCCAGGGTGTGGCGCATAGTAGGTGGGGGGCCCCAGGTGCTAGGTCCCAGGATCCCTGTGCTTGCTGACCTTCCCTATCACAGCAAGTGCTGGCAGGTAGCTTGCTCAGTGGCCAGACTTGTGGGGCCTGGAGACTTGATGCATCCCAGGGGGTGGACTGTGAAGAGTGTTTTGAGCACTGGATTGCAGGAATGGGACCCCTTGCGTGGACGCTGTTGGGTCCGCCCTGGCTGGGCATGGAGTGTGACTCATGCGGTGCGTGTCTCTGGACTTGACTCCCTGCCTCCTGAGGACCATGCTCCTGGGGCGTGCTGGCTGCCCGCCCACAGCTTGTGCTTCTTATCTAGCTCCTTCCGGTCAACAGGTTGCTGAGCTCAGAGGCTTCCAAGGGCCTGAGTGTGGGCATCTAGCAGATCTGAGGACTTTATCAGTTTCTAGCCCCGTGACCCTGGACATGTTCTTTAACTTGTCAAGAGTCAGTTTCTTCTATGAAATAGGGCAGTGACGGTAGAGTGAGGGTGAGAATTTAATGAGATAGCCCACATGGAGCTCTTGGCCAGTGCTCAGCTCATGACAGATGCTTAACAAATCGTGCTGCTTATGTCCTTGTTATCATTGTCGTTATAACATCGTTATGGTCTGGGTGCCTGAGGCCCCACCACCAGATTACTTCTGTTGAAGAATGAAAAGAGGCCACCTGAGGAAGGGCAGCACTTCATCCAGAGAAGGGGCACCGTGGTAAACTTTTGCCTCAAGTTTTTGAGTCATGACCCCCTGCTTGTCATGACCAGAGTTTCTTCTGTCACCATCACAGGACCCGAAAGCAGTCGGCACAGGCAGTCTTTGAACATTTTAGTCTAAGAGGCCTTCTCTTGGGCTTTAAAAGGTTGTTGAAACAATGCTAAGAGGAAGTAAAAAAGGGCCGGAGTTTTATCCAGGAATGACTGTAGCACCTTTGCTTAGTTTTGCAGGGTGCTGTTGTAGTGAGAATTGTGTGTCAACTGTTGCAAATGTGCAGAAGGAATTTCATAGCAACACTGCAGACTGTGCACATATCTGGGCCCCCCCACTGCCTGTGAGCCTCGGGAGGTCCTGTTAGTCCTGTGGGCTCTCCTGGCCTTCACTCCTGCAGACTGTGCACATATCTGGGCCCCCCCACTGCCTGTGAGCCTCGGGAGGTCCTGTTAGTCCTGTGGGCTCTCCTGGCCTTCACTCCTGTGGCCGACGGGGCTTGCTGGTCCAGATCCCTCACTGATGAAGCCTCCTCCTCTTTTCTTCCCTTTCACTGCCTGAGAGTCTGGGAGCCAGGCAGGGTGTGGGAGTGGGTGGTTGACACACTGCTGCTGGGCACAGGTGGGGACTGAGGGCAGGAGCTGGTTTTTTTTTTTTTTTGTCTTTTTCGTGACCGGCACTCAGCCAGTGAGTGCACTGGCCAGTCCTATATAGGATCCGAACCCGCGGCGGGAGCGTCGCTGTGCTCCCAGCGCCGCACTCTCCCAAGTGTGCCACGGGCTCGGCCCAGGAGCTGGTTTTGAGCCCTGGTTCTTTGGCTAGAACTGTGGCCGAAGTAAACCAAGGCTGGGGTTTTCTGCATAACACTCAACCTGATGGCTGACCTCCAGGAGCAGGGGACTTGAACTGGGAGTCAGGAGACCTGGGTGGGTCCCTGTCAGGCCATTGAACTGCTTGGGAGGATGAGGGAGAATCCTGGCCCCTGGCTGGCCCTCAGGTTCCCTATCTGCAAGTGTAGGGATTAGGTCCTTCCAGCACTAGAGTACTAGAACTAGATCACAGTGGTAAATGGTAAATGGAGGAGAGAGAGAGAAACCAGCAACAATTTAATATATCGAGTTGATAAGCTGATAGCTTGGGAGCATATTTTGGAATTTTGTTGGATCTGTCTAGGAAGGGAGGAAACTCACCTTCATTGATCCTGTGGTGTACCAGGCTGGCTCTTCCCGCCACAGTCTTAGTCTGCATTCACCCACAAGGAACCTGCTGCTCAGGGGCTGAGCACCTGCCCACGGTCATATAATAACGTGGCAGAGCTAGAATGGAGACCCAGGTCTTTGCTACCAAACCCTGTGGGCATTTTCTCCTGTGCAGGAAAAGATTACATATATTTATTATAAAGAGATAACAGTTGTTAAAAAACAAATAGTGCCTGCGAGGATCAAATGAGAGCAAATCTGGCGTGCTCTCGGCTCCATAGGGCCCAGGGGTGAGGGGTTTCTGCCTGCAGCTGACTGGCTGGCAAAGGGGCGGCTGTTCCTTTAAGTCGGATTCTCCTCGGGAAGTGCCGCAGCCTGGGGGTGGGGTGGGGGGGTGGAGGGTGGTGCCTGCCTGAAGGATCTCCCCACTCCACAGCCTTCCCGGCTCCTAGCCCAGCCAGCCAGCCAGCCAGTGACGTTCTCGTCTTGTTAGGTTTTTCCTTTTACACTGAAGCTGCTGATTCATCCATCGGCCGGAGTTGGGCTCAGCTCTGGGTCTGGGAGCCGGGATCTCAGGCTGCTGCTGAGTGGAGGAATTGGGCCTTGTGGGAGGTGTCCATGAGCCTCTCTGGATGTCTCATGGATGGGAATAGGGGAGGCAGTGAGGGAGAAGGGGCAGAGCACCCCAGAGCCCTGTCAGATTTCTGACCCAAAATGCAGGTGGGGGGTGGGCAGGGCTTGGCCAAGGTCACACAGCAAGGACCAGGGTGGCTTATCCTTTCTCACTCCTCCGGCCTCCTTCTGCAGGGTGCTTCAAGGATGATCGCATCGTCTTCTGGACTTGGATGTTCTCCACCTACTTCATGGAGAAATGGGCCCCCCGGCAAGATGACATGCTCTTCTATGTGCGTCGGAAGCTGGCCTATGGGGGCAGCAGTGAGAGCAGCACCGATGGGAGGAAGGTGAGTGACCCCTCCAGCCCCAATGCCCACCTCTGTGCCCTGAGCATCCCTGCGGTGGCTGCTCTTGGTATGCAAGGTGAGCTTCCCTGCAGTCCTCCTGCACATCAAAAGGGCTAAACAGTAGTTACCAAGCACCTATTACATTCTGGGCACTGTGTAGAGGTGGTCACATGTGCCATCTAATTGTGGGGTGTGCTGGGTGTGTTGTATCCATTGTTATTTATCTTCACCATGACCCTGAAGGGCAGTGATTGTTGTCACCACCGTAGCTTTGAGGACACTGAGGTTCAGGGCCATCTTCTCACAATTAGTAAACAAATGCTAGAGCAAAGGTTTGACTCCACAGTCCAGTGCCCCTTCTCCCCCCAACCGTGGCAGGGTGACCTGGCTTGGTGGTGGTGGTGGTGGTGGTGGTGATGGTGGTGATGGTGATGGTGATAATGGTGATGATGGTGATGGTGATGAGGGTGGTGGTGATGATGGTGATAGTGGTGATGGTAGTGATGGTGATGGTGGTGGTGGTGATGATGGTGATGGTGGTGGTGATGATGGTGATGGTGATAATGGTGGTGATGGTGAGGGTGATGGTGATGATGGTGATGGTGATCGTGATGAGGGTGATGGTGGTGGTGATAGTGATGATGATGGTGATGATGGTGATGGTGATGATGGTGATGGTGATGATGGTGATAGTGGTGATGGTAGTGATGGTGATGGTGGTGGTGATGATGGTGATGATGGTGATGGTGATAATGATGGTGATGGTGATGATGGTGATGGGGGTGATGTTGGTGGTGATGGTGGTGATTGATGGTGGTGATGGTGGTAGTGATGGTGATGGTGATGATGGTGGTGATGGTGGTGATGGTGATGGGGGTGATGGGAGTGATGGTGGTGGTGATGGTGGTGATGGGGGTGATGGGGGTGATGGGGGTGATGGTGGTAGTGATGGTGATGGTGATGATGGTGATGGGGGTGATGATGATGGTGATGGTGGTGATGGTGATGATGGTGATGATGGTGATGGGGTGATGGTGGTGATGGTGGTGGTGATGGTGGTGATGGTGGTGATGGGGGTGATGGTGGTAGTGATGGTGATGGTGGTGATGGTGATGATGGTGATGGTGGTGATGATGATGGTGATGGTGGTGATGGTGATGGGGGTGATGGGGGTGATGGTGGTGGTGATGGTGGTGATGGTGGTGATGGGGGTGATGGTGGTAGTGATGGTGATGGTGATGATGATGGTGATGGTGATGGGGGTGATGGGGGTGATGGGGGTGATGGTGGTGATGGTGATGGTGATGATGATGGTCCACTTCCACTTATGGAGACTTTTTCATAGACTAGACACAGTGCTGAGCCCTTTACTTCTTGATCTCGTTACAGACTCCCAACAACTCGACAGGGTAGATGTTATTATCCCCTTTTTTTACAGATGAGGAAACTGAGGTCTTAGAGATGAAGTGACTCATCTGAGGCGTTTCATCCACTAAGTTTAAGTGTGTGGAGGAGTTAAAAAAACTAATTTTGCATGTTTCCTTCTCTGTTTTTCAGAGCTTTAGTAGTCTTAAAATGTTTAAGCAACCCACATGCCAAACATGGGAACACTTTATTTTTCTTTAAAAACAAAACATGGGAGGGCCGTGAAGCCAGGTCTGGAATTCACAGCCTGCCTGGCTCCAGGTTCAGTGCTCGAGGTTTGTTAGCTGTGGCCCTTTACCTGAACACACGCAGAACAGGTTTTTTGCAAGTGGTAAGGCCTGGGTGCCTGCTGCAAAGGTGTCAGTGACATTCCTGCCAGGCTGGCGCCTTGCATGCAGCCCTGAGCCCTGAGCTAGCCTGGCATTGGGGGGACTGGCAGGAGGCCATGAGTGACTGGCCAGAGAGGTGAGGGAGGAGCCAGGAGAGGGGAGGGAGCTGAGGGAAAAGAGGCCTGAGGAAGGGCCATGGCTGGTGCTCCAGAGACTGCCCAAGGCCCCTCAGTCCCTGGTCACTATGCCCTCCCCTCCTGAGGATGCCATCTCCTCCTGACTAGGAGACCAGCTTTCTAGACTGTCTTTCTTCCCCTGACTTGTGTGACAAGTCATCTCCTGTCTGGGACTCAGCCTCTCCTTCTGTAAAAGGGCTCAGGGCAGACGCTCCATAAGGTTAGGGCCTTCCGTCATGGACACCTGGGAGGCTGGAGTGTTTGGGGTGTGGCCACATGGGTGCCCTTGGCAGGAAGGTGTCCAGTGTCCAGGGGGCCTCATTGTGTCTGTAACTGTCATGTGGGCCTCAGCACAGCTCAGGGGTATGGGCACTCCTATCACCCATGGTTGAGGAGACCAGAACTTGGGGGGTCTGCCTGAGGTTGAGCAGCCAGATGGCGCAGGCAGTGGACCCCAGCCCCTGCCCCCAGCCTCTCTGGCCTGTCAACCTCTACTGGGGTACGATTGCAGAAAATCTGTTTTGTGAAATGTTGGTCTTTCCCCAAGAGCAAAGTCTGTTGTGACTAGAGGCTTTAACGAGGACTGAGCACATCTGAGACCCTGTCATCAGTAGCTTGAATTTCAGTTCAGGAGAGGTCACAGCTCTGGTCAGGAGGGCACACTGGAGGAGGCAGAAGATGGAAAACAGGTCTGTATGTGCCCAGGATAGGCCAGGTGAGGAGGAGAAAAGAATGGGCAGGTAATGGCTCTTTCTTGGGTGGAGGAGAAGTTAAAGATGAGAGCCCTTCTCTGGAAAGAGCAGCCCTGGATCTAGGACCAAGGAATTTGGATCAGGAGGGGACAAGGCCATGCCCAAACTCTTTGAAGATTTGAGGATTTTGAGGTCAGTGAGGGAAGCCTGAATCCCATGGGAGCACATGGTAATCCAGCTGTTCATATGCTAGAATGTTTCATTAAATACCACTGTGAGCCTCCTTCCCCAGTACTGTGAGCACACAAATGACTCAGGCCTGGCTCCTATTCTCAGGGAGCCCCCAGCGTGTTGGGACAGACAGTGGTGCCTGGCGCAGCGATTGGAGGACTGGGACTGGGCAGGGCCTCGGGCCACATTTTTCCCAGCTCGCGGGGCACAGTGCAGAGGGAGGCCTGCAGGGGGCGGGCTGGAGGCGCGAGTGGGGAGACAGGGAGATCCTCTGGCTAGAGAGCTGGCCCTGCCAGGCCAGAAAAGCAGCGTGGACGCGGCGCCTGCGCACTGCAGGTCCTTTGCGGCAAGCGCAAACTGCTTCTCACCCCTCCTTTTCCCCTCTCGCGGGTACCAGTAGCCATAGCAACCAACTGGGCTTCCTGCTCCTGGCGGGAAGAGGGCGGATGGGCAGGGGTGGGAGCCGCAGCATGGGTGGGCCAGGATGCTGGGATCCCTACACCCTGCTCCAGGGCTGGAGGGACTACCTGGGCATCCCCAGCCCAGCCTTTACCAGGGAGGGATGTCCTGGATTCCCTGCCCTCCCTCTGTTCACTCTACTCCTGGGCAAAACGCCCACTGTTCTCCAGCTGCCAGATTGTCTTTGGCAGGGAGGGCCACTGGCGTCCGTTTGTGGGCCTGCTCTGTGCTGGTGGCCCCTGCCGTGTGCCAGTGTCACTCACTTAGTTGCCCTCAGCAGTCTTGAGGTACAGGTTATCCTACCCCCCACTCACAAAAACTAAAGCTCAGAGATAGGGAGGAAACTGCCCTGGGTCACACAGCTTCCGAGTGGCAATCTCATGTTTTCTTTTTTTGGTAGGTTTTCTTCAGTATAACATAGATACAGAAAAATGCACAAATAACACTTGGGGGTTTTTCTCAGCATGAACACCTGGTGTTACCAGTCCCCAAATTGAGAGACAGAGCAAGACCAGAACACCTGAGGCCCCTTGACCCCCTCCAGTTACCACCCTCCCCAGAGGCAGCTGCTGTCCTGACTTGTCACACGTTGTGGGCGGGTTTGCCTGTTCTCGTGGCTCATATGTGTCGTATTTCAGAGTCATATTTTTCTCATATATTTCTCAGTGTCTTATTTCAGAGAGTGAGGCCTGTTGACACAGGTGGTCAGAATTTGTCCAGTCTTCTTGCTGCATAATATTCCACTGAGTGTACTGCAGTTGTCTGTCCATTCTTCTGTGGACGGATAGCTGAGCAGCTCCCAGTACTTTCTGGGCACTGTTTTTTGGTGCACTCATGGGCACATTTCTGATGGGCAACCTGCAACCTTGTCCAGTGTACCATGGTGCTAACCTGAAAAAGTTGGGCAGCATGCCCATGTACTTTTCCTTTAATTCATTGAGTCGGAAGAGGTTTGCTGAGCACCTACTATGTGCAAAGCACACATACTTTGTGCCTTTTTTGGAGCTGTCTTGGAGAGGACTAAACAAGATGAGAGAAAGTGATAAATACTGGGGGGAAGAAAAAAAACTAAACAGGGCAATGAAGTGAGACCAAGAACAGCAACAGTCCTGTGGGACCGAGGACTCAGCTCAGAATCTTGGGGTGACGTTCCAGAACCAGAGGCAGTGGGAAGGGATAGCCCACAGCCCCCATGAGACATCTTTCTCACTCCCAGGCCAGGTTGGCCTCCTGCCCCTCTTTCCATGGATGCCGCTGGGTGCACATGCCTGGTCACCTGCAAGAGGCCTTGGCATTGCCCAGCTGGGTGTGGCTAGCCGCCCCCAGAGCCAGAATCTGCAAGAGAGCCCTCCTGACCTCGTCCAGGACAGGCTGCATCAGAATCCACTTTTGATTTTTCCTTAACACCTCTACTCCCAGGAGAGGTATAGACAAATGATCTGGTTCCTCTTTGATTTGTATTTATTATTTGATTTTGGGGTTAATGATACCTGCCTTGCAGGGTTGTTGTTGGAGTTAAGAGTTAATAATTTGTAGAACCTTTAGCCCAGACCCTGCTGCCCACCATGAGCTCAATGTATGTTGATGTTATTATCATTAGTGACATTTAGCAATATTACCTCTTTTAATCATCACAACAACTTTGAAAGGCAGATGCTCTTAGTCAACTGTACAGATGAGGAAACTGAGGCCCAGAGAGGCGGACGGGTGACCTCTGGGTCACATAGCTGTAGAACTGGGGAGCAAGAATTAGAGTCCACGTTCATCTTCATGCCTGCCCAGTGTAGCAGTCAGGGGGAAGAAGAGACCCAGAGGCCACAGTGGGCCCTGGACCCTCACTCTGCCCTGTGTCTCGCAGCAAGCTGAGGCTGAGCCTGAGGTGGAAGTGGAGGTGTACCGGCGGGACTCCAAGAAGCTGCCAGGCTTGGGAGACCCTGACATCGACTGGGAGGAGAGCGTCTGCCTGAATCTCATCCTGCAGAAGGTATGCGGTTGGGTGTGGGGGTGGGACTGTCCACTGGCCTGGAGGGACAGCAGATGCCCCCACGCACACTGACCTGCGCTGTCTTCCAGCTGGACTATGTGGTGACCTGTGCGGTGTGCACGCGTGCTGATGGGGGGGACATTCACATCCATAAGAAGAAATCCCAGGTGAGCCTCTGTGGGAGAGCCCCAGGCCCTCCAACTGCCGGCTCAGCCCAGAGGTTTATTCAGGGGAGGCAAGCCTCCTCCTACTTCCCTGCCCCCAAGGTGAGGGGTCTGACTCTAGAAATCCATTCGCTCTCAAGGTGCAGTCCAAGGCCAGCAGTTCTCTGGCCTTGGACTGGCGGCCCCTCCTTGGGTAGCTCTGGGCCTGCATGCAGGTGGGGCCTCACTTGGTCCTTGATATCTGCTTTCTTTCAGCAAGTGTTTGCTTCCCCCAGTAAGCACCCCATGGATAGCAAAGGGGAAGAGTCCAAGATCAGTTACCCCAACATCTTCTTCATGATTGACAGCTTCGAGGAGGTGAGCTGCTCGTGCCGGCTGCTTCTCCCCACAGCTTCCCCTCCTCAAGGGATGGGAGCGGAAGGACTTCCTCCCTCAGGCCTCACGCCGCATCACGAAGGCACTGGGTGGCCAGGAGCCAGATGCAGAAATGGCCCTCACTCTTCCCAGTGTTTGACTTTGGGCAAGTGAGTTCGCCCAGCTCTGAGCCTCAGTTTCCCCAACTGCAAAATGAGCGTAGTTATTGCCTATCCTATTTACCCATCAGGGCTGAAGATCAAAAGACTCCTGAGTGGGAGACTGCATCATAAACTCTTCCAGAAAGTGCTGCCCAGGCAGGAGGAGGAGTCATTGTCGCTTTTAAACTATAAATAAGTGCCTCCACTCTTGCACCGACTTGGAATCCCAGGATGTCAGAGGGTTGGGGCTTCAGAAGTTACCTGGGCCATGCCTTTGTTTTCAGGTTGGGAAAACTGGGCCGGGGCAGACATGACTCATTGGAGAAGCACAGGGCACTGGGAAGATCAGGGAGGGAAGTGGCCGTGTCCCACTGCTGTGTGGCCCTGCCCTGCTGGCGTCCTTGTCCTCATCCAGAGGTGGTCAGGCCCCTGGGAGGACTCTCGAAGGAAGGGAGCATGTCTTGCAGGGTCTGAGGCTCAGGGAGGTTACGTCCCTTTCCCAGGGTCACACAGCTCAGTCGTGGCAGAGCTGAGATCTGCATCTGACTGTGACCTCAAGGCTCACAGTCTGTGTGCCAGCCCGGGGAGCAGTAACTGAGAAAGGCGGCAGTGTGGGGTCCGGCTTGTCGAGGACCCCTCAGTCCAAGTGTTGTTCTCCTGGGTGGGCATTCCCCTGTTCGGCTGCTGAGCCTTTGGCCACACCCAAGCAGGGTGAAGTTCAAGCAGGGCGGGCAGAGCTCATCCTAGACGTGGGTGCACTGTCCTCATAAGCTGCCTGACTCCTTTGCATGAAGTGTGGTGAGGGACACCACCTCCATGCGGCCTGCCGGAGCGCCTCTCCTCCAGCCCCAGGGTTGCTGTCTGGATCTTCCCCTGCTGCCCAGCCCTGCTCTGCAAGGCTGCACCTGCCCGCTGGGCTCAGATGGCACGCTGGAAGAGTGGGTGGCTACAGACAAACAGCTTGACCTCTCTGCTCAGTCCTCCCTGGCAGGAGGGCCAGGCTGTGGTTTGGTGGTGGGCAGCTGGTCGTTCATGTCTCCATCTCCTCAGGTGTTTAGTGACATGACTGTGGGGGAAGGAGAGATGGTCTGTGTGGAGCTGGTGGCCAGTGACAAATCCAACACGTTCCAAGGAGTCATCTTTCAGGGCTCCATCCGCTACGAGGCCCTCAAGAAGGTGTACGACAACCGGGTGAGTGTGGGCCAGGGCGGCACCTCCACGGCCCCCTTGTCCTTCCGCCCTGCCACTCTGAGCCTGCGCTGTGCGTAACCACCACCACAGGGCCCCTCAGCCCCTCTGGGCTCCTTTTAGGTGGTCCATGGCCTGCTTTATGTTGCCTCTTCATAGCTGGCCTCTGCTCGCTGGGGCCACCTGCTTCCCTCGAAGTGTGAGTTGGGACCTTATGCACAGTGCTTCGCAATCTGTAGTTCCCTGGGAAGGGATAGCTGACAGTGCAGTGACCCTCTCACCACCACACGTCACCTGCTTCCTGGTGACTGGCTCTGAAAACACTCCCAAAACTGGCCCCGGACTCACCAAACTGAAGGGAGAGAAGAATCCAGGTGGACAGGCCGTGCTCCTGCAGCTGGGTGTCATCCTGAGGCTGGCCTTTCCTGAACCAGGGCTGGGAGGGCGCAGTGCCCTTGACTCTGTCCCCAGCCTGGTGCTGGGCCTGGCTGTGGGTGTGGGTCATCGGGGCCGTGAGGAAAGGCTCAGCCAGTGTCTGGTGTACACTGCAGCGCTGTCCCCGCCTGTGGGCATGGCCAGGGTCATTGGGGCACAGATGCTCCCTCCTGGGGCAGCCCTCGGAACTCGATCCTTAAGCGATGGTCATCTGGCAGCTCTTGTCCTGAGGGAGAGACCCCATGGAGCCCTCCCCACCTGACTCGGGCCATCTCCCACCTGCCTGCAGGTGAGCGTGGCTGCCCGCATGGCACAGAAGATGTCATTTGGCTTCTACAAGTACAACAACATGGAGTTTGTGCGCATGAAGGGACCACAGGGCAAAGGTCATGCTGAGATGGCAGTCAGCCGTGTGTCTACTGGCGACACATCCCCCTATGGGACCGAAGAGGACTCCAGCCCTGCTTCGCCCATGCATGAGCGGGTGAGGGCTACATGGCTAGGGGCGGGGCGGACTCTCTTCCCATGACTTCCCCATGCTTACACCCTCCTGGTGAGATAGGTACTGGTGAGGAGGCTGAGGCTCAGAGAGGGGATGTGCCTTGCCTAAGGTCACACAGCAGGTTAGTGTCTGGGCCAGAGCTCCTTCTGCAGCCAGGCCAATCCATGGAGGCAGTGGACAGAGGAGATTGACTGCGAGCCCAGGCCTGGCCCTGGTGCCTGCCTCAGTGGACCTGCTGGCTGAGTACCAGCATGTGAACACCATGCCCTGGTGAGTTAGAGGGGGATGCCGATAAGCTGGCCTCCCCTACTGCCCCGTGAGGATGGGCCTGAGTGCAGAGGCCCCGGGGCCACCTGGCTCTTTTCTGAGCCCAGCTCCTGTGTTTCCCAGGTGGAGGTGCATCTGTGCAGCAGCCTGGTGGGTAGGCGTGAGTGTTCCCGTCTCACAGGCCTGGGAACCAGCTCTCCAGGCTAACTTGGGTTGAGCTGGGCTGCACAGCCCAGTGTGACAGCTCTGCTCTTTCTGGGCCACTCTCCTGCCCCGGGTGGGAGGTCGAACTCAGTGGCAGCTTTGTTCCCGGAATCCTGTGGTGGAGCCCAGTTTTGTAGGCCTGGGGCACAGACAGGAGAGTCTCCAGCCCTGGCTGCTTTGCTCCACCTGGGGCTTCCTGACCGGCTGCTTGGAGCTGTAGTCTGGGAAGAGGACAGGTAGGTGAGTGCCCTAAGGCAAGAGTGCAGCCTTGCCCTGCCATGTGCAGGAGAGACATCCAGGGCTGGAATCAGCTCTGCTGTCCACATGACCTTGGACATGTCTCTTTTCTTCTCTGAGCCTCGCTTTCCTCATATAGAAATGGGGAATGGAAACACCTGCTGCCTGAGGTGTGGGGGCTCAGAGGGGCCTCTGCACATCAGGCACTCTGCAGAGGGGCTCGGCCCTCAGGGGCGTTCCCCAGGCAGCAGTGCTGTGGCCACTGCTTGCTGTTGGCCTACCTGGTCACAAGAATGTACTGTTCTACTGCTGTTGACGTGCCTGAGACGATGCTCTCAGTTCTGTAAAAAGATCTTAACTGTGCATATCTCCAGGTGGTTGGATGTTGGTTTTCTTTCTCTTCTTTATACTTCTTTTATGGTACCTTCTATAATCAATGTGTTTTATAAGCCAAACAAAGACAATAAATGCTGTTTTTTGCAGAGATGGGTAAGAATTCTAGGCAGGGGCTTCTCTTGTCTTTGGAATAGAGGTGGTTTGTGTTTCTGAGATAAGGGGCCCACTGGGACCCTGACAAAATGTGCATGTGGAAGTCCCTGTGAAGATGCGGCCTGAACTCTGGGCTGGAAAATCAGGGTGCCGACTCCAGCCGCTGTGTGCTTGCCAAGCGACCGCAGATACGTTGCTCCACCTGCCCGAGTCTCGAATTTCCCATCTGTCCAGTGGCCCTGGCTGTGAGTGGTGTCAAAGCCCCTGGCCTCTGGTAGCAAGGAGGCCCTGGGGTCGAGGGGAGGGACTTGCCAGGGTCACACAGTGTCAGTGGCAGGGCCTGAACCCCGGGGACTACCACCTCTGTGCTGCTGTTGCTTGTTCTCCTTTTCCAGAGGGGTCATTTGTAACCAGTGCATGACAAATGCAGACTCTGTGTGTACTGTGGTTTCTGGTGTTTGTTTTTTTATCTTTTAAAAACCTTCCTGACTTATGGGAGGACCATCTGGAGCCGAGCAGCCGCCAGGACTTTGGTGCATGTCGGAGCCGTGGTGAGGAGGCTGATGGGGCTCCTGAAGTCTTGGTCCCAGCGCATCTTGCTCTTCAGATTCTCGTTTGCATGGGGAGGAGGGAGGAGATGGGCCTCGTTCCCTCTTCCTGGAACGCCCTTCCCCCCCTTCTTCACCTGGCGAACTCCTACTCGTCCTTCACGACCCAGCTCCAGCGGCATCTGCTCCAGGAAGCCTTCCCTGACTTCCCAGGCTGTCAGAATCCTCTTGCCTTGTGCTCCTTGTATCCCGTGCTTCCCCTTCTCTCTCTGCACTGGCACGCTGTCTGTGGTTGTCAGTTTCTGAGTCTGTCACCCCAGCAGACTGTGAGCTCCTTGAGGGCAGGGACCAGTGTCACATGCCTGTCTGTCCTTGGTTCTGTGCCTGCCTGGCCCTGAGTGCATGTGGAGAGTGTCTGGTGAACAGAACCAAATGTGAGTAGAAGGGAGGAGAAAGAAGAGGACGAGGAGAAAGAAGAGGACGGGGCGTAGAGCTGCAGAGCCATGGTACAGCTTATGAAGGGCTGTGGGGAGCGCAGAGGAGACGTGCTAGCCGAGAGAAGAGATTAGGGTGAGGAGCAGGCCTTAGGAGGCAGAAGACCTGGGCTGCAATCCCACCTTTGCCACCGTGCTGCTGAGTGACCTTAGCCAAGTCGAGCTCGCTGTCCCACTGAGTTTCCTCATTTGTCAGGTGGGGCTGATACCAGCTGCCATCTCGTGGGTGGTTGGGAGGAGTCGGTGGTTAAGTGCCCGAGCAGTGGAGCAGCTGTGTTACTTTGCACTTGAACAAGCAGAGTTTGAGGCGCGGAAGGGGGCCCCTCGGCTGTCTGTGGCGGTGGCCTGGTTCCTGCTTGGCCAGTGCTGGCAGCCAGGTTTTCCGCTGGCCCCTGAGTCGAGATGCATCTCCTGGTTTCTAGACCCCGCCTGTCCTCATAGGGCAGGATCCATGAGCAGCCGCATCTCTTCTCCTGGAACTCTGTGCCGGGTTTAGTGTGAGGGCAGGACATGAGTGGGCTATGCGACCCCCAGCAGTACAGGGGCTACTCTTGCTGCTCAGGTGACTTTGGCTTTTGTTCCCAGGTGACCTCCTTCAGCACACCCCCCACTCCGGAGCGGAACAACCGGCCCGCCTTCTTCTCCCCGTCCCTCAAAAGGAAGGTGCCCCGGAACCGGATCGCTGAGATGAAGAAGTCTCATTCAGCCAATGACAGCGAGGAATTCTTCCGGGAGGACGATGGTGGAGGTGACCCTGGCCTCTTTCTGCCCCGAAGGGCCCACCCGCTGCCCTTCATTCTCCTCTTGATCTAGACTAGTGCTTCATTCACTCATTTGTTCGTTCATTCATTCACCGGGTGCTAATCCAGGGGCTGGAGATAGAGCTGTGAGCAGACAGACTTCCCGCTGCAGGGACGAGCTCCCATTCCAGGGCTCAGCATCTCCCTGACAGAGGGCTCAGGAGCATGTGTGTGCAGCAGCTTGTGCATGACTTCAGGGGGTTTGTAGACCTCCAAAGCCTTCTGGTTTGCTTAGGAAGAGCTGATGTTGGTGGACTGACTACTGCACATGCAGCGAGTGTGTGGTGACAGGAACTTTCTGGTTTAGACTCTCCTGGTTTTAGTCCTCCATGCCATTTGGGGCCAGCTCACTCTCACTCTAGAACCTTCGGTAGTGGGTGACCCTCAGGGTTTCTCCTGGCCCTATCTCTCCTCATTCTCTTCAGCCTTCTGAGGGCTCACCGCTTTCCAGTGACAGGGTCACCGCTGGAGCTGACGACTTGCATGTCCTCCCGTCTGGCCTTCCCACCTCTGTCCAGTGGCCTCCTGGGCATTTCTGCCTGGAGTTCCAAGAGCCCCTCAGCCCAGGACACTCACAGCCTGCACTCTCTCATGCACAACTGCACTTTCCCTCTGTCCCCTCTCAGTGCTCGGTACCACTGTCCCCTCTCAGTGCTCCCAGGGCAGGCTCCATGAGCACAGCCGCATCTCATCATTGAGTTGTGCAGCTAGAAAAGAGGAGTCATAGTCTTAAGAGCCAGGGGAACCTGCTGGAAGGTTTTAAGCAAGGGATTGACAAAATCAGATTTGAGTACTCAAGATGTGACTTGGCGGTCCATGTGGAAATTGGTCTATAGGGGGACAAGGTGGCCATCAGAGACAAGTTGGCAGACTCTGTGCTGCTGAGGACTGTGTGTGCCTCACTGTTGTCTTCAGGCCCAAGCTGCGCATGGTACCTTCCCCCCAAGCTGTGCATGGTACACCACCTCCGTCTGTGTTTATTAAATGAATGAGAGAGTGGAGGACGCACTGACAGTGTGGACTGAGCACTGTCTTGGTGCCGGGCCCTAGCAGGGAGCTGTGGCTGTAGCATTAAACGGAAGAGAGGGCTGTCCTTGTCCTGACCACCACGACCGAGAGGCAGGGGCCTGACTGGACAAGACCCTAGCCCAGGGCAGGAGACTCCAGCTCTTTCCTTGACCTGCTGTTGTGTGACAAGCCCCTTCCCTGCCTGGGCTTGTCTCCAGGACACGAGGAAAGTGCTAATAGCCACCCCAGTCTGCCTCCCTGGGATGGCTCATCCCAGCCTTGCTGACCCCATGCCTGCAACTGGCAGTGCCTAATCCCAGTGACAGATGGAGCACGGAGAAACAAATTACACAATGTGGTGATGTGCCAGACCCTTCGGAGGAGGCTCTGAGTTCAGGACAGAGAAGCAGGGATCAGGGGGCAGTCAAGGAAGTCTTCCTGGAAGCGGGGGGGGGGGGGTGATCTGGGGCCTGGAGGACAGGGAAAGGATGTCGCAGGTGAGGAGGTGGCAGCTCTGGGGTGAGTGGGTGTCACTTGGTTAGGGGCACTCAGGCTGCAGCAGAAGGTGGTATCAGCCTGGAGTGGGAGGTGTCCTCCTGTGGCTCCCCCCGGGGACCCCGTTGCCGGGGTCCTAACCTGGCCGTCTTCCCTCTAGCCGATCTGCACAATGCAACCAATCTGCGGTCTCGGTCCCTGTCTGGCACCGGACGGTCCCTGGTGGGTTCCTGGCTGAAGCTGAACAGAGCAGATGGAAACTTCCTTCTCTATGCACACTTAACCTATGTCACTTTGCCACTGCATCGGATTCTAACAGGTGATGTGGGCTGATGTGCAAGTACACTATTCACTTCTCTGTAGCCAGTCCTGACTCCTGGGCCCTGGCGTCCTGAGGGACACTCATGGGGTTGGCTAACTCCATCCTGTCATTTCAAGTGAGAGCCCGTCAGCTAGGTTTCCATGGAGTGTTCTTGGTCACCCTGTTTCAGACTTCGGGGTAGTGGGGTGGGTTCTGTAGCTTTCCCAGAACCAAAGGTCTCTCTTGTGTACCTCCCTGCCAGTTCCTGCTGTCCACTTTTGAGTGGCTGCAGACACCCCTGGGTGCATGTTACTCATGGAGGAGATGAGGTTCTCAGGCCACCTTGCTGCCATGGCCTGTGGTGGCGGTGCTGGGCAGTGGCTCTGGAGTCACCCAGCCTGCGTTTGTGCCCTGCTTCCACTAGGTTTTGGCCGGCCCTACAGCTGCTCCCAGCATGTTTCTGGGTCTGTAAGGTCGTGATGCTGACAGCAGCTGCAGTTTTGTGAGGGCTGGACAGGAAGTGCGCGTGGGTTACTTAGGTGGGCTTCCTTCACAAATGGAGCTGCTGTAGCCGTGGCTGTGTGTGTTGAGCTCCCATGTCTCATCTGCTTCCCTCCTGCTGGCCCTAGACATCCTGGAAGTACGGCAGAAGCCCATCCTGATGACCTAGCTGTGTGCGGAGCCCTGGCCCTGCCCGGCCCTGGGAGTGCTGCCAAGTGCCTACCTGTCCACCGCCACCGGGGTCTTCTGTGACAAGCCAGCGCCAGAGCTGGAGCCAGGCGGGGCCACTCGATTCCCAGGGCCAGGGCCGACTCCACGAACACCAGCCCAAACTGAAGTGCCTCTTCCTCCCCTGCTGGCTCTGCTCCCACCCTGTGCCCACCCGCCCATCGCCCCCCAGCCCATTTCTGGAGATCCCTCTGCTCCCAAAGAGGAACAGAGATGCCAAGAGGCCATGAGAGAGTTCAGGGGGTAGCCAGTGTCCAGAATGTGTCCAGACCTACTGACATGGTGTTCACATCCCAACAAACACCAGTGGAGACCACCCAGCCGGGAGCACTCAGTGTGTCAAACTGTCAACGCTTTCTTAAGGAAAACCAGTTCAAGATTTTATAATGCTGCGCCAGTGAACTTCAGCATCCAAGTTAGTCCCGACTCGTCCACCCCTAGTTTACCCCTTTGTTACAATAGGTTACCATGGGGAGATGGGGAGACAAGATGTTTGGTGGCTTTGCCCTGGGCTGAGAATACCTCACCCCACGCCCAGTTCCAGAAAGGCCTTGAGCTGAGCAGACAGGTCCCGAACCTGCCAGAATGGCCTTTTGCTTCCAGCCAAAGAACATCGCCAACATATACACCTCCAACCTGGGGACATCCCACTCGGCCTTGGCCAGAGTGACCTGCAGAATTTGGATTCTGAGGGTAGGTGGGAGGGCTTGGTGGCCTGGCAGAAGAATGGATTTCTGCCAAAGGGCGTCCGATGTTGGTGGGGTTAGCATCCTCCCAGGAAGGTTCTAGGTAGAAACCCCATCTTCTGGGGGCTTGGGGAGGGGAGGGGATGTTGTTTCATCTTCCTTGGTTTCCTAGAGGTTATTTCCTTAGACCGGTGTGCTGGTCCCATTTCTCCAGACCAGCTCACTGAGGCCAAGAGCAATTGGCTCAGATGGCTTGTGCAGCCAGGCTAGTCAGCGAATGTGCATGGCCGCCCAGCCCCGGCCTGCCTGCGGCCTCTCCGAGCTGCGATGACACACTGCACTGTCCTCAAGAGCAGAGGCGTCCCCCACCCAACTGGGAATCAACTGGAAGCTGGGTCTCTTTGTTGCTGTATTGTGTGTGAAGTCCCCAGGAATATTTGAGGGGTTCTGATGATGTGTTTAGAGATCTTCTTTGTGGGGAGAAAAGGAAGAGGAGGGGTTCGTTCTCCTGTCTGTTTTTATTCTGCAGGCTCCGGGAACAGGGGACTACTTTGGGGCTTTCTCCAGATTTTGTATGTTATTAAAAGCGAGCTATTGCATTTCATTCTGCCTCAATTTGCCCACCTGTAAAATGGGGCCGATACCACCTACCTCACTGCAGTCTCCAGAGTTCAAGCACATGACTGGGCCAGGGCGCGATCACCAGTCATGCATAGCTTGGGTCAGGCGTCAGGCTGTTGGGATGCTCACCCCCTACCCTCTTTGTAATAACCCAGGCCAAGGTGACGTGCAGGGGGGTGGAACATTCTCATGTTCTCTAACTGTCCAGCTCAGGCTTGAACTGCCTCTCAGTGCTACACGATTTCATGTTCCAAACTAGTGTCTGCTGGGGGTAGCATAATCAGGTCACAGCCCAGAGTGTTGGAGCACAGCCTCAGGGAGCTGTGAGCGTGCCCCACTATTCCGGGACACTGTCTTGAATGTTCTCTAGGGGTGCCAGATGCTGCTCCCAAGTTTATGTCCAAGGTGGCTAAAATACACCCGTTTTTTTAGGAACTTCTCCCTTGTCATTCTGGGGTCTGAAGACTCTGGAACTGGGATCTGGGGAGAAAGACAGGCCTGATGTATTTTCTGTGGTGCAGTGGCTTGCCCTCTGTTCTCTGAGGGGAGCAGCACGAGAAGGTTCCCTCCCCTGGAGCCAGAACTCGGCCCCACTCTGAGGCTCGGCCAGCATTCCTGAATGGGCCTGGGCAAGCTGTACTCCTCTTCTGCAAGATGGTGAATCTAAGTCTGCCTGCCTCGCAGGGTGACTGTGAGGACTGATGGCACTAATGCTTGAAAGCACTTTGCAGATCATGGAAATGTGTGCAAATGGCGGTATTTTAGAGACACACCCCAATTTGTAAAGCACGTGAACAGATGCACACAGTGGTCTGTTCTACCCCTAACAGAGGTGGCACCGTCATGTGCAGGCACTGTTGTAAGCACTTAGGTACCATCGGTATTCTCATCTTACAGAGGAGGAAACAACCAAAGAGGCTAAGTGGACTGCCCAGAACTGAACAGCAAGTAGTAGTGAGGGCAGGAGCAGACCCAGGCCTCTGGCCCAGTCTGCACTCTCACCACACTGTGCTGCCACCTGGGACAGATGGATAGACATTCGGTGGTCTACCTTGCTCAGTCTTTCAGTCCTCTCCAAAGTGTTCAGTATTTCTGATACTGAATTTAAAACATGCTCAGAGGCACTTGATAACTGGGCACTAAGCTGTTACTCTGAGGTTTTTTTCAAAGTAATGAATGACATCAGAAACAAAGTAATAGAGTGACAAATGACAGGGCTGGAAACAGCGCCCTGCCTCCAGTGTCCTGGTATTGATACATATTTATTTCTTGTAAGGCCATCTTAAATCTTTCTGGAACCATGCCTGTCTCTTGTATGATGCAGGGGTGACCAAAGCATGCACACCTCTCCTAAATGGGAGTTGGAATTAAAGTAAAATTTTCCTGAGGAAAACTAGGTGTCACATCTTCGGACATAAAGAATGTTGTGGGTTTTTTTCTTTCTTTTAAAGAAACGTCATCCTAAATTCTGATAGGTGATACATCGTCTCCATTTACACCTTTTCTTTCAGCACACAAACGTCCAGGCAAGTTCATCTCACGTACTGTTGTCTGGAACTTGTGGTTGCCTACAAAAACAGCCAAGTCTCATTATTTCAAAATAAGAATATTATTTAAAACACAAGTAACAGAGAAGTAGTCAAAAGAGAGTAAAAAGCAGCAAAATATTCTGTAGTCCAGTCAGCTTGGAGGTGGGAGGGTTTTCCGATGAGTCACATTGTGGTTAACATTTAGGCTTTTTAAGGACTGAGCAAATCGTCAGAAATTGGCGAGGTTTCTGTGTCTGTGCAGTGATGACAGTAAGGACACACGGGCATGTTCCTGATGTCCCTCCTTCCCGCCAAAGAATCTAGCCAGAATCAGACCAGAATCTGTTTTTGCTGTTTTAATCCCAAATAGTTAGTAGAAGACTTTTGAAGAATGAGAGGAAAACTTTTTTTCCCACTAAGAGACATTACAAGGAGCCCCTGTGCAGCTGGTCTATTCATTCTAACAACTGACTTTTGAAAAATATGTATATTTGACAGTGTTTTAATATGGTGGGTTTAAATTGTTGGCCAAAACTCTTTAAAGGCTTATATATTAAAAATCTCTCAACTTTTTAATGAACTTAAAATGTTTCACTGTGATATATATTCTCTCTTCATTTTTCCAATTTAGCTGGAATTTGGTTTCATATCTGGTTTCAAAAACCAAGTATATTTTGACATTACATTGATTCTTCCTGTTCAGGCTTTCTTGTCTTTATATCAGAAAGCAGAATTAGTTCTCTCTTAAAAATAACCACCCTGGTCATAAGCCAAAGACTGTAAAGGGATATAAAAACGCAGTGCCCTTGAAATTGAATGGAAGTAGCCATTGGAGGCGTCAGCAACTGCCCTTCAAGGGAGAGCTGCTCTTTGGCTAAGTGGCCAGAATGCCACCCTATCCCTCTTGCTGATGACCTCTGGAAGTTAGGTGATGGCTACCTGCTGGATCTTCTCTCTTTTCCTTTCAACTGACTGACTTGACACAGACATGGTCCTCAGCGGAAATAGGAATCCTCCAGCCCTTTCTCTGAGCATCTGGAACAAATAGCCCCTGGAGCATTCCTTGGAACACCACACACCGGAGCCGCGTGGCTTGGGGCTTGGGTTCAGAGTTCAGCAGGTGGAGCCTCGGAAATGGAGGAAGCCACGATGTGTGATGAGTTGGATGAGTTTGCGAGTCTGCATTTCCAGTTTTCTGCTATTCCTAAGGCAATTAGGCATTTTTATTGTTACAACTCCACTCCTTGAGCTCAGTAGATCAAAAAGAACAGTGATCCTCCAACTCTCCTGAGCAGCTCGAAGAATTCTGTCTTCTTCTTTTGTCCTTTGTAAATAGCAATCTTTTATGGTTTCCAAACAAATTCTATGTATGAGAGTAATTAAATCTGCAAAGAAAACCTGTTGAGATTTTTCACTACTTTGAGGCTTAACTTGTGATTTCTGCAAAATATATTTTAGCAAATATATTTTAACCCACGATGGCATACATTGAATATATTAGTAGGCTAATTGTCCGAGATATTTCCATAAACATCATCAACAGCATTTTTGATTAACCATCTTCCACACCCAGTAGAAGTTATTTCTAGGCAATGTTTGTGGTTGGCTGTTTGCTTCGCTTTATGATTTCATGTTTCTTTTGAAAGGTGATTTGCATGTGAGAGATTAAATTTATTTTTCTTCTGTGTTCTCTAATAAATCTGTACCTATTTCTTTTTTTCTGTAACAGGCATTTCAGGTTAAATACTGTAAAGATGTTACAGCTAAGTGATAACTTAGTGATTGAATCTCAATTTGCCCCCAAGATTCCTTAAACATTTTTTGGAGCTCTCAGACAAACTACTTTTTTGAAATGGAATGTGTAACTAACAGAAGCCACCCTGTGCTCTGGCTTTGGCAGTCATTAGCCAATGAGGAGTCTGATAGGGGTTCAGCGGGCTGGTGACTGCTGTTTGGCCAGATTTCATATTTGCAAAGTTAAATCCTATTTAGCTCTTGGCCCCCATAAAGTAGCATATATCCCTTCAGTTGTACTGTAAGATTTCCCACGCTTATTCTAGAGAACCACTTAGGAAAACCCCACAGAAGTGGAAAAATGACTGGAATAAAAGCCAGGAGTCCAAGTTCAAGTTTTGGCAAGCTCCCAATAAGCCACCTGGTCTGGAAGATAGGTTTTTGGACCAGGTGGTCTGTTATCTTGCAACTCTATGATGAAGTAGTATGTTACAGCTGCTTACATCTGCTTTCTGCCTGATCCTTCCAGAGTGCAAGTTCATTGTAGGTGGAAGCAGCCTGAGAGTTACCTTTCACACAACAGGTCTTTTCTTTCTATGGTTGGATGTATTTGTTATGGCACAAAGTGATGGGCATAAGGAAGGCCTACGACACTGTAGAATGTTGCAGTATAGAAAATGAGGGACAGAGAAAAGGGGGTCTGAGAGGAACACATATACATTATGTATACAGCGATTCAGTATGGGACTTAACACCAATGACACCACTTGTAAACAGTCACTGCCTTAGAAACACTAGACCAGGAGAATTTTCAGACCCAGCTTCTCCAAGAGCAGACTGTGCAAGATAGTGGTTTAGCAGGTAAAAAAAAAAGATTTCCTTGCCATCTAGATCAAACCGCCTTCTTTTAACAGTCACCTGAAAGATGTTGGGAATAGTCTCTACCTTGGAAGCTACCTGCAATAACCTCATTCCTTTCAATGGCCTACTCTTGAAGGTTAATGTTGCTGTTTCGGATCTTTTATCCCGTCTTAGATGGACTTTTAGGAACTTCTGTCATGCCCTAGCTTAGAAAAAAATGCTGACTGGGAAGAAAAACCTTTGGGAATCTTATACCAGGAGGAGAGGGAAAAGTAAAATAACAATCCATACAGTAACATAGTTCATTGTATATATACATGTTGACTGTGGAAATGCTGTACTTTGTGCTTGATTGTTAAAATGACAAGAACAGCTGGAAAATGTACATGAGGAAGGATGGGAAAATACCTGTTTCTGGGGATGATAAAAGAAAGGATCTTGTGTCTCTTTGTTTACAGCTTCATTGAATTGCCACCTGACAGCCTCTACATAAGCCAACAGGTTAACAAGATATTTCTTTCCTACATGTGAACTAAGGGTCTTCATCTTGGAATCTTACTTTAATAAAGCAACTAGGTTGCTCAGTTTTAAATAACCACGGTTTTTAGTGAACTTTAATGATTTTATTTTGAATAAACAATCTTGCTCAAAAGATTTTAGCCAATTCCAGAAACCCTGTTTAGTCGTAAGCACATATCTTCGACTGGCATAGTGGCAAGAGCCCACGTGAATCTGGCACAACAGCCTGCATTACCTTAAGACACTTCATCTAAACTCTGGGCCTCGGTTTTCTCAACAGTAGAGAAGAATCAATCACCACTTACCTTCCTGGGGGTGCAATGATGTTGAAGTGAGACACAGTTACGTACAAAGGCTGGCACAGTTCCTGGCAACTCATAATTATTGCTGCTTCCCCCAGAGTGTGCCAAAAGGGTATTTCATAGATTACGTTTAAGCAAGTCATAGGGAGCACGTGTGCGCCAGTGGTTCTCAAACCTGAGCATGTGCAACTCTGTGAATATACTAAAAGCCACTAGATTGTATGCTTTAAAAGGGCAAATTTAATGTATGTAAATTATATCTCAACTTAAGAATAATTATTGGGCCCCAACCCAAGGTTCTGGTTCAGTAGGCCTAGGGTGGGGCTCAAGACTTTGCATTTCTGGTAAATCCGTAGGTGGTGCTGGGGCTGCTGGGCCCAGGACCACACTTTGAGGACCCCTCTTCCAGCCCAGCCATTCAGTTGAGTACTTAAAATAGGGCTGCTGCAGTTTAGATATGATTTTACTCTTCAGATAGTATCCTCTTAGTGTCATTTAAGTGGTTTCCACTAGATATTAATAATTCAGGAAAAATACTTTGATGGCTAACGTAAATCTTTGTAATATTTCTTAGCCAGGAAATTACCTCTTATAAACTATATAAATGCTGAATAACTTAGGAAATTTTAAAAAATATGAACATGATTCCAAAATACTATCATAATAGTATTAGAATTTAGTTAATGCCTAGTGATTTTCTAAATCACCAAAAGTGAAGTTACATAAAATCAAAATAATTATAGATTTTTCTTGATCATTTTGATCCTGTTTTAAAACGTCCTTAAGCAAGCTCAGGGTTTTGACTGAGGTGGACCTGAACAAAATCCCAAGTCCATTTACTTTCGCAAGAGAAACAACCTCCCTAAACTCATTTCTTTGGAAAACCTGCCCTGGAGTCCATGTCTCAGAAGTCTGCTTTGAGGACTGACCAAGACAGTACATAAAAAGCCCTCGGCATAATGCTTTGCACACTCACCCATCAAAGATCTGTTACTTCCATTCTATTTTGTAAAAACATTAATCCAACAGAAACCCTTCTGTGAATGGTTTGGAAGTGGCCTCATCCCGCACACAAGGAATCTGATAATAGACTGGATTCTCGCTGGCCTCCAAACCAACCTGCCTGATATAGGGGGAGGTTTCCGGATGCTGAGTGGTTCTTCTCCCTCAGGTCTGCCCAACTCGCATTAACACCAAATGCGTCACAGAGGAACACACAAGTGCCAGACACTGATTTTGTTTACTTTCCATTTATTCACATTCATGGATTATTACACTTCCTCAATGGCAGCACTCAAAAACTAACACAACCGAGATTATATTATCTGACAATTCAAGTATTTTCATTTTAGAAAACAATTTCCTATTTAAAATAAAAAGCAAACAATTTATCCATTTGATTGCTAAGAAGTTTACATCTCCGTTACAATTATGTCTGCAAATGGGCAGTCCTTAGTCCTTACTGATTGCTACTGGCCAAGAACACACGGGGGCTTGTGCTCAAAGCTCTGGATTGGAAGAAAAGACCAGTTTTAACAAGCTCCTCACTCTCCCCTGCCGGGACTACAGGACAAATCAGTTTCTATTTAATATTCCCACTTCCAGAATGAGAAGAAGACTCAGGAGTTTGGGAGTCAGCCATTTAGTTTGCAAAGCCTTCAAATGCATGGTGCTTGCATTTTGACTCTTCTGAAATATTAGAATAACTGACAAATGTTCAAAAACGAACAACCTGGTCTACCTGTAAAACTATACTGAAAAGGCTCTCAGTGAAACTTGTTTTGAACTCTAACAGTAAAGTGGAATATTAATTTTTTCCTTCCTCTACCCCAGAACAGGTAGTTTTTGGCATGCAGCATATAAAACATATAATTTAGAATTGAAATTGTAAAACAGAATAACTCTCTTAAAGAAAATCAGTCCATGAATGATCATTCTGTGGAAAACACAATCTAAACCTCTTTAAAAACTGGACACACGTTTTCAGCTTGTAATTCTAATAAGGAAGGCTGCACAAGACTCAACTTTTTGCTTACTGAGAACGTGCAAAAGAATGAGATAGACATATCAGTTTAAAAAAGAAAAAAGGCCACTGGGATATTTAGTATTTGTAAAGATGCAAAACAATTTGATTTAGAATTAAAACAAATACACAACTCACTTTAGGCCATGTATATACATACAGTTTACGGATTCTCAAACTAAAGATGAAAATTTCAGTCCACATTAAACATTTTAAAGCCTAATTTCTAATATTTTGTTAAAAATAAATCAAACTAAAATAACCCATGGGTCAGAATTGTCTGTTAACACAGAGGGGAAAAATAGGTACGCCCTCCGGGGGCCCCTTTCCCCAAGTAACATACAAGGAGTTGGATTTTACAATAAAATCCACATATATTCAGGCTCTTTTACACTAATACACAAAGTGGAGACCAAGCAGTTCCTAAAGCATAAAAGAGTGACTAAGAAAATATCACATTTTGAGTTATGTTATACATATCACATTTTCCCTGTAACTTTCACTTTAACAGTGACAGTCTTAGCAGCAAAAATTTGCTGGGAATGTTAGAAAAAAAGAAAGCCACACATATCCACTAATTAAAAAATATATAAACTATTTTTAGAGGAGGGGGTGTTAAAAGGTAATCCAATTGTGATCTTTTCATGCCATTTTTTTAAACATTCCACTACACATGCAGATGCTAACAAAGTACTGCATCATTAACACTGAAGTGTTCCGAAAGATGCCTGTGTCATTCTCGTTGGTACCATGGGGGCATGTATGGCTGAGCTGCAACATAATGAAATCTGTTCCCCTTATTTCCTCTTCACCATTTTAAAAGCTGGATAAACCTAGTGCTGGCCAGTTGCCTCAGTTGGTTACAGCGTGGTGTCATAACACCAAGATCAAGGGTTCAAATCTGCCTACAGGCAAGCTGCCCACCCCCTACACCCCAAAAACTGTATAAACCTAATGAATAGGGCAAGGCCAGTATTATTTTAACATTATCAACCACTTCTATAAATCACCTGTAACAATTCTAAAAAGTAAATGCAAGAAAATTTGCCCCTTCCTCCCTAGGTTGAACAAAATAGCTGAGTCTGACCACATCCCATAATAGTGCAAGCATACCTTTCTCTGCATGTATTTATACAAAGTCAAACACTGGGCCAAATTCTCCTACTGGAACCAGAAACTGAGAGTACAAGAATCCCATGACAAATGTTGGCCCAATTACCTTACCCCAAGTACATAAGAATTAACCATATTTGATCATAAAACTGCCCCCCCTTACACCTGAAGATTGTAGTTTTAAAAAAGCAACTGTACCAACCACAATTATTTTGACTATTCTAAGTCAGAATACATTATGTACTGAAGATCAGAATATACAAATGTGAGCCCTTGGGCACTGACCCTGAGCCTTTAAACAAGATCATCTGGTACCAGGATCAATTCATGAGGATCAAAGTAGAAATTTAAACATTAAATCTTGTATCTATCGTGTGTCCAGTCTTCAGAGGACGCTAGTGTTACCTGACAGCTCTGGAGAAGTGACATGGATATTCTTGTGCATAATCACAGCTCCCTTCCAAATGGACATACTGAATATCTTATTCTTTAAAAAGTAAATGGATATTTCAGATATCAAATGTAAAATATACTGTTGTCTAAAGTTAAAGGCAAAATAGACACACAATTTTTCCATTACACCTTGTTACATGTTTCCTAGTGAATTCACTTGGCTCATGTGTAATCAAAGCTCCTTTGTACTTAAGTAATAAATTGTTTTTATATCCATGGAGTTCATCATCTTAGAAATGACTACAAGCATCATATCTTCCTCTTCTAGTATGGTTCCACTTTGACTTAACTTTCTTTTCATAAGGGTTTACTGTCATGGTCTAGAAACCATGAACTACCAAATTTGTGCTTTTAAAACCCATTCCTGGCAATCCCTCTATATCCTAATTGTCTTTAGGAGGATAAAGAAGTAACAGCACCTCATGAAGAAAAAGTATAAAAGCAAATCTACAAAAGCAAAGAACTACTTACTCCAAAAGTTATTGATTTCCTCTTGAAATGGTTAATGCAATGTCTGCAAATAACAGGCTAATGACTCTAATGCTGAAGGTGAACATTTAGTACTCACATTTCAGCTTAAAAATAAAAGTTAATAACATACAGCAAAGGACAAACATCTGTCACAGCATGGCAGCACGGTTCATTTGGTAAGAGCGCTAGTTTCACAAATCAGTCAAGCACACAGGAGAGAAGAACCATACAGGCAAGTTTCTTTCCAGACACAGCCAGAACACTGCCGCAGTGGTGGCAGCAGACCCGAACAACCATGGATTGGAATAGCCTTTGGGAAAGCTAATTGGTACCCTGATTTCAGTCCATTAGGAAATCACTTATGGTTAGTTTAATAAACAAACGAACATTAAAAAATCTTCCAAAAAATTTCATTCAAATGTATTTTACACATTAGACAGTTCTTAAGAAGGGCGATTAGTTTCTTGACACTAAACACTTAAAGGTTTTATTGGCCATATTAATCTTCCTCACAAAAGTTTTCAGTTATCTATAAGTTCTTAGAATGTCAAAGTGAGAAGAAAAACTGACTAATTTAAGGGGCGATGGGGTAAGCAGCAACTTGGCAATAATTCCTCAGCGAGCTTCATGTGTTCAGGCATCCTTTTTCTCCAGTATAATTTTGTGCAACTCATCTGCATCCTCACTAGTTTTTACCCGAATCAACATGGTAACTGGGATGGTGGCATTCTTCTCATCGATTGGTGGATTTGGAACACAGACAATAAGTACGTTGTTTTTCCCTGTTCGGGTACACGGCATATTGGGTGGAATCAGAACATTCAGTAATATGTTGCCTGCATTTAAACAAAGGCGAAAATAAATAAAAAACATAAAAGCTATAGCTCCATGAAAGGAGTCCATAATATACTAAACATCAACTACTGAAGCAACTTCTATTTAATGGATCTAAAATTGGGAGCCACAAGAAATGTCACAAAAACAGGCACTGGTTCTCCGATACAGACGCCAGCGGAGGCCCTGCCTTGCTCAGAACCTTCAGCCCTGTCTGAACACTGTACATTCTTGCATCTAAGGAAGAACACATTAGCACGACCTGGAGTCTTCACTGTGTTAAATGAACAAAGGATGAGTGGTCAGCAAAGAAACATCTCTGTCAACAGAGGCCAGCATGCTGCTCACTGGGCAAGAGTGACATTACTGTGATATTATCACAAGTTAGTCAAGCCCATGGAAAAATGCCATCTAGGAGTTTCCTTCTGCAACACAGCCCGATGTAGTCTCCCACTACTGACCACTTCCTCTCAGGCCTGCTCCTCCCGGCACTATCATCCTTCCAGTGGACTGTTCAAGAGTAAAACTGGGGGTGTGGCGTGGGGGTGGGTGGGAAAGTACGTTAGTGATTACTTGCTATATAAAAAAGATTCCTTTAAATGGTAAATTCCCAACTTATCTCTACCTTCTTAGTCATATTTTCTAACACAAAGGAAAATAAAAACCATTTTGGTTACTTTTTGGTTATAGCTTTTAACATATCTGTTTTTGTACATACTATTATCTTGGCACTGAAAACTAGTCTAGAAACAGTAAACATAGGATGAATTTGGCCTGAGTTATCTTACTCCATTCTAAAAAACACGTAATAAACTTGAAAATGTCAATGACTGAAATCAGCAAGATAAAAAAGCTTTTATATACTGTGTGATTATAATTATTTTGTGCCATCTGAAAAAAAGGTACCCACCTAAATTGGTGTCTGCCCGCACTAAAAGCTGTGTCTTCTGATTTGCTGTAGGTTTTAAATGCAGAGTACCTACACCCTTCTCTTTAAATTCATTGTCTTTCTTGTAAAATAGTTTACACCTATAGAGAAAAATAACAGGCACAATCAGGCATTCAATGACAAATCAAATCACACATTTCTAACAACCCACTATTCACACTTGTGTAGAATAATCTGCATTAAATAAGCGCAGAGGAACCTTCAGGATAAATCTTTTATTGATCCAGATTGATTGGTTCTGGGTAAAAACCAGAATAAGAAAATCTGGCTGGATATTCTAGAACCCCTCCCCACTTTTTCAAATCAAAATAGTGGGCCCTAGAAATCATTTTTGTAACACTTTCTGAAACTATCTCTTCTGGAGTCAGTCAGAATCACAGCTCACCACGACATACCTCCCTATCTGCTCCTCTGGCCCTGAGCTCAAGAGAGCTGATCTAGTCCTCTAAGGATGGGAGGAGATACAGGATAAACACCCTGTCTTACATCTCCCCACACTGCTCGTTTTCCCTTCCTATTTCTTATTTTTAAAATTATTCTTGGGGCTCCTTCAATTTTTGATCTTCCAAGATGCTGAAAAAAATCTGGAAATCATTCTTAGGCAGGGCCTAACTAAAGATAATCAAATGTCTTCCCAGCTTCTCATGCTGTATATCTCCATAGGTTATTAATAAAACAAAACCGATGCCTGTTCATTCAATTCCTTCTGATTAGAAAAAAAAATCCTAAGACTCAGGGTCACTCCTTTATGTCATTTATGTAATTAAATTTAAAAACAAACAAGGAATTGTTGGCCTCTTACAAGTTTTCAAAAATAAAATAACACTTGGGAATTCCATAGAATGTGGTAATTTGTTGTATGTAAAACTGCCGACTCATTCTTCTGAAATTTTTATATTAGAAAAACATATCTTGGAAAGCTTCTGAAATGACACGTTTTTCAGTAAATATCTTTGTAAAAAGTAATATCATTTAATTGAGATGTGATAATCCAAATTTTCCTTTAAACTTTTTTCAGAAAGCAGCAATTCTCATTGAAACACACACACAGAACAAAAAACACAACAATAGCTTTCATTACTGGAGGAAAGATGACGTTTTTATACATCCTTAACAGGAAGGGGCAGTCACTGTGTACAACTTTTCGGCTGTGAGAAAATCCACAAAGGCTAACCAGGTCTCCAGAAAGGGATCAGAGATGATGTCTCCAGATTAAAAGCAGGGGCAAAACCAAACCTGAAATCAGTGACTAAGTGGTTTTCTTTGTGGGTGAAGAGAAGAAAGGACAAAAAAAGGAAAGAAGTGTGAGATAAGATGGGTGCAGAGATCACAGAAAAGCCTCTCTGTAAAGCACCGTAAAAGCAAAAAAGAGCTAAAGTAACAGAAAAGAGTAAAATATGCCCATAAGGAAATTTCTAGAATTGGTTTGTTTTAAAATAAACAAGCCAAGATCCTTCCCTGTTCCAGTTCAGAGCAGGCCCAGGTTGACTCCAGGATTGGGTTGGATGCTCAGTAAAGTTCCATTAGGACAATGTTAACCCCACCATCTCCAGTCTGGAAGATTCCTTCCCTGTCTCTTGAAACACATCCACCGGGTATATTCTGGTGATTATTACTTACTTTTTGGAGTAAAAAGCATCTTCTTCTTTTACTTCAGTAACTATTACTTTGGGTGGTTCATCATTCTCTTCTTCATCTCCACCTTTTATAAAAATGACACTAACTCAGTAAGATTCAAATCAAGAGCTTGAAAAAGTGACACAAGTTTGTTATCTGCCACCCCTAACCTCAACTTGAAACGTTCCATGTAAGCTGATACACAGACTGAAAATGCACACCTAATTTTTGGGATGGGTGCCTGCTGGATTTTATTTTGTGAAAAACAAAAATCACTTTTAATGAGAACATACCTCTCTATTCTAAAATAACTTCCAAATTGCAGAAAGCCCTAGGATTAAAGAAAAAAAAAAAAAAAAAAAATCCACGCTTATGATGTTTACAGAAAAATAATCAGTCAACATTCAACTATTTATATTCAGATTACCCACTGGAAAATTAAAATCTCAGATGGACTTCTAATACCTTCCTCCCAAATGTTCCTGTGACCAGATCTGCATCATGCCAAGAAATAACCAATATCAGTAATGGCCAAAGATGGGGAATACATTTTTTTACAGGGCAAGTTGTCAGATGAATCATTCCAAAGCTAGGTGTAAACAATTTAAGTTTTGTTTGAATCGCCACATGGCTCACTGCTCTAGTACCACAGGTATCCCTGCTGACTGAGCCCAAATAGCACTTTCATTCACTGCAGTGCCCAACCACAGGGGGAGATCTAAGAACTATGTAAACACAAATATACAGGATCCTTTTGAAGAGAAAGGCAGTTGCATAAAACTCACTAAATTAAAAAGCAACTGTCCAACGAAAACAATTCTGGTGCTCAAACAATTTAGGTCACAATATTTAAATTATAACCAGGTAGTGTATAAGGCCAGTGTGCCTAGAATCTCCTAAGGATATTAAAAAAAAAATAAAGATCCTAGGACTCCCGAGTCAGGCTGTCCAGGGTGGACCCCAGGTATTCCTTATTTAATAAGCTCCTAAGTCAAACGCATAAGTTGTGGTAACCACAAGGTAAGTGTACTGAGGGGGGTCCTGCATAGATTGGGATTCATTTCAAATTCAGTATTCACTGTGTTCCTGTGACTGCCTTAGGAACAGGAAAGACTCTCCATTTGTCTTATTTAGGGGAGCAGAGAACTAAAAGGGGAGACCCTTATTCTATCCTTTGCTCTTGAGAGCCTTTGCCTGAGGATATACTTGAATGTAGGGCAAGATAGAATAGTAACGAAAGTCTAGCCTTCAGGTTCATAAAGATATATTTCAGCAGCAAATTGGCAATAGCAGTTTTCTTTCTCAAGGATCAGTATGTTAACACCTCTTGGGAGGTGTGCTTTTAACTGCTTACAAGTAAGTATCTTCACAGACACCATTTGTTCACAACCACCAAGTGATGAAGGGGATCCTGATAAGTGGGATCATGATATAAACTCACTTTTTAAAGAGAGAAGGACAGAGGGAGTGAAGGGGCTGGGACTAAGGCCTAAGTTTTCTGCCTGGTCTGGGGCACTGACACTACATATAGCAGAAATGTCACTTAAGACACCATCGCTGCCCTTCTGGAAAGATGGCTGTATCCAAGCCCATAGAGGGAAAACACTGTTGATTTGCTTCCTATTGCTACAACAAGTCTATCTTTTTAATTTATAGTCAAGTACTGTTTTGCCATGTGACTTTATTTAGTCAAACCTTCCTAAATACAAATTAATTCAGTGGACACTCACGACAAACTTTTTCAAATAAAACACAATTTTCAAAAAATATTTTTAATTCACTTAAAAAAAAAATATGCAAAGCCGTGTGTGTGATACTTTTCAAAGTCACTGGGTCAGATGTTTTTATGTTCATTTTATTTTTATATTCTTAATCCTCATAACCCTACAAAATAGGTCTTATCCCATTTTACAAAAAAGGAAACTGAGACTCAGAGAAGCTAATCAACATTGTCCAGGTTCACACATTGAGGAAATGATGGAGTTACAATGAGGATTCAGATCCATCCAAATCAAAAGTCCACGCTTTCCCCACTAAACATAAAACTTGACAAAAATCTAAAACAAACTTACAATGATAAAGTTTATATTTACCTTTGCATTCATTACTGCCACCCTCAGCTTGACTCTCTGATGTTTTAGTGGAAAATGGCGAAGAAACTGGTTTACTCTGGGTGATATCTTTGCCAAATAAACTGGAGTTTCCAGGGGAAAATGAAAATCCAGCCAGGGGACCAGAGCTTAATGAGCCCAAAACAGAACTATCGATTTTCTTGCCAAAATTAAACGAGGCACTTGTTCCTATCGATGGGTCCATTTTCTTTTCAGACACAACCTCCATCTTCTTTTCAGATGTATCCTCACTTTTGTTGCCATGAAACAAAAATGCTGACTCTTGTAGTTTTGTTGAACCAAATAGGGATGGAGACTGTGTTTCAACCAACATTTTGTTAGTTTTACTTTCAGCGTTACTACTGCCACTGTTCCCATGTTGCTGTTCAATATTCGCTAAATATTTCTCATAGTCTTTAAAGATAGGTGTCAGATCACAGAGCGGGTTTGTATTCACGTGCTTCACTATCCAATCCCGAACAGAGCAGTTCAAAGCAGCCAACTGCTTGTGATAGGAATTCCCAGCGCAGGCTTTACTTGCAGCAAGGCCAGAGGAGGAGGACTGCTGACTGTCGCCATTAGTTTTGAGATCTGAAATCTTTTTATCGACCAAAGTGGTAGGGCCATTTGCAGCAATAGAACCTACGGGAAATTAATATGTGAGGAATTTATTTAAAAGTTGATTTGACTAAACCATCTAGATGTTTTCTACGACTCTGTCTTCATTTTCTGCTTTTACTGTATACTATTTTTTTTTGTTTGTTCATTTTTAAAAGATGATTGGTAAGGGGATCTTAACCCTTGACTTGGTGTCGGGGGCACCACGCTTTTCCAAGTGAGCTAACCAGCCATCCCTATATAGGGATCCGAACCCGTGGCCTTGGTGTTATCAGCACCGCACTCTCCCAAATGAGTCACGGGCCAGCCCTACTGTATCCTATTTTTGACAGTTCAAGAAGTATGTGTTCAAGGAGAATATTTAGAAACTGGTTATCGGGGGCCGAGCCCGTGGTGCACTCGGGAGAGTGCAGCACTGGGAGCGTGGCGACGCTCCCGCCGCGGGTTCGGATCCTCTATAGAAATGGCCGGTGCACTCACTGGCTGAGTGCCGGTCACGAAAACGACAAAAAAAAAAAAAAAAAAAAAAAAGAAGAAACTGGTTATCGGTAAAACTGTTTATCATAAAAATCGTATCAAACTACATATAAGAATAATATCCTTTATATGCCTGCATTAATAAACCTTTACGTTTTAGAAATAATCTTTTCCTTCAAAAGGATGCCTATTTCAAAGAGACTGTCAGAGCAGGTTAGCATAAAACCTAATCCCCAAAGTTGTTGGGATAAACATATATTAAAGTAGCTAAAACCTTAACAGAAAGTGCTTATTTTAAATAACACTAAACATTCTACCTAATTAAAATCAAACAGTATACACACTTTCTGAATAATTAGCTAAACATAATCCAACCAGTCCAGATCATTTTCAAGATTTTAACCCATGATCCCATTCTCTGTTACTAATCCCAAGAATTCTTGACTAATTCCCTTAAATCAGGATCAGGCAATCAACACATCCTGTGCTAAACAAACCTAGCCTGGGAGCCCCCCCATCCAGGGACAATGTCATCTGAGTTCCCAGTGGCCATTCTGGTGTGAGGCCCACATATAATAAATGAGCAGACGGGAAAGCAAGCCTTCAAGGAGCATCTATGAAGTGCTTCCTTTTCTCCTTTGACCCTTCTCCTCCTTTCATAGTCGAGGATTCTGAGACTCAGAAGTTAAGGAACTTTACCAAGCTCATCCAACTGGTAATTGGCAGAGCTGAGAACAGAACCTAGGCCTATTTTGGCTTGAAAGCCTTGCTCTACCCATTACTTTGTAAATAGCCAACACCTCCATAAGTTCATCATTACCCTGTTTTTGTTCACAAAGTCTCAGGACCCAGGTAAGTACAAGAAAAACATTCTTGGGGCCGGTCCGTGGCTCACTTGGGAGAGTGCGGTGCTGATAACATCAAGGCCACGGGTTCGGATCCCTGTATAGGGATGGCCGGTTAGCTCACTTGGGAGAGTGGGGTGCTGACAACACCAAGTTAAGGGTTAAGATCCCCTTAACAGTCGGTCATCTTTTTAAAAAAAAAAGAAAAAGAAAAACATTCTTGCAAAGTTATTTTTCATAGATTATATTTACACAGATGTGGCTGGGGGGAGGGGAACCTACTTACCAAAGGCTGCCATGGGTTCTGTTGCTGCCTTTGCACTGGTTAAGGGAGGGGCACTAGTTATGCTGTTTCCATTCGACAGTCCTTCCAGAGGCTTCCCTCCAGCACCACTACCAAATCCAGAAAATCCTCCTCCAGAAGGTACGACCAAACCTTTAAAACCTTTAAAGGCTCCTCCACTATCAGACTGAAATATGAAGAAAAAGCACACATTAGGTAAGTATACTTTCCATCACCAAATAAGCAAGTAAGTGACAATATTATCTAGGCTAAATAGCAACTATACTCCATATGCAACTGGCATTATAAGTACGGAAAACCGCTAGTACAAGCAGAAATAGGAAATGAGATAGAAAGATTTTATTCAAAGACGGCTGTGCAATGTAAAGTTTCCTTTCTGATATAGTCAGAAAGAATAACAACATATGGTGATGTATTTTTTTAAAAAGTATTATATACATTTAAGACATAAAAGACTAATGAAATAAATTCATGGACTAAGCCTCAGAATAATAACTGAGGCTTAGTACATTCTCAATACAACTAAACCCCAAATGAAAGACTTTTCATGTATTAGTCACATACCATCTGCTTAAGGAAGTTATAGAACCATCAAGTTAGGTTAACTAAGTTTTTCTGCAGTTTTCATCTGCTTTCAGCTTACAGAAACTTGAGGAGACGATCAAATCTCTAACCTAGGTTTTTCTGTTAATTGAGCAATCCAGGGCAACTTTTTATTCTCATTTTTTCTCACTGCTTCCTTAAACTCCACTTCTTTAGCAAGGCCTTTTACTCTTGTTCTAGCTTCCTCACATGTGCAACCTAAGATGCTCTGGAAATGTCTGCCACTCATTATGAAATTCTAAGCTATTCTGTGCCCCTGTAACTGCTGGAAAAAGGTTCCTCAGTTTAGAGTGCCTCTTTTTCATTCACAGTAGTGGTTACACCACAGGGGGTGATCTGCTTCTTAGACCAACCATCCAAGAGAGTTCACAAATCTCAAGTTCCCACACAAATGAATTATAACCATGATCTCACCAAAAATTTACTTAAACTGGAACCTCTTCATTTTCTAAATGGGCCAATTAGCTTAAATGTTATTGCATATTTCCCCCAAAACACAATAGTTTCAATCACATCTACAAAACATCAGATGTTTATTGACCCCTGATACATTTACGGCAATAAAGTTAGGCAAAGAATGCAAAATCTTAACTTGTATGAATTTTAATGCATGTAATCAATATGGCTTAAATTTTGACGCTTTCAGATTGATTTTTGGTCACTCAAAACCCAAAATTAACACCAAGGCCAAGGGTTCAGATCCCCTTCCTGGCCAGATGCTAAAAAGCCCCCCAAAAACCAAACCACAAACAAAAACAAATCCAAATTACACCAAGCTAATAGTTATCATTTTAAAACAAAGATTCATGGAGAAGGTGTAAAGCTGCAAGTGGCTCTTCAGGCCCTTTTATTTTGCACTAGTTTCAAAGGCTACATGGTATTTACAGCTATTTTGGAAACTGCTGATAGTAAGTTGGTTCTAGCATCATCACAAAAATTAAAGAACCACTAGTTAAAAAAAAAAGGAAATTCAGAAAAATGAGAGTAAAAGTTGAATGAGAAGATACCTACTTGGGCTCCAGGGCCACTGAAACATTCCCACATCCCCCAATCTCCCTCACTTGTTTTATTTTTCTCCATGGCACTTATGGAGAAAAACTAATCCTATATATTTATGTTTCTCTTCCATGATTAAGAAGTTAAGTTCCACAAGGCAGGGATATTTAGGTCTGTTTTACTAGCCAATGTTTCTCCAGTTCCTAGCAGATCTGTTGAATGAATAAACAAATCTGCTATTTGGGAAAAGCCACATTTCAGCATTTAGGTGGATGATGTGACATTTAATTTTTCCAATATACAAGTTCTGATAAAAACTTGAGGCTAAAAGTTATAGCTAAAATTATACAAGGATCTCAATTATCCATGTATGAGGGGACTTAAAAACATTCATGGAAAGATTCGTATTGTCTTTCAATTCTATTTCTCCATGAACTTTTTGAAGTACCTGTGTATATTTCGTTCCTCTTCACAGCCCAAGGACGCTCCTCTCCCCGCCTCCTCCCTTCAGCTGAGTTTAGACTGTGGTCTGCTTCTTGCCTCTCACTCAACAGTTGGCCTATCCCTCCCTGTGCTCGTTCTTCCCTTGGCTGCTTCTGCTGAGCTGCTACTTCACATTCATCTTGAGCTCCCACTTGCATGCCTTTTCTCATCTATTCCTATGGCTTCACCCCCTGAACGGTGAAAACTCTCAGAGCTGCACCCACCTCTCACCCTAAACCCTGTTCTATATCTAGAGAACTGCACTTGAATGCACCAGAGGCCTTTCAAATACATTTCCAAAACTAATCATTTCCTCCTCATTTAAGTTGCCCCTCTCCCCTTGTATCTTCTAAGTGAAAGAGCCATCAAAAACATCACTCAGCTCAACACTACATCTACCAACTTGTCACAGTCTCAAGGCAATAACGAAGTTAGATGAGAAAAAAAATTGGGATAACAACCAAAAATCCAAAACTGAAGTTCAGGAGACATATTGTACAACATAGCGACTACTGTTAATGACATATCGTATACTTGAAAATCACTAGAGGAGATATTTAAATGTTCTCACTACAAAAAAATGATAAGTATGCAAGGTAATGCATATGTTAATTAGCTCAATATAGCCATTCCACAATGTATATATATGTTTCAAAACATTGTTGTACACCATAAACATAATTTTTATTTATCAATGAAAAATAAATCTCTTTAAGCAATAAATACTTAATTAATTAAAAAACATAAGTCCTAATCTCTAGGCTTGGTTCTGAGAAAATGTGCATGCCACCTGTGATTTCACTAAAGACACACTTGCTCTCTATCTCTATCTCCTTCCTTGGCAGTGCTACCCCAGTTAATCACGAGGTTCTACATGAAAGATCTTTTACAGCTCCGGGAAATAGTGTTACTCTGAAGCATGCAATGGAGCTGAGAAACAATGTGTATTCATTACATTAGCTATTGCACTCTAAATGTGTACTAGTGACTACACGGAACCACTTGAAAATCTATTTGCTATATAATTATGTATCTCTGCCTTAAAATTACAGTGTATATATTTTAGGAAAATTGTAAATATTTTATTTTAGTAATTCAAATTGTTTCCCCATTAATATATACCATCATTTATGAGATGTTCTGAGCGACTGATTTGCTATACTAACTCTAGCTGTAAATTTCTTACTGATTGCCTCTTTACATCCCCCACCCTTTCTTCCTCCCTTCTTTATACATTTTCAAAATTAAAAAAAATTTATGATCAAAATTTTGGTAACGTAATGAATATTTTTGTAATAATAATTCTTTTTCATTGTTTCTCAAAGTATTAACATTGATATATCCTTACTATCCTTTTTATTTGAAAATAGGAAACTAAGAATATAGTTCATTCTTGACTAAAAAAAAAAAAAAAAAAAAAAAACCAAAACACAACACAACACTACACACTGCAGAAGGTGTGGTTGAATAGTTTATTCCAAAGCTGCCACCAAGGATATTCAAAGCAGGTTCTTCTGCCTGACCACAAATGTCCAGGCCACCAAGACCACACTCATGGGTCTGGGATGTATCTGAAGGGGGAGGACTACACTGGGAAAGAGTTCTTAAATGTGGGGTAATTGCTCAATACTGACCACACGATCTCAATTCAGGACTTAAAACTCATCTTTTATTTTTCTGAGCACAGTAATGAAACATTTGAATATACTATACAAGTACCAATATACTAGAAAAAAAATGACATATGCAATGCTTTTAGTATAGTGAAAGGACTCTCCCTACTCACACCCTGATCCCAGGAAGTAGATAAGACTCTGAAAATATACATTTCTCTTTCTTACTCCTATCAGACACCACCCACTTCTCCTGCCTTTTGTATTGCTATACTTGTTTTTCCTCTTCATATTGTCACTTAACTTGAATTTGCTTATATTTATCTTATTTCCTCCACTGGATAAGCTACCCTTGATACAGACCTCATATTTATTTATTTTTTTCTACTTCCCATGACCTACACCAAGGAGTAAGCATTTAAAAAAAAGCATTTGTTGATATGATTGGTCCCAGAGGTGGAAATGCTCTGCAACTCAGAAATCAAATCAGTATCTGAACAATACCGAAAGCTGTAAAAGAAAGCACTCACTTCAAATCCAACATTTCTACGCTTTGCCTTCTTTATGGCTCTATTCTTCAAGACTTCCTCACTGGCCACCGAAAATGTTCCCACCTGCAGAAGTGTACAAATTAAGCAGCACTAAGATGAGGCCCAAAAAGAGATTTAAAAGAAAAACAAGCTAGCACAGATAAACTTAAATGATGTTAATACCCGTAACACAAATTATGGAAAGGGCACATTAAGAAAAAGTTTATTGGGCTGGCCCATGGCTCACTTGGGAAAGTGTGGTGCTGATAACACCAAGGCCACGGGTTTGGATCCCTATATACGGATGGCCAGTTAGCTCACTGGGGAGAGCATGGTGCTGACACACCAAAGTCAAGGGTTAAGATACCCTTACTGGTCATCTTTAAAAAAAGAAAAAGAAAAAGTTTATGTCTATTATCTCTTGTAGATTCGATTCTAGTTAGGCAAATCATGAATCTTCCAGAATCTACAAATACAGGCTTCAAATCCCAATCCAGAGAGAAGCATATGCACAAATGTTTTAAAAGACTAAGACCATCAAAAAATTTTTTTTTTTTTTTTTTTTGCCTTTTTCGTGGCCGGCACTCAGCCAGTGAGTGCACCAGCCATTCCCATGTAGGATCCAAACCCGCGGCGGGAGCGTCGCCGCGCTCCCAGCGCCGCACTCTCCCGAGTGCGCCACGGGCTCGGCCCAAGACCATCAAAATTTTGGTGCAAAAATATTCATGACCAATTCAAATATTTCAGATATATAATCTAAAATATTAATAAAGTTTAGAATAAAATTTCAGTTTCCTTTAAGAAGCAAAGCTATTATCTAAAAGCTAGAAGGTACCTTTAAAGATCATGAATACTTGACAGTGGAGCTCATTCTGAAACCCAGATACCTGAATCTAGTCTCAGTACTACAGTTTTTAAAAATAAGTTTTATAATACACCCATTATTTTTTAAGAAGAGTCCTGTTCAACTGTGCCCATAGTCCAAAAGGCCACTGAGGAACCTAGGACTCTAAGTGACCCCACTGGAAAACTACTGCTCTTCCACAGTATGCTGAAGTACTAGGTCTATAATCAGAAATTTGCTGAAGATCTTTGGCTTTACTTCAACCCTTTTTTTTATTTTATAGGATTGTAATATAATATTTCTATAGTTATGTCAGATCATGTTAAGCTTAAAGGGATCCCTATACTCACACAAGTGACCGTACTAACTACACTTGCCCCAAATTAAATGTAATTAAATATAATCATTCCAAACTGATTTCATTAGAATCTGTCCAAATGGGAGTTCTTTCATTCCTGAATATTTTAATGTGAAGTCAAACTGTTATATGGTAGTCTTGATCTTACTATAGCCAAGAATGTAACTGCACTTAAGACCTAGGAAAAAATCCATAACCAGCGACTTAGTAAAAAAGCACCAAATCAGTTAAGGGCCTTGTCAAAACATTAACATACTTTTGATTTGGGTTTCCCTAAAGACATCAGAGTACACATATTTGTAAACAACAACAATGAAAAGTTAGTAATAGACTTAGAAAGAAAGAAGATACCAATCAAAAATAACCCTGTAAACACTTTTACAGGTTTTTTTCTTTTTTTTAACTTAGCCCTATGCTATTAACTTGAAAAGCTAATATGGCTACACATTCCTTAGTGAACTGGCCTGAGAGTAAAAACTGCTGATGAGGTACTAGAAATGCAGTTGCAGTCTATTCTTTATAAGACAAAAATGGTAAGATTTCCTCAGGGAAGACCATTTTTATTTTGCTGGGAAAGAAACTATGCCAATCTGAGTTCTATTCCTATTAATGCAATTGCTGGGAGTCTGAGATCTACTGTAAGAATAGGAAATAAAGCAGGACTCCAAGAAGCACTAGAGTAAGGGAGGTGACCTCAACCTCCTGAAATCTAAAATTATGGGTACAGCAGACCGAGATGATTAATCATGTACCATTTTTTTCATGTCTGAGTGCTGGCACTGTGCTAATCTTATGACTAGATCACTTAATTCACCCTTCAGTCATGACTAAAACGACTTACTCAAAACCATGCAACTATATTAAATTCAGGAGGAAGGTGCTTCAACAAAGGAGAATATTTAAGGAACAGGCACTAGTGGAAAAGCATCCCCAAATGTAATTAATGTATTTCTACACTAAATACAGGTCCATAAGGAATCATAATATCTTCCATTCAGAATATTTTTAAAAAGGTCTTTTAATTTTATCACAAGTCTTCATGAGGAACCCCAAAATGAATTTAAATGTAGATGCAGCAGGAAATCATTCTTAGGGAAACTGTTTTTTACCTCTTCAGCCTCGTCTTCTTGATCCCAATTCCTATCTGTCAATTCCTTCTCGGCAATTCTTTTGGCCATTTTTTTGAACCTAAGTTATAAAAAATAGAAGTAAAAAGTTTACTTTTCTAGACCAAGATATAACTTTTACAAAGACTTTTGAAAATTCACTTTAGCATGAAATGAGATAAAAACATTCCTAATGCCAGTGGATACTGCTTTAATGAGTACTTCACAACAGTGTTGTCAGGCTCCCAGTGTAACAAATCCAATACAGAATTATTCAAGGAGGCAGTGGAAGACTCCTAAGGAACCTGGCATTCTTTCTGAATTGGAAAAATTAAAACAAAATATGAACTGATTTTTAAAAATTTGGAATCTTAAGTACTGTATACACAATCCTTAACTAACTTATTCCATGCAAATTACACTTAAGTCTTGCCATAAGCAAAATATTTCCAATATTTAAAATTCTCCCTTTTTTTTTTTTTGGCACTGGCCATTACAGGGATCCAAACCCTTGACCTTGGTTAGTTATAAGAACATGCTCTAACCACCTGAACTAACTGGCCAGCCCCTAAAATTCTCTTAAAGATGATCCATTAAAGAAGTTTATCCTTATGTAAGAATTTTAATAAGGCATTTGAAATACCTTCACATGAATACTTTTCCTGAGGCTACAGTTGATAGAAATACGTGTTCTTCAAGATTAAACATTTAATTGCCCCAAACTATATGTTGCTAAGATAAGATACCATTTAAAAGATCAAAATATGACCAATATGGATGTATTAACATTCTGAGAACTTCAGCAATAAACCACCAGCTTAATTCTTCTAATACCATGGCATTAGGGGAAGGAGTAGGAATTGCATTATTCTGCAGTGGATTCTAGCACCTATCCAAAGAGGGTGTTTGTGTCCATCTCTTAAAATTTGCTATTTGTTTTCTGAACCTAATATCATATCCTTTGCTATTAAAAAACAATAATACAAAAAAACCCAAAAACTAGAACCTAGAGCTCTGTTGTGTTATGCTGGCTTCTTTGCTGAAAGGACTCCCCCCGCTCCCCCCACCAAAAAGCAGCCTTTCCATTTTCTCTGCTATCTACCTTGCCCTGGAATTTATCAATTAGTTTTTGGCACCTGCCAGGGCTGGTTAAATCTGCCTGGACTCCTTCCTGGTAGTCTTACCCCATTCTTATTTTCCCTCAACACCAACCCACCAGAGTAAGCTTCCTAGAAATTGATGGCCATTAAGATACAAACTTACACATCACCTACTGCTCTTTACTATTTACAGAATAAAATTCGAATGCTGGCATCCCAAAGTCCTCCAATATCTGATGCCCAGTAGAGCAATTACACAGCAGCTTTCATATTTTAATATATCCTAGTAATGTTTGAAATTTCCTTTACAGTATGTACTTTTTTTGATTATAGAATAAATGATTTTAAAGTCCAAGATTCTAAAATATAAAGTATGAGATTAATATTTCTCAGCCATTACCTAGAAATCCTCTTTTTTTAATGCCTCCCCAAAAACACTTGGTCAGGATTTGCTATTAACTGTTGTCATACAAACAAAAACAAATATAGGAATAGACATGATTCTTTACTGAACTGTTCAGAGACCAAGTCTCTGTGTGGATTCTTCTGGCAATTTTCCTATTCATTAACTAACACCTCCACCAGAAGGAAGAAATGAGAGTTGGAATAGTCATGTTTGCTATTTAAGACTGTGGGCAAAAAAGGGGTAGAGCTAAAAGTGGAAAAACTGCAATAAGAGTAAAATTTTAATATCTAACTGACACCCACGACTAAAGAGATAACTGGCATAGTAAAATAAGTCTAATGTAGCTGCTTCCATTTTCTAACCTATTTACCAAATCAGTATATAACCAGAAGACAGGGATCTTTATTTTGTTTATTGATGTTCTACAAATACTCCAAACCTGCCCAGCTCACAGCAGGTATTGTTCTACCTGTTGTTGAATCAGTGATCTGGGGTATTACATATCTGAGAAAATATTCCAAGATGCTGGCAGTCTGGTTTTCTCATTTTCTATCTGTGAGACCTTGGCCAAGTTATTTATGTGCCTCGGTTTCTTTATCTGTGGAACAGGGTAGCGTAATAAAAATTAAATGAGATACACAAAAATCTTAGTTTGGAACAGTGCCTGGAGGGCGGGCCAGTGCCTCAATGGATAATGCGCCTGACTACGGTTCACAAGATTCTAGAACAATTCCTGGAACCGAAGAAGTGCTTAATAAATATTATTAAAGAAACACGATTTGCTAGAAGAAAAGGCTATAAGATACTATTTTTCCTCCAAAATGCAAAAGTTGTACCGGACAGCCATCAAATAAAAAACACCCACGAAACTTAAAAATCATAGCGTGAAAAAGAAAATAACTTGAATTGTGAACCAGACTTAAAAAGACATGTTACAAAACCCATATTTTACTCCAAAACATAACGCTTTAGATAATAAATTTTCTTTCAATGCAGAAAGCGGGGAGCGGGCATCTCCGTCCAGTGCTAAGAACAAGGCCTGGCACCCAGCGTCTCCGTGCTATTATTACGAAAAGTTTAACATGGGCGCTTGTGGGTAAAAAGACACCAAGTTATGACATAATTCCCAGTTATGAAGCAAAGTGATAGGAAGCCAAAGTCTAGGTGACTAGAAAAAACACTATTATTTATGCCTGATACAGTTGTGTAGTCTCTCAAGATGAAAACAAAAATCTGACTGGAAAAAACCAAGTGGGCCGATCGGGAAGACTTGAAACGACACCAAAAAACCAGATCTTAAAACTGCTTCTTAATGGAACCGGGTAAAAGGGTGATCAACGGCCCGAGAGCGCAGTAAGAAAGTGAAACCAGACCGAAGAGGTAAGGGACAAAGCGACAGAAGACAGAGGTGTGACGGCTGGGGAGGGAGGTACCGAGAGGAGCCGTCAGGAAGCGGACCGATCAGACCGCGCCACGACAGTCCCCGCCCGCTCCGGCCTCCTACCTCCGCCGTGGCCGCAGGGGCCCCGCGCCCGGGCGAGCCCAGCTCAAGTCCGGCGCCGCAGCACGAGAGGCCGGGCCGGCTTCACACACAGCCCGGGCTGCGTCGCTGCTGTCACCCGCCCCGCCCTCCCCGGCTTCGCCCCGCCCGCGCACCCCAACTCCCCTCTGCAGGCCCGGGCCCCGCTCCGTCCCACGGCTACCCGTCCCCAGGGTCCTCCTGCCCGTCCCCAGGGTCGCCCTGCCGTGCACTCCGACTCCCCTCCGCAGGCCTGGGTCCCGCTCCCCCCCACGGCTGCCCGTCCCCAGGGTCGCCCTGCCGCGCACCCCGACTTCCCTCCGCAGGCCCGGGCCCGCTCTCCGTCTCCGCGGCCCCGCGGCCTGGGGCTCTTCGCGCCCGGCTCCTGCCCTCGGCCCCTTTCCCTACTGCTCTCACCTCCCCCGCGGCCGCGCAGCTCTTGCCGGGACGTGGGCGCGGCGGCGAGCAGGGCCGAGGTCGCGGGCGCGGCGCTCGGGTCTGAAACGGCTGCGGGCCACCCGGCTGAGCGCGCTCGGTCGCTTCCGGTGCGCTGAGAGCCTCGAAGGACGTCGTGGTCAACAGGCCCGGACTCCCAAACACCATGTCCCCCGGGGACCTCGTCTCTGTGTACGGTACTGAGGGGGACAGCTCTCCGCTCAGCCTCAGACAGCTGGGGAAACAGCACCAAACACGTCCCGCGCCGCCATTTTGTAACTCGAATCTGCTCCTCAAACCCGATTCGAAAAAAAGGGAGGAAAGAAACGCCCGCCTCCAGCTACTGCGCAAGCGCGCCGGAGCCTTCGGCGGCAGCTCATCTTTCCGCCGGCCGCGGGGGTGTCCTCCGGCGCATGCGCCCGGCTCCTTGGAAACCGTCGCTGGGAGGAGCGCGCCTGTCTAAAGCATGCGCACACGGCCTTAGCCGCCGAGCCGGCGCCCAGGGGCCACAGCCGCGGAACCATGGTGAGGTGAGGCGGGCCGGCGGCGTTTGAAGCGGCTCGCCCGCGCAGCTGCTGACGGGCGGGCGCGACGTTCGGCAGAGAATGGTCAGTCAGGGAGCGTGACCGAGACTCGTGGTGTCCCCATGTCCCCTGACTCTCGGGAAGGACGGGAGGTGAGATGGGGGTGACTTCAGTCAGGCAGCTTCGCGGTCCCGCGATCTCCCCAGGGGCGCACCCCAGGTGGCCCTGCTGGCCTTCCTGGAGCTTGCCTGGTTCCTGGTGGCCCCGAAGGCCTGGGACTTCGGAGCTAGGAGGGACTGTACAGATCTCTGTCGTGAGCGACGGAGTTTGCAAGGAGCCAAGGTTTGAACGCATTTGTGTCTTTCCACAATGTCTGACTTATTAATGCAAGGACGGTTAATATCAGCCGCGGCTACTGCGGAATTCGTCAGGAGCAAGTCCCTAGCTCCTAACCGGTTCATGTGGTGTTCAGAGCTGCAAGCACACACGCCACTGCATCCGCTGATGATTCAGCACACAAACAACAATGCAATTCAATGAAGGTACAGAGAAAATAGAAAGCAAAAGTCTGAGTTTAGGAAGCAGCCGATGTGCGGAGGGGCTGGTCTGGTCGGATGTGGGCCTCGCCAGCAAGTTCAACGTCTTGCATGGAAGTCTCAATTTGACAGACGTCGGCAGAGCGAGAGAGGCTCTTGGTTGGACGATCCACATTCAACTAAGCAAAGGCTTAGGTTTTTATACCCTTTTCATATCTCTTATCCATACTACCTGTTTAGTTTTTCAGTGCCATGTGTTTGCTGGCTGATGTCTTAGAGTGTCTGCTCATCGGTGTGGTTAAAAACAGGTTGTTAACTACTAGTTTCAGTTTCCTTATTATTACTGACTCCATTTTGTTTCTTAGCTTAAGTGCTTCCATTCTATATGCTCTGTACAATCACGGGCTTCAGCTGCCTCCTTCTGGACCCCTTCTTCATTCAACAGTTTCTATTTGTTTTTCACGTTGGGTGCCACAGAGGTGAAGTAACTTGCCCCAAATTACATGACTAGTTATGAAATCAGGGTAGACCCCAGTCTCACCTAGAGCAGGCCTTGGCTGAGGGAAAAGGAAAATAGCAAAAGAAAACCTGCTTGACTAAGCAGGAGGGGCTGGATTCCTAGGAGTAATAAATTCAGTTAATAAGATAAAAGTAGAGTTGATTAAACACAAACTTCCTTAGGCTAAGACTGGATTTAAAGGTCAGGATGTTTGTTCCTTAGGCCAAGACTGGATTTGAAGGTCCGAATGCCATATGGCTTAAGATAACATTTGTAATGCCAATCTCGAGTTATTTCTGCAGACACCTTTTACTGCAAACCTTCTTTGAAGCACACACACACCCTGGACTCTAGGTGCCATGGAAATATCAGTGAAGATGCCAGGAATAGTTGTGCTGACTTCACCCCCAACCAGTCAGATTCACACATGACTTCTGGGACCTCTGCCGTGATTTTTCTCTATAAATGCTTATGATTCTAAGCTATGGGAGAGTCCAGGGTCTTAAATGCTCCTTTAGCTACCATGGGTTCCTTTGAATGGCTGTCCAAATAAACGCTAATCTTTAACACTACAAACTTTGGTGTGAAAGGCTTCTTAGTCATTTGGGCAGTGGATGAGGAACCTCTCCGTTTGGAAATAGGATTGTGGAAGTTGAAGTCTGCAAAGGCGTTTTTTTGGTTTGTTTGTTTTGTTTTGTCTGCTGGCTGATAAGGGGATCTGAACCCTCGACCTTGGTGTTATCAGCACCATGCTTGAACCAAGTGAGCTAACCGGCCAGCCCCTGCAAAACTGTTGGGACAGTGGGACTAATACTCGTACATGTTTCCCATCTCAGGACTTGTGTTTTTGTGCTTTTACTTGAATACTGCATTTTCAAACAGTGTGGTAACAGGTAGAAAGCAATTTAGTGTTGTCCAACTCTCCTAGACTAACAGAGAGAATATAAACCATAAGGCACTCTGGGAATTAGACCAATTATTAACTAATTAGGAAATTTTTGGACAAGCCCAAGTACAAAATGGTGCCACCCACTTCCTCCCCTCCCCTCACCACTTCCCTTTACAAGAAGCTTCCTGACTTAAACAGAAATCCCTTTTGTTTCTGCAAGGACGCAGTTCTCCACCCCGATCCACATTGGCATAATGACCCTCCTTGATGGCATAAGCCAGCTCTTGGCACCCTATATATGCTCTACCACCTCCATGCCTGGTGCTGTCCCCCATTTTCAGGGCAGTCCTGGGCTATCCTCCATTTTGAGCACAGCCCGGCAGATTTCATTCTTTAATAAAGCTTGAATAGTACCCGCCATCTTGGCTCACTTTCTTTCATTATGGTGCTGAAACCTGGGAAGGGTTTTGGCCGACTTTGTGGCTGATCCCCTCTCTTGGGTCGATTGGCTCCTGGCTGCCCTTCGTGGACCTGCTGAAACCGGAGTCTCTACTTTTGCCGTTTCAGACCAATGCATCCAACACCAGCCACGATTCAGGGTGAGTCAGTGGGTCTGTCCTGCCTACTTTACGGTTCCCTTAACCACTATCTACGACTTTGGTCTCTATGAAGCCCAGGAGCCTGGCCAAGGGAACTCTTCTCATGCCCCCCAGCTATTGGAGGACACTCCTTTAGCCAGTCGGTGTGGCTTTTCTCTCAAAAAGAAGGTGGGCACCAAAGGGGATGCCCTTTGCTGGCATGCTTCTTCTACCAGGACTGACTGCCCTTTCCTCACCATCTATACGGGATCCTCAGGATCCAAACCTCCACGCTCTACGCCCTTGGGCTGTCTCCTGGCCAATTTCTTGGCCTCCAGGGAGACATTGAACCTAAACGTGTGGTCCTGTTTTCTACTGTACTCCGGTGCTCTACACCTCCGGGCCATCTCCTGGACAATTTCTCAGCCTCCAGGGAGACATTAAAACTCAAACGCCTCATTACAATGGATCCCAGTGGCCACAATATGGCACTCTATTTAGACACGCACCGAAGCAGCAAAAACTGTAGAGATTCCTTGTTCAGGCCTTTTCCTATCTCTGAACATGTTCTTCTGTCTGTCAAAACTGTCCTGTGTCTCAAATTCTCCTAGCTCGTGCTCAACCTCTTCTTCCAGACTCAGATCAATCTTCTGATCTGTCAGCCCTCCACATTTCTCTCTCCTTCCCCACACCTGGCCTCCAGACACTCGTCCTCAGCCCAGCTCCTCCCCTTCTCCCCCTTTGTCAGGTAACAACCCCACCTCGGCTCCGGCTTTTTATAACCCTTCTGTGAAGTGGCTGGGATGGAAGTAATTGTCTGAGTCCATGTACAGGGAGTGGGTCTGGATGGCAGCTCAGGTACATGCTCAAAATAATAGGCGGCCTGTGGGAGGCATTGCTATTCCTTGCATGGACCCAAATTGGAACTACCAGGCCGGCCATGGGGATCGGGATCTTCAGGATAACATGATCACATACCTACTTCATGGCCTCCAAAAGGCTATTCACAAGTCAGCCAATTATGACAAGCTTAGATAAATCACACAGGGATCCACTGAAAATCCCAGTGAGTTCCTAACTCACCTCTCTGAGGCTTTACATGAATACACAAGTATAGATCCAAACTCCCCTACAGGCATGGCCCTCTTACACTCTCATTTCATTACCCAAACAGCCTCTGATATTCAAAAAACTATAAAAGAGATCAGGCCAAATACCAGCTCCTGGCTAATGCCATCCGAGGCTCACATACCCCAAAGCTGGCTGCCTCAAGGGGCAAGCCACCTGAGAACTGCTTCGAATGCAGTCAACCGGGCCACTCGGCATGGGCCTGTGGCCTACTGCAAATGGCCAGGTCACTGGGGGATTGACTGTGCCACTTGCCAGAGAGGGAGAGGCCCAGTCCCCAACCTACAGCCTTTGGCTTCATGGCCATCCCTACTGGAGCTCCTCGGCTTTGCCCAGGAGGAGGATTGACGATGCCCAGGGCCCGAGGCCCCCATGGAGATCATCACTCATGAGCTCAGGGTAACTCACCTTGTAGCAGGTAAGCTGTTCTCTTTTGTCATCAATATAGGGGCCATTTACTTTACCCTTCCTAAGTATGCAGGACCAACAACCCCGTCCTCTATCACAATAGTAGGGGTCGGGATGAGAATACTGCCCACAGATCACTCAACCCCTTTCCTGCATCCTGCATCACATCCAGTTCACACACAAATTCTTAATAATGCCTCAAGGCCCAGCCCCCTTACTGGGATGGGACATTCTTTTCAAATTCAAAGCTACCCTTACCCTAAACACTTTAACTCCAGCTACAACACTCCTGTTACAGGCTGCCCCAGACCTGGCCCCTGAGGCTTCCACCTTCCCCTCCCCCTCAGATAAGGTTAACTCCTAGTACGGGAAGCTTCTTCTCCCTCCATTGCTATGCACCAGTCCACTATCCTTGTTAAATCGCTGAGCCCCTCTTTGTTCCCTAATGTCCCACAGTGCCCCATCGCTAACAAACACCTAATAAGCTTAAAACCTGTGGTACGCAAACTCCTTTCTTCTCATCTCTCAGGGCCTACCCATTCGCTTTTCAATACACCCATCCTTCCAGTTATAAAGGCTAACGACTCATACCATTTGGTACAGAACTGATCTTGACACACGCTGTTCCCAACAACTCACCTGGACAGTACTACCTCAGGGGTTTTGGGATAGACCCCACTTTTCCAGCCAAGCCTTAGCTCAAGACTTATCTGAATTCCCCCCCCCCAACCTCTAGCACTTTAATACAATATGTGGATGACCTCCTCCTTTGCAGCCCCTCCTGTGAGGATTCACAAGCCCACACTGTTGCTCTCCTTAATTTCCTGGCCTCCAGGGGATATCCAGTGTCCCCAGCAAGGCCCAAATTTCTTCTTCAGTTCAAGAGTCTAATTTCTGAACTCCCTACTCCTACCACAAAGGGTGAAATCCTTTCTTTCTTGGGGCTTACAGGGTATCTTTGCCTATGGATTCCTAACTTTGGCGTGCTAGCAAAGCCACTTTATGGGGCAGCCAAAGGGGGTCCTGCCATTCCTTTAGATCCCACAAAGCCCATTCATTCTCCCTTCCAGCGATTAAAAGCCGCTCTCCTCACAACCCCAGCTCTATCTCTCTCAAAACCTATCTCATCCTTTTATCCTATATGTCACCGAAACCCAAGGATTGGCAGTTGGGGTTTTGTGACAAAAGGCAGGAGATATTTTCTCCCCAGTTAAAAACCTTTCTAAACAACTAGATGGCACATCTCGAGAATGGGCCCCTGTTTATGGGCCTTGGCAGCAGCCACCATTTTAGCACAAGAAAGCTCTAAACTAACTTTTAGTCAACAAACAGTCAAGACCTCCTCAGCCATAAGGCCAAGTCAGTTCTCTCCCTTTCCCACCTACAACTTATTCACCTTACTTTCACTGAAAATTCCCAGTTCTTTAAACCTCGCTCTCCCTTATATCCAGCCACTCTCATCCCAAAACACTCATGACCCTTAGAACACAATTGCATGGAGGCTTTAGACCTCTTTCTCAATCCCTTTCCACACATCTCCCTGCATCCCATTACACGGTTCATAGATGGGAGCACAGCCTCCATGCCTGTCCCCTGGGTGGGTTATGCCATAGTAAATCTAACACAAGCTATTGAGGCTACACAACTCCCAAAGGAGGTTGGCGTTATACATGGCAGAGGACACCAAACCTCCAATGACCCCATAGCCCAGGGAAACAAACTGGTGGATCTAACCACAAAATGGGCTGCTCAATCACCGAGACCCCACTCTTCCTCTCCTGCTCAGGTCCTTCTCATGGTGCCTATGCCCTTATCCCAATACACACTCCAAGAAATACCACACCTCCAACAGTTAGGGGCACAGAGAAAGGACAACTGGTGTACTCTCTCAGTCGCTATGTCCTCCCTACCACACAATCTGAGCAAATCCTTTTAGATTTCCATCATTCAGTTCATATAGGCTATGAACTCCAACTATGCCTTCTTCAGCCCTTATATTACTCTCCCCACAAAAGGACACGCTCTCTTCTAACCCTAGCAGATACCTTTGCAGGTTGGATTGAGGCTTTTCCCTGCACTTCAGCGGATGCTATAGCAGTAACGCATGCTCTCACCTCAGAAACCTATCCCTTGTTTTGGCCTCCCCACCAGTCACTCACTCACCTACGGGCTGCCCCCCGCAAGCCCACAGGCCTCAGTCCCCTCGAACTTATGTACAGTAGGCCCTTCACTCTCGCACCTCTCCCTTCCAGCTCATCGCCTTTAGGCCAGTGTCTCCCTGCTCTTTCGCTCATTAGGGATCTTCTTAGGGAACAGGCCAACCTTCTATTACCTCATCCTTTCCCCACCACCCCCTCAGACTTTAAACTGAGCCTGGCACAGCAAGTGTATATAAAAACCCGAATCCCAAAGCCTCTCTCGCCATGTTGGGCAGGGCCTTATACAGAACTTCTCGCCACCCCCACGGCAGTAAAAGTACCAGGAAAGGCCCCTTGGTATCACTTATCCTTGGTAAAACTAGCACCTGAGACTTTACCCAAAGAATCTGTTAACACCAAGCCAGAGGGGTTCCTCTGCTCAACCCCCAACCCGACATCTCCTCACACTTTGTCCATTTTAGGACCCACAAAACTGAAAATCTCTAGGACCTCCGCTCTTCCCCCAATCCCAGAAGAAGGGTGGTCTTTCCCCCGGCGATCATCCTCTCACTCCTGCAGGCCCGCTCCACGTCCTTCACACAGGAGCTGCTCCAAGACTGGTCCCGACCTGCTATCGCAGGTTTGCCATCGTGGGACGTGATAAGTATATGCCACTCCATGTCTCTAACCTTTACTTGCTACAGGATTGTCAGCAGCTGCCCCAAAAGATTGTAACATTATGGGAAGATTTCTCCTGCACTCCTTTACCTCCTATCAGTAGGATGTTTCTTAGCAATGTCATTGTGGCAATGTCCCCTTTAAATTCTTTTGGCTCCCTAACCCTTTGCATCCTTCCCGTGTTTTTCCTCCTATGTCAATGCTCCCCCTTACTTGGAACATGGAGGGTCCAGGTCTGCAGAGACGATGCAGTCCTCAGCGAATCAGACTGGTCCCTGAGAGACTCATCTATCTACCACTTCGCGAGAAACTTTTTGTGGTCACCACCCCCGTCCACAAATGTCTCTTCACTTTCCTCTAATGTCACCTCAGTGGGGACTGTCAGCGTTGTGCGGGGCCTGCCCACACTCTGCCTCACTAACACCAAACGCTGCCACTCACTCACCCCCTCCTTATCCGTGCCCTAAAACCGGAATATATTTCCTTTGTAAAACTACGTTATCCTGCTGCCTGCCCCCGCAACGCAATTTATTGCATTTTCGTTTGGCTCATCCCCGACATCACCCTCCAGACAGATGGAGAGATGGAGACGGGACTGGGACTACCTTCAGCCCCCGCTCTCAGGAACTGCCCCCTGCTCCCGTAGGGCACTAATTATACCCTTTTAATTGGGGCAGGGATCCTTCCTGCAGCTGGGACTGGCAGAGCGGGCCCTGCTACTGCCTCTCAATTCTATCAGAAACTCTCAAAAGAACTAATCATAGGTAACATCTCCTCCCTCCAGCGACAGGTCACCTCACTCGTGACAGTCGTGACAGTCGCTTTACAGAACCTTCGCGCCCTTGACTTCCTTACAACAGAGAAGGGAGGCACCTGCCCCTTCTTGGGGAGGAATGTTGTTATTACATAAGTGAGTCCAGGGTGATCCAAGACAACTTACACCATTTCACTGAGCCCTTGGATACCCTGGCCTATGCCCCTGCTAGGACCCCTAACTGTGCTGGGACTCAACCTACCCTTTGGTCCCTGTCTCTTCTGTTGTTTCTCTAATTTCTCGCAGGAACGTATGCAGGCTCTCACCAACCGAAAGGTCACCAAATTGTTCCTGTGAGGAAGATGTCAGCCCCTCAGAATCAGCGACCCTTCCCCAGAGGAATACAGCCTCCCCACACGAAACCAGTACCCCGCCACCTAAATGTGTTACCCGCCAACATAAATCTTTTATTTTTTCCATATCTTCACCCATCTCCAGCAGGAAGTAGCTTCAGAAGAATGAGACCTCCACCCTTTCCCCCTTTTTCCTATGCTTAAAAGGCAGGAATAATAGATCTGCAACATAACCAGCGCCATCTTAGGCAAGGCCAAGTACAAAATGACACCGCCCACCCCCTTCCTTCCCCCGCTCCCCTTTCCGAGAAGCCTCCTGTCTTAAACAGAAGCCGCTTTTGCTTCCACAAGGATGCAGTTCTCTACCTGACCCAAATTAGCATAATCACCCTCCTTGATAGTATCAGCCAACCCTTGGCACACTATATAAGCTCTACCACCCCCACACTTGGTGCTGTCCCCCATTTTCAGGGCTGTCCTCAATTTTGAGTACAGCCTGGCAGATTTCTTTCTTTAATAAAGCTTGAACAGTACCCGGCATCTTGGCTCACTTTCTTTCAGAAACTTGCTCCAGAAAAGGAACATTTTTAGAGCAGTGGTTCTTAACCTTTAGGGAGGGGGTGTGGATATACTTTGCAAATCTAAATAAAGTTTGTGCATACATGCATGTAGAAAAACAGTCGAAAATGTAATATGGTGTGTAACATGGTGTTCGAACGCTCCCTAAAAGCCCATCCATGGACCTATTGCTGAGGTCTTTTTATTGAGAGGCTAGTTTGTACATACAAGGGTTTTAAAAAAAAGTCACCCCAACATTGGACATTTAAGAAAAAGTCAGATTTATTCCCAGCCAATGCGTTTACTTCCCCAAAGACAAGAAATCCAAAACATAGATGTTGCTAGATGTTTGTTCTTTTTCTGAGGATAGATGTGAAAAGAAATATCCAGCAAGGAAACTATATTATATTTTGTACATCTTCATCTCAACATATGTTTTACACCATCCTTCTGAATTGGATGGAATAATGTCAACTGTATGTGTAATTAGTTGAGAAATTGTGATCAGAGAATGTCGACTAACTATTTTGAAGAGAGGTCTTCAGTGGCATGCTCTTCAGGATTTTTGTTTTGATCAAAAAAGAGAGAACTTCTAGTACAGACCTTTTAGGATGATACATGACTTGCCGGAGCCATCCAGTTTAGTGACAGAGCTAAGGCCCGGATCTCACTTCCAGCCCAACGTCCCTTTCTGCATGCTCTTTGAACAAACATTGAACACCCACTGCTGAAGACTCTATAGATGTATAGTGCAGAGCCACAGCAGGGCCCTCATCTCTTCAGCTGTCCCCTGTACTATTCTAAACTCTTATCACTTAAATCTTTCTAGCTACCTTCCTCTCTATCCCATCTCCCAACCCCCAACCTCACCTCTTGCTTCACAGAGGAGAGTCAGTCTTATTTACGTTTGTCCTAACCCAATTGCATTCTCTTCCCTCAAATCTAGTAAAGATGTCCTGCTTCTCTGGAATTTTCCTTTGCTAATTATCTCTTCTTTGTCTTCTGTATTTTCCAGCACCAAGATCCCAAGAAGCCAGCTCTATTCTTAGTATATAGAAGGCACTCAACTGTTTACGAAATGAACGAACCCTTTTTCTTCATTGAGAGAAATATTATCCCAGACAATTTCTGAGTTCCTTTCTGACTAATAGCTAGTGAATCTTCATATTTGGTCCTGTCTGTGTAAAGCTCATTCATTTCAAGCTGTTTCTAGTACCTTCTTATAATGAATGGTGATTTTTGTTTTTAACTTCAATGTGTAATCACTAGTCAATTCACTGTATAATCTCTAGGCTGTTACCTACCATGTAAGGGACATACACAGTTTAAGTCATGTGGACTTTCTTATATCCAACATTGTAATGTGACTTAGTGAAGATCATGACTTTCATTCTTGCAGTAACACATTATTTATATTGTAAGTTTAAGTGAAATAAAACATCTCTTAATTGCACATTGTAGCATGAGGTAATTGATGCCTTTCTAATGCAAGTAAAACAAAGATTTATGCATATAATAGCACTGTAGCTGACTTGCACATTACTGGATGGATTTCAGTGCTTACTGAATTGATGGCTTTAAACTGGCTGTAATTCAGGAGAATGGAGGCAGTTGCATGCAGACATCTACCTCCATTGAATTTGGCTACTCCCATTAATGAGGCTCTTTGTCCCTCCTTTTATGAAATAGTCCTCCAAAGGTATTAGCCAGTTTTTTCTGAAGTCTTTCAAAAAATCCCTTTCAATTTTCTTAACCCCTGAGAGCCAAAGGATTTTTATGGTTGCTAAAGCTGGGTGATTTTCATACTGATGTTCAGTATGTGAATATCCAGATGTGTTGGTTTACCTACCTTTACCTAATTCAAAGCAAGTTTATGATGGTGTAATACTGCCTTCTTTCTGCTACTAGAATTCCATTACAGCAACCGCCATTGTATCGGTTTTGCTATTGTGATCAAATCATAAATGTCTTTGATAATTCAACTTTACTAGTTTAACCTAGTAAAGAAAATTGCAAGATAATATTGTTGAATTCCAATTGTGTTCTGGTCTTTGTTTTAGACAGGCTTGAACCTTGAGATGGAGTCATTCTCCATTTGGATTTACAAGAACACCCCCAACTATAGGAAGCCTACAGGGCCACGCTTTGCTCCTAGTGTCAAGGAATTAAGACAGGAAGTGTTCTACCATCAGCCCAGCAGTGGGGCTTTGCAGTTAATCACCCTGAGTTTGATTCTTGGCCATGCCACGCACCAGCTGGGCAGCCTTGGACAAGCTCTTAAACTATTTGAGCTTAGTTTCCTCATCTATAAAGTGAGGCTAAAGATAGTACCTTCGTTTGGTTGTGGGGATTAAATGTGAACACTCTTGTAAAGCACACAGTAAGGACTCAGTAAATGGACTATTATTATTAAAACAATAGCCCCTGTTTTTAAATTTCTTGGAGCTTTTTTCCCCCTAAACACCTAAAAAGATTATCATTGCTTTTTCTAAAGCTAATATTTTTCTAATTCTTGTTTTAAAAGATTTTGTTTATTTGTTATAAAGTATTTTTTTACTCAAAAATGTAACTGACATGCACAGGTTTTGGCTTCCATATCGTTACTAGTATCATCACCCTGAGTTCCTATAATTCTGGCTAAAAGCAAAGAGCTGTGATGTTTTAGCCAGAGCAGTTTTATTGTGAGTTAGATTTATGATTTCCAGTAGGCTTTTTGAAATGTTGCCCAGGGATCGGGGACTCCGTGTTCCCCTTCATAGATTCTAGACTGGATCTTTTTCAATCTGAACACATTTGGCTTCATAATAGAGAATTATTAAACGGGTTCAGCTGAATTCTCTTGAGACTTTGGGCTGAGCATGACTTATTTTGTCCTAGAGATTCCAATCCATTAGGCACTCAGAAACTTTCATAACTTGTAATTTTCATATTTTAGGCTTCAGTGCAAAAGGATTAAAACTAATAGCTAAACTTTCTAGTGCAGTTATTTATTTTCTCTGGAGATTTTCCAGTCACTAAAAATGTAGTAACAATTTGTAGTATGTAAAAAAACTATTAAACATAGTGTGAATTATACAAAGTAGCACATTGTATCATTTTGCTGGGAACAAAATTAGTTGATTAAATAATAAAACCATCAAGAGACATCACAGGTCAATGATAGCAGAGGCAATTGGTCTTAGTTCCAGGAGGGAAAAATCACTGTAGGGGTGGTGGCAGCATTCTTAGGGAGATGGAATAGTGTGGACAGAAGACATAGAGGTTTTTATTTATTTATTTATTTTTTTCCTGATGAGTAAGGGGGTTGCAACCGTTGGCACAGTGTGGTCTGCACCACGCTCAGCCAGTGAGTGCACCGGCTATCTCTGTATAGGATCCAAACCCGCAGCCTTGGCTCTACCTGTGCCGCACTCTCCCGAGTGAGCCACAGGGCTGGCCCAATAGAGGTTTGAAGTAATTAAGGTACCTGAGTGTTGAGGAAGAAGGTATAGAAACTATACAAGAGCAGACTTACCATATCTTTAAACAGATCCAGCTTGTTCTCCTTCCATCATTCCCCTCTATGTCAAAAACATTTGGAACATGGCCCTTTCCTGCTGCCTTGTGGTCTGCAAGGCAGACCTACAAGTGATTAACTCTTTTCCAGGGCTACTGTGTGTGAGTGCTTTTCTAGATACTGAGTATGGTGACTGGCTTTCCTTTAACGCCTCTTATGGGAGGAATAATATAACTCAAACACTGTGTCTGTGAGATTTGTCCTAAACCAACCCTCAGTCTCCCTGCACGTGTTCTGTCATTGTTTGCTCCGTGCTGACCTGTTTGCTGCTTCACCCTTCGATTCCTCGTCTGGTTCCTTTTGTGTCTGGCCTTCTGTTATACTTAACCTTCTTTCCTCCTGTCCACCCCCATCTCCCTTTGCGTACTTTTTCTCCAGGTTTGTGACTTCAGCAGACCTTTCTGACTGCCCACCAGCATACCCCAAGGCCTGGTACTGTGGTGGCATCTGCCTGAAGGGCTGGGCCATTGACAGATTCCAAGATGTATATTCTGTAAGACAAAGTCTATACTCATAGATTTTGTCATGGAATCGTTGGGGAGACAGGAGAAAAATGAATGGGAAAAAAGTGGATAGACGGTTTTACTGTGTAAGAGGACAGCAGATGAGATAACACAAAGCAGTGCTTGATTAAGTGCCAAATGAAGTTCCAACAGGTAGCCGAGGGAAGGGGGGAGCACTTCCGGCTGGGGCCTTGTATTAGTTGCTCAGGCTGCCATGAGAGAGTACCACAGACTGGATATAGCTTAAGCAACGGAGATTTAGTATCTCACAGTTCCGGAAGCTGGAAGTCCGAGATCAAGGTGTCAGCAAGGTCGATTTCTTCTGAGGCCTCTTTCCGTGGTGTGACTGTGAACATAACTAAACTCCATCTGGAAAGCCCTTACTGCTTGCTATGTCCTTTGTGTGAGCCCTACCCACAGAAGTTATACAGTAATTAGGGGTAAGGTAGTTAGAACAATAGGTAGAAATGGCTGGCTGACTATAAAGAAGGGATCTAATGATTAAGTACTGGTTTGGTAACAGCCACTCCGGGTACCTCTGGGTATCACAAGACCACCAAAAATAATACTCATTTTCATAAGTAGTGACATTAGCTTGTTTCTTAGTAATTGCTTCTTGGCTTTTTCCACTGCTTGTGTGAACCACCTATATAAACTTGGGCTTAACCAGGGGTGGCACTGGGAAACTTTGTGTAGCTCCTGGGTTACTGCCCACCTGATCCAGTACCCTGAAAGCAAATTACCCTCCTAATTAAACTTCTTTGCCTTATTCCATGAAAGTGCCTGCTTCATTTTTCCATCTCCCGGTGCCCTCTCATTTTGGTGGGTATTTTGTATTGCCCCACCTTCAGACATTTGGCTTGTAGATGCCCGTCTTCTCCCTGTGTCTTCACATGGTCTTCCATCTAATATGTCTGTGTCCTGACCTCTCCTCTTATAAGAGCACCAGTCATATTGGATTCCTAACTGCCTCATTTTAATTCAATTACCTCAAAGGCTCTATCTCCAAATACAGTCACATTCTGAGGTACTGGGGATTAGGGCTTCAACATGTGAATTTTCTGGGGGGCACAACTCAGCCCATAACAGGGATATATGAAAGGTTTTACTGATGAAAACTGGGATTTGAAACAACCCATTTCTGTGATTAAAAAATGTATATATTGGACCTTTGATATTTCTGACCTATGAACAGTTTTAAGAAGCATGCACTTGGGAGAGCGTGGTGCTGGTAACACCAAGACCATGGATTCGGATCCCCATACTGGCCAGCCACCAAAAAAAAAAAAAAAAATTAAAAACTAAAAATAAAAAGCATACAGGTGTCCCCCTTATCCGTGGGTGGTATGTTCCAGAACCCCCAGTGGATGCCTGAAACCATGGATAATACCAAACCATATATATACTATGCACGAATTTCTTTTTATTTTTTCACAATTTTACATATAGAAGATTCGTTCTTACTGTAGATCACAGCAACCTCAGCATACAATTTTTTCTCCCTTATTAAGTAGAAAACTTTTATCTTTTCATTTAAAGGAAGCACTTATGGCTTCTCTCTGGCGTATTCAAATTGCCATCATCACTTTGGTGCCATTATTAGGTAAAATAAGGATTACTTGAACACAAGCACCGCGATACCCCGACAGTTGATCTGATAACCCAGATAGCTACCAAGTGACTAATGGGCGGGTAGCATATACAGCATGGACATGCTGGACAAAGGGATAATTTGTGTCCTGGGCAGTATGGACCAGATGGCAAGAGATTTCATCTTGTTACTCAGAATGGTGCATAACTTAAAACTTATGAATTGTTTATTTTTGGAATTTTTCATTTAATATTTTCGAACTTCGGGTAACAGTGGAAAGTGAAACCATGGATAAGGGGGGACTACTGCACTTCCTTGGTTTACCATTAATGATTGAAAGTGTACAGACTTTTACTGGGAAGAAAGTCTTAGTGTTAGATCATCTGCATATGTGCTCCCTTGAGGAAAGGGCAAAGATTTTTCTTCTCAAGTTGCCTATCTGTCCAGACTGAGTCTGCCTTGCCTGGGCATCAGGGAGCCCCTCCTTTCAGCCTTTCTCCTCTCCCCAGTCACTGTGCTTTCGGTCTTCACCCAGGTCCCTTTTCTTCTTCTGCCTCATATCCTCAGCTAATTGGTTCCATCCAGTGAAAGTAGAGAGCAAAAGAGTCTGGGACTGAGATTCATTCTCAGAGAATGCAGAAATAGAAGGTGAATACATTTTCCCTCTTGCTTACCTCCTAGGAACATTACAGGGTGCTATGGACTGAATTGGGTCCCCCCAAAATTCATGTGTTGAAGCCCTAACCCTCAACGCGACTGTAAGGAAGTAAAATTAAGGCTGATTGAGGGGATAAGGTTGGTGCCCAATCCAGTAGGATCAGTGTTCTTGTAAGAATATATACCAGAACTGTCTCTCTCTCTGCCATGTGAAGACACAGTGAGAAGGTGGCCGTCTGCAAGCCAGGCAGAAAGCCCTCACCAGGAACTGACTTTCCAGTCCCTAGAACTGCTGTTGTTAAAGCCACCCAGTCTGTGGTATTCTGTTATAGCAGCCCAAGCTGACTAATACACAGAGGCAAGAATTCCTCTGAAAGTTGCCAGTGCTCCTTTAATTCTCATAGGGCTAACTTCAGTATAAGCTCATCCCTGGACCAAGAGCAGTCATCAAGTGGATACCTTTGGTCTTAGGCCAGCCAAGCTGTACCTCTAGCACTGGGAGTGGTGTCACTAATTTAATATCCCCTATTTCGTGAGGGGGAAGGACAGACACATGAACAAAACTGAGATCCTTTAGAGAAGGAAGAGGAGGGGAATCAGTGTTAGGTACGCATTTAGCAGTGTCCAAATGCCCATACATGATATGACCACGATATAATCTTAGGTTGCATTAATTGGAGTATAATACTTAGAACAAGGGAGGTGGTCTCTACTCCCAGCATTTGAGACCACACTAGAAGGAGGAATAAGGAGAGGCAGCCTAGAGGGTAGAGGTTAAGCATGCAGGGCTCTGGAGACAGGTGGCCTGCATTATAATATCAGCTTTTACTTCCTAGCATTGTCACCTTTAGCAAGACACTGACACCATTTCTGTCTCCTCATCTCCAAAATGGAGAATAATATTAGTAACCTATCTAATGGGGTTATTGAAGATTAAATCAGAGTAATACAACTGAAATGCTTTAAACTGGGGCCTGGCACATAAGTACTAAATAAAAATTGTTTTTTATAATCAGTCATCTCTGGGAAATGTTCTTTAAAGAAGACAAAATGCAACAGATTTAGAGAATATGGCTATGAATGCAAGGGGACAAGCCATGCCATCTAAGTGAAGTCTGAAGGACCAGAGATGTTAAGACAAAAAAGAGAAAATTTAGAGGATATGGAAAGCCTCTCATATATTTGGAAAAGTCTCTTCTCGTTTGTCATCGGGTATATTTGTTCCCTATGGCTCAGAAGTAGAGAAGACTCAGTCCTAGAAGGAAGGAGGAAGGCAGTGGGATACAGTTGCGAGAGTATCGTTTCATAATCATAAAGACAAGAGTTTGAATTCCAGTTCTGTCATTCACTAGCTGTGTGACCTTGGAGGTTTACTCACATTCGTGGAACCTCAGTTTACTCATCTGTATGTAAAATGGAAATAATGACTTTTACCGATGTTTGATTGAAAGAACTGATGGGGGGTGGTGCATGTGAGGCCAAAAGGTCTCACTAAATGAATTTATTGTCCAGGATCTGGCCCTCAACTTTGCAGGTCTAAACTTTTGTTATTGCTTACCCGGTGATGATCCTGGTGGCAGACCGACACTAATATCTCTTCCGTGGTTGTAGTGGGTTGAATGGACCCCAAGAAGATACGTCTATATCTTAACCCCTGGAACCGGTGAATATGACCTTACCTGGACAAAAAGTCTTTGCAGATGTATTTAGGTTCCTTGATATGAGACGATCCTGGATTTTCTGGGCGGGCCCTAAGTGCAATGGGAGACATCCTTATCAGAGGGAGGAGGTAAGGAAGGCCGTATGAAGACAGAGAGAGAGCATGGGTTACGCAGCCGTAAGGCAAGGACCGTCTGGAACCACCTGGAGGGAGTGTGGCTCTGCTGGAAGTTGGACTTCTAGCTTCCAGAACTGTGAGTGAATGAATTTCTCTTGGTTTTAAGCTGCAAATTTTGTAGTGATTTGTTAGAGCAGCCCTGGGAAACTGATACAACCACTGCATAAAGTTTACTTGATTAGGGAAAGCTAACTGGCATAATTAATGGTAACAGTAAACTCAAGAAAATAATTCATCAGAAGACGGTGTTGTTAGTAAAGGACAGAAAAGCTGAGTTTGGAAAAGAAAAGTTTGCCACGCGAATCCATCCTTGTCCAGGTGAAAGAGACGAGAAGCCTGGGGACACAAACATTTTGGTTACTACAGAAGTGGTGTGTTCAGTGGGTCAGCGACGTTTCATCATTAGACTGCTTCCTCGTCGAGTGAAATCTTTCTCAAGACTATACACTACTTTCTTTGCTGCAATTCAGCATTTACCAAAAAATACCCAATGGAATATCAATGCTGAGAAATGCTTTGAAGAAAAAGGATTCCGTGGTCAAGGAGGTTTGGGATATACTATCTCCCCAGTCTTGGAGCTTCATAAGCACATTCTCATATGAAAGGACCCGAGAGTTTATGTTGAACCAAGGACCTTTATACAACAAGATGGTACCACGTTGGAAACATTGGTAATTATGCTTCCCAAGGAGAATGCCCTGGTTAAGAAATTCAAGTCAAATTAATAAGATATTCAAAACAATGATAAAATCATCTTTTTATATTTTATCCTTACAGTAGCTTCCTAGGACTTGCATAAAAAGTACCTCAAGGGCTCTAGGGGAGAATCCATTCCTTGCCTCTTTCGGCTTCTGGGGGCTGCATCGCTCCAACCTCTGCTCTGTTTTCACATCACCTTTTCTTCTGTGTGTCTGCATTACCCTCCTTTGCCTGTCTCTTGAAAGGACAGTGTGATGGCAGTTAGGACCAACCCAGATAATCCACAGTGTTCTTCTCGTCTCCACATTCTTAACTTAGTCACATCTGCAAAGACCAAATAAGGTAACATTTACAACTTCCTGGGATTAGGACTTGATATCTTTGGGTGGCCATTATTCAACCTATTACAGTAGGAGGCAGAATGTGTCCCCCTATTCTGCTTTTGTTTCTTTCTCATTTGTTTACATTCATTTTCTGATAGGTAATACATGCCATGGGTCAATATTTAAAAATATAAAAGGAAAAGGGGCTGGCCTGTGGCTCACTTGGTAGAATGTGGTGCTGAGAACACCAAGGCCACGGGTTTGGATCCCTATATAAGGATGGCCAGTTAGCTTACTTGGGAGAGCGTGGTGCTGACAACACCAAATCAAGGGTTAAGATCCCCTTACCGGTCATCTTTAACCCCCCCCCCCAAAAAAATACACATGCGCACACACACACACACATGCACACGCGCGCGCACACACACACACACACACACACATGCACATATATGAAAAGAGATACAGAGAGTAATGTTCTATTTCTTGATCTGAAAGGTAGTTAGGTGGTTATATTAGGTTTCTGATAATTCATTGAGATGTGGGTACGCTTTTTTCTATGTATGTTAAACTTTTATTTAAAAAAAGTTTAATTGCTGAAAACCATATAATGTCTCCTTTCCACCCCTGAATTTTCTCATGTTATTTCCTCATCCGAATGCTTCCCCCTCCTCTCTGCTTATCCAAGCTCTGCTGTATCTTTCAAAGCCCACCTCACCTTCTCCAGTAAGCCTTGCCCGAATGCTCCAGCTTTGATCGGCCCCTCCTCAAAATCCCATAGCACCTCCAATGTCATGTTTCCATGCATCTTCATCTGCGTTGTGTTGGCATTTAAAGCGGGAGTTCGTGTTCATATGAACATGTGAATGAATGTGCGTGCATCTGAGTGATCTTACCGTTTACATTTAGGATCCTAGATCAGTGGTTTTCAGCTGGTCTCTAGAGGTCTTGAAGAGGTGGTAATGGCTTCCTGACAGTTCAACACAGTCAGGAGCATTGCTAGAGATGTAAAAATGAATGAGGTGTGGTTCCGATTTACAGAGAATTCAGAGTATGGTGTGGAGGCGGGGAGAAAGAGTCACGTAAACACAAAATTTCAATCCCAAGTGTATGATAAGTGCTGTGATAAAGACGTGTGTAGGGCACTGCTACAGATACTTCAGAAAATCTAATATTTCAAAAGGTTCGTCAGTAGTCACATGTTTACCCCACAAGGGGTCTTCAGTTCAATTAAAATGCCAACTTTTTCTCTTGGTTGGAATTTTTCTTAGTCCATTTTCTGTTGCTGTAACTGAATACCTGAGACTGGGTAATTTATAAAGAAAATACATTTATTTGTTACAGTTCTGGAGGCTTGGAAGTCCAAGGTTGAGGGGCCACATCTGATGAAGGCCTTCTGTTGGTAGGGATTTTCTGCAGATGGTGCAGGACATCACATGGTGAGGAGGTTCAGGAGAGTCAGCCAAACTGGCTTTTATAGCAGACCCATTCTTGTGATAACTAACCCACTCCCTCAATAATCCATTAATCCATGAATGGATTAGTCCATTCATGAGAGGAGAGCCCAAAGGTCCCACTTCTCAATACTACTGCATTGGGGACCAAGTTTCCACCACATGAACTTTTGGGGGACACATTCAAACCATAGTAGGATTTTATCAACTCAGTCTGGTCATTCTAGATGTTTCCAACTGATCAGATTTGATCGACATTTTGTCTTTAATTTTAAAAAAAGGAAAAATGAGGAAGTTACATTAATAAATGCAATTTGGCAAATGAAATCTTTCAAAACTTGGGAGTCCATTGGGGGAAAAGTGAAAAAGTGGTGTAAAAGGAATCACTTCCCTGAGGGCAGTGTCTTAAACTTATTTGTATTATGCATGTGGTATTTGAGTTGTTTCTCCCTAAAATTCACGTGTTGAAGTCCTAACTCCCACACCTCAGGATGTGACCACATCTGGAGATAGGTTCTTTAAAGAGATAATTAAGTTAAAATGAGGTTATTAGGGTGGGCTCTACCCAGTATAAGTGATGTTCTTATAAGAAGAGGAAATCTGGACATAGATTCATGCACAGAGAGAAGACCACGTAAAGACATCCGTTGATGAGACAAGGAGTGAGACCTCAGGAGAAAGCAACCCTGTTGACACTTTGATATCAGACTTCTGGCCACCAGAACTGTGAGAAAATAAAGTTCTGTTGTTTAAGCCACCTAGTCTGTGGTAGTTTGTTATGGCAGCCCTAATGAACTAATTCATTGTTTAATAAATACGTTCTCACGTTGAAATTTGGGTTCTTTGGTATTGGCACTCAGGGATCTTTTCACCTTGTCCCCAGTTCGTTTATTCAGCCTCCTCTTCTGATACTCTGTCATGCCTCTATACCCTTTGGCCTCTCAGTGTTATATCCTGTCTTTGAACATCTCTGAGTCCTTGCTGGGGATTCTCTCTGCCTGAATTGCTGTTTCTTCTCCTTGTTAGACCTCTTTGAAAACTTTGCTCAAATGTGTACCCTGTGGAGCTCTCCAGTGCTGAGTTAGAAGTACTTATGATGTTGCATTTTCATGAAATGTCTCTTCTCATTAGACAGTGTGCTCCTAAATTGTAGGGTTTGTGTCTGATTCACCCTTGTATCTCTAGAGCCAAACATGGTATATTTGTCTGCTCAGGCTGCATAACAAAATATCATAGGCTGAGTGGCTTAAACAACAGACATTTATTTTTCTCACAGTTCTGGAGGATGGAAGTCCTCAATCAAGGTCTGGCAGTATGGCAGGGCTGGTTTCTAGTGAGGGCTCTCTTCCTGGCTTGCAGGCAGCTGTCTTCTAGCTATGTCCTCACATGGTCTTTCCTCAATGCACGCGTGAGGAAAAAGAGACAGAGACAAAGGGAACTCTCTGGTGTCTCTTCTTGTAAGAATACTAATCCTATTGGTGGCCAAGACCCTACCTTTATGACTTCATTTAACCTTAATTACTTCCTTTTATGTCCTATCTCTAAATAAAGTCACCTTGGCAATTAGGGTTTCTACATATGAATTTTGGGGAGACATACTTCAGTTCATAACAAATGGTCAATCAGGGCTTAAAGTGATTTGGAAAAAATTAAGTCTCAAAGTGTTGTTAGTGAACACCAGTTTCTGACTAGGTATGACTAGACTATCACGAGCTATAGGAAAATAACTAGAATAAAAAGAATATTTTGAATAAAAAGTAGAAATTGAAAACCATGAACACAAGTAGAATAAAATAATCTGAGGTTATATATATCTACATAATTATATATACAAAATACTTACACTGAACTGTATTAGGCAAGGATACTACATACTCTAATTGGTATCTTTTCCAGAAGAACATGCTACATTTCAGATATCTACAATAGCAATAAGCCACCCAATCTATGACTCTGCATAGTTATTTCTATAATTGTTTTGAGCTTTTACCTCAGATCTTTTGCCAGCAAAACTCACATTTGGCATAGACTGCTGAATGCAAAATAAATTTTTAGTATTTATAATTGGATAAACTTGATTTGAAAAGAACATCTCAGGGCCGACCCCGTGGCGCACTCGGGAGAGTGTGGTGCTGGGAGCGCAGCGACGCTCCTGCCGCGGGTTTGGATCCTGTATAGGAATGGCCGGTGCACTCACTGGCTGAGTACTGGTCATGAAAAAGACAAAAAAAAAAAAAAAAAAAAAAAAGAATATCTCAGAGCATGTTATGAAGACAGAGACTAAAGGGGATAAACTACCGGGCAAAGTTCTCCATTATAGGGATTAATGAAATCCCAACTTAGTATTTCACTTTGAGGTGGGGTGTTTTTTTTTTTTTTTGTATTAAAAAAACCAACGTTGTGAGAGAGGAGAAATGGAGTGGTGAGCAGATAATGAACTGAAACAATCTATGTATGATACATAAAGTAATGTACTGAAAATTTAGAGAACTTGAGAATAGTGAGGTAAGCTAAGTTGGAATTTACATAGATTCTAGATGGAGATAAAATCCTGTCAACTATATAGTTTGATGATTAAGATTATCAGATGAAATATGTAGCCTGGGGAAATATATTGTAAAAGCTGAGGATATTGGAGACATGGTGCAATGAATATTACACAAGGAAGCTGAAGAGGGCCTTAGGGGTTGGTGCATTAGTTTTTATCTTGAACTTTATCATAACTCTCATATATGTCACCAGATGGTAAGACCTGTTAAATGATAACCCTGACTGGAGAAAACAAATGATCGTTGTACAGTGTATGAATCCTGATATTGCACCCCTGAAGCTACTTACAGAACAAGATTAATTCTAACTGGAAATCTTACACAATCACCAAGATCCAAATAAGATATCAAGGGTGGAAGAAATTCTGGCATCGTGTAGTAAAGACCTCCAAAAATCAATTCTTCCAAAAAGTAATACAACCAAAATACATGAAGCAAAAAGTGACAAGAGTTGAAGGGAGAAATATGAGTAGACGGTCCAATAATAATAGTTGGAAACTTCAATATCTCACTTTTGATAAAGGATAGAGCAACTAGGCAGAAGATCCACAAGGAAGTATAAGACTTAAATAGCACTGTAAACCAACTAGATGGAACGACATCTGTAGAGCACTGTACCCAACAGCAGCAGAGTACACATTCTTCTCAAGTACACATGGAACATTCTTTAGGATAAATCATGCGTTAGGCTATAAAACAAGCCCTATAAAGTTAAAAGGACTGAAATCACACAAAGTAAGTTTTTCAACCCCAATGGAATGAAATGAGAAACCATTAACAGAAGGAAATTTGGAGAAACATGGAAATTGAACAACATACTCATAAATAATGAGAGGTTGAAGAAAATCACAAGGGAAATTATAAAATATTTTGAAATGAATGAAAATGAAGACATAACATACCAAAACAGATAGAAGCAGCAAATGCAGTGCTTAGAAGGACATTTGTATTAAAAAGCAGAAGGTCAAATCAATAACCAAGGCTTCCACCCTTTAAGAAAGTGGAAAAAAAGAGCAAGCTAAACTCAAAACAAGCAGAAGGAAGGAAATAATAAAGGTTGGAGTGGAAATAAATGAAAAAGCAAATAGAGATATAATAAAGAAAAATCAAGAAAGTCAAAAGTTGGTCCTTTGAAAAGATCAAGAAAGTTAACAAGCTTTTAGTGAAACTGACCAAGAAAGAGAGAAGACTCAAATTGCTAAAATCAGAAATGAAAGAGGAGATATGACAACAGGCCTCAAGTAATAAAAATGAAGAAGGGAATATTATAAATAATTATATGCCAACAAATTATATAACCTAGATGAAATGGACAAATTCCTAGAAAGACAAAAATTACTAAAACTTGAGAAGAGGGAGAAATCTGAATAGACCTTTAACAAGTAAGGAGATTGAATCAGTAATAAAAAACCTCCCAACATACAAAAGCCAGCACTAGATGATTTTACTGGTGAATTCTTCCCAGCATTTAATGAATTAACATCAACCATCTCAAACCCTTCCAAAAAAATAAAAGAGGAGGGAACACTTCCTAACTCAGCCTATGAGATCAGTATTGCTGTCATACCAAAGCCAGACGGAGATACTACAAGAAAAAAAAATTACAGACCAATATTCCTGATGAACATAGATGCAAACATCCTCAACAAAATACTAGCAAACCAAATTTAGCAGCATATTAAAGAGTTATTTGCCATGACTCATGGAGATTTATCCCAGGAATGCAAGGGTGGTTCAACGTCTGAAAATCAATGTAATACACCACATTAATAGAACAAAGGAAGAAAAAATCACGATCATTCCAGTTGATGTTGAAAAAACATTCGATCAAATCCAACACCTTTTCATGATAAAAACATGCAACAAACTAGGAATAGAAGGGAACTTCCTCAACCTGATAAAGGATAACTATGAAAAACCTACAATGAACATTATACTGAGTGCTTTCCTCCTAAGATCAGGAACAAGACAAAGATGTACACTATGGTTACCTTGCTGCAACACTCCTAGATTTTCTAGCCAGGACAATTAGGCAAGAAAAAGAAAAGACATTCAGATTGTAAAGGAAGAAGGCAAACTACATTTGCAGATGACATGAACTTGTAAATAAAAATCTTAAGGAATTCATAAAAAACTATTATAATAATGAATAACTGAGCTCAGCGGGCTTGTAGGATACAAGATCAATGAAAAAATCAGTTGCATTTCTGTATACTAGCAATGAAAAATCTGAAAATGAAGTGAAGACAATTCCATTAACAACAGCATGAAAAAGAATAGAGTACTTAAAATAAATTTAACAAAAGATGTGTAAGACTTGTACACTTAAAACTAAAAAACATCATAAAAAGACAGAAAAACAAATGCTGGTGAGATGCAGAGAAAGGCGAACCCTCCTACACTGTTGGTGGGACTGTAAAATGGTGCAGCCTTTATGGAAAATGGTGTGGAGGTTCCTCAAACAACTACAGATAGACCTGCCATATGACCCAGCAATCCAACTGCTGGGTTTATACCCAAAGGAATGGAAATCTTCATGTCAAAGGGACACCTGTACTCCCATGTTTATTGCAGCTCTATTTTCAAGAGCCAAGAGTTGGAACCACCCTAAACGCCCATCATCAGATGAGCAGATAAGGAAAACGTGGTATATTTATACAATGGAATACTACTCTTACATTAAAAAGATTGAAATTCTGCCATTCACAGCAACATGGATGAATTCAGAGAAAATTATGTTAAGTGAAATAAGCCAGGCACAGAAAGAGAAATACCACATGTCCTCACTTACATGTGGGAGCTAATAAAAAAATAGATGAATGAATGAACAAATAAATAAAGAGGAAAAGGGATGCAGCAATCACAGTAAGTCGCTGGACTTTTCGGGAGAGGGGAACAGATCTGGGTTGCTGGGGATGGAGGTGGGGGAGAGGAGGTGTTGGGGGGCTGTGAGGATCGATTGCACTGTGTAATGGTAGATGTGCTGATTGTCCTGATTTGAACATCACATGTTACACACCGGTATTGATGTTTGATGCTGTACCCCACAGATATATACAATAAAAAACAAAACAGAACTATAAAACATTGTCGGAAGAAATTAAAGAGACCTAAATAAATGGAAAGAAATTCACATTCATGGGTTGGAAGTCTTAGTATCATTGAGATGGTAACACTCTCCAAATTGATATACAAAATTTCAAAATTTCAGCTGCCCTTTTTGCAGAAATTGAAAAGCTGATCTTAGAACTTGTATGGAAATGTGAGAGACCTAGAATAGCCAAAACAATCTTGAAAAATAAGAACAAACTTCAAGGACTCAGACTTCCAATTTCAAAATTTGCTTTGAAGCTACATTAATCAAGATAGTGTGGTACAGATGCAGTAGGTGCTCAATAAAGGGATTGAGAAAAAAAAAGACAGCGTAGTACAGGCAGAAGTTTAGAGATATTGATCAAGAAATTGGTCCATATTGATCAGAGCTCACAAATTAACCCATACATCTATAGCCAACCGATTTTCAAGAAGGGTGGCAAGATTTCAATGGGGAAAGAATAATCTTTTCAACAAGTGGTGCTGGGACAACTGGATATCCACATGGAAAAAATTGAAATTGAGCCCCCACCTTCCACTGTATTCAAAAATTAGCTTAAATGGATTAAAGACCTAAATATAAGAGCTAGAACTATAGGCTCTTAGAAGAAAATATAGGCATAAATCTTCCTTACATTGAATTAGGCAATGGTTTCTTATATAATGTGTCTATATCTAATACCAAAAGCACAAGCAACAAAGGAAAAGACAGATTGGACTTCATCAAAACTAAAACTTTTGTGCTTCATAACATACCATCAGAAAGTGAGAAAACAACCCAAGAATAAGAGAAAATATCTGCTAATCATATATCTGATAAGGGATATATAAAGAATTTGTATAACTCAACAAATAAAAAGACAAATAGCCCAATTAAAAAATGAGCAGAGTACCTTAATCGACACTTCTTCAGAGAAGACACACAAATAGCCAATGAGAACATGAAAAATGTTCAACATCATTAGACATCAGGGAAATGCAAATCAAAACCACAAGGAAATATCACTTCACATCCACTAGATGGCTATAATAAAAGACAGACAATAACAAGTGTTGATAGTAACGTGGAGGAATTGGAGCCTTCATACACTGTTGGTGGGAGTATAAAATGGTGCAGCCCCTTTGGAAAACAGTTTGGCATTTCCTCAAAATGTTAAACAGAATTACTGTAGGACCCAGCAATTGCTCTCCTAGGTTCATACTGAAAAGAGGTAAACACATGTCTAAAAACTTTTACACAAATGTTTATAGCAGCATTATTCATAATAACCAGAAAGTAGAAACAACCCAAGTACCTATCAGTGGATAAATGGATAAACAAAATGTGGCATACCCATACAGTGGAATATTATTTGACAATAAACGAAACAAAGTATTGATACACTCCACAATGTGGGTGACCCTTGAAAACACGATGCTAAGTAAAAGAATCCAGTCAGACTACTTGCTGTGTAATTCTTTATATGAAATAGCCAATACAGGCAAATTCAGAGAAATGAAAAGCAGAATATTGGTTGCCAGGGGCTGTGGGAGGAAGGAATGGGAAGTGACTGCTAATGAGTCCAGGTTTCTCTTTGGGGTGATAAAAATATTCTAACATTAGATAGTGGTTGATGGGTGCACAATTCTGTGAATACTTTAAAATCCATTAAGTTATACACTGTAAAAGGGTGAATTTTATGGTACGTGAATTACATCTCAACAAAGCTGTTATTTTAGAAAGGATATCTTGGGACTAGAAAGCAGATTGTTGAGGTAATATATATTCTTTGTAATTTTCCAGCATGCTTGTTAGAGGTTCATTTCAGAACTATCAGTTGTGTTGGTGATAAATTGTGCAGATCTCTGGTGTTCTTCTATTTTTGCCTCTAAAAGCTCAGTGAGGACAGGAACCACATCAGTTTTATATGTTTTCCAAGACATTGGGAGTCCTGTGACATTTACCGAGCGTTTGCAGTTGCCTGTATGTTCCCCGTGAGCACAAGTCATCAAAGACTAGGTCCTCACGTCCTTCCCGACGTGGCATTGCTCTGAGTTTCAGTCGAGCTGGACTGCACGTTCTCTCTATTGCCAAGACTGTTATTTCTTTGTTCAGGCTTCGTTTCTACCCAGAATGTTCTTTCTTCTCTGCCATCTCTGCCTATTAAAATCCTACCCACCAATTCCTTATATCATCTTTTAACCATCTATGTTGTTATTGTCTCATATTATTGTTTTTTCTAACCATAATAGACATGATTATTACCTCTTACTATGATTAATGTCTATTTATATTTGCCCACACATTTATCACTTTTTTTTCATCTTCTAACTTCCAACTGGGATCGCTTTCCTTCTGCCTAAAGTACAATTTTTAGAGTTTCGTTTAGTGAGAGTCTGCTCATACAGACTCTCAGTTTTGTTCGTTGGAAATATTTTTATTTTGCTTTAATTCTTGAAAGTTTTCTTGGCAGTTATTTTGTTCGAAGTTATTCTCTCCGCTGTCTTCTCTCTCTTGTTGCTGTGGGAAGTCAATCTCATCGCTGACACTTTTACAATTTTACTTTTGTCTTTGATTCTGTTGCAATCTCACTGTATGTCAAGTGGAAGTTTCTCTTTATTTGTATTGCTTGGGATTCAGCAGGCTTCTTGGATCTGTGGGTAAGTGTATTTGATCAGGTGGGTTGAACTCACAGCATTCTCTCTTCTGCCTTGTTTCCCTTTTTCTCTCTTTGTGGATCTTTGAACAAATACATTAGACCCTCTCATTTTATCCCACACATCTCTTACTCTTTCTTCTGTCTTTTCTTCTCTGAGCTGCATTCTGGATAATTTCCTCTGCTTTGTCTTTCAGTTCATTTAATTTTCTTTTTTCTGTGTCTAACCTGCCACTAGCAGTCTATTGAATTTTAAATTGGAGTATCATATTTTTCATTTTCAAGAATTCTGTTTGACTCCTTTTCAAATCTGTTATGTCACTCCTTAGTTTCTTGTTTCCTACAAATATTTCCAAGTTTGTCATTTATTTCATTAAACATGGGATCACTTCCAACTGGGATCATAATATTTAATGGTTTTTAAAACTAGGCTTGGTGATTCCAATTTCTAAAGTCTTTGCAGCTTTCTTTCTTCTGTTTGTGGTTTGCCTTGGCTTTTCTTCCTGTTGTTATATATGTGTACACATATATGTGCGTGTGAGTGTGTGTGTGTTTTTCCTAATAATCTTTGACTTCTTTTGCCATTACCCTGGAAAAATTATTTGTGGGGATTCCTTGAGGCCTCAGAAGGACCCACCCTCCTCCAGGGAGGCTTTGGGTCTTATTCTGCTAGCCTTCTAGAGGCACCACAAGGTCACACCACCTCTAGCCAAGTTAAAGTTTTGGGCGTCATTGGCCCACAGAGGCTACAAGTGCCCTGGATGCAAATATACTTGAGGGCTAGCCCATGGCCACACTCTCCCAAAGGCAGCTTCTTTCATTTTTTCAGCTTTGGTTTCTATTCTTAAGCTTCAGTATCATTACTCAGTGTCAAGGCTGCCCTCTCCATATTCCCAGTAGAGAGTGTGTGTGTGTGTGTGTATGTGTGTGTGTGTGTGTGTGTGTGTGTACACGCACGTATTGGGGAGGTATGATAACAACATCTGATTTGCATTTATCCTGCAGCCCCAGACCAACATGGGTACAGTCTCCTATGTGACACCCCAAGACAGGTAGGTCGTGGGTTCTGATCTCTGTTACTCTGGCCCAAGGGCCATGAAACAGAAACGCAGGTCCATGGTATTAGAAAACATCCTCGGTGCATAAGTGGCTTGTGCTTGGATACAGTCTCCTTCACCCTCCTTACCCCTCTGGTTACAAGCTTTTCCCAGTTTCAGTGTTTTTAAGGGTTACGTAGTGGACAGCCTGCTAAAATGGCTGCCCATGAGCCCCGATCCCTGTCATGCCTGTGCGTAACCCCCAGATCTTATGACTTGCTTTTTAACAAATAGGAAAGTAATGGGATGTTTGTTTGTGTGTTTAATACAGCTTTTGAGACGTTTTCAGTGGTTTGGTTTATCGGAGCTTGCCTGTTGTTACTAGAAGTCAGCAACTTTGATTTCCTTTGTAATCAAAGAACCATTCAGAGTTGGGGCTTCTCATTTCTAAGAGGTTAGTGTTTGGGGCTAATCCTCATTGTGTTTTTTTGTTCTATTGATTTCTTGTTCTATTGCCATTTCTTCAGGGACGATGGTCTGAACAATTTCTTTTTTTCTTTAAATAAGACTTAAAATGTTTCAAACATTTAGAACAATACAAAAGAATTTAATGCACCTGTGCATTTACCATCCAGATTGAACAAATGTTAACATTTTGCTATATTTGCTTTAGATTTTTTAAACAAAGAAACATAACATTGCAGCATAAAGCCCCCGTCCCTGGTCCCTTCTCCCTTTCTCAGAGGTAACTGCCATCAAGTAAATTTGTTCCCAGGGTTACTTGCAGCCTCATGGGGTCAATGACTCTCAAAACTTCTTCCCTGTCATGTTTTTATAAATTGCAGTATCTGATATCATTTTATGAATTGAAAATTCATTCTGTGTGTATCTCTTTTGTATTTTACCTTTTTTACCTAACTTTTTTAGGCTTATCATATTGATATATTTAGGTCCTGTTTCTCATTTTAATAGTAGTATACTATTCTATTTATTCATTCACTCTATTTCTATTTATTTATTCATTCCTCTACACAATGACTAGTGTGTGTCAAGCACTCAGTAAATGTCAGCTACAAGTATTATTATTGATGGACATTTAGAAACAATCGTTTCTATTCATTCTTACAAGTAGTGGTTCATGAAACATCCTCATCAATGACTTTGTGCCCACATGAAGGAGAGGTTTTCTAGGATAGTACTCCTGGAAGTGGGATTGCTGGGTCCTGGTACAGACATTTAAACTTCACTAATGATTGCCAAATTACTCCCCAAAGTGGCTGCTCCAATTTATATTCCCACCAGCAGAGGAGTTTCTTCTTTGGAAAGTCCTCACTGGCACATGGCATGACCAGACTTCTTTTTAAAACATGAAATATTCAGTATATAAAGACATGGGGAATAACATGAAGAGTTTCCATGTGCTTTCTGTCCAGCTTAAGAAAGAAGGCTTTGCAAATACCAACTCAGTTTTAAAAAATTTTCTTTCTTTCTTTCTTTTTTTTTTTTGGCGGCTGGCTGCTTTGGGGATCCAAAGCCTTGACCTTGGTGTTGCAAGGCTGTGCTTCTACTGAGCTAACCAGCCAGCCCTAAGTTCTGCAAATACAAGCGAAGTCCTCTCTGTCCTTCACCCTCACAGATGAATATTATCCTGAATTCTGTGTCTATCATTCCCATGCAGGTTTTCATAACTTATAATATTATTACACGTGTATCTGTCCACGGATTTAAAACTTCATATTCACTTTATACATATAATAACATACCCTGCACAACTTTCTGTTGCTTGATTCTTTTACACTGAACTTGAGCTCTTGAGGTTTATCTATGCTGCTGCTGCTGCTGCTGATGATATCATCAGCACTTACATAGTGCTTGCTGTATACCAGGCACTGTTCATCATAAGTGTTAATCACAGTCCATCAAATAAATGCACCACAGTTTATCTATTTTAAAATTTTCACCATTACTAACAATGTTGCAATGAGTGTCCTTGTACATACATCCTTGTGGAAGAGTTTAGGTATATACCTAGGGGTAGAGTGACTGGGTTATATGGTGCCAGCATCTTCATCTACCAACCATTTGAGTCTATGTCAAATTGTTTCCTCCAAGTGTTTGTACTGCCCTTCACAGTATGTGAGAGGTTCTATGGTTCCACATTTCCCCCCAAATTTGATCGTGTTTGATTTAAATATTTTCCCAGTCTCATGGGTATGGAAGGGAACCTCATTATTTTGATTTGCATTTCCTTGATTACTAGTGAGGTTTTCTTGGCCTTTTGTTTTCTGTCAATTGCCTATTCGTATATTTGTGTTTTTCCCCATTTTCCTCATGGAGTTTTTGGCCTTTTTCTTTTTCTTTATAGAAATTCTTTATATGCTTTGGAAATAAATCCTTAGTCAGTTATATGCATCGCCTGTACCCTGACTTTTCTCTCTGTTATTGTAACAAAGTTTTAATTTTTCATATGGTCAAACTTATCAGCCTTTCCCCTTATGGCTTATGTGTTTTGCATGTTAAACTTTCTTACCCCAGAGATCATAAGAATATCCTGTTTTTGTTGTATTCTTCTATTTCAAGTTTTGTTATTTGTCTTCACTTTTTTATTCTTCTATTTTCTTCTCTCTCTCTCTCTTTTTTTCTATTTCATGTTTTGCTATTCCCTTTTAGGTATTTAATCCACCTGGAACTTATTTTTGTAAATGGTATTAGGAAGCAATTTAGTTTTAACTTTTTTCATATAGAAAACCAACTCTGCCAAGCCCCATTTATTAAATCCCTTTGCTTTTGTAATACCAGTTATCATATATTGTGTTTTCACATATGCATGAGTCTATTTTGCTGCTTTCTATTCTGGTTTATGGTATATTTATCTCAGTGCCAATATCTTGATCGCAGTAGCTTCATAGTAAATCTTGACAACTGGCAAAGCAAGCCTCTTTACAATATTAAAAATGTTCTTGGTTGTACTTGGCTTTTTGCTCTTCCACGTATGTTTTAAAATCAATTTACAAGTTCTTCAACAACTCTGTTGAAATTTTGTGTGAAATAGCATTTAATATTAGTTTTGGGAGAATTCTCATTTTTAAAACGTCAGGTTTTCCCATCCATTTATGTTATTCAAAAAGTTTTATAATTTTCAGGGCCGGCCCATGGCTCACTTGGGAGAGTGCGGTGCTGATAACACCAAGGCCACAGGTTTGGATCCCGATAAAGGGATGGCTGGTTAGTTCACTTGGGGGAGCGTGGTGCTGACAACACCAAGTCAAGGGTTAAGATCCACTTATAGGTCATCTTTTAAAAAAAAAAAAGTTTTATAATTTTCAACATAAAGATTTTGTACATCTTGTTTTCCCAATTTAACTTTTTCTTTTTCTTTCTCTCTCTCTCTCTCTCTTTTTTTTCATACATCTTTGGCTTGTTATATTCCTAGGCAACTTAGATACTTTGTAGTTCTTTTAAAATTACCATTTCCAGCCATCTGTTGTGGGCATGCAAGCTCATGACTGACTTTTGGATATTCATCTTATATCCTGAAGCCTAATTGAACTCTTTTCTACCTACAACTTGTCTTTGATCTTCTTTGATTTTCTGTGTTGGAGTCTTCTGCAAATAATGAGTTTTGTTTCTTCATTTCCAATATACCATTTGTGTGTGTGTATGTGTGTGTGTGTGTGTGTGTGTTTGTATTTTGTGTAATAGCACTGGTTGGGATGGGGTGGTGTGGCATAGTGGAAGGGATGTTAAAAAATATTATTCAGTCCTAAATTATGGTTTCTTTTTTTTTTTAAAGCACCATATTCAGTCTGCATAGACACTGTCAAAAATTGCCAATGCCAACTATAATGCAAGTCGTCATGGCAGGGTATTGGGGAAAGTTTTCAATGAGCTATAATCAGGCTTTGGATAAACCTCATTGGCCATGATACTGCCACTGCGTGAATCTCTACATTATGATTTCTGAGTTCTTCTTTGACCCATGAGTTACACTGAAGTTTATTTTTAAATTTTCCAATTGTATGGACACTTTGGGCTTATATTTTTGTTATTGATTTCTATTTTTATTAAACTGAGTTCAAAAAATTGGTCTTCATTATATCAGCTTTTGGTATTTGTTGAGTCTTGCATTATAGCTTGGTATGTGATCCATTTTTATAAAGGTCCAATATGTCCTTGGAAAAATGGTGTATACTTCCACTTTGACTGTAGGTTTGCCAATTTCTCCTTGTAATTTTGTCAGTTTTTGAGAATATGTTGTTAGGTTTTAAACAGGTTCAGAATTTCATACCTTTGTGGGAAAGTGTTGCTTTTATTATAGCCTCTTGTCCCTAATAGTACTTTCTGTCTTTTAGCTTCTTCTGCGAATGAAATAACTGCGCCAGTATTCTTTTGGTTAATATTCGTCTGCTTCAGCTCCAATCATAGAGATAAATTTTCCTTATCTGTATGTAGTCTGTGATTCTCTGCTTTGTAGTGGTAACTTCAGTCTGTTTACAGTTATTGTGACTTTAGGTACTATCTAATTCTGTGCTCTCTACTTTTCATATTTTTTTATTTATTTGATTAAAAGAAAACTCTTCTTTCCTTTCACTGGATTTAGTTTTCATTACACCCATTCCTCTACTTCTACCCTACGCCACAGATTTGAAGTTTAACTTTATTTGCATATTTAACATTCGTACTTGACTTATCTGAAATTAATTAATATCTCTCCTCTACTCTAGTCTTGGATAATACCAAAAGCTTCGAATACTTTACTGCAAACACCTGTTCCTGTCTTACATGACATTATTGTCCATATCAGTCAGCCCTCTGTATCTGCGGGTTCTGCAACTGTAGATTCAACCAACTGTGGATCAAAAATATTTGGGAAAAGAAAAACAATAAAAAATAATGCAAATAAAGAGCAATATAGCACAACTATTTACATAGCATTTACATTGTATTAGGTATTATAAATAATTTAGAGATTATTTAAAGTATATGGGGGGATGTGTGTAGGTTATATGCAAATACTACATCATCTTATATAAAGGACTTATATGAAGCATCTGTGTATTTTGGTATCTGCGGGGGGTCCTGGAACCAATCCCCTGTGGATACCGAGGAATAACTTTATTTTACTTCTACCTCATTTTTATATTCTTCAGATTAGTTACTATGGCTTCTGCTTTTATACAGTCAGTGCTTATTTAGATTTGCCCATGTAGTTACCAATTATTGTCCACTATTGTTTCTCACATTTTTCCCTTTCAAATGTTTTCTTTCTTAAGTAAATCCTGTAGTATTTCTTTCAGTGGGAATCTTTATAGTGGTATACTTTTAATCTTTTAAGGAAAAAAAAACCCTCTTCTCTCTCTCATTCTTAGGTTGACATTTAGCTGGGAAGGGAATTCTAAGTGGGCATTTATCTTCTCTTAGCAGATAAATTTAATTATATTCCTTTTTAGAGAAGTTACATGTGCCACAGCTGGTTACTGGAGGAACTGAGGCTCAACTCCAGGCCCATCTGACACCAGAACTGAAGTTCTTAACCAAATCCTTTGTCTTTGGATTCACCAAATATTATAACATTTGAACAATATCAAAGTCCACAATGTATCTGCATCATGACAACACATAGGCAAATCTTAAAATATAATATCCAACTCAGTTCGGCAAGCATTTTTACCAACTTCCCATATGCCAAGAACACAGCAGGGAGGGGATACAAAAGGATATTGTTCTTTGAGAGAGAACCTCAGTCCCATTAGGGAAGTGGGAGGTGTGCACCCAATGTTTATTCCATTACACCGTCGTCTCCTGGCTAGTGCTCTAGATCTCAGGATGCTTGGAAATTGGAAACACAGCTCCCTTTGAGCTGTGAATACACGTATGTATTGATTGTCCTCAGTTGTTCATACACAAACATTCTATCCTGGCTGGGGTTCCCCTTAAAAGCAAGCCTGAGACAAGGGTTTGCACATAGCTATTTTATTTCAGGAAGTGAGTGATCCCAGGGACTGGGGAGAGTGTAACAGGGAAGTAGAAAAGCCAGTCCAAGGGTGTGTCAAGTTGATTACTGCTGTGGGCACTGGAGCTCTGTGTGTCAGGGTTCTCCAGGAAACATAATCAAGAGGAGGTGTGTGTGTGTGTATATGTACATATAAAGAGATTTATTACAGAATTGGCTCATGAGATTACAGAAGCTGGCAAGTTCAAAATCTGCAGTTAAGGCTGGCAGGCTGGAGACCCAGGTGAGCCAATGATGCAGATGAAGTCTGACGACAGTGTGCTGGAGAATTCCCTCTTGCTCCAGGAGGCCAGGTGTATTAGTCCGGATTCTGCAGAGGGGCAGAACCAGTAAGATAGATAGAGAGAGAGATAGATAGATGGATGACAGAGGATTTACTAGGGGAATTGGCTCACAGATGGGAGCTGAGAAGTTCCACGATAGGCCGTCTGCAAGCTGGAGAACCAGGGAAGCCAGTAGCATGGCTCAGATGAAGTTTGAAAACCTCAGAACCAGGGAAGCTGAAGGTGTAACCATCTGTTTGAAGCCAAAGGTCCGAATGCTCAGAGGCAGAGGTGGGGGGCCGCTGGTGCAAGTCCCAGAATCCAAAATCCAGAGAACCTGAAGTTCCAACATCCAGGAGCAGGAGAAGGGCATCCTGGCTCCAGAAGAGAGAAAAAGAGCAAGAATTCGCCCTTCCTCTGCCTTTTTGGTCCATTCAGGCCCCCAGCTGACGGGATGTTGCCCACCCACACTGAGAGTGTGTCTTCCCCAGTCACTCCACAGACTCGCATGCTAACCTCCTCTGCAAACTCCCTCACAGACACACTCAGAAATAAAGTTGCACCAGCTGTCTAGGTATTCCTTAATTCAGTTGAGTTAACATCTGAAGTTGACATCACATCAGTCTTTTCGTTGTATTCAACTGACAGGATGAGGCGCACTCACATTATGGAGGGCAATGTGTTTTACTTAAAGTTCACTGATTTAAATGTAAATCTCATCCAAAAACACCCTCCGGATTGACACAAAATAAATTGTTACAGGCTCGATCCCTAGGCACCTCCTAGGAGTGTGTAGAATATGCCTCAGACTGCGCCACCTGGGGACAGAGAAGCAGTTGACCACTGGCACCATCTCCCACTGGTCAAGGCTGGCCCTATGGGATGTTAATTCTTACTTCCCAGTTGCAGATGCATGAATGCTGGGCAGGTCCCCACAGGTGACCACACTGCAGTGTCAGAGCAACCCTGAGGCAGAATGCCAGAGGCACAGGGAGCAGCTTCATGGCCAGGTGCATAAGATTATACCTGCAGAAAAGGTAGGATGAGAGTATAACTTCCTTGTTTTCCTTACTGTGGCCTTTGCCAGAACTTTCTGTGACATCATATTTATTAAACAGAGTCTACTGGAAGTTGGAGCTGAGGAAGTTTTCCTAGAATGGTAAAAGCTCAATGCACTGGAAATAGATAGAGCTGAACTCAAATTCCAACTGTATTACTTGGCAGTAAAGGTATTTCATCTTCCTGGGTACTTTAATATTTTTTTTCCATCTGTTAAAGGGGACCCCTGCTGTCTACCTCTAATTACTGGGAAGATCACATATCATTGAGACAAAAGGTGGGTCTAGCTTATTCCTTGACCTCTTGTACATCCTCAACAAATACTTATTTCCTTCTTTCCTCTTCCTTGCTCAGAAAAATTGGGGGAATCCTTTATAAAAAATTTTTTTCTGGAATTACCTTATATCTCACTTTTTCAAAAAGTATTTGAGGCTTCCTCTAAAACATATGTGATTTACAAATAAAGTTTACAGATGCTTTTACACTCCTTTTAGGCCATTTTATTTTTATTCTTCTGATCCTGAGAGGAGTGCGTGTGTGCGTGCGTGTGTGTGTGTATGTGTGTGTGTGTGTGTGTGTGTGTGTGTGTGTGTGTTTAGATTTAGCTCATTATGATAGAGAAGGTGCTAAAAGCCAGCAGTCCTCAGGATGTGAAAGCAATACTGCCATTGGTGGGAGAGGAAAAGAGAAAGATGGAAGGGGGCAATTTTGACTCTCTCAAGGTCAGACAAATAAAAGCTAGTTTGGAAAGGCCATTGTCCGTTTTGAGTGAGATGGGGAAGCTTTAAGGCCCAGGAGGTCTGCCAAAATAAGGGTGCTATAATCACATCTGAAAGCCTCAGTGTCCAAAGCCACCCAGCAGATCATCTGTGGGGCCTTGCAGGGTCCTGGGACTCCAGGTGTGGGGTAAATAGTTTGTCTTTCCTCTCTCCTTCTCCCTTCTCCCCTTTTTTCCTCCCTGCTTCACCCCAGTCCCTCCGGCTGTCTCATGCACACACATATACTCATTTGTATTCACGTTCAATCAATTCACTCATTATGTACGTATTGTATAATAAATACATCAGGTTCTAAACCGATTGAAAACAACACAAGGAGCAACTGAAGACCAAAGTACAGTATCAACTTTATTAACGGGCCACACAAATGCCCGTTCACCTCAGAAGAGCAGGGTTACCAGGTGCCGCAGGACTGGAGAACTGCATAGATCCACCTCCTGCCCCGCACCCCACCGTGGGCAGAAGCAGACCCCTGGACAGCCACCTGGTTTGTTCTGTGCTGGGAGAACAGAGGTCCAAGGGAGTAAGGAATAAGTGTCGCCTGGTGACTGAGGCCCGGTGTCTGGCTCTTGCTGATCCCACCAGCTAGAAGAGGAGACAGTGCGTGATGGGTTTAGAGGAGCAGGCAGTGTTCACTACCACCCTGCTGGGGGGAGACTGGACCTGTGAGGAGGAGGTCTGAGTGGGTGGTTTGGGGACATGAAGACTCCCCTCTAGCAGGGGACTTTAGTGGGTTGAATTGTGTCACCCCAAAATTTGTATGCTAAAGTCCTAACCCCTAATAACTCAGAATGTGACCTTATTTGGAAATAAGGTTGTTGAAGATGTAGTTAGTTAAGATGAGGCCATACTGGAGTAGAGTCAGCCCTTATCTGGTATAACTGGTGTCCTTATAAAAAGAGGAAGTTTGAAAACACACACACAGACAGACTGCCACGTGAAGATGGAGGCAGAGATTGGGTGATGCATCTACCATCTAAAGAATGCTGAACATCGCCAGCAAACCAGCAGAAGCTGGAGAGAAGTCTGGAACAGATCCACCCTTGCGGCCCTCAGTAGGAACCAACCCTGCTGATGCCTTGATCTTGAACTTCTGGCCTCCAGAACTGTGAAGGAATACATACATTTCTATTGTTTAAGCCACCTGGTTTGTGGAGCTTTGTTATGGCAGCCCCAGGACATGGATATAGAGACCATGAAATGGAAGCAGTTCTAAGAGGAGGACTCAAGAGTGGGCTGGAGTTTCTGGGGCTTGGTCAAAGCCGGGCAGGGTGAGTGTGCTCACTCATTTGGGTCACCGCTGGGGGTGCTGCCTGCTTCTCCCAGCACTGCCAGGAGTCTGTCTGCAGTGCCTGGAGGTTGTCCTTCCACTTCCCAGAACTTCAGGGGAGACTCTGGAGCCAAGAGGAAAAAGCAGCAGATTCAGTCTCTTCCTTTCCCAGAGTTCCTGGGAAGCACACTCAGTGATTGCATCCTCTTCCCTGGGTTCCTGTTTTACAACACGTGGGACACGGTCCATCTGAGACTCCAGTATGGGCTAGCTGATTACATGTGAGCGCAGAGCCAAAAGTCAACTGTGCCAACAGCCCATTTGCAAACCACCTTGAACACCGTGTGTGTGATAAGGCTAATCTGAACTGGCTCTCGTCACCTGAGCTTTCCTGTCCCTTGGGACTGCCTGTGATGCATGTTTGTACACTTTACTGCAGGTAGGAAGCTTGAGTGAGTCAGATCCTTGCCTGATGGAGCTCCCAAAGCACCTTGGTTTTAAGTGTGGTTAACTTTTTTTTTTTTTTTTTTTTGACCGGTAAGGGGATTGCAACCCTTGGCACAGTGTTGTCTGCACCACACTCAGCCAGTGAGTGCACCGGCCATCCCTATATAGGATCTGAACCCGCTGCCTTGGTGCTACCACTGCCGCACTCTCTTGAGTGAGCCACGGGGCCGGCCCAAGTGCGGTTAGCTTTTGCTGTGCCCTCAGCCACAGTGGTTCTCTCCATCTCTTTAAAAGGCACAGCCCTATTCATTCAGATGACAAGGCCCTTAAGCACACCCCTTGTTTAGTTCTCTCTGCTGCAGTATCCACCCAAGTATGATGGGTGGATACCTCAAAATGCATGAATTAAGGAGAGCTGGGCTGGGGATGAGAGGCCTGGACCCCAGGTGTAGCTTCCCAAGTCACTGCAGATGTCTCTCTTTTGAAGCCTCGTCCCCAGCTCCCCTTCACCACCCCTCTGGACTCCCAGCTCCCATTGGAGGGTAATGGCTCCTTCCTCTTCTACTTTGCATGGTGCCTGGCACATGGCACGCTGGCAGCAGCAGCAGAGCCACTCACACTGCAAGGGACAGCATTTACATATTCAGTGCCTACCCATGGCCAAAGGCTGACTTAAGCATCCTCCACTGTTTGCCCTGGCCCAAGCCTCTTATGTGAACTACTTGAACCCAGGGAATTAATTGCCCCAGCATCTGGCATAGCCTGGCACCGAATGTTCAACGAGCGTTCAGTTTATTTGAACCAACCTGTGACCTGGGTCAAATCATTTTACATTCCTGGGCTTCCTTTCAGTGCCTCCTCTGCCAAGTGAGAGACTTTGAACTAAATGCTCTGAAGTTCTTATATTTGATTGTGACTGTCACTTTCTGATAGCTTCTAATAACCAACTACTCTTTCCATAACCTGCCACCCCAACCCAAAGCACAGCCAAGGATTTTGGGATACTCATCTAGTCCTACAAGAAACCAAAAGGATTTCTCTCACTTCTTTCACATCCAAGACTATAATCATGTGGTTTAGCATTGGATTATAAGTTGATGTACTAGAGGCTCCAAGATCATCTTCAGGTTTAATGATTTGCCAGAAAGACTCACAGAACTCAGAAAAGCTGTTACACTCATGGTCACAGTTTATTACCTCGAAAAGATACAGATCAAAATCAGCAAAGGTACTACATAGGGCAGAGTCCAGGAGAGACCAGGTGTGGAGCTTCAAGGTGTCCTCTCCCTGTGGAGTCACGTGCACAGTGACAGTGCTTAACTCTCAGTAATGACAATGGAGGGAGGTGGGAGGACTCGACAGATATTTGACCCGATTTGAGGAGGTAGAGTTGACAAAACTTGAGGATTGATTGGATTACGGGCGTTGCAAGACAAGGAAGCTGAGGATGACCTCCCAGTTTTTTGCTTATGAGAGAGGCAGTGTTGAAGACGGTGGGGGTACGGGGAGGGGAGAGGAGACGGTTTGGTTTTGAACATATTGGTCTGAGGTGCCTGCGATACATCTATGTGGGTTTGAAGTTCAAAGAGGAGGTTCAAGGTGGGAGTCATCATAGTGTTCAGGAAGTGACTGAAGCCATGGGAGTAGATGAAATCCTCTGGAGGTGGAATTTAGAGTGGGAAGGGAAGGCATGTTTTTGAGAAATTCCCTTGTTGTTGAAAAAGCACTGGAGGATGATGAGGCAGCCAAGGAGACTGAGGGTGGTGAGCAAAGAAGATCAGGAAGAGAACAGGGAGAGGCTGTCTAGTGTTCCAAGAACGAGGGAGCGAATGTTGCTGAAAGGGCAAGTAAGATGAAGATCACATAATACATCATATAATCTACTGGATCCAGCAAAATAACTGGTCAGCGCTGACCCTGGAGAAAGCCATTTCGGAGAAGGGAGGGTTGGGAAGAAGCCCTTTGTGATGGATCAGGAAACGAGGAGGAGACTGTAGAAAGCAGTCAGACAACTCTGCAGAAGTCTGGCTGAGAACAGGAGTTTAGAGAGTGGGGAAAAGCTGGAGGGGCCTGTGGGGTGGAAGGGGAGTCGTTTTCTCGTTTTCACCTTTCAAGTGGGAGAACCCTGAGCATATTACAATTCAGAGGGGAAGCATCTAAGGAGAGGTTGAAGATATAGACAATAAAAGAATATAGTAATGAAAAGAGGGCCATCCTTGAGAAGGTGGGAGGAGCTGGGACGCAGGGCACACAGCAGAGGCGTGAACCAGGAGAGTGGGAGGGAACAATGCTGTTCGCAGGTGCAGGAGAGTTTGCATAATAACATTCCTTTCCTTAGTGCCATGGGATTTGCCACTTTTCTGTTCAATTCAACTCAACAGACACTTGCTGATTGCTCACCTGTGCCAGATACTATGCTATGAGCTGGTGATACAGGTGAGAATGACTCTACGGCCCTTAGGGAGTTAGGGAGAAGTGGGGGAGACAAAAAACCATGATCAGAGCTAACATTAATGCAGCATGGACCCCAGGCCACACAATCATGGCATTTAGGTCTCACAGCAACCCCAGGAAGTAGGTGGCAGTGAGATTCTCCGTTAACAGGTGAAGGAACGGAAGTGCAGAGAAAGGAAATTACTTATCCTAGGTTAGAAGAAACTCTGGTGCTGGACTGGAAACCTAGAGAAAGGACTCTGGAGGCTAAGTGCTTCATGGTGACATCACAGCGTGCTGTTGCTCATAAACCACACCTCAGAAAAATGACTGGCCACAACACTGTGCACTGGGTATCACCAGTTTTCCAGGGCAATCAAGATTTAGTGCCGTTTTCATCTTTTCAGCAAAGGCAGTGCATTAACTTTCCTTTCAGCATCTCTTCAGTCAGCAGGCTCCTCCTGCTCCACCCTCACAATTCAGGCTGCATTAACCCTCGGCCTCTTCTGCACGGCTTGTCTCCCTGTGCTTTAATCCTTCTCTGTTTTTAATTTTAGTTATTTCCCACATCCCAAACTAAGGCACAAAGGATTTGTTTTAATTTAGCAGTTGCGTGGGAAATCTTACAAAAAGCTCACAGAAAAGATGCTGTGAGATTTTTATCTCCAGGCTAAACCTCTCCCCGGAACTCCAGATTCGTATATCCAGTTGCCTACACAACACATCCATTTGGATGTCTAACAGATGTCTCACACTTCAAAGCCTGAACCCCAGTCTCCCCCTTGGACTCTGCCTCCCTTGTCTGCCTCCCCTGTGGTTGTTCCATCTTGGTTAATGGTATCTCCATAATTCCAGGTGCTTGGGAACAAAACCTCTCCTTGTCTCGGCTCCCCGTTGGCTTTCTCTCTGTTATGCATATCCTCAATCCAGCCATGTGATGGTTAATTTTATGTGTCAGCTTGGCTCATGGTACCCAGATATGCTCAGATAACAGCTAAACACTGGTCTAGGTGTTACTGTGAAGGTGTTTTTTAGACAAGATTAACATTTAAATCAGCGGGCTTTGAGTAAAGCAAATAACTCATCCAATCAGTTGGAGGTCTTTAAGGAAGGAGGAGTTCTGCCCGCAGGTTGCCTCTGGACTTGAGCTGCAACGTCACCTCTTCCCTGGGTCTCCAGGCTGCTGGCTTACCCTGGACCTCTTGGACTTGCCACAATCATGTGAGCCAATTCCTTAAAATACATCTCTCTCTGGAGAAAAGAAGAAATACTCATGACAATTACAGTCCTTGTTTCTGTAACTGGTTTCATGACCATTGCTGGTACTTACAATCACCTTTTTCCATATCCATTCCATATTCCCTTTGCCATTGGCAAGCACCTCTGCTGGTTGTGATTGTTTACTTGGTGGGGTGCAGTGGATTGAATTGTGTCCCCCAAAGTTTAATGTGTTGGAGGCTTGGTCCTCATTTTGACAGTGTTAAGAGGGTGGGAAATCCTATTATGGTAATTGAAAGGTGGGGCCTTGAAAGGTGATTAAGTTGGTTTAATGGTGGTTGGGGCATGGTTCTGAGAGATTTAAAAGGAGAGCACATGAGAGTCTTTCTCTCTCTGCTCTGCCATTTTCTGCCATGTGAGTCCCCTGCATTGCTGTAAAGCCACCACTGAAAAGAAACCCTCATTAGATGTGTTCCCTGGACTTTGGATTTCCCAGCCTCTGAAACTGTAAGCAATAAATTTTGTTTTCTTATACATCACACAGTTCCAGATATTTCGTTATAAGCGATAGAAATGGACTAATACAGAAAGTTGGTACCAGAGAAGTGGGGTGTTGCTTATAACAAATTCTTGAAAATGTGGAAGTGACTTTGGAACTGGGTGTTGAGGAGAGGCTGGAAGAATTTGAAGGAGCAGGATAGAAAAAGCCTAGCTGTTGGTGGGAGTTTATTTACTTATTTATTTATTTTTTGGTGGGGGTTTAGAACACAAGAAAACCAGGGAAAGTTTGGAATTTCTTAGACACTGATTAAATGGTGGTGAGCAGAATGCTGATAGAAATATTGACAGTAAAGGCCATTCTGAGAAGATCGCAGATGTAAATGAGAAGAGAATTATTGGAAACGGGGGCAAAGATCACCCTTGCTATGAACTAGCAAGGAACTTGGCTGCATTCTGTTCATGTCCCCAAATCTTATGGAATGTGGAACTTCAAGGTGCTGACCCAGGATATTTGACAGAAGAAATTTCTAAGCAGCAAAGCATTCAGGAAGCTGCATGGCTACTTCCAACAGCCTATGCTGAGTTATGGTGGCAAAGGCATGACACAAATCCAGAATTTAAAAGGGATGCAGAGAGTAAAGATTTGGAAGATTTGCAGCCTGACCATGTGGAAGAGAAGCAGAGAGCATTTTCAGGAGAAAAATGCAACAGTGACACCCAGCAACCATTTGCTAAGAAGATTAGTACAGAAAAAAGAGATTATGAAGAAAAGGGAAAAAAGACCTTGAAGACATTTCAGAGATCTTTGGAGGCTGCATTTTCCATCACAGGCCCAGAGGCCTATGGAGACAGAATTGTCTTGGGGAACAGGCCGGAGGCACCATCCGTGGGATGCTGCTCCCCACACCAGCACCCCAGCTTCTTCGGCTGCTTCAGCTGTGGCTAAATCTATCCCAGGTATGGCTGGACCTGCAGCTTTGGAAAATACAAGCCAGAAGCTGTGGTGGTGTCCACATGGTGTTAGGTGCCAGAGCTGTGTAGGTTTAGGAGCCTCCACCCCAATTTCAAGGGATGTATGGAAAAGCCTGGAGGCCCAGGAAGAGATCTGTCACAGGGGCGGATTCACAGCATAGTCTTCACTAGAATAATGCCAAGAGGAAATGTGGAGTCAGAGTTGCAGCAGAAAAACCCCACCAAGGCCATGGGGCTGTGGGAGTGGGACTACCTTGGCGTGCCCAGACTTGTAGAGCTATCAGCATGCAGTGCCAGCCTGCAAGAGCTAAAGCATCACCTGAGACCAGGAAAGCCGCAGGAGCAGAGCTACCTGAGGATTTGGGGACTCAACCTCCATACCAGTATGCAGAGGGCATCAAACATGGAGTCAAGGTACATGATTTGCCAGCTTTGAGATTTGATGCCTGACCTGCTGGGTTTTGAATTTGCTTGGGTCCTGTTATGCCTTTCTTTTGGCCTGTTTCTCCTTTTGCAAATGGAAATATGTGTCCTATTCTTGTCCCACCATTGTATCTTGGCAGTAGATAACTTGTTTTGATTTCACTGATGGGTCTTTGAACTTTGGAATTTTGGGTCAATACAAGTCAAGACTTTGGGGATGAAATGAATGTATTTGTATGTGAAAAGGACATGAGTTTTGGGGGGCAGGGGTGGAATGTAGAGGATTGAATTGTGTCCCGCTCAAAGTTTAATGTGTTTGAGGCTTGGTCCTCACTGTGGCATTGTTAGGAGGGCGGGAAACCCAATTATGGTAATTGAAAGGTGGGGCCTTGAAGAGGTGATTAAGTTGATGGCTTAAGGATGGCTCAAGGATGGCATGGTTCTGAGGGCTTTGAAAGGAGAGCACATGAGGAGCTATCTCTTTCTCTTTGCTTCTGCCATTTACTATGTGATACCCTCTGTTTCTGAAGCCACCACCAAAGAGACCCTCCCCAGATGTGTTCCCTGTACTTGGACTTCACAGCCTCTGAAACTGTAAGCAGTAAATTTTGTTTTCTTACAAATCACCCAGTTCCAGGTATTTTGTTATAATCAACAAAAGCGAACTAATACATGGGGTGACGCAAACCTTCACTCCTAAAGGGTCTGGGCCATTCACAGACCTGCCTGGATTGGACTGTTTTCATTTTCCTTTGACTTTAATCACAGGGCATGGTAATACTAAGACCTCCTGTAATCCAGACATATTCTTTCTTACCTCCATTGTGGAGAAGTAGTCCAATTTCCCCTTGGTCGTAAGAATCAATCAGCATGGTAATTTCCTTCTTTGCCTGTTGATTAAGAAACATGACAAGCCCAAAATGGCCAGGCAGTCTTAGCGTCTAGTTCAATGGAATCATTGCTGTGTCTCCTAGTGGAAGCATTCCTTCGTTTGGAATAAGATCTCTAGGTCAGCAGAGCATACGGTTGCAGGGACAGGAAACACAAATTTTGCTAGTGGGTCATTAGGGGTAATAGTGAGTGGTGCTGCTCCCATTTCTACCCCTTGACTGATGGGCCTATGAATCCTGGCTACTAGACCACCAAGGAGCTACTAACACATCCCATTGGTTCTGTTTCTATGGAGAACACTGAATAATGTGGGCCATTTCTCACCACCCAAACCACCACTATCTCTCCCTGAATTACTGCAAAAACCTAAGTCATGAATAAAGCAATGAGTGAATATGTAGGCTAGACCTCGAAGGATGCATAAGAGTTTGCTAGGTGGAGAAGTGGAGGCAGAATGGCATTCTAGACAGAGGAAATAGCAAAGACAAAGGTATGGGGAATTCTGACAGGGCAGGTTATGTCCATTACTATAGGTCAGTTCACTGGACAGGGAGGGTAAGGAAGAGCAGGTTGGGATACGTTGTAAAGTCTCTTGTAAGTTTTCTTCCTTAAAAAATTTAGTTTTATTACTAATTCAGAAAGCTCTATCCAGGTAATTACTCAGATTTGACTTTTATTTAAATAAAAATATTTTGCATTAGTCCGTTTCTGTTGCTTATAACAGAAATTCCCAAAACTGGATAATTTGTAAAGAAACAATATATATTGCTTACAGTTTTGGAGGCTGGGAGGTCCAAAGTCCAGGGAGCACACCTGGTGAGGGCCTTCTTGTTCTTGGGTGGTGGCTCTTCACAGCAATGCAGGGTGTCACATGTCAGATGGCAGAGCAGAGAGAGAGTAAATCTCTTAACTGGCTCTCCTTTTAAAGCCATCAGAACCCTGCCCATGACCACTATTAAACCATCAGTGGATTAATCATTTGCTAGGACATGGTTCTCACAATCTAATCACCTCTTCAAGGTCCCACCTTTCGATTACCATAATAGGACTTCCTACCCTCTTAACACTGTCACAATGGGGATTAAGTCTCAATGAGCTTTGGGGGGGACATCTAATCCACAGCACATTTTATGAAACTCAGTGTTATCTTTTCACTTTCCCCACTGACTTCTTACCTTGTATTAAATTGCATAGAACCAGCCAACTGGGGTTTTTGGAAAATTTTTTTACAATACATCTTTTAAGATAGAAACCAAATCATCAGTTTATATTGTGATACTAGTAAGTGTATTAGAACATTTTGAAAAAATAAACCTTTAGTTTTGGAGAAATTTTAGATTTATAAAAAAGTTACAAAGATAATACAGAGAGATCCTTTATGCCCTTCACTCAGTTTCCCCTGATCTTACATCCCACATAAATATGGTACATTTGTCAAAACTAAGAGATTAACATTGGTACATTACTATTATCTATTCTAGACTTTTTTCAGATTTTACCCATTTTTTTTCACTAATGCCCTTTTTCTGTTCCAGGATCCAATCCAGGATGCCGTGTTTCATTTAGTTGTCAAGTCTTTTTAGTCTCTGCTGGACTTAGTCTCCCCAATCTTTTCTTGTTTGTTATATGACCTCAGCAGTTTTAAGGACTATTGGTCATGTCTTTTATAGAACGTCCCTCAATCTGGATTCCTCTGATGTTTTCTTCCTATTTAGACAGATTTTGGGTTTTAGGGGAGAATAACGCAGATGGGAAGTGCCCTCTTGCCACATCATGTCAGGAGTGCATGGTATCAACCTGCCTTACAACTGGTGATGTTAACTCTGATCACTCGGTTAAGATGGTGTCCAACAGGTGCTTCCACTGAAAAGTTACTATTTCCCCTTTTCAATACTCTATTCTTTGGGAGTGAGTGACTAAGTTCAGCCCATCGTCAAGGTGATGTGAGTGGGAAATCAAGCTCGACCTCCTGTTGCGGGGAGCATCTACATATATTTGGAATTCTTCTGAAAGAAAGATTTCTCTCCTCTTCACTCTTATTCAATCAATTTATTTATACCAGTGTATACTCATGTATGTTTATTTATATTTTATGTTATAGTCCATATTACATTATTTGTTTTGCTCAAATTGTTCCATTAGGAACTTTTTCAGGTTGGCTCCTGTGTCCCTTTGACTTGCCCCATACTTCTGTTTTTTGAGCACTACTTTACTTTCTGGCACCACAAGATGCTCTGGGTTTATCTTATATTTTCCCTGCCCCAGCCCTAGAACCAGCCATTTCTCCAAGGAATGACTGTAACTTTTTATAAATGCCTTGGTATATTAAAAAAAAAAACAGTATAGTTTTGAACAGATAGAATGTTAAGTTTAACTATAATAAACGTTTAAGCATGAAGGAGTGGGGAGTTATATGTAGATTGTGTTGATGGGTTTTTATTCCTGTGCAAAGGAGTTACTTATCCATAATAATATGTATTGTTATTGTCTTATTTTAAATATAGTATCTGCAGAAGCTGTTTCATGCTTGTTATGTGAAAGCGTATTGTGGAGTTGTTTATAAGGTTCTATATATGTCCCTTAGCTAAAGCTTGTTAATTTTGCTTTTAAACTATATAATCTCCTTACTGGATTTTTCCTTTGCTTGTTGTATCAATCATGGAAAATGGTATGTTAGAATCTCCCAAACATGATTGTCAATTTGTGAATTTCTCCTTGTAATTCTTTTAATTTTTGCCTTATATATTTAGAAGCTAAGTTATTAGATCAAACAAATTTAGAACTCTTCTATCTTTCTGATAACTTCCAAAATTAGTGACGGTGACTATCTTTATCTGTAGTAATTTCTCTCTCTCTTTTTTCTATTGTGGTAAAATATACATAACTCACAATTTACCATTTTAACCATTTTTAAGCATACAGTTCAGTGACATAAGTACATTGTATCATCATCGCCATTTACCACCAGAATTTTTCATCTTCCCATACTGAAACTCTGTACCTATTAAACAGTGACTCCCTATTCCACCTCCCTCCAGCTCCTGGCAACCACCAATCTACTTTCTGTCACTGTGAATTTCACTACTCTACATGCCTTGTATAGCGGAGTCATACGCTATCTGTTGTCTTGGGTCTGCCTTATTTCAGTTAGCGTAATGTCTTCAAGGTTCATCCAAGTTGTAGCATATGTCAAAATTTCCTTTCTTTCTGAGGCTGAATAATACTGTATGTATATACCACATTTTCTTTATTATCTGTTGATAGACAGCTGGGTTGCTTCCACCTTTTGGCTGTTGTAAATAATGAACATGCTGTGAACATGGGCATACAAAAATCTGTTCAAGTCTCTTTTCTCAATTCTTTTGTGTATATACCTCGAATTGAACTCACAGGATCATATGCTAATTCTATGTTTATTTTTTTTTTAGGAACTGCCATACTGTTTTGATAACAATAATAGCATTTTACATTCTCACCAGCTATGCTTGAAGATTCCAATTTCTCCACATCCTCATCAGCACATACTATTTTCTGTTTTTTTGTAATAGCCATTCTAATGGGTAGGAAGTGGTAACTCATTGCGGTTTTGGGTGTAATGTTTTGAAACAAAAGTTCATGCACCAGCTTTTTTTTGTAGTGTTTGCCTGGTATATATTTTTCCATCATTTACTTTCGCCTTTTCTGTAACCTAATGGTTTAAGTGAGTTTCTTGGAAACAGTATATTATTAGTTTTTTCTGTTTATACCCAATCTGACAATCTTTGCCTTTAACTGGAGTGTTTAGTACACTTTTATTTACTGTTGTAGTTGGTGCATTTAAGTTACTTATGGCATGCTATTTTGTGATTTCTATTTGTTCTGCTTTAAGCATTTAAAAAAATTTTCTTGAATTCTTCAGGAATACGTTTATTTTTTTTTTTTCATTCCATTATTTTCCTTCTGCTGATATAAAGTTGCAAACTGTTTCTATTCTTTTAATAATTAGTCTTGAAGCTTTAACAATTCATGAAGTCTAAATGAATATCCTTATCTTTCTTCCAAATAATACAAGGACCTTCTAACATTTTCCTTCCAGTCACCTCCCTTCTAGTTATGTGTTATTGTTGTTGCGTATTTTAGCTTTACCTGTCTCTTTCTGCTCCGAAATTAGTCTTTATTGTAGAATAGTATTGTTTACTCATTGTTTCTTCTGTTTCCTTCTATGTGTAGGGAGACTCACTAATACAGCACTTCTGGCTTCTCTCTTCCATCGATAAAACTAATGGGTGAGTTAGGAAGGGAAAACTAGGCATGTGTGGTGTTATCTTTCCTCAGGAGTGAGTTGCTCTCAGGAAGAAAACATTCAATTCTTCTCCATGCTGTAAGTTTTACAAAGGCAGTTTCCCATGTACTTGGCAATGGAGAGGGCTAGGGTGCAGCTGTGAAGATCTTGAACTGTATTGACTGGCTGGGAACTTGGCCTAATTCTGGGGTTCATTATTATGTAATTTCCTGAAAATAAGAGGGTACTTCAAAAAGTTTGTGAAAAAATGTAATTAAAAGATGATATGCATCCTCGTGTGAACTTTTTGAAGCACCCTTTTATAAACTATATTTTCCACTCTTAGTTTTGTCAGTGATAAAGGGGACATTTTATTCTCTTCTCTGCCTTCTTATGTTTTCTTGTTTCTCAATCCATTTACAATTTATTTGTGGAAAATGAATGCTGTTTATTGGGATCTCTAACACCCTGACAAATTTCTGTTATTCTTTTGTACAGTAATTGGTTTACCAAGATTTCCCCAAATGTCTGCCATTTTCTTTACTCACTGCTTTTTCTTGCATCTCAGACTTTTCTCCTTGGATAACTGTCCTTCTTGAAGTTATCTTTTGTTTGTTCCATTTGAGGGGATATTGCTGGTAAACTTTCTCAATTTCATTTGACCTAATTTTGCTCTTGAAAGTTAGTTTTATAGTATGTGCAATCCTAGGCTGTCACTTATTTTCTCACAAGATAGCATTCCACTGGATTCTGGCTTTTATTACTGATGCTCAGAAGTCAGGTGTCAATCTAATTATTGTGCCTTTGTAAGTAATCATTGTTTTCTTACTGTCTGATTTTCAGACTTTTTTGTCTTTTATGTTCTGCAGTTTTACAGTGATATTCAAGGTATGATTTTTTTTTTTTAAATCCAGATTGGGCCGGCCTGTGGCTCACTCGGGAGAGTGTGGTGCTGATAACACCAGGGCCACGGGTTTGGATCCTATATAGGGATGGCTGGTTGGCTCACTGGGTGAGCGCGGTGCTGACAACACCAAGTCAAGGGTTAAGATCCCCTTACCGGTCATCTTTAAAAAAAAAAAAAAAAAAAAAAAAAAAAATAAATAAATAAATCCAGATTGGAACTCACTGCAAATCCTGAATCTAGGTATTTGGTTTTTTTAATTTTGAAAATTCTCAATTATTATCTCTTCCGTATTCCTCTGTCATCCCCTGCTGGAACCTTTTTTTTTTCTCAACTTCTTATATTTTCCATCTCCACCCCACCTCACTGCATTCTGAGTAATTTCTTTAGTTCTAACTTCCAGTTCAGTAATTCTTTCTTGAGCTATGTCTAACCAGCTGTTTAACATATTCATAAAGTTTTATGCTTTTTATTTCTAGAAGTTTTAATTGATTCTTTTAAAAATTTGCTTAGTCTTTTTCTTTAAAATTTTTTTGTTTTTTATTCATACTTTCAATTTTCTGTTTTTTATTTAAATATATTAGTTATACTAATTTTATGTTCTGTATCTGATCCTTTGCTAGTCGGCTATATGTTGTATCTTTTCACTCTCAGTTGTGGAGACTTACTTCTTCATGTGTATATGCTTTTTGATTGAAAGTTCAAGCTCCTTGAAAATTTGTCAGTGGGAATTCTTTGAGGAGCTGTTTGACGGTGCAGTTAGGTTGCTGCTATCAGGCTCCTGGAGACCATTAATCTGGGACTACTGTGGATCAAATACTCAGTTTGAAGTTTTTCTGACCATGTGCTAATTGAAGCCACAAACCTGTTTGAGGACTGGCTTGTGGTTAAGAATTTTCAGGAGAGCTGTTGGGAAAATAGAATAATTTAATCAGGTCCCCCGCTGTAGGTCTGATTGGGGGTGGTGATGCATTCTTTGTAAGCAAATTGTGTGTGGGGGGGTGGAGTTAGTGTGCCTGTGCAGCTCAGTGACTTGGCTGGCATCTGCCTCAGGCATCTGCCACGCGGCCGTGCTCTCCAACCTATGGCTTCCAAGGACCTTTTTGCTGGTTACCTAGCTCATAGACCTGAATGTGAAGGGTCTGGTGACCCAGCCTAGTGTGTGAAGGGCTTATGGCCCAGTCTGTGAATGGGCTTGAGAGGTCTGTGAGCTCCATACCCAGCCCTAGCTTGACAACTGGCCCATTTGGCAGGATTACAGGCAAGTAAAAGAGGTTGACGGTAGCCTTTCCCCTTCTGTCTAGAGTAGAAGCTGAGATGGAATCACTTTCTTATTGACCTCTTCACAGGCCTTTTTCCCCCCTTTGCTCATCCTTTGAGTGGTTTCTGATGCAAATGCCCATCTTGTATGCATCCTAGCCATGAATCCCAGCACTGAGGCTCTTGCTTCCTGCAGTTGGCAGAGTATGCTCAGGCAGCTCTGGCCTCAGGCCCCAGGGCTTTCTTTTCTTCCATTATTTCTGCTCCTACTTTGTTTTTGGCATCTTGGAATTCTTCTTTTCTTTTTCACAAACTAGTCATGCATTTAAAAGGATACTTCTTATATTTAGTCTAGAATTTTAGGTGTTTTTAGTGGGAGAACATCAAGACAACTTGAGCACCTTTTTGCTGGACCAGAAACCTGCTTCAGGGCTCCTTTGTCGTCTTTGCTGCAAGGAGGCACACTTCTTCTCTTTTCTCATAGTTGAGCCTTCTTTTATGACTGTCCCCTCACTTCTACAAACAATTGTTCCTTTCCACTGCAGTTTACATATCAAGGAAATGCTAACTTAGTGCTACTTAGAATATAAGCACTTCAAGGGTGGCAGCTTCCTCAGGAATGCTTTGTATAGTAAATAACTGCTCTTAGTCATGAAGTCTCATTTGTTTCTATAGATCTGAATGGTGAATTGGATGTTTACTACTTGATTGTGCTTTAGGTGGATTGGGGAGCTGAGCTGGCTATTTAAGGGCATCTCTTATGGACTTTTTTTGTATATTAAAGGACATGCCTTAGTTGAATAAAAGTGCCATGGATGAAACATTTCTGTCCTCCCTGCCCCCCAAATCTATATATTGAAACCTTAATCCCCAATGTGATGGTATTAGGAGATGGGGCCTTTGAGAGATAATTATGTCATGAGGGTGGAGTTGTCAGGATGGGTTTTAGTGCCCTTTTAATAAGGGACAGGAGAGAGTTTGCTTTCTTTTTCTCTCTCTCTGTGAGGACACAGCAAGAATGGGGCTGTCTACAAGCCAGGAAGAGGGCCCCCACCAGACACCGAATCTGCTGGCATCTTGATCTTAGACTTTACAGCCTCTAGAACTGTCAGAAGTAAACTTTGGCTGTTTAAGCCACCCAGTCTATGGTGTTCTGTTGTGGCAGCCCAAATTGACCACGACAGCAAGTTTCACATATCATAAGAAATCGTGCTTAAAATGAGGTGCTCCTGGAATTGCCCAGCTGTGTGTGGATTTACCGGCAAAAGGTATTTTGGGGAAGCCTCTGTCATTATCTTATTGGTCAAAACAATGCCTCTCTCATAGTTGTGTATGTAACAATCACACAGCACCCATTGCCCAAATGAAGGGAAACCATGTTCCATGGCCTCTGAGAAGCTGCCTTTCAGCCTGAACGGGCTGTTAACCATGTCAAGCTCACTGGCCCGGCAGGACGACACCTCTGCAAAATCCAGTGCAGCCGGAGGATGACGGAGCAGATGACATGTTTGGTTATCCTTAAGAGAACAGCTACTGATCACTCCTGGTTATTTCCAGGAATAGTTGCCTTCCCTTGTTTCTTTAAGTGACTAGGGAATGCTATCAGTGTGGAAAATGTCCCAACAGCTTTGTCACTTCACTGCATTGCCCTGCTGGAAAGTGCCACCAGCCTTTAGTTTATGCCTCCTACAGAAACGATGCCCATTTAAAGAGAGCAAGGGACTGCTCCCTTGCATGCCTTCCCTACATGTGCCGTGCACAGCACACCCTGAGGACAATGAGGGAGACTGGGGGTCCTGCAAATGACAGGCCACAGAATTATTTAGGGAATTAGTAGTTGGAGATGAGGGAAATGTTCTTAAGGCTTTGCAAATCATTCTCACAGACCTATAAAGGACAGTTGAAGAGCTTCAAAATGAGAAAGTATAAAATAGCAAAGAACGAGATCAGAATGGATGGGAACGATCATGGCAGCCTTTTCATTTTTGGAATTTTTTTTTTTTAAAGATGAGTGGTGAGGGGACCTTAACCCTTGACTTGGTGTTGTCAGCACCACGCTCCCCCAAGTGAGCAAACTGCCCATCCCTATATGGGATCCGAACCCGTGGCCTTGGTGTTATCAGCAGCGCACTCTCCCGAGTGAGCCACGGGCTGGCCCTTCATTTTCGGAATTTTTTAAAATTGCTCATTGCCTTTGTCAAAACCAAGGATTTCAGGAAAAAGATGTCCGGTGGACAATTGTGCTAAAATGTTTAAGAAATGGTTCTTATGCTTTGAGTTTTTTTTTAAAAAAGGCTTAGCAGAATTATGATTTCATACCATCTTCGTGTTATTTCTGAAAATCTAGGACCATTTAGACCTTGCAAGTATAGCAGTTTTCAGAATAACACATTCATCAGCAGAGCCAGTAGTGAGATCATTGGTTAGGCTGTCACCTTCCAGTAATCCAAGTGATGGTCTTTCACAAAGCCCTTCTTAGTGGTGCTTCTGATCCCTAGTTGTCCTTTCTTCTGCCCCCTCAGAGCATCTGCATGTTGAAAGCACCCTGGAGCTGCCTTTTCTATGCACAACACTTTCTGTCTTAATTAATGTTCCCACGCCTGTCAGAATCCACAGTGTCCTATGGCATGTGGCAACACTGATGTGGGTCACAGTCTAATCTTAAGTAGTTACATGTCAGGAGGGCAGAGGTCACCCCATTTTTGGACCTTGACTTTGAAGGCAGGTCTCATTGCGAGGCTTCCTCTCCCCTCTTCCTGCTCCTCACAAATTCATAAAGAAAATGTCCACAGCTAGAAGAAGTCTTATTTATGACAGTTTTCTTTCACTTCCTTGGGCAATGGAAGAAATTAGGTATTATACGCTGCTTTGGGGGAAACAGTTCTTCCTGGGTAGAGAAAACTATGACAAGGAGGTCATTTGAACTAGAACTTTTTTTTGGTTTTTTTGGCTCTGGCTGGTATGGGGATCTGAACCCATGATGCTGGTGTTAGAAGACTGTGCTCTAAACAACTGAGCTAACTGGCCAGCCCAAACTAGATCTTGAAATAGGAGTAAACATGATCAGATATAGAGAAAGATATTTTCAAGGGGTTCCACTTCTAGTTATGATGAGTACCTTATAACAGACCAACTTTCCTACTGAGAGCAATTCCAAAAGCTGAATAGCACACCAAAACACCTGTTTGAAGGCCCTGGAGACCACCCAAAGCAGCCAGGACATTGCCATTGCTTGTCCGTTCAGGGCAGTTGCTGATCTGTGCTCAGGGACTAGAGGCGGAGCAGAGTGCTGGCCAGAGCCTTGGCAGTCTCTGGGTACTGGGGAGAGCACTGGCGTCCACTGCCACCCAAGCAGTCAGGACATGATAAAAGACTGTGAATGGGAAAATGTTTTCCAATTCCCGTTTGTCAATTAACAATAAATGATAAATAAAACTGTCCAATAGAGTAAAATACTTGATCAGCAGACCATGCCTTCTCCTTTCTAGACAGACAAACCCACTCTTCAAGGGAAACCAAGTTCTGAACAGAAAGCTGCTTTATGAGCAGGGGATCAGATTGTGGGGGTAGAACTGAGAGTTTCCAGTCTGATGCAGCCAGCCTGATATGAGGGCTGGCCCCTCTGTGCGGGGTCGTCTTGAGTCTGGGAGCGTGGTCCCCTCTTCCTGGACAGTGCCATGCAGACACTGTGGATTTGGCTCTTTGTTCTTCTTTTTTTCCCTCTTTTCTATGGTTGCCATTTCTTTAGTTTGCACAGAATTTCTTCAAATAGGGTAAAATATGGTTAGTTTATTTTCCGCTTACTAATGTACACTCACAGTCCAGTCCTGTCTCTCCAAGACTTGGGAGGCTGCTGGAACTGGCTCATGCTGGCTCGGGAGAATTGATTGTGCACATCTCTCCCCGACTCTTCATTCAGTTATGTCAAGTTGGTGGTTTGAACTAGCCATGGTGTGAGCATTTACACCATGGACATTGGCAAACTCTGCAAATCAGGACTTCTTCCTCAGAGAGCCAGCTGAACATTTACCAGCACAGCACCGCCTAGACTTCTTGATTGGAGTTTGGGGTCATGGATTCCAAACTCTTGGATCTCACATTTGTAGAAATTCCCTGATTACTCCTGCGAATCATTAATGTTATCATTGTCCAAGAATTCTAGAGTAAATCTCAGAGAGCAGCCTAATTTCCCTTATCTCTGGGTTCCTTGGGGAACATTTCACTTTTGCCCCATTTACCAGTAAAAGGCCAGACTGTGAGAAGTCTTGAACAGCAGTCTAAGAAAAGCAGTCTAAGAAAAGTAATGAGGGAAGAGGAGTTAGAAAGCCATTATATCATTTAGCTGAATGTGACAGAGGCCTGAATTTAGCCACAGTAGATGCTGTGGAGCACATTTATCTGCCACCTGCATTGCTATTTCACTTGAGAGCAGTATTACAATTGTACTACAGGAAACTTCCCACAGAATAGCTGAGAATCTCAGGGATTCTCAGAATGCCACTATCCAATTCATGAAACATCTCTTTCTACATCTGTCTTTCAATCAGTCAACCTTTTCAGGGCTCTTGAATCTTAGGAGATATATATTTTTGGAATCAGACCCTTAGGTTTGTTATGCCAAAAGTCACATCAGCTATTCAGAGGACAGAAATTCTGTGCTCATGAAATGGCAACTTTACTCCTGACAAGAACAATTCATGGTTTTATTGTACCTGTTTATATGCAGGCATCTTATAGGACTATTCTCATTAATATACATTAAAAGTCTATTATGTGTAATCTGAGATTCTGACCTGTTAAGTCCTGTAACCGGACTTACTGGACAAGTAAGTTTATTTACTTAACTTACTGGACAAGTGAGTTTTATTTTTGTTCTATAGCCCAAAGTACAGTTCCATCAGAACTTGTAAACAGGATATTGCTCAAGCAATATCAGTAACCACTGGTGGATTGTGGATGGGAGCTTGTAGCCCTGTGTACTTACAGTAACACGACAGTGTAAAAATCAGCATTCTTATAGAAGGCCAGATTTTCCAAAGAAATAGGCTTTAAAAAAGCAAGATGCAAAGCTAAAATAGTCATATGCTTATTAAGTAATACCTGCCTGTGCAGTGTTCTAAGCTTTCCCAAAGATCCTTCATCTGTGTCAGTGCGTTTTATTGAAATTCTTATAACAATGCTACGAGGTGGGCAAACTGTGTATTACTCTTTTCTCTCACCTATGGATAGGGAAACTGAGGTTCAAAGAATGATGTGCCCACAGTGGCCCAGCAGCAGAGCCACAATTACCCAGGTTAAAGATTCTTGGCCCGGCACTTATCATGCCAAGCACGAAGCTTAGGACAATTTGTTTTTGTGGGTGAAATGTACTCAGCTATAGGTGTATGTTTGCATTTTCTTAAGCTAGTGATAGAAGCAGCAAAAAAAGGAGACTGGTGTGGATGGAATGGAGTGCAGTGGGGCCGCGGATTGGGGCACTGGCATTGAAGCTGGTGTTGTTGCTTATTTCAGCAATGGCTCCAGTGGGTCCACCTCCTGGTATTCATGTCCTTGTATAGCCCCTCCCACACTGGCCCTGTGACTCACTTTAACCAATACGGTGGAGCCCAAGGGATGCTGGGCCAATTCTGGGTCTAAGCCTCAAGGGTGCTTTTGCACTTTGGGGAGCTCTGAGCTACTGTGTAAGGAGTCCTAGAGAGGCCACATGGAGAGGGAGAAGCCATGAGGCTACACAGACGACAGGGTGGGGGAAGAGGAGCGGGGAGAGAGACAGAGAGAGAGAGAGAGAGAGAGAGAGAGAGACAGAGACAGAGACAGAGAGAGAGACAGAGAGAGAGAGGAGAGAGAGCATGCCCGAGAGCCCTAGCTGAGCCGATCCAGCATTTCAATCGGCCTGGCCAAAGCACCAGACACGTGGGTAAAGCCCCTGATGCCATCTGACTACAACTGCATGAGAGACCCCAAGGGAGAGCAGAAGAAGAATTGTTCAGCTGAGCTCTAGTCAATCTCAAATCATGAGAAATAATAAAACAGTTGTTTTTAGCCAATATGTTTTGGGGCGGTTGTTATTACAGCAAGATACCCAAAAACAGCTAGGCAAGATTTCACTCGCTCATTTGCTCATTGGTTATTTACTAAGCAGCTACGACACTCCTGTCACTTTCTCTTCCTGTTGCTATCATCTAGCAACATTCCAATCATTTCCCTTCCCGCATTCATTGATGACTTTAGTGCCTGAGTCTCTGTCTTTCCACCACCAGGCCTGTTGTCATTCTTGGTGACTTCAACATCATCACATATTACCATGTCTCTCAGTTGCTTAATCTCCTCATTCCACTACATTCCTCTACATTCCTCTACATTGCTCCACTGTCCACTCACGTAGACCTGCCCTAGCCCTGATCAATCACTAATAACTGGACCACCCCACATCGCTATTTTAAGCATCCTTTCTTTGACCCTCATCTCCCCACACTCGAATCCTTCTACATAACTTACTCTGATGCCCCACTGCAGCAGTTCTTCAACCTCATGGAGACTCCAATCCCTTGACCCTACAAGTGTTTCACTGTTCCTCACCCCCACCACCCACGTTGTCCCTTCCCTTCTTTCCCAATTTGTAGTCCATGGCCCCTTATCACAGCCACTCACCTGCAAACACCTATGATTCTCCTTCTCCTTTCTCTCTTCATAGCACTCTCGGCAAATCCCCAATCCCGGTTAAATCTAACCATCCCCTCTGCATTGCCACCTAAGTAGGAGAAGAAAACACATCATTCCATTTTATTGAGATATAATTCACATAACAAAATTTACCAATTTAAATTGTACAATTCAATGGTTTTTAGTACCGTCACAAAGTTGCAGAATTATCCTCACACTCAATTATAACATTTTCATCACCCCGAAAAGAAACTCTGTCCCCTTTAGCAGTCACTCATCATTTCCCCTCCCCGCCTGCCCCTAGCAACCACTAATCTACTCTCTGTCTCTGTAGGTTTCCCTATTCTGACGTTCCACATGAATGGGGTCATACAATATGTGATCTTTTGTGACAGGCTTCTGAGATGTAGCATGTTTTGGAGGTTCACCCATGTTATAGCATGCATCAGTACTTCCTTCCTTTTTAAGGCTGAATTATATTCTATTATATGGATATACCACATTTTGTTTGTAATTATCAGGTTATTAGTTGATGGACATTTGTGTTTCTACTTTTTGGCTTGTATGAATAACACTGCTACGAACATTCACGTAACAGTCTTTGTGTGAACATGTTTTCCGTTCTCTTGGGTGTACACTTAAGAGTGGAATTCCTGGGACATATGGTAACTCTTATGTTTAACGTTATGAGGAACTTCCAAATTGTTTTCCAAAGCAGCTGAACCATTCTACATTCCAAGCAGCAATGTATAAGTGTTCCAGTTTCTCCACATCCTCATCAACACCTGTTATCTATGGCCAGACTGTGCAGGGAACCCAATCCTTGACCTTGGTGTTAGAAGGCCGTGCTCTAACCAGCTGAGCTAACCGGCCAGCCCTTATTTTCCATTCTTTTGATCACAGCCGTACTAGCGGATGTGCAATGTCATCTCATTGTGATTTTAGTTAGCATTTTCCTGATGACTAACAATGTTGAACATCTTCTCATGTGCTTGTGGGATGTTTGTATGTCTTCTTCTGATAAATATTTCTTCAAATCCTTTGCTCATTTAAAAATATTGGGTTACGGATGTGGAGAGGGGAAAAATAAAAAAAGTTAAATAATTGGGTTGTCTTTTTTTATTGAGTTGTAAAAATTCTTTATATGTCCTGGATACCAGTCCCTTGTCAGGTATATGATAACCAAATATTTCTCCCATTCTGTGGGTTGCCTTTTCACTTTCTTGATGGTTTCCTTTGAAACACAAAAGTTTTTAATTTTGTTGAAATCCTATTTATCTATTTTTTTGTTATTGTTCATGCTTTTAGTGTCATATCTAAGATGCCATTGTCTAATCCAAGGTCACAAAGATTTATACCTGTGTTTTCTTTGAAGAGTTTCATAGTTTTAGCTCTTATTTTGGAACTTCAATCTATTTTTTCTATCCTCTCTTTTGATTCTTAAAAACTGTGATAAAATACACGTAACAGGTTAGCTAGTTAGCTCAGTTGGTTTGAGTGCCACCTTGTAACACCAAGGTCAAGGGTTTAGATCCCTGTAATGGCCAGCCACAAAGAAAAAAAAATAACGTAAAATTTACCATCTTAATCATTTTTAAGCATATATTTCAGTGGTATTAAGTACATTCACAGTGATTGTACTTAATCATCACCACCATCCATCCACAGAATTACTCCCCACTGTTCCCAACCCCTGGAAATCACCATTCTACTTTCTGTCTCTATGAATTTCAATACTCTAGGTACATCATACAAGTGGAATCATGCAGACTTTGTCCTTTGGTGACTGGCTTATTTCACTTACTATATTGTCCTCAAAGTTCAGTCATGTTGTAGCATATGTCAGAATTTCCTTTCTTTTTAAGGCTGTATAATATTCCCTTGAACACATACACCACATTTTGTTTATCCATTCATACATCCATGGACACTTGGTTTGCTTCCACCTTTTGGCTGTTATAAATAATGCTGCTACAAACATGAGTGCACAAATATCTCTTTGAGACCCTGCTTTCAATTACTTCAGATATATACCCAGATGGAATTGCTGGATCAGATGGTAATTCTAATTTAATTTTTTGAGGAACTGCCATATTATTTTCCACAGCACCATTTTACATCCCACCAACAGTGTGCAAGGTTGCAGTTTCTCCACGTCCTTGCCAACACTTGCTATCTTCTGTTGTTGTTTTTATAGTAGCCATCCTAATGGGTATGAGGTGGTACCTCATGTGGTTTTGATTTGCATTTCCATAATGAGTATCTTTTCATGTAATTATTGGCCATTTGTATGTCTTCTGTAGAGAAATGTCTACTTGAGTCCTCTGCCATTTTAAAAAAATTGGCTTGTCTTTCTGCTGTTGAGTTGTATGAGTTCTTTATATAGTGTGGATATTAATCCCTTTTCAGATATATGATTTGCAAACATTTTCTCCTTTTCCAGGGTTGCCTTTTCACTCTACGTATTGTGTCCTTTGATGCATAGAAGTTTTTACTTTTGATGTAGTCCAGTTTATCTATTTATTCTCTTGTTGCATGTGCTTTTGTTGTCATAGTCAAGAAATCATTGCCAAATCCAATGTCATGAAGTTTTTCTCCTGTATTTTTTTCTAAGAATTTTATAGTTTTGGGTCTTATGTTTAGGTATTTGATCCATTTTGAGTTAATTTTTGTTTGTGGTGTAAAGTAGGGCTTTGATTCATTTTGAGTTAATTTTTTGCCTATAGTGTAAGGTAGTAGTTCAACTTTATTCTTTTGTATATGCATGTCTAGTTGTCCCAGCACCAGTTGTTGAAAACACTATTCTTTCCCCATTGGATGGTCTTGGCACACTTGTTGAAGTCAATTGACCATGAATGTGAAGCTTTATTTCTGGGCTCTTGATTCTACTCCTCTGATATATATGTCTGTTCTTTTTTAAAAAAAAAAAAAAGATGGCCAGTAAGGGGATCTTAACCCTTGACTTGGTGTTGTCAGCACCACGCTCATCCATATGGGATCCAAACCCATGGCCTTGGTGTTATCAGCACCACACTCTCCCGAGTGAGCCACGGGCTGGCCCCTATATGTCTGTTCTTACGTTAGTGCCACATGGTCTTGGTTACTGCAGCTATGTAGTAAATTTCAGAAACAGGAAGTGAGTTTTCCAAGTTTGATCATTTTCGAGACTGTTTTGGCTATTCTGAGTCCCTTGCATTTCCATATGAATTTTAGGATCAGCTTGTCAATTTCTGCAAAAGAAGCAGCTGGAATTTTGATACGGATTATATTGAATCTGTAGATGAATTTGGGGATCTTAACAATATCACCTCTTCTAATGCATGAACATGGTGTCTTTTCATTTATGTATGTCTTTAATGTTTTCAGTGTACAAATCTTACACTTGTCTTGTTAAATGCACTTCCACGTGCTTGATTCTTATTTACGCCATCGTAAATGGAATTGTCTTCATTTCACTTTCAGATTTTTCTTTGCTAATGTATAGAGATATAATAGGTTTTTGATACTGATCTTATGTTCTGTAATTTTGCTGAACTCCATCTAGTTCTAGTAGTTTTTGTGGCTTTCTTAGGATTTTCTGTATACAAGGGCATGTCATCTATAAAGAGATAGTTTTACCCCTTCCTTTCTAATCTGGATGATTTTTACTTCTTTTTATTGTCTAAGTGCTCTGTTTAGAACCTCCAGTAAAATGTTTAATGGAAGTAGCAAGAACAGACATCCTCATCTTGTTTCTGATCTTTGGGGAAAGCATTCAGCCTTTCACCATCAAGTGTGATGTGAGTGTAGGTTTTTCGCAGATAATCTTTATTGGGTTGAGAACTTCCCTTCTATTCCTAGTTTGCTGGATGTTTTTATGAAAGAGTTTTGAGCTTTTTCAAATGCCTTTTCTGTGTCTGTGGAGATAATCGTGTAGTTTTTGTCCTTTATTCTATTGAGGTGGTGTATTAAAGTAATTGATTTTTGGATGCCGAACCAAACTTGCATTCCTGGGATAAGAATCTCATTTGATTCCTGGGATAAATCTCATTTGGTCATTGTGTATAATACTTTTTATGTTTCTGGATTCGGTTTGCTAGTATTTTGTTGAGAATTTTTGCATTATAATCAAAAAGAATATCATAGTTTTCTTTTCTTGTGATGTCTTTGTCCGGTTTTGGTATCGGGGTGACACTGACCTCATCATAGAATGAATTGGCAGCCCTGTCCAGACACTGTATTTAAGTGTATTTATTGTAAGTGTTCAATTCAGTGGCACTAAGTACATTCACAAAGTTGTACCAGCATCACCACTATTCATTTCCAGAGCTTTTTTATCATCCCAAACAGAAACTCTGTGCCCATTAAACAACGACTCTCCGTTCCTCTTCTCCCCAGCTCTGGTAAGCTCTATTTTACTTTCTGTCTTTATGAATTTGCCTATTATAGGTACCTAAATAAGTAGAATCATGCAATAATTGCTCTTTTGTATCTGGCTTATTTCTATTCATTCTTTTATATTTTTTCATCCTTGAAGGGTTTATTTGAAAGTTAAAATTTCAAAAATTATTAACTAGCACACAGTGTGATATTACAGCTTTGAACAAATTTAGTTGAAGATACTTTTGAAACTGGTTTATCTTATCTTTAATCATTTTTTTGGTTACTTAACTGTAAATTATATTTTATCTTATAGGGTCTCTTACTCTTAAAATTTTAAAAAGGAAGGCATTTTATCATTGCAAATTAGATGCATGACAGTCTTTAATATAAAAAGAAATGGGGTTGGGGGGTTAGCTCAGTTGGTTGGAGTGCAGTGTTATAACAGAAAGGTCAAGCATTCAGAGCCCTGTACAGGCCAGCTGCCAAAAAAAAAAAAGCTTGGAAAAAGAAATGTATGTGACTTTTATGAGTCTTTTCTCTTTTCTTTGTGACCCTAGTAGGGGTTTAGATTTTATTTTATTTTAATTTATTTTATTTATTGAATCAAAATTGATTATATATATTTTTTGGGTTCAACATTGATATATGTTGATCAAATCATTATTACCAGCATATATATTGTTACAAATCATAATTATTCTTTATGCCCCTTGTCCAATCTCTCCCCATCCCCCAGTCCCTCACCCCCAATTACCCTAGATTTCTTCTCTCCTTCTGAAAGAATAATGGTTACTCCGTTAATTTGTTGCCTAGATCATCTGTCCAATGCTGAGAGATGTGATCAGGTCCCCCAATATTATCATAGAGCAGATGCTTCTTCTGTCACTCTGAAATGGGCTTTGTGGAGAGAGCCATCCTCTTCTTTTCTTTATCTCTGCTGGTGACTCTCCTTGTGTCAATGCACTCCAGTGGTTGGCGGTTGTGGCGTCTAGCTGCTTTTGCAGCAGCCGTGGTTATTGTGGTGGCTGTGGTGGGCCACACTCATGTAGGTGATGTTTTTGGCATGATCCTTTGTGCTGGTGGTGTGCCTGCTTGTGGGTGTGTCTGGTCCCCTTCTCCATGGCCTGGGTCCCCAAGCAGGCCCTGAGGCACTGGCGCAGTGTGTCTGGTTGTGAGAGGGGGGTCTGGTCCCCTTCTCCATGCCCTGGTGTCACTGGGCAGGCCCTGAGGCACTGATGACATGTGCCTGGTGGTAGGAGGGCAGTCTGGTCCCTATCTCCATGCCCCGGGTGACTGGGTGGGCCCCAAGGCACTGGCGTGGTGTGCCTGGTTGTGGGAGGGGGGGGTCCGGTCCCCTTTTCCATGCCCTGGGTCCCCGGGCAGGCCCTGAGGTGCTGGCATGGTGTGCCTGATTGTGGGAGGGGGGTCCGGTCCCCTTCTCCATGCCTTGGGTCCCCGGGTGGGCCCTGAGACACTGGTGTGGTATGTCTGGTTCTGGGAAGTGGGATCCTGTAGATTTTATTTAAAAAATGTTTTCTCCTATTCACACCACCCAGATTTCCCCCCTTTCCCCCACCTTTTCATTGCTTTCAAATCCAAGCCTATCAGAGCTCACACTTTCTGCCAGAAAAATCCAATCAGCTCTCTTTCCTTTGAAGCCAGACTCAGTCAGCTGAGCATTGCTCTGGCTTAGCCACAGGCTGCAGGGCCAGAGGTGCTGGGGACAGAAAGTTGTTTACCCTGGGCTTAGCAAACAGCTCACGAAAAACACTAAGAAGCCTGTTCCTGAGCATCCTCTCCCTGCCCCCGCACAGCAGCCCCCCTCCCTTTCTCTGAAGACCCAAAACAGTCAGTCTCCTGACTTTGCGCTCTCCTAGATAAAAGTAATAATAGTCTCACATACCTCTTGTTAGGGATTACAGGAAATTACCTCCCTCTCCTCATTTTAAAATCAGCTTGAACTCAGTAGACAGGCTGGCTGCTTCTGGACTTTTTCTCTCTTACTTGCCTGCCACACTTACTGCTAGGAGGTTATCTGGAGAATGTCTGTCACATGGTCCTAGTGATGATATTTATAATAACTAGCTAACTTTTATGCAGCCCTCTCTACCTTTATATGTGTTAGCTCTTTTAATCCTTGCAACAACCCTAAAAGGTTAGGGAAACTGAGACATGAGAGGTTGAGCAGTTTGCCCAGGTCACAGAGCTGGCATGTATCTGAGGTAGTGTTTGGGCTGTTGTCACTTTCAGAACCTCCACTCTGAGCCACAGTAAGCTCTCTCTGGGGCTTATTTACAGACTAGCACTAAATCTTCATTTAATGGATGCCTGAGCCAAAGTCCTTAAATATCACCCTCTCTCATTGGGAAAGAAAAGGGCCACTTAGTCCATTTAAGCATTAGCACATTTGTAACCACTTCAGATAATTTTTTTTTCGTGGTTATGGCAATTTTTACATGATCAGTCTGCAATATTTACTCACCGTGATCCTTAAATCAATAAATACAATGCCTTTAAATCAATAAATACAATGTATCCAATATAACAAAAATGAGCACAATAGATCCAAATAATATTATAAATAAATATAATATTTTTAAATAAATGAATACAATGACCAAGAGACCCTAAGTGGACACTTAACCTGGTCCCAGAGGGTTCTCTAGTTTCTCCACTTTCCTGGCAGAAAGTCTGAGAGGGAGGGAACCAACAAAAGTCTTTGTATTTCAGTTACTTTCATGTGCTTCCAAAAAGTTTCTCTGAACTTCTCCGGCCCCCTATCAATCCCTATTGTACTGTTGTTATTTATGTGCTAGCTTTATTCCCCCATTCCCACAGTAAGCATCTGGAAGGCAGGCTCGAGCTTTGATTCATCTGTCTGTCCCTCTCCTTTCTACCCACTAGCCCCACCGTCCCCAGTGTCTAGCACTATATCTTGCCCATTCTAAGGGCTCGGTACATATTCGGTGGATGAATGAACAGTCCTCTTACTAAGACATTGCCTCATGGAAGAGACCCATGTATGACCACCCTGGCTTATCCCCACGGCCCAAACGAGGATCACTTGGGATTTCTCCCACTAAACTTTTTTTGTATTGAAAAAGGCTAGAGCCAGGAGGCGAAACAATTACTTTTGTGAGTCCAAATGAGATTAGTGAAGTTGTAAGCTATCTGAAAGAAGACATTTAATTTGAAGAAGAAAGGTCCACCTCTCATCCCATTACTGTCACCGAGTCACTGTGGGGTTGCAGGGACTCATTGACCTGAGGTTGTCTGTAGAGTCTCATCTCCCTCTGTCCGTCCCCCATCTCTGTCTACTGGTAGCTTGCTGTTCCATAACCTCAGCTCTGAATGACCCTGAAGCTTATGATACCCAAGTTCCCACTCAATGGGATGAGTGTATTTTCTGTAGGAAGGTAATATACCTCAATTAAAATAGTAACGATTTCCTAAGTAACTTCATTGAAATTAGGATTCAGTTCTGGACGTGGGGGGGATGGCTATGGTCTCCACCCTCAAGTTTATGTTCTCATGGGGAATATTTCAGAAATGTCAGTAGAAGTTAAACAGCAGTATGAGTTTAGCAATGATAGAAGGCAACAGCACAAGCATTGTCCTGGATGGGACATGAAGAATGTGTAAATGACTGGTCTGGAATTCACAGAATGGGGAAGTGACTCTGGGCTGAGCTGGTTTGGGAAGGCTTCACTCGGAGGAGGATGATTTTGTACTGCCCTGCCGCCAGAGGATGGTAGCATGCCTCATTCTCTGCCACGGGTTAAATGTGTCTGACAAAAGTTCAGGTATTAGAAACTTGACCTCCATTGTAACAGCAATAAGGGGATGGGAGATGCAATTATGGTTTTTGAAAGGTGGGGCCTTTGAGAGGTGATTGCATCGTGAGGACTGTGCCCTGGTGAATGGATTGATCCATTGTATGGAGTCATGGGCGTGGTTCTGATGGCTTTATAAGGAGAGCGAGTGAGCAGGTAGCTCTCTTCCTCAGCCCATTCTCGCCATGTGACAACCCGGTCACCATGGGAACCCGTAGGGAGTTCCCACATAGAAGAAGACCCTCACCAGATGCGCCCCCTGGACCATGGATTTCCCAGCCTCCAAAGCTGTAAGAAATAAGTTTTATTTCCTGTAAACTACCCACTGTCAGGTATTCTGTTATAAGTGACAGAAACGGACTTACACACTCTCACAGCAGCAACCAGGCCATTGGGCAAAGAGGACAGCAGCCTCACCTCCCTTAAGCCCAACAGCCAGATCAACACAACCGTCATGGGAATCAATGTATGGAATGATTTGTACTTCCATTCCCCCAACCATTTGTTTCTATTTCTTACTACTTGATAAATCTATGTACTAATTAATAGCTGTGACTTCATTCTCAGCTGCTCAACCTGCTGCTGAAAATTATAACAGAGCTGAAAATGAACACTTGCTAAGATACACTAATTATGTCTCAGGGGAAGTCGCCCAGTATATTTAGACTATCCGTTTCCCTTCTCCATCACCTTCCCTGGTGAGTAAGTTTGTTCTAATCACTTTTGAAGAAAGCAAGTTACATTGTAATTTTAGTACCTTGGGATTTGTAGGGTTTCTAATTGGATTTTGATAAGGGAGTGTATTAGTTTTCTTTTGCTTATAACAGAATACCTGAAACTGGGTAATTTGTGAAGAAACGAAATTTATTTCTTCCAGTTTTGGAAGCTGGGAAGTCCAAGGTCCAGGGATCACATTTGGCAAGGGCCTTCTTATCGGTGGAAACTCTGTACAGAGTTCCGTGGTGATGCAGGGTACTGCATAGTGAGGGCTGAGGGAGAGCATTTCCACGTGCTTTCTTCCCCTCCTTATAAAGCCCCCAGTCTACACCCTGATAATCCATGACACCTGATCACTCACCAAACATTCACGAGGGCATAGTACCCATGATGCGATCACCTCTTAAAGGCTCCACCTTTCAAATACCATATTGGGGATTAAGTTCCAACATGATCTTTGAAAAAGACAAACATTAAAATCATAGCAGGGAGTGAGGTTATTTGAAATGAGATGTACCAAGGTCTGACTTATTTTCTTCCTTACATGTCAGGAAGGGAGAGGCTATCTGATACTGGCAAAGGGGTAAAGTAGGGCAGGTGGCAGGATTGGTACATACATTGCAACTCCTGATTCAGAGCATTGGCTCTTTCAATTAAAAAGGAAGAGGGTGAGGTGGTACAAGCAGCCCATGACCAATAATACCTTGGAGGACGCCATCTCTAGTACATAGTCGGCCAACCTCTGTACCATTACTTCACTGCACTGGCACTACTGGACTTCATACCATACCAGTGGCCACTTTTCAACATTCTGAGTTTGTAGTTAAGGATTAAAAACCTTGGATGGAACCTAAGTGGATCAGATTTCTCATATTTTTTGTTCTGATTTTCTGTACATAGAATTAGGCTGAGTTTGATGAAGGTGTGCAGCTGGCACTGTTGGCATCCTGCCCCTTCTCTCACTGTGGAAATGCTGGTCAGAACTCATTCCATCTTCATGGCCTTAAGATACACAGCTCTGGCTTCAATAGTTACAATCTTCCCCCTGCACAGGTTGCTTCGCAACTGAGGAAGGGAAGGGAACAGGATGCTATGCTTGTGTAAGATAAGCGGAATGATACCAGCAAGCCCAAAGATAAGCAAGATATGGTGGTGGCATGGACCAGAGTGTTGATGGTGGACATGGTGAGCAGTTGATACAATGGGGTAGATATTCTGAAAGTTCTACCTAGTGTTGCTGAAACTATAGGCTCAGCTGCTGCTCTACAGCCACAGTGGCTTGGGTGGGACATTTGCCCATGTGCTGTGTATCTGAGTCCCATGGGATGGAACCCAGAGATGAAGCTCACTGGGCTACCTTGTCTGCACCTCTGCACTCTAATAGGACAGAAGCAGCCTCTTCTCAGAGATTATAGCTGGGTTTCCTGGATGAGGTTGGAAACAGTGACCCAGGACAACCAACACGTTACCTGGAATTGACCCATGTACTTAGTCTTGCCTTGCTTTGTTCAAAGATACTCATAACCCAGGATACATCCTCCTTGTCTTAATCAGCCTGAGCTGTTATAACAAAAATACCATGGACTGGGTGGTTTAAACAACAGAAATTTATTTCTCACAGTTCTGAAGGCTGGGAAGTTCAAGATCAAGGTGCCAACAGCTTTGGTATCTGGTGAGGGCTCTCTTCTTGCTTTGCAGACAGCTGCCATCTTGCTGTGTCCTCACATGGTGGAAAGAGCTTAAGAGCTCTCTGGAGTCTCTTTTATAAGAGCACTAATTCCATTCATGAGGGCTCCATCTTTATGTCTTAATTATCTCTGAAAGGCCCCACCTCCTAATACTGTCACATTGGGGATTAGGGCTTCAACATACAAATTTTAGGTGAACACAAATATTCAGTTCATAACACTCCTCTAACCTTGCATGGAGCACAGAATCAGGAGCAAGCGTATCACTTTTAGGTTCTGCCTCACCCCAAACTGCCTTCAGTCCTGGGTGTTAAGCTGGATGGAATATATTCATTGTAGAATGAACTATATGGTGGATGAGTTCAGGAGCTATACACTGGTGAGATATCACAGATTCATTCATTGATGCATTCATTTGCTCAACAAATATTAATTGAACATTTACAATGTGCTGAATACCGATAGGTGCTGGGATCACTGGTGGACGAGGCCCAGTCTCTGCTCTCCAGATGCTCAGAGAGAGATAGAGACAAGAGCCACTGACTGTGATCAGTGCTAGGATAAATATGGAGGTGTGTGGGGACTTGGGGGGCACCTCATCCAGCTGGCAGTCAGGCACGTCTTCCTGAGGAAGTGACGTCCACACTGGAAGAATGGGCAGGAGGGAACGTTCCCTTCTTTACCATGGCTTCCCACGAGCACCAGGCCCCTCAGCTCTCGCTCCCTCCCTCTCTGCGCCCACTGCTACCGCCTTATTTCAGGCCCTCATTGTTTCTCGCCTGGGTGACTGCAATGGTCCCATCTTCCTGCCCCCAATCCTTCTGCTGTCATCACCCTCTCCAGTACCTCTAATATAAAATGTGCAATGCAGACACCTGATCAAGTCAGTTCTCTCAGTCCAAATCCTTAGTAGAGTAAGATAATATTTTTGTTTGTTTTTTTCTTCTAGCACTTTATTGGTTCAACTTTTTAATCTATCTATAGTTTATTATTTAAAATAACTTTATTGAGATATAATTCACATACCATGAAATTCACCCTTTTACGTACACAATTCAACGGATTTTAGTATATTCACAGAATTGTATAATCCTCACCACTCTCTAACTTCAGAACATTTTCATCACCCTACAAGGAAACCGCATATCCACCGGAAGTTACTTCTCATTTCACGCGTCGCCTCCCCCTCAACCTGCCTCAGCCCCAGGCAACTACTAATCTACTTTTCATTTCTTTGGATTTGTCTATTCTGGACACTTCACATAAATGAAATCATACGAAATGTGGTCTTTGTGACTGGCCTTTTTCATTCAGCATAACATCTTCAAGGTGCACCCGTGTTGTAGCAGGTGTCAGTACATCTTTCCCCTTTATTGCTGCATAACATTCCATTGTACGGCTCTACCACAATTTCTGGATTCATTACCAAGTTGCTGGACATTTGGGTTGTTTCCACTTTTGGCTCTTGTGAATAACGCTGCTATGAGCTAGGCGTGTAGAGGTGTTGGTGTGTACATGCTCCCAATTCTCTTAGGAGGATAATAATTTTGGATTATCAAGTCTTTTTTTTTCTCCCCCCAATTCCCTTTGTTTGCCCTTCCTCCTGGTCAAGCTAGACGATGTGGCAGAACGATCACAGAAGTGAAGCCATTGCGTTCCGTTGGCGGGGCTTGATTTCAGTCGGTGTCATTTCTGATGATTCACTTGGATCACTTGACAACTAGTTTTTCTCTTCCCCTGTTTTTGCCATTTTGTGGGAGGTACTCTGAAACTGCACATATTTCCGTTCATCATCAAATTCTCAATATATTTACTCTTATCTGGACGGATTTATTGTTCCTATTATACTCAACAGATGATCATTTTTTACACATATGTTTTATGTTTACACTCAATTGCCCTAGATCTGGCCAGTGTTTTCTTCTGTGTTTTTTGGCTTGTCCCTACCATTCTTTGAGCCCTTCCCAGCTCTCTGACCCCTCTCTCCATGTGATCTCTCATCCTAGTTCCAAATTCTGGGTTCACAGAGGGCAAAGAGCTTGTCAAACCTGTGCTTGTGTCATGTGCTGCTGCCTCAGTGGTAGCTGTCGCTAGCCCAGCAACAATGTGGGCAGGGCCACACGGGGCCATCAGTCCTACAGTCCATCACACTACTGTTCACAGAGGTGTGGATAAAGATAAACATTTGTTCTCCTATAAGAAAACAAAAACAAAACAAAACAAAGCAGGGCAGGCTCAATTACAAGTGCCGGCTGACAGCCAGCCTTAGCGCTGGAGAGAAAACAGGGAGTTGTGTGCATCTGTTGGAAGATAAACATCCCAATCCAAGGTGACAGCCCCTTTGCAGCTAATTGTTGCTATGTTGGACACAGGCCCAGTATTGCCATATCTTCTGATTTTTTTTTTCAGAGAAACTGAAAAATATACAGTTTTAGACGAAATCCAGATTTTAAAGTATTGGCTCAAATTTTTGATCTCATGTGGGCCAGCAAAACCCCTCTGCAGCTGCATTTGGCTTGCAGGCCACCCGTTTGCAGCCCCTGGTTGGTGCTTCCTGTGTTTCCAAGCAATGTGAGCACAATATAGTTTTGCAAGATTTCCATTGCAAGGTGGTAGAAATCCCACCCAAACTTGCTCAGGCATAGATGGAGATTTATGGGTTCAGTAAAAAGGACTTGCAAAGGGGCTGGGGCAGCTTTGGCTATGCTGAACTTGAGGCTCAAGTGACATCCCCAGGACTCGGTCTCTCCTTCTCTTCAATCTGTTTCTCATTCGCTGGCTTCATTCTCAGACAGACTTTCCCTGGAGCCACAACAAGGGCAGCTCCAGGCTTACATGATCTTCAGTGCTTGAGTACCCCAATGGAGGGAAATTTCCTTTCTCCAAGCATCCAGCTCTGCCCAGCTGATGTGCCCCTCCCCCAACCCAGCGGAGCACATCTGTGGTCTGGCCGGGCCGCTCATGAGCCACCCTGACTTGGGAGAGGCAGGGACTTCCACGCAGAATTGCATACAGTGGTGGTAACCAAAAGAAAGGGGAAGAAAACTGAGCAGGAAGAATTAACAGGTGTCAATTGCAGGAGGTGGGGCCAACTTTTTCCTGTAGTTAAGGGATGTGAATATTGACATTCTAGGTCAGCAAGTGAAAGACTTTAGATCTCACCTGGGGGACAAGAACTTGAGTGTCTCCTCTGATTCTCAACTCTGTGCTCTTTCCCCTGCACTTTTTTGCAACAGCTCTGGATGCTGTGATATCCTAGTCCTGACGAGAATTGGTCATGGTATTCCCTGGACATGAGTTTTCTTACTAGAACTTGGACACAAGTTCAGAGTGGAACCTTGAGATTTGTGTTTTAAGATCTTGTATTATTATTATTTCTTGTAGGTTCATTGTAGGACATTTTAGAAAATGCAAAAAATTAGGAAAAAAACTTACTCATAATCCAGTCTCTGAAAGGTAGCCATGGCTGACAGGTTGGCATATTTCTTTCTATATGCCTGGGTGAGTGTATGTTGTGTGTACAATTTGGTACCTGCTTTTTTCACTAAGAATTGTTAAGTTCTTCAAGTCACCATCTTGACAATCCCAAGTGGAGCCCCTGGCCTGGGCTCCTTGAAGTGTGCTACCTCAGGACAGGTTGTGTCGGTCCCCGGGGCTGGGCTGAGCTCTCTGTTGAGGACCAGGGGACTCAGTGTGGGGAATGGAGAGACTGGGGCAAGGAGTCATGCAGGTCTTGAAACACATTCCAACCACCCAACCATTGCAACCCCAGCACTTTTCTTCAAGACGACAATCCTGTCATCCTGTTGGCATGCAGAGGAGCACAGATGACTTCCCTCCGCTGCCTGGTTTCATTGCTCTGACGCATGGTGCAGTCCGTCAGTGTAATGGGAAGGGAGGAGCAAGGGGCACATCCATCTGTGGGCTGGCTGCTCCCCTTGTCCCTTTTGCTGTCGGGTAGCCGATGAGCAGAACATCAAGTCTCTCCGCTGGTTGGGTGCATGACTCCTGGGGTCCCCTGCCTTACCACGGAAGGATTTGTGAAGACAGTTTCTGAGTGTTCGATGGTCTTCCAGATCAACTGCAGTGGGCCTGGCACATTCTCAGCCATTTACGAAATGCATGCTATTTACTCCAGGGCACAGAGTGGGTCCCACGGGGCTGTTTTACTCCATTGTGTAAATCCACACTTAGAGACGTTTAGCACACACAGATTATGCACTCAGCTGACTGAAATGATTCTCTGTTGCTATTACAGTCAGTGGTGAAAATCACACACACCACTTTGTAGAGTAAATTATTTTTTCACCTGATAGATCATAATAGCTCTCCAGAGTTGTTAAGGCCTAAACAGTCCATCGATAGCCTGGGGAGGTGTGTGTGTGTGTGTTGGGGGGGGGCAGGGGGTTGGCACGCACTTTTACTGGAACTCCAATCCTTAACTATTTCTGCACTTAATGGGCTAGTAAACATTACTGGGTCCCTTTCTGTATTTCTACAGACAACTTTCTGTCTGGCTGACATCCCTCCTGCTCTTTCTCAGTAAACCCTTTGTGATGCATGGAAAGGAAAGAAGGGCCACAGAAGTGTATGCTGTTAGAGTTACCATAAGTTCACAGCTGTGTCCCAGACCGATCTCTTGGAGAATTACAACCCTTCCCATGCCCCCCTTTCTTCTGAATCCTAATGTTGGGGACAATCACAACGACAATGATGACAGCCAGCAACCATTGGGCACTGTCTGTAGGCCAAGCACCATCCTGTTCTAAACTGTGTTCTAAATCTTTTATTTGTGTTAATCAGTTTAATACAGCAATGCACCAAGGGAAGCCAGCTAATGCCATCCCTGTTATACAAATCAGAAAACTGAGGCAGGAGAGGCTAAGTGACCTGCTCCATCCATGCAGCTAGTCAGAGGCAGAGTGAGGATCTGGACCCAGGCTAATGGTCGCGGTGGTCCAGCCCCACACCGACCGGGCTAGGCTGCCGCTGCAGAGATCATAGCAACTGATGTGGCACTTGTATCCCTGGCTAGAATTTGTTAGCTAACCTCCTCTACTGTTCAGCCTTCTCCATGTCTTGAAGCTAGGAGGCAGCCTTTTACTTTAAAATGCACGTAGTAAGTGCTCAATTAACATCAATTAGTTTGCAAAGACCCCATCAGGCAGATTATGAAATGTTTCATTTTACAGTAATGGGCCCTCATTTGGCTCTGACTCACTTAATGGGAACACTGCAGCCACATCACAGGTCCTGCTGAGTGCTGGAGATCTGGAGATATCTGGTTGGGAGGGATGGGGTAGAGGCACAGATCCAGGGAGGAGGGTTGGGTGGGTGGGTAAACTGAGGGTCAGGCTGGGTCATTGGAAGAGAACTCTGGGGGTGGGAAAAGGTGAAGCCCAGTCTCCCAGAGCCTGCTGTGGAAGCTGAGCAGCTGGGAGGACCAAAGCAGAGTCTAGTACCAGGTCAGCTGGCCAGGGCTACTGGTCAGAATTCCCCTCATGTGCCAGCAGCCTGGAGAGCAAGAGAAACACTGGCCCAGGGAGACAGGCTTGAGGAAGCACCTAGGCCACCCACACACCCACAAGGTTTTTACAAGGGGCATGTAACACCTCAAAGGGCACAGAAGTGCTTTGAAACTTCTGTCTTCAGGCAGGACACTGTCAACTAATTCTGAATCTCCCTGCACTTCAGAAGGGAGAGGTGGGGCCCCGACTTCTGCCCTTTAATTGCTGTAGGAGGCAGCCAATGCACAGTGCCTGACACACAGCGGTGCCCAGGCCTTGTTGAATGAGTGCATGCAAGAATGAATGGGCATTCACAGTGGTTACCAGGGACAGAGCCAGGAGGCAGCGTTGATGGACTAAGCAGTTCCATCCCAAGCCTGCGGACAGGTGGACGTTTCCCAGCAGGAGGGCAAGGCTCTCTAGATCTCATGTGCATCAGTCAGTTGCCTGCCACAGAATGGGGAATCCAGAATGGTCTTTCTCAAAGGGTGGCCCACAGTCCAATCACATCTGAACACTGGGATGGGCCCAGGAATCTGCATTTTAACAAAGTCTGATTCTTATGAGAAGATGGAGCCTGTTTCTATTAAGACGGAAAACAGTGAAGTAGATTTCTTGACCGTTTTATCACTCAAGCATGTATCTCTGGACAGTACTTTACTTCTGCCAAGTTATATTTCCTAATATGTTTTTAAAGTTCTTTTAATCTAAAAAATGCCCCGCTCCCTCTTTTTTTCTTTACAGTTTATCTGCTGATGACTGGGACTGTTTGACCTGTAGAGAGTCCCACTGCCTGAGTTTTGCAAGTTGCATCCTCGTGGTGCAATTCAGCATGTTTGTCCGCCTGCTCTGTTTCTTGCATGTTGGCTCAGGAGCCCTGGGTTCCCTCTAGCACCTCTAGCAAGACTCTCAGTGCTGTTGCTTTTTTTTTTTTTAACATCAGAAGGCTCATAATATCTTTTTGTCTCTCTTTTGGTGATGTTAGCAGGTGCTGACTAATGCTGAGATCCACTGGTTCACTGGGGGTTGTAAATTACGATATTTACCATTTCTTTTCTTTTATTGGTTGGCATACTTCTGTAAAGAGATGCTTCCCTTCACCCTATTTGGTTACCTTGTGGTACAGTTTGATAAAGGAAATAATCAAAATGAAGCAGGTTTTCCAAAACTCACTGCCTTGGGATCAATTTTGTGAAGTCGATGTCAACAGCTTGTTCTTAAAATAAACAATGTATGTGGTTAGGACTGCTGATTTAGTAATTAAGGTATAACGTGCTGGTTCTGAATGAGTCATTTAGATGTTGTTAAGAACAGCTAGAGCATGAAGCTTCTGTTTCAGGTTGCACGTGGAAGCGTTTGGCTTCCGTGCGGTGATCACTAAGCAACAGTTATGATTCTCGTGTTCCGTGAGGAAAGTTCGACTGCACTTGGAGCTTTCTCCCTCCCTTTTGAAACTTCCTTTTGAAACTCCCTTATAAATGCGTTTGCTTGTAGGAGACTTCAGAGCACTTTCCAAATCTGTTGGCTTGGGTTTCCCTGGTCGATCCTCAAGGTTGGCTTTCAATACACATTTACAAAATGATTTCTGCCCCGACAGCCTTGGTTTTGGCCCACAAGTTCATGCAGGAAAGGCATTTACCAGTTTTCAAGATAACGAATTGGTCCTCTTCATCCGTCAAAGGTGACCAAAGAAATAGTTTCTTTTATTTTTCATTTTTATTTTAAATTTTTTAAGGGCAAAATTCTCTTGAAAAGTTTATTAACATTATTATTACAATAAATCATTCAGCTCTTCAGTCTTTATACATCCCTATGATCTCATGGATTGAAGCATATTTGATAGATTTTAATCCATTGTAATTATTGTCTTTAGTTGAAGTTGAAATTTCCCATGTGTGGCAATTTTGGGAAAGTCAAGTTGGCTCCAGAATCCTTTTGACATGACCCTCACTGTCAGTTGACAGTTTCCTTGCTGTCTGGTATGACAAGATATTCCAGGCTCATCGTATACATTTTTTTGCCCCACATCTGGAATCATCTGTTTCTCCAAGAATCCCTGTATTTATTTATTTATTTATTTATTTATTTATTTATTTATTTGGCAGCTGGCTACAAACAGTGCTATCTAACCAACTGAGCCACCTGTATGTTTTTTTAAGTGGGAAATAAATTTTATGACCACATGTGGGCACTGGAGATGTTCAGAGCTGCCGGGCTGGCCACCTGGTCAATGTCTGTGAGCCTTTTGGACACACACAGCCGGACTCTGTCCATCTCCATGCTCAGGAGTTCACTCAGGACTGCAGGGTTTCCTCAGCCTCCTCTGGATTACACGGGCATCTCTTTTCTTCCACACCAAGAGTCCTGGTTCCTGAGGACACAGGGGATGACACTGGTCTCCATGTGGTCGGAGCCAAGGGTCAGTTCTTAGTCCCCATCAACGTGACCAGTAGCACCACTTGACTCGGCTAATCTCTCCCTCTTCCTCCATCTCTCTTCCCCATGCCCAGCCCGCCCTGCTGGTCTCTCTCTCTTCCCTCCATGCAACACTTTCTTCTCTTGGCTCCTAGGACACCCCACTGCCCTGCTTTCCTTCTGCGCCCTGCTGCTCCCTCTCGGGCACCTCTTCATCTGTGCCACCTTGGAATTCTGGCATGCTTGGGCTCAGTCCCCACCTCCACACTCACTCTCCGCGTGATCTCAGTAAATGGACAGCCCCGTCCTTCCATGTGCTCAGGACAAAGGCTAAACACTTTGGAGTCGTCCTCGACTCTTCTCTTTCTGTCACCTGCATCCAAGCCCTCAGGAAATCCTACGGCTCTTGCTTTGACACAGACCCAGAATCGGACCACTCCTTGCCCATCCACTCCTCTCCTCCCCTGCAGCTCTCTTTGTCTCCTGCCTAAAATGGCCTCCCAATTGGTATTTCTACTCCCACTTTAGTCCCCCTGGGGTCTTTTCTCTCACAGTAACCAGGACGATCCTGTTAAACTCTAAGTCTGATCACAACCCTCCTCTGCTCAAATCTCCCCCATGGCTCCCATCTCACTTGATGGGAAAGCTACAGTCCTCACATCAGTGAGCAAGGCCCTGTGTGATTTGACCCTGGGCCCTCCCTCTGCCCCTCTGCTCCACTTCTCCCCGCCCTCCACTGACTCCAGCTCTCACAGTGGGGTCCCCCTCCAGGGTCTGTGCATCTTGAGACCTGCCTGGCTAGACACTCTTCCCTGATACCCAGGGGCTCGCTCCTTCACTGACTTCAGGGTCCTTTGTCAAATGTCACCATGTCAGAAAGCCCTTCCCTCCCCTGTCTGTTTAAAATACCTCCCACCCAGACCACCTCTGTTTTTCACTACAGCAGGTGTCACCATCTGTTATGCTGAGTATTCACTTGCTTAGTTGGTTGTTGTCATTGGACTGTGGGCTCGACCCAGGGCAGGGAGCTTTGATATCAGATTTAGTTTGATATCAGATTTCCCATTCCTACAATAGTCCTTGTCACGTGATGGCATTTGCTGGTGAATGAGTAAATGAGTGAGTGAAGAATCAAATGTTACCGGGCGGCATATCCAGGTTCTTGGTCCATGAAAAAGGAATTTTTCATGGCACCAGCAAAAGGAGAGGAAGAGAGAGACAGAGAAACTTAAAGGGCTTTATTACCAAACGAAGGTACATGCCAAGGAAGTGCACAGGCATCTCTGCCAAAGAGAAGCACACGTGCCCCCAGACCATCTCCATCCTCTCAGTCCACGTGCAAACTCCTAATGGCCCATCTCTGCCCCTCCTGTTCCGCCCAGTGCGCAGGCGCTGGCAGATGCAGTCTGAATATTTATGAGCAGCCTCCCTGGGGCGTGTCCCTATTTTATCCCTGTCTCAGAAGGACTCTCCCGTCCTGGGGAGCGATGCTTAATTCAGTGTGACTGAGCACTTTGGGCCTTATGCCTAACTCTTTCTCTTTTTTTTTTATTGTGGTCAAATGCACATAACATAAAAGTCACCATTGTAACCATTTCTAAGTGTACAGTTCAGTGGCCTTCAACGCATTCCAGTTGTGCATCCATCACCACTGTCCATCTCTAGAACTTCTCATCTTCGCAAACTGAAACTTCGTCCCCACTAAACAACTCCCCCTCCCCCAACCCCCAGCTCCTGGTAAACCCGGATGCTGCTTCTGTTTCTATGAATTTGACTCCCCTAGGGAGCTCACGTGAGTAGAATCATACAATGTTTGGTTTTTTGTGATTGGCTTATTTCATTTAGCATAATGTCTTCAAGGTTCATTCATGTTGTAGCAGGTGTCAGAATTTCATTCCTTTTTTTTTTTTTTTTTTAAAGAGATGACCGGTAAGGGGATCTTAACCCTTGACTTGGTGTTGTCAGCACCACGCTCTCCAAAGTGAGCTAACCGGCCATCCCTATATAGGGATCCGAACCTGTGGCCTTGGTGTTATCAGTACCACGCTCTCCCAAGTGAGCCACGGGCTGGCCCCAGAATTCCATTCCTTTTTAAGGTTGACTAACATTCCATTGTATGGATAGACCGCATTTTGTTTATCTGTTCTTCTGCTAATGGACGCTTGGGTTGCTTCCACTTTTTGGCCATTGTAAATAATGCTGCTATGAACGTGGGCGTGCAGATACCTGTTCTAGTTCCTGCTTTCAGTTCTTTTGTGGATATGCCCAGAAGTGGGATTGAGAAGCTGCCATACCTAACTCTCTGTATCAGTAAAACCCTTTGTTTTAATGCAAATTACTACCTTATCTCAAGTCTTGCCTGCTTGTTGACAATTCTGTGGACATCTTCATCCCTGGAACCTGTAATCTGTGGACTTCTCCTGAGTCCTGATGTCACCTGGCCACCTCCAAAGCTTCAGTTGTGTTGCTTTGTGTCCGTTCTGTCCTTCCCGGCTGCCGAAAGCTCTGGGTTGCACCTCTCCGTGTCACTAGATGGCACTGGTGAGTAGCTTGGTTTTGTTTCCTCCCAGAGAATGTCCCCTTTTGTTTTCTTGTAGGCTAGGGTAGCGATTCCCCATGCCAGGTTGGGTGGGATTGCCTTTTAGTGACCCCCTACCTGGGTCACATTGCCTTAAAACCTGGCAATAGTTATGGGTTCTAATGGCTTTAGTTAGGGAAACCTCCACGATCCTCTTTAAACGGTGTAATGGTGCTGGGGAATGCTGGCATGTTGAAAGAACATTGGATGGGGTGCCACAAAAACCTACATTTTAATCCTACTTCCATCAAGAATGTTACCGGATTCAGGTCCGGCTGCCCGCCCCTTTGAAAAGGAAAGAAAAAAACCTCAGAAGCCAAATGGTTGGTGTTAGAAATGAAGATATATTCAGCTGAAGGAGATGGTAGGCTACCCATCTCAAAGATTTACATTTACTGAGGGGTTTTTAAAGGAAGGGTTGAGGGAATGGAATGTGGGAGCTGAAAATCAGGAGAGCAGGAGACATGAGCTATGAGTCAGGTACAAGGGCTTGCTAAGGCCTCATCTGACTTCTGTTCTCATCTTCGCTGTTATCTCAGGACCCTGCAGGATTTTGATTTGCGCCGGTGCACTTGGCTGGTGCCCAAGGTCAGCTTCTATCATTTGGCCTTGATCATTTCTCAAAACTCTACAAATCTCAAAGAAAGAACTGTTAGTTTTGCAAAGTACTAATTAGCTTCTCGGCCTTGTTTTCCTACTTAGCGAGCGAGATAAGAAAATCCGGGGATGGGAAGCAAGAGTGGAGGGAAAAAAACTGTCCTTTTTAAAAATCCTAGCCCCCCTGCAGCCCAGGCAGCTTTAGGTCCCAACATGGCTTCAGTCCTGCTCACTCCAACAAGAACTCTGTGTGACCTGAACTAGTCATTTGGGTTCTCTTGGCCTCAGTTTCCCTGCCTGTAAAATCAGAGGGTTGGATGATTAGTCAGAGGTTCTCAATTCTGGCAGTGCATGAGAATGCCCCAGGGAAAAAGAATCACACTCTCTAGGCAAGTGCTTTTTACAGCTCCCGGGTGACTGATGTGGGGGGTGGGGGCGCACCCATGCTTTAGATGGCCCCCGAAATCCCTTCCAGCTGTGAGATGCTCTGTGCCTTACCAGCTGTGTGAAGTGGAGTTTTTTCATTTATTCAACGGGAATAATAGTAGTACCTATTGTCACGTTTGCGTGAGGATCAGAGGAGGCAGTATAAGCACAACACCGTGCGGATTTGCTATGGAGTAGACGTGGGAGGGAGAGAAAGACGGCTGGGGGTGACTGAGATTTGTAGCCTGAGCAACTGCAGGCTGGAGCTGTTGTTTATGGGACGTAGGAGACTGGCGAGGGATTGCATTGGGGATTTTGGGGTGTGTGGCATTAGAGATGGCCTGTCAGAGGGGCAGGAGAGGTCAGGCTGGAGAGTAATCTGAGAGTCACTCGCTTGATGGTATTTAAAGTCAAGGAGTGTCCACACACCCAGGGCTTTGACAGTGGAAGCTCCTTAGTGACCTTGGCCACTGCAGCCTCGATGGGGTGGTTGTAAGAACCCAAATGCCCCAAGGGATCACACCGAGGAATGTAAGAACCCAAATGCCCCAAGGGATCACACTGAGGAATGTAAGAACCCAAATGCCCCAAGGGATCACACGCTGATCACATAAGTCCTTCTCGGCCACACCTCATCATGGCGCTGGTTGCCCTCTAAGTAGGGATTGTATTTTAAGCCAATCAGCCTTCCCTAGAAGCCCTATATATATGTGTGTGTGCCACCTAATAAATGAGCCCTCTCCGGTGGATCGTCAACTGGTGTCGACTCGTCCTTTCATTTGGTGCCGAAACCTGGGATGGAGTTTCCCTCAAGCAGCGACACTTTTCGGATCACAGCTGTAACACTTTCTGGGTCACCCCTCGGGGCTCCCTCAAGCGGTAACACTTTTCGAATCGCAGCGGCAGCACTTTTCAAGTCGCGCCTCGGGAACTCCGTCCAGCCAGGACCGGCCTCCCTTCCACCACTCACCACTGACGGTCCACCCTCGTCCATTCTTTTCGGCGCTGGCCCCTTCCGCTCACCACTGGCTCATCATTAGGTAAGCCCCCTTTCCTAAAGGGCACCAGCCCTTTTTCAGGCTACCGCAGGGAGTCTAGCCGTGATCGTCCGGTAGCCCCTAACACCCATACCCCACCCCACCACGGTCTTCACGACCACCATAAATTCCCAAACTATAACAGGTTCCAAAGCCCCGGTAAACTTTTACTTTCATTTCTGGATGTTAAAAGCCCCATTCTGTTCTCTCCTGCACCCTCCTGTCCACCACTGTCTTCTCTACACTTCCCGGGTCCGGGACCCGACCAGAAAATCCTGGCGCTAGGTTCCTTCAGGCACTGGGCTTTTGCCCTAGAGAAGTGGAGGTCTGAGTGACGACCCACACCTCCCTTCTCTCCTCCTGGTTCGTACCTGAACCTGCCGGGACTGATGTGACCTACTGGGGACGCCCTCTAGGATCCCGCCTTTCCAAACCGGCTGAAGGATCTGTCCTACTAAATCTCTGTCCGATTTCTGTCTAAATTCCCATTAAGAGACCACAATGGGCACTTCCTCCTCCTCGCTAGGGTACTCTCCACTTCAATGCTTTCTGAAAAACCTCACCAACCTTTCCCTCAGGCCGGATATTGAGCCCAAACTCCTCACTAAATTCTGTACACAAGATTGGCCTTATTATCCTTTAGATAATCAAAACACATGGCCCCCTGAGGGCACAGTAGATCCTAACATTCTACGAGACCTCTTTAACTACTGCCAGCACCTAAAAAGATGGAAGGAGATCCCCTACATCGAGGCTTTTTGCCTCTTGGCTCAGAACCCCACCCTCTGCTCCTCCTGTGCTCCCTCTCAAGTCCTTTTAGCCTGTAAACCCTCTTCACAGTCACCCCTCGATTCTTCCACCTTCAACCCTGCTGATGAACCCCCACCCTACCGACCTCCTCCTCCCCCAGTGCCTCCAGCGTCCGCTCCTCCTCCCCTGTCATCCGCGTCACCTTCTGCACCTCCTGCGCCACCCACTCCCACGTCTTTACCCTCCCCTACTCCTGACCCACTAAGCCCCCCTTTCACCCGTTCCGAGGACCTCCCCCTGCCCCTTTAACAATCGCCCCACTACGTGAGGTAGCTGGGACTGAAGGAGTAGTTAGGGTCCATGTTCCCTTTTCCCTAGCTGACCTTACAGAATCAGAAAAAAGACTAGGCTCTTTCTCTACTGACCCTACCACCTACATTAAAGAATTCCAATGGATCCTGCAGGCCTACAGCCTCACACATCATGACATCTTCATGCTCCTAGCCAATACCCTCCTCCCCGAGGAACGCCGCAGGGTCTGGGATACAGCCCAAACCCATGCCACTGACACCCATCGTACCAATCCGAATCACCCGCCAGGCCCCCAAGCAGTCCCAGAACAGGAACCTAATTGGGATTCTAACACAGCCCAGGGAATCCAGGCTCGAGATCGTTTTGCCTCTTGCTTAATAACTGGCCTCAAAAAATCGGCTCGCAAGGTCGTCAATTTCCAAAAAATTCAAGAAATTGTCCAAAAAAGGAGGAAACTCCCTCCGAGTTCCTCAATAGATTAACTCAGGCCTTTCAACAATACACTAACTTAGACCCCAACTCAGAAGATGGCCGGCATGTCCTTATGACTTATTTTCTGGCCCAATCCTACCCCGACATTAAAACTAAACTTAAAAAATTAGAGCAGGGTCCGGCAACCCCTCAGACCGAAATCCTGTCAGTGGCCTTCAAGGTTTTTCATAATCAGGAGGAGGAAAAGGAACGTCGAAAACAAAAGGCCGACCACGCCAACTTCCAGATGTTGGCCCGGCTTATCAAACCCCCTGGGCGCCCTCCCACAGCCTCCACCTCTAAGCCTCCACCTGGAGCCTGCTTTAAATGTGGAAAGGAAGGGCATTGGGCCAAAGCTTTCCCCACCCCCAGGCCACCCACCACTGCTTGTCCAAAATGCAAAAAGAAGGGTCATTGGGGATCTGATTGCCCCCTCGCCCGAAGGGGTGAGGGACCAACTGCCCCACAGTCCCCCGAACCGTGGACACCACCTATGGTGGGCCTCGCTGAGGAGGACTGAAGGAGCCCTGGGCCCTTCCCGACCATCTCTATAACAAAGCAGGAGCCCAGGGTATCCATGGTTGTGGACGGCCACCCAATATCTTTCCTCCTGGACACTGGAGCCACCTTTTCGGTCTTAAGGGAATATAAAGGCCCCACCACCTCCAGCAGCTCTCCTATAGTCGGGGTAGGAGGTAAACAAATCTTTCCCCAAAAAACCCCTCTTTTAACCTGCTGCCTTCAAGGCACTCAATCCGTTTTCTCCCATTCCTTTCTAGTCATGCCACAATGCCCTGTCCCCTTGTTGGGTCGGGACATTCTATCACGGCTTCAAGTCTCCATTACTTTGCCCCTGTCCTCTTCGTCTTCCCCCGTTTCCTTCCTCCTAGCGCTAGTTCAAGCCCAAGATCCTACTAATCCCACCCCTCCAAAGAAGTCCTTACCCATCCTGACGCACCCTGTTAACCCCACAGTTTGGGACACTGCCAGCCCCGCTCTGGCCCAGTGTTCCCCTGTACGCATAAAACTAAAAGACCCTTCCAAATATATTTGTCAGGCTCAGTATTCATTAACCACAACAGCCCTCCTCGGGTTAAGCCCCATCATTCAGGACCTATTAAAAAGGGGGTATCTCTGTCCCACTCACTCCCCTTTCAATACTCCCATACTCACTGTAAAAAAACCTAATGGCGCCTTTCCTCTCGTCCAAGATCTCTGCCTTGTTAACGCCACTGTCATTCCCATTCACCCCCTTGTATCAAATCCATACACTCTTCTTTCCAAGGTCCCAGCAACCTCTACCCATTTCTCGGTTAACTTCCTAGCCGGTAGGGGATATCGAGTGTCCCCTGCCAAGGCCCAAATCTCCTTGCCGTCTGTAACCTACCTTGGTTTTCTCCTCTCCCCGGGAAAGAAGGAAATCACCCTGGACAGGAAACAGTTCCTTACTGACCTGCCCATCCCCAAAACCAAAACAGAGATCCTATCTTTCCTGGGTCTAGCCGGATATTTCAGAGCATGGATCCCCAATTTCTCTTTGCTAGCCCGACCTCTGTATAATATGAGTAAGGGTCCTCCTGAAGAACCTTTACTCTCCTCACCTCAGCGCCCTTTTCTCAAGCTTTGGCAGGCCCTCCTAACAGCCCCTGCACTTCATCTCCCTGATCTAACTAAACCCTTTTTCCTCTATGTTCATGAAAATATGGGACAAGCTCTGGGTGTTCTAGGACAGAATTACGGCCCCTCCTTTGCCCCCGTAGCATACCTATCAAAACAATTAGACCCCACTGTACAAGGCTGGGCACCCTGTCTAAGAGCCCTGGCAGCGGGGCAGTTACTGCATAAGGAGGCATCCAAATTAACATTTGGGGCACCTCTCACCATTCTCTCACCACATCACCTCAAAGACCTCCTTACCTATAAGGCTCTCCAATCCCTCCCACCTTCCAGAATCCTAACCCTCCTATCCTCGTTTCTGGAAAATCCTGCCCTATCCTTCACTACCTGCCCACCCCTAAATCCAGCCACCCTACTGCCTATACCAGATTCCCCCAACCCCCCTTTGCACAGCTGCGTAGAAAGCCTTCAAAATTTTATACCTTACCGTTCTTCCATCACTGAGGGACCCCTGTCTCACGCTGATCTCACATGGTTCATGGATGGGTCCTCATTCAAGGAAGGAAACACTCATTACGCAGGGTATGCCATAGTCTCCCTTGATTCGGTTATAGAGGCCCAACCTTTACCCAAGGGTACTACCAACCAGCAGGCCAAACTTATCACCGCCACGCGAGCCTGCATTCTAGCTGAAGGAAAAACTCTTAACTTATACACGGACTCCAAATATGTCTTTCATATACTTCTCTCTCATGCCACCATATAAAGAACGCGGTCTGCTTAACACCAAGGGTAACACAATCACCAACTCAGCTTTAATCTCCACATTAATTGAGGCATCCCATTTACCTTGTGAATTAGGAGTCATTCATTGATACGGCTCCCAAGGTTCACAGACACCCTCTCAGCCTCAACCGCCTAATGATGATAAGTCCTCTCTCTTTCGCTTGCTCCATGACCTGTTTCACTCTAGCCCCCAAGCTTTATCCCAGTTTTTACAAGCCTTCTTCTCAATCACCCCATCTGACAAAGCCCTCTTGCAAAAAATTTCCTCCTCATGCACAATCTGCCAGCGTACCAGTCCTAACACCCCTCTCAAACCTGGGCCATACCCCTCCCACCAGGCCAGAGGTCTCACACCCGCGGCCGACTGGCAAGTTGATTTTTACGCACATGCCTTCTGTCCGGCGCCTCAAATACCTCTTGGTGTTTGTTGATACCTTTTCAGGATGGGTAGAGGCATTCCCAACATCCAATAAAAAGGCCTCCACCATAGCCCAGACTCTCCTTTCCCAAATCATCCCACAATTTGGGATGCCCACTTCCATTCAATCTGACAATGGACCTGAATTTACCGCCCAGATAATACAAAAACTCTCCCAGTCACTCTCTCTCCCCTGGCACCTACATTGCCCTTACCGACCTCAGGCATCCGGAAAGGTAGAGAGAACCAACAGAACCTTAAAAGACATACTAACTAAATTGTCTCTGGAATTACACCTTGATTGGGTCTGTCTTCTACCTCTCGCTCTACTCAAGACCAGAGCTCTCCCAAAAAAGCCCTCCAATCTTTCCCCTTTTGAAGTCAAGTATGGTAGGCCCCTCCTACCCCCGGGGATCCAGCAACTGAAGGACCCATACCACCCACCATGGCCTTACCCTTGCTCTCCCACCTTCGCCGTCACTTTCCAAAAATAACCTTTCACTCAGCCCAGGCCAATTAGTATTCTACACTTCCCTGGAATTCAAAACCCCCCTGACTCCTAAGTGGGAAGGCCCATGTCCTGTCATCATATTTCCAGGCTGAAGCCTTACACTCAGGATCCGCCCTCGGCCACCAAGAACTCCAATAACAAGCTGCAAAAGGATTTAACCCACCATTCTTTTAAGTGTATCCCTCATCCTGCCGACCCTTTCAAACTCCGCCTATCCCGGACCTCAGCCTTACGCCCAATTCCGGAGACATGAACCTTCTCCTTGGCCTTCTCCTGTTCTTTTCATTTCACCCAGGGAGCTTTCAGGCCCCTCTGCTAGCTCCCCAGGGTCACCCATTTACACCTGGCAACAGACCATTTCTGAAACACTCATCTTTCTCTCTCTCTCTCTCCTGGAAATTGTTTTCTCTCATGGGACCACTCCTGGCGGCTGTCCCCTTAAACGTTTCCCTTCCTCAACCATTTATAACCACACTGTCGCCCCACCAGGCTCTTTCTTCTGGTGCAATGGAACCCTCTCTACCTCCATCCTGCCTAATCTTACTGCCCCATGCCTTCTTGTCACCATCGTCCCTCAACTCACTCTGTACACCAGTTCAGAACTGTTCCATCTTCTTCATCCCCCCTCAAGGCAGAAAAGGGCCGCCTTCCTCCTGATCATGGTTGGTATTTCCCTAACAACATCAGCGGTTGGAGCCGGCCTGTTGGGAGGAGACTTAGGACACAGTTTATGGGCGGTCGAAGACATAAATGCCAAACTTGAAGGGGCTCTGACCTCCACTGCCGAATCTCTTTCCTCTCTACAGAGACAGATCACCTCTTTAGCTCAGGTCACCCTCCAAAACCGCAGAGCACTAGACCTCCTCACTGAAACAAACATCATCAAAGTCACCGACTTAGCTTCCAGCCTACGAACCACATCCAGTTCTAACCCCTTTTCTTCTTTTATCTTAAACCCTATCCTAACTTGGATTTGGCCCATTTGAGGACCTCTAATCATTATCCTCATAACCTGCCTTTTCTTGCCCTGCATCATTAGGTTTCTTCAAACCCAAGTGGGAAAAATCTCCAATCAGGCCTTTAACCAGCTTTTGCTTAGAAACTACCAGCTTCTAGGTACCGATGAACCCCTCGCCTCATCTCGTGAGCGCCTCAGCCGATGCTGAAGAGACACCACCTTACAGAGGGAACGCATCCTACACGCCCTCGCCACCGACGCCTGGCTGCTCCCTCCAGTCTCCAACTATGAACAATGGAACCGGTGCATATTCGACTTGTGGCTTCAAGGAACGTTTATGGACTTTTCCCCTTTTGAAATTACTTGTTTCTCCACCCTCCTTTGGCGTTTCATAATGGGTGTTTATGTACCTTCCTCCCTTTGCCCCCCCCCACAACGCCCCAGTTCAGCAGGAAGTAGCTCGATGACTTCAACGTCCCCTTTCCTAAAACAAGAAAAAGGGAGGAATGTAGGGACCCAAATGCCCCAAGGGATCACACCGAGGAATGTAAGAACCCAAATGCCCCAAGGGATCACACACTGATCGCATAAGTCCTTCTCGGCCACACCCCATCATGGCGCTGGTTGCCCTCTAAGTAGGGATTGTATTTTAAGCCAATCAGCCTTCCCTAGAAGCCCTATATATGTGTGTGTGTGCCGCCTAATAAACGAGCTCTCTCTGGTGGATCGTCAACTGGTGTCGACTCGTCCTTTCAGTGGTCTGGCTGGAGCTGGAGGGCCGTGGGCTGAGGTGGAGAGTGGAGAGAGGGGAGGGAGTAGAGGTGGTACAGGGAGTCGGGGCCAGCGGCCTGTGTGAGTAGGCTCGGGCTGCCATAACCAAGTGTCACGGACTGGGCGGCTCAAACAACAGACATTTATTTTCTCACAGTTCTGGAGGCTGGAAATCCCAGATCAAGGTTCAGCAGAGTCCGTGACTGGTGAGGTTCCTCTTCTGCCTTGCAGTCAGCCAACTTCTCATGGTGTCCTCACGTGACAGAGAGAGAGAGAGAGAGAGAGAGAGCTCTCTGATGTCTCTTCTTGTAAGGACCCTAATCCTATTGTATTAGGGCCCCACCCTTATGGCCTCATTTCACCTTGATTACTTTCGAAAGGCTCTATCTCCAAATAGTTACATTGGGGATTAGGGCTTCAACATAGGAATTTGGGGGCACACAAACATCCAGCCCATAACACCACCTCATGTAGGGGGAGCACGGCCCTCTGTCCTAAGCACCCCCATCTCCCCAGGCTTGGTGCTCCCCACCTGATGCTTTCCAGCCCAGTGGAGCAAGCCCCTCCCGGCAGAACGCAGACCCTCCTGCACCCTCCACGTCTGGGCAGACCCTCCTCCCCACTCCGTCTGCCCGCTTACCAGGCCTGTGCCCCCTTCTCTGTGAGCTCTCTCGTCCTTTGTAAAAACTGTACTGATGTCAAACTCATCAAATGGTATATGTTAAATATATGCAAGTTTTCTGTGTATCAATTATGCTTCAGTAAAGCTGTTGAAAAACTGTATTGAATCTTGTTTGTTTTACTTCCTCTCCTTTTGCCTGTGTCTTTATACATTTTTCATTATTACTTTACTGAAGTGTAATTTATACACAATAAGCTGCACCCGTTTACATTATACAGTGTGGTGATTTCTGGCAGATGTTTACGCTGGTGACACTGCTGCTGCAGCCCAGACACAGAACGTCTTCATCACCCCCAGCTTCCTCGTGTCCCCGTGGCCTCCCTCCCCCACGTCGCTGCCCCCGCTTCTCCAGGCCTCTTCCTGTCACCACACATTGGTGTGTGTTTTCTAGAGTGGCTTGCAGACAGACTCGTAAAGCAGACACTCTTTGTGTCTGGCTTCTTTCACTTGAGATGCATTCACGTTTTTGTGTGTCAGTGTATTGCTAAGTGACTATGCCAATTGTTGGGTTAGGGCCATTGCTATGCCAATTGTATGGCTAGGAAATTCATAACTAAAGTCAAAATGTTTCATTATTTTAGTTATGATAAGTTTTCCATTTGTATTGTCTGGTTTAGGAGTTAGGGAGCACAGACCCTTCAAACCCATTGTACAGACTAGGTCACAGACCCCTCACATGACAGGCATCACAGACCCCTCACACACAGGTCCATGCTAGGTAATTGGGAAAGATCCCAGGAGCCATTGGTAGATGACACGAGCTCAGTCCTCTGCAGTAGCAGCAGCAGCAGTAGCGGTGGCCTCTCGGGTCATCCCAGGGGCACTGACAGCAACAGCTCGTGGCAACAGCCTCCAGCAGCAGTATCGGCCTCCCTGTGGCCTCCCTGGGGCCATCGGAGGGGAGGAGAGCACTATAGATCAGAGCTGTTCATCCTTTGTATTTAAGTCCATAACCCAGGATGCCTGGGTGCACACGCGCAATTACATTAGACAATAACCAAGGATCACCTGGGCGTGCGTGCGTATTTACATCAAATGCTCGGCAAGATTCTGAACATCTGAAGGGCCCTGACGATTTTCCTTCACTTTCCCTACAGTCAGTCATTAATTTCTTTTTATTTCTGAGTATTATTCCAGTGTATGGACATACCATCTGATGGAGTTTGGATGTGTTGTCCTCCCAAAACTCATGTGGAAATCTGATCCCCAATGTGGCAGTGTTAGGAGCTGTTTGGGTCATGGGGGTGGATCCCTCATGAATGGATTAATGCTGTCCCTGGGGGAGGGGGCTTGAGTGAGTTCTTGGTTGTAGTTCTGGTGAGAGCTGGTTGTTTAAAAGACCCTGGCATCTCCCTCCCTTCTCTCTCTTGCTTCCTCTTGCCTTGTCATCTTACAGCTGGCAGCATGCCACTTTCCACCATGAGTAGAAGCAGCCTGAGGCCCACACCAGATGCAGCTGTCCCAGAATTGTAAGCCAAATAAACCTCTGTAAATTATAAATTTTAATTATAAATTACCCAGTTTCAGGTATTCTGTTACAGCAACACAAAGTGGACTAATGCACCATCTTTTTCTTATTTGCCTGTTGGTGGAGAGTTGGGTTGTTTTCAGTTTGGGGCTATTACAAATAGGCTGCTGTCAATATTCATGTGCAAGTCTTTGAACAAATGCTTTCCTTTCTCCTGGGTAATTATCTAGATGTGAAATTCCTGGGTTGCATGGTAGGCGTATGTTTAATTTCCTAAGAAACTACCAGTTTTCCTAAGTGGTCCTACCATTTTACACTCCCACCAGCTTGCTACATCCTTTCCAAATCTTGGCATTAGTTTTTCTTTTTTTAAATTTTAGCTATTCTAATGTGTGTGTAGAGGTATCTCTCTGTGGTTTTAATTTGCATTTTCCTGATGACTAACAATGCTGAGCATCTATCATGTGCTTATTTGCACCTGTTCTCTTGAGAAGTTGTGCTTTTCTGATACTGTTGGATACATCTCTTTTCCTTCCTTCTATCCCCACGACAAGGGCACAAACAAAACATTCTTCCTTGTTTAGCTGTTATTTATATGTGAGCCACATCCACCAGTAGATTAGAAATTTCTGAGAGGTGGAAACAGGTTCCTTCTCACTGTGGAGTCTGCCCAGCACAAGGGGCCTGGTAGGAATTCCCTGAAATCATGTTAGTGCCGTGGGACTTCTGTGATTGCTAGTGTGACATCACCCCACCTGGCAGAGCGGGGCTCTCCCCCAGCTTGTGTCTGTGGGAGGGACTTACCTTCACTTTGTGTAATGAATAGACCAATTAAGAAGTAGCTTTCTTTCCACCGAGGGGAGCAAGTAAACTAATAAGGGTCTTTCTGAACTCCTCACTTTTCAGGAAAGATTGGAGAAGGGAAGCACGCAGCATCTGGAAGACAAACAGTGTGATGCAGGCTATTTATCCTTCTTAGTGTCACAAAATCTAATAAGCGTTGATTATATTAACATTCGAGAGTCCTGCAATGATTAGACTACAGTGCCCTGGATGCAAATTGATTTTTATGATTAATTTTTAAAAACACTTTTAATGGAGCTAATCTAGTTACAGTAAAATGGCTATTATCCAGCACCACGAGAAAATGGTGCATTTGCGACAAATGAATTTTCCAGGTAACTGAAGAATACTTTTTTGTGGGCTGAAATCCTTTTTTAATTTTAACATTTTTGTTTGTTTGTTTGTTTAGGCATCTGGTTGGTAATGGAATCGAACCCTGGACCTTGGTGTTATCAGCACCATGCTCTAACCACTGAGATAACTGGCCAGCCCTTTATTTTAATTTTTTATTACTTTTTTCAATCATTTTTTTCCAGTTTTATTTATATCTATTTTGGGGAGGTACAGTGTTTTTCCAACATATGCATATACGGTGCAATGAATCACTTAGGGTAGAGAGTGTAGTTTTGTACCTGTTAGTCCACCCCCTCCCCTCCCCCGCCCACCCTCCCCTCCCAGCCTCTGGTAACCATTATTCTGGTCTCTATTTCTATGAGAACCACTTTTTTGTTTTTTTTTTAGATTCCACATATGAGTGAGACTATGAGGTATTTGTCTTTCTGTGCCTGATTTACTTCACTTAACGTGATGGTTACCAGTTCTGTCCATGTTGCTGCAGATGATAGGATATCATTTCTTTTTATAGCTGAATAGTCTACTCCTGCTATTTTTGGTTTCCATTGGCATGAAATGTCTTTTTCCATCCCTTCACTTTCAGCTGGTGTGTGTTTTATAGGTGAAGTGAGTTTCTTGTAGGCAGCATATTGTGAGTTCTTGATTTATAATCCATTCAGCCACTCTGTGTCTTTGAATTGGAGCATTTAATCCATTTATATTTAGAGTTGTTATTGAGATATAGGGATTTGTTACTGCCATTTTGTTACTTTTTTCTGGCTGTTTTTTAAATCCTTTTTTCCTTTTTCTGATCTTACTGTCTTTGTGGTTTGGGTGGTTTTCTCTGGCAGTGTATTTTGATTTCTTGATATTTACTTTCAGTATGTCTCATAAGTTTTTGTTATGGCTACCATGAGGCTTACAGAAAACACGTTATAGTTATAACAGATTATTTTAGACTAATAACAGCTTAACTTGGATATATAAGAAAAAACAAAGAACCAGTTCTATGCTTTGACATCATCCCCCCTTTTGATAATTTGTTGTTTCCAGTCACATCTTTCAATATTGCCTGTGTCCTATATGGTTGTTGTATTCGTTGTTGTCTTGATAGGTTTGTGCTCAGTCTTCACACCAAGGATGTAGGTGGTTTATTCACCCCACCCCTTTACAACATTGGAGAATTCTGAGGTTGTCAGTGAACTTGCTTTACTAATGAGTTATGTACCTTCAGATGTTTCCTTGCTGCTCTTCAGTGCCATCTTCTTTCAGAAGAACCCCCTTTAGCATTTCTTGTAAGGCAGGTCTAGTGTTGGTGAATCCCTTAGCTTTTGTTTGTCTGGGAAAAACTTTATTTCTCCTTCATATTTGAAGGTTAGTTTTGCTGGATACAGAATTCTTGGCTGACAGTCTTTTTCCTTCAGCACTGTCAATATATCATCCCATTCTCTTCTGGCCTGTTGGGTTTCTACTGAGAAATCCGCTGAGAGACATACAGGGCTCCATTGAATGTTATGTGTTTTTTTTCTCTTGCTGCTTTCAGTATCCTTTCTTTATCTTTGGTTTTTGATCATTTGATTAGGATGTGCCTTGGGGTGCTCCTCCTTGGATTGAATTTGATTGGCACCCAGTCTGTGACGTTTTGTTATGGCAGCCCTAGCAGACTAGACATGGAGCGTTAGGGTTAGGGAGCAGCATAAAGCCCATTCACATTGCTGAGCAGTGACTGCCACTATCTGTCCACTTAACTGTTTTCATCTTGCAAAACTGAAGTTCCGCACCTGTCAGGCACTAACTCCCCACTCCCCTTCCCCTCAGCCCCCGGCAACCTCTAATCTACTGCATGTCTCTATGAATTGGACTACTTTAGGTACATCACGTAAGTGGAATCATTCACTTCATCCTTTTATGACTGGCTTATTTCACTTAGCATCATGCCCTCAAGGTTCATCTATATTGTAGCATGTGCCAAAGTTTTCTTCCTCTTTAAGGCTGACTAGTATTCCATTGTATGCATATACCACCTTTTATTTATCCATCACCCATACGTGGACACTTGGTTTGCATCCACCTTTTGGCTGTTGTGAATAATGCTGCTGTCAACAGTGGTGTACACATATCTGCTTGAGACCCTGCTTTCAATTATTTGGGGTATGTAGGGACCCAAATGCCCCAAGGGATCACACCCCGATCACATAAGCCCTTCTCAGCCACACCCCATCATGGCGCTGGTTGCCCTTCTCTTCCGTATTCTCCTTCCCACCGGCGCGAATTACACACCAATCAGCTCCCCCCAAACCCCATGCGGTATGCTAAGTAGGGATTGTATTTTAAGCCAATCAGCTTTCCCCTTAAAGCCCTATATATATGTGTGTGTGTGTGTGCTGCCTAATAAAGGGGCTCTCTCCGGTGGATTGGCAACTGGTATCGACTCTTCCTTTCATTTGGTGCCGAAACCTGGGACGGAGCTTCTCTCGAGCGGCGACACTTTTCGGATCGCAGCGGCAACACTTTTCGAGCCGCCCCTCGGGGCTCCCTTGAGCTGTAACACTTTTCAGATCACAGCGGCAGCACTTTTCGAGTCGCCCCTCGGGAACTCCATCCCGCCAGGACTGGCCTCCCTTCCACCGCTCACCACTGACGGTCCACCCTCGTCCATTCTTTTCGGCGCTGGCTTCTTCCACTCACCACCGGCTCATCATTAGGTAAGCCCCCTGTTCTAAAGGCCACCGGCCCTTTTCAGGCTACCACAGGGAGTCTAGATCGTCCGGTAGCCCCTAACGCCCATACCCCACCCCACCACAGTCTTCACGACCACCATAAATTCCCAAACTATAACAGCTTCCAAAACCCCGGTAAACTTTTACTTTCATTTTTGGAGGTTAAAAGCCCCATTCTGTTCTCTCCTTCTCTCTTTCACCCTCTTGTCCACCACTCTCTTCTAATCTCTGTCTGATTTCCGTCTCTCTCCACTTCCCAGGTCCGGGACCCGACCAGAAAATCCTAGCGCTAGGTTCCTTCAGGCACTGGGCTTTTGACCTAGAGAAGTGAAGGTCTGAGTGACGACCCACACCTCCCTTCTCTCCTCCTGGTTCGTACCTGAACCTGCCGGGACTGACGTGACCTACTGGGGACGCCCTCTAGGATCCCGCCTTTCCCAACCGGCTGAAGGATCTGTCCTGTCACTAAATCTCTGTCCGATTTCTGTCTAAATTCCCATTAAGAGACCAGAATGGGCGCTTCCTCCTCCTCCCTAGGGGACTCTCCACTTCAATGCCTTCTGAAAAACCTCACCAACCTTTCCCTCAGGCCGGATATTGAGCCCAAACTCCTCACCAAATTCTGTACACAAGATTGGCCTTATTATCCTTTAGATAATCAAAACACATGGCCCCCTGAGGGCACCCTAGATCCTAACATTCTACGCGACCTCTTTAATTACTGCCAGTGCCTAAAAAAATGGAAGGAGATCCCCTACATCGAGGCTTTTTGCCTCTTGGCTCAGAACCCCGCCCTCTGCTCCTCCTGTGCTCCCTCTCAAGTCCTTTTAGCCTGTAAACCCTCTTCACAGTCACCCCTCGATTCTTCCACCTTCAACCCTGCTGATGAACCCCCACCCTACTAAGCCCCCCTTTCATCCGTTCCCGAGGACCTCCCCCCACCCCTTTAACAATCGCCCCACTACGTGAGGTAGCTGGGGCTGAAGGAGTAGTTAGGGTCCATGTTCCCTTTTCCCTAACTGACCTTACAGAATCAGAAAAAAGACTAGGCTCTTTCTCTACCGACCCTACCACCTACATTAAAGAATTCCAATGGCTCCTGCAGGCCTACAGCCTCACACATCATGACATCTTCATGCTCCTAGCCAATACCCTCCTCCCCGAGGAACGCCGCAGGGTCTGGGATACAGCCCAAACCCATGCCACTGACACCCATTGTACCAATCCGGATCACCCGCCAGGCCCCCAGGCAGTCCCAGAACAGGAACCTAATTGGGATTATAACACAGCTCAGGGAATCCAGGCTCGAGACCATTTTGCCTCTTGCTTAATAATTGGCCTCAAAAAATCGGCTCGCAAGGTCATCAATTTCCAAAAAATTCAAGAAATTGTCCAAAAAAGGAGGAAACTCCCTCCGAGTTCCTCAATAGATTAACTCAGGCCTTTCAACAATACACTAACTTAGACCCCAACTCAGAAGATGGCCGGCGTGTCCTTATGACCTATTTCCTGGCCCAATCCTACCCCGACATTAAAACTAAACTTAAAAAATTAGAGCAGGGTCCTGCAACCCCTCAGACCGAAATCCTGTCAGTGGCCTTCAAGGTTTTTCATAATTGGGAGGAGGAAAAGGAACGTTGAAAACAAAAGGCTGACCAAGCCAACTTCCAGATGTTGGCCCAGCTTATCAAACCCCCTGGGCGCCCTCCCACAGCCTCCACCTCTAAGCCTCCACCTGGAGCCTGCTTTAAATGTGGAAAGGAAGGGCATTGGGCAAAGGCTTGCCCCACCCCCAGGCCCCCCACCACTGCTTGTCCAAAATGCAAAAAGAAGGGACATTGGGGATCTGATTGCCCCCTCGCCCGAAGGGGTGAGGGACCAACTGCCCCACAGTCCCCCGAACCGTGGACACCACCTATGGTGGGCCTCGCTGGGGAGGACTGACGGAGCCTTGGGCCCTTCCCGACCATCTCTGTAACAAAGCAGGAGCCCAGGGTATCCATGGTTGTGGACGGCCACCCAATATCTTTCCTCCTGGACACTGGAGCCACCTTTTCGGTCTTAAGGGAATATAAAGGCCCCACCACCTCCAGCAGCTCTCCTATAGTCGGGGTAGGAGGTAAACAAATCTTTCCCCAAAAAACCCCTCTTTTAGCCTGCTGCCTTCAAGGCATTCAATCCATTTTCTCCCATTCCTTTCTAGTCATGCCACAATGCCCCGTCCCCTTGTTGGGACGGGACATTCTATCACGGCTTCAAGTCTCCATTACCTTGCCCCTGTTCTCTTCCTCTTCCTCCGTTTCCTTCCTCCCAGCACTAGTTCAAGCCCAAGATCCTACTAATCCCACCCCTCCAAAGAAGTCCTTACCCATCTTAACACACCCTGTTAACCCCACAGTTTGGGACACTGCCAGCCCCACTCTGGCCCAGTGTTCCCCTGTACACATAAAACTAAAAGACCCCTCCAAATATATTTGTCAGGCTCAGTATCCATTAACCACAACAGCCCTCCTCGGGTTAAGCCCCATCATTCAGGCAATACTCCCATACTCGCTGTAAAAAAACCTAATGGTGCCTTTCGTCTAGTCCAAGATCTCCGCCTTGTACCTATCAAAACAGTTAGACCCCACTGTACAAGGCTGGGCACCCTGTCTAAGAGCCCTAGCAGCGGGGCAGTTGCTGCATAAGGAGGCATCCAAATTAACATTTGGGGCACCTCTTACCATTCTCTCACCACATCACCTTAAAGACCTCCTTACCTATAAGGCTCTCCACTCCCTCCCACCTTCCAGAATTCTAACCCTCCTATCCTCGTTTCTGGAAAATCCTGCCCTATCCTTCAATACCTGCCCACACCTAAACCTGGCTACTCTACTGCCTATACCAGATTCCCCCAACACGTCTTTGCACAGCTGCGTAGAAAGCCTTCAAATTTTATACCTTACTGCTCTTCCATCACTGAGGGGCCCCTGTCTCACGCTGATCTCGCATGGTTCACGGATGGATCCTCATTCAAGGAAGGAAACACTCATTACGCAGGTTATGCCATAGTCTCCCTTGATTTGGTTATAGAAGCCCAACCTTTACCCAAGGATACTACCAACCAGCAGGCCGAACTTATTGCTGCCACGCGAGCCTGCGTTCTAGCTGTAGGAAGAACTCTTAACTTATACACGGACTCCAAATATGTCTTTCATATACTTCTCTCTCATGCCGCCATATGGAAAGAATGCGGTCTGCTTAACACCAAGGGTAACACAATCACCAACTCAGCTTTAATCTCCACGTTAATTGAGGCATCCCATTTACCTTGTAAATTAGGAGTCATTCATTGCAGATCCCACCAGAGGGACGATTCCCCAATCACTCGTGGGAATTGTAAGGCTGACCTCACCGCACGCACTGCGGCACGGCACCCACAGACACAAAACCAACTTCCCATTCTTCCTTACGGCTCCCAGGGTTCACAGACACCCTCTCAGCCCCAACCGCCTAATGATGATAAGTCCTCTCTCTTTCGCTTGCTCCTTGATCTGTTTCACTCTAGCCCCCAAGCTTTATCCCAGTTTTTACAAGCCTTCTCAATCACCCTATCTGACAAAGCCCTCTTACGAAAAATTTCCTCCTCATGCACAATCTGCCAGCATACCAGTCCTAACACCCCTCTCAAACCTGGGCCAGACCCCTCCCACCAGGCCAGAGGTCTCACACCCGCGGCCGACTGGCAAGTCGATTTTACACACATGCCTTCTGTCCGGCGCCTCAAATACCTCTTAGTGTTTGTTGATACCTTTTCAGGATGGGTAGAGGCATTCCCAACATCCAATAAAAAGGCCTCCACCATAGCCCAGACTCTCCTTTCCCAAATCATCCCACGATTTGGGATGCCTACTTCCATTCAATCTGACAATGGACCTGAATTTACTGCCGAGATAGTACAAAAACTCTCCCAGTCACTCTCTCTCCCCTGGCACCTACATTGCCCTTACCGACCTCAGGCATCTGGAAAGGTAGAAAGAACCAACAGAACCTTAAAAGACATACTAACTAAATTATCTCTGGAATTACACCTTGATTGGGTCTGTCTTCTACCTCTCGTTCTGCTCAAGGCCAGAGCTCTCCCAAAGAGGCCCTCCAATCTTTCCCCTTTTGAAGTCAAGTATGGTAGGCCCCTCCTACCCCCGGGGATCACAGCAACTGAAGGACCCATACCACCCACCATGGCCTTACCCTTGCTCTCCCACCTTCGCACCGAATTATGGAAGTACCAGGACTGGCTACTTCCAGATCCGTCACTTTCCAAAAATAACCTTTCACTCAGGCCAGGCCAATTAGTATTCATATTTCCAGGCTGAAGCCTTACACTCAGGATCCGCCCTCGGCCACCAAGAACTCCAATAACAAGCTGCAAAAGAACTTAACACAGCATTCTTTTAAGTGTATCCCTCATCCTACCGACCCTTTCAAACTCCGCCTATCCCGGACCTCAGCCTTACCCCCAATTCCGGAGACATGAACCTTCTCCTTGGCCTTCTCCTGTTCTTTTCATTTCACCCAGAGAGCTTTCAGGCCCCTCTGCTAGCTCCCCAGGGTCACCCATTTACACCTGGCAACAGATCATTTCTGAAACACTCATCTTTCTCTCTCTCTCCCGGAAATTGTTTTCTCTCATGCGACCGCTCCTGGCGGCTGTCCCCTTAAATGTTTCCCTTCCTCAACCATTTATAACCACACCGTCGCCCCATCAAGCTCTTTCTTCTGGTGCAATGGAACCCTCTCTACTTCCATCCTGCCTAATCTTACTGCCCCATGCCTTCTTGTCACCATCGTCCCTCAACTCACTCCATACACCAGTTCAGAACTGTTCCATCTTCTTCATCCCCCCCAAGGCAAAAAAGGGCCGCCTTCCTCCTGATCATGGTTGGTATTTCCCTAACAACAGCAGCGGTCGGAGCCGGCCTGTCGGGAGGAGCCTTAGGACACAGTTTATGGGCGGTCGAAGACATAAATGCTAAACTTGAAGGGGCTCTAACCTCCACTGCCGAATCTCTTTCCTCTCTACAGAGACAAATCACCTCTTTAGCTCAGGTCACCCTCCAAAACCGCAGAGCACTAGACCTCCTCACTGCAGAAAAAGGAGGTACTTGCATCTTCCTTGGGGAAGAATGCTGTTATTATATCAATGAATCCGGTCTAGTAGAAACAAACATCATCAAACTCACCGACTTAGCTTCCAGCCTACGAACCACATCCAGTTCTAACCTCTTTTCCTCCTTTATCTTAAGCCCTGTCCTAACTTGGATTTGGCCCATTTGGGGACCTCTAATCATTATCCTCATAACCTGCCTTTTCTTGCCCTGCCTCATTAGGTTTCTTCAAACCCAAGTGGGAAAAATCTCTAATCAGGCCTTTAACCAGCTTTTGCTTAGAAACTACCAGCTTCTAGGTACCGATGAACCCCCCGCCTCATCTCGTGAGCACCTCAGCCGATGCTGAAGAGACGCCACCTTACAGAGGGAACGCGTCCGACACGCCCTCGCCACCGACGCCTGGCCGCTCCCTCCAGTCTCCAACTACGAACAATGGAACCGGTGCATGTGCGACTTGTGGCTTCAAGGAACGTTTATGGACTTCTCCCCTTTTGAAATTACTTGTTTCTCCACCCTCCTTTGGGGTTTCATAATGGGTATTTATGTACCTTCCTCCCCTTGCCCCCCCCACAACGCCCCAGTTCAGCAGGAAGTAGCTCGATGCCTTCAACGTCCCCTTTCCTAAAACAAGAAAAAGGGAGGAATGTAAGAACCCAAATGCCCCAAGGGATCACACCCCGATCACATAAGCCCTTCTAGGCCACACCCCATCATGGGGCTGGTTGCCCTTCTCTTCCGTATTCTCCTTCCCGCCGGCGCGAATCACACACCAGTCAGCTCCCCCCAAACCCCATGCGGTATGCTAAGTAGGGATTGTATTTTAAGCCAATCAGCTTTCCCCTTAAAGCCCTATATATATGTGTGTGTGTGTGTGTGCTGCCTAATAAAGGGGCTCTCTCCGGTGGATCGTCAACTGGTGTCGACTCTTCCTTTCAGGGTATATACCAGGGAGTGAATTACCAGATCATGCGTAATTCCATTTTTAACTCTTTGAAGAACCACCACACTGTCTTCCTCAGTGGCTGTACCATCTTATATTCCCACACTTCCATCCTTAAACAGAGGGCCCTGGGTGGTATTCCACTCCTTCTGGATGATTCTGGGGCAAGGCCCTAGAGCTCTAGTCATGAGCCTTCCTCAGAGCAGGGGCTTGTTGGATTCTCTGCATGGAGATCCTGAGCTGCTGTGTGGTATGATTCCCAAGGAATCATATTTTTAAAAAACAGAGCACCTATTACTTTTGTTATCATTTAAAAATCTCAGAAATCTAAGGAATCTTAGAAGTCAACTTTATGTCACACACTCTCCCTTCTGATAAGGGAGCTGGAGTCAGAGGGCTACGCAGCCTGCCAGGACACACACGGTCTGCAGGTTGTGGCGGGGCAGCGTGGCTTCACCATCTCCTGCCTCTTCTGACCGCTGCTACACGCTGGTCTTGTGGGATGAAATGTCTTCACCATCTGCAGCCTCCACTGACCACTGTTAGGTGCTGGTCTTGAGCGGCCCCTCTCCTTGCAGTATGTGGTGCTGGATATTCCAGCCCATCTCCTCCTTCCCTGTGCCCTTGAAGCTGATTTTGTAGACTGCGTCAAACCAGGTCCCTTTCCCTCTGGCTTCCACTTTGCTTGGGCCACTGCGGGGTGCTGGTAGGAGAGCAGAACAGGAGAGAGAGGCCTGAGAATTGCTTCCCCCACTCCTTCCCTGTTAGGGTTGCCAGATCAAATACACGATACCATTAATCTTGGATTTTAGATTAACAATGACTTTTAAAAGGATATAAGGATATCCCTTGCAATATTTGGGACATACTTATACAGTCACGCATCATTTAACAACAGGGATATGTGCTGAGAAATGTGTCATTAGGTGATTTCATCATTGTGTGAAAATCACAGAATGTACTTACACAACCTAGATGGTATAGCCTATACACACCTAGGCTATATGGTGGTCTAAGAAATTATCCATTTATCTGAAATTTAAATTATCTGGGCTTTTGTACTTGTGCTTGCTAAACCTGGCAACCCTATGAGTCCCTGGGGGACCTTCCTCTACTGGAGGCCACAGGTCCAATGGGACCCCATCTCCTGCCACAGTGCCGTGGGTTCCAGCCCCTGCTCTCACCAGCCCTGTCAGGCCCAGTGGCAGCAATGGCTTCCTACTTGGCCAGCCTTGGCTGTGCCCTTGTTGGTTTTTCTTGGCCCTGCCCACACCATCACAGAAAGTCTCTTCGTGACAATAAAGTCTCATCTGAGCCCTGACCAGTAAGTAGATGGCAGGAGCTGTGTGAGTGAGTCAGGTGGCTCTGAGGGAATGTGCAGGGGTAACTTCTAGAGCCAGAAGTGCTGTGGTCTTTATGACCTCCACACCGAGGGTTAGGAAGCTTTTCTCCACACTTCTGAGTTCACAGCTGTGTCCCCGATAACTGAGGCTATCAGAAGTCTCTCCTTTTTGGAAGTGAGCTGTCACATTTCTTTACATTTGGAATTGCTCCGTGGTGGTCAGTTCCCTTCCCAGCTTTTCCCGGCGTCAGCTCTGTGAGGCCCGGACCCTGTGGGCCCTTCCTCTCTATTCGATCCCTGGCATCAGTTCAACTTTTACTCAGTAAGCAAAGGAATGAGGAAATGCTGAATGCCCTCGTAGCCTATGTGCTGGCTGCCAGTCACTCATCACTCGCGGGCCGCTCGTCCTTGCAGCAAATGTCGGTGAGAGGCGTCAGTCCAGAGCTACCGCACCTGGGGCTGGAGTGGGCTGGAGGGCGTGGGGTGGGGGTGAGGGGGGCAGATTTGGCAAATAAAAATGCAGGATGCTCAGTTGAATTTGAATTTCAGACAGTGAATACATTTTTAGCGTAAGTATGCCGCATACGATATTTGGGACATACTTATACTAACAAAAAGTTGCTTATCTGAAATTCAAATTTAACTGGGCATCCTGTACTTTACCTGACAACCCAGGGCAGGGGTACTGTGATTTTTAACCCTTTGATGACTTTCTGGACCGAGGTACTTTCCTGCTGCCTCCATGGAGGTCAAGGCCTGGTGTATCAGACTGTGGGCTGGCCATCTGTCCCCCTCCTCCCAGTGCCACCCCTCCCTAGAAGATATCCGCTCTGGTGCTGAAGAACTGTGTGGTGATCCTGCATGCAGCTCTCACTTGGAGAACAAAGGACTGCTCTAACCTTGTGTCTTCAACACACACCTGTGGCAGGTACCATCAGAACCTGCGCAAAGTTCTTGATTCAATTCTGCAGGTGAGAGCCTCTCATGAGAACCATGCCATGGACGGGATAGGAAGCCAGCCCAAGGACGCTAGAACAATAGCCACAAAGAGCCATCCTGCAGCTCCTGCAGCCCCAAACTACGCGATTTCTCCTCTCCAGGGGCGTGAGTACAGGATGTCACTTTGCAAACGCTCAGCAACTCCACACCCCAGACAGCGGCCTCCTCTCAGGGACCACGGGGCCTTCACCCACCTGCGCCTGGTCGGCAGTGCTCCGCCTGGGTTCATGGGTTCATGTGCCTCACAGACCCCAAGGAGCCGTCACCCTGGCTGGAAGTCCTTCCTGTGACTCGATGTGTATCCACCTCTGTGCTCGGTTCCAGCACACCACAGGCTCCGTAAAGGCTGATGAAACAGAAGAGACTGAGAGGGAGACGGGAGAGCAAGGAAGCGAGAGGGCAGGGGTTTTGCTGCTGTTGTTGCTCCTGGATGTATTTCATGTACACAGCAGGTGCTCAGTAAAACTGTGCTCAGCAGATGAAGTCAGGGGACCCACTACCAGCAGGACACCATCCGGCCTTCAGCCAGGGTAGGAGTAGACAGGGAGGTGCTGTGGTAGTTGATAAAGGATCCCAGAGATATGTCCAGGCCCCAGAACCTGTTAATGTGACTTTGTTTGGAAAAAGGGTCTTTGCACAAGAGACTATCCTGAATTATCTGGGTGGGCCCTAAATGCCATCACAGGTGTCCTTATGTGAGAGAGGCACAGGGAGATTTGACACACACGGAGGAGAAGGCCATGTGACAACGAAGGCAGAGATGGAGTGATGTGGCCAGAAGCTAAGGAACACCAAGGATTGTCGGAGCCACCAGAAGCCAGAAGAGGCAGGAAGGACCCCCCGCTAGAGACTTCAGAGAGAACACAGCCTGGCTGACCCCGGGATTTCAGACCTCCGGGCCCCACACTGTGAGAAAATAACTTTCTGTTGTGTGAAGCCACCCACGTGGTGGTCATGTGTTCCAGCTGCCACAGGAGATTGCTCCAGGTGCCCGGACATGTTCCTGGTACGAGGAAGCGCTGTCGTGGGGGGTGGGGGCTGAACTGTGGTGTCGCGGGAAAAGCACCGGTCCCGAGTCAGAAGCAGGGCCTTGAGTCCTTAGAGGCCTGTGACCTTGGACAAGTCAGTTACTTCTTCTCACCTCAGTTTCTTCACCATTAAAACCTGAGGGGGGCGGGGGAGGTAGAGGTTAGATTCCTCCTTGTCTCTGGGAGTTGTCTTGGGGTTGTTATGAGGATCAGCCTAATAATTCATTTTATAAGATTAAATTGTCAGGAATAAATAATATGGAACATGCAGATATTTCTGTCCCTCTGTCCATCACAAGCATTGTCCCCCTTCCTGATGCTGGGATAAGCAGAGGTCCTACCGTGTCCTCTGGGCTCCTTCCTGGTCCTCCCGTTTCAGAGACCGTGGACATTCACAAGTCAAGGTGGAGCTGGTCCCCTGGAGAAGTGGGATTTGGCAGAGTCTGTTCTGGAGCAGGGAACGCCCCTTCTGTTCCCTCCCTCTTCTCTCCCTCCAGGCACCTTTATCTTCTTGCTCAGCCTCTGGTTAACAAAACCTGCCCATGCAACACCACCTTCTGTGCTCCTGTGAAGGAAATGGTTAATGGACTTCTGTGGTCAGCACCCAAGGACGTGTTCACTTGGCGAACTCGCATACGAGTTAACCAAGAAACGTCAAGGATTGCAAACAATCCTTGACAACGCTTGAAGTCATGAGAACACTTTCTTGGGATGTTCCCAGGAGACGCAATACAGATAACCAAGTGCTTGAGAAGGGAGGTGACGGCCTTCTGCTCTTGAGAAAAGTATAACAGAATTTATGCATTAATGCTTATCTTGCACGCACAAGCTTGCTAAATGTAATAAAAGCTGTAACAGCGGCTGGGTCGGTGCTACTTGCCTGAGAGAGCAGTAGCCCCCGCTCTTCACCTGCATCTCGTCTGCTGCGTCTTCCTTCGTGTCTCCGATCATTTTAATCAACACTCCTGCCCTTCTTGGGTTGCAGTGCCAGGGCCTGATGGTGGAATGAGAGGCACTGGCATCGGATGCAAAGGGCCAGGCCCTAGCCAGCCTGTGTGCTGGGTTGGGAGGCACTTGTCAAGGACTGGGCCACCGCTCAGTGTTCAAAGAGTCATCACACATGGGGGAGTGGGCTCCATGACCCCCAGGCACCATTTGGGGCAGGAACGCCTCTGCTTCTCCATAACTTGAGTGCAAGTGCCTGTGGCCCCCTTCCCCCACCAAGGCTCCTGCACAGCTGCACACCCATCACCTCGCCCACAGGTATTTGCAGGTAGGTAATTTGGAATGTGCCACCCCTACACACCTGTGCTCCTGCTTGCTCTTCTGGCAGCTGCTCTCCAGTAAGCAGGTGCCCAGGAGGCACGAGGCTCATTGCAAAGTCCCAGCGAGGAGGAGAAAGGCACCAGTATTGGGGCCTTGGAGGGGGTCTGGGAGTTTGCCCATTATTCCTCCTGCCCTCCCACCAAGCTCAGACCCTGAAGGCCCCCTCCTGAGGGACTGTGCTAAAGTAGCGCTGTGGAGGGTGGAGGGTGCAGCACCCCTTCCCTGGGGGGAGTCCTGGAGGCCTGCCAGCCCTTTGGGGCTGATTTGGGAGAGCCTCCAGGGGCAGATCCCTAGGTTAGGACCCTCCTGCCCCAAAAGGAAGGGAGACAGCTGCTGATGACACCAAACTGAATCAGACCCGCCCTTGTCCTCAAGGCAAAGCCAAGCCAGGGAGACAAACTTACAAACAGACAGTTGGAACATACTGTGGTCAGGGCTGGAGTGGAGCCCAAGGGTTCTGAGAGCTCTGGGGAGGCCCTTCAATTTTCCTAGTGGATTAGGAGAGATGCCTGACCTGAGTCTTGTACATGTAGGACCTGGCCAGGGAAAGAAAGTTTCTATTTACTTGAACTTTTGAACCACCCACTTTGCTCTATATCCTAAAACTCTGAAAAGTCTCTGAAATGCCTGACCCCTAACTCTCTAACTCTATCCATAGCCACCATGATATGGAGGATAAGTTGGTTGGCCAGTGGTAGTGCTTGAGAATCTCCAAAGATGTTGAGCAATGTTGCTCAGGGTGAGCTATGACATTTAGTCATTTTGAGGGAGTGAGCTGGGGGGGTCTCTTTCAGCTTGCCCACAAGCTGGAAGAAATTACTACTAACACTGCATTTAAATGTCTTCCCTTCTCCCATGGTCCCAACTCTCTGAAACGCTAAGTGAGAGAGAGGTCAAAGCTGTAGAAAGAACAGTGTTGCCCTAGAGAATATTGACCAGACAGGTAGAATTGAGTCCTAAGCATGTAAATGGGTCCCATGGGTTAAGATAAGAATGCTGCCCCTTGGCATTGAACAGGCCATCAGCCAGCATTCGGCAGAAACATAAGGGTAGGGGGTAAGCTGAGCTTTCTATTGAAAGACTTTGTTCTTAAAGACTGTGCTTTGACAAAAGGCATAATCAAAGACTTAGAATTTTTCAAGCTGAATAATCTTGGTCTTAAAACAAGAAGTGAATGTTCCAGTATGGGAATGTGTGCAAGAGTGTGTGTGTGTGTGTGTGTGTGTGTGTGTGTGTGTGTGTGTGTGTATGTGCACGTGTGTGCATGCAACCTAAAGAGCACAGACTTGGGACAGAATAGATACACATTTTCTTTGGTTCAAGTAATGAAGGGTCATTGATGGTTCTTTAGCGAGAAGACTTATTCATGGTTCATTGTATACTGAATAAAATGTTTGCAGTTTTCTTTCCAGAGTTTGGATTCAGTCATTCTGATAAGATTCTCTTGTCAACTCACAAAGCCTGGAATTAAGATCCTTTCTGCATGTTATTTTTTATGTATAGCCAGACAAGATTATGGTTCTGAGAGGCAGTAAGCCAAGTAAATACCACTCAGTTTCTCTAGAACATTGCTTCAATGACTGATACGTCTGCCTGGGCTGCTGCAGGTTGGACCCATTGGATCTTGGACTGCTGGTTTTGCTCTGATCTCTAGTATTTAACATAGAGAACAGATGGGTCTTCAAGTTCATCTCCTGCTCCCCACTGTCATTACTCAGCTTCAAATAATCTTAATCCCTATAATGAGATTAAGGCAATCTGGAATTTCCAGAGGCCCTAGGTGCCTACTAGAAGCAAAAGTAAATTCTCTCTGGAGGAATATATCATTTTGGACCTCAAATTATTTCTATAATTTTACATATATAATGATTAATAATAGAGCACACAAGGAAATAGACCATATGATCAAAACCCAAGAGAAACAATAAACAGTAGAAATAGACTGACAAGAGTTCTAGCTAATGGAGTGATCAGACATAGAGTTTAAAAATAATCATGCTTTTAATATGTTTAAAGACTTTTTTAAAAAAGTGAATATTACAGCAGATCACTAGAAACTATAAAAAGATCTAAATTGAAATTCTATTTCTGAAAAATACAATAACCCACATTAAAAGTGCAACAGAAGAGTTTAACAGCAGAATAGGCATTGCTTCAGAGCAAATAGGTGAACTGATAAATGGGTCAGAAAGAAATATGCAGAATGAAATAGTCATAAGAATATATATATACACACACACATATAGACAGACACATAGTCATGCATTGCTTAATGATGACGATGCATTCTGAGAAATGCATTCTTAGGCAGTTGTGCCATTGTACAAACATTATAGAGTGTACTCACACAAAGATGGTATAGCCTACTACACACCTAGGCTATAGGGCATAGCCTATTGTTCCTAGCCAGCATCACACAAACGTGTGAGTAATGCATTACGCTACAACATCATGATAGGAATTTTTCACTACCATTATAATCTTATGGGACCACATTATATACTCAGGTCGTCACTGACTGCAACATCGTTATGTGGTGCATGACTGTACACACAAAACACACGCACATGCACACACACAAAAGGGTAAGAGAAATTGATGATGCAGAAAGAAGGTCTAACATACACATGTAATTAGGGTCCTAGAAAGAGGGAAGAGGGAGCAGAAGCAATATTTCAAGGGACAATGTTTTTGAATTTTCCAAAACTGGTAAAAAACATCAAGCCACAAAATCAAGAGACTCTATTAATGCCAGGCATGGCATGGTGCTGATAACACCAAGTTCTAGTGTTCAGATCTCTGTACTTGTCAGCCATGGGGGGAAAAAGAAAAAGCAAAACGGGAAGAAAACCACATCCAGGCATATCATAAGAAAAATGCAGAACACCAAAGACTTCTCGAGGAGAAGGAACAACAGATGACTTCTCAACAGAAACAATGAAAACAAGAAAACAATAGGATGTCACATTTATAATGTGGAAAGAAAATAACTGCAAATCTAGAATTTAATAACAGTGAAAATATTCTTCAAGAATAATTGTAAAATAAAGACATTTCCAGATATATGAAAACTGAGATATTCTGTTAGCAGCAAATACCAAAGAAAATACTAAAAGTATTATTCAGGCTGAGAGAAGCTTAGAGATGTAGAAAGGAATGAAAATGGAAGATTCGTAGGTAAATCTAATGCCACAGAAATATCATAGAACTTGAGAGTGGGTGATGGAATTAAATTGCCTGGGGAGTGGCAACCATACCAATTTGTATTAGGCTTTGATAACTCAAGGGTGCATGTTCTAATCTAGAGTAATCAATAAAAGAACAGAAAAAATTGCATCATTAACAAGCTAATTAAATGGAAGTTGGAATAATAAAATACTCAACTAATAGAGAGGAAGGGCAGAAGGGGGATAAAAAGATGGGACAATCCATTGTTTGGGGCTGCTCTTTGCCTCTTAAAGCAAAGTGGAAGGTTTGTCTTCTGGGAAGCCAAAGTCACCTTCCTCTAAAAAAGCCTCCAACATAGTTGGTTTTGGCATATTTCAGGAATAGGAGGGCAGGGATTGAGGCCTCATGAGTCTGGGTTTCAGCTGAGGATGAGAGAGAAGATGGAAATTATAAACAAAATTCAGAGTGAGATATAATTACCTACAGAATTCATCACTGTTAACTCAGCCTGGGCTTTATGACAGTCATAGAAGTGAATTCCTTAATAATTACAAAAATATGGTTCCCCCCCACCCACCAAAAAGATGGAACAATTAGAAAGAAAATAGGAAGGTGGTACTTCAAAACCAAATATATCAGTGATGGAGTCTGGATGTATTGTCCTCCCAGAACTCATGGAAATTTGATCTCCAATGTGGCAGTTTGGGTTGTGGGGACAGATCCCTCATGAATGGATTAATTCTCTCCCTGGGGGAGGGGAACCTGAGTGAGATCTCACTCTATTAGTTCCCACAAGAACTGGTTGTTTAAAAGACCCTGGCACCTCCCCTCTCTCTCTTGCTTCCTCTTGCCATGTGATCTGCTTGTACCCACTGGCTGTTGCTTTCCGTCATGAGCGGAAGCAGCCTGAGGCCCGTGCCACACCCAGCTGTCCCAGAATCATAAGCCAAAAAACCTCTTTTCTTTATAAATTACCCAGTCTCAGGTATTCTGTTATAGCAGCACAAAATGGACTAATACAATCAGTAATTGCATTATACGTAAATAGACTAGACGATCCTATTCAAAGCAGAAAATGTCAGTCTGGATGAAGAAATTAAAAAAAAAAACTATGTCGCTTTCAAGAGTAATATATATAAAACAGCACAATACAAAACATTTGAAAGTAAAGGATGGGAAAAGGTAAACCAGTAAGCCCTAACCAAAAGAAAGTTGGTATAGGTATATTAATATTAGACAAAAAAGACACTAAAGTAAATAACATTACCATAAACAAAGAGGTACATTTCATAATGATAAAAAGATTCAACTTACCAAGAAGATATTACAACTCTGCATTTGTATGCATCTAATAACATAGTCTCAAAATATATAAAGCAAAACTGAACAGAAATACAAGAAAAAATAAATCCATAATCAAAATGAAAGATTTTTAGCATATTTCTTTTAATAACAGATTGAACAAATAGGCAAAAAATGATTGGTAAGTGTAGAGTAGACTGAACAACATGATTGTATTAGGATTCTCCAGAGAAACAGAACCAATTGTGTGTGTGTGTGTGTGTGTGTGTGTGCGTGTGCATGTGCGTGTGCGTGTGCGTGTGTGCGTGTGTGCATGCGTGTGTGGGTGGGGGGAGAGAGAGAGAGAGAGATTTAAGAAATTGGCTAGTGATTATGAAGTTTGGCAAGTACAAAATTTGCAGGGTGGGCCTGCAGGCTGGAGACCCATAGAGGAGCCAATGTTGTATTTCAAGTCTGAAAGCAGTCTGCTGATAGAATTCCATCTTGCTTGGAGGAGAATCAATTTTCGTTCCATTCAGGCCTTTAATTGATTGAATGAGGCCTGCCCACATTACGGAGGGCAATCTGTTGTGCTCAAAGTCCACCAAATTGAATGTTAATCTCCTCCAAAAACATCCTCACAGAAACACCTGGAATAATGTTTGGCCAAATATCGGAGTACTATGGCCCAGCCAAGTTGACACATAAAATTAACCATCACAGTGATTAACAAAAGAGACCTAATTGACATATATAGAACTCTGGGTCAGATAATTACAGAATGTATACTCTTTTCAAGTATGCACAGGAACATTTCCAAAAGTAGATAATATGCTGGTTCATACACTAAGTCTCAATGAGTTTCTAATCTATTTTTTAAATAAGTCTAACAAATTTGAAATTATACAGAATATGTTCTTTGACTATGGTAATTAAAAGAGAAATCAATAACATAAAGATAACTAGAATATTTTCACTCATTTTGAAATTAAGAACTACATTTCTGAATGACCCATGAGCCAAAGAAGAAAGACAGTGGAAATGTGAATTTGAACTGAATGATATTGAAATTATATATATATATATATATATATATATATATATATATATATATATATATATATATATTTTTTTTTTTTTTTGACTGGTAAGGGGATCGCAACCCTCAGCACGGTGTGGTCTGCACCATGCTCAGCCAGTGAGCACACTGGCCATCCTCATATAGGATCTGAACCCGCAGTCTCCCAAGTGAGCCATGGGGCCAGCCCTTGAAATGATATTTTGAACTTAACATTTTTAATGGAATGATAATATTATCTAAATTTGTGGAATGCAGCTAAAGCTATGCCTAGAGGAAAATTTATAGCCCTAAAATGCACATCTTACAAAAGATGAAAGGCTGAAAATCAATGAGCTAAGCTATGATCTCAAGAAATTAGGAAAAAAGAACAAATTAAACTACCTCCCTCAATGAAAGAAGGAAAAAATAAAGATGAGAGCAGAAATTAATAAAGTAGAAAATAGATACACGTTACCGATGTTCAACAGAGCCAAAAGTGAATCTTTGAAAAGACCAATGAAGTTGATGGACCCCTGGTGATATTGAAAAGGGTAAAAAAGAGAGAAGGCACAAATTGCTAAAGTCAGGAATGAAAAGGGGGATCACAGAGGAAATTATGAACAAAATGCCAATAAATCTTAATATTTGGAAGAAATGGAAAAATTCCTAGAAATACACAACTTATCAACATCGACAGAAGAAGAAATAGAAAATCTGAATTATAAACACTTTAATTTGTAATTGAAGTCCTCTCAATAAAAAAAAAAAAAAATAGTATGCCCAAAGAGCTTTGCTGGTGGATTCTACTAAACACGTAGAAGAAATAATGCCAGTGTTTCACAAATGCTTTTCTGAATGTGTCACAACTCTTTTAATCATTTGATAGTGCTTAGAATAAAGCACTACTAGCTTGATGTGCCATCTTGGCTGGGCCATGGTGCCCAGGTATTTGGTTAAGCATATTCTTTAGCTGGCAGGCTCCTGTCCACTTCTCTCTCTGACGTCATCCCCCATTCCTCCTGTGTATGCTCTTTTTGCCCCAGCAAAACCGTTTGCATGTCCCTGAACTCACCTTGCTGTTTCTTGCCTCTGGGCCTTCCTATTCATTCATTTAACTCATCGATGAGGATCTGCTCTGTGCCAGGCACTGTGCTAAGTTGTGCGGACCCACGGTGACCACCCTGGAAGAAGCTGCTGTCCCCTTGCCCATTGTCCTTCACCTGGCTCGTGCCCCCTCTTCTCTCGGTTCAAGTCCCGATGTTGCCCTTAGCTGCTGCTGTGTTGTGGTTGTCTGGTTCAGGTCTGTCTCTCCCACTACACTGTCCTACTTACATGTTATCAGCGTCTGAGTATCCTCCATACCTATCACAGTGCCTGGAACATAGCAGGTGTTATTTGCTGACTGAGTGAGAAACAAGAAAGCAAGCAAGCCAGGAAGTGAGCAGACAGCATCAATGCTGGAAGGGACCCAAGGGTCCTGGAGACAAGTTCTCTTGCTGTGTGGGATGGGGAGGCAGTTCCAAAGTTTAGCAACTGGTCCGAGTATTGCAGGACAACCCATTTCAATGCATGGGGGAAAAATTAGTGTGTAGATTATTACTGAAAGCATGAATTTTGCATATACCTTCTATGAAGGGGTGTGTGTGTGTTTGGTTAACCACTAGAACCAAAGAGGTTACTGTACCAGTATAGAGAAGCAGTAGGAAAATCACCAAAGGGCTATTTCCTCTATTTTTTTCTTTTGTTTCCGCCTTCATTGCCAGTGACAGCTTTTGTTAACTGAGTAGACTGATTGCCTTGTTTGCAAAGGCAAGCTTATGAAAATACCAGCAGAGCAGAAGTCCCTAACAGAGCCACAGGAGCAGAACTTACAGGCTCCAGAAATGCAAACACTCTGCAAACACTCAGTACCACCCACCTGGGTTCTCTTGGGAACCCAGGAGAGGAGAGTGCAAACAAATTATTTGAGTTGACAGAAGAAATATAAACAAAATCCCAACCGTCAGACTTATTCATTAGTCTCCTCTGCATGCTAGCTTTGGCCTTTAGCCTTCATTGTGGGGGAAAGGTGTTTGTCTCCTGTAAATAAATTTCAGGTGAAAGCAGGTAAGAAACATTTGTGCAGTTGGGGTCAACTCTTCATCCCAGTGCTGTCCAGGAGAAAGGTGACGTGAGCCACACAGGCAATTAAAAATTGTTTAGCAGTCACATTAAGAAGAGGAAAAAAATCAAGAGAAATTAATTTTGACCTTTATCTTAATTAATCCAATATATCCAATCAACAGCAATCCACATAGAAATTATTAATGAGATTTTTTACATCCTGTTTTTCATACATTGAGTCCTACAATATGGCAGTGACAGAAGGTGACAAAGACATGTAGAAACAAACTGTTGCTAGGTGGAAAGAGGGGGTATGGAAGTGCAAGTCCTTTTGAAAAATGACCTGCCACCCTTTGTGACTGGGCCACGCACTGACCCTCGAAGTTCACCCCCAGCACAGGCTCTGGCACACTGTCACTACAGAACAAACATGAACCTTGTGGGTGGCTCTGGGGCTTGGCTGGGCAGACCGGCTGTGCTGCAGGTTGCACTCAGACCAGGGAGAACTGGCCTTGCATTCCAGTCTTGTTCACTCCACCAACATTTACTGAGCACGATCGGCGCAAACCACGTTCCATCAGCAGCCCTCTCCTGCTCATCTGCTTTCCTTGTGGCAAGTTTGGAGCCTCTCTGCTTTGTCTCTTTCCCTCTCGGTGCTGAGAGAATTCCAGTGCTTTGCTGTGAACCTGACTGCTTCTGACTGCTGGAGACAGAAACCTCAGCCAGCTAAGCAGAAAGGGTCCCTCTTTTCTTGCAGCGGCAGCAAAGCAGGTATTCTTCTGCATCATAAACTGTCCTGGCAAATGTTTCCAAAAAAGGAATCTTCAGAGGTTGTTGCTATGTCCTGGGAAAGCTATCTTCAGCCTCTAAAAAGCCACCAGACCCGGTTGGGTATCTTACTCAAGAAGTTGGGCCCTGGGTAGTTTTCCGTGCATTGAAACCTTTGTCTCCCGAGTCGTGTGTTTGGCTGGTTTCTCAGCCCCTCTTCCAGTCCGTCTTCTGGAATGAGCTTTCTCAGTTGCAAATGCTCTTAAGGCAGACGAGCTTCGTCACCACGTTCCTCTTCTCCCCCATGGATGGGGAGTTGGAAAAAGAAAGAAAAACGGAGATGAGACTCTGAGCAGGGGTTGTCAGCCCCAGGACCCTTCTGCCCCCAGGGGATATTTGGCAATGTCTGGGGACATTTTTGGTTGTCCCAGTGGCGCAGGAGGTGCTACTGGCACGGAGTGGGTGGAGGCCGGGGATGCTGCTCGACATCCCACAGGCACAGACAGCCCCACCGCGGAGGAGCATCCGGCCTCGAGTGCCGAGGAGCCCTGCCCTGGGGCTGGCTGCCGCGCAATCCTGGCTCCGTCTCTCACTAGACTTGCAGCACTGTGCGATTTATCTAAATCATTGTGCCTCAGTCTCTTTGTTTTGACAGTGGGGATAATAGCAGTACTAGCCTCGAGGGGTTTATTTGAGGATTAAAAAAAGTAAATATATATAAAGTGCTAGAACATGCCTGACACATAGTAAGTGCTTTTAAGTATCAATTAGTAGGTCGCGGTCAAGTTAATAGTGTCTCCTTAGAGACAGGCTGTGCTCTAGGTGGGGCAGTGGGTGCACGACAGTGAACACACAGACGAAGCCCCTGCACTCCGGAGCCCGAGGGCTACTGTGGGTCCACTCAAGAGGAGTAGCATTGGGCATGTCATCCTGCCCAGGAGTGGTCCCTTTCTGGGTTTCTTGTCTTGGTGAACTGCTCCACCACCACCCAGGTTCCCTGGTCCAGAGCCCACTGCACCCTCTCTTGCCTGCTCCCTGTGCAGCCTCCCCCAGCTCTGTGACAACCTAGTATCCTTCCCCTCATCCTTCTCTCCCATGCTGATTGCCTTAGGGCAAGGTCCCTGTCATGTCCTGCCTGGACTAGTTCAGCAGCCTGCTGGCTGACCTAACCACAAACCTCCCCTTCCCCCCAGTCCGTGTTCTAGAAGGAACTTTCCTAACTGCAAATTCTCAGTATTCACAGGGAAAACACAATGACTCCATCCATGCCCATCTGCAAGGCACAGGTGGACCTCCACCATCGGCCCCTCTGCCTGTCCTGCCCTGGGCCATGGCTGCACCTGACCACGCGGGGGGAGAACCAAGGCTTTGGGCTGTTCTCAGGGGAGCTGAGCGTCTCGGTGTGCTGTTGCTCACCCACACCCCACCGCAGCAGTAGCAAACAGCCCTTCTTCCTCCTCACGAGTCTGTGGCTTAGCTGGGTGGCTCTTCTGTTCTATGGAAGGTTCCCTTGCACCTCTGCGGTCAGCAGCAGGTTGAGTAGGCAGCTTTGCCATCTGGTCTAGGCCCTGCTCCACGCACTCCCTCATTCCCCAGCCGTGTGACTTTGCACAAGTCCCACAACCTCTCTGAGCCTCAGAGTGAATAATCCTGCTCATCTCATGGCTAGCCCGGGCGTGGTCCCACGGAGGTGGCAGGGTTCCAGCAGGCTTGCAACAGACACACTGACTCTTCTTCCACATCCTATTGGCCAAAGCAAGTCACGTGGCCTTCCCAGATCCAAGGGAGGGGGAGCAAATAGATTGCACCTCTCAATGGGAGGAATGGCGATGTCCCATTGCAAAGGGTGCCAGGAAGGGTGAAGAAATGGGACATTTCTGCCAAACACCCCATGGAGGGAGCTGAGCAGGGTCTGTCACTGTCTCTCCTATCCAATTCTTTGCAGAGCTACCGTTAAGAATTATAGAGGCAAATACAGCAGGCAAATGAGTCAGTTCTTAGGATAAAAGATGCTCATCCTTTCTGAGAAGTTTTCGCAGTCATTTCTTATGCCTGACTGAGTCACTGCCGCCTTTATCGGGAGACAGGAGAGACACCCCCCGGTGCCCGGGAGCTGGGTGTGTGGTTCTGTTTCTTAGCCTTAAGTCACTCACAGCTCTCGTGTGCCACTGCACCCTTTTGATGCTCCAGTGGGCTGGAGAGGGAGATTGGTGCCAATGTGACTAATCATTTCTAAATCCTCTATGTGACAATTATAGAGAATAAAGAGCAAGACATAATTTTAAAACTTTTTAAAAGTATTGCACTGGGTATCTCTATTTTCTTAGCTCTACTTGATGAGGTCTAACTATGTGCCAGGTGGCGCTGGGCTCTTTATAAACATGATTTCATTTATTCCTACACAACTTCATGACATGGAATTATTATTCACTCTGAGGCTCAGAGAGGCTATGGGACTTGTCCAAAGTCACACAGCTAGAGTGTGGAGACCTGGATTGGATCTGACCCCAAAGCCACGTTCTTGAACCTACACACTACTCTCCAACCGGATGCAATTTCGCCTCACATTGGGAGCTGGAAAGAATTCCATCTATTTGCTCAGCATAGATGCTCAAATCAGTGAGTCAGTTGATAGTATCCAGCACCTACCATGTGACAGGTCCTCTTCTAGGTACTGGAGGGACCAAGCTCTCAGAACAGGACATGCCTCCAAGCAGCCAACCTTCTAGTTGGGGAGAGAAAATATGCAGGTACTTCAAAAAGTTTGTGGAAAAATAGAATGAAAAGATAATACAAATCTTTCCATGAACTTTTTGAGGTACCTTCATAAATACTTGGATGAACTAGGTAATTACAGACATCAATCCCTGCTATAAAGAAAATGAAACTAGGTCTGTGACCGAGTGAGAGCTCCTGGCATGGTTTAGCTGGTGCAGCCTGGGAGGGCCTCTCTGAGGAGGTGGCCAGGGAGCTGAGGCCTGGGACTGACCATGGGGGGCAAGTCAAGCTGGAGTCAGGGTGTTCCCAGTGGAGGAAACAGCATGAAGCAAGGCCAGGCTTGCCCTGCTGGCTCCCTGGAAGCATGGCACGGTGCTCCCCGTGTCTCTCCTACCCACATGGCAGTTTCCTCTTTGTCTCCCAGTCCTGCCCTGTCCTGCTTTTCCTTTAATTGTAGTGGCACCACCATCCATCCAGAAACACAGGCCAAATCCTAGGGCATCGTCCTGGATTTCTCTCTTTCCCTCATCTCTGAAATCCCTTGTGTCCTGTAGACTTGACCCCCACCTCAATTCCTGACTCTGTTCACTTCTCTTCAACTCCCTGCCTCCATCTGTGTCCAATCCACCGTCACCTCCTGCTTGGGCCTCCAAACCTGTCTCCCAGGCTCTGGTCATGCCCTCCTGAGGTCCTCTTTGAACCAAAAATATAATCATGTCACTCTCCTGCTTAACACCCTCTGGCGACTTCCTAATAAAGCACACCAAGCAAATAGTCAAGTTATGAAGACCCATGTTTGGACATGAGCACCCTTCTTAAGGGGGTTGCTGGACTCAAGGTGGGATTTTTCTAGCAGAAGTGTCATTTCATCCCAGATCAGGGACCAGTGGTCACAGGTGAGGCCCAGGAGGCAGGTGGGGGCAGCCTCTTCCTGAACCTGCAGCAATGCACTGCTGGGCTCAGAGGGGGTGGAAACATGGGTGCATTGGCCTTTTGGAATGGTGGCTCAGGTGAGGCAGCTGTGGGGTGAGCTCTCGGGGTCTCTGTGAGGCCTGCACGACTGTGCTGAGGTGGCAGGACTGTGGACCAGGCAGAGGTGAGCGAGGCACACGGGGCCAGCTGAAGAAGTGGTTGCTCTCGGGGTCACACAAGGGTGGGGCATGGCTCACCCTAGTCATGGCCCAGAGGCAGTGAGGGGCAGGTGGGGGGAGCTTCAATGGGACATGGTGACGGGAGGGGCAGTGAGGAAGAAGGATGGGTCCATGGTGTGTCCAAGCCTCTGGTCTGAGAAGCCGCAGAGAGCCGGTAGGACTCTGAGGAGTGGGATGTCGGTGACCTGATGGGGGGTAAGTCTCCAGGAGGGGCCGGCAGTGGAGGCCGTCACAGGGTCCTTGAGGCCCTGGGTGTCCCTGCCCCTGCACTTGCTCTGTCCCCACTCTGGTCGAGTTTGCTCCTGGAAGTGCAGGTGCAGAGGGACCCAGGGCTCTGCACGGGTTTGGGGCGGTGAGACCCGGGAGCAGGACCGGGCTCCACGTCCTGGCCCCATGAGCTGGACTCTTCCTCAGCACCGCCTGCCAGTCAGCCTGTCCCAGTCAGCCTCCTTCTGCCTCTGCGTGGTTCTCTGCATAACACACTTCATCGGAATGTCTCTCATAACCAGGTGACAGAGGGTAGAGGTCAGGGTCTGGGGGGCAGAGCAGACCATCAGGGGTTGGGGTGTGCATTTGAGGAAAGCTTTTCTCCTGAGACAGGGACACACACTCACCCCCTCCCCTCCTGCCCCCTCCTTCCCATATCACTGGTTGAGATCACTAAGTTAATAATAAACTCTCTGAATCAGGTAGAAGAATCACACCGTGCCAGCCTGCCTCCCCTTCATCCAGGCTGACCATGGCCTCCAAGACCTGCTTCAAATGATCCTTCTCCCATGAACCAGCCCATCTCTGCCCTGGAGGAGTTGATGGCCTGGTCATGAAGAAGACGGACACAAGTGTCTGACTGTCTGCCGTAGGAGCCCAGAGAGAGCCCCTGACGCGGCTGGGGCGGGGAAGGGTCTCCTTGGGGAAACTGCTGAGCAGATGCCCGAGTGTGTGGCTGGGTTATCTGGGTGGAGCTGAGGAGGGTACCTGGGCAGAAGGATGGTACACTTAGGATGCAAGGTGCCCGTGTGGCTGGGCACAGGCCACACACCTTTGCCAGCACCCTTGCAGGTGTAACGGCAGATGCTTGGGTTCTGGCTAAGGGAGGTGGATAGAAGTGAGATACTGCACTTCTGTGCCTGACCGTCCCGTGATATCCTGTCCACTCTCTTCCCCCCACCTGCTGGCTGGAGGCCGATGCCCAAGGCGACCTTGTTAAAGGTCAGTCGGGGTCCCTGGAGCAGAGCTTCCCTCCACTCCGCCGCAGATCGGCCTTTATGTGAGCATAAGTGAGATCTCCATCTCCACTGTGATAAGCCGCTGAGGCTGGAAGTTATCTGTCCAGCAGCTGGACTTACCTTCACTGGTCCGTGGCCAGGAGGAATGCAGGAGCGGAAGCCACTACGGTGGGGAGGCTGAGGGACGAGCCGGGAGGAGCGAGGGGGCGACGGAACGGGAACGGGCAGGTGGGATCAGACTGAAGCTCGTGAACTGTACACAGTAGCCTGGGCTTTGCTCTCCGTCCACTGTGAGGCCCTCGAGAGGTTGTCAGTTGGAGAGTGACGTGGTCAGGACTGAATTTTGGAAATACGCGCATACCTCTGCGATCATAAAGCACGTTCACGTACGGAAATTCCTTCAGCCATTTAAAATAACAACGTGACGGACTGGCCTTGATCTGAGAAGGTGTCTACAATCCATTAAGGGAAACAAAAGCTTGAGAAATAGTACATATAATGTGAATACACTTTGATTTCAAGGAGACCGTCATGTCCATGGCAGGCTGTATCACAGGCCCAGGTCTTCAAGAATTGCGTCTTGTCCCCATAAAACACAAGTGTCTCCTAAAAGAAGCCACTAACTGTCACCAATTTCTGGAGGCAGTGTATTATTTCTCTTTTCATTGGGACTGCTGACTCTGCAACTAGACTTTAAAAGGGAAGAAGGGTGTGGAGAGGAAGCATAGGTATGTGACACTGTCTGGCTCAGGTCTTTATTGTTCCTGTTAAGAGTAATGTACTAACCTGCTGAATGGACTTCTTAGCTCCAGTGTCTCCCCGACTAATCTGTTTTCCAGGCTATTCCCAGACACTGCCAAAATTTGAAAGAGTTCATCTTTTGTTATTATAAAAGTCATGTGTATGTGCTCGTTAAAATAAATTCAGATAATACTCAAAATTAAAAAGAAATTACTCAAAATTCAACCACCTATTCTTCCAGACTTTATAATGCTCATTCACACATATAGGTATTATGCCAATTAGCAATTGCCACCAAAAAAAGAAATACTTTGTAACAGATCACACTAGAACTCAGTTGCTTAAAACAACAGTCATTTATTTCACAAACTGCAGTTTGTCTAAGTTCCGCTGATCTAGGCTAGGCTCAGCTGGGTGGCTCTGCTGATCTTGGCAGGGCTCACTTGTACATCTGGTGATTGGCTGTGGGTTGGCTGATCAAGGCAGGGCTTGGTCTTGGCTGCGTGGTTGAGTTCTGCACCGTATATCCCTCATCCACTTCCTGAGACCAGTGCCTACCATGAGCCACGAACCATCACAAGCCCAGCAGGGTGCACTCACCTACAGTATCAGCTCAGTGGGGAGGGAGGGACATTGTGAGTCAGATGCCCTGGCAAGTAACTGCAGAAGACACATCACAACTAAGCATTTCATGTATGGAGCTAAGACATGAATTAACCCAGGTGGGACTTGTTTGGGGGGAATAGATTTTTGGTAGAGAACTGCTTGATCCTAGATGACCTTAACCAGTTATGGTAATCACATCTGCCTTGTGAGCAACTGGTCCAGGAAAGGCCAGGTATGAGCCAGTTCTGACCAGTGAGGCCTGAAAGGAAGTTTGCTGGGAGTGAAAGAGGGGCTTGTGAATGTCCTCTTGCTTGTTGTTACTGTCCCCCCAAATCTGTATGTTGAAGCCCTAACCCCTGGTGTGATGGTATTAGGAGGTGAGACGCCTGGTTGCTTAGTTCAGTTGTTTAGAGCGCAGCCTTGAAACACCAGGACACCAGGGTCACAGGTTTGTATTCCCACACTGGCCAGCTGCCAAAAAAAAAAGGAGGCGGGACATTTGGGAGGTAATTAGGTTTAGATGAGCTCATGAAAGAGGGGAACCATGATGGAATTAGTGCCCTTGTAAGAAGAGGAAGACAACAGAGTTTCCTCTTTTTGCCGTGTGAGGAAACAGCGAGAAGGTGGCTGTCTGCAAGCCTGGAAGGGGGTCCTCACCAGAACCCATCCATGCTGCCACCCTGATCTCAGACTTCCAGCCTCCAGAGCTGTGAGATATAAATGTCTGTTTTTTTAAGTCCCCCAGTCTATAGTACTTTATTATAGTGGCCTGAGCAGACTGAGACACTCCTAGAAAGGGACAGAATTGGTCCCTTTCTTCGTCAGTGAATCGTCTCGATGAGATGCATGAATGCTGCTGTCATCTGAGACCCGTCAGAGATGCTGTCCTGAAATCTCAACCAGCCCCACGGAGGCATCGCCGTGGCTTACAGAGCTCAGCAGGACGGGCTGCACGTCCTCTCTGGCCTCCTGTGCCTCCCACCCCACCCCTGCTTCTCGTGTTCCAGCCACACTGGCCTCCTGGACTCTCCAACGTCCTCAGCACCTGCACCCTCCCCGCCCCCAGCCCAGCCCTGGCCCACAGTGCTCCTTCTAAGCGGATTGATCTTCCCCATCTATTCACATCGCCTTTCCCTCCTCCTACAGGTCTCTGCTCAAATGCCCCCACGACCGTGAGACTGCTCTGACCACTCTTTATAAAAACCCACCTTTTCCATCACATTTAACACCCCCATCTGCCTTGTATTTCTTCACAGCATAGTCCATGGCTGACCCTCTAGTACTCGTTTACTTGTCTGTTGCATGCTCTCCTCACAGGAATGAGATTTCTATGACAGCAATTTGCTGTGCTCATTGCTGTGTCCCCAGGAGGCACATTAGTATATATTTATCATATGAGTGAATGAATGAATGAATGAATGAATGAAGGGCACGGTGATGGCTGAGCAGAGAACAGGAAAGAGCCCGGGTCCTTGATAACCACCGAATTGCCAAAGGCATCCAGCCCGGAGGCTCCAACCCTGGGACTGCTGGTCACATGGGCTCCTTTCCTTGCTGGGAAGCCCTCGAGGGTCGGGAGACTTTGTGACTACTTCCCTCCCCTTCCTGGCTCCCTCCCTTGCCTACAGCCACACTCACCCCTTCTCTTCCTGGCACACCCCAGGCTCTCTGTGTCTGGCCTTGCTGCCTGGCCTTGCTGCCTGGCTGCCTGGACTGCAGGTCCTCCAGCTCTCCTTGCAGTGGTTGCCTTTGGACCACTCCGACAGCTCCAAGCGGCCCTGCTTCCCTGACCGGGAGGTCTAAGGGAGCTCCCCTCCCCACTGAGCCGCCCTGCATCTGCCCCCTGCTGTATTTCTTCACTGCACTTGCTGTTATCCGACATCATCTCACTTACTTGCTTCTCACTTACTTGCTTGCCTGGGTGCTGAGCGCCTCTTTTCTGCCCTGCTTTCTCCGGGATGTAAACAAGAGGAGCCAGAGAGCACATCTACCCTGTTTCTCACCATACGCCCGGGGCCTACAATGGCTCCTGGCACACAGTAATTGCTTAATAAATGTTGGTGAATGAGCACATGTCTTAGTCCATTTTCTGTTGCTTACAAAAGATTACCTGAAACTGGGTAATTTATAAAGAAACAAAGCTTATTTCTTACAGTTTTGGGGTCTGGGAAATCCAAGGTCCAGGAGGTGCATCTGGTGAGGGCCTTCTGTTGGGTGGGGATTCTAAAGAGTCCTGTGGTGACCAGAGTGTCACATGGTAAGAATGGAAAGAATGCTTTCATGTGCTCTCCTTAGAAAGCCACCAGTCCACATGGATGACAGCCCATTAAGCCATCAGCCCATTACTCCGTAAATGGATTAATGCATTCATGAGGGCACAGTCCTCATGATCCAATCACCTCTTAAAGGCCCCACCTTTCCACGTTGCCATTGTCTGACTACAATGAGGATGAAGCTTCAGTGAGTTCTAGAGGGACATTCAATCCACAGCTGTGGATCTCTATTTCTCAGAAGAGAAGGGAAACCCAGAGCAGTTAAGTGGCAGAGCCAAAGTCACACTGTTTATATCACTTTTGGCACCTGCGTCCAGGGCTCCCTTCATGGAGCTAACTGCCCCTTTAAAAAGACAAAAATGGGAAGAGAGGAGGAGAGACCCGACGAGGGAGCTCATAAGCTCCTGAAGTCAAAATAATGTTTGTGGAAATGTCTGGTTTGCTGGGTGTTGAGACATGAAGTGTAAAACTGCATCCACGATGTAAATTTCTTCTGTCATGATCCGTGCTGTGGATTATGAAATTTGGGATTCTGGGGTTGGAAGGTGCCTCCAGATTCATCTATGATAATTGCCCGCTTGATGCTTGAATCTCTTCCACAGCAGGTGGGCAGGAGCAGCACGTTAGGAACTGTTGCTTTTTTAATCTGCCATACGTGACAAGATCGGGCTGTTAAATTATATCCTAAATAAAAATAAATGCCTTCGAGTAGGAGCCTGGGGAGTCCTCTCGTAAGTTATATGCATGAACCTCAGGGTCTGGGTTCTGGGCATCTATTCTGAGTGTTCGGGGGCCTGTCTTTATTTCCAGTTTTAGAAATGTTCCAGATGGTGCAGGGAGCTGATCATGGGTCTCTACAGAGGTCAAGTGTCACTGTGGGGTTGGCTCTGTCACTGAGCCTGCCCACGTCCATCTGTCTTTAATTTGGGAGGAGTTGTTATAGCCCTGTCTTCACGGGGCCCTGGAGAAGGGGCTCGCGCTTGCTTGTCACTTTCTCCTGCAGGTAGGAGAATGAGCAATGTGGAGTCGGGAATAACCAGCCCCAGGCAGGGGGAAAGCTTTTTGCTGGCTTCTGAGCTGCCCACAGTGACTAAGAATGATGCATGAAAATAGCAGCTGTAAATGTCACCACCCACCTCCCAAACTTTCCAAGAAAAAAAATGAAACGTTGGCCCAGGGTAGTGCAGCCTGTGACGAGAATGAAGAGCAACAGTTGGCGTGTGGCTCAGGCTTTGCTTGAATCAGTGGTGCTCGTGACTCTTTGGTCATATTTCGTGGACAAATAGGTCCCTGGGTGGGTTTCTGTGGCTACAGCCCAATCCATTCTATTTGGCCAGGCCCATCCCTCCCACCACGTGGGGAGGGCACAAGTTATTGGTGATGCAGCAGGTAGACCATATAATATGCCACTTAAAATCAGTCGGCCTCGGATTCCTCGTTTATAAAGAGATGATTCCTGCCCAGGCTGCCTTCCACGGTAGACGGGAAATTTGGTGAAGCGTGAAGTGTTGTCCATCGGTTCCTTCAGTGAACCTGAGCAGTATCCCCTGATCTCTGGATCTCTGTCCTTCCCGAGGTCTCATGTGATGAATGGGAAGCCGGGGCCACCACCTCCCCAACTCAGGGGTTCTGAGCCCACTGTCCTTTGATCCATACCCTCCAGTGGGAACTCACTGGCAATTACTGGCCTTGGTATCCATCACTGTCTTTATGGAAAATGAAAGAAACTTCAACCAATAAAAGGTACCCAAAAGGTAGGGCATGTGGAAGTACACAGCATCCTGCCCAGCAAGGACCTTAATCATAAAGTACGTCATTGAAACTTGTAAGTAAATGACTCACAGAGCCCAGTAACCTCAGAGTCAGAAGAAGAGTCAAAAAGCGTTTGATCCACCCTCGTGCTCTGGGTAAGACAGGCAGAGATTGTGACCCCTGATCCAGAGACAAGGAAACCGAGTCCTGCTGGGATCTCCCAGCTCCACCTGATCTCCCTGCTGGAGAAAACCTGGAAGATTTGGGCTGATCCCCAAACACTGCGCTGCAAGACCTATCTTTGACTTTTAGTTAACAGGATCATTTTAAGGTTCTAATCATTACCAGTCCTACTATTAACTAGAACTATCCAACAGGAGGCAGATATGGTCTGGGCGGGAAACGATCAGAGAGGAGTGGAGGGGAAGGGGGCAGGGGCGGTGGTGGATACGCCCAGAATGTGGGTAAAGGCCTTCGCCAACGGCTCTTGGTGCAATGAGGATGCCGGTGCCCATGATCGCTAATGTTTATGTAGCTCTTCCATGTGCCAGGCCAGGGGCTGGTTAACCACTGCACTATGATCTCTGTGCCTGCTCTTGTCCCCCTTCTGCTGGCGAGAAAACTGAAGCTCAGAGACGTTAAATGAATTGTCCAAGACCACTCTGCTAGTAAGTGGCTGAGCTGTGTTGAACGTGTGTGCGTGTCCATGTGGGAAACAGAAACACAGAGAGAGCCTATGATTTCCAAAACCTTCCCCTCTGATACTGTGGCCTCCACTATGTAAATGATGGAAATGTAAATTTATTTATTTTGGATTTATTTATTTGGTCAATAAAGGACCCAGGATCTTTTAGACTGTTTTGACTCTCATATTATCACACTTTGCTTCCACTGGATTCATTTGTTAAAAAATCAAGCCATAGCAATGCAAAACCCTACGCCGTGGGGTGTCAGGTTTGGCAGCACCTGTGGCGATCACCTCGCCCCTCCGGTGCAGCGAGCAGCGTGGGAAGCTGGGGGCTGAGGGGAGGGGTGGGGCGTGGCTGTGCCAGAACCAGGCCGAAGCCCTGGCAGCTCCTCCGAGGCCTCCCTGGAGGCCCCTGTCCCGCTGATGACCAGGTGCCTGTTGTCATGCAAGAGGCCCTCCCGACGCCCCGCACCAGGCCCCCAGCCCTGCGCCTCTCCCAGTGGTGGCGTGCAGCAGCACCCATGTTGTGGCCCTCAGCGGCTCCACCATCGTCCTGATTGCCTGTGGTGGAAACAGGTGCCAGCCACACCCCAGCCTCTCTCTTTCCCCTCCTTTTCCTCCCCTACCCTCCCACCAACACCCCTCATCCCACCCAATCTGCTTCTCGAGTGCTTTCTTGGTCCATCCATTTCTCCCCAAGCCGGGAGAATCCCTAATCACGTACTTCAAGGCTCATGTCAAATGTCCCCACCTCCATGAGTCATACCCTGGCCGCCCCATCTCCCCACCAGGCACAGTCCTCAGCTCCTCCTCTGGGCTTCCGTGGTCCCTTCTTTCTGTCTCTGTCCCAACTGCAGGTCAGGGTCTGTCTTCTTCAGGGAATCCTTGGGTGTCTAGCACAGGGCTTGGCCCCCTAAGATGCTGAGCAAACCTGTTTTAAATGAACAATGAACAGGATCGATGTCTTCTGATGCTGTGTAAAAGCCCTTTCGTGCCCCTGAATTTTCCCACGTTATCGTTTCATTTGTCAAGATAATTAGGGGAGATATGATTGTTCCCATTTTGCAGATGGGGCGAGTGATCCCAACACACCTCCAGCTCATGTGTGCACCTCTCTGGTCTTGTTCTGGGTGACAGTCACACTGGAACTACCCTGGCTTGGTCCTAGCTCAGCCCTCCCTGCAGGGAGGCAGGGGTGGGAGTGTCCCTTTGGGGGGCCTTTGGAGGCTGGGGGGCTCTGAGGCCGCTGCTGCAGCTGCAGAGGAGGGATGGTGAGGGCAGAACAAAGGCACTTGCTGTGGGGACAACATGATGGGATGCACGAAAGAAATTAGGACGCTAGAATCCCCGGGACTTGGGGGATGCCTGGATGTGGGATGGGAGGGGTTAGTCCTTTGTGGGTCTCTCAACTAGGACGGCCGGTGGGTAGGTGACAGCACCAATCGTGGGCACAGGATGTTTTGGTAAGGAAAAGTTCAGTCCGGACACTTAGGTTTTGAGGGTCTGGGAGTGCTCGCATTAGGTATTTCCCGTTGATAATCGGTACAACGTTAAGGTGCTTCCAAAGTTAGATTCACAAGGTATTGTGCGTTGGTATTAGACTCACAGAACCATAGGATTGTAGAACTTTACACTCAATAGGTCGTAAAGTCTTAACGTAATTAAGAAAAAAATCTAAATATACTCCCCAAAACATGGCTGAATCGCCCAGAAATGAGGTTAAGCAGAAGAAGCCAGACACAGGAGTCTGCAGGCGTCGCTCCTTCGGTGTGAGGTTCCCGGGACCCGCAAACTCAGCTACGGAATGGAAATCAGAGCAGGCGCTGTCTCTGCGGGGCTGGCGGGTGGCCATTGACTGGAAAGAGGCGTGAGGGAACTTTCTGGGGTGATGGAAATCTCTAGATCTCAGTAGGGGTGTGGGTTACCCGGGTGTGCACACCTGTCACAACTTGCCGCACTGTAGTCTTGCGACCTGTGCCCTGTACGTTTACAACTGCATTACAGAGAGAGGCGAGCTCCGGGGGTCCCCTTCCCTCCGCATGAACACGTCCCGTGACAGGAACCCACTGCCTATCACAGGACACATTCTGGTGACAGAGGGGCTTCCCCTCCGATAGGGCCAAGGGCAGCTCCCCCAGTGCAGGTCCTCGGGACAGGAGGCCCAGGGCTGCCGGGTCGGCGAGGGACCAGCATCACGCACCAGCAGGTGACAGGGTCGGGGCTGGGGGTGAGGTGGGGACGGAGGACTGGCGCGGCGTCAACAGCCCGGAGCTACTGACAGGATGCTGGTGTCTCCCTGCCCTGACTCACCCTCGCTGCTTCACTCCTGCGGTGTCTTTAGAACACAAAGCATGGGAACAAAACGTTCCCTGCAAAGCAAACGGGGAAGGAAGGTGGCTGAAAACCCTGCTGGGGACGCCCCGGACCGCAGACCAGCGCAGAGTCCTCGGGTCTCTGAGCTGGAAGTTTCGAGGCTCCTGAGCTTTTCCCCCACCACACACCACGTACTATACACACACACCACACACCACACACCACGTACTATACACACACATCACACACCACGTACTATACACACACACCACACACCACACACCACGTACTATACACACACACCACACACCACATACACACCACAGACCACGTACTATACACACACACCACACACCACACACCACTCACTATACACACAAACTACACACCACATACACACCACATACAACCCCCCCACACCACATACTATACACACACACCACACACCACACGCCACGTACTATACACACACACCGCACACCACACATCACACACCACATACCACACACCACATACTATACACGCACACCACACACACACAACGCCCCCACACCACACACCATACACACATACCACACAAACCACACACCTCACACACCCCCCCCACACCGCATACACACTCCACATACCCCACACACCATGCACATATAGGAACCCCCTCTTTAGTGTATCTGGGGGAGGAAAGAAGGTGACTTAAGTCGTTGCTGTGTCTGGTGCGGGGTGAAGAGCCTTTGGCGTCCATGCTCAGGAGTCACTGCAGAGGCACCATCGAACTGCCATTCTGTCTCAGGGTGAAGGAGCAAAGGCGGGGAAGGAAACGCTCTGTCCAGGCTCATGGGGGAGCAGTGCAGAGCCAGGGCCCCACCCGAGACAACAGCCTGGCTCCGAGGTTCCTGGGCGTGCGGCGGCTGCCGTTGGGGAGCACAGCGTTACCTGTCTGGGTGGCTCCCACGGAGGGTTCCACAGCAGGGAGCCCTTCTGCAGCCGGTGGACTGGGGGATGGAGGTCCTGATGCTTGTCCTTCCATGGTCATCACAGCAAGCCAAATGTGTCATCCTGGCCCTTCAGCACGGATCTGCCCGCACTACAGAGGCCTCCGCGGAAAGGGCCCCCTGGGGGCCAGGGAGTGGCCACCTGCCCCGACACAGCACTGCGCTGGCACCTGCGGCTGGCCCCGCCCTGTCCACCAGTTGGTCCCTGGAGCTGCCTCCCATGCGCCCCTGCTCAGAGGAGCTCGTGGGAGCCTGAGGCACGTTCAGCTCCATCTCTTCGGGGATCACATCTTTCTCTGTAGAGGGTAGACTTGATTTGGGGAACAGCCAAAAGAATGCAGATGAGAAAAAAACGCAAGTTATACAACAGTGTAGACAGTAGGACGGCAGACACAGCCTAGGTGACCCCCATGGAGTTTCACCCTGTGTAATCCCCATCCATTGAGTGTGGTGGCCCCGTGACTGCTTCTCACCAACAGAGTACGGCAGGTGGCAGATGTCCTCCTGTGATTTGGCAAAGGTGATGGATGTCTTTCCCTTGGTCATGTCATATTACATAAGATTCCATCTTAGCTGACTGCAAGGAGAGACCCTCCCTTACTGGCTTTGAAGAAATAGGTGCCCATTTTGAGAGGGTCTGTAGGAGACACATGGTAAGAACTACAGGGGCCTCCAGCTGCTGAGAGCAGCCTCTACCTGACACTCAGCAAGGAAGCTGGGACCTCAGCCTACAGCCATAAGGACTGAATTCTGCCAACACTCTGAACGAGCCTGGACCAGGACCCTGAGCTCCAGATGAGACCGCAGCCCCGGCTGATCTCTCAATGACAGTCTGATGACTGCTGGGCAGAGGACCAGCCAAGCTGTGTATGCATTAAAACATTCTGGGAGGATAAACAAGAAACTAATAACGTGGTTACCTGTGGTGTGGGAGGGGCTGGGGGGTGGGGGAGGAGGAGACCTTGTACCTTTGTTTATTCTTCTGTTTTTGAAAAATGTAAATGTTGAAACCTACCCAAAAGGGGGAAAAATTTCTGGTGACTGTGGCAACTATGACTTAAGAAGAGTCATTGGCTGTTCTGAAGCACCAGGCACCACTGTAGGCACAGTACACAAAACAGTTCATTGAACACTCACCACAACTGTGCATTCTACAGACAGGGAAACTGAGGTCCACACAATTACGTAATGCACTTAGGCCTTCAGAGTAAGCCTGAGAGCTGGGATTCAGGTTGCCAGGCTCCAGGCCCGCGCCCTTGTCCTCTGCTCGCCCTTCTGGGTCTCAGAGGCGCCTTGCTGGGCAGGGGAGCCCCGGAGGAGCCGCGAGAGCCATGGTTGACGGAGCAAGACTGTGAGCAGCTCCGGATGCTGGAGCAGCGGGTGCAGCTCATGTGGAGGCCCTGCTGGAGCAGGGAAGACCCCAGACTCTATAGCCTGCAGTGCTCCTTCAACCATCAGGCCAGGTGAGGAGGCTCCTGTAGCCTCTGACCCCCCTGCCTTGACCTTTGTAATCTACATCTCCACGTCTCGGCCTCTCTGGGTTACCCCCTTCATTCCATTATGTCCCCGTCACTTGCTCCTAAATCCCCTGTGTTCGAAATTCCAAAGGAAGATCTCCTCTGATTTTAAAAACATTTGTTCTTTAAAAAGGACTTTACGTATTTCATTCATATGAAGAAAGAGAAATTTCTAACCTTGTTCTTTTACATGTATGAGTGAGTGTTCACCAGTAGATTCTTTGAATTTCTGCATTTCGTTATGTTATTTTTGGAGGTCCATAGGCAAGAATCGTTTCATAGGTGCCATTTCTGATCTCAGCCTGTTTTTCTTGGGTTAATAAAAACCACAGTTTATAACTCAGTCATATAAATATGACATTTCCCTCAGCTTCCAGGATGATGCAGTGATAAATTCAGCAAGCTTATGTCTTCCTTAATTTTTTTCTTTTATTTCTTTGTCTGAATTTCCCTGGGGACAGCCCTCCTGATAACTTCTTTAGGAGATAAAGAAATGTATTTATGTCTCTGCCAGTTGTATCTCCATGGCCGTCTGCATCTGCAGAACATCTGCACTGCGTTGCATGCCTACTAATCGTGGAGCATGACTCCTGTACGCCCCCACTACCGTGCGGTTTAACTTTGTTCCTCTTCTCTCTGTCTTCCTGTGCTTCCCCCTCCCAGGGGAGCATCTTGAATAGGGATGAAAGGGGCAGGAGAGCAGAGGCTGGAGAGTTGGAGACACTGAAGTTTGACTCCTGGGTTTGCCACTCACTCATTAGCTGTGTGTCCTCAGGTCGCTGCTAAACCTCTCTGGTGCTTGAGTTCTGCATCTTACAGTGTTACTGGGGCATAGAAAGTCTTTACATCAGGTGGTTGCGGTCGATCATGATTGCTGTGAATAATCCTTAATTGATGCTTGGTGGGTGTACACAGAGGCTAGACACGGGGTGAGTGTCCTTGCTGGCTCTCAGTGGGTTGCTGGGGTGCCCACTGGGCAACTGTGAGAGGTTGTACATGACAGTGACCGGGTGGTTACGGCCAGGGGCACACCCGTCCCAAGGTAAAATCCTAGTAGACTCTGATAGCCTTGAATTCTTTCTTTGTTGATATATTTGTGCATCTGCCGGTGACTGTCATCTACTGAAGGAAATCTCTGGTGTCTGAATTGTTTCAAGCTTCGGGTGACTGTCTGCAAAGGGGGAGGTCGAAGGGTTGTAAAGAAAGTATTACTGGTCCTTTGGCTACACATTTCAGATGCAGTGGAAATTTCTGGATTAGACAAGAAAAAATTTGCCTACGTGACGTAGAAGTGCACACGTACATCTTGCTATGTGCTCACTTGTGCTGAGCTGTGTGTGCCTGTCATGCGAAGGCACTGGGTCCCAGCTGCTGAATGTGCTAAACCAGACCCTTGGCTGGGTGATGGCTTCGTACATTTGCACATTTGTAGGATGCTAATTGGGTGGTTCACGTGATTCTCTTCTGGCGATGGCCCTGACACTCAGGGGTGGTCCCTCTGGTGCCTGTGAGTGTGTTCTGAGACCCGCTTCCCTGGCCATGGCTGGCCGGTCTGCAGAATGAGTGTTCACCCCACTGAGTCCCCTTCTCTCCGGGTGCATGAGGACATGGAGCTGATGGTCACCACTGCCCCATTCCTCCCCAAGTCCTGGGCAGATACTTGAAGGCGGGGACATGTTACTGATCAGGTGATATGTGGCTCAGGATGCGGGGGACAGGTGGGGGTGGCTGGGCAGGAGAAGGGAGAGGAATGAGCAATGGTGGGGTGTTTGGAGGAAGGTTGGAGACCTGGCAAGCTGGGGAGCAGGGGAAGTAGGGACCACGAGGCTGGAGAGGAGCTGGAAGCCAGACTCAGGGCCCCTCTCGGGGGCTTGGCATAGGGGGTGTCTAATATCCCCCCACGAGGCCAGCAGCATCTCCTTCAGCCTTGGACCGAGGCCCCTTGCAACTGAGTGCCACACGTGGGCCACAATAATGTTGGGACTCCAGAGGGATCTGACATCCACCTGGCTCTCGGCGCGTCCAGAGAGCCGGAGTCGGCGAGTTTTCGTTCCACCTTCCTCCATGCTCAGCTCCGTCGTCCTCTGCCCTCAGCAGCCTCTCTGCTGGGGAACCGGCAGAGCAGAGGCCCCTGGGGTGTTTTTATGTTTCTGGAAGCTGAGAGAACTAATGTGTGTTATGTACTTTAGTGTGTGATCTTCATAAAACCCATAACTGTGTTATTTAAAAACCATAACTGTGCTTCTAAACATGGCAAAGTCACTGGTCTTAATGCACGGACTCCCACATCTGAGGTGTGATGAGGCAAACGGGGAGCCGGGGAGGACGGGGACAGGAGGGGCCGTGTGGACAGACAGGTGCACAGCGAGGCACCCGGGCGGGACAGGGGGAATTGGGGTGGGGGACGGCGCTGGGGGATGCTTTGGGCCAGTTTCAGGTTGTGAAAATATTTCTGATTTTACTCTTAGAACTCTTTGAACAAAGCCTCACTGGACAGAGCAGTGCAGTGGGACAGACAGACTCCAGAGTTCCCTGCGATTTGCCCTGGACCCCCATGTCCCCCCTCAGCAATGCCCCCTGGGGCTCTTCTAATACTGTCTACCTGGGGGTTCCCCAGGATGGAGTCTGAGTCACAAGCTGGTGTATCAAGTGATTTGGACCTGGACAATCATGGAATCCTAGGCTTGGATGCAGAGATGGTCGTGTCACTTGCCTGCTTGAAAATCTGCTCCTCGGTGAGGCGTGCTGTGCTGCTGGGCCCTGGGACCCGCCGCCTGGCTGGCCTCGCCACTCCCTGCGACCTCCGAGGCTCTGCACTCTTCTCCCTCTGAGCACCCTGTGTGCTGGGCCTCAGGATGAAGGGCGACCCCTCCAGCTCCAGGCTGGCCCAGGCGGTCCCTTTCTGTCCAGTCCCTGCCCCTTCCACCTGCCCAACTCTTGGTCTCAATTTCACTTCTGGGCCTTTCCTGTCCTTTCACTCAGAACATCTCTCCCCGGCTCCTCCTATTTCAGATCTTGATGTAAATGCTCCTCTCTGAAGAGACCCCTTCTGATCCTTGGATGATATGGGTACCCACAGGATTAGGGATATGTTCCTAGAAAACTAGGGACCTCTTATTAGTGACAATTCTCAAGGGGATACTTTAAAATGTGTATTTCCATGTGCTCTTTCTTTTTTACCCCTTCTATTCAGCTGAGTTATCCTTTGCCCCAGGTGCAATTAGCATTACTTCGGCAGGAACGTAGAGAAATAATCAGTGCTCAGCTTTTGTATTTAAAGTAGGATTTGTTTAAGCCTAGGCACAATGGACATTTGGGGCCAGGTCATTCGTTGTTGTGGAGCCATCTTATGCAGTGTAGGTTGTTAGCGGCATCCCCAGCTGTGAGGAGCTGCCCGAAATCGCCATTACAAGATGGCGCTGATTTCCGGTGGAGGGCAGGGCTGCTCGGTAACACGCCTGGGCCGATTAGGCAGCCACCAATAAGGTAGGAGCACGTCCTAGGCGAGGAGCAGTCTCTATATAAAGGGCGCGGGTTCCCTCGCTCGGGGTCTCCATTTTTGGCAAGCTTATGCTCTCCCTCTCAAGATGCATTAAAGCTGATCTGCAGAAGGATCCTTTGTGTGCCGCGTCGTTCTTGCTGGCGAGACGGTAGCGCGGGACACCCAGCCTCTACCCACTAGATAGGTAGAGGGGCCACTCCCCCCACCTCCAAGTCCAGACTATGAAAAGTGTCCCCAGACACCGCCAAATGTCCCCTGGTGGCAGAATTGTTCATGTTGAGAACCCCTGATCTGGAGTAAGAAAATAGCCTTGAACGCCAACTTTTTGTTTCTATTTTTTTTGGCAAGAAAAAGATCTTCTAAATTAGAAGGGGTCCCCTTTCTATGCCAAGAACAGAGCCTGACTGGCTCATACAGCTTTACAGGGAGCCACTGGAGGAGAGGTTAGAAGCTGCGGCTGCAGGAGAGGAGAGAGGCAGAAAATGTTCTGCTGCAGGAGGACGAGGTCGGGGGATGAGACCAGGGTGGTGAGGATAGCACACGGCGCCTGGGAAGGGACTGGGCACCCCACTTCCTAACCCTCGGCCAGCACTGGGACAAGATGACAAATTACATAAGAGAGGCTGCAGGTGAATCTGGAAACATCCAGCTGGGGAGACATCCACCATAGTGGGTGAGCTGGAGAGAAGCTTCTGGAGGACGCAGATCCAGACAGAGGGGCTGAGGCCATGCTCTGCTCTGAGTCTGAATCCCAGGGAATCCAGGAGCTCCCATGGGCCTCAGAGACTGTGCAGAGGCCTCAGGGCAAATGGGATGTTGACCAAGGCAATGTGGGGCAAAGGCCCCAGAGGAGGGTGCCAGCCCACCCCCAAAGAAGCTGGTGCAGGCAGCCACCCCTCAGCAGGCACTGGGCTCTTGGGGTCAAAGTCAGGTGAACACCTAGAGGGTGTTGACTGAAATTAAGGCTGTTGAGGCAAAAATAATTTTGCACAGTTTATTGGGAGCCAAATGTGAGGATCGATCTGGGAAACACCATCCTACACAGAGTTGGAGAAGTGCTCCGAGTACAAATAACAAAGGCTTTAGACAGAAGTTACCTTCCTTGCAAGATGGGGACAGGGAGACAGAACAACAGGAGAATAACTGACTAGTTAACATCAGTCACTTCAGGCTCTCTCTTCCGTGCTAAGATTACAGCAGGGAATCATGCGCACTGAAGGCTTAAACCGGCCTGTTGGAAATTGGCTATCTCTTTCTCCTGACTCTTGAAAAGTCAAACCACAACTTACTTTAGATTTGGTGACATGGAACTTAGCAGGGGTGACTCCATTTTTGTTCTTAGTTCTGGTCTGTTGGGGCCTAGTGCAGGAACTTAGTCCAAAACAATGGCCTCCGATAATTTTTATGTAACGAGGGGACTAGTGAGGACACCAGGGATGACACACAGCCCATCGCCACCCCCACCCCAGGGCATGAGCTTCCTTTGAAAAGGACAAGGGGAAGGGCATGAACTGCTTGCAGGAGGAGGAATCAGCCTTGATGCAAACTTGAACTTTGAATTGACCGAGCAGTTATACAAAAGAGGTTGCGTTCACTAAGAGAGACAGTTCTCAACCGGAGGAGCCTGTGTTGGCTTAATTAGCAATATAAAATGTTTTCTGCTATTGGTGGAAATGGGAGTTTGTGAGAAAGATGCAACTCATTATAGAAAATAAAGGCACAACCAGCTTGTGCACATTCCAGTTGCAGAGTCTGCACACTCCCGTCATGCTACTCCTTATAATAAAACCTTCCAGCAGCACCAGGTGTCCGCCAGGTGCCAGCACAGCTCTAGACTGCCCATATTAACTTATTTCAACCTCACAACAACCCTACGGGGGTGGAGCACCAGTATTACTCCCAGTTTGTAGAAGAGTAAACCAAGGCCCTGTGAGATTGTCATTTGCAAACAGTGGAGCTGGCATTCCAACACAGGCACAGCCCGGTTCCAGAGTCTGGGGTGTTTATTATATAATTGCTTGTTTAACTTCACCACCGGACATTAAGATTGATGGAGATGGCTGTGCCTGGGTCTGCCAGTGTGGAACAGCCTGGGAATGTGAATTTTAACAATCATTGCCCCTACCCTGCCCCACCCTGACACACACACATGCCAAGGTGGCTTTGATGCAGGTGTGCCTGGACCTCACCTGAGAAACTGCCCTGAGCTCTGAGTCCCTGGAAGGCAGGTGCTGAAGGCAGGTGCCTTGTCCAGTGCCTGGTGCCCAGGGTGTCCATCAAATCACTGAGAGGCCGAGAGGAGCCGAGTCTTCCTGTCTACAGCCATATTATTCTCTTTACCTACAATACGCGACCCTCCCTTCACACCTGGCGCATTCTTATTCTTTGTATAAATCCCAGCAAGAATCTTGTCAGTAGGTGCTGCCAAAGATACCACCAAAACATTTGCATCTGGAGGGTGGCGGGGCGAGGTAGGCAGCAAAGGTGCCACACTTGCAGGTGGCACTGGTGTGTCCGGCCGCCTTCACAGGACAAGCGGGCAACTTCTCACCCCTGCCCCAGTGACAGCAGTAATGCTGCTGGGACTGTCCCGGAAAACCGAGTCCTCCTTCCCTTCCCAGCTCTGCCCGTCTCCCTTGCAGGTGGCCTTGCAGTGTGGCTCAGGGCACGGGTGCTGGAGCCTGCATCTGGGTGCACACCCAGCAGTGTCTCTTGTCAGCTTTCTGAGCCTGGCGACATGGCCTCTGTGCCTCAGTCTCCTCCCTGAAAAGAGGCTGGTGGAAGTAACTTCCTTGGAGACGGTGCTGGGGAGTGAAGGACACACTGCGAGGGGCTCCTGGCGGGGCAGGGCACCAGCGCAGCACCCCCCCCTTCAGACCCCATTGTACCTCCAGCCCCTGCCAGTGATCCTCGGGGGCACCCCAAGTGGTTCATGTATGTTTGTCCTGTTCCGCCACAAGTTTGTGTAAGACCTTTCTCCAGCCATCTTTCATCCCCCTGGTTTCTAGCCTAGTGCAGGGGACGCCAGAGCCTCACGTCCGATACAGATTGGTAAAAAGAATTGACATATTTATATGTATAAAATGCCTTGCAGGCCACAGAGCACCTCATTTCCAGCCATTTGTTTATTTGACAGCATCTCCAAGTCCCGAATCATGCAGTCCCTGTGCCAGGAGCTGCAGACACAGGGAGAGCAGCCTTGTCCCAGCCTCCAGGAGCCCACAGCGTGGCGTGGCTAACTGGGCCACACACGGGTAAGGACAGGTGGGAGGTATGTGAGCTCGGAGAAGGCGGCCCGAGGAGATGGGCGTGTGTGGTGGTCCCTGAGGAGTGACCCACAGTTGACCAAACAGACAAAGCAGAGTGTCAGAGGCAGCAAGGCGAGGGCCACGTCCTGTCTTCAGAGATCGCTGAATTTAATCACTGGATGTGGGGAGTGCGTTAGTCCGTTTCTGTTGCTCATAACAGAATACTTGAAACTGGGTAATTGATAAAGAAAAGAAATTTATTCCTTACAGTTTTGGAGGCTGGGAAGTCCAAAGTGCGGGGAACATACCTGTTGATGGCCTTTTTCTTGGTGGTAACTCTCTACAGCAAGGCATCACCTGGGGAGATGGGCTGAGCAAGAGAGCTGACCTCACTCTCCATATGAAGCCATCAGAGCCACGCCCACGCCCACCATTAAACCATCAACTCTTTACTCCACGAATGGACCAATGCATTCAGGAGGGCACAGTCCTCACAATCTAATCACCTCCTAAAGGCCCCACCTTTCAAATACCGTCATAGGATTTCCCATCCTCTTAACACTGTTACAATGGGGGTCAGGTTTCCAATACCTGACCTTTTGGGGGACACATTTAACCTATAGTAGGGAGCATAGTGCATAGTCGGGGGAGGTGACAGAGAGGTTGGGGCAGGCCTTGGGGGAGTGGAACCCCACAGCAGTCATGCCCTCACGACGCACCAGGCCCTGTGCTAAAGGCTGGGATCCTAGGCTGGTCCCCACTCTGGTGTGGATTCTGTTCTTGAAGTGGGAACAGTGGCAGACAGGTGAGCCTGGGTGGCACCAAGTGCTCTGAACAAGGGCAGAGTGATGCCCAAGCACACTGGGGGTGGGTGGGTGGGAGGCAGAGGGTGCTGGGAGAGCTCCCTGAGGAGGCTGGAAGAATGAGGCTGAGCCCAGTAATCTTGAGGTGCTCCTGCTAGAAATGGGATGGGTTGGGGTCACTTCCCAGGGCTTTGCCACAGACAACCAGGTGGAGGGCGGACCATGGGGGGGTAGTCTGGGGAGAGGGGAATGGGGATTGTGATTTGAATCTAAGGTGCCCACTGGAGAGTCCAGAGGAGGTAACAAGGGGGAGCTAATGGCCACACACGGAGCTTGGGGAGAGATGGGGCCGGAAGGTGTTAGGGACAAGGTGAGCAGGTTGGAAAGCAGGGCCAGCGAGCAGCGGGACCAGGGAGGAAAGAAGGTCCAGGTGCTGAGTGCTGCTGAGGACAGAATGGGGACAGTGGATGTGGTGACCTGGAGGGTGCTGGGGCCCTGCCCATCGCATAGGACAGTGGCAGCAGAAGTCAGAAGGGATGAGTTCTAGAAGGGACAGGAGGTGAGTGGGTGGGAAGATTGAATGTTGGGCTCCCTCTTATGGGGTCCGTTGAAGTGTTTAAGCAGGGGAGTGTAATGACCCAAATGGGATTGTCAGAGCAGACACCTGGTAAGAAGCAGAGGGATGGGATCTGGTGAGAAGTGACAGACACGCAGGCCACGCTTTGGGAGGGTGCTGGGCATGAAGGACCCCCCTTGGCATTTGCAGGGACACTCAGCTTCATTTACCTACTGTCTCAGCTGCATTCTGCCTGGGACCCCATCTTCTCCCTGAAACTCTCCCTTCCGTTGCCTTCCATGATGCTGATTTTTGGATTTTCCACAGCATATTCTTGGGCAGGAAGTTTTGGGGGACAGCATGTAGGGATGAGAGGATGGAATCGAGATTAATGATACTGGCCTACAGAGGTTTTATACCTATCGTCTTATTTAACAACCTCCCTGCGGTAGATGGTGCAAATATGCTTGTCATCCCTTCTTACAGATGAAGAAACTCAGTCACAGAGAAGTTGAGGGACTTTCCCAAAGCCGCATGGAGGTGATGGTGGAGGCGTGACTGGAACACAGACAAAGGGGTCCCCTGGGTCCAGGACAGTCCCCAACTGGGCCCCTGCATGAAAGCAGAGGAGGCACCCGGTGAACGTGGTGAAACGGGTTTAAACCTGCCCAGCGACAGGCCCCGTTTACTGCACATGCAGCTTCGGTCGCTGCAGTCTGGGCAGGACTCCCATGCCCCAGCTCAGCGCCGGCGTGGGCTCCCGTTCCCCTGCAGCCCCAGCTCAGGGCACAGTGCCGCCATCCCAGGTGTGCCCATCCGTGGGTGACAAAAGGGCTTGCAAACTGTGCACTTGAGGGGGTCTTTGGTTGCATCTGACACGCTGATGTCCTAACACCGCATGCTGGTGACTTGGGAGAAAGCGGCAGGTACTTGTTTGCCCTTGGGGTAGAGCAGTATTTTCTCATGAGGTCTTTTCCCATTTATAGTCTCTCTTTTATCCTAACCTGCAGGAATCCCTCAAGCTATTTTTTCGCCTTTGCATCTGACCTCCCGCCCCCTGCAAACCCAGGAAGGAGTTCTTTCCAGGCGAACAGAGAAAAATGTCACGTAATTAAGATTAGACGCGTTCTTGCCGTTCTTTGAAACTTATTCCCTCTGCAAGTTAATAATCTCTATTGATCACCCTTTTCAGGGCAAACAATTCACTCTGGGAGACAGTGGCAGTGTGAATTGTACCTGATTTACCTTAAATGGCTTTGAACTTTTTAAATGTCCCCCTTCAACTGGGGAGTTGAAATAGCTCAGAATTCTTATAATGATCGTAATTACAGCTGCTGTTTAGTTAGTACCAGTGGTGTACCAGACACTCCATGTTCGTATTCTTTGCTTTCCAGAAAACTCCGTGAGCTAGGAATTATTATCCCTATTGAGAGACAGAGACGGAGACTAGGGATATGTAGCTCAGAGAGTTTAAATAACTTACTTAAGGTCTCACAGCTGTTCGGATTTGACCTAAAATTTGAACCAGATCTCCCTGCCCATGCTTTCTTCATTCTCCAGTGAGGCTCTGAGTCAAGGATATTGAAGCTGGGAAAGACCTTAGTCTCATTCCCCACATGCTGGCTGTGCAGTGAAGACACCCACCGTCAGAGGGGAGGCTGGAGGGGGATGAGGACAGCTGCAGAGTTCTTAGGACGGAGGTGGTGGCTCATTTTCCTCCCGTGTGGAGTGGCAGGTGCAGGGCAGGTGAGGGGCGATGGCCGGCTGTGGACAGGCTGGAGCCAGGTGGGCCAGAGATCCACATGCAAGGGGCTGCTGGGAAAAGAAATGTACCTAGAAGGAGGACATACGGTTATCTCACTCAGATCAGCAGAAAGAGCTGGCTGGCCAGGGCCACCAGGTGTCATTCCAACAGCATCTGCTGTCACCCCAGGCCCCTCAGGCCCCCTGCTGGTCTCACTTGCCTTGATGTGATAGGGGTTTACAGCTCCTCCAACAGGGGAACCCATGGTAGATTCAGTCTCTGCTGCTGGGCTTTCCAGATCTCTGTGTTCTGCAGCTAAATCACCCTTCAGCTGTGTGCACACCCTAGGAACTGCTCAGAAGTACAATTTCTGCTGGGTTTTTTTTTTTTTTTTCCTGCTGTTTTTTTAAAACAAGTTTTGCATGTGTGAGCTCATGCACATTTACATGTGTGTCTTGGTGGCTAACATTTGCTTTGTTTTTTTGTTCATTTGTTTTATTTTTTGGCAGCTGGCCAGTATGGGGATCTGAACCCTTGACCTTGGTGTTATCAGCACCATGTTCCAACTAAGTGAGCTGACTGGCCAGCCTGTGTGTGTCTTTACTTTGGTAGATCTGGACTAGAAGGAAGGGTCATCTCACCCCCTGCTATGGCTTCACTCTCACCTGTCTACTCTGGAGGCTCCAAATCTGTGCCACCTGCCTCCTGGGCTTCCCAAGGGCATCCCAGATGGCACAGCCACAGCTAGACCCCTCAGCCTCTCGATGAAGCCCTCCCTCACCTTGTTCCACTGTCTTCCCGAAGAGCAGCCACCACACGACCTCCGTCACCCTGAAGCCTGAAGTCCTTCTTATCTCCCTCCTCTCGCTCAACCCCACACCCAGCCACACACGAGTATTGCCTAAATCTCTCTCTTCTCTGTCCCTGCACTGTGGCGGCCCAACTGTCCTCCTCACCCCGAGTCTCAGCTCCTGGAGCTGCAGTGAGCTTGCTAAAGTGTGCATCTCAGAAACAAGCAGAAGTCAGGAGTAGATGACCGACCGCTTGGCCTGCCCGGCTTCCACGCCACTTCTCCTGTGACCGTACAACCTGCGCCTCCCCCGCTCTTGCCCAGCTGTTGCACCGTGGGCCTCTGTCCTACAGAAGGACGAGTGCAGATGAGCAGGGGGAGAGGCCACAGGGAGCTGGTGACAGCTTCTGGGAAACGTGCAGAATACCAAATGCATGGACAGACTCGGTTCCTGGACTGGATCCAGTGGGAAAACTGGTGAAATGCAAATAAAAGAGTTAGTTAAGAAGAGTGTACCAATGTTAATCTTTAGTTCTGACAAATGTACCATGGTTATGGCAACGTTAGGGGAATATGGGAATTCTGTACCACGTTTATGACATTTCTGTAAATCTAAAATTATTCCAAAATAAAATGTTTATTTTAAAAGACAATCCTTTATGATGTGTTCATGCAGTGCAATACTATGAAGCTTAAAAAGGAAGGGGAAAGTGTCTGTTCACAGACATGGAAAATGATGTGCTTACAGACAAAAGCAAGTTGCAAGATAGTATATATGTAATATTATGTATGCGTATATTCTTTCTAAAAACGCTTCTGTGTGTGTGTGTGTGTGTGTGTGTGTGTGTGTGTATACTTATTATTACCATGGTTGTTACTTTAATTCTGAAAGGATCCATCCCCAATGGAAAACAGCAGCTGCCCGTGAGGAGTGCAATTTGGAGAAGTAACCTGCACATTCTACTCTTCGGTATTGCTTTCACAGTTGTCACAAACACGTGTTACTTTTGTAAGTGTCTGTATGTCTTCTCCTGAGTGATTTAGGTATGATTTCTTTCCACGCTGACTGCATACCTGCCTCCCACACACTGCCCTTTGCAGGGGAGACAGGTGAGAGGCTGCAGGTGGGACAAGAAGAAGGATTCCATTCACATGAGGGAGGCTGTCCTGCAGCAGCATGGCCTATGACTTACCCGGAGAACACACCAACGCAGTGGTCAGAGGCAAGACAGGACTTTGATGGGAAGTGGCTATTGGCATGTGGAGCAATGGTCTGGAAAACCTTTGGAGGAGATGGGGTGGCCTTTTGAAAGACCCTCTGACATGCGGTGCAGAGCCTGAAAAGGGGTGGGTGACCATTTTTGCAGGGGGATCCACAGGGTAAAGGATGCTGCCACCACCCGCACCACCTTTGGCTGCTGTACACCAGAGATGGCACTGGCTGGAACGTGTTCTGGCAAGAGCTGAGGCATGACCCCCAACATGGCTCAAAGCTAGGGGCTGGCAGTGGATTATCAGTAGTCCAGAGTCCCCAACTCATCTTCTGTCCAAAGTAAGTGAGAGTCACCCCAAATCAGCCCATCTACCTTCTGTCAGCCTATAAAAGAAATATTCTGCTGACCATGGAGACCCAAAATGACCCAAGGACCCCAGAACAATCCTATTTACACAGGCATGGAACTCCTCGGGACATCTGATCAACCTCACATGCCTAGTAGAAGGCTGGACTGCACCCAGAAGGGGCAAAAGAGGGACCAGGCCCCACATGGTACCATGCCCAGGACTGGGGTGCCCCGGGCAGATGGCTTTGCTGGCATAGTCAGTCCCAGGCACGGGAGGCATCTTAAATGTGGAGGGGGCACTAGGAAGAGCAGGCCCCCTGAGGCAGGGGCTCCATTTGCCAGGTCAACAGATCTAAGGGTGTATGAATTCTGGAGCTCAGTTTCCTCATCTGCCGACTAGGAATAATAATACCCACCACGCTGTGTCATTGTGAGGGTCAGCTAAGATAACAAATGTTGAGAAGCTCACCAATGCTCAGGCCTCATATCAGTGGGAGATATTATTGCTCTGATGATGTTTTGGCTTATACACTAAAGGAGTGTGAATACCAATTTTGGAAAATCACCAGGACAGTGTTGAGTAAAACTCAGCTCTCCCGATGAACATAAACAAGTAGCGGGGGGGGAAAAATCTCTGGGATCCTAAAATGTATCAACTTGGTTTTACTGGAGACTGAACCTGATTTTTCTCGAGGCTCTTTCCTGCAGTTTTAGTTGCAGGATGGGAGTGGATTTGTTCCCTGACGGAGGAAAGTGGTAGAGGATAGAGAGGCCAGCTCTCAGATGCCCGGGGAAGAGCAACCAGGGAGGCCAGGAGGGAGGGCGTGTGCGGGCGGGAGGGATGGAAGCCCTGAGCCTTTATGTGGGAATTTGGGGGAATTATGGGGGGATGTGGGTTGTTGAGGTTCAAGAGGGTAGGTGCAGAGTCTTCTTGAATTTTGCAGAGAAAGGAGCAGGCAGGGAGGAGAGAGAAGCCTGATGGGGTGCAGGCCTCCAGAGGGGTGCGTGGTAGGGCTGGTTGGGGGCTTTTTAGGACCAGGGGCCAGCAAAGCAGCTCCAGTACATTTTCTGCAAGAGGCAGCTGCTCAGCACCTATGTGGACGGTCTGCAGCCACCTAACTGCTTTTGACCGTGATGGAAAGACATCAGAGGAGAGCAGGAACTGCTGAAACTGTGAGGTCGCAGGGACAGCCCAGCCAACATGGACAAGGGCGGCACCTTGTTGTCGAGTCTGCCCCTCACCCACCCAAGATGGGCCCTCTCCCAGGCATGGCCCCTCTCGCAGGACTCTAGTTAGGCCCTCTGGAGCAGGTCACTGGGGTACAGCCAGCGGTTGGGTGCTGGAACTTGCTGGCTTTCTCTGGCCTGGGCTGGCTCACTACCCACCCACTAGTTGAAATGTCATGTGCAGGCTGCATGGGGACCTGGCAGGGTCCCCCTTGGGGGGACAGCCTCTGCCACCCAAGCCCTGCTGAGGACTGTGTCTGGCCAACGGCTATGTTTGCAGAGCAAGGCCCTTTGGGAGGATGCAGGGCAGAGTGGCCCAGGGCCCCATTTCCTCTTTGGGCCCCAGCCCCCAAGTCACTTCTGGCGCTGGGAGGGGCTGGCCAGGCCATTCTTTCTCCTAGGTGGATGTGGGATGGGAAAGGTCACGGAAGTCCCCAAAGCTGTCTGTTCTGTCCCCAGCTGACCTCCTTGTCCTATCTGGGAAAGCGTGGGGCGGGGGACAAGGTGGGCCCGTGGAACTCAAGAGGGAATACCACTCCACCCTCAAGACTGATTCGGGGCGGCCTGGGAAGCTCAGAGCAGGCCCCCTGCAGGCCTCCTGCCTCCACACACCATTGCACCAAGGCCACCCCACGCTGCTTGTCATCGGGGGCAGTCAGGCAGATTCCACACTGGAGTTCCCTGTCCTTGCTGAGAAAGTCGAATCTGCCCTCAGAGGAAGCTTGCAGCACTGGGAACCCTCTCCCCCAGGACCTTCGAGAGCCTCAGGGGCTCGCCCCGCTCACTTGTCCTTCTTGAGCAATGCAGGGAAGGCCGGCCTGCAGGCACTGGTCTGATGGCCTCCATGACTTACTGTCTCACCAGTAACCACCCTTACTTTCGTGCTGTGCCATTTACTAACAGGTGCCCAGATGCCATTGCCTCGTCGACCCTCTACCATGCAGGGTCAGGGGAGCTGGAGGGAAAGGGAGTCGGGAGTTGCCTGAGATCGGATCCACTGCAAACAACATGGACTGTGTCTGGCTGAGAAGAGCAACTGGGCTTGCGTGGAAAGATTCTGAACCTGGCTCAGAAATGGGGGGGAGGGAAGGCCAGGGGTGGGGTGGGGTGCGAGGAAATGGATCTCTCCCAACCCGCCCCTTCCCCGTCCCCTCTCCTGTCTGCCTCCATGGAGCCCCTCCTCCACTGGGTGTTCTCCTCCCGCCCCTCGTCTGAACCAGACCTGTGTCGTGCCCCTGCCTGGAGCACCGCACTCACTCTTTGCTTGGCTCAAAGCCCACCTCCAGTGCCCACGTTCCCACACCCTTGCCCTCTGTTCATGCCCTCATCTGTTATTCATCCATCCACCCAAGGAACACTTCCTGAGCGCTTGCTGCAAGGACCCGTAAGAATCAGCCTGCTCTGTCCTCTACATCCTGTAGGTGGCAGGTGAGACAGGTGTGCCAACAGCAGGTACGGGTGAGGGGGTGAGCGTGGTAAGACAGGTGTGCATGGTTCCGCCGGTGGGTTGTGGAAGGGTGGCCATCACTACTCCAGCCGAGGTGACTTTGAAGCTGGGTTTCAGAGGAGCAACTGGGGTTCATCACAAAATCTTCCCCAGGTATGCAGGTCCACTCGGACCACTCTCTCACCTCAGTGCCAATGACTCGTATCATCTGTTCCACAGTCTAGTGTTGAGAGGAATCGTGAACTGAAAGGACTTCTGTGGGGCCCTGGAAAGTCTTTGTTAAAGTCTCTTCCCTCTCCCAGCCTAGGACTGCCTTTGTGGCCGTGGGACCTGTTGGTTGCACAGGGCCCTTGTGGAGAAGGGCTTGGTTTCATGCTCTGCTGTCACGCCTTGAAATTCCTAATTGCTTTTGCACAAAGGGCTGCATTTTGCATCAAGCACTGCAGAGTATGCAGCCCGTCCTGGCATAGCCTTAACCCCTCACCTCCAGCGAGCACACCAGAAATGCACTTCATAGCTTCTCAGACACTTGACATAATTTTAGATAATATTTCATTGTATTTTCTGGCCTAACCATTTATCCAACGTTATTACTGCCCTTGGGAACAAAGTTTCAAACAACAAAGAATGTCTTTGTAAGCCATTCTCTTTATTAAGAGAGGCAATATTGTCAATGAAGATTTAAACATACGTACCATATGAATTAAGAAGTGATTACTTCCATTAAGCAGAGATTCTCATTTTTAGAAAACAATTCCCTACGGAATTTCTATAAATAGCCAGTTCTCCTAATGCATTTTTAATGAGCTTCAACATATTAAAAATTATTTATCGCAGTCTTCTATGGTCTGTTCATTGAACCAGCATGGCCGAGCTCTCTTTCCGCACCAGCCCTGTGAAAGTTCTGGAAGGATCCATGGCTGGCTGGCACCAGGTCCCTCTTTTGAGGACCCCCCACTAGAGGGGTCGCCTCACTGGGCAGTGAGCAAGAGGGGCAGCGGGATTTCTAGCCCAGGGAAGAATCCAACTGCCCAGGGAGCCTGAGGCCTTTTCCCAAAGCAGGGGAGATGCAGATGGGATCTGAAGGATGCCCCGAGCTGGCCAGGCAGGAAGCAGGAATGGGAATTCCAGGGAGAGGGGAGCTTGTCAAGGAAACAGAGATGCTAAAGTGAATGAGACTTTAGGAAGAGCCCGGCGTCCATGGGGGATGAGGGTTGTGTTGGGAGTGGATGGGGAGCCTGGGGGGCACTGGTCTGAGGAGCGAGGCCATCCCAGGCAGAGGGCAGCAGGGGAAGGTCACTGTCGGAGCTGTGCTCTGGGCAGATAACCTTGGCCACATCAGGAAGGCAGGTCAGAGGCTCACAAGCCTGGAGCTGGCGGACGGCTACAAGGTGGTTGCAGGGACCCCAGAGAGCAGTGTTGGCCCGAGCATGGCAGAGGCGCTGGCATGGGAGAAGGGGACAGGCTCAAGAATCATCCCTGAGGTGGCAGCAGACAGGAGGCAAGGAACTAGGAGGAGAAGGTGGGGAAGTTGAGAATAACTGGCCCGTTTCCAACCTGGGCAAGGAGAAGAGGTGCTTGCTGTGATCCGGGTGTTATATCCCCCCAAATTCACATGTCAGAACCTGAGCCCCAGCCCGATGGTGTTAGGAGATGGGGCCTTTGAGAGGTGATGAGGTCATGGTGGGGGTGCCCTCATGAATGGGATTAGTGTCCTTATAGAAGAGACCCCAGGGAACTGGTTTGCCCTTCCACCATGTGAGGATGCAGTAAGCAGATGGCCGTGAAGGAACAGAAAGGAGCCCTCAGCAGACACTGAATCCATCACTGCCTTGATTGTGGACCTTCAGCCTCCAGAACCTGAGAAGTTGTTTGTAAGCCACCCAGCCTGTGGTGTTTTGTGACAGTAGCTGGATCAGACTGAGACCGCCATCCTTGAGGATAGCAGATGGGCCTGGGTGGGGACGAGAGGGCCCCAGGAGAGGAGGCCCCGTCCCAGAACAGGTTGGGCTTGGCTGGACGATTCTAATGTGGTGGGGGAGAAGCTGTTCAGGAGGCAGACAGAGAGAAGCGTTCACATGGGCCCGGGAGAGCCTGGCCGCAGGAGGGAGGAGGTAGAGGAAGCAGGTGGGATGGGAGGTGGGGCACTGGTTGGAACCCCAAGGACGGTCGAGAGCTAGATGTGAGTGAGGGGTGGGACAAGGATCTCATGTCAGACCCAGGGGAGACCACGAGCAGGGAAGAGTAAGGAGAGAGGTCAAAGGGGGAAACTGAGGTCTGAGTGGACAGCAAGCCAACCACAACTGTGACGATGGGGACAGCTGATGTTTCTTGAGCACTGATGGTGTCCTCAGTGCCACACGGGCACTACACATGCATTAAGTCATTTCACCCCATGGCACCACTCGTATTTAACAGAGTTGCTTGTCCCAGGATGAACACTGCTGTAAGGGGCGCACCAGGGCTTGTGCCAGATCTGGCTGGCCCCGAGCCCAGGGTCTAACCGCTGTGCCCTCTGCCAGCAGAGAAGCCCAGGCTTCCCTGAGCAGGAAGCAATGTGATAAAGACAGCAGAAGAGAAGCCCTCAGCGCGGGCCTGCCCCAGCACTCCCTTGGACAGGTGCACCTTTGACAAGCTCCCGTTGTGACTCTTCTGTGACTGGGGGTTCGAGCTATCAGTCCAAGTGTTGTCTAGGCACCCAGTGGAACCTCTGAGGATGTGTGGCTGGGTGCATCACAGCACATGGCCCCATTGGCCAGGCCCTGGTCAGGTCACACACGTGGGTACCTATTGTTCCATAGCGAGGCCCTGGCTGTGGCTGCAGGAATTTGTCTGAAAATGGGGATGACATAATCTTTGCCTAGTCTACCTCCCAGACGGTTATGAAGACTTGAAGTCAAAATGGAGCATGGGTGGGAAGCGTTCTGTACAGGGCACAGGGCTTTTGCTGTGTGTGGGCATCTCATTACACCGCCTTCTGGGTCTCATGCCTCCTGTCCTCACTTGGCTTCTCTCCCCTAAAGGGGGTGTATTTGTTTCCCAGGGCTGCCGTAACAGATGACCACGATGTGGGTGTCTAAAAACAACAGAAATGTATCCTCTCACAGTCTGGAGTCTAAAGTCTGAAGCCAAGGGGTCAGCAGGTTCGTGCTTCCTCCAAAGGCTCCAGGGGAAGGTGCTTCTTGCATCTTCCAGCTCCTGGCGATGGCTGGCAATCCCTGGCATTCCTTGGCTTGTGGATGCATCACTCCAATCTCTGCCTCTGTCATCACACAGCTGCCTTTCCTCTGTGTGTGTCTGTGTCCAAATTTCTCTCTTCTGATAAGGACACCTGTCATTGGATTAGGGTCCCCCTGAATCCACTATGACCTCAGCTCACCATGATTGCATCTGCAAAGACCCTATTTCCAAATAAGGTTACATTCACACGTTCTGGGTGGATGCAAATTTTGGGGGACACTCACTGCCCTAGTAGAGGGGTTCAGGTGGCCCAGGCAGGGAGCTAGACCTCTCCTGCTGGAGGGCTGCATGCAGAAGGCAGATGACAAAGATCTGGGGCTGACTGCACCCTCGGGGGCCTGAGGGTAGACAGGGTGGGCTGAAGGAAGTGAGGTGCTCCACTCACATCTCAGGAACTGGGCAGGGGGAGATGTGTCAAGGGAGAAAGATCCATGTGGGTCTGGGTCAAAGACGGGTCTCAGGGGAGCAAGTGCATCTTCCTGTCACAAAGAACCTCATCTTAGGGCCCTCAGCCATGAGTTGCTGTGCCCCGGGTCAGGACGGTGCATATTTTATTTCTGGCAGGTGTTGCTGACTCCTCAGGCAAAGTTCTGCGGCCAGAGCCGCTGCAGATGCACAGGCCAGGAGCCTCCAGGTGCCCTGGCTCAGCAGATGCACCCTGGGCCACCAACAGCCTATGGCAGAGTCAGAAGGGCTGGGGCATTGTTACCCTCCTTGGTCCTGGGGGACAGTGTGGGTGGGTGGTATCTTTTTCTTTTCTCTTTTCCACCACGTGTCATGCCAGACTGGCACAGGATGTGCCTCATCTGCCCCCAAGCCCCATTTCTCCAGACAGTGAGTGGGCTGGCGGGGGGCAGCCAGTGGGCTGGGGGAGCCCAGAGGCTTGGTCTGCGGAAGTGGACAGAGGGCCAAAGGGAGAGGTGCTGTAGCTTCCATGGTGGTGGCCAAGACACCTTTCATTTTACAGATGAGGAAACGGAGTCTTGAGAAGGAAAGGGGCATGTCTGAAGTCACCCAGCAAGGTGGGTGCAGGCGCAGGAGTGCACCCATCTTGGGGTCAGTCCTATCTGCCTCGGGCATGTCCAGTGGCAAGAGGTACGTGGGACCTTTAGCCGGCAGAAGTTGGGCGTGGTTCCAAGCTGCACCTCTTACCTGCGAGGACCCTTCGCATAATCCTTTTCACCTCCTTGAGCCTCAGTGTCCTTACAGAGAGCAAAGGTCATTCAGAGGACCCTTCAGTTCTGTCTCTTTTATCAGGTTGACAAGAGGATCAAACCCAGTGGGCAGTCCTTCGTGAATGTTCCAGATTAAAAGCCACGCAGTCCATTCCCCTGGGGCCGGCTCTGTGCACTGGCCCACTGGAGGAACGGCCCGGGGACTGGCTGTTTCCTCTGCTAGAAGCGACTGCACACAAGGGAAGAGGAAGGGCCAGATGCAACAGACTGTTCCCAAGGGAAACGGGCTTCCTAGCAGATTGGAGTGTTCTCTTCTGCTTTCAAACCGTACCAGGTTAAGCAGACCCAGGAGGAGCCACCAACAGACTTTCCGGTGTGACAGGCATCTGTGGCCGACTAGGAAAAAACACCTAAATATTGCCTGAGATCAAGGCTATTGACAGAGGGCCTGGGATGGGGTCAGCGTGTGCCAGATCAGAAACGTTCTTCTAAGCAGCCTCGATCCCTCGATGTGACTGGAGAGGGACTGAACGTGATCAAAAGGTTCTGACTTCCACTTTCTAGAACAAATGCCCCTTTTCCTATGGGCAAGCAGAGAAGCGCTGGGCTTGGAGCCTGGCAAAGGGGGTTCCTGTCCCTGTTGTTGTATATTACTGGGCGGGTTGAGACTCGACTGCCCAGGTGCCAGGTGAGGATCACAGCATCTGCTCAGGTGAGATCCCGTAGGGGGTGGTAGGATGAGGTCCTTACAAATGCCCGTGACACAGAGCCATCTCAGGGCACTGTGGCCTTAAGCTGCCTGGACTCCAGCCCGGGCCCCGATCCCTTCCCCTTCCAGGACACCAGAAGTGAATTCAGTGTCTGCCTGAAATCTTTGGCTGCCACGGGGGCTCGGCAGACCCTTCCTCCCCAGGAGGGAGACTGAGCTAACATTTCAATGAGTGGCTGTTATGTACCAGGCCCATTGCCCATTTAATTTAGTTTTGCAGAAGTGGCCTTTGGGGCTGGCAAGGTTAAGTAACTTGTCCAGGATCACCTGCCTCATCAGGGAGGAGCAGTGTGCGGGCCCAGCTCTATGTGAGTCCAAGGGCAAGGACATGGCTGTAGGACCAAGTAAGACCAGACTAAGGCCCAGCTCCACCATCGGCTCACTTGGAGGAAGTCCCAGTCCCAGGGCCTCTGTGCTCTTGGCTAGAAGAATGGAAATGGCCATTCCAGATGCTCTACCTCACAGCAATATTGAGGGCTTCCAGAAAAAGTGTGGTCACCACTGTCTTAGGGCTTTTTGGCTTCCGAAGCACCGTTTCATTTCAGGCCTCGCTGTGGTCTGCAGGTGGGAAGGGCAGAGATTGCCATCCCCTTCCAGAGGTGAGGGCAGTCAGGGGACAGCCAGCCAGGCAGCTGACCATGTCCAGAGACCTATCCAGCTCATCCCATCCTGAGCATGGGGCCACGAGTGGGGTCCACATTGCCCACAGCACGTCACCCCCCTCGCCTTGCACACAGCTAAGCCCCTAAAGGCGACGCTTCCTCCACGGCCCCGTACTGCCCTTCACACGTTCAGGTCTGACCCCACCACGTATCCCTGCAAGACCTTGGCCGATGACTTCTTTGGGCTTCAGTTTCATCATCTGTAAAGTGGGGATGAGAACTCCGACCTGGCAGAGTGGTCGTAAGAGGAGATGATGAGTACAAAGCCCCCAGCCCAGGGCCTGGCAGACAGTTGCTGCTCAATTAACAGCCTTTTTGAAAGGCAATACTTGACATGGACGCTGAGAGCATCCTGGGCTGCTCCGAGCATGTCTGCTGATTTACCACACCCGGCCTCCCTCCCTGCTTTCACGCATGCATTTGGAATTATATCTCGCCAACTTATAAAAAGGAGCCAAGGCGGCCTTTCACAACACAGATGTAATGTAACTACTAAATCAAGGGGGAGAAAAGTCAGATGTCACTGGCAGAGGGTCGGTGAGTGAGCGACACTGTCTTCCTTTACAAAAGACCACGTGAGGCATCAAAGTGTCCAGAACTTTTCATGCACGGTCTTTGAATGAGGTCCTTGTTGCCCATGTCCCCCCCCATGTAGACACAAGGTTCCCAGGTTCATCTGCTGGAGGGGATGCTCAGGGTGCAGTTCTAGAGCTGTGGACACTTTGCACGATCCTTCACATCATCCCGTCCACCCTCCTATTTCCAAACGGGGAAACTGAGTCCCACAGTTGGGGCACAGCAGGAGTTAATGTAAGAGCTGTGAATAGTCCGAGCCACCAGCTGCTCTGGCTGTATCTGCCTCCGAGGGGCTCACAAAGACACGATGACAGATGAAGCAAGCATTCTTTCCCATGTGACGTTTCGTGGGCAGGGAATCTGCTTCAGTGGGAATTAGTTTCAGTGTCTGGAGAACACGACGTCCAGCAGCGTGTAGTGGTGCTGAGCTGACCGCTCTCAGGGCTGGAATGAATGTCTACTCCACACCCACTTCCTACCATCACCCATTTGGAATAAGACATTGGGCGACTCGCTCCTAACCCAAATCTCAGTCCTGGGCGAGAATCTGTGAAGACTTGGTTCCGCTCTGCGGCTCCCTGATCCTGGAATTCGCTTCTCCCACTCCAGGTTCCTCTGGGAGCTCTTCAGCACTTGCCTCTGCTGGGTAGCTTGTCCACACCTCACCTCGTTTATAAACTCTTCCGCACCAGCTGCTGTGCTTGGATAAGTGTAATGTGGATTGATTTCCACGTTATGGTTCTTCTCTGAATATGTGTTATCACAAATCCTATCATACGCAGAATACTGCTCTGTAGACAGGGCCTTAAATAACTGAAGAGCTACCAAACATCTCTGCTCTCATTTCTTTTAATAAACAAAACTTCCTCCCTCTTTACTAAATATAGCACAGAGAATAAATCCACTCCCGTTCATCTTGAGGAGGGGAAAAAAAAATACCCCAACAACTCTATAATATGATCCTCCTTTTAAAATGTTGTATCTTGTACTTTTGGGCTATTCCTCAAATTTCGGGCACAAATCCCAGAGTTTGGCTCTAATGTCAGGTTTAGCAATAGTTGCCCATATGGTAGGAACCAAGGATCTTAAGACCCCCCTTCTCCTGAAAAAAGCCTGTCCCATCCCCAGTCTGTCATAGAAACCCAGAGAGGAGGTGGGCAGGGTGTGTGCCCTCCAGGTCCTGGCCATACACACGCTAGCTTTTGGTCTTCTGCGGGTTGTTTAACCTGTGTGTCATCATCAGAGATGTCATGCGTGAATCGTTAGTGCAGCACCTGGCACATGACAGGAGTCCAATAAATGGGGTTCCCTTTAGGATACCTGAATTCCACTATAGTACCTGAATTCCATTTTAATATCTGAATTCATCCTTTGGGTATGTACTAGCAGTTTCCTGGGGCTGCTGTTAGTAAAACCACAAACCTGGTAGCTTAAAAGAACAGAAATGTATTCTCTCATTGATCTGGAGGCCAGCAGTCCAAAATCAAGGTACCTGCAGAGTGGCGCTCCCTCCGAAGGGTCTAGGGGAGGATCCTTCCTCCCTCCCTCTTCCAGCTCCTGGTGGTCCAGGCGCTCCTTGGCTTGTGGCTGATTGCTCCAGTCTCTCTACCTCTGTCTTCATGCAGCCTCCTTCCTTCATCTCCTCTCGGTATCTCTTACGGCAACACTTGTTACTGGATTTAGGGCCCACCAGTATAATCCAGGATGCTGTCATCCTGAGATCTTTAACTTAATTACATTTGCAGAGACCCTTTCTCCAAATAAGGCACATCCACAGATTCCAGGAGTTGGGATGTGGTCATACCTTTTGGGGGGCCACCATTCAACCTACTACAGGTACCATGTCCAAATCTCCTTCTACCGACTGTATGTATCAGCCAGTCACCTCCCCCTCCTTGAGCCTCAGTCTCCCAGCTGTAAAATGAGAGGGACGGTCTCCAAGAGCTTTGAGTTTCTGACACGGTGATTTTGAGCAGTCCCAGCTTCATCTCTGGATGACTGGGATCATTGGCCAATGGCTGCTCTTCTGTGCCTCAGTTTCCTCATTTTTGAAATTAAGAAGCTGGATGAGATCCGTGGTTTTCAATTAGAAATTGAGGGTAAGAATCACTTGAGACATCTTCACAGTCTATATGGCCAGGCCCCGGCCTGGGCCTAGTGAATCCATGTCTTACGGGGAGAGGTTGAGACTTCCTGGACCGCAGGTGCTGACGGTCTCTCCAGGATTCACGTTAACCGGGTTTTCCTCACTTTATTGGGGCAGAGGCAACACAACAATCGGCTATTTGCTGGGTAAATTGGTTATTTCTGTACCACCCTTGTCAATCAGTGAAGGTGGAGCTTGGAGGAAATGAGGAGGTTTGAGGGAAAAAGAAATCTTAGGAATGTAGAGGCGTGAGAGATCACTTAGCGCGGTGGCTTTTCACACCACTGGTTCATGTGTGGGTCATGAAATCAATTTAGTGGTGGAGACCAACATATGAAAAATAGAACAGAAACGATTGAAATGCATAGCTATTTTTCCATGAAACTCTGATTTGGTTGCATATATGTATATATACATACGTGGTTCCTGGGTTTCTATGTATAATTGGTTTCTTACTGTGGGTCAAGGTCAACACTAAGAAAGCCGCTTCTCTGGGGGAGAGCCTCGAAGAGAGGTGGTGGGACCCCAGAGCTGGGCTTCTTGCCCATTGGTGGAGGGCCCTCCTGGCAGGTTCTCTCCTGATGTGTGGAGCTGTGCTGAGCCCCGCAGGCTCCCTGGCTGAGGCTGGCATTGCCAACACTCCAGCTCCTGAGGGGCAGCACGTGCTGGTGGGAACAGCAAGACCAGGTCTAGGGAAGGGAGCTCTGATTGATTACTCATGTCTGCCTTGGGAGCATGAGGGTGGGTGGCATGTATGCCTCTTAGTTACTCTCTGGGGAAAAGAGAGAGGGATCGAGGTTAAAATCCTCCTCCCGCCACTAACTCGAGGTGTAATCAGAGCTCTCTGAACCATCCTTTCTTCATCTATGAAATGAGAGAATGGGCAACATGACCTTGACAATCTTTTCCAACTCTGAGAGTTTAATTAAATTGACTGGAGTCAGGGTACGTGTGTGTGTGTGTGTGTGTGTGCGTGTGTGTGTGTGTGTGTGTGTGTGTGTGTGTGTGTGTGTGTGTGTGTGAGCAGGGGGCAGAGGACTGAGAGAGAAGTCCTTGCTGCTCCTGACACACTGGACGGTTTTCTTTGGTTTGATAGTGGGAAGCTTCATCGGGGCAGGGGACACGGAGAACTGGGCATAGGTGACACGCACCTGAAGGCAGCTTCCAGTCTCCCTCCTCCCTGCTTCTCCTCATAAGGCTCTGCACAGTCAACCATGGACCAGCACTTATTGAATGCCTACTGAATACCGATTACATCTCTTAGTATACCCCCAGAAAACTAATTTATGAGATCCATGGAGTGGAGAAAGCCCAGAGTGGGTGTGGGGTGTGGCTGGGGGCCTGAGACCTGGGGCAGATTGTTCCAGTTAAATTTGGCTCATGTTTCTGGGTGGCCAAGTGACATAGTTCAGTTCGGTCACCCTTGGTTACCCCAACGAGGGAAAGCAAACTCTTTATATTCTATTTGCCTCATGTTCTTCTCGGATATATTTTTATCCCTCAGACTCTATTTATAAGAGCCAGGTGCCAGTTCCACGCTCAGCACTGCAAACGTGTCCACACCTAGAAGGCCTCCGCACACCCCTTCTTGACTCAGGTAAGTCCACCAAGATTTGGAAGGTGACCTGCATGCAGAGACTGAGGCAGAGCTCTGTGGGGACACAGATGTAGATAGGAAGCTGTTCTTGACTTCTGTAGTGGGACAGACAGACAGACAGACAGACAGACAGACATGCTGTCAGATGACAGTCCTTTATTTCATCCCATCTCTGTCCCCTTTGGTCCAAGTGGGCTGTGTCTCTGGAAGCATAATCTCATCTCTGTTCCTGACTTGTGCTGAGGTGGCTGATTAACTCAAGGGGTGATCTCTTTATGGAGTAATTGTCCAACCACACCCTCGGTGTTTTCTCCAGAACATGCCTTCTCATTTTTTGCAATATGGATAGACTGAAAATTTTTCAAATCTTCAACTTCTGGTTACTTTTTGCTTAATAATTCCCTCAGTTTTTCTTTCTCCTCTTGCATTTTATTATAAGCAGTAAGGAGATACCAGACCGCACCTTCAACACTTTGCTTAGAAATCTCCTCAGCTAAATATCCAATTTCATCACTCATCCATGTTATACCATCCACAAAACAATAGAACACAATTCAGCCAAGTTCTTTGCCACTTTACAACAAGGATTACCTTTTGTCCAGTTTCCAAATAGCATGTTCCTTGTGTCCATCTAAGACCTCACCAGAATCATCTTTAACATTTATATTTCTACCCACAGTCCCTTCAAGGAAATCTAGGCCTTTTCTACCATGCACCTCAAAACTCTTCCAACTTCAACCCATCATCCAGTTCCAAAGTCACTTCCACATTTTTAGGTATTTGTTACAGCAGGATCCCACTTCTCAGTACCGAGATCTGTATTAGCCAGCTTTGGGCTGCAATAGCTTCAACAACAAACACTTATTTTCTCACAGTTCAGGAGGCTAGAAGTTTAAGATCAAGGTACCAGGAAATTTGGTCTCCAGTGAGGCCTCTCTTCTTGGCTTATAGATAGCCACCTTCTTGCCATGTGCTTGACATGATCTTTTCTCTGTGCATGTGCAGAAATAAAGAGAAAGTGAGCTCTGGTGTCTCTTCCCTTCTTACAAGCACACACTTCACCTGCCTGCCTTTCTCCCTGCAGCCAGGACTGTGCTCAGATGTTATCTCCTAAAGAGGCCTCCCAACCCTGACCTCGACCTCTGCAGCAGAAATGGCCCCTCCTGCTGCTCTCTGCTCTGTTGCCTTCCCCTGCTTTGCCCTTCTCCTGCACAGTGCCATCACACACTTGTTCTGTGTATCTGTTTCATGTTGATTCCTTCTTACCCCAGAAGTAAGCCCTGTGGAGCTGGGGACTAGCTTTCCCTGTACCCCCAGGCCCCACGACAGTGCCTGGCTCATGGTAGACACTGAACATATGTATTCATGGGTCAAAAAAATCAATCATGTGGGTAACATACCTGTCTGTCAGTGTTAGGTGAAATATAGGGGTAGCGACAACTGGCAGCTCCATGGAAGAGGGGGGCTTGAGCCAGGCCATGACCCTGAAAACAGGGACAGAGGGTGTGGAATGGAGAGCAGGGCTGAGCATTCCAGAAGTGGGCAGGGGCGATGGGATTGCAGAGGGCATAGCCCGGGGATGGTGAGGAGGCCCTGCAGCTGGAGTGGAGGGTCTGTGCCAGTGCTCAGTGGCTGGGGGGGTCAACCAGGAAGGGACTCAAAGGAGCATCCTGTGGGAGGCTGGAGGGAGATGATGGCTCTGAACAGGGCCGACGGCCTGGAGGTCAGGGAGGGCCTGGTATTCTGTACAAGCGGAGGTTACGGACGCTAGAGAGACAAGTTGCTTTTTGTGGGATCAGCATTCTTCACTTGTCCATTTTAAAGTTCTGGCCTTAAGACAATCCCCTCCGCAGCCCCAGATCTGAACCTAGGGTACGTATTGCAGAGCTCCCTTTGTTCTCCTGTTTCCTTTTTAAACTCTTCTTTTGAGAGATATGGGGGGAGGCACCGTGTGTTCTCTGAGCACAGGCAACTCATAGGCCCGAGGGCACCAACCCACCTGATGCCCCTGCCCTGCCCTCATGGGACTGGAGGTGACCAGACACATGGGGACAGCAGGGAAAACAAGATCCAGGCCAAGTCCTGACATCATCGACTGGGTGACCTTGGGCAGTTCATGTCCCCGTCTGGAGAATGGGGACAACAGCCCCATCTGGCCCACGAGCTCAGACACCGACCGTGGAAGAGCACACAGGGGCAGCTACGAGCCCCACGGTCAGGGTGCTCAGGTTTGCAAGTGTCCAACCAGCCCCAGGTCACCGAGGCTGACACAAGTCCCCACTGAGATGGCAGTCTCCCTGGGAGGGGAAGACGGATGAGGGATGGTTGCAGATCTGGTTCTTCCTGGCAATGGGAGCAAGTGAGTGCTGAGGTGCAGACATGGCAAGAGGGAGGCGGGTGCTGGCAGGGGTGGCCATGGGATTTCCACTGGCAGGTGGACAGGACTCAGGAGTCTGGCAGACCAGAAGGCCTTTCCACAGCCCCCAGACTGGGGCCCAGGACCCCGGGTGGTGGCAGCAGAGGGTGAGGACCAGAGCAAAGCAGGATGTGGGGAATCTGAGCAGAAGCCCGGCAGGGACGTGGCTCTGGCTCCTCTAGGACCTCCGTTTCCTCATTGGGCTGGCAAGCAGATTGTGGAAGTGGCCACTTTATATCAGTGTCCTGTGGCTGCCCTGACAAATGTCCACAGGCTGGGTGGCTTAAAACAAGACACTTGTGCTCTCACAGTGCTGGAGGCCAGAAGTCCAAAATCAAGGTGTCATCAGGGCTGTGCTCCCTCCCAAGGCCCTAGGCGGTCTGCTCCGTGCTTTCTGGGTTCCAGTGGCTTCCAGCTGTCCTTGGCATCCTTTGGCTCGCAGGTGCAGCACCCCAATCTCTGCCTCTGTCTTCATGTGGCCGTCTTCTTCCTGTGTGTCTCTGTGTCTTCTCCTCTTCTTGTAAAGACACGGCCATTGGATGCAGGGCTAGCCCTACTCCGGTGCAACCTTGTCTTACCTTGATTACATCTGTAAAGACCCTATTTCCAAATACAGTCCATTCTGAGGTTCTGGGCGGGCATGAATTTGGTGGGGAGGAGACACCCACAACACCACCAGCCCCACAGGTGGGGGCTCTGAAGTCCACGCACCGACCACTCACTCTTCCGTGGCTCCAGGTGAGCCCCAGGTCACGTATTACGTATGTAAAGCACACGCTTTCCAGCCGCCTTTCTGCCTGCCAGGTTTTTCCAGGACCCATCAGTTGGAAGCCTCAGCTGGCCAGTGACTTAATTTGGGTGCATTCACTCCTTTTTAAAAATATACTAGTATTTTGTTCACTTGAATTAGATTCTGATTATGAAAGCCTGGGATGACTAAGCTTTCAAACATTATATTAAAAATTCAGCCTTTGTTTTCATCCAGAGATACCCTGATGGAGGCTTAGGACCTTGCTTCATCTCTTAGGTAAGTCGTCTTGACAAAAGGAGGAGGAAGGGGGCCCTGACTCAGTAGCTGCTGGTGTTTCTTCCCGGCTGCGCTATAACCCTGGGCAGGTGGGAGGCAGATCCGCAGGGGACAGTGGCAGCTCCGGGCTCAGGCAGAGGTGTGAGTGGACACTCTCACTGTTCAGGGTCAGGACGGGTGATGCTTCCTACACATGCCTGGGTTTGCTGCTTCATCCTGGGGTCCAGGTGTCTTTTTTTTTTTTTTTTGCATTTTTAGGAGTTCTGATACATCAGGTTGGTCCTGCAGCCCTGAGGACTCGGTGGACCCAGCGGAGGCTGATGAGACGTGAGATCAGGAGCTGCTCAGCCCGGCACATGTTCCACATTGCTTCCTGTCTCTTGTTCTGGTTCCATCCTCAAATCTGTGTGGGGGTGGGGTGGGCAGAGGCCATGACCTTCACAAATAAGAAAGCACCTGTCAGATTTTACAACTTGGATCTTCTGTAGTGCACGATTTCAAACTGGAATTTTATAACAAACCACCAGGTTCCAAGCCATCCTGATTTTTAACAGGTTTACTTGGCACAAGTGGAATCCCTATTTGAGCACAGAGGCAGGCAGATAAACACACACGTGCACGCGCACACACACTACCTGAAGCCTCTGCTGGCCGTACCTTAAGCAGGGTGGGGGCCAAGCCAGCGCTCGGCTGGATGGAAGGCCTCAGCGATGTCACTTAGGATGACACTGCTACCAAAACGAACAATGGGTTGTAAGCACCTGCTCTGCGAGGTGCCATGCAGGGTCCCGGGGGTAAGGCGGCTGAGGGGGTGGACGACGTCCCCGTCAGTTCCTGGGTTTAGCTGTGTTGCAGGTGTGGCATCTAATAGCTGCCGTCTTAGCGTGGACAGAACGATCCTGGGGTCCAGGGTGTCTTGGGTTTTGGGGTTTTCTTTTTTTTGCCGTGTTTAGGAGTTCTGCTACATCAGCAGCTGCCCCAGCAGGACTACCCTTGGGGAACCAGTTGTTTTGAAACTCGTCTCTGACGCTCGCAGGCAGATATTCTGAACTTCCAAATTCACACGCTTTCTCATTCCTTCCTGGTTTACAAACCTTGAAGCGTTTTCTAACCCCCAATAAATCAGTGATTGTTGCAATTAGTACCCCTTCATGGCACCTCTCGTTATTATCATAATGATCTTCATTTTATTATGATAAACGTTATTAATAACTCATAACTCCTTAACTACTGTCCTCTCTAGTGACTGCCATGTGGCAGTTGAAAAATGTTTTACCAACGTGCTCCCCAGAGGATGATAAAACTGGAACTACCAGCCCAGCCTCCAGCCTCCCAGCCCGTAACGTTGTCCACGGGCCCCGGCGGGCGGCCCTCTGAGCCCGGCACTGCTGTGGCTGGCGTAGTGCCCCAGGCTCGGACCTGGGTTACACCCTCGCCAGCTGCGCTTTCTTAGCTAAGTCACACAGGGTACACGGGCCTTGGTTTCCTCACCTGTACCGCTGGGTTAACAACGCCCACCTGAAGGGATTTTTGTGAACGATTAGATGAGACAACATAGAAAGTCCTTAGCTCAGTGGCTGGCATTTAATACGGCCTCATTCAATAAACATTAGCCAGATGATGATGATGATGGTAACTTAAGATGCCTACTATGGTACCTGTCACGTGATGGGTCCCTGATAAACGCCCTTTCATTTGGAATCTGCGTGCCCAGTCGGGAAGCCGGATGCTGGTCTGTTCTGCGGCTTTGGCATTCGACTGACTTAAATGGGCAGAAGATGAAAGGGGTTTTGTCAAAAGTCCTTGCAAGTTTTCAGTGAACTACGGGAAAAAGAGTTGCTGAATGGGTGTGTGAATAATTGAGCGCGACTTTCTGTGCCTGCACACACAGGGCACCGAAGGAACAACTAACAGGAGTTGAGAACCATCGAGAATCAAGGTAGAAGATGGTACCTCCATCGCTGTAACCAGAGGGAGATGGTTAAACCCAACCCGCTGGCGAGTGAGGGAAGGTGTAGTCTAATGAAGCCCGGATCTGTGGCCTGGTTGGGGGTAATACTCATTAGAAGAATCAAGGACAGCCCTAATTGTCCCTCAAGGAAGGAGACTCAGGACTTTGATCACCGAGGCTCGGACGAGGAGCAGGAGGAATTCCACGCGTGAGGCTCAGCTCGGCTGAAGAAGAGCAGAAAGGGAGCGTGTTAGTTTCCTGTGGCTGCCGTCGCAAAGTACCACAAATTGGGTGGCTTTGAATGACAGAAATGTATTGCCTCTCAGTTCTGGAGGCTGGAAGTCAGAAATCGAGGTGTCAGCAGGGCAGCGCTCCCTCTGAAGGCTCTGGGGGCATCTGCTCCTTGCCTGCCGCTCAGCCTCTGGTGTTGCGGGCGGTCCCTGGCGTTCAGCGTCGGTCGCCACGGGACACTCTCCCTGTGTCTCTGTCTCTGTCTCTTCTCTTCCTGTGAGGACACCAACCATTGGATTAGGGCCCACTCTAATCCAGGATAACCCATCTTAACTTGATTACATTTGCAAAGAACCTATCTCCAAATAGGTCACATTCTGAGGTTCCAGAAGGAATATGAATTATAGGGGACACTATCCAACCCAGCACAGAGCAGAAAGTGAAGGGAGAGAGTAGGACAAGAGGGGGGACTGATCACAAAACTTGCTTCTCCCTCTCTGCCTGCCCCTGCACAGGCACAGGGACCTGGCCCTTCATGGTTCACAAAGCATCCCCCAAAACCACCCCAGGGGAGGACAGGGCCTGTAACCACCATTTGGTCACTCGGGCTGGAAACCTGAAGCTGCCCTGGGCCCCCTCCTCTTCATCACCCCCCTATCTAACCTGCCCATTTGTCCATTTCACCCCAGGGGTCCCAACGCTCTGCTCCATTGTGGATCACTGTCCCGGCCTCCAGGTTCGGGCTACCAAACTTTCTGTCCTGTGGCAGCTGAGTGACCCCCAATGGCTGGCAGGTCCCTGTCCCAAACCCTCCAGGGCCTGTCCTCATGGCCTCTGATACCAGCCCTCTGCATGGTGGCTGCTTCCTGGGTTTGCTGTCTGCATGTTGGGATCAGCTGAACCCACCAAAGCAGTTCCAGGGAGGTCAGGGGTAGGGGGCCCAGGGTCTGTCCTGCCCACAGCTCCTCAGGCAATGGTCTATTCCAGCACCCACCGCATGGTCACCAAGAGGGAGGGGCTCCGTTCCGTCAGCCTGTGTTCCCACTGCCAGTGGGCACACTGGGGACTCCACAACTCTGTCCTGGATGGATAACCCTGTGTCATAGGTGGAGAGGTGGAGGAGGCTCAGACAAATAGCTTGCTCTGTGCCATTCTGCCAGTGGGTGACAGAGCCAGGCTTTGAGTCCGCCAATCCCAGCCAGCTGGGCTGCCCAAGCATAGGGCTCTAGAAGGACATCGTGGGAGCCTCATCACAGCCCTGAGAGGCCAAAGTTCAGGGCAGACTCGGGCAGCACAGCAGGATGACTGAGAGTCACTGAGCTCTTCACCTTGAGCTTCAGACCAAACGTGCAGCTCCTGCCGCAGGTCCCACCCAGGGCCAGCCTGGTGCAGCGTCTCCTCCCCCAGCCTCGCCCAGGCCTGCCTCTCAGCCCATCCGCCCTGTTTGTGTTGGGCAATATCACTGTCACTTGGGCTCATGGGGCAGACATGCAGAGGCATTCTGGAGCCCTCTCCTGTCCCAGCGCTCACGTCTGTTGGCCTCAGCTCCAACTCCCAGCCAGCTCCTCGCCTCCGCTGCCTCTCCCACCCATGCCCGCCTTAGGCCTGGGCCGTCCTCCCGGGGCAGTGTCCTAACCCATTGCCCTGCACCCATGTCCCCCCCACCTGGATTCTGCAGACAGAATTCCTGATGTCAAACACGAACACAGTCACAACACCGTAAATGTCGAGGCCTCCCATCGCCAGCCGGCCCGACTCCTGTAGGAAACGTTTGGTTCCTGGAGAATCCAATCCTCTCTTGCCTCCATCCGTGGATACTGTGGTGCCCTGCCCCTCCCCCCACCCGCACCCCCACTTCTGTGCATCCCGAAGCTTCTTCCTGTGAGCACCTGCAACTCCAGCCACGGGAACCGGTGTAGCCTGTGGGTTCTGAATCGCCAGAGAGATAATGTCCCCAGGAGAAGCCCTGGACCAATGATGCATGGGGAGTTTGGGGATAAATTCCCCAGCTCCCTCCCCTTGAGTAGGACGTGGCTGTGAGGTCCACATTGTCTCCCTGAATTCCCTGTGCGATGGCGGCTTGCCCCTTAATTTCCCTTGTTTGGAGCTTCCTTCCCTTTCTTTTTTTTTTTTTTTTTTTTTTTTCAGCTTTGTAACCAACCCAAAGTGTTTATTTATTTATTTATTTTTATTTATTTATTTTTTAAAAAATTTTATTTTGTCGATATACATTGTAGCTGATTATTGCTCCCCATCACCAAAACCTCCCTCCCTTCTCCCTCCCCCCCTCCCCCCCAACAATGTCCTTTCTGTTTGCTTGTTGTATCAACTTCAAATAATTGTGGTTGTTATATCTTCTCCCCCCCCCCCTGGTTTGTGTGTGTGTGTGTGTGTGTGTGTGTGTGTGTGTGTGTGAATTTATGTATTAATTTTTAGCTCCCACCAATCAGTGAGAACATGTGGTATTTCTCTTTCTGTGCCTGACTTGTTTCACTTAATATAATTCTCTCAAGGACCATCCATGTTGTTGCAAATGGCAGTATTTCATTCGTTTTTATAGCTGAGTAGTATTCCATTGTGTAGATGTACCACATTTTCCATATCCACTCATCTGATGATGGGCATTTGGGCTGGTTCCAACTCTTGGCTATTGTAAAGAGTGCTGCGATGAACATTGGGGAACAGGTATACCTTCGACTTGATGATTTCCATTCCTCTGGGTATATTCCCAACAGTGGGATGGCTGGGTCGTATGGTAGATCTATTTGCAATTGTTTAAGGAACCTCCATACCATTTTCCATAGAGGCTGCACCATTTTGCAGTCCCACCAACAATGTATGAGAGTTCCTTTTTCTCCGCAGCCTCGCCAGCATTTATCGTTCATAGTCTTTTGGATTTTAGCCATCCTAACTGGGGATAGATGGTATCTCAATGTGGTTTTGATTTGCATTTCCCGGATGCTGAGTGATGTTGAGCATTTTTTCATATGTCTGTTGGCCATTTGTATATCTTCCTTAGAGAAATGCCTACTTAGCTCTTTTGCCCATTTTTTAATTGGGTTGCTTGTTTTCTTCTTGTATGGTTGTTTGAGTTCCTTATATATTCTGGATATTAATCCTTTGTCAGATGTATATTTTGCAAATATTTTCTCCCACTCTGTTGGTTGTCTTTTAACTCTTTTAATTGTTTCTTTTGCTGTGCAGAAGCTTTTTAGTTTGATATAATCCCATTTGTTTATTTTTCCTTTGGTTGCCCGTGCTTTTGGGGTCGTATTCATGAAGTCTGTGCCCAGTCCTATTTCCTGAAGTGTTTCTCCTATGTTTTCTTTAAGAAGTTTTATTGTCTCAGGGTGTATATTTAAATCCTTAATCCATTTTGAGTTGATTTTAGTATACGGTGAGAGGTATGGATCTAGTTTCATTCTCCTGCATATCGATATCCAGTTATCCCAACACCACTTGCTGAAGAGGCAGTCCCTTCCCCAGTGAATAGGCTTGGTGCCTTTGTCAAAGATCAGATGGCAGTAAGTGTGTGGGTTGATTTCTGGATTCTCTATTCTATTCCATTGGTCAGTGTGTCTGTTTTTATGCCAGTACCATACTGTTTTGGTTATTATAGCTTTGTAGTATAGCTTAAAGTCAGGTAGTGTTATGCCTCCAGCTTTTTTTTTTTTGCTGAGCATTGCTTTGGCTATTCGTGGTCTTTTATTGTTCCATATAAATGTCTGAATAGTTTTTTCCATTTCTGAGAAAAATGTCTTTGGAATTTTGATGGGGATTGCGTTGAATTTGTATATCACTTTGGGTAGTATGGACATTTTCACTATGTTGATTCTTCCAATCCAAGAGCATGGAATATCTTTCCATCTTCTTGTATCCTCTCTAATTTCTCTCAGCAGTGGTTTGTAGTTCTCATTATAGAGATTTTTCACATCCTTGGTTAACTCAATTCCTAAGTATTTTATTTTTTTGGTGGCTATTGTAAATGGGCAGGCTTTCTTGATTTCTCCTTCTGCATGTTCACTATTGGAGAAAAGAAATGCTACTGATTTTTGTGTGTTGATTTTGTATCCTGCTACTGTGCTGAAATCATTTATCAATTCCAAGAGTTTTTTTGTAGAGGTTTTAGGCTGTTCGATATATAGGATCATGTCATCTGCAAACAGGGACAGTTTGACTTCATCTTTTCCAATCTGGATGCCCTTTATTTCCTTCTCTTCTCTGATTGCTCTGGCTAGTACTTCCAACACTATGTTGAATAGGAGTGGTGAGAGTGGGCATCCTTGTCTAGTGCCTGTTCTTAAAGGAAAAGCTTTCAGCTTTTCCCCATTCAGGATGATATTGGCAGTGGGTTTGGCATATATGGCTTTAATTATGTTGAGATACTTTCCCTCTATACCTAACTTATAGAGGGTCTTTGTCATGAATGAGTGCTGAACTTTATCAAATGCTTTTTCAGCATCTATAGAGATGACCATATGGTCCTTGTGTTTGAGTTTATTAATATGGTGTATCACATTTATTGATTTGCGTATGTTGAACCAACCTTGCATCCCTGGGATGAATCCCACTTGATCGTGATGAATAATTTTTCGTATGTGTTGCTGTATTCTGTTTGCTAGTATTTTAGTGAGGATTTTTGCATCTATATTCATCAAGGATATCGGCCTGTAGTTTTCTTTTTTGGTTATATCTTTACCTGGTTTTGGTATCAGGATGATGTTTGCTTCATAGAATGAGTTTGGGAGATTTGCGTCCGTTTCAATCTTTTGGAATAGTTTGTAAAGAATCGGTGTCAATTCCTCTTTGAATGTTTGGTAAAATTCTGCTGTGAATCCATCTGGTCCTGGACTTTTCTTTGTTGGGAGCCTTCTGATAACAGCTTCAATCTCCTTTATTGTTATTGGTCTGTTCAAATTTTCTACGTCTTCACGGTTCAGTTTTGGGAGCTTGTGTGTGTCCAGAAATTTATCCATTTCCTCCAGATTTTCAAATTTGTTGGCGTATAGATGTTTATAGTAGTCTCGAATGATTCCTTGTATTTCAGATGAATCAGTTGTAATATCGCCTTTTTCATTTCTAATTTTTGTTATTTGAGTCTTCTCTCTTCTTTTTTTTGTTAGCCATGCTAATGGTTTGTCAATTTTATTTATCTTTTCAAAAAACCAACTTTTTGATTCGTTGATCTTTTGAATTGTTTTTTGGTTTTCAATTTCATTCAGTTCTGCTCTGATCTTAATGATTTCTTTCCGTCTGCTAACTTTAGGTTTGGATTGTTCTTGTTTTTCTAGTTCTTTAAGGTGAAGTGTTAGGTTGTTCACTTGCCATCTTTCTATTCTTCTGAAGTGAGCATTTAATGCAATAAATTTTCCCCTCAATACTGCTTTTGCAGTATCCCACAGGTTTTGGTATGATGTATCATTGTTTTCATTAGTTTCAATAAACTTTTTGATTTCCTGCTTGATTTCTTCTTGGACCCATATGTCATTAAGTAGAATGCTGTTTAATTTCCATGTGTTTGTATAGTTTCCAGAGTTTTGTTTGTTATTAATTTCTAGTTTTAATCCATTGTGGTCTGAGAAGATACATGGGATAATTCCAATTTTTTTGAATTTATTGAGACTTGATTTGTGACCTAATATGTGATCTATCCTGGAGAATGATCCATGTGCTGATGAGAAGAATGAATATTCTGAGGTTGTTGGGTGGAATGTTCTGTAGATATCTGCCAATTCCAATTGGTCTAGAGTCTTATTTAGATCTTGTGTTTCTCTACTGATTCTTTGCCTAGATGATCTGTCTAATATTGACAGTGGAGTGTTCAGGTCCCCTGCTATTATGGTATTAGTGTCTATTTCCTTCTTTAGGTCTAATAGAGTTTGTTTGATAAATCTGGCTGCTCCAACATTGGGTGCGTACATATTTATGATTGTTATGTCTTCTTGATGGATCAGTCCTTTTATCATTAAGTAGTGTCCCTCATTGTCTCTTTTTATGGTTTTTAGTTTAAAGTCTATTTTGTCAGATATAAGAATAGCTACTCCAGCTCGTTTTTCTTTTCTGTTTGCATGGTAAATCTTTTTCCATCCTTTCACTCTTAGTCTGTGTGAATCTTTATGGGTGAGGTGGGTCTCTTGTAGGCAGCATATAGTTGGGTCCTGCTTTTTGATCCAGTCAGCCAGTCTGTGTCTTTTAATTGGGGAATTTAAGCCTTTAACATTAAGAGTTGTTATTGAAAGGTGTTGATTTATTCCTAGCATTTTATTGGTTGTTTGGTTGTCTTAGGTGTCTTTTGTTCCTTGCTTTCTGATTTACTGTTTGGTTTCTTTGTTTGTTGGTTCCTTAGGTTGTAGATAGTGTTTTTGTTAGCTTGTTTTCTCTTCATGAATGCCATTTTTATTGTACTAGCGGGTTTAGATTTTTCTTGGGTTTTTATGGCAGTGGTAGTTATTTTTCAGGAACCAAACCCAGTACTCCCTTGAGGATTTCTTGTAAGGGTGGTCGTGTGGTAGTGAACTCCCGCAGTTTTTGTTTGTCTGAGAAATATACTATTTGCCCCTCATTTCGGAAGGATAGCCTTGCAGGGTAGAGTATTCTTGGCTGGCAATCTTTGTCTTTTAGTATTTTGAAAATATCATCCCATTCCTTTCTAGCTTTTAGGGTTTGTGATGAAAAGTCTGATGTTAACCTGATTGGGGCTCCCTTATAGGTGATTTGACGCTTCTCTCTTGCAGCTTTTAAGATTCTCTCTTTGTCTCTGAGTTTTGCCAATTTGACTATGACATGTCTTGGAGAAGGCCTTTTTGGGTTGAATACGTTTGGAGATCGTTGAGCTTCCTGGATCTGAAGATCTGTGATTTTTCCTATACCTGGGAAGTTTTCTGCCACTATTTTGTTGAATATCTTTTCAATGGAATCTCCATTTTCCTCCCCTTCTGGAATACCCATGACTCGGATATTTGAGCGCTTGAGGTTGTCTGATATCTCTCTCAGATTTTCTTCCATGTCCTTGATTCTTTTTTCTTTCTTTTTGTCTGCTTGTGTTATTTCAAACAGCCCATCTTCAAGTTCAGAGGTTCTCTCTTCAACTTCGACAAGCCTGCTGGTTAAACTCTCTGTTGTGTTTTTTATTTCGCTGAATAACTTCTTCAGTTCAGCAAGTTCTGCTACATTTTTTTTCAGGACATTGATTTCCTTGTATATTTCCTCTTTCAGATCCTGTATACTTTTCCTCATTTCATCATGATGTCTAGCTGAGTTTTCTTGTATCTCATTCAGTTTCCTTAGAATTATCACTCGAAATTCCTTGTCAGTTATTTCAAGGGCTTCTTGTTCTATAGGATCTAGAGTATGAGATTTATTAACTTTTGGTGGTGTACTTTCTTGATTTTTTGTATTTCTGGTGTCTTTTTTTTGGTGTTTATTCATTGTGGCAGGGGGTTTCACAGTCCACCGGTTTGAGACTAATGACTAACTAGGATGTTGCTGTGGTTGCCAATTTGGTATGGCTCCCGCCGTGACTGCTCAGTTGGCCTCTAGTGTCTTGTGTGTGTGGTTGCCTCGGGTCTTGGGCTTCTCCGGGGATCCACCTTTCTGGTCAGCTTGGACTCTGCTGGGCTGGTGGATCACGTACCACAGGGTGTGTGATCTCTGTTGAGCTTTCACTTCCTGTACAGGACTTCTCCCCGTTCCGTGTGCTCTGGCCCAGGCTGTTAGATCATGGAGTGGCGACCCCACCGGGTGTGTGGTTTCTGTCGAGTCTCCACCTCCCTGGCCGCACGTCTCCCCCCTCTGTGCGCACTGTGCTGGGCTGGGGCGTGTCTTCTGCACCCCTCGTCTATCAGCTGGGCCTTCAAGACCCTGCTCAGCACCGCCTCGCCCAGGAAGTCTACCAGGTTTCTGCTAGGCACAGACGACCCGTCTCTCTGGGTGCCTTTGTAGCACTGTGTAGATCTTTCTCGGGTCTTGTTCACCTTTGTATCCCCCGGGTATAAACCGAGTCTAGTGCCCGCCTGCAGCCTGCTCTCCAGCAGGTTCAAGCGGACCTGGGAACTCTCCTACCACACTATTCCCAACCAGAAATTCGTTAGGCTTTTTTCCAAACTGGTGGTCGCAGAGATGGTATCTGCCTCCCAGTAACAGGAAGTTTACCGGGGCCGGAGTCCAGGGTGTGGTGGAGTGACAGTCGGCCCGCCCGTACTTCCTAGCCCTCCCAACACTGGTCGGGACGCCCCATGCCCCCAGCCCCGCCAGAGAACCGCGGAGGGAGTGGGAGAGGAGGCCGGCCCGCAGGCTCCGGAAAGCCCCGCGCCAGGCCAAGCAAATGGGCTCAGTGATGGCCGAGCAGGGCGGAGCTGCCCGCACCTGGGAAAATGGAGGCAGCACCGGGGCGGTGAGTGGCCTGGTGGTGCAGGCGGGAGCCGCGTGGGCATCCACCCCCCGAACAGAGCTGTGCCAGGGATCACTCACAGTGCTGTGCCAGGTCGGGCGCTCGCTCTGTCTCTGGTTTGTTGCCTTCCGTGTTCTCGGTGCTGCCGCCTCGGGCTGTTCTGTCGCGGCGCGGCTCGGGCGCTCCCAGGAGTCTTCTTTAATGCTGGCCTGAAACCTCGAATCTTGAATAGGGCAGCTGGCCGCCTTCAGCGCGGCCCCAGCCTCAGGGATCCTGGCTGCATCCACAGCAGCCCTGGTGCCGTGTTCCCTGTTTCAAGACTCGCTTTTGCAGCTAAGAAACAGTTCTTTTCCTGCTCCACACTTCAAAGCTGTTGCCTGTAAATGAGGCAGCCTCTCCTGGCGGGGGCAAAGTGGCGTTGAGCCCCCATGACCGGCCAGCAGCTGTAGTCCTCCCTTAAGAGATGGTGAGAGGAAGGTCCACAAGTTTCCCGGCTGCCTGAGGCCCAGTGGCCGCCTTTTACACCTCAGCTACTCCGCGCCAGCCGCTGCAGCCGCCGCCATCTTGAAACTCTTCCTTCCCTTTCTGTCTACTTCCCACACCCCACGGGCACTGCCTGGGTTCACCTCCTAGCTAAACCTCTTCACTCAAATGGAGCTCAGGATCGGGGTCTGGCTTGGATCCAAGCTAAGCCACCACCCGCCTCCTCCCCAGGTGTACCTGTGCCCAACCCACCTGCACACTCATGCCTCCACACCAGGGCTCGTGACGCCCCTTGTCCCACGAGGCCCCAGCCCCCGCATTTGCAACTTGAAAGTGATGGAGCCCGACTCAAGCTCACATCTCCAGGACCCAAGTCCTTGCTGACACCCACCATGTAAGTGACTTGCAAGTAACCTCCAGCCTGCTTCCCAATATGCAGAATGCAGATGACAGCAATATCCCCCACCTCCCACAGGTAGCTGCAGGGCTCAGAGAGATGCTGGTCTCCCCCCTCGGTGCTCCCCAGCCCCTATTCATATCTCTTAACGGCATCCATTCTGGGCTGATTTGTGAGGTGGTGGCTGAAGCCTGTCTGTCCCCATCAGACCAGGAGCTCTTTGAAGGTACCGGCGTCCCCTTGGCCTCCAGCACTGCCTGACAGGCAGCGGCTCCTGTGGATGCGGGTGAAGCAGACGCTGGCACCTCCTCTCTATCCCCAGCAATCCCCTCCCCGGAAGCATTTGGCTGTGTCCATGAAGGGAAGAGCCAGGCATCAGGGCTGGATGGGTGAAAAATAACTTTTACTATGACTCTGCAGCAAGGTCCCAGGGTCACAATCACTGTTTGGCCAGAAGCCTGGAAATAAAAACATCACCAAGTGTGGGAAGAAAAATCAGAGAAACGATTCCACTCTTGCAGCTCCAAGGGGCGTTAAGGCGTAAAGGTGAAAGAGAAATGAGGGCTTATCTCACAGCGTGTTCTGCAGAAAATTGATTTCTCCTTTTAAAGGGCATTCTACATATACAAGAGTACTTCAAAAAGTTCATGGAAAGATTCACATTATCTCTCAATTCTGTTTTTCCACGAACTTTTTGAAGTACCCTCATATTTTCAACACACTGACTCACTCACAAGAATGCACAGCAGATTTGGAATCTATGGTGATGTGGGTGCAGAAGTACTAATCAGGATGGGTCTGCTAGTAACAGAAGCCTTGGGACAGAAATGTCCCCAGGTGGCTCCGAGGACAAGGCTCCTGGTGGGGCGTCGTCTTTGCCGCCTCCACAGAGGGATTCCAGGGCAGCAGGGGCTGCACCTCACACTGGCGGCCCTGTCCTTCCTGGGCCATTTTCTCACTTGATTTCATCAACCCACTTTACCCAGGCGGAGACCAAAACTCCCAGAGGTGAAGCAAGGAGCCGGGGGCACCTGCCAGGCCTGGAGCCCACAGCTTCTGACTCCAAGGGTGGTCAGCTACCTCGGAGAGATGGAGGCTCTCCCAGCCCAGGCTCCTTCTTCCCCCAGGAGAAGATGGAAGGTGGTGCAGGGATGCCTGTCTGAAACTCGACTGGTCCTCCCACCCCCCAGAAGAAAGACCCCAGCTGTATAGACAGCACCAGGCTCTCTCCAGTTCCCTGGGTCTGGCCCTGCCACTCCTCATGCTGAGTTCTGGAGAACCTTCTTTGAGCTCTTCCTCCTTTGTTCATGGACCACTTGGATGATCAGAGCTGGTGTTTTGGGATCCAGCAGAGCTGGGTTCAATGAGAGGGCCCCCAATGTCCAGGCCGGGTGACTTAGGGCTGCATCTCAGTTTTCTCATCTGTTAATGGGGCGTAATGTTAATGTCTCCCAGAGCTGCTATGAGCAGACAGTCAAGTAACATCTGTGATATACCTGGTCAGTGCTGGGCTGTTCACTGAAAGTCCTCTCTGTAAATGCTCGCTCCCTGCCCAGCCACCACCTCTCCAGGTCTGCTCCTCTGTCTCAGCCCATCAACACCTCTGTTTCCTCGTGCTGCCAGCCTTTTAAGAAGAGGAATTTCAGAGTGGGAGGCTCCCTGGCTGGTTGCTCAAAATCGTCTCTTAGACATCCTATCTGTGCTCCTACATCCTATCTGTGCTCCTACAGCAACGTGGAATAGTGGAAGTTAGAATCTCCGTTCTGTCACTGAGCAGCTGAGTGATCTAGGGAAAGGACCTCACTCCCTCTGTGCCTTGGTTCCCTCGTGGGTACAGGGGGGATCTTAACAGCACATTGACATGGGTTATGAGGGGCAAATGAGATGATGCAGGTGGAGCTCCTGGAACAGCCCTGATACAGGGAAGCATGTGATGGCCGGAGTCCTGTCTGCTGTTACAGGACACCTTGTCTACACCTCTCTGCTTGGGTGCTACAAAGAGGAAGAGGCTGGGCCCCAGTTCTGCTACATACAAGGGTGTGCCTGGGACACCACTGAACCCTTCTACACCTCAGTTTGCTCATCTACAGAATGGGGTGATTATAAAGATTAGGTACATTGAGATGCAGACAGCACCCGGAAGAACACCTGGCTCCTAGTACGCAGTATATAAATGTCAGCTGTTATAATTTTTATCTTCACATACATAACTCCATCTGTGACCTCTTCAACTGCAGCTGCAGGTTTAGGAGGCAGGACTTGTGTACCAAAGGAGGACACTGGGTATTTCATGGAGGCACAGAAGGTTCTCTCTAGCCGGCCTAGCTAGATCACCTTCAGTCACAGGGAGCACCTCACCCCACATGGCAGGTGGATCCCAGTTAGCACAGGGCAAACCTCTAGAACATCCTTTCTGATGGAGCCACAGGGTTTTCTTGACTGGTGTGAGTGTGTGTCTGCAAATAGCCACTGGCGCTGATACAGAAAAACCTTTCCCAAACATCCCTGGGATTTGGGGGTAGTTTCCTTAGGTTTTGAGTTCTGCCTTTTAAAATTGTACTGTTGTTTGCAGGGGAGGTGAGAAAATGTATTTGGGAATAGAAAAACAACCCCCCAAGGGCTTTTTGACCCTGAACGTGTAATGACACAAGGATGGATACCCAACAAGAAGTGGGGGTAGCCGAGGGTGGTGAAAAAGTCATGAGCTTTGGAATCAGACTCGAGTTTGAATCCTGACTCTAGCCCACACTGTCTAAGACCTGGGATACATTATCAGCTTCCCTGTGCTTTGTAAAGGTCTCATAGAAGAAGTGAGTAATGACATCTGCCCCTTGAGTGGGCATGGAGGCTCCCTAAGTGCAAGGTGGTGAAGCAGCCCAGCCACTGGGCACATGTGGTGATGGGCACTCCGTTGGCACCAGTGCCTACCGATCCTCTCCCTCTCAAGTGTGCAGGAGCGCCAGCACCTCAGAGCCCCTGCTGTGCCTGCCCCACTGTGCTAAGGGGCACCCCTGCCTGTGGAAATTCACTCGGCCCCAGAGCTTCTAGGAGGACACCAGAGGTCTGGCTGGACAGCAGTTCTTCCCTGACTGGTGACTGACCCCATCCTGAGGCTATCTAGATCCCCCCCCCACCAGGTCACCTCATCAGCGTAATCTCAGGTGTGAGCTAAAGAGGTTCCTTATGAATGACAAGAGATTCTTCTAACACTTGGGAAATGTCAAAGGTTTTAGGAGCTGTGTGTCAGGAACCCGGGACAAAGACCAAATAGACCAAACTTCCTATTACAGCACAGTAACACCAGTGTGTGTGATATGGGGGCATAGAGAGGCAAGGAAGACTCTGGAACAGACGGATGGACGGACGGTGCAGCTGCCTGGGAGACAGGGAGCGCCGGGTGGGGCGTCAAGCTCAGGTGGTGGCATGCTGAGTGGAGATGCTGAGGGACATGCAAGGAGGTATGCAGGAGGCAGCTGGGCTATAGGCCTGAGCCTGTCAGCGTCCGGCAGATGTCTCCCAAGCATACCGTGCAGCCTCTGAGCTGGTAGGTGGGTAGCTGGATGGGCCTGGCCACCCATTTTGCAGGAAGGACAGTGACAGTCTGTGATGCTGTGTTTGGCCCTGTGGCTTGACCTCAGTGGGACCCGAGCCCCTTGCACCGGCATCCCAGGCTCCAGACAGTGCTACTTCTGACCTCGGCACTGACCTGGTAAGACAAAGTGCAGTATGGGAAGACTGGAGTCAGGAAACTGGAGGGCGGATTCTGCCTCCATCCGCTACCGCTGGTGGACCACATAATTCATCCAAGCTGGGACCCCTTTGAGAGTGAAAGGAGGCACTATTAAATATTACCCAGGACAAGAGGCACAAATGGGACTGTCCTAGGCTGCTGACATGTGTGGATACTCCATCTATAGCTGTGCAGCTTGGGAAAGTTACCGAACCACTTTGAGCCTGAGTTTTCTTATCTGTTAAGTGGGAATAATTGCACCCACCTCCATAGGATCAAATGACATTAAGGATGGCTTCTACAGAGAGGGAGGGCACCTACAGCCGTAACACTGAAGTCATGTGTCCCTCAACCGAGCACTTGCTTCTCTGGGTGTGCCACTCACCGTGAGCTCAAGCCCCCTCCGGCTCCCTTCCCCCACTTCCCTGTGCTGGGGCTGTGGTGGTCCCAGGAACCTGCACCTACCTCCTTCTCTCCTCCCCCAGGCCAGGCTCCTCTTTCATGGACCATGGCCCCCACCTCCTGACCAACCCCACCTTCAGTTTCTCCTGTGTCCTTCGCATCACCAGTGGTTATCTCTGAGCAGAGACAGGATCACATCTCAGACACCTATGCAGAAAGCTGGATCAGGTCCCCCTGCCCACATAACACATTGAAACCTCCAGCATGGCACTGTAGGCCCAGGCGATCGGTCCCACCATCTTTTCTATCCTGTTTCTTCCCACCAGTGATCCATTGCAGGTCCCCTGAGGTCCCTGACACAACCCACCTCAGGACCTTGGTTTATGCCATTTCCTCAAGCAGAATGTCCTTCCCTGTGTTTGGAAACCAATCTGTCCTTCAGCCACCTGCTCATCATCACCTGGCCCCAACGCGGACATCTGTCCAGGTCTCCTCTGCCCCAGTCTGTGCGTCCACCCCTGTCAGCAGGGTTTGTAAGCAACCTAGTGCCCTGAACATCAGACCTCCAGCCTGTAAAACAGGGGTACCAGACCCACCTCCTGGAACTCAGTGGGGGTCAGTGGGACAACAGAAATGGACACTTTGTGAATGGCAAAACTCAGAACAAATGGTGTCACTACCTTTTCAAGGCTCTGCTCAAATTTCTCCTCACAGCCTCTCTCAGACCACCCCCGAAGGAAGCCTCCCTCCTCCGCTATTCCCTCCTCTCATGCTGTGCTGTGCTTAAGATGGGCTCCTTGAATCGTAATTCCTTGTGTCTGTCGTGTCTGTCAGGTCCCTCACGACACCGTGGTCTCCAAGGCCTGGGACCCATCTGATCGAACGTGTGTCAAATGCCCCCTGGGGTAGGGCCTTGTACACCATAGGTGCATATTAGATGTGTTGCTTTTGAAGTCCTTTTCTACGTTTGACTTGGCCTTTTACAGGAACCTTTCATGCAGGGGAGACACTGAGGACACATTCTTCACTCTGAGAATATTCACTAGTTATTTATGGTCCTCTCCAGCATGCTGAGGACTTCCGTAGGCGTCATCTCATGAATCTTCACTACAGCCCTATGGTAGGATAGTTCAGCCAGTCCCCATCTCAACCAGGGGATCCTTACAAATCACGAGCCTGAAGTGGGTTTTGAGGTGCAGCCCAGGGCAGCAGGAGTGAGGGAGCAGGAAGGGGGTGGCCATGTCAGGCGGAGGGTGGCCATTCTGTCCTCCCGTCACAGCGGAGAGGGCCACTTGTTCAGTCAAGTGGGATGTTTCACAGGCTGCCCGGTGGAACCACTGGACCTAGAGCACCCCAGCCAGCCAAGGAAGGGAGAGAGACTAATTGGCTGGCTCCTTCCTGAGTTCTGTTCCTGGTTGGCCCAAGTTCACCCCATGAAGTACTAACTCCCCTGGATTTCTGAGCTGTGTTACCCAAGCCCTTGGTCAGCTGCTGGAGGCCAGATCTGAACCCCAGGGTGCAAGACTTCACTCAGAAGCCAGGAGATGGGGAGCAGCTGGTCCCTCCACGGGTCTTTGGGAATGGACCTGGGTGCTGGAGCTGATGTGGCCCCGCACAGCTGAAGGCTGGCCCTCACCTCCAAGCAGGCCAAGCTATCGAAGGACTGCAACTGAGGCTCTCCACTGAGCAAGCAAGTGGCCCAGGTCCATGGGCGGGGTGGAGCTGACTGGGCCTGGGGGTAACAGTAATTGGTTTGACACATTCCCATCTTACATTCAAAGAAACAGGCTAGGAGCTGTTGAGTAACTTGCCCAAGGTCACCAGGCTATTAGGGGTGGACTCAAGCTTCAAAGCCAGACCTTCCAGCTCCGATCCAGTACCCCCCTCCACCAACTCCATCCACTTGACCGCAATGCAGGTGAGGAGAAATGTGGATGCTGGGATTAACTGAAGACATTGCTCTTCTCTATGGCCATTACCAACAGACCCCCTTTCTCAAAATGGAATACCGTACATGTCTTGGCATTCATTCACTCATTCATTCACCCCTTCATTCACTTATTCAATCTTTAAGCACCTACCCTGCTCCAGGCACTCTGTGCCTTCCTTATACATACTGTCTCTGCCCATGGGCCAGACTCAGAGTTGGCTCAGGCAACAGTGGGGAAGAAAACAATGACCTTTATTACGGGACAGAATGCCCCCCACCCCCTGCCAAGCTGTGTGTTGGGCCTCCAGAGGGAGGGATAAAGAATTTACGTGCAGGAATTAGTGGAGGTTTCCAAGAAAAGGCATCTGAAGTGAATCCTGGAGGATGAAGAGGATTTTTGGAAGGTGGGTTCTGAGGGAAAGGGCATCACACATGGAGGGCACGGTGTGGGATGGGAGGGGCCTGGCATGCAGGAGACATTCAGGGAAGTGTGCATGTGCACCCAGAGCACAGAACTCCTGCCTAGTTTGCTTACAAGAACTCCTGCTTCGGTTTTCCTCCACATAATCCTATTGCCCCATCGTCAGAGAGCACCCCAGCCTGTGGCCTTTGTTACTCCCTCGGGAAGTAGGCAACTGTGACAAAAACACGGGGACACATAGATGATCATACTGTAACCCAAATTAATTAACAGGAACTTGCAGACAGGGTTTTAAAGTCTCCATGGTGGGAGCCACTACCCTCCAGCCAGCATCTGCCCGAGTCTGCGCGGGTCACGGACAACCTGAATATCCTCTCTGTTGATTTAATTATCATGCATGGCTGATGAAATTATCTGAATTTTTACCAAAAAGACAGTGACATTTACAGAGATTACAGTAGGAATCCTCTTCACCCACACTCTCTCTGTCTCTCTGAACACTGGTCCCCAGGGCAGTCCTCTTTAGCAGGCTGGTGTCCAGCCCAGCAAAAGCACTAAGTATGGGGGGGACACCATCCGGAGTTGGGCTGCAGCCCGAAGTGGGAGGAGCCAGAGCCTCCTGGGGCGCCCCCAATCGGCCTTTTTATTTTGCATTTGATGAACACTGCTTCTCTCTGCTTGGTTCTTGACGAATGGTCGACCACCGCTTAGAACATGTGCTAGTCCTGCATCCAATAACAAAGTTAACCAGTGAAGGCCTCCTGAGCACTTCCTGACGCCCAGGTGCTGAGTTAAGGGGTGACAGGCCCAGGAGACAAGCACAGAAGTCATTTGTGGCAAATGCCCTAACAGAGACCAGAACAACATTGGGGTCCTCACCTGGAAAAAAAAAAAAAAAAAGAAATTGGCATACGTTCCAAGGTGCTTTGCTAACTGTGGTGTGCCTGGGTATTTTTCGTGCTGGGGAGGAAACATGAAGTGATACCGAATGCTCAGCTTAAACATTGACTTAGAAAGACGATCGCACCTCTTCTCCCCGGCATCTTCCCCAGCGTGCTGCCACCGTGTGCCCACCGACAGGGCACAAGGGGACCCGGCGTTAATGGAGAAGGACAACCCCGCCAGGGTACTACCGACTCGGACACGTGAACCTCCTGCCTGCGGGGCTGGGGGTTTGAAACGTGATCTCCGCCGCTGTAGTTAGGACTGTGATATGTCACATTGACCGGGCATGTTTACGGTTTTTAACAGTCTCAAAAAGTCCAGGAACATCTGTTGCGAGTTTAATTGTGAGTGTAAAAATAAATCATTAAGGGAACAGTCAAGAGATCGATTGTCGTACTCTTTAAACAACACGGTGACTGCCAGGCAGTGGGGGAATTGGGATCGCAGAGAGTCGGGAGGGGATGGGACACAATTTAAATAAAAGGGGAGGGGGAGGTGGAGGGGGGAGGGGAGTGGGGACCGAGGCCGCGGCGGGATCCAGACGAGAGCAAAGGGGCATTTTTCTTCCCCTCAGAAGGCGTCATGAGCCGCCGCATTAGGCTGGGCACCCCCTCCGAGCGCCGGGTCCGAGCGGCTCCGGGAACGCGCCGCCCGGAGCCGCGGGCCGGCGAGTTCGTGCCCCCTCGGCCGCCACTTTTGTTCTCCGCGCGGGGCGCCGGGCCGCGGCGGGGCGGCAGTGCGCAGGCGCGGCGGGGTTGGTGGCCCCGCCCCCGCCGCCCCGGCCCGCTCCATCCGGGCACTGCCGAATTAGCATCGTGCCGAGGCACAACTTTGCCGAGGCCCAGCGAGATCCAGGCGCGCGCTCCGGAGGAAATATAGTCCCTGCCGGCGGGCGGCTCGCGCGGGCGGCGGCGGCGGGGCGGGCGCGCGCGGGGCTGCGCCGGGCTCCCGGCGCCGGCGTGGGGGGAGCCATGCGCCGGGCAGCGCCGGCAGCCCGGGGACCCGGCGCAACTTGCCGGGCAGCCTGAGGAGTTGGGGCGGCTGCGGGTTCGGCCGCCTTTCTTCCCCCTCGCCAGCCCCCCTCTCCCTTTCGGCCGTGGGGAAGGGGCTCGTGTCCCCCTCCCTGGAGGCCCGGCCCGCCCCTGCCCCGGCCCGGTCCCCGCCGAGCCGCACAACTTCCCGGGAACCGGGGCCAAAGTGAGCGCAAAGTGCTGCCCAAGTTGCCGGAATGGAGCTGCAGAGCCGGCCCGAGGCGCTCGCCGTGGAACTCGCGCGCCACCAGGTAGGTGGCCGGGGACCCCGCGTCGGGGGTGGAGGTGGGGTGTGTCGGGGGGGGGGATTCTAGGGACTCCCTAGTCGCAGGGTCTATCCTGGGGGGTTGGGAGGGGACCCCCTCCTGGAGCCAGCCCCGGGCGGGGTGGGGCTGGAGAGTACGCACATGCACGGACCCCCGTCTGGGCTGCCCCACCGCACCGCTGTCGCGCAGTCCTGCACGGTGTGGGGTCGAGGGCGCGTGGGACCCGAGCCCGGCGACTTCTCTCAATGGACGCAGGGTCTGCACCCCTGGGGGTGTCGGGAGGGGGCCCCCCCGTGAGCTTGTCCCGGGGTGGGGGGAGTACGGACAGCCCCCCTCCGACCTCCCGCGTCCCCACGCCCCGTGCGACCCCGAGCTGTTCGCAGAAGGAGTTTGGCGACGGTCACCGGGGCGCGCGGCGGCCGGAGCCCGAGCTGGACCGCGGCGTGCGCGCGTGTGTGCCGGGGAGATTAGGACGCGACTTGCATATTTATGAGCTTTGCCCGACACGGACTCGCCGTGTTTACTGGGCTCTTTGTTCCTCCCCCTCCCCCGGCGCACACTCACACTCACACTCACTCACACTCACACTCACTCGCACACGCTGCCCGGCCTGCGCACTTGCACGGCTCGGGCCGCGCCGCCGGGTGGCCTCGGCCCCCGCCCCGCCCGCGAGCGGCCCCGATGAGGCGGCAGCCACAGGTAAGCGGCCGCCGCGCGTGCGGGACGCGGCCCGGGAAACTTGGGGCGAGCGGCGGCCGGCCTGGCCCGCGGGGTACCGGGCGCACCTGCCACCCCCGGCCGGCCGGCCTGAGCCCGCTGCTCCGTGTTTCCGCAGAACGGCGACCTCAAGAAGCAGCTCCACGACAGGCAGCCGCGGATCGCCGCGCTCGGCGACAAACAAGTAAGCGAGGGGGGGCCCGTCCTCCACCCGGGGAGGGCGCGGGGAGGGGTCTCCGGGCACTTCGGCGGCACCCGGAAAAGTGTCAGCCTGGGCGCCGCGCGCGCAGACTCCCGAGGGGTCCGTCCCCTGTGCTCGAAGTTACCCGCGCCCCCTCTCTGCAGAGAAAGAGCCGGGTCCTCGGAGGTGGGGGGCGAGGAGCGGAGCTGCTGTCACCGGCGGCCGCGGCCCGGCGTCCATTTTGAGTTGGTGGACATGTTTTTGGAACGTGGGACTTGCTCCCGGCTCGGGGTCCCCCGCCTGGCGCGGGCGCGGGGGCGGTCATTGGGGCGTGGACACCAAACTCCTGGGCAGCGATTTCTGGGTCCCCTTGCAGACCTTGTCTGCAGAACCGTTCCTCCGGGCTCCTCCTCCCCCCACTTCTCCAGCTTCACTTTTTATTCTTGGAACCTGACGCCAGCTCCCGGGGAACAAAAGAAAGGCGCCCCCAGGACCCCCAGATTCTGCCCCAACTTCGGTCTCCGGGCGTCGGGTGTAGCTGGGGGCCCCCAAGGAGCTCCCCGCCGTGGGGGGCGCGGCCGCCGACCCCCTCCCGGCTCCCACGGGGAAGGAAAAGTTGTCCATTGTGACTTAGTTGCGCTGAGCGCGGCGCTCGGCGTTTCAGCACCACGAACAGATGCCGCCGCCGGAGCTCGGCCGGCCGCGCGCCCCGCCCCTCCCCCTCCGCTGTCCCCTCCCCCTCCGCCGTCCCCTCCCCGCACAGCCTCTCCCGCCCCTTCCCCGCGCCGCCCGCCCGGAGCCGAGAACTTTGAGCGGCGCAGCCAATGGCGCGCCCGGGGCTCCGAGGCCGGCGGGGGCGGGGGCGCCCCTCCCCCCGCCCTTTCCCCCTCCCCCCGCCCTCTCCCCGTCCCCTCCCCCTCCCCGTCCCCGCCCCGCCGCGCCCCCGGCCATCGATCGCGCTTCCTTCGGAATGCCGCCGCCGGCGGCACCAAACTTGGACAGCTCCCGGCCCTCCACCTCCCCCTCGGCCCCCGCCTGGGTCGCCCGGTCCGTCGCCCCCTCCTCGGAAGAATTTTCGGTGTAGGGGGAGACACAGGGACGAGACGGGCGGGGGTGCCGGCGACCCCGGACGGGGAGAGCTCGGAGGCCGGGTGTTCATTTCGAGTCTTTAAAGTTGAAAAGTGGGGGTCGGGGGCTGCTGAAAGAAAGAAGGCCGCGCCGGCGGGTCCGCGCCTGGCCGGGGGCGCCCCGCGGGACCGGAGGGTTGGCACGAGCGCAGGAGCCCCCCTCGGTCGGTGCCGGCCCCCCAGCCCCCGCTGCGCGCCCCCGGCCGGGGGTGGAAGCTTCCATTCCCGCCGGAGGGGGGCGCGGCGCGCGGCCCCGCCGAGTCGGGGAGTTCGCGGGGGGAGGGGACCCGGGCCCCGCATTACCATTTTGATTGCTTTGATGCCATTTTTGGAGGGGGAGGGGTTGGAAGACCCTTCTCCGCAGAGCACAAAGATGTTTAATCACTGTGCAGAATCAAATAGATACTTTCTTAAAAAAGAATACACCCCCAAATCTGGTACAGTGTGATAGGCGAGGGTCACTAAGCCCTTTTTTCACCAGATTAAATGGCAAGTTGTGGACTGTGATGCTCGGAGTAGAAGATTTAAAAAGAGAAAATCCAATAACCCGGCAGCTTTGATTGCAACAATGTCTCTTTATGTATTGCTCTACGTGGCAATAGTTGTACGGTGTGGAGCGGTTCTTCGGAGCTTAGGTTTGATCATCTCTTCTGCATTGTAGCAACTATTTCAAGGCTGTTTAAATTTTTATGATGATCATAAATGAGTAGCTATTTATTATGTCATGCCGGAATTTAGATAAGACTGAAAGAAACATTTGAAGATCCTGTTTGCGGGTTGTACTGCGGCTTGGGGAAAGAGCTTTGCTATTCCAGGCTGCCTTTGCCTTTAAATTTGGGCTCGGGGAAGGATGGAAGGAACGTTACCTCCATCTTTGCGTGTGTGTGAGTGTGCGTTTAAAAAGAAAGAAAGAAAACAACAAAAACTTTTGTTCTATGGGCTTTTAAAAATGTTTCTCTTTTAAATGACTAAAAATAACATCTGGTGAGCAGCCAGGGCTGGCCTGGGCGTCGGAGCTTGTGTTTGTAGCTGCAAGTGTGTTGTTTCTCCGTCTCCCTTTGTGGCATTTTATATAACAAGGGCTCATAAAAGAGGGAGGGGAGGGGGCTGAGGCCGTGGTTCAGCATGCTAATAAAGCCGCCTTGTCTCTCCCGAGCTCAGCGTTGAAATCTTGCAGAGGTCACCTCAGAAATGAGTTGGGTAGACTTAACATTTGCTCCTCTCTCTCTCCTTGGGAGAGTTCGGTGGTGATTGGCAGCTTGGCTGGGGAAAGGTCAATGAACAAGTGCCTGGAGGTGACTCTGGGCTGAACCAGAGTTTTGAAGAGGCTCTGCTTGGTCACCCCAGGACCTGCCCAGGAGGAGCTGAAATGTGGGAGTGGGGATGAAAATGGGAGTATGACAGAGTTTGTTTGTTTGTTTTATAACTCAACGTAAAAGTAAAGGTGGAATTCCTTCATAGTGTTGTTTGGGGAAAAACTCATACCATGTCCACCTCCGGAGATGGTTTTTGTGCTGCCCTTGCTTGGGATATCGGATATAACAGTCGAGTTTTAATTAGAAGTGCACACATGGATGATGAACTAGATAGTAAAATGAACGGATGATCCCGTTACAGACATCTGTTAGAAATACAACAGCACTGGAGTAATGTCTTCCAGGGCCCAGCCATCAATTTTCCATTCATGCCCTTGGCACTGGAATTGTTTCATTTATTTTAAGAAACATGGACAAGTGTTCAAAGATGTTTAAAGGACTCATAGAAGTAGATAGCTCTTTGGTCAGAAGTAGGTGGGTATAAATTCTGTGTAAATCCCGTTTTTCTCCCACCATTGGGGGACTAGAGGATTAAGGACAAAACTAGCTTCCATAGGATCTTGTTATTTGAAAACAAACTTTGTTTTTTTCCTTTTAAAAAAAAAAAGGCGTGGGGGAGTTGGTCAGAGCTGACATGTGACCCAGCCAAGACAGGCCAAGCTGCACTTGCACGCATGGCTTTACCTCTCTGCTGGGTTATGATCATGATGGAGGACTGACCCCTCTTCTTTAACGAGGTATGATGTGTAAAGACTCCATTAGCTGCTCCAGTGGTTTTGCACCATGAATTTGCCACACATGCAGAGAGGCAGTAACATTTTAATCTAAATTGTCAAGCAACAAGCATTTCCATGTAAATAACAGACCCATCATAAATACTGGAGGTTTATTTCTCCCTTTGTTGGAGTTCTCAGCGCATGTAGATGCCGTGTGTGAGCTTGCGTCTGCAGACCTGAACTTCATGCAAGTTCACCTTTACCTTCTGTTTGAACTGCAGTTCACACTGGTATGGCCTTGCCGGAGAGACCCTGGAGGTGAACTTGGGGCCTGTGCACTGCCCAATCCGTCGATTTGATGGACTCTGGATTCCCAGGGGCTGTCCTCACGCGCAGCAATAAAAATATGTCTTCTTGAAAGGTGTTATGCACGTGGTGCTCACTCAGGCGCTGAATCATTCCTTCACCATGATTCGCTGGCCACAGTGAACGCCAGAGGGACTCCTTCTTAGAAGTCGTCACCAAACGAAGCTGTGGGGTGGATTTATTCCAAAATCCCCCTCTTGTCCCCCTTGGATTGTTTACAGCCCTTTAGTAAAAGGGCACTCTGTTTTCCAAGCTCTCCTCCAGGAAGGTTAATTTTAATCTTCTGACTTAGAGTGCCGGTTCTTTTTCTTGAAACTGCGTTGTTACACGTTAAAGAGAAGATTAATGCTGACTCCAAAAGCTCCGCATTTCCTACTATGTGGGAAGGAGATGGGGTGGGGCATCGGGGCCCCAGTCCTGGCTCACCCACGGTTACCTGGGTGGCCTCACCCCCCTCACACAGCTGATGTCTCCCAGACCCACACTTGCCTAAGCCTGGAATCCTCCTCCCGCCTTCCTCCCCCCTGGGCCCATCAACCATTGTCTTTGACCCAAAAGATTTCAGTAGCCTTGTCATGCATCCACTTTTTACAAAAAACAGCTTTATTGAGATATAATTGTCATGTACTATTCACCCATTTATAGTATGCCATTTAGTGGGGTCTTTTTGTATATTCATAGATTCATGCAATCAGCACCGCCATCCGTTGTGGAACATTTTCACCACCTCAAAAAGAAACCCTTTGGCTATCACTGCCTTCTCCCCGCCAGCCCTAAGCAGCCGCTAATCTGCTTTCTGTCTCTATCTGGACTTTCATGTGAGTGGAGTCATACAATATACGTATTTGTCCCTTGGTGTCTGCAGGGGACTGGTTCCAGGCCCTCCCAAAGATACCGAAATCTTCTGATGCTAAAGATATAAAATGGTATAGAATGGGGTAGTATTTGCACATAATCTATGTACGTCCTCCTGTGTACTTTAAGTCATCTCTGAATTACTTGAACTAATACTGTGTAAGTAGTTATTATATCATATTGTTTAGGGAATAATGACAAGGAAAAAAAGTCTGTACGTGTTCAGTACAGACTCAGTTTTTTTTCCCCAATATTTTTGAGCTGCATTTGGTTGAATCCGTGGATGTGGAACCCACAGCCATGGAGAGCTGACTGTGTATCCTTTTGTTACTGGCGTCGTTCACTTGACGTAATGTTTCAAGGTTCATCCAAGTTACAGCGTGAAGCAGAACTTCACTTCCTCTTACGTATAGCTGATGTCCCCTCGTGAGGATAGACCATGTTTTGTTTAACCGTCCATCCGGTGATGGACACTTGGGTTGTTTCCGCCTTTTGGCTGTTATGAATAATGTGCTGCTGCTACTCCTGCCCCTCCAGTACGCTTGTCACCAGAGTGTCTTAAAACTTGATGGAGATCACAGTGCTCCCTCGCTCATAACCTTCCAGTGGTTTCCCACTGCCCACCTGCCCGGCCTCTGCTCTGGGGACCTCACCTCTCCCCTGCACCTGGCAGCACAGCCTCCTGGGTTGCTCTCCAGAAGCTCCTCCGACACCTGGAGCATTCCCCTGCCTCGGGGGGTGGGGGAGCTCCTGGCATTGTCTGCCTTGATCTTTCTATGCCAGTGGTTAGTTCGTGTTTCTGCCGCCTGGGCCGGATGATAAGCTCCGCAAAGCGTGTCTGCTTTCCTCCCCCTTGCCCAGATTCTCAGAGCAGTGATGGTGTGAGACTCAGCAGTGGCTGTGGTCTTGGGTGAGCCCCCGATCTGTAGGAGGCACACGATACACGGGAGTGTTTTAGAATCATGTGTTTGAGGTGAGTGGCCTCAGAAATGAATGAGACTGGCTCTCTGCCCTTGCAAACTTAACCGTCATGTGAGGTGTGGGTAACAGTGTTCCAGGGACTTCTGGAACAGGGCTGTGAAATCGTGCTGTGGGAACACCTGCATCCTTTCTAGCCTGGAGCCTGAGGACGGCTTCCTGGAGGAGGATGCCTGGAGCTGTGTCCTCAGGGACTCCTGGGATGTGGACAGGCAGAGCTGATGGCCAAGTTCACTGAGGATAATGGCCTGGATAAGACCAGCAAGAGGGAGGTAGGGGTGCAGGTGAGTTTTCTGGCAGTAAAACAATGAGATTAAGGAGGAGAGAGTCAGCGGAGAAGGCGAGCTGGGCCAGAGCTGGACGGTGTCAAATGCGGAAGAAGGGCCTGGGGGTTGTGTGCTGTGTTCTGTGGGCTGTTGCAGTGACCAAGGGCTTTCAGGGCTCTGGTCAGGAAGGGTGTGTGTTGGTTCAGAGGGCAGGTTAGAGGGCAGGAGAGTGGAGGAGGCCTGATCTCCCCTAGTGGGTGAGCTGCCTAGATCTTTGTTCACTCGCTTTGTCACCTGTGCAGGGAGGCTCTTGCAGGGACGATGCCTGTGTATGACACAGGGAGCAGGAGGCCAGGAGGCCACTGGACCAAGAGCCCTGGGTGACCAGTACAAAACCAGGTTGTAAGGTAGGACTCTAGGGTGACCCTCATCCTGCCTGCACTCTGAGAGCAGCTTAGAGCTGGGAAATCAGTGGGGACATGTCTGGAACCCTCCAGAAGCTGATGCAGTGGGTAATTCTGCTCAGTTCATTTAAGAAAAAAGTGTGCATGTATGTGTGAATACATATCAACACATTAATATTTATACATACATTACATTTTTATTTGTATTGATTTTATTTTGTTGACTGTGTAATATGTATAATGATAACTCATGAATACATTTTTATTGATATATACTGATAAACATAATGTATATGAAGTCTGTGGAATATATATAAAATCAGTCAATAATTTGTTCAGCATTATGTTACCAAAATGAGAGGAAGAATTTGTTTTTCAAGTCAGGAAAATAATTACCCTTCTTCTGCTAAAGTAAAGTATTCCTAAGGAAAGCGATGATCAACATTCTGTTATTTCTGTTACATTCAGGAGATAAAGAAAAATTCTACTTTTAAAAGTAAAAATTCTACTTTTATTGTTTTTATTGTAGAGATAACACATGCTTGTTGGGAAAAATCTCAATACAGGTTTGAATATCGTGAGACTCAGTGCCCTTCTCTGTGCCCCAGCTGCCCTGCGGGCGAGAGCGGGCTCATTCTGAAGCATTGTGTGTCATGTGTTCTATAGACACAAACCTCCAGAATAGGGATAAACATACGGTCCCTAAACCCGCTTTTTACACTTGACATGGTGTTATGGACACATCTCTTGGGAACACCTCAGGCTAATTCCACACACGTTTAAGGAACTCGCGCCAGATATTGGGGATATGGAGGTGGATGTGGGTGACGTGATATTAGTAACAGTGGCGGCTCTTTACACTTTCAAAGTGCTTTCACTTGGTCTCTGCTCAGGGAATAGTTTCCTATATAGTTGGGGAGGCAGGTGTATCCACAGTTACCTATCCCTCAAGGACCATGTGGTATTTGCGTGAGACGTCTAGCCACCAAGCTCACCTGGCAGCAGGTGGGATGATGTGCTCTGATGGGGGACATGAGGATAGCTCCAAGGGGATGACATTTGCGCTGGCAGAGAAGCATGGAGGCAGACTGCACGCACACTGCCCAGGCTGTCTGCAGCACTCTGTCTTCCACGAGTCCATTCCATCTTCTCCTGGATGGACATCTTTTTATTTGGTTGTCAGGATAATCCCGTGACTTGGATCCAGCTTGGCAGGCGAGTCTTCTCTGCTGGACAGATCAGAGAAGGGCAGCTTCCCAAGGTCAGACAGCTTGCGACTGCCAAGAATGGAATTGCCGATTCTGCCCCTAGCCTGGGGTGCCCTCTGTTGTAGCTCCTGCTTCATTTCCAGCTGGCCTCCTGCATGGGAGGGTACAACATGATGTAGCTAGAAGAGCAAAGGCCCCAAAGTCAGGACACTGGGGATCATGTTCCAGCCCTCTGCGTCTGGCTGACTAACCACAGGCAAGTCCTCCTGCCTCTTTGAGCTGTTTCCTACCTGTGAAGTGGGAATAGTAACACAACCTTACCTCACGGGTTATTGAGATGAAATCAGATCATGGATGTGAAAGTGCATCTAAACTACAGAGTGAAGGTGCATGTGAGCATTGCTACTACCAGATGAGGGTTGATGTGACTACTGGATATGTCCCCATTTGGGGCGATCTTTTCACATGTGGGTGTCACATTTGTTGCCCCCTGGGAAAGGTTGATGGTGACTGTGCTGCTGGTGTCTTCAGCCAGTCTGATAGTTCACTTTGATATTGTAGCCTCTTAAAACACCTGCCATTGGAACTGTACAATTGATTTCAATTAACAGAATTTTTTTCAGTGAAATGACTCTGACAATAACTCTGTTAATCCCTTGATGCCTTGTTAGAGCTGCTGGTGTGGTGATCAGCCCAGTGATATAGCAAGTTTTTCCTCCAATGCCTTTGTCTCTTCAGGAACCGAATCATGGGCCCACTGCCTTTCTCCTTTAGCTTGTGTGAGCTCAGAGAAACCGCGGCCGCCACCTGTTCCATCCACAGAAGCACTGTTGGTCCTGGGGGAGCGATGTTCCTTCTTTAACAGAGGAGGCTCTTGACCCAGGTCCGCTCTGGTCACACGTGGTAGTGGTGAGATGGGGTTAAGGAGGCCCCCTTGGGGTGTCTGCTGGCCCAGCCTCTGAGGCCCTTGCCCAGATTTCCCTTCCACGGTGCTGTTCGGAAGGCTTTTGACTTTTGTCTTTTAGAGGCATGGCATGAAGAGGTTTACAGCTCTGGCTTTAAACCTAGGCACACTGGCGTTCTCAACTGGGCTCCATCCTTTAATGGCTCTCCCATCTGGGGCAGGTTTCACCACTCTGGAGGCTCGGGTTGCATAATTGTAAAATGGGAATGATAGTGTGTTGCAAATCAGGTAGCAGAGAGCCTGGCGCGTGGACAGTGCTCAAGAAGTAACACCAAAGAGGCAGGAGGAGGATTAAATGAGACGGTGCGGTAAGCTCTGGGCCCACGGTGAGTCCTTGGTGCGCGGGACTTTGCTGTCTGCTGGTAGGACACTGAGTCGCAGCTTCCTGTTTGACACTGACAAGCGCAGGATCTCGAGTGCCTCTGGAGTGACGCCGGCACCCCCGTACCCCCACAGACCCTCCGAGGAGGTGCTGCCGATTTCTGTTTGTTCAGTGCAAGGCTGGAGCCCAGAGAGGTTGAGTGGCTTGTTGTGGCCGCCCCACTGGTGAGTGAAGAAGCTGGGTCCACTTCTGTGCCACTGGGCTCCCGGCTTCGTGTCTGAGCCCCTCTGCTGGTGCTGTGTGGGGAGAAATGACAGCACTTTAACTTCATAAAGTATAAATTTTGTACTTTCACACTTCATATATGTGAAAAGTTAGGTGAAGAATGTTACTCCAAGGCATACGGTGAGATAAAAATAAATGCAGTTTGTGGATTGGAGATGATTGCCAGCAAATTAGTAACTGGTCTGGCAATAATGAATGGGAATTTCACTTTGAAGGAGAAAGCCACAGAACTTTGTGGGTGGTCAGGGTCTGTGTCCCCTGTTGGCATCATCGTGGGAGCCGGCTGTTGGCTTAGCACTGGGTTGGGGAATGTGTGGCAGGCCAGGTGCAGGAAGGAGAGCTCTGGTGGGCGCTGAGCCAACAGGAGTTGGGGAGGTGGACTGACCCCCAGCACATTCTCCTCCCTGGGCTTGTGCAAAGAGCCCCTGGGGCTGCCACCTCCGCCCCCTGCTTCACGTCACTGCTCCCTTGGCCTGGGCCCCTCTCTGGCTTGGCTGCCGCTATTCTTTTTATTATTATTACAGATGTTATTATTTTATACTTTAAGTTGGAGGCATCTTCTCATTTTGAAATGGCCTCTGTTTTTGAAGGAACAAATGTGCTTCCTTAAGATTTTTTTGGCAGTTACTTATTGTTTGGTGGCAGCAGTTTCCAGCGTGTGGGAGAAATTGCTGATGCGGTTTCATTCTGGTTACAGCCTCTGACTGCCAATAGGGGGTGTCCCTTGTGGTCTCAGATGGGCTGGCTTTACGTATTTTTTTGGCTTGGCACATGTATCAGTCTTATTAAAATGCGACAAAAAGGAATCTGTCTGGGGGGATTCTTATTTTTTTTTGCCCAGGGTTGATTTGAACCCTTAGCCTGAAGATGGATGGGAGGGGCAGGCCTGCCTGGTCCTGGGGATAACGCTGCTGCTGAGGCGGGGACGTCCCAGGGACGAACGAGGATGGGTATCCCTTGTGCAGGGCTTGATTTCCAGTGTAGCAGGGCTGGTGAGTAGAGGGAGCTGTTGCCAATATTACTTTATTAACAATAGTACATGGAACGGAAGCTGGTGGGGCAGAGATGTTATTGCTGTGGAAGAGTAGTGGCTTTTTGTCAGGACAGAAACCTCTGAGTTGCTCTTTGTCTCCATCGACCAGTGTGTGCAGAACTGGGGTTGAGCCCTAGACTTGGGATTTGGTGGAAATTGAAGGCACACGGTCTCCAGACTTGGCTGATGTTTTATGGCTGAAAGCATAAGATGTGAGAACCAAGGGGGGCTTTGGAGGGCACCTTGGCTAAGCCACTCATCTCACACGTGGGAAACTAAGGCCCCAGCTGGGGGGTGGGGATAGGGATCGTGCCCAGGAACTAGAACTAGCCCCTGTGACTCCCGTCTTCCAGCTGCCAAACTGCCCATGCGAGAAGCCTGTCCTGTTTGTTTCAACTTGAGTTTTCTTGTGGAAGCTCGTGGCCACGGAGGGCAGCCAGTGTGAGAGGCCCACCAAGGAGGGACCCTAGCAGCATGGCACCCTAGTGGTCTTCAGAATGGTTGCTAGACAACCACAATTATTTGAAGTTGATACGACAAGCAAACAGAAAGGACATTGTTGGGGGGGAGGGGGGGGAGGGAGAAGGGAGGGAGGTTTTGGTGATGGGGAGCAATAATCAGCTACAATGTATATCGACAAAATAAAATTAAAAAAAAAAAAAAAAAAGAATGGTTGCTAGACTCTCCGAGTAGGTAACTTCCGATTTGCAGAAGCAAGAAACGGGCAACTTTGGCACAGCACAGTGTGTTCCAAATTGTCCATTTTATGAAACTTGTTCAGTCAGAATTGATGGGCAATCTCCAGGTGTAGGAATTTTCATGTCCCCGATGAATCACAAAGAGGACCTGCTGTTTGTCATCCGGCCCACATGCATGCCTTCTGCTTTCAGAGTCCACACTTAGGGGTAGAGGCCAGCTGGAGCTTGTGAGGGGAGAGTCCCCCCCAAATAGGAAAAGAGCTGAAAGATGGTAGGGGGGGGATTGTCTTTGGGGGAATAATGACCACTTTTTGATCCCTTGAGTGGAGGCAGCAGAGTTACATGGGGTGGCAGCAGAGGGGTCTGTTGGGGCCTCCAGGGGGACGCCAGCAGCTGTTTGGGAGAAGTTGTGATCTACTTGGGGAGAGGTGTTTTGCCCCAGGGAAGAGAAAAGGGCAGGAATGGGGCAAGGGAGGTGGGGGCAGGGGAGGAGAAAGGGAGAGGGAGGGTTGTTTGTGTTTGATGTCATTCAGACTCGGGAAGCCAGTCTGCACATGTAAATGAACTTGAAAATGTAATTAAGAGTATATACATATTGGAGACTATAATCCCTAGTTTAATGTGAGATGCAGCTTACAAAGTGACAGGTAGCATTTCCTGCAATCAGTGCTATGACTCTTATCTGTGATTAATGCATCTTGGTGGTAATAAATGCACCACAGATAAATGCCAGAATTATTTCTTAAGTACAGTTTGCAGCCCCACCAAACGCACGGTTTTCTTTGCCCACATTGCTGACATTCTTCTCCCAGCTGCCATGTAGGTAGGTCCATCCCTCTAAGAGCCTGTCCTGGTTCGGGAGGAGAGGTTGACCAGAGTTGCGGTGCCATTGTGGACTGGGGCCAGAGGAACCTAGAGGTGGTCAGAACTGCAGGCGCTGGGGGGTGGCAGAAGTGGGCACATCACAGGGCAGTTGCAAGGACCCACCTGTGGCTGTCATCTCAAAGCAGGAGCTGGGACTTGGGTGGCCCAGCATGTTCAATGTAGGGGCCTGGAAGGGAGCTGAGTGTACTCTCTGGAGTGTGCCCAGACGAGGGTGCTCAGACGGTGAGGGCACCAGCAGCCGTGGCTTGTGTGCAAGCTGTGACATCCAGCACACATCTGCTGTGTGCCCACTCTGTGCTAGTGTGTGTTGGGGACACTGTAGTGAACAGAATGGGCCACTGTGTTGCTCCCAGTCTCAGCAGGGAAGACAGGTAAGACGACAGATAAGGGGAAGAATCGATAAGAGCATAATAAATGAAATATAGAGCAGGGTAGGAGGGGGCATGTGCTGTGGCAGAGAGCAGAGCAGGGTGAGGGGTGTGTGTGGCAATTTTAAACAGAGTGGCCTGGAGGAGATCAGAGAATTGAAGGGACAGGGTAGGGGCCTGTCCTCTCCAATGTGACAAACCTCTGCCTTTAAATCACTGACTGGCCACAATGTCTGAGAGGGAGCAGCCCTTTTGTGGAGCAGAGAGTTGACTGTGAGCTGGAAGTTACATGAAGTCTGACTTCAATTCCAAATCTGGAGGTTTTCCCTGATCGTGAGAGCTGAGTGGGGATAGAGCTGGTTGCTTGTGACCTGGTGCCACGCCACCACTTGGTCAGTGCCGGAGGAGCAGCCCCACCCCAGTGGGCCCATCTCCCCCATGCTGAGATTCTGTGGTTCAGAAATCCTGAGACTCAGCAAGGATTCTAATTTTAGTATATGTGCTGCCGAAGCGAGCACCTCAGCAAGGATTCTGTGACTGCCCAGTTATAGTCTGAAGTTCCCTGACTATGGTGGGGACTGCAAACTCCCGTGCTGCGGGGCTGGTGAGCAGTCCTGGCTGGGGGCTGCAGGGCCCAGTACCACCCTTGTCGTGTGACACGGGTCTCGGGCAGCCTCCTCTGGTTTTCCAAGAGAAGCCAGAAATGTGTGTTTATGTAAAGTCTCCTGATGGTTCCATGTGGACAGTGAATTACAGCCTTTCCCAAACACCTCTCGTCAGAAGGGACACTCCTGCAGGCCAGATGTGACTGTCGCCATGGCCGTGCTCTGGGCTCCCTGCCACTTTCTCTTTGTCATGGCCTGGACACCTGGCTCCTTCCTCTCATCGTCCAGGGCCCAGCTGAAGTGGACGATCACCCTGACCTTGAGGACAGGGCCTGGTGTCCTTCCTCTCCATCACCCTGGGTTGTAATCTAGTGATGACCTCCCTCCCTTGCCTCTGTGTTCCCCCTTCAGCATCTGGGGAGGTGTCCACCTACAAAGCGCTAAATGCAGTTACTGAATGAGTCAGACCCTGATGCGCTGAGATTCTACAACCTTAAGATTCCAAGATGCTAAAGTCTGTGACAGTGAGCCCAAGATTCACAGGCTGTAAGACTCTAGGTTCTACAATAGTTTGTTCCAAGATTTAGCGATTCTACTGTCCTCGCGTGAGACCCAAACTCCTATGAGGGGAAGCTGATCAATTGCACGACCAGAGCACCATGAGGTTCAAGGGTGTTTATCTCTCATTTAGATAAGTAAATGGGAATCAAATGTATTTCTGTGCATGAAATGACCCCACAGCCCCTCCCCACCATGCCCCAGCCTCACTCAGTGTCTCGTCGAAGTTATTTTATTAGCGTGTTCTGCTGAGTGGACTGGAATGGGGGACCGAGCCTCTCGTGTTGTGGATCTAATTAGAAACACAAGGGACGGACCAAGTAAGCAGCCTTTGGAGGGAGAAGAGTCTGGCAGCTCTTTTTAAAGTGTCCTTTAATGAACTTCTTTGGTACTTGTATCTTAGCAACACATTTTATTACATCCCGGTGCAGCTGGACTTGCTGTGCGGTAATTTATCCCCCGCACCCGTCCCCCCCAACTTTGGTGACTGGAGGGAGGAATGTCCCCACCCATTTCCCAAGGCTGTGTGTGCATCTCTTCTGCTTTGTTTAGTTGACGAGAAAGGCAAACACTGCACTGGGAGCCGGGGACCTCGCTGGCTGGTAGGAGCTGGCGCGGAAGGGAACATGGCCCAGGCCTGAGAGGTGGGTGCCTGGCTGCTGCAAGTTCAAATGCTGCCCCTGCAGGCTGCAGGCTGCCTGTGGGTGTGCTGAATCCTGCCCCAGTGCTCCCTGCATTTGGGTATTTTTATCTGGACTTCTTTCCCATAATGAGACTAATGTGGATATGGTGGAAGTGGAGACATTTGAGACATTTGCAAATCTTTCTTCGTAGTCAAGAGCCCGTAAGTGAGGATGGGGAAGTGTTGAAGAGAGGCCACTACTAGACCAAGTGGACATGGTGGGAGGGCAGCACAAGGAGAGAAAGATGGCCTGGGGCTCGGGGCCAGATGCCCTCCCAGCCAGCCTGGCTGCTTGTGAGCCCTGGGGTCTCAGCTGGTCATGTTCCTTCTCTGAGCCGGAGCTGTCTCCTCTGCTGTATGAGTCTCCTGAGGCTGCTGTAACAGATTACCAACATCTAGGTGGCTTAAAACAACAGAAATGTGTTCTCTCACAGTTCCGGAGGCCAGAAGTCAGAATCAAGGTGTCTGCAGGGCTGTGCTCCCTCCAGAGGCTCCAGAGAAGGATCCTCTCCTGCCCCCTCCAGCTCCTGGTGGCTCCTGGCAGTCATTGGCTTGTGGCCACATCACTCCAGTCTCTGCCTCTGTCTTCGTAGGATTGCTTTTCTTCTGTGTCTTTTTTCCTCTTATAAGGACACCAGTCATTGGATTTAGGGGCCACCCTAATCCAGAATGACCTCAGCCTAACTAATTGCATCTGCAGTACCCTATTTCCAAATAAGGTTACTTCTGAGGTTTCAGATGGATATGACTTTTGAGGGACACTATTCAACCCAGTTCATCTGCCAGTTGAAGCTGGTCATGCCTTCCTCGAATTAGAGTTGGTAAGATCAAAATTGACAGAGGATGCCTGTGCTACCCCAGCACCGGGGTGCTCCTTAGGCTCAGTACGTGCGTTCCCAGCCCTTGCCCTTTCCTTACGGCCAAGAGCCGAGATGGACAAATTGGAGAACCCTGCTCCGCTGTGAGCAGTGGGATGGCCATATTTTCTGAATCTGTCACCTGGCAGTTGGCTCAAATATTTGAAATCAGGACCATCCCAGCAATTCTGGGGTGCACCATTTATTATAGTCTGTGGCTCTCCAGAGGTGGGAGTTTGACATTAATTTGCGTGTGCCCTAGCGTATGGTTTAGGCCAACTGCTGTCCTGGACAGGGAGCCTCATCCCTGCCCCAGCTCATGCCACCTGAAGACCTCTGCTTAGGACTGTCCTTCGGATTGAGCAGTCCTGCAGGGCTGGAGTGTGTCAGCGGCAGAAGCACAGTCTTCTCTGCTCAGGAGGTGGATCGGGAGAGGCTCTGTCCTTTACGCTGTCATGGGAAGACCTGCAGTGAGGAGGGGGCTTTGTGGATGTGTGGAGTTGCACTGGTCAGCTTTGTAGTGGCAACACAGCCCCAGGCCTCGGGCTGACCACGGTGGTGAGTGAGAAGTGGCTGAGCCAAGGATCCCAGGCTGGAGGAGGCACCCTTGGCTGTGCTGGAGGTGGGTGGAGTACTCGAGGACAGAACTGCAGTGGCTCTTGAAGTTTCTGCTTGGATGTGGCACGTGTCACTCTTGCTTTCATTCCATCAGCCGAAGCAAGTGACAGCAGAGAGCCCCCGAGAGTCACATGACTAGGGTGGTACGTGTCATCTGCCAAGTTGTGTAGCTGCTCAGGTGGCCCCTTTGCACACGTGCATCCCATGATACTGTGAGTCCCTGAGCCCAGGGGAGGGGGCATTGGGAGAAGCACGGCCTCTGGAGGGGACAGACCTGGGTCCGGATCCTGCCTGTGCCTCTACAAGGTCCTGCCTGTTCCCTGTGCCTGGGTCAAAGCAGGTTTTCCCTAGGTCCCCGGATGCCCCGTCCTTTTCCACCTCGGGGGATGTGTGTTCTGCCTGGGGTGCTCTCTCAGCAACCAATCCAGTCAGGGAGGTGCAGTGCCTCTCTGGTGCCCCTGCCCTGGGCCCTCCTGTTCTGTGTCCTCTCTGTGACACCCATTGCTCTTGTGATTCCTGGTTGAGCAGGGGTCATGTGCAGTAGTGCCAGGCCCCCGCTGATGCCTCTCCTGTCCTGCTCTGGGCACGCAGCGAGAACTCGGTGGGCGTGTGTGCAGTGGCTGGCAGGAGACACCAGGCTGCATGTCATTTGTAAAGGGATCGTTTGTTCCTCTGGGGCTGTGAGCATGTGAGCTGCTGTAACTCAAGCACTTCTGTTTGGACCTATGCTAAACATTTGCTGGAAGGCCAGCTGGTCATTCACATGTACTCCTTGAGATCATTAGGCAGTGGCTCCTGTAGACACCCTATAAACAGGCAGCACAGACCTGGCAGGCAAGAGTGCTGTGACAATGGCCGAGACTCGATAGAGTCCCCAGGTGTGGAGGCAGCAGCGGTGGCCGGGATTTACCACTGGTACCATTATCCTCCTCCTCGTCACCCATGAAAGTCTTCCTCACCCCACTACAGGCGCTTGTATGCCCTCCCTCCATCCACTGTCCCAAGTCACGAGCTCCCTGCTGTGTCACAGACATCAGGGAAGTGGCCGTAAATGAGACGCTGAGTGAGGACAAGTGTACAGGACTGGGCAGCCACGCAGCTGTGTCCCAAATTCTCCAGTAGAACCTCTGGCTGCCCCGTGGCAGCTCTGGGGAGCGGGGGAGTGCTCAGTTCTCTCTGAGAAGTGTTAGGGCAGATTCTCCTCATTTTACAGATGAGGAAACCAAGGGGTACAGAGAGGCCTGCTCAAGGCCCACAGCAGGTGAGGGGTAGCAGCAGATTCCAGAAGCATCTACCTGACTCCAGGAGGCATGATTATCCCCACGGTGCAGATAAGGAAATGGAGGCCCCAGAATGAGTTCCCCACATCACCAGCTCCTGGGTGGCAGCACCCAGATCCTCACCCAAAAGCTTACCCTTGCCCTGGGGTGGCGTCAGCTCCCGGGGGTCTGCGTGAGTCCTTGCAGCTCTGTGGGTGGAAGGGACTCAGCCCCTTGGTCTTCAAATCCAGGTTGCTTGCTGTGTTCTTGGGCTGTTGCTGTCCCCTCCGTACTTCTGCCCCACCCCAAATTCACAATGTCCCCCCTTGGTCTGCCCTCTCATGTGACAGCCACTGTTCCAATACCTGCCAGGTGTGTGCTACTTAGGGAAGAAACGAGGAGTTTGACGGTGGGGATTTGGTGTTTGGTATGATCTGGGCAGCTTTGGACATGAAGGGGAGATGAGATCACGTGGAAGCTCCAGACTGTCCCCTGCTGCTCCCGCCCCCAGGAGGAGGCTGGCCGGCCAGCCCGGGATGCATTGACACATCTGTACAGGGCTGTCGATGTGCTGCCTTTGCCCGAGATTGGACACGTCGAGGCTGGAGGCTTTATTAGCTGCAGATTGTGGAGTCTCACGGCCTGTGGGCTGAGCTGGCTGTGGGGTTTTCTCACCCCACATGGCACATGGCAGTCATTAGAATCTCTTCAGTAGGCATGGAGCAGAAATGGCAGCACAGTTTTACTCCACTGTCTCAATTCCTTCCCTCCTTCCTTTTTAGTGTAGTAAAGTTACACAGCATGAACTTTATCATCTGCACTTTCTTGGGGCGCTGGGTTGTGCCATGGTCACTGGCTGCCATCCCTGTCAGCTCCTTCCTGAGTGCTTTGTCTGGCATTCCCAGGCAGCAGGTTCCTGCACTGTGGCTTCAGAGGGGCTTTGTCCAAACCCTTGGAGAACTCTCCCCTGCAAGGGGCATCAGTGGTACTTCCTACGACCTGGGAGGCCGTGGAGGGAAAGGGGGTTAACACAGAACCGAATTTTGGCTTATACTAAAGAACTTCCCAAGCATCCAGGTTTGCACTGAGAACGGTCAGCTGCTGGAGGGGACTAGCTGCCAGTCACTGGAGTTGGTCAGGAGTGAGGGTTGCTGGAGAAGGGCTGTTTGCATGTGGGGTTAGACCTGGCCAAGTGGGCTCCCCTCTGACCTGGGGTCTGGGTTTCTTTAATGCTCCCAAACAGCCCATCTCATGTACTGGCCAATGGCTTCATTAAAAACATTGTTTCTTAGGTTACTTAGTTGGTTCCTTTATTAAGTGTGTTTGGGAGGATACCAAAGAATGAATTCTCTTAGCCCCTCCCCCCTCTAAACCCAGATGACTCCCTAAGCCAGCCTGGAAAAGCCATCCCCGTGTCCGCAGGCGAATTCTGCTACTTGTGTGCCCGATGGAGGCCAGTATAGCTGTCAGGCCTGGTCAGCAGGCCAAGGAGGGAGGCCCAATGGGACACAGAGCGGAACTAGAGACAGTGTGCCATGGCCACAGAGAGCCGCTGGCTGGGGTGCAGGTGGCGCCTGGCCTCCATTTCAGGGTTCCCTGAGCTCCACAAGGAACTGCCCCTCCGTTGGGGTCCTGGCCCCTTGTGTCCCACAGAGAGGACAGCAGCTATGTCCCACCATCTGAGGGAGCCAGGCTTGCCCCATTCTCAGCCTCTTCTTGAGTCTCTCCCGAGGCGGTGGCTGTGGGAGCCCCTTCCACATTGCGGAGGAATGAGTCTTCACACACAGAGGGTTTTCCAGACTGTGGAGACCCTTCCCATTCTGTGCACACAGAGTGCCTGTGACGTGGGACTCATGCCATGCCACGGAGTGGCCTCACTGCCTCCTCCCGCCCGTCTTAGGGAGTGCTCACTAACGTGCGCGTTGGCCTTTTCGTCTCCCCAAGGAGGGTTTCCTCATTCAAACTCGACCCTCTCGGTGCACGAAGACTAAAATTATGAGCGTTAATGACTGAATGATACCCTCACTTGGAATAAAGCCCCAGTTGCATTTCTCTGGATGGTTTATGGAGGCTGTCCCCACCCGTGACAGCCCTGGAAGGGGGCAGGTGGAGCTCTGGGGCCAGACACAGATGCGGGAGGAGTGACGTGGCCGCAGCCCCACCATGGTGGCCGCTGCTTTCCTGCCGAGGTGGTCAGAACTCGCCTGGGACACGCAGCTAGCAGACTTCTGCCTTTTTACGCTTTGGTAACATGTCCTAGCTGTGTTAAATGACATTCATCAGAATTTGTTACTGTGGTAAGATAGGCATAATGTAAGATTTCCCATTCTAACCATTCTTAGGTGTACAGTTCAGTGACATTAAGCACATTCATGTTTTTTGTTGTGCGACTGCTAGCACCCTGCACGTCCAGAACTTTTTCATCTTCCCAAAGTGAAACTATCCATGTTTAACACTAGCCCCTCTTTCCCTTTTCCTGACCCCGGCACCACTGTTCGACTTTCTGTCTCTATGAATTTGCTCCTCTAGATGCCTCATGCGAGTGGAATAACACAGCATTTGTCTTTTTGTGTCTGGCTTATTTCAGTTAGCATAATGTCTTCAGGGTTAATCCATATTTCAGCAGGTGTCAGAATTTCCTTCCTTTTGAAGGCTGAATAATATTCCATTGAATGTGTATACCACATTGTGTTTATCCCTTCATCTGTCAGTGGACACTTGGATTTCTTTTTGCTACTGTGAATAGTGCTGTGGACATGAGGGTGCAAATACCTGTTCAAGTCCCTGCTTTCAGTTCTTTTGGGTGTATATCCAGAAGGGGGATTGCTGGATTGGACTTTTGCTTTTTATCTTGGACAAACCCACATGGAGAAGAGAAACCTGAAGGGTTGCTCGGGTCATCTGCTGGGGATGAAGTACAGGGGTGGCCACCTTCCCTCAGACTGTGTGTGTCCTGTGGTTGAGGGAGCCACAGTTTCGACATCACTGTCTGCTGAGGAATTTGGGTGCCTCTCAGCTGGCTTCCCTGGCCCCTAGCAGGTATCTTCCCTGGAGACACAGGCATGGGTGGAAGCAGACACCAGTGGAAGCGTCCAGGGAGCCTGTAGGCCACTTCAGTGTGCACTTTACAAGGGTTATGCCAGTGCCGTAAAGGATTTCCCCGACTGGAGATTTGCATTGATGTTAAAAAAATGGACATTAATAAATGTAGCTCAGTCGTGGTGGTTTGTCCAGACTTTATATCATGTCATTTATTTTCCTTTTTTCACCCCTTTTTTCATGATGATCAGTCAGTGCAGATGTAGGACCAGTTTCCCCGAGTCTCCTCATTCACTAACAACTAATGTATGTACAGCAGCGTTTAGGTGTATCAGGCACTGCCACATACATTAACCCATTGGAATGTCACGTGTCACAGTAAAAAAGCCAAGGTTTGAGGGCTGGTGGGCCTTTCCCGAGGCTTCCACAAATACAAATCTAGAGATAGCAGGAGACCAAACTGGGACTGGAAGTCACCTCCTAGGGCCATTCTTGCCGCTTCCCATGCCATTGCTGCTTCCAACGTGCTCCTTGAGCCGGAGTTGAGGAATGTCAATATTGTGAGGCTTTCCAGAGGCTCCTCAGTGAGTGGTTCTTTACCTGTGGCTCTTCAGACCATGTTCCTGTGATTATGCTGACATGCCCAGGCCAGGCTGAGGCACACTGCTGTGGACTAAATGTTTGTGTTCCCCCAGAATTCATATGTTGAAACCTAACCTGCAGGGTGTTAGGAGTGGGGCCTTTGGGAGGTGATTAGGTCATGAGGGTGGAGCCTCAGGAATGGCTTAGAGCCCTTATAAAAGAGGCCTGGAGGAGCCTGCCCGCCCCTTCTGCCACGTGATGGCACAGCAACAAGGTGCCATCTCTGAAGCAGAGAGCAACTGTCCCCAGACACTGAATCTGCTGGCACCTGGATCTTGGACTTCCCAGCCACCAGAACCGTAAGGAATAAATTTCTGTCACTTATAAATTACCCAGTCTAAGGGATTTTGTTATAGCAGACCAAAACAACCAAGACTTAAGCCATTGCTAAACTTCAACAATAGTGTTTTCCAGTTTACAGGGAAAAAAGTAGCAATCCACAGACCTTTCTCCATTCAGTTTTCTTTTCTGGCATTAATATTTCTTAAACCTTTGTTTCTTGGGCTATAGCAGAGGATAAAATGACACAATAAGTAGCAGACAAAAATTTACAATTGGTTGTGATTATTTTGAAGACTTTGATGAATGTCTGCTAGTGACCTTTCACAGGCAGTTACATGCAGTTCTATTTTCAACAGTGAAGTTTTTCCTTAGTTGTGTCATGGAATTAACTATGTCAGTAGTTCATGGTGTTTTGCAGGAATGTTGTCCTAGACTCTGCTTCCTAAATAAGTTTAACAAATGCTGGCTGAACTCCAGGATTCCCTCTTTTTTAAAAAAATTTTCTTTTAATTAATTAATTATTTATTTATTTCAGGATTCCCTCTTAGTAGCTCTGACTGGCTTGAGGTCTTTCTGTGGCAGGGAGTTCACTGTCTCCAAAGCAAGTCCACTCCAGGCCTGGACACCTCTGATCTTTAGAGTGGTCCACGTTGTTTGGAGGTCTGTCAGTTTCCACCTTTCCATTCATCCACCCACTGGGGCAGACATTTATGACCTATGGCCTGATAGCCGGAGATGGAGGGTGTGTGCGTGTGTGTGTGTGCGCGCGCGCGTGTGTGTGTGTGATGGAGGGTGTGTGTGAGTGTGTGTGTGTGTGTGTGTGTGTGTGTGTGTGTGTGTTGGGGGCTCCATAGAATTAAGAACAATAAACCTCAATGCCTGCCCTCAAGGAGCTTCTTATCACCATGAAGAGCAGGTATGTGGCAACCTGGGGACGTGGTGGGATGCCCAGAGGTGGTGGCCACCAGTGCTCTGGGCGGTCAGAGGACTGTAAGATTTCTTGCCCTGGACACCTCTTCGTGGCTTCACCTCAGATCCCATCTCTGCCTCTTGTTAGTGTCACGACCTCGAGCACATTCCTGGCATCTGTAAGCCTCCACATGCTCATCTGCAAGGTTGAGGTAGTCACGAGCCTGCACAGAGCCTGGCACACGGCGAGGCTCGAGGTGTGACTTCTGGTCATGGCTCTCAGCACGTGTTACCTTCTACTGCTGGCTTCAGAGACACCTCTCCTTGGGTGTCCTACTGGCCTTCATTCTCTCCTCTCTGTCCCAGCTCCCACCCTTATCTTGACGATTTCACCTGCTAAATATTTCTTATTTTCTCCTCGCATCTGCCACTCCTCCGCACCGCTCAGCAGCTCTCACTTGGACTATTCCAGCAGCCTCCTAACTGGTCTCTTACTTTCAGCATCTTCTTCTACACTGTTACCAGGTTGTTTTTCTAAGGTTTAGCTCTTATGTTACTTGTCGTGATTAGACACTACCTCTGACTCGCCACTGCCTACAGCAGTAGTTTCAGATGTTTTCTCAGCCTCTTGCCCAGGGATGAATCCAATAGAGAAGGAGCTTCTCTGCTTGAAGCTGGGGCTGAGACCTGGAGGCCACCACACACCTGCCTTCCTCTCCCAACTCAGGACACCAGTGAGTGGGAGACACCTGGGGCTGCAGGGAACACAGCTTGGAGGCCAGTGGCTCGAAGAGTTCATTGCAGTGGACAGACGGGGTCTTTCATCATCTGACCTCCTGTCCCTGCTTCAGCCTTTTCTCCCAACACAAAACTGCTGATCATTTCCTGGCCGTACTAAACACCTGGGGTCACTGAGCCTTTGCCCAGGGCAGCTCTCCTGCTTGGGTTACACTCTTCTCTTTTGTTTTAACAAGGTTTGGCCCATCCATCAAGACCTAAGACCTAGACTCCTTACCCTCAAGAAAGGCACCTCTGGATTCATCTGAACTGGATCATAATGGTGGTTATGGTGAAGGTGATGGTGATGTGATTAGATACATCAACAGGAGGCTCTGAGTGAAGCTGAAAACACGGTAGCTGAGAGTACACCTGAGAGTTTAAAAATATATGTTAAGCATGATAACGAGTACGCCTATTTATATTTAAATCTTGCTCCATAATTTATCAATTTGTAGTGTGGTAGGATTGTTTACCCTGTTATTTTTTTCATTGAAAGTGTCATCTGCATTGGTTTTTCTTAGGTAGATTTTAAAACATTTCTTTTAAAAAACTAGAAAAAAATACAATAAGCACAAAAGAGGATCTGACAAGCCTCCATTACGTGCCTTTGGCGTAGTGTTGGGTGGGAGTCCAGGCTCTTGCAGGCGTGTCTGCTCAGGCTGACAGGGCTCCTCCTCCTGGACTTGGCTCTGGTCTCCACTCTGGGCCTTTGCAGCTGGTGGGTGCCACACTGCAGCCTCTGCCCGAGTCATCGAGCTCCTCTGAGACAAGTGGCTGGGGACAGCTGGACCTCCCTGAGAGCCACCAGCGAGGCTAACTTTGCCTCCAGTTAACTCCTGAGAAGTGAAAGGAGCTCCACCCCCTTTTCTCATGTGAGGTTATTAAATAGATTGTCCTCCTGATTTTGCCTCTGCATACATGTTGATCCAAATCAGGTTTCGCTTTGTCTCCTAGAGCTTCATCTCACGATTCTGCTGGCTTTGATCTGGTCGTCATGGTTGAGGTGTCTTCCCTGCTCTGGCTTCTCCTCCTAGCCCCAGATGCCTCCTTCCTGATGGAGCCTGCTGCTCCTGTAACACTCACCCCTAATGAGCTGCTTAAAAAATAAGCATTGATTTTCAGGTAAAAATCACAATTAATTTTAAATGCCCTCTGTAAACCTTGTTACAAATAATTGTCAGAAACATCCATTCTGAAATTAATTAAAATCAGCAGCCTCGTCTGATGCAGATGTCCTTCTGATTCCTGAGCTATGTGGGTGAACTGTGTCGCTATCGCTTGGGCAGGGGAGTGGCCACAAATGCTGGGCGGGGCAGCTTGGTGGAGGACCAGCAGAGCCCCTGGCCCTGTAGAGGAGTGGGAAGGACATGGGCCTGGGGTTGTCCAGACCTGGCTGGCAGCCCTGCACAGTCTTATGGTGGTTGGATGTCCTTCCGAGCCTCAGGTTCCTCATCTGTGAAATGGGTTTAGTAAGCTGCCTCTCAGGGTTGCACGAAGGCAGTGGGAGGCTGCGCCCACTCACAGTTGATGCACAAAGCCTATTCTTGTCTTTTTTCCTCTCTGCTCTCCTAGCCTGGGAAGGCAGTTGTGCTGTGTCACTCACTCACCCACTTCTGCAGCGGGATAAATGGAAGGTGGCAGGAAACAAAGATGGCAGGGATGCTGGAGCTTCTCTCGTCTGGGCAAGAACACTGAGGCTCAGAGTGAGGATGCAGCTTGGTCTAGGACAGTCCTGGCAGAACCGGGAGAGAATCTGAGTTCCCCACCCCTGCCCAGTGCTGGGTGCACCCCACCACACACCTGTTCTCTTGGGGCTTGTAGGGGGAGCAGGAATGGGTGTTTGCCAAGGCAAAGGGAGCCAGCTGAGGGCCTTGGCTGGGAAGTCCTGTGGTCCCCTGGACCCCTAGGGTAACATAAGCCCCATTTTCAGCAGTGGGGTGGAAGTGTAGGGGCAAGTCAGTGCTCCAGCAGGATTGCTATAGTAACTAGATGCATTTATATTAAGTTGCATTCGTGGTCAACCTTTTGTCAGTTTCCATTCCAGAATTCTCAGAATCACTCCAGCACAGCCTTTAGCAGAGCGCCCTGGGTATTGCTGTAGCCCAGCACATTTCTTTGTTGGTTTTTGTGTAGCTATTGTTTGGGGCCACAGAGGAGCCAGTGTTCCCTCCTTCCCATCCTTTCTGAAAGAGCACAGGTTCAGGGCCAGACCTGCCAGGGACTAATTGTTAGGTTCCTTCCTTTACTGATCACAAATGCTAGGCAGTCACTTAGCATTTCTTATCTTGGTTTCCTCGTCTGCAGAATGAGGAGAGTAATGTTTACCTCATCGTTAAGCTGGGTTGTTCCTTGAGCTGGGGGTCCTGAGCACCTGCTATGTGCCCGGGCTTGGCCTGGGTTCTGGGAAACACAGACCAGTGGCCCAGGGTCCCTGCCCTCTACAAGCTCACAGCCGGGTCTGCAGGCAGATCAGCAAACCCCAACTTGGTGAGTATAAGGGGTTGCTCAGAGGTCTGAGGGGGTCCTAAGAAGAAGCCCCCAGCCCAACCAGGGGTTGCTGGAGGCCATGTCCCAAGGATGCTGGAGATGACACAGGTAAGTTGCTCAGTGCACAGTGCTGCTTGGCTCTGACCATTTCTCACCTCCCTCCCAGTCTCCAGCACTCTCTTCCCCTCCCCTGCCTCTTTCTCCAACCTGATGGAAAGCTTTGGACAGTCAAGGCCGGTTCCTCATCAGATTTTTTCTATGCCTTTGGTTCCAGAGACAAGTGGCACCCCCACCCCACCTTGTGTCTCCGTAGACAGCAGCTACAGAGAAGAGAACAAAGCTGGAGAGTTATTTATTTCTTGTTTTGCAGAGATTTTTATTTGGAAGCATGGCAAGGTGGAGTGGTTTGATTTGATTAGCAAGTCTAAATGTATTAGCAGCAAGACAGAAATGATATTACAATTAGTTGTAATTAGCTGTGCTGATGACTGGGCAGCAGTGTGGGGTGACAGATGCTGCTTCCTGGTCCCAGCTTCGACAGAGAGGGCATGGTACCCTTGTGAAGGGGCTCCGTTCCCAGGGGGCCTAGGACCCTGGCCCAGTTGTTGTCAAGTCTGAGTAACAGCTAATTAGTCACTTCGAAGAAACACATGTGCCGCACCCGCTTGTGCTGTGTGTAAAGTGAGTTCGAGTGTCTGGGGAGGCAGTGGGCCTGACGTGTGTGGAGCTACAGCCTTCTAAGCCATCCTGACGTAGCCCTTCGATGACAGTGGCAGTGGCTTTCTTTGCACCTTGCTTATCTCTTTACGGTTCTTTATCCTAGCAAACCCCCTGAGCCCCGTTCACTCACGTTTACTTGTGGGCTCTCTCCCTAAGACAAGGGCCTGCCTAGATCCCAGACCCAGCCCAGGCCCGTACCAAGGACGCCCTTGATTTCATTTGTTGGATGTGTGGTGGAAGCTGGTAACCCTGCATGGACTGCAAACAAGGGTGGAGGTGGATGGAGATGCCCAGGTTGCTGTACGTGTGCCCTAGGAGTTCCAGTCTTTCCATGGGGGCCATCCACACAAGCGTCCTGCAGAAAGAGGCCGAGTGCTCCTTTGGGATGATGGAGATGTTTTGGAACTAGATAGAGGTGACGGTTGCACAACATTGTGTATGGGCTACGTGCCACTGAATTATTCACTTAAAATTTTTTTATGTGAATTTCACCTCAATTAAAAAAAAAAGGCGGCAGCAGCAGCAAAGTGCTTGGAGATGTACTTGAAGCCCAAGCACTGCAAACGGGGTGCCTCTCAGAGGAGTTATTAAGATAACGTTTCTGAACACATGTAGCTGGTAAATGGAGATGTTCTCTGGAAAGAGAGAGCCAGAAGCACAGGAAACTCATGTCTACCAAGGCCCTAGCCACATCCCAGACAAGGGTGAGGAGGAGGTCAAAGGAAAGTGGGTAGAGACGAGAGCACGTTCCCTTTGTGCCTCTGGCTGCCCTCCCACCATGGCACAAGAAGGGGACAGCGTGTGCCATCGATATGGCTGGGAGGGGGCCCACGGCTCCCCCTGTCCTGACTGCCTCTTGCATGACTCCCGGTGCATGTCAGAGACCACGACAGCCTCTGCAGTGTTGGCCGCCCTTTCCTTGGTGTCACCAGTGGACTTGGCCTTGGTGCTGCGCCCGTCAGGCCGTCAACACCAAAGGAGCCTGCTGCTCAGAGAGGCAGCCCCCAAGCAGCAGCTCCTCCCCAACCCCAAACTGCCAGGAGGATCCTCTGGGCTCCAGATCTGTGCCAGGCTTGTACCAGGCTGTGTGGGTGCAGCAGAGAGTGAGCTAGATGTGGTCTGCACATGAGGGGTGGTGGGTCTGGAGCTACCAGAGGCTGCATGGCTGGGGTTCTGGGGTGTGAGAAGGGGACGAAGCTTGAGGAAGTGCTTTCTGAACGCCCAGTATGGTTTCAGTTCAGGAGGTGATGGTTATTGGGAGTGGGGCTGGGAAGATGCATACCTGCATTTTTCCCCTGGGGTGGGTGGGTCTGCCTTGCCCAGGGTCTCCAGACACACAGGCTCCATGCAGGGTCCACAAAGAACACTGGTCTGTCTGGTCCCCCGATAGGCACAGCCTTCGTTCCTCAGAATGGAGCCATGGTATCTGTCCAGAGCCTTCTGATGGGAGCCAGGAGATTGGACGGGGGCTTCCTGGAAGAGGAGAAAAGAATGGCTGGTCAACATGCGAAAAGATCTCCAGACTTACTGTGTCAGGGAAATGCCAGTGAAAACCACAGTGAGATTCTATTTTGCCTCCTCTAGGTTAACACTGATGACTGTGCCTGGGGCTGGTGGAGTAGCGGGGGCTCTCGCACAGTGCTGGTGCGTGGGAAATTGGAGAATTTGGCAAACAATTTGGAGTCACCTGAGAATCAGACATGCCACTTCTAGGTATCTACCTTGGAGAAATTATTACAGATGTACCAAGAGACCTGAATGTTTCTAGCAGCCGGAACAAAGCAAAGCAAACGAACAGTGAGAGCCTTGCTGTCTGCTGCTGGTGTGAGGGATTCAGTGCATGTGAGTGTCCGTGCTGTCCGTGGCAGTGGAAAGGAATGAGCTAGGCTATGACGGCAGCAACAGCACAGCTTGGGAACACATAGTTGAGTCCAAAAAGGGAGCTGCAGAAGAATACTTCATGTGATTCCATTTATATAAAGTTCAAAAACAAGCAAAGCAAAACAATATGTTTTTGGATGAACACATGTGGTAAACTATAAAGAAAAGTCAGGGAATGATAAATACAAAATGGTAGTAGTTACTGTAGTGGGAGGGAGATTTCAAAGCTAATGTTCAGTTTCTTAAGATGGTACTGTGTACACAGGTGTTCGTGGTATTATTCTTTAAATATTATAGGTTTAAAATTTTTTAATCTTCCTTTAGTACTTAATAAAATACATACAGCAGTTCCCCCCAGCTCTGTCTGTGATTTCAGTTACATGCAGTCAACCACAGTCAGAAAATAGGTGAGTACAGTATGATAAGATATTTTGAGAGAGACCTTAGTCACATAAGTTTTATTACAGTATATTGTTGTAATTGTTCTATTCTATTATTATTGTTAATTTCTTACTGTACCTAGTTTATGAATTAAACTTTACATAGGTACGTACACACAGGAAAGAGCACAGTGTGTGTATACACCTATACATATACCTACACCTATACATATATGTATATAGGGTTTGGTACTATCCATGGTTTCAGCATCCACTGAGGGGTCTTCGAACATACCCCCGAAGATAAGGGGGACCACTGTATACATTTTTTAAGTGGGCCTGTGGGTGTGGGGCATCCTGCCTCCAACGTGAGGTTCTGTGCTTTAGGGCAGGCAGACAGGTCAGGACTGTCCTTGGCCATACAACCTCCAGAGACGGGCACCTCCAGCTTTCCAGAGGAAGAAAGTTGTGTAACTTTCAGAAACAAGACAGAACAGTCAAAAGTTCATGAAACTAACTGTGTAAATTGTGAAACATGGGTCATAATTTTGCTTTTTTCCCCCTAAAGTGGCATAAAGGCCACATTTAGGAAGTTGACTTTATCCAAGGTAAATCCTGGAAACGAAACGAAACCGATTAGCGCCCTCTCCTGGCTGAGGCGGGAGTGGAGCCTGGCGTCCCCGGCTGGCAGGACCCGCGGGCGCGCGCCCTGTCGGTTCAGCACCGCGGACAGCGCCCGGCGCAGCTTCTTTCCCTGGCACTGGTGTGGGCGGCTCTGGGTTCACCTCCTGTCATCCTTGTAGGGTGAGATGAGGTAGGGGAAGCTCGTACCACAGTGTCCAGCACGTGCTGAGTGCTCTGTAAGTGGTTATAAAACCCTTTCTACTGTCAGAGGGGAAGGGGCCAGAGAATGAATCAGGTCTATGAGCCAGATCAGTCCTGCCTTTTGGAGTCCTGTGATTCGCGGGGGACGCCCATGAGTAGTGACCAGTGTTGCCAGGCTAGGGGGCACGCCCGGGGTCACATGCTTTCTAGACTGGCTGGAGGCAGGGGAGGGGCAGTCACCCCCTCCTGGGGCTTTGCAAGGCACCCACCCACCTACCACCAGCACTTCCTGCTCAGGACCACGTCAAGGTGGCCATAGGAGGAGGCTGAGGCCTGGCAGGTGCTGGCATCCCTTCGGGTCCATCCCAGCGGTGGGGCAGGTAGAGGGAGCTGAAGTGTCTCAGCCAAGAGCGTTGACCCTCAATCCCTGGTGAAAAGGTGGGCTCAGTGCACAAGGTGTGGGGGGTCTTCTGGAAGGGTCTCTGATCCCCTCTCTTTTCTCAGTGAAATGAGAAGCAAGACCCACAGTGGATGGCGGAGCATGTGGAGGAGGTGTGAGGAGAAAGGAGAGGCGGGGATCGGCCATCCAGGAGAGCCCTCAAGCATGGCCCCGTGCTGGAGGAAAGGCAAAGGCCCACAGGAACACGCTGAGGATTCTCTGGGCTTTAAATTCTAGGGTGTTTGCTTCTCATCACAGCGCTCATTTGTTAATTCCCATTTCATGTTGATTTACTTGTTTAATGATTGGATACTAAGCAGTATTATATGATCAAAACTTTCAGTAACAGAGAACATTATACCATTCATTGAAACAAATTGGTTGGCATCTATATCTCCATATACCACCCTGGTGTTATTAAATCTAAATCATATTCACCCTTGGCAGCTCTGATTTGAATTGTAAACCAAGCAGGGGAGGAAGGATACCTGCTGTTTGAAGGGCTATTTTTTTTTTTTCCCAATTTGTGGTCTGATTAGACTCACACTATAGCATCAGGACACATCTGTGCATTGGTCAGGTGGTGACAAGGGCACAAAAGTGACCAGCCGTGGGCACATTGTATTTGTCTAGTCTGAAAACTCAATGTAAGTTAGATGGATGTAAGACTTTGCATGGCATGGCACCAACACAAGTGGCCATATATAAGTTGTATATGTGAAAATGTAAGCATGTGTACCATTGGGCATGTTTGCACAGACCTTTGTGTCCTTAAGCAAATACATGTACATGTGTACAGCATTGCACCCAAGTGCACCAGGCAAAGAATAGAATTGATATTCCATGACTGTTTGTTGTCATGACTGCTGTGGCCCAGCCCGAAGCTTAGAGTGCTTCTGAGCAAGGAGGGGTGTCAGCCTGGGTCAGGGGTCCAGGGACACAGTCTCCCCTAAGCTCCAGGCTTGGGCGTTTCATCAGTGTCCAGAACATATCACCTAGTCTTGTTTCTGCTGATTCTGCCTGTGTTCTTACCTGCCTCTTTCATGGATTATTCCTGTTAGTCCTTTAATAACTGACTTGGCACCACCTCCTCCAAGAAGTCTTCTCTAACTTCGCAGTGCTGGGCTGTCTTCCTCCACTGGTGGCACAGCTTCTGGGGGCAGAGGCCACACAGTCCCCTCCATGATGTCCCCACCCCACTCTTCATAGTGTTCTGCTGAAGCTCAGAACACAGTAGGTGCTTCATATATGTTAGTTGAATTTCAACATGTCTGCTTTCCCCCATCCCCTGGCCAAGCACGAGGGGATTTTTCTCCAGTCTTCGCTGTGAGAACCTGGGGGGCGGTTCCTGGAGGTAAAACCCACAAAAGCGTGGAACCCCTCCCTTAGATGGGCCCTTAGGAGTTTTAACTCTCAGGCTAGTCCACACTGAGCTCCCAGCAATTCCTTGAAGTTACTGCTTCCATGTTTCTATGAGTTCTTGGCTCCAGTAGCTTCTGGTCGCAGTAAGTTGTGGTTCTCTGTCCCCACCTGTCTGTCTTTCTGGCTTTGGGGCTGGTGATTAGTCCTGTGGCCTCAATTCTCTAAGAAAAGTCTTTGATTTTCAGTTTGCTCAGCTTTTATCTTGTTTTGAGAGTGGGAGGGATGACTGCCGATCTGGAAGTCAGTATGTATAGACTGAACAGTCTTGAATCATCCCTTTGCCTCTTTGGAGGGCCCGGGGAGGGGAGGTGGGGAGGGAGGGGAGAGGCGGGAGACCAGCAGGCCCTGGTCCTCTGGGTGGAGGACCTCAAGGGGGTGTAGTCTAAAGGAGAACTGTTGTGCTAAATGCAGATACACAGATTCCCTAGGGCTGTGATTACTAGAGATGGGGAGTTAGTCATAATATTTGCACTTAGCCCTGAAGACAAGCTGAGGGCCGTCAGAGCCTGCAGTGGGAGTTTGTTAAAGTGATAAGTGACGGTCACCTGGTGTCCTTCTCTCAGCTGGGGACCGCAAGCATGGGGAGGAAAGTGTGCCCCCCTTGCCTCTGAGTGCCCCACCTGCCAACCTTGCTCCTCTCTCCTGCTTCTCTACCCTCCCCCTGCCTCCACCCCCCTTGGCCTCCCAGGTACCAAGCCCGTGCTAGCCAACTGGGTCCCTGTGTGTAGGGGACAGACACTCAGCTCCTGTGCACACAGCTTTAGGGGAGGGAGAAGGTCAGCTCCCCCAGGACGGGCATGCAGGATGTGCTGCATGAGTGTTTGCTGACTAGCTCATTGAGGGCTTTGGAGTGCCCGGTGCTGTGCCTGGTCTATCCAGAGCACCCCTGGGCTGACCCACGCTGAGGAGTTTGGCCACTACCAGCTCCCTCAGTCCACTCAGGAAGTCATCTTAGCCAAGACTACATTTCAGACATCTTTGGCTTTTCAAACTCCTCCCCCTCCACCTCCCCCAAACAAAATGATGGAAATGCACAACAGGCCAAAATGCCCAAATTCATGACTCATTATACATTTTCCTCAAGTAAAAAAGAAAAAAGAGTTCTCCCTAATCACCTTTCATATTTTCATTAACAACATCAAAGTGATGGGGTCTGGGAACCAGTCTGAGTCACCGTCTTCTAGTGAGCAGTTGATGGAGAGTGCAAAGGAATTTGAATTTCAAAGCTGAGCCTTTATCTCTCATTAATGTTTTCTGCCTGTGCGGGCTCCCCCAAGACCCAGCCGAGTCATACTAAGGAAGAGCCAGTGAATCTGAACAGACATTGTCTTGCTCACTTTAAACCATTCGTGGGGGGCAGTGTGGGTAACCCCATCGTGAGCCCATGTGACTGCCCCCCCCCCAGCCTAACACAAGGATCTAAGTTTCTTATCTGTGAGCTTGTTTTTTAAAATTCATTCTTCAGTAGCTGTGCGGCAGCTGCTTTGTGCCTGACTGCACTGGACCTGGTGGGGCGCAAGGTGTGTAAGACAGAACATGTCCCTGAGGAGCTTGGGGCTGAGCTGGGGAGATAGACCCGACACAGTATGGGGAGGGTCAGCACACACTACCATCAGGACACGCAGTGACCCAGTCAAGAGAGTGTCCATTCTACAGGGCACATCCAGGAGGACTGCCTTGAGGTGGGGGCACGGTGGGCCTCGATGGGCTGTGCGAGGGCTAAGTTCTCCAGGAAGCACAGTGTGGAGGGCAGAGCCACCCAAGGCCCAGGCCCAATCTCTTTGTGCAGAGACACTGGAGGTCCTGGAGTCAGTTGGAGTTGGGTGCTGGGGAAATCCAGCTTCTGCAGGTACCTGGGGACACAACGGTGGGCACAATGTAAATTGGCCCCACTTCAACCAAAGTCCACCATGCCCAAGGACAGAAGGTTAAACTCCCTTCTCAGCATCTGCCCCACCTCTGCTGCCAGCCCTGACGGGCCCCTGAAAAAGGCCAAGATCCTGAAACCCGCTACAGTGAGTGGGTAGAGTGGGTCTATTTCCCAGGCACTGGTGCTTTCTTGTGTCATCTGAAAAATGGCAGAAAGAATTCAAGGGAGGACAAGCAGATAAACGCAAGGGTGTCTTTCCAGGTGAGAGGAGGATCTCAGAGTCACCCACGCTCAACAGGCCTCGTGGCTATGTTGGGGTGGATGATCGGGATTTGCAGGGCCCAGCTGCAAGTGAGGAAATGCTGTGAATGGAAGACTTCTAGCAGGTGGGTTAGAAATCCTTCTCTGTCCTGGTCTGGCTCTGGGGGCAGGACCCAGTGCAGAGGCCTCACGGGCCTGAGAATCAGACTGGGAATTGCTGCTGTTGAAGACGAGCAGGTGTGAGTATGGTCACTGGCCTGGTGCCACTACTGAGGTGGTCCAAGGGGGTGTTGGGGAGCCACCGGTGGCCATACAGCAGCACATCTGGAGAGATGGATGTGTGGCTGCCGCCCTGCACACCTGGTTCTGCTGTTCCTGCCCTCACCTAGCACAGTGCTGCTCTTAGTGTTGCAGCTCTGGCTCGCAGCATGTGCACAGTGGCTTTCCTGAAAAAATAGTGTGCAGAAAATGATCTCTCTGCCCTTCTCTGCAGAGCAGGTCACAGGGCCAACCCAACTTCAGGGGTTCAGGATATACCTCTCACCTCAGCACATGGGAGAGTTGACATTTGTATCCATTTGCCATCTCAGGACACTTGATCTTTCTTCCTGGTGGAAGGCATAGTGGGCTGAGAATCAAGGCAGGAATGTCATCAGCTCTCTGACAACCTAGCTGTGGCCTCTGTCTGGTTGCACAGCTTGTCTGGGCTCTGGTGTCCCTGAGTATCAATTGCTAGAGTGGAGCCGTGATCTGGGGACCTTTCTGGAGCTCACCCTTGAGGATGATAGAGCCGTGACCTTGAAGGCTGTTCAGAGCATGTGGAAAAATGAGGCACGGCTCACATTTCAGCCCTTAGTATCTTAGTAGCTGGATGTCTTTGGGCCAGTTACTTAAGCTCTATGTTCCTCTGTTTTCTCATCTGCAGTATGGGGACACTGCAGGCCCTTATAGAGTTGTGGCAAGGGTCCTATGAGAGTGGATATTCAGTACTTACAGCCATACCTGGCACATACCATGCCAGCTGGGTTCTCGGCCTTTCGCACAGCTGATCTGCAATCCTCAGCCAGCTCCATTTTCCAGTGGGTAAAATGAGGCACAGGGATTGAACCACAGGCCCTCCTGACCCCACAGCTCAAGCACCTTCCCTGGCCTCTGACTAGCAGCAGGTGCTGTGGGGGTGCTGGGGGGCCACGAGGGTGTAAGAGGGTGGTGGTTCATGCAGCTAGCTTTGGGGTGTCCTTGGCAATGGAAATGCCCTTTGTTTGGGGATCTCCTGCTAACTGGTGCCAGCGGGGCTGGCCAAGCACCGACCCTGTGGGGATGGGGTCCCTTTTTCCTGCCACATAGGTCTGACGCTGTGTCAGGTAGCTCCACAAAGCCAGGGAACCAGCGGAGACTGTGGCCACAGAAAGTGTCAAGTGTCCTTCAGTGCATCAGGAGCCCAGGGACTGAGCACCTTATAGTGCCAGAAAGTGATAAATAGCACAAAGATGGGGCCATGTCGGAGGACACAGGAGTGCCCCCTTGCGTGCTGTGGGGGAGACTGCAGATTTAATGGAGAGGCTGGGGGTGGGGAGGGGAAGACCACCTAAGCCATGGGGAGACTGGAAGGGGAGGAGTGGGACTGCCCGGCCAGCCAGCATGGCTCTGCAACAGAGGGGAGCCCTAAGGTGGGGGGATGGACTCCACACTGGGTGCCAGAGAAGGAGTCAGGGAGGAGACTCTGCATCTTGGAGGCTAGATGGGAACTCTTCAGGTCAGAAGGTGGAGAAATGATGAGAGCCTGGACCCAGCCGGAGGACAGGGCCATGGAGGAAAAGGCTGGCAGTGGCAGAACCTGTGGGTTGGGAAGAGGGTGGATGGAGCAGGATGGCTGAGGTTCCGGCAGGACAGGTGATGAGCCCTCATTGGTGCAAGTGACAGGGATGGGGGTGGGGGAGATGTGGGAGGGGATGTCCTGTCCAGGGGTGTAGTGCAAGGCCACAGACCAGACCCCAAGTGACCTGCATCTGGGGGTTGGGTGGACAGGGAAGAGGCTGAGGGAGATGTGGGAGGGGATGTCCTGTCCAGGGGTGTAGTGCAAGGCCACAGACCCCAAGTGACCTGCATCTGGGGGTTGGGTGGACAGGGAAGAGGCTGGGGGAGGGGATCTCCAGGGAGGAGGACTGTGGCCATCTGTGTGCAGACAGGTGTGTAGACACGCATGCAGCCCAAGACTGGATTCAGAGGTTGGGAAGCCCTGCCTGGCAGCTGCCCCAGGCGGGTGACCCAGGTACGGATATCCAGCAAAGCCCATCTCCTGACTGGTTAAAGCTGGATGGAATCCAATGCTGAGACTCAGAGTAGCCTCAGTGTCCTCACCACGGGCAGGCAGCCATGCTGGGAGACCCACCACACCACAGGGGAGGGAAAGAACATTAGCGAGCCCCTGTGAGGTCCCTGCCCTGGGCACTTTACGTCACTTTCCCAGCCACCTCGTTTCTGGTGTATGGACAGGAAGCTGAGGTTCAGAGAGGATAAGGCACTTGCCCAGGCTCACACAGCAGAAGGCAGCGAGAGCAGGTTTGGTCCACATCCTCTGCGCTGAGAACCAACCCGAGAGACAGCTTCAAGCAGGGTTTGATGTGAGCCTCTGGGAGGTGGCGGGAGACTCAGGCCCGAACCCAGGGGCGGGAGAAGAGGCTTGAATGAATGAATACGTGAATGAATGAATGGTAAGACCTCCCACTTCTTGTCTTAAGCCACATTCGAACATTTGCTGCAGGCAAAAACTTTCCCCCAAAGATCTCACCCTGGGAGGTATCTCCCTTTAAAATGTAGTTATTAATCACTGTAGCTGAAATTAGCATAATCGGTTCATTTAAATGCTGGGACGCAGTGAGCGAAGCATCTTCTCCCTCCGCGTCGGGGCTATTGTCTCACAGCTGGAATCAGAAGTGCGAAGTGGTCTTCTGCTTCTCCAGTATTGCCAAGTGGTCAGGCTTGAGCGGTCGTGGGAGGAGGCCGAATCCAGGGGTATGGGAGTCGGGAGCGGGTGGACAGGGAGTGGGGGACCTGGAGGTGGGCTCCTGGAGGTCCCTGCCCTCCTGACACACACAGCTGGACAGGGCCAAAGTCGGCATTTGAATGTGGCCATCTGGCTCTGGAGTTGGGGCCCTTTAGAAGAATAACCTTTGAGGGCCTTCTGTGTGCCAGGCTTTTATCCTTTTTTGAGGGAGTCAATGATTTGAGTCAAAAGCAGCTTACGTATGTGTTCAGAAAGTTAAAATTTTAAGAATGCCTCATGCGGCTGGCCTGTTGGGTCCCCCACATGCAGAGAGGAGTGTTGAACAGAGGCTCAGGCGGCCTCTTCCCTGAGCCTGCTGGTGTTTGTCCTTATAAACGTTTCCTAACTCTGCTCTGTGCTGGGCTCGGAGTGCTGGGCTCCTGGGGAGCACAGTCGGGGAAGGGCCTCGGGTTCTCAGAGTTGACACAAGTGTGCAGTGAGCGCCTGAGCGCTGCCCTGCTCTTACAAAGCACCTTCGAATCTGCTCTCTGCTTTCATCCTCAGGCAGCACTTCTTGCTGGGACGATGACGATGACAGTGATGGCTAGGAAAGTCCTGCAGAAGCTGTGGTTTGCCTCGAGGTTTCAGCTGCAGCTCTCTGGCCAGGGCTTTGTAGCAATCACTTTCTTTCCGAGTAAAAGCAAAACAATAATCCATTGACATCGAAACGCTGAGTTGGTATGTTATCAATATCCCGTGTGTCCCAGAACGCTATCCGGTGTAACGTTTCACGCTTGCCTCTGGGCTGCTGCCAGATGGCGTGAGGGCAGTTGCCGAGCCCGGCCTCACCCGCAGTCTCCCTTCTCGTTCACAGAGGAAGGGAGGGCTGAGACCCCACCTCGCTGCTGGCAGGGTGTCCTTGCGGAGGAACCTTGATTCTGTCATGAGGTGGGCCCTGGGTGGAGCACCTGAGCCCCTAGAACTCAGTTTCCTTGTCTGTAGAGTGGAGACAGCAGCATCTGCTTCCGGAGCTGCTGAGGGAACCAGATAGGAACTCGTGAGCCCAAGTATGAGGTTTCACACGGCTGTGCGGGGACATTGTCACCGGATTTGGGAGAAAAACCCTACAGTGTGTAGTTGGCTCATGAGGCCTTTGATGTGTCAGCTGAGTCTCATGGCAATGCATCCCATAGAAAAAAGTATCCTGGAAGTGGGTCTTAGCTCGTGGAGGCCTCCTCATCCAGGGGTTTTGTGGGATGATTGTTTTTTTCAGGTGGGTGTTTATTTAGCATCTACTATGTGCCCCCCACCCCCACTATCCCAGCACCAAGTGTCCCCTGAACAAGATGTTGGGTCGTGTGTGACCTAGCTTGTATTTGCCAGGGTCCTCTGGGGAAACAGAACCAATTGGGTGTGTGTGCACATTTATTTATTATAAGGAATTAGCTCATGTGTTTATGGAGGCTAATAAGTCCCAAGATCTCAGGCAGCAAGGCTGGAGAGCTGATGGTGTCAATAGTCTGGAAGCCAGGAGGCTCCAGATCAAGAAGGGGCCGTATTTCACTCTGAGTCCCGGTGCAGGAAAAGACCGATGACCAGCCCAGTGCAGTTGGGTGGCAGGAGCTCCCTCTCACTCAGCCTTTCTGTTGTATTCAGGCTGCCAGCTCTTTACTCAGTCTACCTGTATATAAATGGTGGTCTCATCCAGAAGAATATTGCGGACACACCCAGAGTAATGCTTCACCAAACGTCTGGGCACCCCGTCGTCCAGTCAGGTTGAGACAAAATTAACCATCACACAACTCTTGGAGAGACCAGACCTTCGAAAGATCCAACAGCTAAAGGCAGCACAGGGCACATTCTGTAATGCAGGGCCCAGAGAAGCAAGGAGTGACTTCCAGCCAGCAGAGGAGAGGTGGGGAAAGATTTGGGAAGGGGCTGGCCTTGCGCCTGGAGGGACAGAATAGAGGCTGTGTCTGCACAGTACTTCAGGACGGAGAGAGAGGGCTGCACGTGTGGAGAAGCTTGTGGTGCCAAAGCACGCAGCACACGTTAGAGGGCGCTCAGCAGAATGCAGGTCAGCCCCTGTGCAGACCCTCCCAGGGGGCTCCCCATGCCTGTTCACCCCGTCCCTTGCACTTGCTCAAGCTCCAGTTAGACCACATGCTCGCATCTCCCTGAACACAGTGGCCTCTTTCACATCTCTGTCGTTACTTTCCTCTCCTGGAACATCTTTCATTCCTGCTCACCTGTTGGTAACCTGCACACCTTTCAATTCTCAGCTTTTCCCTGAAGACTTTCTGGGTCTCCCTTCCCCTTGGGTAGTGCCAGCTTCTTCCCACTGATGTCTCCTCTGTGCCTGGCACAGGCATCTTCAGAACCCATGGGCCACTTTCCTGTGTGTTTTCCCATCTCTGGCTTCCTCTCTGCGGCAGCAGCAGGAACAGACGGGTCTCTGGGTCAGAGCCAGGTGCAGCCAGGTGTTGGTAAAACCTGTGGGAAGAGTGAACACTTTCCTGGGGGCTTGGGAATGCTTGCTGGGGTGGTATCCATCATTCTTCTGGACCACAGCTAGGAGAGAAGAGGGACGGCCCAGGCAAGGGACTATGGCAGGAGCAGAGGCTGGGGTCCAGAGAGGCCCAGAAATTATGCTGATTCCTTGTGAATGCATTAAGCACATGCAGGGGTGCGGGAAGATGGGTCAGGGTGAGATGTCACCACTTTTTAGAGGACGTGGATCACCCAGTGCTGCCACATGCCCACACCTGTGTGTGTGAAGGCTGGGTGTCTTGTCCTGACATGGGAACAGATAGCCGGCGACTGCAGGGCGCTCGAGGGGAGCTTCTCGCAAAGAAGACACCGGAACAGATGAAAACCAGATGCAAGAGGAAGAGGAGACCATTGCAGAAAGCAGAAGAATGCTTCCAAAAATCTTTACTCCTCTGAGAAATTGGACAATATACTGTACCTGTGAAATCAGAACAGGCCCTGAAGAGGGGAGCAGCAACAGAACCAGCAGGAGCTTTGGAAATAAAATACATGATCCTGGAATTAAATAATCAGCAGGAGGGTTGGAAGATAAAGCTGAGAAAATCTCTTTAAAAGTAGAATAAGGTGCTAATTGGATGGGGCTGGATGAGAGAAGTTGAGGGGAAAAAAGCAGGGAAACTGTTATCAAAGAGATGTGAATGCTCTTCACACCTGCGGGCCACAGCGCCCAGGCTAGGAGGCCCTTGGAGCGTTTAGCACAACCCACGGGAGAAGGTCCCCGATGAAGTGCCTCATCATGCAGTTCCAGAACACAGGGTGCGAGGAGATCCTCAACACTTAGGCAGAGGGGAAAATAGTCATAATGAAATCAGAAAGGTGGGAGCCATCTCAGCAGCAGCCCTGGAAGCTAGAAGCCAGGTCACAGTGCCAAGGAGTGATGATTTCCAACCTAGAATCCTGCTTTTGAACATGCAAGGCCAAAACAAGTTTAGAGAATTTGGTCCACATGTTACCTTCCTCAGACAGCTACTGGGCGAGGTGCTCTCCTGCAGCAGAGGAATTGAACCCAGAAAAACTGGGGATCTAAATGCACGAGAGGAGGGGGCCCCGGTAGCCTCAAGAGAAACCCATTTAGGTTGGAGCAGGAGATGGAGGCTTCATGGAAAAATGGAACTAACGCCTGGAGTGTGTAGGGAAGGAGTCTTAGAATTGTATCAGGGGGGCCGACCCCGTGGTGCACTCGGGAGAGTGTGGCGCTGGGAGCGCAGCAGTGCTCCCGCCGCGGGTTCGGATCCTATATAAGGATGGCCGGTGCGCTCACTGGCAGAGTGCAGTACAGCCGGTCACAAAAAGACAAAAAAGAAAAGAATTGTATCAGGGAATTTAGTAAAAATTGGCACGAGGAACATGAAAACTGAGCAAATAGAAACTTGAAGCAGGAAAAACAGTAGTTGTGTAAGAAAGGGGGGTTGACTATTGTTTCTGTGCATGCATTATTTAAATGTAAATAAAAATTAATTTTAAAACTCCCTCTGGAGGCAGCAGGAAGAGTGTGTAGTGGAGAGGCCACGATGCAGACCTGAGGAGCTGGAGCCAGCTCTTCCAGGCGATGCGTCTCTCCTTCGTCACTTAGCCGTGGGAGCTTGCTGTCGAACCTTCGTGAGGTTTCTCTTGCAAAGAATTGGGGGAAGAAAACCAAAGAGCTGATCCTAGTAAAGCACATCGCTGGTGATGGATGGACGCTGTGCAGCCATGTTCTCAGCCTAGCGTTTGGGAACAGTGGTTCCTCCGCAGAGGCTGAGGGGCTGGGCCAGGCGGTGGCTGAGGGCCCCCAGCAGCGTCCCTGGGGGGTGGATGTGTGGGAGACGGGAGTGAGGACGCCAGGGCAGCAGCAGGTGTAGAAGAACATGCAGGGTGGGGCAGCTGTGAGCGCGGGGGTGGAGGGAGGAGGTGTGCTCAGCTACCGCTGGCCGTGGGACCACCGTGCAGGCAGCAGTCACTGGGTACAGCCTCCACCACCAGAAGGCAGGCTGGGACAAGACTGAGTGCAGGACCCCAGCAGAGACGGCAGCCCCTTCTCCTTTCCCCATGGTTGGGAGAGAACCTCCTGTCCCCATTCCCTGCAGCATGGGGTGAGGGAGGTCAGAGTGGGGAGAGGGAACACACCAGTTGGAGGGACCATCCATCCCTTAGTTCTCTCTAAGTTTCCTGTTTCCAAAGTGGATTCCAGAAATGGAAACCACTGCCTTGGGTGGGCCCTGGCAAGAGGTGGCCTCAGCTTCAAGTGCATGTTGTGCCTCAGTCGTCCCTGGGCAGTGTGGGAGGCTCCAGCGAAGTCTTCACCCTCCCCAGCACCTGGGCAGCGGCTGCCTCAAGAAGGAAGCCTGATGGTTCTGCAGTCCCATAATGTGCGATAAATCCCAATAGTTCTGCCATTAAACAATATCGTCACGAGGGCTAAATTGCCACCTGCAATGAGTAAATTAAATATTGACGATTTCATTGACTGTTAGATTTAATTTGGAGCCATCTTGCTGGGGCCGTAATGGGGCTAGAGATGACTTACTGTTCATTCCCGGCTGTCATCCTGTTAAATGGTGAGTAATGAGGAAAAGATGTACTCATCGGGGGAAGAAAGTCCTGACTCCCAGGCCCTGGGTCAGGCCTCCGCCTCATAAATCTGGTGTCCCAGTGGTTGGGGCCTCTCTCCAAACAGCACTCCTGGTTGTCATTCCTGCTCAGCACCCCCCCTGGGGAAAATGCTCCTCTTGGGGCACCTTGCCTTTGTTTCCCAGGAGGAGCCTGGATCACCAACCCATCGAGGCCAGCCTGGAGGGACTCTGCTGGTCAGGACACACATGGGACATCTCGTTCATGCTTCCACTGCTGTGACATCGAACTGGGATGCTCAGTGCCCTTTGTTGCAGGCTGATGGTGTGATGCTGTGGGGGAGGGGGACAGAGCTCTGTTGTCATCCCTGTGCCCAGAACATAACGTGGTGCCTGCCTGGCTTGGGCAGGGGATCTTGTATATTTGTTAAATAAGGGCATGAACTTAGCCTTCCTGAGCATCACTCTCCTCATCTGCAATGTTAACGAATAGTCAGTGAGTGTGGACTGTGGGCCAGGCTCAATTCCAAGCACCCGTGTTAGGGTTCTTTGGAGATTGGCTCTTGTGATTGTGGAGAAGTCCCACAATATTGCTGCCTGCAAGCTGGAGGCCCAGGAGAGCCAATGGTGTAATTCAGACAAAGCCCAAAGACCTGAGAAGCTGGGGTCCGCTGGTGTAAGTCCCAGAGTCTGAAGGGCCGAGAACCAGGAGCTCTGATGTCAGCATGCAGAGAAGGTGGACATCCCAGCCCAAGAAGAGAGACAGAGAATTCACCCTTCCTCTGCCTTCTTTTTCTGTCTGTACCCTCAACAGATTGCATGATGCCCACCCACACTGGTGACGGCAGGTCTTTACTCTGTCCATCAATTCAAATGCTAATCTTGTCCAAAAACACCCTCATAGACGTGCCCACAAATAATGGTTTACCAGCTCTCTGGGCATCCCTTATCTCAGTCAAATTGACACATAAAATTAACCCTCACAGCACCTTTTGTATCAAATCACTTAATGGTCACACAACCCTGTGAGTACAGGTTGTGTTTATCCAGATAAACTGAAGCCCAGAGAGATTAAGGGACCTTCCTGAGGTCACACAGCTGAAGGGTGGTGACCGAGATTCAGAGCCAGGCTGTCTCACTGCAGAGCTGGTGCTCTTAGCAAGGCACTGTGCCAGCTCCTGTCTGCAGGTGGGCTGAGGGTGTCACTCTGGCAGCCCCCCGCAAGGTGGGAGAGCTGTGTGGTGCTGGGCACCTGCTTATTATGAATCAGCCATTCCTACCCTCTGCCCACCCAGGCTTGGCCCAGCTGGACTGTTGGACAGTGGTCCACATTGTGGTCACCCTGGGCTTAGCTGGATCACGGCTACTGGGCTGGAAACTCCATCCTGCTTGCCTGCCACCCATGGTGCTGTTGTCCCCCCTCGTCCCCAACTTCATGCCTTCCTGCTTTCTCTTTCCCTTTCCTTCCCCCTGGAGGGCAGTGCTCTATCCCGTCTGCCCAACTCCAGTGCCCTGCCCACAGCTCGTACTCTAGGAAGCCACTGCTCCCACTACCAGGGGCAGAGTCACTCCCTCCTTAATGTCCTGGACATGCAGTGTGGGAGCAACTTTAACACATCAAACCTGATTTGGGCAAACTCTTTGGTGCTTGGATGGATGTTGATGACTTTGGTTAAACGATGGTTTTGTGACGTGAGTCATTACTTTTCAGTGTATAGACCTGAATTGCTCCAGACAGACCAAATGATGTTGTGCGGAGAAGCAGGTACAATGGGATGAAAGATGGTGAGACTGTGGCAGGACTTTATACAGAAATACGTTCCACGTTGCTCACACTGGCTTGGTTGGTGCCAGCTGGCTCCGAGCCCCAGACGCCCTGCTAGGGAGGAGAGCCACGGGACAGCTGGCACCTGGCGTGTCTTCCTTCGCTGTGGCTGTGCAGCAGGTGCCTTCCTTGGACATGGTGTTGGGCACCAGGACAGGGGACAGGAATTGCAAGATCCCTGCGTGTGCAAGGCTCAGTGTCTGAAGAAGACAAGCCCCACGCATGCAGGACTCAGGCGAAGGGCACCGAGCGTTTCGTGCTCGGGCCCCTGAGAAGGGAGGGAGCGATGCAGCCCGTGACCAGCGATTCTTTCAGGAGGCCGGAAAGTACTGAGCAAGCACCAGACACTTGCAGAAGTGTTTTCCAAGGGGATTTAAAACAAAAACGAAGAAACAGATGGTAACCATTCAATGCGTTAAGAAGAAAAGGACCTTGACAGCACTGTTTTAATTTGTTTTTCTTTTCTTTTCGACCACACTATATTAATTAGCTGCTGCACCAGGTGGGTGGCTTTGGTGCCCTCTAACATGGACCCTTCAGGGGCCGAGGAAACACCGTAGAGGCTCCTCAGGAAGAGCAGGGCGGGGTGGTGGTTAAGAACAGGGACATAAGAAACTTCCAAACTATTTTCCAGAGTGGCTGAACTATTTCACGTTCTTAACAGCAGCGTACGAGGGGTCCAGTTTCTCTATGTCCTTGCCATCATTTAGTTGTCACTGTTTTTTATGTTAGCCATTCTAATAGCTGTGTATCTTCTTGTAGTTTTAATTTGCATTTCCCTAATGGCTAGTAATGTTGAAAATCTTTTCACGTACTCTTGACAATCTGATCTCTCTTTCGGAAATGTCTGTTCATGTCTTTTGCACATGTTCCAGCAGGGTTATTTATTTATTTATTTTGGTTTTTACAGTTGTCTCAGGTGTCCTCAGTATGTTCCAGACACCAGTCCTATGCTGGATATACGGCTTTCAAATGTCACTTTCCGGGCTGTGGCTTGCCTTCTCATCTTCATAACAGGATCTTTCACAAAGTGAAAGTTTCTAAGTTTGATTAAGTCCAATTTATCGATATACTTTTTTGTGGATCAAGCTTTATTGTCGAATCTAAAATCTCTTCATTTAGCCCCAGGTCTTCTAAGAGTTTTGTGGTTTTACATTTAAATCCCTGACACATTTTAAAGTTATTTTTGTGTAAGGTGTGAAGTTTAGGTCACGGTTCACTGTTTTACCTACGGATGTCGAATTGATGCCTTCTGGGGCCCGAGCCTGGCTCCACCTCTCCTGGCAGGGTGGTCTTGGCAAGTTGGTTCACTGCTCTGTGCCTCAGTTTACTCATGTGTAGCCTGGGGATGAGAACAGTATCTTCTTCACAGTTGTTTTGAGGATTAATTAATGCTTAAAATAGTTTTTAGTGCTTAATAAACTCATGGAATGTTAAGTGTTTTCTTACTGGCTACACTCGAATGTAATATCTATTCTCATATGTACATCTGGGGCCTGATAAAGTCCCGCACATCCTTCCAACTTCTCTGCCATCTGCTCTGGGGATGCGTTTCTCTCCCTCCCCCAGTCCCTGCCAGTGGAGTGGGGCTCTAGCACAGTCCCGTGACCCTTTATTGCACTTGATTACTTATGGGCCTGTCTTGAACTTTCGGGTCCTTCATTCCACATCAAGTAAGACAAGAGTCGGAGCTTGGAGGCGGTGCAACCCCAGAGTCAGATCCACACGCCTGGAAGCTGCAGGCCCCAGGGAGGAGGGCTGGAGCCTCCCCTGGGGAGTCCATCTGAGCAGGATGCCCGAGCTCCACTCCCCCACCACGTCGCCCTAGGAGAGAAAACATTCAGAGATGTTCGCTGTGTATAAAGACCCATCTGGGGCTGGGATGATGTTGTAAGCAGACAGACTAATTAATAAATTAGAGCAGGAAAAATAAAATAAAAGGGAATACAGGGAAATGAGAAGTGATCACACCACAAAAGCCCAGCGGAGCCCGTGTCTGGTCGGTTTGCATACTAACTTGGAGAGTGTAGGGAGCCGTACCCACCGGCTCTTCAAAGACAGGAGTTGCTGCAAGTTATAATTTCCAGGTTGATGCTGCAAATTGCTTGCGCTTCTGCTTAAAAGAAAACAGAGTGGGAAATCATACCCCACTAGCTAATGCCTCCTGTCCAGGGCATGGCAGTCACACCCACTAGAGCCTTCTCTGCCCAGCCTGCTTCCTGCACTCCCTGGGCTGCTGTAGAAGAAACCCCAGGGTCTCTGGAATGGGGTGGCGTGAGGTTGGTAGGGTTGAGCACACTTGGCTCAGCTTCCCTGGGGCTGGATAAGGCAGGAGGGCTCTGCCACAGGGGAGTTGCCCTGAGAGGGCTCTTGCCCTGAGAGTTCTCAGTATCAGCGAGAATCCGAGACCCCCACCCCATTCGGGTCACTGAGGGCTGCCAAAGTCTCTGAACCTCGGGTTATGTAGCGGAGGTTCATAATCACAGGCTCGTAAGAAAAGTGATAGAATCTTGGAATCACAGACTCTTATACTCCTCTTTTTTTCTAATTATAAAACTACATATTCATCATAGAATAAAGAAATAGAAACAGAAATGTATAGTTTCATCCATCAGAAGCAATCACCATTAGTACTTTTTTTTTTTACTGTGGTAAAAATATATGTAACATAAGGTTTGCCATTTTAAGCATTTTGAAACATACAACTGTATGGAATTAATTACACTCACAGTGCTGTGTGACCACCACCTCTATTTCCAGAAATTTCTCATCGCCCTAAACGTGAACTCCTTATCCATTAAGCAGTAACTTCTCATTATTTCTTCTTCCTGCTTCTGGTAACCTCTAACCTAATTCTGTCTGAACTTTTTTTCTTTATAATTATTTTTTTCTCCGTTGACCTATGACAATCGTATATATTTATGGATTACAGTGTGATATCTGGGTACCCTTATACACTGTGCGCTGACCACATCGGGGTGTTTAGCATATCCATCACCTCAAACATTTATCATGTCTGTGCTGGGAACATTCAAAATCCTCTCTCCCAGCTGCTCGAAGTTGTACAGTGATTCGTTGTTGGCCGTAGTCTCCCAGTATTGCTATAAAACACTAGTTCTTATTCTTCCTGTCTCTCTACAGTTCTGTATCCATTGACCACCCCGTCTCTCCTCCTCCTCTCCTTACCAGTTCTTAGTAACCACTGTTCTACTCTTTAATTCTGCAAGTTCCATTTTTTTTTAGCTTCCACATATGAGTGAGAACATGCAGTATTTCTCCTTCTGTGCCTGGCTTATTTTACTTCACATAGTTTTCTCCGAGCTCATCCATGTTGTTGTGAATGACAGAACTTCATTCTTTTTTATGGCTGAGTAGTATTCCTTTGTGTGTGTATACCACACTTTCTTTTATCTACTCATCTATTGATGGACTTTTAGGTTGGTGCCAAATCTTGACTACTGTCAGCAGAGCTGCAGTAAACATGGAGTGCAGTGTCCCTTCAACATGATGATTTCCTCTCCTTTGGGTGTAGACCCAGTAGTGGGATTGCTGGGTCGTATGGCAGTTCTATCTATAGTTGTTTGAAAAACTTGCATACTGTTTCCCATAATGGCTGTCCTAATTTACAGTCCCACTGACAATTTATAAGAGTTCCCCTTTCTCTGCATCCTCACCAGCGTTTATTATTATTATTATAATTATTATTATTTTTTTACAATAGCCAATCTAACTGGGGTGAGATGATATCTCACTGCGTTTGTGATTTGCATTTCTCTGGTGATCAGTAATGTTGAGCATTCTTTAATGTACCTATTGACTATTTGTATGTTTTCTTTTGAGAAATGTCTGTTCAGCTCCTTTGCCCATTTTTAAATCAGATTACTTGTTTTTTTAGTATTGTTTGAGTTCTTTGCATATTCTAGATATTAATCCCTTGTTTGATGAATAGTTTGCAAATGTTTTCTTCCATTCTGCAGTTTGTCTCTTTGCTCTGTTGATTGTTTCCTTTGCTGTGGAGAAACCTTTTAGTTAGATATAATCCTGTTTATTTTTGCTTTAGTTGCCTGTGCTTTTGAGGTCTTATTTATAAAATCTTTGCCCAGTCCTATGTCCTTAAGCATTTCCCCTGTGTTTTCTTCTAGAAATTTATAGTTTAAGGTCTTACATTTAAGTCTTTAATCCATTTTGAGTTGATTTTTGTATGTGGTGAGAGGTACAGGTCTAGTTGCACTCTTCTGCATATGGATATCCAGTTTTCCCAGCACCATTTATTGAAGAGACTGTCCTTTCCCCAGTGTATGTTCTAGGCTCCATTGTCTGACCACTAGTACTTTGATATAATTCCCATCAGTCAAAAAGCCTAAAAATTCTATGCGTTGTCAGCCCACCTGGAACCGTACCTTTTGTAATTATCTACCCTGCCTTCCTTTTCCTCTAGAATGGTTGAAAGCATTTCCCCATGCCAAAACTCTTCAGTGACCTTATGCTGTTTTGCTGTGGAAATATGCCACAGTGCCGTTCCTATAACACTGGACACATACTTTGGTTCTGTTTTTTTTTTTAAATTGTATAAATAACACGCAGTGAGCACCATCCCAGAAAAGTTTAACCATAGATCTCAGAGAATCTTTTAACCATAACCACTTATTACTCAGAATCTTTATTTCTCTGTTATTCACTTCCTTTTTCCAGAGGAATTTAAAATACAGGACGAAAGGTGAGGGAAAGTGAGATGGAAGACATGCAAGGCTGCCAGGATGCCCTGAATCTAAACCTGCGCCCGTCCTGTGACCAAGGAGTCCGCTCCTGGGCACAGACCGACAGAAGTGAGTGCTCTGCCCGGTAGTAGATGTTCAAAGCAGCATATTCATAATAGCCCAGAGTGGAAACGTTGTAAATGCCTGTCAGCAGTGCACTGCACAGGTGAAGTGTGGTCTTCTCTTCACTTCTATATAGCAGTGAAAAGGACAAAATCTTGCCTGAATCTCACAGGTGTTAGTGTTGAGCAAATGAATCACGACCTGAAGAGCACAGATGGCATGGTCCCCTTTATGTATGAAAACAGGCAGAATAGCATCATCTCTACAGGGGACAGCAGTGGGGAAGAGGGACCCAGATCCTTGTGTCCTGTCTTGATGTGGTGGCAATTATCTGAGCATGGACATACGAAGAATTCTCCAGCTGTGCTCTTAGTACCTGGGCACTTTGCTGTCTGTGAGTTGACCCTGGATAAGAACGTGAGAAAGAAAAGCAAATACACCCAGCAGAGCTGGAGCATCAACATGGAAACAGATCTGAGCTTTCGAGAACCAGGTCCATGTGCAGGTCATGAGCCCTGTGGTTGGAGACCCTTATTCCGCTTGACCCTTGTCCTCAGGCCTTTTGCGGATAGTGATGGCAACAGCAGATGCAACCGCAGAATCCGTGCAGCTGGCGTGCAGCCCTCGAGGGAAGTGGCAGGTGGAAATGACATGGAAGCACAACTGGTGCCTGAGCTGCTCAGAGGGGCCACGGTGAATGCCCGGTGGCCCAGCCTCTCCAGGGGGAGGACCTAGCCCTGTGTCCAGCTGTTCGTGGGAACCACGTGGCTGAGAGGCGTGGTAGGGTAGGGAGACTGGGCCCTGGAGCTGGCCGAGGTTTGGGGCCCAGACGTGCACTTTCTAGCTTAGCATCCATGGGTGAGTCCCTAACCTGCCTGTGCCTCAATCTCCCTATGTACAAAGTGGGCCAAGCCTTGCCTTACAAGATCATTTTAAATGAGGTGGTGACTATAAACAGAGTGCTTGGTACACAGAAGATGCTCAGGATGGTGGCCATAACAGACAATTGGAGGCAGCCCCTCTGGAAGGGCTCAGGATGGTGGGGTCTCACGGTAGGGCTGGGACAGCTCCAGCCTGCAAGGCCAGGCCTCCCATGGGGAAGGGCAATGGCTCTGCAGCCCCACAGCCTGGGTCCCAGCTATGCCACTTGCCACTGTGTGATCTAGGGCCAGTTGCTTGACCCCTGTGTACCTTGGTTTTCTCGAATCTAAAGGGGGATTAATAAGAGGACCTGCCTCATTAGGCTCAAATGATGTCCTGCAGGTCACCTGCTTAGAGTAACGGGGGAGCACTTGGCCACCACTCACTGAAGCTGAGAGGCCACAGCCCCTTTCCTCAGGGTTCTGCCTTCCCACCCCTCCCCCGTGCATGCCACCGCTCTCAGCCCACCTCACCCATGTCTCCCTCCTGCTGTGGGGGTGGCTGAGCTGCTGGACCCTCTCAGTATCCCCAAAGGTTCTCCCAGCCAGAGGCTCCAGTTGCCATGCTGATGGCCTTGGGGTGGGGGTGGAGAGTCATCTAGTGCACCCCTGTGGCCTGATTCAACCACTGGAATCCTGAGCATCCCTGTGAGCTGGAGCTCGAGGCAGGGAAGAGTTTTCTGCAGAGTGCTTCAAAAAGGAGTTATTTCTAGCCTTGTACCTACTCAACCACCATCCCCGCATCTGTCCATCCATCCATAATAACAGGACCTCCCACGTTTTCTCTTTCCCTCTCTCCCTCCCATTCAGCACAATTTACCGAGCACCCAGGTTGGGCCAGGCCCTCTGAGTTCAGCGGAAAGGAGAGAGAGATTGAGATTGTAGATAGCATAGCAGGTGCTGGCAGAGGGTGGAATTGGGGGATCTTCCTAGCTTGAGGGGTGGGTGGGCGGGGGGGGCTTCCCAGAGAGGAGAAGCCCCTCTAGTCTCTAGCAGCTCCCTAGCCCAGTAGTACTTGGTGCCTGCTGTGCCCTTGGCCTGCAAAGGCAGCCTCCTGTAGCATTCAGGTCTCTGCCAAAGTGCACCTCCTCCAAGAGGCCAGTACGGCATGGTGCCCTCCCAGTGAGGCCATTTGGCCCCTGGGAGGCTGCTCCTGACGTCTCGAGGTCCCAGGAATGAGATGCACATGGAAAGGAAGCTTATTCCCTCCCCAATTCCCCTGGTGGGGCTGCATCTTCAGCTTCTGCACAGGGCTTCTTCCTGTGAGAGTTCTCACAGCCTGATGGTGGAGGGCAGGTGCCGGGCCCAGGTGCACTGCCCTTCACAGTGTCCAAAGCCTCCTCACAGCCTGTAGCCTGCTCATTCTTACCAGTTGGTGGCAGTGTAATTCTCATTTTACAGAGGGGGAAACTGAGTCTGTTGGGCTCAGCATCTTACCGAAGGAGAAACAGCAAGTGAGGGGCCACAGGGGAGCTGGCTGGAAGTGGGTTTTTCATCCCCAGAGCCGGTTTTTCATTCCTCCTCTCAGGGTCAGAGCATACTGTGTTTAGGTGCTGTTGAGTCCAAAGGGCTGAAAACACTTCACTGAGTGCCTACTGTGTGCTACGCACTGGGTTTCATCGCATGGGACCTATTTGGGCCTAGGAGGAGCTGAGATGCTGGCACCGGAATGCTGCAGGTGGCTTTCCTGGGTGCCTGCGACCTGCATGGTCCAGGTGTGCTGCTGGCTGGGAGCTCGCTGCCTCTGCCACCTCTTGTACCAAATCCGGTAGGGACCGAGGCGAGAGCTGAGAGTGAGCCTCGCACTGCCAGGGAGGGCCGTTTGAGGGTCACAGAGGCCAGGGCGGGAGCCAGCTGCCACCATTCCAGGCGGGACTGTGGCACCTCAAGGATCTCAGACCCGACCGCGTCTGGAAGGAGATGGAGATGCAGCCGAGCCTCTGGAGAGCCCTGCGTCCCAGCTCCAGTGGGGTCATTCCCAGAGTTCCACAGGCTTCCCTTTCCTCAGCTTCCCCAACACATCTCTGGGGTCAAGTTCAGACTGGGTCCTGCTCAAAACAAAAACGGGGGCTTGCACTTGTCTGTCTCCCAGAGCCCAGGGCTTGCTCTGTCGTAGAGATTGTCACACTGCTGTAATCAACCCACTGCCCCGTGTCCCTGAGCCCCCAGCTGTGCACTGCTGAGGACAAGCATGGGGACCCTGTCTTGTGCAGCTCTCATCGCCAAGGTTCCAGGCTTCCTCAGGCCCCACCCCTGTCATAGAGATGGGGAAACTGAGGTCCAGCCAGGGCACAGGGTTTGCTGGGCTTGAAGCAGGCCCCTGAGTGTTCTCCTGAGACTTACTGAAGTCCTGGGAAGTGCGGGCGGTCCTGCCCTGGTGCCCTATGTGGGACGGCTGCTCTTAGGATGATCTGGAGCATGCGCTGGCTCTGCGGTCAGACTGCCTGGCTCAGACCCAGCTTCCTCCACCTCCCAGTGTGGGCAGGTCACTAACCTCAGTTTCCCTACACGTTCAGTGAGGATGGTAATAGTGCCTTCTCATAGGGTCCTGGGGATGAAATCAGCTGCTCCTGTCGTGCGCCCGGGTCAGGGTGGCTGGGGTTGCCAGCATCACTGGGATCCCGTGGCTGCTGTCTTGCGCATGGGTTGTGTGTTTTGGGGTGCTGGGCCGAGGGTGTCTCCCAGGCCCCTGCTATGGCTCAGGAAGCCAGCAGAGTGCATCTGCTGCCCTTCACGTGGTGACTGGCACCTGCTGTCCCATAGCCTGGCTCTGTGTTCCAGGCCTCACACTGGGTTTGAAGTGCTCCAGGCCCTGGATTTCTGCCCCTTTCCTGAGTCTGGCTGGGAAAAGGAAGGAGGTCCAGTGCACATCTGAACCTGGCATCTGAGGCTCCCACACCACGCTCCCTAGCCAGGCCTTCACCCAGGCCGTCCCCTTTTCTTTCAGGGTCCTGCTCACTGTCACCTCCTCTGGGAAGCAGCGTCTTCCCTCTGCCCTCCCATAGACAGGGGTGGGACAGGTCTGTGCCCACTGTACTGTGAGCTCCTGACTCAGCCCCACATCCCCTGTGCCTGGGATGGTGAACCGGTGATGGGGTGAGTGCAGCTCCCGCAGTCTGGGTGGGGTCCCTCCTCCTGTCCCCTGCCCCTTGGTGCAGTGCGTCACTGCTCTGGCCTTGGTCTGTCACCATCAGCAGGTCTGTCTCCCTACCGCAACAGAGGCCTACCCTGTAGCCCTGCACCTGGCACATAGTAGGTGCACAGTGACTTGCAAAGGGGGCTGTGAGTCCCGTGTCCAGGTGGAGGCTTGGAGTGGTGGTCGCTCTCGTCCCCTCCCCCTGCGGACGCGGGCAGTAGCGTTGGCTGTGTTCCACATTTACATTCTGTGTCCACCACAGGTCAGAGATTGGGCGTTGTTGCCTCCAGCCGGGAGTCCATAATTCTCAGGTCTTTCTGCCGTACCTCCCTCCGCCCGCTCTTATTACAAGCAGTAGAGAGGTTAAAACTGGAGCAGAAGGGGCCGTAGGATCGGAGGAGACTGAGCTTCCTCTCAAGGTGTGGGAACAAGACGCTGAGTCACAGGGACAGGCTGGTCTGACCCACTCCTGGGCAAATGGCACCAGAAAGGCACAGCTGGCTAAAGTCGCTGCCGAGAGCCCAGGGCTGCACAGCTCACAGGGACATGGGAGGAACCAGGGAGCAGGCAATGCAAGCTGGGACCTCGGGGGTCTGTGGAGTTTCCCGTGGTAACACCAGCTTGTAACTGGGTGGTCTTGAGCAGGTCACTGAACCTCGGACCCTCCGTTTCCCCAGTGTCAAAGGGAACTGTAGTGGAGTGCATGCAGGATTGCCAACAGACTGAATGAAGTCAGCATGTGTGACTGACAGTGGGGATGTGGCAGGCTGGCTGTCATCCACTAATGCCTCTACCCGTTCAACCTTTAAGAATTGGAACAAGTTGGAATGTTTAGAAGTTGGTACATTAACACAAATTAAAATTAAATTCCACAAAATGACAGTAAGTGACCCTCTCGCCTCCCCAGCCCGAGCCTTCTGTGCCTTTGCAGGCCTGTGGTCCCTGCCCTGTGCTTGTCTCGTCCACTCCTGCCCACAGTGGACCAAGAGGCTTCCCTGGCCCCGAGTCTTGTCCCTGTTATCCTGAGGCTGTTCGACTGACTGGGCTGTAGAACATCCCAGCCTTTCATCCAGCCCTTTGCTTTCCAGATGGGGAGACTGAGGCGCTTCAGAGCAGCCCCTCGCAGTGCTTTCTTCCCATCCACCAAACTCTGGGGGTAGCTTTTTTCTATCCTTTCCCACTCCCCCTCCTCACGCACCACCCCCCACCACATTTTCTCAGCAGGCCATTTGGGCAGCATCTCCGCCTCCTCCCTGCAGCCCCCCGGGATTGGGCCTGCCTCCTTCCAGGTGTGTGTCAAACTTGAGACCCACAGATCTGAAATTAAGACACCCCTCCATCCCGTTGGACCCTGCTGCTCTGGCAGCCTCATTATTCTGGCTCATTAACACAGGGACACGGAGCTGGACAAGAGGTGCCTGAGTTGCGGCACACAGCGGGTGCAAGATTAGAAACGCTAATGCTGGTAATTAGAAATGCGGCGGTGATGCACTTGGTGCAGGCTCATCAGCCGAGTTTAAGGGCCAGATTCACGTTTGGAGTGTGGACATAATTAATTTGGCTGGAGGGTTCGGAGCAGGCCTGCCCCGGGGTGGCTGCAGGATCAGGCCCTCTTGCCAAGAAGAGGCGTGAGTCATTTCCTTGTTATCTAAATGCAAGTTACTGTGGCAGAAGTTGACGGTGTTTTAAGCATTTCATTTTACAATGATTGCTCCCTTTTACAGATGGGGAAACTGAGGCTTAGAGCGTAGTGGCTTGCCCAAGATCCCCACCCCCCAACCCCCTGGTTGTGAGTGCTTTGAGGGGTGGGGACCTTACGTTGTTGGTATCCTTGTCCCCACATCTAACTCTGGGCTCTTGCTGGGTTTTTCCTGACTCACGTTGTTGTCCTGCTTAAAGCCTCCCAGAGCCCTGCCGAGTCGTCTGTCCCCCTCCCATGCCTCGCTGTCTCCCTGCAGCCTCCTTCAGCCTCCCTGCCTCCACCGCACAGCCTTTAGTCCGTTGCGTGTCACTGAGCTGTTCCTGCACCTGTGGCCTCAGATCCCCGTCCCTGGGGTGGCATTCGCTGTCCTCTGACCCCCTCTCCAGCCACACCTCCCACCTCACCTCAACCTGTCCTCTGTGGCTGTATCTTCCTCTGGTCTCCTTGCTGATGCCAGGATGGGCTGGGTGTCCCTCAGCATTCCCTTGTCTCTGTAAATCCCACTTACCCTCCGAGACTCTGCTCCAGGATCTCCTTCTTCCCTGGGCCCCACCGTCTCGGCTAAGCCCATTCCCAGTGTCAATATTTTCCACAAATGTGTCAAGCCCCCTGCTGCCCACCCCACATGGAACGCTCCAGGAGGTGGAGGACAGAGAACATGGGTGTGTGCTGGGTGCACGTGCACCCTCCGTCTCATTTAATCTGCACAGCAACCTTGCCAGGGGGCAGCTGAGGACTCGGGTGAGGATGCCAGGTTCTGTGAGGTCACTCATCCCTACGCAGTGGTCCTGGGATGGAGTCCAGGAGTGACTGACCCCACCTGCTCCTCTTCCTCTTGCCTCACCACTCCCCAGGTCCTGGGGTCTCCCCAGCCATGGGTGAAGGGGCTTCGGCTGATTCTGTGGAATGTGCTGCTTCCCTGATACCTGCTGGGCCCTGGCCCATTGCTGCAGCTGCGTGTAGCTCAGCAGGAGCCCCCCGGCCCCAGCCTGTCTGAGCCACAGTTGGGTTTTTCACGGTCAGCTCCCCAGCAGTACACGTGTAGGAGGCCACCTTGCTCGGTGCCTGCTCTGTCAGTTCCCTCACTGCGGGGGCCACGTGCACCAGCCCGGGAGCCTGGCTGAGGTTTTGTGAAGTCCTTGGTCTTAGTCCTCAACGGTGCCTTCTTCTCTGGGGTTTCAGGTGCTTTTGACGGTTATCAGATAAGTGGGAACATTAGTCTCTAAAGCCCTGTTGGTAATCCATGAGGCTGGTGTGCATTTTATTTACACAATGGCCCATGGCGATTCCAGGACTTTACTCAAAAATCCTTATCTAGGGCCGAGCCCGTGGCGCACTCGGGAGAGTGCAGCGCTGGGAGCGCGGCGACACTCCCGCCGCGGGTTCGGATCCTATATAGGAATGGCCGGTGCACTCACTGGCTGAGTGCCGGTCACGAAAAAGACAAGACAAAAAAAAAAAAAAATCCTTATCTAGTCCTGATCTCGGATCCCGGGTGCCCTCCTGGAGACAGCATCTTATTTTTCAGGCCCTAATTGACGTAACGAGGAATGCCAATTCCATTGCAAATGAAACGAGTTAGCTGTGAAGCTGCCAAAAGCAGAGTCTGCTGGCGCTGCCTCCCAGGAGGGTGTGGGTCTGCTCCCAGCGGGACTGTCCCACTGCCCCTTGGTGCTGCCATTCCATGTGGGTTGGAGCAGCAACCCTGGCCTTTTTTAATATATGATTTTTTTCTTTGAGATGTAATTTACATACATTAAAATTCACAGATCCTAACTGTATGGTTTGATGAGATTTGACAGTTGCATACACCCAGGTAACTTATACCCCAGTCAAGATACAGAACATTTCCATCACCTTGGAACAGTCTCCCGTGTGCCTGCTGGATGGATTCGCCTCCCCCAGAGCAGCCACTGCTCTGATTGCCGTCACCTTAGATTAGAGTTGCCAGTTCTCGAGCCTCAGGTCAAGGGAATCATGGTATGTGGCCTTTCGTCTAGCTCCATTCACTCCACGCGGTGCTGCCGAGGTGCCGCCTCGTCGCCGGGTGTGTTCATCCCTGTTAATTGCTGAGTGGAATCCATGGTATGTAGGCACCACATATGTTTGTACATTCACCGCTTGATGGATATTTGGGTTTTTTCCGCTTTGGCAATTATCAGTAAATTTGCTTTTAATTTCCATGCACATGTTATTTTAATGACACATATTTCCATTTCTCTTGTGTAAATACCTAGGAGTGAGATTGCTGGGTCATAGGGCACAGTGTGTGTTTAATTTTCTTACAAACTACCAAACTGTTTTCTAAAGTGGTTACACCATCTCCCGCTCTCCCAGAAGTTTGTGAGAGCCCTGGCTGCCCGTTTACATTTCACAGATTTCTCCTCGGCCCATCAGTGTCTCCATCCTCAGCACCTCTGCACCCGTGCTCAGAGTGTACCTGTACTCAGTGCACACCTGTGCTCAAAGTGAGCCTGTGCTCATTGCATGCCTGTGCTCAGTGTACACCTGTATACCTGTGCTCAGAGCGTGCCTGTGCTCAGAGTGCACTTGTACTCAGTGTACACCTGTGCTCAGAGTGAGCCTGTGCTCATTGCATGCTTGTGCTCAGTGTACACCTGTATACCTGTGCTCAGAGCGTGCCTGTGCTCAGAGTGCACCAGTACTCAGTGTACACCTGTGCTCAGAGTGAGTCTGTGCTCAGAGCGCACCTGTACTCAGAGCACACCTGTGCTCAGTGTACACCTATGCTCAGAGTGAGCCTGTACTCAGTGTACACCTGTACACCTGTGCTCAGAGTGCACCTATACTCAGTGCACACCTGTGCTCAGTGGGCACCTGTGCTCAGAGCATGCCTGTGCTCAGGGAGCACCTGTATTCAGAGTGCACATGTACTCAGAGCACGCCTGTGCTCAGCGAGCACCTGTGCTCAGAGCGCACCTATACTCAGAGCATGCCTGTGCTCCATGAGCACCTGTGCTCGGTGTACACCTATGCTCAGAGTGCACCTGTGCTCGGTGGACACCTGTGACACTCCAAAGAGGTGTTTTCACTCTAGCTGACAAGGATTTTTTTTCCTCTCCTAGTACATTTAATTCAGAATCTAAAGCTTATTTTCAGCACATAATTTGTTTCCAATCAGAGAGGACAGGATGTTGTGTGTCTCACGAGGGCAGCAGCGTTGGTGGTGGGCACGCCATCACCACATGCAGCACAGCCTGGCACTGGGCTCACCCCGGGTCCAGTTCAGAGCGGGCTCCATGTGAGCCTGGGCTTCCTGAGGAGGGTGGAGACCCCTTCTTGAGCTGAACGCTTTACTTTCCTCCTCTCACTATTTCTTCTCCACCCTGTGAAGCTGACATCAGTATCCCCACTTTATAGATGAGGAAGCTGAGGCTCAGGGAGGTTAAATGGGTTAATCAGAGTCACGGCTGCCTAATGCCACGTTGCCCTACCTCTTGTGGTAACTGCCATTTTTCAGGACCTCCAAAGTGCCAGGTGTAGGCCACATGCTTCACCTTTAACTTTCAGAGCAAACCTGTGTGGACATTAATTGTCCCCATTTTATGGATGAGGAAAACCAAGACTCAGGGAGTTTGAGTAACTCGTGTGGGTCTTGCAGCCTGTCGGTGGCAGGGCTGTGATTTGACTCCACATCTCTGGGCCATGTTCCCGCAGCTCTTGGTGAAGCTCAGAGGTAGAGTGTCAGGGACAGGGGTGATAGCTGGACCAATTGCCACAACGCTTCTTTCCTTGACACAGAGTGGATATTTATACCGTGTGCAGGTGTGAGTTTAACCAGGCATGGAGATTTCAAAGACTCCAGGAACCTCCTCTTGAACTGAGAAGGGGCTGTCCTCACCTCCAAATCCTGGAGCCGCGTGTCCTCTTGCCCTGAGCTCCTGGCGGTTGCAGCAAGGGCTGGGACACTTCCCAGGGGTGGCCTAGAGGAGCCTGCTCAGCCTCAGGAGGGTCCAGCCTCCAGCAACCTGACGAGAAAGAGTAAGGATCAGACGGGCGGGGGATGTGGTGATCCCAGGAGATTCCTCAGAAAGGTACTTTGGGGGAATCAGAAGCTTCCTGCTGAAGGGCCCTTAGTTCATCTAGCCCCAGACTCTGGGGGCTCTGGGCTCCCTGCACCTCCTGTTATGGAGCCAGCACTCTCCTCCTGGACTGGGAAACTCCTGGGGCTCTGGTGCCCATGCCTGGAGTCTAACCACGTTAGCCTGAGGGACATGGCCCATTGAGGAGCTGACTCCTGGCCACTCTTAGTCATTCCCGATGCTCTGGCAGTCAAGAATTCTGTTCCTGAACACACCATCCTAGCGCACCTCTGGGCTGCCCCTCTCTGCCTAAGACAGCCCTGTCCCTTCTCGGCCTGAAAAACTTCTGCTCATGGAAGTCCTTTCTACTGAATGTAGGTGTCTTAAGGAGCACTCCCATATAGCTTAATTCACTTTTATTATCACATTGTTCCAACTGTGGTCTGTCTGCATTGTCATGGTGATGAGCGCCTCCTGTCCTGCACGGAGCTTGCTGGGTGCCAGGTGTTCTGCACACTTACGTCTGCAGTGCGTGCAGCCACCCCCTTGCCCTGCGGGACATTCCTGCTGTTCGCCCCTTTGCACGGAGGGGAGGCAGGTGGGCAAGGGTGCAGGTGAGGCTGGAGCACCCTGGAGTGGGAGGAGGTGGCAGATGGGACTCAGAGCCCCACACATAGGCCACCTGCTGGATGGAGGCCACCAGGACCACCCTCAGGGTGGGGAGGACCCAAAAGGGAGGGTGCTGCCACCCCCAAGTCAGAGGGAGGAAACGGAGGCCCAGAAGGCCCTCTGGCTGGTGGTAACACCGTGCCACCTTTCTGTTGTTTTTCACCAGGAAATTCCTCAAACCTTTGGGAAAAGTGTCGACACTGCTTAACATTGCAGGATCTTCTCGGTAAACAGACGGGGGCACTCAAGCAGCCCATCAGCATGTCTCATGGGGACTGCTAAAGCCTTCAACTGTAATTGTATGCATCAACCCTTGCCATCACACTGTAGAGGTCATATTTAGTCCAGTCGTTGTCCAAATTACTGTGGATTCTGAATTTAGGCTGTTGGAATGCATGGAGTCATGTAGTGATCCTTTTTTACTCGAACTTCAGAACATGCATGAGTTCTCAGCAGAAGTCAGGGTGGACCTCTAGTGCCTTCCACCCTGGTCCTCACACCTTGAGAAGGTTTGGGAAGAGACCGCTCCTTAAATGCAAGTGTGACGAGTCTTCAGAGACCGTGGTTGGTGCAGCCTGAACACTGAGGTGTTTGGGGAGTTGCTGGCGGAGGCCAGAGTCCAGGGGCAACTTGGAAGGAGACAGGAAGGGTGATTCAGACAGTGGGGGCAGCGGGGACCTGGCACGGTGGGCAGCGGGGGTAGCAGGACACAAGTCCTAAAGGGGCTGGCCAGGCCAGGTGGCTGAGTACCGGAAGCCAGCACCAGGTCCCCCTCCTGGGTGTTTCTCTGTCCCGGGGATACAGTGCCATCCAGGTGGGATACAGAGCAGGGCAGGGTGCCTACAGAGGGTGAGTGTACTGCCCAGCTACAAACTGAATTCCTGAACTGTCCAGGCTGTGCTCCCCCTGCTTATCATCCAGGTGGTGAATGCCCTGAGGGTGGAGCAGGGAACAGGGTCTGTGCTGCCCCCGTGGTGTCCCAGTCCCGTCACTGAGAAGTGGCTGTGGGAGCCATGGCTGGAGGGGCAGGTGGGAACCAGCACTGATTGGCTGCAACCAGGACAGAGCTGCCACCAGGGCAGGGAGCAGTGGAGCTACTGCCTAGGATGGAGGAGAGATGGGTTCACCAGGGCAGGGAGCAGTGGAGCTACTGCGCAGGATGGAGGGGAGATGGGTTCATGCCCACAGGCCATGGGGACCCTGGGAGGCCCAGCTGTAGAGGGCTTGACAGGTCAGGCTGCAATTTCTAGTTTCCCTTCCAAGGACTGATGGGACAGGAATCCCTCAAGGCATTACCTGCCTGTGTCCTGGGGTCTGGGAGCCACATCAGTCCTCTCGAGGGTTCTCCAGAAGCTGGGGGCAGGGCAGAGGGAACAGGGAAGGTTGGCCAGAGGGTGCTCTCCCCTCTCTTAGGCAAGGCATGTCTGGCTCTCCAGCCCCCAGGCCCCTCCTCAGGGCTTCCACACCCTCCTGCTAGGGCATGGACTGTCGCTGACCACCCAGTGGGCCATCTTGTCCCGCACCCCTCTTCTGACCTGTCCTCAACCCAGGAGGGGAGAGCATCCGAGCACACACACATCCTACCTGTTGCCCACCTGCTCAGAGCTCCCCCTGGTGTCTACAGCCAAAGTTAAGGTTGAGGTCAGGGCTGGTGGATATCCTGCTCCCTCCTGGCCCCAGCCTGGCACCTTGTAGGGCTCAGCAACAGTTTACCACCTGCAGAGAATGGTCCTGAGTCAGCAGCATCGCAGCCCTGTGGGTGGATCTGGTGTTCTTGGGCTCCTGGGTTTTCTCCCCCGCACCATGAATGGACGGTGTGCACTGCAACCAGGCTGTTGGCACACCTGCAGCCCTGTCCTGCTCGTGGGTCATTGTAACAGTTCTCAGTGTCACCTTCAGAAGATACCTTCTAGTGACCTGCTTTACCATCTCCCCTGGACACTGTGGTCCCCCATTGCAGAGGTAGGGAAACTGAGTCAGGAAATGAGGGTGCTAGTGCCAGACTGTTTCCATTTGCCCTAAGGGGCTGCCTTGGCCCTGCGGCCCCCTCCCCTGCCACAGGTTCCACGTGGAGAAGAAAGTGGATCTGTCACCCTCAACAGTCACCTTCCAGTTTCAGTGTGTGGCCACTATGCAGTCACGGTCCCCCTGCCTGGCTCCCAGCAGCACCATGGGCGATTGTGGGGTGAGAAGCAGTGCTCTGGACAAGCCAGTTCACAGATGTGCCTCTGAGAGGGGCTTGCACAGTTATTAAGTGCCTCCTGTGTGCAGGGCTGTGTTGGCAGGGACACGATGTTACGCTGCCCTGCCCTAGCCCCACCCACATCTGAACCGCCCGTGCTGAGCTGCCCTCTGTGTGTCCTTCTCCCTTCCACCCCCTGGCCTGGTCTGGTGCAGCAGGGACAGGGTCAAGGGGAAGGAGAGGGACGGGCGACCCCCCAGGGTGGTGGGAGTGACTGCTTGATGCCCAAGAGCCCTAGGTCCCTCCTGGAGTTCCCCCGTTCTTCTCTCTCCAGCTGCTCGCTTGGGGCAGGTCACTTCTCCCTCTGCTTTCCTTGTCTGCGCATTGGGATCCTGTATCTGCCGGAATTGTGGAGATCAGCTAGACACAAGGGTGCTTTGTGAACATCAGGTGACACCTCCGTGCCACGTGCTGGTCATCCCTTCTGTGTTGGTGAGAGCTGCCTGCCCACTCCATCCCCACTGTGGGCAGAACCTCACATCTGCACACAGGCTGGCACAGGGGAGGTGTGCGATAAACACTTGCTGAAGTTTATTAGTGCCCATCGGTTAAGAAATAGAAGTGACCTAAGCCTGTTTTCCCAATGCAGCAGCTTTGTGAATCAGAGTAGACATCAGAGTAGGCACGAATGCCAAGGGCAGGACCTTGTCCTCCCCACGAGAGCCTTTGAGGGGCTGTAGGAGAATCTGGGTTGCTGGAACGTTCTGTATCTTAGTCTGGGTGGTGGTTACTTGGGTGTAGACGTTTGTCAGAATCTAACAAGCTGTACACTGAGCTCTGTGCCATTCACTGCAAGTAGCTTGCGTCTTAATTTTTTAACCGCAGGCCCTGCCTTTGGAGAGCCAGGAGGCCTGGGGTGGGGAGCATCGGGCTGTGTCCTGCCATCACTGCCCACGCCGAGGTGCTCTCCAGGAGGCCTCTCTGCGGAGAGGAGCACACAGTGGTCTGTCATCAGGCTTCCTGGGACGCCGGTGTAGATGTGTGTCCCCTAAATTAGATTCCGGGGCCTGGAAGTGGCGGGATGATGAGGCTGAGGCCATGGGAGTGTACGTCTGCCGCTCACATGTGCAGATTAGATTTTCTAAATCACTGTTTATTTTACAGAGGTCTGGAGGTCGGTGTGGGGAGAGGCAGTTAGAAGCTCTGCTATCGATTGGATTGCGCTGTTAGAGTGATTTGTTTGGAAGGCGCGTGCTTGGTGGTGGCGGCCTCTCCAGATCCATGGCCCAGGTGGTGGCTCCAGGGCCTGCTGCCAGGAACAGACATAAACTCTCCCCAGCCTCCGAGGGTCTCTGGGGACACAGAGGGATGAGGAAGAGCAGGCACCAACCATTTGAATGGTTTTCCCCCTCACCCCAGGCCTGGGGAGGCAGCCCCCTCCCTTCTGGGATAGGGGAGTCACCCCATCTCCCCTCTCCTGGCAGCCCTGGAGACGAGCCCGCAGATTTTGCTGCTTTGTTGCAGGGAGCACAGAAGAGGGAGAACCAACCCCAGGGTCTTCCCAGAAGAAGTTCAAGGCCTCCAGCCCCTGCCCCAAGCCCTCTGTGTGGTGACTGCACCTCACCCATCCCTCTCCAGGGCTTCGAGGCTGCACCTGCACCTGAGCCCTGCCTTCCTCCCTTAGCGATGCGAGTTACCCCTCCTATGGGATGGGGCTGCCTGCTTCCCTCAGAAGCTGCTGTTCCAGGCAGTCCTCCCTGGAATTTGCACATTCCAGCAGGCTGCTGGGTGTGCCAGTCGAGGTCCGTGGGCAGAGCTTGAGTGCCTCCCCTATGAGGAACAGGGGCACCATGAGGGCTGGTGGGAGGGATGGCACGGGAGGTTCCAGTTCTCTTTCAGAGACAGCTCCGATTTTCCAGTTGAGTGGATGTGGATACGGCAGTTTCAGCTTGTCTTGGGGACACCCTCTGCTGCAGAACTGGTGTGACTTCAGAGGCTGCCGCTTCTGTGTGGAACTTTCCAGAAGGCCTCCCTCACCCACCACTGCTGGGGCCTAGTGGCTGTTTTCTTGCCCATCTTGAAGATCACAGCCCCTAGTCCTTAGTCTGTGATGCCATTTAGAGTGTGTATTTCCTACTAAATAGCATAAAATTACCTCCTTTCAAGTTAATTAAACCACTTTGCAACACTGAGGGCTGCTGAAAGAGTATTTTAAATGTCATTGCACGGTAGCCTCTTGTGTTTTCTGGGGCTTCCTGATTAAGAGCGGCTCCCCCTGTACAGGCCTCTGTGATTGGTTAAGTGGCCCTGAGCAGCTGCCTTGCTGGCCCCAGCTTGGTCAGGGTCACCAGGACCGAGTGGGGGAGCTGTGTGCACCAGCCAGCCGCAGTGGCTGCATACATTACACCTGCGGTGCTCTCAGTAGACGGGTTTGCTTTGAAGAGAGGCGTCAGCAGCGTCCTGGGTTAGGGTTTTAGACAGTGACTCCCCTTGTGGGGCTTGAAGCCAGTTTCAGGAAAGCGTTCTTGTTTTAAAGACCTGGAGTTACAGTCGTCTAAGAATCCCTGGAGGTAGCTCACCTCTCGGGAGCCTCCGTGTGTGGGGAGCTGGCCCTCAGCACCCTGGGAGAGAGCAGGATGCAGGATGGGAAAGGGCCCAACAGAAGAAGACAGGGAGGTCTAGACAGGCCTCTGCACTGCGGTGGCTGCTTCTATGCCCTGCCCCTTCAGGAGCCCGCCAGCAGTCCATCAGGTGGGAAGGGGTGAGGACCCACCCCTTGCCCTCCCCAGAGGGCTCCTCTCTGGCTCCCACTCAGCACTTTACTGCACAGCAGCCACACACCTGCCCCTGCTAAGAGCCTGCATTGGCTCCCCATTGCCCACAGGGGAGTGGCCAAGCTCCTGGGCATGGCGTTCAAGGCCCCTGGTGCCCTGGTCTCTGCCTGCCCCTCTGCTCCTTCACCACTGCCTTTGGCTTAGAGCTTCTTGTCCACCTGCTGCTGGTGCCCCTGCCTCCTCCACCACTGCCTGGCCTGCCTTCTAACCCTGTGCACTTCCTCCGCCGCCCGCCTGGAACATTCTGGTACAATTTTCAAGGTCCAGCTCAGATACCACCTCCTCCAGGGAGCTTTTCCGCGCCCCAGCTCTGTACACAGCTTACTCTCTGCCTCCTTTTGTGCTCATTTTTTAATTATAAAATGTGCAAAGGGTACTGCAATAAACCCCCACGTGCTTTTCACCTAAATGGATAAAGGTGGACATTTTGTCAATTTGCTTCTGATCCTTTTTTTGAAAGGCTCAAATGTCACAGAGGAAACGTGTCATCCATGTTCCCTCCCTCCCTCTCCCCTCTCCAGGGCAACCACAATCATAAACTGGGTGGATGTCCAGGCCAGTGCTTTTACTAAAACATATAGATTCCTGTGGTGCTGACTTTACCTAAATGGTGTCAGGCCACTTGTGTGTTTCACTGGGTGGTGTGTGTCCAAGCTGTCAAGCTGTCCCCAGCTTTTCAGGCGCAGGTCAGTCTCTGGGCTTGTGGCATGAGTTGCTGGGTGTGTGCTGGACAGGGGAGCTGTGGGCCTGGGCTTGCTTGTCTTCACTGCTGCCTACTGCCAGCACGGGAGACTCCTCGCATCTGCCGGCACCCAAGCCTCCATCCCTCCCGCACGCTGGCAGCCACTGTGCTGTTGGTCCTTGGGGCATGTTCGTCCCTCGCCATTGCTGGCGGCTGCTGTTGAAGCCCCTGTGCCAGGCGCCTCCCACCTCCTGCCTCTGCTCTGGTCCCTGTAACAGGGAAGGCGGTTTGGCACCCTGGTTTTGAGATGAGGAGAGTGATGCTTGGCATGACCTTGGCCAGTAGGGGAGTGAAATTCAAACGCAGGTCGGTTGACCTCCCTACCACTGACCTTTGCTCTAGTGTCCTGAGCAGTTGTGGACACGTGGGCTGAGGTGGGGGGGCACAGGGCAGTCTGCTGTCGGACAGGGCAGGCAAGCATTTCCCCGGTTTTCATGTGAACTCTCAATGGCACCTGATGGCTTGTAGACGAGCTTGGGGTCAGTGGAGGCGGAATGCTGAGAGAGTGAGAATAGGGAACTGGGTGTAAAGGCCAGGCCCAGCAGGGTGTGGAGCTGCAGTCGTCCCTCCATGTCCATGGTTCCAGAACCTATGCGGATACCAAAATCCGCGGATGCTCAAGCCCCTGATATAAAATGGTGTAGTATTTGCATGTAGCTTACCCACATCCTCTAGGTTACTTATAGTACCTAATACAGGGTAAACACTATGTAAATAGTTGTTACACTGTATTGTTTAGGGGATAATGACAAGAAAAGAGTCTGTCCATGTTCAGCACAGACACAACCATCCATTTCTTTCCCCCAATATTTTTGATCCGCGTTAGCTGAATCTGCAGACATGGAACGCGGGGACACGGAGGGCCGCCTGTGTCTCCCTCATTCCCAACAGCCATGAGGGCAGCAGGCAGCTGGATTTCATCTGCGAGTAATAAGCTGGCCTCACACGGCCGTGAAGCAGGGCCTGTGTCGTATTAACATCTGTGGGCAGCTATCGATGCTGGAGCTTACCTGTCATCTCTGGTGCATGTCGCCACAGTTCTGAAAGATGCAGGAAATCTGTACCTCGTGTGACAGTTAAGTCACCGAGCTCTGGCAGTGCGCATAGTGGCTCGGCCACATGGAGGGGCGGGGAGCAAGGCCGTCTTCCACCCGCCCCCCGCCCCTGGCTGCCTGGCGGTTGTGGGCAGCCTGGGGCTGCGTCCCCACTTTCCTCACCCAGGCAGGTGGAGGCGGCGCCTCGGGGGGTGCGAGAAGCCCGAGCCCCGCTCTGGGCAGCTCAGTGAACTCCTGCCCGGCTGGTGAGGGGCTGGAGAAGCAGAAACTACGAAGTCCCGTCCCTGCCGTCCTGGAGCCCCACTCTGCAGGTGGACCTGACAGTGAGCGTCCCAGGACCCCAATGCCCTCTGTCCGGCACCACCCTCCCAGCAGAGGTTAGTCACTGTCACCTGGAACGTGGCAGCACACCAGGTGCTTGGGATGGGTTTCCTTTCCTCTTCCTGCAGGGCAGTGGCACTCTAGGGCACGTTCTGCTCTTGTGCTCGTAGAGTGGGCTCAGGCTCGGCCCAAGGGGCCGGCAGGCAGCGGAAGGGCACAGGTCTCAGCGCCAGGCTCTGCCATGCACTCCCCTCCAGGCGGGCACACCGCCACCGCCACCGCCACCGGCCTTCTTTCTCCTTTGGAGTGCAGCGGTAATAACCACGTGTCTAGCCCCAAGAGGCTCAGCAATGTGAGGGACAGGAATGTTCGTCTCTGTGCCTGGCATGGCACCATTCATTGGGACCCACTGCTCGTCTGACGATGTCTGAGCTCCTGGGGGTCAGCCCCCATAACCCAGCCTCATCTTGGTCCTTCAGCCTCTTCACCCCCAGTGCCACCCAGACAACCTCAGCTCCTGCCACTGACCACACCCCAGGCACCCGCCTCCTAGCCGGTGCTCACGCTGGTCCTGCCTCCCCTCCCTGTCCACCCCGCAGAACCCAGCCCTGCGACCAGAGTCCTCTCCTCTGGCTCAGTCTCAGCCCACAACTCACCTCGCACCTCATGGATGTTTGTGGGCATCTGGGCTGGGGGTGATGCTGGGCTGGGACCCATCTGGGATGGAATGTGGAGCAGATCTGCAGGGACATTTGGAGACTGAGGATGTGAGAGCACCAAGGGACCCCCCCTGAGATATCTCGGGTCACCAGGTGGCAGTCAAGGGCTCAGATCCTGGTGGGAGCCAGGCTCTGCCATTGACTGGCTGAGAGGCACTGGGCGAGCCCCTAGCACGCAGCACTCCGTGCGGATGGAGGCATGGCAGAGAGTTCCAGTAAACGTGAGGGGAAGGGACACCACCTGGGCGGCTTCCTTTTCTTTCATGGTTGGCTGTGCAGTGACCGCAAACCCTGGTGAGTTCCTGCCCCGGGCCAGGCATGGCATAACCCTGCTGTCTTAAAAACACAATAAACTGTTCAAAGTCTGGATGATTTGTGTCCCCCAAACAGCTCAGGGTGAAGTCTGTTCCACCTGCTGATTTTAAGCTGTGCTTCCAGGAGCATTTGGGCGGGGGGGTTGAAGGTGGCCAGGTGGGGTGGGCTGTTCTCTGCTCCCCGAGTGAGGGACAGAAACCTCTGTTTTTCTGCTTAGAGTAGCACCATTCCTTGAAGCCCCAGAAGGAACCAGAAGCTGTCTTCTGGGATGGAACCCAGGTGTGAAACAGGAGATTTTCCCATTTCTTCCTCTTGTGTCGAGAGCCCTGTGGGAAAGTCTTTGACAAATGGTGTCCTCAGCTCCTGCAGAGGGCCAAGCAGGCAAAGACTGTGTTCCACCGGCCCCCAGGGTGGTGGGTGAGCGCTCTCAGTTGCCTTGTCCAGTCTTGTTCGGTGAGAGTCTCTGCAGGAAACATGGCCCACCATGACGGAGCAGCCACAGAAACCCAGAACCTTCTGTAGACAGTTGTCCTGGACTCTTCAGAAAGTCCATTTCATGGGAAAAGCGGTGGTGTGGGGCTGTTGTAAATGAGAAGAGGCTTAAGAGATCCATAAGCAATAGCCCTTGTCCTGGGCTGGGTCCTGGCTTCAAAACAACAGGACAATTGGGGCGTTAGACTGTGTGGCCTGGGCGTTTGGGCGGTGGGAGGTTGGTGCTGCCGTGTGAGGCAGGTGGGGCGCAGCTCTGCGGAGAATGTCCTGTGTCACAGGCACATGTTGAAGTGGGGAGCAGCAGGGCTGTATCACAGTGGACGTAATCTACTTTAAAAGGGCTTTACTGTATGTTTTTCTAGGTTTTTATCTGCTTATCTGTATTGGTGTTGACATTGTATTAATACAGGTAAGGAAAAAACGAAGCCCTACGAATGTCCCTTCACAGCCCCAATGGGAGGCTGAGGACCAAGAAGCCCCGGGGTTTGGCCACTGTGAGGATGCTGTGCCCAGGAGGCCATGCTGCTGCCTGGATGGTTTCTGGTGGTGCCACTTACTGGGCAGCAGGTATCACTGGCTGGGTGCAAGGGCTTTCTCACGACCCCCACAGCTGGTGCTGCCCCCGTTCCATGGGGCACTCAGATCCACCTGGAGCTCCATGTGCATCACTAGGGAGTGCTCGGAATCTCTAGGAGAGGGAACTGTATGCTCCTATTTCTCAGATGAGGAAACTGAGCCCCATGTCATGTGCACAGCACTGGGCATGGGGGAAGGGAAGTGGTGAGCTAGCACCCCCTCCCCAGGAGGCCTTCAGGGACCTGGCTAGACAGAGGCTGGTGTCCAGGGCAGTTGGGGACATCCTGCGGGAGTCAGCCTGGCACTACCATCCATGGCCACCTCCCTGCATCTTGTTGGATTGATGATGAGCTTGTGACTTTTAAGTCATTTAAGACTCGGGCAGTCATTTTAACTTCCTGGTGCCTTTCTTCTTGTCGAGAATGTTTCTGCTGACAGCTGGGTAGAGCTCCTGGGAGGGGCCAGTGTGGGCTGTGGCTTCCCGGATGCCCCCATGCCCTGCATCCACAGAGCATCTCCCATTCTCTGGGTCAGGGCAGGGTCCAGAGCATATTCCGTCTTGCCACAGGGTGGTCTTCTCTTAGCCAGCAGAGCTGAGAAGAGACCTGAGCTTTTGGCTTACGCGTGTGGCTTTAGGAAAATGTCTTCCACTTGCTGGAAGTTTTTCCATCTGTGAACCTAGGGCGAGGACTGGACAGTCCCCAAGTTCAGATGGTCTGCAATTCAGTGCTGCCTGTGTCCACTTCGCATCCTCCAGTTTCTCTAAAGGGAACATGGAGCTCCTTTTGCAAGTCAGCTAAGCTGCTATGTCAGAGTTGCTAGCCCCTGGGTTCCGAGATTTTAAAATAGGAAACTTCTCTCTGGACTCCAGTCCCACAGCATCTAAGCTGTGACCTGTGGCTGTGGTCCTTTTCACCCAGTGCCTGGGTCATGATTTATGGATGGGCACTTAGAGGACATATGTGTGTCCCTAGTGACTGCCTGGGCAGGACAGACATTGCTGTTGGATGCTCTTGGAACCGTCAACAAGAGGAGGCAGCTACTAGAGGAAGAGCCACGGGCATGGGTGAGGCCGCTAAGCAAGAGGGCAAGAGGGTGGGAAGGAGCCCTGAGGAGGGTCAGCACCTGAGGGCCAGCAGGGATAGGGCGCCCAGAGCAGGGCCTGCACAGGAGCAGTCGGAGGTGGGAGCGTGCAGGGTGGGCAGTGAGGTCTGGGGCTGCCCAGAGGTCTGGGGAGGCCAGGGCTGAGCAGGCCACTGAAGTTTGGGACAGGAGGACATTTGCCTCTGTAGTGGGACCAGAGGCAGGTCAGGGTGAAAGCGCCTTTGCCCTGCGGGTTCACACTTGCCTCAGCTCAGGGCAAGCACAGGCTGCAGACTGGCTAAAATATCGTTCTGAAGGAGATACAGGTGGGAAGCCCGAGGACATGCCCATGATGTTGCCGCAGGGGCGCTGGCTTTCTTCTCTACTTCCCCACGCTTCTCTGCACTGGTGTCTTTCACTCTGATTATTGAGGGAGAGGCAAGTGCAAATGTCCCCTCTTAGAGATGAAGAAATGGATGTGGGAGGGTGGAGGTGGCTTCCCCAGCTTCCCCAACAAGAAAGGGGCCATGCCAGGTTTTGCACCTGGACAGGCTGACCCGACACTGGGCCGACCGTCCTGCCTCAAGTGCTCCCTGCTCTGGCTCTTGGGTGCACCTTCCTCCCAGGCACGTCTTACCACCCGCCTGTCCCCTTGCCGCATGCCACCCCCCGCCCCCATTTCCAGGCACAGGGAGTCTGACCTTGTCCCTCTGCCCAGGGCTCAGGGAGCCTCTTACCTGCACTAGGTGCTGCGCTGGGGCCTTGGTGCCCACTCCCTTTAGTCCTTGCGTACCCCGTGCCACAGGAGCCCTTCATGTTGCAGATGATGAGCCTGGTATGCCCCGCTATGGCCCGAGTCAAGCCCCACAGCGCTCAGAAACGTTTATTTGGGTCAAATTTTTCCAAAGCCACCTGTGGCATCTGCCCTGGGAAATCATAGGGTCTGCACTGACACCTGTCTCCTGCCACCTGTCTTGACCATGTCTGAGCTTCTCCCAGGTTTCCTGGGCTGCCGGGGGACTCAGCTGATATGGGGAAAATTTGAAGTTATCTTTGGCTTTTATGGTCCTTTTTTTCCCTATTAAAATGCTTAGTGCTGTGAGTGTAGTCATAAGGAGCTCATTTATCTTGACAGAAGTGCGGCTATAAACTGTCTGGTGCTCATGAAATAGCCTCTGAGACAATTGTTTCTGCTGGTATCAATAAATTCTAATGCAGAGCGGGAAGGTCAGCCCTTGCCAGATAAAATGTTGTTTCGGCTTGCTAATTAAAGGTTTATAAGGACAGGGAAGAATGCACCCTGGGGGTGGGCCTCGGAGTGAAAACAGACAGACAGAGACAGGAGAGCGCTCAGAAGCCAGTTTAGCGTCGGCAGAGAATGGACCATCGGAGGAAGGTGACATGAGTGTTCTGGGAGGAAACCCACCCTTCTCAGAAGGGGCGAGGTGGAGGGGCCCTGCCTAGCTGTTTGTAACAAACTCCTCCCCAAAGCATGGGACTTTGGGCTTTGACTCAGAGAATCATCATGTCTTTGGAGCTCGGGGCTGTGGACTGTGGGCTCGGCTTGTGCAGAGCCTGTTCCTCCAAGGACCTGGCTTGGAGGATCCTGTGCTCAGGCACCCCACAGTTGGGCTGGAGTTGGGCAGTATTTGAGTTGATGGAGCCAGCAGGCGAATCAGGAGGTGCGTGGCTGGGTGCTTTGTTCAGGGACCTCCTGCAGTTGCTCGACGTTTCCCCGTGGCTGTGGCTGGTTGTTTCTTGGTAACTGCGTGCTGAGTACAAGGTCAAAGCAGCGCTCTCCCTGCCTTTTTGTCCCTTGGGGGCTTTGTCCTCTCCTCCCTCTCCTGGAAGGCCATTCCTTTCCCTCCCTGAGTATGAATTCCTAAGGTGGGTGGACAGGAGTCGCCAGTGTCCCAAGTCAGGAGGAAGGCTGAGCCCTGACCAGAAATGAAGGCTTAGAACCACGGACACAGAGCCAGAGAAGTTCCCAGGGGAGAAGAATCCATATGGAAACACAGAGACATGTGCACCAAAGTGGATACCCAGAGAAACAAACAGCTGGGACCCAGTAACACCTGGCAGTGGATGCACACCCAGGACAGCAGCCACAGCCACAGAGCAGCCTGACAGAGAAACACGCAAGGACTCCCAGAGACACACACAGACTCAAAAACACATAGACCACACGTGCCCGTCTCGTCTGGAGCTTTGTCTTAGGCATGTTAGCCAGAAGGACAGCCCCAGCAAAAGCACGTTCATGCCTGTTCTCTGGATCCTATGGGACCTTCTGGCCCCATGGCCCCACCCTTGTTCACCCACTGACAGGGAGCCCACTCCAAGAAACCACTGGAGTGAAGTGCCCATGTGGGACTTTACACTGCAGAACAAGTTCCCAGGTTGGTAGAATCACCTGTCGGACCCACCTCCACCGTCTGGGCAGGGGCCCAGGGATCTGATTGTTAACAAGCTGCATGAGTGGCATCAGCTGGCATGCTGGGGAGAAGAGGTCAGAGCTGTCCATATGCATCGCTTTGTGGAATTGAGGGGGACACAGTGGGGTGGAGCCCGAGGTAAGGGGAAAGACATTCCCATGCCCTCCTACATCTTTTAAAACATGTGCATTTGGGAAGGCAGGCATTGGGCAGTGCTTAGGATATTATTTTAGTGCTGCCCACCAATTCATGCCACCAAGGGACATAAAAGAGCACTATGGATTGAGACACTTCCTCATAAACTGACCGAATCTGTTTTTAATGCTCTGTGTTGCATATAAAGCTGTATTCCAACAAATGTCCAAGTGGATTTCCAGTTAAATGTGGTTAATTTGGCTCCATGCAGAGAGGCAGGCAGCTGGCTCGATTGGCGTGAATATCTCGGGCTTTGACCACATGGGGTAAAGAGGAAGCAGGAACCATCCTATCATAATCAGAAGAAGCTGGTCTGTGGGGCCTGAGACTCTCTGCTGTGTCATTTGGGGTTGGATGTTATACACTCTGAGGGTGGGGAGATAGTGGATAAGGGGAGAAATAGGAGGGGGCATTTCTTTTTAGCAGCTTTGTTGGTGAGTAATTGATATACAAGAAACTGCACATATTTAGGGTGTTAAATGTGATAAGTTTGTCATACGTAGACACCTGTGAAACCATCACCACCATCAAAGTAGTGAACACATCCGTCACCCCCAAAAGTGTCCTCCTCTTTTGTAATCTCTTCCTCACACCCCCACCCCATCTCCACAAAACCTCTTATGTGTTTTCCATCACTTTAGATTAGTTTGCATTTTTCAGAACTTTATATAAATGGCATCATACAATATGAACTATTTTGGAGTCTGGCTTCTTTCATTCAGCAACATGATTTTGTGATTCATCCATGTTGTGAATATCAACATGGATGGACTATTACTCCTTCTGTGGCTGAGTAATAGTCCATCCTATGGATATACCACAGTTTGTTCACCTGTGTACCTGTTGGTGAGCATTTGGGATGCTTCCAGTTTAGACTATGACAAATAGAGATAGAGCTGCGAAGAACATTCATTTACAAGCCTCTGTGTGAACATGTGCTTTCATTTCTCTGGAGAATGCCTGGGAATAGAATGGCTGGGTCATATGGTGAATGTCTTAATTCAGGCTGTTATAACAAAAATACCATGGACTGTGTGGCTTAAACAACAGGCATTTATTTCTCACAGTTCTGGAGGCTAGGAAGTCCAAGATCAAGATGTTGGCTGATTCTGTCCCTGGTGAGGGCTCTCTTCCTGGTTTGCAGTTGGCTGCCCTCTTGCTGTGTCCTCACATGGCAGCAAGAGGGTGGAAGCAAGCCTCTCATGTCTCTTCTTATGACAGCACTAAGTGAGGGTTCCACTCTCATGACATAATCGCTTCCCAAAGGTCCCATTTCCAAATACCATCACGTTGGGGACTAGGGTTTTAACATATGAATTTAGAGGGGACATAAACGTTCAGTCCATAGCAGTAAATGTATGTTTAACTTTTTAAGAAGCTGCCAAACTGTCTTCCAAAATGATTGTATCATTTTATGTTCCTAGCAGCAGTGGATGAGAGTTCCAGTTGCTCTGCATCCTCGTCAACAGTTGATTTGGTCAGTTTTTAAAATTTTAGCCTTCTCAATAGGTACGTAATAGTATCTTACTGTGGTTTTAATTTGCCTTTCCCTAATAACTCAAGTTTAGTATCTTTTCATTTGCTTATTTGCCATCAGTATATCTTCTTTAATGAAATATCTGTTCAGATATTTTGTTCATTTTTAAAATTGGGTTGTTTGTTTTCAGATTATTGAGTTTTGAGAGTTCTTTTATATATTCTGGATACAAGTCTTTAGCCAGATAGGGGATTTGCATGTGTTTTTTCCCCAGTGTGTGGCTTGTTTTTATATTCTTCCAACACTATCTTTCTAACTTCAGGAGTTTTTAATTTTGTTGAAATCCAGTTTGTTGGTTTGTTCTTATGTGGATTATGCTTTTAGTGTTATATTTAGTGCTCTTTGCCTAACCCAAAGTCCCAAAGATTTTTCTTACATTTTCTTCTACACGTTTTATAGTTTTAGTCTTTACATTTAGGTCTCTGATACATATTGGGTTGTTTGAGTTTTTGGTATGGATTGAAGTGCTTTTTTTGGTTCTTTTTTAGGTATCTTCTTGTTCAGATACCATGTGTGAAAAGACTATCCTTTCTCCGCTAGATTAATTGCCTTTTCAGCCTTTGCTGAAAATCAGTTGACCATATATGTGTGAATCTATTCTGATCCATTGATGTATTTGTGCATCTTATCATTAATGCCACACTGTTCTGATTACTGTAGCTTTGTAATAGGTCCTGGAGTCAGGTGATGTGACTCCTTCCCCTTGTTTGGTTGTTGCTCCTATTTGTTTCAGAGTTGTTTTGGCTATTCTAGGTCTCTTATACTTCCATATGCATTTTTAAATCATTTTGTCAATTTCTACCAAAGAAAATCCTGCTGAGATTTTTGATTAAGATCATATTGAATCTATAGATCAATTTGGGGAGAACTGATGTCTTAACAATATTGAGACTGATTCATGGTTATGGTAGATTTCTTTCTTTGCTTAGGTCTTCTAAAATTTCTTCTAAAATTTTTGTTTGGAAGTTTTCAATGTACAGTTCTTATACAGCTATTGTCAGATTTATCCCTAGATATTTCTTATTTTTATTTTTTTTATTCTATTGCAAATGCAATTTTTAAAATTTTCTAAATTTCTGAGTGTTGGTGGGTAATGTACAGAAATACAATTCCTTTTTGTATATTTTTCTTGTATCCTGCAACCTTGCTTTAACCCATTTATTAGTTCTAACACTTTTTTTGCATCTTTTGAGATAGGCATATGATTTTTCTTCTTCTGTATATTATTACAGAGAATTACACTGACTGATTTTCAAATGGTGAAGCAGCTTTGCATTCCTGGGATAAATCCAACTTGTTCATGGTGTATTATTCTTTTCATTGTTGTTGGAATTAATTTGCTCACATTCTATTAAGAAATTTTGCATCTGAGTTCAAGAGAGAACCTCGCTGGTCACTGATGGTTTGGCTGGCTATGAGTGAGGGCTGCCTCTCCCTGCATCAGGCAGGCTTGTGAGGTACAATGTGGCTGTGTAGAACTGCACCTTCCTAGGGGCTGTGGTTCCCACAAAAGGAGATTTTAGGCAAGCCAGCACCCCAAAACACATCTCTTATGCTTGTGCAGACCTGGAGTCCCTGGGAGGTTGTCATTCCCCATCTCCCCACCCCAAATGTCCACCTACTGCTGGTGTGGCCATCCCATCACGCATTGGAGAGAGTTCCATGTCAGCATGTCAGGGTGCACCCAGGTCACTCGAGGGGCCCAGTAGGGATATGTATCAAGGGTCTGCAAACTATTGCTATTTTCTGACTTGTTTATCGTTGTTTTCAGACTCTGTGCTACAGAAATATTCTGTAATGGAGAAATGGCTTTATCCACAAAGATGTTTACTGCAGCATTGTTTATTAACTGGAAAAAGATGGGGCTGAAACCCAAATTTATAAGCAGAGGGGGTTGGCTGAGGAAATACTGTTACCTCTGCCAAATGGGAAAATTGGTAGGCATTAAAACAGTGATTTCTGAAGATTGTAGCAACATTGGGAAATCTTGCATGAGTCGTCAAGTAAAAGTAAAAAAACAGCTTACACAACATATAGAGAGCTATATAAAAAACTGACTGAAAAAAGGAAGCTGACGTGCCGCAGAGGATGATTGTTTTCTGGGCAGTGCTTTTCTTTTTCTTATTGTAGTTTCCAGAATTTCTTGAACGAATGTAGATTATGTTTGTGATCAAAAATATTGTAATTAAGAGAGAGCAGGAGTAGAGTTTGCTGACTGCCGGGCGCCTTCCCCCACGTGGCCAGGCCGGGTGGGCTGCGCTGGGCCTCAGCACCCTGTCTCTGTGTCTTCCAGGCTTTGGGAACCATCACTGCAGTGCCTGTCACAGGTCCTCAGGTGAGCTCCTTGCAGAGGTTGGCCGGGCAAGGAGCGGCAGTGCTACCTCAGGTAAGCAGCCCTTGGCGGCCCTGGGTGGTCTGTATGTCTGTCCCCACTAGCTCCGTCCCCAGCCCCTCAGACCAACCCTCTCAGTCCCTCCCTCGGGCAGCACCTTCCCTCTGCTACCTCCTCTGCCCATTCTTCAAAGGACACATTTGAACCAGGTTTTTCACAGTGAGGAATCCGGTTTTTCAAACAGTGAGGAATTATGAAATCGATTTAGTGGGTCATGACCAGAATTTTTTCCAGATGGAATAAACTAGGCTAGACTAAAATAGAATCGAAATATCAAGATGCATCATAAGCATTGTCTCCTGAACAGTTTGCTTCTGTACTGGGTCACAATGTAACATGTATTTTTGACTATGGGTCATGGTCAAAATAGTTTGAGAGACTGTGGATGAGGGGATTCATTTCAGGAGGCATCACAGACGCAGGGCCAGGTGCCCTGAGTTCTAGTCCAGGCTCCCTGAGTAGGTCCCATGCCTTGGACAAGTCACCAGACCTCTAAGCTTCCGGGCCTGAGGCCACTCACCTGCAGAGGGGCTGATGCAGGTGCCCGCTTCACCCAGCAGCCACTGTGAGGGTTGAATCGGAGCACACAAAGCATTCGTGGCCCTGCCTGGTACAGAGCAAGCACCTGGGAATTGCTAACCAGTACCCTTCTTATCACTAGCTCAGCGCTGTTGAGCACCTGCTGTGTACACCATTCAGGCAAGGGGCTGCCGGCTGTGGAGATGAAGATGGCCCCTGCCTGTCCTGGTGCTGTGGGGCTGGACAGATGCCCCCAGCTTGAGGATGGTGACAGGCAACTGTCCTGGGCCTTCTCATCCATGTGGCAATTTTCCCCAAGTGCCCACCTGTGCTGAATCCAATAGGGCCCTGTCCCCAAGAGGCTCAGAGTCTGGAGGGAGGACAGACAAGGAAACAGACACTGACCCCAGGTGATTGGGCCAGCTCAGAAGTATACATGAGGTGGCGGGATCCCTGAGGAGGCCCATCACATGCCTGGGAGTCAAGGAAGGCTTCCTGGAGGAGGTGGTGCTTGAACCAGGCCTCAGGGTGGGAAGATGTTGCAGGCCGAGGTGGAGGCAGCTCAGGGGGAGGGCACAGGATGAGAAATAGGGGCAGGAGAGGGCGGGGGGCCAGAGTCCCAGCACTGGGGAGGAGGGCGATCAGAGAGGGCAGCAGGGACCATGAGGGCCTTGGAGTCAGGTGTCCCCTGGCAGTGACCTGTTGGCATTGGGGAGCTATGAAAAGCCTATGAGTAAGGAAGGGTTGGGGTTAGGGCTCCAGGAAGAGGCAGCTGATCAGGCCTATGCTGTTCTCCTCGGCGCACTCCCAGCCTTCCTCCTCTTGCCTCATGACCTCCTGGGCTTCTGTCTTCTGTTTGCCCTGCTGTCTCCCTCCCAACAATTTCCTGGATGTTCCTTTTGAACCGCTGGCGTCCAGTCGGTCAGCTCAGGCCGAAGGTGCCCAGTGCACTCCTGGGCCAGCCGCTGGCTGTTGCTACCCCAGGAATCTCGAGGAGCAGAATAAGCCACCTGCGATGGGGGCTGAGCACAGACCCCGAGAAGGGAGAGGGACTGTGGGACAGGGAAGACCCCCGAGGCTCCGTGCGGCTGCATACACCTCCAGGTGGCAGTGGCAAAAGGCCATTCTGTAGGCTGGAGGCCTACGCGTTTGGGCCAAACCCTGAGCCCCTGGCTGGGCTTATTTGCAGTGTCCAGCACCTGCAATTGGGGCCTGCTCACCTCCCCCAGAGTCCAGGTTGCGTAGTGGTAGCCAGCCTGTGTCAACCAGAACATGTGGGCAAACCCCAAATGACAGGGAGGAGCTGACAGCACCTGGAACAGCTGTTGGCACAGTGGGGTCAACACAGCTGACCCCCACTCACATGTTCCACCTGCCCCACACCCAGCCTCTGCACAGGCATGGACAGCAGTTCCCCAGCGGGTGACTACCTGCGGCGAAGGGCTGGCAAGGGCCGAAGGATTCTTTCCAGAGTTTTCCCCATTCAGTATCGGTGTTTTTGTTAACTGTGAACTGGGTGTGTGGGGACCAAAGGCCCTGACCACTGGTGCCAAGGACGGAGTGACAGGCTCACCTGAAGCCAGGCTGGCCCCATCACCTGGCTGTTGTGAGGCCCCTGCTGCAGGGGGGGCAGGCCTAGTTTGCTGAGGGCCCACTGTGGCAGGGAACAGGAAGGCCACCAGAATCCAGGGGCAGCTCCATGCCAGTCACCGGGAGGAGCTCGTGCCGTGATGCCTGCCTGACCAAGGGGCACCTGTGCCTCAGTGACCTGCCCAACGTTGCAGAACCCTGAAGGAGCTGCCTCGGACCCCTCCTTCCCCGTGTGTCACTGGAGACAGTAGGGAGTGGGGGATGGGCAGGGACAGCACAGTTCTCCGTGGCCTTCAGTAGTGCCAGACAGGCTTACAGGGGTCCTGGCTCCAGTTCCACTGCCCTGACGGTCATAATGACTGTGGCATCACTTTGCTCCTCAGCTGTGTCTCTTCCTCTCTGGTCCCCAGCTTGCTGGTCTGTAGAACAGGCCAGTGCACCCGTGACAGCAGTGCAGGTGAGGCGGGGCTCAGGTCAGATGAGAAAGCAAGTCGTGTCCCATCTCCAGCTGCCATCTCCTCTTTGAGGAGACGATGTTAGCATGCTTCCCCAAGGGTTGGTGTGACCTCGTGTGGGAGACAAGGTGTCCTCTGGGGTTCCTGCTGCCACGATGGTTGTAACGGCGGTTTCACAGGAAGTCAGGATGAGGGTGCTGGTGACAGCTGGTATCCAGGGCACAACCAACACTTCCTGTGCATTTTCTCACTTACTCCCAGTCCCAGGTGGGTCCCATCACCCCTGGTGCATGGATAAGGGACCTGGGCCTGAGAAGGATCAGGTGTGTCCCCAAGACCACACAGGTCCTGCAGGAGACCCCAAGATTAGCACTGACAACCTGCCCAGAGCCGTGGTCTGAACCACTTCGCAGCTGCCTGTGGCACACCTTCACTCTCTTGTGCGGGGACTCCTTAGGGCATAACCTACCAGCGACACGTGCACAGCTGATGGTTTCCACGGGAACACAGTGGCAGCCCTTGCCCAGATCAAGGAGCAGAACCAGGCAGGTGCAGGAGCCCCTGCGTCTCCTCCCAGCCCCTGCCCAGGGGGTGCCCTCCAGACTTCGGACGCCAGAGGGAGCTCTGCTGCTTTGAGACTTGGTGTGGCTAGAGTCTCACTGCACAGCCTCTCCCCTGACTCCCAAGTGCCGCCTGCCCGTCGCCTTCCCCTCTGTTCTTTACACTTTGTCTGAGGAGCTGGGAGGGACTCGGGCCCAGAGTGGCTCCTCCTGAGCCTCGTGGCCAGTCAGTGCAAGCCCAGGGCAGGGGAGGCAGTGTGGAGAGCATCAGTAGCTTCAGAGTCAAGGTCTCGTCCACTGTGAAACCCAGGGTGGGTCCCATGACCTTTCTGCTGCCGTCCCCTCACCTCTGACATGGGAAGCCTCTGAGCCAGGCCTTGTCAGTCCTGTGCCTGTCGTCACCTGCCTGTGTCTGTCTGTCTGACCATGCACCTGTCCCTTCCTCCCAGGTTAGGCCAAAGACTCTGATTCCAGACAGCCTCCCCATCACCCCAGGCCGGGACCGGCCACCCAAGCAGCCCCCAACATTCCAGAAGGCCACCGTGGTCAGCATAAAGAACCCCAGCCCTGCCCTCCCCACTGCCAACAACACCGTCAGCCATGTGCCAACGCCCGGTAGCCAGCCCCAGGCCCTCGCCGAGCCCGCTGCCCTCACCTCTCCCCTGAGCAGCGCCGGGGTGGCCTATGCCATCATCTCCACGTCCCCCAGCAATGCCGCCGCCATCGCCCCCAGCACCGCCGTGTCCGTGGTCAGTGACAGCATCAAAGTCCAGCCCCTCCTCATCAGTGCCGACAACAAGGTGAGTGCCCGTGGCAGGCTCCGGAGGGGACACACCCCCACCGTGGGAGGACTTGGAGGCCGCTATCCAAGAAGTGCAGAAGGAGGCTCTGGCAGGGTGAATGAATGGGGTGTGAAGGAGTGATGGAGGGGACAAACCGTGCATGAATGAACGGGGTACGAATGAATGAACATGTGATCAAGGAACATGTGGCTGAAGAAATTAATACCAATGGAAAAAGAGTGATCGGTCAGTGAATGAATTACTTAATTCATTGGAATAATTAACTAATAAAATGTGTACCTGAGTGAGTGGCTGGAAGAGAGTCCAGTATTGATTATCTGTCTCTTCTGGGGAAGTCAAGGACTATTTTTACACTACAGGTTCCTGAACGGAAAATCTGTAATTTCTTGCCAAGATTTAAAACTAAAACTAAGGACCTCTCCCTGGTCTCCTCTGAGCACCTCGGTTGGTTGTGCAGTTTGAGGCCTTTGGGGCTACAGAGGAGCTGTCATTTCCTCTCTCTGGACTCTTTTCCTCTGTTCCCAATTCGGGGTCTGCCAGGCGGCCCTTCTTGAGCTTATGGTTGGTGTGTCTTCCATGTCCCCAGCCTGAATGCTGATGCTCGACTCTCTGTGACCTTATGATATTGCCCTGATGGTATCTTGAAGGATTCTCACAGTCTGAAGAGCTCCATGGGCCATGGTCACATGGTAGGTGCCCCCAGGACAGCACCTGGGGGGTGCCGCTTAGCAGGTGTGTGTTGAGTGAGCACCCATTTCACTGCAACCCCACCAGGGTTCGGTGTCAGCCTTTTAAATCCTCTGCTCATCTAATAGGTGAAAACAGATGCCCTGTTGTTGAAGGTTGAATTCCTTTCATTATTATCAAGCTTGAATGTTTTCCCTGTACTTTTTAAGAATTCTGTCTTCTTTTTTATTTTCTTTTTTAAAGATGACCGGTAAGGGGATCTCAACCCTTGACTTGGTGTTGTCAGCACCACACTCTCCCAAGTGAGCCATGGGCCGGCCCTAAGAATTCTATCTTCTTATGTGTGTCTCATTTGAGGATATATTTTGCCCTGTTTTCTGTTGGAGATCTTCTTCCCATGAACATAAAAAGGAGCACATTTTTCCATATGGAGAATTTGGGGGTTTAAAAATGTAATACAAAGATGAACAAAGAGCTTCCCTTAAGCCAACAGAAAGGTGGAACACATTTTCTCTTTGTGCTTAGGAACCTCAAATTCACGAGGCAGTCACCACATTTTCTAGGAAGAAAAAAAAGTTCAAGTAATCCCTGGCTTGGGCCAGACCCTGGCTGACTGCTCCTGGTGAATTCCTGTTTCCTGTGTCCATGAAAAATAACAATTCTTTTCCAATTCCCTGTCCAAAAAAAATAGAGTCGCAGATGGAGAGGAGTCCATCTGGGGAGAGGCTAGGCTGGATGCATGGATTTCAAACCTACTTTTTAGTGTCAGACTCTTTGATCAAACCAGATTATACCCTCAGCCCCAAGGGAGGCTGCCTAAAACGGGGCTGCTCCGGGCAATGCCAGGCTGGGTAGGGTCTCGTGCTCACCTTTCCCTTCCTCACCCACCCCCCATGGCTTGGCAGGGCCCCTCAAGGCATTATTTCCACCTGCTAATCCAAGGTTGTTTGAGTGGCCAAGACACAGTGTGTCGGGGGGCACCTGGTGGGTAGCACTGCAGTCAGACCAACCCAGGAAGAGTCCCAGCCCCTCTGCCTCAGGCAAGGAGCAGTCTGAGCCCTCTTAGCCTCAGTTTGCCTGCATTTGGGCTGGGGATTAAGAGACCAACCTCTCTGGAGTCCTTGCTGCCTGAATCTTCATAGCCTCCCTGGAAGGAGGTATTGCCAAGGTTTTATTGGCTCAGAGAAGCAAAGTGGCCTCCCCAAGTCTGTGCATCTGGAAGACGGTAGGGCAGGATTTGAACCCTTGCTGGTTCCTAAATCAGGCCACTTTCCGGGCAGATCATCCTCACGGAGGCGCAGGCTCTGGGCACAGGGGGGCGCGAGCCGCCTTATTCCTCTGTGATCAGCCCTTCCAGGATGCAGCTGGCGCCAGGCTCCGTGGGCCCTGCCCCCTGCCTTCTCCCCCCTCGCCCCTCACCACTCACGGCCTCTTCCAGGTCATCATCATTCAGCCTCAAGTGCAGACGCAGCCCGAGAGTCCGGCGGAGTCACGGCCGCCCACGGAGGAGCCATCTCAGGGAGCTCAGGCCACCAAAAAGAAGAAGGAAGACCGGCCCCCAACCCAGGAGAACCCCGAGGTAGGTGGGCCTCGCTGGAGGGCCCAGGCCCTGCCCAGGCTGTGTGGACGGTCTGGGGCAGCTGTAGGCACAGCACAGTGCAGGTGAGGACTGCCTCCCTATGGGATGGTCCCACAGGCTGTGGTCACAGCCACCCGTGCAGTGGGCACTCCTGGGGCGGTGGTCAGCCAGCTCCTAGGACTGTTCCGCCTGATTGCAATCCCAGCACTGCCAGTTTGCAGCAGTGTGCCTGTGGGCCAGTCCCTTCTGTTTTCTTATCTGTGACATGGGAATGGCAAGGCCTCCATCCTTACAAGCTGCTGTGAGGATTTCACGAGTTAATGCCTGCCGGGCCCTTGGAACAGGAGCCGTCCCGGGAGCTCCGGCTGTGGGCCCCTCCGTCCAGGAGGGGATGGTGCTCCTCTGGGCAGCACATGACCCTACAGCGGGCCCTGCCTCTTCTCTGTGTCCGCGGCCAATCCAAATGCATGAAGGTGGGCAGAGCAGGACCGGAGTGCTTTAGAAGCCAGCTGCCGCCTCGGACTGGTGTGGGAGCTGTACACGTCCCCCTCCCCATCTGGAGCAGGAGGGATAGACATGCTCCCGTGGACCCATCCTAATGCATGGCTTATGTGCAGCCACCTGCATTACAGAGGTGTATGCGGCAGCAGCTGACTCAAGGCCCTCCTTGGTTGAACATTCGGTGACAGCAAGTGATGGTCCTCGCATCGCAGCTTGCATCCTCGGCCGTCCTAGGCCAAAATCAACACTGCTTCTTGCCCTGGGCCTTTTTCCACGTGACTCTCCTACCCAGCTCCCTTTTCTCTACCTCCTGGACCCTTGTTCATCCTACAAGATTTGGTTCAGAACGGTCCTCCCCACATGCCCTTCCCTGACCGCCCACCCCGTCCCACAGGCCGAAAGGCCCCTCAGGGCTCTAGCAGCTCCTGAGATTCTCTGTCAATGTGCCGTCATCAAAGGGAGGCCGTCATCTATCCACTCCTTTCTCTGTATACGCATCTTCGAGTTTGCTCCCTGCCAGGCTCTGTGCCAAGGGCTGGGGACGCTGAGATGGGGGCAGATGTGGTCCTCACCCTAAGGAAGCTCACATCTACAGACAGAGACAGGCATGGCTGCAGAGACTCCAACGTGGGTTAAAAATGCCCAGTGTCATCAGAAAGTTATAAATTGAGAACTATAGGAGGTGAGGGGAGAAGGAGAGAGACTGTTTCCTCTTGGAGGGACCGAGGAAGGCTTGGCAGAAGAGGCCGTGATCAGCAGAGCAGAGGGACAGGCAGGATCTCAAGGAGAGGGCAAGAGGCGGGAGGGATGGCAGGTCAGGAGGAGGGTACTGTGCGGGCAATAGCATGGAAGCAGGAGAGGCTCAGCACACCCAGAAAAGGCACCTGGTGTGTTGGACTGCACGTAACACAGGTGCCTGTGAATGTCTTGAAATGAGGTTAAGACAGATGTTCGGGCTGGCTGGTTCTAAGCTGGTTACAGTGCAGCGTTATAACACCAAGGTCAGGGGTTGTTATAACACCAAGGTCAGGGATTCAGGTTCCCCTGTTGGCTAGCTGCCAAAAAAACACAAACAGACGAAAGACAGATGTTGGAACCTGATCCTGGGAGACCTGAGCGCTGGCTGCCGAGTTGGATCTTTGCTCTTTAGTAGTCGGGAGCCATGGAATGTCTTTGAGCACGAAAGTAGCTTGATTGTTGTCCTTTGGCTTATCCCAAAAGCCAATAAAATTGACTGCTAAATGAGGCTACGATGTGAAACAAGTCTCCTCTGTAGTCCCAAGCCCAGTCGTGTCAAGAAAGACAGCCAGTTCCATTCTGTAGCAATGTCTAAGCACCGACTGTGTGTGTGGTGGGGCCCTGGGCTGGCTTTCACCCCAGGGCTCCCTCGGGCACCCTCTGTCTTCACGCCCTTGGGGTTTTGCTGCACACTTGACATTTGGGAAGGTTTTCTGGGTAGATTCTCTTTGTTCTCTCAAAGTATATCTTAGTCAATTATTGTGCATTTATACAATTAGTATAATTACATCTAACCACATAATTAGCGTAAATATGTGTAATGATTTAAGTAGAACTTGCAGTAACAACGTGTCTTGGTGTAAAAATCCTGATGAAAGTTTCATTTGAGAGACGGCCGAGGAGAGCTGAGCGGCGTGGCCCTGCACGGAGCACCTGACACCGGAGCAGCGGTTGTCCCAGAGACTTCATCAGACCAGCCACCCGGAAGCCCAGCGTTGCTGGGTGGGGGCGTGGATTTTTCTAAAAGAACACGAATTGGTGTTTGTAAGGCTCAGCCCCACATGCAGGGCGGGCCAGCCCAGGGGTTGCCAGAGTGGCGCTAACACGGCACAGGAAATGCAGCATTAAGGGGACATCAGTTTGACCCGCACCCCAGACGACTCCTGGACATCTAAGAAGGAATAGTACAGTTGCCCTTGAACCCCAAGAGGCATGTGTAAGGAACAGCAGAACATGCTGTTGACCACCTAGATGAGTATTTGCTGCTGGTAGGGTGCTCAGCACGGGTCAGATTCAGTCCTCACAGTGGGCAGCCTCTGCACCAAGGATTGTTAACCCGTTGTACAGATGGGGACACTGAGTCCCAGAAGTAGTGACTGTTATAGCACCAGCAATCTGGCCCCAGAACCTGTGGTCTGAGCTGTGCTGCGTCGGAACTTGAGAGGTCACCTCCTCCTTTGTTCAGGCTGAGTGGGGTCAAGTTTAGGGCCAGAGATGAACTTCTTGGCACAGTCACAGAAAGGCTGACCACTATCCCAGGACCTCCTCCTTACCTGATTTTCCTACCCACAGCTCCCAGCCTTTCCTCCAAGTAAAGATTATGGGTGTTAAAGATCCCGTTACTGGCCTTCTCAGGGGACCACAAGGCTGGCCTCACCTACACCAGGACCCCTGCCCTTCCAAGAGATTCCAGAGGGTCAGTGGACTGTGGGACTGTTATTGGCCCTGCGTCCTTCTTTGCTCTGGCTGCTAGGGAGCTCACAGCCCAGTCTATGACTCCCCTCAAACAATTGCACAGGGCCTATGAATGGCTTCATTTTATTTTCCTAAATTTACCCTCCGTTTTTCTTACTTCCTCATTTATTTTGTGTTCCAGTGTGTTTTTTATATATATGTACACACTATGAATCCTTTTCCTGGAATCAGAATGGATATCAGTAATTAGTACTCTTGTGTACCAAGGTGAAAACCTCCTTAAAGGACCTGTCCCGTCTTACCTTTGCGTGTGGCTGAGACAGCTCCTCTCGTTTCTGAAGGGACATATCCTCGTTGGCTCCCTGCCAGGCTCTGTGCTGGGGTCTGGGGATGCCGAGACGGGGACAGCTGTGATCTTTGCCAGGAAAGCCAAAGTCTCTCATGACCCTAAGCTCAGGGGTCCCAGGGCCCCAGCACACCCTTACACACCCATTCTATCATCTTAAACCCACGGAGCCACCCGTGGAGATGGGATCATGTCCCGTCTTTTAGGATGTGCAAACCCCAAGCTCAGAGCAGCCAGATGACTCGCTCAGGGTCATGGTAAGAACTTGACCACTTGAGCCCAGCAGGGCCTCTGACTTCAACATCTTTGGCCTTTCTGCTGTCCCAAAGGTGCTTCCTGATTTCAGTGGTGGCAGGGGATGACAACTATAGAAACAAATGGAAAATAAGGACCAAAGAAGACAACTTCAAGTAGGAAGTTGGGGCTGGGGGCAGATTTGGCTGCAGTCAGGCCGAGATTCTTGGGTCGCCTCCTTTGCTGCTATGATTTCGTGCAGTGAGAATCGAATGGCAGATGGACCGTGTTTCACAGTGAGGCTCTTGCTGTCTGTGGGACTCTACAGTGTGTGGCGTGTGCTCACCCGCATGGTGACATCCGGGCTCAGGGACATGAAGTGACAGTGCCCACTGCAGGTGTTGCAGGGCCACGTGACAACATCCCCAAATCTTTGCCAGCTTTGCAGCTGCTTCTCTTCCTTCCCTCCCGCGTCCTCTCAGGGGTTCTGTGAAGTAGGAGGGGCAGGAGTTACAAAGTTCCTTTTACACATGAGGAAACTGAGGCTCAAAGAGATGAACTGTGTGCATGGTCACAGGGCTACATGGTAAGCCCAGACCACACCTGGTCTCCTGGCTCCTGACCCAGGGCACTCTCGCTTCATCCTGTCCCATGGCCCGTGGCTCCTCTAGTACAGTGCTGCAGCCTTTTCTGTGGCCACCCGCTATCCTGGCCTCGGGCAGCATCCAACTGACTGGCTGTTCTCAGGTCAGCAGATGCCCTGCAGAGGGCCAGCTGGACACGGTTCCAGCCCCATATGAGCCCTGACCACAGCCCCAGCTGCCTCACTGGGCAAGACCCATCCACACACCCTCCGTCTGTCCACACCCTCCTTGTTACCACAGCCCTCGTCCCCTCCTCCTCTCTCCCCTGGGCCTTGCAGTGGAATCTGGCCAGTCTCCCTGCCCTTCGATGGGCTTCTCCCTGTCCAGTCACTCTGCATCCAGAATGATCTTTCCAAAACTCATAAACAGCCAAGGCGCTGCCCTCCTGGAAAGCCATCAAAGCACACACCATCGGGGTGGTTCTGAGTTCTCACTTGCTCTAAACCCATAGCAATGACAGGGAAAACGCAGACGGAGTTGGCAGAGACGTAGCTGTGCACCACTGTGTCCCCAAACAGCAGTGAGCGTGACCAACGCCCCAGAGTGTTAGACTCCGGTCAGGATCAGATGAAGGCTACCTGGAGGGAGGGCAGCCCACACGGGGTTGCGGGTCCCAGGAGTTCTCTGGAACCAAGCCCACCCTGGGCCACAGCTGTCCCTGGAGAGCTGGCCAACACTGAGGCAATTGCTAACTTGCTAAAAGGCAAGGGTAAGCAGGATGGAGAGAAAAGGAAGGAAGAAGGATGCCCTGAATGAGTCTAGACAGAATTGTAAAATATGTGGGGCTGGGCGGTTAGTTAGCTGGTTAGAGCATGGTGTTATAACACCAAAGTCCATTTTGTGGAATACTGTAGAACAGCATTCAAATAAGCATGTTTAGGATGTTTTAAGAAATTTTTTAAAAAGAATATCTAAAAATAAATGAGGAATAATGAAGCAAAAAATCAGAGAAGTAAAACAAGATCAGGTGTATATGAAAATTTGAAAATGTGGTAAAGAAAAACATGATTAGAAGCAGTACAGACGTGCACTCGACAGTGTGCACAGAGGTGGTGCGATTAGTGCTTTGGAAGATGGCTCCACTGGTGTGCTACAGAGACGCAAACGTGTAAAAGCAAACATACATAGTGTGTAAGGACAGAAGGAAGGTGGAGCAACGTGCCTTTCATCTCGTGGGAGTCCAGCAGAATAGGATGGAGGGCGGGGACGGAGCTGCACTGGGAGGGTGGGAGCCAACATGGTCCAGCATTGAGGAGGACCGGCCTGAGCTCCTAGGACAGAAGTATACTCCATCTGTCAGGCAGAACTAAAACAAGTAAGTCGAGAAGGCCAGAAATCTATGTCAGTGATAAAGAGAAAAACCATAAGAAACTACCAGGACAGAAACGCAGATTACCCATGAAGGAGTGACAGGCGTACTGTGAGTTTCCAGTGAAAGACAGCATGCTGATGCCCATCCCCAGGCTGCTGATGCCAACTCAGGATTTTGTACCCAGTCAAATAGCTTTTCAAGAGCATGGGCAAAATAAAGACATTTGCAGACATAGAAAGACT